>NC_137286.1:79782500-82282500 GCF_054371585.1 Giraffa tippelskirchi | reverse complement strand
CTTCCATTTACTTGTCATGTGACTTAATTAAAGCAAGTCACTTGATCTTTCTGGGCCCCAGTTTCTTCAAGTGTAATCTGAAGATTTGGGACAATGTCAAGGAGTGTGAGTCTGTGAATTATGCCCAGGGTACTAATCAGGCTTAGAATAGCACGCTGCAAGTAACCAACATATATGGTCAGGGTTGCTATTTTGAGTATTTAGCAGCCCTGCAGCGCAAAATGAAGACTTGATATAAACAACTTCACCAGTATGTGCCAGATAATTATTAACTCCACTTCTGGGAATGGAGCCCCAGCTGTTGGTGTCAAATTGTGAAAGCAGAAAAGACTTCAGAGATCACTGGTCCATATTCTTCATTTTAGTGGTTATTGCATCCTCTGTAAGAAGAAGCACATCATGATATTTAGGAACTGTTGCAGAAAGATGACACCAATGCAAATGGGCTTATGAACATGATTGGATATCTCAGTGGATGCAGTAGACTGATATAGGAATGGCACTGATGAATCATACCTTCCTATATCCACACCCTTCATTCGTTCCTTATCCACATTGACACTCACCTTGTCTGTATGGTTTGCTTTGGCAATAACAAATACGATTCAAGCACAGTCTAAACAAATACTTTTTCATTAGGGTTTGCCCCATCTCTTGCTGCTTTTGAACACAGCCACTACATAAAGATGTCTCTTGGCCAGCTGGTGACACATGGCCCAGCTGACAGCCAGCACCATTCAGAGACCTGTGAATAAGGCTTAGACTAACCAGCTTCATTTGAGCTGATGGATGACGATAAACACGAGTGGCCTCAGATGAGACCATAAAAGGAAACAACCAGCTGACCTCAGCCCAAATTGCTGACTCCAGAGTCACAGCAAACAAAATGGTAACTATTTAAGACACTAAGTTTGATCCCTGGGTTGCGAAGGTCCCCTGGAAAAGGAAATGACAACCCACTGCAGTATTCTTGCCTGGAGAATTCCATGGGCAGAGGAGCCTGGCGGGCTACAGACCATGGGGTGGCAAAGAGTTGGACATGACTGAGCACACACACGCACACACACAGACACACACACAGGATTGAAATACAGCAGCAGATACTTGACACAACAGAAAAAGGATCTCCAGCTTGAGAGTAGGGAAGGAAGTCTCCCAAGGGCTGATGGAAGGAAAGATTTGAAGTGTCTTCAACCATTTTCTTTCTTGAAGTTGGAATCAAGGGTTTGTGTCTAGTTCTTACAGATTCTTGCTTCCCAAATGGACCAGAAAACTCCTTCTGGCCCATCTTTCTTGTCAAACAGACAGTTTCCGGGAAAACATCGCTAGATTTTCCTAATTCTTCTTAGTAAAGCACACTTTCCCTCTTATACTTCCTTAGTCACAATTTTTCCCCTTTGAAATATAACAAAGATCATTTGACCTGTCCTATTCTCATTGATTCAGTGGGTGGCTGCTAGCAAAGAAATTTCATGAAATATTACCAGAATGAACAGTTCTTGGGAAAGAGGTAAGAAGATAAGATTTTAAAATGCTTGAGAAAAATGAAATAAAACAACTGAGAAAAAAAATAATGTTTTTCAAATGTCCATATAAAACCTGCAACCATCTTGCTTTCAGCCCTAGTTTGAGGCAACAAGAAAAAAATCCATTTTATCGTTGTCCTGGAGTTTCTGATATGTTGCCTCTGGTGGTTGCAAGTCAAAACAAAGAGTTAATATAAAACATAGCCCTGAAGACTGCTGTTTTTTTGGTCAAAAATGACTCTAAAACTGAACAAATATATGAGGCAACTATTTTCTGGTGTTGAATAACAAGGGTATAATCCCCAAGAGAAGGGCATTCTCTCCTCATGTGGATCCGAGTTCCTGCCCAGGTTGCCAGTTGCAGCCCAGTAAGTTGGGTCCATGCTGAGGCTGGTGGTCCAGTCCACTGGAAGAGGCAGAGATAAGAGCTTGGGATCACTCAAGTGGATATAAGCTGCAAATCTGATCCAGCCTGAGGAGAGTTCTTGTTAACACCCCAGGCATTCATCTGAGACACCAGAAAGGCCATACCTCAGAAGATAGGACCGTGCATTGAGGTCAGGGCTACCTGGAGTGCATGCTAAGCCACTTCAGTCGTGTCTGACTCTTTGCAACCCCATGGACTGTAGCCCGCCAGGCTCCTCTGTCCATGGGATTTCCCAGGCAAGAATACTGGCGTGGGTTGCCATGCCCTCCTCCAGGGGATCTTCCCAACCCAGGGGTCAAATCCAGGTCTCCCACCTTGCAGGCGGATTCTTTACCATCTGAGCCACCAGGGAAGCCCAAAAATACTAGAGTGGGTAGCCTATCCCTTCTCCAGGGGATCTTCAAAACCCAGGAATCAAACTGGGGTCTCCTACATTGCAGGTGGATTCTTTACCAGGGAAGCCCAGACCCAACTTACTAAAGCCTAAAAATCCAAGCTTTGACAAGTTCCACAGGTGAGACAGAGTTTGAAAGTTGAGTTCACTAAGTTATAGGAAATGAGAAACAACTGGAGGTTTCCATGGCCTAAAACCCAGGCTAACAAGCTTAAGTTTGTTAACAGTCATTAACTTGCCTGTCAAAGACATTGCAAGAAGAAAAAAGTTATAAACTAAATACTGAAACCGATTGATGTCATTTCAGCGGGGGCTCCGGAGAACTCTGGTACCAGAGTCCTTTATGTCTTAGTGCAGAGGAGAATTCAGCAATAGCAAAGTGGTAGATAAGAAGAGATTTATTAGAATAGGACGCTTGTGAGATTTACAAGCAGGTGAGTGAGAAATGCCGTGCCCAAGAACTGGGGAGAAGGGGAAGAAGTTCTTCGTCTTTCTTAGTAGATGTCATGCTTCCATCCTCAGCTCCTTCTCTAGGTTGAGCAGGGGAGTTTTCTCGTCCCTACATGGTCAAGCGAGGTTCACAAATTGTTGTTTTTTATCTGTGCAGAGAGCATGTCCTAGGGATCACTAACTTACTGACCTCACTGGGCAGAGTGTGGGTGTCAAGCCACCATTGTTTCATTGCTTTGGGGCATGTTCTGTGCATCCGTTGCATGGTTTTGCTGCTAAGCAAGCCTGCTTGGTTTGTGGTTAAGCAAACCTGCTTTCTCGAGTAATTATTAACTTACAGGTGTCTCTCATATTTTTCTACTTATAATCCCCTAGTGGGATTAACTAATCACCTACTTTGTCCCTTCATTTTGTCCCCATTAATACCTCTCATTAGCATAGATGCAAAAAATAAAAATGTTAGCAAATCAAATCAAGTAATAGCTAGAAAACAGATAATATATCCTGACTGCAATGGGTTTACCCTAGGAAAACAAGGCTTGTTTAACAGTTAAAAATATATGTAATTCACTGTGCTAAAAAGATAAAGAAGAAAAATCACATGATAATCTCAATAGATACAGAAAATAACATTTGGCAAAATTGAACGCCCACATATGATGAAATCTCTCAGCAAATTAGTACTAGCTGAGAAGTTTCCAAATTTGATAAAGAACATTTAAAATATATCTACTAAAAATATCATAGCTAATGATTAAACACGGAGTGCTGTTCTCTAGGACTGAGAATATGGCAAGGATGTTTGCTCTCTTTGCTTTTCTTCGATATTGTACTGGGAGTTCTCAGAGCAACTGGAGGAAGAAGCTAGAAAAGGGACTAAAAGGGACAAAGATTGAGAAGGAAGAGTCAGACTGCCTCTATTCACGAAAGACATGATAGAAAAACTAAGGAGGCTATAAAAAACAAGCAAGAAATCAGCTAAAGTTAACAAATGAACCTGTTTGTGAGGCTGTCTCAGGATACATCCAAGTATAGGGCAGGAACAGAGACACAGACGTGGAGAACGAACATGTGGGCCCAGAGCCGGAGGGTGATGGTGCGATGAACTGGGGGATGAGCTCTGACATACAGACACTACCGCGTGTCAAAGAGATCTCTCCTGGGACGCTGCTGCGCAACCCAGGGAGCTCAGCCCGGTGCTCTGCGATGACCGGGAGGGCTGGGATGGGGGTGGGAGGGAGGTCCAAGAAGGAGGAGATGTGTCTCTACACAGAGCTGATTCGCTTTGTTGTACAACAACTAACACAACATTATAAAGCAATTATACTCCACTAAAAAAAATAATAAATGAAAACATAAACAACCTCTAGAGAACCTTACCCAGTACACAATAGTCAGCAAATATTTATTGAATATGTGGTAGAAAATGAATAGTATTATCAACAAAATCCAAAAGGAGTCTTGCTGATAACATAACAGTCAAATCATCACAAATAAATGTATAATTTATTACTTAAAAAATCAACTATGTGGCTCTATGTTAGTAACAAATAGATAAAAATAAATATTAAAGATATTTAGGACCGTATCAAAAAGCGTAAAATACTTTTAAACATATGTAACAAAAGACAGGAAGGACTTGTGTATTGAAAGCAGTAGATATTTCCAAGAGAAATTTTTAAAATTTAAAATAAAGAGATATACCATATTTATGGATTGGAAGACTAAATATTGTTCAGATGTTCATTTTTCCTAAACTGAAGCATAGAGTCAATGAAATTACAACCAGAATTGCAGAGGTCATTTTTGTAGAAATTAAGAAGCTGATTCTAACATCTACACAGAAATGCAAAGGATCTAGAATAGTCAAAACAATTCTAAAAAAAGGAAAACAAGATCAAAGGACTTATGCTATCTTGTTTCATGACCTTTTATAAATGCTACAGTAATCAAGACAATATGGAATTGTAATGCTGCTGCTGCTACTGCTGCTAAGTCACTTCAGTTGTGTCCGACTCTGTGCGACCCCAGAGACGGCAGCCTACCTGGCTCCTCCGTCCCTGGGATTCTCCAGGCAAGAACACTGGAGTGGGTTGCCATTTCCTTCTCCAGTGCATGAGAGTGAAAAGTGAACGTGAAGTTGCTCAGTCTTGTCCGACTCTTAGCGACCCCATGGACTGCAGCCTACCAGGCTCCTCCGTCCATGGGATTTTCCAGGCAATGGAATTGTAATAAGGGTAGGCATATGATCAATGGAAGAAACAGAGAACTTGGAAACAGACCCAGATGTGTTCAGTTTGACAAAAGCAAGAAGGTCATTTAATAGGGAAGGGATAATCTTAAACAAATGTACTGGAACAACATATCAGAAAAAAATAAACCACACTCCCTGCTCCGTACCATACAGAAAAATTCATTTAAAAATAAATTACCACTTGGTAACTTAATCAGTCTACGGAAGTTTAAAGATCAATATAAGATGTAACTAGTGGGTCTTGTAACAAGTTGGATCTTGGGAAGATTTGCACTGCTCTTAGTCAGGGTTGTCATGATCTGACAACTTATCTGATACACTTAACATCCCCCAACAGATCAATGATAAGAAATTTAAAAAGCCCGTCTGGGAAAGGGAAAGTCACACACAACGACCACCGTCCATAGCACATAAGCATATCCTGTTTGCCAAAAGATGCAAGGACTCCCTAAGCTGCTGAGATGTGTGTTCCTGTGCTGGCCAGGATGGTCTTCCTGGATCCTGGTCACAAGGCTTTTTCCTCTGTGACCACATCTGGCCTGGGCATTGAGGCGATATTACAGGAACTTTACCTTTTTTTTTTATTATTATTAGGAATTCAGGAACCTCAGTCCTTTGTTTGCCAGGTAGTAGTTTAGTATTTATTTGCATTTGATCAACTCCATAATCAAAGCTGGAGACAGTGCTCAAATTTACTCCCAGCCCAGGGATTTCTGTCTCCTAGCAACAGCCCTGAATGTTCCGTTCATGCCCTTAACCCTCAGCTTAAATGACTTCTACCTGGGCTTCTCCAGGGTCATTCAGAACAACTTCTTCGGGTGGGAGTCACAGCTAAAATATGCCCCTCTGCTCCCAGATTACATCTCCAGGGATGGCTTTTTGCTGTGAGATGATTTTAATTTTTCCTAACTTGGACCTTCCAGACTTAAGGGGAATTTAAGAGGGACAGGGGAGCCTGAAGGTTCTTTGAGACCTCAATGTTATCTTCCTGATTATATTTGCCAATGATTTTTTTTTCTTTTTTGCACTAACTTTAGTTTGGTATAAATATTTTTGCTTTTTTTTTTTTTTTTAACCCTGAAGACTTGCTGAGATTGCCAACTTTCAGCCTTCTTGGATTATTGGCCTCAGCCAGAAATGGCACTGCTTTAGTGATACTAGATTTTCTTCCCTTTCTGCCCTCAGAGGGACTACATTCAAGAGGAGACTATCCTTTTTAAAAATGAACGTAGCCAAGCCCTTCCAACCTCTGACCTATCGTGTGGCTTTGATAGACACGTGGTCTGAATCCCAAAGTACGAGTCATGGCTTACCAGAAGCTGGGCAAGCATATGGTAAGGATGCAGGGTGATCTCTTGACTTAGCATATAAATAAGTCTCCACGGACCTCCTCCCTGGGTGCCCTCAGCAAATTATCCATTTTAGAGTCTGTTACTGACAATTCCTTTTCTAATACTGGAATCTGCTATGATTGTTTTGGAGACAACAGAAATGACAGCTGCTAATTTTTTTGGACATAAAAGGGAAAGTTGCTGCTACCCTTACATGAAAAGTTCAGTGGGAGATCAGGCATGGCTGGATCTAAGTGCTCAGAGCCGTTTCAGGTTTGTTTGTTTTTTTATGTTGACCTCAAATCCAGGCCAGCAGTCCCAGCCTGGTGGCTCACATCCAGTTTACATTTTAGCAACTTCAGAGGAAAAAGAAGTCCCTTTCTTAGTAACTGTTTCTATAACCCTGGAGCTGATGCTCAATGGCCTTGATTGGTCTGAGTTGGAAAACATGCATTTACCTGAGTCAATCTCTGTAGCTGGGAGGGTGGGATATTTTAATTTGGCTAAATGTGGGTCACGTGGTCATCCTAGCACCAAGGGTAGGGGCATCTATCATACCTTATTCACAGGGACTGATTTAGCAAAGAGGTAGTTTCTCAAAGAAGATTGGATGCTGAGCAGGCAGAAACAATGAATGTCCAATGTGCGCTGATAGGTCAGTATTGAAACTGACTCAAGAAACCAGTTTTGTTACATGTGGTTGCACTGAGTCTTGTACATTATTCAATGTGTGTGTGCATGCTAAGTCACTTCAGTCGTGTCAGACTCTGCGATGCTATGGACTGTAACCCACCAGGCTCCTCTGTTCATGGGATTCTCTAGGGAAGAGTACTGGAGTGGGTTGCCATGCCCCGCTCCAGAGGATCTTCCAGACCGAGGGATTGAACCCACGTCTCTTATGTTTCCTGTTTTTGGCAGGTAGGTTCTTTACCACAGGCACCACCTGGGAAGCCCATATTATTTAATAAGTATTGCTTTTTGCAGAAGTCTTACACAAACTACAAGCTCCAAGGATCTTAAGATCCTTTAGCCAGTCTTCTGGTTTAGAATTCAGATGATATAATGTGATAAGAATTATGCATTCTTGGATGATGGGACCTTCACAACTGTTTCAAAATATTCCTGAGTCCCTCTCATGTGGTCAGCAAGGGATTGAGCAGTGGGACACAAATTTGATGAAGACATCATTACTACCTGGAAGGAATCATAACTAGAGGTAAAAAATATACCTTTAAGTAAATAAATCATAGTGTGATATGCAAGTGTTTATAACAAAGGATTCAGCTGTCTTTTGAAACCCTACAAAATGGTAGGCACTGGGCTTTTTGCTCTTTCCACATTTTACTTAAGTCTCAGGGCAATCCCTCAGAGCAAGCATTCCTCTCTAAGGACATACAGGTTTGTAGAGATTAAGTCTTTTGTATGTGGTCATTCAGCTGGGATGTAGCAGGGGCCATTGGGAACTCTATTTGGGAATATTATATTCCTCAATATTTAGGAGTCAATGCAGGAGTCTCAGGAGATGTGGGTTTGATCCCTGGATCAGGAATATCCCCTGGAGTAGGGAATGGCAACTCACTCCAGTATTCTTGCCTGGAGAATCCCATGGACAGAGAAGTCTGGAAGGCTACAGTCCATGGGGTCACAAAGAGTCAGACACGACTGAAGCGACTTAGCACGATGCACTCTGTGACTAAACTGCCACCACCACGTAGATTGCAGAGGCAGCTAAAGTGGTCTTCTTCTGCTTCCTGTCTCTCTTTAGTTCATTCTGCTACCAGGTGTGTTTTCAGGTAGGCGGAAGTCGTGTACCATATCATATTGCCTTGGTCATTTATTTGGCAAATATTGTGCCCGATCATGGTTTAAAGCTTCTGATGAAACAATCCTTTATTTTTTAACACTTCAAAATTTTTTTTATTTTTAATTGGAAGGTAATTGCTTTACAATATTGTGTTGGTTTCTGCCATACATCAACATGAATCAGCCGTAGGTATACACATGTCCTCTCCCTCTTGAACCCCCCCGCCTTCCCTCCCCATCCCGCCTGTGTAGGTTGTCACGGAGCACTGGGTTTGGGCTCCCTGTGTCATCTGTTTTACATACGGTAATAGATACATTTTATGCTGCTCTCTCACTTCATCCCACCCTCTCCTTTCCCCACTGGGCCCACAAGTCTGTCCTTTGCGCCTGTGTCTCCACTGCTGCCCTACAGATAGGTCCATCAGTGCCATCTTTCTACATTCCATATGTATGCATTAATATATGGTATTTGCTTTTCTCTTTCTGACTCACTTCACTCTGTGTAATAGGCTCTAGGTTCATCCACCTCATTAGAACTGACTCAAATGCATTCCTTTTTATAGATGAGTAACATTCCACTGCGTACATGTACACGGACTCTTGATCCATTCATCTGTAGATGGATATCTAGGCTGCTTCCATGTCCTGGTGATTGTAAATAGTGCTGCAGTGAACATTGGGGTATATGTGTTTCTCTCAATTATGGTTTCCTTAGAGGCTTCCCTGCCTGCCGTGCAGGAGACCAGGGTTCCACCCCTGGGTCGGGAAGATTCTCCGGAGAAAGGAATGACAATCCACTCCAGTATTCTTGCCTGGAGAATCCCACAAAAGAGAAGCCTGGTGGGCTACGGTCCATGGGGTTGCAAAAAGTCAGACGTGACTGAGCAACTAACACACACAGGGTATATGCCCAGTAGCTAGGAATAAAACTACCACTGTATGACAAAACAACTGTTTTCAAGCATTTCACCAGTGTTCAAGAAAAGTAATCATTTAACATGATTTATTGTGCAGTAGTCCCCCTGCCCACATCATCTGTGGCTTCACCTGGCTTCAGTTACCTATGATCAACTGAGGTCTGAACATACTAAACAGAAAATTCCAGAAATAAACACTTCCTAGTTTTTTTTTTTTTTAATTTCTTGCTGTTCTGAGTAGGATAATAAAATCTTGTGCCATTCTGCTCCATCCCACCCAGGACGAGAATCATCCTCTGTCTATTGTATCCTGCCCCTGAGTCATCGAGAAGCCATCGTGTTATCAGATAGACTGTCTGTATCACAGTGCTGTGTTCAGGCAAGCCTTACTTTACTTAATAATGGTTCCAAACTGCCAGAGTAGTGATGCTGGCGATTTGAATATGCCACAACACGCTTTCTTTAGGTGGAAAGGTGAAAGTTGCCCCACTTAATAAGAAAAAAAAATTGTATGCTGAGGTTGCTAACATCTATGGTATTAATAAATTTTGTATCTATAAAATTGTGAAAAAGGAAAAAGAAATTTGTGCTAGTTTTGCTGTTGTGCCTCAAATTGCAAAAGCTATGGCCACAGTGCATGAGAAATGCTTAGTGAGCATGGAAAACGCATTAAATGTGTACAGTAAGATATTTAGATGGGGGAGGAGAAGGAAAGGGAGGCAGAAAGAAATAGCATTCACATAACCTTTATTATGATGTTGTTAAAGTTGTTATATTTTATTAATTATTGCTGTTAATCTCTTACTATGCCTGGTTTAAAAGTTAAACTTTATCATAGATATGTGTGGTTTAGTTGCTGAGTTGTGTCTGACTCTTTGTGACCCCACAGGCTGTCTGTATATCTTTCCTTTTCTCCTTCGCCTTTTGCTTGTCTTCTTTTCATAGCTATTTGTAAGGCCTCCTCAGACAACCATTTTGTGTTTTTGCATTTCTTTTTCTTGCGGATGGCATTGATCACTGCCTCCTGTACAATGTCAGGGACCTCTGTCCTCTATCAGATCTAATCCCTTGAATCTTTTTGTCACTTCCACTGTGTAATCATAAGGGATTTGATTCAGGTCATAACCTGAATGGTCTAGTGGTTTTCCCTACTTTCTTCAATTTCAGTCTGAATTGGGCAATAAGGAGTTCATGATCTGAGCCATGGTCAGCTCCTGGTCTTGTTTTTGCTGACTGTATAGAGCTCCTCCATCCTTGCCTGCAAAGAATATAATCAATCTGATTTCAGTGTTGACCATCTGGTGATGTCCATGTGTAGAGTCTTCTCCTGTGTTGTTGGAAGAGGGTGTTTGCTATGACCAATGTGTTCTGTTGGCAAAACCCTATTAGCCTTTGCCCTGCTTCATTCTGTACTCCAATGCCAAATTTCCCTGCTATTCTAGGTATTTCTTGACTTCCTACTTTTGCATTCCAGTCCCCTATAGTGAAAAGGACATCTTTTTGGGGTGTTAGTTCTAGAAAGTCCTGTAGGTCTTCATAGAACCATTCAACTTCAGCTTCTTCAGCATTACTGGTCGGGGCATAGACTTGGATTACCATGATATTGAATGGTTTGCCTTGGAAGCGAATAGAGATCATTCTGTCATTTTTGTGATTGCATCCAACTATTGTATTTTGGACTCTTTTGTTGAATATGATGGCTACTCCATTTCTTCTAAGGGATTCTTGCCCACAGTACTAGATATAATGGTCATCTGAGTTAAATTCGCCCATTCTAGTCCATTTTAGTTCGCTGATTCCTAAAATGTCGATGTTCACTCTTGCCATCTCCAGTTTGATCACTTCCAATTTGCCTTGATTCATGGACCTAACATTCCAGGTTCCTATGCAATATTGCTCTTTACAGCATTGGACCTTGCTTCTATCACCAGTCCCACCCACAATTGCGTGTTGTTTTTGCTTTGGCTCCATCCCCTCATTCTTTCTGGAATTATTTCTCCACTGATCTCCAGTAGCATATTGGGCACCTACTGACCTGGGGAGTTCATCTTTCAGTGTCCTATCTTTTTGCCTTTTCATACTGTTCATGGGGTTCTCAAGGCAAGAATACTGAAGTGGCTTGCCATTCCCTTCTCCAGTGGACCACATTTTGTCAGAACTCTCCACCATGACGCGTCCATCTTGGGTGGCCCTACACCGCATGGCTCATAGTTTCATTGAGTTGGACAAGGCTGTGGTCCATGTGATCAGATTGGTTAGTTTTCTGTGATTGTGGTTTTCAAAAGGCAAAGGAGATAAGGAAAGATATACTCATTTGAATTCAAAGTTCCAAAGAAGAGCAAGGAGAGATAAGAAAGCCTTCCTCAGTGATCAGTGCAAAGCAATAGAGGAAAACAATAGAATGTGAAAGACTAGAGATCTCTTCAAGAAAATTAGAGATACCAAGGGAACTTTTAATGCAAAGATGGGCACAATAAAGGACAGAAATAATATGGACCTAACAGAAGCAGAAGATATTAAGAAGAGGTGGCAAGAATACACAGAAGAACTGTACAAAAAAGATCTTCACGACCCAGATAATCACGATGGTGTGATCACTCACCTAGAGCCAGACATCCTGGAATGTGAAGTCAAGTGGGTCTTAGGAAGCATCACTACGAACGAAGCTAGTGGAGGTGATGGAATTCCAGTTAAGCTATTTCAAATCCTGAAAGATGATGCTGTGAAAGTCCTGCACTCAATAGGCCAGCAAATTTGGAAAACTCAGCAGTGGCCACAGGACTGGAAAAGGTCAGTTTTCATTCCAATCCCAAGGAAAAGCAATGCCAAAGAATGCTCAAACCACAGCACAATTGCACTCAGCTCACACGCTAGCAAAGTAATGATCAAAATTCCCCAAGCCAGGCTTCAGCAATACGTGAACAATGAAATTCCAGATGTTCAAGCTGGATTTAGAAAAGGCAGAGAAACCAGAGATCAAATTGCCAACATCCGCTGGATCATCAAAAGAGTGAGAGAATTCCAGAAAAACATCTATTTCTGCTTTATTGACTATGCCAAAGCCTTTGACTGTGTGGATCACAACAAACTGTGGAAAATTCTGAAAGAGATGGGCATACCAGACTACCTGACCTGCCTCCTGAGAAATCTGTATGCAGGTCAGGAAGCAACAGTTAGAAATGGACATGGAACACAGTCTGGTTCCAAATCAGGAAAGGAGTATGTCAAGGCTGTATATTGTCACCCTGCTTATATATGCAGAGTACATCATGAGAAATGCTGGGCTGGAGGAAACACAAGCTGGAATCAAGATTGCTGGGAGAAATATCAATAACTTCAGATGTGCATATGACACCACACTTATGGCAGAAAGCAAAGAAGAACTAAAGAGTCTCTTGATGAAAGCGAAAGAAGAGAGTGAAAAAGTTGACTTAAAAGTCAAATTCAGAAAACTAAAATCATAGCATCTGATCCCATCCCTTCATGGCAAATAGATGTGGAAAAGTGACAAATTTTAATTTGGGGGGATCCAAAATCACTGCAGATGATGACTTCAGCCATTAAATTAAAAGATGATGGCTCCTTGGAAGAAAAGTTATGACCAACCTAGACAGCATATTACAAAGCAGAGACATTACTTTACCAACAGAAGTCTGTCTAGTCAAAGCTATGGTTTTTCCAGTAGTCATGTATGGATGTGAGAGTTGGACTATAAAGAAAGCTGAGCGCTGAAGAATTGATGCTTTTGAATTGTGGTATTGGAGGAGACTCTTGAGAGTCCCTTGGACTGCAAGGAGATCCAACCAGTCCATCCTAAAGGAAATCAGTCCCGGGTGTACATTGGAAGGACTGATGCTGAAGGTGAAACTCCAATACTTTGGCCACCTGATGTGAAGAGCTGACTCATTTGAAAAGACCCTGATGCTGGGAAAGATTGAAGGCGAGAGAAGAAGGGGATGACAGAGGATGAGATGGCTGGATGGCATCACCGACTCAATGGACATGTGTTTGAGTAAACTCCAGGAGTTGGTGATGGACAGGGAAGCCTGGCATGCTGCAGTCCATGGGGTCAGAAAGATTTGGACACGACTGAGCAACTGAACTGAACTGAACTGAAGCTGTACGTATAGCAAAAAACTTAGTACTCTCTGTGGTTTCAGGCCTCCAGAGGGGATATTGGAACATACACTCCTTAGGGGGAACTACAGTAATAGAATGCGACACTCCTGTAGCTCAAACAGTGAAGAATCTATCTGCAATGCGGGAGACCAGGGTTCGATCCCTGCATCGGAAAGATCCTCTGGAGGAGGGAATGACAGTCCACTCCAGTATTCTTGCCTGGAGAATCTCATAGACAGAGGAGCCTGATGGGCTACAGTGAGATTGCAAAAAGTTGGACACGAAGGAACAACTGACACACACGGTAATAGATTATATATCATTGTTGATATGTATTCAAGGTTGTTGCTCTTTCCCACAAACTTCAGTGTTTTCTCACTGCTCCTTTAAAAGTGTCTCAACGCTTCAGCTTAGTGTCAAGGTTCTCCTCAGCAGTGCCACCCATTCAAGCTTGTCCTCCTAAAACCATCCACTCCAACCAACTGGTATACTCAGTGCCCACCGAAGGCTTTCGTGCCTGCCTGTCTCTACAGCTCTCCCAGGTTCTCTGTGTCCCTGGTAGTTACGACTGACTGTGATTTTACCTGTCAAGTCTGTGATCTCCTCCTGGTTGCATTTGATATAACTTTCTCCATGTTATCTGGCATTATGTCTTCTCTGAACTCTGATGGTTTATTTTTTAATGTTTAACTATTTTCTTTTCCAGGTGGCTCAGTGGTCAAGAATCTGCCTGCTATGTAGGAGACACAGGTTTGATCCCTGGGTCAGGAAGATACCCTGGAGAAGGAAATGGCAACCCACTCCAGTATTCTTGCCTGGGAAATCCCATGGACAGAGGAGCCTGGTGAGCTACAGTCTATGGGGTAACAAAAGAGTTGTACATGACTTAGCGACTAAACAACAGCAACATTTTCGTCTACAAGACTGTGAGCTTTACTGTGTCACTGATACTTGATCAAATATCTGTTGATAAAGGACCTCAAAGTGTTCTGATTACTGGTGGTCATAGAAAGATTTAGGTAAGAGAGATGAAGTTAAAATAAGACAGATGAAAAGTTGCTTCTCAATCCATATTCTTTCATTCTTCTCTTGTTTTGCAACATTGTTGAGTAGAAGGTGGTTTTCCTTCCTGTAGGGTAGTAAGAACACAAAGTATGGCCCTTGAACCAGTGACCAAAGTCAAGTACCAAAGTCAGTTTCTCTGGCTCATTTGGGGATTAAGGTATCCCTGAACCCAAAAGGTAAACACTTTTTCATTATTCATTGACTTAATCTCCTTCCTGTTGTTGTTGCTTAGTCGCTAAGTCCTGGCGACTTGTGATCCCATGATCTGTGGCCTGCCAGGTTTCTCTGTCCATGGGATTCTCCAGGCAAGAATACTGGAGTGGGTTGTCATTTCCTTCTCCAAGGGATCTTCCTGACCCAGGGATACAACCCTCGTCTCCCACATTGGCAGGCGTATTCTTTACCTCTGAGCCACCAGCGAAGCCCTAGTTTCCTCATAGAACCAGACTAATAAAATAAGCAATTTAAAAACTAGTTTTATCCACTATTTTGAGATTACGTAACTTTGATAATATCGTTATTCACACAATGATCCTACAGGAAACTTTTCTCTAAGTGAAGAGTATGTCATTCGTTCTTATGTTAAGGGGAGTTTGTGATTAGTGTTGCTAGTCCACAGCGTTTGCCTGTGATTTTCTTTAGGTTAAAGTACTTAAAAAGTTGATAAATATCATTTGTTTTTAGGCTACGCTTGAGGACAGTATTTTGGCTGAATTCAGGGCTGAATTATTTTCCCAAAAATCATTTTCCAAAAAGGACCAGCAATTTGCTGATAACTTTTCTTATAAATGACTGTGCAGTTAAGACCTAATAACAAACTGATTATGCAGTGGGGTAACAGGAATGGGAGATAATGAATTTTCTTCTGGGGGCACTTAGAACAGTTACACTCAATCTGGAGGGCTCACACTGCTGAAGAATGACTTTAGTTTTTTCAAGGTATGATTTTAAAAACAGGAAGAAAAAAAAAAAAGCCCAGCTGTTAGGTTGATTTGTTTTCTCTCCAACAGTCTTCATAGCTTCAATTTCTAGAAGTTGCTCCTTGAAGATAGAAACATTGCACTTGATAATGTTTTGCTCATTCGTCTCCAGAATGTTTGTTTAGTTGAGAAATGAAAATGGGTCTCAGTGTAGTACACAGAGTGATTTGTTCTAAATGGCACAAAACCTGTTTCTGGGCCACAGAAGTGTTTGTGCAAGGTTCTATAAAAGCTGATGCTTTTTCTGACGTGCAGACACCTTGATCTAGCCAAATATTCATATTAGGAACTCTCCCCTTAAACATATGTCGTTGGTTTTGTGTAACAGTAAAAGGGAAATGTGCAAAACTGTGCAAAAGCCCAGGCACTAATTTGAATTAGGGGCAGTTTTCCCGTGTTTATGGTGAAAGTGACCTTAGCTTACATGTGTTAGTGTGCAAGGGATACTGGTGTTACCTGTTCAGCCAAAAAGAAAATCTTTTATTAAAATGATTGGAATGCGAACCCTGTTTTACAGGTCTGGTTTCCTGGCATTTGGTGGTGGGGGCGGAACTCCAGCATGTCTGTCTGGTACTTTTGTTTTAGGAACAAAAGTGAACACAGTAGGGGGTCCACCCAAATCCTCCCCCTTCACCCCTTTTCAAACCAAACTGAGCAGGAGAACCGAGTTAAGCTTTACTCACATTTTGGTCTTCCTAGGGTGGCGGTGGCCCCCTTGGTCCCACTGCTTATTTTGATCCACCTTTGCCCCCAGTAGAGATCAAAACTACATTTTATGGGCTTAGAGTCTGGCAATATGCTGGCAAATGGGAAAACAAGCAACATAAAGCAAATTTCTGTCATGATGCTTTTTAATATTGAGACAGATTTTTATCTAACAGAGTCAACAGAATGGAATGTGAGAGTACCATGGAGCTCAAGGCTGTAAACACGGCTTCCGGATGACATATCCCTAGGGGCACAGATCATACAGTTTCTATATTATTCAGCGTGTCACTCTATGGGCACAGAACTGACTTTTGCCTCCGAAAATGTCTCTTTCTTGAAACTCCAGCTGTCCTTCATTCATGAAGCAGTGTTTTAATAAGGTGGTTGTTTACTAGGAAGTGAAGCTAACACTAATAATGAGTCACTGACAATATAGCACATTTCTTATCATAGATGGTCTCCTTGCTGCCAAACAGCTGGAGGAAAAGTGGGGAAAATGCAATCAAGCATTTAAGCATCATAGCTGGATGTTTTCAAACATTAAGTGGCCAGATGTTTAGCATTGTGGAGGTAATGTGTATGATTGCCTGCCTTGTAAAATATTTTATCTGGGTCTTTTGATGTTCGGTAGATAGAGTCATGGACTATTCTTCATTTTCAGGATGCTGAACAGTTTTTCTGATCGTGAATGGCAACAATAATGCTGGAGACTGTTGAGAGCCAGGTCTGGCAGGGACTGTGTGAGAGATTTGGACTGTGGTTAAATGGGTCCCTCTCCTGGCGAAAGTGCATGGAAGCATGTGCCTTTTAAAAGGCATGGGTTGAATCGGTTTTCAGTCTTCCAGTAAGGTGAATCTAGGAATTAAGAAGTTGGGTAAAGAGATCAGGTCCTCTTGTTTTTCTCAAGACCCGAAGGCAGAATAACCAGATGCTTCACTGAAACACCCAGTTCTAAGATAGAAAGCACACTGTCATAATATCATTGAAGATACTGGCTTACAAGAAATCTAGTATCACTAAACTGAAAGGGGGTTGTATCCTTCTTCAGATGAATGCCTCACCTGAATTTTAAAAAGCAAACTTTAAAAAATCTAAAGTACAGTACGATCTTGTTATCTATCCATTATATGTATAATAGTTTACCTCTGCTAATCCCAAACTCCCAGTCCTTCTAGATTCAATATCTCATGATAAACCATAATGGAAAAAATATTTTTAAAAAAGTCTATATGTGTATAACAGTCACTTTATAACAGCAGAGATTGGCACAACACTGTAGACCAACTATACTGCAATAAAAAACAAAATTATAAAAAACTAAACAAAATGAAGCTCTTTTTTCAGAATCTCAGAGTACCCGACAAAAAGCAACCCATGCTCCCTGCTGTACTTCTCTATCGGTTGCTGGTACTTGCAATTAGACTCATTGCCAAATGCTCCACTAAATTAAAACCCCTGGAAATTAATTATCTCATCAAAGGTGGCTCAGTTTCAGAACTGGGTTCATGGATCCTGGTGCTAAGATAAGAGTAACTCCCTCTTAAGAGTGATAGAAAAAAAAAAAGTCATTTACTGACACGTCTCTGCAGGAATCAATAACATTACAGATCATGTATGAGCCAAGAATAGCCTGGGCATATTAATAACTCAGCCTGCTCACCGATTTTATTCAAAATGACTGGTTAAAGAACACTCTGCCTTGATGACAGCTCCATGGCACGAGGAACAATGTCATCATTACCATGTGGGGCTGTTTAGCATTTAGAACACTTCACACATAAAGGGAACCTCACACAGGCCTGTTGTGCTTTAGACAGATGGTTTAATGTTTCTTTAGCCTTCAGCCTATCAGGCCACCCGTGATTTTCTTCAGCCAAGGGCTTTTTAAAAATAATTGGTCTATAGCAATTTTCTAACAAGACTGACTGCAATATATTTCCTTAAATCTTTTTCTTACCCTTAACCATCCCTTACAGTGGTTTGTCATTGAAAAACCTCCCTGACTGACACTGAGTCTTCATGTATAAGCAATTACTGACATAAAAGGAGAGGAAGGGGTGGGAATTTCGCCATTAATGGTTTCTTGGCTGGGGAAAAGCTACTCAGAAATGATTACTTTGGAAAACCGTGCTTTTCTGACTAGACATTGCCCAGTTCTGAAGAAGCTGTTCCCCTACGATCTCTCAATACAGGAAATGGTAACCCAGTATAGACGGATAACCGTGGGTGGCGAAGGACACATATATGCGTTTGTTTCAAAATGGTGAAGCAGAATAGAAACTGTGCCTCTGTCTGATGACTTGCGTGCTCAGGAAGGAATAAAGAGGCTGCGACTCCCCTGCTCGGGCTATCAAAGTGAGACTCCCGCACACTGGCAAAGTTCCGCACTTTTATAGTGTAAACTTGTGCAGGAATCGCAACGACCTACTGCACTGCCCTGGCCGCTGTTCAGCTCCCCAGGCCCTCCTGCGAGCTCTTTCAAGGGAACAAGACCCGGAGGCCAGGAGACTGTGGATTGGCTCCGATGGAGGCTTATTTGCATATTTTTCTCTCTGCAGCCTCCCTGGTAGGGTTCAGAAGAAGCATCCTTGCGCCCAGGGCAGAGAAAAGCGATTACACAGCAGAGAGGGTTTAGTAATCAGAAGTATTTAAGAGGGCAAGTGTCTCCTGACTGTGCGCTTGGGAGGACGGGTGAGGCCCAAGGATGTCTCACTGCAGGCTCAGATTCCCCGCTGACAGTTTACTCAGGGGTAGACTGGAGTCCCTGCTGCTTCTGTAGCTGCTGCTGGTGTCAAGGCATTGAATTGAAACCGTCAATTTCTACACCTGTGAGGAAGAAGTCCCCAGCACCTTCATCAATGTTCTGTCTGATCACGTCCTGTTTAATTCCCAGTGCTAGGTACCGGGCCGGTTCCGCCTGATTAACAGCTCGCTGCGCTAGGGCGACAGGCTGACCGTCGGGGACGCGGGCCTGGACCGAGAGCGGCTGTGCGGCCAGGCCCCTCAGTGCGTGCTGGCCTTCGACATGGTCAGCTTCTCCCAGGAGCAGTTCTGGCTGGTGCACGTGGAGGGGGAGGTGAGGGACATCAATGACCATGCGCCACGCTTCCCCCGGACCCAGATTCCCGTGGAGGTGTCCGAGGGCGCGGCGGTGGGCACGCGCATCCCCCTGGAGGCGCCAGTGGATGAGGACGTGGGCGCCAACGGGCTGCAAAGCGTGCACCTGGCCGAGCCCCACAGCCCCTTCCGCGTGGAGCTGCAGACGCGCGCGGACGGTGCCCAGTGCGCCGACCTGGTGCTGCTGCAAGAGCTGGACCGCGAGAGCCAGGCCACCTACAACCTGGGGCTGGTGGCCCAGGGCGGCAGCCGCCCGCTGCGCTCCGCCACGGCCGCCCTCAGCGTGCGCGTGCTGGACGCGAACGACCACAGCTCGGCCTTCCCGCAGGGCGCCGTGGCCGAGGTGGAGCTGGCGGAGGACGCGCCCGTGGGCTCGCTCCTGCTAGACCTGGACGCGGCGGACCCCGACGAGGGCCCCAACGGCGACGTGGTGTTCGCCTTCGGCGCCAGCACCCCGCCCGAGGCGCGCCGCCTCTTCCGCCTGGACCCGCGCTCCGGCCGCCTCACCCTGGCGGGGCCCGTGGACTATGAGCACCAGGACACTTACGAACTGGACGTGCGGGCGCAGGACCGCGGCCCCGGGCCCCGCGCCGCCACCTGCAAGGTCATCGTGCGCCTCCGCGACGTCAATGACAACGCTCCGGACATCTCCATCACCCCGCTGGCCGCCCCAGGCGCGCCTGCTGCCTCGCCCTTCGCCGCCGCCGCCGCCGCTCTTGGGGGGGGCGGAGGCGACCTGGTCGACCGGGCCTGGGACGCCGGAGGCGGGCGCCGTCTCGCTGGTGCCGGAGGGGGCGGCGCGCGAGAGCCTGGTGGCGCTGGTCAGCACCTCGGACAGGGACTCGGGCGCCAACGGGCAGGTGCGCTGCGCCCTCTAAGGGCACGAGCACTTCCGGCTGCAGCCGGTCTACGCGGGCAGCTACCTGGTGGTGGCCGCGGCGTCCCTGGACCGCGAGCGCATCTCCGAGTACAACCTGACGCTGGTGGCCGAGGACCGCGGCGCGCCCCCGCTGCGCACGGTGCGGCCCTACACGGTGCGCGTGGGCGACGAGAACGACAACGCGCCGCTCTTCACGCGGCCGGTCTACGAGGTGTCACTGCGCGAGAACAACCCCCCCGGGGCCTACTTGGCCACGGTGGCCGCCAAGGACCCGGACCTGGGCCGCAACGGCCAGGTCACCTACCGGCTGCTGGAGGCCGAGGTGGGCTGGGCTGGGGGCGCTGTGGCCACCTACGTCTCGGTGGACCCCGTCACGGGGCGGCTGCGCGCACGACGGAGTTTTAACCTCGAGGAACTGGCCAGGCTGCAGCTAGGGCTGGAAGCGCTGGACGGCGGCTCGGCTGCGGGGCCGGGCCACGGCGGGGCTGCAGGTGGACCAGGACGAGCGCGCGGCCCGCCTGGTGACCCCGCGGCTCGTCGATGGCTCAGCCCTACTGCCTCTGCCCTGGGACGCGTCCCTGGGCTCACTGCCGACCCGACAGCAGGCTAGGGACGCGGACAAAGGCCTTGACGCGCAGCTGACTTACCTCCGGCTCCGCAGCGACGGCGGCCCCGGGGTCGCCGTCGCTGCAGCGCTGGCGGCCCCTGCAGCCCGCCGTCCAGCTGACCGCTGTCGTCGCGGCGCTGGACGAAGGCCGGCTGGCCCCGCGGCGCTCTAGCACGGTGCTGCCGGTACCCGCGCTTCCTGCACCACCTGGCGGACAAATGGTGCTGGTGCCACTGCCGGCGCCGCCGCCGAACCGGGAAGCGGCGCGCAGAGCGGCTCCCTGAGCTCTCCGTGGCCGCGGTCGGGTTTTCGGCCAGCCCCTGCGGCCTTCTCCTGGTGGCCGTGGTCACCGTGACTTGGTCCCGCCCGGGCCGTGGAGGAGGAAGCTTTGGGGGCGCGGCCGGAGCGAGTGCCACGGAGCAGTGAATGGCCAGGCCGCTCCAAGTCGCAGAGGGTCAGGGGCTGTGACTCTGGGGGCTTCGGCCTGAACTGCTTCGTGGAGACACCGCCGCTTTCCGTTTCCTCAGAGGCCCCAGGAGGGCGAGTCTGCAGAAATGTCCCAGTCCGAGGACAGCGGGGTGTCCTTACGCTCCTCACCTCAGGAGGGGAGCACAATCCCGTGGGCTTGGATAGCGCACCCCCAACTCGCTTAGTGCCATCGTTAACCTATAGTGGAACAGTGCCTGATCAGGTTTGGGACTTCAAATGGCTGACTTTTCGGGATTTGTTAATTATTTTCTTTGAGGGGAAAAGTTCTTCACAGATGAGGGCAGGAGGAGGCCAGATGGTCCTGTGTTCCGGGAGACCCATGCCTGTTCCTACTGTTTTGACCCCTGGTAGCTGCCTTGTGAGTCCAGCTTGAGTCCTTTCCTTCAAGGTTTAAGTGGTGTCTTCCTGTAGCAAGTCAGGGCTTCCCTGGTGGCTCAGATGGTAAAGAATTGGCCTGCAGCGCAGGAGACCTGGGTTCGATCCCTGGGTTAGGAAGATCCCCTGGAGAAGGGAATGACTACCCACTCCAGTGGAGAATTCTTTGGACTGAGGAGCCTGGCGGGCAATAGTCTACGGGGTCACAAAGACTCACACAAGACTGAGCGACTAACACGTTCCTTTTCCTGCAGCATTTTAGATGACGGATGCTGCGCTTGCTGTCAGTTCTGATATCTGTGGGTGAAATATTATTAGCTGCTGCTCTCACCCTTCTTTTTAATCAGGGTTCAGTCTCAGGTCCTTTTCACCCCCCATCCTGATGGGGAGAGGATAAATCTGCTGCAAGTTTAAGGTAATTGCAGAATATTTATCATTGTCTCTAATCCATGGGTTTGACGTTTTGTACATTTTTATGGATAACAGAGTAATTCTTTCCTTTTCACTTCCAGGACACATTCAAATCCAGATGAATTTAGTGTCAGAGATAGTGGAAAAGGAGACAGTGAAACAAATGACAGCAGTTCTGATAGCAGTAGCGAGGGCTCCAAGAAAGTGCTTTTTGGAATGATTGCAAAGCAAGAGAGTAAGTTCATACCTGTGACTTTGAAGCTCTTGTTTTCAAAGTCATAACGCTGTATGCTTCAATGAATTGTATAATGAAAGAACCAAACAAAGGGGTCTCTACTGTGCATTCATAGATGGGATGATGCTGATGGCTCAAGGGGTAAAGAATCCGCCTACCAAGGGAAGAGATGTAGGAGATATGGGTTCGATCCCTGGGTCGGGAAGATCCACAGGAGGAGCAAATAGCAACCCACTCCATTATTTTTTCCTGGAAAATTTCATGGACAGAGGAGCCTGGTGGGCTACAGTCCATGCATGGGGTCCCAAAGAGTCAGACATGACTGAGTATGTGCTGGATGGATAGATGCTAAATAGAGCTAGTATTTTAAATCACTGACTAGTAGCTGTTTCTATGTAATAAATACTTTGCAATTACTGATATATTTATTCCCCATAATAAATCCAATGAAGTAGGAAATGGAGGCATAGAAAGTTTAAGTAGCTCACCTAAGTATTGGAGTTAAGATCTGAGACCAGGAATCCTGGCTGTAGGTTTCCTGCCCTTAATCACCCTGCTAAACTCCCTCTATCAATGCAAAGGATTAAAATACTGGAAAAGCAGAATATTGTGCTTATTAATGCTAAAGTAACTTAGTGTCACAGCACTAAGGGTAACTTCCTCCATGTGAGCATTCCAGATAAGAACAAGATATGAATAGGTAAATTTTGTATAGGCCAGTTTGTCCTTTACTGGGAACATATGGGAATGGAGTATTTTTTTTTTAATATTTCCTTTTTAATTTTATTTATTCATTTTTGGAGCTTTGCTTTGGTTAGAGAATTCTTCACCAACACAACCTGATGCTGTTCAGTCCATCTCCTGTAGTGTTTAGGTCAAAATCTCTGTAACGATGTCTGGTTCTGGAATGGTAGCTTCTGTAGGGAGAGGCATAGTCAGTTTTGAGGTGTTTCATATTAGTCTCCACAAAAATGGGCCTTAGATGTTTTTAGTCCCTCAAAGTACATACTGCACTCTTGAAGATGAGTCCCGATGGTGTGTCCTATTGATTCAAGTGCCTCTTCACCATCATGGATATTTTTACCCACCCTACGGCTAGTTCCTTCAGCTTTTTTTTTAAAACATGACATGGCATTTAAAAATATCTGCATCCTGGTCCCCTTCTGAATATTCTCTAGTTTGTATGTATCTTTCCTAAAATGAGGCACTTAGAGTTGAACACAGAACCAGCTATACTCCTGACCTCCAAATTCACATACCTACTTGCTTCCTCCTCATTCATTTCCATTTGCCACATGCTTTAAACTGAACTCTTGATTTCAAACATGTTCTTCCTCTAGTGTTTGTATCTCAGGAAATGGCATGTCTATTCACTTAGTTGCTTGCTCTGGTCAAAACCCTTGGTGTCATTCTTGATTTGCATCTTCCCACACACAAGTTCCAATCTAGCAGCAAATCCTTTTGGAATCACTTTGAAACTATATTGTCAACCAAAGGCCTTCTTAGTATCTTCATTGTTGCTGCCCTACCTAGGGCACTAACATTTCTTGCTTGGATGACTGCAGTAGTCTCCAGACTGGCCTCTCTGCCTCCACGCTTGCCCTCTTACAGACTGCTCTCCCTACAGAAACGAGAGTGATTCTCTTACTTCACGAATCAGATAGTGTTAATCGACTCTCCAAAGATTTCTCACTTGTCTAAAATTCCTATCATGGTTTCTCATTATGACTGCTGGGTCACAAACTAGCCCCAAATGTGGCAGTTTACAAGAGTCATTTTATTAGGCTTACGGATTCTCCGGGCTGTTTTGGACAGGACATAGTTTGTGTCTGCTCCAGTGTCTGAGGGCTTAGCTGAGAAGTTGTGATGGCTGTGAGCTGGAATCATCTGAAGGCATATGTGTCTGGTGTGTGATTGCTGAGGAAGGCTTTCTTATCTCTCCTTGTTAGTCTTTGGAACTCTGCATTCAATTGGGTATATCTTTCCTTTTCTCCTTTGCTTTTCTCTTCTTGTCTTTTCACAGCTATTTGTAAGGCCTCCTCAGACAGCCATTTTGCTTTTTTGCATTTCTTTTTCTTGGGGATAGTCTTGATTCCTGTCTCCTGTACAATGTCACAAATGTCTGTCCATAGTTCATCAGGCACTCTGTCTGTCAGATCTAGTTCCTTAAATCTATTTCTCACTTCCACTGTATAGTCATAAGGGATTTGATTTAGATCATACCTGAATGGTCTAGTTGTTTTCCCTACTTTCTTCAATTTAAGTCTGAATTTGGCAATAAGGAGTTCATGATCTGAGCCACAGTCAGCTCCCGGTCTTGTTTTTGCTGACTGTATAGAGCTTCTCCATCTTTGGTTGCAAAGAATATAATCAATCTGATTTTGGTGTTGGCCATCTGGTGATGTCCATGTGTAGAGTCTTCTCTTGTGTTGTTGGAAGAGAGTGTTTGCTATGACCAGTGCTTTCTCTTGGCAGAACTCTATTAGCCTTTGCCCTGCTTCATTCTGTACTCCAAGGCCAAATTTGCCTGTTACTCCAGGTATTTCTTGACTTCCTATTTTGCATTCGAGTCCCCTATAACAAAAAGGACATCTTTTTTGGGTGCTAGTTCTAGAAGGTCTTGTAGGTCTTCATAGAACTGTTCAACTTCAGCTTCTTCAGTGTTACTGGTCGGGGCATAGACTTGGATTACTGTGATATTGAATGGTTTGCTTTGGAAATGAACAGAGATCATTCTGTCGTTTCTGAGATTGCATCCAAGTAATTTCACATTTCAATTACTGCATTTCAAACTCTTTTGTTGACAATGAGGGCTACTCCATTTCTTCTAAGGGACTCTTGCCCACAGTAGTAGATATAATGTTCATCTGAGTTAAATTGCCCCATTCCAGTCCATCTTAGTTCACTGATTTCTAAAATATCGATGTTCACTCTTGCCATCTCCTGTTTGACCACTTCCAGTTTGCCTTGATTTGTGGACCTAACATTCCAGATTCCTATGCAATATTGCTCTTTACAGCATTAGACCTTGCTTCAATCACTAGTCCCACCCACAACTGGGTGTTGTTTTTGCTTTGGCTCCATCCCCTCATTCTTTCTGGAATTATTTTTCCACTCATCTCCAGTAGCATATTGGGCACCTACTGACCTGGGGAGTTCATCTTTCAGTATCCTATCTTTTTGCCTTTTCATACTGTTCATGGGGTTCTCAAGGCAAGAATACTGAAGTGGTTTGCCATTCCCTTCTCCAGTGGACCACATTCTGTCAGACCCGTCCCCGCACAGCATGGCTTAGTTTCATTGAGTTAGACAAGGCTGTCAAAGAATAGCAAGGACAGATAAGAAAGCCTTCCTCAGTGATCAATGCAAAGAAATAGAGGAAAACAATAGAATGGGAAAGGCTAGAGATCTCTTCAAGAATATTAGAGATACCAAAGGAACATTTCATGCAAAGATGGGCTCAATAAAGGACAGAAATGGTAGGGACCTAACAGAAGCAGAAGATATTAAGAAGAGGTGGCAAGAATACACAGAAGAACTGTACAAAAAAGATCTTCACGACCCAGATAATCACGATGGTGTGATCACTCACCTAGAGCCAGACATCCTGGAATGTGAAGTCAAGTGGGCCTTAGGAAGCATCACTATGAACAAAGCTAGTGGAGGTGATGGAATTCCAGCTGAGCTATTTCAAATCCTCAAAGATGATGCTGTGAAAGTGCTTCACTCAATATGTCAGGAAATCTGGAAAACTCATCAGTGGCTACAGGGCTAGAAAAGATCAGTTTTCATTCCAATCCCAAAGAAGGGCAATGCCAAAGAATGCTCAAACTACCGCACAATTGCACTCATCTCACATGCTAGTAAAGTAATGCTCAAAATTCTCCAAGCCAGGCTTCAGCAATATGTGAACCATGAACTTCCAGATGTTCAAGCTGGATTTAGAAAAGGCAGAGGAACCAGAGATCAAATTGCCAAAATCCGCTGGATCATCAAAAAAGCAAGAGAGTTCCATAAAAACATCTATTTCTGCTTTATTGACTATGCCAAAACCTTTGACTGTGTGGATCACAATACAATGTGGAAAATTGTAAAAGTGATGGGAATACCAGACCACCTGATCTGCCTCTTGAGAAACCTGTATGCAGGTCAGGAAGCAACAGTTAGAACTGGACATGGAACAATAGACTGGTTCCAAATAGGAAAAGGAGTAGGTCAAGGCTGTGTATTGTCACCCTGCTTATTTAACTTATATGCAGAGTACGTCATGAGAAATGCTGGGATGGAGGAAACACAAGCTGGAATCAAGATTGATGGGAGAAATATCAATAACCTCAGATATTCAGATGACACCACCCTTATGGCACAAAGTGAAGAAGAACTAAAGAGCCTCTTGATGCAAGTGAGAGAGGAGAGTGAAAAAGTTGGCTTAAAGCTCAACATTCAGAAAACTAAGATCATGGCATCTGGTCCCATCACTTCATGGCAGATAGATGGGGAAACAGTGGAAACGGTGGCTGACTTTATTTTTCTGGGCTCCAAAATCACTGCTGATGGTGATTGCAGCCATGAAATTAAAAGACGCTTACTCCTTGGAAGGAAAGTTATGACCAACCTAGACAGCATATTAAAAAGCAGAGACATTACTTTGTCAACAAAGTCCGTCTAGTCAAGGCTATGGTTTTTCCAGTGGTCATGTATGGATGTGAGAGTTGGACTATAAAGAAAGCTGAGCGCTGAAAAATTGATGCTTTTGAATTGTGGTGTTGGAGAAGATTCTTGAGAGTCCCTTGGACTGCAAGGAGATCCAACCAGTCCATCCTAAAGGAGATCAGTCCTGGGTGTTCACTGGAAAGACTGATGTTGAAGCTGAAACTCCAATACTTTGGCCACCTGATGTGAAGAGCTGACTCATTTGAAAAGGCCCTGATGCCTGGAAAGATTGAGGGCAGAAGGAGAAGGGGACCACAGAGGATGAGATGGTTGGATGGCATCACTGACTCAACGGACATGGGTTTGGGTGGAGTCTGGGAGTTGGTGATGGACAGGGAGGCCTGGCGTGCTGCGGTTCATGGGGTCACAAAGAGTCGGACACGACTGAACGACTGAACTGAACCGGCATGTGAACTAGAATGACTACAAGTTTAGGACTGCAGACTTGGAGGTGGGAAGAGGGTGTGCACATACCCTTTACATGTGGCTTGATTTCTCTCACAGCGTGATAACCTTGGAAAGTCACACGCAAGGTTATGATTGCAAACATGAACGTTCCACCAAACAAGACAAAGACACGTCTTCTTTTTCTGATCCAGCTTCAGAAAACAGTCATTTCCATCATATTCTACTGGCCTAAGCAATCTGAAGCCCATTCAGATTTAAAGGAATGGGACAAAGGCCCCACCTCTACATTGAAAATTATGCAAGAACTTTGGGGCCATGTTTGTAAACAAGCCACGCTTGGCCCCAAAAGTTCTATATTACCTAGCTCCCAGTTGCTTCTCCCATCTGATTTCTTACCACTCTTCCCCTTGATTATTTAAGTCTTTTTATTGTTTTTTCGAACTGACCACCTATGTGTCTATTTCAGAGTTTTGCTGTTCCCATTGGCAACCCACTCCGGTACTCTTGCCTGGGAAATCCCATGGATGGAGGAGCCTAGTGGGCTGCAGTCCATGGGGTCGTTAAGAGTCGGACACGACTGAGCGGCCTCACTTTCAATTTTCACTTTCATGCATTGGAGAAGGAAAGGGCAACCCACTCCAGTGTTCTTGCCTGGAGAATCCCAGGGACGGAGGAGCCTGGTGGGCTGCCATATATGGGGTCGCATAGAGTCAGACACGACTGAAGCGACTTAGCAGCAGCAGCTACCTAGTAAGCTCTTTCTCTAGATATCCATATTGTTTGCTTTTTTTTTTAATTTAGTTCTTTGCTCAAATATCCGTCTTCTCAAATGAGTCTTCCTAATTGCGAGTTGCCTCTAGCCACTGTGACTGTCACTTTCTTCCCTGCTTAGCATGATATTATTTTATATTATTTGTTTATTGTTTGTTCCCTGTTTCATGTTGAGTCACTGGCATCAAATATGTACTAATTTTTTTTTTTTTTTTACTGAATGAATGGTTGAATGAAGATTTGACTTAACCAGAATGTACATTGCAACTGTATGACTATTTCATATGATACTATCACATTTTATATGAGGGTAAAATAATGTTGGTGTTTTTACAAGTTCCATTGTACTGCTTTATTTCGTGGAACATTTTCATGTCATCTTAAAACTTGAAGATTTTACAGTAAATTTATCTTTCTGGATCATTTAATGGGAAATCAGCCTTTTCCAAAAAAAAAAAAAAAAATCAAATTCCTAGAACTCCTGTTTCTTCACTGTTTGGGAAATTACCAGCTTATTCTTGCCTTAACTCAGTTTCCTCTATGTGATAACAGGCAGGCTCTCTGAATCCATGAGAGCTCAAATATGTAGTTTTAGCAAACAATAATGTGATCAGGGCAATGCATTCAGTCTGAGAAGATACCGTTTCTCGGTAATACCAATCACATTTCCTCTTACCAATATGCACCAGCTGCATTTTAGTTGTTTACTGAGCATTTAAATAAGTCTTACCATGTGCCAGAAAGTATTCTTGGTGCCTTGCAAGTATTAAGTCACTTAATCCTCATAATAATGCTATGAAGTAGATACTGTCATTTAACCCCATTTCACACCTGGGGAAACTGAGGAAAGGTCTTATTGGAGTGATTTGGTCATGGCCACCTAGCTATAAGGGGTAGAGCTGGGCTTCCCACTCTGGAAGCCTGGCTCTGGCTTTTAATGTTCTGCTGTATTTTCAGAAAGGGCTTTAAACACTTCTTTTATGGGTCTGCTGAAGATTTCAGACTGATTTACATTCCTGAGGATGTTTCTCTCTTTGACTTTAAATGAGCTGTTCTGATTTATGATTTGTTGATACTCCATCTCTCTGCTGCATTTTCTTGTAAAACTTTTAGTGGGAATGTTGATAGAATGACTTGTGGGTAATGGTAAGATAATTGAATTAGATGTTGATAGTTGGAGATCAGAAGTTTACTGAAGGTATTTTCTTGTTTGTTTTTGCATCTCACTTTTAATCATTAACATAGAGGATGAATGGGTTAACCTGATCATCTTCAGAAATTTCATTTTAAACTAATTTTAACCATTCCTTCCTCCAAACCTGTATCAGAGATTCCCACAAAGTATTTATTAATAATTTACTTGCTTGGATTTTATTTCTGTTTCATTCCCTCAGTAGACCAGCAGGTGGAGGTACAAGTCATTGGTAGAAAATCCAGAGGAGGAAAAAGAAAGAAGCAACCAGAAAACCAGTCTCTGGATATCTGAATGCCGTTTGTGTTTTTAAGTATATTGCTATGTGTGGGCGTGTGCTAAGCCGAGTCGCTGTGTCCGACTCTTTTGTGACTCCTGGACTGTGCCTGCCAGGCCCCTCTGTCAGTGGGATTTCCCAGGCACGAATACTGGAGTGGGTTGCCATTTCCTCCTCCAGGGGATCTTCCCAATCCAGGGATCGAGCCTGTGTCTTCTATTTGGCATGTGTTTCTTTACTACTAGTGCCAGTAGCAGCATTCTGATTATTTAAAACCTTTAAAGCTATTTCATTTTGTATTTCCAAGTTGTTCCGGATTGTTCAGGACCAAAAACATATGAGCATCCTGAAAGATTAATCTAGGCATCTCAAGGCATCAAGATTCTTCCATCACATCATGAAAACAGCTACAAGCTGTACTCGCTTCAAGTACCCTTTGCCCTCACCTTTCCCAGCTGAGAAATATGAGTTTCCAACCAGAACACTCAGAACTCAAAGGATGTTATTTTCAAGCCTGTGCCTCCCCCAGTGAAGGGCCGCCAAGTGTGTATGACAGAGTTCAGAACTGCAGGCCAGCGTGCCACCTCCCCACCTTCTTGGGCAGAATGATGGATTAAATCATCCTTTAGAGGATGAATCACCTTCACACACCCCAGAAACAGCCACTTCTTTCTGAAATGCTGCAACTCATATAGACAGTTGCATTTGGGGAATATACACATTTATGTTTCTGTTAAGTATGTATAAGCCAAGTTGCCTGCATGAGCCTCCTGGTTTTGATAGATGTTTCCCTAAATTATAGGAACAGTCAATGTCAGAGTACATGATGATTTTATATAATCCAGGCTGTTTTACCAAAGACTTCTAGATGTAGTCTTTTTATGGCCACAAATATAATAAGTGAACATATATTTTACTTTTTAGGGGCATTTATGAATGTAAACAAAATATTTACCTAGCTGTTCATGTACATTTGAGTGTTTACAGTTCCATTGGGAACATAATTTAACTCTGAATAACATTAGGCTGAATGAAGATTCTGCACCCCAACTGTAACCAGTGGCTCAGTAGGAAGGAAAAAGAAGCTGTGTATAGCACCACTGGGGTTGTTGTTCAGTCACTAAACTGTGTCTGACTCTTTGAGACCCCATGGACTGCAGCACACCAGGCCTCCCTGTCCTTCACTATCTCCCGGAGCTGCTCAAATTCATGTCCATCGAGTTGGTGATGCCATCGAACCATCTCATCCTCTGCCACCCCCTTCTCCTCCTGCCCTTGATCTTTCCCAGCATCAGGGTCTTTTCCAGTGAGTTGGCTCTTCGCATCAGGTGGCCACAGTGGTGGGGGAACCCAAGTCATTTCTCTAGGCTGACGTCTCAGAGGGTTACCTGGTGCTTAGTGGGTAGAGTAGAGGCAGATTCCGGCCGTGGGTGGAAACCAGCACGGGTGGCTGGCCATGTTGTCCTGGGGCACTCGGTTCATTCACAGCAGCAGCTCCATCAGACGCAGGGCTGCAGGGACAGGGGTGGCAGGAGCAGGTCTCAAGGCCGCAGTCATCTGGACTAGAGCTCCCGGTAGGATTCCTCCCCTCTCTGTGAATGAGAAGCTAGGCAGACCGTGAGACAGAGGACCAGGGGAAAAAGAGGGGTCAGACCCCCAGTGCAGTGACCGACAGGCTCCATGAACAGCTATCGAGATCCAGGGGTGGCGAGGCTGGGTGATGGGATGGGAGGATCTGGGCTGTATCTTGTTTGGTCCGGGATTGGCTCAGGCCGTGGGGATAACAGAGTCCTTGCAAGGGCAGGCCACTAGTGTCTCCCCAAACAGTCTGGGCTCATCAAGATCTGACCAGCATGGACCATCCACCCAATTCAACAATCACCTGCCACAAGTGGCGGCTGAAATTTAAATGAGTTAAAATTCACTACGATGAAGAATTCAGTTCCTTGGTCACATTAGCCACGTGTGGCCAATGGCTACTGTACTGGACGGAGAAGCTAGACAGCAGTTCCAGCCTCACGGTTCTGGTGGCTCTAGAGGGAGAGGCGGGCTGGAGGACCAGCCAGGCTGGCCGTGCTGAGGGCAGGCAGCGACTCAGCGTCCCTGCTCGGCACATTTACGGGGTGGCTGGGGTCTCATCAGTTCTCCACGCTTGCCCGGTTCATGACAGTCAGTCTTTTATTGGCTCGTAGAAGTATCTCAAAGTGGACCAACACACTCTATTATTTATTATAAGATATTTGAAAAATGTCTGATAGCAAGAATTCCTGGGAATTCCCTGGAGGTCCAGTGGTCAGGACTCCAGTGCTTCCGCTGCCAGTGGTCGGGGAACTAAGATCCCAGAAGCCTTGATGGCTGGATCTTTATTTATTTATATTTTTAAAGACTTTTTTTTTATGTGGACCGTTTTTAAAGCCTTTATTGAATTTGTTATAATGTTGTTTCTGTTTTATGTTTTGGGATTTTTTTTTTTGGCCACAAGGCATATGGGATCTTAGCTTCCCAACCAGGGATTGAACTTCCCCTCCACACTAGAAGGGGAAGTCTTAAAAGGACCACCAGGGAAATCCCTTGATCTTAAAAAAAAAAAAAATAGTTCACAAGGTTACCAGGGTTTCTGTAGGTCTGGGGAATTTCTAAATGTTCCTCTGATGTTCTAGCCAGCACCTTAAATTTATAGCCCCCATATTCAGTCCTGTAACCTTAGAGGTTTTGCAGCAATGGTCATGATAAAATCAGCCTGCTCTTATTCCTAAACTTTCCTGAGAAATGATTCAGCTATTTTCATGATCAGTAATTCATTCTTTAGCTACACTCAGGCAAGAAGCTAGTAAGTCCTTTACACGCCTTTGACTGCTGGCCTCCCTTGGAAAATCGTTGCTGTAGAAATTGGTTTCCAGGTCCTGTGATGTCTTCAGAGTCAGCTGTTGCTGTTCAGTCACTCAGTCGTGTCCGACTCTTTGCGACCCCATGGACTGCAGCAGACCCCATGGACTGCAGCACACCAGGCTTCCCTGTCCTTCACTATCTCCAAGAGTTTGCTCAAACTCATGTCCATTGAGTCAATGATGCCATCCAGCCATCTCATCCTCTGTCGTCCCCTTCTCCTCCTGCCCTCAATCTTTCCCAGAATCAGGGTCTTTTCCAGTGAGTCAGCTCTTCGCATCAGGTGGCCAAAATATTGGAGCTTCAGCTTCAGCATCAGTCCTTCCAATGAATGTTCAGGGTTGATTTCCTTCAGGATGGACAGAGTCAGTATGTGGTCCCAAGCATCAGCTTTCCAGTGCTCCGGGTCCCAGGGAGAGTGGAGCAAATATGAATGAATGTACCTAGAATTACATAAGACCTGCCCTCAAAGTGAAATGCACTTGCATCTTTTGGTCTACATTAAATAATATTTCAACTTCATTAGAGTAATTTGTTATGCAGATGAATTCTGTGGGAAACATTATTTAGAAGCTGAGAATCTAAGATTTCCCCTCAAATTTATAAACATAAGATTAGATGTTCTTGTTTTTCTCAAAACCAGTTCATATGCATTTGTGATGTTAGCTTCTACCTTAATTATGACTCCTTAGACAATTTATAATTGCTGAATCCTGCCTGTTTATGACTGCATTCTCAGTGAGACACTACAGTGGGCAACTTTTATCAAACGCTCTTATACAAGGCCCTGTTCTAACTGCTTTACGTGACTTATTGTATTGATACTTCATAATTATCCTAGGAGGTAGTTACATTAGCATTCCCAATCTACAGATGAGGAAATGGAAGTTTAGAGAGGAGAATGATTTGTCTGAGGTCATGTAGTCTGTGAAGTAAGTATGATATAACATTAAAATACATGCATTTTAGGTTTATAGCTGAGTGGATTTTTTTATGTACACACTCATGTTACTAGAACGTTTCTAGCTCCCTTGATGGAGTTTTCATGCATGTTCCCAGGCAATAACTCTTCCAAAGTAACTACTATTCACACCTCTTTCACCTCTGAGTGTTTCCTGTATTTGAACTTCATACAAACAGAACAGTCCGGCGTACCTTCTTTGGTGCCTGGCTCACTGTTTTGTCTGTGACCTTCATCCATCCCGTTCATTCTTTCTCACTTCTGTGTAGTATTTCATTTATCAATTTGCCAAAATTTATTCATCTGCCCTACAGTTGATGGACATTAGGATGAGTTCAAATTCTGGCTTTTGTGAATTCATTTCCACATTTTTTGGCGGATGTAACACTCTCTTCCGTGTGCCATACACCCAGGAGTAGAACTGTTAGGTCAAGGGTGATAATATGGTAACTCCACCATGCTATCCTTCAGTACCACTCCTGGGCATGTATCCAGAGAAACCCATAATTCTAAAAGGTACATGAACCCCAGTGCTCATAGCAGTGCTAGTCACAATAGCTAAGGCATAGAAACAACCTAAATGTCCACTGACAGAGGGATAGCTAAAGAAGATGTGGTATACAATGGAATACTACTCAGCCATAAAAAAGAATGAAATAATGCCATTTGTAGCAACACGGATGGACCTAGAGATGATTATACCCAGAGAAGTAAGTCAGAAGAGACAAAAATCATATGATACCACTTATATGTGGAATCTAAAAAAAAGATACAAATGAATTTATTTACAAAGCAGAAACAGACCCACATAGAAAACAAACTTATGGTTACCAAAGGGGATGGCAGGGGCAGGGGGAGACAAATTAAGAGTTTGGGATTAATAGATACACAGTACTATATGCAAATAGATGAACCACAGAGACTACTGGATGACACAGGAGATTACACTCAGTATCTTATAATAACCTATAATGGAAAAGAATCTGGAAAAGAATATGCATATGTATATAATTGCTCAGTCGTGTCTGACTCTTTGTGATCCCATAGACTGTAGCCCACCAGTCTCCTTTGTCCATGGGATTCTCCAAGCAAGAACACTGGAGTGGGTTGCCATTTCCTCCTCCAGGGGATCTTCCTGACCCAGGGATCAAACTCGAGTTCCACATTTCAGTCAGTTTCTTTTATTGTCTGAGCCACCAGGGAAGCCTGTTTAAGTATAAGCACATACACATGTATAACTAAATCACTTAGCTGTATGCTTGAAACTAACACAACATTGTAAATTAACTATACTTCAATTAAAATGTAATTTTTAAAAACTAAAAAACGGATGATGGATCTAGCATATGATTGTCAAATTTTCTGACTTCACTGCTACCCATTGTGCAGGAGCCACTACATCAAAACAGGTGACCCTAGCTGAGTGGTCTCTTTGATGTGCCAGACACTCTACAAAGCTCTGTTTTTCTAAGCAGCCTCTTGATAAAATTGGGAACTTTTTGTATGCTTAACTAATAACCACAGGGGAAGTTTTGTATTTGTTCAACAAATAAGCCAGTCTTTTAAATGATCATCAACTAGCTGATGTATTACAATGTATGGGGAACATTTAGTAGCTTCCATCCGTCTGTAAAGACCATCGTAATATCCACCTTTGACAGACTTCTTTTGCTTGTGGAAATGTATACAGTAAAAGTAGAGGTAGCAATTGATTATGAATTTACTTGCGTCCTGTAATTAGCTAGGGAAGAAACAAATCCATTGGAGACTACCAATTTCCATAGTCCACACAGGCACAGGAATTGATTGCAGACTTGAATTTGCTGAATAAAAAGTGAAGCTAGCTAATCTCAATTTGTATCTCATTGAGTAAATGTCAGCTATTGATTTCTGTGGCTGACTACTGATGAGGCCACGTGTCTGTCATGCTGTGAAGGCAGCCCAGCACAATCACTGTGCAGTTTAATTAGGTGTGGGCTAGTCATTTCACTTGCTTGAGGAAGATGAAATATTTAGCTGTAGTGGCAGGAAAAACTTCAGCCAGCTGCCTGTCCTATACCCCTCTTTCAGACTGTTATTCATCTTAATTTCATGTCCATTGATTCTTACTGTTGGATGTTGTACAGAGGAGCCCTTTTCCAATGTGAGGTTGGAAGACAGGGCTAAAACCGACTTTACAGGCTGCCTTCATTCTCCCAAGCTTTCTTGAACTCTTGACAATGCCGTGTTACATGGTAGGGTAATGACTTGACCTGTGCACTACAGAACAGGTTTCCACAATGTGACTGCTTTTCTTAAAGAGTAATCCAAGCTGCCTTGCTCAGACAGGATTTCTATAGGATTTGACAAGTTGAGATGCCTTCTGACCTGGCGTAACACAGAATATGTAATCTTGCCCTGTGCTCCAATGATGTAAAAAGTAACCAAAAGGAACAGTGAACATCATGCCTTCTCTCTCAAAAGAAATACTAGAACTTCTTTGGTTTTGGTCTTCTCCCCTAAAATGGGGATAACAGTACCTACTTTATAGGAATTTTGTGATAGCTAAATGAGATAGTACGTATAAAATGCTTAGAGCAGCGTTTTGCTCATAGTTAGCATTTAACAAATATTTATTATCTCCATCAGAAATATTTTCATTTCCCTCTTGCCTTGTTTAAATCGATGTGTCAATAGTTTGTTATTCCAAATAGTCTTTTTTTTTTCCCTTTCTGTTGGTGCAATTCACTTTTTACATCTCTTTTGGTTGGCTATTATTTTTTTTAAACTAACTTTTCAAGTACATAAACAATATTAAAGTCCCCCGGGGATTACAGTTTCTTTGACGGTGGTATAAGCCTCTGATTTACAAAACAAAAACAAAAAACAATGGTTTAGCAGAAGCATTTTTTACAGTAGTTCTTCTAACATTTGCTTCCCTGATGGTTCAGATGGTAAAGAATCCATCTGCCAGTGCAGGAGATGTGAGTTTGATCTCTGGGTTGGGAAGATCCCCTGGAGAAGGGAATGGCTACCCCCTCCAGTATTATTGCCTCGAAAATTCCATGGACAGAGCAGCCTGGCGGGCTACAGTTCGTGGGATCACAAAGAGTTGGACACAACTGAGCAACTAACCCTTCCACTTTGCTAAAGTTAGATTAGTCGACCATTTTGTCTTATGGCTCTATTTGAGGCCAGCAGTGAACTTGACAGGCATGTGAGGGCATTTAAATGCAAAGGTTAGACTCTAGGAATAATAAATCCACTCCTTCTTTAGTTCAAGAATTCTCTGGAAAACATACAGAGACTTGGTGGCCCACTGTCTCCTGCTCTGGTGGATGGTGGTGTGCCATTTAACTGAGCCTGTAGGCCACCGGCTCTGCGCCCGTGCACTCCTATCAGCCCCGGGTGCAGTCATGACTCCCTGCAAGAGGCCTGAGGTGATAACAGGCGGGTGATCAGCTTCTCGCTCAGGCCAGTGTAGCTGGGGAGGTGACTGAGAGACATCTGTAAGTTGTGAGAGAGAGACTTCCAGAAAGGATGCGGCCTGCAGGTATTTTCTTTCCAACTTGGAGCCAGGAAAACCTCTGGAACTTCTTCCATGTAAGGCCCAGAAGGCAGTTACAGACGTTCACAGATCTTCTGGTAGACATATTGGGTTGGCCAAAAAGTCCTTTCAGGTTGTTACAGAAAAACCTGAATGAACTTGGCCAACTCAATATTTTATAGAAGGCGTAAGCTCTAGTCTGGCTTCCCCAGTGGCTCAAGCGGGTAGAGAACTCACCTGCCAATGCAGAAGACGCAATAGACTCAGGTTTGATCCCTGGGTCGGGAAGATCCCCTGGAGAAGGCAATGGCAGCCCACTCCGGTATTCTTGCCTGGGAAATCCCATGGACCGAGGAGACTGGTGGGCTATGGTCCATGAGATGGCAAAAGAGTCAAACATAACTTAGACAACAACAGCAACATGGTCTAGTCCATGCTTAGTTTTTAGTTCTATTTCCTGCCACCCTCCCGCTTGTATTCCCTGCCCCAGTCTCAGTGTTCTGCCTCTGCTTAAGTGGAGATGGGACAGCCAAGTAGACAATACCCCAAGCCATGATCCCAGGCCAGGAGCCTGGCCTACCTCTCAGCTGGCCCTGAGGCTATGTTACACCTGTGTGTGTGTTTAATCGCTTGAGTTGGGTCTGACTCTTTGTGACCCTATGGGCTGTCGCCGCCAGGCTCCTCTGTCCATGGGATTCTCCAGGCAAGAAAAGTGGAGTGGGTTGCCAAGCCCTCCTCCAAAGGATCTTCCTGTCCCAGTGACTGAATCTGTGACTCTTACGTCTCCTGCATTGGCCAGTGGGTTCTTTACTGCTAGCGCCCCCTGGGAAGCCCTGTATTACACCTGGTAAAGGAATGGACGCCTGGAATGTGCCCATTATGTACTCACCTGAGTCCTCATCCCCAAGCACCCTGCCTCCTTCTTCCAGTAGCTTGGTTTTCCATGTAGGCTTGTTGTCAGGGGGAGAATGGGCTGGACTTATGGAAACATGTATTCTGTTCCTGTGCAAATTAGGCTTTGCATTGCAGATTCATTGGTTTGCTACTTTGGTTTTATACCTCAGAACCATGAGGTGGCTTGAAGTGATTCTGCTATTCAGAAAAGGGTCTGTTTTCATAGTGCTGAAGAATCAGAGATCTGAATCTGTCTCTCTGAGTGCTGGACCCTGTATGATGATAAGTTGACAAAGGTAATGAATGCAAGTCCTGGGGTCTCCTAGGGGACAGCCTCTGGTCCTTCTCCAGGCAGTATGCCACCCCGATCCCTGTCTTGCCCATGTTAGAGCTCTTCCTGATTAAATATCTGCATCAGCTGATGATGTAGTAATAACTGGCAGCCGTCAGGCTCTTCATGTGTACGATGATGTTCCGATCCCGAGAAGCAAGCAGCATTATTGTCTTCTGCACGTAAGAAAACTGAAGTTACTTAAAGAAGTTACAGTACTATGGAGCGGTGGAGCCTCAGTGCCAGACTGCATCATCTGGGTTCAGGGCATGTTCCATCTTGCCTTACCACCTTTCCTTTAGCTTGTTAGTTCTTCATTTTATTAGGTCAATAGTTCTAGAAAGCAAAGTACTTAAAAACCCATTTTGGTAGTTTCTCTACTCGAATCACCAGGAGCGGATGAACAATCTAAATGCATGTTCAACCACTCAAAGATGTGATCTGTCCCCTGGCTGCGTGTCTCTCATCCATCATGTATGCTCCTAATAGAGGTGGCAGCCTTGCACGAAGGGGCGCTTTGCTTCCACTCTCAGCGCTGCTTCCTTTGAAGCATGCTACTGTTCAGGGCCCTGTTGAGATTTTGATTAAAAAAGACAGATATTGTGCCACTTCCATTAATGTTCTGTATCTCCTGTAGCAAAATGTAGTCCCTTGCAACTTCCTCAGGGGAATTTAATTTTCCATGTCTGTTGGCAAATTCAATTTTGAGTTTTACATAAAACACTAGAAAACAATCAGCTGGCCTGGTCAGAGGTTATGCTTGTGATTCAGTGATTCTTTGAGGTCACTTTAACCCTTTTGCAACCCCGCCCCCTCTTATGAATTCCAAAAACTGCCAGCTTTCTCATGTAAAAGAAAACCACTTTTATAAGTATAAAGGGCCTAAGGTATTTAACTTTCTTTTGCCCTCCTCTCTCTGGTTATGGTAATGCCATTTGATTTTTTTTTATAATGTTCCCTAAAGGTAACAGAACATCTGCAGGCTGAGAAATGATGAACATGTATTTTGAAAATGCTCAATGCATGATGACTAAAGTCAAGATAGCTCATTGTATACCCTAGCAGCTTTATAATGCTTCCACTGATGGTATGCTTTGTTCATATCTATCTATCTATATCTTGGTGGCCTAATCTTCACCTCACTCAATGTATATACAATTTGAAATCATTAATTCTGAGACTTGTTGCAGGTTTATAGATTATCTGAATCTGTCTTCTTTTTTTCTTTTTCACCATTAAAAAATTATTTATTTATCTTTTGACCTCGAGGCATGTGGGATTTTAGTTCCCCAACCAGGGATCGAACTCAAATCCCCTGCTTTGGAAGCATGGAGTCTTAACCACTGGATTGCCAGGGAAATCCTCTTTCTTCTCTCTTTTGCCACTTGATATTGTTCACTTTTTTAAAAAACTCATTAGCACTTTTCTGGTGTTGAAACCAGAATAGGAGGGTGGGGAAAGTCAAACACATACATTTGACTTCTTTTGCAATTTGACCAAACTGGTGTTTTAGAAAAGTGTCAAACGAATCAAGCAACTGGGACAAAATTTAGAGTTGTAGCTTATATTAATTTTTTTCTTGGAGATGGGGTAGGGAGTAGATATGAATATTACCTTTCATCTCCTAATATGAACTTACGCCCTAAGGCAACTATTTTTTTTTTCCCTAGGGTCCTAACTGTCATACTTAAAATACCATATAATCAACTGCCCACGTTCCCTTAAAAAGACGAAGATAAACTTGGAAAATAGATGAGCTGGATATTAAAGTTCGTGTTTTTAAAACAGCTTCAAAATTAGTGACAACTAGAGTCACATTTATAGACTCCATTTAACCATAAATATAGATAAAACTGGAAGAATCCGGTTTTATGTCTTGAGTTTTTGTTGTTGTTGTGTTGTTTTTTAAACAGCTATCTTAACGGGAATCCATGCTTTCTAAGGCACACCAAAGAATGACTTAGTGGAAAAAAATGTTTCATGGTTTTCAGTTTTAGTTACTAAAATTACTTTATGAGAAAAAGCTCATAAAACACATGTTCTCTCAGCCCTAAAGCTCATCCACATCAGACTGGACTTGAAAGAACTTTTACGGAGCTTTACAGAGCTTCCCTTCTTGCTAAGCATCTGCTCTGCCCTGAGGGGAAGGGCACAGCTGAGCTTGGAGACAGTTGGGGACCCAGGTGTCTGTCAGAAACCATCTCTTCAGTTTGGTTCAGTCCCTCAGTGGTGTCTGACTCTGTGACCCCGTGGACTGCAGCACGCCAGGCTTCCCTGTCCTTCACTAAACACAGAGTCTGCTCAAACTCATGTCCATTGCGTCAGTGATGCCATCAAACTGTCTCATCCTCTGTCATCCCCTTCTCCTCCCGCCTTCGATCTTTCCCAGCATCAGGGTCTTTTCTAGTGAGTCAGTTCTTTGCATCAGGTGGCCAAAATATTGGAGCTTCAGCTTCAACATCAGTCCTTCCAATGAAAGTCAGGGTTGATTTCCTTTAGGATGGACTGGTTGGATCTCCTTGCAGTCCAAGGGACTCTCAAGAGTCTTCTCCACAGTTGGAAAGGATTAACTCTTTGGCATTCAGCCTTCTTTATGGCCCAGCTCTCACATTCGTCCATGATGACTGAACTCCCTCCTCAAGCACTCAAGTGTACGGCAGCCTGAGAAGCCGCTGGATTTCCCCCTGTTTCTGAGAGTGGAGATGGTTGACTGATGGCTGAGATAATTTCTCACATGTAGTTTTGTGTGAACCTGGGCTGGGTTGGATTGGAAATGGACACTATACAACTGTGACCTTCTTCCACTCGTATTTCCCTCTCCTGTTTCTTTTTGTTCTTCAGATCTGGTCAGATCAGGGAATATCAAAAGTCTGGTCCTTATGTAGCGCATCTGGAGAGAAAGCAGAGCGACTTTTCCTTCTCTCTCTGTCTAGGGCTTCAATGAGCATCTTGTATCAGTAGACTTTCAGGAAATTCTTGTTAAATAATGAGACAGTTTTTCGGAGGAAAGTGTTATGTGAATGAAAATTTTATTTAAATAGATTTAGTGCTCTTTTATGTCCATATTTTCTTTTAAAAACAATATTAGCATGATGAAAGCAAAGATCACACTTCTTTCTTGACAAATTCTGGGTGAAAGGGAACGTTGATGCTTTACCACTTCTTCACCAAAGGACTTGGGAAAATTTAAATGATATTCTATATAGCTCGGTTACCCTTTGAATGTCAGTATGTTTTAAGTTCACTGTGTTACAAAAACTTTGGCGTAAATTGATTACTGTGGAGAAGACCTTGTTCTGGAGGCCTGTAGAGCTTGTGTTAGGTACTGGGCTTGACCCTGGATAGGATGAGCTTGGCTTGGAAACCTTGGGATACTCCGCAAGGAGAAGTGACTTCGGGCTGTGATGGTCTGTCTGTGCGCCAGGCCCGGGCCCGATGTTCCATGCTCTTCTAATCCTTGCAGACATCCATCTGAAGGGAGACATCATTATTCCATCTGAAGACAGAAAAACATGCTCAGGTGAAGTTAGGTGACTTGCCTAAGGGTGCTGTTGTTGTTCAGTTGTTCAGTCATGTCCGACTTTTTGCAACCCCATGGACTGCAGCATGCCAGACTTCCCTGTCCTTCACCGTCTCCTGGAGTCTGCTCAAACTCATGTCCATTGAGTTGCTGATGCCATTCAGCCATCTCATTCCCTGTCACCCCCTTCTTCTCCTCCTTCCCTCAATCTTTCCCAGCATCAGGGTCTTTTCCAGTGAGTTGGCTCTTCACATCAGGTAGCCAAAGTATTGGACCTTCAGCATCAGTCCTTCCAATGAATATCCTGGGTTGATTTCCTTTAGGATTGACTGGTTTGATCTCCTTGTTCTTGGTTCTCTCAAGAGTCTCAAAATCCTCAAACTGGAATTTTAATCCCTGTATGTTTGACTTGAAAGCCCAAATGTGTTTGCTTTTTTTCACCACCCCTTTCTGTCTTTTTGGTAAAGCCAACAGTCATACTATTTATACTATTTGGATCTGCAGTTTCAGACATACATCAATAAACACAGCAGTAAGTGTATCACGCACCATTAAACAAAGCGTTTCCCACACATATCACCGAACACAGCCACACAACAACTGCGAGCCACTCAGCACAGTTTTTCACACAGGTATCAGTAACTGCACTGTGTCCCCAGTGACTAAGGTCTCTTCTTGGATCATGGCCAGTTGTGTTTCAAAAGGTCAGGTGTCAAAAAAGAAAAAAAAAAAAGAACTTCAGTAGTCTCCCCGGCAGGCTGGATGTGATTTGTTTTAACATTTATTTTCTCCTTTTAAGGGATTTTGATTATCAGATGGTTATGCAGGCTTCTAGATACCCTGAAAAGTATCTGTAGATCAAGTCAAACTGTTATCGATCTGCATACCTGAAATTAATTACTCTGCCTTCCCAAGAGCTCTCTCTTAGCAAACAAGCCTTTAGGTTTATTCCCAAGGCTAACATGGGGAGAATTTGGAATAAGAAAAGTTATGAAATCAATTATATTTATCATAAGGATGTTTTCACTTATTGTTTTTCTTAGTTGTTTCAACTTTTGTTTTATATACTTGGAAGCATGCATGCTAAGTCATTTCATTTGTATCTGACTCTTTGCAACTGTATGGACTATAACCCACCGGGCTCCTCTGTCCACGGGATTCTCCAGGCAAGAATACTGGAGTGGGTTGCCTTGCTCTCCTCCAGGGGATCTTCTGGACCCAGGGATTGAATCTGTGACTCTCATGTCTCCTGCATCAGCAGACAGCTTCTTTACTGCTAGTGCTCCTGGCAAGCCCATTTTGAGGCAATGCTATATAAATACAAACCAAGAATTGTTTTATCTTCCTTATGGATTGACCCTTTTATCATTACAAAGCCCCAATTTAATTTCTAGCAACATTCTTCCTTTTTTTAAATTTTGGAATTTTAATTGTGGAAAAAACACACACTATGAAATTACCATCTTACCATTTTTAAGGCTCCAGTTCAATCATGTTAAGCATATTCACATTGTTATACTCCAGCGATGCTGTTTCTTAAAATCTACTTTGCCTGATGTTCATGTAACACATGATTTTCTGTTTAGTGCTAATATAGCATATCTGTTTTAATTTTTTTACTTTCATTGTTTTTGTTCCCATATTAGTGTGTCCACTATAAGCAGCATAGTTTCAAAAAAATCTAGTCTGGCAATTTTAGTCTTAGAATATTTAGTTCATTTTTATTGGTATAATTAACTAGTTCATGTACTTAAGACTACTGTTTTATTATTATTTTTTCTTTGTTTTTCCTCTTTCATGCCTTCTTTGGAACTAATCAACACTTCCAAAAAATTGCTATTCCGTGTTCTTCCTTTATTTACTTGCCTTTATTTATTTTATTAAAAAATAAAATAAATTATAACCAAAGGCAAGTAAATAAAGGAGGAACATGAAATAGCAATTTTTTGAAAGTGTTGATTAGTTCCAAAGAAGGCATGAAAGAGGAAAAACAAAGAAAACAAATAGTAAAATAGTAGTCGTTATTTTATTTTAGTATTTAGGGATTACAACATGCATACTAGACTTAATAAGAATCTACTATGAATTAGTACTTTTTTTTAACATTTCCTGGAAAATGTGAGCATACAGAACACTTTGCATCGATCCCATTTGTTTTTGCTATTGCCATGTATTTTAATTTTACATATACTTTATAATTCATAAGACATTATTCTCCTGGTTTTATACAGTCAATATTTGTTTGGTTTGACATATCTGCTTAGAGTCTATTACTCATCATGCTTTCTTTCATTTCCTTTCTTCCACCTGGAATCATTTTCTTCTGCCTAAAAAACTCACAGTAGTAGTTATATTTCTCTAGACCTGCTGGCTCTGAACTCTCTGTATTTAATTTATCTAAAAGCATCTTTGTTTTTTCTTCATTAAAGCAAAAACTCTATCAGAGTATAATATACATACAGGAAAGGGCTCACATAATAAGCATCCAGCTCAATGGATTTCTACAAACTGAACTCAGCTCAAGATACTGACCGTGACCGTGACCAGCATCCCAGGAGCCGTCATGCTCCCTTCCAGTCAGTGCTCCCGTTAAAGCGAGTTCACCCTCCTGACTCTAAGATCATGGATTACACTGGGCTGCTTTTGTATTTTGTGTGTATGGAATCATATGTAAGACGCTGTTTTGAGATTAACTTCTTTTACTCAATTATATCTGTGAGACTCACTCCTATTGTTGCATTTAGTCATAAAGAGTGGATGCCAACCTCTGTAGCATTCTGTTGTGTGGATATACCAATATTCATTTATACATTTTACTATTTATAGACCTTTGGATAGTTGACAATTTTGGTTGATTAATACAGTGCCGTTATGAATATTTTTAGCACAGACTTCCTGTCCTTCTCACATGCAAAATCCATTCACTGTATCCCAGCAGCTCCAAAAGTCCTCACCAATTCTGGTGTCAACTCCAAGTCTAGAGGCTGTCCTCAGAATCATCTAAACATGGGTGAGACCTGAGCTGTGATACCTCTTGAAGCAAAATTCCTCAACAGCTGTGAACTTGTGAAACTAGACAAGTTACTTCCAAAATACAATGCTTAACAATACAAAATACAATACAATACATGCTTCCAAAATACAATGGTGTGGCAAGCATAGGAGAGACATTTCTATTCCAAAAGCGAGACATTGGAAAGAAGAAAGAGATGATGGATCCAAAGCAAGTTAGAAACCTAGCAAGGCCAGTTCCATTAGATCTTCAGGTTCAAGGACAATCCTTTCTGACTTGATTCTCCCCGCTCTGAGCTCCTGGGGGAAGCAGCATTTCTCCCACAGTCCTAGATGGCAGCTCCACCCCTGAGCCTCTGGCTGGGGGCCCTGGTCACGAAGGTTCTAGTGACAGCGGCCTGGCCTTCTGAAGCCAAGGAGAAGACAGCTCTGTCCCCTGGGCCTGTGCCCTCTGGACCTGCAGTGACAGTGGCAGATCGCCCATCTCTGAATCACTATCAGGCGTATTCATCCCTTTTCTTGAAGGATAAGTCACGTGTGGGTGCTTGGTCACGTCCAACTCTTCATGACCCTATGGCCTGCAGCCCGCCAGGCCCCTCCGTCCATGGGATTTGTCAGGCAAGAATACTAGAGTGGATTTCCATGCCTTCCTCCAAGGGATCTTCCCTTCCCACGGATCGAACCCAAGTCTCGAGGACTGAACCCGAGTCTCTTATGTCTCCTACATTGGCAGGTGGGTTCTTTACCACTAATGCCGCCTGGGGAGCCCAGGATAAGGCATATTCACAGTGAAATAGCTCCATTGCTCTGTCCTGTAGCAGCCCAGGAGTCCAGAAGCCTGCCTTCATTTGTCCATTGCTTGTTTCCTTTAGCCCAAGCTGGCAGTGTTTCTCCTGGTGAAGTCTCGTCTCTGTTCCCGGCCTCTACTGAGCTGGCTGCTGGACAGTCTCTTTATGGTGTGACTGTCCAGCCACAGGTGTGGACACACCAGCATTTTCGGCAACGTGGATAGACTGAGGATCTACCACATCTTTAGTTTCTGGCTCCGTTTTGCTTAACAATTTTTTTTTTCTTTACTGTGTCTCTCTCTTCTCACATTTCACTATAAGCAGTAAGGAGAAAGCAGGTCATATTTTTTTTCCTTCCACATAGATATCCAGTGGCCCAGAACTGTTTATTGAAAAGATAAATCTTTTTGTACTGTGTTGCCTCTTTGCACTGAGTTGCCTCTTTGCACTGAGTTGCCTCTTTGCTGTTGTTATTAATCAGGAGACCATGTGTATGTGGGTCTCTTTTTGACATCTCTGTTATATTCCATGGGTTAGACTGTCTATTCTTATGTCATTACCACCTTGATTCTCTAATAGGGGTTAATATAAGTAGAATAAGATCCCAGTTTTGTTCTTCTAAATTACTTCATTTACCTTTAACTTTTTTCATTTCCACCAGAGGAACTGGTGAATTATGTAAAAACAGTGGCTTGAATTTAATTTTGATTGTACTGAATCTGCAAGTCTTTTAAAAATATCTCTTATTCAGTGTTGAAGTCTTGCACATATTTCAGATTTAGCTCTAGGAATTTGATGTTCTTTGATGCTATGGTAAAATATATCTTTTCACATTTTTCATTTTTGTAGGTTGTTTCTGTTAGATATATAATTCCAAGTTGGCAGTTATTTTCTTTGAGCAAGTAACTGGATTTAAATTAAAAATGTTATTCCATTATCTCCTAGATGCTATCATTTTATTTTTGAAAAGCCAGCATCAGTCCTCTTGTTGCTCCTTGAAGGTGATGTGTCATATTTTATTTGACTGTTTTTTCAAGTTTTCTCTTTGTTTTTCATGATTTTACTATATTAGTCTCCAAAGAGGTCCCTATAATGAATCATTCTCCTAGTAGTTTTATCCTCCCCTTTGGAAAACAAAAAACAAACTGATGCTTGTACTCACTTTCCACCAATAGAACACATCTGCTTTGACACTGTGATTACCAAGGCTCAGGCATAAGTCTTGCTGCTTATCTGGCCTCTTGGGACACTCACTCTTTGGATACACACTTTGAGAACCTCCCTGTTAAGATGTGAAATTACTCTGGGACCACCATGCTTTCAGAAAATCAAGCCACATAGGGAGGCACTGGAGGATCAGTTCTGGGAGAGAGAAAAGGGGTGCAGGAGTTGCAGAGGGAGAGGAAGAGAAAGAAAGAGAAGCTGAGATGCCTGATGGAAGAGTGACTGGCCCGGGCAAGCTCTCAGATGATTGCAGCCCTGCAGCTGTTTAATTGCTATTGTGCAGGAGACCCTAAGCCAGAACTGTGTAGCTGAAGTTGGTCAATCTAGATACAGAGCTGTGAGATCTGAGAATAAATTAAGACATCAAGTTATGGGGTGGTAGTTACATAGTAAGAGACAAATGGAACAGAAAATATTATCTAGAAGAAGGTATGATTGAAATAAAACCTTAACGCATTGGCATCACCTTTGGGACGAGGAGGATGGAGAATCCTGGAAGATTCTCAAAGGAACTGTTGAAACAACTGGAAGGACAGGGAAGAGGCTATTACCAGAGGCTGGAGGAAGGGCATCATGTGTTATGTACTAGCAGAAAATATAGAGTGACTGATGCCTGGTATAACATGGACAATAGGAAATGTACCTAGTGAACCTGCATAAGGAGAGTTCCAGAAAGAATGTCAATAGTGCTAGTTGGTTATTTTTAGCCATGTATGATAAAATATTATATAAGAGCAGGAAAGAAGCTACAGAGGAACTTTTTCAGTTTCTAGCAGAAATTAGAGAAAATATAAAGGATCCAGGGCTTACTAAATGTAAAAATAAAACTGTATGTTATTTCCTCTACATGTGGAAAAAGGCTCTCAATATCAGACCTGATCTCAGGATAAAGATTATCTCAAGGGTGCAGCTATAAGGCACATTGTTAAGATTTCAGAATGATGTAAGGGTGCACTCCGTTAGAATTAGACAAAATTTTTCTTAGAATCTTAAGGGTGTTATTCTTCAGCTTCCTGACTTTCAACACAGGCAGACTGGGACCTGGAACAAAAAAGATTTCTGAGTGGCGTTTTGTCTAGTGGAGTGAATCCCACTACTCTTCACAGGAAGCCCAAATCTTTGAGAATTGTACTGACAGAAGCATCATAAGCTTGGACCACAATAGGTGGAAGTAGTTCAAAAAGAAAAAACCCTCTGGGTCCCTGATCTTATATAAGCAGGAAGCATGCTGAGACTGCTACTTACCCGCAAACATGGATCATTTCTTGTGGAAAAAGAAAGTTTGCAATAATAACCAAGAGGGAGGAGACCCAATCCCGGAGGGTGAAACCAAGAGCCTTAGTAAACAACTCTCCAAACAGCCCTAATCAGGGAACTGGCAACATAGGCCCAAGTGAATTTCGGAATTGTGGTGGATTAGTGGCTGCTGTGTGACGCCTGTTCTCTTATGTCCCCCATCCTGACCTTCTGACCCCCGCTTTTGAGTGGCGGTGTCTGTCAGTTCTAGTACTCTGATGTTAACACAGTATCGTACTCTGGCGTACTGAGCGTGTGGGGTGAATGATTTGTATTCGTAGGTCTTCAGATTGAGAGGAGCTGTCCTCAGGGGTTGCACCTGAGGACCCCAGGTGGCCCCAGTGGTAAAGAGCCCGCCTGCCAATGCAGTAGATGTAAGAGACATGGGTTCAGTCCCAGGGTCAGGAAGATCCCCTGGAGCAGGATGTGACAACCCCCTCTAGTATTCTTGCCTGGAGAAGCCCAAGGACACAGAAGCCTAGGAGGCTACAGTCCATGAGTTTGAAATGACTTAGCACACACAAGCCTTATTGACATTTGGGCCTTATTTAAATACTTCATGCTTGGCTTCTTGTCATGGGAAGTGTAGGAATTAGCAGATATTTTGGGAGGAGTGTGGCTTACTTTCTTATACTTTTCTTTTGTCCAAGTTCTTGTTTTGGCTGTTCCCAGATGCTTTTGATACCTATAAAGAGATGTTTTTGCATTTTACTCATTTTATAATTGTCCTTAGAAGGAAGGTCAGTCTGATACAAGCTACTCTATCGTAGTCTAAGACGTCTGAGTCTCTTGTGAGGATGCTTTTTGAGAACATGGTATATTATATTATATATAATATATAACATAAGTTATGTACATATTAGTTATGTATAAATGAGTTATATAATTGTGAGAAATCTTTTAAACAAAATGAGGGTAACATTGGTCAAATCCTTTGATGAACAACCTACACTATTTTCTAAATGTGAAGTATTCATCCATGAAAAGTGGGTAAATCTGGATTTCCGTGCAATAAATTGCTTCTTTCCAGACTCCACAGAGTTCACTGATGCCCTAGGGAAAAAAAAATGGTATTTAAATATCAAGAACAAACACTTAATTCAGTGACAGAAGGGAGGCTTATGCTATCCCTAACACTCTAAGTTTAGAGTTTTTTTGACAACTAGGTGGTGCCCGTACAAATATAATCAACTCTAGTATTAACAGAATGAGAACAAGGTATTGTTTAATACAGTTTATTTGTCTAAGGAAGAGAGTCATATGCATCCTAGCTTACAAAGCATGTTAATTTCAAAATCTAATTCTTGGAAGTTGGATGTGACAAGCGTAAAATAGCAAAATATGCCAATACTAACCCCTTCCTGCCTCCCTCTTTTTAGAAGAAGACTAGTCAGTAACCATAGTACTTCCATGGCTTCCCAGGTGGCGCTAATGGTAAAGAACCTGCCTGCTGATGCGGAAGACATAAGAGATGCAGGCTCAATCCCTGGGTCGGGAAGATCCCTTGGAGAAGGACATGGCAACCCACTCCAGTATTCTTGCTTGGAGAATCCTATGGACGGAGGAGCCTGGCAGGGCTACAATGCATGGGGTCACAAAGAGTCAAACACAACTGAGGTGATTGATCATGTATAGTACCTCTATAGTTGAGTTACAGGTAGGGGAATAATGAGATATTTAACAACATGGCTACCAGTCAGTCAGAACAGCTGATCCGACATGAGCAAGACACGGCTGTTTCTGACAGAGCAGCCCAAATCCAAGTAGGGTTATGGCCACCACGTTTTTTTGATAGAGAAAAAGAAAATGAGAAGCTAAAACTGTTCTCCTACCAGGTCATATTGTAGTATTATAGGATGGACTACATTTTTCTTTGTCTTAAAAAGTGTTATTCTGTTGCCAGATATTTAAAACAGAAACTGCCATAAGTGAAATGCTTTCTTAGTACAATTTATTTCCTTTCAAGTTACAAAAGAATTTAGAAAGAAAACTTTTCATCTTATCACACTCCTGCCTTTTTCTTGAAGGAAGTCTCCAGGGTAATGAAGTAGTGGGTGACTTCTGAGGAAGAGGAATGTGAACAAGGAGATAATTCGGTGTTTTCCTTTATCACTGAAATTGAAACAAAGTATGTGGTTGTATTAATGAAAAGAAAGCATCTTAGGCCAAAAAGAAAAAAAAATGGAACTATACTTCTCAAGAAGTAGAAAAATATTTTCCATCTAATGAGATAATTTGCTTGAGGAAAATTTGAAATATTGAAGGGAAGAAAGATAAGTTAAATTATATTTTGTGTGGTGGGAGGGAGTCGAAATGGGGTAATTTGTCATAGAATCAGAATTTTGTGGCTCGGAGGAAAATTAAATGCCATCATATCTTCTTCTCTTCTATTTTACATAAAGAAATGGAGATCCAGAGAGCTTAAGTGCCTTGCTCAGGGTCTCACATCTAGTTATTTACCAAGAAAAAGAGAAAAGCAGGAAAAAAAAAACCTAGTTCCTGAAACAAATAGCTTTTTTCTTCTTTTTTTAGGATTGCAGGTACCAGGGTAATGGATTAGTTCTAAATTAAAAACAAATTGAAAGTGAAAGTGAAAGTGAAGTCGCTTAGTCGAGTCAGACTCTTTGCGACCCCATGGATTGTAGCCTATCAGGCTCCTCCGACCATGGGATTCTCCAGGCAAGAATGCTGGAGTGAGTTGCCATTTAAAAACAAACAAAATACTTGGGACAATTACTTCCCTCTTCCCTGAGGCCTTCCTGCTGCTGTTGCAGCTGCCCAGATCCGTTCTTTGAAAATTCTATCCCCCATCTAAACCCCCCTGCCCCTCACTGGAGCCCCCAGAGTTCTGTCAAGTGAGAGCTGTTACCCGCTAAATATACTGTTGTTTAGTCACTAAGTCGTGCCCAACTCTTTATGACCCCGTGGACTGTAGCCCACCAGGCTCCTCTGTCCAGGGGATTTTCCAGGTGAGAATACTGAGTAGGTTGCCATTTCCTCCTCCAGGGGATCTTCCTGACCCAGGGACTGAGCCAGCATCTCCTGTATTGGTAGGCGGGTTCTTTACCACGGAGACACCAGGGAAGCCAGTTAAATATATACAGGATGACAAGTGGAATTTTGGAGGTGACTTTTATCCCTCTCCATTTTGAGGAATTGGTATACTTATTTGCTTTTCTTTAAACATTTTTAATTGTGGTAAAATACACATTTACTCCTTTAACCATTTTTAAGTGTATAGCTCAGTAGTATTGAGTACACTCACACTGCTGTGCGGCCATCACCACCATCCATCTCCAGAACTCTCCCCATCTGCGTAACTGAAGCTTGGTCTCCGTTAAACAGCATCTGTCCACCCGTGGGAACCACACTCCGCTCCGTCCCCGTGGCTGTAACTACTCTAGCTGCCGCATACAAGCGGCCTGTCTTTCTGTGACTGGCTTGTTTCACGTAGCCTCATGTTCTCAAGGTTCATCCACATTCTAGCGTGTGCCAGAATGTCCTTCGTTTTTAAAGTGCGTTAGTCACTCAGTTGTGTCTGCCTCTTTGCTACCCCATGGACTGAAGCCCACCAGGCTCCTCTGTCTGTGGGATTCTCCAGGCAAGAATACTGGGGTTGCTTTTTAAAGCTGAGTAATATTCCATCTTGTGTGTATACCGCATTTTCACCACTGTTTATCTATTTGGTGGATACACGGATTTTTCCCCCCTCTTCTCTTGTTAATGACCCATTTTGGAAATGCATGTGCAGTTCCAAAGTGCATGTTCAAGGGAAGGTTGGAAACATTAGTGTTTCACATGTTCCTTGTGTTACAGAGGCATAAACCTCACATTAATTTACAGACATAATGCACTAGGATATTTTTTTTCTACAAGCTTATTTAGTTGTGGGAAGAGAAAAGTGGCTCACAACTCATCTGGCCCTTGATGTTTGAGGTCATAGATACTTTTTTCTTTCTTTTTTGTTTTTTTGATTGTGCCATGTGGCTTGAGGGATTTTAGTTCCCTGACCAAGGATTGAACCTGAGCCATGGTAATAAAAGTGCCGGGCCCTAACCCCTGGAACACCAAAGAAATTCCATAGGTATTTATTAACGTGATAGAATTCATGATAGATGGAGAGGGAAGGCATCTTAAAGAAAGCAGCTGGGATGGAGTTTGAGCATTTGGGCTTCACCATCAGGAACACCTAGGCTCAGATTTCTAGGGCTTTATTAGCCCTGTAGACAAGACTGTAGTTCTCAAGTCAGAATCTTGTAGACTTCCCTGAACACGTATCAGCTTATATCCTAAACTCTTCTTCACTAGGGCTTTAAGTCATCCGCAGGCATAAAGGGAAGGCATTTGCCATCTCATTCTCTCCTCTGACTTTCTCTCTTACACTATTACACAGGTGTCATTTTTTTTTAAACATTTTCTATTCTTTTAGGGATATAGCCTGTTAGCAAACAATGCCATGCTTGTTTCAGGTGAACAGCCATACATATGTATCCATTCTCCCCCAAACTCCTCCCCCATCCAGAATGTCGCATAACATGAGAGAATTCCATGTGCTATACAGTAGTGTCCTTGTTGGTTACCCATTTTAAATGTAGCAGTGGGTACATGTCCACCCCAAACTCCCTAACTATCCCTTCCCCTCACCGGCGACCGTAAGTTCATTATCTAAGCCTGCGAGTCTGTTTTGTAAGTAGGTTCATTTGCATCATTTCTGTTTAGATTCGACATGTAAAGGGTGTCATATGTTTCTCCTTCTCTGGCTGACTGACTTCACTCGGTATGACACTCTCATGTTGCTGCACGTGGCATTATCTCATCTGTTTCATGACTGAGCAATATGCCATTGCATGTAGGTACCACATCTTCTCCATCCATTCCTCTGTCGACGGACATTAAGGTTACTCCCATGTCTTGGCTATTGTAAACAGTGGTGCAGTGAACAGTGGTGTGCATGCCTCATTTTGGATCAAGTTTTTCTCCAGATACATGCCCATGAGTGGGACTGCAGGGTCATATGGTAGCTCTGTTTTTAGGTTTTTAAGGAACCTTCATACTATTCTCCATAGTGACTCTACTAATTTGCATTCCCACCAACAGTGCAGGAGGCTTCCCTTCTCTCCACACCCTTTCCAGCATTTATTGTTTGTGGATTTTTTGATGATAACCATTCTGGCTGGTTTAAGGTGGTATCTCATTGTGGTTTTGATTTGCATTTCTCTGATAATTAGCAACATGGAACATCTTTTCATGCACCATTATTGATGCACCATTTTATTCCCCTTTCTTTTGTCAATTAAAAAAATCCCTGAATGCATGTAAATTAATGAAGATGGGTACTTGGTCAGTGGGTGTCTACTTTGTGCCTGTGTATCTGGTTCTCATCTTTAGTCCAGCAAGTAGGTTTGGAAGGTCTTTCGTGGTGTTGCTGAGAATTGCCTGGCATTTGGGAAGTATTCAAGAAACTACTATTGAACTGAACTGACTCTCCTGAAGGGGAAGGAAGTCACTAAGGGTGGGTTGGTTTGTTTGTTGGCAGGTGGATGGTGATCAGATCTGGGGGAAGAGAATTGTTTTAGAAGAAGAGAACTGTGGCAGGAAGACCAAATGGGAAGCTGAGGCAGCCATCAGGGTGATCTGGGCTTGAGCAGGAAGGGAACCACAGGGGTGAAGTAATGGGGCCAAAGCTGGAAAACAATGGGGGTGGGAGAAGTGGGAGAGGACTTAAAGACTGTGTTTGCTGCGACTCGAAAGAGTAGTTCCTGGAAACACCCCCTCCTCCTGGACAGAAGTTGTGAGATATTGATGTTCCTGTGTTCCACCCTTAATGGCCCCCTGCCCACCCCAGAGCCTCCCAGCATCTTTCTCCCTTGCCTCCATTCATTGACATGGAAGAGGACAGACTACGTGATGACTCTGATGCGGTTTGCCTTGGGAGAGTGGGGTGGATGGTGATGAGATGACCATCATTCAATCCATGTGATGTGGAGGTCAAGCGATTTGTCCAAGATCGGTGAACAGACTGATGGCCACATTGTGTGTCCTTATTGTGCTGAAAGCTCCCAGCCAGAATAGTTTCCACTTCATTACCCCCATGGCCTCTTCCCATTTCATAAAAATGTCTACACCCAGAACATGCTCAAACAACTTTCAAAAATGTCATTAAAATTAAGAAGATACTTAAAAGGACACACGAGAAGCCACATTCAACAAGTACAGAAATAAATTAGAGATGAGAAAATATTAAAATACCTGACCTGCGTGGGTATCTGCATAATATTTAAAATTATCTCATCCATTTAGTTCTGGTGTTTGGTGTCCTAATCTGAAATATGAAAAATGTTCTCATGGAGAGGCAGGTGAACTGAAGGAGGATATCTTAATATACAGTGAAATATAAATTAAAAAGCTCTCTAAAGCTATTAGTAAAAGTAGTGAAATACATTAGCAGGTGCATGGGTTCAACTTTGGATGAATGTTCTTTGAAATCGGATTCATCACCAAAATTAATCTGAGAGGTGTCAAATCTGTGCTGGGTTAAATAGGTGACAAATGGGAAGATTTCATTGAAGTTCCAAATTGTAAAAGGATCAGAATTAATAATCCCCTGTCATGAGGAACCTGATCACTTAGGAGTTTAAGAAGCTTATGCCTTGTTAAGAGAGTGGAAAAGAAATCTGAAATATTGCTGGTGAAAGTAGTAGTCTGGTTTGGATTGATGTGGTTTGATAAATAATGAGTATAAATTCACTCCATATGAATGAGGAGCCATAATACTGACAGAAGCGGACAGTAAAGAAAGAGTGGTGCTTCTAAAGGGCATGACCTCCAGAAGCTCTGAATGAAATATAAGGCAGGAGACCAACAGTGGAGTGCACGCACCTGTTTGAATATAGTTACCTCCAGACACATTGCCCAGGAATGGAACTGCGGGATCACATGGTAACTTTACTTTTAGTTTCTTAAGGAATCTCCACACTGTTGGAGGTTGGAAGAGAAAAAAAGAATCGTACATCCTTTATGCTTCTGAGTCCCTAATAGGTATCTGATCTATCGTATTCTGAAATGGAATTCTTAACGCCCCCTCCACTGAACCTGTTAACTGTTCCCGTCTCAATAATGGAACCATCATCTCCTTAGTTACTGAAGCCCCAAATCTAAATGTTACTCTTAGTTTTAATGAGTCAGTCTCCCTTGCATGCTGGAATCTGTAGAGCCTCTGTCTGTGGTTATCCTCACCTTAGGGCTTTCTACCTTCTACGCACCTTGCTCAATCAGTGCCCAGGGCATGGAATCTTCCCCTAACTGGAAGCTGGGTGCCAAGCTGTCACTTGGCTCCAGATTATTCTTTCTCTTCTGGGTCTTTCACTTTGTTCTAGGTCTGGGATGAAATTTCTTGTATCGCTTAAGCCTGTGCTTTGGAAGGCCCCTGGCCAGTTCCATCAGTATATCTGGCCCCTCCCTCTGTGGAAAGTGGACAGAGTCTTTGCCTGGGACCCACTGGCCAAGACTGGCACCCACCTCAGATGCGTTTTTTAAAAATTAAATTGAATTTTTTGGTTTTTTTGGCCGTACCCTGTGGCATGTAGGATCTTAGTTCCCCAACCGGGGATTGAACCTGCGCCCCCTGCATTGGAAGTGCAGAGTCTTAACCCCTGGGCCACCCTGGAAGTCCCCAGATGCTTACTGCATCTCTCCTCTTTTCTGCGGGTGCTGTTACAACCAGTGTCTTGCATGTTGAGTTCTTCTTGGAGACTTGGGACCTGTAGAAGAGGCAGTGGGTTGTGGTCTGTGAGCACCCGCTGCTGAGGGTTGGCATCTCTAATCTCTGCTGTTCTCCACGTGGTGGGAATCCTCACTGGGGCTTGGTAAGCAGATCTTCCCGTGCCACACGCCACTGTTGACTCTGTCAGCATATGCTTCCCTCAGAGCTTGGTGTGGTTGGCACTCCTTCTTTATTCAAATAGCACCTCCTCCAGGAAGCCTTCCAACACTGCCCTATTTAAAGTTATCTAATTGAAAGTATTCACACAGTCACTGTTGGTACATAGAATTGTTTGCATGTCTGCTTCTTCCTTGAAGAAAGGTAAGCTTCTTGAGAGCAGGGGGCTTATTCTTAATTGCTGTCACAGTCTCAGTAGCTAGACTAGAGCCTGGCTCAGAGTCAATACCCATCACACTGTTTATTGAAGGAGGCGATGGGCAACTTCTAAGTATAAATAGGTGACCCTGCAGTTCTCTACTCCTCTTCCCCGCCCCAGACTCCCAGGATCTTTCTCTCTTGACCCCATGATATCACTCTGTTTACAATTTAATCATTTTACACTCACCTTATTTGGGCTACTGGGTATCTATTCTCATAGTGTGCAGGGTGTGTTAGTTTGAACTTCACCTAAAAATACATGCAAGATAAGCTGCATGCACAGGGAAACTTTGTAAACTGCAAGATACTGTGCAAATGCTGGCTTTTCTTATTGGCTTAATTCCTGAGTCCTAAGACTTCACAAGGACTCCTCAGCATCTCCATGGAGGGATCAGAGCTTCCCACCTTTCTTCACCCTGAGCAACCTTTTATTTCTTCTATGCTCTGCTGCTAAAATGTCTGAAAATCACTGGTTTCATCAAGCCCTTGGCCTATACATTAATCTTTGTAACCTTTGCAACATCTCTTACTGTTGGTTGTCCAGCCGTTGCTTGAATACAACCAGTGACGGGGAGCTCATTACTTGAGGAGGTAGCTTTTTTAGGATAAATCTATTTTAGTTCTATTCCATTTTAGGACAGTTTGTTTTGTTGTTCTTGTTTCATAATTCTTTAGGTCAAGAGAGAAGAAAGACTAGCTAACTGCTTCCACAGTTGGGTCCTGGTTAATTAAAGCTTCCCTTTGTAAACATTTTGTATGCACAGATAGTCATCCCAGGTATTTCGGTGACTCACGCCTAGAGTAGAGATAGGTAGACTCATTCTGAGTAGACACCAGGGTAGGCATTCTACTCCCCACCCCACTTTCATTTTCACGTCTTAGTGAGGAGATAAAACCATGAGGTGAATCTGGGTTACGACAAGCAGTTCAGCAGACAGTACGTCTCTCCTCTGCATCCAGGGCTGTCACCTCCTGTGCTTTCGTTTACCCACCAGCAGCTGCAGGCCACAAGTACGAAGTGGGGAATTCCAGAAAGAAACCATTTATAAGCTTTCAGTTGCTGTCGTAAGGAGCATGGTGACATCTCCTGCCATCCTGCTTCATCCCACCTCTCGCCTGTGAACCACTGCTTTGTCCCGTTAGTCACAGAGTAACCATCTGGATCGTCAGACTGACGGTCTGCGGCATCCTGGGGCGTGTGTTCAAGATACTCTTGTTTTATTTCATAATGGCCCCAAGGTATTAATACAAGAGTAGTGATGCTGGCAACAGATATTCTTTTAATTGATGTGCCTAATTTACACGTTAAACTTTATCACAGGTATGTATGTATAGGAAAAAGTGGTATAGCTAGAGTTCAGTGCTATCTGTGGTTTCAGGCATCCACTGGGGTTCTCGGAACATATGCCCTGTGGGTAGGGGAGGACTGGCTCATAAGATGTGGGACTGAGAAATAGAGAAAGAAAGGAACAGACATGGATTTCTGAGGGCCTATTCTCTGCTAAACAATCATATATTTTTCTTGTATGTAATACTTACAAAAACAAATCTTAGATGCAGTTATCTTGAAGCCCAGATACATTTAAAGAAATGGTACAAAATTCACAGCTAGTAAGTAGTGGAGTAGAGCTTTCCAAGTTTGTCTGATTCTGAAATCTGAGTTCTTTCCTCTGCTCCAGAAGTTAAGTTCTGGGCCTTCAGGGACTCTGGCCACTATCAGCATTGTCAATATTGTTATAAAAACACACATTGTTTTGCAGTCACTAATGTCTACTTAATAATTTTTTCTGGCCTCGGTTTGCTTACCTGCAAAATGGGGATAATAACCATGGCTTTATCACAGGAAAAAAATCAGTGACAGGTTACGCACTTGGTGTTTGCCTGGTCCACAGTTAATTAGCATGGGCTATATGGCCACTTTGGATTCTTCTTCTTCTTATTCCATGCCAGGTCTTTCCTTGAGTCAGTTAGGGAGCACAAGGGCATTCACACATGCTTAGCTGAATGAGGAAGGAAGGAAAAAAACATATGTGTTAGAACATTTAACCCTTTGTTTGCCTAGGAGCCTGACTGATGAATCGGATCATGAAGCCAGGGCCTCGGTGTGGGAGTGGAGGAGGGGGCCATGAAGATGGTAGACTGGAACACTCTAGTTACTTCTAGGTTGAGAAGGACATGGATGGTGCATACAGCTTATATTCGGCTCTCCAGGAGCCTGGATGTAAGTGGGGGGCAGCTCACTTGATAGGCACCCAGACCCGTTCAAAAGCATCACCGCAACACCGTTCTAGCCCTGCTCTATTCCGTGACCTCCTGATATGGGAAACAAACCCATTAAACCAAATAGGATTAAGCTGCAAAGCCTGGCTGGTCTCCCTGCTGGTCTCAAGGGCTGTGGAGCCGAATTTCTGAGCCCAGACTATCCCACGGCCCCGGCGAGCTCCAGGCCCGGGGCCGCCAAGCACCACACACTCCTCTAATGTGTCACAATTACCGAGACAGCTGTGCTAAGTAACTTTCCACGGATCCGCTCAGCAAACTCGCAGCGTGTTCAATAGCCCTCAAAATTTGTCATTTGGAGCCTGCGGTGAGCTGGTAGGGCGGTGCTTATACTGAGCTGCGGCGGAATAAATGCAGTCACCTCAAGAGATTGCGTGTTTCCTTTGCAGTGGAGCGCAGGTCGAAGAGGCGGGTTCTTTCAGCTTCGTTCCTATCTCAATTTAGCACGTGGAAGGGGAAGGAAGGGAAGCTACAAAGACTGCACAGGTGTGATGGCTGCGGAGCGGGATCCTGTCTGTCCCCCAGGAGCAGGTGTGGGCTTTGTTGGGACGTTATTTTTGCATTAGCACAACAAGGACCCACCAGGCAGCCTGCGAGTACCTGGTGAATTTTCCATTGGCACTGCCAGGGGTGCTGTGCAAGGTGCCCGGTGTCAAACACGGCTGGTGACCGGGCTGGGAATGTCGCTCGTCGCTCGTCTCTGGGGACACCCTTACTACGACTCAAACCCTCCCTGCGTGTTGTCTCTGGGGAGTGGAGCTTCGGAGCCCAGACGGCTGCGAAGAAGCCATCTCGTTATTTACCCAGAACCCAAGCCAGAAGCTAACCCAGGTCTGCAAAATGCCTCCTGTCATAATCCATCCAGAGCAGCACTGCGGCTCAAGCCCCTGCTGTGCACCCCAGGGAGAGGTGACAATGAGCCCGGAGGGAGCGGAGGCTCTGGGGGCTCCCAGCCCTGCTCCCGGGGGCGCGGTCATCCCTCGCATCAGCACTGCTCGGTCAGGCGACAAGGATGGGGTGCCGATGCAGCCCCCTTCTCTTGAGAGACCCTCACTGCAGCTAACAGAGAAGTCTGTGAACGCAGGTGCGTGAGGCTCGGAGGCGCTGAGGTGCCCTGAACAGAGGCCGGGAGGGACTCGTCTGTGTCCGCTCCTCTGCCGACAGCAGAGTCCTCTCCCGGCTACCCCGGGGCCCGGCCTGGATTCCTCGGTCTCGGAGGCCGCTGTGTCCTTCGGAGGCACCCTGCTTGGCTTATCACACAGGACAGTGGCCACTCGACCCCGTGGGTTGTGCTGCCCTTTCTTGGGGCAAGGGCAGAGAAGGGTTGCTGACCTACGAGGACTTAGTCCAGCCTTCCCTGGGACGGGCATCATTATTAACAGATCAGCAGTGATTAGAGAACTGACCTAGCCCTCCGTCTTCTGACCGCCGATTTCCCCCCTCCGCCTCCCCAGTGGCCGGATGTTCCTTCCGCTCGGTGGACGGTCCCTTGCCTCCCTAAAGATGCTCTGCTTGTGACGCGCTCCATGCTCCTTCATAGTCTCCCGCTTTTGCTCGTGTGGTTTCGTCTGTTGGCGGGCGGAGGCCCTCCTCCTTCCCCTACCTGACCGTCCTGCAGGGCCTGGCTCGGCGGTCATCTCCCTGAACGCGTCCCCAACCCCATAGGCACCGCTAGGTCTTGGAAACATTTGCACGCGCTTTGAGCTTACCTGGGTTGGTAATACATGTACTCGTATTATTTATTCACTTGTCTGTCTGCTCTATTACCTTATTAGCTCCTCTAGAGAAGGACTGCTGTCTTACTTATTTTTGCATCCTCAGGGCCTCCAGACAGTAGATACCCTTTGAAAGTTTGAGCAAAGAAGAAATACACAGTCACTTGTGCACTGGGTGTGGGTTCTGGCTGTGATTCCATCAGGCTGTGCATCCTTAATTAAGACATAACTTGTCTCCCTTCTGGCTTCTCATCTGTTAAGAATATACAGGCATGAGAACCGTACAGACCTACCTGAGGGGACCTTGTATGAATTAACAAACTGGGGACTTACATGCAAATGTCCCTTGTAATGGCTGTTGGACTTTGAGACGAGGCTGAGCTTGTGATTGGGATGCAAGCTGGCGGCTTCGGTCCACTTAGGAAGAGATAATCAAACACACAGTCTCTCTGACAGCTGCTGATCACAGACACCATTAAAAAAAGAAATGGTCACAGTGACGGGTGACAGAGAGGCAAGGCTTCTGAGTGGCAAGTTAGTGCCATCAGGAAACTGCAAAGCCGTGGGGGCCTCTCCCTGAAGGCAGGGCCCACAGCTACCCCTGGCCGTGGGTGAGGGCTGCGGAGGGATGGAGGGGGCTTCTGCAGACAGGCTTTTACATTTTATTAAAAATAATTGGAGAAGTTTACATACATTTCTTGCCAACATTAAACTGTCAGGCATGGGTGGAAAAGATGCCTTCTCTCAAACTGTGAGAAAGTCTAATGTTGTGGCAAAAAAAAAAAAAAATCAGGAGTCTGATGATTAAATGTGGAGAGCTGTCATCTTGGCATTATATTAAAATAACTCGCCTCCAGCAAGTGCACGGAATTTCTTCCTTTAAATCTGTCATTTCTCGGGAGGCCGCTGCTCCGGTTGGCTGCACCAGTGGCTTTGTAGCCATGGCAGTGTAACAGCAACTGGGACACTTGGAGGCTTTCTGGGGGGCTAAGGAAGGGGGAGCTGATGTGTGGGAGTGTGGGCTCATTCACCGCTGCGCGGCTGCAGCAAGCCATCTGCAGACTCCTTTCTCTGTGACTTAGAGGGGCTCCTCGGCACCCGAAAGCTTAAGTAGAACACAGGCAGACACATTATTTTCAGCAGTGCTCCTCAGGCAGCGATGTCAGGCTGCAGGCAGAATGAATCGAATTTGTTTATGAAATCCGTTGCTTAATTGGATGATCAGTGTCTCATTTCAGCCTCCAGTCACAATACTTTTAATGATGTCCACACCGTGCTGGGTTCCCATGCAAACCATGTGGAGGGGATAGAACAATGGAAAAAGCTTCCATTGGGCGGAAGGGGAGGGTGATGCTGGGGTCTCGGTGAGTCTGTCTCTGTCTGTCTGTCGAATGCAGCAGATGGATCTCTGCACGTGGCCCTTCCCTCTCGCTTTTGCTCAAGAGGCCATTTAACCTCCTTCCCTAGTCAGATGATTCCTGGGGACCCCAGAGAAGGCCCTCCTGCTTCCCTGTGCCTTCATACAATAGAGCGACAGGCTCGCAGAATCTTGAAACGTGCATGATATTAACACTTGTGTTCGTAACACCTTTTGGCTTTTGGAAGCATCTGTGCATGCCAAGTCGCTTCAGTTTTGTCTGACTCTCTGCAACCCTATGGACTGTAGCCCGCCAGGCTCCTCTGTCCGTGGGATTCTCCAGGCTGGAATACTGGAGTGGTTCACTGTTTGGAAGCACGTTCTCATCTAAATGCTGTGTGTCCCTAACAGAAGAGAGCAGAGTGGATTGGAGGGCGGTGCTGTTGTGTATTCACCAGCCTCCATGGTTTGCAAGGTCTGTCGACTCACGTGTGGCTGTGTTGTGGTTTTGATCCTTGTGATGGTCATCCCCATGATACAGGTGAGAAGAATGAAGCAAGGAGATGGCATGGCTGGTGACTGAGAGGGCGGGGTTTGGGCTCAAGTGCCTTCTGTAGCTTTCTCCCGTGTGACCTTGGATCAGCTATGCAACCTGTCAGAGCTCTGATTTCTTCCATAAAATGGAAGCAATCATCACTTCCTCAGAGGTTACTTGGAGGATTAAATGCAGTTGGACATAAGTAAAGCATTTAGTCGGAGAAGGAAATGGCAACCCACTCCAGTATTCTTGCCTGGAGAATTCCAAGGACAGAGGAGCCTGGTGGGCTACCGTCCATGGGGTTGCAAAGAGTCAGACACGACTAAGTGACTAACACTTTCGCTTTTCTTTCAAAACATTTAGTCTAGAGGCTAATTAACAGTTTGAATCTATTATTATTATTAGCAGTGGTGTTCCAGAAATCAAGATTTTGAGACTTAGCCAAAGTTACCACGGTTGGGGTTAGAATGATGTATACCTGCTTCCTGAAGAGCCTGGTTCTCATCACTCTCTTCCCTGCCTGGCTGCCAAACGCCTAAGGAATGTGCAGATTTTCCACCTTTCAGCAATTCCAGAGACAGCCTGCAAGGATATAAAAAGCAAGTGAAGAGCCTGCAGAAACGCAGGTGCAATTTAGGGTCCCTCTGCCGGAAGTGCCGCGTTTCTTCAAAGCCCTTAAATGTCACCTCGCCTCACTCGGCCTGGCTGGAAACGCCCCCACCATTGCCTCTTCTGCCCAGGGGTGATGTCGCCTGAGTCATCTGAGTCTGAAAGAAGGATTCACCTTGACCTCCCTCTCTCCCACAAGAAGATGTGCCACAAATGAGGCCATCAAAAAGCAGCCCAGTTCCTCCCCCTCGGCATGTCTCAAAGCCCTCGCTCTGACCCCCATCGATCAGCCATAAAACACAAAAATCAACAGAGTTCTGCTTTTCTATTTCATGCAGGAGAAAAAAAAAAGTCAACATTGACCGGCACGGTCAGCCACGCTCTCGGAAACGGCCAGTGAAAATGGGAGCATCTGCAGACTCCTGTCTCAGATCCTCTTAAGCTTCTTCTTTGTCCTGGTCCCGAATGACAGCTGTGGAGCAGGGCAAATCCTGCTGCTAAGAACTAAGTAGGAGAAGTGTTCGCTGTCGTTCCCACGTGGAGGGTGCTTCGAGTGACTCGGTGACTGACAGCTTGAATAAGCGGTTATTTCTCCGGCTCAGGCGCGTGGGGGCACAGGCCACCCACTGCCTGACCTTACGCAGCTGAGCTTGGTTCTCTGGGGTCAGCTCGCTGCCACTGTTACCTGTTAAGGTGAAAATACAGTGGAGTTGACTGATGATGAAGCTCCGATCATGTTACTCTCCCGCTGAAATAATTTTTGACTGTGCTCCAGGCTCTCCAGGGCCAGGTCAGACGCCTTCCCCTGCTGCTCATGGCTCGTCACTGTCTGACTCCCATCTACCTGCCCATTTGAGTTTCTGATTACCAGGCTTCACGAGTCCTGGGAGGCAGGCAAGCTGAAGCGCTCTCTCTGGATCTGCCCCAGTGCTTTCCCACTTCTGTGCGACCACTTCCATTTGTCCCTCCCCTGGGATGCTCATTTTCCCACCTGTCCACATCTGTCTTCGTTTGCTTGGGCTGCTGAAACAAAATGCCATCGACTGGGTGCCTTCAACAATAGATATTTGCTCCTTGCAGCTCTGGAGGCTGAGAAATCCAAGATCAGGGTATGGCAGATTTGGTCCCTGCCTTGCAGACAGCTGCCGTCTTGCTATGGGTCCTCATAAGGAGGAGAGAGACCGCTCTGGGCTTTTCCTGTTCTTGTAAAGATGCTGATCCCTTCATAGCAGCCTCACACTCATGACTTCATCAACACTTAACTACCCACCAAAGACCCCACCAGCAAATACTATCATGGGGGGGTGGGAGTGAAGGCTTCAACATATGAATTTAGGGGGGACACAGACATTCAGTCCTTAACCGTGTCAAAATCCCAGCTATTCTTCAAACCTTATTTTAAATACAACCTCTTCCATGCAAAGTTCCTTGTTTCCTCCAGCTATAAATAATCTCCATCTTCTCAATGCCTATAACTTGGTACATACGCCTATCAGGGCAGGTATGTGTTCTGTTGTGTATTAAGTTTCTGGATGAGTTTTGTTTCCTTTACTAGGTTCTGAGCTCCTTGGGGGCAGGGCCATCCTCTTTCTTCTGTGAGTCACAAACACTTAAACCCTGCTCCTGTGTGCCCTGTGTGTGCATGCGCAGTTGTGTCCATCTCTCTGCGACCCCATGGACGGTAACTCACCAGGCTCCTCTGTCCATGGGGTTTTCCAGGCAAGAACACTAGAGCAGGTTGCCATTTCCTTCTCCAGGAAATCAAACCCACGTCTCTTGTGCTTCCTGCCTTGTCAGGTGGATGCTTTACCACCGTGCCATCCGGGAATGGTCCACGGGATGCACTTAGTAGGAAGAGCTTGTTATTAAATAAATAAATGCTCCCGTCTACAGAAGAGCCTCAGAAGGGCTAATGCAGGACTTGCGCTCATGACAAATGTATTGGTAAGGCTAGAGTCCATTCTGAGTGCCTCATGCCTCACTGGCTGTTAAATATATACCCCCCACCCCCACCTGGGTTGAAGGATTGACTCACTGTGTTTTTCTTTAAGGGGATGAATTTTATATTGCTCTCCCATATCAGCGAGGAGTCTTGTGGTTGCGTGCATACATACACGTCCACCCACACTTACATGGAAATCAATCTGCTCTTCTTGGTGCAACTTCTGTTGTTATTAACAGTATAAAAAGTCCATAAACAATATTTAGAAGATGTTAATGATTCTAACTCCTTATATGGACTCCTGAATGAACACCAAGACCTAACATTGGATCCTGGACCCCAAACATCCTAAAAAATCCATCATCTTTCCAGGAGAGGCTGATCATTACATACAATTTTCACAGGGCCTGGCCTTCCAGCACACGTGAGGGATGGCTAATGACTGTCACCTCCACCACTAGCGCAAACAGGTCTATCCATCTTTTATTCAGATGGACTTCAATTATTAATTTTATTTACAGCATCTGCTCTGTATTCCTCTGGGGCTGAAGACTGAGACCCAGAAAACTCTGCTGCCTTGGGTATTTCTAATTTGTACTGCCAAGAAACGATGACCTGCATATTACTATTTTCTAGAGTGAAATAATTAATCAAGATACACATTCCTGCAGCAGCCTGCAAGTGGAACTTTGTTTAAGGACTATGAAGGCAGTCTTCTCTGGGAAGCTGTTACTCAGACCACGCTGGGGCATCTCCTGTTTGCATAACTGCAGATAAAGGAAGATGCTTGCCTGCTTATTTCAATTATATATATTTCACTAATGAAACATCACCAAAGCCCAGGAGGGAGCCTACAGGTTTTCCTGGCTACTGATCCCCTTGCACTAAAATGCAACTGTGGTCTAAAAGCACCAGAGATGCCCTTTAGCGCCGGGTTGCAAGCTATGCTACTAGCCACAGGGACTCAAAACCAAGTGCCAGGCACCGAGCAGAACGCGGAGAAGGATCGTCGCCACCCGGCCTCCACCACCCGAAGCCTGATGGCGAGAACAAGGCCAGATGGCTTCCTAAGTGTTGGTATTAGAACACCCGCCTCCTCCTCTTCGCCCCAGAGCAGCTCTTTTTATTTTCATTTCCATGCTAACAAGGTAGACCTGTCCTAGCGTGTGTTCTGAAGAGGTTCTTTCATGCTCAGGGCCTGGGGAGCTTTAACATAGTTAGATGTACTCTAACAGCAGGTTGCCATCAAAAAATTCTATAATAGGATTAAAATAAAAGAGAAATGCGCTCGCGGTGGAATGGCAATGATGATTTAACGTGTTTCAAGGGCTTGGTGGGAAGGTGCAGTGCAAACAGCAGATGGGCCTGCTGTGAGGGTGTGTCGCCTTCTTAACAAACAGGGTTCGGTGTGTGATGGGGGATGTTTGGAGTTTGGCTTTAGAGGGCGTCCAAGTGCTGGGCGGCCAGGCTTTGGAAAAAGGGCCGGATCGCTATTGGAGAAGCTCACGGCGATTCACGCTTGCTTTCGTGCTTGCTGTCCGTCCGCCCCACCTCAAATGGGAGCTCTCAAAGGGAGGGCGGTCTGTCTGCCTTGCTCATTTCTCCTCTCCCTGTGTCCACGGCTGTACCTGGCGCATCCTGGGTGTGCGGTGAATATGAGTCGCTTGAAAGAAAGGGATCCAAGCAAGATTGTTCAAGGGTGACCTCGGGCAAGTTTTTAATAATATTCAGCATCAGTTCCTGCATCCCTGAGTGAGGAATGGTGATACAGTGACTTTCTAGCCTTCTCCTCAGGACACCTGAAGAACGGAGGCCTGGCCCTTGTTCCCGCCTCCGGCATCCTTCACAGATAGATGCTTGCTGTGGATCTGCTGGTAGAACCTCAGCTTCAGGACCTGCAGGGGGCAGAAGTTTCTCGGGGATTTCTGCCTCTTTCTTGTCTCACTCTGAGCCATACAGCCTGTGTGGGCTCTAGAGAGATCGCGGGTGGTGGTGGTTTCAGGGGAGGGCGTGCGTGCGTGCCAGGTCACTTCCGCCATGTCTGACTCTATATGATCCTATAGACTGTAGCCCGCCAGGCTCCTCTGTCCCTGGGGATTCTCCAGGCAAGAATACTGGAGTGGGTTGCCATGCCCTCCTCCAGGGGATCTTCCCATCCCAGGGATGGCACCTTCGTCTCTTACGTCTCCTGCATTGGCAGGTGGGTTCCTTGCCACTAGCGCCAGCTGGCAAGCCCATCGGAGGAGAGGAGAGGCTTTTAGAATACACTCAGGGGCACCTGGAATGAGCCGGTTGAACCACACGCCTGCCGCTCATAGCATCCGTGTCCTCCGGGACAGCAGGCGCGAGATCTCAGGGGCGCCGTTACTTGCAGAGTCTGGAGAGGGGCACTTGGTGTCTTCGACCTCTCCCTGATCCTCAGTCTCCTGCCCTTGGGCTCCTGAATCTGCCACCTCCTAGGAAGGTCTCTGATTGCAGGCATCCCCACTCACGCTGGTACCTGCAAGCTTGCACCTTTCTGGGATGTTCTTCTTCAGTCTCTGTGCTGGTGACCCTCCATCCGCACTGCCCTCCACCAGGTCCCGTCCCTCCCTTCCCCACCCTGCCCTGTGCCCCGAGAGGCTGGCCCCAGCCTTGCCCCCTTGCCCTTTGGTTACCGTTTGGGTCCTGCCAGTGCGAGGTGTTGGCAAGAGATCAGAGGGTGAGAGACAAGGTAGATGGAGGGTTTTCGCCCCCCTCAGTCTCCGCTCTGGCACCGTGGTCTGGCGATGGAGCTATTCCTCTGCCTCTGCAGCTGCAGTCTGATGGTAACGGCTTCAAGGCTCCAGCTCTGACCATGCTCTTTCCTGTTCTCCTTCAGACTCAGGGATGGCAGTGGCTTCTTGCTGTTTCATCTCTCGGTGGCGTGTTCCCTTAATGGTGTCTGGACCTCCGCAAACAGTCTCATAGTGAAGTCTCTTACTTGAACTATCAGATGAAATTCTGTGGTTGCTAGGATACTGATGAATGCCGTGTGCTGTCGCTTCAGCCATGTATGACTTTTTGTGGCCCTGTGGACTGTGGCCCGCTAGGCTCCTCTGTCATAGGCTTCCTCAGGCAAGAATACTGGAGGGGGTTGCCATGCCCTCCTCCTGGGGATCCTCCCAACCCAGAGATCGAACATGCATCTCTTGCATCTCCTGCATTGCAGGCGGATTCTTTGCTCACTGGGCCAGCTGGAAAGCCCCCCTGCATGGTGCCTATCTCAAAGAAACTTCAGTGTATGGAATTTTCTCTATCCTCTCTTCACAGCAAGCTTCCCGACGTGTCCTGCACATATTGAGGCTGCCCTTCTCGACTGTCCCAAATCCTTGCTCCCCGTTGTCTGAGAAATCTTGTCCACCTCCGGCGCACTCAGCTTCCCCCGTAGATCGATAAGCATCAGATTCATTCATTTGATAAACATTTCCTGAGCACCTACTCTGTGCTAAACCCTGCTCTAGGCATGAGATGTACTAGGGAACAAAGCATTCAACGATTGATGCCCTTGTTAGACGACGTTTCTCTGGGGTCAGATCTGCGCTGTCAGCTCCTCGCCTGACCTACAGAGCTGTAATTCTGGTTTCCCAATGAAGGCCCCACACGCCCTGCAAGCTCATCGCATCAGAACCCCAATTCATTAGGACCCAAACCCAAGCTCTTCTCTCTCCTTCTGAAAGTAGAACACTACCCGTGCCCCCAACACCCCCTACTCTCTGTTCTGCTCAAGTTAGTCATCTTGTCCTTTCTCCTCAATTTCAACAGATTCTTTCAGTTTGGCTTCAGATTTCTCTCCCAGATCTCTGTTTTTCTTTTCATTTCTGACTCTCTGTCCTCACTGAAGGCTCTCACCCCCTCTCACTTGGTAATGTCCTACCTGATATTTATGGCCGTTTTTCTCCTCTTTCACCTTGCTCGTGACTACCGCCAAAGTCCATCTCTGCAGCGTGTCCTTGCTTAAAGAGTTCTGCCAGTTATAATATTCCCTGCTATTACCTCTTGACAAGACAATTTCCAGCCAGTATGGACCACCTGACTCCTGGAGGCCTGCCACCCACCACGTGGACTCTGCTCAGCTCCACGGACCTGCATGGTTGCCCTGGCTTCCGTCTTTGCTCTGGGGCTTTTCTTGCATTTTCCTCCCTTCCCCTTTCTTGTTCCTCAAGCCCCTATAGATATTTCCTTCTCAGTAAGATTTTCCCTGACCCTTCCCCCAAAAATGAACTCCTTGGTCCCTTTACCTCCCACAGTCTTTGTTTTGCTATTGACTGTGTTGCTCCACAGCTGGTTATATCACTGCTGTGTCTCCTTCTAGCCTGAAAGCCCTTTGAACCTTGCTGGGTTTTTGGAATCTTTGCTGTTTAGCAGAGGTGGGTGTAGAAGGGGTGGGCGTAGAAGAATGATTTCTAATATGTACATTAGACGCGTATGTTTCTATATAACATCATGTTCTTTCCAGCAAAAGCACTTTCTGAGGCCCTGACCCTTCTTGTCACCAACTCAGCCCACCGTGGCAGCAGCTCTTGAGTTTCTGGTCCATAGAATGTATTCTTAACCCGCTCCAGTGTTCTTGCCTGGAGAATCCCAGGGACGGCGGAGCCTGGTGGGCTGCCGTCTATGGGGTTGCACAGAGTTGGACACGACTGAAGCGACTTAGCAGCAGCAGCAGCAGCAGCAGAATGTATTCTTGCCTCCAGCTTGTGTCTCTCATCTCTATTACAAGAGCCAGTTGATCTGATCGCCAGGAGCTGGAGGGGCATCTAAGGCTTAGCGAACTGAAGTACTGTTCTGGCCTCTGTTTGACTCTCCCTTTTGGAGGGAGTGGTAAGATGCGCAGATGTGTGAGGACGCTGGCCCCCGGGATCAGGAGGCTCCAGCCATCCCAGGGAAGACAGCGGCAGCAGCAGCTAAAACTCCAAGCCCCATTTCTGCGCAGTCGGAATGTCACCCAAGCTCTGGGGCCACTTGTCCAGCCCCAGGCCCCCTTTCTGGTGCCCCACCCCATTCTGCTGGTACTTTTATCCTCCTTCAAGTCTGGCCCGAGTGTGGCTGTGGGGCAGCTTGTCTGCCTGGGGAGAGAGGGGGGAGAGAGAAGGGGATGAATACCCCAGAGTAGTTCGTCTGTGATCAGTGTCCGCCTGGAGATGGCCTTGCTAATGATATCCTAGCCAGGAGCATTATTGAAATCTTTTGCTCTGGGTCCCAAACAGCTTGGGAGTTGGGCCAGACCAGGCCTCTGCAGCTTGGAGTGCCAAATTTTAAAGTGCTGTGAGGTTGGAGGCTGGCTTTAGATGCAGCATTACTTTCTCTGGGGCGATCAGATCAACTGACTTCCTAGGTTCAACCTCAGTTCTTTTCTAATCCGCCACCCCACCCAATAAACAACAAACAAACAAGGATTTGGGGAGGTCCTTGGCACCAAGGGGAAAGCCTTTCCTGCAGCCGCCTCGGAGGGGTTGACCAATGACCTGCGGTTACCGAAGGACACGCCCATCGGTGTTCATCTCCAGCATCAAATGGTCACTGTGAAGCGCAGAGCTTCCCGGTCCTCATTTAGGGCCGGGGCCCGTGGGAAGAGGAGGTGGGGGCAGCCTTGAAGGGAGGGAAGGAAGGAAGGAGAAAGGACGGGGATAATGAGGTTCCCTTCAGTTCAGTAAGAGCTTTAAACCGGTTTCGATTTTCTGAAACTAAATTTGGTACCACATGGCAAATCTACAGTAGGCACTTCACAGCATTTCAGCACAAAGTGGATTTACAGCCACTGAGATAGTTTGTCAAATTCCTGACAACCCCCCAAATGGAGCTCACTGCAGAGATAGTTTCTGACACGGGGGGAAAAAATCCACCCCACCCCACACCCTTTCATCTCAGCAAAGGAGGACTCTGGGGAGATTTCAAAACACGGCAGAGGAGAGAGAGCAATAGAATTCCATCCCTGAAACCTCACAAGCGGGGACCCATCTGATCGTACGTTCTGCTCTCACTGGGACTGGACTCCTGGGGATGAGGCGGTGGGTAATGAACACACTGTCAGTCTCCAGCGTGCTGTCAAATGGATTCTCCTCCGGCATGGAGGAGATTCCAGGAAGGATTTCAACTGCAGAGCCTAGAAACTGTTAAAAATGCAGAAGTGTCTGTCTTCTTTTCTTTGCAATATGAGGGCTGAAAATTATTGAATAGAAACCAGAATGTTTCCATCTATTCCTCACACAAAGAAGACAGAAAGACTGAGAAATAGCTCAATTTCTCCATCTTCTTTCAGGTTAATGTGGAGGATGAATGAACTTACTATGGTTCGAATACAGGTATTGTTCAATTTGAAGTAAAAATGCATTTTTCAGATGAGGCTGCATTTATTTGAGCAAGCATATGCTTTTAGTTTCCTTTTGCAAATTCATTTAATAAATGCTGGTATTTAGTTTCAAATATCAATACGCTGTATAAGTTTCATTTTCTTTTAGTAATCGTAATTTGAATAAATTGCCCTAATTGAATATTTGCTTCCCTCTAGAAACCCTGTTCTTTGATATTTCTACTGAATGAACAGTCTGGGAAATGCCCGCTAGATGGCAATGTCGCTGCATAGCTGAGGAAGATCTACGCAGGGGTTCCAGAAAATAAGGCTGGTTTATGTCTTAGCCCTCCTGGAAAATCCATAAGGTGGCAGATTTTAGCTATTTATGAAAAGGCAAGCACGGAGAACAATGTTGCCTTTTAGAAAAAATTATTTTTATTTATCTTTCCAGAAGGAGATTATGAGCTGAATAAAATTATCGGTGATATTTAAAATATTTGAAAATGTTTCCCATTTTTAGAGTATGTAATACAAGCTGAAGGGCTAGCAAAGCAAACAGTGACACAAAATCAAGGTGAAATTGACCAATAAATTGAGAACTCCATTACGGGAACAATTTCCCCGAGTTTGAGTCAGTGTTTGAGTGATAACCTAAACCTGTCTAAACTTTGTGAAACATTCAAGGCGAAGATGGAAGGAGATAGCGAGGGAGCCGGGAGGGGGCGGAGGCCCGCCCGCGTGGGCGCTGATGTTTGTATTTTTCACCAACTTTTCCAGGCTCCCAGAGGACCTCCAGCAGACCTGTGCTTTAGAGTTCAGTTCTTTTCAAGGTTACTGATTACCTGAAGGGATCCTGGTTTTAAAAATGAAAAATGACAGCTTGAATACAATAGTCCAATTTAGAGGGATCGTGCACCCGAGGCAGCTTCTCTGGCTACCTGGGGGCACTGGCTGGGAATACAGACCCTCATCCGTTTTGGAACACGGCGCCGCCAGTCTCGACGCCTCACCTGAAGCCTGGGGGGAAAGTGTGCTGAGCTTATTCGAGGGGAATACCTGCGTCTTAGAGGATTTTGGCCCCGAGCTGTTTGGATGGGCTTGTCTTTTCACCTCCTGCAGGAAATACACATTCATGAGGCGGTGCTGGGGGGCGCCAGGACCGCAGGACAGCGGCGGGCGGCTGGGAAACTCATTCCTCTGAGTGACAGCTCTCCGTGGCTCTTGGCGCTCCAATATGTCAGGGAGCTGCTGTTCCGACCAGCATCATTTATCTCATTTAAATATTCCAGAGAGAGTAGCCTCAGTACTCAAGTTAGATTCATTTTCGTCTTCGCGTTCCAAAAGGGCCTGGCAGCCTCTCTCAACTGGAGGTTGAGGGGAAGAGGAAAGGAGAGAGAGAGAAAAAAAATGGTGAGGAAAGGCAGCAAGTGAGTGATCTATAAGGTGAACACAGAATTCAATATCTAAGATGAGGACACGTATGCCTTGGGCCCCAGATATACAGCTGCGAGCTGATGGAGAAACAGGCAGGAAGAGAGGTGATCTTTATCTCTGTCCCCAACCTTTAGAAATACCGAAGGCTAAATCACCCAGAGAAGAAAGCAGAAAATGAAGACTGCTCCCAGCCACCCAGGAGATAGCAGAGGGCAGGTCACTTGCTGAGTGCACTTCTTTTTTCTTTTTTGTTTTTTTTCTAATTCACCCCTTGAGGTCAGGGCCAGTTGGTACACGGAAAGCTCAGTGAAGTGTTTGGGTCTAGGCTAAGATTCTGGATTCCAGTTTCACTCAGGAAGACTTGCTGGACTTGAACTTGGATTTGCCATCTGAAATCTTTGCAAGCAACAAAGCAGGGGGAAGTGATGGCATCTGTCCCTGGAAAACTATGCTAGAACACTCATTTCTTTTTTCTCGCCTTTCAAATGCCCGATCATGTATGCATGAGTTTATGTACCCACCAAACACATTCTTTCGGATTACATATTTCTTTTGTTAAGTTTGTCATCACTATTTGTTGCTGTTCTGTCCCTGAGTCATGTCCAATTCTTTGCAACCCCTTGGACTGCAGCTGACCAGACTCTGTCCTCGAGGTTCTCCAGGCAAGAATACTAGAGTGAGTTGCCATTTGCTTCTCCAGGGAATCTTCTTGGGCCAGGGATCAAACCTGTGTCTCCTGCATTGGCAGGCAGATTCTTTACCACTGAGCCACCTGGGAAGCCCAGTCATCCCTAGAACAGGCTTTCAGTAGTTTGGAGTCCTAACAGTAGTAGAGTGATGAGAATGAACTTTGGTGCTCAGCAGAAAGGAGCCCATTCTACAATAGATGGCGTTCTAGATTGAGTCACTGCATCCTCTCCTTTACGGTGTTCGGAGCTGCCTCCCCACACAGAGGCTCTGTGATCGAGGAGAAGGCCTCAGAAAGTGCTTTGGTGGCCACTAACTTGTGAAGCGTGAAGTCTATTATCTGTGTTGGTCCTGATAATCCCATAAGCCCCGTTACAGCCAAACCAATCCATTGGAATTGATGTTCCATGAGTTTCCTTGAGTTGCCTGGAAAATATTTCAATCCTCCAGGAAGTTGACTTAGCGTATGGCATTTGCTAGTAAAGTGCTACTTTAGGGAGTCATACTGGTGTGGTTCAGGTAGGTTAATGAGAGCATTTTGGCAACAGCTATTTAACCTACCCAATGTTGAGGAAGTATTAATTTATAAATACCCATGAGGAAGGACCAAATGGGCACACATGTCACTAGTGCAGTTCTTATATGTCTGGTTCTTTTCCCTTTGGACCCATGGTAGGGTGCTCTTTTCTGCCCCCTTCAAGCTGGATGTGGCCATACGATTTGTGTTGGCCAAAGAAACACGAATGTCACTTTTAGGCTGAAGCTTTAAGAACCTGAGCTGAATGGATATAGTGTGTTCCCCTTACCTAAATCACTGTGAGGTGTTTTTGGAGATGGAACTTTACATCAGCCTGAGTTCCTGAAGTGACCACAGTGAGACAGCCCCCTCCCCAAAATTATGTGGCTGCAACTCCAAATGGGCATTTAGCAGAAGGAAGAAATAAACGTTTGTGTACCAAGATACTGAGCTTTGGGGATTACTTGTTACCACTGCAAAGCCTGGACTCTTCTACTGATGTCTGGTATTGCATTCTGATTTGTTTCCCATAGGCTGAGTTAGAGCATGTCACTGCTTCCATTTTACAAGGGTCTGCATCATGTGGTCTTCATTATTTTTTAAAGACTTTTCCCCTCTGCCTCTGAAGAGTGAAATTCTTTTGGTTCTTCTGAGAAGGAGCACTTCATCGGTCCTTTCCATATGTGTTCTCCCTCCCTGGCACCTTCCAGCTTCTCCTGCTGTCTCCCATCATCATTAGGTGCAGGCTGCAACGTCACTGTTATGGGGCCATCTTGCGTGAATTTTTGACCGCCTCTTCTTTATGTTCCCAAGCACCTTGTGGTATCTTATCAGTATTTAAACATCATATTGTAATTGATTTTTCTGATATGTCTCGCTATATGACATTTTCATGCAACTAACAATAAATGCCTTATTTAAAAAATAGCGTGGCTGATAGAACCGAGTATTTAATAATGTGGGATCTGAATTTCTTTCACTTCTGTTCTGCCCTTTCCATCCTTTGTGTTAACATTCTCGAAGTTGGCCAAAACGAGAGTGTGCTGTTGGGAGAAGGCCAGCAACCAAGATAGGCACCGGTGATCCAGACTCAGATGGGGTCGTGCCTTTGACTTTTCACCTGAAGCTCTGCCTTGGGGCCACCTCAAGCTCCTCAGAAGCTCTGCAAGGTCCCCCATCCTTCTGGATTACTGCTTTCCCACTGCACCCCAATCGCGGGTCCTGCAGCCACCAGAGCGTCCTCTCTGCTGATTGCATTCTTGTTTTTATTGTTGTTGTCTTGGTGTAGGGCACAGGAAGAGCAGAGTGGTTAACACAAGTGACCGGGGGTAAAAATAGGTCACCTCCATCCCTGAAATGGTACCGAGAGTTAAAACCTTAGGGATGGGAGACTTTTGGAGATGTGCTCTTCTTTTTCTGGACCTGAGAGGTCTTCCACCAAGGCAGCTGTCCATGGTACTGGCCTACAAAACCTTCTTGATCTTGTCCCTTATTCCTCATCTCCTCACCAACATTAACTTCTTCTTACCATGCTTCAATTAACTTGTAATAACAATATTGATGCCATCGCCATCAAAAACAAAAGAGTTAACATTTATGAGTTGCTTCGATGTTCCATGAACTTACCTAAGGGCTTTAAATAAGTGCAATTCCCTTCTAATGGTTGCAACAGTGTTAACATGGAGTTGGTCCTATCATTACTGACATATAAAGAATTAAGGCTCAGCTTGGTGAAGCAGCTTGGCAATGTCACACAGCTAGTATGTGGCAGAGAAGCTTCAATTAAGGTTTTTTGATTCCTCATCACAGGTTTTCCCTTTGTGTTCTTTGTCCTAGAGACTAAAACACCTTCAAGTAATTCTGTAGTTTCAGCATCGAATTAAATTAAGGTGGGTGATATTTTGGTTGGAGGTTCTCATCTGGCTCCTTCACATCACATAAGGAAAGGGTCACCTGTTTGACTTCTAAAATCCAGTCTCAGATATTGCCTAATCTGGAAGACTGTCACTGACTTCAGATTCCTTTTGGCACTCCTCTGGGAAGAGAAATTTTCCTGGAGATAATATTTTGGCTGGTACAGAAGCAGCAAAGGGACTTTTAAAAGGAAGCATATGGTCCTTTGGCATTATTATTCTGGGGTGCTGAGATCTAATGAAACAAGGAAAGCATTGAGAGCCAAGGTCATTATGAATATAATTCAGATTTTAAATTGCTATTTGTGGAAAATATTCCTTCAGCCAGTTGAACCAGGTTAAATCGCTACAGCAATTATATTTACAGGCAATTGCTTGGCCCTGTACTTCCCTTTGCCTGTGTGGACACAGTAAGCTTTTGAGTTAGTAGGCGGTAGGGCAGCACATAAAAACTGAATATTGTTATTGCCTCATTAAGAGAGACCCTGATTCTTTTAACTCTGCTCTAACAAGAGCCTTTGGAAAAAACAAGAGAAATTTCCGAATATCTGATTAATTTAGATTGAGCAATTAACGGAGTGATATAGTTAACAGTACACTTAGTATCACTCATTAGGTTGGCTGCGTGGGAGGCAGCCTCCAACTCAGGAAGGAGGCTTTTAGAATCGAGTGCCACCACGTATCTGCAAGTCAGCCACAGTGAGCCGTGTAAGCAATCAGCTTCCTGTCTTGGAGGCTTACAGAGGTTGAAAAATCTACTTTTTGGTGGTGCTGGCTTTTATTCTAGCAGAGGATGAAATTGCTAGAGAAATAATATCATTTCTACTGTTCATGTTTTCTTTAGCTTCCAAAGCTAAGCAGCTGGTGGGGCGGCTTCTCTCTGGGCGTCCCAGTTGGAGCTGCGTGGATGGCCCCTCCAGCACCTGCTACATTGTCCCCCGGGGCACAGGGTCCTGAGACTTGAGGAGACCATTGCTGGATATCCACACCTGAGTGGTCTTGGCTGGGCCTCTCTCTGGGTTACCATGGAGGCAGTCGCTGAAGTTAAACCATGAAGAAATTGGTCATTACTTAGATATTTCTAAACACGTCTCCAAATACCTGAACTAGAGCCCTATGCGATGTTTAATTAGAGCGATTGGATGAAACTGACCTGTTACTGTAGGGTCACTCTGAATGGCTCTAATTAAAAATGGATTATCTGATTGATGACAGGTTACTAGAAGAGAGGGCACACCATCATTTCCCTTCGCCCTTGTAATGGCGTTGAGGGGAGGGACCACTCGAGGGTGGGAGGGGCATTGAAGCCTGCTCAGATGGAAACCATTGAAAACGGGGCTTCCAGGGACATCCCTGGGGGTCCAGGGGTTAAGACTTGGTGCTTCCAATTCAGGGCTCATGGATTCGATCCCTGGTCGGGGAAATAAGATCCCGAATGCCCTTCGGCAGAGCTAAAAAGTAAGAATAAATACATTTTTAAAAGAATCAACTTTTTTTTTTTTTTAAAGAAAATTGGTGAAGTCCTGAAACCAAGTGTTTGAAGCAGCTTAAGCAGCAACTGAAACTGCAAGGGGGTGGGAGTTAGCTGGTCCTGGGAGAGGACCTTTCATCAGATTTGGGAATGAGGGATGAGCCAGGAGCCAGCTCATGAGAACTGCTGGCATCCAAGGATAGCTAGCGTCTGATGCCTACAGTATTCAGTGGGTCTGAGTTGGTCCATTCAAAGCGGCGGGGTCTTGAGAGTCGGGGGTTGTACTATGTGAGCCAAGTGGGAGGCAGCAGGGGCCAGAAGGCGTTTACATACGTGTCCAAGCTCCACCCGCTCTGTGTACAAGAAAACAACCCCAGCTTCTGGGGAAGAGGACTGGTGAAGCGGGGGGCCCTGGGGACCATGATCGTGCCAGGATTCAGAGCAGGTCTGCACACCTAGGCTCAGAAGTTGATGTGCACTGTCCCCGGCAGAGGGAATGAATGCAGGAGATCTGTCTCGTGGCTGGGACCAGCATGGGAGGGGTGAGAGGTCTGTGGGACCACCCAGGGCTCCCTGTGGGCAGCAACCCTGAGACTGCTGGCTTTGAAAGAAACTTGTTAGGGGGCAATGTAGGAACCCCCACATTTTACAGAGTCCTCATATTTCAGGTCTGGAGCCCATGCTTTGATCTGAGACCACGGAGAGCAGACAGAGGCCATTACCCTGCAAGGTGGTTTGGAGCAGAAGGTGGGCCTTCCCAGAAATGCAAGCTGCTGTGAATTGAGAAAGACAGAGATGTGCAGAGAGAGGACTTCAGCTGAGTTACTAAGAATAGTTCCTCCACGTCCCATAGAACCCACCTTTCCCACTGGCCAGGCCCTTCACCTCCATCGAGTTGCCAGCAAACAGCTGCTAAATGAAGAGGCCAAAAGCAACATCCAAATCCTTTACGACGTTAATGTCTTTCGATAATCACAACCTAGAAATCATCCAGATTTTTAAAATAGAGTTGACCTTTGAACGACATAGGGTTTAGGGGCACAACTTTCCAGGTAGTCAGAAATCCACATAATTTTACCATCAGCCTCCGTATCCATGATTCTGCATCTGGGGATTCAGCCGATTGCTGATTGCATAGAGCTATAAATATGCATGTAGAGGAAAAAAAATCTCATATATAAGTGGATCTGTATGGTTCAAACCCGTGTTGTTCAAGGATCGACTGTGTAAAGAATTCATTCAGAAGTTACCGACCATATCTTCCAATCTCACATGTAAACTTTAGAGCTGAGTACATCCAGTTTTTCAGGTTTCTCTAGAGTATAGTATCTGGAGCTTGACAGAAGTGGTTTGAATTTTAGGCTTGCCACTCACAAGCTAAATAATGTTGGGTGAGTGATTTCTTTGAGAAACCTCAGACTTCTCATCAATAAAATGGGAATTGGGACATTGTCTTTGTGGACTGTGGAGCTGACACATGCAGAATGCCTGGCGCAGAGTCCTTGCTTATTAGCTGCAAGTGAGTTGTATACGCATCAATGTGTGCTAAGGAAGGCAGGTCAGGGAGCTCGGACGACACTTTGCTGTGAACTCAGAATGTCAGCAGCAATGATCAAATGATTTTATTCTTTTTGGCTCTTTGCTGTTGATCAAAATCCACATGGAAACTCTCCATGACAGGCCTGGTATTTAGATTTGAACATATTAGAGACCGTATGCATTAGTGATTCCTGCACTGCTTCCTGCCTCCTCCCCTCCAGTTGGGGTCCTGGGGGTAAGGAGACCTGTAAGCCAAGTGTTTACATCTGAATGGTATAGTGTGAGAGTAAAATGATACTCACTGCACATGCCAGAAACACCCAGAGATACTGTATCCCCAGCGAGATTCTTCTAAAGGGAAAAATTCTGTAAACTGCCTTTTGTTCAAGTGTACGCCAATACAAAAACCAGAAGATTCCAAAGAGAAGGTGGACCTGCTGTATTTAAAATGGATAACCAACAGGGACCTGCTGTATAGCTTATGGAATTCTGCTCAGTGTTATGTGGCAGTCTGGATGGGAGGGGAGTTTGGGGGAGAATGGATCCATGTGTACGTAAGGCTGAGTTCCTTCCCTGTTCACCTGAAACTATCACAACATTATTAATCAGCTGAACCTCAGTACAAAATAAAAAGTTTAAAAAAAAATTAAAGAAACCCAAGAAACAAAAGGAAGGTGGAACATGTCCATGTTCCAGTAGTAAAAAGACTGTCAAACAACTCTCCTTTATCTAGATCAGAAAACCTTGCAGAGGTTAATTTTCTAACAGTTGTAGTTCTTCTAATGGCAGAATGATAATCACAAGCTAGACCACTGCTCTGTGGCTGCCAGCTGCTTCAGGTCCTCACACCCTCCCACTCCAAAGAGGGGCTCTTGTTTTGGGGGGTGACAGAAGGAGATGGAGAATGAGATGGTGAGTTCGCACTGGGGAGATAACTCTGTATATGAAGGGTGGGAGGAACTTCAGCTGACATAAGATGCAAGCGGCTCTGCTTGAATCACTGTCCTGGTTCCCTAAGCAGCAGGACTGTCTGTGTCTGGGAAGCACCCAGCTGGAACAGGGAGGAATGGAACTTGACAGTAACCGTTCGTCAAATGCTCTCTTCTGAGTAACAACACACGTAGGTATGAAGAGTGATGGAGACAAAGCTAAGAGAAGTGGGAAGGGATCTGATGTCCACTTACCTGGAGAAAGGCGTCGTGTGAATTTTGTCCAACAGAGAACCAAGGTAGCACCTCTAGCTGATGATCAATTCTTTCCATCCTTTAAAAGGGCTTGAAGTTCAATGTGATTCTGTAGGAAACTGAGGATTTCTTCATTGAATTGGCATTAATTACTTTTTAAATGTAAATTTTCAGCTGCAAGCCTTTTTTAATATTAAAAACCTCCAAGCACATCAGGGTAAATCAAAGACTAATTGGTGACCAAATTATAGGGTTTAAAGCACTTTTTTTGGCCATAAATGAGTGAAAAATAATTAGCAAATGCGAACACATTTTTTTTATTAATAATGAATCATATGGTGAGAATCCATTTTTTTTTTTTTTACCAAAATTCAAATTTCTGTTTCAGACTGAGAGCTATAATTCTGTTAGGTGGCACTTTGTATTTAATCAGTGCTTTCTCCTCTGCTGGTGTCTCCTTGTGCCCAGACCAGGGCTGGTCTGTCAGGATGGCTGTTATCACAGGCAAGGATGGAAATGGACGATTTTAGTGGGCCCTGGCTCTTGCGTGCTAAGTCACTTCAGTTGTGTCTGATTCTCTGCAACCACATGGACTGTAGCCCACCAGGCTGTCCATGGGATTCTCCAGGCAAGAATACTGGAGTGGGTTGCCATGCCCTCCTCCAGGGGATCTTCCCAGGATGGCATTAAATGAGACCATCTACTGTGTCTTATGGCAATCCACCACTCCAGTATTCTTGCCTGGGAAATCCCATGGACACAGGAGCCTGGTGGGCCACAGTCCATAGAGTCACAAAGGAGTCAGACACGACTTAGCTACTAAACAACCACACAACAACAACCAATGTCTTACTGGAGCTTCGCATTTAAGGTGTAAGTATGGAGGGCTGCAGAGCGCTTGGGGCTTTGGTCAGAGACTCTTACAGGACCCGAGTCAGATCCTGGTCAGAGAATCCACTCCAGTGCTGTTTGCTCGGCTTGATGACAGTTTCAGCCCACTTCCTATCAGCCATAGCTATTTATATTCAGAGGCACAGATTCCACAGCTGTACAGAGTGCCTGCGAGTGACTCAAATCAGTCTCTCCTCCCTTCTCCCTTCCCATCTCAGGGAAGACGAACAAAGTTGTTGTTCAAGATAATCCTGGCGAAAAGGTAGACTGGTCAGGGGGTGGAGGAGGGTTCTCTTGTTCCCTTCATAAGCTCCCTCTTCTCTCAGAGATACTGTTCCTTTCTCGCCTCTCATTCCCAGATACCTTCGTCCCTTTTATAATGAAACAACCAGTTGGTGCTGACCTTGACTTTGCAGAAAAGGTATTTTGCTCTGGGCCATCTCTACAAAGACTCTACAAGTTTCCGGGTTAGGGTCATTCTGTAAGTCAAGCTACTAACTCTGGCTGAAGAGGAGAAGAGACCTGGGGGCCAAAGCAGAAAGTACTGAAGGTTTAGGGCCACAGAGTGTCAGGAAGGGCATTGTCTCGCGAGGCCAAAACACTTGTCAGCTGTGGGGAGAACTGGAACCCAGGCCAGACTGAGCCTCAAGCAGGCCGGGGTCACACAAGCAAGTCTGGTCACCCTTCTGGCCTCAGCTTTCTCATCTGTGAAGAGAGGGCCCTGCTTGAGAGGACCTGTTGTGTCGCTTTCAGCTATGAAATTCTGTGATAGCACAAGGATCATTTTCCCTATTTCTGTGAAACAATAACAGCTCTGGGTTTGGAAAATGATCTAACAGCCTTGTTCCCTGAATGAAAATGTGTCTAAGCGTTTTGCTGAGAACAGCCCAGTCTCCTGCCTAGAAAAACAACGCCCCCCACCAAATGCAAACAGGGTAGTGGTGGTGGAAATGAAGAATAATATCACCATTTTGTATTTTTACCTCTCATGATAAAACAGTAGTTTTAGAAATCGTAAAAATGTACCAGTTTGACAAATGGCACATTTAAAACCCGATTTAGCAAAGGGGTTTTACCTTTGTAATTTTAAAACTGTCACTTGAACTAAAAATATAGGCAAGCAAGTTGGCCTTTCATATTTAATGTTTTCTTTTCTCCTTTTTTATTTGCAATTTATTCTGTTCAGCTTTGATTAAGGAAGTAGCAGAAATGGAATGGAGAGTGGCCAGTCCTTGGCTAATTCATTTTTGAGAGGATGGTAAATGTGACTCTTCCCACCAAGGAAGAATTGAACTTTCTCAGCATTGGCTTTGGTGCATTAGCCATGTCTCTTACCCTTAAATATTAATGCAGAATCACCTAAGAATATTGGGCTGAAAGAGGACAAGATGACTGGAGGCTTGCTTTCTCCCCTGATGGAAATCTCAAGATTCTGCATGTTTGTTAGAGTAAGTATGTTATGGCCCCAGATTAATTGGTAATTATAGCAGGTCAGAAAGAATTTGAAACAAAAATGAGAACCCGGGATGTCCTGGAGTGCAGGATATTAAAAGCTGCTACGCAGGATTAAAGGACTGTTTGCAGATGTGTTTTTCCATTTTCAGGTGAGAACTTAGGCAAGTCGCTGCATTTCTTTGAACTTTAGTGACCTGATCTATAAGAGGACAGAGTTGGAGTAGCCACCAGCAAATGCTTCTGAATGTTCCAGTCTTTAATTGAAGCTTTTTCTTCCCCTTGTGCAAGACTTGGCTCAGGAAAGGTGCTTACCTATTGTTGGAATCCAAAGAATTAACAATTCATTCAGAGGGGCATCGGAGTGCAGAGGACAGAACTCAGCACCAGCTTGTGGGGTTGGTCCTGGGCCTCCTGGGTCAGGGGAGGGGGCCGGGGCAGATCACAAATGGCTTCCCTGTTTATCAAATGGGGATGATAAGCCTCACTCCTAGGGTTCTTTTAAGGCTCAAAAGCAATAACAGAACTGCGAGCTCTTGAAAGACAGTGTAAGTGGAAAGTATTTGTATAAAACGCTCTTTCTAAAGAGTATTGATGGAAACATCTTTATGCAGCCATGCACATCGGTATTGAACTGTTTATTCACTTTTTACCTGTCATTAGCTGCTGATTCCAGCCTGTTGATCTAGCCTGTGAGCACAATAGAGGAGCTCACAACAATGGCAGGTCTGAGTAATCCGGGTGCATCCGGGGCTCGCCTCCCAGAAATCACTGCCCTCCAGCCGCGGATCAGCGACCGGCACTGCAGAGTCTCAGGGTGATCAATGCGTCCACCATGAGGTGAGCGTGCTCATTGTAACTTCCTTCATGGGTGTCATTTAAGACTCGGCTTGAACATCTCAAGTGAGGAAGCCGGTAATTGAGGTGAAGGGAAGAAGACCTATAACTTTGAACAATCTCCCTCCTTTTGAACAATCTTCATCTTTTTCAAGATGACTCTCTGTTCGTGCAGAGACTGTGAGAGGTGCCTTACACCCTCAACTCATTTAATTCTTATCACCACCCCTGCAAGTTGATTTTTAGTATCCCCATTTTTAAGATGAGGGAACTGGGTCTGAAAGGGGTAATCAAATGAAGAAATGGAGTCCCTATACGGTAGAATTGGGTTAAAACTGAAGGTTGTACTTGTCCGTGTATCATAACAGCATTTCTTGAGAAAACTTATTGTCACCATTGACAGATTCCCACCCTCCCTCTTTTTAAAAAATATTTATTTATTTATTTTAAAAAATAAAGTTTATTTTATTTACTAGCACAGACCCAGGCTGTGCTGGGTCTTCATTCCTGCCCGCAGGAGGACTCTAGCTGTTGTGAGCCAGGGCTGCCCTCTGGTTGTGGTGAGTGGGCTTTTTGTGGTGACTATTTGTTGCAGAGGATGGACTCCAGGGTGCACAGGCTCAGTAGCTGTGGTGCAGGGGCTTTGTTGACCCACAACATGTGGACTCTCCTGAACCAGGGATCGAACTCACGTCCCCTGCATTGACAGGTGGATTCTCAACCACTGGACCACTGGGGAAGTCCCCCCTCCCACCTTTTCACAGCTCTGTTAAAACTATTTCTTACAACTCAGAGATGGCTACTTAAAGTGTGGTCCACGTACCAGCATGATGGACCTCACCAGGAGCTTGTTTGGTTTATAGGAACTTGACCCCAGCTCAGGTCTCCTGATCCAGAGTCTGCATTGCTCCAAGACCTTCACTGGTCCTTAGGCACACTAAAGTTTCAAGATTACTGACTAGAGGACACAGAGCTGGTCAAGTTCCTCCTTTTCAAGGTGACTCTCTAACTATCTCTCCTGACCACATCAGAACTTTTGTCCCACACAGAAACATATGCCAGGGACACCTTTAACTCTCATCTTTTCTTACATACCTCAGAATCCTGTAAGTTTCTATCAAGTTTCCTTGTCTAACTTGAGAGGGCTGATTTCTTTTCTGACCTTCCAAACGTAAGTTTCATAAACTGTCCTGCTCTGTGCCCTGTGAAAAATGTCTGGATATTTGTGATTCTGTGAATTGTAGGTGATAGCCTGTACAATTATCTGTCAATTAGTTGTCAAAAGTCAGGTAGAAGAATTTAGACTTTGTGGGCTAAATTTTTAAGCATAAGATAATACAGAAAATGGTGAAATAAACTGAAACAGGGAGATTTATCTTGTGGTGTTTTGCAGTGTGTTTTAAGACGGAAGAGAGCGAGGCTCTGAAAGTAATTGCAAATTATAGAAAATAGAGCCCTTTGAAAGCTTTTATTGGCTGTCATCTGATGCATTGACTCATGGGTTTCACGTGATGTAAATTTATTCCCTTGATAAATGAACCAAATTTTGTTAAGATCAGTCAACTGATTTGAAACTTATTATGAAATAAACACACAGACATATGCAATTTATAGAACAATTAATTTGAAACTTTATCCAGATCATTATTATAGTGTCTGCCATGTATTTATAACTGAGATTTGTGCCATTATTAATACGCTGATCGTCAATGCCAATCTTTTCTAATAAGGGCAGAATCTATGTCTGTTAATTGGCTTTTATAGATGCAGTTGTAACTGATAAAGTGTAGCTCCTTCCCCTGTTCTGAATGTTTGCCATGGGAAACAGCACATTCCACGAAGATACCGAGTCCCTTTAACCAGAGAATTCTGTCCAGTCCCCAACACCAAAGACACAAGCGAGCAGGCCCTTCCAGATGGGAGGGGTTGGCTCCTGCCCTCTGAGCTGCACTCCTGCTTCTTGCCACTCCCCCATCTTTTGTCTCGGCCAACAGGGGGTGTCCCGAACCTCCTCCCTCTACTTCCTTCCTTTAATGTATTTCTCTTCCACTGCTGATGGTGTCCAAAAAAAAAAACACTTTGAAATCTCATACCTCCCAGAATGATAAAAACAGAATTATGGAAAGAAACTGTAGAACCACCAGGTTTGGGTTGTTGGTTTAAATATCTCCAAAATAATACAGACCCAGCCCCATCTATTGGCCGTGTTTCTGGAGGCAGACATTCTGAAGCCTGAGAGTCAAACAGTATTTTCAACCAAAATGGCATCTGAAGAGAACCAGCCATGTGAGAGTCCGCATACAGGAGTCCACCTATAATCTCTCACATGTATATTTCATTATGAATAACTCTCTTGATTTTTTTTTTTATCACAACTTTTCTCCCTGAAAAGTGGGTTGAAATTTCAGTCTCATGTTTTGGCCACCTCAGGGCAGCTCTCCCATGTAATGCTGGAGGGGACTCTAAATAAACTCCAGCACCTGGTGGTGCACAAAGAAATAAATTATGACTCCACTCTGGAACTGTTTCTCTGACATGCTTTCCACTGTTTTTGTTATTATAATCATACATAATGGCCTGCCTCAGAGAATCCTGCCCCTCTGCCTGACTGTTAAGCGAAAGTGCCTTTGTTCAGTACCCTGGCCACCTGTAGATGGCAGGAAGGAGGAATTTAACACATCCCCTGGCCTGAGGTTTGCCATTCTAGGAAATATTTACAAGATTAGTGGCCTTTTTACTTCATTTCCTCCCCTCCTCCCATCTCTGATTCATAAAAGAACCTGGCATCCAGACCCCTACAAGACGGTTACTTTGAGACATTAGTCTGCCGTCTTCTCAGTCAGCCAGCTCTCCAAATAAAGTTCTTATTCCTTTTGCCTCAACACCTTTTCTCTCAAACTCACTGGCCCGTCTTGCGGTGAGCAGAGTGAACTAGGACTTGGTAACCCTGGGATACAATGAGAGAATGTCTCCTCTTGTTGCTTGTCCTCAACAGAGAGACTTCTTGGCTTCTCACCCAGTAAGAGAGTAGCTTTCATGGTTAGTAGTGGAATGACTCTAGGAATAATAATTGAAAATACTTTCAATATAGATAATATTCAATATAGAATTCAGTCAGTAGAGGGTCTGAATCCAAAAGAAATGAAAAGGTTTATTAATGTCTCTGATTTTTGTACAACTTGAAATAAAAACTTCAAATTACCTTCCTATCAACTAAATGACTTAATTGCATTGGAGAAGAGTCTAGCCAAAAGAGGGCTTGGTTCTGCCTCTTTGATATTTCTCACATCGTTTCTCACATGTTTCTCGTGGACAAGGCAAATGGCAAAAATCACTTGCATTTTATGCATTTTACTGTGGTGTGTAGTCCATCCATCAACTCCTCACATGCTAGATGCTCTGAGAGGAGTGAGAGGCATTTTAGTTGACATTCACTAGTCTGGGAGGGACAGAAAGCTTTGCTGGAGCAGAGGCTATCTTCAGAGTTGCCAGGTCTGAGAGTGAGGCTCCTTGTCAGTAGAACTTGGCCTCTGATTAGCACCTTTGGCTGGACTTTGGAGGCCTGAGGCACAACAGGGGTGGATGAACATGTGTTTGGGAGGCTCATTTATACTCATGGCTGGGCAGGATGTATCTCATTCCTGTTACAACAGGAACATCCATTATTTCACACGTAGTTAATTCCTTATTGTTTATCCTGAGATCGTGGTTTTTGCTATGGAAACTCTAAAAATTGGGAAAATATCAATCCTTGTGATCTTTGAGTGGGTAACATTGGTCTGATACTTTAGATCAGAATCAGTCTTGTAGTCGTACAGAGGCAGCAGAGAGAGGGATGTGATATCATTCTTTAGAGACCTTTCAAGTGGCTATGGGTAGAGTGAGACAGGATTCTATCAAAGTCTTAAGACCCATGGGAGAGGGGGTAGGAGCCTGCAAAGAGTGACCCTTGAGCCCCATAAATGGCTAGTGGACTAGTCATCAGCACAGAAATAGGTACAGAGAGGTATTAGATTCAGAAAGATATTCAATAAAAGCTCATCCACAACCTTTGAGTGCCCATGGTAGGTCAGGCCCTGGATAAGGTTAGGGAAGTGGTGTTGGGCCAGGAAGTGGACCATGGGGTCCACCAGTCCTGGAAACCCAGCCTTGCTTTAGCACTGACTAGCACTGGGTTCGATCCCTGGTTTGGGAAGATCCCCTGGAGAAGGAAACGGCTACCCACTCCGGTATTCTGCTCTGGAGAATTCCACGGACTGTATAGTCCATGGGGTCACAAAGCGTTGGACACAACCGAATGGCTTTCACTTTCTTTCTTTAGCACTCCCACCTTAAGTAGGATAAGATATGCTATCTTGTTTAGCATCCTTTTTTTTTTTTTTCACTTGTAAAATTAAGATCAATTGTTTGGAGGATTTAGTGAGTATTTAGGAGTATTCCAGGTGCTTAGTACGTGAAAAGCTTTAATAAGCATTAGCTTTTTCTCCCTTCCCCTACTTAGGAGCTCTGGAGGCTTATTGACAGAAATCAGATGATGTGTTTGTGATCTTAAAAGGTTTACGTTCCAGTAGGGAAGAAAGACACACACAACTGACAATCATGGTGGGGTGAATGAAGTAAGTGTGTTAATAAGAGACACAGAAGGATATAGGAGAAAAAACTATGATTGATTCTGCTGGCAAGGGGGCTGGGAAAGATTTTTAGGGCAGGCAACATTAACCCAGGTCCTGAAGGATTTGAAACAGTTGCTTCTGATTTTGCTGATGAGAAATACCCAGAAATATACAGTCAGAGCCATCTACTCAGAAAAAGAATGTGGAGGAACAAAGCTTATTAAAAAAAAAAACCCAAAACAGATGTGTAGAGATTTAGGAAGCAAAGGAAGGAAACTATGTCAGAGGAACTCTCAAGGGTAGGGCAAAGTCTAATTACCCAAATTGAAATCTGGCCTTTGTAGCAGACCTAAGACTTCTCTTGAACCCATAAAGACCTGCTGGAGTAGCAGAAGCATGCCTGAAATAATTAGCTTTGTATTTCAGCTCTTGTTTGGGAATTCTTGGTTTATATCAGCCTTTCCCCAGAAAGCAAGAGAGGTATTTGAGAGTGGCTAGAACATTGCCTGGACAGTAGCAGGGCAGGAAAATGTAAAATCAATAAATAATCAGGCTGAATTTTAATTGAATATATCACTAAGGCCCTGCTGACATGTAAATTTAAAAACTACTCACTAGAGAAAATCAGTTCTTTCTCCCTTGTGGACTGGGTTTCAGGAGATGCAAAAAGGCTGGCTTCTGTATTCCTTCCTTGGCAGATTGCACATTCTGGGTTTCCGTGTGTGCACAGAAGGCCTGTGTTCAGCCACTTTCCTGCCTTTCTCTTTCCTGCATAAGGGAATAAGTATTTACTTTGGAAAAAAAATCAGTTAACCTAAAATTCATGTAGAAACAAAGATCTGAGAGAGGAAGAAGGGCTGCTTTGATGTTGAACCAGTCCCTTAGGGGAGAAATGCAGTTTCCTCTCAGAAGAGGGTTTAGGCTCCGTCAGCTCGTCACTGTCACTTTGCTTCGTGAAATCTCAAGGCCGATGAGGGCATCACATTTGTATCCCAGAGAGGAGTCTTGCTTTCATTTGACTTGTATTTCTGTAAATATTTGCTTTGTACTCCCTGGTAGCATTTGGCCCAGTGATTTCTTGAATTTCGAGTGAGATGCAGGAGTACAGAGGCATACAAGAGAGCCACTTGGACTCAAACTGGGGCTCGGGAAACCCCTGCCCCCGCCCTGCACCCCTCTCCCCAGGGACCAGCATAGGCGCCGTGGAAGGAATCAAAGTGAGAAAGTCTGGAACCTTCCTTGACTATTTTCCTCCCCGGCAGCTCATTTTGTATTTGGTTTTGCAGCCCTGTATTTCTGTAAGGATGGCTCTTGTCACCTTAACCTCTGCACAGACACTGTTGCTCAGTTGAAGAAAAAGACTGTATCTGAACAAATTTGTTTCTACATGGATTTAATTAGGAACCTACCAGGTGCTCAGTTCTGTGCTTGATGCTGCCAGGATATAGAAGATTTATGAGACACAGCCTTTGACTTTAGAGGGTGCCAGCATGCTATAGAATGCTGGTACATAAACTTCAGTGAATCCGAGTCTCCTGCAGAGATTGTCAAACCATGCCTGGAGATTCTAAATCTGTAGGTCCGGGAAGAGGCCCTTGAGCCTACATTTTAAGAGGTGAACCAAGGACATCTGATTCAGGAAGTCCCTGGTTCCGACTTTGAAAGACACTAGAGCAGTGGACTGGTGTGCATGCTAAGTTACTTCAGTCATGTCCGACTCTTTGTGATCCCAAGGACTTGGGATCCTCCATTTATGGGATTCTCCAGGCAAGAATTCTGGAGTGGGTTGCCATGCCCTCCTCCAGGGGATCTTCTTGACCCAGGGATCAAACCTACGTCTCTACGTCTCTTGCATCTCCCACATTGACAGGTGAGTTCTTTACCACTAGTACCACCTGGGAAGCCTCAGGATGGACTTAACATCTTCATCAGCAGAAAGACCTGCTGTTTACAGACCCACCCTGCTATATATTAAGCGAGTGACTTAGCGTGAGATATTTACCTTTCCCAACCTTTATTTCTTCATCTATAAAATTACAACAGCGATGTCAAACTCATGGTAATACTGTAAGAATTAAGTGAAACAAATATTAGAAGAGTTTCTGGAACATTCTAGAAAGACAGTAAATGCATTTTCTTATCTTCCTCCTCAACAATCTAGTTGGGAAGATAACACAGCCTATTAATACTTCAGCTTCCAGGTGATTTCTTATCTTCAAAAATGATGCTGATATTTATCATCTAGGACACACACCCGGTTCTTTGTGTCACCTAAACTGCATTGTACTTGTCTGTCTGTTGGCTTGTTTCTAACCAAAGGCTCTGGTGATGCTAACCAGCTCACCAAGCCCAGGAACTCTGATGTGCCACTTCAGGCCACCAAAAATTATAATTGCATGAGATCAAAAGACAGAATCTGGGTTTGGGGTTGAAAAAAGATGGGAGAGAAAGGCTGCCCAAAGCTGCCCTCAAGTCTTGGCAAAGTTTCTCTGGGATGGGCAAGAATGAACCTTGGATGAAAGAGGATCTAGGGGAGAGCTAAGGACATAAACTCTGCTTCAAGACCTAGTTAGGGTCCAGGGCATATTGAAGAGAGACAGTGACACAGCTTAGAGGACTATCTCCTTGGCTCAATTCAGACCAGATCCTGAGAGCTGGTTCTAGACCTAGCTCTAGTCCATAATCTTACTGGGGCGAGAGAGAAGTCTTTGCTGGCTGCCAGAAAGAACTGTTGAGCAGTGGTCCCTGGGGCCTACAAGGAAACTATCTTATTGCAGGAGAGAGCTTATAAGTTGGGGTCAGAATAGTTAGGACCAGGAGGAGGTGCAGGTAGAATTGACTGTGTTGACAGGGCCATGGTGGAGGGAAACTGGAGCTTGCAAAACTGTTGAGGATCTTGCTAATAACTCTCTATTATCTTAGAACCAGGCTTAGGTGAAGCACCTGAGGAAGACTGGGAAGATGTGGGTGAGTCTTTTAGATCAAGAGTAATGCTTGGAGTCAAGAGACCCAGCCAAGCTAAATGACTTTTGGGTTATCACACTCACCTTTGATTCTAACTCCATAGCCCTTCCAGATCTCAGTCTTCACAGGCTGTGGAGGGGGAGGGCTCTGTTTATCGGAGGGTGCTCACTCCGTCAGGACGGGGCTCTCAATGAATCCAGAGCAGCAGCCATCTGAATGCTTCTCCATTTGGCCTGACTCAATACATGTTTCACAGAGAGCTGCAGAATGTTTGAAAGGGAAGGGGCTTTAGGAATGATCTAGTTCAGTCTCCTTATTTTCCTGATAAGGACACCAACTCAGAGAAAGCCTGTGACCTTCTTAACGGCACAGCCGCTCAGTAACAGAGTTGCCCTCAAAACCAGGCTTCCCATGCCACTCGGATTATTGGGTCGTGCTTTCCCGTGGTGATTTCTTTTTGCCTGAGTTCCGTTTGATCTCCCTGGAAGCCTATATGAACACCACTTGCTCAGGCTGGGCAGTCCATTGCTCGTCACTTAAAATGTAACAGGCTTGCTTTGCTCTCACTCTTGCCATGCTAACCACGAAGTACAAGATGGAGCTGCCACTCACCACTCACGCCTATGACAATTTCATTAACCGTGTTGCTGGGCTTCGGCAAACCACTCATTTCCATTGTGCTCAGCTCATGCTAGTGAGAAGTGCATAAGGATTTCTGAGCAGTTCATAATGAGGAAATCCTGGTTAAAGTTTCAACAAAATTAGTGTTAGGTATTCATGAATACTTAAAAATGCCACGGTCTGAGATGGCAGAATGGAAACAAATACAGTGGCCCTGGCCAGTAGCCTCTTGCATTTACACGCTCACCTTTTGGGAGGATGCTTTGGGCAGTACGCAGCCTCGTAACTGTAGTCTTTGAAGCTGCTGGATCCAAAAGATAAGCATCTCTCACTCAGCAACCTGATATGGTGAAATGTGGGATGGAGCTGGGTTGTTTTTTTTTTTTTTTTGGCATGTTATGTGGGATCTTAATGCCCCAACCCACACCTCCTGCAGTAGAAGCACAGAGTCTTAACCACTTGACCACCACGGAAACCCCTGGAACTGGAAGTTTTGACCACACAACTGTGGGGAATGTGACACCTGAAACCTACAAGGGTTGGAGAGATTTCTGATCGTCTTTGCCCTCTCCTGCTCCTCAGTGACTGTCTCTGGTCTATGTCGAGCTTGGAGTACAAAGGTATCTGAAATTCCATGAACATATTGTCATGGTGCTCTCAAGTTACGAGGATAGGTTTCAGCATCAAGGCCAGTAGATAAGGGTATAGACGCAGGATTTTTCTGCTCAAATGGAAACCGAGGGCAGTGTAGGTCTTCGTGCCCACAGTCCTGTGTTTTATGCCACTCCAGCCTTGGCCACTGGAGCAAATAGAGCTATTTTTCTCCCCATTTAGTTTTCTTAGACTTGCTGAAAGAGGAAGCTCCAGATAACATCTCATTTTGAACAGATCAAAGGGCCCTGATATGTTTGGTGTAAATACCTCCTGTCCTTCCACAGTGTCCTCCGCTGTTGTAGTGTTAATTGATCTGCCAATAGTTGGTCAGATCTCCTACTTGGGGAAATACGTGAAATTGAGGCTCTGACATAAGACGAACTCTTTACTTCCTTCTAATTTTCTTTTGGGTCTATTTCCTCCTCTTCAGTTTCAAAGAAAGGAATAATAATACCTTACCTTCATATGCTTTTTCTAACACCTTCAAAGTGATCTACGTAACATAAACTAACAAGGTTTAGCTCTTGCTGACACTGCATGGATTGGCTGGGATGTCTGATGCCTTGTCATCCTCACTGTTGGTTATCCTCTAGAATATGACCAGTGCTGTGGAAAGAGGAAAGAAGAAGTGGTGAAATTAGGCTTCGCTCTCAGAACTTCCACTCAGAAGAGTGGAACTGCTAACAAGTTATTAGCTAAAGAAAACTGCATGGGCAGGTATAGTTTTAAAGGGTAAGAGAATGCAATCCTACCACACAACTAGGAGGAGAACAGGCGACCTTTGTTGAGCTGCAATGACTAGGAAGCCTTCCTTAAGTTATCTGATTTTATTTCTGAATATTTACAATAACTCTGGTCACAGCCAAAAGAGAATTATAGATTTATTCTACATCTTTCAATGTAATATTTCCAAACTTTTAAACTTCACAGTTGGACAATTTTTTTGAGGAGGGGTTACCTGGCATGGGGATGCCTATTTTTTATTTTGTTAACTATCTGCTTTTTAACTATCATTTAATAAAGGAAAATTCTGGAGTTGTAAAATTATGAGAATTCATAAACTGTAGGAAACATGGGGACTTCCCTGGTGGTCCAGTGCCTAAGACTCCATGCTCCCAGTGCAGGGGACCTGGATTCAATCTCTGGTCAGGCAACTAGACCCCACATGCTGCAACTAAGTGTTCACATGCTGGAACTAAAGAACCCCATGTACCATAGCGAAGGTTGAAGATCTCACATGCCGCAACTAAGACCTGGGACAGCCAAATAAATAAATTAACTAATTTTAAAATGCAGGAAGTGTATAATTTCAGACCAAACTTTAGTCCTTCAGATGCATCTAACTTTATGAAAAACTCAATGTTGCTCTTATCATCCACCTGCCAATGCAGGAGACACAGGCTCGATCCCTGATCTGGAAAGATCCCATATGACACAGAGCTAATAAGCCCAGGTACCACAGTTATTGAGCCCTGCTCTAGAGCCTAGGAGCCACAGCTGTTGAGCCCAGGTGCCATAACTGCTGAAGCCTGCTCATCCAAAAGCCCGCACAGCAACAGAGACCCAGGACGGCCAGAAATAAATCATAAAAGAAATAAATAGATAAATGAAACTATTTTTTTTAAACGTGAATAGAAAACAAAACTGCTCTATATTTTTAAAAAGTATTGCTCTTAAGTTTTCCATACCTTCCTGATAACTTTCGTGATCTAGTCGTTGGGAACTTCTTCTCTGAAAGGTTACAGTGTCAAGTGATAACATCAACCCCAGGTATGGAGGGCTTGCCCTCAAGGAGCTGAAATGTTAAATGGACCAATGAGGGATAAGAGAGGAGGCAGGTTTATTAGCTAGGCATGTGGAGAGTAGATTATCAGGTTGTCGGGTAAAAATGAACTGCTGTATCACACAATGGTTTGGAGAAGGTTTGACTGAATGGGCCAAGATAGAAGGAGTGGAGGGGTGAGCAGTACCCTGGGCAAAAGGTTTGTAGCTAAAGTTAAAAGCCTTGACCTTGGGACTTTTCAAAGCTGTATTGACAAAAGACAACCGAAGTTACAGGTATGCACAGCAAATGCCTTGCATTGGAATTCCCGTCACAGCCAAACGCTCGGACAAGCTGCTTAACCTTTAGAGGCCGTTGGCCCCTGAAGCATCTGTGTCGGTGTGGGTTGACCGTAGACTGTGGTGTCTGCACGGGGCAACAGAGGAGTAGAGATGTTTGGGAGCAGAGTGGCCTTCCTGGATCCTGAATAGCCCACCTAGAAGACTACCTGTTCTGTTGATCAGTGAAGGAGGCTGTAGAAAGAGCCACATGAGAGAGATGCTTTCCTTTGAGATGAAGCGGAATTCATCGTGAAAGTGAAGGAAAGCCAGAAGCTGAAGATTAATCTGTGGCTTCTGTCTTCAGATCAGGGTTGCTGACACTTGTACACACTGGAAGCATAATGATAAGGTTGCCAAGAGATTCATCTGCAAAGAGGGAAAAGGAATCTATCAGAGTAGGGAGTGGTGTCCGATTTCATAGTCCTCTCTTCTTTCCTTTGGAAAACACTAATCATTAAGGAACTACCACAGAAGCTCCCCTTTTGCACTCGAAGACCTCTGTATTTTGCAGAGAACACCATCGCAATCACTGGAAGCGATGCCTTGGACATTAGAATATGCTCAGCAAAATCCAGCTCAGTGGTGGAGCGGTCATTCTGGGAAATATGGGTTGAATTAGACAAACTATGTTTTTGAGAAAGTAATTCAGATTACTTCCAGACATGTTAAGGTTTTATGTGAGTGGCTATCAAACAGAAATGCAAATTCATAACTACCAAGGTGTCTTATAGAACATGTGGAGAACACATGTATGAAAACATCTTTACCTTAAAAAATACAGCAAGAATAATTTGCGTTTTTTGGTATGGATTTTATTAGGTCTGTGAAGCTACCAAGCTAGTCCAGAATCTCTGATACAAAGGGCTTCCGAATTCTTGCTCAAAGCCTTTGCACATCTAGGTGAAGTGGAAGTGTCCAGACATTCCCGGAATGGGCATGTGAAAGCCCCGGGCTTCGGTCTGGCTCTGTTCACCGTGGGCAGTCACTTCTGTGGGTCTCCACTTCCTCAGGCAGAAGCTCAGAGGGTTGGGTTGGACGACCTCTGTGATCTGCTCTGATTCTGTGATCTCATTTGTTGGCAATTCTCAAAATAGAAGTCTAAAATGACTCCTGGAAAAACTGTATGAATTTCCATATGGTTTGAGTCAACAACAATGGTTGGACTTTGTGCCCATCCAAAATCCTTTCAGAACAGCTTGTGTCTTTTCTTTTCCATTTGATTACACAGGATTTTTCAGTGTAAATAAAAATTCCTTTTTAAAATTAAGCCGTCCCCTGCTGTCTGATTCATTCACTGATGTTACAGCCCACAGCTTGAGATATGACATTTCCTTTCATTCTGGTGAAATTGTGATGTCACAAAATTTGAATTGATGTATCCAACTGAATTAAGCAGAAGGAGCAGGATAATTACAAATGAGAATTCTCCTCTCTACACACATATGTGGCTAGGTAATCAGCAGTGATGGGAAAGGAAATATAGGCAAGGCACTGGGCAAAAGCTTACCAGGCTGTAGCTGCAAGCAAATGCATTTTTAGATAGAGCATCTTGTTTTAGAGATTATAGTGAATGCTCGAATATAGGCCCAGAAAGAAGTAATTCAGCATTACCCGTATATTGTGTGCCACCACCAACTAAATCATATCACATGGCCTTTGGCCCTTGATTCCCAAGTTTATTAACCTTAGAAGTGTTAATATTCGTTAGATTTGGAATTTCATTTTTGTATATAAAATCAGTTATCTTTTTTTTTTAAACATGATACTGGTAGATAGATCTGTAGAATCTTTGTGATTTTGACCAAAGAATTTTATTCTAGTTCATGGATGGTGGGTCTGTGTCTCCTAGAGATTTTTTTTCTAATTAAATTTTTATTTTATGTTGGAGTATAGTTGATTTACAGTGTTGTGTTAGTTTCAGTTGTACTGCTAAGTGACTCAGTTTATGCCTATATCCATCCTTTTTCAGATTCTTTTTCTATATAGATTATTATGTCTCATAAAGATTGACATTGAGAAATGCACACAACGTTAGCACCAACCCAGAAAATATGAACAGGATTTCAGTTTCATGTGAAAGAGCCAAAGGTGACATAGGTGTTTTCGATCTTTTGTTTTGTTGTGAACTCTTGGTGACAGTGCTGAAAATCCAGTGCCATTTAAACAGGAACAATCTGGAGTGTAGATGTAGATCTCTTCAAAGAGGGTTGGCCCTTCAGTTGATTGTTCATTGTGGCAATTTTTAGATAGTTTTAGAGCAAGGCAATCAAATCAAAGATAGGATGGAAGAGTTCAGTTCAATTCAGTCGCTCAGTCATGTCTGACTCTTTGCAACCCCATGAACCACAGCACGCCAGGCCTCCGTGTCCATCACCAACTCCCGGAGCCTACCCAAACCCTTGTCCATCGAGTCGGTGATGCCATCCAACCATCTCATCCTCTGTTGTCCCCTTCACCTCCTGCCCCCAATCCTTCCAAGAATCAGGGTCTTTTCCAATGAGTCAACTCTTCACATCAGGTGGCCAAAGTATTGGAGTTTCAGCTTCAACATCAGTCCTTCCGATGAACACCCAGGACCAATCTCCTTTAGGATGGACTGGCTGGATCTCCTTACAGTGCAAGGGACTCTCAAGAGTCTTCTCCAACACCACAGTTCAAAAGCATCAATTCTGCGGTGCTCAGCTTTCTTCATCGTCCAACTCTCACATCCATACATGACCACTGGAAAAACCATAGCCTTGACTAGACAGACCTTTGTTGGCAAAGTAATGTCTCTGCTTTTTAATATGCTGTTTAGGTTGGTCATAACTTCCCTTCCAAGGAGTAAGCGTCTTTTAATTTCATTGCTGCAATCACCATCTGCAGTAATTTTGGAGCCCAGAAAAATAAAGTCAGCCACTGTTTCCACTGTTTCCCCATCTACTTGCCATGAAGTGATGGGTTATATGAAAATTTTCCACTTAAGTGAAGCATTTGTAGCCCTGCCACTGGCAAGAAGAGAGAGGTTCTATTATTAAAATGCCAGATGAATCTACCCACATCTCAGTCTTAGGAGTTCTAAATACACAGCCTCTATTGTTTCCCACAATTCAATTATCCCTCTTGATTTCACTATTTCTGAAGCTAAGGCAACTTTTCCCCCTATTTTTGAGGCATGAAACATTAGGTTGATCTTCAATATCTTCTCTTTTCTTCTCTTCTTTTCATCTCTAATTATTTGGGAATTGCTAGCAATTTTTCCTTTCAAAATTTTATTTGTATCTGTTTCTTCTACCCCTCTGGCCAGCAACCAAGATTAGGCTATAATGACTTTACCCACAGATTATGACCCTGGCTGATCCAGCCATCTTCCTGCTTCCAGAATTTTCTTCATTCTCAATCCATTTTGCACATTGTGGACAGATTACTTTTATTACAGAGTCATTTCATGTCATTCTTCTGCTTAAAAAAAAAATCTTTAATGGCTTCTGGTTCTACAGAACAAAGTTTCACACAGTGAATCTGAAGTTCCCATTTCTAGCTCCAATTTCTTGCTTTTCACATGTCAACGCTAGTGTCCAGCCAGCAACTAGAAAGTAGAACAAATAGAAATTTCCCAAACATATATTCATTGTTTCTCATCCCATGGGCTTTACAAAAGATTGTTTTAAAAATTCCTTAGATTTTCAAAACCACGGGGAGAAGCAATGGAGAAATGTTGAGAAAAGGTAATGTCTTGGGTGGGTTCATAAAACAAGAAAGAAAAAAATTAAGGAAATCTGAAATAATAAGATACCAGCATTGGTTCATCAGTTAGGCAGATGGTTCACTCGAATGTGGGATAACAATGGGGGAAACTGTGAGTGGGAAGGGGGATTTATATGGGAACTCCCTCTGTACTATCTTTGCAAATTTTCTGTAAATTGAAAACTATTCTAAAATTAAAAGCTATTAAAAATCAACTTGTTATGAATAAAATATTTTTAAAATAATTTAAAAAAAAATATCTGAGTTGGGTAAATAGAGGATCCAGAGTGTGAAAGACACAGATAGTCAGGTTCAGTTAGAAGTGAAGTGGTGTGGGCGGGGAGAGAGGGAAATACATGGGCTGGCTGCTGCATGCCAGAAAAATAAAGGCAAGAGTTCCGCTCACATTGTTGAGCCCAGTTACTGATCTGCAGTGTGATTACGGACTCCCTTAGATGGAGGAAAGAGTCTGAGTTCAGCTTTCTCTCTGAAAGAGTTGAAGGTAGCCCTGAGGGTGCCTCTAAGGGCCTGGGGACCTGGCCCCATGCCTCAGTGAGTCTCTGCACGGGCCTTTGTGCAGCCGTCCGAAGAGATTCTTGTTTCATTGCTCAGTCGTGTCTGACTCTTTGCGACCCCATGGACTGTAGCCCGCCAGGCTCCTCTGTCCGTGGGATTCTCCAGACGAGGGATGCTCAGGCCTTAAAGAAAGGATGCCTGAGTGTGTGTCTGCTTTAGCGATAGGAAGATTGTTGACAGGTTCTGAGGCCTCCCTGCTATTTCTTAGGTGTCCAGTGACCACTGAATGTTGCCCTCAGTTTGACTAAACCCTAGACAGGTTTTTTTCCTGACTCTAGATCCCTGATCTCTCTTTCTTAGAGCTTTTGTTTTATAGAAAACTTGCAACTGTAAATTTTGTTTTTGTTGCCATTTGAGGTACAAATATGCTGCTGTCCAGGAATGTCTTTCTTCAGGACCTGGAAGCCATCCCTCTGGAATGCTGTCATCAGGAAAGAGAGGTCCCCTGTCTCCCAGTCTCCAATGAAGGGCAGGGGTCTAACTCCAGTAAATGACGGCAGCTGCCCCGCCACCCCCCTGGCCAGTATCCTCCAGTACTTTTCCACGAGCTCACCCCGGGGTTTAAAAATCCTCCTGCCTTCTGTTCCAGTGGAGTTGAGTTCAGTTTTCTCTCTTATTGCAGTAGGTTTGACCCCAATTGTAATCATCTCCAGGAAAAGCTTCTTGCTGTTCTGAACACGTGTCCGGTGAAAGGCGTCTTTCATGCCAGGAGGAGATTCTGAGTGAGGCATAACCAGGCTGGAAGTGGAGTGGGCAGCAGGGTGGGGATGATGGTTTTAGAGCTTGAGATACTTTCACAGGACTGCATGCAAATTTTGGAAAACTCATTTAAGATACCAAGAGACTATAGAATTTTGATACCTTGTTGGGGAATACATAGTGTTTAATTTAAAATGTAATCTTTCTCACTAATGTGTTTGTGATCAGCATGCTTATGTCCTCCTACTGAACTATCTGCTGAGATTTCCTTAGGATTCTGAGTGGAAATCCAAACAAGAAGACACAGGATAGTCAGGTATAATCTGGAACTTGCAATTTACAGTTATCTCTGCTACTTCATTTCTGAACTTCCTGTTTAGGGACAATACACGCATAACTGTAATGTGCTTGGGAGGTGTGTATCTTCTTTTGAAACTGTTTATGTCAAGGAGTGGGCAAACTAAGACATATGGGCCAATTCAGCCTCTGCCTGTTTTGTAAATAAAATGTTGATGGCTCTTAGCCAGCTTACACAATTTTTGTATGTCTGTTGCTTTTTTCATGCTTCTGTGGTAGAGTTGAGTCCTTACAGCAGCAGTGGTATGGCCATCAAAACTTAAACTGTTTATTAGTGACCTTTTATAGAGAAACACTGCCAACCCTTGGTTTGTATGACCAGTTAGTCAAACTGCATTAATACAATGTCCCCTTTCCAAGGGAGAAAAATTTTATTTACTGTCTTATCAATCAACACAGTTCAATAAATGCATTAAAGTAGCAGAGCATGATTACTAATATTGATACTATGGGTTATGGAACCAGATACTCAACCTGGCTTTGCCATTTACCAACTGGATGGCCTTTTCCCTGGAGAAGGAAAAGGTTACCCACTCCAGTATCCTGGCCTGGAGAATTCCATGGACTGTCTAGGCCATGGGGTTGCAAAGACTTGGACACGAATGAGCGACTTTCATCATCATCAACTGGATGGTGACTCAGCTTATTAATAGCCTCTGTGTGCCTCAGTTTCCTCATCTGTAAAACAGAGATAAACCACTGGGTCTCTAAAGGAATTAAATGAGTTAATGAATGTGAACACGCACAACATTACAGTTGGTGTCACATATGTATTAGCCATTACTATTAATAGCAGTTTATCATTACTATAGTTAGAATCTCTCTTTTGTGAAGAGGGATAAGAATCAACTTAGTAATTATTGCTTAAGCAATGCTGTGACCTATAACAGTGAATGCTCAGAATATTCTGTAAAGAGATGTTTACTTCTTATTCATTTTACTTTCAGTGCTGTCGTATCTTTTCCTGACATTTTACCACTTTGTGTCTCATTTTAGTAGGGACTTTCTCGGTTTGCTAATAACCAACGTCATATATCGTGTTCATGGAAAAACTTGTAACATTCAAAAGAATAAATTACTAATGGTGGAATTTCATGCGTAATAGTGGCCATGAAGATAGAAATGATCCCATTTTTCCCTCCCAAATTATAATGCATTCCTAAAGTTTACTTTCCGAACCACCATCTCTTCTTTTTGTTCTACCTGCTAACTCTTCAGATTTGTAGTAAAGGAGCCCTGAATTCAAGTTGCACTTCTGTTTCCTGAGCTGTAAAACAGGGTAAAGCATCTCTCCCTGCTTATTTCATTGGAGCATTTGGAACATCAACTATAACAGAACTCTGAAGTCCTTCTATGTAACACCTCTGATTCTGTCTACCCCTCTCCCTCCTGCCAAATTGTGGACAGTGATTGTGGATATGAAATTAAAAGATGCTTGCTGCTTGGAAGAAAAGCAATGACAAACCTATACAGTGTATTAAAAAGCACAGACATCACTTTACCGACAAAGGTCAGTCTAATCAAAACTATGGTTTTTCCAGTTGTCAGGTACAGATGTGAGAGTTGGACCATAAAGAAGACTGAGCGCTGAAGAATTGATACCTTCCAACTGTGGTGTTGGAGAAGACTCTTGAGAGTCCCTAGGATAGCAGAGAGATCAAACCAGTCAATCGTAAAGGAAACCAACCCTGAATACTCATTGGAAGGACTGATGCTGAAACTAAAGCTCCAATTTTTGGCCACCTGATGCAAAGAGCCCACTCACTGGAAAAGACCCTGATGCTGGGAAAGACTGAAGGCAAGAGGAGAAGGGGTGACAGAGGATGAGATGGTTGGATGGCATCACCGACTCAATGGACATGAGTTTGAGCAAGCTCTGGGAGATGGTGAAGGACAGGGAAGCCTGGCGTGCTGCAGTCCATGGGGTCACGGAGAGTCAGAGGGGACTTAGTGATTGAAGCACCCCTTCCTGCAGGATTCTTATTACAGTGACTCCGGGGTGCAATTCCAACGTGCAGTCAAATGTCAGCCTCAGAGCTTTGGCTCTTGCTCTTCCTTCTTCCTGGAAGCGTCTTCCCCGGAATGTGTTTTCTTTCCAGTCTCTTAGTTGTTGCTTAGTTGTCAGTTCTCCCAGAAGACTTCCTTGACCATCATATTTAAATTGTCACCATTTATCACTTTGTAACCTCTTACCCTGCTTTGTTTTTCATCACAGTGCTTGTCATTACCGACCTTTCATGTTTATTTACTGTTTTCTGCCTCTCCTTCAGATTCTAAGCACCGTGAGGATAAGATTTTGTCTATTTTATTCACTGCTGTGCTCCCGGGACTGAGAAGTGTGACTGGCACAGGCAAGTGTTCAGTATAAATTTGTTGAATAAATGAAAATACAGGAGGGTTTGCATGTTAACTTGTTTTGAAAATCGCAAAGTTGGAAGGCAATTTAGAAAGTGAGGCTGAATAATTTTGCTTCTTCTATTTCTTGCCCTTGCTGCTGCCGCAAGTCCCCTTTTCCTTTCCTGACTAGCCTGCCATCTGCTGGACCTCCTTCCCTGGCCCTCGGCTTCCTTTCATCAACTTCCTCTCACCAGTTTTCCATCTGATTTCCAATCTCCTCTGAAATTTCCCTGTTTCTCTCTTGCTTCTAGGTACTCTGTAACTCTATCACTGAGAGCATATCAATGCTTTGGAGAGCAGAGCCATTCTGGAGGTACAATTAAGCAATGGGCGAAAGATTTAAAAAGTCATAGCATCTTGTGAGCTGTTATCAATTTATAAACTATCAAATCACCCCCAATACATGAATTCCATAACAGCTTTGGAGAACCCTTCTACAATGACTAGAAAAGACTAGACACAATTTGAAGTGTAGCACTCCCTTCAGAAAAGTCATTTCTGACAAATATATCAGGATAAGGTTGGGAGAGAAACCCTGGTGAGGAAAGATTCATCGCCTCTATTGCTTCCAGGTTCCTTGATGTCTGGTTCTTTTCCTCATCTCTCCCCATCTTTGGTTGTGGTTGAATTTGGAAAAGGGGTAGATTCACCACCCAGAACCTGGCTTCTGACCACAGTGATCCTATAACTTGAATTCTTATGATTTTAAATGAAGACATCCAAAAGCATCCTTAAGGAACTCAGGAAAATGAAGAATCTTGACAACAGCAACAAAAAAACAACAAAATATTAAGACAGGTCTAGAGGCGAGTTGTGATTTTTGGGATCTTGTAGGCATTTTATTAAGGTTGATGCCTTGCTTCTCAGGACTATAAGAAGCATAGTCCTGATTTCTAAGCATTTGGAAAATAAGTCCCACTGTCTGATCTCCCAAGTAGAGGATCTGAGAAAGGAATTTACATCAAGTAGAGAAAGATAGGTCTGCAGACTTTGTGGTTGATTTTGAGTATAAGATCATCCCTTAAATTGTCTCCAATCCTGGCTTCTCAGAAATGTATGCAAGGCTCCTAAGGAGAGAGCTAGTAATCACAAGTGAGTCAATTTTGAGAACCAAGGATAGAATTTATCTCTGCCCTAGGGCACTGTAGTGGATGGTCAGGCAGTTCCCGGGCATGGGGCGATGGAACAAGCGTGGCTATAACTGGGTGTTACACTTCAATGAGGCCTGCTGGGAGAGTGATTAGGATCAAACCAACACTGAAATGATCAGGAAATGTCAGTGCTGTAACCTGGGAGCCATTTGGTCATGCAGAGAGGAGCAGAAATCTTCAGAAACTGGCTAGGAAAGAGTTACAGGACCTGGAGCCTCTCTCTTACCCCTTACCAAAGACCCAGTGATGGGAGCAGATTTATTGCTTCACTTTTACTCCTGGGGCTTCTTAGTATTTCCAGGTTTGTGCTGGGAAATAAGGATTGAACTGAGAAGTGGGTTTATAGACAGGCTCAGGTTTCTGAGCACTCAGGTCCAATTTCTATACCTACAACTTGTCCTGTACTTTGTCCACTTACTCTTTGGCTTCTGACAAGGAGGCCATCCCAAGTATTATTTAAAGACTTGCTACTGTGCATCAAGCATTGTGCTATCTGCTTTCCTAATTAATCTTTCCCACATTCCAGGAACTTGAAATTGTTTGATCCTAATTTGATCTGCTCAGGTTCACACAGATCATAAAATGCAGATCTAGGATGTGATCTTTGTTTTTTCTGATTGCAAAATCCAAGCACCTAGCCTCTGTCTTCTACAGATTTTTTTATCTGTATATAAAAGAGCAGATATATCTTTTATATCTGATATAAAAGAGCAGTCCATGGGGTTGCAAAGAGTCAGACATGACTGAGTGACTCAACAATAAAAGAGCAATTTGCATAGAGTTTAGCTCATTGCAAGTACCCAAAAATATTAGGACAGATATTTCTTATTATGCAGATAAGACTGGCTCACATACCTAGAGCTTTACAAGCAGATTTTCACTAGCTTTCTAGAGAATAACCACCAATATGGAAGCTGGGAAAATGTTTCAGGTAAAACAGATATTGACAAAGTCAAAAAGCAGTCTAGAAACCAGAGTTCTTGACAAAGTTATCCAGGTGGGAAATAAATTTGAATTCAGTCACATTTAAAAAAAAGTCTCTATGGAAGCAAGCAAGCTTTGAGCCCCCCGGGAGTTCTCTAGGCATTGATCATCACATTGCTTCCATGCCTACCTCTGCTCTCTCATCAGTCCTCCAGAGTCTCTGGTTTCTCTCTCCTCTCAGCCTGCCTTCCTGCCAGCCATCTCCTATCCTCTTTGACCACAAGTCTAAGGCCAGGTGGGGAAGGGGAGCATGATGTTTCCCACTCAGATCCTTTGGGAAGAAGTCGTGCTATCAGCCATCTCTGCCTCACTTCCCAGGTGGAGTTCATGGCAAAGAACCCACCTGCCAAAGCAGGAGACGTGAGATGTGTGGATTCCATCCTGGGTCTGGAAGATCCCCTGGAGGAGGGCATGGCAACCCACTGCAGTATTCTCGCCTGGAGAATCCCGTGGACAGAGGAGCCTGGTGGGCTGCAGTCCATGGGGTGCAGAGTTAGACACGATGGAAGCGATTTAGTATACATACACATATCTCTCCTTCAGTTAAGAAGGTCAGTGTTTTCATAGGACTTGCTTGATTTTCAGGATCTGAATCCACTTAGCCCTTCCTCCCAAGGAAGATAAATTGCGAAGGTTGCAAGGTACCTTGTTTTACCTCAGCATCTCAGGGATGCTCAGAAGTCAATTAGAGCCACGGAAGGCAATTACTTCTTAAACAGCACAGCTTCCTTGAATTCCCTCCATCTGCCTGAGCAGGGCCGGGGGAGGGGGTGGGCAGGCAGGTAGGACTCTGCCAGCTCCTGTCCTTCTTCAGTCGCCTGGTCTACCCAGAGCACCGCTGTGAATAAGCAAGAAGGAATTATTACACTGTCTCCCTTCAGGCAGGGTTAATAATTCCCCAGCCCCTCCAATTTTAGATTCCCTGAGTGTGCTCAGAGCAATTATAAGTAAAGAAAACACCCAGCACTCCTGCACTAATAAATTACAGAGTGCTCACCTAATTAATAAGGTAACAGTGCCCTGCCGAATTATAATCATAAGGTATGAACCATTTAAACAATTCATTCTTAGAGAATAGCAAGTAGAACTGAACTCAGTGAGTGCGATGGGAAGGCATAGCTCAGGACTGAAGGCAGGCGTGCCGAGTTCTGACAGGGGTGATGGAGTGCATGCGCTCATGTTTCCAGCAGTGGCCTGGGAATCAATGACTCAGACTTTCGAAGGACCGCAGCGTTTTGGACGATCTCAAATTGCTTCGGCATGTTAAGTCAGAAAGACTCCATTTCGCCATTTCTGAAATAGTCCTATTAAATGCTGATCATTTTCCTTTTGGTGGTGCTTGGGAAAGAGTATGACACGCCATACACTTAAACAGAACAGTGACCAATAATTATGGGAACATGAGGCTATCTCCTTAGGATGGTTTCCTTACCAAGTCTTGGTGATTTGGAAAAGTAGCACAAGGCAACTCTGTACCAATATTGTTTTATTGTGAAGCCCTCCCACTGGTGTACTGCAGGTCAGAGCAAGGCAAGAATTTTCCATTTTCTTAAAACACCAGGAGCTGTCCTTCAGTCCAGGAAAAAAAAGTCCATGAAGATTGTTGTTTTATTCTATCATTTCTGCATTGAAACTCAGTAATGATATTAATACACTGCAAAATGTACTCTGGAGGCTACTTGGCCTGGAAGGCACCTCTCCAAACATGCATTCATTCAGAGGGCTGATTTCATTTCAGACTTCTGCAAATCAAGGAAATGTGACGCATCACTGTAAGGTTAATGCAATTGTTAAATGATTATCTTAAGGGGCATACACACATGCTCAATTGCTTCAGTCGTGTCCGGCTCTTTGCAACCCCATAGTCTGTAGCCCACCAGGCTCCTCTGTCCTTGGAATTCTCCAGGCAAGAATACTGGAGTGGGTAGCCGTTTCCTCTTCCTGGGGATCTTCCTGACCCAGGGATTGAACACACGTCTCCTGTGTCTCCTGCGTTGCAGATGGATTCTTTACCCACAGAGCCACCTGGGAAGCTCCACCCTAAGAGGAAGAGACAGTAAATACGTTGTGATTCTCATTCCTTGTAGGTTACGTATTTTCTCTTTATAATGTCCTCTGTTGATGCACACTTGCTTTCTAATCCTGTCTCATCTCTCTGATTCCTCTTGTGTGCTACATTTTGTAGGTTATGTTGGATCTTCAGGAACTCTGAGGACATGCTCTCATCACAAGGAACCCTCTAGAGTATACTCTATTCCTAACTAGATCTCCCATGAATGATCTAGAATGCCAGATCATACCACATGCTGAGGATAATACTTGAGAAAGTTGAAATCTGCTAAAACTGAGCTGGGACTCCTGACTCTGACCAGCTCTATATTGCTACCAGTTTCAAGGGAATAGACAGCTGTGATTATTCCATGAAAACCATAGTTTCCTGATGAATTAGGCTGGATCACTCAGAGGGATAAGGACTTCCTTCATTGGCATTGGTAGGTCTAAAATACAAGGAGGAAATAGTGTACTTCTAGAGTAAACCTCAAAATATGAGCAAGGGCAAGCCTATCATTATTTCTGTTTGAGGATCCTGCCTATTCCCACTTCTGTGATTCTCAATATAGACTATTAAGTTCGGATGTCGGTTGAAAGCGTACTCCCTCAGCTGTGCAGAATGAATCATTGGTTCATATGGTTTATAAACCCAAGTTTTAATTTCAGAGCCGAGTTAAGGAGATCCAAGCCTGCCATTGTGCCAGTTCAGAATGGCAGGGATGTAATGCAATGTAATACACATCCACTGGGAGATGGTATGTGAGTCGCCTCCCATAACTTAATCTTTAAAGCTACTTATGGAAGGCTTTTTGTTGAAACAGACAGGGTTTCCGCAATTAAATTACCATACATTAAAAAGGTTTCATTATGGCATGATTCTATTATTAAAATAGGCAACAAATAAGCAGTGTGGGCTGCCTGGCTGTAAGCCTACATTACTGAGACCAGCATTCTTTATAATAGGTAAAAGAATATTAACCTTTAGATAGCTCTAAAATAACACATTCTCAAGAATATGCAAATAGAAACTTGTGCTCCACCGCTCTCAAAATGTGAGACAGAGCTACTGAGAAGACTGATCTTGCAAATTACGTGGCAAGCTGTTGGCTGCTGGGAACTCCATTCTGTTGAGGGAGGGAGAGAAAGTGGATACCAGGTAGCTCAAGGCTGTCGGGATTAGCGAGGCTTTGAAGCTTTCCTAATGCCAGAATGATAGCTGGTCCAAATTTGTCATCTCTATCGGCCTCCATCAGTCAGCCTCCCTATCTCACATAAAGGCGTTTATCTTTCAAAAGACTGCTGGACTCCAGTGAAACTTAGTGGACCCAAACAAATGGAATGCCTTCTCAGGAGCTTGTCATAATTCTCCTTGTGCAACCCTTTTATGGTTGGCAGGAGCTGTTTTTGTGGACTTCGGGTTGCCAATTTGAGATGGACTCAGAGCTGTTTAAATAAATACTAACCCAGATTTAAAGAATGATTTTATGAAATCAGTAGCCTTGCTTGACCACATTGATCTTTCTTTGTGTGTTTCTATTTAGAAGGTTTGTCAACTCTAACCCACTGGGAAAAAAACCTTCCAAACTTTTCAAATCTGGTTTTATTTTGCACTCACTATTTGAAAAAGTAGCTGTTGGGAATAATAATGGAAATAAAATTATATCAGACAAATGGTTGTTTCCAAACCATGTGCCATGGGAAATAATAAAGCTCCAGTGTTGGAAAATCAAATATGTTGACATTAATATTAATATAGTTTCCCTCTTCCCACTAACATTTTAGATTGTCCCTCTAAAGCTTTTATTGTTTAAGGTTAACAATCCTATTTCAGATGTGTTTTAGTCATTCAGCGTTTGTATTTTATAAGCTACTAACTGTTGTCTACCAGGTATGTTACACAGTTTCATTAGAGTCTGTGTTTGTTTGCATATGCATACATTATTTCTTCTCAGTAATGAGGGTCAGTTTATTTTAATGTATTAATCTGTTTGTGTTTGCATATTTTTTTCTCTACTCACTAATAGGCTGCCATTATATTTTTATATATTTATATATTTTATGGTGATGTTTGCTATTAGTTAAAATGTATGCATTCTATTTCAAAACATAATTTATTTTTATATATTTCATCTATAAAAAATTACTCATGAAGCAAACAACCAAAAAACACTAGCAAATATATAACTGAACTACCTTGCCCACAACCTTTTGCAGCACCAAGCCATTGTGGGAATTCTCACCTTTAATGACTTAGTTGTAATCATTGCTGTCATGGGCTTTTGCAAAGACTACAGTGAAGTCATTATAGGTGCTTTAATCATGGCAATATTCTGCCTATGTTTGGCACAGCCTATAATAGTGATACATTCACCTATTTGAAAAAGATTCAGAAGCCTAGTGGGGTTTTTTTGTTGTTGTTGTTTTGTTTTGTTTTTATCTAGTGGTGAGGGCTTCTCCATATAAATTAAGCATATGTATTATAGTTCAGGTTCATAAAATCCGGTTATAAAATAAAACCTTCTTGGGCTCTCCCACCCCTTCACAGGCTCCCCATCCACTTGGTTTATCCCCCAGAGTTAATCACCTCCTCTCATTTCCCCACTACTCTGGGCAGAGGTACTAAGAGCTGTGGTGTTGTCCTCAGGCTAAAGAGATCAGCTCCCTGAAGAAGCTGAATCAACCATTGGGGACGACCAGGCCTGACAGGCCCACTGTTTCTATTATTAATTCTTCTGGCTATTTCTAGGGCTTTCCTGGTGGCTCAGCTGGTAAAGAATCTGCCTGCAATGAGGGAGACCTGGGTCCGATCCCTGGGTTGGGAAGATCCACTGGAGAAGGGATCGGCTCCCCACTCGAGTATTCTGGCCTGGAGAATTCCATGGACTGTATAGACCATGGGGTTGCAAAGAGTTGAGCATGACTGAGTGACTTTCACCTTCACTTTCAGGGGGTTATCAGTACACCTTGGAATACTGTGCTTTTATATCTCAATTCTTGGATTTCAGACAGGATCTATTGCCATGCTGTTGTGAACTGAAGAATATAACATACCTACATAAGCCCTTGTCTTTCTCTCCTTTTACTCCTAGCAGTTTGTTATTTATTATTTTTAGATCTTCTACTAGCTACCTCCACGATTTCAAGTGATAAGGTAAACCTCTGTTTCTTGTATCAAATGCAAGCTATGTGTCTTAATTCCTTATTACATAAGATGAGATTTATGTTTTTCTTTTCCCAACTTCTAACAGCTAGACCATTATTTTTACATTATATATTTTTAATATTTCAACTTCATAAGGTTCTATATAGGTATAATTTTTTTTTAAGCTCAGTAGATTCTTTCAAACTAGATTTTTTTTCAGCATTGGGGAAATCTATTTTTACTTTCTGGAAATTACTATCCATCTTCCATCTTTCTAGTTTCTCTTTCTGGAACTTTGGTTAGATGAATACTGCATATCTTGAGTGACATTTTCATTTTTTGTTGTAATATCACTCTGGTTTCAGGAGAATACTTCATCTTTATCTTCCATGTCTTTCACTGAATTTTTCTTTCTGATAATCAAATTTTTCAGTTTCAGTTCTCACAGATTTCTATTGTTTAATAGTACCCTTTTCTAATTAACAACTGAACTATCTTTTCAGATCTCTGTGAGTTTGCTAAGTTCAGTTCAGTCGTTTAGTCACGTCCGACCCTTTGTGACCCCATTGATTGCAGGATGTCAGGCTTCCCTGTCCATCACCAACTCCCAGAGTTTACTCAAACTTATGTCCATTGAATCGGTGATGCCATCCAACCATCTCATCCTCTGTCGTCCCCTTCTCCTCCCACTTTCAATCTTTCCCAGCATCAGGGTCTTTTCAGATGAGTCAGTTCTTCACATCAGGTGGCCAAAGTATTGGAGTTTCAGCTTCAGCATCAGTCCTTCCAATGAATATTCAGGACTGATTTCCTTTAGGATGGACTGGTTGGACCTCCTTGCAGTCCAAGGGACTCTCAAGAGTCTTCTCCAACACCACAGTTCAAAAGCATCAGTTCTTTGGTGCTCAACTTTCTTTATAGTCCAACTCTCACATCCATACATGACTACTGGAAAAATTGTAGTTTTGACAAGACAGACCTTTGTTGGCAAAGTAATGTCTCTGCTTTTTAATATGCTGTCTAGGTTGGTCATAACTTTTCTTCCAAGGAGCAAGTGCCTTTTAATCTCATGATTTAAGTCACCATCTGCAGTGATTTTGGAGCCCCCCCCCCCCAACAAAAAAAGTCTGTCACTGTTTCAATTGTTTCCCCATCTATTTGCCATGAAGTGATGGGATCAGATGCCATGATCTTAGTTTTCTGAATGTTGAGTTTTAAGCCAACTTTTTCACTCTCCTCTTTCACTTTCATCAAGAGGCTCTTTAGTTCTTCTTCACTTTCTGCCATAAGAGTGATGTCATCTGCATATGTGAGGTTATTGATATTTCTCCCGGCAGTCTTGATTCCAGCTTGTGCTTCATTCAGTCCAGCATTTCTCATGATGTACTCTGCACATAAGTTAAACAAGCAGGGTGACAATATACAGCCTTAATGTTCTCCTTTCCCATTTTGGAACCAGTCTCTTGTTCCATGTACAGTTCTGTTTCTTCTTGACCTGCATACAGATTTCTCAGGAGGTAGGTCAGGTGGTCTGGTATTCCCATCTCTTGAAGAATTTCCCACAGATTATTGTGATCCACACAGTCAAAAGCTTGAGCATATTCAATAAAGCAGAAATAAATGTTTTTCTGGAACTCTCTTGCTTTTTTGATGATCCAAGGGATGTTGGCAATTTGATCTCTGGTTCCTCTGCCTTTTCTAGATCCAACTTGAACATCTGGAAGTTCACAGTTCACGTACTGTTGAAGCCTGGCTTGGAGAATTTTGAGCATTACTTTGCTAGCGTGTGAGATGAGTGCAATTGTGCAGTAGTGTGTGCATTCTTTAGCATTGCCTTTCTTTGGGATTGGAATGAAAACTGACCTTTTCCAGTCCTGTGGCCACTGCTGAGTTTTCCAAATTTCCTGGCATATTGAGTGCAGCATTTTTAGGGCATCATCTTTTAGGATTTGAAATAGCTCAACTGGAATTCTATCACCTCCACTAGCTTTGTTCATAGTGACGCTTCCTAAGGCCCACTTGACTTCACATTCCAGGATGTCTGGCTCTAGGTGAGTGATCACACCATCGTGATTATCTGGGTCGTGAAGATCTTTTTTGTATAGTTCTTCTGTGTCTTCTTGCCACCTCTTAATATCTTCTGCTTCTGTTAGGTCCATACCATTTCTGTCCTTTATCGAGCCCATCTTTGCATGAAATGTTCCCTTGGTATCTCTAATTTTCTTGAAGAGATCTCTAGCCTTTCCCATTCTATTGTTTTCCTCTATTTCTTTGCATTGATCACTGAGGGAGAGTTTCTTATCTCTCCTTGCTATTCCTTGGAACTCTGCATTCAAATGGGTATATATTTTCTTTTCTCCTTTGCCTTTATCTTCTCTTCTTTTCACAGCTATTTGTAAGGCCTCTTCAGACAACCATTTTGTCTTTTTGCATTTCTTTTTCTTGGGGAAGGTCTTGATCCCTGCCTCCTGTACAATGTCACGAACCTCCGCCCATAGTTCTTCGTGCACTGTATCATCTAATCCCTTGAATCTATTTCTCACTTCCACTGTATAATCATAAGGTATTTGAGTTAGGTCATACCTGAATGGTCTAGCGGTTTTCCCTACTTTCTTAAATTTAAGTCTGAATTTGGCAATAAGGAGTTACTGATCTGAGGCACAGTCACCTCCTGGTCTTGTTTTTGCTGACTGTATAGAGCTTCTCCATCTTTGGCTGCAAAGAATATAATCAGTCTTTTTTCGGTGTTGACCATCTGGTGATATCCATGTGTAGAGTCTTCTCTTGTGTTGTTGGAAGAGGGTGTTTGCTATGACCAGTGCGTTCTCTTGGCAGAACTCTGTTAGCCTTTGCCCTGCTTCATTCTATACTCCAAGGCCAAATTTGCCTGTTACTTCAGGTATTTCTTGACTTCCTACTTTTGTATTCCAGTCCCCTATAATGAAAAGGACATCTTTTTTGGGTGTTAATTCTAAAAGGTCTTGTAGGTCTTCATAGAACTGTTCAACTTCAGCATTACTGGTCAGGGCATAGACTTGGATTACTGTGATATTGAATGGTGTGCTTTGGAAACAAACAGACATCATTCTGTCATTTTGAGATTGCATCCAAGTACTGCATTCGGATTCTTTTGTTAACTGTGATGGCTACTCCATTTCTTCTAAGGGATTCTTGCCCACAGTAGTAGATATAATGGTCATCTGAGTTGAATTCACCCATTCCGGTCCATTTTAGTGGAGACTTCTGACAAAACTTGACCTACTGGAGAAGGGAATGGCAAACCACTTCAGTATTCTTGCCTTGAGAACCCCATGATCAGTATGAAGAGGCAAAAGGGTATGACACTGAAAGATGAGCTCCCCAGGTCAGTAGGTGCCAAATATGCTACTGGAGATCAGTGGAGAAATAACTCCAGAAAGAATAAAGAGACGAAGCCAAGGCAAAAACAACACCCAGTGGTGGATGTGACTGGTGATGGAAGTAAAGTCTGATGATGTAAAGAGCAATATTGCACAGGAACCTGGAATGTTAGGTCCATGAATCAAGGCAAATTGGAAGTGGCCAAACAGGAGACGGCAAGAGTGAATGTCGACATTTTAGGAATCAGTGAACTAAGATGGACTGGAATGGATGAGATCACTAGTTGTATTTTAAAAATATCTTTTGTTTCCTAAATGATCTCTGTTTCCTCTGGGGTCACTTTTCCAGTGTGCTGGTCTTTTTCTGTGCCGTCTGGAGTTCCCCGCCGGTTAGCTGACCTTACTGTCTGCCGTACTGGACAGCTGCCCACGGCTTCCTCTGGCGTTGCGTGCCTGTGCCTCCCCACGTGGAGTCTTCTTACAAAGAAGTGGCTGCAAATTCAGCATCTGTGGGCCAAGAATGTCCGCTCAGTCTCTCCCAAGTGGCTTATTCGGGTTTTTCTGAGAGCTAATCTCCCACTTCCCTTCGGGGGCCAGTTCCACCCCTGTTAACATCTCTGCACAGTGTGATGGGAAGACACGTGTGCTGGGCAGACTTGTTATCCTGATCAGTGTCCACTCCTTCTCATGCTTTCAGGGTCCAGGTTTCTCCAGTTTCTGGGATAAAGAAGTGGCTTCTACTTTCCCTGTAGCCCTCTCCTAAGCCTTCCTCTGCTTACATTAAACTTCCATTTGATCATATATGTCTGTCTTTTAGAAATTCAGCAGGGTCCCCAACTAATGAAGATCAACCTCTTATTTACAATGCACTTTTGGATCATTTTCCCTTTTATCCAGCAGTTGTACTATTTCATGATGAGCCTTATTTAGTACATGGGGGTGAAGTGGGGGCTCAGTCTACCTTCAGAGTCACCTGTGAGGTGGACACAATTTATGACCATGTCAGACTGCAGCTGTTGGGAACACTGTTGTTATGTGATTTTTTAAATTTAAAAAATTTTTGCCCATACCACGTAGCATGTGGGATCTCAGTTCTCCCACCAGGGATGGAACCCACACCCTCTGCAGCAGATGCACAGAGTCTTAACTACTGGCAAGGAAGTCCCTGACAACACTGGCTTTTTTAGTTTCTTCTTGCTTCTTGCAGAGGCAAACGGCATCAAAGCCCAGATACTTCTAGAAATACATTGAAAATGAGAAATGTACTCTTGTTATGGAGAATGTGAGCACATACAAAAGTGGAATTGTATAATGAACCCCCATTTGGTCATTACCCAGTTTCAACAAATATTTCACAAGCAATCTTGTTTCCTCTTCACCTTTATCCACTCTAGTCCCTGCCTGAAATTACTTTCAAGCAAATGTAGGCAGCGTCTTGGAATGAAAACTAGCAATACGGGAATAGATTTTCAAGCCAGGCTTCAGAGGCCACTTTTGTCCTTCCTGAACCCTGTCTGTTATTAAGTGAACTGCTTCCTGTGGCCGCAGAGGTCGGGGCTCCTCCTTTTGACCTAGATAGACACACACAGCCAGTACGGAGAGCTGAGAAGGGATTTTTTTTCCCCTCAATTTTAATATCTTTTTTAATGAAAGGGTAAGTTATTTAATTAATATTTGTAAATATCAAAAGCAGTTAAGTAGAATCTAATAGCTTTAAAGAGGTACATAAAACAGTTTCTCATACTCTGGCAGCAGAACTGTTATTTTCCTCTGGGCTTCCAGTCCTGAATGCAGGAGGGAATACAAAAGCGGCTTTAGGAGTATGCAGGCCAGTGCTCGATGAAGGCTCCCAAGGCCAATGTGGTGGAGATTCGCATGAAAAGCCAAGCATGGCCTTGATGGAAAATATTTCTGAAGGGATCTAGCATTATTCTTTGTTTTTGGCCTAGAAAATATAATTCTACCTAAAATTAAAAAGAGATCCCTATGACATGGGTGGTGTGTCTTGGTATTACTGTATTTTCTTAAAGCTTCAGCTATCGTGCCAACATGGGTAATTCCCATGGAGCGCTATTTTCAGCTCCGATTTGCTGCTCCAAATTGCAGGCTTTTAATCTACTCATTGGAAGCCCCCTGATAATTCATGTGCCTGCGGGCTCTGTCACTTCAGTCGTGTCTGACTCTTTGCGACCCATGGACTGTAGCCCTCCAGGCTCCTCTGTCCATGCGATTCTCCAGGCAGGAACACTGGAGTGGGTTGCCAAGCCCTCCTCTAGGATATCTTCCTGACCCAGGGATTGAGCCCGTGTCTCCTGCATCTCCTGCATTGCAGGTGGATTCTTTACTCACTGAGCCACCTGGGAAGCCCATTCCTGACTAAGGAAGTAACTAGTACAAGATAGGTACTCAGATGTTGATTTTGATGACATATTAGACATTTCTAAATGGATGTTATCCCAGAATTTCACATTTTTTTCATCTCAAGGCCATCTTCTGCTGGTTCCAAGGTTGCTTGGTTGAGCAGACGCTGACTGTGGCTCCTTCTTGTCCCTCATCTGCTACATCCAGTTGTCCATCAAGGCCTGTGTGTACTTCCGTGCATTTCCACATCCATTATCTTACTTCAGCCCCATCACCTTCTGCCTAGACTAACACAGTAGCCTCCTGACTAGTCCCCTTGCTCCCATCTCTCCTCCTACATTTTATCCCGACATTAAGAGTCTCAAAAACCCTCTGATCATCACCCCCTACCCGTACTTCTCACCAGGAATTCTCAGAAGTCAAAACACATTTGCTTCCAAACCCATTGTACCTTTGCAGTCTTCAGCTTACTTATCTCAACTTAATCACTTTGTTTATTGGTTTCTCTTCCTTCCTGTCTGCTAATCCCTTGTGAATAATCCTCACAAGGCTTATTTTGTCCACTAATGTATCCATCTGCAATGCCTAACACAGTGTTTGAGATCTAAGAGGCATCAGACTAAAATAAATGAATAAATGAATGAATGCTCTTCACTCCACTTTGTAATGCTGAGGTGACATAGTCTGAACTGTTTGCTGACTTCTCAATTGCAAAATGGTATTATTTCCTACGTCCTCATTTGGGTTCCTCTTCTTTCTCTTTGGAATGTTCCCATCCCCCTCATTTCTCACTTCAAGACCCACCCTGCCTACCACCTTCTGGAATCCACCCTCCAAGGATTCCCTAATACTTCAGTCAGGGAGTCTCAGAGCATTTATCTCAGCCTTTCCTATTTTGTTATTGTTTATGCATGAGTCTTGGCTTTCTGTTAAAGATGGTACACTGCTGGAGACTGGGAAGTGTGTCCCCATTTTGGGGGAGCATGATTCCTACTTTTTTGTATCTTCTGCAATTGTGGTACCCACTAAGGATGTTTGAATCACTCACACTTGCATTCACTGGTAAATGAGTTGAGATCTATAAATATTTCACCCTTTTCATCTCCACTTACTCTCCAAATCCCAAATATGTTCTTTATAATGTCAATCACTGACTGGCCATTGAGTTTTCTTCTATTTTCTGTACATTATATATTTATCATGTGGTGAGACTTATCACTGGCATTGGGATGTGCTGACCCAACGTGCTGTGTTTTTAGACTCAAACTCCTGTAATTGACCCTTGGGTTTCTACTCACTCATTATTAATCTGGATAGATACACTCTTCTGAAAACCAGCTCCAGCTCTGAGAAAAACACTGTGTGGAACAGCTTCTGAATTTCATGTCTGTAATTTGAGATTGCATCAGCCTCTCTAAAGTATAAAACATAAGAGTTCAGGAGCCAGCTCAGCCACCTGCTAGCGCTGTAACTTTGGCCAAATTATCTCACCTTTTTCTGAGTTGGCGTTCTCATCTGTGAAGTGGGGATGACAATAACATCTAATTCTCAGATTTGTTGTGAAGATCAAATGCCTTTATAAAAATGCATTAATTATAGCTGGCATGCTGGAAGCAAGCAGACAATGTCATATACATTCGAGGCTATACATCATGGAAAGTCATTGGACAGAAGCTCATTTAAGGAACTCATCCATTCCTGGGCAGGTACCTCATACCCCGAGTTAGATGTGAGGGACCATCATGATCTCTCTGATTACAGCCTTTCTCCTTCAATGGTTTTTGAGAAGAGCGTCAACTCTTAACCTCGTCTGGTATAACCTAAGCGATGTGGCCTCTATTTATAGTCCTGCCTTGACGTGTTGAATATCGTTTGCTTCCTATGCATGCATGCTCAGTCTCTCAGTGGTGTCCAATCCTTTGCTATCACATGAACCGTAGCCCACTAGGCTCCTCTGTCCATGGGATTTTTCTAGGCAAGAATACTGGAGTGGGTTGCCATTTCCTACTCTAGTGGATCTTCCAGGGATCGAGGCTGTGTCTCCTGCATCTCTTGCACTGGTAGGTGGATTCTTTACCACTGCATACCTAGGAAGCCCCTCTGCTTCCTATAAAGTGCTATAATTTCTCTCATCTCTAGATTATCACACAAGCTATTTCCTCTGTGTGTAACCCCTTTCCAACCTTAGTGTCAGTTCTTCAGGAATATCTTTTGTGATAATCACTTCCCCGTCTGTCGGGAGCCGTGTTAGGCATTACTGACAAAATGGAGGCACGGCCCCAACCCCCTCTCCTCATCCCGCAGGCACCGTCCCGGGATGAAGGAGTTAGGTCTTGTGATTCTGACTTGTCCTTTCCTTCCTTCGGTTGAGTTGTCTGGAAAGTATGTTAAGGTGCTTATTGTTCTTACATGAGAAAGCACAAAGCCTTCTGCAGTTGCCCAGGAAATAATCCATAAAGTTACATTTGTTCAAGGACCTTTACAAAGAATGTTCCAGGATGAGCACATAGGCCGCAGCTTGAGGCCATGGGAAAGATTGTTATTGAGACCTGCTTTTGAGGGAAATGTTTATGGCAAAAGTAGTTTGCTGAGTTTAGGATTTAGGAATAATTAAGAATAGTTAGAAGCTAAAAGTTTAAGGTTTGTTGTAGTGTTGGCATATTTTACTATAGTTTATAGAGACTAGGAATTTTAGAGATACTAATAGCTAAAAGCCTTTTTAGGAGATGATGAGCTTGAGTTACTAGGGGATAGCAGGATTTAGAAAGATAAGAAATAAACTGAGGAATGTGGTATGCAGCCCAGAGACAAACTTGAGTTACAATGTTATCATAAGAACACTCAAGAGGGAACTCTGAAGAACAACAATGATTTATGGAGACAGTAAATATGGGTGAGGGGAAACTGAAGATGTCATACCTCTGAACTAATGCTTTTATAAACATATAAAATAAAACCTGATGCTTAAAATAAACATGCAGTCCAAATGAGTGAGAGGCTGCATCATTTTTTTCTCTGCTGACTCCGTTCGTCCCTTCAGCGTTTCCCTGGATGTCAGAGCTGGACTCCGGCAGCTATCCCTAAAACTGGTGTATTTCCTATGAACTGTGATAGCCATAGATGACTTTAAGAATATTTAATAATCAGTGTCAGATGGGCATGAACCTTACAATGGCTGTGGCCCTGGGGCAAGGCCTTGAGAGCCCCTGGCATTGTTCCTGGAGCTGGTGGACCACAAGGCACTCTTGGGCATCTAGCAGAGAGGCTTGGGGGGCAGGCTGAGGTGAGGAGGCCCTCTGGCCCAGAGCAACAGCCATCTTCCAGGTAGTACAGAAGCAGTAAACTCTGTTAACAGCTGGGCCCCATGGCTGTTCTTAAGAGCTGAAGATCAGTCTTGACTATGACCCATTTTACTGCCTCTATCAAAACGCTTCCTATACTTATTCTGTCTATTTTTTATAACTATTTCCTGCCAAACTTTGAGTCAAAGTCAATACATCCTTTAAATGATTATCTTAGGCTGGTTTCCCTTGAAAGTAGCGCCTGAATCAAAGATGCAGAGCAGTCCATTTTTTTGGAAACTGCTCCCAGTAACCAGGAGTGAAGATGTTAAGGACGGTAAGAGGAGAAGGAGGAGAAGCCCATGTTAAGGGTGTGTTTCCTAAGTCACTGCCATAGGTAATGGGGCTTAATTCACCTCCTTAGTGGCAAAAACAATTTCTCTTAACACTGTCTCCTCAAGGAGGGGAGGCTGGGACACTTATCTCCAGGCTCACATCCTCCTGGGTGGAAGGCAACTGCTGGAAGCAGTAACTTCCCCTGCACTTCCTGATCCTGTGAGTGTGAACTAAGGAGACTTGTCAGCATGAGGAAGGGCCCGGGGCAGAAGCAGAAAGGGACAGGGTGTGTATCAGTGAGGTGTGAATCTGTTCTTGCTCACCGAACAGTCTACTGTAGCTGCAGCTAAAATTCATGGTGGCAGGAAGAAAGTTGATATTCACCAGAGCTGCCTGTTACAATAGTTTACCTGAGCTTTCTCTAATGAAATTTGAAAAGCATCTTGCTAAGTTTCATTCTTTTCATGTTCTTTCTCAGCCCTTTCTCAGAAGCTTCTCTTCCACACACATGAAGATTTAACAAATAAATATTGAGCATCCAATACATGTGAGATTTCACTGATGGTCCCTCTGATAGAGCAGAGATCAGATCTCACTCTTGCCCTCTACTGAGCTTCATCAGGTCCTGACCCAGTGCTACCAGAATCCAAAATGGCTTCAGAGCATGACTTAGGGCTTGAAATTTAGTTTCATAGAACACTGGGTGGCATAATGGAGACTAGGGACTCTTAATCTAACTCTTAACCTTGATCTTTCTTATCCATCCTATACCTGGGTTTCCTCCCATCTTAAATGGAAGTTATGCCACCTACCTTTCCCTCCTTCAGCACTATGCTGAGAGGGCAAAGGGAGGCAATGCCCGTGTAAGCAATACAGCCAATCTGAGTTAAAAGAAGCACTGTCAAAGCACTCTTTTTGAAAATATGAATAAACAGATGAAATAAAAAACAATTGAAATGTGTTATAATGTCTAAAACCTTCACTCTCCTCTCTCCAATTTCGAGACTTACAGGAAATAAAGTGTTATGAGGTGTCAATCTCCAACTACAAAACAAGGAAGTCCAGCTCAGGTTTAATGTGATGGAAACCAATCCCATAGACTAGACTCTATCCTTGAAGAATAAAAAAGAGAAGAAAGACTGCTTATTGAGCATCTGCTGTGCATGAGTGTGAAGTGTGTCCCAGGTAACTTCACACAGGTGATCTCCAGGCTAAGCTCTATGTGGGTGCATCTTGTCATTGGTGACTACTTTCTACCTATGATGTCCATGGAGCCTCTTATTGTTGCTCAGTCATGTTCAGCTCTTTGTGACCATGGGCTGCAGCATACCAGGCTTCCCTTCCTTCCCTGTCTCCTGGGGTTTGCTCAGACTCATGTCCATTGATTCGGTGATGCCATTGCATCCTCTGTTGCCCCTCCTGCCCTTCTAGGTGTTTCTTTTCCTTTAGCTCTTTCTCACCACTCAGTGCTCAGTGGATGCAAGACGTTGCACCTCCTGTGTTGCCACCTGCATCCCACACCTTCATACCCTGCAATGAGTCAGGCTCATCTGCTGACAGCTGTGTGCTGTGTGTGTGCTCAGTTACTCGCCGCGCCCGACTCTTTGCGACCCCATGGACTGTAGTGTAGCCCACCAAGCTCCTTTGTCCGTGGGATTCTCCAGGCAACAATTCTGAAATGCGTTGCCATTTTCTCCTCCAGGGGATCTTCCTGACCCAGGGATCAGACCTGTGTCTCTTGCATCTCCTGCATTAGCAGCTTGTGAAGGATACTGAGAATACAAGGACTTTCTATCTTAATTTAAATAGTGATTTCAAGGCTGAAGATTTCAGAGGGAGAGAAATTGGGAGGACACAATGGACATGTTGCTACTTCTCAAGAGACATCACCTGTAATACCTCTCCACGGGGCTAACCCTGCTTCCACCAGAATGTCAAGCAGCTTGTGTCATAGTTTGACTCTGTGGGGAAGGCAGAATTTCCATCATCATTATCAATTCTCTCGCGTCTGACTGCATAAGACAATGACCTTTTCAAGTGTTAAAATGGGGTATTAGCAAAAGTAAGAAGAGTAAGGGAGAGAAAAGGTCACCTGAAATCAACAACATTTTACTTATGAGTGCTCTAGGTTTGCAGGCAAGCGGAGATAGGCTCAATAATAGTAGCTTTTTTTTTTTTTCCCTGACTCTACTATTGGCTTTGGATTTCCAGTCTACCGAGGCAGTCTTCAGCAAAAGGGTAATGAATGATAATTCTGACCTCAAATATTGACAGTGCTATCCCTGTCTCAGAGTCATTCATTTAGTTTTCAAGAACGTTTTCTCTTTTAAAAGGATTTTAAAGCTGAATATTCCATTTCATCTATTGTGATTGTTCACATTTCAATTACAGTTATCACTACTGAAGTGTCTTTTGCATGTGTGTATAGCACAAGTTTCCACCTTTCTTCAAAACCACTGTGAAGACTGACAAGTGGAAAGAACTTTCCTATATGTTTAAGTTCTGGTTAAAACATGTTGCTGTAGGAAGTATTCATTTTTATCACCTGAAACTACATTCAAGTAATTTGTTTTCTGTTTCCACAACAGTGTCAAAGTACAACATCAACAGAATTTATTTGCTTTTTTTTTTTTTTTTTTAAGAACTCTTCCACCAGCTCAAACCTGGAGTTGAATTTTACAGTCAATCTTTTCTCCTAGACAGGGGCACATTTCTTAAAACTGCACTTTATGATTTTATAATTTAACATTTCTGATGAGGAACAGAACCTTAGGTGAAACACCAGCAGCTCTTAAGAAAACTTTTATTTGACTTTTATATGACAAAACAGGCTCAGAATCAGAAAAGATATAGAATCTGACACATTGCTAGGTACAAAGAAGTCAACTCAAAATGTGATTGATTGATCCAAAATGATTGGAGGAGAGAGTAAAATCAGCTTAGTTGAAACTCACATGACCACGTGGGATGGTATAGAATGCTGCTACTTCCAGGATAGGAGACTCAAATTTATATAAAGAAACTCAAGTGCAAGCAAGCGCTGCACATTTTTTTCTTCTCTTCTTCTAGCTTTTGCTTTGGTTGGACTTGGCAGGTGTAAGTAGAGAACAGTCACCAGGCAGCTCTTTTATCATGCCTTCCTAACCTGCCTCATCTTCCACATCCTCATGTACCAAACTCAATTATTCACTCACTTGGGGTATGTTTACCACTTTGTGTTCAGAGAGCAGAATTCAAACTGCCTCTTTGACATTGAATGCAGCTGATTTCCCTCTTACAGTTAAACTAGGGTAAGTGATCAAATGGATTTGGAAAACAAAGCAGCATTTTTCAACACATATTTCCTTAAACATTAGACCCATTAGATTATCTGCATCAAATACTGGTGATCAAATACAGGTGGCAAATGCTGTATGCACTGTGGCTCGAACTGTGATCCGTTAAATGATGCCTGTTTACAACTTGTTTCCTGTCCATCTGTTAAGAGACACGTACAAAAACCAAGACTAAACTTTTAGAAACTTGAGAAATTTGACTTCATTATTTTACATCTGTTAAATCTGTTCATAAAAATAGATTGTATCGTGTATTTATTTTTTTATTCCTGTTTTTCTAAGAAATCACTTTTATTATATTTTAGTAATGTACAGCTCCTCTGAATTGGGGAAAACCTGAAACCTGATCCTCCACCACAGGGAGAGAAATATCAACATACTGTTGCCCTTCCTTGCTGCTGCTGCTAAGTCGCTTCAGTCGTGTCCGACTCTGTGCGACCCTATAGACGGCAGCCCACCAGGCTCCTCTGTCCCTGGGATTCTCCAGGCAAGAGTACTGGAGTGGGTTGCCATCGCCTTCTCCAAAGATACAAACTGCTGCTGCTGCTGCTGCTAAGTCGCTTCAGTCGTGTCCGACTCTGCGACCCCATAGATGGCAGCCCACCAGGCTGCACTGTCCCTGGGATTCTCCAGGCAAGAACACTGGAGTGGATTTCCATTTCCTTCTCCAGTGCATGAAAGGGAAAAGTGAAAGTGAAGTCGCTCAGTCGTGTCCGACTCTTAGCGACCCCATGGACTACAGCCCACCAGGCTCCTCCGTCCATGGGATTTTCCAGGCAAGAGTACTGGAGTGGGGTGCCATTGCCTTCTCCGGTTGCCCTTCCTTAGAGATTCACAATATGTGTGTGTGTGTGTGAGTGTGTGTGTGTGCTCAGTCCTGTCTGACTCTTTGTGGCCCCATGGACTGTAGTGTACCCCACCAGACTCGTCTATCCATGGCATTCTCCAGACAAGAATACTGGAGTGGATTGCCATTTCCTACTCCAGGGGGTCTTTCCCACCCAGGGATTGAACCCATGTCTCTTTCCTCTCCTCCACTGGCAGGCAAATTCTTTACAAGTGTGCCACCTGGGAAGTCCTTTCACAATATATAATACATAATAAGTTGAAAGCTCTGAGAAACCCTGCAGGAGAGAGACCCACTGCACACATTGTTTCTAATATTTACTAGGCCTTAGAAACTGCATTTTTTCCCTTCTGGGGTCACTTCTATTAATATTCTATATAATGAATGTTCTACAGAACTCATTGCGGGAAATGTTGAATTATGATGAACAGTGTTTGTAAAGCACTTTATATTTTAAAGAGCACAATAATATATTACCTTATAAAAAACATATTTAAAATGGAATCAGTAGGCAAATACCACACTCTAACATGATCACATATTCCATATTCACAAATGTATGTTTTAATGATTTAATTGGGACATGAAACCTGGTAGCACCTGCTCATGTACCTTCAGGATATTTGAGAGAGTTAATCCATGTAGGGATAAACCAATTTTATTTAGACTAAGGAATAAGAAATGATGGTGATGGGAGAGGGAGATTTTGACTGTTTATTCATATCAAAAATAGAGGGACGCTGAGCCCAGTTTCCATGCCTGGTTTCCAGGTTGGAGCCAGTGATCACACTGTGAATTCCCATGATGTTCCTGTCCATGTCTTTAACTCTTTACAATTTGGATGGTATTTGGAGAACCTCAAAGCAGAGCCTAGAGATTTGGTTTACACAGCCAGGAGGCTAGGTTACTGACTTCTGAACTAACCTGTACAAGAAATCCGATTTCTCGGATTCCAAGTGACAAAGGGGATTATACTATTTTACTAAAGCAGCAAATAATCCGAACACAGTCAAATCAAAACTGCAACACGGAAAACAAGAGAATACTTAATTTCTCCAAGTGAGGAATTTAAAATCAAGGTGCATTGGATAGCGGTGTGTGGAAATGTTTTCTGGGAACCACGGGTTGGCAGCTCACCCAGTAGGGTGCTGTGTCATTGGGGAATTGTCTATGGTCCTGGGTTAGCTGTAGTCCTTTAGTGTTAGAGATATGATATTATTGGTGCTTCACAAATGACGGGTGTTAAGATGCTAATTAGTGATGTCAAAGCTCACAGCAATGCTTTGACTACACTCAGATTATTGGTAGCACAAGGATGAAGGCTACACACTCCAGATGTAAAAGTGTGTAAAGGATACACACTCCAGACTTATTCTTTTTTCTCCCTTAAGAATTGGTCATTCTTTCCAGATGTAGGTTTCCTAGGCTCACATCCTGGCTTCTCTACTAACAAGCTGTGTGACCTTGGGCAAGTGACTTAGCTCTCAGTCCAGTTGAGAGGACTGAACAACGTAATAGATGTAAAGTGCTTAGAACACTGTCTGGCATCCAGTAAGCAATGCATCGTGGTTAGCTGTTATGATTTGCATTGATCAATTCAATGTCGAGTGGACTATGTATTTAAATTGGCTTAATTAGCTTATTTCACCCTGTAGACAAACTACATAAGAAGCCAAATTATCAGCAGCTGCTTAGCAATTATGGCAGTGGAAGGAGTTACTTCTGTCTGTGTGCTTTATAGCAGTATATAGCCTATATAGCACTATACAGCTGATGACCACATGATGTATCCATTTCAGCGTCCTTAGAATCAGGAAGCAGAGACAGTCCTTGTCAAGTTCACGATGCAGCTGGCTATTTACTTCCAGTAGATTATGGACAAGAGTTGCTGTCCTGAGAGATAGTCTGGTTCTTTATGGTGACTGTATATGCTTATGTTTTGACCCCGTTTGCTAATTCTAAAGTGCATAGCTCAGAAGACAACCTTATTTCCATGCTTACACAGATCATTTTACGGTTTCCCTCCCACACATGCCTATGAGACACTCATGTATCCAGACTCAACGTGTGTCTGTGAATTGAACAGTAAAGACTAAGAATTTTTTTATTTAGCAAAACAGCCCATGCTTAAAAGAATCACTCAGATCACTTAAAAATTTGCAGAAACAAAGTCACAATTTCAGAACAGATTTATGGATTTCACGGAGTGCATTAAATTCCTGCTGTTGCCTATTAAATCAAAACCTTAGGATTTATCCAAATGATAAGTGTCTGCTTTTTCAATTTGGTCGAGTTTCTAAAGAAATGGATTGAAATGGAAGAAATTCATGCCCACCAAACAAGCAGTTTTAGAACAACCCTGAAAAGTTTGGGTCTTTTGTCCCACTCCAGCCAATTATTGAGTGTGAGGCTCCTGGAATTGGATGCTAGGAGCCCTTGTCAGTGATGTGAACCTGTGTGAGATAGGACTTGTGCACAACAATTCTCACTCATGGTTCATAAGCTGCTCTTTTTATAAATAAAGTGAAAAAGCTGGGATGGCTTTTGTTTTACTATTTAATATTGAAAGTCAATATCCATGATTGGCTGCTATGTGGCCGTGAAAAATCAGTAGATTCATTTGTGTCTGGATTGCTGCAGAGCCAAATATCAAGGAGGGTGAATATTTTTATTCTTAATTATCCCTATTTAACAGGCAGATAGATTTTGTGCATCATTCATGTCCCCTGAATCCTAAGATTAGACTATATGAAAATAAACTTTTAATTAGCAATCTAGTGAAGAAAATAGACTTATATTCAAATATTGCCTTATGTCTTTCTTCCCCCCTCTTCTATTGCCTTTTAAAAATAATCTCTATCATTTTTACTTGGCAATGAACCTCCAGCATCACACTCAAAATTAACTTATAGTTTTCATTAAGTGCAGTCTAGACTGTCTGTCTTTACCCCAATCCAAAGCACAAACAACTTGATTTGCCATTTAGCCCAAACTTCTTCCTGAAGAGAAAAAGCGAAAGTATGTATGATCGCTTTTAAACCTTAGATAGGGTAAGCACAGCGTTCAATAACTTCATCAAATCAGGTCTAAATTTTATGGTGCAAATGCCAGGCTTCACAGGTCAGTGAGCTTTTTCAAATGGTGCACAGGCTGCCTATATCAAATTTGTACAGAAGAATTGATTTTGGTGGTTGGAATAAGGCCATTTTCGTCTTGCTGCAAGCTTTCCAGAAATAATAGTGTTATGTTAGAAGATAAATTATAAATAGATGACCGTTTTTAAGTATTATTCAGAATGCTAACAACTACCTTAATGGACTTTCTATAGCAAAGCTAAATAGCAGGTGTCAGCTTAATTTCTAGGGCTTCCCTGGTGTCTCAGCGATAAAGAATCCACCTGCGAATGCAGGAAACACAGGTTCAATCCCTGGGTCAGGAAGATTTGCTGGAGGAGGGCATGGCAATGCACTCCAGTGTTCTTGCCTGGATAACCCCATGGACAGGGGAGCCTGATGGTCTACAGTCCATGGGGTCTCAAAGAGTCGGACAGGACTGAAGTGATTGAGCGTGCAAGTACAGCTTGATTTCTCGTCCTCTGGTACTTTTCAGGGGTTGTGTGGATTCATGAAGAAACAGTCATGTTTTATGTATAGCCTTGTTTTCTTTCTGATGTGCCAGTGTTACTGACAGGACAGTCAGAGGAGCAGGCAGGGTCTTTGGGACCCCGGCAGTTAGCACCCCTGGGAGGTGAGGAGAAATACGTTTCCAGAATGGGGGTTCTTGGTGTATTCTGCTCTTGTGTGAGGATTAACTGATGGAAAGATGTGATTGGTGGTGGCTTTTCAGGTGGCCCAGGGGTAAAGAATCCGCTTGTTAATGCAGGAGACGCAAGAGATGTGGATTAGAGCCCTGGGTCAGGAAGATCCCCTGGAGAAGGGAATGACAACCCACTCCAGGATTCTTGCCTGGAAAATCTCATGGACAGAGGAGCTGGTGGGCTACACTCCATGGGGTCACACAGAGTCGGACACAGCTCAGTGACTGAGCGCACGCAGTCGTGACTGATAACGCACCGTCCTCACCCTCCCCAATGGGTTATGTGCCCTGTGTCTCTTCTAAGAGGGCTCTCATCCTCTGCAGGGTTTAGGAACTGAAGGCGTGGGCTGCTGTGTGAAAACAGAGCTCTGTGGAAAGAAGCCTTCTCCAGGGGCTTCAAGCAAACTTAGCCATTTCTGACTCTGTCTCCCCATTGTCCTTTCAACAATCCTCTGATATTTGTTTGCATGTTTGTTTCTCTGACTAGGACAGGAATTTCTGCCATCTTTGTTTTCCTCCTGGTTTCTAGCATAGAGTTTGGCACATAATAGGTGGTTTTGCTTGTTAAATACCTCTCAACCCATGCACCTTGGAGCTGAGGATTAAAATCTGGCAAAATCTGATAAAATCTCAAGCATGGAATATCTGCTAATATGAACACAGAACTCAGATGAGTCCATCTAAGCTCCAGTTGAAAGCAATTCAGAAATGGTGTTTATTTTCATAAAAAAGTGAAACAAACTTTACTTCCATCCCTAATAAGAAAGACACTCATGGCTGATTAAAAGTTTATTTTCTGTTCCCACAGCATAAACTCTTGCTACTGACTTTTGCTTTATCAACGAGAGAGCTACATGGATCTCAATAATCCTTGAACCTTTGGCATATTCATTTATTTTGCTTTATTCTTTATATTTCAGAGTGTCCGTGTTTTTACTCTTCAGATACTCAACAATATAGATTCAAACTAGAAGGGGGTTAGTGCTATGAAACTTACAACAGATTTAAATTCCAACCAGGACACTACAGAAAAAACTTCCAAGCATCACCTTGTCTTCTCAGTGTCTGAGTAATAAAACATGTACAACTGGGACATCAATGACCACTGCATCTGAAATGTGAATAAGGATATTTAGGAGAATCATCTCATACTACCTCCCATCCCACTATTAAAATGATCTCTGTAGGTTCATGGTAGGTTATTTCATTGTTAGGTAGATACTGTTTCTTCTTTCTCAGGGCCCATCGTGCCTTCTCAGGGAGTTGTCTGACAGTCGGCTCTTAAGGATGGCATAAAATTCACTGGCCTCAGTTGAACCTCCACTGCAACCTTGAGGCTTCGTCTCATCACTTAGATAATAGCAGTTCTCAGATATTTAATACATCCCTCAGCATTGAGGTGTTCAGTGCCTCTGCAGGCAAGGCAGTCCCTTATTACAAAAGGGGGCTCAGACCCTTCCTCACACCACTCACGTGGCCAAGGGCTTCCTTTCTCCTGCTCATCTTCTTCTGTCCCACTTCCACTCCTTCGAGGAGCAAGTGTTCCTCTGCCTGATCTTTATTATAAAAATGTGGAGCCGAAAGGGACCTCAAAGATCATCTGTAAGTGGGAGGGAGGCTCAAGATGGAGGGGATATATGTATACGTATGGCTGATTCATGTTGAGGTTTGACAGAAAACAACAAAATTCTGTAAAACAGTTATCCTTCCATTAAAAGTAAAAAAAGATCATTTGTAAGTTGATGGATGAGAAAGCTGAGGCCTGGAGAGGTCACGTGACCTGCCTGAGGTCACGTAGCCAGTTAGAGGCAGGACTGGACTTGAACTGGACCAGGTCTTCCGACTTTCACACCAGGGACTTTTCCCTTCCACTGGGCTTAGGAAGACGCAGGGGCAGTAGAAGCATTGGACAGTCCATGTTGCATTTTACAATAGCAAGACTTTCCTTTAAGGTTTTTTGTCTCTTGTTTTAAAAAGGTGCTTGTTTAAATTTTCCCAGTTCTCCCACTTTTATACATGGAAGGCTAACCCGGTATCTTGTGCAGAAAACTGACAAACTATTTTCGACAAAATAAACGGTGTAAAGCAAGTAGCACAAGTATTTAGGGACATCCAAGGGTCCTTTGTGTTTCAAGCATCCAACAGCTCAGTGAACACGCTTGTCGTGATTGTCGAGGGAGAGGAAGATAAGGGGAGAGACCTGGGCACCAGAGGAGGAGCAACGTTGCAGTGAGCGCGTGAGTGAGGCTTGCTGTTGTGCTAGGCTTATTTTCCCTGGAAGTGTAAAAATGCAGAATCTCCATCCCTGACGCTCGGAGAGCCAGGCAGCCAGCAAGACTCATTTCTCTTCCTTTTTTGTTAAGTTTTTTTTTAATTAGAGGATACTTGCCTTATAAGGTTGTGTTAATTTCTGCCATACAACAATGTGAATCAGCTATGTGTGTGTGTGTGTGTGTGTGAATCAGCTATATATATATGTGAATCTGCCATATATATATATGTGTATATATATATATATATATATATGTTCTGTATGTCTGCATCTTTATCCCTGCTCTGAAAGTAGGTTCATCAGTGCCATTTTTCTAGATTCCATATATGTGTGCTAATATGTGATAATTGCTTTTCTCCTTCTGATTTACTTCACTCCATATGACAGACTCTAGGTTCATCCACACCACTACAAATGACCCAGTTTTGTTCCTTTTTACGACTAAGTAATATTCCATTGTATATATGTACTACATCTTCTTTAGCTATTCATCTGTTGATGGACATCTAGGTTGCCTCCATGTCCTGGCTATTGTCAATAGTGCTGCAGTGAGCATTGGGATACATGTGTTTTTTTGAGTTATGGTTTTCTCAGGGTATATGGCCCAGTAGTGGGATTCCTGGGTCATATGGTAGTTTTATTCCTAGTTTCTTAAGGACCATCCATATTGTTCTTCATAGTGATTGTATCAATTTACATTCCTATCACCAATGGAAGGGAGTTCCCTTTTCTCCATACCCTGCCCAGCATTTATTGCTTGTAGCTTTTTTTCTGATGGCCATTCTGACCAGTGTGAGATAGTATCTTGTTATAGTTTTGATTTTCATTTCTCTTCTAGAAAGAAATGACTTTGAGCGATGTTAAACATCTTTTCATGTGTTTGTGGGCTATCAGTATGTCTTCTTTGGAGAAATGTCTGTTTAGATCTTCCACCCATGTTTTGATTATGTTGTTTGTTTTTTGATATTGAGCTGCATGAACTGCTTGTATATTTTGGAGACGAACCCTTTGTCAACTGCTTCATTTGCAAACATTTTCTTCCTTTCAGAAGGTTGTCTCCACAACACTCATTTCTAAGCCTCCAAGTAAAATGTCAACAAGACCCTGCATGTCTCAGCAAAGATCCCAGAAGACAAGCCATGCGTCTCTTTGCTCCATGCAGACCCACGGGGAGTGGGACTCTGGGTCTTGGGTCTCACTATGGAAGGTCTAGTCCACACAGTGATGCTGCTGCCTATATGCCTGCTTGGAGGAGGCAGGTGGTGTGCAGCTTACTGGGGGGAACTACCTCACTTCTAAATGTCCAGATGTTGCGCTCTATAAGTAGGGAATTTGAGACTAAACCAGGCTCGATAGAAGGGAACACTGTTTCTCTTACCTTTGAACCTTGTCTCCTTCCCTTTTCTCTCTCTTTTCCCCTTTTTGCTACCTTTCCCACCTCCAAACCCTACAGACTGAAAGGCTGGCACAAACATCTCTTAGAAGCTCTGTTCTGACAGCTGTTGGGATGGGATTGTGCCAGTGATCCTCAGCCACATTGCAAGTATGAATTTCAGATCATTTAAAGGTGAAAACAGCTACCTGAGTAAAAGACCACAAAGACACTCTTCTCTTTTCCTTCTCACTTTGCAAAACTCCAGTCCTGCTTTTCTTCTGCTCAGCAATTCTCTGGTCTTTGGATGTGTCCTGATGTGCATGGAATGAATAAAGCCATTAATCTCTATTCAAGTCATTTCTTTTGACAGAGGGAGTAGTGATCATAAATTAAAGGTTTTTGTCTTTGACTTTTTAGGGTGAACCTGGAAAAGACACGTCTCAGGACACTATATGAAATGTTACAATGAGGCTGAGTTAGAAAGTGAGAAAGATAGGAGGTGTGATTCAGAGCCAGTAGAAGAACCAAGGGAAACTAGATTGAAACAACTACTTTCAGAAAGTGGGTTTGTATCCAGAGCCAGTCAACCTCAAAATGAGGACACAGTCCTGTCTGCTTCCAGGTATGCCTCGAGTCTGGGAGTCCCCCGGGCTACCCTCATTTTAGACCAGCTGGCTACAAATTTGGGGGTCCTTAGAGAATTACTGATGGGGAAGGAAATGGCAACCTACTCCAGCATTCTTACCTGGAGAATCCCAGGGACGGTGGAGCCTGGTGGGCTGCTGTCTATGGGCTCGCATAGAACCGGACACGACTGAAGCGACTTAGCAACAGCAGCAGCAGAGAATTACTGAAGTTTGATCCTTCACTAGGACAACTCCCAGAACTCAGGGAAGTGCTGTACATTTAACCCATGAACTGCACAGATTTGCTACGCAGATATTTTTTCAATAAATATATGGTTGGCCCTCTGTGTCTATGGGTTCTGCATCAATTAACCAAGCATAGGTCTTCTACTATGGTTATGATCTGCAGTTGGTTGAATCCATAAATGTGAAATCCAAGAATATGGAGGGTCATCTATGGGACTTGAGCATCCATGGATTTTGATATTTATGGCAGGTCCTATATCCAATCCCCCAGAGATACCAAGCGAGAACTATACTCACAGTTGCAGTTTTATTAAAGTAGGGGGATACAAATCAGAACGAGCCAAAGGAAAAGATGCCTAGGGTAAAATCTGAGACTGGTAGGGTTCCTAATATGAAACTCCAAGGTCCTCAGCAACACAGCATTTTCCTGATATCAGTGCATGGCAATATGCAGAGAATTTTCCACCTAGCAACGTCAGTTAGCTCTGATGTCCAGAGTTTTTACTGAAATTCATTACATAGGCATGATTGACTGAGAAATTGTCCATGTGACTGAACTTCGTTCTTCCCCAGGGGTCAGCTGATTTCATGTGACCCCAAAACTGCCACTCTAATCACAGGGTTGGTCTCTCTGGTACAGGCAGCCCCCACCCTAAGCCTATCCCCCGAATTGTGGTCTCACCTGACATCATTTTAGCATGTACTACTGGGTGTGCATCACAGGTCGCCTAGTTAGCATGCACTATTATGTGTGTTTAAGGGAGCCATCACCACCAACAGAGACACCCCTGTCACTCAGGAAATTCCAAGAGCTTAGAGGTTGCCTCCCCACAGCTGGGACGAGGCTAGACCTCTCCCTGAGGAAAGTTCATTCTTCACAGTGCAGCTTGGCAGCGGGGGTTGACCCAGGCTCCTACATGTGTAAACCTGCTGGGTTGTGAAAGGGTAGGGCACAGAGGGAAGGGGTGGGTGGTGGGACCACATTGCTGTCAAGAGACTCTCGTTCACCTGCCACGGCCCAGATCTGCGTGTGCTGAGCTGTGCTCACCATGAACCCTGGTGGAGATGCCATTTGAGTGGAAATGAAAGTATTAAGCGTATTTGGTCAAGATAGTCCAATCTGTGGGCTTGTCCTAGTTTTTATGATCAAGTAGGTCACCAGTGGCTGGGAACCCATAATCTAAGTTTTCATCCTCATGCAGATGAAAACAGAAATACCTAACAGTGTCTGAGTAAGAAATATTGTTAAAACTAACTCTCAAAACTCTCAGTGCTTTACAGTAAGGTTGAGAGAGGATGGGTTTGGAAACCTTGTCAGGTTATCTCCAGATAATTAGCATTTGTGTTTCCATGTGCTCTGAGGTTTGCGTTTGCTGAGACGCTCTCATTTGGGGAGTAGTCAGCAGTCTTGTTCTGCTTTTCCTTAAAAGTGGGAACAGGCAGTTTGTTTTTGAGACCAATGCAAAGCAAGAGGCCATGCTTGCTTTAGCCTCATTACCCCACCCGGTGATGGGGACCGGGTGAGTTACTGGGTTTCAAAGAGCTTTTCTTCCTGAGAAGTCAGTGCGGGGAGCTCACAGTCACCCTGAATAGGAAAACAAGTAGGCTCCACTTCCCTCAAATCACCTAGAGGGAAGGTGGGACGCAGATGCGTAGTGCGGAGTGTAGCAGGGTAAGGCCAGGACGCTCTGGGCGTTGTCTGTCCCCCGTTCCTTCTCAGGACTTACAGCCAGAGAGACTATAATACTAGATGATTAGTCTTCAGTTAACAAGCAACTGCTTTTAAACTATCTCTGGGATGGTTTAACACAATAAACACTGTGTATGAATTCAGAAGAGCCATTCAGAACACTGTCTCACTTCCTAGCTGTGTATCCTGACTCAATCCACTGACTTTTCTCTTTTTCTCTCATCTCTAAAATAGGAATAAACCTATCTACCTTACTTGGTTATGATTAGAATGAATGAGCCCATGCATATCAAATGTCGAGCACACAGTTTCTAAATGGTGGGTGTTCAGGAAGCATCTTTGCCTTGTCTCTGCTTCTTTTGACCCCAGCGTGTCGTGTTCTGAGATCTCTTGCTACTCAAAGGTTTCTGAGCAGCGTTTTTGACAGCCTCTTATATTCTGTATTGTCTCTAAAAATCTCATGCAGTCTTGCAAACCCAACTTCTGCTTAATTGCTTCCTCCTACCACAGCTTTTGGTAAGTTCTGTATAACTCAGTTTGAAGTTTAACCCTGTTTGCCCCTTTTCAAGGGAACTGTACTTGGTAGGGGGGTGGTGGGGGAGAGCTGTTCCTGAAGAATTGTGCAATTTAGGAAAATTAAGTTTCAGACCAGCCATGTGGCTTTGACAGCTTCAACTGCTCAGTACTTAGCAATAATGGAGAAAACGCCAGTAAAAATGACAAAACGACAGAGCCTTGACCCACCAGGTAATTGTATATTGAATATGTCTTGGCTCAAACGAGGGAGGATTTTGCTTAAATGAACTAAGGGCAAAACTGCATGTTGTAAGTCATACAAAACGAGACCGGTGCCCTTGATAATTAAAGATGCAAAAGAGCAGCTCAAGATGTTTGAAAATGGAAAGTGAATATCACTGGCTTTAAAGGGGCAAGCTGACGGTGATAGGAAGGGCAGACGGTTTTTGTTTAATGAATAGATTTCGGGCGTGTGTATGGGTACGAACAAAGACAGGCAGTCATTCAAGCCTAGCACTATTTTTTATATTGGGGGGAAAAGATGAGAGATGTTGGTTGTCCAGAGCCCACAATGGCTCTTATCATCCTCCAGATGCACAGAGGGGGTAAAGAAGGTAAAGAGTTTGAGGGCGATAAGTACAAAACCAGAGAGTGAATTTGTGCAGGAATGAGGATTAGAGCCTTAAGTGCTTTAGTCACTTGATCCTGCTAATCTTTGTTCTCTAATGTGAAAAATTCTTGGGCTTTAGGAAGAGACTACTGTAGGTTCTTATATGAAAGCAGGATTGACTGTCACTGTGTAATCTCCATATATTTGCACCCTATCTCTTCGCTAATCAAAAGGAGACAGCTGGAGAAGGCGGGCAGAGAGATTACCTCCCGTTTCACAGCACGCTGTGTTTTTGTGTTGTAGCATCTTTAATTACTGAGAAGTAATTCACTGAATAGCACCCAAGTGGCTTGAAAGAGTTAATGCAGTTTCCAGAAGTGTCTAACCTTCTCCCCGGGAGTAGCTTAAGTACAGAGCAAATCTCTCTCAATAAATACTAAACAATAAGAATCAACTGATAAGGGTCAAACTCCACAAAACAAAATTGAACTAGTGACCCATTTAATCCAGCACCTTTTCAATAAATCCTTTTTCAACATAAAAGTGCTATTGGCCGGCAATTTCCACGAACTGACGATCATTCTTCCTCACTCCTTTGAGGTTGGTCAGTATTCATTTATTCCCTTCACTCATTTCATTCACCATTAATCCATTCATCCACACCCCCACCCATCTATCCATCTTTTTTTTTCTTTGCTCTCACATATTTTTTTTTAAAGTTTCCTTTATTTAGATTTGCTTTTAAGAGAGACTTTTAATTTCAGAATAGATTTAGATTTACAGAAATGTAAAAATAGTACAGGGTTTCCATATGCTCCATATACTATAATTAAGAATATTTTTCCTATAATTAACATTGTACTCTTACATGATACGTTTGTCACAACTAATGATCAAATATTGATACATTGCTATTAACTAAAGTCCACATTGTATTCAGGTCTCCCTAGTGGGTTTTTTTTTTTTGGCATACCACAGGGCATATGAGATCTTGGTTTCCTAACTAGGGATCGATCGAGTGTCCCCTGCATTGGAAACACAATCTTAACCACTGGATGGCCAGAGGAGTCCCTTAGTTTTTAACCTACATCCTTTCCTCTGTTCCAGGATCCTATCCAGAATACATTACATTTTGTTGTCACGTTTCCTTGGGCTCCTGCATCCATTTTACTATGTCTATTAGGCAAAGTTTTGTGATAAATAAGACATAGTCCTTCTCGATCTCCCTCATTAGAAAGAGATGGTGTGAACTGAAAATCCATAACACATTCTAAGAGAAGTCTGTAGAGGGTCAATGCGCATCGTCTCTTCCAGAAGCCCTCACGGACCAACGTTCACCCGTGGCTTCATGTGCTCCCGCATGAAGGATCAGTTGAGTTCCAATTTTTGCCCAAACTAGGTTTTTCATAATTTGGCTTCATTTCCTGTGAATTTTTGGTACATTGTCATTGATAGCAAATGGGAAATAAACGACACAACATTCCAAACATCTTTGGTGAACTAAGTCCTTGTTTCTGATACTTCATTAAAATTTTGCAAACTAGGATGACCAGTTGCCCTGGTTTGCCTGGGACTGTCCCAGGTTCGATCCCTGGGTTGGGAAGATCCCCTGGAGGAGGGCATAGCAACCCACTCCAGTATTCTTGCTTGGAGAATCCCATGGACAGAGGAGCCTGGTGGGCTATAGCCCATGGGGTCGCAGAGTGGGACACGACCGAGCAACTTAGCACGTACCTATGTCCTGGTTTTTATACTTAAAGACCTAGTTCTTTGGAGAACCCTTGTTCCTGCCCTCAGCCCAGAAAGTGCTGCATGCCTGGGGAACCCCCTCAGCCGCCAGTGCTAACTGGGCCCACTGGGACAAGAATTCTCATGCCTTGCAAGCTGTCATTCCAGGACTCCTGCCCTACTTAGTTATAGAACCTCCAGCAGTACAGCAACTGCATGGAAAAATTACAAAAGGTGAAGTGTGAGGGGAGGGTCTCTGAGATCACACCAGCTTTCTGTAAAATGAGAAGACAGCGCAAGTCTGCTAAGTCATGTCAGTCGTGTCTGACTCTGTGCGACCCCATGAACTGTAGCCCACCAGGCTCCTCTGTCCATGGGATTCTCCAGGTGAGAATACTGGAGTGGTGTGCCATTGCCCTCCTTCAGGGGATCTTCCTGACCCGGAGATCAAACCTGCATCTCTTTCGTCTCCTACATTGGCAGGTGGGTACTTAACCTCTAGTACCACCTGGGGAGCCCTGAAGAGGTAGAGGTCTTGGCAGTATCTTCTCAGGAGCCTGGAGAGGTAACCGATGGAACAGAATGCAAACACAGGACTGAGCATCTGCAGAGCCCCCTCTTCTGGCAATTGTTAGGGGTGGAGTCCTGGCGCCGGGGTCTGGGGATAAGGGGTGGGTGGCTGGAAGACCTACCACCCCTTAGAGATGACTTGGGTTGGCTGTTTAACCTCTCTGTGCCTCAGTGTCTTCATCTGTAAAATGGATCAGAGCCTTTCCTATACACATCTCAGTGTTGTTGGACACTCAGTAGGCTAGTGTGTGAGAATCATTTGAAATCCAGGAATGGTCTGCAAATGTGACTGACTTCCAATATCCGGTAGCAATGTTATGTGAATACCGGCAGTAGTTTTCCACTAATGGTTATAGTTGGTAAGTTCTAGAAGTGTCTGCGCTTAGGCATATAAAAAAGACTTGTGCAGAAACAGCAAAGCAAATCTGCAAGTGCATGATGCATGGCTGCAATTCTTGGACACTCCTGGCTGTGACGAAAGGCCGACTGGTCATTACAAGCAATGTCTTCCTGTGATACCACCGGGGACCATCTCTTGTACAGAGCTGAATTGTGCAAATTACACAAGAGCAAACTGATCATTATTTTTTGTGACATTTGCCCAACTCGGCCTTAGACCACAGACAGCATGAGTTGAATTTTGAAAACTGTACCGAAATTTAACATCCACCTTTTTGCTACTTTAATGGGGTTGGGTTTTTTTTTTTTTTGGTGTTTTTGTTTGTTTGAGGAGCATGATGTTGCATTTCTATTTTGTTCTCTTTCTGCAAAATCACAGGGAAACTCTCAGTTCTGATACCTTTCTACTCTTATAGCCCTTTTGAAATCTAAGAATATAAAATACTTTTTGGATAGAACATAATATACTACCTTTTGCAGAAAATCTATGTCATGCCTTCCCACCACTTCCTCCCCCAGCAAACACTCGGTTACACTGTAATGTGTTTGCACCAAAGAAAATTACTGACCCCATGATCTGAACAACAAAATGTTCTCAGAATATATTACCTCATCTGTTAGGTTTGATTAAACCATTTATCAGCAAAAAATAAAAATTGCTTTTCTTTGCTTAGCATGTCTGGAGATTCAGGAGTACTTTGTGGCATTATTGTTATCTCAGCATTTGTAGGTGAACTGCATACTATTACTAGTTTATGAGAATATGGAGGCAAGCTTAAATTAGGAGGAAGATTGTCTTATTCTATTTGTACTGCTTGTCACATCTAAGTGTGATTCTGACTGCATTGTTGGCTAGACTAGATCATCTCTAAGCATTCAGTTGTAATGTTTATTTATGTATTTACTTCTATTAACAAAATCATATCATCCTTCCTCCACCCTGATATATAGGTATTGAATTCTTTTTCCAACCATGGAGATGAATGTATGGTGTGAGCTTTCTTACCTTAGTGAAATACTTGGCTAAAATTCAGAATGTGGCCAGACACTAAGCAGCAGACTTTTTTCCTGTCTAAAGCTCATTAATTCCGAAGGCCTCTGAATTGCTATCTTCATCTTTTTACCTCTATTCCCTACTCGTGGAGTTAGTTACTGCAGTGAATGTGAATTAGATGGTTGCACAGTTTGATCCGCTACAACTCTATCAAGGTTATGTGGACCTCACATGCGTGGTCAATTTTGATAAGTTTCTAGATGAAGTTGCATTTAGTGTAGGACGATTTGAGCAAATTGTTATTCAGCCCTCATAATAGACATAGTGCCTGAAGAGTGTTTGAGACCAATGGTACATTTTTTAAAAATTGAAGTGTAGCTGATTTATAATGTTGTGTTAGTTTCAAGTGTATAGCAAAGTGATTCAGTTTCATATATATATAATATATATATATACACACATACACATATATATTAATATGCATTTTCTGATTCTTTTCCTTAATAGGTTATTACAAAATATTGAGCACATTTCCTTGTGCCCTCCTCTGTTCATGGAATTCACCAGGCAAGACTACTAGAGTGAGTTGCCATTTCCATCTCCACGGGATCTTCCTGACCCAGGGATGGAACACATGTCTCCTGCATTGCAGGCAGATTCTTTACCATCTGAGACACCTAGGAAGACGATGCCATGTTGAGAGAGCCACCATACTGAACACTTGTTTGTTACTTGTTTGTTACTTCTGTTTGAAGTTTTTGGAGAGGGTCTATAGAACAGTTTGTTAATATTCATTTATTCTTCTAGCATTTATTGAGCATCTACAGTGTGGTGGGTACTATGTACATCCTGGAATGAGATCAAGAGACACAGTACCTGAAGGAGTTTACTATCTAAAGGGTGCTAGACTTGCAAATGAACACCAAGACAACTGCCCTAACTGAGTGTCTAAACTGCGGAGACCCCGTGGCTGCGGGACAACTGTAGTTTGCCTGGGGGTGTCAGGGGAGTTTTCTTAATGAGGATAGAATTTGAGTTGAGACTTGAAGGTTGATGAAAAGTTTAAACAAACAACAAAATAAAAATACTTCAAGGGTGTGTTGGGGGAAAATGGACTAAAGTCTGTCTGCAGGCAAGAGACAGCTTGGTTAGTTCCGTATTGCTGGGGATTGAAGTGTGTGTTTGTGTGTGTGTGGGGGGTATGGAAGGATTGTGTTTGGGGGAAGCTGTGGGCTGGGTGGGCACCAGGAGTCAGAGTGAGGCTGATCGCAATGGGCCTTGAATACTAAGCAATGGAACTTAGCTTATATTCTGTACAAGAGCCTTTTTCTGAATCGATGCAGAGGTTGCAACAAGCATGAGTGGGGAGGGTAGCAACTGTGTATCTCCAGCAGTCTAGCTGCCACCTCTTCTAAATGCATGGGCTTTCCAGGTGGTGCTGGAAGTAAAGAACCCACCTGCCAATGCCGGAGATGTAAGAGAGGCAGGATCGATCCCTGGGTTGGGAAGATCCCCTGGAGGGGGGCATGGCCGCCCACTTCAGTGTTGTTCCCTGGAGAATCCCGTGGACAGAGGCGCGTGGTGGGCTATAGTGACTGAGCGACTTGGCATGCACGCACCTCCCCTGAGTGACTATCAAAGCACAGTGTGCCCCTGAGAATACATCAGACAGGAGTGGAAGAGTGCTTAGCTGACCTGAGCCAGTCAGCAGCTGTGAACTATCGAACATGAACTGAGCAGGGACCTGGATTAGATTTCCATGCTCATTTTACTAACTAGGCTCAGAGAGGTTAAGCGATTTCCTCCCAGGGTAAAGATCTATTGATGTTGGAGGCAGGATCTATTCAGGGTGACTAAATCTCTGGTGTTGCTTTTTCTGTGTCACTGAAAGAGAAGACAGAAGAGGGACAGGGTAGGGAAGGAGCTGAGCACAGAGCCTAGAGTGAGACGCTGAGCGCCGGGTGCTTGGAAAGAGAGAAACTGGCAAGTTTGAAGGGAAGGCAAAGGACTCCCAAAAGGCTGGAGAAAATGAAAGGTGGTAGAAGGCCTCAGATTCCTGGTTAAAGAACCGAAGGAAGTTTCTAGAGACTTACTGCCAAGTTCAGAAGGGAGTGGTGATAGGGCTGTAACGTAGCACAGCAATGACAGTACCCTAGCCTGTGGATTTTTTTCCTTCAGATATCAACATGAATCAGCCATGTGCTGTTCTTAGTCACTCAGTCATGTCCAACTCTTTGCAACCCTAAGGACTGCAGCCCGCCAGGATCCTCCATTCATGGGGACTCTCCAGGCAAGAATACTGGCGTGGGTTGCATGCCCTCCTCTAGGGGATCTTCCCAACCCAGGGATCGAACCCAGGTCTCCCGCATTGTGGGTGGATTCTTTACCAGCATTGTAGGTGGATTCTTTACCATCTGAGCCACCAGGGAAGCCCATGAATCAGCCATGGGTATACATATATCCTCTCCTTCTTGAACCTCTCTCCCACCTCCGACACAATCTCACCCCTCTAGGCTCTCATAGACCGCCAGATTTGACACAGCACACAGGACACAGCACTCCTGTGACCTACAGTAAATTTCCTCTGGTTATCCAGTTTTACATATGATAATGCATATGTTTCAATATACTCTCTCAATTTATCCCACCCTCTCCAGCACCTGCGGATTTTAAACTGAGTGATCTAGTTGGGGGATTGGGAACCCAGACCCATTGTAGGGGAATTCAGTGTACCATAGTTCCTGCTTTTTCTCCAAACAATGGCATCAGTTACTAGAAACTTGAGAAGTCTCAAGGGTACAGACTCTGAGAAAGGTGCTGCTGTGTAGATGGGTCACAACTCAGTTATCTCACTCACTTGGATGCACAGTCCTTCGTAATTCATAAGTGATGCTGCTGTAAAATATGCAGAGAAAGATGCACGCTGCTATATGTGAAATAGATAAACAATAAGGACATACTGCATAGCACAGGGAACTATATTCCGCCTATAATGGAAAAGAATCTGAAAATATATATATATGCATGTCTGGTCTTTGACCTTCCATGTCATAGGAGCTTATGAACAAGTTTCATCATGACTGAAACCAAACAAAACGGAATAGCATTAACGATGAACATGTTAAAAGAATGGAGTAGTTGGGATCGTCAATATTTTAATATATAACTGAAACACTTTACACCTTAAACTAATACAACACTGTAAATCAACTGTATTTCAATACAAATGAATAAAACACGTAGAGGATATGGCCACAAAAGAGGAAATATTTCACAGTTAAAATAAAAGCTGGCTGAGGAGGACTGCAACTTCTTGTCCCCTGGGCTTTATCTTAGCCCTTTCTCACATGGCTTCCTTAATTCAGAAACGACTCTGACCCAGGAGGTTTGTGATCTTTTTTTTTTCCACTTTATTTTTTTAATTGAAGGATAATTGCTTTACAGAATTTTGTGGTTTTCTGTCAAACGTCAACAAGAATCAGCCATACGAACACCCACGTCCCCTTTGTCAATGGACTTATTCTTCATTGCGCTGATATTTTGACAAAGCTCTTACGGTGGCCTTCAGTTTTTAATCCTTGCCCCACACCTCAGCTTGACACACTCTAGAAACTTCTCCTTTCTATTCCTTGATATTCTTGAAGCCTCCAACGCACAAGAACCGGTATTAGGAGATACAACGTATCACTCCATTTATCACATGCCAAAAAGAGGAAAACAGTTTCTTTTACACAGTTTACTGAGATTTTTTTAGTGTTTGGCATATTAAGAATATGGGCTCTGCAGTGCCCTGTAGGTTAAAACATGTACTTCTTTTTTTGGTGTTTATATTAGTATTTTCCTTGGACGTGTTCTCTGCCTTAGACAGCATCTGTGAAGACTAACATCTTTTTACTTGACCTTTGAAATCACGAAGACATGGCCTAATGCTTGGCTAAAGTGCTCTGAGTTCTTGAAATCTTTGCCTAAAGATAAATGTGACAACCTCAGTGGAAGAGACTGGGCTTCCCAGGTTGCTCAGTGGTCAAGAATCCACCTGCAATGCAGGAGCCACAGGAGACACAGGTTTGATCCCTGGATTGGGAAGATTCTCTGGAAGAGGAAATGGCAAACGAACCCCTCCAGTATTCTTGCCTGGGAAGTCCCATGGACAGAGGAGCCTGGCAGGCTACAGTCTACGGGGTCGCAAAGAGCTGGACATGAGTGAGCATTCATGCAGGAAGAAGAGTCTCGTCTTTCACTGACTGTGTCATAGGAGCTTATGGGCAGGCTTCTTCATTATAACCCAAAACAGAACAGAACAGAGCATCATTAATGCTGATAACATGTTAGAAGAATGGAATAATTGGAATTACCACTATTTTAATTGCATTTTGCCATTTATATTTTCAAAGGAGGCAAACAGTACTCTGTTGCATCTTTTAAAAAAAAAATCTCTCTCATTTATTTTGATTTATTTTCTGAAAAACAATCTGGCTGTATAGCTTTGATTAGAGGTTAGGCATGCTTTAAATGCTGAGACAAGATATTAGAGCACAAGATAATGCCTGAAACCACACTTTTAACATTTAATTTCACCACTGTCCAGAACAACTATAAGACTGGGGAAAGGTGAGTAATAGCTTTGACAGCTGTACTCTAAAATGGACCTTATTAGTGAAACATAAATTATAAGCAGGCTTTTCCTATCAGCACCCTGCACAGTTAATGATAAGCAGTCAATGAGATTTATATACCCTTAGCATTTTTATAATGAGTCTGTTGCTTTGATGACAGTTTACTGTCAAACATTATGCTTAGAAATTTATAGCATTTGATTCAAATGAATAGACAGTTCAGCTTCACTGCAATTTGTTCTGATTTCCCCTTTGCATGAGGCTCCCACTTTTGCTTCTCTCTTTTTCTTTTCTTTTTTTCCTTCCTTAGACTAAGCTCTCAAATCCTCCCCTGGAAATGAAGTGGGCACACATTGACTAACTGAAAGTGTGTGTTAACTTCAAGGGATAGGTTTCAATGAATCACAAGAATAGGCAAGAGGAGTCTAAAGAGAAAGCATGTTAAGCTGAAGTATTACAGATTCACAGATGCACCAGGATGGGGGCTGCAGGGAAGTAGTGAAGTGTGATCAAAAGAGACTGGGTGTAGAGAAGGGCCTTTAAGTCTGAGAGGGGAGTGGCCGATCCACACTCTTGGAGGGGAGATATCACATTTCTTCTTGGAATGCGCCTAGTGTCTGAGCACCCATGCCTGGCGCTGCCTGCAGCCGGGAGGACAGGTGTCCAGTAAAGGCTGCTGACAGATTGACTTCAGCTGGAGAGGGCCACCGACCCCACCCAGAGGGGCGCTCTGCACAGGGCCAGTTCACCATGTAGTTCACGTGGACACAGCTGTTGCATCAGCTGGCTGTCCCTGCACAGCAGGGCGTGTGACTTCAGGTAGCAGGTGCCTGGTTTTCAGGAAATATAACTGCTGCTTGGAAAATGTGGTCCTTCAGATAGACCACCATTGAACACAGGTGTCTTCCAAAAGTGGTGTTCCTTGAATAATATTTATGCAGCATCTTCACAACAGCTCAGATGGGCCCAAAGCATTCCTCTCTCTTACATCCTAGGCTCTCTGTCCTGGTTCAGACCCTTTCCACCCACTTCACCTTCCCAAGAGGGCTTCTCTGGTGGCTCAGACGGTAAAGAATCTGCCTGCATTGTGGGAGACCAGGGGTTCAATTCCTGTGTCTGGAAGATCCCCTGGAGAAGGAACTGTCAAACCACTCCAGTATTCTTGCCTGAGAATTCCATGGACAAAGAAGCCTGGAGAGCTATAGTCCATGGTTGGAAAGAATCGGATATGACTGAGCGACTAACACACACACACACACACACACACACACACACACCCCTTCCCAAGAACCACGTGACCTCTGACTGAAAGAACACACCTGTGTTTGAGGTCCGGGGTGGCTGCCATCTGCTGCCCACCTTTTCTTGATCTGACCAACCTTGCATCTCAACTTGGACATCTTGGACCTAAAATTCCCTGAGCCTGGACTTTTGGACTCCGCATCAAATGATTACCTTGCTTTTTGAGTCCTGCCTTTTCTGAAGGAAATCGGAGTTGGCTTATCTCTTTGCTTCTTCATAGATCATGCTGTTTCTGGTCAGAACCCCTCTAGAGTTTCAGCCTCAGACTGTGCCAGTGACTGATTCACTGGTGGTTAACCCCAGGGCCCCAGCAAGGACCCGGGTTGATGTTCAGACACATGCCAGTATTTTTAGGAAAATAAAATTTTGCTTTCATAAAAATAAAAAATGAAACTTTAAAATTTATTTTTTATGACAACGAAACATAATTTTTTATGGTTAATAGTTTTGGGAGAGAATTAGCTTAAAATTCTTTCCCGACATAAATCATAAAGATATATATTTTCTTTTAAAATTAAAAAAATTTGATTTTCTAATTATCAGTGTTTAGTCTAATGGATCCAGTTTTGGTGCATGTATTAATTAGGGCCCCAATTTCCATTTTTTCCCTCAATGTGGCTAACCCAGTGCTGATAGACATGCTATTTTAATAATGATTTCAATTATAGTGACATCACTGCTTATTTAGGCCAGGCTCTGAGCTAGGTATGTTACATATGTTATTGTTTAGTGTGTACTACAGCTTTATGAGGTAGTAGTATTATCCACATTTTATAAATAATGGAACTGAGGTCCCTAAGATGTGTCAGAGCACAGATTTAAATGAAAAGTTCAAGATTCTTTCAGGAACATTAGAACCATCAGTGGGAGGTGATATAATTCAGAAAAACAAGGAACTCTGATTTCTCATCCATCCCCCCATTCTGTCTTGCTGTCTTGTTTTGAGGTCTCAGCTGGTAAATTTATCTTTCTCTTCCATTGGGACACCAGTTCATGCAATTATTCTTGCTTCCAACTTGATTGATGACAAGAGTTACATTTAAATAATGCCACGTTTAGGAAAGAAAGGGAGAGGGAGCTTTAGAATTCTCCAAGGCCTGAGTCAGGCGAAGCGGTAAACTAGATGCCAGGCTTAGAGGGCTATCCTTAAGGAAGAAGGAAGTTGGGAGTTTCGATGTATTCACAGGAAAAACGGCAGTGTAGCTCCTGTTAGGGAGAAGGGCGCTGACGGTGGCAGGCTCCGCGCTTAAATCAGAGCACCATGGTGGAGGCGGGCGCGGAAGAGGAGTGGTTGTCAGGGAGAATTCTGAAAGCAAGGGGGTGCCATGGTGACAGCTTCGGAAGACATGAAAGGGTCTTAAAGGGTCATGGGCAGAAGGCACCATTTGCCCAGCGTGCCCCAGATGTCCTGTAGCTGAAGGCCCACAACCCTGGTGACTGCGTGGGATGCTGAGCAGAGAGCTTGGAGCCAACAAGTGAGAGGCACATGTTCCGTCATCGAGAAGCTTAGGTGCAGGCGAGATGTGTGATCAAGTTGTTATTGTTCAGATTGGGCTAGAAACTCCTTTCTAGTCAAGGACCAATATCCTGTAATATAGCACAGTGTGCATGCTTGCCAGTTTTGGGGTTTTTTAAATCCAATATTACCAAAGTCACTGACATTTTACTTATAGAAGATGAAAAATAATGCATTGGTTTTCAAATGCTTTTTCATAAACATATCCATGCATCTCATACAGCCTTTCACCAAGGTTTCAAAAAATAAACAACTTTTCCTGAGAAAGTGAGTACATGGAATGGTTCTCAACGAAAATATTAATATTCACATTAGAGCTAAAGCTCACTAATTTGCATTAATAACTGGGAAATTGCAAATTGCCAAATTAGTGAGAAAGCCAACAACCAGGAATCCAAAAAAACCTAAAGATAGCACCAGAAAATGAACCTTTCCCCATAACTTCATTAGTGTTATTGAATTTTAACTACTAAGGGTAATTTCTTGCCTCTAGTTTGTCTATCTTGTAAATCTCTGTGCATTTAAAAAAAGCAGTATTGGGGTTATTAAACTAGAATTCATTTTTTTTTTACATATGATTTTGCTTAAGAAATGCATATAAGACAAATAAAACAAAAACGCTTAGAAAAAAGAAATGAGATTTGTCTAAAAGATTTTTGTTTTTTAATCATTTTCGATTTTAATGCAATACATAACTGGGCTCATTTCCCCTTTTAGTTATCAACCGGAATATACAAATGCTTAACAAAAATATTGCACAAAGACTCACAAGCATCAGTGACATCTCTCAACTAATCAAGGGTCTTATTTGTGAAAGAGGAAATTTTCCAAAGCACTATTACATGAGAAACTGAAGTGGGAGTAAGGAGAGGAGTGGCCATTTGTCTGAGGTGACAGCTGCAGAAGGGATCTGATGGATAGCACCTGAGACCAGTTAGGACCTAGCCACTGATATGCTGGGCATTTCCCTTATTTTTAAACATTCACTTTCATATCTGATTTTGTATCTGAAGTTTTGTATTCTTTTTCTTAACTGTATAAATTTCTGCCCTCATGATATCTGAGTTTTCCCTGGAAGTTTGAGCCAAGATGGTTACCAAGGAGGGTTAGTGGAGGGAGAAGAGAGTAGACCGAGATAGGATCTGAGACCATGAATGTTTAGAGAGGAAGAAGGCTCTGTAAAACATCGAAGGGATGAAAGTTGGCTTCAGAGACTTCCAAGGAGGCAACACTTCTTCTCATCCTCCCTGTCTCTCTTCCCTCTGCAGAGTTCTCCTCTTCTGGGAGGCAAGAGGGCCTCCACCTCCCTTGCCCTTGCAAAAGATCAGAGCTTCACCTGCCTGGATCTCATGGGGAATGAGCAGAAAATGGAGCCAAATGCATCATATCTCAATTTGTACTGGTTTTGTAATAGATACTCAGAACCGCTTGCGACACAGACCTTTGGAAGCAGCCCTCATCTTGTTTCACTCAAGAGTCTTGTGTCTCTTACTATGCAATGGTGAAGGGGAGGGAAACCTGGCAGGCTGCAGTCCAGGGGCTTGCAAAGACAGAGTGACTGAACAATGTTGGTTAAGCTTGGTTTTCTTACCTCACTCAGAAAGTCAGGTAAGGATGTACAAACCAGGGGCAATTAGTCAGCTGTGACTAGACCTGGAATTACACAGACTTGGCCAACTCTGTGAAATACAGAGGGCAACACAGCAGATGTTGGGAAATGCCGGATCTGGAGAACGTAGGCTAGGGTCTGCTCCACTTCCCCTGGCAACCTCTAGACTTCAATAGTAGGTTTAGAGAGTGCTCTCTCGCCTCACTGAACGGGGGTTATAAAGCAGGAGAGTGACTCTTGCAAATGAAGCTAGACTGAGGACTGGGAAGTCTAGAGAAAAGTCTACCAGATGTAACTACTCATCACATTGTTGTTGTTCAGTTGCTCAGTCCTGTCCGACTCTTTGTGACCCCATAAAGTGCACCACAGCAGGCCTCCCTGTCTATAACCAACTTCCAGAGCTCAACCAAACTCACATCCATTGAGTTGGTGATGCCATCCAACCATCTCATCCTCTGTCATCCCCTTCTCCTCCCACCTTCAATCTTTGCCAGCATCAGGGTCTTTTCTAATGAGTCAGTTTTTCACATCAGGTGGCCAAAGTATTGGAGCTTCAGCATCAGTCTTTCCAATGAATATTCAGGGTTGATTTCCTTTATGATTGACTGGGTTGATCTCTTTGCAGTCCAAGGAGATCTGGAGGAGACTCTCAAGAGTCTTCTCCAACACCACAGTTCAAAAGCATCGATTCTTTGGCACTCAGCCTCTTTTTGGTCCAACTCTCATATCCATATGTGACTACTGGAAGTGCCATAGCTTTGATGGACCTGTGGGCAGAGTAATGTCTCTGCTTTTTAATACACTGTCTAGGTTGGTCATAGCTTTTCTTTCAAGGAGTAAGTGTCTTTTAATTTCATGGCTGCAGTCACTGTCTGCAGTGATTTTGGAGCATATGACAGCTCGGGAGCAGAAGGAAAATGTACATTCCAGGTGTAGAGGTTGGGAATGGAGGTTTTGCATCACATATAAAGGTTTTCTATAAAATATCGTGACATTGTGTGATTTAGCCACAAAATTACACTCTATGATTTAGCCACACACTTTTGAAAGCTAAAACAGAACTAAGAAAGAGATGCAAATAATTATTATATTTAAAGAACTTCTGATAGAAGAATTATTTGTGTTCATGGCTAATTTTAACTTTACCTACACCTTAAAATGCACTGTTCTTGACAATTTTATGGAGACTATATTCTCTGAAGAAAATAGGAATAAGAATAATACTTTTCAAGGGAAATGGGCTGTTTTCAAATAAAATAAATCGGTAGAAAAGGAAATGAAGACTTTTTTGCTCATGACTATTTAAGCCAAATTGTATGAGCTTGTTATTTATTTTAAAACTCCAAGTATTTGAAGTGTTGATCTTGTTGGCAATGTCTTATGATTGCCTCCTCTACTTTTACAGCTTTGACAACTTCCTTGGGCTGTTTCCCTCGAGACCATGATGGTAATGGTCAGAACAGGTACACCTAGTCTTCATCACTCTTATAAGGATGCAGTTGGTGTGAGTGGGTAAAAACTTCTTGTAATGAAATCCCGTTCCAATTACTACCGTGTAGAACTTAAAGCATCAGCAGAATACAGTGGGAACAATTCAGCATCTTCTTTTTTTTCACTCAGCTCAGATATTATTACTTTTTAAACTTTTGTCTGCAGGAATCCATCAATGTCCTTTTTCAAACTCCCTAAAACACTCTCCAAAGAGGATTCAGAGATAGGTAATTTTCTCTTATCTGAGTTTTCATGGAATTTTAGTTCGAGTTTTATTGTATTTTTAAGAGCCCTCTAGATGCCCATACAGAGAGTCAAGTTAAGATACACATGCTACAATGCATTCATAACCTTAACATATTCTTTTCAAAGAATAATAGGAGTAATCATTCCTTTGTTCGGAAGAGAAGCAGCCCAGGCTCTTCTCAATACCTCTAAAGGTTTGGGGAAAAAAATGCCCTTAGCTTGTTACATGGTGTTTCAACAAAAGTCATTGCAAGTGTTTATAATATGCATTAACAAATAGACATGGTGAATTTTCTATGATGTTGACAATGGAACATCAGTTTTTTAAATCTGTCTGGAAAATTTAAATGGGAAGACAATGGAAACAGTGACAGACTTTATTTTCTTGGGCTCCAAAATCACTGTGAATGGTGACTGCAGGCATGAAATTAAAAGATGCTTGCTCCTTGGAAGAAAAGCCATGAGAAACCTAGACTGTATATTATAAAGCAGAGACATTACTTTGCCTGCAAATGTCCATATGGTCAAAGCTATGTTTTTTCTAGTTGTCATGTACAGATGTGAGAGCTGGACAATATAAAAGGATGAGTGCCGAAGAATTGATGCCTTTGAACTGTGGTGCTGGAGAAGACTCTTGAGAGTCCCTTGGACAGCAGGGAGATCAAACCAGTCAATCCTAAAGGAAATCAACCCTGAATATTCATTAGAAGGACTGATGTTGAAGCTGAAGCTCCAATACTTTGGCCACCTGATGTGAAAAACTGACTCATTGAAAAAGATCCTGATGCTGGGAACGATTGAAGGCAGGAGAAGGGGACGACAGAGGATGAGATGGTTGGATGGCATCACTGACTCAATGGACATGAGTTTGAGCAAACTCTGGGAGATAGTGAAGGATAGGGAAGCCTGGCGTGCCACAGTCCATAGGGTCGCAAAGAGTTGGACATGACTTAGTGACTGAACAACAACAACAAAATGCCTTGATTCTGTTAGGACAGTAAAAGGAAGGCTTTCTTTGTCTTTGTTGACTTGAAATGTCCTTTCATGAAGCAACACTCTGGCAGTCCAGTCACAGATTGAAGGAGAGAAGAGACCAATATTTGTTTCCAGAAATGTTTTCTGACATTTAGCAACTGAAGTTATTTGTTTCTTTATGCTTTATAGTCATTTTGGGAATCTTAAAGCCTGAGACAGCTTCCTCTTGTTTCTTCATTTTTCCCTTCTCATTTCCAGATATGTTTTTAAAATAAAGGCAAGAATGGTTTCTCTGCAGTTATATTTCATTGAAATACTTTGTTCAGCTTCCGTCTTCATCTTCTCCTCTTTCTCAACAGCTTTTCTAGAAAGCAATGACCGAAAATTTGTAACAATGAACAACGAAAGGAAAGTTCATCTGCACTTACTGTTTTCTTGATCATGAAATTTCCAAATTGAAAATAATTACCCTAATAAGGGTATTTCTTAATAGGTAAGGTAATTCTTAACTATCATGTTGAAAATTGTTTCCTACATTTTGTTTTTTACATGGTTCACTCAACGAAGATGAATTCTTTCACCTAGTGAAAGCATGATGTAGAATTTTGGCATGGATGCTACCATCAACATAAATTTATCTAGTTTGCTTATATGAATGCCATCTGCTTATAGGCAAGTTCACCTGCATAAAATCTAGAAAAAACACTTAGGGCCATTTAAACTCATTCCTTGAATCAAAATGTTGTTTAAGCACCTACAATATAGAAGATCGGATGTTATCCTTTTTAAGGACATGAAGATACGTTCGGCTCTGTTCTGCTTTTAAGCAATGTGTAGCAATTATTAAAGACAAATGATTGCAAGAGGCAGTAAGAAGATGTCAGTTCTGACAGTGTGAACTGCCAGAGGACAGAGAGCTCATGGAGCTCTGTTCAGAGAAGGCTTCCTCGGTTGCACTTGATAAATGAGGTATAAATAAGCTACCTCTGAATAGAGGTATGTACAGGTCTGGAAGAGATACATACGGGGTAGAAGGGAGGGTTCATGCTGCAGATGGAGAGCAGCACACAATTAAAAACTTCATCAGCAGAATGTTGCAAGGAGTATCTGGGTTGAGTGGGAAGGGTGGTGAACAGGTCAGTCAACCTGGAGGAGAGAGAGCCCAGACAGGAGACTACGGAAAAACACCCGAGGAATTCATTTAAATGCTATTCAAATGAGGATTTTCAGCTGTGACTTCAGCAAGTCAGAATAAATAAATTCCTCTCCAAGTGGAATTAACCCTGTTGTCTCAGTAACTGCTTCAAGTTTCTGTATCAAGACTGGATGGCTAAACAGTCCCAGCCGATGGGCTTTATTTTGTTTGCCATGCTTTTGACAACAGCAGGGAAACGCATATTTTCTTTTCAAGGTGTGTCTATCTATCAGCCGGGAGAAGGAAATGGAACCCACTCCAGTACTCTTGCCTGGAAAATCCCATGGACAGAGAAGCCTGGTAGGCTATAGTTCATGGGGTTGCACAGAGTCTGACACAAGTGAAGTGACTTAGCAGCAGCAGCTATCTATCAGCCAGTGTCAAGGTTCTCAGAGGGACCCCTCAGTGGAGGGGGAGCACGTGGCCTTACATGCGAGCCCCTTGATACACACCCACACATACGCAAATCCATTTGTATGGATCCCTTCTACCCTGTATCTATTTTGGACGGAATTTACATAGGGATTGCTGAACAGCCGGTGTATGGTAAATAGTCCTGGCTTCACCAGACCCAGGGGAAGGGTTTGCTTTGATCTGCATCTCTTCCTGTTATTTACAGGCATCTTTGATGATGACAATAAACGGATCAACCCTTCCGCAGTCTATTCATTTCTTACAAACGTGCATGGTCTTTGATCACAGCTCTAGGCTATAATCTATAATTAACCTATATTCAGAGACTGTCTGTGAAAACCACCCAGGTGTTTTTTTCTCCTGTTGTTTTTTTCAGGTGAACTCTGTGAGCAGGTGTCACTACACATCACCAACTTTTCTAAGACCAAAGTCAAGAGCACACATTAAAATAGTACTCCAGTAAATTGTTCTGCAAGGGTTCTTAATGTATAGTTAGAACAATGGCATACAATCTTGCTTTTCACAATGTACTCCCGAACAAAATTATTTAAAGTCATTTGTCTGGTAAATTACTGAACATTTCATAACAAATCATCCTTGCTAGAAAATAATTCATTGGGAGACATATTGATGATAGGTTTGGATTTTGGAAAATGGTAATTTATAGGATAGGCTCCGCTGTCTTGATGACCTTCTCTAGACTGTACTAGTAGTTTACTTATTCTTTCCTCTTCTTTGCTTTCCAACATATCAGAGAATAATTCATATCTTCGCTAACCTTTGCAAATGATTTCCCCAAAGGTTTTCCTTCATCAATATCAGTGAAAACTAACCCTTCGTCACCATCTTTTAAAAAGTAATTAGCCATGAATAATTGTTCCATCCTGACATCTGAATTGATTTTCTTTTTCTTTTTTTTTGAAGTTAAATCTGTGGATTGTGACTATGCGAGAATGCTGTCACCCTTTTATTTTTCTGTTTCTTATTCTGCTTTTCTGCGAAGGCTCTGGATTTGTTTTGTAGAGTTTAACACCATGCTGAACATTTTCCTAGTTTTATTATATGTTCCCTTCCAAAGTAGAAGGATGGATTTTCCTAACTAGCTTTATTAGGTTCAACTCTGGAATATTTTACTTAATGGGTTATTTTCCTGACAGTTCCTATGCAACATTTATATGGGAAAAGTGTGTTGCTTGATTAAAAATATCCCCATTAAGATATTTTTTCCCCCAGGATTTTTCTTGAAGTTACCTTCTGGCTGCATAAAAGTAAAATTCAAAAAATTACCTTTGTACAGGGAGTGAGCTGGTCACCCTGTAACAAACTCAAGACCCTTGAACACCGCCATGGAAGAGGGCCAGGACAGAGGATAAAGGAAAATTAAACAGACCCTGCCTGCTTAGCTCCTGTTTCTAACACTCAGCTGGGATTTAGTCTCTCTGCTCCACTAGAGAGCTACCCTGGAAAATTATTCAACAACTTTGGCTGTTACAGGCGCCAAGAGGTTAGTTATGCCTCTGCTTGCTGGTCTCCATTAGTCACTGATTTGCTTCTGGGCATAATTCGAGGGATTAATTTTTATCTACAAATCCCTGTAAGGTTGGGCCCTGGTTATCTTGGCAATAACGTTTCTACTCACTCCAAAGGCAACTAAGATTCATGAGGGAGATTCCTTGATAGAATTATATATGCCGAGCAGCCAGGGCTCTGTGCTTAAACAGGTAACCTTACTGTTGTGTGACTAGCATTGGCAGTAAACAGGTATTTTATGTTCTGCCAAGATTTTACTATCAGATACCCTCTCCTGTTAGCTCTTTAATGAGACAAGGTCTTTTCCCCCCATTTGCTATATTGGAGCCTTGCTTAGATTTATGTCTAATTCAGAAGCAGCTGTTCCCAGTGGCGTCCTGGTACTTAAAGCCTGAACCATGTCTGGTGTTAGCAATTTGAAAAGCCTTTGTAGCTCGGATACTGATCTTATATGATGCTGGTGGCTTGGTAAATACTCATGGAAGCAAACAGAAGTGAAAATAGTGCACAGCATTAACAGAGTGTTGAAAGCCTGGGATACACCTCAAATTTGAAGCCAACTCAGCCATCAAACCACTCTCTTTCTTGGCAAAGGTAATCTCTCTCTGTTTCAATTTCCAAAGTTAGAATATAGGGATTATACAATTTTCTAAACTTTAGCTTCTATGGAGAATGATAACGATTACTCATTGGAAGTGAGGTTGCAATTAGAAAGTTTGCAACCAGAACACGAAAGGAAGTAATACTAATTAAAACCATATATACAGAAGAGGGTCTATTTTCTAGTAATCTGAAAATCTCCTCAATAATACAAATGCAGCTGAATTTGACCTTTTGCTGTTTTGGTCACCTGGTTAAATGAGGTCGACTTTTCGCTGTCCTGGCAACTTTTAAGAAAATGAAACAAAATATGGATCTAGCAAACGCAGCCAAAAGAAGACAATTTTGCAAACTCTTTGCCTTGTCTGGGAGTTTCTAGGCCAATGGCTCTAACTTGTTACCTTCTGAAAAAAATTTGGCCACCTGATTAGAAGAGCCGACCCATTGGAAAAGACCCTGAGGCTGGGAAAGATTGAGGCCAAAAGGAGAAGCGGGCAGCAGATGATGAGATGGTTAGATGGCATCACTGACTCAATGGACATGAATCTGAGCAAACTCCAGGAGATAGTGAGGGACAGGAGAGCCTGGTGTGCTGCAGCCCATGAGGTCACAAAGGGTCAGACACAGCCTAGCAACTCAACAACAACAACAATAAGGAGAAAGGAGAAATAAAGAGAAAGCTGACATGTAGCTTCTTGATCTAAAAAAAAGTGACTTTTTTTCCTTTTGACCAAATCTGGTCCTTGGAGAAGGTCACTACCACCCAGCCCCGGTGCTTGCCTGAACCTTGGCACTTCTTGAGCTGTCTGGGTGGACTGATTTGCTAATGTGGTGAGTGCTTATCGAGGGGTGACCACCTGGGACTGTAGAAGCGGACAGATAGGACCCCCACTCTCACAGGTCTCAGATTCCTCATGAGGAGACCAACAAAATTCAGTAAAATGAAAAATAAAGAAAATGGCAGGCTACTCTAAGGCCAGGGAAAGAGACCATGAGGTGCTGAGGGAGATAATGGTGCGACTCTTCTTCCTAGGATATCTGCTCTGAGGAGGAGACATTTCAGCTGATGCTTAAAAACCAGAGAGGATCCTCCCTATGGAAGTTGCTGGAAAAGTGACTCAGGCAGAAGAAACAGCCTGTGAGAAAGCCTGAGGCCAGAACAAAGAGGGCCTGGGGCTGGAGGGTAGGGCATCTGAGAGGAGCCCGGCTTGCTGAAAAGGATTCTGGGATCATCCCAAGGGCAGCGGAAGCCTCTGAAGAGCTGTAAGTGGAGGGCTAACACGAGCTGACCCTCCAAATCTTGCTCCTTTGTGGAGGACGGGCCAAGATTTCCACCACTTGAGGAGCTCTTACACGCGCTCTCTGCCCTGCAGGGCCAAGGTCACCTCTCACCTCGCCAACCCAACAGCCTCTCGACTAGCGTCTCCAGTCCAGCCTTCCTCTGTTTAATCTACTCTCCACACTGCAGTCGGAGTGATCCCTGCACAGCACAGACGTGATGTTTCTCCACTCCAGCTTACGCACCTATGGCGGCTGCCCGTTGCTCATGGGAAGACCACACCTTCTCTGACCAATGCCTGCACCAGCCCGGCCCCCGCTGCCGCCTGGGGCAGGAGAGCTGAGCACTCCCTCCCGCCTTTCTGGACTCCAGCCACACAAGCGCTTCTGCTCGTTTCCTGAATGTGTGATCACGCGGCTCCTTGCTTCAGTGCCTTTGCACATTCTGTCACCCTAAACATCTATTCCCCTCACCTTTACAACTCCTAGTTCCCCTAGTTCAGGGGTTCTTTAATGTGCATCAGAATCAGCTTCTCCATTTCCAAAATAGGAAAAGAATACATATCTCTCTAGGGACATAGTGAGAAGTGTGTAGCCAGTTCCTAAAAAGTAGGAAAAAAAAAAATGCTCCTCAAGTCCACACCTCCTACCTCTGTTGCCATCAGGAAGTCTGGAGCTGGGATCTGGTACTCAGGCAATGAGTAGCATCTAAGCATGTGATGGGGCTTCCCTGGTTGCTCAGATGGTAAAGAAGTCTGCCTGCAACGCAGGAGACCTGGGTTTGATCCGTGTGTCAGGAAGATACCCTGGAGAAGCAAATGGCAACCCACTCCAGTATTCTTGCCTGGAGAATCCCATGGACAGAGGAGCCTGGCAGGCTACAGTCCTTGGCATCACAAAGAGTCGGACATGACTGAGTGACTTACACACACAAGCATATAATTCTGGAATTGTTGTTCAGTCACCAAGTCATGTCCAACTCTTCGAGACCCCAAGGACTATAGCACGCCAGGCTTCCCTGTCCCTCATCATCTCCTGGAGTTTGTTCAAGCTGGTGTCTGTTGAATTCGTGATGCCATCCAACCTCAGCTCAAAGCAGGGAAAAGGCTGCGTGCCCTTGGACTGGAAGGTTGGCCTGGAACTCGGTGCTGTGAGTAAATACCCCCCTCACTAGCGCCATCTCTCTGTGAGTCACTCTGCGACCCTGTGGACTGGAGCCCGCCAGGCTCCTCTCTCGTAGGATTCCCCAGGCAAGAAGAGTGGACTGGGTTGCCATGCCCTCCTCCAGGGGATCTTCCCGACCCAGGGATTGAACCCACCTCTCCTGCATTGCAGGTGGATTCTCTACTGCTGAGCCACCACCTACCTACTAACTGTGAGGATTCAGAGATAAAACATGTAAGTTGTATCAGCAGTGTCTGACACAGTATTCAGGGATGCTATTATTTTTTCATTATTCTGTTTTCTATCTCTTGTATGTGGCTCATTCAGAGAACTCAAATGACTCTGAAGAGTGGGCTCCCCTTTACCTTAATCTGTGGGGGTACAGCATGGAAAGACTGGGGCATCTCCAGAAGTACAGGTGACCCACTGGGATGTCGGGGTGACTGAAGTCAGGCCTGGGCATCTGGTCTGCCTGCGGTGTGTGGACCTCAGACTCCCAGGCCAGAATCCAGGCCCTGAGCTTGCCCTCCCTGCCTGGCTTTGAGAGAACTCATTTATCTCGGGAGGGGTGATACACGTGATGGCCATTGCCTTTCTCATCTCAGTGATTGTACACCTGTGCGTGTGCCATTTTTGTTTTGAGGCCACCGATTTTTCCTCCAAGACTAAGTCCAGTTGTCACCAACTCCAGGCAGCTTTCCGCACAGTTGAGTAACTGACGCCCCATGTGCTTCGTACTGCAACCCAGACTTCCTTCTATTGGAAGACTGATGGTTATCGGTTACAACTGTTGAGGGTACATTTCCATCTCCCTCACTAGACTACAGCCAATTTGAGAGGAGCAATCCTCCCTGTTCCCACTGCTTAGGACAGATTAGACATTTAAAATAAGCTCCGTGGAGTGTTTGAATGTATCAGAGCAGCTTTCTTCTGTGACCAGCTTTCTTCTGTGACTCAGGAAGTATCAGTTATCCCTCTGGAGCAGGAACCCAGAACACCAGAAACTAATAGAGAAAGAGGATTTAGAGCAGGAAGGTAAAACATGAGCCTTCTTTACAATTCTGCTTAGAGTCGGTATGTTTTGAAGAACTTTGTTGCCACACATTTTCAAGGAGGTACTCCGAGGATTCAAGTGGTTGACTTCAACACACTTAAATATTACACTGAGTTCTTAACAGGTGATGAACACACACTCTTAATTCTGCAGTGCATCTTTGTAGGTGTATGCAGAAACCTGCTTATGGGATCTTCTTGACAGGCCCTTTTCCCATATTTCACCCTTTACTTATGCAGCATATGCTGATCAAGTTCATATTTCAGACAGTGACAAACAAGAGAACCCCAGCAAAAAGGAACACATCTAGCAATGCAAGGAAAGCATTAACTCCCTGGTGTCTGCCTAGCAGAGTCGCGCATTCCCCCAGGTCCAAGAACTGAGAAGGAAATTTGTCCTACAAACATATGCAACCACAATCTGCCCTCAGATTGGCAGTTTTTCTCTGTATGAGAATACTGAACTTTTCTAAAGCTGTCACCACAGTAGTGAAAATAGGTAGCCTCTGTGGAGAGGTAAGATATAGAATAATGGACGATTCCATCAGCATCATACTGCAACCTGGGCTTCCTTCTTTTGGAAGTGTGATGGTTATGGGTTGTAACTGTAGAGTGTATAGTTCTATCACTCACACTAGACTACAGCCAACTTCAGAGGTGCCTGCCTTCCAGTGGCTGCTTAGCCATCTTTCTGCCTACTCGAATGGGGTGCTCATGAATCTTCTAGTCCCCCACGTTCCAGGCACAGGGCAGGATTGTACTTTTCCACTCTCTTCCAACAGCAGGCTTTGACTTGTGACTTGCTTTTGCCAATGGAATGTGGACAGAAGTGATATATGTGGCTTCCTTTTTCTGCTTTGGTGAGGTGTGGACTCTGCTCCCTTGGGTCCCTGACTGAATGCATCGGGCAGAGCCCTCACTGTTGGCTGACATCAGGCACAAGCACGAGTGAGAAATAAACTTTGCAGTGTAAGCCGCTGAGATTTGTGAGACTATCCTTTCCTGAATGGTATAATGGAAAAGAGCAAAGTCATTCAGTCTATAGATGTATACGTGAATCTATATTCTTTCTGCAAGCACAGCAAATTCTAAATTATTGTATTGGTTTTATGTTGTCATCACAAAGCTTCCCCCAAACAGAAAGACAAAAAAATTGTAAGATTTTCAAATTTTTATTTCTGGTACATTTTCACTGCTTCATTAAACATCACCATATAAAGCTGTTAGTTCAGTTCAGTTCAGTTCAGCTCAGTCACTCAGTCATGTCCGACTCTTTGCGACCCCATGAACCGCAGCACACCAGGCCTCCCTGTCCATCACCAACTCCCTGAGTCCACCCAAACCCATGTCCATCGAGTCGATGATACCATCGAGCCATCTCATCCTCTGTTGTCCCCTTCTCCTCCTGCCCTCAATCTTCCCAGCATCAGGGTCTTTTCCAATGAGTCAGCTCTTCGCATCAGGTGGCCAAAGTATTGGAGTTTCAGCTTCAGCATCAGTCCTTCCAATGAACACCCAGGACTGATCTCCTTTAGGATGGACTGGTTGGATCTCCTTGCAGTCCAAGGGCCTCTCAAGAGTCTTCTCCAACACCACCAATTTCAAAAGCAGAAATTCTTCAGTGTGCAGCTTTCTTTATAATCCAACTCTTACATCCATACATGACCACTGGAAAAACCATAGCCTTGACTAGACGGACCTTTGTTGGCAAAGCAATGTCTCTGCTTTTTAATATGCTGTCTAGGTTGGCCATAAGTTTCCTTCCAAAGAGTAAGTGTCTTTTAATTTCATGGCTGCAGTCAACATCTGCAGTGATTTTGGAGCCCAGAAAAATAAAGTCAGCCACTGTTTCCACTGTTTCCCCATCTATTTGCCATGAAGTGATGGGACCAGATGCATGATCTTAGTTTTCTGAATGTTGAGCTTTAAGTACTAATTATTTGTTAAAGTTTTAAAGTTATAATTATCACAATAACCATGACTAATGCACTAATAAGGATTTGGGGTTGCATTGCAGATGATTAAATTGGTACATTTTGTGAGCAGGTGACAGAGGATGATTAAAAAGAAATCCAGGGCTCCTGTACCAGAAAGAGCGATTTATTATCTTGTTTTGACAAGTGCAGTTTAGCTTTAATTGTAAGTGATAACAGTTCATAAGGGGAGTGGAAATGTTCTGGGATTCATTTGAGAAAGGTGATCCAAACACCTCCAGACTGCACACTGTTCTTAAGTCTGCTGAGAAATTAGGTGTGACATTGCCAAGTTTCCATGGGAAAATGATTATGTTTGTAGATTGAGAGAGAATGAACCTAAATCATTCTATTGTATATTCTGCTTGACGGACACACAGATTTGCCTAATCAAGGACGTGGAATGCCAATAATTGAATGTCTTCTATTTTCCAATTTTCAGAAAACTACTTGATAATTCAAGTTTCTTTGTCTCCCCCCAGCAAGAATCACTCACATGCCCTGTGTTCATTTACATTCTTCTGTTATGGTCTGGTGGTAATCCAAGGTTTTCTAATTGATTAGCTATGCACAGTTTGTTTCAAACCAGTGCAAACTCCCACCTTCTCCTGGTCTTCTTGCTTCTTTTTCATGTGCAATATTGGGAGATTTCTCAACTTCTGGAAATGTGATGGCTATTGTTTGAAAAACTCTAGTTGAGCTGTTCCAGAACCAAACTTGGGTCCACTTGCTGGCTAACAGTAAAGCCAATCTACTGACACCAGGCTGTGGTGGAGGAAAGTGCAGTGTTTATAGCAGGGCACCCAGCAAGGAGTCTAGGGAAGCTAGTGCTCAAAACACGCAAACTCCCTGATGGGTTTCAGGAAAGCAGTTTTTAAAAGCCAAGTGAGGGAAGGGCATTCTAGGGTGTGTGATTAGCTGTGCACAGTTCTCTGATTGGTTGATGATAACAGGACAGCATCACAGGGGTTAACATTATCTGTCCTTAGGCAATAGGAGGTCTGGGGACTACCTGCTTATGGTCAGCGAGTAGTTAATTTATTCTATTTGGTGGTGGTTTTAGCATCTGCAAAGAACCTCAGAAAATGTGCATCAGATACTATTAGCAGGGTTTGATCCCTGGGTTGGGAAGATCTCTTGGAGAAGGAAATGGCAACCCACTCCAGTATTCTTGCCTGGACAATCCCATAAACAGAGGAGCCTGGAAGGATACAGTCCATGGAGTTGCAAGAGTTGGACACGACTTAGCGATTAAAGCTAAGGTACTTCAGAGAGGTGCTAAAGCAGGGGATATGGGGAGGGGTCTGCCCCCATAGGATCCTATCTGTGTCTCTTATCTAGCCCAGGAAAAAAGAAAATATGCAAAATTAGAAACTGAAAACTGAATTATGCATTAACTATTTGATATCAAAACCTTTCCAAATGTCTTGAGACATTTTTGTTTAATCTTAGATTTTTTTTTTCTTTCTTAAACATAATCTCATCTATTTTTTTTTCCCAACACAAGTAGGCTTAATTGTTATTACAATAATATAAACATTTGCATATAAATTATACATCAGAATGAAAGATATCCCAGAAAGCAATTGGATATAGTTTCCTGCCTTCCCTTATTCTATTACTTTAAATTCAGGTGATATAATCTCTCTTTAAACTTCTCTCAGGATTACTTTGCATTACTCCTTATTTGGTCCTTGGAAAGCTTCTGCAGATGAAAGGTTATTTACTATAGCCCTTGCACTCGCTAAAACTTAATAGGAAAAATACTTATAAGCGGCACAGTGGTATCTGTCAGAAAAGCCATAATTTGGTTTCAGAAAGCTGTCTGATCCTTTTTATTTTCCTTAGACTCTGCCAACTGACACAAAATTGTGTATTGGTGACTGAAATGGACAAAAAGCAAATGTCTCCAGGAACGGGGAGCTCAGAGGTTCTCAGCTTTCTTTCTTCCTTTTATGGATGCATCCATCTCAGGCTAGAGAGTCCCACCTCAGAAGTGTGTGTTGGGGTCAGCCAGCATGTCAGCGATTCTGGGAGGTAGATGTGTGGTTGGAGTGGCTCCAGAGGTCATTTTGACACTTCCTTGTGGTGAAAAAGAGGTGTGGGGTGGGGGGCCCTTCACCCCTTGAAAATCCCTGTTCTGGTTTTGATGGAGAAAATATCTAGTGTGGAGGAGGAAATTAGCTAAACCCCTAAGTTCTCCTTAAACTGAAATATTTTAGGTGCATTTTGTCAAGTTATTGAGAATTTCAAATAACTTATTTTTTATAGCCATCTAAAGCTTCTGGATCACAAATACCAGAGTCAGGAAGGGACCCTTTATTCTGTCGATCTTAAATAAGTGGGCCCCCATCCTCCTGCTGTGCAGAGCAACTTCTGAGGAAATGGCAACATAAAATGGGCCTCCAAGGGTTCTGAGAAGGCTGTGGTAGTTCTTGATGGTTTCCAGGTACCCTGTGTGCGCTGTCTATGTGGTTTACCAGTTGCTCACTTGGTCCCTTTGGTTTCTGGATTTACTAAAGCAACAGCTAAGTCTGTGCATGAGCCTTTTCATTTTTTGTTATTTTTTTAAGGATTTTTCTTTTGATGTGGACCATTTTTTTTTAAGTCTTGATTGAACTTGTTACAATATTGCTTCTTTTTTATGTTTTGGATTTTTTTTGTCTGTGAGGCATTTGGGATCTTAACTCCCCAACCAGGAATCAAACTGGTACTCCCTGTGTTGGAAGGCAAAGTCTTAACCACTGAGCCACCAGGGAAGTCCCTTCAGTGTTCCTTTTTTTCTTAATATTTGTATTATCTGTGCCTCCCTCATCTAATACATCTTTCTCCCTCCCCCACAGCATTCCTGTCCCTAGCTATTTTAAGGCCTCAATAGAAGATTGACTTTTACAGCCTCAGGGCCTCTCAGCTTTCTGATGTGTTCACAGCCTTCCAGCCAAATGTTTCCTGAGGCTTTTGCTTCCAACCTTGATTCTGCCTTGTCTATGCTCCTCCCCTTGTCTGGAATGTGCTTCTGGCTTCCTCTGCACCTGTGATCATCAGTGTGTCCTGAGAGGCTTCCCAGCTCAGGGAATGGCATCACCTCCGCTGCGTTGCCTGAGACAAAAATACAGTAGGGGGCAGTCTTACTGCTTCTTTTCCCTCCTTCCACCACCTATCCGCCGGCAACCTCTGTCAATTCTATTACCAAATACATTCCCCACCTTCTAAGGACTCCTACCACCTCCCCAGTGATGAGTGTCTCCAAGTTACCACCTGCCCTGAATGACTACAGAAGATCCTTACCCAGTCTCCCTATTTCCATGAATGACTCACAGGAACCATTTTCCATTTAGCAGCCAAGATGATCTTTGCAAAGTATAAATCAGGTGATGCTATTATCATCTCCTGCTGAAACCTCCCTGGTGGCTTCCAATGGCTCTGGGTAGCTGGTCTTAGGTACCTCCTAACCTCCCTACCTGCTTCTCCGGTTTATTATGTTCTTGCTTCACAGGCCTTCCTTCTGTTCCTTAACAACGGAAACATCTTCTCCTCCAGGACTTGGTATTTGTGGTTCCATCTTCCTGGAATCTACTTAGCCCCACATCTTTGCTTCTTAAAATTCAAGTGTAAGCTCAAATGTCACCACCTCAGAGAGGATGTCCTCACTCACCCTGCAGAAAATAATCCCTCCTACCTAGTCTCTCTGTATCCCATTAGTGTGTTTTCTTTTCACTGACATTCTTATTTATAATCATTTGCTTATTGTCAAGCTCCCCTACACACAAAGAGGGATACTATTGCTATTAACCACTCAGTGGATTCCTTGTGCCCAGATCAAGGCCAGCCTATAAATATTGGCTGTCTGAGAGAAGACTTCTGAAATACTGCTTCCTTCACGAATGCCCAGGGTCTTTGCTCCTCTATGAGCATCTGCCCTGCATTTCTGTACTGGTTGCTCCTGTTAGAGTTGAAGCTTTTCAAAGGCCTGGGCTCTCTTCAGGCTTCCCAGCTGGCTCAGCTGGTAAAGAACCTGCCTGCCACTGTAGGAGATGTAAGAGCCACAGGTTCGATCCCTGGACCAGGAATATGCCCTGGCAGAAGGGGTGGCAACCCACTCCAGTATTCTTGCCTGGAGAATGCCATGGACAGAGGAGCCAGGCAGGCTACAGTCCATGGGGTTGCAGAGAGTCAGACACAACTGAGGTGACTTAGCACATGCTCTATTCAACTTTTTCTCCTCCAGAGTGCTTTTTGTGGGGTATACCTTTAATATATATTTACTGGATTCAATTATACTTTGTGTTGTTAAAGGAAATTGAGTCAAAACTTTAAGTAGCACTTTGTAGTGTCTGAGGGAAATAGGAAACAGTTAGCAACAGCCTCCAACAGTTACTACACAGTGTGTTCATTTCCAGATATTAATTCTCCAGTATGCCTTATTTCAGATTTTCCTATACAAGAGCTCTCACTACAGAACCTGCTACCAGTTGATTGGTTCTAAAGGGGAGGAAGCAAGACTGGTAAAGAGATGAGCAAAGGGAAATGCTTATGTCTTCAAAGGTTTCGCCAGTACTTACCATGTGTCCTGAATTTCTGACCATGTGTAGGCAGGGAGGTGGATTGGAGGTCATAGGAAGACAGATAACTGTCTATAAGCAGAGGCAAGAGAAACAAGCAGAAAAAAGGAATGATAAAAAGAAGCCTGATATTCAAACTTCAACTTTGGAGTCAGACTAGGGAGGATATGGGCTTCCCAGGTAGCTCAGCTTGTAAAGAATCCGCCTGCAATGTGGGAGACTCCAGTTCGATCCCTGGATTGGGCAGATCCCCTGGAGAAGGGATAGACTATCCACTCCAGTATTCTTGGGCTTCCCTGGTGGCTCAGATGGTAAAGAATCCACCTGCAATGTGAGAGACCTGGGTCTGATCCCTGGGTTGGGAAGATCCCCTGGAGGAGGGCGTGGCAAACCACTCCAGTATTCTTGCCTGGAGAATCCCAGGGACAGAGGGGCCTGGCGGGCTGCAATCCACGGGGTTGCAAAGAGTCAGACACGACTGAGCAGCTAAGCACAGCACCGCACAGGGGGGATATAGAAAAGGCTTCCTAAATATCTGCAGTGGCATTGGTTACTGAGCTCTCCATAGCAGGTAAAGAAAAGGCACTCTCAACCCTCCATAACGTGTAAATTGCTTTTAGTCACTCTCCCCAGGACAGCAAGGCATGTCAGCTTGCAAGTTGTTAGGCTGCCAATCCTATTGTCAGGCAACTCGGACATTTGAATTCAGATGTGCTGAAATTCCATTTGGGGGTTTTCTGCCACAAATCCCTAACATCTAAAGAGACCTCTGCCTAGAAAACGAGTAAGCTTCACACATCAAATCTCTTCAAATATATTTAAATAGCTCTGCTCAAAAGATCCTGGAAACAAGTTAAAAATTGAGGTATTCAACAAGGGTGAGGACAGGTGAGAGGAAGGGTAGGCGGTGATTGCAGGAAGAACATCAGTCATGCTTTCAGAGCAGAGCCGTTCTTCCATTTATATTCGTTTCACAAATATTGGTGGCAAGGCAGTGGATCACAATGCTTTAGAATTTAGGCTTGGAGTCAGAAGGCTTAGTTTAAATCCTGGCCATCTTGTCTATTGGGATAGTTCATCCTTTGTGTCCACTGGACTAGGCTAGGTTATTCAATCACACATGAAACTAGGTGTTGCAGTGAAGATATTTCACATATGTGGATAATTTTTATAGTCAGTCGACTTTACATAAAGGAGATTAACCTTGATAATCTGGGTGGGCCTCAGCTAATCAGCGGAAGGCCTTAAGAGCAAAACTGTGGTTTCCCTAAGGAAAAAGAAATTTCACCTGTGGACTCCACCATAACCTCCCGCCTGAGGGCTCCCAGTCTGGCGCCGGTCTGCCTTACAGATTACAGACTTCTCAGCCAGACTCCATAATTGCATAAGCCAGTTCCTAGAACTCTCTCTCCCATAACTATATCTATATCTGTATATATACACACATATACATGTATAGGGGACTTTCCTGGTGCCCCAGATGATAAAGAATCCACGTGCAATTCAGGAGAAATGGGTTTGATCCCTGGGTTGAGAAGATCCCCTGGAGAAGGGAATGGCTACCCACTCCAGTATTCTTGCCTGGAGAATTCTATGGACAGAGGAGCCTGGTGGGCTACAGTCCATGGGATTGCAGAGTCAAGTCAGACATAACTGGGGTGACTTAGCATGTACACACATGTACGCATACATATATATGTGTATTATATACACACACGGGTGTGTGTGTGCTAAGTCACTTCAGTCCTGTCTGACTCTTTGTGACCCCATGGACTGCAGTCCACCAGGCTCCTCTGTCCATGGGATTCTCCAGGCAAGAATACTAGGCGGGGTTGCCATGTCCTCTTCCAGGGGATCTTCCTGACCCAGGAATTGAACCTGCATCTCTTATATCTCCAGCATTGGCAGGCAGGTTTTTTATCACTAGCACCACCTGGGAAGCCCCTACACACTCTGGCAGTTTTCCACATAAGCTAGTAGGTTTATATATAAACTAGAATGTATGTGTGTGTGTATATATATACACATACATATATATATATATATCTGTATATAAAGTTTATTAGTTTCAGTGCTCTAGTAGAGCCCTGGCTGGTTCATCTAGTAACTGTGCCAACCTTGGGAAAGTTACCTTACCCTCTCTGTGTCTTAGTCTCTTCATCTATAAAATAAGGATATAAACAGTGCCCATCTCACACACCTGTGGAGCGGACTAGGTGACTGAACAAATGCAAGGTCCTTAGATTGGGGACCGACACACGGTAAGCACTCTTCTTAATTATTAAGCACCTGTTGTTTGCTTATGGTCTTGCTGGGACGAAGTAAGAATAAGGAAGAGGAGAGGCCTGACATTAAGAAGCAGGCCATTCCTCAGAGGGTGATAAGGCATGATCACAAGTACAATCAGTCAGAGTGTAACCCTAGCGCGTACTCCTAACTGGGGAAAGGTCGGCTTATAACGCTAATAATACTACTGATGAAGGTAGATAGTATCATCTACTGTGTGCTAAGGATGGCACAATTTCATTTGTTTTCTTCATTTTCCTTTACTTACGTGTTATTTCATCTAACAATCATTCACTGGGCTCTGATCACCGTTCAGTGACAATGACGTGCATGCTCTAGTTGTGTCTGACTCTTTGTGATCCCATGGACTGTAACCCGCCAGGCTCCTCTGTCCATGGGATTCTCCAGGCAGGAATACTGGAGCCAGTTGCCATTTCCTCCTCAAGGGTTAGATATCAATATAAACAGAATTCTAGATGCTAAGGATATAGTAAAAAATTAGATACAAGTGGTCCCTCTCTCCTTGTAATATATATTCTAGTAAAAACTACAAATACTACATAAGTAAAACAAATATATATTAATAATGCAGTTAAGTATGGATAAGTTCTATGAAGAAAGATGAAGCATGGTAAGCACGGTGAGGGGGCACCTGGGGACGTTTAACCTGAGACCCGGAATCATGAGAAGTGGCAGCTTTTGCAGATATCTTGGGGAAGATGATTTTAAGAGAGCCAGTGGAAGGGCCTTTAGATGAGAATAGTCTCGACACACTGGAGGGAAATAAAGAAGACCCTTGTGGCCACAGCAAAGCGAACAGTGGGGAGACAAGGAAGCAAATGAAGTAGGCAAGGGAATTAGAGCCTACATCTTATAGGGCCTGTAGGCAATGTCAAGTCATGTTACTTTGATAAGTATGATGGGAATATATTGCTGTGTCTGGAGTAGGGAAGGCCATCATTTCCTGTCAGTGCTGGGTTAAGTGGGGGCTGTGGTGGAGGGGGCCTTGGGGGCTAGTGCGGCAGGGAGACTGCTTGTGCGGCCAGCAGGGCAGAACAGGTGGGGGCGATGCTGGCTGTTACTCAGGGGGGAGAGATGGAGGAGATCACAAGGGGACGGTATTCGGGGTGGGTTTGGGCCTGAAATGAGGGTGCAGTTGCTGTCTTGCCATCTCCAAGCTTCGCAGAGCCCCGGAGGCCTATGTCTGAGTTCCCTCATTGCTGCCAGATATGCCCCCAGCGGCTGCTGCTGCTGCTAAGTCGTGTCCGACTCTGTGCGACCCCATAGATGGCAGCCCACCAGGCTCCCCCATCCCTGGGATTCTCCAGGCAAGAACACTGGAGTGGGCTGCCATTTCCTCCTCCAGTGCATGCATGCATGCTAAGTCTCTTCAGTCGTGTCCGACTCTGTGCGACCCTATGGACAGCAGCCCACCAGCCTCCTCTGTCCACAGGATTATCTAGGCAAGGATACTGGAGTGGACTGCCATTTTCTTCTCCATATATGCCCCCAACCCAGCAGCACAGGCTCCCTCTCTGGCCAGTTCCTGTAGCAATCAGACCAGTCCTCCACCGAGCAGGTTTCCCTGTCCTGCCAGCCTGTAAGATGCTTCAAACAGCCAGTCACTTAAGGGAAGGGCCACTGCACCCTCTCGGTGCTGCAAGCCTGTCCCCCATGCTCCCCTCTGCTTGTTCATTCCATCCCTGAGCGTGACCCCCCCGTGGCCCTGCATGGCAGGTGATGTACTGCCCTGGGCGGTTGAGTATCTGTACCAGGAATCTGCTGCTCACTTCCTCTGGCCGGTTGGGTATCCTGTGCTTGGCCATCTCTTCTGTTTAAGGCAAAGGGTCCATTCTTGCCAATGGAGTGAAGAGGAGACGATCAGAACAACTGATGTCAGAAACGGAACAGCCCAGCCGCGGCCAAGGGCCTCCATCAGCTTGCATAACTGCTCTCTGCCAGCAGACTGACTCCTGACGTGGCCAGAAGGTCTGCGCCGTGAGTCATTGAATTGAGATGGAACCTGAACACTGTGACTCTATGCAGCCAGAGAGCTCAAATGCTCTGTGGGAATTTGTACAGAGAGGAAAAAAAAAAAAAAAAAAAGAGGGAGGCAAGCACTGCAGGAAAAGGCAGGGCTTTAACAGAAGATGGTTGCCGTCCACTGGCTTCTGCGCTGTGGGCCCAGGTTCCGCTGCACCACTCACTGCCTCTGTCACAGCAGAGGGCCTAATTCTCAGGGTTATACAACAGAACAGAAAGACAAAGATACCCATGACACCCCTATGGCCTGGCAGAGGGCTTCCTTCAAACCTGATTGAAGCCCAGGGTTGTACAGTTAAGGAAAGTGAAAGTGCAAGTCGCTCAGTCGTGTCCGACTCTTTGTGGCCCCATGGACTATACAGTCCATGGAATTCTCCAGGCCAGAATACTGGAGTGGGTAGCCTTTCCCTTCTCCAGGGCATCTTCCCAACCAGGGATCGAACCCAGGTCTCCTGCATTGTGGGTGGATTCTTTACCAGCTGAGCCGCAAGGGAAGCCCACAGTTAAGGACACTGCCTTAATGGTTTCGAGCCTTAAGGGAGGGCCTTTAACATCTTCATCCTGGAGGAGGGCCCTCATGCTGGCCGAGAAAGAGGCTGTGAGGAGGCCATCTGCTGTCCTGAGTCCTGCCAGCTCCTCGAAGCAGGCTGATGTGGGGGGGGGGAAGAGAGGATGGCTGTCTGGCCCGGGTCTTCTCAGGGTGAGATGGCAACAGGAGCCACTTCCGGAAGGTGAGACATTGAGACATTTTTATAACAGTTTTTAATTTTTTTTCCACTTTTCCAATAAACATATCTAATTGGAATTACATGTAAACATTTAAATGGGTTTGTATTTATACACACATCGCTGTAACCTTAAAGCTGCGGATCCATGCACTTAGGTCTCCATACTCAACACTCAATATCATTCAGATTACTGACTTTGTCCCATCGGCCACCAGTAAGTATTATAGATTATAATATAATAGCAAAATCTTTGCTATTATGGATTTGGTTAATACGTTCTGTTCGGTGCCTTTGTCAAAGACTCTGAGTGGTAGGTTGTCTTCACCTCTGAAGGAATATGTTCACCTTTACCAGGCTGCCCAGGAGCACTTCAACTGCCTTCACTGTGCCATCTTTGCAGGGAAGCCCTCTTGTTTTTTGTTTTTAATATAATTGTTTTACACTGCTGTGTCCGTTTCTGCTGTATAGCAAAGTGAATCAGTCATACATATACACATGCTCCTCCTTTTGGATTTCCTTCCCCGTTTAGGTCACCACGGAGTACTGAGTTCCCTATGCTCTACAGTATGTCTGCAGTCAGTTGTCTATTTTATACGTGCATGTGTGTGTGCTAAGCCACTTCAGTCATGCCTGACTCTTTGTGATCCTGTGGACCATAGCCCACCAGGCTCCTCTGTCCATGGGATTCTCCAGGCAAGAATACTGTAGTGGAGGAAGATCTCCTCCAGGGATCTTCCCTATCCAGGGATTGAACCCGCATCTCTTACATTGCCTGCATTGGCAGGCAGGTTCTTTACCACTAGCACCACCTGGGAAGCCCCTGTTTTATACATAGTTATATGTCAATCCTTATCTCCCAATTCATCCCACCCACTCTCCTTGCTTTTTCCCCTTGGTTTCCATACATTTGTTCTCTACATCTGTGCCTCTATTTCTACTTTGCAGATAAGATTATCAATACAGTTTTTCTAGTTCTACATATACACATTAATGCATATATATGTTTTTCTTCTTCTGACTTAATTCACTCCATATGACAGTCTCTAGGTCCATCCACATCTCTGCAAATGATACAATCTTGCTCCTTTTTATGACTGAGTAATATTCCATTGTGTATATGTGCCACATCTTCTTTATCCATTCATCTGTCAATGGACATTTAGGTTGCTTCCATGTGCTGGCTATTGTAAATAGTATACCAGTGAAGACAGGAGTGTATGTATCCTTTTGAATTATGATTTTCTCTGAATAGAGGAAGGTCTTAGTTGCATCTGCCATTCTTAGAAACATGGGTTTGACATTATGTTGGTGACATTCTCCTCTGAAGACATTCATTTGACACATTAATTAAGGAATATACACACAACATAATGTACAAAAAGGTGATGGGCAATTGCCTTATACATAATGTAAGATGCTGTCACCTTGGTGAAATTTTTAAAAATTATTCAGTAAATCAAAAGATGATCCATTCTTAAGACGATCAAGAAACAGCTACTCAACTTTTTAGCACCCAAATGTTAACAGAAGCCCAACATCTTTTAGTCATTTGGGGCCTCTGAAGGTCACAGAGTTCACTTTCAAAAATGTTACTTAACCCATTTATGCTGTTACATGCAAATCTGTCCACCTTGAATGTGCCCCCTCCAACCAAAGGCTCTAGAATCTGTTCAGATTAAAATCAACAGGAGTTCCTATTAGTGCTCTCAGAAAGTTCCTTCACTGCAGAGGTTTTAGAAACCTCCTTTCAGGGCGTCTCTGGACTGCCTGTCATCATGGGCCGTAAGTTATCCCTGGGCTCTCATGCGAGAAACTGCCTTTCCTTGGCCCAGGGCTGAAAACCATCAGGATGGGATTCACTCGCCACTCATTGGGCTGTCTTGGAAATAGAAGCTCCAACAAACCCTGAGCCCATGACCCTCTGGGCTCATATACCAGTTGCTCACTGTGCCTTGGGTCATGAAAGCAGCAGCCCACAAGCTTAGCACCGCTACCGAGTCTGCCTTCCTGGAAGACAAAGCCAAATGTGGACCCTCTAGCACATTCCACTTGTAAGAGGAGATGGCCTTCCCTGTCATGAATCCCTTGCCCTATACCAGGGTGCTGGAGAAAGACAGCAATTCCCCAGATTCCTTGCCTACTTGAGGGCCCTTTGGGATTAATGGAGTTAGTAGCAATAGGACTTCATGGACTTTACAGATGAAATCACACCATCTATATGATGGAATTCAGTGGAATATTACTGTTTTCTACTTCCTAACCAGGATGTCCCTGATAAAGGCTGGGATCCAAGTCTCAGCACAACTGTCCAAATTTCTGGCAGTCGTCTTAGCAGTGGATGCCCCAGCCAAAAGATGACCTCATCTGCACCTTTTATAAATGCTTAGGCTGTTGCCTAAGGGTTGCCCCATTCTGAGAATCTCTTGCCTAATAGACACCCAAAACATACATCAAGATAGCAGATGTCCCTACCCATGCTAAAACCACCACATAAGGCTTCAGCAGACACTCCTTGCCCTCTTGGGAGTAGTTCCAGAAGTTATTGAGAGTGACCAGGGCAATTTTTTCACTTCAGAATACACAGTGCTTTGGAGAAAGTTCAATGGAATGTCTACCTTCCCATAGACTCAGGAAGCTGGTTTAATTGAAAGACCCAACTGGCTCCTCAAAAACTCCCATTTAAGTTAAAAACTGGCAAGTGACTTAATCCTGGGTCACCACCCTATCCACTGTTAGCCCACGGCTCAAGTGACCTTCAGTCTGCTCCCAGCTCTGTGTGGGATGTGACTCAGGTCTAGCTAGTCAGGGTATCAAGTTCAAGGTTGCTGCAGGAATACAACACCTGATCCACTCCCATCCACAGATGTCAGGCTGAAGTCAGCCCAGCGTAGTGATCAGGACCCAGACTCTGGGTCCTGACTTCTGCATCCAAATGCTGCCTCTGCCACTAATGAGATGAATGGCCTGGGCAACTTACCTCACTCCTCTGTGTCTGAAATAATGAGAAACTGTGGTATAATCAATGAGTTAACATAAGGAGAGGCCTTGATCAGGGTCTGGCTGGGAGTAACTTTGTCAGTTCTCATCATCTAGTGCGGAAAGAGAAGCACTCTTTCCTATTGAAATTGGAGCCAAGATGCTGTAGCCTTGGACCTGTTGATGGCCACCTGGCTGCCATTTGGAATCTGAGAATAAAGCCACCCGAGGAGAGGGGCAGATGGAGAGATACTGACTCTAGGAGACAGCTCTGATCGTTGTGAGTAAATCTGAGTTAATGCCTCCGTCAGTTGTAATGAAAGATTCACAGTCAGTACACCTTCTAGTAATGTTTCCCATCGGTTTGATGTGAATCTCTTATTTCCTTGCTTTAGGTCTATGACTTGTCTATGTCATTTCTCTTTGTTGTTGTCGTTGTTCAGTCGCTAACTCATGTCTGACTCTTGTGACCCCAAGGACCGCAGCACGCCAGGCTTCCCTGTGCTTCACTGTCTCCCGGAGCTTGCTCAAACTCATGTCCATTGATTTGGTGATACGACCCAACCATCTCACCCTCTGTCATCCCCTTCTCCTTCTGCCTTCAATCTTTCTTAGCATCAGGGTCTTTTCCAATGAGTCGGCTCGTCACATTAGGTGGCCAAAGTAGCTTCAGCTTCAGCGCCAGTCCTTCCAACGGATATTCAAGGTTGATTTCCTTTAAGATGGATTAGTTTAAGCGAATAACTGATGCTTTCAAACTGTGGTGCTGGAGAAGACTCTTGACTCTGGAGAGTCCCTCGGACAGCAAGGAGATCAAACCAGTCAAGTCATGTCCTTTATTATGTCACAATTGCTGCCAGCGCCAAGCAAGCCGCCTGGCTTGTTTCCCCGTTTTCGGTTCCTGCACTCCCCTACTTTTGCGATGGACGGGAGGGACCACCGAGTCCACACTCTCCCGGTCCTCCGCGTGAGAGGAGGTTAGGCCTTCAGCGCTCTGTCCCAGGCCTCCCTCTTGTTTTTCTATTTTATTGGCTTTCAGGCCGAAAACACAGCGCTGTATACACGTTATTGCGCGTCTCCTCACTCCCCGGCCAACTGCTGCTTCAGAAGGGGGGAGAAGACGGGATGGGAAAGCGTGAAACGGGTGTGTGTGGCCAAGAGACCGCGCAGCTCGGGAACAGGGCACCGAGCCCTCCACGCAGCTTCCTCCCAACGCGCCTTCCTTCTGTGCTTCCGTGTGAGCCGGAGCCACTGGCCCACGCGCTCTCCCGGGGCGGTGCCCTCTCAGCTCCGCACGGGGTGTGAACCTGCAGACACGCAGGCACGGCTTGGGGCGCGGGTTGACCAGCTCTTCCTCCCCGGCCCCGGGGACGAGGAAGCCGGGCTGAACGAACACACTCAGCCGTTGGGGAGGCGAGCGCCTTCTCTGAGAGTGAACGGAGGCTGGGACACGGGGAAGGCTGTGGAGCACGTGGGACGGGAAATGGGGAAGCATGTCAACTGGGGTCGTGAGCGGACTGACCGGCTGCAGGACGGCGCCTCCCGTGGAGACGTCCCCCCCGCACCAGCCGCCCGCCGACCTCCCCAGCTTCTTGGCGCCTCGCCTTCCTTCACGCTCCTGGTCCAGCCACGCTAGGTTTCTCGGGGCCAGGATTCACCCAGCCCTCTGACCTCTGCGCCTTCACAGCTCTTTCCTTTGTGCCTAGCAAACTCTTATGTCAAGTCCCAGCGTGGGTGTCGTTTCTGCTGGGACTCTCCGCCCACCTCAGGCCTTGGTTAACTCCCTGCCATTTGTACCTGGAACCCCCTCAACTGCCTGTCACAACACATGTGTGCGTGCTAAGTCGCTTCAGTCATGTCTGACTCTGTGTGACCCGATGGACTACAGCCCACCAGGCTCCTCTGTCCATGGGATTCTCCAGGCGAGAATACTGGGGTGGGTGTCTGTGCCCTCTTCCAGGGGGATTCGTGCCAACCCAGGGATTGAAACTGCATCTCTTGTTCTTTACCACTAGCACCACCTGGGAAGCCTCTCCATCACAACACACATCACACTTGATCTTTGTCATATATGAGGTCGTCTTGTCTTTCTCCACTGCTAGACTGTGTGCCCAGGAGGATGAGGATGGTGTTTATTCCACATGAATAACTGCTGTAGCCAAGGACCCAGCACACTTTCTAGCCATATTAGGCTCTCAGTAAATGTTTGTTGAATAACAAACTCTGGTGTGAGTCTTAAACTATTCTTAGGGCCCGAGACGATAGTTCTAGATCTTTCCTTTTGCATAGTTCTAGATCTTTCCTTTTGCAGTGAATTCTACCTGTTGAATCAGGTGACTTCTTCCCACCCTGACACGTAATGCCAGGTGAGGGCACTGGTCCATTTTTATATGGATGCACAGCATATCTGAACAAGGGCAATCAGCATAGAGTCACCCAAAGGGAATGCTGTCAATACAGAGTCTTGCCTTGTAACACAGACAATTGGGATAATAATCCATATAATCCGTCAAATGTAATATTTTTGTCTAATATTAAAAGATTTTTTTTTTTTTTTTACCTCCAAAGGGCAACTGCATTATCCAGAAAGTTACTTCAACCCCTGGCTTCACATTAGGTGATGCTGCCTGGACCTTTACCAGCCTCTCTTGAATGGATCCAGTGGCTGATTTTGAGGCAGCTACTCGATAATTCCTTACCTATCTTTTGAGCTGCCTAGTCTCAGAAATTCACTTCTTTTTAAAAAAATTTATTTATTTATTTTATTTTTGACTACACTGGGTCTTTATTGCTGTGTGTGGGCTTTCTCTCATTGTGGCAAGCAGGGACCACCCTTCATTGTCATTTATGAGGTCGCTGGTGGCTACTCTTTTGCTGAGCACAGGCTCTAGGGTGTTGCAGCTCATGGTCTCTAGAGCACAGGCTCAGTAGTTGTGGCACACGGGCTTGGTTGCTCTGCAGCATGTGGGATCGTCCTGGACTAGGGATCAAACTCGTGTCCATTGACATTGCATTGACATGTGGAGTCTTAACCACTGAGCCACCAGGGAAGTCCCAGAAATTCACTTTCTGTTAGAGTTGAGGCGCCGTGTTCTCTCTCCTTGACCTCTGCAGTCTCACTGAGAAGAGGCGTTGTTGTTGCTGTTCAGTTGCCAAGTTGTGTTCACGACCCCATGGACTGTAGCCCTCCAGGCTTCCCTGTCCCTCACCGTCTCCCAGAGTTTGCCCAAGTTCATGTCCTTGTCCTAAAGACTGAAGGAAGAAGGAGAAGAGGGTGGCAGGGGGATGAGATGATTGGAGGTGTCACCGATTCAATGGGAAGAGGAGAAGGGGTATCTATTGAAAGTCAAGTAAGTAAGCAGAGGGGAGAGAGGGACAGAGGCTTCTATAAAAGGAAGAAAGGGGCTTTACTGTGACAAGTTACACTGCATCAAAATGAAGCGTGTGTGCATGATGGCTTTCTTTCTCATCGCCTTCTGACACTTGGGAGTTTCCTTTTACATAGCCAACCATCTCCCCTAACCAAGACATTACAAGTGAAGCAGAGAGAAAATAGCAAGTGAGTAAGTGAGAGAGTTTCTGAGTTTGACAAGCCAAGGCGAAGTTAAAACAATGATGATTGGTGATTATATAACAGTCTTCAAAGTTGGCATGTGAGGTTTATGGTACTGTTGTTAATGAGATGTTTGAGTGGAGAAACAATAGCTTTCAAGTTAAGTTCAACCAAAGACTAAAAATACCTTTATAGCTTTTTGTTTTTCCCTTGTCTTCTCGAGACAGGCAAAGAGAAATCTGTTTCTTGTGGCAGTGCCTATGACAACAAACTCATTTCACTTTCTTATTTCTATGTACAGGATAGACAACAGCGAGGGAATTTTGATATCTTTTCTACCTACATAATTAAGCTCCTGGAGGCTGTCTCCCACTCCTGAAATGATTTGAACTCATGCTTGGGATGTAAGGGCGAGAGTGTGGGTGGGGACTGGACATAGTTAATAAACCAGAGACCGAGAAAGGGTCATGTTGGCTTAATCTTGGGTATCCCATCATCCATCTTCATGGACAGTAACTCTAGTCTTTGATGGGAGAAGCTGTGGATTCAGGAGGATGAATTCCAAGGGAAGCAAGAGAGGGTGAAGTTCTAAATGCAGAGGTGTTTTTTAGTGCTTGTCATAGTCAGGACAAGACTGGAGACGCTGGGAAGGAAGGAAAAAGATGGAAAAGGCACCTCGCTCTCCTTGTTGGCTGACATATGAGCATGGGTACCTGTGTGAATATAACTCAAGGCAGAATCTTGCCCTTATAGACTGTCGTAAAGTTAATTTCAGTCTCGGACACCCAAACTCAGCAGGAGAATCTCAGGGGAAACTCATTTAGGAAAAGTCCCATGCGATGAGCCTATACCTTTTAATTTTTATAACAAAAAATAGGTCAACTATTTTCATAGCTTAAGAGCTATTATTTTCAGTAATATTCTGGTTACCACATTGTCTAGGGGGACTTATTTTCCATCTTAAATACTTTGATTAATCAAGATGTTTTAGGATTCTAGACTTGTGTGTGTGTATTTGTTTTCAATTAAGTTTTGTGTGTTAGTCACTCAGTCATGTTCGACTCTTTTGTGACCCCATGGACTGTAGCCCATCAGGCTCCTTCGTCCATGGGATTCTCCAGACAAGAATGCTGGAATGGGTTGTCATTTCCTTCTACAATTAAGTGTTTAAAAGATCCTAAATAGTGAGGATATTTTCTAGCACTTCTACTCATTGGTCTGTGGAGACTCTGTCTCCACAGCTCTTAAAGCAATGACTTCTGAACTTGAATGACCAGTAGAACTGGGTGGATGACTTTATAAAACTACAGATTTGCAAGCCCAGTCCAGATCTATCAAGTAAAGATCTCTCGAAGGAGTTAAGCTCAGGTATGTATGTTTTTACAAATCTTCTCAGATAATTCTCATAATCAGCTGGCTTAAAATCTGCATTATACTCTATTACAGACTCTCTTGTGCAGTATTTTCAAAACTGGAAATACATGAGGGATAAGTATGTTCTTTATGATGTTGGTTAGATAGTACTGGGTTTGAATAGTAGTTTCCCCACATTTTAGCTGCAGTGTAGCTTTTAGACTATTTCTTATGGCCTCATCTGTAAGACGGAGTTAACACTACTATGTAAGGAATGGAATGGCTGTGCAGCTCAGTTGGTAAAATGAACGCAGCCCAATCACACCAAAGAATCGGACTCTTAATAAAAGTGAGTTATTATAAAAAGTGTTTGAATGAATGCTTGTTTTCATGTTCTATATTTGCATTGTGTAGTCTAAATATTTGTATTAAATGTCAATCTCTTATAAGCATAGCATATTCAAAATTTTCTGTGAATAACTTTTATCGAAATCTAACTGGAGGATAATTGCTTTACAATGTTGTGTTAGTTTCTGCTGTTCAACAGTGTGAATCAGCCATAAGCATACATTTGTCCCCTTCCTCTTAAGCCTCCCTCCCACTCAACCCACATCCCACCCATCTAGGTCATCACAGAGCACCAGGCTGGGCTCTGTGTGTAATACAGCAGCTTCCTCTAGCTATCTACTGTTTTACACACGGTGTATATTAACACATACATATGAAATCTATAAACTTGGTACCGTAAAGAACGTTTAAGGGCAGGTGTTACATCGTTCTCCATCATTTTCCATGATGTTGGCCTTGAGGATAGTTCATGGCACATACTGACTGCTCAACAAAGCGATCAGATCCATCTATTGAAAAATCTCCACATCTACACAAACATCCCAGATCTCGCAAGTGTTGGGCAGTGATGAAAGTTAAAGAGAACCTCTCAGAAGTCTGTTCCCAGCCTTCAGGGATGGCTTCTGAAGGATATGTAGGTACACCCACTTAGCCTGCCTCAGTTTGTAAGATAGAAACACTGGCTAAAAGAATCAGCTAGGAAACTAAGGAAGCAAAACGCTCTAATATTAGAGGAGTAATGAGGAGACAAACACTTAGGGAGCATTTGTTTCAGTGCAAGGTCACTGTTCATTAATACTCGTACAGATAGCTTATTAACCACCCAGAAAATTCACTTCAAGTTTTCAAGCTACATAATACTCAAAATCACTAGCTGAATATAGATTAGGAGATGCAGGCTTGCTGCACAGAGAGCTCAGACAGCGCTGGAAACCATAAGCTTCATCGATTCTGAAAGCAGAGATTATCCCATGTAAGATTTATCCTACTCTCCTGCCCTCCACCCCCACCCCAGGACATAAGCCTTCTTTCTCCAGCCTATTATGGAAGGCGTGGGTGAGGAATTGTGCACTCTGAACAGAGCTCTGCCTCAGCGGTGCGGGGTGGAGGATGAAGAAAAATGCCATCCCTCTGCAGCAGGAACCTTCACCCTGGGACCCATTGAACAGCAGTGACCTTCGGGCTTGGCCAGCCTTCCAGGTCTGCTCCTTTAGGCATCTTTCACCCCTTATAGAGCCCAGTGTGACATCTCCTTGCCGCCGTGTAACACTACGTGGAATGAATGAATGGAGTCACTCATTCTAATGCGAATTTTTTTTTTTTTTTTAATTTAAGTTACCTGCATCTCACCCCTAACTCATTATCTCATGGGGTATGTGTTTTGTGCTGCCAGTTGCTCCTCAACTTAGGGGCGATCCCCACTGGTCATGAGTCTCCGTGCCCTAGTTTCTGCCCTGACCCAGGCCTCTCCTGCTCCACAACTTTGCCCCACACTCCCATATGGCCCATGGGAGCATGTGGGGGGTTCCAAACGCTGGACTGTGCAGAATCAGGAGTGCTAAGTGCCACCCGTCCACCCAGACAGCCACCCTAGTCATTTCCACTTCTCCTCCCGTGCCATTGGGACCATAGTGCACTGGCCTCATGAGCAACTCAGGACTTCTCTCGAGGACTTGCAAGTTTCCAGAGATGTGGGAAGCAGTGCTTTTAAAGGGGAGTCTCACTGCATTCCTTCCTCTGAGGTTCAGTTTGGAGTTAGGGATGGTAGAATGTAAGACCGTTCTGATTCTTTTCTCCTCGCTTGTTTTCTCTTCCCTGTCTCTCTACATCAATTCAGCTCATTCCCGTGACTCTTGAGGGGTCCTCTCCCTGTTGCCAGCCTGACCAGAGGCATGGGGAAAAGGCTGTCAGGAAGGAACCTGGATGACTGTGTAGTTTGCTGGGGCTGCTGGAGTGAAGTACTTCAGGCTAAGAGGTTTAAACCATAGAAATATGTGGTCACACAATTCTAGAGGCAGAAATCTGCAATCGAGATGTTGGCTGGGCTGATACTATTTGAGGGTTGAGAGGGAGGATCTACCCCAGGCCTCTCTCCTTGGCTTACAGAGGGCCATTTTCTCCCCGTAACTTCACATCACCTTCCCTCTGTGTGTGTCTGCGCCCCAATTCCCTCCTCTTATTGGGATGCCTGTCCTGTTGCATTGAGGCCCACCTGAATGACCTCATTCTAACTTGATTACCTCTGTAAAGACCCAGTCTCCAGATAAGTTCACATTCTGAGATTCTAGGGATTAAGGTGTCAACAAATGAATTCAACCCCAAACAATTACCAAGGAGGGAAAATACACTGATACACTTTTCAAAATATTCCTGTTACCCCACCACTCTATACCAGTGTCCTAGGATGCTCTGTGGATGGCTCTTTTTTTATGGCTTTAAGTGAACTTGAAAGTTGCTTTATAGTTTCTTGCACTAAGGGGCATTTTACAGGAATAGCTCAATCAGTGAAATTTTGTACTGGGACTATAGAGATTCCTGAGTTTTTAGAGGATGAGAAAAAGTGAACAAAAGAGAAGTAGATGTTGCACTTTTCCTTGGAAGCCCTTGGCATCATATAAGAACCTACTCCATCATGGTATGAGACTAGATATGTCAAGAAGACAGTTTTGACAGCATTTACAGGTCCAGTTAAATATGGAAACTGAGGGAGAAGGGAGAGTCAGGGATGGCTCCTGTGATTTCCATTTGAGTAACTGGGATGGGGCTGGAGTGGTGATGGAGGAAAAGGAGCTGTGGGCTCACTTTGCACACATGTTGGGTCTTTATTGCCTGAGGAGCATTCAAGGAAAAGATGCCCTATGGGATAATCCATGGCTCTGTGCCTTAAACACAGCATGTTTAGTGCTTAACTGACAGTGCAAGCAGACATTATGATCTCCATTTTACAGATAAGGAGCTGAAATTCCCAGCAGTTAAGTAGTCTACTCAAGGTCAATGTAAGAACAATTCAGTTCCAAGTGGAAGGACCTAAGATGGTTCCAGTCACTTTCTCAAAGAAGCAAGACAAAAGCAGCCTGGGGAGCACTGCTTGGCTCTCAGGACACACATTCTCTGCTTTGACTTGCTTCCTCTGAGATCTGGAACCTCTGCACATTATGCCCTTAACATGGTGTTAATGTTTGAAATAACTCAGGAGCCCGGGGTTGCTACTTGTTAGTCATCCATTAGGAAATACACTCACAATTTAATACAATCTTAAATGTATTCTGAATGGCCATAATAATTAGGTTAGAATTCACCAGAATCTTGGAGAACTCTCTGCTTCAAGAGTGTTCCATTTGGCAAGGTTTGTTAAAATTCTTTTAAATTTGTTCCTATTTTCTGCTTGGAAGATAATCAACATATTACATGGCAAAAATGATATAATGTCAATTTTGTATAATTTAAATTATAGAAGAGCAAAGATAAATCTAGTGGCTTCAAACTCAAGCAGTTTCAAGTCAAGACAAGAAATTTTGTGGGCCACTATGGTGGCTCAGATGGTAAAGCATCTGCCCGCAATGCGGGAGACCCAGGTTTGATCCCTGGGTCAGGAAGATCTCCTGGAGAAGGAAATGGCAACCCACTCCAGTACTCTTGCCTGAAAAATTCCATGGACAGAGGAGCCTGTTGGGCTACAGTCCATGGGGTCGCAAAAAGTTGGACACGACTGAGAGACTTTATACTTACCTAGCTCCTGATGGACATTAGGACTCTGGCCATCTTTTTATAAAAGTGTAAACTGGCAAGATGCTGAGATTTAAACAATGATGCAGTTATCTCCAGTCTGTGTCCAGAGGCATTGTTTACAATGAATGACTTAATACAGGAATTCTAGGGAATGCTGAAACTCACCAGCTGCTTGTTGATGGAACCCAAGCTACTTGCCCTCTGAGGATGGGATACAAAATACAATGAAGGGCTGGCTCTAGATTTTGGCTGGAGCATTAATTTAGGAGGTTGGTACCACAATCTGGATGTTCCTTTGTAACAATAAATCTGAAAGAAAGAAAGGAATGAGAATAGACTCGTACAATGTTTTCTGCTTGAGGAAGTCAGGCAGTGAAACGCTTTCCCTGCAGACACAGATGTATGTGGGTGAGTGCAAAAGGCAGAAAAACAAAGAGATGGAATGACATCCTATCTGCAGCTGAAAGTGAGCAAAACTCCAAGTGGAGATTATTTGCTTCTAATTTGAGTTAGAGTTGAGTATTTTTTTTTAAATAGTTGGTTCTACGATGTATTTTGTTTTCGGAAAGACTACCCTAAAAATTCTTCCAATAACCATCTCCATGACCTTGGGCATATTTCTTAACTTTTCTGGGCCTGAATTTTCTCAACTTGTAAAATGGAAATATTGTTTATACCTACTTCAACGTTCTGTGACCATTGAATCCAATTATATTGGCAAGGTGCTTAGCCGAACATCTGGTCCATGACACACACTCGTTTGCATAAGCAATTAATATTCTTATCATTTGGGCAATGTAGTAAAATGCAGCAGACATTACATTCTGCCCTGCCTTCTGCTGGAAAGTCAGTGGTAGCTCCTGGGGTCTGGCTTACCCAGGAGTCCTACTTCATGAATAAATTTTTCCACTCAATCATTATATATTATAAACTTAAAAGTTGTTAATAAAGTAGATCTTAAATGCTATCACTGCTTGCATGCATGCACACACACACACACACACAGTAATTATATGAGGTGATGGAAGTGTTATCTAACCTTATTGTGGTGATCATTTTGCAGTATAAACTTGTATCCAATCATTACATCATACACTTTAAACTTACACATTTTATATGTCAGTAATATCTCAGGAAAGCTGGGGGAATGAAACAAAAACTAGGATGATGAAGCGTGCTTTTCTGGATTTGCATCTCAGCTGCAACACTTATTACCTGTGTGTCTGTGAGTAACAGTCTTAACCTCTGTAAACTCAGTGATCTCACCTGTGAAATGGGGATAATGTTAGTATTGGCCCTGCAGAATTATTGTAAGAATTAAGTAAATAATAGATGTAAATTATTTAACTGATTCATACTGAGGGCTCAATAATGTTGGCAGTTGTTCTATATATTTTGCTGTATAGATGCAACACAGAAGAGAGGCCACACTCCTTGGGCCTGTGAGGCAAATCTAAGAGAAAAATTATATTCTGACTCTCCATAGACTGTAAATACCCCCGTATAGTAGGTGGTGAATACTCCAGTACGGCTAAGTTCCATAATATGCCAAACAAGTGACTGAACAATGCTTTAAGTGATAGGATTTAGATAAACAGGAGAATGAAGGAGACAGGTCATTGGGGATTATTGCACAAACAGAGAGGCATGGATTCTGCCAGAAGATGCATGCCCATAACAGCAGCAATTTTCAGACCATTTCCTTAGAACACAATAAAATGGACCATAGGCTGAAGCCACCAAATCAACTTTTGCTTATTTTTGTAAAGTAACCATTTTTTGCTAAAGTGTCCATGGACCAAATTAAGTCCATGGTTAAAATTTTCTCAGCTTACAAGTTTTTATGCCAGTTTTTAATTTTTTAAACAGAGACTGGTCCCCACTGCTCTGTTAACAAATCCTAGCATGTGATGGAACCAAACAATGCTTAACCAATGAATTTTCAACAGAAAATTATGCGAACTGTAGCAGATCCTGTTATTTGGCTGGCAAAATCATGCTTCTTTTTTATTGTCTTTTGTGAAAAACAAGGTTAAAAGACAATCGCTCCTTGGAAGAAAAGCTATGACAAACCTAGACAGCATATTAAAAAGCAGAGACATCACTTTGCCAACAAAAGTCCATATAGTCAAAGCTATGGTTTTTTCAGTAGTCATATATGGATGTGAGAGTTGGATCATAAAGAAGGCTGAGCACCAAAGAACAGATGCTTTCAAACTGTGGTGTTAGAAAAGACTCTTCAAAGTCCCTTGGACTTCAAGGAGATCCAACTAGTCCATCCTAAAGGAGATCAGTCCTGAATATTCATTGGAAGGGTTAATGCTGAAGTTGAAGCTCTAACACTTTGGCCACCCGATGTGAAGAACTGACTCATTGGAAAAGACCCTGATGCTGGAAAAGATTGAAGGTGGGAGGAGAGGGGGACAACAGAGGATGAGGTGGTTGGATGGCATCACTGACTCAATGGACATGAGTTTGAGCAAGCTCTGGGAGATAGTGAAGGACAGGGAAGCCTGGTGTGCTGCAGTTCATGGGGTCGCAAAGAGTCAGACGTGACTTAGAAATTAAACAACACTGAAAGACCATAAACTAAATGTTTATATCAACTTCCGCTGACAAAGTCCTATAGGTGAAATTTTACTGGGGATTTTCTGAGAAAGCTGTTGCTCTCCTGCTGTGGATAGACGGGGCTTGTGAAAAATATATTCTCCTCCTCTTCCTACTGCCTTGAATGCAGACATACTGCCTGGAGCTGGAGCTGTAATCTTGGGACCAGGAGGGGAAGATCAAGAGAAATACAGAGATACTGGCACTGGCATCAGAGATCCACCCAAATAATGCCATCAACCAACAGATTAGAGAAAAAACAAAACAAAACAAAGCACCATCTTTCTCAATACTTATGTTTAGTATCAGTTGAGGTGTTATGTTTTGAAACAGACAACTTTTATACCATTTAAGATTTCCCTTATGCACTAAACAGTAAGTCAGGGACTTGGAGTCTTTTATCTAAATTATCTGTGTGACCTTGGCTAAGTTGCTTAACCTCTATTTTCTCATTTATAAGAAAACCATTATACCAACCTAACTTATAGGGATATCATGAGCTCTAGTAAATAAGTTTAAAGTGCTTCATAAATGCTTAACGATGATAATGATCAGGCAAGCAGAACCACTTCTGTAGGACACAGAAATGAGCTCCCCTGAAGAAGGTAACAACAAAACATAGATAGGAAATAGTATTCCTTTCAGAGAGAGAGTATGCATCTTCAGAAAGGTGATCATTTAAACCCTGAGCATCTAATTGAAGACTAAATGGAGAAGACGATGGTGTCATGATTGGGTTTATTCAGAGTGCAATTGAAGACTCATCTGCGAAAGAGGAGACTCATTTTATTCTCTCTTCAAATAACACAGCACAGGGAGTCATGGCCAGGGGAATGTGAACTTATTTATCTCTGCAATACAGTTCACCTTTTAACCTTCTTCTTCAAATTTTGCTAACCTTTTTTTTTTTTCTACAATAGAGAGAAAGAATTGAGAGGTAAGCAGGTAGAGATAGGATGAATGCATTAAAAAAAAAACCTGTAATTTCAGAAAGCATTTAAATTATGTCCTAAATCAGTTTCAAAATGTAGTTATGCCTGCTGAGAGTCTGTTTTGTTTTTGATGTGAATGCTTAGGCGTGGGATGGTGGATTATCCAGCAGGGGCTTTGCCGTGTAAATTCTCTAGAAAGTTGTCAACAGCCTGTTCTTCTTCAGTGGTGAGACTTGGATGAATTCAGGTAAAATTTTCAAATTCTCTAATTTCCTTTTGCCATTTTTTTTCCTTTTTCTTGTTAGCAGTAATCTTTTCCCCTGAGATATCCTCTTACCTATTTTAATATCTATTCCTGAGCAGAGAAGCCAAGGTATATGTTTCCACGAATCCTCAGAATTGTTCTGCTCATGTTACTTGCATTTCGTTGTCTTTGGGACTGGATATTTCAGTTGAATAGACATGAACCTAATGAAGCTGAGTGTATGGTTCGATCCTAGTTAATGAAGTAGCTGGATTTTCACCGAGAAGAATTCCACTCATTAGGTGAACACTGTGGTTTCAAATTGCTAGTATGTTCTGTTGATTCCCAAGAGTGAGTGAGTGTGTTTCCATCACTGAGGAGACAACTCACAGCAACGACTTCTACTGCAGGAAGGAAAGGATTAGCATCGACAATATCACCTTTAATTAAAGAAGAGTGAGCGTGAGAAGTGAAGATCACTGGAGTCTGGGCTTTAGTCCATCTTACCAAGCTTCCATCTGACCCTTCTCTTCATTTCTGACTTGTGAGGCAGTCTGGATTGACTTAGACTAATCATCCCTTTGGGACTCACTGCATTCAGTACCCTGAAAAAGAAAGTCTCCGTGATGAATTCAGGGTGGTTTGAAAAGCAGATGCCTCCTCTGGTGGGTGCCCTCGCTTCCCCCATCCCTTCCCCACTCTTTTCTCTAGCCCAGGCAGTGTTTAAGGGATCTGCTGACCCCATAGTTGGAGTTCCCTGCATTTCAGCTGGCTTACCCCTACTTTATTCCTTTCTCTCTGGATGTAGATAAGTCTCTTTTCTTTCTTTCTTTTTTTTAAAAAGATATATAGATAGATAGATAGATAGATAGATGTGGACCATTTTTAAAGTCTTTATTGAATTTATTACAATATTATTTCTGTTTAATGTTTTGGATTTTGGGCCAAAACATCATGGATCTTAGGTCCCTGACTAGGGACCGAACCAGCATCTCCTGCATTAGAAGATGAAATTTTAACCAGTGTACCTCCAGGGAAATCCCCAAAGGTCTTTTTTCTTTTCTTTGAAAACATATGACTGTCTTCTCACTATTAGTGACCCGAAGCTTTCTGGCCCATCAGAATAAATCCCCTGAGGAGGAATGTGGGACTCTCTAACAGTCTCAGAAATGCCTTTAGCAGACATACTATATGTATATTATAAAGGTATGTATATATATATATATGTATAAGGTATGTATATTATAAAGAATTGTCTTCCAGTATCAAATGGCAAACTTTCCCTCACTTCTACTTTTTTATGTCATTAAAAATTGTTAAAATGCTATATAAAGTACAGACAGGGTCCGTCCAACTTATGATTTTTCGTCTTTATAATGGTATGAAAATGATGTGCATTCAGTAGAAACTGTTCCTTGAATTTTAATCCTTCCCCAGCATAGTGGTATGTGATCTGATACTTATTCATGGTGCTGGACAGCGGTAGCCTCGCCTGGTCAGCCACACAATCTTGAGGGCGAACAGCTGACACAATTACCACCATTCTGCACCCATGCAACCAATTCTGTTTTCCACTTTTAGTTCAGTATTCAATAAAGTATGTGAGACATTCACCACTTTCTTGTAACATAGACTTGGTGTGTTTGCCAACTGTAGGCTAATGTAAGTGTTCTGAACATGTTTAGAAAGGCAAAGCTATGATGTTTGGGAGATTAGATGTATTCAATGCATCTTCAATTTATGGTTATTTCAGTTTATTATGGATTATTGAGATGTAGCTTCCCTGGTGGCTCACATGGTAGAGACCTGCTTAAAATGCAGGAGACCTGGGTTTGATCCCTGGGTCAGGAAGATCCCCTGGAGAAGGAAATGGCAACCCACTCCAGTGTTCTTGCCTGGAGAATTCCATGGACAGAGGAGCCTGGAGGTCTACGGTCCATGCGGTCACAGAGTTGGACCCGACTCAGTGTAAAAAAAGAACCACATTGTAGGTCAAGGAAGACTTGTATTTGTTTACTATTTATTTCTTTTTAATGTACAGCTAGTTCTATAAGTACATGAAGTAGCTTTGACTGTTCAGACTGTTTCCCTTTTCCTAGCTAAAACATGGATACACACACTCACACTTTTTTTTCTAACATTCATTTTTCCTTTAAATTAGCTTCTTAGGTGGGAGCCAGTGTTTAGAAATATTCAGCATATTGTTTGTTATGTTTTCACTAAAATAATTTTCTTGCTTATGTGAGTTCTTAAAAATGCAAGGGTAATGAATGTCAACATGTTTCATATTAACAATTCAGTGCTTCATAAAGTGATGGTGTACTTCTGTAAAGTCTTTAGACTTACACCTTAATGAGTTTCTTATTCTAATGGATCTGATTTTTGTAAAACATTATGCATCTTGAATGACATATTTAATACCTATCCTTTAAAAAGTTATTGGCAAGATTGTAAGTATAAGTATTAAAGGTCTTTCCTCACCTACTAGAAAAAAGAAAAAGGTAATGGAAGAACTGCATCAATTATCATGAAAAGAGGAGCAGATAATGTCCTTTTGCAAGAAACATTCTTAAAAGATAATGAACATGAAAAATTAATTAGATTTCAAGTTGGAAATATCTTTCTCTACTTGATGAATTTGATTATGCTGCTATTGCTACCTTAATGTATAAAAGAAAAAATGTCAAAATTAATAAGATAGTCAGGAATAAAGGGAGTGGAATGGTTATCTTTGAGGGGGCTGAGTACTCCTTAGAAATAATAGCTAATTGGTAGAAAGGTAACTTCGGAAGAGAATCAGGGGACATTGTTTCAGACATCTTAAATTGGCATGGTTTCCAAAAACTATCTAGTTTGCAGAGATTTAAATACATTGTAATGGAAATTGGATATCTCTGGACTGAGAAATTAGTATTTGTGTCTGGCTTGTAACTTATAAACATGTAGTTGAAAGATTTTTATTTCTTGGAGGAAATGAGCCAGGCATGCAGGATTCTCATGCTTTTCATATTCCAACTTGTTCTTTCATAAAATTAAAAAAAATTTATTTTGGAGTTCAAAAAAGATTTTTCAGGGGCAGATGTGTGAAGAAAACTAAATGAGAGTTTTTATTTTAACCTCCCACGTTCTACTCCTCAGTGATTCTTTGAAACCCATTTATGTCTGGTGATAAATAAAAGCTGGAAAGCTGTCATCTTGCAGCTTAATTAAAAAGTTTACAAAAGATATTTGATACCTTACTTGGAAGAGCCTAGACCAAATGGCCTCTTGAGGCCCCTTCCAATTTTCTGTTGTTTTTCTAGAAATACTTTGATTCCAGGATTAATATCCAAATGATTTAAACAATTTCACTGGCTCTCAACAGCCATGAACACTGACATGGAGCTGTAGTTTTTTATTACATGTCAAAAACACAATGAATGGTATATTGGTGATGTTTCTCAGTTATGTCCTGGACATAGGAGTCTTTTTTTTTTTTAATTTCTTTATTTTAAATTGAAGAATAATTGCTTTACATTATTGGTTTGATTTCTGCAGTACATCAACATGAATTTGCCATAGTTGTACAGATGTCTCCTCCCTCTTAAACCTCCCTCCCACCTGCCACCCTTTCCACCTCTCTAGGTGGTTACAGAGCCCCAGTGTAAGCTCCCTGAGTCATACAGCAAATTCCCGTCGGCTGCCTATTTTACATATGATGGTGTATATGCCTGGGCTTCCCAGTGGCACCAGTGGTGAAGAACCCGCCTGGCAGTGCAGGAGACATAAGAGACACGGGTTCAGTCCCTGGGTAGGGAAGATCCCCTGGAGGAGGGCATGTCAACCCACTCCAGTATTCTTTCCTGGAGGAACCCATGGACAGAGGAGCCTGGTGGCCTACAGTCCATGGGGTCACAAAGAGTCGGACACAACTGCAGTGACTTAGCACATGCATGGTGTGTCTGCTTCCACGCTACCCGCTACTCTGTCCGTTCACCTCACCCTCTGTTCACCCTCCTGTGCCCCTGCTCTTGTCCACAGGCCTGTTATCTACGTCTGCGTCTCCACTGCTGCCCTGCAAACTGGACATAAGCGTTTAGTTAATCCATGCAAAAAGGATCTACATCAAAATTAACTTTCGAAATATTGCGAAACATTGTTTAGAGAACATAGGTTTGTCTGGATCCAACTGCTTACATAGAGCCAAGCAAAATATCTGATTGAGTAGCAAGCACCATGTTATTAGAAAGCAATATCCTTCTGAATTTAGAGGAAACACAGTCTCACATAATCTGAAACACCATAAACCCAGACTACTTCCTTTAGAAAATGAAACAAAACAAGTCTCAAAGGTGAATTGAATTCAGAAATCCATGAGACCACTAAGTGCCAGGAACACAGGGCTCCCAGCTGGGAAAGTGTCTGCCCTCAAACGTCCCCTGTGACGGCCGCTCCCATGCTTCCTCTCACACTGCTGCCAGGCTAGCTGGAATCTGTGACTCTGTGCTCGGAGTTTCATCTGGATTTTATTTATTATTAGATTAGCTTAATTGTATTTCTAGATTATGAGCTTATTGTTTATTTTTTGAATAAAATAATGCATGCTTATGTTGACTATAGGCAAAAAAGTCAATGGTCTGTAACGGGATGTATAATAGCATGGCTAGAAAAATACCACTTTTTTGTTCTCCTCTCTTGTAACACAACCGTGGTGAGTGTTGCCAGCTGTTCAGTGCCTCCGCTCCGCATACTTTTTCAGGGATATGGCCTCACGTGTCTGCCATCTACAATACATGCTTTCTAAGTTGGCTCTGATCACCAGGCAGGAAAGAGAAGAAAGAAATCCAAGGTCATGCCAGGTGGAAGTTGAATGTTACTTCTGCTCACATTCTGCCTATGAGAACTTAGGTACATGGTTACGCGTAGTTGCAAGAGAGTTTGGCAAATGTAGTTTAGCTGTGGCTACAGACAGGAAATATGAAAACATTTTGATGGGCTCCCAGCAGTTCTACATATTGCTTGTTAAAAAATATGAATGAATAAAATACAAAGAGGAAATCAAGAATCAGCCTAAATTGAACCACCTAAAAATAATTTGGGGAATATCATTCTGAACATCTTTTTCTGGACATATACAATGTAGTTGGGCAAATAGGTGAATGCATAAATAAGAAATTTTTTTAAAATAATGCAATCTTCCTCTGTATAAAATACGGCATATAATTTTATTAAAATGTATTTTCATTTTAGAAGAAAGAGAAGCTAAAGTGAAACTTAAGGAATTGCCAGTGTTTCTAATCAATAAAAAATAATAAGTCTGATGTCATCCCACTAATGGTAGGAAAGCTTTTGTAAAATAGGAATCATAATCTTAAATTACATCTTTCAACTTTAAATAGTATTTGATGGGAAAAGACGAAGTGACAAGGACTCTTCTTGTTTTCATTTTCCCATCCTTCCCTCTACCTCCTGATCTTTGTTTCAAATTACTTTTCTTTGTCAGTGTTGTAGCATTACATCTTGTTCTGCAAACATGATTCCCTCTGTTAATCATTCTGAGTTCCCTGTTTAAATGGAAGCAGTGCTCGGCACTGGTTCTTTCACCATGACTTTTCCATTACTGAGTTTGCTTTTTAATTTATCACTTGGTTGGTTGGATTTTACTGTCATTTAGTTTTAAAATTTTTATTTACTTTATTTTTTAACAAAGGGATTATAAATTCCTCCTTCTCCGAGTTCTTTCGTATTCGAGAATACTGCCTGTTGCTTTCATGCCTGAGCCGCTTGGCTGGGTGTATGCTCCTGGTTACACACGTTTCTTCCTCCTGTGCTACAGACACTGTTCTGTCACCTTCTAGAATTAAATGTTACTGTGAAGAAGCGTGAAGACAGCCTGACTTCCCCCACTCTGGGTAACTTTTTCTGCTTTAATACCTGCATGAGTTTTTTTTCTCTTTATCTTTGAAGTTCCATAACTTAATTGGGGTGTGTCTTGATATTGCTGATAGTAACTGCCAATTAGTGTGGGCAGACCCGATTCTAAACACTTTGTGACTGTTAATATATTACACATATAATCTTTTACAACAGACATAAATAGCTGTGACAGAAACTGTGTGGCCCAAAGCTTAACATACTTACTACCAGACCTTTAACAGAAAAGTCTGAAGACCCCAACTCTGAGCGATTTATTTGATTTTTAATTATGAACACTTTCTTTTTTCCCTGTTTTTAATTTATGTACTACGATACTTCTAGTTTCATTTCGTGGTTGCTGTTTATCACTGTAGTTTGGGCTCTCATTTTACGGATGTTTTAGTACTTTTTAAACAATGCCTTTTTCCAGCAGCTCCTGATTTTAGTGCAATCTTTTTTTTCTTCTAGATTGCCAGTCTCACTTCTGATTTTGCCTTTGACCTTATAATCTCTTCTCCTTCTTTCTGTCCTTTTGACCCTAGTATGTTTGCGTTGTTACCAGCTCTTCCTGCCCACCCTACTTGTGTATACCTAATGGGCTCTACCCAGATCTTTTATTTATCCATCATCTCCTTCCCAGAACCAGTTACCTTCCATCAGCTCCAGTTTGCTGCCTGTGTGTTGCTTTTACACAGGCCTTGCCGTCTGAGGACACAGACAGGTAGAGGGTTCTTGTGGGACTAAGTGAAACCCCAAATGGGCTTTGTAACTCTTTTTTTAAGATTTCATTAAATTTTCTGTACAAAGTCCCCTCTCTGCAGAGCAGGATTCTTCCCATCGTGTGGGCTTTAATGTGTTTCTTGGGAATAATGCTGTTCTGAAGCAATGGTCTCCCTAATGTAGCTGAGTCCCCTGGTGGTGTAGTGGGGCTTCTTCTGTTGCCTGTTTTCTATCTAGAAGCTTCTCTGCACCCTGGAGGACACTAGCAGGACTCCTTCGAACGTTGCCAACTTACCTTTGTTCAAAACTTCTTGGAGGTATGCATGAGATGAAGAGTCCATTCAGCTAACACACCACAAACGGTGCTTTAATGATCAAGCAGTGTTCTGAAATCTAACCATGAATTTTCATTATAACTGCAAGCAAATGCCTCTGACCCGTAATTTTGAATTCTCTCTTTGGTTTGCAAACAATTTCCTCTAGAGTGCATTGCTTTCTACTTCGCAGAGATCTTGGATATAAACATGGATCTAAGAAAAATGAAGCAAAACAAAAGACCCTCTTTGAAATGTATATCTCGTGGAGCATTTAAGACCGCCTGTTACTCTGTTTAAACCCTGTAGATCCTGGAGGAGATAGAGGGGTGGCTGCCCATCAAGAAATAACAAACACTGAAAAGTTTTGCCAAGTCTCTTATAAACTACTCCACCTGCTCATTTCATTTTTAAAAAGTGCTGTTAAGTAGCAATTATGAAATACCTGTTTCAGGGGTTATATATGGCTTCTCTTTCTGTTCCTCTATCCCAGGCCAAGGAGAAGAGATTGTGTATTTAACAGATTCCACACTCATCTCTCCCGCCTTGGGTTTGTACCATCTATTAGTGTCATTGCTGAAACTGGAGTGAAGAAGTCATGACTTTACCATTGTGCACGTGCGCATGCTCAGTTGTGTCCAACTCTTTGCGACCCCATGGACTGTGACCCGCCAGGCTCCTCTGTCCATGGGATTCTCCAGGAAAGAATACTGGAGTGGGTTGCCATGCCCTCCTGGAGGGGATCTTCCTGACCTATGGATCGAATTTGAGTCTCCTGTGTCTCCTGCATTGGCAGGTGGATTCTTTACCACTGTGCCACCTGGCTTATTCCTAAACTCCTTTAATCAACTGTTTCCTGGGAGGAACTTGGAAGATTAGGAGTGCTACTTTAAACAAAACTAGTTTCCAGTACTTGTTACAGATGAATATTTGGGTCTTCTGAGTAGGTATTTGGAAATGGCTAATATGTGACGTGTGGGCAGTTGTCATCACTTCACTTCCTCCAGCTTGGTCCTGAGCCAACCAACCTTGGAATCCTTTCTCCCTTGGCACTCCAGGGAGCTGCTGCAAGTCCTCAAATGTTATCATGTGACTTGAAACTCATCTGCCATCCTTGATTAGTGTAACTAATAAATTTTAAAAATTAGGAGAGACGAAATTAATATGAAAGCTCCCTTTCTCTTTCAAGTCTGAAAGTATTACAGAATCTTAGAATATCAGGGATTTCTCATCTTTTTTAAAAAACTTTTTATTTTATCTTGGAGTATAGTTAATGAACAAACTTTGTGTTAGTCTCAGGTGTACAGCAAAGTGACTCAGTTACACATATACATGTATCTGTTCTTTTTCAGATTTGTCTCCCACTTAGGTTGTTACACAATGTTGATCAGAGTTCCCTGTGCTTTATAGTACATCCTGGTTGGTTCAGTTCAGATCATTTGCTTTGTCATGTCCGACTCTTTGCGACCCCATGGACTGCAACACGCCAGGCTCCCCTGTCCATCACCAGCTCCGGGAGCTTGCTCAAACTCGTGTCTATCGAGTTGGTTATGGCATCCAACCATCTCATCCTCTGTCGTCCCCTTCTCCTCCTGCCCCTAATCTTTCCCAGCATCAGGGTCTTTTCCAATGAGTCAGCTCTTCGAATCAGCTGGTCAAAGTATTGGAGTTACAGCTTCAACATCAGTCCTTCTAATGAACACCCTGGACTGATCTCCTTTAGGATGGACTGGCTGGATCTCCTCGCAGTCCGAGGGACTCTCAAGAGTCTTCTCCAGCACCACAGTTCAAAAGCATCAATTCTTCGGTGCTCAGCTTTTTTTATAGTCCAACTCTCACATCCATACATGACTACTGCAAAAACCATAGCCTTGACTAGACGGACCTTTGTTGGCAAAGTAATGTCTCTGCTTTTTAATATGCTGTCTAGGTTGGTCATAACTTTCCTTCCAAGGAGTAAGCATCTTTTAATTTCATGGCTGCAATCACCATCTGCAGTGATTTTGGGGCCCAAAAAAATAAAGTCTGACACTGTTTCCACTGTTTCCCCATCTGTTTGCCATGAAGTGATAGGACAAGATGCCACAATCTTAGTTTTCTGAACGTTGAGTTTTAAGCCAGCTTTTTCACTCTCCTCTTTCACTTTCATCAAGAGGCTCTTTAGTTCTTCTTGACTTTCTGCCATAATGGTGGTGTCATCTGCGTATCTGAAGTTATTGATATTTCTCCTGGCCATCTTGATTCCAGCTTGTGTTTCATCCAGCCCTGCATATTTGGCATTATGTACTCTGCATATAAGTTAAATAAGCAAGGTGACAATATACAGCCTTGACGTACTCCTTTCCCAATTTGGAACCAGTCTGTTGTTCCATGTCCAGTTCTAACTGTTGCTTCGTGACCTGCATACAGATTTCTCAGGAGGCAGGTCAGGTGGTCTGGTATTCTCATCTCTTGAAGAACTTTCCACAGTTTGTTTTGATCCACACAGTCAAAGGCTTTGGCGTAATCAATAAAGCAGAAGTAGATGTTTTTCTGGAACTCCCTTGCTGTTTTGATGATCCAATGGATGTTGGAAATTTCATCTCTGGTTCTTCTGCCTTTTCTAAATCCAGCTTGAACATCTGGAAGTTTGTGATTCACATACTGTTGAAGCCTGGCTTGGAGAATTTTGAGCATTACTTTGCTAGCATGTGAGATGAGTGCAATTGTGTGGTAGTTTGAGCATTCTTGGGCATTGCCCTTCTTTGGGATTGGAATGAAAACTGACCTTTTCCAGTCCTGTGGCCACTGCTGAGTTTTCCAAATTTGCTGCCATATTGAGTGCAGCACTTTCACAGCATCATATTTGAGGATTTGAAATAGCTCAACTGGAATTCCATCACCTCCACTAGCTTTGTTCATAGTGACACTTAAGTCCCACTTGACTTCACATTCTAGGATGTCTGGCTCTAGGTGAGTGATCACACCATCACAGTTGTCTGGGTAATGATGATCTCTTTTTGTATAGTTCTTCTCTGTATTCTTGCCACCTCTTCTTAGTATTTTCTTCTGTTAGGTCCATACCATTTCAGTCCTTTATTGAGCCCATCTTTGCATGAAATGTTCCCTTGGTATCTCCAATTTTCTTGAAGAGATCTCTAGTCTTTCCCTTATTGTTTTCCCCTATTTCTCTATTTCCTCTATTTTTTTGCATTGATCACTGAGGAAGGTTTTCTTATCTCTCTTTCCTATTCTTTGGAACTCTGCATTCAAATAGGTATATCTTTCCTTTTCTCCTTTACCTTTAGCTTCTCTTCTTTTCCCAGCTATTTGTAAGGCCTCCTCAGACAAGTATTTTGCCTTTTTGCATTACTTTTTCTTGGGGATGGTCTTGATCCTTGTCTCCTCTACAATGTCGTGAACCTCCATCCATAGTTCTTCAGGCACTCTATCAGATCTAATCCCTTAAATCTATTTGTCACTTCCACTGTATAATCATAAGGGATTTGATTTAGGTCATCCTGTTGGTTATCCATTTTAAATACAACAATATGTACATGTCAACCCGAGCTCCCTAACTATCCCTTCGTCTCACCCATCCCCAGGTATTTTTATCTGAAAACAAATACAGGAGTGACCACGCCTATCCAATGACTCATTCAAGCCTTCACACCCTCCACAAATATGCTCTGAGTGTTTACAAAGTGCCAGGCAGTATGACTGCTGCTGGAAAAGCACAATGCCTGTCTTTGAAGGTTCTCAATCTAGTGAGGGAGATGGATGTGCATAAGAGAATGTTTTCAGGGTCCTAGTGGAAGTGTGGAGAATGGTTTAGGGGAAGCTGATTGTGCCTGGGAAGGTTGGAGGTGAGCAGTTAACCAGTTCCAGTTTCTCCTGACCTGGGCTCTGAGGTGTCAGTATTATCACTGACTTGTGATTTAAAAATAACTTTAATATCTCTTATCTTCTCTTCTTAATACTACTAGTTAAAATTCATCAAAAATAATAGCAAGAGAGCAGTTGAAGGTAACTGTCTTTCGGGACTCATGGCAGCTGTGAAGCCTCCTTCAGAACCCTCCAGAGAACCTGCCTCCTCTACGTAGAGCTGCCTTCCTCACTGAGCAAGACTCAGAAGCACACACCTCACTCCCTCATCTCAGTTCTGCTCATTTTTCATCTCTGTTTTCCTGTTGTTGCTCAGTGAAGGGGAAGAGACTTCATTGGACCAGCTCAGGGGCTTTCAACATTTTTTTGACTGTAACCCATAATAAGAAAGAAATTAAAATCTTTCACAACCCTGTCCATACATACACACACATAATTAAAACAAAAATGTCATGAAACAATAATCATCCAACGTGTAATCCTTTTTAATAATTTCTGTTCAAAAACAGTTGTTGGGCACAACCCAAAACTTGATTTTATAACATATTATTGGGTAATCCAAAATTTGAATCACGCTGGTCTTCTTTTACTGGGAAAGTAAATCCAGTGGAGAATGTAAATCACAAGGTGCCTTTCTAAAGCAGATAGAATTAATTTGGTAGCCATCCACCTGCTTACCAGAAACTGCTGTGCTTCTGGACAGGGGCATCCTGCGTTGCCTTTGTGTCACTGCCAAGCTCAGGCCACAGTTAGACTTCACGATGTGCCTTCTGTGTGTTGATTTCATATCTGACTTCATTTGATTTTTCTCCTTTTTTTTCCTGGAGTTCTGAAGTTGCTTTTAAAAGATCCTGTTGTATCATTTTATTTGGGGAGGTGCATTTGCAGTGTTTGGATCCGGATGCAAATGAATAAATAACATTGATATTGCTCTTTCTGCTTTCAGTGCAGACAAGTGAGCACTGAAAGTCTCTGAATCCTGTATTGTGCTTTGAATTGCTTTGTCTGAATTATGTGGAACGCTCCTTGCTTTATATGTGTTTGTGCCATCGTTGCACTGTGATGAGTTCAGGCTCATGCACTTGAACTTCTTTAGTTACAGTGTGAACAGAAACTCAGGAAATGCATGAGAGCTTGGAAATCTGCATCCGTCTCCCTAGTTAATGCTGTAGAGACATACCTCCGTATTTCAACACTTTCCTATTGAACACTGTGTTCCATTTACCTTCCATTGTAATTCACAGGTTGTTATGGTGGAGACTTTGACAAGAACAGAAGTCTCTAGTGAAAATTTGATGCATTTATACATTTTTTAAAAAGCCCTAATCATGCTAATTACATCAACGATGACACATCAAGTGTATCCCAGCAAAGAGAATTTGGTGCTTGGGAACATGGATGATGCTGTGACTATCCAATGGAAGGGTAGATATTTGCTTATATGCGATTACCTATGGTAATTTGTACTCCCGTGTGAAAACAAGCTTCATGCAGTCGAGTGGAATAATTACCAAAGCTGGAGAAAGCATGTTAACATCAAGATCCTGGCTCGGAATAATTCACAGGCAGGAACAGGCACCAGCCTTTCTGGGAGGCTTTAGGGCTTCTGTGTTTTACCCATGTTGGTTGCAACAGATGTTTTCCAAGTGAACAGGTGCCTAAGATTGAAACATTGTATAGGCTGTGTTGGGTTTTACATTGTACCTTCTTATCCTGTGGGTGGACATCTGTACAGTCTTCAAATTTTTAAGCAGGTGTTATAAGTTTAAAAGCATAGGTCCTGACAAACAACTCAGTGATAAACACTGCATTCTGATATTCATCATTGTGTTTGATCGCTTATGAATTTTTCCAAAATCCACAGATTCCCCAGCAGACGGTTGACACCTAAGCCAAATCACGCAAATATGATACTTTATTAAAGGTCAAAGTAAACCTGGGAAACGGATCTGCCTTCTCTCATCTTAGGCCGTTCTTACTACCTTTACTATCATGAGGGTTTTCTTTTTTTTTTTGAATTTTTGGTTTTGCTTCTGTTTTCTTGAAAGAGGTGAAAGGCAAGCCTAAGGAGCAGTCAGAGAGGAGCGGAGATTTCTTCTCTACTTTTTCTTTACTGCTGCTCTCTCAGCCCTCCTCGTCGTCCGTTGAGATTTGCCATCTTGTTCATTTCCTCCATTTCTTGCTGTGTCTAGAAAGAAGTTTCCAGGAGAAACTTCACAAATATACACTGGCTCCCTCCTGAGTACTAGCCACCCTAGGAACTCTTGGGAAAGAGCGACGACCAAATCAACACTACCAGGTCCTTCCTGGAGCTTGTTGTTCATGAGGGGATTGCCATTAAGCAGAGACTTGCAAAGGAAATCTGTGCTTCAAAAGATTATCATCTAGGATTTATTCTGATCCACCCCAAGACATTGAAATTCTACCCTTTTCTGTTTTGTAAGTCGATATCTTCCAGGGGGTTTGATTTCTGATGAGTGGCATTTCAATTTTAGGACTTAAGGAAATGTTTTAAACAAATGCTCAAATCGTCTTAGGAAAATTCTGCAGGGAGGCCCTTCTAATGTATGCCACATATAAATTCATATTTTCCTTCCAAATTCCTTAGGAACGTTAGTCAGATTTTTTTTTTTTTTTGATATCTGAAAAGAAAATGAGAGTTGGTTAATTAGAATTCCACATAAAACTCCCACTGAGACCATGATGACAGTATTGCCTGCTTTTTGTTTCAGCCTAGTGGCTGATGGTCAAAGGCTCAAAGTTTTTGATATGTTCTGGATGGCTGGATGGATACCTTGGTGTTTTTTTTTTTTCCTAAAGAATGCATCAATGTAGGAGCAGACATTAATATACCTGAGAAGTATAGAGGTGTCTTGCTGGACATGTAAAGAGTGGGGAAAAGGAGTATACATGGTTTTATAAAAGAATCATTTTCCTTTTAGCTACAGATACACAATGAGCTAATTTAATTTTAATGAGTTTTAATCTGCCATTGTCCTTTCTTACACTTATATTTTCCAAATCAGCATTCCATTGTCTGTGCATAAGCTTGGAATGTTTTTCATATATTTTTAAAGAGTTATTTTTCCAGGGGTTCTTTTGTTTTGGAAACACCCCTTTGTCCTCTTTCCACCTGCAAGTTACTTTGCAGGAGTCTCAAAGCACCTACAGCTTCAACTACCCGCAATTTTAATCAGAAATCTCAGAGTCTCAGAATAATATTTCTTTGGTAGGTCGAGTTTATGCTGTAGCTTTATGAATTACACTGTATTTGATATATTAAAAACAGTTTCTTATATACACAGGTACTTTAAAAATAAGTAGTACTAAATAGTAATTAGCAGACTTTAAAACTGTTAATAATTTAATCCAATTTATTTTTGGAGTTGTTGTTGTTCCGTTGCTAAGTCGTGTCCAACTTTTTGGGACCCCATTGACTATAACCAGCCAGGCTCCTCTGTCCATGGGGATACTGGAGTGGGTTGCCATTTCCTTCTCCAGGGGATCTTCCTGACCCAGGGATCGAACCTGCATCTACCAGCATCTCCTGCACTAGTAGGCAGATTCTTTACCGCTGAGCCGCCATGGAAGCCCCTTATTTTTGGTGTCCTGAGTGGTAAAAACTGTAAGAAAATAATGATGCCATGATATCCTCTTTGCTTTTTACCATTGCTTATTTTTATCCACAGATCTTGTAAAGTATGTTTTTTTCACAGCATGCTTTCGTGTATGTATGTGTCTGTAATCGGAGAAGGCAATGGCACCCCACTCCAGTACTCTTGCCTGGAGAATCCCCTGGACGGAGGAGCCTGGTAGGCTGCAGTCCATGGGGTTGCAAAGAGTCAGACATGACTGAGCAACTTCACTTTCACTTTTCACTTTAATGCATTGGAGAAAGAAATGGCAACCCACTCCAGTGTTCTTGCCTGGAGAATCCCAGGGACAGAGGAGCCTGGTAGGCTGCCGTCTATGGGGTCGCACAGAGTTGGACACGACTGAAGCGACTTAGCAGCAGCTGCAGCAGCAGTGTCTGTAATATCTACATACACCTCCCACATGAACACAGACATTTATATAAAGTTCTCTCTCTTTTATTATGTTTATTAAGAAGACTTCTGAATAATATTATAGTAACAAGGCAGTTCGAGCATGTGTAATCTCAGATATTCCTAAAATTGAAGACCTAAGAAAAATAGCTTTTTTGACTGTGTCCTTTGTTTTGATGATATTAAAGAAGGGGCAAACCATCAGTATTTGGTGTCTGAAGAACATTTGATTTAGAAGGGGATGGCAGTAGAGTTTATTATAGAAATCAGAGTAATCCAGATCAAGTCTTTTATTTATAGATGTTGAACAGTGTTCAAGAATTGAAGAAACAATTGTGAAAGAATCAAAAGTGATGAATGCTGGGCAGAAGGTCAGACCCTTCCATATTGATCGACGCTAGGTTTCTTTTTGATTTTGCCAGAGATATGCTTAAAATGGAGGGTAAAGAGTAGAAAGGAGGAAAAGCAGGGGGTATAAAACTAGGGACTCAGAACACAAGCTGTCAATTCTAATCTTAACTTTGCGGTCTGGCAGTTTTATGAACCCAAGCCCTTTGGCCTTTCTTCTCTATAACTTAAGAATGATTGAGCCCAGAATGGCTTTCTTCCAGTTGTTTTAGACACGATTTCTTTACCAGGTTCTCTCTGGATATCGTTCCCTTCTTGATGGAGCATGGGAGGGCCCTTGATGCAGGCAAATTCATTTTTATTTCTAAGCCCCTTCTGGATCCACCAAGCTTTTATATGTCTGTTCTTGGTCTTGAGGAGTAAGACTTACTTTGTCCGTGAAACAGACACAATACACTTCTCTGAGGTGGGGAGTGACACTTGGATCTTCCACAAAGGACTTTAAATCTTTCTGTTAAAGTTACATATTTCCAGGTTAAGTGTCTCTTATGCCAGGAAAGATTTTCTAGGCCTATCTCCTAGGACCAGAAGTAGTGGCAAAGGCTCTAAAACCATGCGGTGTAGGGTAAGGGCTGGCACTCATCTGGAGAAACATGGTGTTTGCCCCTGGGGGAATTGCATAGAGACACTTGGCTGGCTTGTCAATCGAGGAAGCCCTTAGAAGGTGTGGGATTGGGGGTGGGGGGCTGGGGAGAGGGAGGGAGAGGAAGGAGGATTTTGTTGCCTCTAGCCCCATTTGAGAGAGAAACTTGATTTTTTGAAAGCTATGGTTTTTAGAATCACCATCAGAGACTACTTGAAAGTAATAAAAATGTTTGCGACAGAGGGGTGTACAATAAACAAATGGATGATTAAGGGATGAAAAGAATCAAGAAATGAAAAAGCCCAGAAGTGGTCCAATTTCACTTTATAGATAAAGCCATCTCTGACCTATGTATGGGTATTTCTTTATTTTATTTTATTTTAATTAATTGATTTATTTTAGTTGGAGGTTAATTACTTTACAGTATTGTAGTGGTTTTTGCCATACATTGACACGAATCAGCCATGGGTTTGCATGTGTTCCCCATCCTGAACCCCCCTCCCACCTCCCTCCCTATCCCATCCCTCTAGTTGGATGTACGGTTCAAGCACCTTTGAAACCAAGGGTTATGTGAAGTAAGTGCTAAGGAATACATTGAAAGGATTTTACTACCAGAACTTAAATCAGCCAAAATATGGTGACTGTTGGAGGGTGTCACTGATGGCTGAGGGGATCAGAAAACCTCTGACGGTCACCACGCGCTAGGATACTTTTGGCTCCAGTGCCGATCAGAGATGTCACATCATCTTGTGCTTATTTCTAGGGGACCAGTAGATGGTGAGCTCTACCTGAGGCCTCCCATCACCTCCAACAGCCCTCCCCTGAGGCCTCCCATCACCTCCAACAGCCCTGCCCTGAGGCCTCCCATCACCTCCAACAGCCCTCCCCTGGAGGCAGTCTTGGCCTGAATCCTATCCCATCTTGCCAATAGGACAGTTTCCTTAGGCCCCTGCTGGAGCAGGCAGGGGACCTGGGATGGGAGGGGCTGGTGGAGTCCCTGGGAGGCCGAGGAGAGAGGAGGAGGCTGCTGGTGACTGGCAGCAAAACAAACAAAATGCCTTGTGCAGTCTAGCCATAACATAGCACAAAGCAAAGCAAAAGCAGGGCAACAGCAAGCCCAGTCAGGGGAGCCCCCCGCTCAGGAAGCATTCATGATAAGAGAATATACTCCCACTGACCTTATGGTGGGGGCTTCCCAGGTGGTGCTAGTGGCAAAGGACTCACCTGCCAATGCAGGAGATGTAAGAGACTTGGGTGTGATCCCTGGGTCGGGAAGACCCCTGGAGGAGGGCCCAGCCTCCCATTCCAGTACTATTGCCTGGAGAATCCCCATGGACAAAGGAGCCTGGTGGGCTATAGCCCATGGGTTCACAAAGAGTTGGACTGAAGTGACTTAGCATGCACGCACCAGCTTATTGAGAAAGCTCCCAGGTTCTAGCAAAAGTTCAGGGAAAGTAGTCAGGCATGCTTAGTGTGGATACAGGATTTGAGAGTGATGCTGACAAGGCTGGAGGCAGCAAAAAAGAGCAAGATCACCACATAGCCTGCCCTCTAGCATCACCTGCGTGGGCTCAGGCGTTATGTGAGACCTTGGAAATCCATCAAGGAGATGCAGCAACGTCTTAGGGAGCTGGAAAGGAGACAGGCCATGTTTAACCTTGTCTTTGAAGCTGTGATCGAGACACATTCACTGCAGGAATGAAAACCAAGGCACCCCAGTCTGCACCAGCCCCTGCTATGGAAGGCTAATACGGGACACTCTCTTGCCCAGAGGTGGGCAAGACATGTGTGATATTGGGCAACCCATTTCTGGTCTGTGGGACACTGACGAATCCTGAATAATGAATGGATATGGGGAAAGACCCAAGACAAAGAGGGAGCTCGAGAAACCCAAAGGTTATCCCAATCTGCTATAAAATGTCCGGTAGATGTGACCTGGAAGCAAATGTGGTTTGACCTCATTGCTGCAGGACCCCACCTGCAAAGACAGACCTGCTACCTAACACTTGGTGAGCCCACAGAGAACCTTACAACCCGCACAGAAGTTCAGACCTGGCCCACATGTGCCTACCATCGCCAGGGCCCTCTGCCCTAGCAGGGGCCTTGGGGACACAGTTCTATTCAGGCTGAGTGCCTCCCAGCCTCTGGATATAAGATGTAGGCCCAGAATCCTCCAGGTGAGTCCCGTAGGGGTGATGGAGGGCCCCATGTTGAGCCCACTATTCGCTGACTCCCCCATAAATAAACAACAGGTGATGCCTCCGCTTGACATTGGAGCTTTAATACATGGTGACCCGAGGTTCTCTGTAGCCATCAGCGTTATTGATGGTTATGAAGGGCAAACAGTTATGGTCATGAAGGTCTCTTTGAGACTCCACTTGCTAATGCAGGAGTTGCAGAAGATGCAGTTTCGATCCCTGGGTCAGGAAGATCCCCTGGAGGAGGACCTGGCAACCCACTCACTCTCTTGCCTGGGAAATCCCATGGACAGAGGAGCCTGGCAGGTTTCAGTCCACGGGGTCACAAAGAGCCAGGCACAACGTAACAACTAAACAACAACAACAACAAAACTGGACGTAGCAAATGCTTTTATTTTGCCCCTCACAAGATCAACTTGCCTTCACATGGGAGGAGCAACAGTGTACCTTTCAAGTGAATCCCAAGGCTACCTGCACAGCCTCATGGCATGTCATGGGGTGGGAGCCTGGATCTGTCCTGTCCCCACATGAGTGAAATGGACCCATTACACTGATGACCTAATGTGAACATTTGGGTACTGGATATTGCAACAGCAAGCAGCCTTTGAGAAGCAAAAATCCTCATGAAGCAGTTTAGGGCTCTGGAATCCCCCAGACAGAGCCGCTGTTTTACCTAGCTGTGTTTCTGACTCTAGAAGGTTTGGGTTGGGCACTGTGGCAGAGACGATGAAGGGAGAGAGTACCCCTAGGATCTTGGTCCCCTGTTGGAAGGGGCAGGTGTGCCCTCCTGGGGCAGGACTTCCTCACAGTGCACACAGCCACGCTACTTGAGCAGAACGTCTCCCTCACAAAGGACGAACGTGTCACAACCCGAACTTCACTTCTCATCAAGGGGTGGGTTGAGAATATGTTTGGTCAACTCCCTCTCTGTCAGGGCTCAACCCCTCATTTTGGTGAAATGACTCACCTCCCTGCAGCAGAGGAGAACCCTGTCCACTAACCCACTGACCACAGAAATGCAGGTGCCACTAGGCCCTGTAGAATATGGGCGTGCATGCTCAGTCATTTCAGTCGTGTTCGACTCTTTGTGACCCCATGGACTGTAGCCCACCAGGCTCCTCTGCCCATGCGATTTTCCTGGCAAGAATACTGGACAGGATTGCCATTTCCTTCTGCAGGGGATCTTCCTGACCCAGGGATTGAACCCGGGTCTCCTGCATCACCTGCATTGCAGGTATGGATTCTTTACCCACTGAGCCACCCGGGAAACGCCCTTACCCCTATTGCTGTGGCAGCTTACTGATGCCTGGTGTACAGATGGGTCAGGTCTCCAGGAACCGCATCACTACTGAGCCCAATACTGACACCATCTGCATGGAAACAGGAATGAACCCCAGCGGCCAGTGCATTGAAGTCAAAGAGGTTCGCCTGGTGATCACTCACGAGGTCTGATCGTTAACTCTCTGCGCTGACAGTTGGGCTGTTCCAATGGGATTAACACTGAGACTTGGGCAAAGGGAAGACAAGGAAGGGGCGGATGATCATGAAGAAGGTTCAGAATATGTGGACAGACCTTGGGCTGATCTGCAGGAGCCGGAGGCGTGTTCTTCCACTTCCCAGGTCATAAGGCACTGACGCTCTCTAGCAACAGGAAGCTGATGTCCTGGCTCAGGTACAGGCTCCATAACTTATCCTTCAGTAGATACAGCCGACTGGGTGCATGGAAAGAGCACACACATGTTCTCTGAATGAGACGGCCTATTGCCAAGGATGCTGGGTCGCCCTTGAAATGCAGTGAATTGGTACAAGATCATAGCATGTCCTGTGTGTTCTAAACAACATCCAAGGCAACTGCCAAAAGAGTCTGGTGCCCTGAACTGGAGTTTGATCATATTGGCCTCCTGTGTGCATGTGAAGGTGATAAACAGACCTTGGTTTGTGTGGACACTGTATCTGGCCTGTCCCCAGGCTTCCTCCATTGCCACACAAACCAAACCACCACCATGTAGGGATCAGAGAGGCTGAGTACCATGTACAGATACCCTCATCGAATACACAATGGTGGGGCTCACATTTCAAAGGTCATGACCTACAAGACTGGGCAAAATAACATGGCACTGAATGGAGGTTCCATTTGTCTGTAGCCACAAGCGGTGCAGCTGGTAGAAAGGAGAATTGAAACATCAAAGCAGCAGGTGGGAAGAAGTGCTCACGACAGAGGAACCAGCTCCTGGGGCTGCTCCTGCAGCAGTCAAGGGGGGCAAAGGGCCGGTGAGTGGGCAGGGAGGGGGCTTTGCTTGCTGCAGCTACCCCCCCACTGCAGTCGTCCCCATGGAGCCGCTTGGAACCTTTTTATTTATTTAGTTTTTGAATAGCCGGTTAAATTACTAACAGGCAAAACTGTCTTGTCTGGGTGGTATTCTTCCAGGCTTTAACACATGTGGATGATCAACCAGTATGCTCTGTTGCCCCATATGGCAGACTGGGGTCCCCTGCTGAGACACCCAGCACTGTAAAGACAGCCACTGCCCTGACTCTCCCCATGGATTAGTGCTAGGCTGCTGAGAGCATGCATCATGCCTGGGATTTGTGATGGGGCGTCTCACTGGGAAGAGTGAATTATTTGCACCCCTGGGTGAGGAGGAACTAATCAGTTTCCACTGGAATCCCATTGTCCTGCTGCAAGCCCGCCCTGTTGAAATGTACTGTGCCTGGAATGGCACCGGTGCCATCGGCAGAGGGGAAGAGATGGGGGTCCTGGTCTGGCGTCTCTCACCCCCAGAGCATCTCCCGTCCCCAGAGCGTCTCCTCATGTCTGAGAGTGCAGCTTCCTCCGCTAACATGTGTAATATATGCAACTAGATCAAGTTCCTAAAGCTGTAGCCACGTTAACATCTAAGGATCAGACCACAACTGCAATTTTTATAAAAGGGGGAGACCTTCCTCTATAAGTTTCTACCAAATATCTGTCTTCTGACCTTATAATTCTGCCACTCCTGTGCATCTAGTCAGAGATTGGCACCTGATAGGAATACTTTCTAAGTGTGGGTGTCCACTTAGATTCCCAGCAAAGAAATCAGTCCAGCTGTTGGGTATGTGGGCAGCCGCCCCTCTCAAGCTTATTAGAACTGCCACGCTGGGTGTGTATGCTCCAAGGAGGGGATTCAAAGTTTCTGAAACAGTAAATTAGGGAAGAGCAAACTAGGACTAACACTCTTAATTAGTCTGACATTACCAACACTGATCCGGAAGCCTGGCCTGTAATGCACACTATCAATCACTCTAGGTATGGTTATTCTTTTCCTGTCAATCAAGTTACATGAACCTCTATCATACTGCTGACAAGGAGGGTCCTAAAAATACCATCAGAGCCATGAGTGGTTATGCTCGGATTTGGGACGGGTTCATGTGGCTCACCCTGGGTTATCAATATTTGAGCACCTGGGCATGCCTATGTTGGGAACAGGAAAATGACTCTAAACTGAACCAAACCAATTGCAAAGGGATGTAGGATGGATGTCCCCAGATCTGGATGTCATCATCCTGTCCTATGAAAGGGTAGTGACTGGGGTGGCACTGACTGTTCCCACCACCCGTATTACTGGGGGTCCCTGAGTGGGACCTCACGGTTGTGTGGCACCAATCCTTGGCTATGGCTTCCATCTGGGTGGTTGGGCCCCTGCACCCTGGGCAAGGGGGAGAATCCACCCCACCGTAACGAAGCTGCCAACCTCCCTTCCTTCACGAGCAGTCAGATGGCCACACCCCCTTTTCCATGGGTAGGATCGCTTGCTTGCAGCCTTTGTCCCCTTCACTGGACTGTAGGACGTTATAGCACACATAGAAGTCCTTACAACACTCACCCAGCAAGGCTTCAACAATAACCGCCAGAGCCCATCTCATCAAACATGGAAGCCTCTATTGAGAAAAACTGTCCTCCAAAACAGGATGCCCTTGTGTGCTATTTCTGCCTCCCAAGAAGGTACCCGACCATGATCCACATGCAAGGTAGTGTGTTCATACCTGATTATCTGTGCAGGTACGAACAGTACACAGTCAACGTCCTGAGTGGTCTCACCGTGCCAGGCTGGGAGACTTCATAAACCAGGCATTTGGAACACAGGGCTCTTGCTGGACAAGGTTGCTGTTTATTTTGGGAATTGTTATCTTAGTCTGTGTCTTCTCTAGCACATGCTTACATTGTTGCTGTGATGTCTGCCTCCAGGGCAGCCAAAGAGCCTCCAAACCAGCTGCATTCACACTAATGAACCCCCCTGCTGAGCACTCAGAAGAAGGGGGCGTGTGAGATTGTCAGAGCTGGTCACGGGGTGAGAGGGTGTTGCAGGAGGTCATCAACAGGACATGACCTATGGACTTGCGGGCTGGACCGGCCATTTGGGGGCTCCCCACCCCTCCTCTGTCCTTAGAATGTATGTTTTGCTCATCATACACACAGTAGAAGCTGTTTCAAGGACACAGCCTTGAGATGTGTGTGTTAGTCGTTAAAGTTGTGTCCAATTCTTTGTGACCCCATGGACTGTAGCCCGCCAGGCTTCTCTGTCCATGGGATTCTCCAGGCCAGAATACTGGAGTGGGTTGCCGTGCCCTTCTCCAGGGGATCTTCCCAACTCAGGGATCCTACCCAGGTCTCCTGCATTGCAGGCAGATTCTTTACCATCTGAGCCACCAGGGAAGACCTCAGCCTTGAGACAGTTAGGTTGCTGTTGAGACTGTATACTTGGGAGGTATACAAGGCTGAACCCAGGACCCTGTATAAACTTTGCAGATTCTGGAGGGTGGTTGCAGAGATCAACTCGTCTTACAACACCCAAAGCAACTTAGGTATGTAAGCTCCCTTGTTTACGGAAAGTGCCACCTACCGATCTGACCTGCCTCTTTGTCTCTCCTTGCTCTCAGTATATGGGGACCAGTTTCAGATTTCACCGAGAAACTCCGAGTTTTCGAACCAACAGGCTTGAGGTAATGTGTATTCTCCACTTGTCCTTCTTTAGAATCCTGGCATTCTCCTTTTTTTTTTTTTTTGTAGAAAGATGGGATTGAAACAATACAACATCTTTAAACTCTCCTTTCTATAAATGAGCAGATGTCTCATCAGGACAGACGGCAGGTTCCCAAAGAGCATGCAGGACAGAAAACACTGGCTGAATTTCTTGGATGTAGATGAGAAGATAGTTACTGGAGGGAAGTGTGTGCAAACAGCCAAGCTTGCATTTGCTGTGATTCTCTCTTGTTTTTCACCTGCTCTTCCCTGAACAGGCACCCAGGGCTGCGAGATGAATTCTTCCGGGATCAGAAGCAAAGTGTGAATTTGATGCTTGAAGAGGATCAAATTCTTAATGAACCTGATCCACCTTGTTTACAAGAAACATGTGCTGTGGTTCTTGGGGACTTGGTGATGAACTCGAGTTGACTCAAGGGTGCCTTTGCTAGGAGAAGTTAACTCCCAGAAATCAGCAGATTTTATTTCCAGACAGTGTAACATAGGGTGGTGTGCTATGTGCTCAGTCACTCAGTCATATCTGACTCTTTTCGAGCCCGTGGACTGTTCCCCAGCAGGCTCCTCTGTCTATGGTACCCCGGCAGGCTCCTGTGTCCATGGGACTCTCCCGGCAAGAACACTGTAGCAGGTTGCCATGCCCTCCTCCAGGGGATCTTTCTGACTCGGGGATCAAACCTGCGTCTCCTGCGGCTCCTGCACTGGCAGATGGATTCTTGACCACTGAGCCACCTGGGAAGCCAGCATAGGGTAGAGGTGTGTCCATATACAGGTGACTCCTCCCAGGCTCCCAGGTGTCAGAATTACCAGCAGGAGTGGGATCACTGTGGTGCCCTGAGGCTCTGTCTTCTATGGCCTAGAAGTTATTTTTCTCCCTTGTTGGAATTCTCAAATATTACTAACCACAAATATTTCTCTAATATGCAGATATCTCTATCATTAGTAATTATTTCTCCAAATCAAAACAATCCCATCACTAAGCAATTGTTCTAATTGACTCAGCTCTGTGTCAGGCCTCACTGCTTTCAGGTTTATCAAGCACCTTACAACCAGCATGGGACAAAGGGAACGTTCCACTAGGCAGTCTTCTGGCAAATAGAATTGTTATAGCCTCCAATCTGCTTAATCTTTTTTTTTGCTGTGCCATGCAGCTTGTGGGATCTTAGTTCCCTTACCAGGGATCGAACCTGGGCCCCTGTCACTGGAAGCATTGAGTGCTAACTGCCCCAGTCTGTTTAATTCAGTGCAATAGCCCTAGTTTCTTCTCAATGTGACTCAAATTTTCTGTAAGTTATCAAAGTAAGTAATTCACCACTTCTTTGTTTTTAACATTAAAAAATATATAAATATATATTAGTAAACTACAACAAAGGACGAAAATTATATGCATATTTTCTTGATTAATCAATTGCTAATATTAATCAGTTGTTAAGATAGCTTTGTTTACCTTTCTCTATCTATAAATACACATATTTTTTGATGAACTCTTTCAAAGAAATTGCAGATATGACATTTCACTCATAAATATTTACCATTAATCTCCTAAGGATAAAGATATTTTGCTATTAACCACCCTATCATTATCACACTCAAAGAATCACATGTTATTCACTGTCCAGTTCAGTTTCAAATTTCCTGAGTTATCCTAAAAATTCCATTCATAGTTTTTTTTTTAAAGATTGATTTAGTTTTGGTTGTGCTGGGTCTTCACTGCTGCCTGGGGGCTTTCTCTAGTTGGGGCCTGTGTGGGCTCCTCTTCATTGCAGTGCAAGGGCTTCTGATTGCAGTGGCCTCTCTTGTGGGGGTGCACAGGCTGCAGGTCCGTGGGCTTCCGTAGATGCAGAGAGAAGGTTCGGGAACTGTGGCTCATAGGCTCTAGAGCACCGGCTCAGCGGTTGTGGTCCATGGGGCTTAGTTGATTGGCACCATGTGTGAACATCCTGGACCGGGGTAGAACCCTGCATTGGCAAGCAGATTGTCAACCGCCAGACCACCAGAGCAGCCCCCCCACTCATAGTTTTTTAAAAAACCTAATTCCAAGATCCAATTAAGTTTCAGGCTTTCCATTTTGTCTTTTTTAATTTGCAAAACTTTCCCTCATTTTAAAATTTTGTTTGTTTTCTATGTCAAAGATTCTTTTTTTGAGACTCCAAGCTAGATGTCTTGTAAAAGATTGTTTACTATGGATTCATCTGATTGTTTACTGATGAATTAGAATAAATTTAGATCTTTGTTTGGCAGAAATATGGCAAAAAAGATGAGTGTGGAAAATTAATTTATTAACCAGAAAATTTCACTACTCCTCTCCTCCCCCTTACCAATATATCTTAGCTAATAAAGTTTATTTCCTACCCCAATCCTAAAGTTTAGCCATGTAATTTGTTGAGGAAATGGGGTGTAAGTAAATATGAACAATTGGGCTTTTCCTCTGGTGTTTCTGACATTAGCATGAGGAGACTCTTTCTTGGATCTCAGAAACTGAGTAATACAGAGATCTAGCCTAAATCAAAACCACCGCCTGACCAAGCATTGCCTAGATCAGCAGAAACCCAGCCAATCAAAGATGTGTGAGCAACAGGTATATTTGTTGCCTGTCACTGAGATTTTATGGTTCAGTGTTACACAAAAGAGCTACGTGAGACAGCAATTGTGCCTACCTTTTTTTTCTATGCGGTAAAAGACACGTGACATGAAATTTACCCCTTTAAATTTTTAAGTGTAGAGGACAGACTGCAAGGAGATCCAACCAGTCCATCCTAAAGGAGCTCAGTCCTGGGTGTTCACTGGAAGGACTGATGTTGAAGCTGAAACTCCAATACTTTGGCCACCTCATGTGAAGAGTTGACTCATTGGAAAAGACCCTAATGCTGGGAAGGATTGGGAGCAGGAGGAGAAGGGGACGACAGAGGATGAGATGGCTGGATGGCATCACCGACTCAATGGGCATGGGTTTGGGTAAACTCCGGGAGTTGGTGACGGACAGGGAGGCCTGGTGTGCTGCCGTCCGTGGGGTCACAAAGAGTCGGACACGACTGAGCGACTGAACTGAACAGTATTGTTAACTATTCACATTGCTGAATAGATTTCTAGAACTTTTGGGTCTTGCATAACTGAAACTCTCTCGCCATTGAACAGCAACTCATTTCTCCCTCCCCAGCTCCTGTCAGCCACCATTCATCCTGCGTTCTGCTTCCGAGTCAGACTGCTTCAGGGACTGCATGTAAGTGGAATCAGTAAGTGGAATCATGTAAGTGCTCAGTATCTGTCTTTAATGGGTACCCTATAACCCACTCCAGTATTCTTGCCTGGAAAATCCAAAGGATGGAGGAGCCTGGCAGGCTACAGTCCATGGGGGTCACAAAGAGTTGGACACAACTGAGTGCCTTCACTTCACTTCTATTTCACTTAGAATAATTTTTTCAAAGATTACCCATGTTGTAGCATATAAAAGGATTTCCTTTTTTAAGATTGAATAATATTCCACTGTAAGTATATGCCATGTTATCTTTATCTGCTCATCTGTTGATTGATGTGGGCTTCCCTTTTAGCTCTGCTGGTGAAGAATCCGCCTGCCATGGGTGACACCTAGGTTCAATCCCTGGGTTGGGAAAACCCCCTGGAGAAGGGAAAGGCTACCCATTCCAGTGTTCTTGCCCAGAGAATTCCATGGACTACAGTCCATGGGGTTGTAAAGAGTTGGACACGACTGAGCGGCTTTCACTTTCACTTTCTACTGATTGACATTGGTTTGTTTCTACATCTTGGTTATTCTTAATAATGCTGCAATAAACCCAGTAGCGCAAATACCTCTTTGAGATTTTGTTTCCAATTCTTTTGGATAAATACCCACAAGTGGAATTGCTGGATCATAAGGTACTTTTTTTTTTTTTTTTTTAATTTTTTGAAGAACGTCTGTACCTTTTTCATAGCAGTTGCATCACTTTAGACTTCTACCAAAAGTGCACAAGGGTTCCAGTTTCTTCATGTTCTCACTAACCCTTGTTATTTTCTGTTTTCCTGTTTTGTTTCGTTTTGTTTTTGTTTTTGGTAATGGTCATCCTAACAGGTATGAGGTGATCTCTCATTATTGTGGTTTTGATTTGCATTTCTCTGGTGATTAGAGTTGTCGAATGTCTTTTCATATACCTGTTGGCTCTTTGTAAGTCTTCCTTAGAGAAATGTCTATTCAAGTCCTTTGCCCATTTTTAAAACATGCTATTTGTTTTTTTTTGCTGTTGAATTGCAGAAGTCTTTTATACATTTCGGATATTAACTCCTTGTCACATACATGCTTTACAAATACTCAGTTTCATCAGCTGCCTTTTCATTCTATCAATTGTGTCCTTTACTGTGCTTTTTAGTTTCACGTGGTGTCTCTTGTCTACTTTTGCTTTTATTGCCTGTGCTTGTAGTGTTATAGCCCAGAAATCATTGCCAAGACCAGTGTTATGAAGCATTTGACCTATATTTACTGCTAGGAGTTTTATAGTTTCAGGTCTTACGCTTAAGTCTTTAATTCATTGTAAGTTGATTTTTTTTTAAAGATAGGATCCAATTTAATTCTTTTGCTTGTGAGTGTCCAGTCTTTTTAAAGAGATTTTCCTATCCCCACTGTGTAGTCCTGGCACCCTTGCTGAAGATAATTTGACTGTATATGTTTAGGTTTATTTCTGGCTCTCCATTCTATTCCTCTGGCTTATATGTCTACCTTTATGTTAGTACCATACTGTTTTCATTACTGTAGCTTTGTGATATGTCTTGAAGTCAGGAAATGTGAGGCCTCCAGCTTTGTTCTTTCTCAAAATTGTTTTGGCTATTAGAATTCCTTTGTGAGTCCACATGAATTTATATGAATTTTGGGATTGTTTTTCCTATTACTGTAAAAGATGCCATTATGATTTTTGACAGGGATTACATGGAGTCTGTAGATGGTTTTGGGTATTATGGACATTTTAACAGTATTAAATCTTTTGATTCATAAATATGGGATATCTCCCTATATGTGTGTCTTCCTTAATTTCTTTCAGCAATGTTTTATCATTTTCAGTGTAGAAGTGTCTCACCTTGGTTAAGTTTATTCTAAGTACTTTATTCTTTTTGATGCTGTTGTAATGGGGCTGTTTTTTTAATTTCTTCTTTGAACTGTCCATTGTTGATGGTCTTTGATTGAATCATTGGTCATTGAATCAATGATTACATTAGGACTCTGCTATGGACTGGTATTCATATATGTGTATATGTATATACATATTTATCTATATATATGTGTGTGTTGTGCTGTGATTAGTCGCTCAGTCATGTCCGACTCTTGGTGACCCCATGGTCTATAGCCCACCAGGCTCCTCTGTCCATGGGGATTCTGCAGGCAAGAATACTGGAGTGGGTTGCCATGCCCTCCTCCAGGGGATCTTCCCAACCCAGGGATTGAACCCAGGTTTCCCACATTGCAGGTGATTCTTTACCATCTCAGCCACCAGGGAAGCCCAAGAATACTGGCTTGGGTAGTCTATCCCTTCATCAGGGATCTTCCAGACCTAGGAATTGAACTGGGGTCTCCTACATCACAGGTGGATTCTTTACCAGTTGAGCTGCCAGGGAAGCTGATATAAATATATATAAATGTATATATTGATTTTGAGTCATTTTAGGTTCACAGGAAAACTGAGTGGAAGGTACAGAGATTCCGTATATGTCCCTGAGCTCGCTCATGCATAGTCTGCTTCCTTATCGATTTCTCCCACTAGAGTGGCTCATTTGTTTAAATTGATAAAATTTATTGGCACATTATTATCACTCAAAGTCCATAATTTACATTGGGGCTTATGGTTAAATCTTGGTGCTGTAACATAGTTTTTAAAGAAAACAGATGACTGTGATTTTTTTAAATCAAAGTTTCAGTCCTGAGTGGATCTAGGCAGTCAGTAGGCCTTAGGACAGAAAAAAAGAAATTTTCTCTTTTGAGTCTGAAGAAGAGGACTCACAGATCATGTGTTCACAGGCTGTGCGCAGGTTGCCTTGGGTGAAGGGAACCTGGGTCCTTGGATAACTTGTCTTTACCTAGGGCAGTACCTGACATTGTCCTGTAAGGAAAGGGCAAAAGGAATAAACTAATCCAGATTAAATACTATTGTTTCCACCTTGCTTCATACTACACAAATAATCGCAAGGACGGTGATGCTTTCTACTCTCCAAGCTGAGTCTAAATTTACACTTTAACTATAGCTGAATCAGAAGCTTCTGTACTCTGGCTGAAGTTCCCCAAGAAGAGTCAAAATGTGATATAATTTATCAGGATTTCCAGGCTAGGTTTCACGTGTCAGTTACTAAAAGATCCCAGTTTGTGGTCCAGCTTGTGGGTTGCCTCTTCACATTAAAGATCTTGCTTCTCTTTTAGCCCTTGGCCTTATAATTATTATGATTTTCAACATATATTCAAAACACACATGTGGATATAAAATAATATGATAACAGTAACAAAATAATTCTGTAGGTAAAATAGTACCAAGAATCCTTTCTGTAAGTGGTAAATAAGTCATAATTTAAATTAGAACATGGATTAGATTCTACACACTTACAATAAATACCACTGGGTACCAGTTATGCACCTGACATTATGTTAGTTGCTTTGCATCTCAATTAATTCTTTAATTAATCCTACACCATAGGTAGCTTTTCATATTCCAATTTTATAGATGAGGAAACTGAGGCTTAGAGAATTAGTGACTTGGCCGAGAGTATTAAGCTAATAAATGATAGGACCAGGATTCTAACATTCACAATCCTTCTGTTCTTAATATATAATCTTCCATTATTAGAGAACTACTAGGATGTGGGGAGGCCCAGATACATGCATTTGGGGAGTTATTTTAGTGAGGAAATCAAACAATGAGATGTGTGTTTCAATCTCCTAAACACGGAAGGAAGAAGCAGCAAGATGGCAGCAGTAAAGGAAAAGGTCAGAAAATGAACTGGAAGGAAAAGCAGGTAAACAGAGGGCAGGAACAGAACATGAAGGGGATTTCCTTCAGTAGGAGTTTCCTAAACACTTAGGAAGCAGAAGTGAGGGGCAGCCAGAACGTTATTTAAGGAAGCCAGTGATGGAGGGCAGACAGAAGCTATATAAAGTCTAGATTGGTGGTTATGAGGGAATTTATTGATGGAAGTAAAATCTTAAATTGCATGCTTAATGCCAATCTAGTTTACAGTTTTAGGTAATGTAAACTAAGGGTGATGAATTCAGAACAGATGGCAAGAAGCAAGTTTTGCAGAGAGCAAATCACAAACGCCTATGGAACGGACATCCTGCAGGGACAACGCTCAAATGTACTTGCAGGGGACTCCGGAGCCCTTGTCAGTGATTTAGGGGTGACAGTCACAGGCAGAAAGGCCTCACTTAACAAAATTCTCTCCCGTTTCCAGTAGAGGTGTCCATTACCTCGTTTAGCGTGATTTGCTGATTGCATTTTAGGAGAAGCACACCAGTTTCCTGATAGGAACATTGTGGCAATGACTTTACAAAACAGATGTACTGTGATAATCTAATGGCAAATTCCTCTTTTCAATTTTCTCTCCAAATGTTTGTGTCTGCTTTGGAGAACCATTTGGAAAGATTTGGGCAAGCGCCGTGTTAGGCATGCAGGGTTGGGAACCCACTGTTTGACTGAAATAGGCATGGCAGGTGGAATCAGATTTGAAGTTCTCCTTCACATCAACATTTTAAGGTAGCTGTTTGCTTTATAAGGTTTACAGAGTCTTTCAATGATGGGACAGAGGTCTGCTGCTGCTGCTAAGTCGCTTCAGTCGTGTCCGACTCTGTGCGACCCCATAGATAGCAGCCCATTAGGCTCCCTCATCCCTGGGATTCTCCAGGCAAGAACACTGGAGTGGGTTGCCATTTCCTTCTCCAATGCATGAAAGTGAAAAGTGAAAGTGAAGTCGCTCAGTCGTGTCTGACTCTTTGCGACCCCATGGACTGCAGCCTACCAGGCTCCTCCGTCCATGGGATTTTCCAGGCAAGCCAGAGACACTCAGATCAATGACAGGCAGAACTCTTGTTATCTACAGCTCTAGAGGAAAGAAGTCTAACACACGAACAGCTGCACCTAGGGACGAGATCACAGCAGGCTGCAAATGTAAAGGTGGCTTATGTACAGCCAGTGGGGGTGGGTGGATAGCTGGGTTTCCTGGGACACCTGGGATCCCTGGGAATGAGTTACTTTGAATATTCTGCCAAGTCTGACCCACGGATGCTGTCCCTAGCTGTTTGGTAGCCGTGGCTTTGGGGAACTGGGGTGTTTGCCAGTGGTCCTGGAGAGTATGACTTCATACTGTCTTGATGACTGTGGCTTTGTAGTAGAGCCTGAAGTCAGGCAGGTTGATTCCTCCAGTTCCATTCTTCTTCCTCAAGATTGCTTTGGCTATTCGAGGTTTCTTATATTTCCATACAAAGTGAGATGATTTGTTCTAGTTCTGTGAAAAATACCATTGGTAGCTTGATAGGGATTGCATTGAATCTATAGATTGCTTTGGGTAGTATACTCATTTTCACTATATTAATTCTTCCAATCCATGAACACGGTATATTTCTCCATCTGTTTGTGTCCTCTTTGATTTCTTTCATCAGTGTTTTATAGTTTTCTATATAAGTCTTTTGTTTCTTTAGGTAGAAATATTCCTAAGCATTTTATTCTTTTTGTTGCAATGGTGAATGGTATTGTTTCCTTAATTTCTCTTTCTGTTTTCTCATTATTGGAGTATAGGAATGCAAGGGATTTCTGTGTGTTAATTTTATATCCTGCAACTTTACTATATTCATTGATCAACTCTAGTAATTTTCTAGTAGAGTCTTTAGGGTTTTCTATGTAGAGGATCATGTCATCTGCAAACAGTGAGAGTTTTACTTCTTCTTTTCCTATCTGTATTCCTTTTATTTCTTTTTCAGCTCTGATTGCTGTGGCCAAAACTTCCAAAACTATGTTGAATAGTAGTGGTGAAAGTGGGCATCCTTGCCTTGTTCCTGACTTTAGGGGAAATGCTTTCAATTTTTCACCATTGAGGATAATGTTTGCTGTGGGTTTGTCATATATAGCTTTTATTATGTTGAGATATGTTCCTTCTATTCCTGCTTTCTGGAGGGTTTTTATCATAAATGGATGCTGAATTTTGTCAAAGGCTTTTTCTGCATCTATTGAGATAACCATATGTTTTTTTTCTTTCAATTTGTTAATGTGGTGTATTACATTGATTGATTTGCGGATGTTAAAAAAACCTTGCATCCCTGGGATAAAGCCCACTTGGTCATGATGTATGATCTTTTTAATATGATGTTGGATTCTGTTTGCTAGAATTTTATTAAGGATTTTTGCATCTATGTTCATCAGTGATATTGGCCTGTAGTTTTCCTTTTTTGTGACATCTTTGTCTGGTTTTGGAATTAGGGTGATGGTGGCCTCATAGAATGAGTTTGGAAGTTTACCATCTTCTGCAATTTTCTGGAAGAGTTTGAGTAGGATAGGTGTTAGCTCTTCTCTAAATTTTTGGTAGAATTCAATAAAGCAAGTGGTTGGGGTGGGACCTAGCAAGTTGTTCCAAAAAGGAAACTGAGACATTTTAGCCATGATTCTCCCATTGAGTCAAGACAGCATTATGAAATACTGTGTTCCACCTTTGTGACTGTTGAAATGTTGGAGCTTGATTCTGCAGGAACTGCCATCTTTTTAGGCCCTTTCTGCCTCTGAATTTTACATATGTGTGGGGGCATCAAGACTGTCTTCTCTGATGCTCTGGGATTTACAGAAAATGTGATAAACCCCTTACTTGGTCCTGGGGTTACAGGACCTCCTACAGGTTACAGAGCCTCATCTGTCTCCATGTTTGTGTAGGTACAGCAATGCTTCCAGTGTTTCTTGGCCAACAGAGTCACAGGAGGTCAGTGAAGCTGTATAAGACCCTTTCTGCTCTGGACATACTTCTTAACTATGTCTCCACAGGGGTCTTGTTGCTTCCTGAGAAGTGAGGCACAGGCCTCCTTTGGTCTCAAATCCCAGAAACCTCTGCAATGAACCACCCCATGCTTCCCAGAATACAGGCCAGGGTAGGTCCCTGTGGCGGGCTCTCCTTTGGAGCGACAGCATCCAATTTGTGTCCCCCTTTACTGGTCCTCCAGGTGGCGCTAGTGGCAAAGAACTCACCTCCCAGGGCAGGAGATGTAAGAGATGCAGACTGACACATGAATTTTGCACCAAAGAAACCCTAACTTCTTTATTCTATTCTTCTTCCCTGTTTAAAGTCCACTCTGTAGGTTCCTCATCTTACTACTTTCTTTGGAGGTAATGATTTTATATATACATGGAACATGCATGCGTGCGTGCTCTGTCATGCCCGAGTCTTTGAGACCCCGTGGACTGTAACCCGCCAGCCACATTTGTCCATGGAATTTTGCAGGCAAGAATATTGGAGTGGGTTGCCGTTTCCTCCTCCAGGAGATCTTCTCTACCTATCCAAGGATCAAACCCAAGACTCTTGCCTCTCCTGCATTGGCAGCCAGGTTTTTTACCTGGGAAACCCAGTGATTTTATATTAATAGCTTATTGGACTCTATAACTGCCACTCTAACTTGTGGCATCACAAGTTAAAAATGTAAGCTAAACAACTGTGTCTTTTCATTTACTCATGGAACCAGTATTTATGGGCCCATTAAGTACAAAGTAGTATGCTAAGCACTGTGACTCAAGGATATAGATCCTGACCATGGAAGATGTGTAAAACAGAAAGGGATAAAGATATTCAAAGAATCTATTAGTAAATCTATGTACAAGAAATCTGTGATTTCACAGGAGAACATTTAATTTGCTTGGGAGGTAGAGAGAAGGTTTCATGGAAGAGGCATCCTCTGAGTTAGGTCTTAGAGGACATGTAGAACTTTGAATGTGTGAGTAAGAAATGAAAAAAAAAAAAAAAAAACCTTTCAACCTCAAGGTACTGCTTAAGCAAAGACGCTGAGTGGAAGAACGTGGTACCTGGGTCAGCAAACAGATGGATTGGCATGTCAAGTCACAGAGCGAATGGAGGGAGGTGGCTGTATACACGTCTCTAAATATAAATTGGAATCTGAACACGAAGCACTTTTAATGTCTTGCTAAGACGTATGAACTTTATTTCTAGGTAACAGGAAACCTTTGATGAATTCTAAAGAGAGGAGTCCCATTGTCCAACCTGAAATCGACATTCAACATACTTTGCCATTTTGGTGTGTAATTTACGAGGGGAGAGAAGGAAGTACAAATCTTTGCTTAAAATTCACCATTAGAATTATTTGTACATTAGAGTTCATTGTCCACATTGCTCATCTTCACTATTACCATGGACGGACAAAAAAAAAAAAAACTTGGAAAGAAAGTTGACTTGTGGGTGTGAGACTGTGATGAAATACAGATCCTGCCTTATGCCTGGTTACGTGTCCTCTGGAGATGCTGTGCTCATTAGTCTGGAGGTGTTAGTTCTTCAGTGTCTTTTATAAGCACTCTGTTATTTTGTCATTGGATAATAATGGATGTGTCACAGTAAATATGTCTCAACTGCCTAGGAAATGCTTATCTGCCGTAGAATATAGTGACATAATTTTTGAGATGATATACACCTTTCTTGTGAAGCCTAAGCTTGTTATGAAGTTCTGGCCTTTGACTACAATTATTTTCTTTCGAGTAAACATTGGAACACATCCTGTTAACTCTTAACTTGCTCTCCAGGCAAGGTTTTTCAAAATCTTCTGCCATTTTAACTATACAGCTCAGGAACAATCAGTTTGTTCTGGAACATAGCTACAAATCCAGGTTTCCCTGGTAGCTCAGTCAGTAGAGAATCCACTTGCAATGCTGGAGACAGGGGTTTGATCCCTGGGCCAGGAAGATCCCCTAGAGAAGGAAATGGCTACCCACTCCAGTATTCCTAACTGGAGAATTCCATGGACAGAGGAGCCTGGTGGGCTACTGTTTTCATTGTAGAAGTAAGAGAGGGAAAAGGTAAACGAGGTTAAATGTAAAAAAGATCAATTTTCACCCCTAATATCATCATTTGAAGTTGCAAGGAGTACGGTTCCTTACACTGTACTGTGTAGAACATTTGGACTTATTTGCTGATTCATTTGATTGACAGATTTATGAAAAAAACACTTGCCATATACTGCATGCTATGTTGGGATGGATGATAAGATGAGGAAAGATTATAAGGCTCAATCCAAGGGACATATAATTGAACTTTAAAATCAGACTTGGGCAGTGTACTGCAGTTATCAGTTAATAAACAAACATTTTTTCCACAAGCTTAATTTTTGTAATCTCAGTACTAGGTGCTATGGAGCATGCAAAAATACATCAAACAAGACATATACAATTTTTTAAATTATTTGTTTATTTGGCTGGGCCAGGTATTAGTTGTGGCATGCAGGATCTAGTTCCCTGACCATTGATCAAACCCAGGCCCCTCGCATTATGAGCATGGGGTCTTAACCACTGGGCTACCAGGGAAGTCCCAAGATAAATACAATTGAATGAAAAAAAGGTTCAGTAAATATTCATTAATCACATAAGTAGAAACTGAGAGTAGGTATAATTGAAGAGGCATTTAAAAGATCAGAAGATGGGAAATGTCTATGGACTTGACTGATTAGGGAATGCCTCTGAAAGGAGGTGGAAGAACTTGGCTCATGTTGGCATGACACTTGCCCCTTCACTCCCATGTCTTAGTCATAAGCTATTTCAATTCACTTAAACTATTCTTTGAATAGCGATCTGAGTCTGCTAAAAATATAAGAAATATTTTGATTTGTACAAGAGTTATACTCTGAAATTAGTTATTCAGTTCAGTTCAGTTGCTCAGTTGTGTCTGACTCTTTGGGACCCCATGAATTGCAGCACACCAGGCCTCCCTGTCCATCACCAACTCCCAGAGTTTACCCAAACTCATGTCCATCGAGTCAATGATGCCATCCAGCCATCTCATCCTCTGTCACCCGCTTCTCCTCCTGCCCCTAATCCTTCCCAGCATTAGGGGCTTTTCCAATAAGTCAGCTCTTCACATCAGGTAAGCCAAAGTATTGGAGGTTCAGCTTCAACATGAGTCCTTCCAATGAACACCCAGGACTGATCTCCTTTAGGATGGACTGGTTGGATCTCCTCGCAGTCCAAGGGACTCTCAAGAGTCTTCTCCAACACCACAGTTCAAAAGCATCAATTCTTCGGTGCTCAGCCTTCTTTATAGTCCAACTCTCACACCCATACATGATCAGTGGAAAAACAATAGCCTTGATTAGACGGACTTTTGTTGGCAAAATAATGTCTCCTCTTTTTAATATGCTAACTAGGTTGGTCATAACCTTCCTTCCAAGGAGTAATCATCTTTTAATTTCATGGCTGCAATCACCATCTGCAGTGATTTTGGAGCCCAAAAAATAAAGTCTGACACTGTTTCCACTGTATCCCCATCTATTTCCCATGAAGTGATGGGACCAGATGCCATGATCTTAGTTTTCTGAAAGTTGAGCTTTAAGCCAACTTTTTCACTCTCCTCTTTCACTTTCATCAAGAGGCTCTTTAGTTCTTCTTCACTTTGTGCCATAAGGGTGGTGTCATCTGCGTATCTGAGGTTATTGATATTTCTCCCAGCAATCTTGATTACAGCTTGTGTTTCTTCCAGCCCAGCGTTTCTCATGATGTACTCTGCATATAAGTTAAATAAGCAGGGTGACAATATACAGCCTTGACGGACTCCTTTTCCTATTTGGAATCAGTCTGTTGTTCCATGTCCAGTTCTAACAGTTGCTTCCTGACCTGCATACAGGTTCTCAAAAGGTAGGTCAGGTGGTCTGGTATTCCCATCTCTTTCAGAATTTTCCACAGTTTATTGTGATCCACACAGTCAAAGGCTTTGGCATAATTAATAAAGCAGAAATAGATGTTTTTCTGGACTCTCTTGCTTTTTCGATGATCCAGCGGATGTTGCAATTTGATCTCTGGTTCCTCTGCCTTTTCTAAAACCAGCTTGAACATCTGGAAGTTCACGGTTCACATATTGCTAAAGCCTGGCTTGGAGAATTTTGAGCATTACTTTACTAGCATGTGAGATGAATGCAATTGTGTGGTAGTTTGAGCATTCTTTGGCATTGCCTTTCTTTGGAATTGGAATGAAAGCTGACCTTTTCCAGTCCTGTGGTCACTGCTGAAATTAGTTATTACATGAAGACAATTTTCCATAAGTTCTTCTAGAGAAAAGAAAATTAGTTATGGGTGAGCATAGTCCATTAATTATTTCATGTACCTGAAGACCTCCAGGGAATGCCATGGCATCATGGCATAGCCCCAGAGTGTTAAATTTTGCATTTGATTCCTTGCATTTGCTGAAAATGAATGAAATTGGGTGACTTCCTGTTGACTATGAATCTAAAACAGCTACTGTGCATTGTTTATTTCCCTAGAGTGCAAGAATTCTGTAAGAATACTATAACATCCTGCTTTTAGTCAAATTATGCCTCTTTCTCCCCAAAGATTTTCACATGTGAATAAATTAAATAAGTGGCAGGAGTTCACAGTGACAGACCTTTGGGGACAGAGTAGTGCTCCTATAAGTATTCCTATATTTATATTGAAAGGATTATTTTTAATTATGAAATATTTCAAGCATGCTGAAAAGCATAGAAAATAATCTAATAAAGACCATGCACCCTTTATCTAGATGTAATAGATGTTAATATTTTGCACATTTTTGTCTTCAGATGTCTTTCCCCTTTAAAAATATTAGCAATACAGTAGATGCTTGCTCACTGCATCACTTCCTCCTTGTCTCCAGAAGTAGGTGTTATTCTGAAGTTGATCTGTACCATTTCTATGAATAAAATGTCTGCACAGATATCAAGAACCAACACATCCTTTAATGTGGTATAGGTATAAGATTCTACACAAATGTCATCAGAGTGTATGCCACCTTGCTTTTATAGTCAGCGGTTTTGAGACTGCTGTCATAAATGTACATTTAGAAACCTCACATTAATTGCTGTAGAATATACTCACTTTGTTGCTTAGCATTTCATTGTGAGTCAATCATGGTTTACTTTGACTTTTTCCGTTTGTTTTCTATCAGTAAACCTGCTTTGGGACATGTGCTTGCTTCTTTGTGAGGAACGCTTGAAAGTGGGATTGCTGAGTCATCATTTCGTGTCCGTTCTGCTGCTGAAGGTCAGCAAAGGTGTGAAGGTGCCAAGACAGAAGTTCATTTCTTTGCCACTTAGCAGCCCAGATGCATGTGTGAGTGCTGTCGTGTCCAACGCTTTGCAACCCCGTGGACTGTAGCCCGCCAAGCTCCTCTGTCCATGGGATTCTCCAGGCAAGAACACTGGTGGGATGCCATTTCCTTCTCCAGGGGATCTTCCCAACTCAGGGATTGAAGCCGTGTCTCCTGCATCTCCTGCATTGGCAGGAGGATTCTTTTTTTTTTTTTAATTATTTTTTAATTGAAAGATAGTTGCTTTACAGTGTTGGTTGGTTTCTGCCATACATCCACATGAATCAGTCATAGGTATACATATATCCTCTCCCTCTCAAACCTCGCTCTCACCTCCTACCCCATCCCCCCCTTCTAGGTTGTCATGGAACAGCGGTTTGAGCTCACTGAGTCACTCAGCAGATTTCCACTGGCTACCTGTTTTATATCTGATGTGTGTGTGTGTATGTTAGTCACTCAGTCGTGTCCGACTCTCTGTGCCCCATGGACTGCAGCCTGCCAGGCTCCTCCGTCCATGGGATTCTCCGGGCAAGAATCCCGGAGTGGGGTGCCATTTTCTTCTCCATTTATATCTGGCAGCGTATGTGCATCCATTCTCCTCTCTCCATTCGTCTCAGCCTCTATCCCCCCACCACTCCAGGGTTCTGCTCCACCTGGGAAACCCATGTAACAGCTCAGAGCGGGCGCTTATGTCTGAGGGTGGCTCAGAGCAGGTGCTTATGTTCGTGGGTGGTTCTCACTGAGGGAACTTGGAGACTCAGCCTCCTTCCAGCTGTGTCTCCGCTTTGCCCTGGGCCCTTCATGGATGGCATATACCTGAGGGAAGTGGAAAGAACATAGGGAGGTGCATTCACCCTCCTGATATCTCTTGGTTGGAATCGGCACAAACCACTTCTACTCTTAACTGACTTGCTATTTAAGTTCTCCTGTGGGCAGTTAGGGCTTCCCTTGTGGCTCAGCTGGTAAAGAATTTGCCCACAATGCAGGAAACCTGAGTTTGATCCCTGGGTTGGGAAGATCCCCTGGAGAAGGGAACGGCTACCCACTCCAGTATTCTGGCCTAGAAAATTATTTTTTGGGGCTCCAAAATCACTGCAGATGGTGATTGCAGCCAGGGAATTAAAAGACACTTGCTCCTTGGAAGGAAAGCTATGACCAAACTAGACAGCATATTAAAAAGCAGAGACATTACTTTGCCAACAAAGGACCATCTAGTCAAAGCTATGGTTTTTCCAGTAGTCATGTATGGATGTGAGAGTTGTACTATAAAGAAAGCTGAGCACCGAAGAATTGAAGCTTTTAAACTGTGGTGTTGGAGAAGACTCTTGAGAGTCCCTTGGACTGCAAGGAGATCCAACCAGTCCATCTTAAAGGAAATCAGTCCTGGGTGTTCATTGGAAGGACTGATGTTGAAGCTGAAACTCCAGTACTTTGGCCTCCTAATGCTAAGGACTGACTCCTTGGAAAAGTACCTTGATGCTGGGAAAGATTGAGGGCATGAGGAGAAGGGGACGACAGAGGATAAGATGGTTGGATGGCATCAGGGACTCAATGGACGTAAGTTTGAGCAAGCTCCAGGAGTTGGTGATGGACAGGCAAGCCTGGTGTGCCACAGTCCATGGGGTCACAAAGAGTCGGACACGACTGAGCGACTGAACTGAACTGTGGGCAGTTATCCTTACAGTGGAAGTGACTCATAGTAGGAGTTGGTCTTTAGCCTCATTATGCTGGGAACTTTCAGATCAGCTTCCACACTCTGGCCTGGATTATTATGGATGATCGGATTGCCCTAAAGTTCTTTTTTGTGGACCAAGATGGAGTCTGTACAATCACAAATACATTGCACTGTACTTGAACTAAAACATTAGTGTTAGTTTGGGGGGAGTTGGTGGTGGTCATACAAAAATTAGGGAGCAATCAACCTTGTTTCCTAAGGTAGATTCTAATGGTTTATGGTACTTTTTGCATTGGTTGGTCTTCAACCTGGAGGTGGGGAGGCATGGCCGAGGGAAACACTGCTGGCTGGCCTCATTCCGCTGCTTAGAGTCCTACTGATAGTAGCCTTAATATGTTGCTGTGTGTGCGTGTGACTCCAGTCATGCCCAACTCTTTGTGACCATAGCCTGCCAGGCTCCTCTGTCCATGGGATTATCCAGGCAAGAGTACTGGGGCAGGTTCTTCACGCCCTCCTCCAGGGGATCTTCCTAACCCAAGGATGGAATCTGTGTCTCTTACATCTCCTGTTTTAGCATATGGGTTCTTTATGACTAGCGCCACCTGGGAAGTCCTAATATGATGCTGCATGAGGCAAACTGACAGATTTTGTCCCAGCCCTGGCTGGTAAGATTTATCAGTGACTGGCTGAGTGGTGTACTCAGAGAAATGTGCCAAAAGCTAAGATGATGTAGAAAGGATGTTGTTGTAAGTAAATCCTAGGAGTCTCTGATGTTTCTTCACAACCTGCAACCAGAGGTGCTGAGTCTCCTTTCTGGACTAACTTGACCAGAATTTCCTGAAAATCAGGACTCTGTCCATTGAACAAAGGGTAGTCATGTTTATGGCTGGTTATAAAAGAGTTCGATTCCCTAAACTCGGTGTTTCTCTGCTGCACGTGGAGCTGTCATCTTGGCCTCTTTAAATCTCCTCATAGAGACTGGAGCTTAGGGAACTAGTACAAGAAAATGCTGATCCTCTGGCTACTGTTACTGCCATGAGAAATGAAGACCTTTGTTTCTGAACCAGCAGTCTCATGTCTTCTGCCAGCATCCCTGATGCTGGGACACGCTGACTTGTTAGCTTGCACGGAGGGTAAAAATCTCAGTTTCTGCAAAGTTCTTGCTGATGAGAAGATAAAAAGACCACAACTTGGGTGGTTTTGGCCAATGCAGCCACCCACTGTGGGTCTGTTGTTCCACATATTTTTCAAGAAATAGGTTGTGGTAGACAGACTACTTTTAATGCTCTTTGAGAGTCTGAAGAGCTGTGGTTTTATGATTCTACGGGGCAACGTCTTAGTGCCTTCCTCAGCATTGTTGCTGTTGTTCAGTCACGTCTGACCCTTTGTGACTCCACGGACGGAAGCACACCAGGCTTTCCTGCCCTTCCCTGTCCCCCAGAGCTGGCTCAAACTCATGTCTATTGAGTTCATGATGCCATCCAACCATCTCATCCTCTGTCATCCATCTCTGCTGCCCTCAATCTTTCCCAGCATCAGGGTCTCTTCTAATGAATAGACTTTTTGCATCAGGTGGCCAAAGTGTTGGAGTTTCAGCTTCAACATCAGTACTTCCAATGAATATTTAGGGTTGATTTCCTTTAGGATTGATTGGTTTGATCTCCTTGCTGTCCAAGGGACTCTCAAGAGTCTTCTCCAGCACCACTGCTTGAAAGCATCAATGCTTTGGCATTCAGCCTTCTTTATGATCCAACTCTCACATCCGTACATGACTTCTGGAAAAACAAATGCTTTGACCAGATGGACCTTTGTCGGCAAAGTAATGTCTCTGCTTTTTAATACACTGTCTATGTATGTCATAGCTTTTCTTCCAAGGAGCAAGTGTCTTTTAGTTTCATGGCTGCAGTCACCGTCCACAGTGATTTTGGAGCCCAAAAATAAAGTCTGTCACTGTTTCCATCTTTTCCCCATCTATTTGCCATGAAGTGATATGTTCTGATGCCATGATCTTAGTTTTTTGAATGTTGAGCTTTAAGCCAGTTTTTTCACTCTCCTCTTTCACCCAGATGGTGTCCATGTTAAAGAATCTGCCTGCCAATGCAGGAGACACAAGAGACTTGGGTTTGATCCCTGGGTCAGGAAGATCCCCTGGAGGAGGAGATGGCATCCCACTCCAGTATTCTTGCTGGGAAAATTCCATGGACAGAGGAGCCTGGTGGGCTACAGTCCATGGGGTCACAAAGAGTCGGACACAAGTGAGCACAGTTTAGTTAGTGGTTTAAGGAAAATCCGTCTTTGCTGTGGCCTCTATTTCAGCAAATAGCAGAGCATGTTCTGCGCATGCTGGCTTGTCTGGGGAGTATCATGACAGCAGCCATCTGCATCTGATGGTTCACCGAAGACACGGCGAGATCAGGTACTGAGCACAGGGCGCTGACTTACGAGACCTGACTCCGGATGCCCTTACTTGTTTTGAATATCAAATCAGTTGTCTTTTGTCGTCCTGACGGTTTTGCACTGGCGAGCTTGGTTGCTGGTGATGTTCTGCCCTTTGAGACACTGTAAGTCTTGACTGGAGGGGGGAGGGCAGGGACAGTCCAACAAAAAATGATCAGGGACCCTCTGGGGTTTGCAGAGTCCTGAGGCATGACTGACTGAGACGTTGGCTCTTTGCACCTCAAATTATTCTTTAAGTCAAATGCTCTTGCTCATATCCATGACAGGAGGTGATGGGTCAAATGTTGGTGAAGGTTTGATTGACAGGGCCTGCAGGAAGCTGCTGCTCAGGCAGAGGCGGCCCCAGCGCCCTGAGCTGGCTGCCCTAGCTCCCTTCTCTAGTCTCTGTGCTGAAGTCCTTGACCTCAGGACTCGGGATCTACACGCTCGCTTCTTTACCGCTCCTTTTCTGGAACACAGAGGAGCGCTGGTTGCTCTTAGAGACTTTTCCTGTCTCTAAGGCCAATGCTAAGAAGGGATGACTGCCCTCCCTTGTCATCCAGCCTTCCACACTAGAGCTTTGCATGCACGTCTTCTAATATAAGATGCTTCACAGCTTTCATGAGCCTCAGTGTTAGTCACTTAGTCATGTCCGGTTCTGTGTGACCCCATGGACTGTAGCCTGCTAAGCTCCTCTGTCCATGGGATTCTCTAGGCAAGAATACTGGAGTGGGTTGCCATTTCCTTCTGCAGGGGATCTTCCTGACCTGGGGATTGAACCCACGTCTCCTGCATTGCAGGCAGATTCTTTACCATCCAAAGAATTCCCACCAGATTCCTACCAGGGAAGCCCTTCTCATAAGCCCCATGATCTCTTAAATATTCTCCAATATTTCATATAGCATTCTTTCCCCCTCAGGGTGCATTTCTGTCTGTGTTTTTCTGGCCCTCAATTCTCTAACTTTTTTTTTTTAAGGGACGATCCATTATCAAGGGAACTTGCTTTTTTGTTATTAAGACCCTGAACCACCAGGGTGTCTGATTAAATTAACTGCAAGTTTCAGAGCCCAAGCAGTACTCTGCTTAATCTTCAATTTCCTTATTCATACAGGAGTGATAGAAACAATTTTCTCCCATCCTATTACATCAGGTTCCCCTGGTACAGGAGACACTTCCCGATGCTGGCTCTGAAAAGGCGTGAGTCTCATAACCCGGAGTCAGGAGAGATCAGTGTTGTATATCTTTGAGGGCATTTGTTATCTACAAAATAAGATCTGAGAGCCAGAAGGAATATATTCTGCAGAGAAGCAAATATTTTATATTTCCACAATCACATTTTCTCAGAAATATATTGTATCCAAATATTCAGTACATGAAAAGGGAGCATTACGCCTGCTTATTTTCCCTTCCTTCCTGATCTGACTGTGTTTTACCTTACCTATCTTATCTTTTAATTTTAGTTTGGAGCTTCACCTTGTCCTTCCCTCAGATCCCTTTCTCTCTGAATTTATTCATCAAATAATCCATCTTGACCATGTAGGCAGTGCCATCACCAAAAAGCCTGCCGCTTCTCTGACTGTAAAGTAAATCTCTTTGAGAAACCTCTGAATGGTGACTGGTTGCATAAAGTAGATTATGTGTGTCTGGAAGACTTTGGAAATTGTTGTGTTCCACCTATTGCCTGTTTCTGAAATGAAATATCAAGATAGTTTATCTTTGAAATGCTCCTCTCCAGACTATGAGGTTGAAAACTTAATAGTATCATGAATTCAGTGTAAAACAACAATCTATTTATTCAAGATTCTCTCTCCAATACTCTACCTCGGAAATATCCTCGATAACACTATATATTTTAGTATTGTTTTATTACCCAAACTTGTTGAGCCTGCTTCAGGCTGGGAGGGGCAGGAAGGCAGGGAGGGAGAGAGGGAGAGGCAAAAGGAGAGAGAAAGAGAGAAATTACTTCCTAATGCAGTTATGATTTAAAAGTCTGCCCGAAGATGGAGGCCTTTCAGAGATGTGATTTGCTCTTTGTCTTTGTCTTTCTTACATAAACACTACCTTAGTGAAAGAGTCATCTGTTACTTTGATGGTTGCACTTCACGTCCTGTAACACTAAGGCTTAAAGACAGATTTCAGGCTGTTTGGCCACTTATTTCTCCCCTCTCACAGGAGTGGTCAGATGCATGGGCAAAAGTCGGGTCTCCTTTTTAGAGCTTCCCTGCATCTACACTGGTGGATCTCACCTGGGCACGATTCCCTCCTACTCTCAAGAGGCCTTTGGCGATGTCTGGTGACTTTCTTGGTTGTCACCTTGCGTGTGAGGGGCTGTTACTGGCACCTAGGTGGAAGAGATGGAGATGTTACCAAAGAGCTTGCAATGTATACTGCAGTTCCCGGGACAGAGAATGTTCTGGTCCAAAGGTCACTTGGGCTTCCCAGGTGGCACGCTGGTAAAGAACTCGCCTGCCAACGTAGGAGACACAGGAGACTCAGGTTCAATCCCTGGCTTGGGAAGATCCCCTGGAGGAGGAAATGGCAACCCACTCCAGTATTCTTGCCTGGGAAATTCCAAGGACAGAGGAGCCTGGAAGGCTATAGCCCATGGGTCGCAAAGAGTGAGATACGACTGAGCATGCACGCACACATCAGTTGGCTTTCTTGGGGCTTCCCTGGTGGCTCAGATGGTAAAGAATCTGCCTGCAATGCAGGAGATACAGGTTTGATCTCTGGAGACGGGAATGGCTCCCCACTGCAGAATTCTTGCCTGGATAACTCCTGGACAGAGGATCCTGGTGGGCTACAGTCTGTGGGGTTGCAAAGAGTCGGACAGGACTGAGTGATTAACACTAAGGTCACTAGTACACAGACTGAGAAGGCCTGATTTACACTAATCAGACTCAGAAGCAAAAGGTGAAGGTGAATGACAGAAGACAGAAAAGAAATAAAAATAAATTGGGAAATTACTGCTGGCTTCATATCCCTATTCATTTATGTCATTTCTTTCACTTAATCCCTCACAAAACTTCCAGTAAGTAAGTATAATTGTTCTTGCTTTTATTTTTTCTTCAGTCAAAGGATGACTCTAAGATGCACAAAAGTTAAGTGATGTGTTAAAAAATCACTTGACTCACTAAGATTCTAAAGCCTGTGATTTTCATCTTTCCTGTCACTGGGGGCAGGGAGATAATTGTATTAGTTCTTCCCTTATCCATCAGAGGGCATGTTCCAAGACTCTCTTTGGATGCTTGATGCCATGATGCATGGTTGTTTAGTTTCCAAGTTTTGCAATCCCATGGACTGTAGCTCACCAGGCTCTTAAGCCCAAGGGATTTCTCAGGCTAGCATACTGGAGTGGATTATCATTTCCTTCTCCAGAAGATCGTCTCGACCCAGAGATCAAATCTGTGCCTACTTGCATTGCAGGAGGATTCTTTGCCATTGAGCCACCAGTCAGTTCGCTGCTCAGTCGCTTCCAACTCTTTGTGACCCCATGGACCGCAGTACGCCAGGCCTCCCTGTCCATCACCAACTCCCAGAATTTACTCAAACTCATGTCCATAGAGTCAGTAATGCCATCCAACCATCTCATCCTCTGTCGTCCTCTTCTTCTCCTGCCCTCAATCTTTCTCAACATCGGGGTTTTTTCAAATGAGTCAGCTCTTTGCATCAGGTGGCCAAAGTATTGGAGTTTCAGCTTCAACATCAGACCTTCCAATGAATATTCAGGACTGATCTCCTTTAGGATGGACTGGTTGGATCTCCTTGCAGTCCAAAGGACTCTCAAGAGTCTTCTCCAACACCACAGTTCAAAAGCATGGATTCTTTGGTGCTCAGCTTTCTTTATAGTCCAACTCTCACATCCATACATGACCACTGGAAAAACCATAGCTTTGATTAGACAGACCTTTGTTGGCAAAGTACTGTCTCTGCTTTTTAATATGCTGCGTAGGCTGGTCATAACTTTTCTTCCAAGGAGCAAGCATCTTTTAATTTCATGGCTGCAGTCACCATCTGCAGTAATTTTGGAGCCCCAAAAATAAAGTCAGCCAGTTTCCATTGTTTACCCACCTATTTGTCACGAAGTGATGGGGCCAGATGCCATGATCTTAGTTTTCTGAATGTTGAGTTTTAAGCCAGCTTTTCACTCTCTTCTTTCACTTTCATCAAGAGGCTCTTTAGTTCTTCTTGACTTTCTGCCATAAAGGTGATGCCATCTGTATATCTGAGGTTATTGATATTTCTTCCAGCAATCTTGATTCCAGCTTGTGCTTCATCCAGCCCAGCATTTCTCATGATGTACTCTGCATATAAGTTTAACAAGAAGGATGACAATATACAGCCTTGATGTACTCCTTTCCCAATTTGGAACCAGTCTGTTGTTCCATGTCCATTTCTAAGTTTTGCTTCTTGACCTGCATACAGATTTCTCAGGAGGCAGGTAAGGTGGTCTGGTATTACCATCTCTTGAAGAATTTTCCACAGTTTCTTGTGATCTACACAGTAAAAGATTGGTGTAGTCAATAAAGCAGAAGTAGATGTTTTTCTGGAACTCTCTTGCTTTTTCGATGATCCAACGGATGTTGGCAATTTGTTCTCTGGTTCCTCTGCCTTTTCTAAATCCAGCTTGAACATCTGGAAATTCGTGGTTCATATACTGTTGAAGCCTGGCTTGGAGAATTTTGAGCATTACTTTACTAGTGTGTGAGATGAGTACAATTGCGCGGCAGTTTGAGCATTCTTTGGCATTACCTTTCTTTGGAATTGGAATGATAACTGACCTTTTCCAGTCCCGTGGCCACTGCTGAGTTTTCCAAATTTGCTGACATATTGAGTGCAGCACTTTCACAGCATCATCTTTTAGGATTTGAAATAGTTCAACTGGAATTCCATCACCTCCATTAGCTTTATTCATAGGGATGCTTCCTAAGGCCCACTTGACTTTGCATTCTAGGATGTCTGGCTCTAACTGAGTGATCACATCATCGTGGTTATCTGTGTCATGAAGATCTTTTTTGTATAGTTCCTCTGTGTATTCTTGCTGCCTGTTCTTATTATCTTTTGCTTCTGTTAGGTCCATACCATTTCTGTCCTTTATTGAGCCCATCTTTGCATGAAATATTCCCTTGGTATCTCTGATTTTCTTGAAGATATCTCTAGTCTTTCCCATTCTATTCTTTCCCTCTATTTCTTTGCATTGATCACTGAAGAAGAATTTCTTATCTCTCCTTGCTATTCTTTGGAACTCTGCATTCAGATGGGTATAGCTTTCATTTTCTCCTTTGTCTTTAGCGTCTCTTCTTTTCTCAGCTATTTGTAAGGCCTCCTCAGACAACCATTTTGCATTTTTGCATTTCTTTTTCTTGGGGATGGTCTTGATCACTGCCTCCAGTACAATGTCATGAACTTCTATCCATAGTTCTTCAGGCACTGTATCAGATCTTTAATATGTTTGTCACCTCCACTGTATAATCATAAGGGATTTGATTTAGGTTATTTCTGATTGGTCTAGTGGTTTTCCCTACTTTATTGAATTTAAGTCTGAATTTGACTTTAAGGAGTTCATGACCTGAGTCACAGTCAGCTCCTGAACCAACTGAGCCACCAGAGAGCCCCAAAATATTGAGTAGTACCAAATCCTATATATACTATGTTTTATTTTTTTTCCTATAGTAATAGGAGTGTAGCAGGTACAGCCTGGGTATGGTGGACAAGGAGATGATTCACATTCCTGATGGGATGGAGCAGGATGGTATGAAATGTCATGACACTATTCAGAATCACATGAGACTTAAAACTTATGAACTATTTGTTTCTGGATTTTTTTTTTTTTAATATTTTCAGACTGTGGTTGACCTTGGGCAACTGAAACTGTGAAAAGTGAAACCACAGGTATAAGGTGATGACTGCATTCCACTGAAACCTCATACTGGGGAGAATTGAGGCTGTGCTGGTGTATGTTATCAATCATTTTATATATATGGGTGCTCATATTTATATCAAACAACTAGATGACTTTGCATTTCCAGGGTGGTTTTAAGTAGTTGGAAAACTTATTTCTATCCTTATGCTTTGTTTGGAAAAATACGTCCATTCCTCTTTTTCTGTGCTTTTCTGTTTCATTTTGGTATTTCTTCTGATTATACTTAAGAAACTTATCACCTGGACCTTGGGCTGTGGTATGCACTGTATTACAGAAAGGGTCTAGGTTAAGGGCAGTGTGCCATCGATCATGAGTTAAGAACACAGAGATGGCAGATGCTCCAGACTGAAGACTTTAGCAAGGAAAAAATGAGCTCCTGAGCTGCAAATTATTAGATAGAAAATGTCTTATTGAAAGAACAGAATCACCTCTTTTTTCCAGCTATTAAAGAAGAAAATAGATTTTCATTTATTGGATCAATTTAGTACTTTCTTCCTTGAATATCTTTATAATGATTTAGCTTTTCTGTTTATGGTCACATTTTTATAAAAAAAAAAAAGAACTGGGTAAAAAAAAAATCAATTAAAATTCAGCCTCTTGGAGAACAATTAGGCATTAAGTATAAAGTGATAGTGAAAAGTCATCCCTTCCCGTTGACCCCTGACATTCCAGAATAGAATACTCAGGACTAGAGCTTGGGCATTTATATTTTCTCTAAGTTGCATGGATTTTACTTTAGTAAGCACAGTACTTTGAATTTGTGCTCAGTTGCTTAGCCACGTCCAACTCTTTTTGACCCTTTGGACTGTAGCCCTCTAGGCTCCTCTGTCCACGGGATTCTCTGGGCAAGAATATTGGAGCAGGTTGCCATTTCCTCCTCCAGGGAATCTTCCTAACCCAGGGACTGAACCCCTGTCTCCTGCTTCTGCCTGTACCGCAGGTGGTTTCTTTACCGGTGAGCCATCAGGGAAGACTATTTTGAATTTAGTATTGTTCATAATTACTCCTTGTTGATGATGGTTCCCTTGGTGGTTGCCCAACCTTCCTGCTCTTGAACCAGCATAGATCCCAACTCCAATCTACACTTAGACTTTTTTATAAAAGAGTTATTTTTCCAAAAGTTATATGTAGACAAGGCTGTGAATAAATTTTAAAAGTATCAAGCTATGGAAAGCAGTACAAGTGTTTTACAATAGGATTTAAAGATTCTGAACTTTCAACCTCTTTTGAGCGTCAGATTTTTAACCTGGAAAATAGATATGGCAACAAATCCTTTACTTTCTTTTATAAATTTAAGGATAAAATGTGGCTACACATTAAAATATTTAGGACAATGCAAAAAAGTAACATATTATTGGTATATGTTTTACTGTTTGACACTTTGGGATACTTTGTTCCTGTTCTTGACAACTTTGGCCTTTGAATTTCACTTTTAGTTTTGAAGAGTCATGCTGAATCTATATGTTTTTAAAATAAAATTGCTTACCTGCTTCAGGAATTCCTATACTACAGACTTTAAACTCTGAATACACAGGCTTCATGAGACTCATGGATACATGTTATTTAGCTCACTTACTTTTCAAAATTTTTTAGAAAATCAGTTGCTAGCACTTAAAAATCAAGAGCTTTCTTAAAGAAATCTATTATTCTGACTTATATGGAAAAACCTGTATACCCCCAGGCCAACAATCAGTCCCTACAGAGACACCTTCTCTGGATGCTGTAGGCATGTGAATTTGTCACCCATACTCTACAAGGGAAGATTCTCAAAGCGTTGCTCCAGATCAATGGAGTTTGCATCACCTGGAAATATTAGAAAAGCAAATTCTAGGGCCTCATTCCAGATCCGCTGAATCAGAAACTCTGGAACTACAGATCAGCAAATTGTTTATCCATGGTTTCTCAGTGATTCAGACACACTCCAGAGTTCAAGACCCTCTGCTCTACAACCATGGACAAGGAATGTCATTTCAGTAAACAAAGAATGTTGTGGCCACCAAGCCACCAGTGGCGTACCCTGAGGGTGGAGAAAACCAACGGTACTGGCCTCGGAGAGTTAAGGTGCATATCTAAGGAATGATTCCAGTAAGCCCAGATTCCTGCATCTTCCCGTTCATAGAGGAGAAGGCAATGGCACCCCACTCCAGTACTCTTGCCTGGAAAATCCCATGGATGGAGGAGCCTGGTGGGCTACAGTCCATAGGGTCGCTACGAGTCAGACACGACTGAGCGACTTCACTTTCACTTTTCCCTTTCACGCACTGGAGAAGGAAATGGCAACCCACTCCAGTGTTCTTGCCTGGAGAATCCCAGGGACGGGGGAGCCTGGTGGGCTGCCGTCTATGGGGTCGCACAGAGTCGGACACGACTGAAGCGGCTTAGCAGCAGCAGCCCATTCATAGAAGAGGGCTAAATTCATTAAGTTGCAATGTCTTGTTTTCTTTAATTAGCAGAAGTCTTTCAATGTTTGAGTATCAATTTTTTGTTTGTTTTTTAAAAAGTTCCTATATATCCTGGCCCCTTCCTCACCTCTTGGGAATGGTCGTTCAGAGCTATCTGGGAGGATGTATTGGGTTTAAGTCCTCCGTAAGTCCACTGAATAAAACAGAATCCTCAGCTTTTAGGTTAGCTTTTTTTTTAATTTTTTTAATTCGACACAGTCAAATGATGTCTTCTTTCTGTATTTGTCTACACTCAGGTAACTCACTTTGGCTTCTGGTTGTCACAGAGTTCTTCCTTCTACTGAGTCACATTTTATTTTCCTGTCCCTTTCACCGCTGTTGGTATTTCCTTTCCTTGCTCTTCCTGGACTTGAGGTGACTAAGGAAAATGGCGTCCCTGTGGTCCTAAGCAGGTTCAGCGGGCAGCCGCAGCTTGTGTGGGAAGCCCTCCCCGCCCCGAGCTGAGAGCTCTCGCTGTCACCCCGCGAAGCCACCCTTCTCTCCCTCTGGCCCACTGAGCACATGTTTTTTAAAAAAAAAACCTCAACTCCTCTGCTTTCAAAGCTCAGCAATTGTAAGCAGCCCCAGAAGGAAGGCAAACTTGTGCTTTTATTTTGACATTTCTTCCAACATGGATTAGATAACTTCTGATCTGTTTTACTGTTTTGTATTAGAGTGTGAACGTTTCTAGAGATTACTCTCCATTGGTGCTTCCTCCTTGAGGGAAAATTCATAGTTGTAAGAACTAACTGTTATCATATGAAACCAATATTCCTGTGAGGTTTGTAAATTAAATTTTCTTTCCAACTTTTGTTTAATGTATTCAGTGTCAGCTTGTAAGGCAACTGAGATAATTTTGTGTATCCTATCAATTTGTTTCTTATTTGACATCTGTGTTTGTTTATATAGCTTTCAGAAGTGGAGAATTCTGTCACCAATTAATGTTGATGGTTTCGAGTTAGAGAGAAGAGAGTATGCTTATAAATGAAAGTTGTTTTTTTTTTTTAAGTTGTGTTTTACTGTAGCTGAGTGTTTTCCAAACAAATATCCACAAACTTTATTGAATACACCAATTGGGTAATAGAATCACAGGCTTTCAGGGAAGTGAGGCTCAAATATAATATTTATTTATAGGAAAGCCCTGTCATTAAACAGGGGAGACAATTGAAAACACATTAAAAAAATATCTTCAAGTAATTGACCAAATATATATTTCCCTGTGAAAATGGAATCTGGAGCTAAAGCAGCTGCTCAGATAACTTTAACAAGAACATTGTTAAGGATGCTGTCTATCAAAACAGGAATTTCTGATTTCTGATCTTCCAGATTGGTTGAGGAATCATCTAGGGACCTTATTAAAAATATTAATTCAGTAACTCTGTGGCAGGGTCAGGGAAGGTGTATTTTACGAATCTTTCCAATTGACTATTAATAAATAGCTGGGTTTGGACCCCCTGTGGTTTTTGTTGTGTTGTTAAACTCTGGTTTTATTTTAACATTCTTCCCATTTTTTTTTCCCCACTTTGATTTCACCTTGCATTTAATTTCTGTTTTTTGGTATTTTAAAATATCTTTGAAGTCATAATAGATTCTTTTAGTATAAGGTATAGTATAAATAAATGTAATGACCACAGCAAAAATGCTGTCATACTGGTCATTAATGAGGCAGATTTAGGGAGTGTTGCTTAGTAATTCTGAGTTAACTCCTAGAAGTGAAAGTCGCTCAGTCGTGTCTGACTCTGTTACCCCATGGACCAAACAGTCTATGGAATTCTCCAGGCCAGAATACTGGAGTGGGTAACCTTTCCCTTCTCCAGGGGATCTTCCCAACCCAGGGATCGAACCCACGTCTCCCGCATTGCAGGCAGATTTTTTTTTACCAGTTTAGCCACCAGGGAAGAATTAACTGCTGCTGAACTTAATACTCTATTCTCCATATGCAATGCTTCTCTGATAGTAACGTTGAGAAAAAGAACCGGATCACACAGTACATGGAGTTACAGATTCTCTGTCCCACTTTAGGGATACAGTGTACATTAGAGCTTAAAAACTCTAAAAAGATCTGAGCAGAGACATTTAAAAATCTTCAACACTTCAACACCCAGCACTCTGCAAACTTTTAAAAAACCAAACACTCCTTTCCTCCCCCAGAACACATGCTAACATTTTCAGAGCAGTATTTTATTTGGGGAAATAGTGTATTAACTGCTATGTTTGCAACCAGTGAATGTCAATATGGGTGAAACGCGAAAAGCTGTTGTGTTGCGTAAGCAGAAATGATCAAGCAGAGCCGGTAGAAATAAATTGAGCAAAGGGGGTCAACTTCAGGAAAAGTGCTTGTCCAATGGCATGTGGGAAGAAATAGATTTAATAAGGAGAAGAAAAAGTCTATAGGATATTTATACTCTTGCAATTGCAGACGGAAAAGCATTAGAAGCACACATTTGAAGTACATCCAGACTGAGATCTGGCTGATATGAACTGTGGTTCTTCTGGGTTGTTCCTGGCACTATACTAAGATGTTGTGCAAATAAAGTAAGTAGTTGTTTGAAACTGAGCAACTTCAATGATGAGGGATAATGGGGATGGGTCTGGGGAGTAATTTGGGTGAGTTTTTGTGTCAGTCACAGATAAGATCATAAAGGGAAGAATTTGTGTTTATATGAAAGAATAAACTTGGTTTGATAGCATGGTATCTCCTTAGGTTTTGCAGATAAGATGTATCTATCTCCTAAAAACTCTCATCAGAGTATGAATAAATTAAAGTAGGGTATCCATTACCTCACTTTTCCTATCTGTATTGCCAGGGCCACAGGGAGAAATAGATTTATTCTAGGGAAATTTTATTCTGTTGAATAAAATTCTGTGGAAATTTAATTCTGTTTGTTTTATGTGACATTCTATTAATTGGTCACGTAAGTCACTGCAATTCACAGTCTACATTAAATCATGTTAAACGTTATCTTTATCTTTGAATGAATAAAAATTAAAGAGAAGTGGTCAGAAATTAATTTAATATAATTCAGTTTGGCAACACTTAATGTGTGAAGGTATAATCTAAATTATCCATGAAAGTAAACCTTGATGTGCAACCCCTGAATTATTCAAAGTGGACCTAATGAGAGGTGGGTATGAGCTTAGAAAGCCCAATGCAGTCTGTCCACTAGGAAACTGCTCATGGGGCAAACTCAACAGTTACTGTAAGAAGATGCTAGGAGTTCCCTGGTGCTCCAGTGATTGGGACTTCACCTTCCAGCGTGCGAGATGTGGGTTCAAGCCCTGGTTGGGGAACTAGGATTTCATATGCCTTGTTCCCAGAGGACCAGAACATAGAACAGAAGCAATATCGTAACAAGTTCAATAAAGACTTTAAAAATGGTCCATAAAAAAGATGCTATATTCTTGTCATATCAATAATAGCAAGATTGATCAAGACAAATTCTCGGGCCCAAAGAAGTGAGTGGGCTGAAGAAGTGTTAGTAACCACTGGCAATGCACACTGCTCTAGTAACATCTCAGGAAAATCAATTCCATAATTTCTATTTCATCATTAAGTTGATCACCTGAGTGTATCCTTTTTCTGAATGATCATGTTTACTAGCTGGGAATCTTCTCTGTCAGTCCTTTGTTTCTGATTGAGAAAATCTGCCTCTTTTGAACTCTCTTTATCAACTAATCTCTTTAAATTTGATTAATTCAAATTTCTGGAAAATAATCCAAATTGTAATACAGACAAGAAATAATTAGAAAAAATCAAGGATCCTCTGACTTTTAAAATTTCCCAGTGATTTAGTAAGCACTTAAAGCAAGCCACTTCATTTCATATATATATATATATATATGTATATGTATATGTATATATATGTAAGTATATTGATTTTAGAGAAGTCGTTCAGTGGTTATCTTCAAAGTTCGGTCATAGGATCCATTTTGAGATATCAACAAAATCCATGAAGGCTTTTGTTTTATGGTTTGTACAGTATGATCATTGTTGCTGCAAATGTCTTTCATCTACAGCCACGGTAACCAAACTACAGTGTGAGATTTTTGAAAGCTGAATGACCTCCCGTCTATTGAGTTAGAAAAACTATAGAAATAAGTGGCAATGCTTGTCTTAGTAAGACATATTTGTAAAAATTCAGACAGTTCTCATTGTTCTAACCTGTGTTTTTATTATTTATTTATTTTGATGTGAACTTTTTTTTTAAGCTTTTATCAAATTTTTTTTTAAAATTTATTTATTTTAGTTGGAGGCTAAATTACTTTACAATATTGTAGTGGTTTTTGCCATACATTGACATGAATCAGCGGTGGGTTTACCTGTGTTCCCCATCCTGAACCCCCCTCCCACCTCCCTCCCCATCCCATCCCTCTGGGTCATCCCATTGCCCCAGCCCTGAGCATTTGTCTCATGCATCGAACCTGGAATGGTGTTCTGTTTCACATACGGTAATATACATGTTTCAATGCTATTGTCCCAGAACGTCCCACCCTCACCTTCTCCCTCAGAGTCCATAAGACTGTTCTATGCATCTGTGTCTCTTATTCTGTCTCGCATACAGGGTTATCGTTACCATCTTTCAAATTCCATATATATGCATTAGTATACTGTATTGGTGTTTTTCTTTCTGGCTTACTTCACTCTGTAAAATGGGCTCCAGTTGCTTCTGTTTTGGTTTTTTTGCCGGCAAGTCTGGTGGGATCTTAGCTCCCTAACCAGGAATTGAACCTACGCTCTTTGCACTGGTAGGCAGTCTTAGCCACTGGCCTGTCAGGGAAGTCCCTCTAGCCTACATTTTTAAACTATGGATATCCTTCTCAAATGATGACTTCCTGAAATACACACAGTGGTTCATACGCCCATGTATATGGATTTAGTGAAACCAGGAAAGACTAGAGCAAACGCATGGTCTAATATAACACAACCAGGGTGATGCACTTCAGGCAAAATCCTGTCTTTATTACAATGATAGAAGTCAAGTGGGGAATAGTCACTGGGCCCTGCCATGGTTAAGACACGAGCCAAAAAAAAAAAAGGTTCCACTGATGCATCTTTATCTGTGTAGATCTCCACACTGGCCTCCCTCATCAACCTCCTTACATAGTAATTTTACCATCAGTCACCACTTACAAGAAACTGCCTGAAAGGAAAGCTTGGGTAAATACACCAGAGGTGAGGGATGGAGAGAGATACTTGTTGAAATAGATGGCCTGAGAGTCTGGGCCTAGGTTTGTGCTAAGGCCTGAAGCTGTTTTGTACTTCCTTTTCAAAATTACTTTTTTCCCCTATTTCTCTCCTATGTTTGCTTATTTGCAAAGTCCAAGCAAAATTTTAATGTTTTTAGATGGATTGATAGCCTGATGTTAGGAGGGAAACACTCATATAAGCTCTTTGAAGGTTACTTTTCTATGTTAACTGAGCTAGGCTATATAGCTCGCAATTATTTAATCAAATCTTAATGTAGATGTTGCTGTGAGAGTCTTTTGTAGATGTGGTTAGCATCTACTACCAACACAGTCAGTGACCTCGGTAAAGGAGATTACCCTAGATAATGTGGGTGTGCCTCCTATAATCAGTTGAAAGTCTGTAAGAGCAAAAACAGGTTTTCTGGAGGAGGAAGAAATTCTGCCTTGAGATCATGACATCAACTCCTGATGAGTTTCTAGCCTGCTGGCCTGTCCCACAGGTTTTGTACTTGCTTGTCCCCCTAAAGCACATAAATCATTTTTTGTTTCTCTTTTTCTCTCTCCAGTTCAGTGTTTCTAGGGAAACCTACCGATACAAACTCTCTCAAGTCATTTACATGGTGATATGATTGACTCATAGCTAAGCTAAAATGGGGGTTTCAACACCATTTGTGCAGTAGTACCAACTTTTTTGAAGAGAAACTTAGCTTTGCCTTCATGTTGTAGCTTAAAAGATAATGCTGCCTAGTACCAGTTGCTCAAACTGGCTGTCACCTGGCATAAAGTTTGCACAATTAGAATTAGTCGCAACTATTGATGCAGCAGTCTTCTCAGGTAGCACTGATGGCAGACAACCCACCTGCCAGTGTAGAAGGCTTAAGAGACGTGGATTGGATCCCTGGGTTGGGAAGACCCCTGGAGGAGGGCATAACCATCCACTCCAGTTATTCTGGCTTGGTGAATCGCTTGGACAAAGGACCCTGGTGGGCTACAGTCCAAAGTGTCGCAAAAAGTCAACATGACTGAAGTGACTTAGCTCCCACACACACATTGATGGAGCAACTGGAGTAGTCATAGAGCTGATTTAGAGCTGACAGTGCCAGAAACTATTGACTGCCTCTTAAATACAGGGGAAAACTTTCCAGGTCAAAACCAAAACATTTTGATTCTTAGAATCGGAAATCCAGTTATCATTTTGGAAAAGAGATCCAGTTATCATTCAGTTCAACTTTCTCTTGTCAAAAGTAATGACATAGATGCCCAGGGAAAGTTAAGGGTGCTAGGCAATGCCACGCTCACTAGAATTACATATTTTTTAAGTGTATTGCTTGAGAATGCTTTAATATTTTTCTCTTTTGCTAAATATTTGTTGAAGCACATTGTTCAGCCTGTAGAGTATTCCGTCATGTGGATGTGCCCTAATTAAACTGAATCTCTTTTTGACACATTCATTTATATTCATATTGTCACTTCTATAAATACTGTGAAAAATATTCTTATACATAAGTCTTGGTACACATATTTATCATTCCTGTGGATTAGTTTCAAGAAAAGGGATTTCTGCATCAAAGGCTATGCACATTATAGAAAGGTTTAATTTCAGTTACCAAATGGTCCACCAGCGAGGTCTTGTGCAAAGTCACTTCAGTCGTGTCTCACACAATCCTGTGGACCATAACCTCCCAGGCTCCTCTGTCTGTGGGGATTCTCCAGGCAAGAATACTTGAGTGAGTTGCCATGACCTCCTCCAGGGGATCTTCCTGACCTAGAGATGGAAACTACATCTCTTGTCTCTTGCATTGGCAGGCAGATTCTTTACCACTAGTACCACCTGGAAGCTCAAAATATTAGTTACTCAGTTGTGTCCAACTCTTTATGACCCCATGGACTGTAGCCCACTAAGCTCCTCTGTCTATAGGATTCTCCAGGCAAAAATACTAAAGTGGGTAGCCATTCCCTTCTCCAGGGGATCTTTTGCATCCAGGGATCGAACCCAGGTCTCCTGCATTGCAGGCAGATTCTTTACTGTCTAAGCCACCAGGGAAGCCCCAATAGAGGTCTTAGCAGCTCCCAATAGCCAGTGATGGATGAAATCACCTGTTCCTCTGCACAGTCACCCATCTTGGATGTTTTTAATAACAAATACAAGGAAAATGGAGGCTTGTCTTTATTTACTTTACAGTATTAGCAAGGTTGAACACTCTTTATCTAATTTTATTGCCAATTTTGTTTTCTTTATGCATTTTTAATGTTCTTTCCTCACTTTTTAGCTGGAGTTTATGTTTTACTGCTTTGTAGAAATTTTAAGACTATGAAATAGAGTCCACAAGAAATCCCTCAATAAATGTGTTGTTGTGTGTTGTTTAGTCACTAAATCACATCCCACTCTTTGTGACCCCATGGACTATGGCTCACCAGGCTCCTCTGTCCGTGGGAATTCCAGGCAAGAATTCTGGAGTGGGTTGCCATTTCCTTCTCCAGGGGATCTTTCCAAACTAGGAATTGAACCCATGTCTCAGGCATCGGCAGGCGAAATCTTTACCACTAAGCCACCAGAGATAGTTGGATGGCATCACTGACTCGATGGACATGAGTTTGGGTGGACTCTGGGAGCTGGTGATGGACAGGGAGGCCTGGCATGCTGCCGTCCATGGGGTTACAAAGAGTCGGACACGACTGAGCGACTGAACTGAACTGAGGCCACCAGAGAAGTCACCCTTAATAAGTTGTAGTTGTTATTATTGTTACTGATATTGTTATTATTTTGTTGTAGCCGATGGTATTTTGTGTCTGTTGCTAGTTGCTGTCTTATACTTAGGAAAAAAAATTACAAAGGTGGCACTGCCTCGGGTCAAATAGCCTGTGTTAGGGAAAATGTATCTCTGTTTCACTGGGAAAAATTCAACAAAACATATCCCAATTATGCTGTTGATTTTTACAGTCCTTCATCTGCATCCTTTCTCCAGGCTCTATTCTCCCTGGAATAAAGCCAAATGTGGTTTACGCTTCAGGCACATATGTAACAGTATGCACACCACACCATCTCTTTAGTTTCTTCTCTAACTAAACACTGAAAGTCTTTCTTTTCTTGGAAATAATAGGAATTGACCTCAGAGAATACATAAATTGCAAACTGCCTCCTTTTTTTTATTTAGCATTTTACATTATTCCTATTTTTCCCTCTAGAAAGTATAAAATTACGCTTCCTAAAATGGAATCTGTGTGGCCGTTTTTCATCTTTTTAAATATTTAGCAGTGCACAGTGTTTACTTTTTATGTTTCACTCCTGAATGTTGTGTTTTATTGGAGACTACTGGGGAGCTGTCTTTTTCATTTTTATAGATGGTCTCAAACTTTTGTGGGCTTGTGTTTGTTCATCTGCCTGCTGCTGTGTTTGAGTTCCTCCCCCAGGGCAGGAACAGCATTCATGATTGGTCACCTCCTCACGCATGGATGGGGATATTTGGAGTAATCCCTTATGAGTGGCAACTGAAAAATATGTATCAGGAGCTTTTGCACGGTTGTTATGGAATGTTGTGCTTCCACAAATAAGCTAATATATATAGCTTGATGAACTTGACCAGCATAGTAGATGCTCCAAATATGTTAGCTGTCTTCTCTGTCAATCAAAGAAATAGAACCAGGAGGACAGACACCCACACACAAAGTAAAGAGACTTATTTCAAAAACTGAGAATTGGCTTACCGGTTTGTTGGGGCTGGCTAATTTGGAACAGGCCAGCAGGCTAGAAATTCAAGAAGTAAGCGTTGACGTTACAGTTGTGAGTCCAACAGTAGATGGACTTAGATGAAAACTCGGTCAGAGTTCCTGTGCAACCCAATTTTGAGTCAGAATTCCCTCTTCACCTGGTAGCTCAGTTGGTAAAGAATCCGCCTGCAATGCAGGAGATGCCAGTTCGATTCCTGGTTTCAGGAAGATCCGCTGGAGAAGGGACAGGCTACCCACTCCAGTATTCTTGGGCTTCTTTTGTGGCTTAGCTGGTAAAGAATCTGCCTGCAACGCAGGAGACCTGGGTTCGATCCCTGGGTTGGGAAGACTGCCTGGAGAAGGGAAAGGCTACCCACTCCAGTATTCTGGCCTGGAGAATTCCATGGACTGTATAGTCCATGGGGTTGCAAAGAGTTGGACACGCCTGAGCGATTTTCACTTTCCCTCTTCACCAGGACACCTCGGTTTTTGTTCATAAGGTCTTCAATGCGTTAGATGAGACTCACCTGCATTTTTTTTTAATTAGTTTATTTTCTATTTTTTAACTTTGCAATATTGTATTTGTTTTGCCATACATTGACATGAATCCACCATGGGTGTACATGTTTTCCCCTTCCAGAACCCCCCTCCCACCTCCCTCCCCATCCCACCCCTCCGGGCCATCCCAGTGCACCAGTCCTGAGCACCCTGTACCATGCATTGAACCTGGACTGGCGATTCGTTTCACATATGATAATTTACATGCTTCCATGCCATTCTCCCATATCATCCCGCCCTCGCCCTCTCCCATAGAGTCCATAATACTGTTCTATTTATCTGTGTCTCTTTTGATGTCTCGCATACAGGGTTATCTTTACCGATTGACTAAATACCATATATATGTGTTAGTATACTGTATTGGTGTTTTTTTTCTGGCTTACTTCACTCTGTATAATAGGCTCCAGTTTCATCCACCTCATTAGAACTGATTCGAATGTATTCTTTTTAATGGCTGAGTAATATTCCACTGTGTATATGTACCTCAGCTTCCTTATCCATTCATCTGCTGATGGGCATCTAGGCTGCTTCCATGTTCTGGCTATTATAAACAGTGCTGCGATGAACACTGGGGTACATGTGTCTCTTTCAAGTCTGGTTTCTTCAGTGTGTATGCCCAGCAGTGGGATTGCTGGCTCATATGGCAGTTCTATTTCCAATTTTTTGAGAAATCTCCACACTGTTCTCCATAGTGGCTGTACTAGTTTGCATTCCCACCAACAGTGTAAGAGGGTTCCCTTTTCTCCACACCCTCTCCAGCACTTATTTCTTGTAGTCTTTTGGAGAGCAGCCATTCTGACGGGCGTGAAATGGTACCTCATTGTGGTTTTGATTTGCATTTCTCTGATAATGAGTGATGTTGAGCATCTTTTCATGTGTCTGTTAGCCATCTGTATGTCTTCTTTGGAGAAGTGTCTGTTTAGTTCTTTGGCCCACTTTTTGATTGGGTCGTTTATTTTTCTGGAATTGAGCTGCAGGAGTTGCTTGTATATTTTTGAGGTTGTTTGTCCGTTGCTTCATTTGCTATTATTTTCTCCCATTCCGAGGGCTGTCTTTTCACCTTGCTTATAGTTTCCTTTGTTGTGCAAGAACTTTTAAGTTTAATTAGGTCCCATTTGTTTATTTTTGCTTTTATTTCCAATATTCTGGGAGGTGGGTCATAGAGGATAATACTGTGGTTTATGTCGGAGAGTTTTTTGCCTATGCTTTCCTCTAGGAGTTTTATAGTTTCTGGTCTTATGTTTAGATCTTTAATCCATTTTGAGTTTATTTTTGTGTGTGGTGTTAGAAAGTGTTCTAGTTTCATTCTTTTACAAGTGGTTGACCAATTTTCCCAACACCACTTGTTAAAGAGATTGTCTTTTCTCCATTGTATATTCTTGCCTCCTTTGTCAAAGATAAGGTGTCCATAGGTGCATGGATTTATCTCTGGGCTTTCTATTTTGTTCCATTGATCTATATTTCTGTCCTTGTGCCAGTACCATACTGTCTTGATGACTGTGGCTTTGTAGTAGAGCCTGAAGTCAGGCAGGGTGATTCCTCCAGTTCCATTCTTCTTTCTCAAGATTGCTTTGGCTATTTGAGGTTTTTTGTATTTTTAAAGGTAATCTCTTTTACTGAATGTCCACTGATTATGGATGTTAATCACATGTACAAAACTCCTTTCAGTAACGTCTGTACCAGTGCTTGACCAAACAGGTGAGCACTGTCCCTTCACCAAGCTGGCGTGTGGAGTTACCCATCATGCCTCCTCTCACACTCCTTCCCTGTGTGCAGAAGGGAGCAGGGCTCCCCTGGGGCATCAGGGATCCTTCCCTACACATCTCAGCGTCGTGAGCTCACCAAATCCAGTTCACAAACCCAGAGGGTAAGGAGCTTCAGAAACAGGATTGAGTGCATTTTTGAGTAAGGGAAAGAAAAGGTTTTGTTGGGAGAATAAGGGCAGCAGAAAGAAAGGCAAGAATATCCCAAAGGTGATGCTATCACCTCCTGGTCTGGACTCATTCTGGCGTCTCTATGAGTTTAGGACAGTAGTGGAAGTGGTGGATTGGAAGGAAAGCAGAAAAAGGATGGGTTCCCTCAAGGGAATATTAGAAGACCTTCCTGCTGCAAAATGCGGGTGTCATGGGTAGAGTGACAAAAAGCTTTCTGGATTCTCAGGCAACATCCACTCAAGTTCCCAAGAAATGCCCAGATTCTTCTTCAGTATGGCCACGGACCAGGATCCTCTTTGATTCCAGGTTGATGGTGGACATTGGAGACACAGTTACTACATAGAAGAAAGTGAAGTTCATTGTCCAGATGCAAGGAGAACAGGCTTGAATGAAACAAAAGAGTTGGTGGTGAAGTTACTTAACCTTTCAGCACCACCAAGTATTTAGACATGTAGGAGGATGATAATATCAACCCCCAACCTATTCAGTAGGGCAAGTAAGTTAAAATTGTGATATGAATTTGAATTTATGTCAATCAGCAAATTCAAAGCACAGTACTATAATTAGAGACTCACGATGAGCCATAGAATATCCTTGTGGGCAAAGTGAATGCATATTGAACATTTTTAGCAGTTATTTTAAGCCCAGATATAGCCTGGTTCAAATGAGTTGATTTCTCTATTCTGAGTTAGATGGGCTACTTACATATAAGGTAAACTTCCTTTACTGAGGGAATTTTCTGCTACTTTAGAAATTTGGTGGCGATCTTTCTAAGGTCACACTCAATGAATCAAATCAGAAAGCTTGGGAGTGACTTGTGGAGGTCTCCAAGGTACAATTTGTTAGGGAGAACACAGAAAACCCTCTTCTAGGGGACTTATTTGGCTTCCGGCTTTGTTAGATCATGCTTCTTTATCATATATTTTTAATGCCTCTTTATTATTAACTTTTTTTTTTAATGTGAGCAGTTTAATGGTTTTAAGTCACATAAACAGAAACAAATCCAATAGCTGATTTTCAAGAAGGATCTCTTAAGATTTGTATTTGGGTGGGAAGTGTATTTGCTAATTCATTGGATTCATTACCTTTTGAAACACTTCCTTTTAATGCTTATTCATTTTTGAGTAACACAACAAATGCACAGTAATCTCCTTCTTTTCAATAGTAACTACTCTCTTTTCAGGCCAGGAATCCCAAGACTCCTCTATGATTCCCTGTACTGCTGTTTACAAACAATGGTGCCAATGACTTCAATGTTTCCTGGATTATTTACACAGAAGGTGATGATACAGCGAGGCAATAAAGAGGGTAATGAATTTTGGAAGCTGGAAAGTCAGCTGCATAAGTCATCTATGAAAGACTGAGACAGACATCTTTGCATTGTTAGGCTGGTATTGTTTAATGTGATTTTGCAGAAAAAGTTATCAGAAAAGCTTCCCCTGTAAGCAGCCATATGACCTCCAGGAGGCAGTTAAGAGAAGTGTAATGGCACTCTTTGATAGAGTGTAGGTTATATTTTTTGGTGGTGATCCAACTTTTTCCAGTCTTTATTCACGAGGGAGTAAAATTATTGCCTCATAAAACAAGGGAAATGTCCAGTTATTTCTTAAGTAGGACCCTATTAACTTTAACACTGTCACCGGTTCCTTCCACAACATTAAAATCTCTCAGCCTTGTGGCAGGGAGGATGTTACGTACCCAGATTTAGTGATCCAAGGACAATTATTTTGAAAACATACATTTCCTTGAAAGATCCAATTTTGCAAGAACTAATTCTTAGAATGATGTTCCAGTGAATCACTGGACTCATAATAGCATTTTTCTCTGAAAATCTTTTGCCAACATCAAGACTATGAGCCAGGATATAAAAAAGTGAGTCTTAATGTTCAGGGAAATTTACAATCAAGAAAGAGAGTGTGATTATTGAAATGCATTATGATGCTTCACCCTGAAATCATTGAATTAAAGTTTCATTTATTTGGAAAATCTATATAATTGTCCTCAGTTTCTATCTGAATATTACTATCATGTAGAATACCCTTTTAGGCCATACGGAATCAATGGTCACACAGCATAAAAATGCTGTTCTCACCCATGTTATCTGGGTGAGAATGCACTGAACCTGTTTGAAGAGATTTGATCGTTCCTATAGGGTAGAAGCCATCTCCCTTGGTTATATATTATCAAGAACTGGCCAGGGATCAAGATCAAACTCAGTCAAGGGTGATGTTAGTCTCCCACATACATCATCTATTTCCTTTGGCTCTAAGACTGAGATTTTAATAACCAAACATTTGCATCAACTTCTCATTGTTCCTTAACTGGGATTCTTTTGTTCTGCCCACTTGGGTCTAATATTTTTCTAGCCATATTTGAGCTATTCTTGCTCAAGCTGTATCAATTAGAATTTGATTAGACTACAAGTCATAGTATGTTAGCTATCTTCCTCCAATAGTAGATCCCAGAATTTGGACTTCAGTGATTCCAGGAAGCATAAATGAAGTGGGAAAGAGAGTAAAACAGGTGTCAACTTAAAATAAAAAAAAGCACAACATGAGAATTGTGAGTCAAGTTTTGTTTGTGGCAAAACAAGGACCATAATCTGAGATACAGCACCTCAGATAGTTCTGAGAAACTCCTCTAAAGAGGTGGATTGGGGGAGGTCAGTGTATATGTGATTTTGGTGAAGGGGGAGTACATGCATTCAAGTACATTTTTTTTTTTTTTTTGCATTTTTTTTTTTTTTCTGCTAGTCACAAGGAGCGGTCATCATCATGAAGGATTTTAGTGCTTTTCTAAATATGAGGTGATGGGCTACCCTAGTGGCTCACCTGGGTCAGCAAGATCCCCTGGAGAAGGAAATAGCATCCACTCCAGGATTCTTGCCTGGGAAATCCCATGGACAGAGGAGCCTGGTGAGCTAGAGTCCACGGGGTTGCGTAAAGAGTAGGACACAACTTAGCGACTAAACAGCAACAACATGAGGAGATACAAGAACTGAGCTCATAAAATCAGCTCCCAAAACTATCTAACTCTCTGAAGACTCTTCCGCCAGCTTTTCCCAGAGCACAGAGTGCCTCGTTTCCTCTCTCCACCTTGAACTCTTTTCAGGGGAGTGTTGAAAGTCAGTGGCTGCAGTAGTACATGATTTAATCCTTGTAGACGCAGATGCAAGTGCCAGTGAGAAGTCCCAATTTGACGTTGACACGGGGAGGAGAGAAAAGCCAATGAAGTCTGTGTTAAAGAATATGTTACCTCTCTGGGCACCTGGAACTAAGTCCACAAGAGACCTTCAAGAAACCAGGGCGGCCAGTCCCCAAAGTGAAGGGACAGGGGCTGTTCCTCATCAGTGGAGGTTTCCCTCAAGAATGTGAACTCTCGTAGGGGCTGAATTGGACCCATGAGCAAACATCCATGGGGCTAGAGAAAGACATTAGATAGAGAGGCAGACACACAGGCTGCTGGGCGGCAAACTGCCTACCGAAGCTCTTCGTGCAAACATTAACCTAGAAAGTAACACTGCTGTGGAAGACCAGGGGACCACCTCTCACAGAAAAGAAGTTCAGAAGTCATTTTAGACCTTAGAAATTATTATTAAATCCTAGACAGCCCAGGATTTATTTTAGAATCCTCACAATCCCTGGATGCCCACGTTCTTCCCAGTCCACTGTTCTGCCATCTCTAGGGTGGGACCATCTCCAAATTCCACCGTGACTGCTAACACTTTAGTAATCACCTCTGTGTCCCATGGGCTAGAATTTAGGAAGCCATGAAGAAGGCTTTTCTTTTTTAAGAGAATAGTCAGGAAATACAAAAACATATTTCCATCTATGTCTAATTAGCCAGAGCTCAGTTACATGGCTACATCCTGCTATAAAACTTTTTAATTGCAGATGGCCATGTGTCTAATTAAAAAATAGTGATTATAATACTGTGAATGGAAGGGAAAATTGAGATATTGGCAACGGATCACCTCTGCTTGTGAAAGTTTTATCCATCTGGATCTGTAAGTGGGAGAAAAGGCAGAAAGGGTAGACGTATAGGACAGAATTATACTCACTACTTAAGGACCTCGAAATTACTATGTCATGTTCCTTTGGCAAGGCTGATTATCTTCACAAAATTTTAGATATTGACCTTGTTCACAAAAGTCATCATGGGTGATATGAATGGAAGAATTAGTTGGACTGTGTTTTGTCCAGTTGCTTTGATGGTGAATACAGAGTTCGAGTAACACCAATGGCAACAGTGACCAATGGCCCACTGCTTGGGCTGCCGTAACATAATGCAACAGAGGAGGGGCTTAAAAAGCAGACATTTATTTCTCACAGTTCTGGAAGCTGGAAGTCAAGGAACAAAGTATCGGCAGGTTTGGTTTCCCTGAGGTCTTTCTTCTTGGCTTGCAATTGGCCCTTTTCTTACTGTCTACATCACCCTGGTGTTCCCTATTCTTCTCATAAAGACACCAGTCCTGTTAAATTAGGGCCTCATCCTTGCGATCTCATTTAACTTTCGCTACCTCTTTAGGTCTTATAACCAAACACAGTTATATTGGGGCTTGAGACTTCAACACGTGAATTGCAGGGGCCAAAATTCAGACCATCTGTTGCTGTTGTTTTGTTGCTAAGTCATGTCAAGCTCTTTGCGACACCACTGACTGTAGCCCTCTGTCCATGGGATTTTCCAGGCAAGAATTTTGAAGTGGATTGTCATTTCCTTCTCCAGGGCCTCTTCCTGACCCAGGGATCAGACCCACATCTCCCGCACTGCAGGCAGATTCTTTACCTTTTTACTGCTGAGCCACCAGGGAAGCCAATTCAGACCATAGCAATGATAATAATAAATATTGCTTTAATGCTTCCTGTATAGAGAGCCTGAGGCTAAAGGTTTATATATAGGATAATTTATTTAACCTTAATGATTAAGAGACTATATTCCTCATTTGATATAGAAGGAGACATATTTAGGGAAAGTGAAAGATGGCCAAGCTTGTATGGGATGAAGTGAAGGCAGCAGACTGGCCCCAGGGCTTAGGGTCACAGACCACTGTGAGATGGTGCTTGTGATCTGATGCAGAAGACAGGTGGTACCACGTGTGAGGATGGACACGATGCAGGCGGGTGGTAGGTGATGTTGGGGGAGTGCTTTGAAGGGGCTCTTACTGAGCAGAATCCACATCTCCTCCTGAACAAGTGGAGATGTAAATCTAAGACTGGCAAGGAAGCACTAAAATATCTGTTTATTATTGGTGGCATCTGAAGGGTGTGACTTTAGGGCTATTTGCCAAATGGGTTAGCTTATGGAACTGGGCAGACTCAGCCGTCCAATCACAGCACACTGGTCCAGGGCAGGCCTCCCCACTCCAACAGTATGGAGTTCCCAAAGGGACTGTGGAACATCTGCGCCCTCTAAGTTGAAGCTCTTCCCAGGAGGAAGAATGTAGGGAGGAAGCAAGTTAAACAAGCTTATTTCTTCTCCCATATTAAACTATCAGGTCCCTTTATATCTTCTGTTGGTGAAGAGAACATAACGGGCAGATATCTTAGGAAAAACCCCCCTCCCTAGAAACCAGTGACAAGAAGAAGGTGTTCCCAGGTAAGGGGTATAAGGAAGTTGTCTTGAGCTTGCCTGGGGGAGCTGGGGCATCTTTACACAGGTATCAACTTTGAGGCTAAGGCAAGAAAAAGGAAGGTAAGGCAAAAGAAGATCTTTTTCGTTATTTGTGAATTTTTTTTAATGGGATTAGTTTTGTATTGTTGGGAGCAATACAAATCATTCAAATAATGTTGGGGGCAACCAGGTATGAGATTGTGTCAATGAATGGGTGTGGTTAGGAAATAAATTGATGTTTTGGTGGTACATTTATGATGTTACATTGTGAGCATTAAAAGAGACCAATATGTAAATACGTAGAATTTCCCCAGAGGAATTCAGGGAACTTCTCTTTAAAAAAAAAAAAAGTCTGCTTTCAATAAGAAAACCAATAGATTTAATCAAAGGAGTAAGTCTAAGCAAAGGAATCAGACCCAAATAGAGGAGAGTAGGATTTTTAATCATTCTGCTGGCATGTCCAGCCTATGATGAATATCATTAACAACTGATCAATAAGCTAGTTTTCCTATTTCTTCAACTAGACCTGAAACATAAAAATGAAAAAAAGTAAACATTTTTTAACTCTCCAAAAGAGTAAAACCCACCTTAAAAAATAATACATTTCAGCAGAATAGTTAGAATAGTTTCATGTGCCTTTAAGGGCCACCTTCCCCAATCCACCCCAGCCCTCCTCCCATCCCAGTCCCAAATTTGGGATCTACAAAGGCAAATCAGAGTGGAGACTTGAGACACCGATTCAGAAAAATGAGGTCAAAAATCTTGGTTCTCCTCAAAATTGGATATGTAAAGCCAACTTACATTTTTTGGCATTGCCTTAGAGAGTGACCTAACAGAGCATTCACTTCGTAGCTATTGAGTTGGCTGTGGTTTTCTCTGAAGAATGTAATGCTTATATCTCCCTGTTTTTGCATGCACAAAAGTAGAATTTTACATTTGTTGTGTGTCAAATTGAGTTTCTTAGATTTTTTTCAATTAATTCCTCTCCTCTGGCGTATTTTGCAAATAGAATGTAGTGATGATATTTAGTCATTTTGTTATGTGATAGTTCTAACTAACTAACTAAATCGTTCTGCTCCAGATAAACTTTGAGGGATCTTTAATTCTGCAAATGAAGTATTTGTTTGGGTAGTTAACAGAACTGAAGTAAATTCAGTGGCTAAAAAAATTCTCCTTTTCTCTGTATGACATAGATGCAGTGTTAGAGGTAAAGGATGGTTTAGGCCTCCAACCAGATTTTTGCTTGATTTGCTTTCTTTCATTTCCCTAAAGTTATCATTTATCCAGTAATTTAAGGGAAATTAAATATCTCTCTCTCTCTTTTTTTGTTTTTTAAGAAAAAGGCCATCTGGATTACCCTGATGAGTTGAAAATAGGTATAGGTATTGAACTCTTGCTTTCCAGGTGGCTCAGTGAAAAAGGATCTGCCTACCAGTGCAGGAGATATGAGTTTGATCCCTGGGTTGGGAAGATGCCCTGGAGGAGGAAATCACAACCCACTCCAGTATTCTTGCCTGAAGAATCCGATGGACAGAGGAGCCTGACAGCTACAGTCCATGCAGTTGCAAAGAGTCAGACATGACTTAGCAACTAAACAACAGCATTGAACTCAAAGTATTTCCAGAAAATCGTTCAAAATCAAAATACTAGGAAACTCTGAGTTTTAAAAATGTTTATTCTTTGTTTGAGATTCTTTAATAAATGTTTATTAATTTTTTCCTCTAAAATCTGTTTCCCTTAGAACTAGGCCATTAGAAAGACTATTTTGTTTGAAATTATGGTTTTTTGGTTACTTTGTTACCCATTCATTTATATAAGCTGGGGGTGTTCTATACATTTTTTCCCCCTTATGCTAAATAAAAGTAATCTTTTGCTTCAACTTGTGAAAATGAAATAGTGAATTCTTTGGCAGCAATATTACCAAAATAGTCTTTATGTAACTGCTTTTCTGCTTCCTTTTGGTATTATCAGGATTGGTGTCCTTGTGGATATCCACAAGGTTTAGCAGAATTTGAACTTTATAATTTAAATCCAATCTTTCTTTTACTCATGACCAATTTCTTTGTTCTTTGGATTTCTGATTTTGGGAACTTGAAGCAAAAAATGTTGTTAGAGTAGGGTTCCTTCAACTGGAAGTGTTGGTTTTTTGTATGCTATTTCTTAGCCTTTCCTGATGGTTTTCAACCGAGGATTTGAAAGCAGGTGAAAAGACTGAAGTGGATTTTACTTGTGTGATGTAGGCAGAGCATCTTCTGAACACAATTCTCCTTCCTCCTCTGAATGTGAACCCTGTGCTTATCAAAGGGGTCAGGCAGATAACAGCTGACCCTGTAAAGTGTTTTCTGGAACATAGATGGCATGGGGTAGAAATTCCACGTCTGATTTGTGACTTATCCCTGATTTAAAATATTCCCACTTCCTAGACCAAAGGAGTAGTTTTCTAGGAGTACCAGAGATTCTTGAAAGCCTCAGCTAAAGCTTTTAGAAAACATGTGCAGTACCTGGAAGTAACGATTGAAGCATCTTTCTGAAGTTTGGAAGGCTGAATTTTCTTATATATGTGAATAAATGCACTTCTTTTTAAATATATGCTCAATATTTTCAAAATATACTGTTCAACACACACACACACACACACACACATATATATGACCACTGACATGGTTCTATAAATATATATATATATATATATATATATATATATATATATATAGTTCTAAAATTAATTTTGAGTGAGCAAATAGGCAAGTATCTCTGATGAAGAACTTTGATTTAAAGTATTTTCTTGTTGGTAACAGTCTGCAAATCAGGATGACTTTAGCTTAGAAAGAGATGAAAAAACAGTCAAGAGCCCTTATATTCCCACCTTGAAAACATTTGTAGTTAAGCTATCTGACTATCTAGAATTGATGTTCTTAGAGTTTCCAATGGTATTTCCAGACACACGCATGTTTTCATTTTCTTCTGTGCATTCTTTTGTCTTCTGTACTGATGATGGAACTTCTTCCACATTGTTTATTATGCTTTTCTGCTGAGATTTGTATGACAAGTAATTATTTGTTTCCGAAAACAAAGGGATAGCTGCATCTGGAGAGTGGAGGACTAGTAAAATCCCTAGGGCATATCTTTTATATATTTCATTCCATGTCTGATTGAGTTGATAGCTGTTACTCTTTGTAGGATGGTGGTGGGTTAGTTGGTAAGTCGTGTCTGACTCTTGTGATCCCCCAGACTGTAGTCTACCAGGCTCCTCTGTCCATGGGATTTCCCAGGCAAGAATACTGGAGTGGGTTGCCATTTATATCTCCATCTTTGTAGTGTATCTGTGGATGTAAGGGTGAGTCAGAATCCCTGAATGGAAGTAGGGATGCTAAAGGTTTGGCCTGCAGTAAAAGGCATAATGTTTAAATGTTGGGTGATTTTTTTAATGTTTTCTGACTAGTCATTTATCCAAATTTTCTATTAAAAGAGCTATACAGACTATTTGAAAAGGTGAAATCCACAGTAGAATTAAGAACTAAGACTGACAATTGCCAAAACCTTGGGGAAAATTCTCCTAATGGGCAATACATTGAAACATGGTCAGTGACAGAATGGCTCAGTGGTTAAGGACAGGGACTTGGTTCCAAATCTGGCTTTGTCACTGACTCACCATGTGACGTGGAAAGTTTACTTAATCTCTTGATGCCTCAGTTTCTTTGCCTGTAAAATAGAGGTCATAACAGACTCCTAATTAGGAGCTTGGGCTTCCCCCGTGACTCAGCAGGAGAAGAATCTGTCTGCAATGCAAGAGATTGCAGGAGCTGTGGGTTTGACCCCTGGGTTGGGAGATCCCCTGGAGAAGGAAATGACCTCCCACTCCAGTATTCTTGCTTGGAGAATTCCGTGTACAGAGGAGCCTGGAAGGCTACAGTCCCTAGGGTGGCAAAGAGTCGGACACGACTGAAGCAGCTAAGCGCAGTACATGTAGAAAATTGATAAAACCAACAAGGACCTGCTGTATAGCACAGGGAACTGGACTCAGTATCTTGTAATAACCTATAAGGTAAAAGTGAAAGTGAAAGTTGCTCAGTTATGTCTGACTCTTTGTGACTGTAGCCCAAGGTTCCTCTGTCCATGAGGGTTCTCCAGAGAGGAATACTAAAGAGGGTTGCCAAGCCTACCTCCAGGGGATCTTCCCCCAACCCAGGGGTCAAACCCAGGTCTCCCACATTGCAGGTGGATTCTTTACCAGCCAAACTACCAGGGAAGCCCTATAAGGAAAAAGAATCTGAAAAAGAATACATCTGTATCTATAATTATATAGATACATATCTGAATATATATATGTGTATATATATGTCTGAATCACTGTGCTGTGCAAGTGAAACTAACACAACATTATAAGTCAACTGTACTTCAATAAGTAAATAAATAAAAACAGACTCTTCTACAGGAGGTTGCTGTGCAGTTTAAATGAATTACTACATGATCAGACTAATGCCTGGAACTTCGTAAGAAAATCCCATGGATGGAGGAGCCTGGTGGGCTGCAGTCCATGTGGTCGCTAAGAGTTGGACACTACTGAAGCGACTTAGCAGCAGCAGCAGCAGCAGCAGCAACTATCTTGTATCTGCTTGACATTAGGCCAGATACCCTTTATCACTCTGTCTCCTTATTCAGTAGGAAAGGGCCAAATCTACGAGAAACCCGAGAGGTCGTTTATGTAGCACACTGCCTTTCTGAAGCAGTCTCTGGGTTGCCTTCTCCCAAAGAGCTCAGCAAATCTCTTATTTGGCACGAGACAAAAGTGCACCTCTCTGACTGCATTGATTTTGGTTATTTTACTACTGGCTTCTTCTGCCCACTGGGACTCTTATGAATGTCTTTATTCTTGTTATCTCTTCATTATACAGGCAGTTTTTACAACAATTCCACAACCAAGCTCTGGTTAGTGCCCATCTTACCCAAGAGGAACTTGCAGTTCCTAACACAAAATGAATTGGTCCCAGAATTGGGAAAAAAACTTTGACTCAGGTTCAGATACCTTTTCAGTAATGGTGACCTTAAAAAGATGTCAATCTTCACCCTTCTTCTCTCCCTATCATTTTTGGTGCCTTTTAATACAATCAGGTTGAACATCTCTTTGGCCGAGTTAGTAATATGTCCGTTTAAACCAATCAATCAATGTATGTAAACTGTTGTTTTCACTTTTGTTTAGGAATGCAATAAGGCAAAAGTGTTCTAATTATGTGGGCTTCCCCAGTAGCTCAGCGGTAAAGAATCCTTGCTCAATGCAGGAGCCGCAGGAGACATGGGTTCATTCCCTGGGTGGGGAAGATTCCCTGGAGAAAGGAATGGCTGCCTACTCATGTTCTTGCCTGGAGAATTCCATGGACAGAGGAGGCTGGCAGGCCACAGTCCATAGGGTCGCAAGAATCGGACACGCCCGAAGGGACTTAACATGCAAGCAGATTCTACTTATGTAAAGGATACAAGTTATAAAGAAAAAGAAAACTCATTAAGAAATACAAATTCTGCTTCTGTGGTTTGACTGTCTTGAGCTTGATTTGTATTTACTACACCTGTGCTCATTTGTATCTCCTTGACATTCATATGCAGCTATGTTTTTTTTATTTATCCCCTTGACATAAAATACACACTGTCCATAAGGTGCAGCTTAGTAACGAGGTTAAAATTAAGATGGGAGTAGTTATGCACGCTTCGTTTTTTTTCCTATGGACAAATTTATTTTTGCCATCTATTTCTTAACTGACTCATTATATTTTATTTACTCTCTAGATAAAAAGTGAGTAGAATAAAGTATTTTTTTGCTTCCTGAACTATCCATCCAGTAGAATAAAGCTTGTTCTTGACAATAGAGTTATTAATACTCCCACGAATATGAGCTTAGAGCTTTTAACTCAAGAAGACCTATGTGACAATGATTTGTAACAAGTTAGGCATCAGTATGGATTTAAAACATCAGTATTAAATTAAATCAGATATTTAATTAATGATTAGTTAGCTGGACCCGGTTATAGTTGTCAACTGGGCACTATCTCTGCTGTTTTTCTGTGTTTGCTCTGCACGGCGGGCATCGAAAGCCAGTGAACTCCATTTCTTCAGAACCTCTTACCTGTAGGGTTCTAGGTTAGATTTTGCAAATGAGGCGCTATGAAAGAGTTTTAGAAACGAGACAGAGGCAGAAAACCTCCATTGCTCCTCAGGTAGCAGAGGACTGGCAGGTAGGGTTCAGAAGACGCCTCTGGACGTTTCCCTAAGATGGCTGCAGGGAGTGATACGTTGCTGGGATAACTGACCCTTGGCAATTGCAGGTTCTGCCTCCACGGGCTCCGCATTTGCGATAGGAAAGGTCCCCAGGAGGACACCATTTCCCATAAGGAGCTTGCGCACCGGAGCCTTTTGCTGTCCTCGGGGGCCCTAGACCGTGCGTCCCCGGATGCCCGATATGAGCACAGCCTCTTGCAGTGTCCTGATTCTGAAAGCCGGCAACAACCTGAGAACCAGAAGCGGTTTCCTCAGGTAGTCACTGTTTCACTCTTTTCATCACTCATTTCCCGGTGTTAAATCTTTTCTTTCTTGAAAAGCTTAAATCATTGTAGGCTTCCCTGACCAAATTCTCACTGCTACTCGGAAGCTAACCAAGTGAATCAACCAAGATTAATTCACCGTGACCCTTGTCAAGACGCCTCAGCCGTCTGGCTCCTCATTCTGAAAATGTGAAGATGGGGTGGCTGGGGCTCCTTGATAGCATTCTGACTCGGGCTGAAAGACACACTAGAGACATGTTTTCTTGAAAGTAGGAGACGAGAGAGGGGTCTGTACCGACGGATGTTAACCATCCAGACATACTTACGAGTTGCATTTAACCTACTGCGTCTTAGAAATATTGATGCAACATTGAAAGATTTTGTCTCCCATAAAAATCTGGAGTTCTGGACTGTCTTTAAAAGGCAGGAGATCCAACGACAGTGGGCCTTTCTCCAGGTCAGCAATATGCCAGGCGTGTGTTTTTCTTGTCTGCACAGTCTCATCTTGTCCTGTTGCTTCCAAGGTGGGGTCACTTGCCATGAACCACCACACAGGTGCATTTTCCCCCTCAGATATTTATTGTCTTGAACTCATGCTTCTTCCAAAAATGGTAAAACCAAAGACAGAGAGAAAGGGCAGTGCGTTTAAAAAAAATTAGAAAGAGTATAGCTATAGCAGACCTGAAAAGCACTGTAAACCAATTCAACATAATCAAGATTTATACAATTCTCACACAACAGTAGGGTACAAATTCTCTTCAAGTTCCCTTAGACTGGAACTAGGAGACCTGGGAACATATTCAGGGACATAAAATAGAAAAATTTCTTTCATTCTATTAATCTTTGAGAGTTTGATATTGCAACTCCAACTAAAAATCTTAATTTATCTACTGGTTTTTCCAGTGGTCATGTATGGAGGTGAGAGTTGGACTATAAAGAAAGCTGAGAGCCCAAGAATTGATGCTTTGAACTGTGGTGTTGGAGAAGACTCTTGAGAGTCCCTTGGACTGCAAGGAGATCCAACCAGTCCATCCTAAAGGAGATCAGTCCTGGGTGTTCATTGGAAGGACTGATGCTGAACTGAAACTCCAATACTTCGGCCACCTCATGCGAAGAGCTGACTCATTGGAAAAGACCCTGATGCTGGGAAGGATTGGGGGCAGGAGGAGAAGGGGACCACAGAGGATGAGATGGCTGGATGGCAACACCAACTCGATGGACATGGGTTTGGGTGGACTCTAGGAGTTGGTGATGGACAGGGAGGCCTGGCGTGCTGCGGTTCATGGGGTCACAAAGAGTCGGACATGACTGAGCGACTGAACTGAACTGAACTGAATCTACTTAAAAAGTAATAGTGTATGTAACCTTGGTCTGTATTTCCCAAGTCTTCTGTAATTGTTATTGTACTTCCCTAATTAAAAAAAATTAGAAAAGAAAGATTATGGCATTTTTGTGTGAAATATTTTTACATATTTATTTGACACTTCTGCACCCACTTCACTCCTGCTCCTTTTGGCCATCTCCCATCCGTGTTTAAGTTTATAAGTTTCTGGTTTAGGCTCTAGCATTGCTTTTGTTGTTTCATTTTATTTGGGTCACAAAACCTTTGAAGAATATTATGCAAACCATTGGATACTCTCCCTCTCCAGAAAAATGCAAGAACACAAACATAGTATTCTGATCACAGGTAACTTTGAAGTCTTGCATGTAACCAAGTTAATAAGCTCCTTTGCTCTGGAGTAGTACTTCTTGTAAAAATGAAGATTCAGATTTAGTAGGTCTATGAGGTGTTGATACTCTGCATTTCTAACAAGCTCTGAAGTTAGGGTTTGGATCTGGGCCCTATGCTTTCAGTAGCAAGATTCTAGTTGTTCTCACATTTTCTTTGGAGATTAAAATCCCCTGGAGAAATCTCTTAAAAAGATTGATGCCTAGGCAGTAGTATTTTTCAGAAGCACCCATCTATGGGATTTGGGAATCTGCTCTACATCAAAAATCATTTACTGAAATCAGTAGAGAGGCAAGAGGGGTCTAGGCATCAGCTGGATGTTGAAATAGAGAGAAATGGCACCAACAGAGAAGGCAGGACATTGCCAGCAACTAACACTTTGGTTTTTCAAAGACTGGCCAATTCCTTTTTTCTGTAGTGAAAGAAACAGTAATAACATAATGGCCCCAAGAAATTTTCTAATGACCTGTTGTATTAGAATCATACATATTGCTTAACAGAATCTATGAATTTTGGGCACGTCTATTGATCGATTTCAAAGCAGACCATGAGTTAGGGAAAGAAAGGAGAATTGGGGGGAAATGAATATTCTAGTCATTGTTGATCATTTCCAAGGCAACATTTTCCCCTTATGATGTGGCCTTGTCCAAAGCAACTAAAAAGTCACCAAAGTTGCCACAGTAGGTTTTATGTCAAGTGAGAAACTAGTTTGAAGGGATGTCCGCGGCCAACATCAGGGTGGATGCCTTCTTTCACAGGTAGTCCATAGCAATTTAGGAAAAAACATGAGTGTGTAACACAAAAGATATGTGTCCATGGCACTGCTTGATCTGGACTTCAAAGACAGAATTGAAAGCTGAACTTCAGTAGGTGTCAGATCAGTGGAAAGAAGTTCTCACAAATGATATCGCAGCCTGGGTCATTAATGTTCCTCTCCCTTCACCTGGTATCCCAGCCTCCGTGTGCAAGCCTCTAATTAGTGCAGCTGGAACACAGGAAGCTTCTGATACCAAATATGTGGAACATTTCCAAAGAAGCATTTCCATTTTAAAGAGATCTTAAAACATTATCTGAATCAGCTCCCCTTTAAAAATTCTATTCCTGCAGGGAAAAAGGTAATTATATGCATTTAGGTATGGATGGCTTTTGCAAAAAAAAAAAAAAAATCCTTAGTTGACACTGCCTAATCACAAGGAATTATTTCATAATCGTGAAATAATAATAGCCCTAAAAGTCTTAGGTTCAAAAGAAATCCTTCAGTCAAATTTAGCTCCTGATGCTGATATGCACTTACTAAAATGATGTTTTAAAAGATCTTTTGCGATAATTTTTTCTTCTTCTTAATTTCCCAATTAAACTTCTCTCTCAGGCACCGTTGAGTCATTAGTTCACAGTCGTCTTTTGTTCTTTGGTTTTGGAACATCTGGTAGAGTTATATAAAAATGGACACGAGATTTAAAACTCATCTCAAATATCTTTTGAAATGGTGCGCTTCCCGGTCTGACTCACCTTTCAGAGAGGAGGTAGCAGGAGACGGCTTCCCTCTGAGCAATGACAAATTGGGCTCCTAGGTGACAAGTGGAGCCTTGAGGAGGCTCAGCTGCTGCTGATCTGTGAGGTCATCATCTCTAATACACACCATTTTCTTCACATAATAGACTTGCACCTGTCATTCAGTCGGGAACGACAAAGGAAATATTTCTCCTCTCTCATCTTTTTTGTTGTCTTGTGATTTTCTCCTTTGTTCTGCCCTAGAGAACAGATGTTGTGTCTCTGCTAAGGTCGGTTGTACATTGTTTTGGTTTTCAAGGAGTGTTTTTTAACATTTCTGCTGATGATTAAGCATCAATTGTTCTCGTAATTACTGTGGTTAATGAATTCCCCACCTACCTTTTAGTAGGCAATCACAAAGCTGGCATGTATTAGCAAGAACTGTGCAAAGAGAAGAGGAGGGCTGGTGATTATGGATTCCAACTTCATGTCTCCAAGACCAGTTCCCAAATGGTTTAATCATCATCGGTGTCAATCTTTGTCATATCTTCATTCGACATGCCATATATTATGATGTTGCATTTATATTCCATCTTGACTTTGATATTTGCTCCTTCAGGATAGGGGTGCCCTGATTAGACAAGGGGACTGGCAGTTGAAAGAAATATTTTTAAAATATGCATGTACCATCACCAATTCCCTACTAGCCTTCCTGCCTACCTTCCACTGTCTGCATTTACCAGAGACTAGTTTTGTTAGATATCCCTGTGACTAGAAAAGATGACATCTATGGCAAAAATGACAATTCCCAACAACTTTTTGTACAAGATTTCTTCTTTTAGGTAAGGACAGGTAGATGAGGGGAAGAGGATCTCCCTATATAAAATGAGATGACATTAAGTGTTTCAAATGTATAAATATACTATATGTCTGTGTCTGTGTTCACATTTTACAAAATTCTATTATAGGAATTACCATCTGGCCTATAATTATTGCCATCCTTTTTCTATACTCCTCTTTGGTCATTTCATGTCAATTACCGCCTCAATCATTTTGGGTAGTCACTGATGTCAGAATCTTTTCTAAACCAATCAGTCATTGATTTTCAAATACTTATTACTCATCTACTATGTATGATAAAAGTCACTGTGCTAGCAGAGAGGGAAATACGAAAGCGGAGCAGCAAAGTATATAAATAAACATAAAATAATTGATTAGTCTCAAATTAGAAGAAACATTTTTTTACATTCAATTTACAGAAGAGTAGACACTTTTAGGAATCTTCACTCCTTATGGAAATCAACCCTGAATATTCATTGGAAGGACTGATGCTGAAACTGAAGCTCCAATACTTTGGCCACCTGACGGGAAGAGCTGACTTACTGCAAAAGCCCCTGATGCTGGGAAAGATTGAGGGCAGGAGGCAACAGAGGGTGGGATGGTTGGATGGCATCATCAACTCAATGGGCATGAGTTTGAGCAAACTCCAGAGATAGTGAAGGACAGGGAATCCTGGCATGCTGCAGTCCATGTGGTTGCAAAGTGTTATATATTATTGAGGGTCTGAACAACAACAACAGATACCTTTTATTGGCACAGTCTCTTGATCTCTATAATGTAGCAGGTAGGAAATACCAAACAATTTAGTCTTCAGTCCCTGCCTTCTTCCAGTTTCCATAATTCTAATTAGGAAAACTAGGCAATATACATGAAAAATTAAAGAGCCAAATTGAAGGATGTATTTAAGGTATAACACCAATGCAAGAATAGTTATAAGACAATAGGTGGTTGTTTGCCAAGTGATGTTAAATAGGTTAAGCATTTTGAATTCTAGGGAGGAAGCACTTTTGTATGCTAGACTGGTTTTGGACAATTTCAGTAGAAAAAAAAAATGATAATGATAACTGGTCCTTATAGCCTATTCTTGGATTAACTCCATATTATGTTATGGTAAAAAACAAAAACTTAACACACTTCAGGTTAGAGTATAAGACACTGTAGCTTTTATGTAGATTTTATGATTTTTATGATTTTCAAGATAGGATATACTGGTATTTAGAACCTACCAAACATTAAACATTATAAAAGATCGAGAGTGTTGGAAAATCACTGATATTAAAGTTGGACAACTGGGTGTTATTCAAGGTCCTTAACTGCAAACAATAGGAAGTGACATTTAACTTGGCAAAAAATAAATTATGGAAGGGCTATTGGTTAGCTTCCACAACGGATATAGCCAAGGAAACCTGGGTTCCAAGGAGCTAGGTGGTTGTATCTCTGTGGTTAGAGGCACCCCACCTAACACTCACGACTGCTGTGCTGGGTGATGAGATCTCCACCGTATTTGAGTACATGGCCATGTTCCTGTTTGCCTTTCATCCCTTTATCAAGTTTTAGCAACCATAGGAGGAGTTTCTGATTCCTAAGTCTGTGTCAAGGGCTTGCATGTTAATCCCAGAGAACTGGGAGATGGGCTCAACCCACTTCTGCTTCCTGTCTATGGCAACAGACATTTACCTGAACAATTCAAAAGATAAGACTTTGACCCTTTGACCGGAGGTAAAGTCAGGAGGAAAATGGCACTAATTAGAGATGATGGCCAACCAGGTAAGGAATTCTTATAAGCTTTGCAACGGACATTGCTATTTTGACAAACAGAAAATGTCGCTATGCTGCACAGAGATGGGGAACTGGGATCACCCCTTCTACCAAGGAGCTCACAACAGTGCATTCTTCCCCACCGAGGAGTGGTAAATGCTGTGAACAAAACCAAAGTCCATCGTATGTTGGTTCAACTACGTCTGCCTCTTATTTCCAAGCTGTGTGATGCATGCAAGCCACTTAAATTTTCTGAGCCTTAGTTTCTTCTTTAAAATTGACAGTTTGTGATATTGTGAAGATTAAATAAGGGGATAAGTGTAAAAACTGTTTGTCAACTTGAAAATGCAACAGAAATGTAGGCGTAATGATTACACCTCAAAAAAGAAAAAGAAATATTTCTGTGATCTCTTAGAATACTGTAAATCCATAGAGCTACAAGGTCTGAAAATGGTAGTTCTAACTGATCATTTTAGAATTTTCTGGCACACTCTCATATGTCTCCAAATATGAGATATCTCACTGTATGTTCTGATTGATTTTGGATGTTGATTTTAAGAGGGATTTTTTTTTTTCTACATTTACCAGGTATTTAGTGGAAGGCAGCTGATTTTTCTGTTACCATGTTACTGAATGTACGTTTCTATGTCCTATGTAGAGTGAGGCCAAGCAATACCAATCTGTCAGAGTTCAGAATTGAGAGAAACATTTATTGCAGGGCGATGGAAGGAGGCAGACAGCTCCTGTCCTTCCAAAGCTCCAAGCTCCCTGAAGGGTATCAGCAGACCGCTTTTAAAGGCAATGTGAGAAGGACTTTCCTGGTGATCCAGTAGTTAAGACTTTGTGCTTCCCTTGTAGGGGGTGCAGGCTCGATCCCTGGTCGAGGAACTAAGATACCGCTTGTTAAGTGGTGTGGCTAAAATAAAAAGGCAATGTGAGAGAAGGGAGTGGTGAATTGTTGCAAGCATCTTGGTGTCAGAATTGTTTATTTTTTCAGATGTCCACTAGGTCAGGTCACAATGCTCCTGTAAATCTCCAAGAGGACAGATGTTTTCTGTTCTGCAACTTTTTATCTCTGTATGAATGGGAAAATGTTTTACCCTTAATGGTCAAAGTCTTGAGGAATGGGCTATCCTGTACATTTCAGGCTATAGGCAACATCTTTAAGTGATAGAATAGAAAGGTTAAAGTAAAATAAACAGATTTAATGTGGAATCAGAACTGTTCTACCCTATGGATGTGAAGTTGGACCATAAAGAAGGCTGAGCATCAAAGAACTGATTCTTTCCAACTGTGGTGCTGGAGAAGACTCTTAAGAGTCCCTTGGAGAGCAAGGAGATCCAACCAGTCAAGCCTAAAGGAAATCAACCCTGAATATTCACTGGAAGGACTGATGCTGAAGCTGAAGCTCCAGTACTTTGGCCACCTGATGGGAAGAGCTGACTCACTGGAAAAGACCCTGATGCTGGGAAAGATTGAGGGCAAATGGAGGAGAGGGCTGCAGAGGCTGAGATGGTGAGAGAGCATCACCAGCTCAAGGAACATGAATTTGAGCAAACTCTGGGAGAGAGTGGAGGACAGAGGAACCTGGCATGCTGCAGTCCATGGGGCCACAAAGAGTCGGACACGACTTAGTGACTGAACAACAACAAAATTACAACCCGACTCTTCACTGGAACCACAGAAGTTAACGTTTGGAATGGGCTGCAGCATAGACATCAAATGAGGCATCTGGGCTGTGCTGATCCGATTTAAATACTGCTCCTGGGAAAAGGGGGTTTCCCCAAAAGTTTCCTAAGGATGCTGCTGCCGGTGTGATTCTCACAGGACTATACTAAAATCATCTCCCTGGAAGTCTTTCACTCAGCATTTTGCTTCCAGCTTCATACATTTTTATTTTTTTTTAAAACTGGGCATGAGTTACCAGAAAAAAAAAAAAAAAAACTGTGTTATATCATCACTTGTGTTTTTTTCTTTGTCCAGATTGACATGGTTATTTTCATCTGAAGCAGGCTTTTATCATCCACAGAGGGGTCCCTTTTATGGGTCCCTTTTATGGAGGGGATGTTGCCTGTGAGGTTCTGCCAGACCAGACACACCTTAAATGACAGCTTTGGAGCATGGACTTTTCCTGTGTCAAGCCACTCAGTGCAAAACTGGCTGTCAAGTGACACAGTCCCATCTGTCAGCTTTACTGAGGATTGGATGAGTGGCCTTCCGTTCACTAATGCCTGCTTAATGTTTTTTTTTTTTTTGCTGTGTCCCCTCACAGTGATGAGATTATTGGATCCTTTGCAGGGGCCCAGCACATGATGAAATGCGGTCTGTTGCCATCTATCCAAGGCTGGCAATGCTTCTTTAGGGTGTTTTTTCCCTAATAAAAAGACCAGGAGACAGTGATTCCCACTTTTGTGCAAACCTGAGAAGCCCCGGAAACTGGCGGGTTCCCAGTTTTGATTTTTACTCTAATTATATAGTGAAAACAACTCACAGAATCTAGTGTCTAATTTGAGATATTTTAATCTTAGTCTCATCCATTAATTTGTCAAGACTAAGTTGAGAGAAACCTGAAAGCAAGTTTTTTTGTTTTTTTTTTTCATCTTAGTCTCTTCCATTAATTTGTCAAGACCACGTTGAGAGAGAAGCTTGAAAGCAAATTCTCCCTGACAGGAAAACCCTTTCAGGGTCTAGATGAAAAACCTACCTTAATCACAGATTTGCTTTTCCCCTAACATTTGAACAAAGAGACCCATAACACAGGCATGAGTCTCAGTGCAAGCCTTATCTCAGACGCTGGCATGTCATGGCGGATACAATCTCAACCTCTTTACGGGATTAGTCATTGCTGCATCCCACAGCAGTTGTTTGTGAACATTAGGAAACTCCACCTAATGTGGGTCTAAGCCCATCCAACAATAAAATGATAATGTTGGACTATTTGATCTTTGAGGATTTTCAGATTTTCAACTACCTGTTGTTTTTCAATGTATTTTATCAAAGACAAACTTAGGTGATAAAAAACAATGTTATCATGATCATTTCTTCAAGTTTGTTTGTCTAACTTTAATGTCTTAAGTTAACACTTAAAGCTTAGAGTGTTTATTCTCAGACTTTACTAAATAAAGACTTACAGAACTCATGCATATACTGAAATATGAACCTCTTTCTTTGGGAATAAACTAGAATGGTGGACAATTATATTAGGGAAAAAAACTCCAGCTTTTTTTTTGTCCTTTAGATTTTAAATGCTTGCCTACACTCTTTCTATCCTCCCCCAAACCCTGCGCGCACATTTTCTGTGTCAGAAGTATCAGAAGCAAATGTATATAGTGTGTGCCTAGTAGATAGACGTTCAGTCTATGCTGAGAGAATGAAATAATGAGTGAATATTCAGACAACATATTTCCATGTTAGCAGATGGTCTTTGATAGACTCAAATAACAGCCAACTGAGCAAGGCAATTCTTGTGACAATAAATCATTATCAATTCTATTACATGCATCCTTCTCATTCAAGGGTAAATTCTATGTCAATGTGACAGTATAATTCTTCTGCACCATCATCTTTGGTCCTCACCCTCAGCATCAAAGGGGACTGAGCATTTTAAAGTTGTGAAGACAGGAAATGTGTAAACTTGATATCTGAATTTTTATGACTCTCTGCTCCTCTCGCCATCACTGCCAAAGCCTGTACCAACCTCTGTGCTATCTTCCCTTTTCACAGCAGCAGCTTGTGCTGTGATCTGGGGTCTGCGGTATGAGAGATGGTCTGTATTAGTGGATAAGCGCATGTTTTTATATAGAAACAGGTCACGTATTGGTAGGAAATCCTTCTTGCTGCGGAACCCAAGTAGAGTTTGAAGGGCAGATGACAGAAACCAACAGAACCGTCTGCTGGGTTTTTTTTCTCCCCTGTCATTTTAGGAAATTTCTTTTATCACTTTGATCATGCTACTTTGTGGAGTCGTTTGGGCAAATCCCCACAGTTAGACAGGCCAACTGACTTCTGCTTAATAGGGTCATATTTATGTGGCTAGAAGCGCTGCCCCCTGGCTTCATTCCCCAGGAAGTAACTCTCGGCTAGTTCTGGCAGGGACATTACAAGCTCACAGGCTTTATCAAATCTGTGAAACCAAGTGTGATTTACGCTAGTGTCGGGGCAAAGACACTCTGCAGTGGATTCTAAAATCAGTAGCTTCCCTCTGGAAGAGGGAGAGGGGGTTTGAGTCAGAAGCCAAAAAATAAGACCAATTTCAGCTTATCTTGAAAATTTCCAGGCTTATTCATATATTTGACAGGAGTGCTATCAAAGAGAAACACTTGGAAATGATAAAAAGTAAACACTCAGTGTGAGACCCAGAGATGGGGTCTTTTCAGGGGGCTGAGCTTAGTGCAGAGGCCCACGATGAGAACAAAATGTGATGCTACAAGGGCTCGCTTTTGTGTTCCTTTTAACTCCTGTGGAGACGGGAATAGGGACAAGTCAGTCAAGAATCTGCTTCAAAGTTAAAAAATTAAGTCAGGAATGAGGGAGAGTTGAATCAAGAGTAATGAGGATATATATACATCTGATATATGTATGAACAATAAACTATATCATATGTACACACACATACATATATGGGGCTTTCCTGGTGGCTCAAACCAGGAATCTGTCTGCAATGCAGAGACTCAGGTTTGATTCCTGGGTCAGGAAGATCCCCTGGAGAAGGAAATGGCTACACACTTCAGTTATCCTGCCTGGAGAATTCCATGGACAGAGGAGCCTGGCAGGCTACAGTCCATGGGGTTGCAAAGAGTTAGACACAACTGAGTGACTAACAGATGCCACATACGTATACATGCATACACACATGTATTTGTATATACATATGTGTATATAAGTAGTATATAGAAAAATGCTCAGGAGGCCACCTGAGACTTCCCGGTAGCTCAAACAGTAAAGAATCTGCCTGTGAGGCAGGAGAATAGGATTTGATCCCTGGGTTGGGAAGTTCCTCTGGAGAAGGGAATGGCAATCGACTCCAGTATTCTTGCCTGGAGAATTCCATGGCCAGAGAAGCCTGTTGGGCTGCAGTTCATGGGGTCACGAAGAGTTGGACACGACTGAGTGACTAACATAGTCCACACACACAGTCAGGAGACCACAACCGGCATAGGTTCTATTTTATTATTTTTCTGCCTAGTAGATGTTTGGGAAAGAGGAGAGAGTTCTTCTCCCTAGACAGTTGATGATCAGATGGTATCACTTATTCTACTGGCAAAATTAAGTAGAGATTGAAAACAAGCAGAATTTTCCATGATTATCCTATTTGGTAGTTGGATAGTATGATCAAGAAATTGTTTAAATCATCCTGGAATAATTTACTATCTTAAAATATCCAGGGAAAATGATAGATTTCTCTTAATTTATAGGCAACAAGGAAATTAATTTTCCAGCATCTAGTAGGTCCATTATTTTGAACATATATATACACCAAAAGTAAGCTTCATTTAGTAATAAATTACCCTCTCTCATATTTTCATTAATAGAAACTTGATCATAACCAAGTTGCGGGTTGCTTGAACTTCTACAGCATGTATAAGGTAACCAGTTTTGCCATGCTGAGTCAAAATAACTCCAGCCCAAAGCAAATAAATTCTGTGTGTCTACCCTCTGTGGAGTCTAACCAGGAATAAATGTCTCTGTGGGGGGGGGCACACAGTTGAATACACGTTTGTGTCACTTTGAGATGTCAAACATCAGAGGAGCCCCTCATCACCTTCCAGGATATCCAACTCGTTTAAAATCCATGTTGGAAACCATTGAACAATCTCCACTAATACAGGAATAAGTAATGAGGCAAAAGTAATGAAGAGGATTGCTTTATGTGGAACAGCAAAAATAATCTTGACCTGAGAATCTTGGGTCAGTTTTTGGGTCTGTAATATTAAATGAAACACATGGGATGAATGGCTTTTTTTTTTGGTTTTCTTTTTTTTAATTAATTAATTTATTTTAATTGGAGGCTAATTGCTTTATAATATTGTGGTGGTTTTTGCCATACATTGACATGAATCAGCCACGGGTGTACACATGTCCCCCAAGATGAATTGCTTTCCTGACGCTCACGTGTTCTCAGCGCCCAGGACGTACCGTCTAGACTTCCCCTGGGCTGAGAATGGGTGTATGTGGGTGTCCGGTGAGGTGGGCTGGGCTGGGTTGGGTTAGAAGAGGCACCAGATTTTGCTGCCAGATTTGGTGTGGCCGCCAACACGTCTTCACAACAACCTTTCATCCCATGGTACACCTCTGGTGTGAGACACCAAGCCTTTTTTCCTTCTGACATTTTAATTTTCACTTCTCCCAAGGAATCCTGCCATATTTTTAAGTGACACAATACACAGTACTTAATTTATGCACTTAAGTAAGCAGATCTGACAAAACAATAAAAGCTGCATAAGGTTTATGTAGGCAAATTGCCACTTCTTGAACTTTGAAATTTGCATGCACAGTAAGTTAGGAGCTTGCTAATTAACTCTGTGCCCATGTCCAGAAACAGACTCACAAATATTGTATCTTGTCACTGAGAATGTGTTTAAAACACTCCAAAGTGCATCTTCAGATAATACGTCCAGGTCAAAACGTACTGTGTATCATAATATTTTTAGCTTTGTAGTCTCACATTATTTATTATTATTATTATTATTTTTTTTACTATCTGGCACTGCTGTCCTGAGAACATTTTCTATTGGTGGTTGTCATCTGTGTAGGATAACGAAGTAAAATGTTGCTTTAACCCACACCATCCCCTTGGGAGAAAGCTTGCAACTGGTATACTTCTTGCAGGAGAAATATTAGCTTTTGGAAATTAGCCTATTGGAAAATTAGCTGTTGGAAATATTAGCCTATTGGAAAAATATTAAATTATGGAAACTTAGAATAAAAAATACAATATTTAAAAGAATAAACTAAGAATAAAAGAATAAACTAAGAATAAAAGAATAAAAAAGTATAATATTGACATTTAGGCCTGAGCCTAAATTGAAACAAAGTCACAAATACAGGGAGTCAAACAAGGCAGTTTATTGATTTAGTTTTTTTCACGTAACCGTCCAAGGGTGATCAGTTCAGGCTTATGGCAAAACCTCTGCTGGCGGCAGTTGTTCAAGAACCCAGGTTGTTTTCCATCTTGTGGCTCCGTCATCCTTTAACGTGATGGTTTTCCATGTCTGCGTCACTAGCAAGTCCACATCTAGCCTGATGGAAAGGGAAAATAGAGGGAGGCGAGGACAGTCAACTTTATTTTTAAGATGATCACGTACAAGTTGGTCACAGCACTTCTCACATTCCATTACTCAGAACTCTGCCACATGGCCAGCAGGTGCCATAGGTCATGAAGGCTGCCAGAAACCCTGAGATGTGATTATAGGTGTCACTCTGACTGGCTGTCAAATAATCAAAACTAGGTGAATCACATTGGGTGTGATGGGGAAACTCTTTGAGCTTTTATGCATCTTTATTGCTATTGATTTAATAAAGAACTGATATACAAAAGAAATTAACAACATTGTAAATCAATTATATTTATATAAAATGATGTTTTAAAAAAGAATTGCTTAAAAGGTTAAGCCGTTTAAGAAACTTAAAATAGATTTATCTCTGAATCCTGTGAATTAATATGACATTCATATAGCTTATAGCCATAGGTTCCTTTTAGTATCCATTTTGAAAATAAATTCAAAAAATCCTGCTAAATTATTTTTTCTTCTTAACTGATGAATTTGAATTCTCCTAATGACCTAAAAAGGGATGCATTGATTTGTTAAAAGACTATTATTTATTGTACACCTCCTGTAAGCCAGTTGCTGTAATGAGCACAAAGGCAGATACAAAGGTCTCAGAGGTAAGGGTGGGCAAGGGGCCTAGGTCCAATTGTTCTGAGACATTACAAAACTTGGGTATGAAGTGTTCTCCACCCTGATCTTTGCAATACCACTGGATGCTCCTAAATCTCCAATTTTACCTGAAAGAAAGACAATGATTTGGAGGTTGCCTCAGTTCTCTAATTAGTTCAATCGGTGTTTTGTGATCGCTTATCATGTATCAGGACCATGTTAGGGTATAGGATTCTCACCTTGAGCCTCAGAGCTACCAGGCACATATGCTTGCCAAGTTTCTCCTTCAGAGTGGGATCGGTCATTACAGACATTATTACAGTTATTCAGAGTTGAATCTTACCGCCCTTTGAAGAGGAGGTGAAAACTCATGCTTTCTTTAAGCCTTGTGCAACAATGTATCCTGCCCGATCACTGGCCTTTCTTTGGGTCTGAAACTAATGATAACACAGCAGTGTCTTACTCATGGAAATGTTTTTCTTTATAATTGTAACAAGTCTTGCCTGTGAACCTGTTTCTGCAGACCGGTGTACCCCTGATTACACAGCAATGGTATATCTGGCCCAGAGACATTGCCTGGAACTGGTTCTCCCTGGCTAATCTTGTGCCAAAGTTATCTCAGTGAATGCATTGGGAAAGGGTCTGGTGGAACTCTTACAACCTCGAGAGATTCTTTTTATCTGTTCTCAGCAGCCAGTTGAGAAGTATATAAGGCCCCGCTCAAATAGTGAGCTGGGTACTCTCCTGCCCCTTTCTGATGTCTATGTCGGAAGCGTGTTCTGTCACTTTCACATTAAATAAAATCTACACTAAGCTCTGAGAGACTGAGACTGTCTTTGGTCCCGGAGTTAAATCTTCTCCTTCGGAGACCACGGATCCGGCAGCACCGTGTACCATTCACCGTTCACCACTAAGCTTTCATTATGAGCGTTGTGTTCCCTGCAGTTTTTTGGCACTTACATGGGGGCCTCATCCTCAACCGCTGGGCTAAAAGCGTGTTGATTCACCTTGGGAAAAAAGTAGGCACTCTGAACTCTAAGAATACCTTGGGGTCCACTCTGAGATTCTGATTCAGTGAGTGTCAAGGGAATCAATCCTAGGCTCTCTTTTCTCAGGAGCCTCCCACGTGATTTCATGGAGTAGATTACTTGGAGACTTCCATTTAGCTATGTAAATGGATTCTGTCTTTTAACGTATCTTCAGCCTCTCTCTTGCTGGCGCAGGACAGGGTTTTATTGATGGAACTTGAGAACTCGCCTGGAGATTTGTGGCTCTCACGACCCCTTCCTGGCTCTTCCCCCAGTGTTCTAGGTCTGACACTATCTGTATATTTACTAAATGAATTCTAATATCAAGAGCGTTTTTTCTGCACACTAAGTATGTAGACTCTCTGGTTCTCTGCCATCTGTCCATTCCTTGTGTGTGTGCTCAGTCACTCAGTCATGTCTAGTCACTCTTTGTGACCTTTTGGACTGTAGCCCATCAGGCTCCTCTAACGGGCTTTTTCGGGCGAGGGTATGAAGCGGGTTCCTATTGCCTCCTCCAGGTGATCTTCCCCACTCAGGGATCAAACCAGAGTCTTCTGCGTCTCCTGCATCGCAGGCAGATTCTTTACCACTGAGCCATTGAATTAATCTTGACAGCACTTTTAACTTCCTACTGTATGCAAAGCAGAGTAAATTACAAATGCATTTATATATATTAAAAATGACTCCAATTAATCTCCTCATTATGGTTCAACGTATATCTAAAAGAAAAACCATCACACGTCCGTCAGTCATTTGCAGCCCTTCTCCCAGCTGGAGAGCTGATCAATTTAAGGACATTCACTTATTTTTCTGCGCACAAAGAGTATGAACTTTTCATTGCATTTTAATTCATGTTTCTCCCCTCTTTTATTGTCACATTACCTGTCAAATATGAACTTTGTATCCAAAGGTTCTTTTTCCTTATATAGCAATGCGAAGATTTTGTTAGCTCCTTTTCTTTCTTTTCACATTAATCCCCCCTCAAAATCCTATATAAAATGGCATTTTGACTTCCCTTATTTGTTTTATAACAGATATAGTGTTAAATTGAGAGAAAATAAGGGTCTTCTTTCTGAAACTTCTTTCAGAGACCATCAAAAATATATAGAATCTATTTGCTGGGCTTTAAAGCCCCCAAATTTGAACATCATTCTGCAGTTAAAGCTGTCCCCGAGGATGGTGACATTTGATCTGGGTAACAGCTATGGTTCTCAGGTGAGGCTGTTCTTTCTATACGGCTTCAAAGCGAAAAGCTCAGAAAAATCCATTAAAGCCAGAAATAAAGGTGATGACATAGCCATTTGAGGTGGGAAAGGTGAGCGTCTTCAGAGGGTTTCAAGAAAGTGCATAATGGAAACAATTCTAGAGCCATGCCTCTGTGGTACTCCCAGCTGCCTAGCCCAGATCTCCCAGGGATGAATTGCAGCGTGACCTGATTAAACCCTTAGGATGTTCTCACAGTCCCTCCTCTGCCTCCCATAGAAATACTCCTCTTTTAATGTCGCTCTCATTTCGTAGGTCTGGTTGAACTCTGCAAGTAGAAGGGCTGCTTGACAACATCATCGAGAAAGAAGGATGCTGAGCCTTCTCATGCAGTGAGAACTGCTCCCATCGGTCAGAGCTCAGCACGGAAGGAGAAGAAAAAGATTCTTCACCGTTGCCACGTGATGGGGAGGGATTGTGTAACTCGCTGTAGCACCTCTGCAAAACTTCCATTAGATCTCACCAAGCCCAGATTTTTTTTTTTTAAACTTTCCTTCTTCCAGCTTCCTTGACAGTTTCCGCCAAGTGAGCTCTCCAACCATCCTCACCAACCTACGTGCTCCACCGCCCTAGTGTTTGGATGCTAAGCAGAGGGATATTGTGCTGATATTTCTTATTCTAGACAACCAGTAAAGCATGTCTTTGGAGGTTCCTATTGATAGTTTTTTCACTCAGACACAGCAATAGGCCCCAAAGGCTCCTTTGATTCTATTTCAGTTCCTTAACAGGAACCGTTCTGTTACCTCGTTTGACTGCCAAAAGCCCATAGAGGTTCTTGTCTTGTTAAATGTAATTCTGTTGCAATTACTGTCAAATATTGAATTAAAAGTGGTTAGTTCATTAGCAGCTCCTCCCCAACAATCGATTAAAAAGTTTTCTTTTTTTTTTATGTGAAGAAGGTTGGCATTTGCTGATGAACTCTTTTCTCATCTTTGGAAATCTAATTATAGTCCCCAGGAATGTTCATTTTTCACTTGGTCCCTAGGTTCCCGTGGTGTGGGAGGGGCATGTAGTGGAATCAGAAGAATGTGGCCTGAAACCGCCTCCAAGGCAGAAGGAGTCTGGAAGAGAGTCAGCTGAAGATGTGCAGTGCAGTGTCAAGCAGGGGCTGGCTCCAGTCTCAGCGGGGTTCATCTGGATGTAAGGTGGGGAGGGGGTGGCGGGGGCAATGCTGGGATCTGGGGACTATAGAGACAGGTGATGCTGGGAAACACAAGGCAGGCGGGCAGCAACATTGAACAAGCAGAAAGCAGGAAAGGAGCCACCGGGCTGGACATCAGGTGGAAAATGACCAGATTACAGCCAGACCCAGCCTGGGAAGGAGAAGGAACAGCAAACTAGGCAGATGGCTCCAAAAGTAGTAATAAAAGGCAGTGAAAACACTCCCTGCTCATTCATTTTCACCATTAAAATAGAAAGCGGGTCACACCATTGTGCGGCTGAAACTTCCCAGTGGCTTCCTAAACCAGAGCTTCTTCATCTCAGAAGTGCCCAGGGTTGCCCAGGGATCTTGTTAAAATGTAGATTCTGAGTTAATAGTCTAGAGCAGAGTGGTAGACGAGACTGTATCTGCATTTCCAACAAGCTCCTAGGTGACGCTCAGATTCAAAGATTCAGGTGCTTTGAATGACAAGAACTTGGCATGTATCAGAATCGCCTACCTGCCTTCACTCTGTTCTCTCACTTGCATCTCCGTGTTTCCACCGTTCTCCTTTGCAATTTCTACTCCCTGGGTGGAGCGCCTCACACCCAGCTCTTTGGCGTCCTCCTCTGTCTCAGCTTAAATGTTACCTCCTCAGAGTGGCTTCCTCTCGTTACCACGTCCAAGTTCATACCACTCACCACACAACAGGCCAGTCAACCCAGGGGTGAGGTGTTGGGCCCAGGGATGGTGACTATATCCAGTAGATTAAGGAACTGGTGGACTAGTGTCCCAAAGAACCGTCTTGTTTGGGTTTGGATGCTGTTTTCTTTCACAGACCAGAGAATGGGAGGTGATACCATCGTTGTAAATATTTCTTGGCTCCTCCTGACTGTGGGGAGGATGTGTTAATTTCCTCTCCCCTGCAGCAGCTCACAGGCATCCCGGTCAGGATGTTTCCTGGGAGCTAAACAAAGGTGTTTTGTTTAGCTAAGCTCAGACATGGGAGGCACGGTTCCTGCAGATAAGCCATTATGTACACTTCAAGCTATAGGCAACAGCCCTTTACTGACTAACTTGTGGAAGCAGCAGCAGAATACAAAGGTTAAAGTAAAAGGAGCAGATTCAACATGGAGTCAGATTTGTTCTTCCCTGTTATCCCTGAGCACCGATCCATGCCACCCCCCATTGCTGATTATTCTCCATTTGAGTAACTGTTCTTCCATCATAGCTAGCCCCAACTCAATCTATAACCATTTTTTCATTGTTTATTACATGTGTCCCTCAGTTCAGTTCAGTCGTTCAGTCGTGTCTGACTCTTTACAACCCCATGAACCACAGCGCGCCAGGCCTCCCTGTCCATCACCAGCTCCCAGAGTCCACCCAAAGCCATGTCCATTGAGTCGGTGATGCCATCCAGCCATCTCATCCTCTGTCGTCCCCTTCTCCTCCTGCCCTCAATCTTTCCCAGCATCAGGGTCTTTTCCAATGAGTCAGCTCTTCACATCAGGTGGCCAAAGTATTGGAGTTTCATCTTCAACATCAGTCCTTCCAATGAACACCCAGGATTGATCTCCTTTAGGATGACTTGGTTGGATCTCCTTGCAATCCAAGGGCCTCTCAAGAGTCTTCTCCAACACCACAGTTCAAAAGCATCAATTCTTTGTGCTCAGCTTTCTTTATAATCCAGCTCTCACATCCATACATGGACACTGGAAAAACCATAGCCTTGACTAGATGGACCTTTGTTGGCAAAGTAATGTCTCTGCTTTTTAATATGCTATCTAGGTTGGTCATAACTTTCCTTTCAAGGAGTAAGTGTCTTTTAATTTCATGGCTGCAATCACCATCTGCAGTGATTTTGGAGCCCAGGAAAATAAAGTCAGCCACTGTTTCCACTGTTTACCCATCTATTTGCCATGAAGTGATGGGACCAGATGCTATGATATTAGTTTTCTGAATGTTGAGCTTTAAGCCAACTTTTTCACTCTCCTCTTTCACTTTCATCAAGAGGCTCTTTAGTTCTTCTTCACTTTCTGACATAAGGGTGGTGTCATCTGCATATCTGAGGTTATTGATATTTTTCCTGGCAATCTTGATTCCAGCTTGTGCTTCCTCCAGCCCAGCATTTCTCATGATGTACTCTGCATATAAGTTAAATAAGCAGGGTGACAATATATAGCCTTGACGTACTCCTTTCCCGATTTGGAACCGGTCTGTTGTTCCAGGTCCAGTTCTAACTGTTGCTTCCTGACCTGCATACAGGTTTCTCAAAAGGCAGGTCAGGTGGTCTGGTATTCCCATCTCTTTCAGAATTTTCCACAGTTTATTGTGATCCACACAGTCAAAGTCTTTGGCATAGTCAATAAAGCAGAAATAGATATTTTTCTGGAACTCTCTTGCTTTTTCTATGATCCATCAGATGTTGGCAATTTGGTCTCTGGTTCCTCTACCTTTTCTAAAACCAGCTTGAACATCTGGAAGTTCGTGGTTCATGTATTGCTAAAGCCTGGCTTGGAGAATTTTGAGCATTACTTTACTAGCATGTGAGATGAGTGCAATTGTGCTTTAGTTCGAGCATTCTCTGGCAGTGCCTTTCTTTGGGATTGGAATGAAAACTGACCTTTTCCAGTCTTGTGGCCACTGCTGAGTTTTCCAAATTTGCTGGCATATTGAGTGCAGCACTTTCACAGCGTCATCTTTCAGGATTTGAAATAGCTCAACTGGAATTTCATCACCTCTACTAGCTTTGTTCCTAGTGATGCTTCCTAAGGCCCACTTGACTTCACATTCCAGAATGTCTGGCTCTAGGTGAGTGATCACACCATGGTGATTATCTGGGTCATGAAGATCTTTTTTGTACAGTTCTTCTGTGGATTCTTGCCACCTCTTCTTAATATCTTCTGCTTCAGTTAGGTCCATACCATTTCTGTCCTTTATTGAGCCCATCTTTGCATGAAATGTTCCCTTGGTATCTCTAATTTTCTTGAAGTGATCTCTAGTCTTTTCCATTCTATTGTTTTCCTCTATTTCTTTGCATTGATCGCTGAGGAAGGCTTTCTTATCTCTCCTTGCTATTCTTTGGAACTTTGCATTCCAATGGGTATATCTTTCCTTTTTTCCTTTGCTTTTCGCTTCCCTTCTTTTCACAGCCATGTGTCCCTAATTAGATACAAACTTCCAGGAAGACAGGAGCCATTATTGATACGTTTTCTGTATCTTTATCATTTCTTAAGTTCTACCTACATGTTAGTGTTAGTTGCTCATTTTTCTCTCTTTGCAACCCCATAGATTATAGCCCGCCAGGCTCCTCTGTCCATGGGATCCTCCAGGCAAGAATACCAAGTGGGTGGCCATTTCTTCCTCCTGGAGATCTTCCTGACATAGCGATCAAACCCACATCTCTTGCTGTCTCCTGCATTGCAGGCAGATTATTTACAGTCTGAGCCACCCGAGAAGCTCGCCTATACACTAGACACTATACTAAATGCTTCCCATTTGTCTTATTCATTCATTGTATCAGTTCTGTAAGTTAGACCTTTTCCATCACTGATTTACAGACAAGATAATAGATGCCCTTTAAAAACAGCACACAGAGACTTCAAACACTTGAGCAGAAAGAACAGAGATCCGGGAAAATGGTTATCACATGTTCTGCCCCCCACCCTCTGCCTGTGTTTCACCTGTGGGTGGAGATGTTAGCAATGGATGACTGCTACCATCTCCACGTGGTCCCCCCAGCGTACTGCTCAAAGGGGGGCAACAATCCCATCCCTCCATCCTTCCTTGCACAGCTGAGCCATTCTGATGCCAAAGACAACTGCTAAATAGGAAGGCAGAACTAACAGAAATTCAATAAGGAAGCTACCAAGACTTTACCAACATTGTCAAAACCATCGCCAGCTGCTTTGTATTGTGCTCCAACTCCAGGCCACAAGCTTTAAGAATAAAATCATACAAAATAACTCAGGAGAGACATCTATTTCCAGGGCAAATGTGCAGCATAGCTTGGACAAGCACGCATTCCTCTGAACTGCCTCTGACATCAGTAACCAGGGGCAGAGATGCTCTAAGCCTGCTTTCTCCTTTCTGCAAATACAAATTCTAGTAAGCGTGCATCCTGACAGTATTTAGAACTTGGGGTCTACAGACAGCTTTTCCAGGTAGAACAGGGCATCTGTAGCCCTCACTTTATCAGAGAGGATATTTCAGGGTTGGTTGGGAATTAAGTATTCGGTTTACATTGCCCTGGATGATCCTGGAAGGGGGCAGATAAGGTTGCTTACATAATTCTGTGTACAAGTAAACATCTCATTTCTCGTTGTGGAGAAAAGACAAGAGAAGTGGGAGATTTGGGGTTGTGATTCTAAAGCCCCTTCAAATACTGGCTCAGTGGCTGACTCTCCTGGAAGGCAGAGGTGCACAGGGCCTGCCACGTGCTTGTTATTTTTGATGGATTGTGGTCTAGCCAGGACAGGAAGCTCAAATCCCACCGGGTCACCTGGTTGGAGCTTGCAAAGACATTGAGGTTTGAAGCATTTTACTGTAGCCAGACCCAAGGAGACCTTCCAGCCCCGTCTGCAGGTTCCCCCTTCCCCTTCCTTCTCCCAGCTCAGCCCCAGCTGCAAAGAATCGCGCCCAATTGCACTCGTCCCCCACATCCTTCCACCTATACACTCTAGCTGAATATGAAAATTGGTCTCTAATTGTTGGATACAAGCTTGACTAGCTTTGAATTAACAGCTAAAGCTGTATTCATTAATCTGAACAGGGACGAGCAGGCAGACTGTCACAACAGGCTCAGCTCAGTAGTCACGCAGAGCAGGGGAGGGAACTCGGGGCACTTTGAAAGCGCAGCCGCCCCCTCCATCAGCCCCACACACCGGCAGGGAAGGGGAAGGCCAGCAGCCGCAACATTCCAGCAGACGGATAGCGGGCCTCCAAGTCCACCGTCCCACGGGCGTCCCGGCCGTGGTCAATGGTGATCCACAGCGATTAAGCTGCAGAGCTTTTAAATGTCATTCTGGGACGGAATGCCATCTCATAAAGGTGTCGTTTAACATTTATCAGACACGTGCTGGGGTGGGGTTGGGGGCCCACGGAGTCACTCTTTGGGGAAATAGGAACAAATGTTCTGGCGTTTGAAGTGAGACATACATCTGAGTGAAACTGGATGCTCTTCCAAAGTGTTCTCTTCAACACTGAAATGAGCTGGAGCAGAATTCTTTTTGGACACTCTAAGATATTTTTAATGTTGAGTTGTTTATTTTTTGGCTGCAGGGTGTGGAAGGTGGGATATGTTATATGGAGTATTGAGTACAGTTTCCTATGCTATAGAGTAGATCCTTGTTGGTTACCTATTTTATTAGATAATGGAGTCTATATGTTAATCCCAACCTCCGAGTTTATCCAGTCCCCACCTTTTCCCTTTGGTGAACATAAATTTGTTTTCTAAGTTTGTGAGTCTGTTTCTGTTTTCTAAAGTTAATTTGTCTCATGTTTTTAGATTCCACATAAAAGTGATGTCATATGATATTTGTCTTTATCTGACTTACTTAGTGTGATAATCTCTGGATCTTAGACGTGCATTGACAGATTAATGGATCAAGAAGATATGGTGTATATTAATATATACAATGGACAATTAGCCATTAAAAAACAAAGAATGAAATGACATTTGAAGCAACATGGATGGATGTTGGATCTAGAGATAAACAGTTGCTTTTTGACTTCTGGTGCATTCTGGTCCAATGCACCTTGGACAGATGACAGCCTACTTGTGTAAATGGGAGAAGGAGGTAGGAGTGGTGGTTCTCAATTGCCACTGTTAGAATCGCTTGAAGAGCTTTGAAAACAGCAGTGACTGGGGCCCATATGATCCAGTTAGTCTGGGTGGGACAGAGTATACAGTCCATGGTTTTTTTTCCTATAGGGATATTCCCAAAGCAGAAGACTTGTTAACAACAGCATCAACAAAACTCAACTTTCCATCAGAACCACATACGATGCTGAAGGACAATGCAGTGGTCAGTACCATTTCCCTCTGCTACCAATTTGTACTTATTTATTCATTTCATCAGAAGATTGAATAACTCATGGCAATTGCTGTCAAATTCAAACTTGAAAATATGAGACCTAGATTGACTTGTGCCTCGAGCAGCAGAACGGTGAGTGTGAGAGGTCTGTTGTTTGGATACCAGCCTCTAAAAAAGGCAGTGGGAGTCACGTTCTTTGACTATCAGAAAATGGCTGATAAATTCATGAGTCCTCCTTCCTACCTTCTGGCCTTCCCTTCCATGTACTCTTTTCCTTTTCTAGTTAGGTGGTGGCACGATTGTTTAATAACCTTAGCAGATGCTTTTATTTTTCAATTTAAATTTTATTTTTAATTGGAGGATAATTGCTTTACAACATTGTGGTGGTTTCTGCCATACATCAACATGAATGAGCCACAGACATACACATGCCTCTCCCCCTCCCTCCCCATCCCACCTGTGGCTTTGGGTTCCCTGCATCATACAGCAAATTCCCACTGGCTCTCTGTTTTACATACGGTAATGTATATGTTTCAATGCTCAAGTTACTCCACCCTCTCCCCTACTGTGATCAGAAGTCGGTTCTTTATGTCTGCATCTCCTTTGCTAGCAGATGCTTTTAAATATCTCTTCCCCAGGTTCCCTTTTCTCCGCCTTCATTACCCTTCAAGCAGACAGTAGGTTTTGTGATTTTTGCCTCAGGAGAAAAGCAAAACAAGGATAGGATGACCACAAAAAACAACACACAGATTTAGGTTCTTCAAATCCAGTCCCTTCAAGGAGGTTGCTCTTGTTAACCGAGAAGTAACCAAGAATTCCAAGAAAGGAGCCCTGGTTGTTTATTTGGGCTTGTTAGGACTGCAGCCTGGGAAACACAGATTCAAGAAGCACTTGAATTATGTTCTGTGAAATGACAAAATGGGAGAGGCTTACAAAAGCAAAAAGCTTCAAGTATACGTAAATTGTCAAGAATTGGGATTGTAGCCAGTAAGGAGTAAGGGCGCTTCTAAAGTGAAGATGGTTGGGGTTCAAAATGACTCCGTAACTTCACAGTGGGGGAACTTTGAAACTATAAGGGTGCAGCTTGCAGATTTCGTTTCGAAAACAGGTCATGGTGTCCTTGGGTTTGATACAGTTCAGAGCAATTTCAAGCATTTAGTGGGGCAGGGATGTGTCTGGGACCAGACCCTCAATGGCTGCCCATTTTTGTATGCCTAAACTATGAAGATGGCATTGTAATTTCCATTTGTGATCGTTCTCATAGAATGCCTTCAAGATGATGGAATTCCTGCAAGTAGAATAAGAGGAAAGAGGGGCAGTGAGAATCACGACCTCATGAAGAGGACTAGTGGGAAGACAGGATGACATGAGACCTAAGAGCAAAGACAGTTAAGCTAACTTTCTTCATAGTGACCCCTAAAATGGAAAAGCCCAGTGAAGGGATGGCTGTGGGGCCCGTCTAAGCGGCAGACAGCTCATCAGACACTACCTTGTCTCTAGGCAACAGAATCATCAGAGATGAAGAGACCCCAGGGACAGGAGCATCTCGGTAGGGATAGTGTAGGCTGATGGCAGAGCCCCAGCGTATTGCTTCTCAGCCTGCTCACAGCGCCAGTGTGTTGCTGTTCACATTGCCTCGCTGAACCCCAGGTAGGCAAGGCTCCAGCTAAGAGGCTGGAAGAAGACGTGAGGAGGCGTAGGAACTGCAGACACGTTTCTTCTCTCCTGGCTGACGCAGCAGCAGTAATAGCAGACACGCTGTATTCCGTCCTCTCTGGACACAGAGGGCAGGCACAGCTGTGACGCAGCAGGAAGGCCACGGCTTTCTAGGTTCCACTCACGTGTGCATGCTGCACGCTGTCCAGTGACCAAGCGGGAAGCCTGTGATGCCCATGTGCAGTGCTGTAAATCATCTCAGTGGTTACACAGTCATCATTTACAAAACGTGGGGCAGAGAGCCTGAACATGCCGTCTTGGCAAATTGCTCTCTCCCCACACCCAGGATGGAGGATGGCAGCTGGTAGATCCTTGTAAAGACAAGTGGCATAAGAGCAGACAGAATAGGATTGTTGTTGTTCAGTCGCCAAGTTGTGTCCAACCCCATGGACGGCAGCACTCCAGGCTTCTCTGTCCCTCACCATCTCCTGGAGTTTGCCAAGTTCACGTCCACTGAATTGGTGATGCCATCTAACCATCTCATCCTCTGTCGCCCCCTTCTTCTGCCCTCAATCTTTCCCAGCATCAGGGTCTTTCCCAACGAGTCGGCTGTTTGCATCAGGTGGCCAAAGTATTGGAGTTTCAGCTTCAGCATCAGTCCTTCCAATGGGTATTCAGGGTTGATTTCCTTTAAGATTGACTGGCTGGATCTCCTTGCTGTATAAGGCACTCTCAATAGTCTTCAGCTCCACACTTCAAAAGCATCAATTCTTCAGCACTCTGCCTTCTTTATGGTCCAGCTCTCACACCTGTATATGACTACTGGAAAGCCCATAGCCTTGACTGTATGGACCTTTGTTGACAAAGTGATATCTTTGCTTTTTTAGTACACTGTCTAGGTTTGTCATAGCTTTCCTGCCCAGAAACAATAGTCTTCTAATTCCATGGCTGCAGTCACTGTCTGCAGTGATTTTAGAACCTAAGAAAGGGAAATCTGTTACTGCTTCCACTTTTTCCCCTTCTATTTGCCCTGAAGTGGTGGGACAAGATGCCATAATCCTAGTTTGTTTAATATTGAGTTTTAAGCCGGCTTTTTCACTCTCCGCTTTCACTCTCATCAAGAGGCTCTTCAGTTCCCCTTCGTCTCTTCCATAAAGGTGGTATCATCTGCATATCTTAAGCTGCCCTCTAAGATCTTTGCAGACACTGTTAATGCGATCTCCTTTTGGTAGAAGTAAAAGATAAAAATACATCATGACAGGTAAACATTGCATACACTATGAGTGTGACAAGCAACATTCTATGGAGTATTTTTTATTTATTTATTTATTTTTATTTATTTGGCTGCACAAGGTCTCAGATACTGCATGCAGGATCCTTGATCTTTGTTGAGGCAGGCGAATTCTTAGTTGTGGCTTGTGGGATCTAGTTCTCTGACTAAGGATCGAACCCAGGCACCCTGCGTAGGAAGCTCTGAAACTTAGCAACTAGACCGCTACAGAAGTCCCATTAAATATCCTCCCATTTACAACAAGGCCTCCCTCTGCACAGAGAATTCTGTTGCTTTAAATGAAAGGCAGGCAGGTAGAGAAACAGACCTCTAAGAGATAATTCCATTTGCAAGAGATGGCGTCTAATCTATTTTCATGCCAAAGTGTAAAGGACTTTTCACTTTATTCATCACTTCATTAATCTAATTTCAAAAGGGAAAGCCTGCACTGAAAACAGAGGTTATTCACATTTCAAACAAACTCCTTAGGCATGAAGAGTGAGCAAAGCACTCAACTGTTAGACTCGGTTGCTTTTCTACCAGCTGGAGATGAGTACAGTGAAGGTCACGCTATTGAAACTTATATGTAGAGAGATGTATCAGGTTGGCATTGAAGAAGGAATTGTTTTGCAGAATGGCAAATAATAGATCTGTTATGCACTGTGTATCACGGTAGAGTTTGGAATAACATGAGCAGTTCAATGGTTATCTATTTCCATCTTGTTTTACTTTACAGAATAAAGGAAAAAAACTCCACAGTAACTATGAGAAAGAGGTAGAGTCATGTATACCAAACACCATTCTGCAAAGTACAGGATGAGTTTGGAACCACTGGAAACCCTCCCACCCCAGGAATTTCCAGGACATCTGGTAAGTCAATAACATTATCACAGACATTATGGCCAACCATGTCAGTTCTTGCAACAATGTATTCATTTTCCAAATGTTCCAGCTGAGAAAGCCACTCAGAACATTCCCTCCATCCAGCAGATGGCTAATGGGGAAGCCGATATTTTCTGTGGAAACCACTTTCTTCTTCTAACATTAGACATTTTCAGCAGAGAGAACAAATAGTCATTTGTTTTTCTATTCTATTCTATCAAATCCATAAAAAGAATGTATTTCAAACTATTAATTTTAAAAGTGCGTAAGTAAGCGAGCTTTTCCTTAGGAATACAGAGCTAAGAGGTTTTTAGACCTCGAGATGCTGGTGGTGAGGACAAACCTGAGATGGAGGGATTAGGGAAAACTTGAGCTTTTTTGTATTATTATTATTGTTAATTTGTGGGGGGAAATCTTTTAAAGCATGTGGGTGGAAATGAGTTTGCTCCTGCTTACCTCAGATTTACAACTGATTTGTAGGTTGACGAGATTATGAATAGAATTTTATTTTTTTAAGACATGAAACCAAATGACCAAGGTGCCATTGCCAAGTTTATTCTCAGGAAGAGTTGGAAGAGGCAGCAAACAAAAGATAAAACATGTTGTTTGAATAACGCTGAGTTAATACATCCAGTTTCTCACAGACTACATTTCCTGTGCTAGGAAAGTGGGTTGATGTCCCTTAAAATGTTTCACTGCCACGTGTTACCATCAAGCATTGAAATAAATATATATGTGACACGTTAACATTTGTCACCCACATGTTAACAGGCAGGAACTTATAGATGGAGGGCTTCGTTTGTTTGTGTTTTGTTTTCTAAGCCCTTTAGTGGACTAAGTGGAAATTTCCACTTTTCCAGTAATGAGTGTGTTTATGTCCCTGCTGTCTGACTAAAGCCCTTTCATTTTGTAATTAATTTCATGCTGCCATAAAAAAATATTGGCATGTGAAATTATACCTGTTTTTATAACAGGCTCGTTCCCTCCTTACATTAATATTAAAATTACTATATACCTATTATGTATGAGAATATATGCTTGGCTCTGCTGGAGGCACGACACTTACGTGAAAGTTAATGGTGCAAAGATATGCTTAATTTCAGTAAAATATCAAAAACATTGACTTCCCTCCTTTAAAGGCATGGGTATCTTAGCTGAAACATCCATTGGGTGGTTGTTAGTAGTCGGGCTTTCTCAAGTCCATACAGCTTGGAGTCTAAGATATCGTCCAGGGAAAACTAACAGATAAAGATGTGCTCTTCCTGGAGTAGGGGAAGGATTTTGGTTCAAGGATCAAGAGAACCCTGAATTTGTAAAGAGCTCCTTAATCTGTGTGGTGGGTGAACAGCGCTCCCTCACCTTCCTCAAAGACGCCCGTGTCCTAACCCCTGTAACCTATGAATATGGCTTAGCCAAAAGGCTTGCATGTGACCAAGTTAAGGATCTTGAGATAGAAAGATTATCTGGATCATCTTGGGTGACCTCAATGTAATCACAAAGATCCTTTGGAAAGGAAACTGTGAGGGTCTGAAGTAGTAACGATGTGACTCTGGAGGAAGAGATCGGAGGGATGTACTTTGAAAGTGAAGGGTACCATAAACCAAGGCAAGCAGGTCTTGTCTAGAAGTTGAAAAATGCAAGGAAAGGTATTCTTCACTGCAGTCTCCAGGGAGGAGCACAGCAGCCCAGCTTCTATCTTGGTTTCAGCCCAGTGTGACTCCTGTGATATTTCTAACCGATAGGACTGTAAGACAATAATTTGCATTGTGATAAACCATTACGTTTATGGTAATTTATTACAGCTACAATAGGAAACTAATACAATCAGAAATTCATAAGTACTTATTGTAACTTCTTCTGGAAGGAAGGTGTAAGCCCAAGTAGAAAAGAGCTGTGACATAGTAAGAATTTCTCATCTTTCTCATCCCCGGCAGGGTCATACCCCCCCAGACTGCAGCATCAGTTTTACACAGGAGGAACCCAGGGACAGCAGGCAACCGGGGTAAAGATGCTTCTTATCTTTCCCTTTACTGCTGCCTTGTCTTGATGACATATTTAAGATCATTTGAAAATCAAAATGGAGTAGCTATGGTTGACATATCCGAAAGGGATGGCCATTGTGGATGTGCTTTCAGATCCTTCCTTCCTTCTGAATATAGCATAAACAAAGAAAAGTGTTTAAAACATAGATAGCTCCAGGAGCTGTAGATACTTTCTGAGCATCCTTCTATGATTGTGTCTCCTTTGACACCACCTCAGTGTCTAGAGGCAACACTTTGTGATAATTGTGATGACAATTTTCTTGCCATCACAATGTTATCATCAGTGATTATAACCCACAACAACTCTGTCGTTTTTCTTACCCTGCTTTCAAGGTCTTACAATGCTCTTCCAAATGCTCTCAGTTCCTCTTATTTTCCTACTTGAACCCTCTTCTATAACTTCCAGTCGATTTATATTACCCTCAACATGTTAGGCTATATATATATATATATATATATATATTGCTTCTCCTTTATATTTGTCCCATCACATCCCTTCCTCCAAGCCTCCTGTTTCCAACTCACCCTTTTCTTATGGCCTTGGGAGTGGTTTTTTGATGGGTTTGTCTCTTTGGGATTCTGTCTCCGTTGAATTGCTCTCATCCTTATATCTTTTCCACCCATTTTATTTTTTAAAAAACTATTTTATTTATGTATTTGTCTGTATCGGGTCTTGGTTGAGGCATGTGGGATCTTCGTTGCAAAGCACAGGCTCAGTAGTCAGAGTGCAAGGGCTTGGTTGCTCCTGGGTGTATGGGATACTAGTTTCCTGACCAGGGATCAAAAGTGTGTCCCCTGCATTGCAAAGCAGACTCTTAACCACTGGACCACCAAGGAATCCCCTATTCCGTCCATTTTATGTGTCCCTCACAGTGAAGTGTAATATTGTTCATTAATAATATAAAGCACTAACTAGTTTGTTGCTATTAATGACATTTTATTCACTATTAATTTGTTCACTCAACACACATTTGTTAAACACACCATGTGGTGGATGTCGGTTCTGTATATATGACAGAAAATAAGATGTACAAAGTCCCTGCCCTCGTGGAGCTTACATTCTGGAATTGGAAGACAAATAATTAACAAGTAAATGAGTAAGTACATAAGATAACTTTAGTAAATAAGTAGATAAAATATCAAAGTGGTAAATCCTATGATGGAAGCAGGGGTGGTGGGGAGAATTGAGATGTTTTTACCATTAGGGGTAGCAAACTTCAAGTCAGTGAGCACAGCCAGTGCAAAGGCCCTGAGGCAGAAACAAATGTGAAGTGGAGGAGATGAGGAAAGGGAGCAAACAGAAAGAGGTAGACGTGACCGTGGATAAGTCATGTTGTCATTTAGTTTTGAATGGTGACTAGTAATGGGAACTGTTAAGTAGTTTTGAATTTTTCTAGATGCAATGGGGAACCTGGGTGAAGTGTAAAGAATGGGAGTGATGTGCTTTCATTTACTTATGAGCTCTTACCTCATCTTGTCCTTTGCTTTTTTTATATACATGTTTTCCCCTAGCTAGAAGGTTCACTTTTTGCAGTTTGAAATGTTTAGTCTTGATAGTGTATACATTGTTGCAAAATCTGAGTGGATGCCCTTTCAAGTCTGTAATTATAGTAACACTTTCCCATGTCAAACTTCCTGAGAGTCTCCAGGATACTCAAAAACCCATTCACTCAGTAAAGTTTCAGTTGGACAAGTGAAGTACCTTTGTGTGGTTTTTAGGTTGTCAACAAACATGACCCACCTTGCAGGCAACTTGAGAAGTGCCAAAGTCCTTGTGAGTTGTTCCATATCTAAAGTGTACCTTCTTTCCTATTAGAGGTAACTTGATGAGACTTGAATTCCAGCTGACCTTCCGCGCACTCCTCAAAGCAAGCTGTGCAGAGCTGGGAAGAGGAGCTGAAGTTTGTAATAAACCTGGCAGACACGACCATTGCCTTCCACTTACATTTCCCAGGGACTTTGTGCAGTTCATCTCCATACGGTATGTGCTTCTGAGAACTTGAAACCAGCAAAGAAACTGTCAAGAGGTGAAAATGAGCCCTACCCAAACTTATCAACTTGTACAAAAACTGAGACAGGAATGTGTAAGGTGAGGGAAGATCTGATAATAATAAAGAGATCTCTTTTTTTTTTTGACAGCCTAGGAGCATGGATCTAGCCCTGAACATGCCATGTGACTGATACTTAGACTGCTCTTTATTATCTAAATAAACAACAGTGTGCTTCAGAATCAGAAAGAAAGCTGTGTAATTCTGTGAAATAAGGTAACCCAGGAGCAAGGCATCTGCCTGTTGGCCTCAGGCAGGGTTTCTCAGGGTCTAGGAGAAGGGGTTCTGGCACTAGCAAGTTGAGATTTGTTATTAAACAGCAGCTCCAAGGCAACATTGCCTCAGAGGGAAGAAATGATACTCTAACCACCCTCCAATAGTCTTCAATGTTGCTAATGAACCGGTTTTCCAACAAGGGCCACTGCCTTTCAGTACATGCCATTTTATACTTGCTGAAATGACCTGAAATTGTACATATAGATGGATCCTGTTTAAATGGCTCAACTGAGTAGCCAGTCACATGATATTCCTGCTGGATAGGTGAATGCTTCACTACTCCCATAACTGTCCCAAATAAAGGATCAGAGATGCTTGAAAACAATGTCACTTAAAAAAAAATACTCCCCAGAGATGCAGTTTTAGGAGGAAACAGAACAGTTCCAGTCACCTGGCACCTACTCTTCAGTTTTAAAATGGACAGATGTTCATTAGACTGCTACCGTTCTCCTAGCACAGTAGCAGGTGCTCGGGGTATGTGGTGAGCAGGAGGGAAAGAGGCCCTGCCTGAATGGGGTGGGTGTTCTAATTCAGGAGACAGAAAGCACACATGGGCCACACAGTCAGTAAGGACATATGCACACAACATGGATGGTAAAGTTGTCTCGAAGGCTCATGGAGGAAACAAAAGAGAGGCTGAGATTATAAAATAGACAAATGCTCAAAAAATGATGTTTAGGTAATACGAAAAGTTCTCAATGAAGAAATGATCTCTGTCTTGAGATCTAAAAGAAAAGAAAAATGTAGTCGTGAAAATACTGAAACAGGAAAGGTGAATGTCCTCTAAAGAAAGGAACTGGGATGTGCCTTTTGCTAAATGTGTTCCAAGAATGGAAATACATCAGAAAGTGCAGACTGTGCAGTATGAGGAGGAAAGAGAGATAACCACGGACCCAGGATCTGATCAGGCAGGGACATCTTAGTCACAGATGTTTAGATTTATTCTAAATGCAGTGTGAAGCCACTGAAAGCCTTTAAGTAGGGGGAGATGGACTCAGACTTGTGCTTTTGCCAAGCAGGAGTACTTTCTCTGCATTTTGGTATATACCAGATATATTGATACAGCTTGGAGTCTTGAGAAAGCAATACTTATTTAATACATTTCAATTTTTTCTTCCTCCTATACCATTCATTCTTATACATTTATTGTGTATAAGTGTATACACATTATGTATAAATGTATACACACTATGGCTATGGCTTCTCAGGTGGGGCTAGTGGTAAAGAACCTGCCTGCCACTGCAGGAGACTTAAGAGATGTGGGTTCCATTCTTAGGTTGGAAAGATCCCCTGGAGGAAGACATGGTAACCCATTCCAGTATCCTTGCCTGGAAAATCCCTTGGACAGGGGAGCCTGGCACAGTTACTGTCCATAGGGTAGCAAAGAGTCAGGCACAACTGAAGCGACCTAGCCTGGTAGGCTGCAGTCCATGGGTTCACTGGGAGTCGGACATGACTGAGCGACTTCACTTTTCACTTTCATGCATTGGAGAAGGAAATGGCAGCCCACTCCAGTGTTCTTGCCTGGAGCATCCCAGGGACAGGGGAGCCTGGTGGCCTGCCATCTATGGGGTCACACAGAGTCAGACACGACTGAAGCGACTTAGCAGCAGCAGCAGCAGCTTGCACACACTCTAGGTATATCGTAACTATTGACACATAGGGAAGATAGAAGGTTGCTGTTTAGGGTGGAAGACCCTACAAAAAATGTAAAATCTTCACACTTGTGATGCATGATCCCCCAGTCTAAAGTTCAGAGATTCCAGGAGTTCAAAGAGAAGCAGGTTTTGAACCTGGGGAGTCACAAGAGCTGTCCTTTGGCAAGTTGCTCTGCCTTGCTCCCATTTCCCTTAGGATTCTAGGTGTTTCAGCATATTTTAAATTAAAGGGCACGGCTACAAAACCTCCATGTAAGTAATGCAGAAGTTAGTATTGTGTGTGTGTGTGTGTGTGTGTGTGTGTGTGTGTGGTTAAAGGAGGGTAGGTTCAGGGTAACAAAATTCAGATAATTTCATTAAGGGCCAGCCCTTACATTGCAGCATGATCAAGTTAAGAATGTAACAAACTAGTGTTTAACTTCAACAGTGTTTAGAAATATGTTCACAGAAATGATGTCATCACATGTAACAGAGAGATATTGAAGTATATAGCATTTAAAGAGTAAAACTACTAGCAGATTTTACAAGGAAGCCTAGGAGGAACCTGGTCTTTCTTAAGGGGATTTGGGGTGTTATTTTGATGACTTAAAATCTCTTTCTGTTACGTCAACTAGAAAACAGCTTTCTAAAAAGCTAATAGATGGGTTCCCTGCTATCATCAGGTAAAACATGTGTGCCAAGAGCATAAGGACTTATTTTCACCTTCATTCTTATCTTGGCAAAACAGTCCACTGACTGTATCAGCCTTTGTCTGGCCGAGGTTTAGCGCTGCTGGAGTAGGCTTTAAAGCCAGAGAAAGAGAGAGGGACACTAGAGCTAGTTCCACAGCCGCAGGCATAAACCATTATCTCCACCCTGTGAAAAATTGCCCGATTTCCTCTCCTGATAAAACCAGACATGAATTTAAAAACATTACTTGGAAACATACACCGCAAATACCTGAGTCCTTACTTCTCTTTATCACTCACCAGAGCCTTTGAGAATCGGAAAGAAAAAAAAAGGGTAACTACTTGCAATGAAAAGCACTTAAAGAGGGAAAATGTTAAGATTTCATTTTTGATGCACCATTGATAGAAGAGTTATCTCTGGAGGGTTTTATTCAATCAAGGGCTCAAGGTGCTGAAACACGCAGCAGGTAAGAGATGGGAACAGGGTTTCACCAAGGCGTCAGAAAAAGCCCTGCAGCTGGGCCTTCTGCTGCTGCCTCTGCCCTGGTCCTCTTGCGGCTGACGTGTCCAGGTGGACCGAACGTCCCTCTGCCCGCGGAGATGAGCACTCCCCGAGTGCTCTCTGAGTTTGGTCTGAGTGCCCTGACAGCGCTGATCCCTCTGCTCTCAGTCGGCACCCCACCTGCCCAGCCTCATTCCCACCTGAAGCCCAGGCCAAACCCTACACTGCGTCCCCCCCAAGCTCTCCATCACCCGCAGGCCCCCTCGTGCGCACCTCACTCTGCACCTTCGTCCCTGATATTCTTAGCACGTTCGATGACCCCTTTTGAATCTCACCTTTTTTCGTTAGATCGTCTCCATAACCCTGCTAAGATCGTTTATTTATTTATTGTTTTGGCTGTGCTGCCTCTCAATCGAGGCACGTGAGACCTTCAGTCTTCCTTTGGGTATGCCGGTTGAGTTGCCTCAGTGATTTCTTAGATGTGGCAGTGAGTTCTTAGTTGTGGTGTGCAGGACTTTGCTCTGTGATCGGGGCTCACACCTGGGTCCCATGCATTGGGAAAGCAGTCTTAGCCACTGGACTACAAGCAAAGCCCCTCACATTCCTGTCTTATTCTAGCTGTGTTTCTACCCTCTCTTCCCTTCAAACTCTTATGTTCTTTGAGAAAAATGAATCATTTTATCACTATATCTCTTTTAGGAAGTGTCACATCTATAGTACATTTATTGAGCGTATTCTAATTGCATTGTTCTGGGTGCCAGGGAAACAAACAGAACAAAACGCACAGACTCCTGGCCCTCATGGCATTTATATTCTGGAAGTAGGAAAATAATAGGAAACAGGGAACATAGACAAACAAAATAATTGCAAATTGTGATGCATGCTATAGAGCGGAAGACCAGGATGATGGGATTAAGAGGGCAGGCCTCCAGGTTGTGGGAACCTGGGGGATGTAAAAGGCCACCCTGGGGAGTGGTCTGAAGTCAATTTGTGTTAAGGGATAAAGTGATAAGAAATAGACCTGGACAGGTGGGCAGGAGCCATATTTCAGGACCAAGAGTTGGAACTCTCTTTTCAATGCAATGGGAAGCCTTTGGAAGATGTTAAGTGAAAATGTGATACTGTGCGATCTATATTTTTCAAAGATTCTGTAGATATTTGTTGAATTAAACTATCCCCTGTAAGACCAGTTCTTACTTACTCCAAGGGTTAAAGGTGTTGGTTTTTTCACTTAAAGCATTTTCCATGCCTTCACGGACTCAATGAGTAAGACTAGAAAGCCATTTAATATAAAAGAATACTTAATTCAGAATACTCATGTTCATTGCCTTGACCGGTGGCTCTTAATGGTCTCATTTCCATTACTCTATGGAAAAGGCTTCGTAAAGCAAAATTCTAGTATAAACAGAAGACTGTGCGGGTGGGGTGCTATGTGTGGGGGAGTATGGTGCCCCTTAGATGAATTCAGAGTGAATATTTTAAATTTAGCAAAAAAAACTTGTCCTTGTAATTCAAATTTATTTTCCCCAGTATCTAGAATCACTGCTCATAAATACAAGAATTTTTTTTCATTGTTCTAAGCAGGAATCTGCACATCCCTGATGGTGATTAACATTTCACTGGCTTATTCATGGGGTGGGGGTCTCTGCTGGTCTTCCTGTTAGAATGAGTAAGCGAAGTGGTCCTGCTTTTCCACAGAGCAGCTAAAAAGAGGGGACAAGAGACGTGATAACAACTTTTCTACTCAAGTGGTGGAAAGACTGAAGGGCAGCTTTTGTGTTGAAAAGATTAATTTCTATTGCTCTTAGAAAACTTTCCTGGTAATAATTCAACTTGGGGTAGTTCAATAAGCTTCTATTAGTAGCCACTTATTTGTAGCTGGAAAGACTGGAAATAGTTCACACGATGAAACCCAGCTATAAGGCAAACTGACGTCAACCAAATGTTCGTGATTGATCCACCTACTCTTCATAATTAGAGCAGGGTCTGTGGCAGGGAGGGTCTGGCCATTTCTAATTTTATTCTCTTATTGGCACTCATCCTTATTAGATTGGAGATAGAGTAAATGTTTCAATTAACTTAAACATACAAGTGCTCTAGGATGGATTTCTAGGTTCCAGGTCCTTGGGGAGAAAATGAACTGCTTAATTTAACAACTGTGATTGACAGTGAAATTTATCATGCAGTGGGGAGTGGAAATTTCTCAACTTTTTGAAAGTAAGCTTTGGAATGATCATCTCTGTGAGAGTTGAAATGATGATCTTTCTATTAATAGCCTTTAAGTATTTTATGAAGTAATCCAGTAAAACTGACTTCTCTGCTAGCCTCACTTTATTGGCAACATTTCATCTGTGGGTTGTTGTTGAGACATTTTTACTGTTTAGCCAGATGGGGCAAAATTTTACATAACTTAAAACATCTGCTCTCATTGCAGTCCAATATGATCATCTATTTATATTTTTGAATTATATTATTCATTTCCTTTTAAATGATCATGAAAATGTTTTCAGAAGGACAAGTTTACATGGTATTTGCCAAAGACATTTAAGTTTTTCCTTTTTTCTTGTTTGTCTGCTATTACGATAAGCCATATTGTGAGTCAAGAATATAGTGAAATATTTAGATCTCTCTCCTACTTTTGAAATATTTGATTTCAAAAATTAACTGTTGTTCATTCTACTTTCTTATACACACCTGGATATAATAGGTTCAATATTAATATAAAATACAGGAAACCATTTTAGATTGGATCAATGATCTGACACAAAATAAAAGTCTTCAAAACATGTTGTGAAAATAATACTGATCTGGAAAGAATGGAAGAAGGGAAATCTATGCAAAATAAGACAAAAGAAATAGAATCGTTCTCAGGTGGCTCAAATGCTAAAGAATCTGCTTGCAATTCCAGAGATCAGGGTTCGATCCCTGGGTTGGGATGATCCCCTGGAGAAGGGAATGGCACCTACTCCAATATTCTTGCCTGGAGAATCCCATGGACAGAGGAGTCTGGTGGTCTCTAGTCCATGGGGTTGCAAAGAGTCTTACATGACTGAGCAACTATCACTTTCATTTTTTTTTTTAACTTAGACATTAAACTGGCTAATAATAAAAATTACCATTGTATAACTTACAAAGCACTTTTATATATAATAATCAACATTGGATCCAGATGTTGCTGTTATTGTCCCATTTCATGGGAAATGGAACTAAAGCTTGAGGATATTTGGGAACCTAGCCAAGGTCACTGTACTTACCACTGGGGCTTATACCACCACCTCTGTTATCAAATCCTCAGAAGGCTCAGCTAACAGAACACACACATCCATGATTCCAAGAGGATGACAAGCAACCCTTTGTTTACGGTTGGAACGCTGTCTACAAGGCCTGCTCCCCCTGTAGGCTTGGTTAGTCGCCTCAGGGGTCACGGTGCCTTTGCTGGTGCAGTGAGTTGAATTAGGTTCCCTCCAAAAGATGTGGCGAGTCTTAACTCCCAGCACTTATCAATGTGATCTTGTTTGGAAATAGGGTCTTTGCAGGTAAAATTCAGTTAAGGATCGCAAGAGGAGCTCAGTCTGGAATTAGGCTGGGTCCTAAATCCAATGACAAGCTTCCTTATAAGACACAAAAAGGGAGAAGATGCAGAGACAGAGAGTCCAGGTAAAGATGAAGGAAAATATTGACGTTACGCAGCTACGAGCCAAGAATCACCAAGAATTGCCAACAACCACTAAAAACTAGGAGAGAAACAGGCAATGGATGCTACCTCGGAGCTACCAGAAGATACCAACCGTGCCAACAACTTGCTTTTTTACTTCTGTGTCCAGAACAATGTTCATTGCAGCACTGCTTACGATAGTTAGCACGTGGAAACAACTGAGATGTCCGCTGACAGATGAGTGGTGCGTATGCACAAAGAAGTCTTGGTGCCTGTGTAGAATGTAATATTAACTCAGCCATGAAAAGCAATGCATTCGAATCCGCTCTAGTGAGGCGGATGAATCTAGAGCTTCTTTTACAGAGTGAAGTAAGTCAGGAAGAGAAAAACAAATATGGTATATTAATACATATATATGTATATATATAGTCTAGAAAAATGGTGCTGGTGAACCTGTTTGGAGGGCAGGAATAGAGACATAAATGCAAGAGAGCAGCCTTGTAGACACAGCGGGGGGAGGAGAGGGCGGGACAGATTGAAACAGCAGCAGTGAAACATACCCGTTACCATGTGTGAAATAGATGTCTAGTGGGAAGCTGCCCTGTAACTCAGGTAGCCCAACCTGGCGCTCTGCAGCAGCCGAGAGGGGTGGGCTGGGGTGAGGGGTGGGAGGGAGGTTCAATAGTGGGGAACATACGTATATTTATGGATGATACACATTGTTGTATAGCATAAACCAACACAACATAGTAAAACAATTATCCTCCAGTTATCAATTAAACAAACAAAAAAAAGAACTGTGAAAGAATACATTTCTGTTGTTTTAAGCCACTAAGTTTGTGTGATTTTTTTTTTCATGGCAGCCCATGGACACAAAAACAGTTGGGTTTTCTTCTACAAATCGTAGGAAGAATAGTATGCAAAAGTCATAATTTTGGCTACATTTGTTGGCTATAGAAAGCAGGAAAAAAATGGTGAGATGAATGAAAAATACCAATAGATCAAAATGAAGAAGCAAAGCTACTAGTGAAGCAAGGAGTCTTCTTCTGCAGTGCTTCAAGGAGCCAGGTTTCTAGATGCTACTTGCCTGTTTTCTCTGGCCCACAGGCTTTGAAATAGGAGTGAGTGTGATGGAGGAGACGATGATGCTAGGAAATCCACCGATTGATCAGGTGGCTCTAGAAAAGTCAGATAACTCTCATCTTCATCTATAAAGCCAGTGCAGTGGGGTATCCAGCCAGCTTTGAAGTTGGATGATTGATTTCTGCACCTTGTGGCCTGTTGGTTGGCTCTGCCGTTCATCTGGGAGTGAAGAAACCTAAGCTTTGGAACTAAGATACCTGGTGCAAATCTTACTCCTTTCACTTGGTTAACAACTCTCCAAAAAAAATTTTTTTTTCTAATGATGTGGTATGATTATATGATAATTATATGATAATGATTATTATGCTTATTTAGAAAGTTATTGGGTGGTTTAAATGGGAAAATACGTGTAAAATATAGTTTTGGCACATAGTAGGTGCTCAACAGTGATTTTTATTCCTTACTCCATTAAACTTTAACTTTTGTTATTACATCAGGACCAGTTTATCATCATATTAACTCAATCTTTTTGTCCTTTCTTGTGGCTGACAAGCAAGTTTTTTGATCTCTTTTTAAAAAATTACCCTTTTCTAAAAACATTTTTTTAATTCTTTAATGATCTTTCTGGCTCTGTCTTTATCGTTTTCCTTGTTACCAATAGACAAGGTGTGTGTTGAATTCTCTTTAGTTTTGTTTTAAGAGAATAAGTTGAATATATTTTTTTGTTTCAAATTATACTCTCACCGTACCCTACAATCCTGTCTTTGAAAGTCTCTGAACTGATATTGTAATTGTTGTTCAGTCACTCACTTGGGTCTGACTCTTTGCAACCCCATGAACTGCAGCTCTCCAGGCTTCCCTGCCTTCACCATCTCCCAGCGTTGGCTCAAACTTGGTGACTTACTGCAAACAGTGCCCTGCTACTGTGTGGCAAATGCTTACAGCTGGCATTTCTAACTGCCTATGGAGGTGTGAAGTGAAAGTGAAAGTCGCTCAGTCGTGTCTGACTCTTGGCGACCCCATGCACTATAAAGTCCATGGAATTCTCCACACTGAATACTGGAGTGGGTAGCCTTTCCCTTGTCCAGGGGATCTTCCCAACACAGAGATTGAACCTAGGTCTCCTGCACTGCAGGCGGATTCTGTACCAACTGAGCTATCAGGGAAGCCCTGGAGGAGAACTTTTTTGTAGGAGAGCTTTTTAAAAGACATAACCTGCACCCTGAGGAGGGCATGGCAACCCACTTGGGTTTTCTCACCTGGAGAATCTCGTGGAGAGAGGGGCCTGGAGGGTTCCCAGGCTGTAGTCCCTGGGGTCGCAAAGAATCGGACGGGACTGAGCGACTGAACAACAACAATCTTCAGCATATACCTTAAAAGCAACTAGAATTACCCACTTGCTTAAACTCAGGCCTGCCTAAGAGGAATACTATACAAACAATCCAGGAACTCACGGTGACAATGCATAGCCCACCTTTAAAAGCCTGGATGAACTATGAAGTTCAGTCCTCATTGGTATTTCCCAGTTAACAGAAAATTTTTTCAGAAGCCGGTGAACCTTTTTTAAATTTTTTGTTTTGTTTTTTAAATTGGAGGATAATTGTTTTACAATGCCGTGTTAGTTTCTGCTGTCCAGCAACGTGACTCGGGGACAAGTACACATACATTCCGTCCCTCCTGAGCCTCCTTCCCCCACCCTCAATCCCGCCCATCTTGGTTACTTATAAACAGCACCAAGCTGAGCTTCTTGCCCTGTGCAGCAGCTCCCACTAGCCGTCTGTCTCACACATGGGAGCATACATATGTCAGTGCCACCTTCTCCCTTTGTCTCACCCTCTCCTTTCCTTGCTGTGTCCACAAGTCCATTCTCTATGTCTGTGTCTTTATCCCCGCCCTCAGATAAGTTCATCAGTTTCATTTTTTTAGATTCCATATATATGCATTAATATACAATATTTGTTTCTCTCTTTCTGACTTACTTCACTCTATATGACAGACTTTCGGTTCATCCACATCACTACAAATGACCCCATTCCATTCCTTTTTATGGCTGAGTAATATTCCTTTCTAAGATCATGGCATTTGGTCCCATCACTTCATGGGAAATAGATGGGGAAACAGTGGAAACAGTGTCAGACTTTATTTTTTTGGGCTCCAAAATCACTGCTGGTGGTGATTGCAGCCATGAAATTAAAAGACACTTACTCCTTGGAAGGAAGGTTATGGCCAACCTAGATAGCATATTTAAAAGCAGAGACATTACTTTGCCAACAAAAGTCCATCTAGTCAAGGCTATGGTTTTTCCAGTGGTCATGTATGGATGTGAGAGTTGGACGGTGAAGAACGCTGAGCGGCACAGAATTGATGCTTTTGAACTGTGGTGCTGGAGAAGACTCTTGAGAGTCCCTTGGACTGCAAGGAGATCCAATCAATCCATCCCAAAGGAGATCAATCCTGGATGTTCATTGGAAGGACTGATGTTGAAGCTAAAACTCCAATACTTTGGCCACCTCATGCGAAGAGTTGACTCATTGGAAAAGACCCTAATGCTGGGTAGGATTGGGGGCAGGAGGAGAAGGGGACGACAGAGGATGAGATGGTTGGATGGCATCACCGACTCGATGGACATGGGTTTGGGTAGACTCCGGGAGTTGGCGATGGACAGAGAGGCCTGGCATGCTGCAATTCATGGGGTCACAGAGTCGGACACGACTGAGCGACTGAACCGAACTGAATATTCCTTTCTATACATGGACCACGCTTCTTCATCCATTCATCTGTTGATGGACATCTAGGTTGCTTCCATGTCCTGGATATTGTGAATAGTGCTTCCTCATAGGGGCACTACTGGGGTACACTGGGGATACATGTGTCTTTTTGAATTACGATTTTCTTAGGATCTATACCTAGTAGTGGGATTGCTGGGCTATATGGTAGTTTTACTCCTAGTTTCTTAATGACCTTCCATACTCTTCTCCATAGTGATTGTATCAGTTTGCTTTCCCACCAGTAGTGCAGTAAGGTTCCCTTTTCTCGACATCCTCTCCAACATTTATTGTGCTTAGGTTTTTTAATGATAGCCATTCTGACTGGTGTGAGGTGGTACCTTGCTATAGTTTTGATTTGCATTTCTCTAATAATGAGCGATGTTGAGCATCTTTTCATGTGGTTGTTGGCCATCTGTGTGTCTTCTTTGGAGAAGTGTCTGTTTAGGTCTTTGGCCCATTTTTTGCTAGGGTTGTTTGTTTTTCTGATATGGACCTCCATGAGCTGTTTGTATATTTTGGAGATGAATCCTTTGTCAGTTCCTTCATTTGCAATTATTTTCTCCCATTCTGAGAGAGATGTATTTTCATCTTGTTTCCTTTGCTGTGCAAAAGTCTTTAAGTTTAATTAAGTTCCATTTGTTTATCTTTGTTCTTATTTCCATTACTCTAGGAGATAGATCAAAGAGGATCTTGCTGTGATTTATATCAAGGAGGGTTCTGCCCATGTTTTCCTCTTAGAGTATTATAGTGTCTGGCCTTACATTTCTGTCTTTAATCCATTTTGAGTTTACTTTTGTATATGGTGTTAATGAGCATTCTGATTTCATTTTTTCACATGTAGCTGTCCAGTTTTCCTAGCACCACTTATTGAAGAGGTTGTTTTTTCTCCATTGTATATGCTTGCTTCCTTTGTCAAAGGTAAGTTGCCCATAGGTGTTTGGGTTTATCTGTGGGCTTCTCCAGGCTATCCTGTTCCATTGATCAATATTTCTGATTTTGTGCCAATACTGTACTGTCTTGATGACTGTAGCTTTGTAGAATAGTCTGAAGTTAGTGCGGTCAATTCCTCCAGCTCTGTTTTCTTTTCTCAAGACTACTGTGGCTATTTGGGGTCTTTTGTGTTTTCATACAAACTGTAAATTTTTTGGTTTTAGTTCTATGAAAATGCCATTGGTAATTTGATAAGGATTGCATTGAATCCGTTGATTGCTTTCAGTAGCAGAGTCATTTTCATAATATCGATTCTTTCAAGCCAAGAACATGGTATATCTCTCCATCTGTTTGTGTTGTCTTTGATTTCTTTCATCAGTGTCTCATAGTTTTCTGCAAAGGTCTTTTGCCTCTTTAGGTAGGTTTTTTCCTAGATATTTTATTCTTCTTGCTGCAATGGTGAATGAGATCCTTTCCTTGATTTCTCTTTCTGATTTTTCATTATTAGTGTATAGAAATTTAAAGCATTTCTGTATATTAATTTTGTATCCTGTGACTTTACTAAATTCATTGATTAGCTCTAATACTTTTCTGATGACAAATATTTTGTTTCACTTCTTAGGGTGGGAAAGCTGGTCAAATACACTGTCCTGAGCAGGGCTTGTGAAAACCCTATAGTGTGTGATGGAAGCAGAGAGGAAGGAAATTAATGCTTTCATAAGCAATCTACAGATTCAATGCTTCTCTGTGATTCCCAGCTTTCTTCCCCCTCTCTCTATCTCCCTTACTCCACTCCTTTACAATGCTCACTGACCTCTCTCAACTCCAGCTATACACAGCCCAATTGGAGAAGGTTGGTTTTGCCAGTGCCAAAATTCTCTTTCTTGGGCTAGGATAAAAGGTGAGAATTTCCAGTTTAAAAGGTAATTTTTAGAGCTATCAAGATATTAATTGATAAACTTTTAACTGTACTTTCAGATTATTATAATATTTCCTCTTACATTTTTTATGAGATTCTCATAACACATTATTGCTTTTAGAAGACTGAGACTTCAGAGTGATACCTGGCTTGCTTGAGGGAAGTGCAAAGGGGAAGTTTGAATTAAATATTTTAACGCCTAGTTCTATGTTTCTCTCTTTCTCTCTTGTTTATTCATATCCATCTATCTACTATCATCTCTCTCCATCCATCTATCCATCCACCCATCTATCCAATCTCATTGCTTTACTGTAACCATACTTCAGTGAGCAGATGTGACTCAAGTTCTAAGATATATAATGCAGGATGAAGTAGTCTTAGCTGGTTGGCATCTTCCCAGCTACATGGTGCTATGTGATGTGTGCCAATGCTCATTTTACCCCCACTGAAGTGGCCGATACCTCCTAAAAGGTCATTACAACCAAATGGAAACTATAAGAAGGGAGAACCACAATGGGAGTAATATGGATAATGAGACAATTTTATGGGGTGGATATGTTATAAAATTTTATTCTCACTTATTCCTAACTCTACCTTTACTGAGTAATGTCTGACTCAAATGTAACGTAATAAAAATAAAATGAAATAATTAATTTCACAGTCCACAGGAGGAAATCAAGAGCACTTGGAAAAGGGAGATTTTCTAAGACCCAAAGCCATCCAAATAAGAATAAGTTATAGCAGATTTTTGTATTGACTAATCATTCCGTTCAAAGACTTCTCTTGGGTAGGAATAATGAGGTTTAGGATTCATTAAGCCCTCTTGCAAGGCCAGCAGGGTCAGATTTTTATTCAATGCTCATTGTAATCCTCATCCCAGTTATCATACTAAAAATTATTTTCAAAACACATGCTTTGTTAAACTTGAATTAAATAGAACCAATAAGATCACTTTTCCTATATTAGAGCCCACAGAACTTTTTCTGTTAGAAGCCTGAGAGTAAATACTTTAGGCTTTGAGGACTATGTAATCTCTGTCACAGCTGTTTAACTCTGCCTTGGCAGCTCAAAGGCAGCAATGGACACAAATGAATAGGTGTGCTAGAGTTCCAAACAACAGTTTTCAAAGATAGGATGTGAGATGGATTTGGTCCATAAGCTGTGGTTTGATGACCTCTTTCTTGGATCAAACTGAGAAGATTGGAGGTGGATGGTGATGCTGAGAAAAGCTGTGTTTTTGATGAACATAAAATGCAAGACATATCTCTATGACTTCCTGGATACAGCCACATGAACCGACTGTATTAATTAATATATATATAAATGCTACTCAATGGACATGAGTTTGAGCAAGCTCCGGGACATGGTGAAGGAAAGGGAAGCCTAGTGTGCTGCAGTCCATGGGGTCACAAAGAGTCAGACACGACTTAGCTACTGAACAACAACAACAACAATAATAATAACAAAACACCCCTAGCTCATGTTCCCTTCTCTGTGATTTCAGAAATCTATTTATTCTTCCATAGTAAAGAAACAAAGTCCCAGTTCTTCTCAAGGCTTGGCCTGCTCTATGGGGGAATGGAAACAATTGCAATTGGAAAAGCAAATATTCTCCCTTATCAAAGTTTTAAACTAGAAAGCGGAGAAATAAAAACTTCATTAGCAGCCAGAACTGAGCCTTGGAGAGGCTCATTGGTTTTGAAAGCACCAAATAGGTGAAAAAATGAATGCATCAATCTTTCAGAGTCAATGCATCGCTCTGCAAATAGAGCTAACTTTCCGTTTCAAACCTGTTCTCCTTTCATCCACCACAGAGACACCAGAAGTCAGATCCTCCCTGGGATAAACTACATTCTAGTGCCAAGCAAGGATTCTTGGTATATAGATTCTTAGCAAAATGACATCCATGCTGTGAACTTTAGAAAATGTAACATATGATCCATGGAGAAACCTACTAAATAGATGGGAAGCAAGCAGCTGTGAGCTGTCTGTTTTTCAGCACCTGACCTCCAGAGATGCTTAATAAAATAGACTACAAAGTATTACTGTCTCATCAGTGCCAAGAGGCGTGTGTGGAGAGATAAATAAAGCTATTTTCCAAAATGGGGAATATTCTGGCGTGCTGGTATTGAAATGACAGTTTCTTTATGGGATAGGAGATGGGCAGGAAAACACCAGCCAGGCAGTTGCCCTGGTGCCCACCACAAGTATAAGGTCTGTAATGAGATTCAAAATTAGATTGCTGAACCTCGAAGACAAAGTTCTTCACCTCTGTGAGGTGTTCAGCTTGACTTTATAATGAGTTCACCGAGCAGAATGAACCACACTTGAAATCAAATACTTTGCATTCAGGATGAAATAAGTGGGGATCAATCATAGTCAGGGAAGTAGCATTTGCTTAGAATGTAATGATATACTGAGCTTAAAAGAAAAAGGAGAGAGGAAAATGAAAGAGCATAAAAGAGTCGGTTCATGGGTGGCATGGGTGATGCCCGTGGGCAATATTTACATGGACAGAGCTTCATGTATGAGCCTCTGCACATGGTAACTGACGATGGTGGGGGTGGGGGATGAGAAGTATGAAAAGTTCACACTGGCTACCAAAAAAATCAACATGTTTCTTTACCAATACATGTATCCAAGTGCACAGTGAGCCCAAACAAACCAAAGCGTTGGAGTTTGGAGCCCAGAAGGGTTTAGTGCAGGGCCATGCAAGGACACAGATGGCTCATGCTCCCTCAAACTCCGAGCTCGCTGAAACATTTTAACAAAGCATTTTTAATGGCAAGGTGAGAGAGGAGGGTGGTTAGTTGTTGCAAACTTCTTGGTGTTGGAATCCTTTGTTCTTACAGCTGTCCATGTAGGTCTCGGCCATGATGTTCCTGTAAATTTTCAGCAAGAAAAATACTATTCTCTGTTCTGCAACTTTTTATCTCTATGTGACTGGACTCTTAAAAGTCACAGCCTTGGGAAGGATCTAGCTTGTTTATTTCAGGCTACAGGCAACATTCATTTATAAGAGGTGCAGAGCCGGCATGACTAAGCACAGGCAGCAGAGCACAAAGGTTAAAGCAAAAAAGAACAGACCTAAAGTGGAGTCAGATTTGTTTTTCCCAATTACACACATGCCCAGGTTGTTGTTTAGTCGCTGGGTCGTGTCCGACTGTTTTGCAACCTGCCAGGCTCCTCTGTCCATGGGATTCTCCAGGCAAGAATACCGGAGTGGGTTGCCGTAGCCTCCTCCAGGGGATCTTCCCAAGTCAGGGACTGAGTCCGCGACGCCTGTGTCTCCTGCACTGCAGGCAGGCTTTTACCCACCGCGCACACAAGCCCAGGAAGCAGCCTTAAACATTACCATGTTAGGAAGCACCTTCTGAGGGTGCTTTTCTCAGAGGCTTTTGTCAGGTGACTGTCTTGAGTTCCCAAACAAATCAGTCTTGGTAACAAAGCTGTTTTGTTTTGCTGGTTAGATTCTAGAGGAAGCCAGGCGGAGCCTACCTGCGGATGGCATGAAAGGGTTGACAAATTCCCGAAACAGAAGTCAGAGGCACCTTCAGGCCTGCCAAGGGCTGAAGAACCACAGAGAAATGCAGAGGCCCCCAGGGAGACTGCCTCCTTCACCACACAGGCGGCCGACTCCTCAAATCCCTAAAACAGGAGTGTCTGCAACACTCTGCAGGATGGCGTGGCCTACACTCCAACAATCCAGGACCTCTGATCCCAGCCATCCTTCCATGATTAGTCCACTGCCAGGGCCAGACGTCCCCCAAGGTAGAGGTCAGCTGCTGGAAATCCTCAGGTGTGGATCCGCCTCTCCTCTCGCAGAGCCCATATTGTTACCTGCGCTGCTGTCTGGCGGGGAAGTGTCACTGGAGGCCTCATTAACAGCAGACAGGACAGAGGCATCGTATGACTTCTGGCCTTTCTGCAGGATTTGAAGTTTATATTACAGAAGGAAGGAAAAGAACAGATGTCACGATTCGTCTTTTCCTTTTTTCATCCCATAGCTGTCACTCACAGGGTTCCAAACAGAGTGAAAACAGCCCAGAGGAAGCCCAGCGAGTCGCCTGGCCTGGGAGGGCGTGCAGGGGTGTCGCAGTCATTGTTTTAACCAGAGAGGACAGTGACCCAGTGTCCTTCCTTCCTTCTTTCTCTTTCAAGATTTTCTTTCGATTTGACCCAGGCTTTTGGCTGCCGAGATCCATCCAGATCCCAGCAGGCGCCTGCCTGGGCCAGTACTGGACGCAGCCCGGCTGCTCGCCTTAGGCTGTCTTCAGGAATCCTTGCAGAATCACAGGGGAGCAAGTGAGTGCATTTCATCCCTTCCATTCCTAGCTGTGTCTGCTAGTGAAAGCTTTCTGCTCTTGGGGTGGCAGGGGGAGGAGACAGGCTGTCCCATCTAGGGCTCTCTGGCTTCCCAGTAAGATTACAGAGCAGAGGGGAGACACATTTTGGACAGCATCCTCTGGCTGATGCAACGATTCCTTCTCTAGCCTCACTCTGCAATGCCATGCAGAGTTTCTCATCAGATAGAGGACTAGAAATGAGTTATGAGCTGGAAGAGTTTTAGGGTCAAACAAGATGGGGGTAAGTAGTATACAGTAGTACTGTTAGTTGCTCAGTCGTGTCTGACTGTCTGTGACCCCATGGACTGTAGCCCGCCAGGCTCCTCTGTCCATGGGATTCTCCAGGCAGGAATAGAGTGGGTGGCCATTTCCTTCTCCAGGGGATCTTCCAGACCCAGGGATCAAAGTCGGACCTCCTGCGTTGCAGGCAAATTCTTTACCATGAGCCACCAGGGAAGCCCTAGGCAGCATATAGCAAAGTAAAACAAGGCCCATGTGTGTCTACAGGAAAAAAGTGTTTCCCAAACTGCCTGATCAATGAGCTTATTCCAGGGCATCATCCAAGATTGTTATTCTGCGAGGAACATGAAGGGTTAAATAGTGAGCGTGATCGTTGTCGTCTGTTCCATATGCACGAGGAAGTCCTGTACTTACAGCACATACCAATAGCCATCGCTGTCAAGGAGACCAGGAGAGCGTGCTCTCTCATTAAGACAAGTACAGATTGATCCAGGGATTCAAGGGCAAACCATCAAAAGAAGTGCTACTGTTTTGCTGTTTGTCTCTCTTTCTTTTAAATATACTCACCTCCAGTTCATTGAATTTCAAACCCCCTCCCTTATTCTCAGACTCTCTTAGGAAAAGCCCGTGCACTACTGAGTTGAATCTCATTCTGCTATTCTTGCCCATCTTCTTGTTCCCAGGGGAAAAGACATGGCTGGAATTCTTGTGTGACTGATAAAGCCTTTATAAAAAGAGATAATGAGGCAGAGACCAACAGAGACTCCAAGGCTTTCCAGCATAGATGTAACACAAGAGCTCTGTCATCTCCAAAGAAATCCTGTCATTAATATGCCGGAGATGGGAGTCCTTGTTGGAGTGGTCAGGCAGGCGTGCAGCGCTGCAGACGACGGTCTCCATCCCAGGAGGGAATCATGTGGGAGCAAGGAACTCTAGTGAAAATAAGAGGGACAGAACAAAACAAAGTATCAAAAATGCAGAGAAAAAACTTACTCTCAAGCACATGTGTAATTGGGTAAAAAACATTGCTGCCTGAGTCCTGAGTATGTGACTACACTGACGGAAGCAGCTGGAGATCTGGGGCTGTGGGATGTCTGGACAGGCCTCATGGGGTTGGGAGAGATGACCCTTGAATGGTACGGACAAATATGAATCGAGTAGAGGGTGGCGCAGTGGTAAAGAATCTGCCTGCAGTGCAAGAGACACAGGAGACACAGGTTCGATCCCTGGAGGATGAAGATAATTTGGAGGAGGAAATGGCAACCTGTTACAGTATTCTTGCCTGGAAGATTCCATGAACAGCGGAGCCTGGGAGGCTATTGTCTATGGAGTCGCAAGAGTCAGACACAATTGAGCAACTGAGTGCACACACACACAAAGGAAAAAAAAAAAAAAACTAAAAAAATCCTGAACAAAGATGGTCAGGGGCTGGAGCTGTGAGGGAACCAAGCTCTAGGAAGGCCTTACCGCTCCGCCCTGGTCATGCTGCCATCCTTCTCTGGGCAGAGCCCTGCCCACATAAGATGTACTGTAGCTTGGAATGGGCTTTCTGATCACCAGGCGCCAAAGAACTGGAAGCTTTAGGAACCCAAGATGCCCTTGATTTACTTAACACAGGTGCATCACCACATCCTCCGTCCCGTGAACTGATACTAGAATGAAGTATGTGCCTTCCCCTTGCCAACATAAGTGCCAATCAGATGAGATCAGTATGTTAATATCCTCTCAGACCCTTTCAACCTGACCACCAGTTCAGATGCCACATGCGGCTGACGGATGAAAGCCAGCGGCGGTGAAGTCGCTCAGGGCAGCCGTCCCTGGCCATCTCCCCATTTATGTGATGCGCTGGCCGTCATCCTCCTGGCTCCGTGCTCCCGCTTTTATCCATTTTTGTCTTTGGAAAGTCTTCGGGCTCCTTTAGGGCGTCAGGTTGCAGCTCCTTGGTTCCTAGCTCACTTCCGCTTCCTGGCTTCCCTGTTCCCTGTATATTCGGGCGGAAGGTGGGGAGACACTGTCGTTGGCTGGAGCGGTCCTCCCCTCTGCTTTCACACTCTAGCACCCCACCACCTCCCCAAACACTTCATCAGGGGAGGATTCTGATAGACGGCCCAGCCGGTAAAATGCTGACATGGACTGAGGGAAAATGAACACTGTGAAAAAAACTTGCCACGAATGATGAAGTAGTTTTTACAAAGTTCAATACCAATAGAATGGGAAGGGACTGGTCTAGGGGATTTCATTACCTTTTAATAATTCCAGGAGTCCTCCACCCATGGGGTGATTCCTCCCTCATCGGGGGATATTTGACAATGTCTGGAGACTTTTTCAATCGTCACAGCTGCATTGGGTGGAGGCAGGGGTTGCTCCCCGCGCTGACAGATGCCCGCCAACGGCCTTCAACACACAAGACTCAGCAGGCCCAAAGTGCTAGTTGTGTCCAGATGAGAAACCTTGACTCACTCTAAGCCACGAGAAAGTCATTATTGTTTGCATTGGGTAAACGTAGATATTGTTTACCTAGGAAGAGAAAGATATGTTTTCCTTAGCTAGACAAAAGGAGGCAATTATCTTGGAAGCAAATTTTTATTTTTGGATCCTCCATTTACTCAATTTCTAAGAAACGGTCTCTACTAGGGATCAGCAAACATTTTCTGTGCACAATAGTGAGCACTTTTGACTTGGTGGAGGACAAGAGATGAAATTGAAGGTAATTACACAGCAAGAGAGAATATCCCGATTGCTCCGCAATAGGTAGGCTTGACATAGGCAGTCTCGGGTGGAGGGTAAGCTTAGCCATTCACTACCGGAAGAACCAACCTCCAGCGGGGTGGTATTTGGGGCAGGTGACTCCTGGACCGAGATGCCACTGCTGCTTGATAACAGCAAAGACCATAGTATTCAGGTGGCAGCGTGTGCTTGTCCTGGGTGGTCCTGAGGCTCAATTGCTACTGGGGAAGCAGGTGCCATAGCTGGAATAGGGGCCCCAGGGCAGATGCCCAAAGCTTAGTGTCAGCCTACAGTGCTGGCTGGTTCAAGCGGTGCCCAGAGGGGTACAGAAACTGGAGAATTTGGCTTGCGGTCTGTAGTTTGTGAATGCTTCACCTGTATCACTGTGGACCTTCTATTTCACCACCTTCATTTTTCTCTGAAAGGATTATTTAATCTCCATTGGAAGGAAATTTCCAGAGGTTTTGGAAATTTTTAGCAACAGCGGAGTTTATTCATTGGATTTCATTTAATTGGATAAATTCCTTCAAGGAAAAGCTTCAGGAGATCCTCTTTGGAATTAGAACCCAAATGGTCTGATTGCAGAGCACAGAACACTCCCTGTAGCCCTCTCCCACTTCCAGGAGAGAGGTGGTGTTCAATAGCATGAGTTTTTCTTCCTTTTCTTCTTTCAGCTTCAGTTGTACAAAATCAGTTTACTGTTTGTTTTATGACACATTCTCAACATTGCCATGCATGAATAATTTGCTACTTTTAATAATGTAATAACACCCTCAAATGCCACTCAAAACATGAATTAAGACTTTGGCAATAATCTAAGTCTAAAAATACAGCCCATCTATTTATTTCTTTTCCCTTGCTTCCCTGAAGTTACCGACATTCTACTTTTGTTTTTATATATACTTACTGCGATGATATTTGTTCCTAAAAAGTATATGTTTCTATTTTAGATGATTTTCACTTCAAAAATGCTAGCATGGTATATGCAAACTTTTGGGATACATTACTGCTAAGATCTACAAAGGTCTGTCTAGTAAAAGTTATGGTTTTTCCAGGAGTCATGTATGGATGTGAGAGTTGAACCAAAAGAAGGCTGAGTGCCGATGAACTGATGCTTTCAAACTTTGATGCTGGAGAAGACTCTTGAGAGTCCCTTGGATGCAAGGAGGTCAAAGCATTCAATCCTCAAGGATCAGTCCTGAATACTCATTGCAAGGATGGACGCTGAAGCTGAATCTCCAGTACTCTGGCCGCCTGATGTGAAGAACCGACTCATTGGGAAAGACCCTGATTCTGGGAAAGGTTGAAGGCAGGAGGAGAAGGGGATGACAGAAGATAAGATGGATGGATGGCATCACCGACTCGACGGACATGAGTTTGAGCCAGCTCTGGGAGATGGTGAAGGACAGGGAGGCCTGGCGTGCTGCAGTCCATGGGGTTGCGAAGAGTTTAGACACAACTTAGTGACTGAACAACAACAAAAAAGAAAAGAAAGCAGAAGTCAATATCTTGGAGAATGCCATGTGAAGGTCTGGAGGATAAATGTTTTTCTACCCTTTTTGTTTACATAGATGTTTCTCTTTAGGATAAATACCTTCCTAATTATTTAAACTTTAACCTGGCCTAAAGTTAAGAAAAAATGATACTTTAACTTTTAAATTCCTATTTTTAAAGTTATAGCTTTGTATCTGTTTATCAATAAAGGTTATATCTCTCGTATCTGAGTTTGCTCTTCATTATGTTAATGAAACTTGATTGTGAAACAGTCTGTAGACCTTTCTCCTCTCCCCTCATCCTTCCTGACCTGCACTGTGATTTAGGATTACAGCAGAGAAGTCTACATTGATTTGCAAATAAAGTAATAGGAATTACAGGAATGTCTCTCTTTTTTTTCTCTAATTGAAGTATAGCTGGTTTATAATGTGCTAATTTCACATGTACAGCAAAGTGATTCAAATATGTATCTATATATGCTCTTTTTCTGGCTGATGCTGAAGCTGAAACTCCAATGCTTTGGCCACCTGATGTGAAGAACTGACTGATTGGAAAAGACCCTGATGCTGGGAAAAATTGAGGGCAGGAGGAGAAGGGGACGACAGAGGATGAGATGGTTGGATGGCGTCACCGACTCAATGGACGTGAGTTTGAGTAAACTCCGGGAGTTAGTGATGGACAGGGAGGCCTGGCGTGCTGCAGTCCATGGGGTCACAAAGAATCAGACACTACTGAGCGACTGAACAACAACAACAGCAAATACCCCTTTTCAGTTTCTTTTCTATTATAGTTTATTATAAGGTATTGAATAGTTCCCTATGCTCTGTGGTAGGTCCTTGTTGTTTACCTATATCATATATATAGTAACTTATTTATTTTATATAAAGGAAGTCCTGCTAATTCCAAACTCCTAATTTATTCCTCTCCCCAAGAGGACAGTCTTTTGATTGTCCTCTAAAACAAGGTGTTGTCCCAGGACCCAGGAAATGAGGCAAAGAGACTGGAGATGAGAGAGAAATCTTCAGGCAAAGGGGCCAGAGTGAAACAGATGGGCAGTGAGATATTTCTGTGGTGTGTATGACTGGTCATTGGACATGAAACACACACCACAGTCTTGTGCCCCTGGAAGCACAGACCTGGAGAGAGTTAGACCGAGAGGAACATCAAGGCTCCATGGGTTGCTTTGACTCTGCTACCCCTGGGCTGCCAGGGACTGGAGTTCTTGTGTTTATGCAGGAAAATGTTATTCAGGATGACTAGGGTTCCTGAAGACGTTCATGCGGGAGATACTCAGGTTACACTTAGAATTGCAGTAGGTATTTGTGACAGCATATAATGAATTGAATATTGTTCAGAATACTAAATAAATCTAGGGTAGCCTTGAGACACGTGAGTCTATAGGTGTAATGATATCAGCATCACATAGATTACCTTCTATTTCAAAAAATGCATTTTTTGCTTTCAATTACTTTAGAAATACATTCTGAAGTATTAAACAGAATTGACAGGAGGTGACCAGAAAGGACTGATTTAATCCAGTGACAAATACAATGGAATATCTATTCTTTTCTTAAGGGTACTCATTATGTGGATACTGGAAACTCCACATCCAGACAAAAGAGAGACATTCATTGAACTTTTATGTTTGCGTCAGTTAAAATAAGTTTGGCTGCATCTGTCTAAAATCCTCAAATAGCAATGGCTGAGTTAATACAGAGATTGGTTTTCCTCTCACAGAAATAAGCAGCCATGGGCTGATAAGGTACCGCGATTAACTGTTCATCAGAGACCCAGTTTCCTTATATTCACTTTTTTCATTATTCCCAGAATATTTCTCCTACTTCATGATCCAAGATGGCTCCTAAGATCCAGCTGGTATGTTCTCACTTCAGAATGTATGACGAAAAAATGGGAAACGGGCTTTTCTCTTTACGAATATGCCTAGAATGTTTACCTTTCACTTTTGTTTATATTCAGCCTGATATAATGTAGGCTAGGGAAATGTTGCTTTACTCAGGGGAGTCACGTGCCCCACCTTAAAAATCAGAGATTGGATGAAAATGTATAGTCTCTTGGCATATGTCTCATATAGTTTTAACTCTGAGGCTATATTACTTAACGGAAATAAAATTGACAAGGAACAACCAAATGGTGAGCAAAATGGACAGATCTTTAGAACCTGGCCAGGACCCAGTGAGTGAATAATTTTAGAATAGTAGCCAAACAGATGCTAGTTGTTGCTATGTTTTAGATAGGACTTCACCAGTCCTTGACATTTAAAACTATATCACCCTGGGGACAAAATGCTTCTCATTGAAAGGAGGGAGAGAAAGAGAGAGAGAGAGGGAGACAGAAAGAGAAGGGGAGGAAGGAAAGAAAAGGCGATGAGAAAGAGAGAGAGGAGACATATTTAAAGAACAAGACACATTTCTTTCATTAAAATATTGATTTTTCATTTTAAGTTGGAGCCAAATATCAATATAGGTAAAATTGGTAGTTCCCAGAACTGATGAGAATTCACTGAGCTTAACAAAATGAATGCATGGCTTGATCTTACTGCAACATATTTAGAGAGAAAAGAGAGTATTGATCAACTCGCTTTAGGACACCATCTATAAGTGACTATTGCTTGTAACAACCTTAATGCCAAAAGTTTATGTCTGTGATATTTTGTTCATTGTAAGGGAATTCAAATTTTTCTGGTTTTGAGAAATGGTCTAATATTAGGGCTGTCAAAAGGGTATATTTTAATATGTAATATATGAATTCTGGGTTCTTGTCTTGCTTAGTTGCTAAATCATAGCTTAGTCTCATATAAGAAAAGTGCAGTATCCACACCTCCATTATACTCTTAAGTATACTTTTAAGCACAATGAGAGAGAATGTTGTTACAAAAATCATCTCATTGTTATACCCTTGGTACCAAAGGGTAAAATGTAACCTTCCTAAAAGTAGAATGATTCCTAGGATATCTTCACCATTTTTCCTCCTTTAACTTACTTTTAATATTGTTGTTCTTGTTCAGTCATTACGTCGTGTCTGACTCTTTGTGATCTCATGGACTGCAGCACCTTAGGCTCCTCTGTCCTCCACTATCTCACGGAATTTGCTCAAATTCATGTCCATTGAGTTGCTGATGCTATTTAATCATCATATCCGCCACCTTCTCCATTTACCTTCATTCTTTTCCAGCATCAGGGTCTTTTCCAATGAGTTGCCTCTTATCATTAGGTGGCCAAAGTACTGAAGGTTCAACTTCAACATCAGTCCTTTCAATGAACGTTCAGGGTTGATTTCCTTTAGGATTGACTGGTTTAAACTCTTTTCAGTCCAAAAGACTCTCAAGAGTCTTTTCCAGCACCACATTTTGAAAGCACCTATTCCTTCGCACTCAGCCTTTTTTATGGTCCAGCTCTCACATCCATACATGACTACTGGAAAAACCATAAATTTGACTATATGGACCTTTGTTGGAAAAGTGATGTCTCTGCTTTTTATACACTGTCTAGATTTGTCATAGCTTGCCTTCCAAGTAGAAAGTGTCTTTTAATTCCATGGCTGCAGTCACTGTCCACAGTGATTTTGGAGCCCAAGGAAATAAAATCTGTCACTGCTTCCACTTTATCCCTTTCTATTGGCCATAAAGTGATGGCATCAGATGCCATGGTCTTAGTTTTTTTTTTAATGTTGAATTTCAAGCCAGCTTTTTCATTCTCCTCTTTCACCCTCATCAAGAGGCTCTTTAGTTTCTCTTCACTTTCAATTATTAGAGTGGGATCGTCTGCATATCTGAAGTTGTTGGTATTTCTCCTGGCAATCTTGATTCTGGCTTATGATTCATCCAGCCTGGCATTTTGCATGATGTTAAATAAGTTAAATGATGCATATAGCTTAAATAAGCAGGGTGACAATATACAGCCTTGTTGTATTCCTTTCCCAATTTTGAACCAGTCAATTTTCCCATGTCTGGTTCTAACTGTTGCTTTGTGACCCACATATGGATTTCTCAGGAGACAGGTAAGGTGGTCTGGTACTCCCACATCCTTAAGAATTTTCCTTAGTTTTCTGTGATCCATAGTCAAAGGCTTTGGTGAAGTCCATGAAGGAGAAGTAGATGTTTTTCTGGAACTCTGTTGCTTTCTCCATGATCCAGTGAACGTTGGCAATTTGATCTCTGGTTCCTCTTTGAAACCACTTGAACACCTGGAAGTTCTCAAGTCACTGCTGAAGTACCGCTGAAGCCTAGCTTGAAGGATTTTGAACATAACCTTGCTAGCATGTGAAATGAGTGCAATTTTTGTGGTAGTTTTAACATTCTTGGCATTGACCTTCTTTGGAATTGGAATAAAAATTGACCTTTTCCAGTCCTGTGGCCGCTGCTGAGTTTTTCGAATTTGCTGACATATTGAATGCAACATTTTAACAGCATCATCTTTTAAGATTGGAAATAGCTCAGCTGGAATTCCATCACCTTCACTAGCTTTATTCATAGCAATGCTTCCTAAGGCCCCCTTGACTTCATGCTCCAGGATGTCTGGCTCTATTTGAGTGACCACACCATGATGGCTATCCAGGACATTAAAACGTTTTTTTTTTTTGTATAGTTATTCTGTGTATTCTTGGCAACTCTTCTTAATCCCTTCTACTTCTGTTAGGTCCTTACCATTTATGTCTTGATCATGGTCCACAGGAGGAGGAAATGGAAACCCACTCCAGTATTCTTGCCTAAAGAATCCCATGGACAGTATTAAAAGGCTAAAAGATATTCCACTGCAAGATGAACCCCCCAGGTCAGAAGGTGTTCAGTATGATGCTGGGGAAGAGCAGAGGGCAATTACTAACAGCTCCAGAAAGAATGAAGTGGGTGGGCCAAAGCAGAAATGACAATGAGTTGTGGATGTGTATGGTGGTAAAAGGAAAATTTAATGCTGTAAAGAACAATATTGTGTAACAACCTGGAATGTTAGGTCCATGTGCATGCGAACATGCTCAGTCGCTCAGTCATCTCTGAGTCTTTGCAACCCTATGGACTGTAGCCTGCCAGGCTCCTCAGTCCGTGGGATTCTCCAAGTAAGAATACAGGAGCAGGTTGCCATTTCCTCCTCCAAGGGATCTTCCCAACACAGGGATTAAACCTGAATCTTCTGTGTCCCCTGCACTGGCAGGTGGATTCCTTACCACTGAGTCACCTGGGAAGCCCCTGTTAGGTCCACGAATCAAGGTAAACTGGATGTGGTCAACCAGGAGATGGCAAGATTGAAAATCTACGTCTTAGGCATCAGTGAACTAAAATGGGTGGGAGCTTGAATTTAATTCAGATGACCATTATATCTACTACTGTGGGCAAGAATGCCTTAGAGGAAATGGAGTATCCCTCATAGTCAACAAAAGTCTGAAATCCAGTACTTGGGTGCAACCAAAAATACAACAGAATGATTTTGATTTGTTTCCAAGGAAAACCATTCTATATCACAGTAATTCAAGTCTATGTCCCAACCACTGATGCCCCAAAAGCTGAAGTTGACAATTTCTATGACAATCTACAAGACCTTCCAGAACTAACACCAAAAAGAAGATATCCTTTTCACCAAAGGGAATTAGAATGCAAAAATAGAAAGTCAAGAGTTACCTGGAGTAACAGGCAAGTTTGGCCTTGGAGTACAAAATGAAGCAAGGCAAAGACTAATAGAGCTTTTTCAAGGGAACACGCTGGTAATAGCAAACACCCTTTTCCTACAACCCAAGAGGTGACTCTATCCCGAAATCAGATTAATTATGTTCTTTGCAGCCAAAGATGGAGAAGTTGTATACAGTCAGGAAAAACAAGACTTGGAGCTGACTGTGGTTCAGATCATCACCTCCTTATTCCAAATTCAGGCTTAAGCTGAAGAAAGTGGAGGAAACCACTAGGCCATTCAGGTATGACCTAAATAAAATCCCTTATGATTATACAGTGGAAGTGACAAATAGATTCAAGAGATTAGATCTGATATACAGAGTGCCTGAAGAACTATAGAAGGAGGTTTGTAACATTGCACAGGGGCAGTGACCAAAGTCATCCCAAAGAAAAAGAAATGCAAGAAGGCAAGATGGTTGTTTGAGGAGGCTTTACAAATAGCTGAGGAAAGAAGAGAAGGGAAAGTCAAGGGGGAAAGGGAAACATTTACCCAACTACATGCAGAATTCCAGAGGACAGCCAGGAGAGATAAGGAGGCCTTCTTTAACGAACAATGCACAGACATAGAAAAAAACAATAGAATGCGAAAGACTAGAGATCTCTACAAGAAAACTGGAGACATCAAGAGCATGTTTCCTGAAGGCTGGGCACAATAAAGGACAGAAGCGGTAAGAACTTTTAAGGTAGCTTTTATTGTTTTGAAGCACAATTCATGACAAAATTGCCTGTAGCTACAACAGTGTCTAAAAAGCATTCATGCATTAATTGCCTCACATATAACATTTAGTAATTACTGAGTTGACACACTTCATTTATCTAAATTTACCCATCTATAATGAAAGCTACCCACATAATTTTCTATTATGAATGACAAACACACAGTTATAGCATAAGTCTACTTATTTTGGAGTGGCTCTCAAAGAAATCTATATTTAGGCTATATGTATCTTGAAACATCAGGCCATAAAGTGGTTCTTGTATCTATTTGGAGTTATTGAAGATTAGACAAAAAAAATAGAATTTGCCTTATTGTGTTAAATTCTGCAGGAAAGAATTAGCAGAAAGTCTATAACAATGGTTATAAGTGGACCTTACCTCAGGTTATATTGGTTTCTGTTCAGTTGATTTTGCAGAACTGTAAAATGTTAGATTCAGATAATAAATTCCAGGTTTCTAAATGCTTACAAGAGAAGTGCAAGATATTCTAAAGCTCTTTTTCAAGTGCCAAATGAGTGCTGAAGATACCAGTACTCTAGGAAGTGAGTGCTTTTGTGGCTAGAAAGACTGAAGATCAAGAGACCCTCTTTGCAGGATCGCAGTGGATGGTGAATCACACAGAGGAATGAAGAAGACAGAGAACAACATTCCTAAGGGTGCGATGAGAAAGTGAGAGCTTGAAGGTGGAGCTGAGCAAGACGTGTTCTGATATCTGAGAAAAATAGAGCATTCATCATGCTGCTGCTGATGCTACTAAGTCGCTTCAGTTGTGTCCGATTCTGTGCGACCCCATAGACGGCAGCCCACAAGGCTCGTCCATCCCTGGGATTCTCCAGGCAAGAACACTGGAGTGGGTTGCCATTTCCCTCTCCAATGCATGAAAGTGAAAAGTGAAAGTGAAGTCGCTCAGTTGTGTCCGACTCTTAGGGTTGCCAGTGCCTTCTCCAGCATTCATCCTAGGGGATGATAAAATGGGACTGATTAATTTGGTCAGAAAGTCATCGATTTAGTCATAGATCCTGAATATGACCCACTGAGCTATGGATAAAATTCCAAGTGTTTGATCCAGAAAAGATATAATAAATGCAGTGTTTGGGATGATTAAGCTTCAAGTGTTGAGGGCTTGGTGATGGGAGGTACCAGCAGGCTGTAAGGTTACGGTGGCATCCGATTTGCAGAAGGTAAGATCACCTGTACTTATTGTTAAATTTGTAGTTCCTAGAATAGTGTCTGGCACAGAGTAGGATCTCAATAAATATTCACTAAATTGAATTGAATTTTTACCAGTCTGGAGTCTGCCGTAATACGAGTATTATTTGTTCATGATTTATGAGTGATTTTCATCACAGATATTGTGTTTTAATAGGAGAGTCTAGAGGGCTCCTAAATCTTTCAGGATTCAAATGAAGTAAGCCAGACAAAAAAAGGCAAATATCATATTATGTGGCTTATACGTGAAATGTTAAAAAAATGACAGAAATAGATCCACAGACACAGGAAAAAAAAAAACTTACCATTATCAAAGGAGAGAGACTGGGAGGGATACAATTAGATGTTTGAGATGAGCATTTGCATGCTATTATATATAAACTAATTAACCAGCAAGGACATACTTTATAGCAGAGGGAACTATACTCAATATCTGAAAAATAATATATATATATGCATGCATATGGTTTACTATATACACCTGAAACTAATACAACATTGCAAATCAACTACACTTCAATAAAAAATAAAGTCATTTAAGCATAAAAGAGATTCCAATGAAAACAGTTGCAATGGCAGAATTGATTCATCCATACATTTATTCACTAACAAATACTGAGCATCTACCTTGTGATTAGAACTCTTCGGGTTCCCAGGAGCAAAGAGGTGAATGAGACAGGCAAGGTCTCTAAGCTTGCAGTCCAGCACTTTCCAGCATTCTGTACACTGATGTAGTGATTTTTTTTTGGGTGCAGACATATATGGTATGTGGGCTCTTAGTTCCCTGACCAAGGATCAGACCAACGCCTTCTGCATTGGAAGCAGAGTCTCGGCCACTGAATCACCAAGGAAATCCCTGTTCTCGTGAATTGTTGAACCTGAGGGGGCTGTGGGAGCCTCTGCCTTTTTAGTCTGTCGACCAGAAATATGGGTGACTGGAGATTCTGAAACTGAGGCTGTTGTCTGAAGGAGGGCATGCTTGTGGAGGATGGACCCCTCAGTGTGTGGCATCTGCACACACTCCAGGTAGTTAGTGTTAGAAAAGAATTGATCTGAGGCACACCCATTGGGGATGGAAGCAATCTACAAAGGGTGTTAGCTGTTCCTAAGCGTTGGGTTAGTTTCATTTTAAGACACCTTCCAAATAGTGAGGAGAATGTGAGTCATTTGGGTCCAAAGTTGATGATTCTCTCTCAACTTATGTCATGAAAAGGGCTACCTAGGACACCTTCATTCACGACTGTCCCTTTGAGGGTGGCTTTAAGGAGAGGAGGGAGTGTCAGTTAGATTGGAGATATAAGGACAGGCAGAAAAGGGAAAGTAAGGAGGGGTCAGAGTGCTGCTGAGGCTGGATCAGCCTTCCTGCACGTTCACGACTTACTGTTTTTAGCCATTTTCTTAACGGGCCACTCAATAGGAGTGAGCATCCCGTTGAATTGAAGCAGTAAGGAAGATATAATCTTTGCTGACATTATTATTACTAATAACTTTCTTGTTTCTCACTTATTAGTTCCCCAATGTCTTTTGTTTAGTTATATTTGTGTTTTTTATTGATGTATAGTTGACTCACAATGTTGTGTTAATTACTGCCATACAGAATATAGCAAAGTGATTGAGTTTATATGTACATGTATATATATATTTTTATATATCTTTTTTATATTCTTTTCCATTATGGTTTATCCTAGGATATTGAATATAGTTTCCTGTGCTGTACAGTAGGACCTTGCTGTTCCTCCATTCTGTATATAAGAGCTGACAACTGCTCATCCCAAACTCCCCATCCATCCCTCTCCCACGTCTTCCCGTTGGCAACTGCCAGTCTGTTCTCCATGTCTGTGAGTCTGTTTCTGCTCCATAGGTAGGTTCAGTTGTGTTATATTTTAGATTCTATGTATAAGTGATATCATGTGGTATTTGACTTTCTCTTTCTGACTTCCTTCACTTAGTATGATAATCTCCAGCTGCATTCTCCAAGTCTTTTATATGTTGCAGCATGATTCTTCCAATAGCATTCCAAAGGTAGATTATTATTTTCTGAATTTTAAAAATGGAAAAACTGATGTCTGGAGAGGTTAAGAGATTTGCCTATGATTTTAAAGGCTAGAAAGACACAGACAAATAAAACTTGTGTCCTTTAACAAGACATCCAGGTATCCTCTGCTGGACCAAAGCTTGTCTTTAAATTTCACGGCCATCATTTTCTTAGTTTGTTTTGCTTTTCCCAGCCCAATTTGCTTGAATCATAACAACACTCTGAGACTGTATTCGACAGAATTATTAATGAGTCGTGAAGACGATACAATCTATAACTCCACCTTGGGAGCAGTGACCTGCTTCTCATCATCCTTTCGGGTCCACCCCAGAAGGGCCTGAAATAATAGGAAGCCTGTGACTTGAACACCCAGGGAACAAGCAATGAAACAGGATTTTTTTCAACCCCAGAAGGCATTTTATCAGATATATGTACCGAAAAACAATGTCTCTAATCTGTAAATAGGGATTCTTTGAGAACTGGCATAATTAGGTTCCTTTTACAAGAATGATTCCTCTAGAAAGTATTTTTTTTAACCCTGTAAAATGTCCTTCAGTGAACATCTAAAGGAATATCAGTGTACTGAACTTATGAATTTGTATGAGGTATTTTGAAACTGAGTGAGATTTTGCCAAGTGTCAGGGCCTCCATAGACTCATGTTGGCCATGATCACGGGTGACTTCTCTTTGTCAGAAGATGGAAGAAATCTGTAATGTCCTCAGCTATTTCGATTAAAAGTCACAACAATTTCTCTTTGAATAACATCACTTTAAAAATATCTTGGTGGTGAATTTTTCTTATCTTTGAAGCTCTTTGCTGCTGACATGAGGAACCTGGAAACCGTTTCCTTACAGCAGAAATTTACTTAACATTAAACATACCGAGTAAAGCAAATTTACTACTTTTCTTTAGAAATAAACACAGAAGCAAATGGAATGCGCTAATGTGCTCCCAACTAGCACATTCATTAAGGACTATTTTGAACGCAGTAATGAACTTTTTGCTTCTGATTGAAGACAGAATTCACAATGATAAATTAGTGAGTATCTCTGCTGCAAGTTACCAAATTATAGGGCTGAGTGAATACTACTAATAAGATCACTCACCACCCACATGAAAATGATAAGTATGAATCTAAAAAACCTGAAAAATATCCTTCACACAAGAGAAGATCTTTCTTTGGGGAAATGGCAGGTAAAATTTCATCTTGAACATTAGTGGGTCTTTGTCTGGTTGATTTGTCTGCCCAGTAGTTTGTGTATGAGGCATTAGCTTGCCTGTATTCAGACAAGAATGGCTTATATTAAACCTAAAGTAAAATGAGGATATCTCTTCTTTCTGGTTTACAGGTGTGATTCAATGTTGTAGGAATGACTAAGCTTTTGGCAGGTTCATCAGTGTAAATGTAAGCTGGTTGGGAGAAACAACTTCAGTGAAGATCTCAATAGGAGTGGAAGACCAGCAACCACTACACGTTACATTCAACTTTGCTACAAGTGGAAGGGATGGAGGTAACTGAAGTGGGTGATGAGGATGTTGAGAATGGTGGTGATGATGATGATAGCTATTTGCAATTCCTTCCACTTGTTGAGTTCTTGCTCAATCTAACTATGTGTTAGATAAATTACCTTTCATAAATTTACAAACAATGTAAGAAAAGTAAAACTCCTTTGTTTCTACAGAGGAGGAAATGGAATACATCAGATTATTTTTATGGCATTTAGTGCGCTCACGTTCATTTAGATCCTCTCTCTACCTTCCACCACACTGAAAGGCCTCTCTTCTCCATCCTTCTGCATGTCCTGTTACATGGCTACTTCATTGCCATAACTGTCTACTCTCCAACTTAGTTTGCCAGCTTTACTTTAGTTCAGTATTTTTGGAAAATATTACGGTTGCATATTCCTTCCTCTCCCTCAAAGTTCTTCAAAGTTAGAGAATGCCTTATACTGCTTTTGAACAATCCCAAGACTCTCTAGAACAGTGGTCTTCTCAGACTAGAAATCCAATAATCACTGTTGGTAGGGAGATAAGAATCTAGCATGTCTTTAATACTTCTGAAAAATGAGATTCCTTTGGTTCCCTTGGTGCACATCCCAAGGTCTATCAGCATCAGGAAGTTTGCCCTTGGCTCTTGTGTGAACACCTCCTGCCGTTTCCCCTCTTCCCGGAACCTTTCAAAGACTCTCTGTGTGACGGCCCTTCACACACTTGAAAGTTTGCTTCACGTCTTCCTTCAACTGCTCCGCAAGACAAAACGAGGGTCTTCAAATGATCATTATAGATTTTTTTTTTGAAAAAATGTTTTCCCTTTAATTATGTTCAAAAGAATTTACATCAGAGAAAGCATAAGAATCTAAACAAGATACAACTAAGCTATTTTTCTAGTTTTTTTTTTTCTTTGTATTTGTTCTTATGGAAAACTCATGACAACTTAAGTCCTCTAAAACGGTTGTAATGATCACTTTTGACAGTGGTGACTGGGTTGCAAGACGTCATGAGCTTGGGTTTTCAAAAAGTTACACTCATAGTTCTTCCTTTCCTTTTTTCTGTAGAAATTTAGGTGATAATTTTTTTCTAACAAATTTTTGATTTAAAGTTTGTTAGAATTTTTCTTTTTTATTAAAGAGGAAGAGGGTGGATAAATCAAAAAGGTGCCAAACTATTTATAGTCAGAAATATTGATCTTTTTAGTCTGTTTATAGGTACATTTTCCCCCTAAGAATATAGAATTCATGCTTATAAAGCTGGGTTTTTTCATAGCAGTAGACTAAGGTATTGGTGCTTTTAATAGATACGTTTCAGCATTTTCCCTGAACAGACCCAGCCCCTAATCTCTGTTTTAAGTGGTCCCTTTAGTGTCATATTGCAAAATTAATCTTCCTATTTGCTTCACTCCACACCGTTTAATACTGCTTGACTTCGCATAAAGCATCATGACATGAGCCTTAAATAAAAGCTGGCTAGGGCTCCGTTGTGTGTATATTGTGTTTGGGATTAAGAACCTAAATTCGACAGGTAATGGAGTCGGATTTAGCTGCTCGGTGATGCTAAACTGGGAGGTGTCATGTCAATCATCTGTCCAGGAAGTATAAGCTATAAAGGAAAGTGAGATGTATTTCAGATGCCTAATCACACAAGCAAAAGGTTAGCTCCTCAAGGATGGGGAGTTTTCAGACTACCTTCATCTCTCATGGGGACTCTGAGAGTTAAGGCCATCATACAAATAGGCCTATTTGCTTCAGGATTAGATAGGTTTCCCAGGAGACATGATAAAGAAACCACTGCCGTAAATGGCCAGTCCCTCACATTAAACAAAGGCGAAACAAAACTTTAAAGCAGTGAGGGAACGGATGTGGGGTGTTTAGAGACTTTCCTACATATTGAATAGAAAAAAGGCATATCAGAGATACAAAAGAAACAGATTTTGAACTATTTCTTGCTAAGTTAGTTACCCATCACATTAAATACTTGCTCTTATCCCTGATGACCAGGAAGTTTTGAACTCAATTTTATATGCAATCAAAATAAAACTCGATCAATCTACTTTTTGGACAAATTTTATTCTGCCTCTGTGCCATCATGCTGTTTTTTCAGCTATTCTAACTGTCTTATTTTTATTGTAATTCTTTTTATTAAAGGCAGTAAGATGCAATTAATAAATAAAAAATAAAATGTCCTCTACAAATAAAGATTATCTACCCATCTATCTAGTCTGAGGATGACATAAAGAGTGCTTGGAAGTGAATTGCTAAAGTGTATGATTACACACTTAGTCCAGAGTCTCAGCTTGACGTGCAGAGCTTTTACTGTGTAATTCCCATTAATGCTGATTGTCCAATTTAGTGCCTCATTAATGAGCCATAGACCACTTGTACATTTCTGACTTACAAAATCAACCCCATTTAAAGTTTTATCCTCCTGGAAATGTCTTCACCTGACAAGCTGATAATAAATACATTGCATTCTTCCATCCACTTAACCCTCTACCGTGTGAATCTTGGCTCTCGTCCATTGGCATTCTCTTTTCTTCAATGTATATAACATTTATAGCAATCATAATTATAAGAGGAGGCATTTAATGGCGCTTATTCTGGGCTAAATTTAGGTTTTGGCGTCATTTATCGATAGCTTATGGCATGTCAGGTGCTGTTTCCAGTAATCTACATGTACTCACTCATTTAATTTCACATAACATTGTGATGTTGCTACTCTTACTATCCTCATTTTATTGAAAGAGTTAACTAAGGAAGGCTACTTAAACTTGCTTCTGGTTATAGATCTGAAGTATGGGAGCTAGAATTTAAACAGAGGAGATCTAGCTTTAGACTTTGACTCGCAAAGCTCGATCTTATAGACTAATTATATATTCATTCTCAGGAAATAGAGTTTTACAAAGGAGCTGATGAATTAGCTTACAATATCCAAAGCAATTGCATCATAATCAACCTTTACATAAAACTTTTGCTTATTATTTTCTTGGTAGAACCCTGAGCAACTATATTCAAAATTATTCTGTTAGGTCTCAGGCAGCATTCTCTGTGCTATGTCTTTTATTCAGAAAAGTGACAGCTTGCAGAGAAATACTGACCAAACTGAGAATAAAACAATTGAAATTTTTGCCATGGAAAATCATAATATTGTCATTTGAGTCCATATACTTTGAGAGTAGTTAATAAATGATGAATATGCAAATATCACTTGCAGTGGCATCAGTCAAGTAAATAGAATGAATAAAAATACATAAACATTGGTAGGACACTTGAGAACTTGACTTTGGTAAGAGAAAAAGACAGAGAATTGTTTCCTACCTGAAACTGGAAGAAAAAGTAATTATATCTGGAATGTGCTTTTGCCCAATGCTGCCCATCAAAATCACTCATTCTTCAAAGTCTGTATCTTCAGAGAAGCTTTTCTGATTCCTCTAGCCCTCTACAGAATTTTGGATTTCTTTGACATTGCCTCTAAGACAGCACCTTGTATGTTAGATTTTTATCTATTTCCCTCACATTCTCTTTTGTGAATTCTCTGAGGACAGGGATTATATCTTCCCTGTTTTTGTGCATGTTTATAAGCAATCAACAAGTATATCCCATTTGATTGACAGGCAGATTCAGGTGATCCCAATATTTTTCTACCTTTGAACTGAATCATTTATACTTTGGAGAACAATCTGTAAATCAAGTGCATTCCATGAGTTGTAAAAAGTGGATTGATCTTAAAATTATTGGCGAAAATTAAAATAAAACAGCAATCACATATAGACAGTTTAATAGGGAGAGTTGTTTCATTTGGCAAGGTAAGTTGAATAAACAAATTTTTAGTAAATCATCAGAAATCATCCCTTGTAAAATGCAGAATAAGAACATTTTCCTGATGAATTAAATATCCTCATCTTTGTTACCAGATAGCAACTAACTGAAAATATAATTGGTTTCACATTATCTAATAAAAACTTGGAATTATAGTATGTTATGAGAAATGAAGGAAAATGACTCAATGACAATGCAAACAAAGATCATCTTTATTAATGGTATTTACTATAATGAAAGCACAAAGATGCTTCCTTGGTGGGTCAGATGGTAAAGAATCTGTCTGCAATGCAGGAGACTCAGGAGATATGGGTTTGGTCCCGAGACCAGGAAGATCCCCTGGAGAAGGGACGGCTACCCACTCCAGTATTCTTGCCTGGAGAATTCTTTGGACAGAAGAGCCTGGTGGGCTATAGGCCATGGGGTCACGAAGAGTCGAACACAACTGAGTGACCAATGCTTTCACTTTCACTACAGTGAGAACTGGAGGGTAAGACCATGTCACAAATACCTTTTAATTAGTTGAAAGTGAGGTAGGTCGATGTTACTTAATAGAAATAAATAGAAAAACAAACCCTGAAATCTCAAATGTATTAAAAATTATACATCCTCTTTTACTAGTCAATTCTTTTTGTTTGGATTATTGCTTTAGTGAAACACCTTCAGATCACCAGTTTGTCTTTCCACAGCCTTCGATACTGTTTGTGGGTGTCGGGATTTAATGCTTAGCTGTTTCATTTACACCTTATATTTATATCCTATTGATCAATACTCTTTAGGTTAATATCCTGATTTATCAATAATTGTCCTGTAGGAATGGATACTGTGGATCAATTAACAAAATCTATGCATTCTCAAGTGTGCAGATAAGCGCTGAATTTTGTGATCTTGCAAAGCGAAGAATTAATTAGAGTCTTACTAGAAAGTTTTCCCCTAACCCATAGGGATGCTTGAGTTCTAGAAAGAAAGAGTTGGCCAGGCTGAAAGATCCTATTTTCCTACATCTCATTCTCTTAACACACTTATGTGGCTTTTTAGGTTATGCAGATGCATGAGATTGTGAACTGTATACTAAATGGATAAAGTCAGCTAGGACTGCTTTGCACTATATAGCCCTGTGGTAGAGTGTGTCAGTTTCCAATTATTTCCCCATCCCTTCTTTAAGCAGATTATACCTCTCTACTCTACTGACATCAGTCTTTGCCATGTGAATTGGTCTGATCAATGAGGGCTTTAACAACCATTGCTTAGTTCTGAGGTTGTGCTTTTCCTCTGGCATAGAATAGCATGTGTTAGATGGGATTACTTCTTCATCCTGGATCCCAGAAGGGAGCCATAATCTGAGTGGTTTTGTAAAACACTGAGATTCGGGAGCTTTTTGTTCCTGCATCTTAAAGTAATGAAATCTAATACTAGCAATATTCCTGTAAAATTCATTTGACATTTATTATAATCCTAGTTGGGAAAGGAGTATGTCAAGGCTGTATATTGTCAGCCTGCTTATTTAACTTATATGCAGAGTATGTCATGCGAAACGCTGGGCTGGATGAAGCACAAGCTGAAATCAAGATTGTAGGGAGAAATATCAATAACCTCAGATATGCAGATGACATCACTCTTATGGCAGAAAGCAAGGAGGAACTAAAGAGCCTCTTGACGAAAGTGAAAAAAAAGAGTGAAAAAGCTGGCTTAAAACTCAACAGTCAAAAAACTAAGATCATGGTATGAGGTTTCATCACTTCATGGCAAATAGATGGGGAAACAGTGACAGACTGTATTTTCTTGGGCTCCAAAATCACTGCAGATGATGACTGCAGCCATGAAATTAAAAGATGCTTGCTCCTTGGAAGAAAAGCTATGACAAACCTAGACAGTGTATTAAAAAGTAGAGATATTACTTTGCCAACAAAGGTCTGTCTAGTCAAAGCTATGGTTTTTCCAGTAGTCATGTATGGATGTGAGACTTGGACCATAAAGAAGGCTGAGTGCTGAAGAATTGATGCTTTAGAACTGTGGCGTTGGAGAAGACTCTTGAGAGTCCCCTGAACTGCAAAGAGATCAAACCAATCAACTTAAAGGAAATAAATCCTAGATATTCATTGGAAGGACTGATACTGAAGCTGAAGCTCCAATATTTTGGCCACCTGATGTGAAGAGTCGACTCGTTAGAAAAGACCCTGATACTGGGAAAGATTGAAGGCAGGAGGAGAAGGGGACAACAGAGGATGAGATGGTTGGATGGCATCAGCAACTCAATGTATATGAGTTTGAGCAAGCTCTGGTAGACAGTGAAGGACAGGGAAGCCTGGCGTGCTGCAGTCCATGGGGTCGCAAAGAGTTGGACACGACTGAGTGACTGAACAATAAACAATATCATGCAATTTTCAAAAATTTTTTATGTCTTCAGTAGTTGTGCTTAATTTTCAAAATGTCTCACTTGTAGGAGATGGTTCATAGAGAAGAAAAGAGGTCTTCAGGACATTCATTCTTAGATTTTTATGTAGCATAATAGCTTTACTTGAATTGAGATCTTGCTACATTGGGAATCACAGCCTTATTAGCTCCCAGAGCAGGTAATAAAAGGGAGAAAAGACACAAGATGTGGTATCTCCTTTGGTGGACAGATAGGAATGCCTGGTGACTACTACAAATCTTATCGAGAAGAGTTAGTGCTTTGCTAAAGCTAAAAGAAGAGGTGAAACATTGAAGCAGAGATGGGCCAACTTTGTGAGTAGCCACAATGAAAGCCTTTCCTCCTGGAGAAACTCTTGTGTATTAGACTAAATGATGCTTGGGGACATGCATAAATTGAGGACATGCATTCCAGGAAGAGCAAAAGTATACCTGACCTGGCATCTTTGTTGCTAAAGCTGTGAGCACTGCTTAGAGGAGCATAAGCTCTGGCAGGTTGAGGTGGAAATGTTTAGAGTTCTTCTACTGTCATGCAAAATGATGCAGGGAGAGCTAGCAGTCATCAAATGGCCAGGAAAAGACATATGCCAGCATGCTGTGGACCACATGGGCAGAGGATGAGGGAAGCCCTCCTCCATGCCAGAGAGGAATGATGAGATGAGACGTCCCCTGTGTGATTCTTTCAGCAGATACACAGAAGCCAGCAGTATGTGCTGCAAAGGATCCTAGGAGACGTTCACACAACGGTCTTCCTGTCCAAAAGCATTCCTGACCTGGGAGCGTCTACTCTTCATGGATTTTTGGGGTTCTATATCTTATATGTAATAGAACAATGATCACTTAATGACCTTGAGTTGTAATGCTTTTTTGTTTTTGTTATATTTAGCAAACATAGATCCAAATTTGAGAGTAGTTTCCAAATAAGAGATCTGTTAATGGAGTGTAAAGTGTTAGTCGCTCAGTCGTGTCCAACTCTTTGCCACCCCATGGACTATAGCCTGCCAGGCTCCTCCGTCCACTGGATTTTCCAGGCAAGAATACTGGAGTGGGTTGTTATTTCCTTCTCCACTGTTAATGGAGAGGGGATTCCATAATTTCTACTTGGGGATTATGGCTAAAGGAGACATTTTCCCTTCTCACATGCTGTACACAAACCAACCAACCTTTAATCTTTTTATCAATAATATCTCTTACTGAAAAGTTACACTTAATTTCTAGACTTCTTCAATGAGATAGTTGATATTACTGAGATCCTACACAGTGATAAGTGATAAGTGTCTCTGAGAATTATACTGAATTAATGAAATTTAGATCATCTTGTGAAATTTACTCAAACGTCATATCGCATTGACCTCGGCTATGATAGCAGACATTTTCTTTCATCTTCAACCAGGAGATGGACCCATAGCTGGTTCTCTCTGTGTGTATTTAATGCTGTTTTCATAAACACAAAGAATCCCATCCTTGGCCAAACTTCTTGTCACAGTTCTTTCACAATGCATCATTTTGGGGGGATATAGTTTTGGTAACAAGACATATGCACAAATACACTCATAAGATTTTTTTTGTGCTTTAATATATATCCATCCAGACCATAATCACCACTCTCCTTTGGGCAGGCAGTTGCCAGATCCTGCTACTAAGTCTGGGTAGACTGTTTGAGCCCTCTGAAGACACTCTCTGAATATCATTTTGCTTCTATTCAAACCCAGCTAATTTTCACACTCTTCATTTCTATTCTTCCAAAAATTTCTCTCATTAGAGAGAGATGTGTGTTTCTCTCATTGCAAGAAAACAATTTTTTTCAAAGGACAGAACACATGTTCAACGAAAAGTTATGTATCTCGACCAAAGTCTCTCTCTTAAATATAACAGAAAACATATGTGTTCTATGAGCTCATATTTGTGCCCTTCTTTCTGATCCCTTTTAATCTGTGCCCTTCTTTCTGATTCCTTTTAATTACACCATTAATAATAGTTCTTGATTTTAATATTAATACAGCATCCCATTAAAACGGGTTTCAGTTGTTAACAGCTGGATAGCTGGTGCTTGATACATGACTTCAGCAAAGATAGAACCAACATGAACAATTCCTTAAGCTGTAATGAAAGATAATGTAAGTCATGCAAAATTATTTGGAAATACCTGACAAAGGGTCACAGTTTTTCTCAATGAATGAGAGATGAGTTCCGGATGAAGTAGGAATCTCTAAAGGTCACCCTTACATTTGTATATTGCGGTAGACCATGGGGAAAAGCACAGTATTGATGCTATTAAAATTTAGATTGGCTATGTGATTTGCACAGAAAACATTGTTTTTTTGAGTTGAAAATCTTTGGGGAGTAAGTCTGATGGCAGGAAGGATGTGTAACTCAGAAACAGAAATCTACACTTCCTCCCCAAGGTGGAAGGAGGGGAACAAAGAATGTTTTCTGAAGTGACTTTTGCATTCATATCCTTAGGAGGCAGGAAAAAAGAAAAAAAACAAGCACCACTCCAATTTTTTGTCTGGTTCATTAATCATATTAGCCATGTTCAGGGGAAACACAAACAGAAATGAGACACAATTCCAACTGGCACAGTGCAGCATGTAGGGTTTTTAGAATACAATGTAAGACTCAATAAAATACACTATAATTAATTTCTAAGAAAGAAGAAGCCTTAAAAGTTCTATAAAATTCAGTGTTTTAGTGCTCTGAGTTCCTTTTAAAGAAAATAAAGTTGCAAAAACATATGGGGGTACAAAAAGATTTGAAATTTTTATAAGTATATTAGGTAGCTAACACTATTACCAAATTATTCAGAAATTAGAAGTCGTTACTTAAAAGAAAATATGTATTGCATTTATGCAGAGTATAATAATCTCTTCTTATGAGTCATGGCTTGGTTATCAGCTTTATGTGACTTACTACTAAATCTATATCTCTAATTTGTCTTTTCTTTTAAGACTCAGGTTCATGTCCCCAACTATTAGTACATAGTGTCATGACTATTTCTCTCATTTCAAAGAACAACTCTCTATATTTTTGACATTGCAAATTGACAGTCTTCTCTAATTTCCTATCACTGGAAATGACCAGGCATTCTCCTAGTTTGGAACCTTGAAGATATCTTTGACTGATGACTTGTCTTCAGCTGAATATCACGAATCAGTCACTGAATCTTTTCAGTTCTACCTGCAAATATTTCTTCCCTCTCTTTCTCTTTCTTCTCCCACTACTATTCTCTTTAGAGTTATTACTAAAGCTTCCAAACTGATTTTTCTGATTCTCATCTTTCTTGCCCTTGTCCACTTTCCCACTGTCCTCTATTAAATCTTATTAAAACATTAATGTCATAAAAAATCCCCTCTGGATAGATTGGGAGTTTGGGATTGACATGTACACACTGCTATATTTAAAATAGGTAACCCACAAGGGCCTATTGTAAAAAAATAATACTATAATGATGAATCATAAATAACATTATAAGCATGCACAGAAATACATTTATGAAGCTATTTATAGATTTCTGAGATTGTATATGGAGGAAATTTGATAGTGGATAATTAAATGTTTGGGGAATACTTGGGGAGAATAATGTAACATGAGTGATTAAGAGCACAGGCTTTGGAGTCGAAATTACCCAGATCTCATTTTTGGCTTTTCTTTGGAAAATCCAAACTTTAGTTTGTGCATCTATAAAATTGTTATAATAATAGTATTATTATTGTATATATTATTATTGGTATGTAACATATACAAGTAAAATTTATTATAATTTGTTATTATATTTTCTTAGATAATCTATAAAAACAGATGTTTACAAATAAAAAAGAGTAATTATTAAGAGATAAATGATTGGAACAGGTCAACATATATGCTGGTCAACTTACATTTCATCCACGGCTATTACACATGAAAAATAAATAACTGAGGGCAAAATTAGCAAATTCAAATGGAAATAATTTTTAATGATATTTTTGTCTTATCCAAACACATTATAAAGGGAATACGGCTTTACTAGGATAGTCTTATTTTTATGCATTTTATTCATTCCGTACAAATTAATTCATTTTTATTCAAATATATTCATTGATTACCAACTTTGCATAAAGCATTCTAAACAGTGTTTGTCTTCAGGGAGCTTGTAATTAAGCAGATAACTGTTAGATAACAATTCTGATCAGTGTATGAGGTGAAAAGCTGGGTGCAGTGAGAGAGTATACGATGGGGATCTCCATAATCTGCAGGATCACAGATGGCGTTACAGAGGAAGCAAAATTTAAGTAGAAAATTGAGGATGAAAAGACTTTATTAAAAGATGGGAAAGAGTGATCCCAGGAGAGAGAACCATATATGCAGAGTGCCATGAGTGGGAAAGAGCTGAAACTCCGAGGGGCAGACAGCTGCGCTGGGACGAAAGGGGGAGTGGGAGGGAGACTGAGACAGCAGGAAGGTGATGGGGCAGGCCTGGTTAGACACCACTATGCGATCCAAGCTCAGGATTTGGACTTTGTTCTCAGAGCAGCTAGAACACGCTCACGAATTTTAAGCAGAAGAAAAGACTAGACTTTCATTTCAGTTCAGTGTTTACCAAATGAATGGATGGATGCTATGTCATCTTAGATAAGCCCATAAATTTTAGTTTTTTTTATCTTTAAAATGGAGGTAAAGATGACAAATCATGAAAATCTTCCAGGGAGAAGATGGAATAATTACTGGAGATATTACTTAACGAAAACTGAAAGAGCATGAGAGAATAAGAGATGGAGACATAAAGAGAGAGAATGAGAATGTATGCAAAGCAATGCTATAAAACCTGACCCATGACCCCCAAATATTCAAAATCCTTACATGTAACATGTCTCCTGTCTTCTGCATTCAGGCAGATTCTTTACCCACTGAGCCACCTGGGAAACCCCCAACACTGTAATCAGTTCAGTTCAGTCGCTCAGTTGTGTCCGACTCTTTGCGACCCCATGAATTGCAGCACGCCAGGCCTCTCTGTCCATCACCAACTCCTGGAGTCCACCCAAACCCATGTCCATCGAGTCGGTTATACCATCTAACCATCTCATCCTCTGTCGTCCCCTTCTCCTTCCGCCCCCAATCCTACCCAGCATTAGGGTCTTTTCCATTGAGTCAACCCTTCACATGAGGTGGCCAAAGTATTGGAGTTTCAGCTTCAACATCAGACCTTCCAATGAACACCCAGGATTGATCTCTTTTAGGATGGATTAATTGGGTCTCCAACACTCCAACACTGTAATAGGAAAGAACAAATCTGACTCCATATTCAATCTGTATCTTTTACTTTAACCTTTGTGTGGTATTGCTTTTGCTACAAGTTAAGAATATTGCCTATAGCCTGAAATATACAGGACAACCCATTCTCAAGGGTTTGACCTTTAAAGGTATAACTCTTTCCTGTTCATATAAAGATAGAAAGTTGCAGAACAGAGAATAACATTTGTCTTGTTGGAGGTTTACAGGAACATCATGACTTGACATATGTGGATAGACACAAGAACAAAGGATTCAGACACAAGAAGTTTGCAACAACCAATCACGTTCCCTCCCCTTTTGATATAAAAGAAGCCTGAATTCTAACTCAGATAAAATAGTTATTTGGGACACTATTCTACCATCTTCTCAGTCAGCAAGCAGGCTTTCTGGATAAAGTCTCCATTCCTAGCCCCAGAAATCTGTCTCTAGATTTATTGGCCTGTCCGGGTGGTGAGCAGTATGAGTTTGGACTCAGTAACAACACCATACTGCTGGACTCCCGAAATCAGGGATAAGAAAAGGAATACAAAATTTTGTGAACAATGAATAAGAAGACAGGGATCAAAGTTTACCAGTTACGGAAACTAAAAATGGGAAAATTTTTGTATTATTACTTCAACAGATTTTAGATTTCTGAGTTATGTAATTTCAGTTTACAGAGTGAGAGGAAAATATGACGTTAAAAGGGGAAATTATTTCCTTATTCATCATCTTTTTTTTTTTTTTTTTGAACGGATACCTCTTGAAACACAAACCAGGACCTCTGCAGAGAGTCTGTCTGGCCTGCTGAAAGGCCTATTCAGAAAAAGTTGTTTTTGTAGAACATTAACTTTATGTCTAGATTTAAAATCAGAAACTGAGGACTATAAGGAAGGACAATAAAAATATATTTACTCTGGGTCTCTGACCTGCAGTAAGGACAGCACCTAATTGTTTTGGTCAGGTGAGTCTCCCTGTCCAGTTATAAAAGATCTACTGAGCAAGACCCATTCTATCAAAAGAATTTTAGCGATGAATAGCCCAGTCAGAAGAAAGCACTAAAGCCAAAGTTTAGAATAATTAAGGATACAAACCTTGCTCTATAGAAGCAGGAAAGACCCCAAGAGAACAACGTCAAAGGTCATGCTGATACATTGACTTGTCCTGAAAAGACTGAAATGGATTTGACTGGAATAATCCAAGATGTATTTATCAAGCACCCATTAGGTAACTGGCATTGTTCCAAACAAACCTTCCAGGTGGTGGAAGACCAATCGTTTTCTGCAGAGAGAAATTGGTTTCCTACCTAAGATCAACTTTATGGGGAGCAAGCTACTTATTTTATTTATGGCTTGAACTCAGTTCCCTGCTGTAATAATTCAAATTCTGTAGGTACAGACTTCCTTCTTATTTAGATATTGACTAGAAAGGGAGCCAGCTTAGAGTTGGCCCTGCAGCTACTTGCAGGGGGTTTAGATTTATGCTAATGAATGGGGCTGAAGCTTTCAAGGATTTGCTTTCATTACAAATCCTCAGGATAGTGCTTTCCAACACTGTTGTTTGGGCTTTGAAATAAGTGTGAAAGTCTATATGCTCCATGCTGAAGGCTACTTATTAGGCTCAAAACAAAACTAAATCAAGAAACGCTTAATGGAAAAGTTTGGTTTCTTAATAAGATTCTGTATCTGAGCAGACAGAAAGTCAAGCAAAAATATCCAGAAAATTCAGGAAGCAAAGTCATTGAAAGATGAACCCATGATCATAAGATCATGGAGTCAGAGGATTCAGTTTAAATTCAACTACATTGGAAACTTTGAAAATGTTCTAATTATTAGCAATTGAGTTAAATAGTCCAAGTTGCAAGATTACAAGAAGCACAATCTCAGAAGAATTTTGATGTTTTTCTGAAGTAAGAAACTTACCTGAGCCTTTACCTTAATCGTTGTCGGAGCTTATATGTTCTCTTTACTGACAGCAGGAAGCCAAAGACCTTTGTACAAATCAATTCTCAATGGGGACAGACACACTGCTAAACTACAGCAAAGTTATGGACAAATTCACTTGGAAATAAATTGTAGCAGAATTCGAGAGAAACTACAGTACCAGGTATATGATTGGCATGCCACCTGAACCATGAAGTCCTTCAGAAATGTAAATATGAGTATCATTGTGGTGAAAAACAAGTACTTCTTTTTTTAAGATTTTGGACTTTTTAAAATGAATTTAGAATTATATAAACAAGGTCAAAACTATCAGTCTGGTCATTGAATTGCTATGAAACTATTAATACTATTCTTTTTTCCTGCTTACGAAATCTCATTTCGCTGAATGTTCTAATCCCTTCTCTATGAGCTGTATATAATAGCGACCTATTAAATTTGTTTGCATGTTTGTAAAATATGTGAGAATTTTTCAACCTCTTAAATTTTAGATCAGCTGTTAATACATTTAACTTACTCTTATTTTCTTAATGGACTCTTTTAAAGAGATGGTTGTATCATGTTTTCTTCTAGCTCCATCCTTTATACATTTACACTCAATTAGAACATGGGCAATACCAAAATTGATTCTTTTTTGTAACTCTCTATAGTACAGGAGCCCCAGGTTCAATCCTTGGAAGATCCCCTGGAGAAGGAAATGGCAACCCACTCCAGTATTCTTGCCTGGAAAATCCCATGGACAGAGGAGCCTGGTGGGCTACAGTCCATGGAGTCACAAGAGTCAGACACGACTTAGCAACTAAACCACCAATATCATTCTTGAATATTAATAACTCTCTTATCCATTTTATGGGCTGGTAGGTTATTTAATTTTATCACTGACTTTGGCTTGACCAACAAACTTCAACAATCTAGTGAAGGCAATAGAAGACCTTTTCCATTTGAATGTTGGACTTTAGATACTAGATGTTTGTTCAAAGATTTCTTTAAAAACTTTTAAAATACGCAGGAAACCATGGTGACAACTTACCTAATAAGTGATTATGGAGTGTCTATTACATTTACTCCTAACAGAAAGCCTGAGGAAGGAGTCAACTTAAACTTTTCTTAAGTATTTGATTTTGAATTTCTTTGTTAAAAGTGATGACTGAAAGGAATCCAGTCATCCCCTCTGCCCCAAGATTTTATCACATCAGATAAGAAAAGACAGAAACACCTAGCTCCTAAGAGGGTAGAGTCATAGTAGCAGCGTCCAGCTCTTTGCAACAATGTGGACTATAGTCCACCAGGCTCCTCTGTCCATGGGATTCTCCAGGCAGGAATATTGGAGTGGGTAGCCATTCCCTTCTCCAGGAGATCTTCCTGACCCAGGGATCGAACCTGGGCCTCCTGCATTGCAGGCAGATTCTTTACCGTCTGAGCCACCAAAGAATCCCCCAATTATGAGCATACATTATCATTTTCATAATTTATGACTCATATAACAGTGGTCAGCAAACATGTTCTTAAAAGGCCTAGGTAACAAATATTTTAGGCTTTGTAAACCATGTGGTCTCCGTCACATCTCTCTGCCCTGGAGCAGGAAAGCAGCCACAGATCAAATGCCAATGATGAGCTCAGCTGTGTTCCAATAAAACTTTCTTTACAGAAACAGACCTTGAGCAGGACGGGGCCTGTGGGTACTCGTTTGCTGATCTCTGTGGTAGAATATCATATATCCTACTTAGAACTGAAAAAAATGAAATATTTCTCTTGAATAGTTTCTGCTGGATCAGGTTTAGGAAGCATCCAAATTAACCATTAATAAGTGGTTCAAGTCTTGCTTTCACCACAACTTCAATTTGCTTCATTTGTAAATATCTCTCTTCCTTAACCTATATGAAATGTGATAATATGTCTGCAGGACGCAGAATAACATAGTGACAAGAAAATGTGTCGAAGGGAAGAAAGTGTGAAATGCTCAAATTACTTTGCCAAGTTTTGCTCAAAATGTCTTACTTCTCTGCAACATTTGGCTTTCATATTTTCATGGAAGCATTTACCATAATGTCTTATAAGTTGTGATTTAACTGTCTTCTTTGGAATTTGGGCTCTTCAAGGGCAAGTTCTATGTATGTCTGTCTTTATATCACTAGAACCTTACACAATGTCTTCCTCACTCACTATTCTTTAAATGAATGATCATGTAACTCACCATCCACCCTGACAGGCTTGCGATTTTTTCTAGGAGCTTTCCACGTATCTTCCAGGCATTTTCCATCTCCGTCTTCCTTTTCTGAGTTCTAAAATAGTTTCTGAAGTTACTGGCTGGAATTCATCCCATTTGAATAAATGTCTTAAACAGTAATTAAAAAAATAATCTAACTTGGGACAAGATAGTGAAGGACAGGGAAGCTTGGCACAATGCAGCCCACGGGGTTGGATACAACTTAGTGACTGAACAACAACAACAGCTTCGGACATTATGAAAGGCTGACTGCAAACAACTCTTCTCATGCCAGGACAATTGAATACAATGTTCTAAATGTTTAACTTAAATAAAAATGCATATAACAAAATGCAAAAAATACATATAGCATATTTTTATGCTACAGTCCATAGGATTGCAGAGATTTGGACACATGACTGAAGCCACTTAGCCTGCATATTGAGTTCACCAGGTGTAGTGACTGCTCCATCAGGAACCCCTTGGATCCTTCTGATCTCTTAACTTCCATATGCTTTAGCTTCTAGTAACTCACATCAGTAGGCAACTCTCTTTGGAAGACTGTCTTCAAAATTCTAGAGCACTTTCGCTTGCTCTTGGCAAGAGCTGGAGAGGTCTGGGAACTTTCACCCTTCTTGAGGTGGCCCCAAGCAGACGATTAACTGGCATAGAAGCACAGAAACCCAGCAGGCTTGCCCTGAGAGGAGACAGACTCTAGGGCGTAATGTCCACTCCAGAGCTTCCCTTGGGATCGGATAGAGGCTGGGACTTGGCCTAAAATCATACCCTCCCTTGACTGGCCGTCCACCACTGACCTACTTCGTCTACTCCATCACTGTTTCTCCAAGGAGCCTTTTCTTACACGTGCAGGCAAAATCTTCATCTCAGAGACTGTTCTGGGAAGCTCAAAGATATCCGGCTAAAGAAATACTTCTATTTGGTCTTTGTCTTTTTTCCCTTCCTCCCACATCCTTTCCTTTCTCACCCCTGCCTCTCTTCCTCAGGCTGACTCTGCATCCCTCATTGATGTTTTCTGGGCCACTCACCCTTCGTGACCTCTGCCATTTGGGGTTGAAATGGTCTTTCAGCACCTTAGCAGCAGGAAGGGTTTTACTGCTGCTGTTTCTTTGGCAGCAAGAGTGTGGCTTCTGCGCTGAGTTCAACCCGGAAAGTGCTTCCCTACCGGGTGGAAGCCATGGATTGTACAACACTCCCTGTTTCACTCTATTAAATATCTGCTCTGGCTGTGCAGCAGCTCTGGGTTTCAATTTTGTTTTTTCCCCTAAGCATACATTCTTATTTAAGTGTAACACACATGCTGAAAAGTGCACAAATCATGGAAAACAGTGCTGAAAAATGAATGTTGCAAAGTAAACAGACCTATGTAACTACCAGCAGGTCAAGAAATAGAACATTACTTGCATCCTAGAAGTCAGCACCTTACTCTCTCTGTTTGAAGTGAAGTGAAAGTTCTGACTCTTTTTGACCCCATGGACTATAGCTCTCAAGGCTCCTCTGTCCATGGAATTCCCCAGGCAAGAATACTAGTGTGGGTAGCCATTCTCTTCTCCAGGTGATCTTCCTGACCCAGGGATTGAATCTGGGTCTCCTGCACTGCAGACAGATTCTTTACCTGGCTGATACAAGCCCTTAAATTTAACTGCTATTCTATAAAATTATATCAGTAATTGCATAGTAAGGAATTCATCTTGCCTGAAGAGAGATCTGGACTCTGTTTTTCAGTCCTAGGAGATGATCTCTAGGCCCTGAATGTCCATCCTGAGAGCAGTGTCTTCATTTGCCTGGGCGCTTTGGTCACTAGAAAGTCTAACCATGTGACTCACAATGGGAGCTTTGAGATTTGTCCCATCATTCTGATCTCTGGAGAAAGTGGAGAGTAAACGTATCAGCCCAGACCTACAGGAGGGGCTAAGACTAAAGGTCAATCATGCAGACAATATACAGTCAAGTTTCAATATAAATTCTGGACACCAGTGGTACCAATAGGCTTCCCTCGTTGGTAACAGGTATTGTGACACACCCATTCCAGGAGAGGAAAGTTTTGTGGACAAGGGTTCCCACTGGGAACTCTTCCAGATTCCTCCCTATGCTTCCCTTCCTTGAGTGAAGTCGCTCAGTCGTGTCCGACTCTTTGCAACCCCGTGGACTGTAGCCCACCAGGCTCCTCCGTCCATGGGATTTTCCAGGCAAAAGTACTGGAGTGGGCTGTCATTGTCTTCTCCAGGGGATCTTCCTGACCCAGGGATCAAATCTAGATCTCCTGCATCGCAAGCAGATGCTTTACCGTCTGAGCCTTTGATGACTATAATTCATGCACTTTTATTACAATAAAACTGTAATCATAAGTAGAATGTTTTCTGAGTTCTATGAGTCTTGCTAGCAAATTATAGAACCTGAGAGTTATTGGTAAAGACTCTGATGGAGACTTGAGCTTCCCTGGTGGCTCAGTCAGTAAAGAATCTGGCTGCAAAGTAGGAGATCATCTGCAGTATAGGAGGTACACTTTCAATCTCTGGGTCAGAGAGATCCCCAGGAGATGGAAATGGCAGCCCACTCCTGTATTCCTGTCTGGGAAATCCCATGGACAGAGTACTCTGGCGGGCTACAGTCCACGGGGTTGCAAGAGTTGGGTACGACTGAGCAACTGAACCACCTGGAATTAGCAGCCAGTGAGTCTGAGGTGAAGGTGGGCCTGACCCTTGAAGTAACAGCAGTCTTGTGGGGACTCTGTCTTGTAACTGTGCAGTTTGCTAGCTTATTACAATCATAGATATGTTTGAACTGATTTTTGAACTTCACAGAAGTGGAATCATACAACATGTGCATTTTTGTTTTCTGTTTTTTTTTTTTAAAGGACATTCTTAATCTATGTTATATGTAGCTGTAATTTATACTGTATTCTATATAGTAATTTCACTACAGAAATGCACTTTAAAATTTTTATGTCTGTATTTATTTTACTGGATAGATATTTGGATTGTTTCAAATTTGAGGTTTTCGGAAAAAAATCATTATGCTGGGTATGTGTCTTTTGGTGGATGTAAACACTCATTTGGGCTTCCCAGGTGGCTCAGTGTTAAAGAATTCACCTGCCGATGCAAGAGATTTGGGTTCAATCCCTGGGTCTGGAAGAGCCCCGGAGAAGGAAATGGCAACCCACTCCAGTATTCTTGCCTAGAAAAGTCCATGGGCAAAGGGGCCTGGCAGATTACAGTCCATGGGTTTGCAAAGAGTCAGACACGACTGATAACCAGCACCAACCAAACACTCATTTATCTTGCGGTTTTACCAAAGAGTGCAAACGCTGAATCAGAATAGATTTGTGATGCCAATTTTAAGCAATCCCACCTAGAATTTTTCAAATAATTTGTAGCAGTTTCCACTCCTGCCAGCCTGTAATGAGAGTTCTGGTACTTCCATATTCTTGTCATTCTTGTCATTCTTGTCAACACTTGGTATTGGCTTCTCCTAAATTTTAGACCATTTTACAGAATGGGAATACACTCACAACTGCATGAAAGAAATGAGAACACTGTCATTTGTTCAAGTGTAACAATGCAAACAACATGTGCACAGGAGTGGCAGTGAAATGGCTTGTTGCCTGGGAAAGGTGGGCTGGCAAAGAGTGGACATTTCCTTGGAAATGCACCATGGAGAACTGAATGATTTGCAAATCAAATTTCCTTGGTGGTCTATAACTGACCAAATGTGAAGATGCTGCTTAGATATATTAAAGCTCACACGAGATTGTCAGTGAAGTTCTCTGGTACCGTTTTTTTTTTTGGCAATTGTACACTCTACATTCAAGCTGTAATAAATACAGAATTACATAAATAATCAGTTACATTTATAGTTGCATTATAAGACATAATTATATGATAAAATATAATGATATCGTGTATATATATTATTTTCTCTTTTCTTTTGTCTGCATTTAAAATTCTTTTAGCCCTTTAGTCTTGTCTCTTGGCATTCCTGGTATTTTTTAAAATCAAATGTTGAGACTAGTGAACAAACATTTCAGAAACTCTAGCTGCTATTTTTCTCCAGAGGGTATTCAATTTCCGTTAAAATTAAATACTATTAGAGTAGGGGCAGGTCGCCTTGCTCTAATCAGGAATGGCAGTAATTTGGGGTAGGGTTAGCCTTTGTGAGCACCTATTTCCTGCTTACCCTTTTTCCTAGGCTTAGCCTTCTCTGCTTTTAATTGAAAACCTGGGTGTTCACCAGGGCCCCTTATTAATGGTGGGTTCTGACCTCCAGTCTCCATCTCCCAGCCTGGTGAGTCTTCTGGAAAAGCTCTCGGTTAGCGTTTTAGCCCACGAGCTGACCCATCTGCTTGGTTCAGTGGCCCTTACTATCACACACTAGGGATTCGCAATGTCCTCACGTCCCTGAAGCTATCTTTTCTTTCTAGTCTCGGCTCCTCCATTACTGGTTGTTTTAACAGTGAAATTCCTTTTTTCCCCCGTGCTAGCCCAAAGGAAAGACTGAAACTCTGAACCACTGCCTTCTCCTTAGAAGCCTTATCTCTGTACTAAGAAAACTGTAAAGGAGAAAACGTGGCTGAGAATTTGGGTTCACCTCAATGGAGCTCCTTTTATGGAATCTCAGCAAACTTTGTCTTGTCTGCCTATCTGCTCACTGAATGCTCTCAAAGAATGGTTTGGGTTTTGTTTTGTATGTTACTCAGCTTGTCTAGCGGTTCCCAGTGGAAGAATGGATTGGATACAGTCTACTCTGTCAGAATTCAAAGTGGAAGTCTTGTCCTTTTAGGCGTTCCCTTTTTAACCTTTTCATCTGTTTTGAAGTGCAAACTACTGTTTCCATTTCAAAAGTAAGTTACTCTACATGGTATTTATTTACTTATTTATTTATTGGTCTCTCTTTTTCAGACCACACCATTCCCTTTTGAGAATCTCAGATATCTCACTTCTTCAAAATAGACCCAAAGTGCTTCCATTTATTAAATATGTGACCCTTTCTGCTTTAGCATGGCCCACCAGTGTGTGTGCCCCTTTATACGTTCCTGGAGAGGATGGGAGCTTTTCTTAGGGTAAAGGGTAAACTACATAATTGAACTAAGCTTATTCTTAGTCCTAATCAGCTCCCTTAAGGACACTTACATTTGTCCTGTGGTTTGTGTACACTAGTGTCAATTCTTTTCAATTCCTGGTCTGTCTCTATTTGAAATAATGATTGTAATTTAAGAGTTTATATTAATTTCTACTCTATACACATAGATTTTCCTTTATTTATTTTTTCAGCATTATTATTATGCTCTTGATTAGGTAATGCAAGTATAATCTAAAACATTTAAAAGATATAAAACAGAGTTAAAGGTAACTTTCTCTCATTATTGTTCTACAACAGTATTTTTTCTATCAATGATATCCATCAATAATTTCTCATCCAGGAGCCAATCATTCCTACTTGTGTTTAATGTATGCTTCCAGAAAATACAACATTTGTACTACTTTTAAAATAGTAAATACAAATTTTAGAATGCATCCACATTGTTCATTACCTTGTATTTCTTTTCTACTTAACAATATACCTTCGAGAAAGCTCCAAGTTGGTACATAGATATATTGCCTTGGTCATTTTAACTGCTACATAGCATTCCATTATTTGTATACATTAACGTGTGAATTTAACTAGGCTTTTATTGTGTTTAAATTGTTCCTAGTATGCTATTATGAAATACTACAATAAATATTCTTGAATGTTCATTTTTGTGAACACATTAAATGATACGTATAAAATTAATCCTTATAGGCTTGATTGTTGGGTCAAATGTTACATATGTTTACTCATTCTATTTCTATGGCATCTTTAGTTTTCCAACATTGAACTGCTTGATTAATTTGCTTATGTTTTAGACATGATGAAGCTTAAATCAAATTTGACTTCACAAAGACTCTAATCAAGAATTCTGTTTTACTGAGGATTATTTAAAAATTTTAGCAAATCACATATAACTTAGTTTTTCTTTTCAACTTTAAAATACTATTGGAAAAGTGTTTGCAGAAAAGAGTAACTTTATTTATTTTGCTGTTTCTTTTTAAAAAAAATTACCTTAAATTTTAGTAAACTTTTAGCTGAAAGTAATTGTGTAGGTTATCCATGCCCAACAAGGCAACCCTATTATCTTCTCATATTTTCTCAACCACCCAATATTTTCCAGATCTAGCTTCACATAATCAAGACTATTTAATTTTGATCCAAATAAAATCTCACTAGGAACAACCTGGAGAAAAAAAAAGTAATTGGTCAGTGATTGGAAACATGCTGAAAAGCAAAGGGCTCAACAGACCTATATACCTCACCAGCAACTGGGGGCAATTTATTTCCAAGCTTCGTGGTAGACAGAAATCCAATCAAGAAATGCACTCTTGTTTCCAACCTTCTAATAGACTTTTAGCTTTCAATTGCACAAGAGCCTGCAGACAGATGACTGACTCCTTTCTTCCGCGGTGTTTAGAAAGGTGCGGTCCTCCAGCTGGCAGAGAGCTCCCCATGGAAGGAGAGCATGCGGGAGCCGGCTGTGCGCTGCCGGGCAGTGAGTGCCGGGAATCTGTCACTACACTGGGATAATAACGAGAGTCCGCGTGTATCTGTGTACTCTCAGTCACATGGTGGCTTTCTGTGTTACTTTCAGTCATAGTTTTCTGAATTTTCACTCATTCTCAAACAATATGGTGTTTGTTGTATGGGGCTTTGTTGCCACATTCTTGGCCAGCTGATGTGCATCTGTCATGTTGATGCAGGGAAAAGACAGTTCCTGCCTTCAGAAAGCTGTCTTCTAAAGAGAGTCAGGGCTGGATGAGGAAACACACTGCGACATGATAAAAGCTACGGCAGAAGAGTAGAGTGTCCTATAGGGACACGTAAGGGCCTCAGGGGCCAAGTAGCGGGAGCTTCCCGGAGGAGCAGAGGGGACATCTACTTACCAAAATAAAGACTTGGCTGAAGAGAAGGAGAAGGGGACGACCGAGGATGAGATGGTTGGATGGCATCACCGACTCGATGGACATGAGTTTGAGCAAGCTCCGGGAGCTGGTGAAGGACTGGGAGGCCTGGCGTGCTGTAGTCCACGGGGTCAAAGAGAGTCAGACATGACTTAATGACTTAATCGCAACAACAACATGAAGAGTATTTTAAGAAATTCTAACCTAATACTCCCCTGCCCTAATAGCATGCAAAGGCCTACAGACCTTAAGATTTCCAAAGAAACTGACAGTGTTAGTTGCTCAGTTGTGACTGACTCTTTGAGACGCCACAGACTGTAGCCCACCAGGCTCCTCTCTCTGTGGGATTTCCCAGGCAAGAATAGTGGAGTGGGTTGCCATCGCCTTCTCCAAGGGATCTTCTCGACCCAGGGATTGAACCCAGGTCTCTTGCATTGCAGAAGGATTATTTACCATCTGAGCCACCAGGGAAGCCAAAGATATGCTATATTTTATTCTCTTCACAGGATCAGTGAGCTTATCATACCAATTACCGGATGTCCTGGACTGACTGAAAAATTACAATTCTTCACCCTCTCTAGTGGTCATGCTCTTTGCAATGTGACTTGGAAATCTTCCCATCAAGAGACGTAATCTTTCTCCCTGTATCCTGTATCAGGGTTAACCTGCTTTGGCAACATATTGTGGTGGAAGAAAAGATGTGTCAGTTCCAAGCCCATGATTCCCTTCTCTTGGAGCACTGCCTGTATCGCATCAAACCTGGGCTTGCCTCATGGAGAGACACCATGTGGAGTGGAGCCGGCTCAGCCCAGTTGTCCCAGCCAAGGCTCCAGGCATGTGAGTGAGCCCAGAGATCAGCTGGCCCAGAACAGCTTGGTCCTAGAATCATGAGACATAATAAGTGGTCATTGTGTTAAGACACTCTATTTTTAAGTTTATGCAGTCACACTAACATCGAAGAATTGATTATGAGGATGAATAAATACTGTATGTAAAATACTCCATCCAATGACTACCATAGTAAACAATGAAAATTCTTACTTTTGAAGATCCAGTTAAAATCTGAAAATTAGTTTTCTTTTCTTGGCTTCAATGTGTACAAAAAATTCTGAGATACAATTTGATTAGATAGCTCAGTGTCTTCAATCTGATCTGAAAGCCCTCTCTCTGATTTTCCTAAGATATTTTTATGATTAAAGTAGTACTACTGTTGTTGTTTAACTGAAGATAGTCTAATTGTGATCCTAAGCTTGAATTCCACTATAAGGGTCCTGGGATGAAATTAATCTTGTGGTCCGTGGCCGGATGGTCACTCCCTTTTTGCCTTATGTCCTTTTTAGCTGGAGTCTGCTATCATGATCAACATTCAAGTGTATCCTCAAAAGATAAGCTTTATATTGCCAAGGGAGCTAGCTGGTTGTGAACATAACAGATAAACCAACTCCTTATAATCTTGAAAATCCCTTATAACCCCATACTCACTGCCCTGAATTTTATATGGGAACCTGTATAATATGCTGCATTTTTATTTAATTGACTGTCCTGGAATATTAGAGACAGAAGGAGAGGCCAATTTTTACCAGGTCTGAAGTAACAACAGGAGTCTGGGCTTGTGTCCTAGAGGAAGCATCAGCATTTGGCTTTTTACAGCTTCTTTAAGCTCCTTCAGATAATTTACAGATAACATCTGCTGTGATCTTCAGGTCTTTGCTTGGCTTTCTTAACAGTCCAGATGACTTTTGCTTTGAATCTAGTTACTTTTCACTTTATCCAGCAAGCTGCTCTCAGTTATTTTTTTTAGACTGGAGAAAAATGATGAATTCTTTTTCTTCCAAGTTTTATGCTGGAACAATCTTTAGACTTCCCCTAGAATCTTAAACAATCATTAGGGTTCTCCTGGAAAGCTTAATTTCTTTAGTAGGTGTAATAGTTTTCATCATGAATTATTAATTCATCAAAACATTGAGGGCTTAGTATATAATAGCTGTTGTAACATGTCTTAGTTTGGGTTCTTTCAGAAGCTGGCTCTGAGATAAAGATTTGCTTTCAAGTAGTTTATCCCGAAAAGTAAAACGTGGATGAAACTTAATCTCCCAGAAAAATCTGGTGAAAGGTATAAAACCAAAACTTCAGAGTTATTTTATTTAAAGGGTGAAGAAGCTGACACATTTATGGTCAGCTCTGGAGCTGTGGGCTGGGCTTCCCATGTGGCTCAGTGGGAAAGAGTCTGCCTGCCACGCAAGTGACTCAAGAGCTGTGGGTTCAATCTCTGGATTGGGAAGAGCCCCCGAAGGAGAAAGTGGCAATCCACTCCAGTATTGTTGCCTGGAAGATTCCATGAACAGAGGAGCCTGATGGGCTACAGTCCATGGGGTCACAAAAAGTCTGACACAACTGAGTATGTATGCACCACATAGAAGGCAGAGATGTATAAAATTTTCAAAGGCAAAACTACTTCCCAAGATGTTAGAGAGAAAGTCCTCAGACATGAAATGCAGGCACTGTGGATTGGAAATCTGTCAGGAGACATTGGCAATGATTAGTGAAATGGGTGGAGTACCAATAGCTTCAGATACAACTAAGACTTTTATATCTCCTATCTCATTTGATCCTTACCATTCTGTGGGGTAGCCATTGCTATCTCTATTTGTTCAAAGATGAAAACTGAGGTTCACATTAGTTTTGTAATAAGCTCAAGGTTACACGCTAATAAGAGGCAGAGTCAGGATGTAGACCCAAGACTGGGATTCCCAATTTCTTAAGAAAGTAATGGCTTCCCAAACATCACACAGCTGCTATTCAGCAGACCCAGGGCTATGACTCAGGTCCCCTGACTTGCAGATTGATGGATTTTCCAAAGATGTGTCTGTGTCTGGCCGTTCTCATTTCCCGCACACCTGCCACTTCTAACTCTGTACCCTGGGAATTTGATTGTCTGAGTCAGTTCTTCTAATATCAGGGCATTTTGATGTTCCTGCTTTATTTAGATGCTGAGGAATCACCAAGGGAAAATCTGTACGTTCCCCTTTCAACTTGTCATCTACCTGTTAGCAAGCCCAGTATTTCTTCTGGGGATATCCCTTCTGGCTGAAGACACTCTATTATCTTTACTGATAATTTTATTCCCTTGAAATTGCTTTGTTTGCTCCCATAACAGAGTCTTTTTACCTGTGGTTTCCTCTTCCTGAATGCTCCTCTTTCTCCTCACCACCTGAGTGCCCTCTGTGGGTTCTTCTGATTTCATGCTGTTATCCGGAAGGCCTTCTCTGACCTTCTTGACCACATTAAATGGAAGCACCACATAGTTCTCCTTCACAGCACTCTTCGTGGTTTCAGCTTAACTTCTGTTCCTGCATTTCATCAAAGACTGAGAATGCTACCAGAAGAGGGATGATGTCCTTTTTTGTTTACTACTGTATCCTCCTCACCTAAGATACAGAAGGTGCTCAGTAAATATTGTTGAATAAATGGATGGATGAAAGGATGCATTTCTGTCACAAAGCATCCAGGGTGTAACCTTTTGTACTTCATCTGCTAGAAAAGAACCTTGGCCCTTGCTTTAGCAGACCTAACTCTTGGTCATAACTCGTGGTCTTAGCTTAGACCTAACGCTTGAAATATGCAGCCGTGACCAGGGCCACATCCCGTCCTCCCTGCCAGCATTTCCCTGCTAAACCCCCGAATTACCCCAGGATGCATTAAGCTAAATATGCAGCAAACCTAGTTTGTTGTTGTTCAGTACCTAAATCACGCCTGACTCTTGGCGACCTCATGAACAGCAGCACTCCAGCTTCCCTTGTCCTTCACTATCTCCCAGAGTTTGCACAAACTCAGATCCAGCAACAAACCTAAGTGAATCTGTAAACATTTAAAAGGATGAGTACTTTGCCTATTTCAATTGTTCTGTTCAATTACAAGGAAAGAATATTATCATACAATACACATCAATTAGCATTAAAAATGCTAATGATTTCCTGAAATAGTCAAGTTGAAGCTTGAGGCTAGAATGTATTCTCTGATACATCCCCTCACTTCTGCCCCGACCAATGGAAATTTTGTCTCCTGGAGTCAGCTGGGCTCTTCCCAAACCTGTTCATGCCACTCGAACTTAACACAGCACTTGCATATTTTAATTTATTGTAAACCATTGAAATATAGCTCATCAACGGGAAAAGTGTTGTTTCCTTAAACACTAAGTTGAATGCTTTGAAAAGACTCAATCAAGTCCAAGTGGCTAAATTTATTTTTAAAATGCTGTTGAATTAGTTATGAGCAAGATGATTGTATATGATGGAAATATAATCATAAATACCTAGGTGGTTTTTGACATCACGAGTTTTCTTAAGAAATAGCAGCTGATGATGGAATCATGCATTTTGGTGCTGCAAAAATCATGAGGGAAACTTCCATTTAGGAAATGCATATTTTATTTTCTTCTTGTCTAAAATAAGTATAGTAACACTCAACACAGAGTTTTGAAGATTTAGATATAGTAATGCTTGTTAAGAGTCTGGCCCAGTGCCTGGCTTGTGGCAAGTAGTTAGTTTATTTTGCTTCCTACTGTGTGTGGAAACTCTTTGTAAATGCTGGTGTATGAATCTCAGTTATTGTTCCAAGGACCCGGAGAGGAAGAAGCCAGGAAGGGAGACAGATATAGAAAATCTGAAGATGAATTCAAAGAAAAGAAATAGATCTGGGATCATTTGCAAATATTCTCCAGCATCTGGGTTAAATCGACCCAAGGGAAGAAGCTTGCAAAATGGTGCTTTTTTCCCTTTAACCCAGAAGCCAGTGGAAAGGCTTGATCAGCTTCACCAGAGGAGCAAATAGCTCCTGCCCCGCTGAGTAGGTTCCCAGCAAAGGCTGTAGCCACGACAGTCTTTATTTGGAAGACAAGACAGTCTTTATTTGGAAGACGGGGTACAACACACAACCCTTGATGAAAAACCAGGGGAGGAGGCTAGTGATGCGTTATACGAGACAACTCTCCACAAGCCCAGAGAAAATCCTTTAAAAAGTGGAACGTTTGAAAGTAAATTTAACAGATTCCTCTGGGTCAAGAGCTCAGCCCAGATTGCCAATGAGAGAGGCTTCACTTTTTGCAAACCTACTCATTTCCAGACTCTCGATGGGGAACAGACCCTACAGGCTCTTGCTGCTAAGAGCATTTAAGCGTGCAGTGGAGGCGGAAGGTTCCGCAGTGAAGTCCTCCAAGTCTAACCTCTAGAGGATGGCAGGCAGGCTGCACTGGGGGCGGACATTTTTACACAGCTCCTAGGAGGCAACATCAACTGTTTAAAACACTGCAAACAGCACTGGTCTCTGAGGAGAGTATAGATTGTGGGCAGAAAGATGGCTCTTTGATGGTTGCACCTGGCTTGCCCGTGCAGTGAAGAGGATAAACCGTGAAAATATGTAAATAACAAGTCAGCCCACTCTGCTGTGCAGTAAGTGGGGGATACGGGGAGGGAAGGGTGCAGCCTGATTTGTAAAATTGCTTTTGTGCAGTGGTTGACTTAAAACAGTTTTTGACGACTTCATGAAATTAGTGCCTTAGTCAGTTTGGGCTGCTATAACAAATTAATTACCATAGACTAGGTGGCTTATGTAGCTTTCCAGGTGGCTCAGTGGTAAAGAATCGGTCTGCCAATGCAGGATACGTAGGAGATGGGGGTCAGTCTCTGCATCTGGAAGGTTCCCTGGAGGAGGAAATGCCACTCCAGTATTCTTGCCTGGAAAAGTCCATGAATAGAGCAGCCTAGTGGGCCACAGCCCATGGGATTGCATGGAGCCTGACTTGACTGAGCCGCAGTATGCCCGGTGGCTTATAAACAGTAGAATATATTTCTCCTGCTTTTGGAGGTTGAAAGTTTGGGAACAAAGATGCCCTCTTGGTCAAGTTCTCATGAGAACCTTCTTCCAGATTACAGATTGCTGACTTGTTAGGAGGCCCTGGCAGGAAACAGGTAGAAATGGGACAAGCTCTCATGTCTTACTTTCCTTTTAAGAGCAGTAATCCCATTCATGAGGGCTCCACCCTTATGACCTATTTACTTCTCAAGGGCTCTACCTCCTAACATCATCACAGTTCAGAGTTAAGATTTCAGCATATGAATTTGGGGAGGGAGGGACAAAAAATTCAGCTATTAACAATCAGAATTTGAGTAGAAATGAATGAGGAAAACCGAATGAATGGTTTGGGGAAAAAAAGCACATCTAATTCTGAATTTTCATTCTTTTAATTTTTCTTTTCATTAAAAATTTTTTTAAAACAGCTTTTTTCTCTGTCTTTTCTCTTGCCATTTTTGCCTTAGCAATGAATTCCTCTGCTACCCTGTGAGGGCTTCTTGAGGGCAAGAGTGTTTTATCTGCCCATGTTGAGCCAGCACCCAAAAAGATACGCAGCCTGCACTGAAACCTCAGAGAAAGAAAGAACTTAGTAGGAAAATACTCAAATTAATCCTAAGGAGGAGAACCTTAACCAGCAAAGGAGTTATGGGCAAAATTTATGTTTGTAAACCAGTTGTTTAGAAATCACACCGTTCTGAATACTAATCCTTTGTCAATTAAATGCTTTGAGACTATCTTCTCCCAGTCCCTGGTGTCTCTCTATAACACAATAGCCTGCAGAAACACTGGCGTAAATTAATCTGCTTCTGCATTTGGCCTATGCTGAGTCTGTAACCCTCACATAAGAGAGGAACTGAGGGCAGAGATCTAAGTTCTGTTATCTGCTCTCAAGAGTAATGCAGTTCAGGAATCAGGAGGAGAAAGAAAGAGATGATTTTTTTGCCCTATCTTTTTAACATCTGGTCTGACCACGAGGCAAGATTTTTGAGTCAATGAATTATCTTTGGCACTTTCTCCTCTGCTTGTTGCATCTAATTTGCCTAATTTCCCATTACTTTCATTTCTCTGCATATTCACTTCACTCTTTTCATATTCCAAAACTGTTAGCTCCCAATTGTTAGCTCCAAAATTGTTAGCTCCCTTCTGACCCCGTTACCCTCCATGAATAACAGAGATGGTAAATCAACCAAGACATGTTTGCACACTTAGATTCTTAATCTAGATAAGTCTTTGACTGGTAGAATTTTAAGCTGTGAGAGCAAGTAGAAATTGAGTGTGTGTGTGTGTGTGTGTGTGTGTGTGTGTGTGTGTGTGTGTTATTTTGGTCAGAGGGCTTCAGGACAGTCAAGTCAGCCCTGCCTAGAATATGATCCAAAATTCATTTTTCTTAATGTGCTTCTGAATTTTCAACATTCCATTTTTCATTAATAATTCAATTTAACAACCATTTAAGTGTTCAAATAAGGTTTGTTCAAACTATTTGCCTTCCCTCTTTAAATTCTGAAATGCCAGTTTCTCTGAATAATCCACAGTTTTTTCAAAGTGGTCTCCAAAAGCAAGGGAAGTGTCTGAGAACAGTTTGCCTGGCATTGATGGCCATTCTTACAAGAGTCTTTTCTATGTTCAGTATTTTTAAGTTGGGAATGACTTGTAAAAATCATATTTAGAATTTTCAGAAGAGTATGTACCTCTGAACCCATGTCTAAGGTAAACAGAATTTTAAAATGCAACAGCAGGGTACAAGGGATGAAATAGATCCAAATATTGGGAAATAGGCAGGGAATTTATGGCAAAAGTCCATGAATGAGGAAATGGGGCTCCATCCTGGAAAAGAAGATGCTGCAAGAGAGAGGGACTCACCATGACCAAAGGGAAGAGAAGAGCAGAGAGCGGAAGTGCTGAGTGCCCCGGAGTTCAGTCGTGTCCCACTCTCTGCAACGCCATGGACTGCAGCCTGCCAGGCAGCCTCGTCCATGGGATTCTCCAGGCAGGAATCCTGCAGTGGGTTACCATTTCCTCATCCAGGGGATCTTCCTGACCCAGGGATGGAACCTGTGGCTCCTGTGTTGCAGGCGGATTCTTGAACGGCTGAGCCGTGATGGTTGATAGACAAGGTTAAAAAATACATCTAAAAGCTAAATTTGGCTTATTTTACAGGAATGATAGTGTGTGTGATAGAGAGACAGAGAGAGACAGAGAGGAAGAGAGAGACAGAGACTGAGAGATGGATCTTATTTTCTCTGGAACTTGACTAAAACCACCTGAGAAGTGGAATGACACCCAGCAGCAGTCTTCACGGAAACATCCCTGAGATTATTTCAGCTGGTGCATGGGGTCAGAACTATTCTTACAATAATACTTGGCTGTTATTTAGTATTGTATGTATTTCTGTATAGTATTATGTGTTGACATTTACGCTGATGATGCAAAAGCAATGACAGGTGAACCTGATGGTGGCATAGCACAAATTATGGCAGGGGCGTTATACTCTCCACAGCCACATACTGTTAGCTAAAAAAAAGGACTAGTTTTAGTTAAGAATGCCCTTGAACGGACCTGGTGGGCCCCTGGCTAAGGCCCTGAGCTTGCAGTGCAGGCGGGCCAGGTCTGATCTCTGATCAGGAAACAAGGTCCTGCATGCCACAACTGAGAGATCCCACATGCCACGACTGAGATTTGACAGAGCCAAGTAAATCATATTAAAGACAGAATGCCCTTGAAGGAGCAAAAGAATATCGGACTGAGCAAATGTTGACCCTTGAATATAAGTCTTTTCAATATTCTGTGTGACAAAATGGCAGATTTGCTTAAGATACTGCCGCCTGCAGGAATATAGTGGCTGTCTGAGAAAAAGTACCTGTGCTATTATTTCAGTTACACACTGAACTGGGAGCTTTTTCATGCAGTGCTGTTTTTACTTGAAAGAAAAATTGACAGATGATTTATGGTTATTTAGACATATTTTGCTAAGATTCTCTCAAAAGTGAACAAATGAATGGGTCTCTTCCCGAAAAACAATTAACAGTATTTATTGCCAGTGATAAAAATGGAGCTTCCTTGTGAAACTTAGAATTTTGGAAAATGTGTACACACCATGGTGAGATTTCCTAATACTTAAGAATTTCTAATGAGAAGGTAGTATATTAATGGATGCACTTTTTTGATATTGTGTGGTGAATAAAGTCAAGATTTTCCAGATAACTAATACATGTTACAAAGTCGTGTACTGGTAAAGGCCTGTTCAAATTGCAAGACAGAGCAAGGAGTTTTAATGTATCAAAAGATAAAAAGTTCACTCATATGGTTTCACATACCAGGTTGCAAATAATCTTTTAGAAACATCACTTGTTGAATTTTATTTCTGTTGAGGAAGCAAAGTGATAGAGTATCAAGGAAGAGTGAAAGGGAGGTTTCAGCTCTAAAATATATGTATAATCTCCTTAAAGTCTACTTAATCGATATTCATAATGATGAATAAACATTATTTTTTGTTTTCCTTTATTTCCAACTTTTAAGTTAATCAGTTGGTTAACCTGGTATTAATTCACTTATATTTTAGACTTTCTGATGCGTTTTAATCATCTTTTATTGATTTTGTTTCACTCAGTATTCTTTTCCTTTCTTGTCAGAGATTGACAAAAGTTTTCTTGATCCTTTCTTCATTTCGTCTGTTCGTTTGTAATATATACATGCTCCTTTAATTTTCTTAAAGATTTTTGTTATATCTCTAACATTCCTATTTGATCTTTTGTTTGAACAGTGGCTATGGTACTCAGGATCTCTTTCCTCTTGTAAAAATAAGACAATGAACAGACCATATCAAACTTTTGCCATCACAAAATTTTATTTGCAAAATTTAAGACCAATATGATCTAATAATAAGAGCTTTTTAAATATAAAAGTTATTAGTTAATAGAATTGACATTTTCAAACTAATTTATTTACTATTCATTGCTCCTTTTACCAAGTCTTTCTTCTAGATTTATTTCCTCATGTATACTATGAAGAGTCTTAATTCTTTTCAACTTGTAACTATCCACCCCTCTAGGTTATCTTTTTATTATCATTTTTGTTTCCATTTTAATCTGTCCTGTATTTATTTTTGCAGTTGTATATGTATTTTTCTATCTTTCTAATACAAAACATTGTATATACTCTTTATATTCTAGTGTGTTTTTCACTACATCACATCCAGTAAATAACTCCAAATAAGCTCACAGAGATTTATTGATCTTTTTAATCGCTTTATAATATTCTAGTCTGTCATCAAACCTTAGTTTATTCAAATAGTCTCCAATGGATGGTTGTTTCTAATATTTTGATAAGACAAATGTCCACCATGAATAATCTTGTACACATATTGTTGACTTTTATTGAGCTATATCCTTAGGATAAATTCCTAGTAGTGGGATTTCTGGGTCAAATAATAAATACAGATTTTTTGGTTTGATTTATTTTTTAAGTACCCTGAGGTAGAATTGTGTTCTTTAAATCTGAAGATTTATGTTCTTATTTTTTTCCTAAAATGTTTTAGCCATTATTTCTTCAAATACTGCTTCTGTTTATTCTTGGATCTGCAGTTTGTTAGAATTTCCCAATGCTGTAACACTTTTCTTTCATATGTTTTAATTTATTATCATTATGTACTGCATTTTAGATGAATTCATTAGACATATCTTCCAATGTAATAATTTTCTTTCAGTTGTATCAATTCTATATTGTATATGTATATATATATATATGACACCCATATCATCTATTATAATTTTTTCAGTGGCTATATTTTTCTTTTTGTGGTTTTCTAATTGACATATTTTTATATCTGCTAATATTTGATTCATCCCCGCCTCTTGCTTTATAACTTCTTGTCCTATTTAAATGTCTTCTTTTTTATTGTGGTAAAAGTCACATAATATAAAATCTACTATTTTAACCATGTTTAACTGTGCAGTTCAGCAACACTAAGTATATTCACTTTGTTTTACAGCTCTCACCACCATCCATCTCCCAAACTTTTCACCTTCCTACACTGAAACTCTGTCCCCATTGAACATTCACTCTTATCCTCTCTGCACACCCTCACCCTTCGGCCCCTGGCATGCACTTTCTGACTCTGACTTTGACTGTTCTGGGTAATTCATATAGATGGCATCAAGCGGCACTTGTCTGCACCTAGTGTGTACTGGCATGCGTTTTTACGGTTGGTGTTGGTCCTACAGACAGACTGCGCTTTCGTCTCCCCCTCCCTGTGCTATACCGCAGGTCCTCTTGGTCACCCGCTTGGTGCGTGCTAGTGTATGCAAGCCCATCCACCCCCCAGTTCACCCGGCCTACCCTCCCCCTCTGGCGTCCGCGTGTTTGGTCTCTACCTCTGTTTCTGCTTTGCAAATAACCTCTTGTTTTTTATTTTAAGATTTTCATCTCTTTCAGGTCTTATAGCATATATTTTAAAATTATTTACAAGTTTTACTCTCTTGGGATATAAATTCTTCCATTTGATGAGTATTCTGACTGTCTGTCATAAAGTTAGTTTCTTCTTGTTTTTTGAAATATCTGTTGTAGCTACTCCTGAGTAGAAATTTTATTGCTATTTGCTTTCCTACCTTGGTCTCACCCATCCTTGTCTGATGGTTCTGATATCATGTCACTCAATTTTTGGGGGGATTTCCAATACCAGTTTATGTCATGTTGCAAATTGAGAGCTATTATCACATGAGAATATTGCTAGAACCCATCTTTGAACCATCATGTAGCAAATTACTCAACTTCTTTAAGATTCTCTTTTTTATCTAGATAACGCATTTAAATCAAAAATCTCCTAGGATTGTTGTGAAGATTTACTTTGTTACTATACAGGAAGAACTTAGAGCAATCCCTGCACACAGGAGTCACTATGTAAGCATTCGTTATGATTTCATCACCTTTATTACAATCCCTGGTATGCTGTTGGCACATAGCAGGTATTTCACAAATGGTCATTCTGGTTATTACTTTTATTCCTTGGACTTCTGGTGTTTTCTGACTTTCAGGGCATGTTACTGCGCCTTTAAAGATTCCTGTTATCACATACTCTCTCTGTTCCTTTCTGAACTAACCCTGATGAGACAAATTGGGTGGTTTCAGGGGACACATATCAGGACATTGTTGTCTTCCAAAAGTGAATCTCTGGCTCTAGGAAAGGAACAGTGTCCTTCATTCTACTGAATTCAAATCCCTTTGCCCTCCGAGCCAGCAGGAGTCAGGACCCACGGTCAGCTGAAGAAAGATGCCAGTGAAGAGTGCGTGATGGTGGTTGAAAAGTGGATGCTTTGTTGGCCTCGTATATCTTCAGTTCCTAGGAATTACTTCAGTTCCTATTGTATAATTAAAGCTAAATATTAGTTTCTATCAAGCAAGTAGTAGAAATTAGATGATTAAAATCCCAGAACCAAATAACCTGGCCTTCCTATTAATGTTAGGCTGAGAAAACCCTTTTGGACAACAACATAAACATTGAGGGAAATAGTTAAGTCTTCAGGGTTCACACTAAACAATTTTATTTCCTGAGGTCTATGTTTTCTCTTGAGCAAAATGGAAAGGATAATAATAGGGTTATTTTGAGTTAAAATATGCAAAGCACTTGGGACACTAGTTAATATAAGTTAAGTACCAAATAGATGCTTATCATTATCTTGCTATAGATTTTTGGCCAAAAGAGGACCTTGAGGAAAATATGGAGCTTGGAAAAGGAATTCTAAGGACAATGATTTAATTGATATGAAAGAAAGCCTATCAGATTAGTTCAGTTGTGAATAAAAACCAAGGAGTCTGCAGATGAGTGTTTAAAGCTGAGGACTTGGCTGAGTGCAGCATGGCTTTCCTTTTGGATGAGACGGATCTCTTTTGGTCACAGGGAGGTTGGTGGGAGTGGGGCATTAACAGGCTGGTCACATCTGGGGAGTCTCTGCAATTTTTGTCTGGATCCCACTTTTGGTCCTTTCCTGGGATTGTCCCCCAAGTTCTTGGTGTGTTGAGGCAGTGTTTCCCCTTCCCAAGCCATACAAATGATCATGGTCCAGGAATATGAGTAGGTGTGAGTAAAAGAGGAACCACTGAAACCAGTGGGTAATTGGAAGATCACAAAAGATACAGCTGGAGAAGTCACTACCCAGAACTTATGAGGATGAATCATACAATTCCTGCTATTAGTTACAATGTGATTGAGGGGGCAAAACAATGTTTCTTCTGTTCTTTAAACTTATGGCATAGGGAAATTTGTCACCTATTTATAAATGCCTATTTTGCATGCAACTGAAAGGCTTCTATGGAATATATCTGGTAGACTCTAAGTTTTAAAATATAATTTGCATATCTCCAGGGGTAAGTTAACTTAGGGCTCTACATTTTTTAGCACTTTTAAAGTTTTCAGCATCAGAATTGAGTGTGTTGAGGAAACCAAAATTGAGAAAGATACATGTACCCCAATGTTCATTGCAGCACTATTTACAATAGCTAGAACATGGATACAACGTAGATGTTCATTGACAGATGAATGGATAAAGATGTTGTGGTACATATGCACAATGGAACATTACTCAACCTTAAAAAGGAACACAGTTGAGTCAGTTCTAATGAGGTGGATGAACCTAGAGCCTATTAATAGAGTGAAGTTTCAGTCAGAAAGAGAAAGATAAATATCATCTACTAATGCATATACATATATATGGAATCTAGAAAGATGGTACTGATGAATTTATTTGCAAGGCAGCAACGGAGAAACAGGCAAAAAGTCTATGGACACAGGGAGAGGGGAGGAGAGGGTGAGATGTAAGGAGAGAGTAACATGGAAACTTATATTACCATATGTAAAATAGATAGCCAATGGGAATTTGCTCAGATTCAGATGTCTCAGGCAACTCAAACAGGGGGGTGGGATGAGGAGGAAGATGGGAAGGAGGTTCAAGAGGGAGAGGATATGTGTACACCTGTGGCTGATTCATGTTGATGTTTGACAGAAAACAACAAACTTCTATAAAGCAATTATCCTTCAATTAAAAAATAAATAAACTTTAAAAAAGTATTTTCCCTACCACACACACACACACACACACACACACAAAAGAACTGAGTTTGGTTTATTCAACAATTAATTTGCTTTCCAAATGGAAGGTATTAGGGAAGAAGATTATGTCTTAATCAGCATGACAATGTTGTATGTGAAGAAGTATCATGAAGAATGCTTGAAAGGAATTAAGCTCAAATAATTCTCTAATCTGTAGGCTGATTTTAAGGTTTCCAATTCCAGGATACTAAAAACATCAAGTACTTTCTATGACACAGGGCCAACATCCTCATTCAAATTGCATTCTAGGGCCAAATGTAAACACTGTTGGATTGCCCACTCAAGCAAGGTTGATCAAGCTTTTCAAACTTTCAAGTGATTGATAATAGTATTAAAATTAAACATCCCTCCTCTAAATTCTCTGAACCCTAGATTCTGTTTCTGGAGTTAAACAATCAAAAGAACATCCAAATGGACTTGAAAATGCCACTAAAACCACCAGAGTTTCATGTTGAAAAATTGGAGTTAAATATTTCTTATTCAAGGAGGGGAAGAATCCAGACAATTTCTTTTGGCAGATTTTACTTTAGCTCATCAACCAAAGACCTGAGGTCTTTGCCAAAGAAATATGCAAATATGTGTTTGATTAAATAAGATGGAAACTTTATTGCTGAGGTATGGCTTTTCTTTCCATTTCTAACTTCCTTCATTTCATGCCCACTGAACCAAGTCTAACTAAGACTTCCACCACTTTCCATAGGACAGTGACCCTCTGCTTCTAAAGGAAGCCTGCTAGTGCCCTGAGCTCCCTGTGAATACAAGACCAATGGGTGAACTTCGGTCATCCTCCTGCAAGTGTGAGGGGGACAGGAGTGGGGGAGGGGCATGGGGAAGGGGGTCTGGGGGAGGGGCGTGGGGGAGGGGGTGCCAGGGTTCCAGATGGATATGTGCAGAGTGCGACTCTTCATGAGAAACAAGAAAAATCCATCCTGTCAAAACTTCACGTGCTGCTGCTTTATCACCGTGATTACAGCGAGGTTTTGCTTTAGAGAGCCCTGGATTTTAAATTGAAAGTCAAATATAATTTGCCATGAGAAACACGAAGTCAGTGACTAGAAAGCCGCTAAGGAGGCCCAGTCAGGGGCATCAGTGTCTGCGATAATGAGCCTCAGTGGGGGTGGGTCACTGGGTCCCAGCTGGGTGGGAGAAGCAGGTTGGCGGCTCAGGGTTTGCTCAAGGGCCACACGCTCTGGATTGGTTCCGATGGCGGGATGGCTGAACTGGGGAGAGTCCGTTCAGTTCTTTGGCTGTTGTGGGGGCAGCAATATTATTTTACCTCCTATGTAGAAACTAAATGATGCGGCAAAAGAGAAACGGGTTGAGTTGAGAAACAGCGCTTTAGGGATATGAACTCATATTTATTGAGTGCTTCACTGGTGCTTGGAACTGTGATTGGTCCATTCCATATAGTTTCTTAGTTAATACTCACTAAAGCTATGATCAACCTAGAAAGCATATTAAAAAGCAGAGACATTACTTTGTCAACAAAGGTCTGCCTAGTCAAGTCTATGGCTTTTCCAGTAGTCATGTATGGATGTGAGAGTTGGACTATAAAGAAAGCTGAGCACCAAAGAATTGATGCTTTTGAACTGTGGTGTTAGAGAAGACTCTTGGGAGTCCCTTGGACTGTAAGGAGATCCAACCAGTCCATCCTAAAGGAGATCGGTCCTGGGTGTTCATTGGAAGGGCTGATGTTGAAGCTGAAACTCCAAAACTTTGGCCACCAAAGATGCGAAGAACTGACTCACTAGAAAAGACCCTGATGCTGGAAAAGGTTGAAGGTGGGAGGAGAAGGGGATGACAGAGGATGAGATGGTTGGATGGCATCACTGACTCCATGGACATGAGTTTGGGTAAACTCCGGGAGGTGGTGATGGACAGGGAGGCCTGGCGTGCTGCAGTCCATGAGGCTGCAAAGAGTCGGACATGACTGAGTGACTGAACTGAACTGAACCAATAGGTTTTATTGTCCACATTTTGGAAATGAGTAAACTGAAACTTTGAGAAAGGAAGTGGCTCATCAAAAATCTTACATTTAGAGCAAAGTGAGGGGAATTAACTTTTTCTGGGCCTCTATTGTGCAATTCTAGGTTGTCTTCTGGGCCTGGTACAGGCATATGTTATATCTGAAAGTTGGCATTAGGGTCATATTTTTGCAAGAGAACCAACTGAATCTCAGAGAAGATAAATAGATTAACCCAGGGTGAGAGAGGCTAGTCAATGAAGAATTAGGTTTTGAACTCAACTTCCCTGATAGGGAAGACCATGGTCCTTTTACTTTTATTTCATGTTTAAGAAAATGGTGGGCTGCTCTGTAGAACAGGGAGCTCAGCTCAGTGTTCTGTGATGACCTATCTAGGTAGGATGAGGGAGGTGGGAGGGAGCTCAAGAGGAATCAGCTATATATATATGGCTGATTTTCGTAGTTGTACAGCTGAAACTAACACAACATTACAAAGCAATTATACTCCTATTAAAAATAAATAAAAAAGAAGGTGATGAGTAAGCCAAGGAGGAATTGATTTTTAGAGAGCCCTTCAATTTCAAAGGTGTCCTGAGTATCTCTTTTTTACTCTCAGAAGATAACCTACTGCTAGAGCATTTCTGGTCCTTCCTTTTGTACTATCTTACTTGTTATATCAGGATTTTATAGCATGCTTGATTTGACCCTAGTATGTATAGCAATGAGGTACATAGCAAATGCCATTCTATTTTCTCTCAGGTTACCTCAGAAGGCAGGCTGACGCACTCTTCTGCCAACTTTTGCTCCCTCACTGACCACCTCCAATACCTTCTGGAAATCCACACATTTAGATAGCCTGAATGGACACAGTTCACCCACTTGTTCAAAGAGGGTTTGCAGTCACATGACCAATGTGGAAGAGATGAGGTGTGGAGCTTCCCTGGTCCCATGTAAGTTGTTTGAAAGGCTTGGTTTCATGTCAGTAAGGATGAGCTCTTTCTGTTTGCTGTGTGCCTTGCAGGAGGCCCTCTGGGAATAGTGCATGTGAACATAAATCCTCTCTAATTTTGGTAGTAGCATCTCAGTGGGATTTGTTCAAGTGCTAAGTGCTACAGGTTTATGATTCACTGTGGTTGCTGATAATTCAGCAGGCTTTTTTTCCTGAGGAGTCTTAAATATGGATCTAATGGCAGAAGCAAAGCTCCAGTAATAGAAATAATGAAAGAGGTAAATGTCATAATTGTCTGCCCCTTAATTCTGTTTTGACCAAACTGGGCTTCAGTGACTAAGGACTCCAAACTTCCCTCTCAGGCCCTAGCAGGGTGGATGGGAAACCTGAAAACCCATACATTCAATTCAGAGAACCCAGGGCTTCACTCTTGAATTGGTTCAATTTGAGTAACTTAATAACTCCCCTGAAATGCTATTTCTTCATCTGTAAAAAATATCCTTATCCCTTTCTCAAAGGTTAAGAATTAACATGACACATCAAATGTGGAAGCAGCTAGTAAAAGACTTAACATGCATTAAAGGTTAGATGAAAGCTTCTCTTGTTTGATGAAAGCTCCCCTTGTTAATTGTGTGACCTTAGGTGAGTTACTTAACCTTTCTGAGTTTCAGATTCCTCTTCTGTAACACTGTGAAAATAATACCTAATTTATAGTGTAGTTATGAGTATTAAATGGCAGAGCCTAGGTAAAATCATCTAGCATTGCAAGCACTCCTTTATGGCAGGTTTGATTGTTTCAAAGCCTTCCAGATTAAAGTAGAAAGGGCTCAGGTATTACTAGGGTAACCAAAGCCTCCTGGTTGCCTCAGCCAGAATCTGTCCTGGCAAAATTATTCATGGAACATTCTTTACACTCAAATAATTTCATATAAATTCAATTATCATTTAAAATATAATTCATACGTGGAGAAGAGGCTGATCTAGGAGAAGGAGAGAGCAAACCAGTAATTTCTCACCCAAGAGTAATGTTTGTCTACCCATGGGGTAGTTTGTTATTAATAATTTGGTCTTATGAGGTCATTGCTTGTTATTAAGTAGATAACCATCTGTGAGCAAGAAAATAAATGCACAAAAAATACACAGGCAGAGTGCTTGCATTTTTCCTCATTTTCCACCTAGTAATATCCATTTTTCTAGACCACAGAGCATTCAGGCTGCCCTCTGCCTGCTAAAGATGCCCTCCTGTTGTTCAAAAGGGGGAAATGTAAGTCCGCTGGCTCCCTGCATGGCATCCTGCACTTGTGGTGTTTCTAAGAAGGAGGCCCTCTCCTCACCCATCCCTTCACTCCCAGCACACATCCCTTCTCTGATATTTGCTTCTGGAATCTCCTTGTTCTGCCGATAACCTTCAAACGGGGAGAGTGATGGTGGTCAGTTTCTTCCTCAGCATCTTAGCAAACTCTGCTGCCTCCCTGCTGGCCCAGAGGTACAGAAAGGCAGGCACCTTTGTCTCCAGACGGGGTGGGCACAGGGAGGAATGTGCTTCTGACTCTCCCTTTGGCATCTGCGCTGGTTCCCGCCCCACCACATCCTGTCTTCCTCTTCCCGGGAGGAGCAAGTGAGAAGCAAGTGGGAAACAAAATGGTGGTTTTAAATCCTTAAGGTCCACCAGCCTTTGATGAGGCAAATCTTAGGTGAGCTGGAAGCACCAAGACAAGCAGATATTTGCTTTCATTCTGCACTAACCCTGACCCTCTCCCTTTCCTTTCCAGTCCCTCTAAGCTTCCTCCTCTAGAGAGGAAAGAGAAGTCAATGATCATGGGGCCCACTCTTATTGCCGATGATCATTGTCCCACTCCTGGAGTGTAGCCTTTGATTTGGTCCTTTGAAATGTAGGTTATCTTTCTTAGCCATCACTGTGTGGACTGGTAGGATCCCTCTGTCGCACAGGTAATGGACCTTCCATTTAATTTCCTTCAGCACAATGGAGACTAGGCAGTAAGTCTGAAAATATGTATTATGAGATATGTTTTTAAAATATCAAACCATCTATAAAAGTAGGTAGATCAGGAGTTGGCAACTATGTTTTGGTAAGGGTCCAGATGATGGATATTTTAGACTTTGCAGGTCACAGATAGCTCCACTGCGTAGCTTCCTCCTCTTCCTCCTCCTTCATTTTAGAAGTTGTTTTGCTGTTTATCTGGCTGCACTGGGCCCTTGTTGTTGCTTACAGGCTTTCATGGCAAGTGGGGGCTACTCTCTAATGCAGTGTGTGGGCTTCTCATTGTGGTGGCTTCTCTTGTTGCAGAGCACAGGCTCCAGGTGTAAGCGCTTCACTAGTTGTTCCCTATGGGCTCAGTAGTTGCAGCTCATCCACTTAGTTGCCCCACAGCATGAGGGATCTTCCAGGGCCAGGGATTGAACCTGTGTCCCCTGCACTGTCAGGCAGATTCTTAACCACTGGACCACCAGGGATTAAATCCTTTCCTCCTCCTTCTTAACGAGACTTTTAAAAAGTTATATATATATATATATATGTATATTTAAAATACATATATGTATTCTTAGCTTTCAGGCCACTGACCAGTTTTGACACCTGGGTTGTTGTTGGCGGCTCCCAGTATAAAGGATAATAATAAAAAGACACCAAGAGTATCTCCCTCTCAATTCAAGAAACAGAACAATATTACTAATATTGAAGCTCATCTGGTATTTATCTTTATTGTATCCCTTTTCTTTACTCTGGGAGTTCAGCACTAGTTTCAATTCTGGGTTTATCATGGCTTTGCTTTTCTTGACAGTTTTACCTTTCTTACATGTATCGCTTGTATTGTCTTTTATGTGTGGTCCTCGATTGCATGAACATACCGCAATTTATTCATCCATTTTTCTGTTGATGGGCATTTGTTTCCAGCCTTTACTGTTATAGAAAACACTCTTTTGTACATCTTTGTAAATATGCTCAGCCTATAACTTTTACTGTCTTAAAAAATTGTGTGAGAAACACAGGAGGGAGATGTGACTTAGAGAGGAAGTAAAATTGACGTTAAATGCGACCTTTCTTAGCTCTCAGGTTCAAACCCCGATTGACATCTTTCCTTTATGGGGCAGCCCTTACTCATAGAGGACCACTTCTAGACCTTCCTTCTGGAATATTCCGGGGTGGGGGCAGTATATGGGTGTATCCACTCCCTTCCAGGCACATCCTGGACGCTGACCATGAAGTGTGGACAATGCCTTTGGCTCTAAAAATAAATTTAAAGGAGCTTCCAGAAAATAACTATCCAATTTTTGTGGGTTTTGATATATTTGGTCTTAAATAGCATGAGAAGTACAGGCCATATGGTATTTTAACTTTGTCTGGATTGAGTTGTAAACAAGCGCAGTCTAATATTCTTCCCTTTTACAGTTTCCCCTGGAACATGCAATGAAAAATCACATAGACAGGAGTATGCCTTTTTTCAGAATATGCTCATTCCTGTTCTATATTGGTTTTAATTGTCAGTTATATTGTGTCTTAATATTAGGCAGGAAAAATCCTTTCTTCCTCACTGTTTCTTTTAAACTGTGGTATCATATATGTTCTTGAAATGATATGTAGTGTGTTGCTTTGTTTTTAAAATCTCTTGTTTTTCACTGAATTTATGAATTTATTATAATCCCATTTTTTCCCACACAGTGGATTTGTCTTCTACGTTTTGACAATTGAATTGTCCACAGTGGTTTCCTATACCCCAAATTCTAGGTCTGTCAGTCTGAAACTGAGAATTGTCCTGTTAAGATGGTCTTATGGTAAATGATCGAAACGGCTGCCCTCTATTTTGCTGGACTCAAAGAATCAGACTCGTGCAATCAATTTCTTTCCAATGGCTATTTGTTTCTTTTCTTCTGAAACGACTGGACAGGGACCGTTTTTGGCCTGGGTGATCTAGATTCAACATACATAGAGTAAAGGTATACTGGGTTAATTTTACATTGTAATTCCAATGTTAAACTCTGCTTAAGGTGGGTTTGATTCTTTCTCTAGAAGCCAAGCTAAATGTCACAGGATTTCTGTTAGGTCCAAATTAGTACCACTCAACCTGATCTCATGTTACTTCTTTGCCACCACATTTGCTATTTAAGAAGTTAAGGGATGCAGTGTGAAGATTTCTGATCCAAATCCTGCAATGACACAGTTATATCTTGAGGAAATTCCATTTTTCCAAGCACTGGAACATAGAGGTATTACTTACCTTATTCATGCTCATGGTTACTTTCATGCATTTTATATCACTACGCTAACTCTTGTCTTGATGGACTGAAATTCTTTTCAATATCAAAATAATACTAGTTGAGAAACATCTGTGAGCAAAATATACACTAGTATTTTTTGCTTACTTTCCAAATGTAATATTTTTTTTTCCTTTTGTATTAACATTTAAACACCTCTTTTGGATTGGTTCTCACCTAATATTGATAGTAATTCAAACATCCAATCCATCTCAGCAACCACAAAATAGGCCAGTGCCTAATATTACGGCAGCTACATGTGAAATCTCTTCCAGTGCAAAAGCTTATTAACATTTAAAAAGAACTAGATCCATTTATACTTTGGCTATAGAGTCAATGGCTGCTGAGCAGAGCTCACTGTCTGTGATTCCCAACCTTTTCCCCTCTTTTGCATTTACCGAAGCCCTTAAATATCAGCAGCCCACCAAAAATTCTCACATAAATGTACCAAAATGAAATTCCATCTTTAGTGCCAGCCCTCCCAACCCATTTCCCTCATGTTCATATAACACTGAGGAGGGTCATTTTCAGCAAATTGTCAAAAGGAAGGGTGACAGTCCATTTAGCAGTCAGCTAGTAGCTAATTGGTATCCAATGAAAATGCATCAAAATGTGAGCATTCCAAATTGAACTCTTTGAAAAGTGAGCATTCTACTAACTTAACTCTGCTGTAGGTGGAGCCCTGACTGAGGTCTCACGGCAAGATTAGCTATCATCCAGGGCGTTCTAACGTTGATTCTTAGCCCAGAGCTAAAAATAAACTCTGAGTTCATCATTTTTCTGTCTTTGATTTTGTCCTACAAGGGGTACAAACTTGTGAGACTGTAAGCAGTAGGTCACCGTATTCTGACCCAAGAATTAAAAATGGACTATCCGGTACCTTTTTGTGAAAGTCCCTCAGTCGTGTCTGACTCATTGTGACCACGTGGACTGTAGCCTGCCAGGCTCCTTGTCCATGGAATTCTCCAGGCCAGAATACTAAAGTGGGTATCTGTTCCCTTCTCCAGGGACCTTTTTGTGGCCTCTACATTTAAAAAAAAAAAATGATGGGGAGGTAGAGGAAGATGCAAACATCAGAGAGACAGAATTGTAGTAAGAAGTGGTGATTTGTCATCAAGAGAAGCTGAGCTTCGTGTGATCTTTCCAGAAACATTTATGCTCCTTTTCATACATTGGTGCACTCAGCCTGGGGACTGTGTCTGCCACTGAAAGTAAGCACAGTATTGTTTCTGCAGAATTATACAGAGCTTGACCAGACTAGGAAGTCATTTCAGTCTAAAGACTTGAATTAGGACTTTCTCCAAGGCTCAATCCAGCAAAAAAAATGAAGAAGAAAAATAAAGGGGGTAATATTATTTTTCTTGAGGGTAACATTTTTAAGCACTTCCTACTAAATGTTTTTTGAATGGGTTGTAAATAGTAACAACCTTGAGATAGAGGTGGTGGTGCTCCCCTAGGAGCCTGGAAATATATCACTTATTCTGCCTGTGCTTCTGAATCCCAGGCTCTACTCACCATTGTACCGTGAACTCTCCAATTCTTAGTATGAAGAACTCTCTAAGTACTAATGATGTCTTGGAAGAAAATAGTGTTGTCCTAATTTTTCAAAACGGAAAAGGAAAATAGGTCAAGATGAATCTTCTGAAATCATTGAACTGTAACCATTCAAAGGTTTTTGAGAAAGGTATGGAAAAAGTAAAGAGTGAGGTAGCTTTAATGAGGCCGTGCAAATCTCATTTGCCAGAAATATTGTATCTGATCTGAGAAAGGGGCATTATTTTCTTATAGCTGTGGTTCTTTCATGCCAAGATACTGTGGCAACACAGTGGGTGAGGTTAACAATAGTTTAGAAGAGCTGGATTGGGTCTGTTAGGTATCTCAGGGTTGCTAGAATGAGTACCTGGGGAAGGAAGATGTAGAAAGTATAAGAGGCAAAGTCTTTGGAGACTGAGAAAAGAAGCAAACTTTGTACCTCGGTCAGTTGCCTAGCTCCTAATTTTACCTGTAGGTAGATTTGGAAAGGAAGAGAAAGGAAAAATAGGATCTCAGGAGCAGCTAGGTTTAACTATATGAGCACACAACTTCCCCTTTCTTGACCCTACTCTTTACCCTTGGAAAAGATTTTTCTATGTCTGAAAATAAGGAGACCTTGTTTCTATAGCTCTCTGCCTACACTGAATCAATTCCTTTATTTCTCTGTGATTCTGTCTTTCATTTATTTAATAAACATCTTTAAATATTCCCTTTGTTCCTTTGTAGTGATTCTGTGCTTCTCATGTTCTGTTAGAGCATATACTCCATGAGGACAAAGCAGGTTCCTAACAGTGTGTGGAACACAGTTGGTACTCACAGAAGGACCAATAGTTGCATGCATGGGTGATGATTTTTTGTGGGATTTAGTCACCTATTTTGGTTTTCCCATTTGTAGGTCAAGTATAGTGCATTATATAAAATATGTGGGATAATTGTTGATTGAACGAGTCCTGATTCCAAACTACTTCTGTGTAGTTTTCAAAAAATGTTTATAGATCATATTATAATAACTGGGTCTTCCCTAGTGTCTCAGTGGCAAAGAATCCACCTGCCAAGCAGGAGATGCAGGCTCAATCCCTGGGTCAGGAAGATCCCCCAAAGAAGGAAATGGCAACCCACTACAGTATCTCATCTGGGCAATCCCATAGACAGAGGAGCCTGGTGGGCTAGAGTCCATGGGGTCACAAAACATTTGGACACAACCTAGGGGCTAAACAACAACAACAACAAAGTAATAACTACTGAATTTACTCTTGTACATGGTCTTGACCACATATATCCCTATTTAATCATGATATAAGTTTCCAGCATGGTTTGCATGCAATCAGTTCACCATGAGAACCATGAAGGTGAAAAGGGCCAAGAAAAGTGACAGCGTGGGAGAGTGAACAGAGCTCCGGCCCCATGCTGCCCACCAGTGGGGCATGGGGTGCAGATTACATCATCTGCCTGCATCCTCATCACCCATCCTATTCTATTGTTCCCGAAGTCCTGCTTTACTCAGGGGTTTTATATTGACTGTGTTGAGAATCTTAATCCATTATGCTGGCTCTATTTTCCTATGGACCCTGAAGGGTCCTCTTCAATTTTTCCTGTAGGTTTCAGGGGATAGCCTTTGGGTGTCTCGACAATTCCATCAGTTACCATGTGGCATCTGTCATGGACCACCATCTCCCTTGTTCACCACTCTTGTTTCTGTTGGTATCCTTTTGCTGACAATTCTTGCTGCTTCTTGTATTAGCTGATAGAGTTGCTGTCACAGAGTATCACAATCTAAAGTGACTTAAACTACAGAAATGTATTGTCTCTTACTTTTGGTGATTAGAAGTATGATATAAAGGCCATGCTCCCTCTGAAGGAGGTAGAGAAAGAGCTGTTCTAAGATAATTTCTTAGCTTCTGGTAGTTCCTTGGTTGTTGCGGTAAAACTCCAGTCTTCACATGGTATTCTTCCCATGAACATGCCGTTCTTTTTATAAGGAAACAGTCGCAATGGATTTAGACTCCACTTTCATGACCTCATATGAATTTGAATACCTGCAAAGACTCTATTTCCAAAGGAGGGCATATTCATAGGTACTAACCTGATGTGTAGAGCCGACTCATTGGAAAAGACCCTGATGCTGAAAAAGAGGGAAAGAGGAGAAGGAGGTGACAGAAGATGAGATGGTTGGGTGGCATCACAAACTCAATGGACATGAGTTTGGGTAAGGTCCGGGAGTTGGTGATGGACAGGGAAGCCTGGCATGTTGCAGTTCATGGGGCCATAGAGTCGGACAGGACTCAGTGAATGAACGAAGAGGGGTTTGAACCTCAACATACTTCAGTTCAGTTCAGTCGCTCAGTCATGTCCAACTCTTTGCAACCCCATGGACTGTAGCATGTCAAGCTTCCCTGTCCATCACCAACTCCCAGAACTTACTAAAACTCATGTCCATTGAGTCGGTGATGCCATCCAACCATCTCATCCTCTGTTGTCTGCTTCTCCTCCCGCCCTCAATCTTTCCCACCATCAGGGTCTTTTCAAATGAGTCAGTTCTTTGCATCAGGTGGCCAAAGTATTAGAGCTTCAGCTTCGGCATCAGTCCTTTCGATGAATATTCAGGACTGATTTCCTTTAGGATGGACTGGTTGGATCTCCTTGCTGTCCAAGGGATTCTCAAGAGTCTTCTCCAACACCACAGTTCAAAAGCATCAATTCTTCGGTGCTCAGCTTTCTTTATTGTCCAATTCTTACATCCATACATGACTATTGGAAAAACTATAGCTTTGATTAGACGGATCTTTGTCTGCCAAGTAGTGTCTCTGCTTTTTAAAATGCTGTCTAGGTTGATCATAGCTTTTCTTCCTAGGAGCAAGTGTCTTTGTTAGCAGTCTATCCAAGGAGTGAAACCTCTCGTTCCTGAAAACCCAGATATCTGTCTGTAGGACTGTCTGAAAGACAGAATTTGAAGGACAGACTCCTGTGGTCAGCAAATGACCCCTCATTTCTGACACTGGTGCTTTGCAACTGTTTAGTTTCTTTCCGTACATGGATTCTCTGCCAGGATATCTTCATCCCATAGACTTCTGCAAAGCTTGCTACACCAACCCGTCAACCACACTCACCACATTTTACTATTGTTCTTGTCCAAACTGGGATTCTTGCCACATGTAAAACTGAGATTACTTAGAAATATGTAAAATAAACTAAAATATTATATAATGTATATAATAAATAAGTATGTATATATTTCATTAATAGAATACAAGAGAAAATTCATTCTTATGATTAACTCAATAGATATAGAAAGCATGTTTGATAAGTCATCATACATTTTATGAAAGAAAGTAATAACTAAGAATAGGAGGGAACTTCGTTAACCTAATGAAGTATATCTTAAGAAAAGAAATCCAACAGTAAGTATTATACTTAATGGTCAAGTGTTAAAAAACATTTCTTTGAAACTGAAAACAAGATAAGAAGGGCAAAGGGCAAGCATCAGTTCTACTTGATGTGTACTGGACTTCCTAGCCAATGCAGTAAAGTTGAAAAAAAAAAAAGAGAGAGAGATAAGTTATTAAGGATTACAAAGAAAAAAATAGTAATGTCATTATTCATGGATGATATGCTTGTGATTTTAGAATATTCAAAAGAATTTTTTGAGAGTTTGCAAGTTTGCTGAATATAAGCTGATATTTAAAAATGTATTATACATTGGCAATAAACAATTAGGTGATAAAAATATCTTTTCAGATACTATTAGAAATTACAAATGACTGAGGATCCCAGGTGGCGCTAGTGGTAAAGAACCCACCTGCCAATGCAGGAGACATAAGAGATGCAGGTTCACTCCCTGAATCTGGACAATCCTCTGGAGGAGGGCATGGCAACCCACTCCAGTATTCTTGCCTGGAGCATCCCACGGACAGAGGAGCCTGGTGGGCTACAGTCAGTGAAGTTGCAAAGGATCGGATATGACTGAAGCAACTTAGCACACACAAGAATCAGTTTAACAAAGGACATACAAGATATGAATGAAGAAAATATTAATGGAAAAAATAAGAAGATATAAATAAATGGAGTGATATATTTGTGAGGCTTTACAGGTGGGGCTCAGTGGTAAAGAATTCGCCAGCCAATGCAGGAGATGCAGTTTCAATCCCTGGGTCTGGAAGATTCCCTGGAGAAGGAAATGGTAGCTCACTCCAGTATTCTTGTCTGGGAAATCCCACGGACAGAGGAACCTGGAGGGCTACGGTCCATGGGGTCACAAAGAGTTGGACACGACTTAGCAACTAAACATGACAACATTATGCTCATAGATGGGAAACTCATTACTGTAATGATGTCAGTTCTTTCCAAATTAGTATCCATCTTTAATGTAATGGCAATAAAAACATAAGCAGGTTTAGTGTGTGTGTGTAAGAGAGAGAGAGGAGCAAGTTGATTCTAAAAGGTCACGAAAATGCAAAGAGCAACGTGTAGGCCAGACCCTCATGAAGCAAATAAGGTTGCGAAGGACTTGCCCTTCCTAATACCACTGATTTAAAGATGTAACAATTCAGACCATTGGTTTCTGGCATAGGATAGACAAACAAGCTCCCCGGAGAGAGTAAAAATTGACCTACACATCTATGGACACTTGAATTATCATAAAAGCAGAGATAACTGGGAAAGGATGGCCTTCATTAGTGGTCTGGGTGAACTGGACATTCATACTGGAAAAAATTAAACTTGATCTTTATTTCACATGACAAGGGAAATTTATTTCCAGTAGGGTGTGTACTTCAATGTAGAAGACACAACAATAAAGCTTACGAGGATAATGTAAAAAAGTATCTTCATTGCCTCAGGATAGGATGTTGCCATTGCTGTTTAACTGCCAAGTCCTGTCCAACCCCTGGTGACCACATGGACTGTAGCCCACCAGGCTCCTCTGTCCATGGGATCTCCCAGGCAAGAATACAGGAGTGGGTTGCCATCTCCTTCTCCAGAGGATCTTGCTGATTCAGAGACTGAACCCACATCTCCTGCATTGGCAGGTGGATTCCTTACCACTGAGCCCCCAGGGAAGCCCCGGGATAGGACAATCCTATGGAAAAAGATGAATAAATTTGACTATATTAAAATTAAGCATTTCTGTTCTTTAGAAGAAACCCTTAAGAGAATGAAAATGTAGGAATTCCCTGGTGATCTAGTGGTTAGGATGAGAGCTTTCACTGCCTGGTACACATTCTATCTCTGGTTTGGGGAGCTAACATCCTGCAAGATGCACAGCATGGCTAAAAAAGAAAAAAGAAAAGGTAAGTAAAGAAGGTGAGAAGCTATTTGAAATTACGTATGTAATGCAGTGTCATTTAAATTAATAAAGAAATATAAAAATGGACAAGAGCCTTTAACAAGCATTTCAAAAATATGACATCTAATAACTTGTTGTTCATTTGCTCAGTCATGTCCGACTCTTTGTGACCCCAGGGACTGCAGCACACTAGGTTTCCCTGTCCTTCATTGTCTCCCAGAGTTTGCTCAAACTCATGTCCATTGATTTGGTGATGCTATCTAACCATCTCATCCTTTGTTGCCTCCTTCTCCTCCTGCCCTCAATCTTTCCCAGCATCAGGGTCTTTTCCAATGAGTTGGCTATCTAATACCTAGTGCACATTGAAAATATGTCAATCTCACTAGTAATCAGGAAAATGAATAATGGCAGACATCTATGTGAATGGCTAAAATGAAAAAAAAAAGACTCGCAGTACTAGGTTTATTAAGACAACAGGAACTCTCCAACACTGTTGATGTAAAATGGTACAATCATTTGGAAAAGAGGTTTTCAATATTCACTTAGATTGAAGATATATGTCATGATGACCCCCAAGTTCAACCATTGGTTATATAACTGACAGCAGTGTATGCCGACCTCCTTCCAAAGACATGCATAAGAGGGCTCGTAGCAAATTATTTATGATAGTTCTAACTCAGAGCTCCTAAACAGTAGGACGGGTAAATGAATGGTGATACAGTCATATAATGTAAAAGAATAAAAGTATGCTAGCAATAAAATGAACAAACTCCAGTATCAGAAAAAAAATGTACATCTTAAATATAACTTTTTAATTGAATGAAAGAAACCTGATATAAAGAATCAGTGTTTCATGATTCCATGGGTATATAGTTCAAAAACAAGCACTACTGAACTTGTTTTTCTTTTTTTGAACTCTAGAAATGTGTGCTCTTATGAAAAACCTACAAAGAAAAATGAGAAAGGGATCAATACAGTGATCACCATAGTGGGGTTAAACTTTAGGGCAGTGGCAGATGGTTCTGAGGCTGGATGCAGGTCTGTATACAGTAGCCTTCCAGGTTTGGGCAATATTCTGTTTCATGAGCTATGCAGAGTTGCAGAGGAATTTTCTCATTCTACAATTTTCTGTAATGATATCAACGTCCCCAGTTAATTTCCTTTTTTCTTTTCTTTCTTTAAGGGATGCATGCAAAATTCCAGGCCCCCAATAAGTGCCACATACACAGTAGCTACTTGATAAGCATTTCCCTCCCTCTTCTTCCGCTGATTAGCTCTGCACAGCTCATCTTAAAAAGCAATGAATAACCTTGGTGTGAACGCACAGCACGACAGACACCCATTCCCAGAAGAAAAGTTGCCGGGAGCATTAGCAGATTGCAGAGACGAAAGATGTTCATTCCTGCCTCATCTGATTGCCTCTTTCACCAGCACCAGAGTTGTCACACCGATGACTAGGCCTTTCAGAGCCAGTGAGCATCTCTGTGCTTCATAATTACTGAAACACATGTGCTAAGTCACTTTTTGCTAAGCCGCGATGAGAATTCTTGGTGTTCAATCGCCCTCAAAATTTCTCATCTCTTCCCTGGGGTGAGGTGCTTTGGTTTAGCAGCTGCACATTGGGATTGCATTTAAATCATTTAAGGTCTGAAGTTCAATATCTCCTAAAAGCAGCCTCCCTTTTTTCAGCATCTCTCTTCAAGCACACCTGGATTTTTTTTTTTTTCTTTCTTTTTTTTAAACTTCAAAGTGAGGGATATCCTCCTAGGAGGAAAAAAGCTTTGGAAATGCATTAACTCTTTGAGGACACCGTATGTCTCTGCTTGCCTCCTTCCAGACTGTTAATCAGTCCTTGGCAGTAGCTCTCTTAAGTCATTAGCCATCCATTTCCCATTTTAGCAGCAGGAGCAGTAACATGGTAAATCAGGTGTGTGGACAGTGAAAAGTCAAAAGTCATCAAGGAGAGTACCTGAAAAGTCAAGGCCGGTTTTACTTTTAAACAATGTATCCCCTATGATGGTGCTTCCCAGGTGGTGCTAGTGATAAAGAACCTGCCTGCCAATGCAGGAGACATAGAGATGTGGGTTCGATCCCTGGGTGGGGAAGATGCCCTGGAGGAGAAAATGGCAGCCCACTCCAGTAGTCTTGCCTGGAGAATCCCATGGACAGAGGAGCCTGGCGGGTTACAGTCCATGGGGTCGCAGAGAGTCGGACACCGAAGAGACTTAGCACAGCACATCCTTTATGATACAACATAGAAGCCCCCTCCGAAATTCCCCCAATACCATGCTGCTGGTCCAGGTGGGGCTAAGCTTCTCACGAAACTATTAGAATTGTGTCTTGTGCTGTGTGCTTAGTCGCTCAGTCGTGTCTGACTCTGCTGTAGCCCACCAGGCTCTCTGTCCATCCGTTGTCCTCTGTCCATCTCTTGTCCTCTCCAGGCAAGAATACTGGAGTGGGTTACCATGCCCTCCTCCAGGACACCGTCCCAACCCATGGGTTGAACCCAGGTCTCCTGCATTGCAGGCTGATGACTGTTTGAGCCACCAAGGAAGCCCAGAATTATGCCTTATGATATAAATTTCCTCAGAATCCTATCACATTGACAAACGTATAACTATGCTATAGATGCAGGGCATAAGAGTCTTTTCTGAAAGGACGTTTTTGTTGTTTGTTGAAAAGAGAGAAAGAAAAGCTAACGTTGTTGCGACTGAAGCAGAAAGGACATATTTTGGATGCCCCAAACAAATCGTATCATTTAATGGTCATATTAAGATCTAACTCATTTATTGTTAATTGTGACTGTCTGTTACTCTGACCGGGCTGGAAGTACAAGAGGTCACTGTCAGTTATCTCAGAATTAAATCAGGAGTTTGGGACAGTGGAAGGGGACTTGGAACAACAGAGGTCATCATACTGAATCAGTTTTAGAAATTTCAGAAAATACCGTACAGAGGTGATAGAACAAGCTCCCATCTGTACTTTTCCGTGATGTAAGGGAATAGCTTTTCGAGGCAATATATTTTGATAAGTATTTGTCAAGCACGTACTGTGAGTCAGGTACTCCCTGGTACTGTCTGAGGACTTCTGAATGGGTGGCTGAGTCTGAGTCACTGCACTGCCTCACTAATCACTGTGCATAGAGTACCCAGGGCCTGGGGCTGTGCACACTAAACGCCACAGGAGTTTGGATGGAGAGCGTCAGGAAACAGCAAGGAGGCTGGACTCTCCCCAAAGTGAATCTGTAGGCCTGCCTCCCAGTGTGCAGGCAGTTCATTCATCTTGGGATGTTGGCTGTAGTTTGCCGGTCTCTGCAACTCCCCTGCTTTTTTTTTAATTCCGCAGAGCCATCTGCAGCTGGTGACAAATGACCCACTGAAGCTGGTGAACGTTTTCCACAGCTCTCCTCTGACTTCACACAGCTGTGACAGACGGTGTCCCAGCGGGTCGGCCCAGCTCCTCTGCCAAGAGGAAGTGTCGCCACGACGGTCCCCACTTCAGGTCTGGGGCTCAGCTTCTGTTTGCTCTCACCAGCCCCCCTTCCCCCTCAGGAGCTACACCTGGCTGGAACTTGGCAACAGAAGTTATTGACTAAAAGACTGGAGAAGCGTTTACTGCTCATGCTATAAATCTAAAGGGGATTCCAGGGGGTTGAGCTATCATCCAAGCCAACCTTCACACTTTAGAGAGAGAGACTCTAAGGCACAAAAATGGAAGGTCATGCTATTAGTTGGTGAGGAGATAAGACTGGTCCCTGTCAGTGCTATTACTGGTTTGGGTTCCTCATGTGATTAGTCACGTATTTTGTTGGCTACCCATGAGATTTGCTGAGCAAAAGGGTATCTGCTTTGAGGAAACTTTCTACTTAGTACTTAGTCCCACGTGATACTCCTGTTGGTTATTATTGCTGACCTTTGGTCCATTGTGTTAAAAATGTTCTTAGGCTTTTTAGATATATATGATAATGTACGCTTTGTATTTCCAACCAGACTACCTCACCCAGCAGTCAGTACCAGAGGCCATAGAGAGTAATGGGAAAGACTTTGGGTTTGGGGCCTGACACATCTAAAGTCAAAATCTGATTTCTCATTTACCAATTAAAATGATCTTTACCTGTCCTTCAAAGATAAAATGTTTTCAATTTTTGTGAAGTCCCATCTATCATCATTTTAAGTCTATGTTTTTGTGTCTTGTGCAAGAAACATTTGTATAATCCAAAATCACAAATTTTTTAAAATATCTTATTCTAGAAGTTTAGTAGTTTCAGCTCTTATGCTTAGGTCTGTTATCCTCTTGGAGTTAATTTTTGCACATCCTGTGAGGTAAGGGTTGAAGTTTACTTTTTTCCCTCCAGATATCCAGTGGTTTCAGAGTAATTTGTAGAAAAGACTTATTTCTCACTGAATTACCTTGGCACCTTTGTTGAAAGTCAGTTGTCTGTAAGTGTGTGGGTTTACTTCTGGACCCTAAAAAGATTTATGCCACACTGTCATGCTTACTTACTGCAGCATTGTTGTAACTTTTGAAAGGAGGTAAGGACTCTAACCTTACTCTTGATTTCACGATTATATTTTGGCTGTTCTAGGTCATTTCCCCTATTCATATACATTTTAAAATTAACAAGTCAATTTCTCCAACAAAGTCTCTTAGGATACCATTGGAACTACATCTGTATACCCAATTTGGGATAATTGCCATCTTGCTAAACTTACTAACCTCGTGGTCTTCTGACCACAAGGATAGTATAGCTCTCTGAAAGAGTTTGCATAGAATTGGTATCATTTTTTTCTTGAATATGATTTTCAATTTCTTATGATAGAATTCACCAGGGGAGGCATTTGGGCCTGGAGTTTTCTTTGTGGGAAGATTTAAGTGACAGATTCAGTTCTTCAACCACAACAAGGGCATTTGCCTTCTGCCTCTGTGGAGACTGAGCTCTGTGCTGCTGCAGCTGCTGACCTCCAACACCCCTTGGAAGGAACTCAGGGTGGAGGGTGAGGCACTCTTGCCCCAGGGGAATTGGTGGAACAGGTCTTTCGATAGATGATCCCAATCCTTGCTTCTCTTCATATCTAGAAAAGCACTAAATTCCTTCATGGTGACATCTGCTCCTTGTGACTAGCAGACAACCTTTGTAAAGTAAGGGCTTGATTACACTGAACTCCCTCTTCATCAAAATCTTATATATCGACCTTCCCCAATTGTCTCTTTGGAGTAATCTGCCATAGCTATCTGAGGTGCTGTCTCCTGGGTTGCAGTCCTCCTTTTGCCCCCAAGAAAACTTACTTGCAAAAAAAAAAAAATCAGTTCTTAAGTGATATAGGGTATTCAAGTTTTTCTTCTTTTTGTATTTCCTGTATTGTAAAAAATTTATTCATCTCACCTATGTTATTCCATGTGTTGTTATATTAAGTTTTTCATATCATTCTATATTCTTTTTGATGTATTTAGGCTCTGGAGTGTGGAGAAGGAAGTGGCAACCCACTCCAGTATTCTTGCCTGGAGAACCCCATGGACAAAGAAGCCTGGCGAGCTACAGTCCACGGGGTTGCAAAGAGTCAAACACAACTGAAGCGACTTAGCACGCATGCATACCCACAGGCTCTGTAGTGATATACCCTCTTTCAATGTTGATATTTTGATGTGTGTTTCTCTTTTCTCCTTGATTAGTGTGGGTAGATGCTTATTAATTTTACATATGTTTGAGATAACTAATTTTTGGCTTTACTGATTTCTGTCTATTATATTTTTGTTTTCCATTTCATTGATTTATTCCTTTACCTTTATTATTTTCTTCCTTTCACTTAGTTGGGTTCCTCCTTCTCTTTGTGTAATTTTTTTTAAAAGATGAGAAATCAGGTAATTAATTTTTAGATCTTTACTTTTAACATAGGCATTTATAGGCATCACTGTCTCTCTGAACACTGCTTTAGCTTCATCCCATAAATTTTGATACCTTATATTTTTATATTTCTCTTCAGTTTTTTAAGTGGTCTTGGGTATTTGTGTGTATATATATATATATATATATATATATATGTTGTCACATATATGTATATATAGAGAGTGTATTGAATATGTAACATTTCATATTTTACTTACAAATCATCCTATATCACTTTCTGTAAGAAAATTTCAACCTTATAAAGGAATTAATAGCTTTTTTTTTCAATTATTCTTTTCCAGTCACATCAATATGCCTCAAAAAGCAGGAACAGTAAAACTTTACTCTTTAAAAATGATTTTGGGTTAAACTGATAAGCTGCCACCTAGGAGAGAAGTCAGTTTGGTATTCTGTCAATGAATGGGCTGACTATGGGAATTGAGGAAAACAGTTTTGGCTGCGGCAGAATCTCAGGAAACTTTATGAATCTGAGTGTGACATATCGATGGCTGGGCATCTCTGTGTAACGTCTGCAGGGTCTTCCATCTGTACCTCCACCTTTGGTCCCTTCTTTCATCTGAATGTCTTGGGAGGGACAGCTGAGTTCAATAAAAAGGCCGTGGAGATGGTGGGTCGATGGTGGGTCTGCTTCCCACAAGTTGTTAAAAGTTGAAAAGAATTTCCCCTATGATTAAACTTTAATCTCCTAGAATTTAGTTTAAAAATTATTTATTGGAATATGTTATGGCTATTATACAGCTTATAGAATATCTTTAGTGGAGAATGTGAAGGTGGAAAGAACATATATACTATAGGCAAACAGCTCAAGCTTTACTTATGTAACGAAGGTCAGGAGATTGGACTTTCCTGAGCTTTAGCTTCCTCTCTGGTGAACAGAAGTGACACTTTCCATGTTATTGCTTAAATTTTTTTGACATAGTTTAGATATCAGACACGCATATGTCAAAGCTGCTATTTTTGTTGTGGAAACTTCCAGTTCGGTTCTTAGACTTGCCTGCTTTTGAAGCCATCCCTGCTTTGTAGAATTTCTCAGTGACTATCTCTTTAGGTGGAAATCCTAATGGTACACTCAGGAGTGAATTGACAATGCAGGGGACAAGCTGTTTGGCTACACTAGATAACAGCAGATTTTGGAAGCCACGGGGGCACTGTCATCGTAGGCAGGTGGCATGATGTAGGAGTTAAGAGCAGGGCATCTGGAGCCAGCTGTGATCCTGTACAAGTTGTGTATTTTTTCTCTGTCTCAGATCCCTTGTCTTAGAATGAAAATAACATCATTACCGTTATTGACTGTTGCAGAGATCAAAGAAAGTAACATGTAAGTATGTGTAAAGCAGTTATATTAGTGTTTGGCACATAGTAGGCACTACGGAATTGCTAGAGATGATGGCAATCATGATGATAATGAGATGACAAATAAATTTCTATTGTCTGGTTATATGTTGTCTTTTCCTTTCATATCTATTTCTAGTTTTCTTTTCAATAAATTAGACCATGTGACAAGCAAGTAAATTAAGAGAGACATGGGTGACATTTTGGAGAAATCCTTGACTCAGCTGGGAGGTGGGATTTAATACTGAACAAAGCAACTGGCAGAGGGGACAGGTCTGCCCTGACTTGTGCGAAAGCACAGCCACGAAGAACAGGGGCAGAAAGAGGATTGATGGAAGGGCTAGCATGTTTGAGGCAGCTTCATTGTTCGCTGAGAAACCCCACTGGGAGGAGAGATGAAGGGTCTTTTCTTGTGGTAACTCTCACTATCCCAAAGAGAAGAGATAGGGAATAAGGGGAAAAGGCTTAAAAGCTTCCCGCATATTCCTGAGGGATTCGGTTTCTTCCTCAGCTCTAAGGCCTTGGGTCTTGCTCAATGCCTAGCCTTGGGACTCAAGAGAAAAACCAGTCAGCTGTGCTTCTGGAAACAGGCAGCCTGAAGGGGGCGGGGTGACTCTGGCACAGCTAAGACCCTCCCAGGGTAGATGGTCCCGTGTGGTTTCCAGAACCACAAATCCTCTCCATGACTGGGAGGCAAATCAGAAACCTACATAGCAATTAATGAACCAAGACAAGCTTCACAGTGGCAGGCTAAGTCAGAGGCCAGGGCACAGAGACTGGCAGCAGAATTCGAGGAGAGAATTAAAAATGTATGGTAATCATTGGTGAATAGAAATGGAAGCAGAGAATATCACAGATGACCTAACCTAATTCAGCCACAATCTATGGCTGCTCTAGTTTTTGAAGGTTTCCATTGAGTCAGGTCTTGGTTTGAAGATATGTTGTTAAATCACTGTAAATTGGCTTGAAAATCTTATTTTCTCCTAAATTTGAAAGCAGATTTGAGAAATCTATTTACGATTGTTTGCATTATTTGTTAGTGATTTCTTGTTCCTTTTTTGTTGGACAATATTTAAGTTAAATAACTTAAGGAAACATTTAAAAAAATCAAGAAGTTTCATGGAGAGAGAACTTGACAACTTTGAACGACTGTCTCAGGTAGGCTTACCCCTCTCCCCCCCTCAATTTGGGCCAAATTATTCAAGATATCCTTAGCATAAGCTGACGGTAAATAGGAGTGGAAAAAGCAGCACCCTGTTGAGGAGAACAGTTATCTTTCTTTGATCTGTTGTTTTACTTCTGTTCTCTGAAGCTTTGTCAGAACACCACGAGTGAAAAATTCTAAGAGCTTTCTCTCCACTGTTGTGGGCAGAATGAGTGGGCTCACCTCTCCTTGGGGGTCATTTGATGTGTCTGCTAGTTGAGGTTGGTCCTCCCATGACATATTGGAGTGAAGAGAAGTGGATTCCAACACGGTGGTGTCAATAGTCTATGACTGAGCCTTAACTCCGCTGCATCATCCCATAGATAGGGTTGCTGCATTGTTTTACTGAGCAGAAAAGCTCTGGTATTCAAAGAGTAGTGCATAATTGAGCCTAATGTGAATGTGAAAACATGCACGCAAATCACTTTATAACAGGGGGCACTCTTTCAATGGCTAACTGAAGCATAAATGGAAACTTAGTAGTTGTGAATTGTAGCATCAGACACCACAGGAAAGATTTTTTAAATATCTGATGCTGGGAAAACAGATTAAATATTTTGGGCAAAAAATTAAATTATTTAGGTTACATACTAAACCAAAAATTAATTTCATGTAAATTAAATAATAACTACAGCTGATTGTGTGTTTACTATACATGCTATATTTTAGACATGTTATTCATTCAATATGAACAACAACCTTGAGAGGACACTATTAACACTTTGGGGCTTCCCAGTTGGTTCTAGTGCTGAAGAACCCGCCTGTCAATGCAGGAGAGGTAAGAGACATGGGTTTGATCCCTGTGTGGAGAAGATCTTCTGGAGGAGGACACGGCAACCCACTCCAGTATTCTTGCCTGGAGAATCCCATGGACAGAGGAGCCTGGTGGGCTACAGTCCATAGAGTTGCACAGAGTCAGACACGACTGAAGCGACTTGGCAGGCACACACGTTATCACCACATAGGAGACAGGGAAATAGACAGCCCATCCAAGGTCGCTCAGCCAATAAAGGGCAGGGTCAGTATCCACACAGTCCATCTTGATGAAGAATGAACACAGTGCACACCTGAATGGACTTCCCTGATGACTCACGGGACTGCAAGGAGATCCAACCAGTCCATCCTAAAGGAGATCAGTCCTGAGTATTCATTGGAAGGACTGATGCTGAAGTAGCTCCAATATTTTGGCCACCTGATGTGAAGAACTGACTTCTCAGAGAAGACCCTGATGCTGGGAAAGATTGAAGGCGGGTGGAGAAGGGGGTGACAGAGGATGAGATGGTTGGATGGCATCACTGACTCGATGGACGTGAGTTTGAGCAAGCTCCGGGGGTTGGTGATGGACAGGGAAGCTGGGGTGGGGGTGGGGGCTGCAGTACCTGGGGTCACAAAGAGTCGGACACGAATGAGCGACTGAACTGAACTGAATGACTCGTGGAACAATGAGAAATCAACTCGCAGGTATTTATCCTTTCATGACTGGGAAGGATTTTTGTAAGCATAAAGTCATTGAAGAATCAACTGAAGAAAAGACTGATAACATAAAAATCGAACATAATGAAACTAAATCTAAAATCTGTAATTCCAAATTTAAGGCAAATTAGGCAAACTGAGAAAAGTATTTGAAACATGCATGATAGCTAAATGATTGTAGGTGTTATTTAACATATTCAATACTCTAAAAATCAACAGTAAGATCTCAGAGACATGAGCAAAATTCAAGGAAAGATAATTCAGAAATGAAATGCAGATGGCAATTAACGTGAAAATATTTTCCAACACAATGCAATGCAATTTATCACCTTCAGACTTGAGAAAAGATGCTGTGAAAAAGGCATTTTCATATACTTTTTGTAGGTTTGTAAAGTAAAAAATATTTCTGGAAGGCAACTTAGATATAGGCATCAACAGCATAAAAGAATTAAAATGTTTTGAACTTTTGACTCCACTTCTGGAGTTTTTTTTTTTTTCTATGGAAATAGAATTATGCATAAACTAGGGTGTCAGAGAATTAAATTTTTGGTGAAAAAATTATATAATGATTCTCTCAGTTTATTAATCTCTAAAATGAAAATGATACATTTTTAAAAATTAATTTTTGTTGTAGTTGATTTACAATGTTGTATTACATTCTGCTCTATGCAAAGTGGATCAGTTATACATATACACATATCCACTCTTTTTTTTAAAGATTTGTTCCCATATCGATTATTGAGGAGTACTGAGTGGAGTTCCCCCTGCTCTGCAGTAGGTTCTTACTAGCTATCAATTTTATACATAGTAGTGTATATGTCGGGGAAGGCGATGGCACCCCACTTCAGTACTCTTGCCTGGAAAATCCCATGGACGGAGGAGCCTGGTGGGCTGCAGTCCATGGGGTCGCAAAGAGTTGGACATGATTGAGCGACTTCCCTTTCACTTTTCACTTTCATGCATTGGAGAAGGAAATGGCAACCCACTCCAGTGTTCTTGCCTGGAGAATCCCAGGGACGGGGGAGCCTGGTGGACTGCCGTCTATGGGGTCGCACAGAGTCGGACACGACTGACGCGACTTAGCAGCAGCAGCAGTGTATATGTCAATACCAATTTATACTTCTTTTACCTTGCTAACTATAAGTTTGTTTTCCACATCTGTGACTCTATTTCTGATTTGTAAATAAGTTCATTTATACCATTTTTTTAGATTCCACATATAAGCTATATCATACGATATTTGTCTTTGTCTGACTTACTTCACTCAGTATACAGTCTTTAGATTCTTCCATGTTATTGCAAATGGCATTATTTTGTTCTTTTTTATGGCTGACTATTATTTTGCTGTATATATGTACCATTTCTTCTTTATCTGTGAAACTAATACTGATGGACAAATCAGTGAGATATAGGGGTGTGAAAGAGTTAGCCTAGTACATGGAAACTATACACTTGTGATTTATTGCTTTTTGTTCATTGTGTTGTTGTTTTAATCATAGCTTTATTTATGAGCAAAAATAGTAGAAGTAAATATGAATGACTATTTAAATATACATCACATATTCTAAAATGTAAAAGGCAGCTATCCATTTGATTATAATTTACACTGTACTCATGAAAGGAAACAAACCAAAATGATAATATTGTTAATCTTTGAAGATTTATTGGTATGCTTTAAAAAATCTTTTTCTTAATTTTCTAGCTTTTAAAAAAATGGAAATACATTTCCTTGCCATTGTCAAAACCCAAGCATATTTATAGGTGGGGCAGAAGGTGAGAAATCAATCCTAACTTTAGCTTTCCGAAGCAGAATTGATAGGAAGACTGCAGCTGAGGGTGTCTGGCTGTAGTGGGGTGGAGCAAGCTCCATCTTGGTTTCTGTAGGTGGAGGCACACTGTGTGAGACTTGAATCTCTGGACGTTGATTAAATCTTTAATGAGAGAAGCTGGAACTCTAGCACATTTATTTTTCCATGAAGAATTGGAGAAGCCAAAGGGAAAGAAAGATGCATCTTTCAAAGTCTCCAAACTCAGTGGTCCAGGAGAGATGGTTGGTAGTAAGGGAATATTTTTAGATTCTTACTACATGCCCTACATTCTTAGTCTTGGCGGCAGTTATTCAAGGCATGAGTCCTACTTTTAAATTTGGCATGTTGTGACTTATAAACTTAAAGGATCTAGTGAGCAAAACAAGAATGACACTCACACACACACACACACACACACACACACACACACACATAACACATGCATACTGTAGGATTTGGACTGAGAAAGAAAGAAGAAAAGAATCGGTGGTGTCAAAACCAGAGGGTTGAAATTAGGTGTATTCTGTCTTCTAGGTTAGAAGCTAAATGTTCAAGAAGAGTGGAAGATTCATGTTGGATTCATTTTCAATTACAGATACGGGAATAGTATAGTTTGAAATATAAAATTATACTTTTATTTTTTTATAATTCCTCATGTAGCACTATTTCCCGATTGCTGCAAGAAGGATAGATATAGGTAGGGATGTTAGGATGGGAGCACAAAAGGAAAAAATTTACTATTTAAATTTTTACTAAAAATGAAGCTTTTTGTCTCCACTGTGAGAAAAACATTCTAGGATTTACTGACAAAGATCTTTCTGAATTGCAAAAATCTGCCCTTTCCTTGTCCAGAGAAGAGCCGAGGAGACTTGGATCACAGAGTATTCCTTAAGCTATAGCATTGGGAAAGTTGAGGAAGTAAACTAAGGAAGGATTATAGAGACTGGAGGAGGAGGCAGCAGATTTCTGTCCAAAGGGTGGACATGCATGGAAGCCTGAGAAGAAACTAGGTGAGGTGCCCCCTGTTTCCTTTGAATGAAACAAAAATCCCCTCTTTCAGGTCTCAGCCACAAGATGATGGAAATCTGACCAGAGTCCCAGACCATTCTTTGTGTCCAGTGTGGTCCAGGGGCAGCAGAAAAGCAAGAGCGGAGGGAAGGGGATATCTAGACAGATTCACCTGCAAAAGAACCCCAAACCCTATGGCCTGCACAGGGTTTGCAAGGGTCCTGGTGGCTCAGATGGTAAAAATTCTGCCTGCAATGCAGGAGATGTGAGTTTGACCCGTGGATCAGGAAGAGCCCCTGGAGAAGGAAATGGCAACCCACTTCAGTATTCTTGCCTGGAGAATCCCATGGACAGAGGAGCCTGGCGGGCTACAGTCCATGGGGTCGCAAAGAGTCAGACACAACTGAGCATCTAAGACTTTCACACTTTTCTGATATACCTAGTGTTGAGGGTATCTATGTGGGTGGGTCAAGAGGACTAGTGCCCATCAGCAGCCTAGGTGTAGAGATGAAAAGGCTACAGAGCAGCCCAGGACTTCACAGCCAGAGGTACGCGTGTGAGGGTGTGCTCCAGCGGCACATCCAGCAAAGTGTCTACGCATTCAGGTGGGATTGAGTGTTACTGGACTGGCAACCAGGCAGACAGTCAGGGCTCATCCCGGATCCACTTCTCAGTAGGCAGCAGTGAAAACTGCTCAGGAGCAAAAGTAGGCCATCTCCATGACAGTGGACATAGGGAAGCCCCAGACAGAGTCCCATCACGGTGAGAAGTCACACTGTGCTGGGAAGGGCACAGAGGTGAGGAAGGAAATACCTGCTGAGAAGACCTGAACCCGATCCTACAGGGGCTGCGAAGTTCCAATGGGCAGAGGGTTTACCATGGGCATAGTGGTTCTTTTTTTTTTTCCCTGCGTAGTGGTTCTTAACCGTGGCTGTATGTTAAAATCACCTGGGAAGCTTTTAAAACTCCTTATGGCCAAGCCCAATTAAATGAGAATCTCTGGAGGTAGGATCCTGGCCTTAGTCTTTTTAAGAAATCTTCATGTGATTCAAAATGGCAGCTAGATTTCAGAACCGCTGCAATGAGGAAAAAGAAATCTGAAGGACTTTTTAAAGGAAGTTATCTTTAATTGGCAAGTTTAGTTTAACTTCGTTTTTCCTCCATTGCTGAAGTTGTCCAGAGCACAACTTGTCTAAAGAAAATCAAAGAAAATGAAAATAAAAGTCCCCATATCTGCATGAGAATATCTTCTGCCCTGCTCCACATAATGAAAATGAGCTAATGCAGCCCTGGGTGCTTACTATTTGCCACCCATCAGTTCATGTGTTTTATACCTAATAATTTGTTTAATACTCATGACAACGTAGGAAGTAGCACCCTTAATATTCCTACTTTAGATAAGAAAACAGTCTTAGAAGGTTAAGTACCTTTTCTGGTTTCATCCAATTAGAGCCAGAGCAAGTATTCTGTTTCTACATCCTATTTTTTGCCCCACCAGTTAGTACTGTACATCACTCAAGTGATGCAATATCCTTCTATGCTCTACCGTGTGATGGAAATCTCTGCCCTCAATTTACAAATTGAACTAAAACTTTCACAACTATTGTGTGGCTTTTTTAAAATGACAGTATGTACTTCTATTAGTATGCATTTGTTTATGCCAACATCTATCAAAAGTTTGTCAATTATTCTAGGGAAAAAAAATAAAACTTTCACATATCCTGGTCATGGTCATCATTTTTATTTCTGCTAGTATTTTTTCAACTTTCAGAATATTAGAATATTACTCAATAATGCTAGCCTGTTGGTCTTACTTTAATGGTGCCAAACTCAAATGTCACCACCTCCTTGAAGCCTTTTCCAGCTGCAGAGGGTGTCAAAGGATGAATCTCTTTGCTGTGTTGACTGTCACAGATCTTTGCTCTTATTTCTTTTATCACATTCGTACACAGCCCATATTATGTTACTGCTGCTGCTGCTAAGTCGCTTCAGTCGTGTCCGACTCTGTGCGACCCCATAGACGGCAGCCCACCGGGCTCCCCCGTCCCTGGGATTCTCCAGGCAAGAATACTGGAGTGGGCTGCCATTTCCTTCTCCAATGCATGAAAGTGAAAAGTGAAAGTGAAGCCGCTCAGTCGTGTCTGACCCCTAGCGACCCCATAGACTGCAGCCTACTAGGCTCCTCCATCCATGGGATTTTCCAGGCAAGAGTACTGGAGTGGGGTGCCATTGCCTTCTCCATATTATGTTACTAGATAGTATTATTATCTTAACACCCCTCCTTATTTTTCTACTTAGTTCTTCTAATACATATTTCTTTGGGTAACAACTATCTAGCTTCATATTTCTTAAATTATTAACACATTGTCTCATTCATGTTCAATACCATATATTTTAGTTAAATGCCATGGAAATGGTTGTAATTCAACTTTAACATATATAGGAAAATGGTTCCCCTTCAGAACAATAAATATTGCAAATATAGAATTGAAAGAATTCCAAATGGAAAATATTGAATGCAACCTCTAGCTAAACAGGAAAACTCTAAGGTGAATAGGTCAAAGTACTTCATTTTACTTTTTATTTCTTGAATAACTTGAGGTACCTTCAGCTATTTCAAAATTGTGTGTCTCTCAAAATAATATGCTTCAGACTATTTGTCTTAAGCTGCCATATGGGAAAAGACAATTTTAGTTGAAATTTCTTGTTCTTCCATATTCTCATGACATATTCTCCTTTTGAATTTCAAAAGGCAGCATTGTCAAACTTCACCAGACAAATACATATTTAAAAAGATCCCATGATTAACAGGGATAGTTTTTTTCAATATTTAAAGGGTTATATTTTTAACTGAACTGACATTTCAATTGCTACCTTCAGATTGTTGGGCTTTTGTCTATGAAAATCGTGTTTGGGTTTTTCTTGGGGCACAAATACTGTTCACTGTGATTTCTAAATTCCTATTTCTGGGTTGTCGCTGGTAAAGAAACTGCTTGCAATGAGGGAGACCTAGGTTTGATCCCTGGGTTGGGAAGATCCCCTGGAGAAGGGAATGGCTGCCCACTCGAGTATACTGACCTGGACAATTCCATGGACTGCACAGTCCATGGGGTCAAAGAGTCGGACATGACTGAATGACTTTCACTTCACTTCACTTCGGGATCCAATTCATTTTGATTTCGTATTTTCTGGATATTTCCTGCCTTAAAGAAGTAACAAAAGGATATGTGTTTTCCTTTTCTTTTACCTTTTGGTCTTTGGAATTAATGCCAAAAACATATCAAGTTTAAGAGTAATTTCCCAGATTTGTGCACGTGTGTGTGGATAAACTGATATTGAACCAACTGGTGCTGAATTGGCTGGGAAATAACGCACTTCAAATTTAATATCTATATGAAGTCACAGATATTTGGTAAAAAGACAGATTAATCACCTAAAAGTCAAAATTTTCCTTATGACTTATGCTACAGACCAAGAATAAATTATTTTAACTTCTGTAAATCTCTGCATCACTTTAAACATTTTAAATCTTCTTCTGCATTTTTCTTGTACTATTGATGTGCCTTTCAGAGATAACTATCCTACTAAAGTTTGAGGAATATTTGCTAACTCTCTGAAGACAGCAAGGGCTCAATGGTATATTTTGAATTCTAGTTCAATTACTTTATGATAAGGAATTTTCTTTATTTGCAAATGAGTGGTGCCAGTTGAAGGTAGAGTTCAGCTGTTTATATACTAACATGCAGCAATTATGATGAAACAAAACTCATTCTAGAACTCTGCCGTATCTATGGCAACCAGAATTAAATGAGTTCTCTTAGAAATACAAAAAGCCACCCCAGCAGGATAGAGTAAATATTATCTCTTACTGATTTATGAAGGTTCCAGATGATGAAAAGTGGTTAATATATTTCTGTCATGAGACACATTTGTTAGGGCTTCTCTTTATTGATAGAGCCATTGTCTATTTAAATAATGTCAGCCAGATATCATTAATTTTTACATCTTTTTTTCCAATCACTTTTGCATTCGTTACAATAAGCTCTCAGCCTTTCCATTATTTTCTGTATTTTATTTGGGAGTAACAAAAAGAATGCTTGACTTAAGGGGCATTTTTGATTATGTTTGGCTAAAATCTGACTTGACCAAAGATTGTTAGTACAAATGGGCTGTACATTTATTTGGTGAGAGAATTAGTTGATTTTGATATTTCTTTTCCACTTGCCTTTGGACAAAACCTACAAATCTTGGCTTCACGTGGCTGGTGCTTGCAGTGGGATTTGTTGGAAAAGGAAAATTAAACTTTTGGTAATTTGTTCTGTAAGTAGACTAATTTAAAATTCAATTCAAGTAATAATGTGAGGCTAAAAAGGAACAGCATTATGTAGCAAGATTAGAGTTTCTGTGTCCCAGAGGGTTTACTGTGCAGGTGTTAGTGGGACTCTGCCTGCAAAATACCAGCACATACTGTACCCACTTCTGCCTTTTCCCTAAAATCAACTCAATACTTTGTGTCTTGATTAAAAGGAAAAGGTTACTGTGGATTTTTTTCCCTCCAAAATACTGACAGCAGTTATTAAGAATGGAGCACCTGCAAACCAGGGTGTAGGAGGCAAGACACACACCATGGTCCTAAGACCTTTAGAACTTGCTGTTTCATTATAAGTATTTTCCCCTGACTGTTTCTAGCCACGTTGTGTCTCAGTGGGAACGATGTGGTGGTAAGTAAGGAAATGTGTTTTCTCAAACCAAATTGCTCAGTCATAGAAGCAAAGCAGAGGCCTGTGACACACTGGAAACTCTAAGACACTTACCTAATTTTCTACTCTTGCGTTCTCTTAACTTCTAAAAAGACTGAACTGCTAGGTTGAACTTTTAGGTGTGTATATGTCTTAAGAACTGGGGTTTATTTAGCTTGCCTGATCTGTCTGATTTGTGACTAGTTTTTCCCTGTTACTACAAATATAAAAATTCCTGAAATAAACTACAGTCAACCTAAACATTTGCCCAAGAAAGAAAATAATAGAAGAACCAGAGGCTTGCATTCACTGCTCCTGATGCTGCTCTTGCTGAAGTTTCTGAGTTTTATCAGGGCCTCTGTCCACCGTGTCAAAGCAGTCTCCTAAATGCCATTGCAATCTGATCCTTTCTGCCTGTCTTTCAAGGATCACAGAGCTCCAAAGTTTTATAGGCATTTTTATTACATTTCACAGCATTGCCATGTCAGGTTGACATTCTGCTTCAAATCACAACATATGAGAATTGGAGGGGATTTCAGAGATCACCTAGTCTAAGCTGTTCATTTTGCAGATAAGAAATTGAGGCTCAGAGAGGTGAAGTGAACTGCTCAAGGTCACACAGCTCATTAACAGCACAGTTGGAAAAAAGACCCACGCTCTTCTAACTCCTAATCCCAAATTCTTTCCATCAAGCCTCACGACCTTAGATTTTCTCTTATGTCCAGAGGAAGGCACTTCCGGTCTACCTTTAGCCCATGAGCCTACAGACAGAAGGTAGAATTACCCATTCCCAAATCAGAGCTTCATTACTCTCCATTACATATCTTCTCAGTTTTAAAGGGAAAAAAAAACTAGCCTGCACTTTTTGCTTTTATATTCATTATCTCCTCTGTGTCTGTTAGTTGCTCTCGTTTTTTGGTAATGCTTTTACTGATTAACTTGGTCTCTGCAATATAAAGTGGTGAAATGCATTATCCTGGGTAAATGTGATGTTATTAATGTGTTTTATTCTAGTTATGGGTCATTATTTCCGATAGATGTAATCGTCCCAGTACTGAGACCTAGCAGGTGGTCTCACTAGAAGTTATAACAGTTTTCTTAATGGTCTGGTAAGAATGTCATTTGCAGGGCAGCAAGGGCAGAGAGAAATTGGTCCCAGAGCTAGCTTGCTTCTATACTCATGCCCAAGCTTGAGCAAGCAAAAGTAAATACATATTTTCCTACTGATCAGCTGGGTATTTTTTCTGCCTACCTATTTTCAGTAAAAGTCATGAGGATCTATGTTTATTTATTTTTTATTTATAGCCTCCCCTCCCCCAATACTACTAATAAACCTGGCATGCTTTGCTTTTCTAATTCTTAGAGGAGACAGGTCTCATGGCCTCCTGAGAGGAACCAACACCCATTCAAGCAATGAGAGATGATTAAATCCATTTGACCAGGTGAAAGACAGGCTGCTGGGAAGCAGAAATCAAGAGACAATTTTTCCATTAGAGGTAGCTTACTCTTGAGAGAAGCTATGATAGCTATTGATGAGAGAAGTAGAAGTTGTATATTTAAATGTTAACACCTTAGTGTAAGAGGCATGCATGCTAGAAATTATTAAATAATGATTTATTATTAAAGATGTATTATTAAATAATAGCACATCTTACTATCAATGGCATTTTTAGGTTCAATAAGATACAGCACTTAGCCATCATTTCATAAAACTAAATATATCTAAAGCTAGGAGATTTGGAGAACTAGTTTAGCTTCTTCATTTTATATTTGAGAAAGTATGGCTGGAGGAAACTAAGTTGACCTTGATTACACAGCATTCTTATTTATGAAGGTGACAAGTCAGGTTTTAGAGGTCACCACTGATGACTGTTCTGAACCTGGTTTATTTAAACAACATACTATCATTTTTGTCCATACAGTGAGATTCTTTATTTCTTCTAATATATAAGAATATGTGTAATCTAACAAAGTAAAGTGATAAAATTGTTCTTATATTTAGGAAACTCCCAGGAAGCATAAAATCATGGCTTTCCAACAATAGATTTTGAGTTCTTGGGGGAGATGGTGAGGCTTCTTAATATTTTAAGAACTATCATTTTTGGGCAAGGAAAGGATAATGTTCCTTTAACATCTAGAGAATTTCAGATAAACAACACAGGCAATAATTAGTGGCCTTGAGAATAAAATAATGTAGCTTAACTTCTTTTCCACAGTGCTATCTTCTATCTATAAGTATTATGAACATTCCTATGTTTTTAATCTTGGCAGTGAGTCAAAATTCCTCCTACTTTCCCTTTTTTAATAGTGATTTTAATGTTTATCCAAACAATGCACATATGTACTTCTGAAATCAAAAGGTATAAAAGGCTTAAAAATAAGTAGCATTCTCTTTTCCTAGACTTAAAACTCCAATATTGCCCAGAGAGAGACACCATTGTTTTCCTAGCCATTTCCTTTGGCATTTCTAAGTTATACCTATTAGTTCAGTTCAGTTCAGTTCAGTTCACTCAGTTGTGTCCAACTCTTTGTGACCCCATGAATCACAGCACGCCAGGCCTCCCTGTCCATCACCAACTCCCGGAGTTTACTCAAACTCATGTCCATTGAGTCGGTGATGCCATCCAACCATCTCATCCTCTGTCATCCGCTTCTCCTCCTGCCTTCAGTCTTTCCGCACCAGGATGTTTTCCAGTGAGTTAGTTGTTCTCATCAGGCAGCCAAAGTATTGGAGCTTTGGCGTCAGCATCAGTCCTTCCAATGAATATTCAGGACTGATCTCCTTTAGGATGGACTGGTTGGATCTCCTTGCAGTCCAAGGGACTCTCAAGAGTCTTCTCCAACACCACAGTTCAATATCTATCAAGTAATAGATTAAGACATGACTTCTTTCTTGTACAGCCATATGTTTCTTAATCAGCTTTATTGAGGTATAATTGACCTACAATAAATTGTGCAAATTTTAAATGTCCAATTTCATAAGCTTTGGCAGGTGCACTGACTTGTAAAACTATCGCTCCAATCAAGACAGTGCATATACAATTCCCACTCAGAATGCCTTTGTGCCCCAACATAATCTCATCTTGCCTCTACTCCCTGTAACCCCCTCGCCTTCCCCCTGACAATCACTATGGTGATTTACTATCACTATAAACTAGTTGACATTTTCTAAAATTTTACATAAATGAATCATGTAGTAAGCAGTCTCTTTCTTTCTGGTTTCTTTCACAAAGCATAGTTATTTTGAGACACATCCATGTTTTTGCATCTATCAGTAGCTCATTCCTTTTATTGCTGATTAGTATTCCATGGTATGAATATGCTATAACTTGTTAATTTGTTTTAATTATTTACTGCACATTTGGATTGTTTCTGGTCTTTGACTATTGCAAATAAAGCTGTTAACATTTATGTACAAGACTTTCTATGGAAATGTACTTTTATTTCTCTTGCATAAATATCTAAGAGTGGGATGATTTTGTCATATGGTTTATGTGTGTGTGCTCAGTTGCTGCAGTCATGTCTGACTCTTTGTGATCCTATGGACTGTAGCCCAGTAGCCCACCAGGTTCCTCTATCCTTTGGATCCTATAGTCAAGAATACTGGAGTGGGTTACCATTCCCTCCTTCAAGGGATCTTCCTGACCCAGGGATGGAATGCATGTCTCCTGCATAGCAAGTGGATTCTTTGCCCAGTGAGCCACCTGGGAAGCCCTTGTCATAGAAGTATGCTTTTCAAGTGGTTGTACTATTACTATCTACATCCTTATTTTCAGTGTATGAGAGTTTTGGGCTTTCCATATCCTCACCAACACCAGGAATGATCAGTTGTATTTTAGTCTCGAATGCGTGCATGCTAAGTCACTTCAGTCATGTCCAACTCTTTGCAACCCCATGGACTGTAGCCTACCAGACTCCTCTGTTCATGGGATTATCCAGGCAAGAATACTGGAGTGGGTTGCCAAGCCATCTTCCAGGAAATCTTCCCCACCCAGGGAGCGAACCTGTCTCTTTCACATTTCTGTCTCTTGGATTGACAGGAGGGTTCTTTACTACTAGGGCCATCTGAGAATCCCTTTTTAATCTTAGATGTTCTAATAGGTGTGTAGATGTATTTTATTGTGATTTTTAACTTCCTTTTACCTAATTACTAATGATATGAAATAGAATCAATAATATGACAAAATGAGTGCAACACTCATCTTGGGCACAAAATCTGAGAGGATGCCAAGAAACACAGGAATCACAATAAATTGACATGTACACACTACTGTAGTTAAAATAGATAATGAGCCAGGACCTGCCGCAGAGCACAGGGAACTCTGCTCAGTGTTACGTGGCAGCCTGGAGGGGAGTTTGGGGGAGAACAGATGCATGTGTGTGTGTGACTGAGTCACTGCTGTGTACCTGAAACTATCACAACATTGTTAACTGGGTGTACTCCAGTATAAAATAAAAAACTTTAAAAAAGATAGATAATAGTTAAAAACAGAAAAATACTGAAAAATACCCACAATGAACAAAGTATCAGAAAAATAAATCAAGACTGAATTGATATTACTGACTTTTCCTTTTGCTTCAGCCTCCAATATGGCATGGTGCTGCACATATTGGAGAACTTTTGCATGTATTTATTTACTATCTTTATTATATCCTCTTCACAAAGAATCTATTCAAATCTTTTTTTGCATGTATTTATTTACTATCTTTATATTCTCTTTATGAAGTATCTATTCAAATCTTTCACTCTTTTTTCTTTAGATTTTTTTTTATTATTGAGCTTGTGATTACTAGTTCTTCATTACATATGTGTTTGCACATATTTTCTCCCAGTCTGTGGTGTATCTTTTCTTTTTCTTAACAGTGTCATTCAAAGAGAGAAATTTCTTATTTTAGTGAAATTAAATGATTGATTTTATTATTTTCTAACTTTATGAATTGTGATTTTGATGTTGAAGAAAACTTTGCTCAACCAAAACTCTCAAAAGAGTTCCTGCTATCTTTTCTAATGGAAATGTTATAGCTTTAGGCTTTATAATTAGGCATATGACACATTTTGATGATTAATTTTTGTATAGATCAAAGTTCTTTTTTTTGCATATGATTATCCAATTGTTTACCTGCATTTGAAAAGACTGTCTTTTCTTCATTGAAACATCTTTGAGAAACTTGCTTTCTTTCACAGAATTTTGTTATTCTTCTTCAGAGATATTTTGGCTACTTCAAGTAACTGATCATTCCATATGAGTTTTAGAATCAGTGTGTCAGTTTCTATAGAAGAGGCTGCTCAATTCTGACTGAGATTGCACTGAATCTGTAGATCAACTGGAGAAAAATAATGGAAACAGTGGCTGACTTTGTTTTTCTGGGCTCCAAAATCACTGCAGATGGTGATTGCAGCCATGAAATTAAAAGACGCTTACTCCTTGGAAGAAAAGTTATGACCAACCTAGATAGCATATTAAAAAGCAGAAACATTACTTTGCCAACAAAGGTCTGTCTAGTCAAGGCTATGGTTTTTCCAGTAGTCATATATGAATGTGAGAGTTGGACTATAAAGAAAGCTGGGCACCAAAAAATTGATGTTTTTGAACTGTGGTGTTGGAGAATACTCTTGAGAGTCCCTTGGACTGCAAGAAGATCCAAACAGTCCATCCTAAGGGAGATCAGTCCTGGGTGTTACTTTGGCCACCTGATGCGAAGAGCTGACTCATTGGAAAAGACCCTGATGCTGGGAAAGATTGAGGGCAGGAGGAGAAGGGGACGACAGAGGATAAGATGGCTGGATGGCACCACCAACTCGATGGACATGGGTTTGGGTGGACTCTGGGAGTTGGTGATGGACAGAAAGGCCTGGCGTGCTGTGATTCATGGGGTGGCAAAGAGTTGGACACGACTGAGTGACTGAACTGAACTGAACCAAATCTGATCCATGGTGGTGGTGGTGGTTTAGTCACTAAGTTGTGCCTGACTTGTGACCCCATGGACTGTAGCCCACCAGGCTCCTCTGTCCAGGGGATTCTCCAGACAAGAATATTGGAGTGGGTTGCCATTTCCTTCTCCAGGGGCTCTTTCCCACCCAGGAATCGCACCTGGGTCTCTTGCATTGCAGGCCAATTCTTTACAGACTGAGCTACGAGGGAATCTCTTCTGATCCATGAACATGGTTTATCTATTTTTAAATGTGTTCTTTGATTTCCCTGAGGACTATTTTGTAGTTTCCAGTGCATAAGTTTTGTACATCCGTCAGATTTATTCCTATAAATTTAATACTGTTTGATGATATTGTGTTTTTAATAACTTCAGTTTTTGATTGTTTGTTGCTGAAGTATAGACGTGCATTTGATTCCTATGAATTAATTTGTATCCTGTAATCTTGCTAAACTTATTTACTAGTTCTGATACCTTTTTGATAGAGCAATAGAATTCTTTTTTCCATAAATGATCATACTGTCTTCACATAAAACACATTTTACTTCTTCCTTTCCAGAATGTATGTTTTAAATTTCTTTTACTTGCCTCATTGTGCTGGCGGGAACTGTCAATACAATGTTGAATAGATGTGATCAGAGGGAACATCTTTGTTTTATCACTGTTCTGAAAAGGGAGTTATTCATACTTTTACCAATAAGTATGTTGTTGGCTGTAGGGTTTTTTTCTTTCTTTCTTTTGTTTTTTTGGAGGGGGGACCCCTTCTGTGTCTAGTTTGCTAAGAGTTTTAAATTAGAAATGTATAATGGATCAGCCATGAGTTTACTTCATGTCAATGTATGGCAAAAACCACTACAATATTGTAAAGTAATTAGGCACCCAACTAAAATAAATAAATTTATTAAAAAAAAAAAGAAATGTATAATGGATTTTATCAATTTTTTAAAAAATTATTGAGATGATCATAAGTTTTTTCTTATTTACTTGTTAATATGATAAATTATACCTAAGTATATTCAACTAATCTTCCATTCCTGGGATAAACTCTACCTGGTTGTGAGGTCTTATCTTTTCTACATAGTGTTAGATTAGATTTCCTAAAATTTTAAAATGATTTTTGCATTTATATTTATGAGACTTACAGAATTATAATTTTTTTAAACATTTTTGTCCAATTTTGGGAGAATATACTGGCCTCATAGAATTAACTGGGAATTGTTCCCTTTACCTCTGTTTTTCTAGAAGTTTATATAAAGTTGGTATTATTATTTCTTAAAAGTTAGCTAGAATTCACCAGGGAGGCCATCTGGTCCAGAGTTTTCTGTATGAGGAGCATTGTAACCTAAAGTTCAGCTTAAAAAAAAAGGTAAAGGGCTATTCATATTATCTATTTCTTCTTCAGTGAACTTTGATAATTTGTGCCTTTTAAAAGCAGTTTTTACATTTCATATAGGTTGTCATCATTTTTTTCTTTAAATGCTTTTAGAATTTATAACATTCTGCTTCTTTCATTTTTCACATTGGTGATTTACTTCTATTTTTTATTTCTGATCAGCCTTTTAAGGTATATATCAATTTTATGGATCTTAAATAACCATGCCTGGATAGCTCAGTCAAGAGAGCATATTTGCCTTTTTATTGTTTTTCTGTTTTCTATTTCATTCATTTCTGTTCTAATCTTTATTATTTTTTTATTTTAATTTGCTCTTTTTTGAGTTTTTTTAAGGTGAAAATTAAGGTTATTGACTTGAGACCTTTTTTCTACTGTAATCTAGTTTATTCAGTGCTATTAAATAAATGTTATTACTGTCATTTAAGTACTACTTTAGCACCTTCAAACTTTGATATGTTGTGCGTTCATTTGAATTTCATTCAAAATACTTTATACTTTTATTTCACTGTTTTAATTGTATTGTTTATCCATTAGTTATTTAAAAACATGTTATTTAGATTCTAAATATTTCATGATTGGCCACATATTGATTAGTTATTGATTTCTAATTTAATTATATTGCCATTAAAGAGCATAGGTAGTTTTAACACTTTTCAAATTACTTAGACCTCTTTTATGGCCCAGAGAGTGTTTCATAAATATTCCGTTTGTATTAAAGGACTGTGTGCTGCCATTGTCAGGTGGAGTTATTAGGTCAAGTTGATTGATAATGTTTTTCATGCATTCTTTATACTTATTGATTTTATGTCGACATATTCTCTCAATTATTGGGAGAGGGGTATTGAAATTTCTAACCAAAACTGCAGAATCTAGACTGTTTTTATCCTATGGCTGTTATTTCCACATAATACATTCATTATGTTGGGCCTGGGGAAGACAGAGTTTGAAGAATTCAAGCCACTCTTAAAACTTTTGGACCAGAAATGGCATATTTGGTTGACAAGACATCATCACATGGTCCAAACAAGGAAAGTTGGAAAATATGGGGGAGGGAGGGTCACATGGGGTGGTTGGTAAGCAATAACCATATTTTCCATTATAAATTTTACCCAAAGTAGCAAGTGAGAGGACTCCCATCTTTATCACAGTGTGGTATATAGAGATGACTACATTGACTTCTATATCATAAATTTTTAGACTATCTGATGCCTCAAAATGCACATCTCAGACCTCAGAAAGGACTTTATAACTTTTAAAATATAATTAAAATTCTAATTTAATGAAACCTTTGAAATGGAACAGAGTCATTCCCACCTTAAATGTTAATCACTCAGTCTTGTCGAATTGTTTGTGCCCCATGGACTGTAGCCCACCAGGCTCCTCTGTCCATGGGATTTTCCAGGCAAGGATTCTGGAGTGGGTTGCTGTTTCCTTCTCCAGGGGATCTTGCCCACCCAGGGATTGAACCTGGGTCTCCTGCATTGCAGGCAGATCCTTTACTGTCTGAGACAGCAGGGAAGCCCCATCTTAAGAAACAAAATAACAATGAACTATTTTTTGTCCTTGTGTACCAGTTTGATGATTGTAATATGTAAATAATTATATGTAATCTTTACAGAAACTATATTTTTGTCCCAGTTTCTAAGATTTTGACACTGAACCATATACATACAAGTAATTGATACGTGGACAAATAGTTAAAATATTAGCCAAATTATTCTTTGGACCCTCATGCTACATCCATCTTATGATAAAGTTCATCTTGTAGGTTTTCTGTGTTACTACTAATAGGAGTTTATTGTTTTGCTCAATTACTGGAAAGTAGATTCAGGGAAGGAAAAAAAAAAGATAAAAACCACTTACACAGTTGTGTGACACTTGTGCTTCAGTTAAGTGACAGTTGTGTTTCACTTGAACTGATAAATGTGTGTGTGTGTGTACTCAGTTGCTCAGGCATGTCTTACTCTGCAACACCCTGGACTGCAGCCTACCAGGCTCCTCTGTCCATGGGATTCTCTAGGCAACAATACTGAAGTAAGTTACCATTCAGGGGATCTTCCTGACCCAGGGATCAAACCCATGTCTCCTGCATTGGCGAGTGGATTCTTTACCACTGCGCCAGCTGGGAAGCCAATAAATGTATATGGTAAGCAATAATTCAGGTATCCCCAGTAAATAAAGTTATGTGATCTGTTATAAGGGTATTAAGATAGCTACCTTTAACACTTCAGAAGCCTATCATGAAGGAAAAGATTATGCTGGTTATGTGTGGCTCAAAATGAGGCCACAGATAATCTGTTTCTATAGCACCATGATTGAAACATACACATACATAAATATACATATAGGTATTTATATATGTATACATATACAAGGAACAGTGGTAAAGAATCCGACTGTCAGTGCAGGAGTTGAAAGAGAGGCAGGTCAGATCCCTGAATCTGGAAGATCCCCTGGAGAAGGAAATGGCAACTTACTCCAGTATTCTTGACTGGGGAATCTCATGGACGGAGGAGCCTTGTGGGCTATAGTCAATGGGGTTGCAAAGAACTGGACGTGACTGAGCATACATGCACACATGCACACATATGTAAATTATAACTTATCAAGTAGATGTTACATATACACATGTATGTGTGTGTACAGATATACATGCATAAAAACATACATGCATGCATATGTATGTATTTTCCATGCTCAGAAGATTCTTAGATTTCTTAATCCCCAAACTGCTATGTAGGAGAAAGAATATCTCCCTGAAGAATCAGCACCTTGAATGATTTAGAGCTGATTCTTCCAACCTTTAGTGGATGCTGTTTTGCCAAGAGGAGCTAGAACTCCGTCTTCCCATTTATAACCTCAGGATGCCTCACCTGTGAGGTATGGCTATCATGATTCTGTTAAGAAGGTAAAAGACCCATAACTAAAAATCCTCAAGCAGGAGGGAGTTACTAAGATCTTTCACATAAGCAATAGAAACATAATTCTCTTTGCAAAGGTCAGATTGAATGTTTTTTATTTCATTGCAAAAATACTGAGTAGAAAGAAAGAAAGAATGTGAGACACAAATTAACCTTGTCAACATGAATAGAAAAATCAGCAGGGATGAATTAGGTACTATTCTATATTGAGCTGAAATCTCTCTTCAATGTTTGGTCGTTTTGCTTAACTTTTGTTTCATTTTTAAACAATCAACTCTCAAGCTTCAGTGTACTTGAAAAGTTTAAGTACAGTAAAAGTGTTGATAGCAAGGTAGACATGTCAGAACAAAAGAGTGTTAAAATTGACAGGAAAAATGATCTTCCTTCTTGGACATTTTAGTTTCAATTTCTCAACTTTCTATCATATATATATATATATGTATATCTTTTTGAAGTATTTAATTTCCCTTCTTCCTTCCGAGTTGACATTTTGCTTTCTCCTTTCCTTCACAGCCTGTTTAGATGTCCCCCTTGTTTTTGTTCTATGCAATTAACACTGAGCAAAGTCGGGTATGGTACTGTGCAACTTTTATATCTGTGAATAGAATGAAAATCTGTGTCTGCTCTTTCAAGCTCTGAGAGTTTGCACTTGATTTTAGGGCTTGACAGTCACCTTTCAGCAATTCTGTTTTCTAAAGGTAACTCCAAGCCAATACCGTGTGTAGAATAGAATCAGCTACATACACTGTATAGATTACAAGGCAATTAAAAGTGGTTTTAGAAGTATTTTCTTTAGGAGAATACCAAAAGCATTTCATTAAAGAGAGATTCATGATCTTGTTTGAAAAAGGGTCCTTTACTGTGATAGATGCGTGAAATGATATAAGATCTTGCATTTCTCTACAATAGTATCTATCTCCAATTTCCGTCTCGATCTCATCTCTTTTTCTTTCTCTATCCTTGGAAAATGGGTTGGTGCACAGTGCCCTTGGATGTGAATTCAAACCAAGTCAATGACTGCAATCATATTAACGAACCAAGGATAAGGACTTGACTATCTCCTCAACCTATGTGTACTGACATTTTCAAAGGGATAAGTTCAGGTCCAAACTAATGGAGCTGTAAAGAAAGATGCACACATTTGTAGCCACAGGGCCTGTACTATGTTGTTGAATTATACTGATTTAATTCAGTTAGGGTCATGGTCATAGTTTCAGTAATATCTTGGCTGCTTTTTTTGTCATTAGTAAATAGAATGAAAGAAAACTCATAAAGTGAATTCTTTTATGTATTATTTTTCAAAGGAAAAAAAAAAACAATATTCAGACTCTAAGAACTGAAAACTCCTGAAAATGCCAAAGCTTTAGGTGGAAAACCAATGTAAAACATAAAAGGTTCCGTTTATAAGATTGAATTGGAGATGGATAGGAGGCATGCACGTAGGTATCTTGGTCTGTGATTTTGTAGATTGCCCTGCCATTGTTGGCATCTTTATGGAGACGTTTCCTTGATGACTTCTTTTCATAAAGAAATAACACAACATATAACAGTATATCCTTTGCTTGTGGACTTATCTGAGTGAAGCAACTGACGAATGTGCTATGCAATTTAATATGCCTTCTGTTTCTCTTTGTGTTTTCTTGCTATCTCTGCAACCCTTTCACCTGGCCCCACATTTTCTGCAATGCTCCTTACCCCCAGTACACCCAGTGCTGTGCTGTGCTTAGTTGCTCAGCTGTGTCCGACTCTTTGTGACCCCGTGGACTGTAACCTGCCAGGCTCCTCTGTCCATGGGATTCTCCAGGCCAGAATACTGGAGTGGGTTGTCATTCCCTTCTCCAGGGGATCTTCCTCACCCAGGGATTGAACCCAGGTCTCCTGCATTGCAGGTGGATCCTTTATCAGCTGAGTCACCAGGAAAGCCTGGCACACCCAATATACACACCTGGTTTAGTTCACCTGCTTCTTCACTCTTCATTCCTCATCCTTGATCCACATTTCCTCCTCTCCCAGCCCACTTCTTGACTGTTCCCCTGACCACAGAATCTTCTGCCCACTTTTGGCAACAATCTCATATACTATCCAGACTACTAGGGAAATGAGAGCAGATGACCCTCTGTTTAGAGAAGTGCAGCGTGATGCAAAATAGGAGATGTTTTCCCGACCACCCAGATGTGTATACAACATGGATATCCCAAAGAAAGTAAAAATTATGTGGCGTATTTTTGAAATTTGGGAAAATGGAGAGAATCAGTCTGCCATATCTCAGAACTCCTCTATGGGGAATATAGATGGTAAGAACTGAAGCTCCAACTGGTCCCTGAGAATTGAACAAGATAATGAGAGCTGAGACATAAAAGGATCTCGACTAGAAGCCAGGCTAAACTGGGAAATACCGCAAGAGGCAAGAGTCCTTACAAATTTATGGTGCCTATCTTATCAGATCAGAATTAAGAAGCTTCTGATAAATCACCTTGAAATATTCATTTATAAATGAGAATAAAGCTTGTACAGAGAAATACAAAATTTTGGCAGGAAGTTTCTAAGCAAGATTAGTAGAGATGGGATTTCCTAAGTGAGAAACACTCCTTTTAGTTCCTGCGGGATGAGTGTGCATCAATATAATTTTTCAAATTACTCACCCAGATTTTTTTAAAGTGTTTTGGGAGTATAGTCCCTTTTCTCAGTAATTTTGTTAGCTTGACAGCTTTGCACATTCGAGGAGCCCCATGGTGCCAAAAGAAAGTAAAAGGCACTATTATTTGTCTAGCACTCAGTCTGTGCCTGCGCTATGCTAGTTCTAGACCCTTTTATGGGAGAAGGCAATGGCACCCCACTCCAGTACTCTTGCCTGGAAAATCCCATGGACGGAGGAGCCTGGTGGGCTGCCGTCTATGGGGTCGCACAGAGTCGGACATGACTGAAGCGACTGAGCAGCAGCAGCAGCAGCAGCAGACCCTTTTATTACTACTGTCTTCACAATAACCCTACCAATGGAGTGTTATTCTCACTGTTTGAATGAGGTTCAAAAGAAGTTGTTGGTGGGGTGACTCACCTCCATCAGGCCGACAGTAGAGTATGTCAGAAATCTTTTTACACAACATATGTCCTGAACATAGGGGTTCTGTACAACATTCTCAGCGGTTTTGATGTAGGAGGTAGATGTAGGTGATGTGGGAGATAAATGTCCCGATTGGACATTTACAACTAGCCTCCTGAGGCATTTCCTAAGGCAAGAGATAGGTGGGCCCCAGTTGAGGAATTTACAATCAGCCTCTTGTTTACAAATAGTTGGTCCTTGCCTCTTGCAAACATCTCAAGGTAATAATCATGGCAAAGACAAAGAGAGAAAGAAAAAAAACCCTGTTAGAGTAAAGGATTAAGAGGTCTTCCGCTCTCCAGTTTTTAAGACAGGGAGCTACTACACATGCGCAGAAAGACTCTGAGGGTCAAAAGTCAAGGGATAACGCCAGGCTTTAGTGAGTCTCACTCCTCCGCGGAGCCTTCACTTTAAGGTCCAGCCTGGATGAAGAACACGCCTACACCCCAGCGGGGTGGTCCTGGGACGAATTACTGTGGGGTGGGGTGGGGAATAAAGCGAGATGGTTGGCCCGAGGGGAGACAGAGTCTCGGGAAACTGCCACCGTATAAAGGATTTAAACTCCCCAAAGGCGTGACTCTCTAAATTCACCTGTGCGCCTTTCCATGTGTATTTTTCTTTTTTTTATTCAATTAATTTATTTATTTTAATTGGAGGCTAATTACTTCACAATATTGTAGTGGTTTTGCCATACATTGACATGAATCAGCCACGGGTGTACATGTGTTCCCCATCCTGAACCCCCCTCCCACTTCCCTCCCCATCCCATCCCTCAGGGTCATCCCAGTGCACCAGCCCTGAGCACCCTGTCTCATGCATCGAACCTGGACTGGCGATCTGTTTCACGTATGATAATACACACGTTTCAATGCTACCCTCTCAAATCATCCCACCCTCACCTTCTCCCACAGAGTCCAAAAGACTGTTCTTTACATCTGTGTCTCTTTTGCTATCTCGTCTATAGGGTCATCGTTGCCATCTTTCTAAATTCCATATATATGCATTAGTATATAGTATTGGTGTTTTTCTTTCTGGCTTACTTCACTCTGTATAATAGGCTCTAGTTTCATCCACCTCATTAGAACTGATTCAAATGCATTCTTTTTAATGGCTGAGTAATATTCTTTTCAATAAACTTTTTACTTTACGCGTTACCTTCTGCCTCCTCATCTTAATTCGCTCTTGACTAGGCAGGGAAGAACTAGGGACTCTAGCCCTAACTGCTGGCGCCTATGGTCCAGTGGTTAGGACTCCTGGTCTGGGAAACTTAAGACCTTTCTTCCATCACTTCCAGCCACCACTCACTGGTGCTTGCTGAAAGCTGCCTTTTATTGAGGTCATTGCATATTTTATGTTAAGAAAGACTACTTTTTCCAAGTGGAGGAATTTACATAGTTTGAATTACAACACACACACAATTGAAGATTAGCTTTTCCTGGGAAAATTATGTCCCACTTATGGTTTAGAGTGGGTTCAGCATGATTTTTACTTCTGTCTGTCTTTATCTTAACTATTTCACCTCTCATTTACGCTTTCTAACTGAAATGAAGGTTCTTGTACACATCCTGTGCTCTGAAACCTAGAGATTGGCAGGTGGATCTCCTCTGTGATTGTCTTCACCTCTACAAGCTCACAGGCCAAGCCCCTATCCTGGAGCTGCTCAGCATCCTTTCACTGAGGTTTTCCTCTTGACTTCACATAAAACACCAGATGTGAGCTGCTTGAATTAAAGTGGGTTGGAAAGAAAGGCAGAAACAATGTTTAGCCAAATCACATCCTTGTCTCAAATCTTTGAATTAATTTTGTCTGTTTTATGTTGCTGGCATTGGTACTCTCTTCCCGTTCAAATCATTCGAGTGTGCCTCACTGTCGAGCCGTTGTAGGCTTGGATTCATTTTTCTTCTTAGCGAGTCTTGGAGAAAAAAGTCCTCCCTGTTGGCCCCTTCAGAAGTTCTTTCTGAATTTTTGGCTAATTCAAGAACAGGATAACTAAGCCCAGTGAGCCATTCCTACTACATATGCAGGTGCTTGCTACACGCACATCTGAGATGTGTACAAGAACTATAGGTGATTCCTTTCACCTTGAGAATCAGCCAGGCCAATGTTAGGTTTCTAAGATTTGTTTATTTTGGAACAAAATAACGACACACACAAGTGCACTAGACCCTGAGTTTCTGGAAGGGATGGGACTCTCAGGAGGGGAGGAACAGTTGCTTTCTCCCCACCTCCACAAGTCCCATGGAAGGCCCTGTGAAGTTGCTGTGGACATGTGGGACTTGATGGATTGACTGTGCTCTCTCCAGAGCTCGCATATCATCTTCTTTACTGATCTGATTGGGAGACATGTTTGCCTGTTCTTTCAACCCTGATTCTGCAGGAGGTGATCCATTCGACATTTCCATTTGCTTACCACATCTCACTCTGGAACTGAGGCATCATGGATCAATGGGACAATAAAATGAAGTAGAAATTTCAATGATTCTATTTCATGAGATCAGAACTGCTTCTAATTCTTGGGAAAGGAAGGAACAAAGGTGGTCTTTAGGAAGCCTTCATGCTGTTGACTTAAAAAAATAGTCGCAACCTAAAAACTGAGTGTTATGATATATTTGGTAGGAATTTTTAGGACTTTAAGCATGGGAGATAGCACCTCAAGTGACTGGGAGACTTCCAGGGAGGCAGGGGAAGGAGTCAGGTTGTATAGAAATTTATAACAAGAGGCAGGTAGTCTGAATATCAAAAGATTATCATTAATTAAAGAAAATAAGATAGCTAAAGTTAAGGAATTTAGCACTTTTTTATGGGAAGATGTAAGAGTCTGGGATTTTTGAAATCCTTTTTTTTTTTTTTTTTTTTTTATTTTATTTTATTTTATTTTTTTTTTTTATAAATTTATTTATTTTACTTGGGGGCTAATTACTTTACAATATTGTAATAGTTTTTGCCATACATTGACAAGAATCAGCCATGGGTTTACATGTGTTCCCCTTCCCGAACCCCCCACCCACCTCCCTCCCCCTCCCATCCCTCTGGATCATCCCACTGCCCCGGCCCCGAGCCCTTGTCACATGCATCGAACATGGAATGGTGCTCTGTTTCACATATGACAATACACATGTCTCAATGCCATTCTCCCAGAACGTCCCACCCTCACCTTCTCCCTCAGAGTCCATAAAATTGTTCCATGCATCTGTGTCTCTCATTCTGTCCCGCATATAGGGTTATCGTTACCATCTTTCAGATTCCATATATATGCATTAGTATACTGTATTGTTGTTTTTCTTTCTGGCTTACTTCACTCTGTATAATGGGCTCCAGTTTCATCCATCTCAGTAGAACCGGTTCAAATGTATTTTTTTTAATGGCTGAGTAATATTCCATTGTGTATATGTACCACAGCTTCCTTATCCATTCATCTGCTGATGGACATCTAGGTTGCTTCCATGTCCTGGCTATTGTAAACCAGAATTGAAAGAGACGCGTGTACCCCAATGTTCATCGCAGCACTGTTTTGAAATCCTTTTATTTTTTTAATATGTATCTCAGATATCTGGGGCCAGTATCCTGCATTCCCTCCTCCCCTGTCCCTAACTCCTCAGTACTCACTGTGGGGAGTGGTTGATGACTGTGGATTGTGAATTGTTTTTCCTGGGTGCCCTCCAGGCTTAGAAATTCACACTTGGGGGACCTGAATCACTGATTGCTATGACTTCTTTGTTTACTGATATTGCAGGAAATATTCCATTACTCACTGTTGTGCATTGATTGTGTCTTCCAAAATTCGTTTGTTGAACCCTAATGCCTAAGGTGATGGCATTTGCACGAGGGGCCTTTGAGAGGTGGTTAGGTCCTGAGGGTGATTACTCATAACTGTGATTAGTGCCCTTATGAAAAAGCCCATGAAAGGCCCCTGCTCCTTCTACCCTGTGAGGACACAGTGAAAAGACAGCCCTCCTGAAATTAGGCCTTTTTCAGGCATGGGATTGGCCTGATCTTTGACTTTTCAGCTTCCAGAACTTCCAATGACAAATGTCTATTGTTTAAGACAGTCAGTATATTGTATTTTGTCATAGCACCCCCAAAGGAATTAAGGCACTTCCCATCTTGGAAAACCCAAAGTTTTGTTATAGGTGTAACTATGCCAGGCCACTAAGGAATCACCGTTTAGCCAACTTACTGGTGAGGCACAAAGGCTTAAGACACAGTCCAAGCATTATAATTAAAAGTTGTTTTGAATTTGGGAAGCACTTTCTATGTTAGAAAGAAATCTATAAACATTTTCTCATTTTGCACATGTGCAGACACAGAAGGTCCCCAACTTATGACTTTTTGATTTTGCAATGGTGTAAAAGCCACACACACTCAGTAGCAACCATACTTAGGATTTGTTTTTTACTTTTGAACTTTTCCTGGGCTTGTGATGTGTGGTACATACTCTCTGGAGATGATTGGCAGTGCCCGCAGCTCATAGTTTGCCACAAGAACATGAGGATAAACAACCAATACATTTATAACCATCGTGCACGCGCCCATTCTGTTTTTCATTTTTGTATGGTATTCAATAAATTGCATGAGATATTCAATACTTCTTTATAGAATAGGCTTTGTGCTAGATGATTTTGTCCAACTGTGAATGTTCTGAGCATGTTCATGGTAGGCTGGGCCTTTAAGCTATCATGATGAGTATGTTAGGAGCATTAGATTTTTTGACTCAAAATATTTTTCCTTTAGCAAGTTTGTTGGGGTATAATTATATTGTTAGTAGAGGAATATCTGTGTAAATATGAACATATATGCATGGCAATGGGTCCCAGAGGGATATAGAATTCCTATGAAATACCATCTGTTAGGTTGTTGTAAATCTAACTAGTTTTCAAGGAAGTTGGCTGGGTTGACTAGTGGAATCTAACTCAAATATCAAATCATTCCCTCGAAAAACACATAAAATTCCCATTAACTGGTATTTTAGTGGAACCAAGGATAAGAGTTTGGGGAAAGATTTTACTCAGAGGAAGTTAAAGTTAATGATCAAGAAGATAACTCAGTCCACAGAAAGTTGGGAGTGAGCTATTAAAGGCAAAACTTAGCTATGATTATATGGATAAGAGGAATAAAATGCAGTCTGTGTTTATTTTCATCCCTAGAGAGACAAAAAAGACAGAAAGAAAATGACTTTTGGACTAAAACAGAATCTTAATAAAAGCCACAATGACAATAAATTGGAAGCAGAGTTTAATTATTGTTTTTCTCTGCATGAGTCGTTCTTGGCCTTCTTTGTAAACTTCCTAGCACTTAGTTTAGATTCTTCTTTTATCCTTCATCTGCTGATGTTATTTACATACAGAATTGTGATGTGTGTTATCCTATTATTAAAATAGAACTGGGTTTTAATTAAATATCAATTCAGGATCACAGCTTCAAGCTACTTGCCAACACTGATGGTGATCAATAGATGTTGAACAAAGAAGATAAATGGATTTTCTGAATAGCCCAATATTTTTCATTCCCCTCTGTTCCTTCTCCAATTTCTCTGCTTTCCTATTTTCCTCTAGATTTTTTCACTCATCCCCCTTCTCTCTTCCTCCACCTGCTTAATTTTTCATACACGGCGTATATTTAATTTCCTGTGTGCTTTTCACACATTCTGTAGCGTGCATTCAAACATGGGGAACCGGAGATGTTGACTGCCAGATCATCAAGTTTGCTAATGCATGAATCTACTTCCAGTTGCCAGTTCCCTTGGATTAAGCATCTTTGAAATGTTTCTATTATGTGCTTGTTTCAGAATTATAAAATGTTATTTGCTTGATTGTGTATTTATTTTACAACAATTAATTCACCCTGAGCGTTTATTTGGAAAAACCAATGCTTGCAAGAAGTAAACACTTCTAAGTATTCCTGAATATTATATCTAATTATCCTTTTATTTTTGTAACTCTACATCATTCCCTTCCAAGTTTAGCATTTTGGTCAATTTAACTCTTGCAGAAATTAAAGCTCCTTGTGAGAAATGTTGCTTAGGAAATTTCAGAACTGTGGATTTGAAAGGACTGTGCTGAATTGGATATATGCTTCGTGGAATGAAATCTTTGTACATTATAATAACAAGGTCATGATGGATTTGTATTTTTGCAAGACTAACTGAATATAATAAGAATTTAAAAGCAGTTCAATATCACATGTGGTAGTAATTCACCATCCCATCAAGCCATGAATATGAGTTTACTTATGGCCTGAATGTGTACAGTCCACAAAATTTATGGAGATAGTAACCCAGACTGTGTATGTAAAGGTTGAGGAAGCTCTACTGTCTTATCCCCAACATATATGCGCACACATGTATATTTGTGTATGTGGTAACTATACCATAAAGGAATTCGAGATTTTAAATTTTCTTCTCCTGATTAAGAATATGAGTTCTTTAAAATTTCTCAGTTATCCACTTCTACCTCTTTCTGGGGAGGCGTCCCTGGTGGCTCAGACATAAAGAACCTGCCTAAATGTAGGAGACTGAGGTTTGATCCCTGGGTTGGGAAGACCCCTGGAGAAGGGAATGGCAACCCCCTCCAGCACTCTAGTACTCTTGCCTGGAGAATTCCATGGACAGAGGAGACTGGGAGGTTACAGTCCATGGGGTCACAAAAAGTCAGACACGACTGGGCAACTAACACTCTCACTTTTCACCTCCTTCTAAGTGAACTTTCTTCTTTCTTCTCATCTTTCTCCTTTGCTTGCTTAGGAAGATTTCTATTTATCTTTGCCTCTATACAAGCAGTTTCCAGAGTGAATTGCTGACTAACTCCGCGTACTTCTGCTTAGGCTTGTTCTCTTGACTTTTGTGCATAAGTACTATTTCTTTAAGAAGCTCACCATTTTACACACCCCTTATCCTGCAACTGAACATAGGGCTCCTAGCAGCCATGGTCATGATTTCTGCCCTTCACTGGCCTCTATCTGATGCTGTTGTTTTCCTCACCGCTACTCTGATATACAGCGACTGATTCTCTTCTCTCTTTCATCCTCTTCCTTTTCTCTTGGGAAGAGTATTGGGAAACATGTCATAATAACATTTTCATGAGTGTGGCTGTTGAGGGAGGCTGGCCTACACTGCTGGGGTGGTGCTGTGTGGACACTGGCTGATGTGCGTGGATGGAAATTATTCACGAACTTGCTTGATAAGCAAACCTGTGACTTGCCTCCCTACTGGCCAATATGGCTGCAGTATATTTTAATGGTTTGTGAGATGAATGAAAGTGTGGATGAAATATTTATGTGCAATTCTGAAAGATTCAGTTGAGCTAGAAAGCAAGTGATTTCTTATAGCCCAATGACTCTCTCTCTCTCTCTCTATATATATATATATGTGTGTGTGTGTGTAACAAGGAAAAATGGTGGTATAAAAAGTACAAACTGAGGAGTCACAGGAACAGAAGAAAAAACATCTTATTGAGGAAAGCAAAACCTGAGAGAATAGAAGACTAGGAAGGAAAGGCATGAAGATTGAATGAGGATGTTAAAAAAAAAAGTGCTTTGGGTCCTTCCCTGGGGGTCCAGTGGTTGAGAATCCACCTTGCCATGCAGGGAACATGGGTTCAATCTCTGGTCAGGGGACTAAGTTTCCACACACCACAGAGCAACTGATCCCTGTGCCACAACTACTGAGTGTGTGTTCTCCAGAGCCTTCAGGCTACAATTGGAGAGTCTGTGCCCCATGATGAAAGATCCCACATGATGTAACAAAGATGCTGTGTGCCACACCCAATGCAGTCAAACAAAAATAAATATTTTAAAAAATGAGTTTTGAAAATAAGGCATAGGAGATAATGTTGGAAGTCCTAGAGATAATTTTTTCTGCTACCATAACCTTTGAAATAGTAACTAAATTACATATGATATTTAAAAACCAATCAGTGGTTATCAACCAGATGCAGGATTGAATGGAAGAGAAAACTCTGGAGGGGAAGTAGAGTAGAGCCTTGAGACACAGTGAATAAAACAAATGCTACTCTGTCCATGGAATTTTCCAGGCGAGAAGAGTGGGTTACCATTTCTTACAACAGGGGATTTTCCCGACCCAGGGATGGAGCCTGCGTCTCTTGCATTGGCAGGCTGATTCTCTACCACCAGCACCACCAGGGAAGCCCGTTAATGAAACAAATGACCGAACACAATAAATAGTCAAGTTGCTACTTAGGGGAGTGTTGAGGGTTGAAGTTACATTAACAAATGTAACTTGTTCTTTACCAACTTTGCTGTCTAGATAGTCTGACCTTCTGAAATCCTAAACTTCCTCTGTCCAGCCACCTTGGTCAGTTGTCAAATAGGATCCCAGCTGTCTGTCTCCCCCACAGAGTTCTGGGCATGCCCATGCTCATGATTTCTCCCCTTCACTAGTCTGTATCTGATGCTGTTGTTTTGCTTTGAAATGGTAACTAAACCACATGTGATATTTAAAAATCAATCAGTGGTATCAACCAGACTGCAGGATTGAATGGAAGAGAGAACTCTGGAGGGGAAGTAGAATAGAGCCTTCAGACAGAATTAATGAAACAAATGCTCCTCTGTCCATAAACTTTTCCAGGCAAGAAGAGTGGGATACCATTTCTTAGAGCATGGGATTTTCCTGACCTAGGGATGGAGCCTGTGTCTCTTGTATGAGGAAAGAGACATGAGAGTGTCATGTTATCCTAGAGAAATACTCTCCAACTCTTGCCAAGGCAGGATTCTACTGAACTGGACTGAATGTTAATCAAATAACAAATTAACTCCTTTATGGGGGGTGGGGAGGAAATAAGAGGTATTGATGAGAATGATAGAATACTCCTGAAGTCCTTAGAAGAGGTGCTCTGCACTCAGTCACTCACATTAAGACTTTTGCATGCTTCAGGATCATTCTTTGCAGTTCGATGTCCAATGATGCTCATTTTGGAGTAGAGCATTTCATAAAAATACAAAACTTGTTTGAACATTACTGACATATTGGCATATTTCTTTTCAAAAATAGAAATGTGCTGTTGGTGAGAATGAATCACCTTATAAAATGAGTCACCAAATAGCAGGTTAATAGAGCCATTTAGAGAAGAGCAGAAGTAGCTTTAAATATGTATAATCCCTCCACACACCCTCACCTCACAATTATGACACACACACATCCACATTTTTGGGTATATAAATAGTCAGGTAGATTTCTTCTAAACAGAGAAAAGATAAACTTTCTAGGTAAGTGATGACTTTAATTGGTTGACATTTAAGAGGTTTATATTAGGTAAGGAAGCATTTTGTCGGGTGGCTGATTGAGCCATTTAACTTGGCTGCTTAGAAAATTAATTTTGCTCTCTTTTTTTCTAACAGAAATAACTGTTTCCTACCTGAGACTCTTTCCCTCCCACTTCTTCTCTGTAATTCCTAGACTGAAGTGAAATTAATTACTGGGCAGATCATTAATCATATCTACGGACAGTAGGAAACAGGTAAATCATGAAATTATGAAACTCTAAGAGTCACCCAACTCCAGTAAGTAGATGTCCCAGCCCTTCTCAAATGATTACTTATTAAAATATTTATGGAGCATAGATCTTTATTCTACCTGTTTTTTTTTTTTTTTTTCCAGGCTGTATAGAGTGGAGGAGAAAGGAGAGGGGGAAAATGAACAGCTAAATTGAGATCACTAGGGAGGGCTGGTGTGCTGCAGTCTGTGGGTCTCAAAGAGTCAGACATGAGTTGGTGACTGAACAACAACAAAAGAAAAATATAACTATTTTCCACTTTTTCACACTTGAAATATTCTATCCTCAAGTGAAGAAACTATTTTACTTTATTCAAACTAAAATGAAGCAAAAGGTTGGTGCATTAATATTCTAGATCTATATTCTGGATAGACTGGCGTGTCAAATTTTTCCAAGATTAGGGTTGTCCTCTTTACCAGTGAAATAATACAAAGTAAAATACATCATTTGGTATTTCAGAGAAAATCATATTGTAAGCAACTCAGGGTCATTTAGATTGAGGATATATGTCTTTAAATAAACATGCTTATGCCTCACATTCAAGAGGAAATCACACACCTGTGGGTCAGTTTGCCTTATTCAGGGGATATCCTTACCTAAAACATAGTCCTTTAAAATCTGACTTGCTAGTTGGAATGTTTATTTTCAGAGTCATTTGGTTTTTTAGTTAGAACTGCAAGAAGCTCTTATTTAAATCCAACTATGTGACCCTGAAGAACCGATTCATCAATCCACTGTATTTTCATAAAGAACACTACACCAAAGAAAAAAAACGGAACACAGTTGCCAGGGAAAGGAACTTTGTCAGGCAGGTGGGTGGGTAACATACAATTTCACTCATTCCTCAACACAATGCTGAGACTGGCTGGGACCTGGGACCTGGGACCCTTTGCTGCAGTGCTTACCCCTGGGCAAATGTCTTCTGGAACAATAAAATACAGAGAAACTACGATGGACTACAAAGAACTGCGTGCACACGCAGTTGGGACAAATTATGGACCACAAGGTACAAAGACACCAGAAACCCAGCCACACTAAGAACAGGGGGCAAAAGCAGGGTACTGCACATGTTCCCTGCGTGCAAAACCAGCAAAGGTGTGAACCACCGTCTGAGCTGCCTCTCAGCCCAACTTCTGGACCTGCCCTGACCCTCACCCCTTAAAACGGACCAGCTCATCCTCCATGGCTGGGTGAGCAAGCCAGAGAGCAAAGGAAAGCCTTTTTTTTTAAAACCTGTTCGTGCTCCCCACTGCTGCAATAGGGGCCCCAGTGAAGCTTTGCCTGAATTTCTTGTCTGGTCTCTGCTCAATTTCTGTTGATTAAGGAGACCAAGAACCCTGGTCAGTAACAACTCCCAGAGCTATTATATTCCCATTTTATGGAAGAAGGACATGTGAGATTAAATAATTTGCCTCAAATCACACAGTCAGTAAATGTGGTTTTTTTTTCTTTTCAGATCTCCATGTGATGAATGCAATTTTTTTTTAAAGATATGGACACAGTGAAAAGGAAAGCTTTTTCTCTTAAAATATTATTACCTTACTAGCACATTACCCTCTGGAGAAAGCTCCCGCAGGTGGGAATGTCACATGGGGGCCGAGGAACCCGCTCCTCCCAACGTTTTCTCGTTTTAGAAGGTGAGGGGGTGGAGGCAAAGAGTGAAAGGTGACTGGGAGGTAAGAGTCACACAAGTTTATCTGAGAACAGCAAAGCGTCCGTGGGAGGTTAAGAGAGAACCCAAGTTCACCAGCGAACTCATGTTGAATGATGGATCAATCCAGAAAGCAGGGGCCCAACTCCATGGAAGCCTTGTTTTCCTGGCGAAAGAGTATTTACAGAAACAAATGGGATTTACAGAGAAGGTCTTAGCAATAACAATTTTCATGTCCAACACTGTGGCAATTTTTTGATAATCTGTGTTAAAAAGAAATTTGAGTTTCTCAAAAGAGAAGGCTGAGAGGATGACTTAATTACTATCTTCAGTGTATGAGGGATTGTTACAGTATTTGGAAGATGACAACCAGCTGTTCTCTGTCTCCAAAGAAAAAAACAAGAGAAAATGAATTTGCAAAGTGGCACAGACAGTTTGGAGACAAGAGAGAACATGATTATTATATATTTTCTTCACCACTGGGACTATTTTATTACCAAGGGAGGTAATGGATGTCTGTGTGGGGCAGGAGATGCTGTGGACTTTTCCAAACTGAGGTTTGGGGTAAATGTCTTGTCCGCTCCTCTCCATCTGGGCTAAAGGTCTACAGTATCGAGGAAACAGTTACCAGGAACACATTTGAGGTGGTTTTGGCACTGTATGAGCTTTATAGTCCCTTTCAGAGCCTCTTTAATCCATAGAAGTTTATTTTTTTAAACTTCTTATTTTATATTGGAGTATAGCCAATTAATGGGCTTCCTTGGTGACTTAGACAGTTAAAAATTCACCTGCAATGAAGGATACCTGGGTTCAGTCCCTGGGTTGGGAAGATCCCCTGGAGAAGGGAATGGCTACCCGCTCCAGTATTCTTGCCTGGAGAACTCCATGGACAGATGAGCCTGGATGATTGCAGTCGTGGGGTCGCAAAGAGGACACAACTGAGCAACTAATACTTTCCTAGGTGATGAACAATGTTGTGATAATTTCAGGTGGACAGCAAAGTGACTCAGCCATACATGTACCTGGATCCGTTCTCCCTCAAACTCCCCTCCCACCCAGGCTGCCACATAACACTGAGAAGAGTTCCCTGTGCTATACAGCAGGTCCTTGTTGGTTATCTGTTTAAAATGTAGCAGTGTTACATGTCCATCCCAAACTCTCAAACTTTCTCTTCCTCTCATCCTTTCCCCTGGGCAACCATAAGTTCATTCTCTAAGTCTGTGAGTCTGTTTCTGTTTTGTAAATAAGTCTTAGAAGTTTATTTTTTTTTTTTAAATGTTGCTGTTGTTGCTTAGTCACGGAGTTGTGTCTGACTGTTTTGTGAACCTAAGGATTGTAGCCTGCCAGGCTCCTCTGTCCATGAGATTTTTCAAGGCAAGAAAACTGGAATGAGTTGCTATTTCCTTCTCCAGGGAATCTTCCTGACCCAGAGATTGAACCCACATATCCTGCATTGCAGGTGGACCTTTTACCATCTGAACCACCATAGAAGCCTATTCAGTTCAGTTCAGTTCAGTCACTCAGTCGTGTCTGACTCTTTGCGACCCCATGAATCGCAGCACGCCAGGCCTCTCTGTCCATCACCAACTCCCAGAGTCCACCCAAACCCATGTCCATCGAGTCGGTGATGCCATCCAACCATCTCATCTTCTGTCATGCCCTTTTCCTCCCGCCCCCAATCCTACCCAGCATTAGGGTCTTCTCCAATGAGTCAACCCTTCGCATGAGGTGCCCAAAGTATTGGAGTTTCAGCTTCAACATCAGTCCTTCCAATGAATACCCAGGATTGATCTCTTTTAGGATGGATTGATTGGCTCTCCTTGCAGTCCAAGGGACTCTCAAGAGTCTTCTCCAACACCACAGTTCAAAAGCATCAATTCTGTGGCGCTCAGCTTTCTTCACCGTACAACTATCACATCCATACATGACCACTGGAAAAACCATAGCCTTGACTAGATGGACCTTTGTTGGCAAAGTAATGTCTCTGCTTTTAAATATGCTATCTAGGTTGGCCATAACCTTCCTTCCAAGGAGTAAGCGTCTTTTAATTTCATGGCTGCAATCACCATCTGCAGTGATTTTGGAGACCAAAAAAATAAAGTCTGACACTGTTTCCACTGTTTCCCCATCTATTTCCCATGAAGTGATGGGACCAGATGCCATGATCTTAGTTTTCTGAACGTTGAGCTTTAAGCCGACTTTTTCACTCTCCTCTTTCAACTTCATCAAGAGGCTCTTTAGTTCTTCTTCACTTTCTGACATAAGGGTGGTGTCATCTGCATATCTGAGGTTATTGATATTTCTCCCGGCAATCTTGATTCCAGCTTGTGTTTCTTCCAGCACAGCGTTTCTCATGATGTACTCTGCATATAAGGTAAATAAGCAGGGTGACAATATACAGCCTTGACGTACTCCTTTTCCTATTTGGAACCAGTCTGTTGTTCCATGTCCAGTTCTAACTGTTGTTTCCTGACCTGCATACAGGTTTCTCAAGAGACAGGTCAGGTGGTCTGGTATTCCCATCTCTTTCAGAATTTTCCACAGTTTATTGTGATCCACACAGTCAAAGGCTTTGGCATAGTCAATAAAGCAGAAATAGATGTTTTTCTGGAACTCTCTTGCTTTTTCGATGATCCAGGGGGTATTGGCAATTTGATCTCTGGTTCCTCTGCCTTTTCTAAAACCAGCTTGAACATCTGGAAGTTCATGGTTCACGTATTGCTGAAGCCTGGCTTGGAGAATTTTGAGCATTACTTTACTAGCATGTGAGATGAGTGCAATTGTGCGGTAGTTTGAGCATTCTTTGGCATTGCCTTTCTTTGCGATTGGAACGAAGGCTGACCTCTTCCAGTCCTGTGGCCACTGCTGAGTTTTCCAAATTTGCTGGCATATTGAGTGCAGCACTTTCACAGCATCACCTTTGAGGATTTGAAATAGCTCAACTGGAATTCCATCACCTCCACTAGCTTTGTTCGTAGTGATGCTTTCTAAGGCCCACTTGACTTCACATTCCAGGATGTCTGGCTCTAGGTGAGTGATCACACCATCGTGATTATCTGAGTCGTGAAGATCTTTTTTGTACAGTTCTTCTGTGTATTCTTGCCACCTCTTCTTAATATCTTCTGCTTCTGTTAGGTCCATACCATTTCTGTCCTTTATCGAGCCCATCTTTGCATGAAATGTTCCTTTGGTATCTCTAATTTTCTTGAAGAGATCTCTAGTCTTTCCCAATCTGTTGTTTTCCTCTATTTCTTTGCACTGATTGCTGAGGAAGGCTTTCTTATCTCTCCTTGCTATTCTTTGGAATTCTGCATTCAGATGGGAATATCTTTCCTTTTCTCCTTTGCTTTTCGCTTCTCTTCTCTTCCAAGCTATCTGTAAGGCCTCCTCAGACAGCCATTTTGCTTTTTTGCATTTCTTTTCCATGGGGATTTTCTTGATCCCTGTCTCCTATACAATGTCACGAACCTCTGTCCATAGTTCATCAGGCACTCTGTCTATCAGGTCTAGACCCTTAAATCTATTTGTCACTTCCACGGTATACTCATAAGGGATTTGATCTAGGTCATACCTGAATGGTCTAGTGGTTTTCCCTACTTTCTTCAATTTCAGTCTCAATTTGGCAATAAGGAATTCATGATCTGAGCCACAGTCTGCTCCCGGTCTTGTTTTTGCTGACTGTATAGAGCTTCTCCATCTTTGGTTGCAAAGAATATAATCAATCTGATTTCGGTGTTGACCATCTGGTGATGTCCACGTGTAGAGTCTTCTCTTGTGTTGTTGGAATAGGGTGTTTGCTATTACCAGTGCGTTCTCGTGGCAAAACTCTATTAGCCTTTGTCCTGCTTCATTCTGTACTCCAAGGCCAAACTTGCCTGTTACGCCAGGTGTTTCTTGACTTCCTACTTTTGCATTCCAGTCCCCTATAATGAAAAGGACATCTTTTCTGGGTGTTAGTTCTAAAAGGTCTTGTAGGTCTTCATAGAATCGTTCAACTTCAGCTTCTTCGGCACTAGTGGTTGGGGCATAGACTTGGATTACCGTGATATTGAATGGTTTGCTTTGGAAACGAACAGAGATCATTCTATCGTTTTTGAGATTGCATCCAAGTACTGCATTTCGGACTCTTCTGTTGACCATGATGGCTACTCCATTTCTTCTAAGGGATTCTTGCCCACAGTAGTAGATATAATGGTCATCTGAGTTAAATTCACCCATTCCAGTCCATCTTAGTTCGCTGATTCCTAGAATGTCAACAGTCACTCTTGCCATCTCCTGTTTGACCACTTCCAATTTGCCTTGATTCATGGACCTAACATTCCAGGTTCCTATGCAATATTGCTCTTTACAGCATCGAACTTTGCGTCTGTCACCAGTCACATCCACAGTTGGGTATCGTTTTTGCTTTGGCTCCATCCCATCATTCTTTCTGGAGTTATTTCTCCACTGATCTCCATTAGTATATTGGGCACCTACCGGCCTGGGGAGTTCATCTTTCAGTGTCCTATATTTTTGCCTTTTCATACTGTTCATGGGGTTCTCAAGGCAAGAATACTGAAGTGGTTTGCCATGCCCTTCTCCAGTGGACCACAATCTGTCAGACCTCTCCACCATGACCCATCCGTCTTGGGTGGCCCCACACAGCATGGCTTAGTTTCATTGAGATAGACAAGGCTGTGGTCCGTGTTACAACATAATAATTCCAGGTAAAATTCAGTTTTTCCAAACGTGATTATTGCATTGATAACAGACTTTAATATATACCCCTCTCTTCACTAAGACTCAATTTTGAACATTCACAATTACAGAAAAATACCTTAAGAATTTTCAATCACTAGTAAACTTCCAATATGTCTATCCTGCCTCTTGATAATCAATGATATGGGTTCGATACATAGATAAAGAAAGTTCTTATAATAATAAATATCTTTTTAATTTTATTAATAATTTTTTTGATAAGATCTCTTTGCAGGTTGAAACTCACAGCTGTAACTCTTCCAACCTAGAGAGGAAAAGATTTTGGAAGGTGTCCGTTGATTTTGTGGGTGTGTGTGTTTTTAAGCTCTGAGAAACCATAAAGTGATACAAAATCGCCCAGGTGACTCCATTTAGGGATAGAGTAACTTTGGCACTCTAGTCAAAGTAATCAAAATCAATTTTTTCAAGTAGGTGAGAATTTGAAATTTATTTAAATAAGACAGAACATTTTGTTATCTTAAACTCACATTTCTCCTTGCATTTTTAAAATGTTTTCCCTTTTCTCTGGTTTAATAAAGGTTGCATAGCTTTTAAGTACACATTTAACAAATGGAATTTAACAAATATATGTATATCCATTTTTAAAATAATATAATCACAAGTCAGCTCTTTGCTGATCATTTTTGGTCAAAAGACAAATTTCCAAAAGTGACTTAAGTTTTTGAAACCATAAATAATGGTAAAGATTTAATTCTTGCCTAATGAGATTTGTGGCTTAGTTGGCAGCTTTATTTGCATGCACTTAAAAGAAAAGTGTGATAGTTCATCACCATTGTTTACTTCTATTCCTATATTTCTACGTATGTGGAATAGAGGAGCAATACTTTTTAATAAATGCAGAATTATCCATTTTTTCTTAAGAAAGCCTTCATTTCGCTTGATACTCTAAAAATGGCCCTGTGAGTACTCTGTGATGTCAATATGAGTTGTTTACCTGTCTGCTAATAGCAATTAGATTTCACGTTAATGGCCAGCTTGTAATTGAATGCTGCTAGCTCATCATTAAAACCCAAGAGATCAGAGGAAATCATTTCTCAGGCCTGCGGCACCTTGCATTGGAGGTTTTACAAACAGCTCTCTCTCTTATATCTTTTAACATTTGCTTCTAGAGTAGAAGGGTACTCAGCACTGTTGTTTTGTTCACCTTACATGTTACATTCAAATCAGCTCTTTCCTTGCTGAATGTACTTTGAGACAGCTAACAGAGATAGCAATCCCATAGTATTTACGGAAACCAGAAGGCACCCACAAAGTTTTAACTTGCACCCTCCATACCTCTGCTGGAGTGCTCTGAAGTCTGCCTTATAGTGGGAGCCCGGTAAGTGGACAGACTTGACATTGCAGTATTCCCTACCCCCTTTTCTTAGCACCCTTGACTTCTTTTAATGCTCTAATATGGCATTTTCAAATTTTTCTCTTCTGCTCAGTTTCTAACAGTTTCCTCCACCTCACAACATACTCAAAGAGGAAGCTGAGGCAATAGAAGGAGACAAGCCTCGTCTTTTCATCTCCGAGTCCAGTGGTAGAAAAGAAGGTAGCCTGAGAAAAAGAAGACATTCCTTCCCCGAGGAACACTGGGTGATCACCAAGCACGGACCCCTCATCCGTTTGCAGACTTGTCACGGCTCTGCTGATTCCTTCCCTTTGGTCAACGTAGAGAGTATTCAATACTTCTGTCTGAGCAACTGGGACATCTCAAGACCTTGTTTTAGCAAGTATGCCCTGGCTCCCAAACACCTCAATTTAAATCGCTATTACACAAAGTCCATATTTGGGATATACACGAGAACACTCACCATTATATTTCAAAAATGTCCCTAAATACATACATGCATGCTTGCTAAGTCACTTCAGTCTTGTCTGACTCTGCAACCCGATGGACTGTAGCCCACCAGGCTCCTCTATCCATGAAATTCTCCAGGCAAGAATTCTGGAGTGGGTCACCATGCCCTCCTCCAAGGGATCTTCCTGACCCAGGGATCGAACCTGGGTCTCTGACATCTCCTGCATTGGCAGGCGGGTATTTTTTTTTACCACTTGTGCCACCAGGGAAACCCCAAATACACACACATGTGTGTATTAATGGCTCAGTCATGTCTGACTCTTGTGACTCCACAGACTGTAGCCCATCAGGCTCCCCTGTCCATGGGATTCTCCAGGCAAGAATACAGGAGTGGGTTGCCATTCCCTCCTCCAAAATACACACATAGGTACAATCAAATGCAAACATGTGGACATATTCTATATGGACATCCTTCATAGAGGTTTAGAATATTTAAGGGCTTTGGGTAATGTTTCCAGAACCTGATAAGAAAATTTCTCATTCTGATCCAGTCAATAAAGCAGCAAGTTTTTCCAAGGCTTCTCGAGGGCTGATTGCCAGGCAGAATACATTTTTAAAACTTTTTTGCCCTTTAACTTTATTAAATGCCTGACATTTACCAACATTAGCTGATGGCAGAAGATGAGTCTTGCTTCGTGTGCTGTGCCCTGCAACATGATGCAAGACATAAAAAGAAATCTGGACGGAAATGTTGCCATTAGTTTGGAAGTTGCTGTTTAATCTGAGTTATTTTGGGGCAGAAAATGACTCACAGAAGCTAAGTGTTCATACAGATTGTGATATTGTAGGAGGCTGGCATGGCTCTTCATTAATCTTATTTCAATTAGAACTCTTCACAGCCTGCAATTAGAATGTTGCTGCTGTGATGAATCCATACTGTACATGTATCAGCGACCGTTTTCTAATGAAGAAAAACAAGACTTGGCATTTTAAAGACAAATTTCCATTTCAGGTAATTCAATAAAGGCTTATGCTTTGTCTCCTCTCTCTACACCTTTGGAATTGCCCCTCAAAGCTAGTGAAAAGTTTTCCATTAATTCTAATCATGTCAAGTATAATTCTTGCACATCTTCCAGAATGTGCCTTCACTGTGATGGAACCACCCCATAATAATTTGATACTAATCTGTAGTTTAGACTAGGGATCTTTTTCTTAAAGGGCCAGACAGTAAATGTTGTGGCTTGCGGGTCACAGGGCCTGTGTTCCAGCTACCACTCACTTCTGCTACTCAGAAGCAGCCATAGGCAACTGGATATATTTGTGTTTCAATAAATCTTAATTTATTAATTTATAAAAATAGGTAGGTGTCCTGTGAGACCTAGCTTATTGACCTCCCATTACCCTTTATCTATTTTTCTGGTGCCTGGGGATCTCAGAAAAATATCATTTTCAAAAGTCCTACTGAAATTATATAGGTTCTTTAGTCAAATGTATCCTTGTAACTTTCTAAAAAAATACTTTCAGTACTACTGTTTTCTGTTTTCTGAGTTAGCTGTGGAGAACTACATTCTGCATGAATTTTATCTCAATACATGTATCCTTTTACCCCTGCTCCCCAGTGACGCAAGGAACCAAAGTGGCCAAATAGTCCTCCTCATTTTCCTTCTATGATTTCCACTACTACAGAATGACTTTTCTGAGGCATTAAAAATGTCAAGAGGTAACAGCATGAACGTTACTTCCTTCAAGCATTCAAATGACTGACAAATATTTAACTGAGCCAGGCACCTTGGTAGACATCATAAAAGAAAATGCTCCGTGTTCGTGTTGGAGTTCTTGAATAGAAACAGAGAAATAGACGCTCAAAGGAAGCGTGGGCTAGCGATCATGGATTCCAGGCTCTCCTTTCAGACTTGCAGCCATTTCAAGGAGGCTAGATGTGCAGTTATTAAACAGGAAACATACAAAACTGTTGTATGTAAGTATTACGTATTGAAGTACAGGTGCTAAGGACTGTAGAAATTCCGAAAACATGGAGATACCAAAGTGAGAAGGGCAGAAGCCCAGCTCTACTATTAATGAGGTTCAGAAAAATCCCACCAGATTCCAATGAGGCCACCCTTAAAATGCTGACTTCCCATTACTGAGATGATCCCTTTACGTTAATTTTTGCATTCCATATGCTTTTATTGAATTAAAGGTGCTGTGCTAGGCGCTGTGGGTCATCAGTGGAGTTGATGGATCCCAAACTCAAAGAGGTTATGAGGAAAGTGCGTGTGTGCTCAGTCGGGTCCAACTCTGCAACCCTGTAGACTGTAGCCCACTAGGCTCCTCTGTCCGTGAAATTTTCCAGGCAAGATTACTGGGGTGAGTTGCCAGGTTGTACTCCAAGGGATCTTCCCGGATCAGGGACAAAACCCGTATCTTTTGCCTTGGCAGGAGGATTCTTTACCACCAAGCCACCTGGGAAGCCCAAGGCGGAAAGGACGTGTAAATAAATAAGACAAGGCAGAAAAGGTGGATGCAGTAAGAAAGGAACAAAATGTCACTGGGACTCAGAGGATGAGGGCATAACAATATTAATTTGTCCTTTTGAAATGTCTGCAGGGTAAGACTATAGTGTGATACATCCACCGTAATTCCTTCTTGCCTTCCTCCTTCCCTCCCTCCTTCCTTCCTTCCTTCCACAGTTCACACAAGAACTTTTCCCTCATCATTAATCATCTTTGCCACACCGGTCGTGGCACTATGTGCTAGAATAAAAGAGGATGTTGATAGCATCTCATAGGGGTGGGCGTGTATCTGAGGCAAGAAGGGCAAAAAATGAAAAGCTTAATACAGTCTGCAGAGCTCAAGAAAGACTGTTATTTCACTTCAGGCTCACTGATCATACAGAGAGAGGACATTAAGAGATGGACCTTCTGGAAAAGACAAGAATAGCAGCTGCAAGTTAATTCTATCCTCACTCAAATTTAATAACATGAATATTTTCCAACAGGAGGTAGTAAAATAAACAGTGAACTACAATTTGTAAAGCTTTATGGACACCTAAAGTTTATGGCAGCTCTGATAAACTTAAGTAGAGGCAATAGGGAGTGTTGGAGAACATTAACTTCAGAATGAGATAGATCCAGAGACATAGCCTGATTTTACCACTTACTGTGTCCCCTCAGGCAGGTTATCAAACATCTTCATTTGTAAAGGAGTAGCTACTAATAAAACTCTGTCATTTAGGCTGTTGTGATGTGCAGATAACTACCCAATGGCTTCAAGATGGCATGATGACTTCAGTGATTCTAGGCATTGCATCCAGGTATGACAATGTCAAGTGTAAGAAGGATGGTGGTTTCATATGGCTTGCTCTATTTCCCCGGTGGCTCATTTCAGGTAAAGAATTTGCCTGAAATGCAGAGGCCAGGGTTCTATCCCTGGGTTGGAAAGACCCCTTTGAGAAGGGAATGGCTACACATTCCAGTACTCTTGCCTGGCAAATTCCATGAACAGAGGAGCCTGGTGGGCTACAGTCCATGGGGTGGCAAAGAGCTGGACATGACTGAGCAATGAACACTTTCACTTTCATGGTAAAAGCATTTTTCCAAAGGTTTCTCTTTAGATTTCCCTTTGAATTCATTCAGAACTGATCACTCACCCATTCTTGAAACAATACTTGTCAAGGGGAATCAGATAAACCTTGGCCCACCCAGTGAAAGAAGTCAGATTCCTTGAAGCACAAGGCTGTATGGGAAACTGCTGTGGTCTTGTACAAAATCAGAAGGCTGGTAGGAAAAAATGGGGTAGAGGACCAATAATGTCATCGTCATTATTAGGATTAAAAGGGATTATGTTGAGAAAAAGCATAGAACAGCATTTGGTACATAGAAGGTACTTAATAAATGCTCGCTAAAACCATGGTTAATTTTATCACTTCAATTCTTCTAGATTTAAGTATCTTAACTGCAAAACATTCTGTAAATTTTCTTCTAGCAGGAATATTATATGCCAATTTTACTTCATATTTTTACATGTATTCTTTTTCTTAAACTCAGTTTTATTGAGGTATAACTTAAATACAGTAAACTGTTCAGATCTTAAATACGATGTTTGATGTGTTTAGACAAATTAATACATTTGTCTAAACAAATGTATTAAGCAAATGTAAACATTAATACATTACACCTATCACCCCAGTATAACATTTCTGCCACTCTAAAGAAGTCCCTTATGTCTTGTTCCAGCCCACCCTTGAACCTCATAAATGAAATTATTCATAATGCATAATGCTGTATATTGTGTCTGGCTTTTTTCACTCATTATAATGGTTTGAATTTTATCCATGTTGCTGCTTATGAAATGGGAATCAGAGTTCTTGTTCGCCGAGCTCAAGAATGAAATCCAAGAACATGCACACACTCATGGGTTTATTACAGAGGAGGAAAGTACAAAGTTTTCAGCATAAAGACTGAGACAGGGTAAAGAGTCCCAAAAAGGCAGGGATTCCAGTGAAGGAGGAAATAGATAGAGCAGGCTCCATCTTGAAAGCAGGAATCTGTCTTAGATTGGACTGTCAACATTGGGCTACATGCATGGTCACCCTCTCAATGGACTCTGAGCTCTGCACCCAGTGTCTATGGAAGTGGCATACCAACGGAAAACCAGACCCACTTCCCCCCCACCCCCAGTTGTAAATTCTATTATGCTTATCAGGGTAAGACCACAGGCCTATCGAAAATTGTCCACCTAGGCTTAAAGCACACGAATCACAGGTTAACTTTGATCGTATCTCTCTTTTACTTTGTCCAGACTAGTTTCAAGGAATTTGGAGAGGTGGGTTTGAGCACATCCACTTAGAGTATATAAGGTTTTCGCAAAAACAGGTCAGGGTCCTTGGCGAGGAGGAGACTCTGCCTTGGGCCCCCGGTGTAATAAACCGCCCTCTGCTACCTGCACTGTCCTTCTGAGGGAGTTTGTTTCCCGAGACTATGGCAACAGCAGCTTTGTATCTTTGCCACTATTCATCTGTACGTTTTTGGTTGGCTCCTACCTTTAAATCATGTTATTTCTAACCAATCAGTTCAAAAGTCAAAATGCTTAACTTAACCTATGATCCTGGGATTAAGTCACCACCCTTTTTCATGCCCCCTGGCCATTTTACAATGGACCAGACGTATAGGCCTAAGATTAATGATCACCAGTTGGTTTTCCCTCAGGCATATGGAAGAAGTGAATTACTGCCCTTCCCTGGATCTTAGTTTTGATAATTTATTAGACCAAGGAACTCCAGCAATTCAGGACAAAGGACTGGAAAATGTCAGCTTCATTCCAATCCGAAAGAAAGGAAATGCCAAAGAATGTTCAAACTACCACACAATTGCTTTCATTTCATATGCTAGCAAAGTAATGCTCAAAATTCTCCAAGCCAGACTTCAACAGTACGTGAACTGTGAAATTCGAGATGTTCAAGCTGGATTTAAAAAAGGCAGAGGAACCAGAGATCAAATTGCCAACACCCCTTGGATCATAGAAAAAGCAAGAGGGTTCCAGAAAAACATCTACTTCTGCTTGATTGACTATGCCAAAGCCTTTGACTGTGTAGATCACAACAAACTGTGGAAAATTCTTAAAGAGATGGGGATACCAGAACACCATACCTGCCTCCTGAGAAATCTGTATGCAGGTCAAGAAGCAACAGTTAGAACTGGACATGGAACAACAGATTGGTTCCAAATCGGGAAAGGAATACATCAAGGCTGTATATTGTCACCCTGCTTATTATATGCAGAGTGCATCACGAGAAATGCTGGATAGGATGAAGCACCAGCTGGAATCAAGATTGCCAGGAGAAATGTCAATAACCTCAGATACGCAGATGACACCACCCTTATGGCAGAAAGCAAAGAAGAACTAAATAGCCTCTTGTTGAAAGTGAAAGAGGAGAGTGAAAAACTCAACATTTAGAAAACTAAGATCATGGCATCCAGTTCCATCACTTCATGGCAAATAGATGGGGAAACAATGGAAACAGTGACAAACTTTATTTTGGGGGCTCCAAAATCACTGCAGATGGTGACTGCAGTACCATGAAATTAAAAGACGCTTACTCCTTGGAAGAAAAGTTATGACCAACCTAGACAGCATATTAAAAAGCAGAGACATTACTTGGCCAGCAAAGGTCCATCTAGTCAAGGCTACGGTTTTTCCAGTGGTCATGTATGGATGTGAGAGTTGGACTATAAAGAAAGCTGAGCATCGAAGAATTGATGCTTTTGAACTGTGGTGTTGGAGAAGACTCTTGAGAGTCCCTTGGACTGCAAGGAGATCCAACCAGTCCATCCTAAAGGAGATCAGTCCTGGGTGTTCGTTGGAAGGACTGATGTTGAAGCTGAAACTCCAATACTTGGGCCACCTGATGCAAAGAGCTGACTCACTGGAAAAGACCCTGATGCTGGGAAAGATTGAGGGCAGGAGGAGAAGGGGATGACAGAGGATGAGATGGTTGGATGGCATCACCGACTCAATGGACATGAGTTTGAGCAAGCTCCAAGAGTTGGTGATGGACAGGGAAGCCTGGTGTGCTGCAGTCCATGGGGTTGCAAAGAATCAGATATGGCTAAGCGACTGAACTGAACTGAACTGGGACAAAGGATATAGTTTTAGGTTAATGGAGTGAGATGTTTACTCAAGACAAGACCAAGGTCTCAGAGTTCTATACTGACTGCCTAGCAATTTCTACCTCACTTACATTAATAACTACCTTTTATTATTGAGTACTATTCTATTATATAGATATGTTATTGTTTCTTTATACATTTATGGGTTAATGGACATTTAGGCTATTTCTGTGTCTATTGTGAATAAGTGAAGTGTCACTGGAGAAGGAAATGACAGCCCTCTCCAGTTTTCTTGCCTGGAAAATCCCATGGAAGGAGAAGCCTGGTAGGCTACAGTCCATGGAGTAATATTCCATATATTACCATATATATTCCATATATATTCCATATATAACCTAACATATATAGATATGTTACCATTTCTTTATCCATTCATGGGTTAATGGACATTTAGGCTATTTCTGTTTTTGTCTATTGTGAACAAAATTGTTCTACATATTCGTGTTCACCCACTATTGTAGATATATTCTTTTATTTCTCATGTATTTTTACCTAAAAGTACAGTTATGGACTCATAAGTGAGGCTTTGTATGAAACTGCCAAACTATTTTCCAAAGCGATTGCACCATTTTACCAGGATGAGCAAGACTGGCAATCACACATCATCAGCAAACCTTGATATTATCAGTCTTTTTGTCATTCCAGTGGGTGTGAAGTGAAATCTCATTGTGGCTTTAATTTGCATTTCTCTGATGACTAATATGCCCATCAACATTTGCTTGTTGGAGATACATTTATTTTCTTTCATGAGGTGTCTTTTCCAGTCTTTGCCCATTTATTTACATTTTTATTATCATGGATTTGATAGTGTCCTTTATGTATTCTGAGTACAAGTGTTCTCTCAAATATCTGTATTTATATTCCGATTGTAACTACTTTTTTTCACTTTCATAGCAGTGGCTTTTGATGAAATTTTTGATTTGAAGAATTTTGATTTATAATTTCTTTCTGTTTAGTCAGGATTTGTTGTCTATCACACGGAAGCTATGATAATCTCTTATGTTTTCTATAATTTCATTATTTTAGCTTTTTATGTTTTGGGGTCTTCTAAGTAATTCTTATAAAAAAATTTCAACTTATTTCTTGATTATTAATCTATTCATATTTTATATTTCTTGAGACAATTTTAAAAAATCAATGACTTTTCATAAAACATCCTTTGAGGATTCTATGCATTAATTTACACTTATATACAAAAATATAATTTGTATTAATAAATAAGTGTAATTATATACATGTATTTTTCAAACATGCATCTATTTTTTTCTTTCCTATTTCCTTTTTCCTAGAGCAATGTTCCTACATAAATATACCCTTATATTAATAACCTAATAGCTATCTGTCTAGCTATTTATTTGTTTATCCATCTATCTCTTCATCTACCTACCTACCTAGCATTTAATCTATCTATTGTTGAATAGATTTCTTTCATTCCAACAGGTAAATGTTATCTAAGCTTGATGGAGGAATCTCCACTTAGTCTTTTCTTCTTAATTTGTACCTATTATTCTACGTTTCTCTAGGTTCCAGTGATGTAGGGGAGCAATCTGACATCATTCTGATATTCTTTTGTCATTTCTTTAGTTTAAAATTTTTCTGCTTTTATTTTCTCTGAATGTCATTTGTTTTTTCTTTTCATCTCTAGCGATTTGAAAGGCATACACCCTCTTTTTATTCTATTTATTATTATCTTTAAAATGAAAAACTCTTCTGAATTATGTTTCTCTAATCATAAATGGTAAAATTACTTTATTTTTTGAATTAAACATTTTTTATTGGAGTATAGTTGATTTACAATAGTGTGTTAATTTCTGCTATACAGAAATAATGGCTGAGGAATATTCTATTCTATATATATACCACAACTTTATCCATTCATCTGCTGATGGACATCTAGGTTGCTTCCACGTCCTGGCTGTTGTAAACAGAGCTGCAATGAACACTGGGGTACATACGTCTTTTCTTTTTTAATTTTGGTTTCCTCAAGGTATGTGCCTAGCAGTGGGATTGCTGGGTCATATGGTAGTTTTATTTCTAGTTTTTTAAAGGAATCTCCATACCGTTCTGTTGATATATGGCTCTATCAATCTACTCACACTTCATTTTTACTGCTATCAACTTTCTCTCAGTTCTTTTAAGGCATTTTTTTTTTGAACCTGATTTTGTTTTCTCATTCCTGTTTGTGTGTGTGTGTGTGTGTGTGTGTGTGTGTATGTGCATGCACATGCATGTTTGTCCATGTTCCAAAGGGTGGATATATGGATTTTTTTGGTCTGGACAGCCTCAGCTTATTCTGCTGTTTATGGAAGCTGTGGTGGGGTGGCTCCCACGCCTGTAACTGTGTGCACTACATTCCAGATTCCAAAGTTCCCAACAACGCTTCTTGGTTGATGACTCAGTGTATATTAGCCTAGTAAGCTAGTTAAATAATTTTCTTTTGACTTTTAAATACTCTTCTATTCTAATTATTTTCAAGCCACAATACTTCAATTGCAATAGAAAGAAATCTAACTATGAGAGAAAATTCTCAAAAGCCTGCCTCACCAGTTTCCATATTATTCACATTTCCTTCTTGGTGGTCAGCACATTAGCTTCAGTGATGAAACGTTCTATATGAAGATTAAAACACAAGTTCATTTTCTTCTAAGGGCTGTAGTGTTACCAGATTTTAAGATCACAACATGCCATGTGAAGTGGGATATGTTCCTTCTCTTTTTTCACCAGAGGAACATGATATTCTTAAGAGGTTAGATGACTAACCTGAGTCATACATCAATTAAACAAGGGGTTCCATTTAGCACTCAGTTCTCCTGACAGTCTCTGCTTGGGGTTCAGGCTGAATTTTAATGTAACTCTTAAATATTTATGACATATTCTTAGCTTGCCATGCTGCCTGTCTTGTCCAGAGTCCCCATTCATCTCAATCTCTTGAATGCCTTGTGTCCTAACTTTCCTTCTCTGAGTTTCAGTATTAAAAATAAGTAAAACGTGCATGATATATATTGGACAGAATACATGATCAGATTTCAAAATGTATCCAAACTAAGATAATCAACTGAGGGTCGCTGAAGCATTTAGCAATATTCAGTCTTTAGGATGGAGAAGGCAATGGCAGCTCACTCCAGTACTCTTGCCTGGAAAATCTCATGGATGGAGGAGCCTGGTAGGCTGCAGTCCATGGGGTCTCTAAGAGTCGGACACGACTGAGCGACTTCACTTTCACTCTTCCTTTCCTGCATTGGAGAAGGAAATGGCAACCCACTCCAGTGTTCTTGCCTGGAGAATCCCAGGAACGGGGGATCCTGGTGGGCTGCCGTCTATGGGGTCACACAGAGTCAGACACGACTGAAGCGACTTAGCAGCAGCAGCAGCAGCAGCAGCATTCTTTAGGATACTGGATTGCTGGTTTGTGGTTTGCTTTGAATATTTCCTCCCACTCATTGTTCTGTGAATACTTTCTCATTATTTAATGTGACTAAAATCATCAAGGGAATAATTGACTTATATTTTTAGAATTTTAATTGGTAAATGATATACCCACACATTATAAAGCTATTTTCTATTGTGAACCAATAAAGGTAGTGCTAATTGCCACACACAAATGTACTCCAAAGCACATTTCTAACCTTACAGAAAATCTCTATTCACTTTCCTTTGGATATGATGTACATATAGCCTAAATTTCTGTAACCACCAACATTTCTTTCTATGTTATCGGCCATTAGTAGTGTAATTAAGAAATGGGAGTATTGAGCAAAAGATGTTGTAAGTTGCAAAAAAGAAGCCCATAAGACATCTACCTTATACATCATGAGGATATGTACCCTACTGAACCATAGGATCTGACTGTAGATTGTAGTCATTGTTTGAATTTTAGAGATAAAAAAGACATTAACTGAAAACAAATTGACACCTCATGAATTGAGAAATCTCAGATTCTGTTTTCGGGAAAGTGGATAATCGGAACATTGTGGATATTTATCATGCAATGCTATGCAATGTTTAGAAGCAATGAACTGGCAGTACATGAAGCACCATGTTTAGTTTTAAATGCAGATTTTAGGAAGAGGAGTAAGAACTAGAATATATCCATATAGTCTGTGGAAATTAAAAGCATTTATACCCACTTTGACAGGATGCAAGAGAAATTTATACAGTCATGGTCATGTATCGGTCATATTTGAGTGAGTTCTTGGACAGAGGAAGGGAAATGGAGTGGGGATCAAGAATAAAACAGAACCTGGAACTAATATAATATTGTATGGTAATTATAACTCAAAAACAACAATTAAGGGCTTTATATGGACCAAAGATGATATTGGGTCAACAGCTAAAGATCATGATTAACTCAGCTCTGCCAGTAAACTAAAATTATATGCACGATGTTACTCTTCTAGGAAGACAATTGGAACTGAGAGTCAGCAAACTTGATTCTACCACATGTTCTGCCATATTTGTTATTCTACTGCCTAACAGTACAAACTTAACAAAACCACATCAAGTTTTGGACCTAAATTACTTCTCTTTAAGTGCAGATGTTCGCCATTATGCTCCATAAGATTTTCTCTGGCTTTGATATAAATATATTCTTTTGTTCATACATGCAGTGAGGGTTAGACACATATGTATGATTACTAGAAGTGATATATTTAATTTTAATTAGAAATTTGCTGGATAGGAACTTCCTGGGTGGTCCAGTGGCTAAGACTCCATGCTCCCGATGCAGGGGGCCCGGGTTCAATCCCTTCTCAGGGAACTAGATCCCACATTGCACAGCTAAGAGTTTGCATGCTACAAGATCCATGGGCCACAGTGAGTATCAAAGATCCTGCATGCTTCAATTAAGATCCAGCACGGTTAAAAAAATAAGAAACAAACCTTAATTAAAAAAAAATGCTGGATAGAAGTCTTTTTCTCTTTTAGTGATGAAAAGATATTGAATATGAGAAAAAGTGCTTTCCTTAGCTTGTACACAGCAGAGATGCTGCTGATGTACGTTTTGGGTGCCTGGGCTTTGGTGGTGATCTTGTGGAAACAAAAGAACCTGTGTTGTTGAAGTAAGGTACAGACAGGCCCAAGGATCTTCCCACTCTAAGCATTAGGGTGGAGTCAAAGACTGGAATATATCTTCAGGAATTGTTCACCATCCAAGTAGGCTGTCGGAACAGATTTGCCTCCTGGAGGCACTCCTGGTGGCTGGCTACTCTCTGCTTTGTCACTCACACCTGGGATCAGACCCTGTTTCTGCTTACCAGCCTGGTTCTTTGATCTGTTGCTGTTGACTCTGTGTGGCTCTGATGCTTCGCTGATATATTAGTGATAGTTGGTTGCAGCTGTCTATTCCCTAAGGGCTTCCCAGGTGGTGCAGCAGTAAAGAATCCACCTGCCACTGTAGGAGACAGGAGAAGTAGGTTTGATCCCTGGGTGGGGAAGATCCCCTGGAGGACGACGTGGCAACCCACTCCAGTATGCTTGCCTGGGAAATCCCATGGACAGAGGAGCCTGGAGTGCTGCAGTCCATGTAGTTGCAAAAGAGTCAGACACGGCTGTGCACACATGCACACACTCCCTAAAGGAAAGTCTGGTTCATAATCCAGTACCCTATAATCCTTTGTTGCCCCCATAATAATCCTCTGTTGCTGCCACTCTGCTTCATTTCCTTTTTCATTCTGGTTCTTGTTGGGTTAAGGGATGCATAATAGGCCCTTGATAAGAATGCTGAAAGAACCCCTGGATTGGAAATGACAACCCACTCCAGTATTCTTGCCTGGAGAATCCCATGGGCAGAGGAGCCTGGTGGGCTACAGTCCATAGGGCCACAAAGAGTTGGACATGACTTAGTGACTGAGCACACACACAAGAATGATGAAACTCCCTTCTGAGTCCAAATCTTAGATTGGCTAACTTACACCAACAATTCACACTTGTTACATTCCTGTAGCACAGTATCCTCCCCTTGGCAGAAGAAAAACATGTCAGATAAAGAGCTGTTGCCACATCTAAATAAGCTTTTCTTAGACAAGATTTTCTCATGTGTGTATTTTCTTAAAATTTTAAAGGGGTTTAAATATTTACTTTGTGACAGCTTTGAATAAAATCTTGGGGAGTTTCTCTTTCCTTTATGACAGCTTTTCCATGAAAATCTGCATCATCAAAGAGTGGGGGAGACTTCTGATTTCAGTGACATAGAAGATGGATTTAACACAGGCCTGGTCTTAGTAGAAATACAAATCTAAAACAATTAAATATGTAAATGCTGAGGTTAAAAAGAAAAGGAAAATCCAAATGCTCACACCAGAGATGAAAGCCATAGCAGTTTATCAAATTAGCCAATGTCCCAGCAAACTGGAACCTAGCACTCTTGATTATAGGAACCTAGCCCCAGCGGTTGGATCTCTGACGTTCATACAAGGATAGGAGGGAGGACCTGGGCTTCTGTAAGAGGAGGAACTTGAGTGATTGCACTTGCTCAGTAGATTCAGTGTGTCCTTTCTGACATTCTGGAAGTGCGGTGAAATCTCCCATGAGCAGTCCAAGCCACAGGTTGTGACATGTTTGAATTTTGTGATCACATTTATATCTTGGCATGATGTGAAAATTCCCGAGGCAGGAAACTGATTATAAAAGTTAGTCTCATACTGGTAAAACCCATGGAACTTGCTATCAAAGCAAATACATCACCACTCTGCAGAGATTTTTCTCCAACTCTGGCTCCACAGAGTCCCCAGAGTTAAGGCAATGCCTGGTAGAAATGACAAACCATAGGAGGAGGTAATCCACCATGGAGGGTCAGACGGTATCTACTAAGAATTTGGGTAAAAAAAGTTTCAAAGAGACTTTAGAATACTTATGCTTAAAATGCCTCAGGGATAAAGTTAGGTTATAAACCAAAATAAAAATAAAATAGAATACAGTGAGATTTAAAAGGAAGAAAGGACTAAAGGGTGAAGGGAGATTCTGAGCTGTCATATTAAAATATCTTGTTCTTTCTCATGTTTCATCATGTCCTGTCCTGGGCTGTGCTCAGTCGTGTCCAACTCTTTGCTACTCTATGGACTGTAGCCCACCAGGCTCTTCTGCTCATGGGGATTCTCCAGGCAAGAATACTGGAGTGGGTTGCTATTTCCTTTTCTAGGAGATCTTCCCAACCCAGGGACTGGACTACGTCTCCCACATTGCAGGTGGATTCTTTACTGCCTGAGCCACCAGGGAAGCCCGAGAATTCTGGAATGGGTAGCCTATCCCTTCTTCAGGGGGTCTTACCAATCCAGGAATTGAACAGGGGTCCTCTGCATTGCACATGGATTTTTTACCAGCTGAGCTACCAGGGAAGCCCTTCATCATGTCCTACTCTGTATTTATGTTTGTAATACAGCTATATATAATTATAGCATAATTTAATATAGTCTATTATAATATAGAATATAATTATATGATATAGATTATATATATGATATCAACATGAGGCCAAGACTATTCTAACAAATGCAACTAAAACTAATTTATAACAGAAAAAATTTCAATTCCATCCAATGGTTACCAGTTAACCAACTAGCTTTTTTTTATTATTATGATTTTTTCATACCAAAGGTCGTTACTCATAGATACAAAAAATTTCTTAGACAAGTCCAGCCTTTTTTAAAGATCCAGATATCTTGCATATATTTCTCTTGAGTGAGTACATTTCACAAAACTAGTGTTTAATCAGACAACAGACAACAGATATTTCCACTCTCTAATACTAAAACATTAAAGAGTACTCACTTCATTGCAAAGTTGAAGTACATGATGCTCTAGGTATTTTAAAATAAATTGTGTCATGGACAGTAGAAATTTTTAAGACCCTTCAATTACAAGCACTGCCTTTAATGGTGTTTCAGTGAGTGTTCTTGTGTTTTATTTCATATTCAACTCTTTCATTCTAAATTCAGTGCTGTGATTACTACTTGTCTCTGTTGAATTTCAATGCCAGCCTTTCCAATTGTTTCCTAAATGCTCAATTCTTTACTTGTGTTCAGTAGATTTCTCATACTGTACATCATTCCAATCAACACTCCTCAGGGCCCTTTGCATTCTTAAAAACTCTTCTTTCCCAAAGTCAGAAATGCTTGCATGTTTCTCTTCATAAACAGCATATTCTCTTGAGCATTTCAAATCAAATAATAAGTTGATAACTAGATTTGAGATGCTTCCCAGCTTCAATCTGATTTATCATAGTTGGCTGAATTTTTAGGACAGGTTCCAGGAAAAAAATTAAAAACAAATTAAAAAGATAGAAAGCAAAACCCAAAGAACTTCTCTCCATAAAGACTAGCCAAAGAAACTCTTAGAAACAAAAAAAACAGTGTGACTTGAGGACAGAATTTTAATTCTTTTCTATAATTGAAAGTGAAAGTTGCTCAGTCATATCCAGCTCTTTGTGACCCCATGGGTTATACAGTCTATGGAATTCTCCAGGCCAGAATCCTGGAGTGGATAGCCGTTCCCTTCTCCAGGGGATCTTCCCAACTCAGGGATTGAACCCAGGTCTCCCACATTTCAGGAGGATTCTTTACCAGCAGAGCCACAAGAGAAGCTCAAGAATGCTGGAGTGTGTAGCCTATCCCTTCTCCAGCAGATCTTCCCAACCTAGGAATTGAACCTGGGTCTCTTGCATTGCAGGTGGATTCTTTGCCAGCTGAGCTACCAGGGAAATCTTCCTATAATTAAATTGCCATTATTCCAATCAATGTTAATGTAATTAAAATCTTTCAAGGTTGATATTTGAGCCTTTTCACTCTGAGTCTTAAGTTACTCCTTCAGTTTCTTTCCAGATTGTTTTCACCTAGAAAGTGGCATTTTCAAGACTGGGTGAGTCCCAACTTTTGAATGAGTAAAAGAGACAAAGAGTGAGAGTAAGGAAAGACTGACAGACTGAGGGAGAGAGAGAGATTTTTGATAATAATACAATTAATATGTTAGTTTTGACCTCTAACTACATTCCCTGGTACTTGCTTGATTAACTGCATATTTTCTTTCTGAGTAAACATAAAAAAGAAGACTGATTGAGTCTATATTTACAGCTTTTCATGAACCACATATATAATATGCTCAAAGATTTATAAATGCCCAAGGATGTGTTCAGGGCTAGCGAAGTGAAATTAGCATAAAATAAATCTAATTCCTGCCTTCAGAACGCTTAGGTACTTGACTGAAGTCAAGGTAAAATATCAATGGTGGTGGTGGTTTAGTTACTAAGTCGTGTCTGACTCTTGTGACCCCACAAACTGTAGCCTGCCAGGCTCCTCTGCCCATGGGGTTTTCCAGGCAAGAGTACTGGAATGGGTTGCCATTTCCTTCTCCAGTGGATCTTCCCTACCCAGGAATCGAACGCAAGTCTCCTGCATTGCAGGCAGATTCTTTACTGACTGAGCTATGAGGGTAGCCCCTAAAATATAGATAGAAAAAGCAAAACATTACACCAATTGATTACATTATCTGTAGGATGTCAACACATCAGTATAAGCATTCATTTTTATCCTTGTTGTTTAAAGAATTAGTTTATTCAAACCTCTTTGTTGGCTTCATATGTCACATAGCCTTTCTTGGTTTATAACTAGAGGACACAAGCTTATGGCCAGATAATATGCTTTGGGAGATTTATAGAAAAATATTTAAAATTTGAACTGCCTGTCAAATATATGAACTATTGATTCCATGTATAAAACTAATGATAACCTACTGTATAGCAAGAGGAACTCTACCCAATGCTAAAACAAAGTGACCTAAATGGGAAAGAAATCCATAAGAGGGGATATATGTATATGTAGAGGACTTCCCTGGTGGCTCAGTGGCAAAGAATCCGCCTGTGATGCAGGAGACCTGGGTTTGATCCCTGGGTCTGGAAGATCCCCTGGAGGAGGGTATGGCAATCCACTGCAATATTCTTGCCTGGAGAATCTCATGGACAGAGGAGCCTGGTGGGTTACAGTCCATGGGGTCACAAGGAGTCAGGCACAACTGAAGCGACTGAGCATGCTTGCATATGTATATATGTATAGGTGATTCCCTTTGCTGTACAGTAGAAACTAGCACAAAATTGTAAAGTAACTATAGTCCAACAACATTTAAAAAAAAACAACAGAGAATTTAAAAATTTTCTGATTTCTGTATTTTCTCAAAGATATCAAAGATCCATGGACAAGAAGTCTGCAATTTCATGAAGGAATAGTTAGTTATAGAGGAGTAAGTACTGCCCTTTAGACTGGGTTTTCCTATAGCTTCTACCTGGTCTGCTTTAACTCTTTATATTAATTTCCTACAGGCCCATGAATTCACAAACTTATATACTAAAGTTACTTGGAGAGCTTTTAAAAGTATGGAAATCCAGACTTTCCTAATACTGGGTATAACACAAGTTGGAATTTATGGGTTCCGTAGAGTATGGTGATCAGTATGAATGTATATTCGGGGTTAGTTGCTCAGTCGTGTCTGACTCTTTGCGACCCCATGGACTGTAGCCTGCCAGGCTCCTCTGTCCATGGAATTCTCTAGGCAAGAATACTAGAGTGGGTAGTCATTCCCATCTGCATGGTATCTTTCCAACACAGGGATAGAACCCAGGTCTTCTTTATTGCAAGCGGATTCTTTACCATCTGAGCCCCCAGGGAAGTCTGAGTGTATATTTAAATAAACCCCAAATCATAAACCAGTGGTTCTGTGTAACCACAGTAGATAATCACGGAAACACTTGAGGTTTTACCCACTGCTTTATCTTTCCAAGGGTATAACCATTAAACAGGAGCGTTTCTTTCTACTTCTGTTCTCTTCTGGGCTTAGTTTTGAAGCACTAACATAGACCACATTGCTTACTTTTTGTTGGGAGTGAAAAACCGTGGGAGCTGGGGATGGTTTGAAGTCTAGAGCCTCTTTCTATTTTGTCTTTGTGTCCAAAGATGACCAGGCTCAAGGGGAATGATCCTGCTTAATTAAACTCATAGCTAATTGGTGTATTTATTAGTTTATGATACAAAGTTTAAAATGAAAACAGAGCAAACAGAAGGGAACAAGTTTGTCCTTGGGTCAAATCCTTTCCCCAAGACGAAAGCTAATGTTGGAAATCAAGTTGTGGTCAAAAAGCTGTTTTGTGAGCCTGGAATCAGAACAAAGAAAGTAAAGTCAATTGCCAGACTTGTTGGACTGACGACCCTCTCACTACAACCACAAAACCTGCCTGGCATGTTTGGTTGGATTTGGTTTTACCCAAACCTCCTCAACTTTGCATTTGCTGATGCTTGTTTGTACTGAATCCCCTCAACAGATGGCCCTTCCCATCCAATGGGATACAATTTTGTTAGTTTAATTTCAAGTATAAAATCTGCCCTTACATTCTGTGGGCATCTCATGATAAACCTCTATCATAATACTAAATATTATGAATTAGCTATAATACTAAAATATTATGAATTAACTTCTCATGAATGAGTATGGTTCATGCTCTATTGAAGTGAAAGTTTCTGGAGGGAAACATATAACATTATACTTGGGGTGTGTGTGTGTGTGTGTGTGTGTGTTAGTTGCTCAGTCGTGTCTGACTCTTTGTGACCCCATGGACTGTAGCCCACCAGTTACCTCTGTCCATGGGATTTTCCAGGCAAGAATTGACTAGAGTGGGTTGCCATTTGCTCCTCCAGGGGATCTTCTCCACCCAGGGATGGAACCTGTGTCTCCTGCATTGCAGGCAGTTTCTTTATCACTTTATCACATGGGAAGTTCTTTTATCCTTGGTAATTCTCTTCAATTATCACATCTTCAAGTTGCTGTCAAGACAGAACTTCGCACTTAGGGAAAGAATCAAATAACTCCTTACCTATTTTTGGGAGCTGGTATATTATCTCTATTTATATACACATATACATATCTATATATATATAGATGTATATATATATATACACCATTTCGTGAGATTATTATCCTCCTTTTATAAATAAGGAATTTAGCTAAGAGAAGCTGAATACGTTGATCAAGTTTGCAGCTCAGATATCAGCAGAGACTGAATTTAAGAATCCAACTCTGACCTTGAATTCCATGTGTGAGTGTGTACACTAGTGGTTGTGAGAGACATAAACTGCATTAGGTTGCCTTCTAATAAATTTACTATGTTGCCTCACATAATGCATGATAAACAAAGGGGTCAGTTGTTTGATATATGGTTGAAAAAGTTATATTCATCACTCAATCATTTTCTTAAAGTCCCTGCATATTTTCATTTGCTGTTTATAAAGGTTTCAGAAATGGGGTGGATTTTAATTGTATGTAATGCTTGGTAGTCAGAGTACCTCAATAAATATCTCACATGAGAAGAAGTAAAGGGAATTTTAGGGAAAGAATCGAATACCTCCTTAGCTACTTATACGGGCTGGTACATTATCTCATTCATATATATACAATATACATATCTATATGTATATATAGAAGAAGTATAGGGGAATTTTGACTCTATGGCTAAACTTACCAGGTGTAAATAGCTAAAGGTCAGTTTAATCCTTCTCTTTTCTCTTTATTCAAAATGCAAACAGTATAAAATCAAATATAATGTAAAGTTATTGTTGCCTGGAATGGAGCCAGAGAAAGTATATGTTATTTAAAATGATTCATTATGAACGGATTAGAAAAATAAGAATCTTTTTGTCATTTTACAAACACACACACACACACACGTATGTAAAACAACTTTCCAGTAGGATGAAAATTTTTCCTTAATAAAGTTGGTGGATGGCTGTAAACACGTGTGTGTGTGTGTGTGTGTGTGTGTGTGTGTGTGTGTGTGTGGTATGTGTGTCCAACTCTCTGCAACCCCATGGACTGTAGCTCGCCAGGCTCCTCTGTCCAGGGACCTCTCCATGGGAGAATACTGGAGTGGGTTGCCATGGCCTCCTCCAGGGGATCTTCCCCACCCAGGGATCAAACCCACATGTCTATGTCTCCTGCACTGGCAGATGGGTTCTTTACCTCTAGCACCACCTGGAAAGCCTGGGTTGCTTCAAGGGCATGTGTGCTAAGTCGCTTAGGTCATGTCTGACCCTTTGTAGTTCTATGGACTGTAGCCCACCAGGCTTGCTCTCTGTGAGATTCTCCAGGCAAACACACTGCAGTGGGTTACCATTCCCTTCTCCAGAGGATCTTCCTGACCTAGGGATGAACCCATGTCTCCTGCATTGACACGGGATTCTTTGCCACTGAGCCACATGGGAAGCCCCAAAGCATATATGTGCTTAGTCACTCCATTGTGCCTGACTCTTTGCGACCCCATGGACTGTAGCCTACCAGGCTCCTCTGTCACTGGAGATTCTCCAGGAAAGATTACTGGAGTGCATTGCCATGCCCTCCTCCAGGGGATCTTCCCAACCCAGGAATCGAACCCAGGTCCTCTGCATTGCAGGTGGATTTTTTACCATCTGACCCGGCAGGGAAGCCCAAAATCATATAAAATGCTGAGCAATTTCATATCAGGCAATCAAGAAAGCTCAGGTTGGGAATATTTGGGGCTGGAAACATACCCATTTCACCTGAGACATGGTCCTTTAGCCTTGCAGCACTATTAGTCAAGGTGCTGAAGCAGAGAGAAGCAAACCTTACCGTCTTCTGTTGTACAGCAGACCTGTTCTTAACAACTGGAGAGAAGTCTCAGGAAAATATTACTGTCATTAGTGTAGCTGACACTCCACAGGTGGCTCTTCTTCTTTTACCCTGTTTTTCCTATTTGAAACGTCTAGTGCAGATACGCGGGTCCCAGATGAGGCCAAATGATGCTGGAAATTGGATTGATCTCTCTAATATACCATTTTATACTGTACTTCTCAGACCGGGGTGCACAATCACCCCACCATCCCCACCCCAAGTCCTCCCTTATTGAATATCAGCAGTCATTTAACATTCTCCTTGGGTAATACATTCTCCTCGGGCTTCTCTGGTGGCTCAGATGGTAAAGAATCTGTCTGCAGTGTGGGAGACCCGGCTTCGATCCTTGGAACGGGAAGATCCCCTGGAGAAGGGTATGGCAACCCACTTCATTACTCTTGCCTGGAGCATCCCATGGACAGAGGAGCCTGGTGGGCTATGGTTCATGGGGTCGCAAAAAGTCGGAAAACTTTTCTTAATTCTCATTTGGAATTTTATTTTTACAGAGTTTATTTTCCATAATTGTGCCTATTACAACGTTTTATCTGCATGTGGCAAAGTGGCGTATTTATTACCTATAGACAATGTTCTCCTCCAAAATCATCTTTTTCCTTGGTATTCCTTAGGCAGTTAATTTAATTGCTAAGCACTGTAGTCTAGTTCTTTAATTTTTATTTTCTGTTCATCTTCTTATTAGGCCTATTGAAGAAGATAATTTAAAATATTCTGAATTCTATAAAGAATTGATAAAAAACTTAAAAAGAGACAACTCAAAAAAAATAAAGAATTGAAGAAGGGCTTACTGCAATCCATGGGGTCGCAGAGTCAGACGTGACTGAGGAACTGTACTGAACTGAACTTGACTGTTGATCCTTACTAGTCTTATGAATTGCCCAATTATGATACTCCTTAGTCATATAATACAAAATTCTAAACATTTCTCACCCCCCCCAAGGGGTATAAAGTTGATCTTACATGGTATCAAGGAGGGTCCATAAATTAGTATTTTTAACACAATGCATTGGGAATGTCTCATTCAGCTATTATTGTTGAGGAATTTAGATATATTAAGTGGGGGAAACAGCTAACATTTACTGAGTGACTACTATGTACAGACTAGCACATTATGCGCTTACATGTATATATATACACACATATATATGTGTGTATATATATATAAAACTTTGTTAAACAGACCCAGCTCCATGAGGCAGACATAAGTATTTTTGATCAGTAGACAAGGACAAGAAAGTTGAGACTTGTAGGACAGTTTGCCAGGTTAAGAACCTGACATTAATGCCAATGCATCTGCCATCACCTTGTCACTATTTCTGTAAATATTTATATATGTTATTTAAAAAAAAAATATTTACCAAAAAGGTTATTACATATATTCTCTAGATATAGATACTTTCTCTATTTTTGTCTTCTGGCATATGTTCTCTACATACAGATATTTTCCCTGCTTTTAAGCATTTTGATCCCATCCTTCAATATTCACCATGCCCCCAAATTACCCTCCTGATAGTCCTGCTATTTTTTAATTACATGAATGAGAATAAGTATATTGAGAATAATATAAATAAAGCTGTTTTGCTCTCTTGCAGGTGGCTTAAATTCTGCTTGGATCACACTGCCTTCAGATAAGAATTCCTATTAATGTAAGTCATGTAAGGCACAAGAAGGCATATTCTGTTAACTACACTAGAGGCCCTGGTGATTGGATCTCAAGGGGAAGGAATGATAATAGCATCACCATGATCACCTCCAGCCTGCATCAGTGAGACAGATGCCATTTATTAGATACCCTCATTGTGTATGGTATTATACAGGCACTTGGTCCACATTACGTCTCTTCAATATAGGTTTGACTTGATGTGTATGAAACACTCATAACAGTGTCTGCTAAAATTAATACTTTTTACACAAATGTTTGCTTTCATCATTTTCATTTTCATCATCATCATCATTCTCTCATTTAAAACCTTCAATAATCATTGGATACAGATATTATTATTCTCATTTTGTGGCTGAAGAAATTGAGGCTATTGAGGCTGAATTACTTACCTGATGAATGAATAGTAGAGAATGAATTTCAACGCAGGTATATTTAATTTCTAAGACCGTTTCCTTCCTGCTCAGCCTCACTATGTCCCGTGGTGGAAATGGCCACAGGAAAAAGATATTTCCCTGCTTTTGACCTTCACAAGGTAGGAATACCTTCCTGCCTTCCCTTGGAGAGCATGTCACACAAGGGAGAATAATCCAGAAACCATGAGTGATGCCTTCACTGCACAGACTGCTGTTCAGAGATGTCCCTGTGGATTTGAGGAGGAAGTGTCTGGGTTCCTGGGGGACCCTCCGAATGTCTGAGATATTTTAATTGCTCTGCTTATCCCAGGGAAGATAAACACCTACTCGTGTCTTCCCTGAGGCATCCAATTTTCCACCCAGAACTGGACTCTGGTTCTATAAATGCTCATCTTGTTCCCTCCTCTGCCCCTTGTCATCACTTCTTCTGAACCTGACACCAGCTATGTGCCATCTATTACCCTGTCATATTCATTGATCTCCCTAAGAAATCAAACTGTCCCTCTAATTCCCCTGTCTGATCTTCGCTTGCCAGAGCTTGCTGACAAAATTGTCCCTTCAAAAAAGAAAAGTATAGCCTATTCACTTTAGCCCTCACAGCCTCAAATGCTAGATAGTCAATACACAGCTTTCACTACATTTTAAACTTTATGGCCTCATTGAAAATGAAAACTGTTTTCAGGTTTCAACTCTGACCTGACCTCTAAAGGCTGTATGAAAACACAACGAAAGTAAACCTAAGGATTAAAGAAGTTTATAAAGAGAAGTATAAAACCTTTCCATTGGAACTTTCATTTTTCAACAGAAATAGACAGAGTGTACTTTGTAATCCATAAATATTCAAATCCAAAGTGATGACTAACTTTCTCCTCTTATTTGTTGAAGCATGATGATGGAGGACTATAAAATCTTCAGTGTAGTTTAACATGCTTACAGTGAATCTGTGGTCATTCCCTTTTCTGTTTGAGAGTCTTAGGAAGTTCTCCATTCCTTGAAGACACTGTTCCTCCATCCCACAATGTTGCTGTAAATGCATGACTTCTTTGCCAAAACTAGGTCTCATTTTTAGAATGAGTACATGTTCCATTCATTATGTATCTGTCCAACTATTCATTCTTTCATCTATAAATTATTTCATTATTCAGCACTAACCCCGTGCTAGGAGCTTGTATTTGTCAATGTCTTATCAGGATAACATGACTTATGCTAGGCCTTTCAAGCAGAGAGAACCCAACATGGGAAATAAACTACAAACATATTGAATTCTCACCGCAGTATCATTTACAATAGCCAAGGTATGGGAACAATCATGTGTTCATGAATGAATGAATGCAGGAAGAAGATGTGAAACACACACACACACAGACACACACACACATATGTACATGTATATATGTACATATGCATTTATTATTTAGCTATAAAAGAAAGATATCCTACCATTTGAAAAATGTGGAGGGTGGATCTTGAGGGCATTATGCTAAACGATATAATTCAAACATTAAAAGATAAATGCTGTATCATCTCATTTATATGTTGAATCTGAGAAAACTGAAATTATGGAAACAGAGAACAGATGGTGCTTACCAGAGATGGGGAGTGGGCAGGGAGGGGGCAAAATGAGTGAAGGCGTTCAAAACTTCTAGTTATAAGATAAATTAGTAATAAGGATGTAATATGCAGCATGGTGAAACTATAGTCAACAATATTGCACTGCATATTTGCAAATTCCTAAGACAGCAGATTTTAAGAGTTCTCATCATAAAAAGAAGTGTTAGGTATGTGAAGCAATAGCTGTAACTAACTTATTTTGTGATATGCATTATATCAAGTCACGTTGTACTGTTTGGATTAATACAATATTTAACATTGGTTATATCTCAATAATGGAGAAGGAAATGGCAACCCACTCCAGTATTCTTGCCTGGAGAATTCCATGGACAGAGGAGCCTGGTGGGCTACAGTCCATGGGGTCGCAAAGAGTCGGACATGACTGAGTGACTAATACACACACAGACACATACATATCTCAATAAAAATGAGAAAAAACATTTTTAAAAAGACTGGAAGAATCACAATAGCAACAGAGGAAAATAACTACTTGCTTAGAATTGAGAGCTGCTGCCGCCTTGGGGGTTGAAGGCTAGGAGCGTGGCCCGTGTGGAGTGTGGGTTGCCAAGGCCTGTTAGTACTAGCATCTAGCATCGTGGTGCTGCAGCTGAGCAGGATGCTAGAAGCTCCCTCTCCTGCTCATGCTGCTAAAACTTTCCTAGAGGCTCTGGGGGATGCAAACTTCCCATAGCCTTGCTGCAAGGCTTCAGACTGACTATTCCTCCTTCTGTCTACCCCACTGCCTTCCTCCCCGCTTAGCTAACTTTTCCATTTCCAAGAAATTAAATTTCTTTGAAACATCCAGCACAAGACTGTTACATCAAGAAGCCCCAGTTTCATCACCCTTCTCTGTCTCTGGTATTCTATCTTCTATTGCCATGTATCACGGTGTATCTATGACCCGAGTGCTCCTTAGTCCATCCCACTGAACTGAGCTTCCCAAGGTGGTGTCTTTGTGTTTTTGCTGTTTATATCCTCTCAACTAGCACAAAACCTATTAATTCTCAATTAATATTTGCCCATTTTATTTTAATTGAATTGAGATCTGCTAATGCACAGAACTGTGGTTATATCTTAATGCATCAGGGTCAGGAACTAAAAGGTCCTGCAGGCGCTGGGAAATGATAGTCTTCAGTAGGGGCTCAGCATATTGATTTTAGCCTAACTCCTAAACAACCACTGTTCTTTTCTCACTTGGGATGTGGGAGTGTTATTTTATCTTACTTTATTGTGGAGGTGGGGCTTTTTCCAACTTAAAAAGCATTCTTTTCAGAGCTTCTCAAGGTGTCTGGCTGACAGGCTGGCTGAGGTTTTATAATCAACCATTTATAATCATGAAATGTTCTAATTATAAAAAGTAATGTAGTCAGACATTCTAAATTGTGTTCCCATTCACTTTGCCAAGTACCTTTTCAAAACCTTTTTGCTCTGGCATCCTACTAATTTTTTTTCTTGTAATTCTCATTTTACAAGGCAGAAAAGCAAGACTAACTTCAGAAACAATACAACTTAGAACAAATTTAAAGTACAAGGGGTTCAAGATAAATCATAATTTAATACTCTGCCTACCAAATTGAACCTCTGGTTTTTCCTCCTGGACAAATGCTTCAGAACAACAGAGTTAGATGCCCCTCTGGCTGAAGGTAAAATGACAGTGATAACCCAGTACTCCTTCCTTACTTGAGAAATAGGCTTTCTGTTCCTCCCACAAACCCTCATTCTCAAGATTGAGGCCAATGGGACCTAGGCTAGTGGATTTCAAGCCAAGTAGCACAGATTCCTGAGGATGCCTAAAGGTCAGCCAGGAGAAGGACAGACAGAGCTGGCAGAATTTCATCTGTTGCAGCCTCACCCACTTTTACCCTCAGTAGATTGGCTTACATTTTAAGTACCTCCCCATCTCTATAAAGCTTCATTTACAAAAGGAATCTCTCACTAAACATTGTGAAAAAACACTGATCTAGTCTCCACAAATATTAGGAGAATGTACTGTTGCTAAAAAGACTCAGAGAATGTCTCCTTTGATTTTTTTTTTTTCATCTTCCAGTTAGATGTGAGGCTTTGAATAAGTTGCTTGACCTCTCTGTATCTTAGCTTTCTCATCTTGGATATTGTGCTTTCAGAAGTGGTCTGTATATTATAATATTCCATTCAGACAAACATTATTAATGTTTTCCAGAGAATGGGTCAGTAAATTAACGAAATTCTAGAGGAACAACACAAATACGTCATTGCTGATAAACTTTTTGGAATGCTTACTGTGATGCTTAATTTTATGTGTCAACCTGATGGGCCATGGGATACTCAGATAATTGGTAAACTTTTTTCTGTTGTTTCTGCAAGGATGTTCTTGGATGACATTAATATTTAATCAGTGGGCTTGAAAAAAGCAGATTGCCTTCCACAACATGAGTGGGCCTTGTTTAATCAGCTGAAGGCTTGAAGAGAATGAAAGACGGTCCTTTTTATTTCATCTGCCTCATTGCCTTTGAATGGGAACATTAGCTCTTCCTGGCCCTTGACCAGAACTGGGATACTGGCATTTCTGATTTTAAGCTTGCCACTCTGTAGCTGTGTGAGCCAATTCTTCACGACAGATACAGCTAGCTAGCTAGATGCCCTGTTGGTTCTGTTTCTCTGGAAAACCCTGACTGATACACCCATTTGAGGTGATCTTGAAATATTTTCACAATTCTTTGACACTCTTGCCTCCGCAAAGTGAAGCCTAGTTTCCATGTGAGCTGGACTTAGAGACTTGCTTCTAATGAATGAAATATACTGGAAATGACAGTGTGGCAAAGCGAAAGAAGGCACTGATTCTTCTTGATCATTTTTTCTAGGGACAGCAGCTGCCATGTCTTGAGAACACTCAAGCAACCCAGTGCAAAATTTCACATCATAACGAACTGAGGCCTCCAACCAACAGTCATGTGAACCATCTTAGAAGCGGACTCTCAGCCCCTGAGAGGTCAAGCCTTCAGAAGATTATCTGATGGTCTGATCAGATTATCTGATCAGAAGATGAAGATGATGACCCTGGAGATGATTCATAAGATGACCCTGGTGGTCGTCATCACTGCAACTTCATGAGTGATCCTGAGCCAGAACAATTCAATTCAGCTGTTCCCAGATTCCTGATCCATAGAAAGTACATGAGACAATAAACGTATTGTTTTTAAGCCAGTGAGTGTTAGGGTACTTCATTTTGCAGCAGTCTATAAATAATACACCTGCATTGAGCACATTGTGTTGCCTGGGCTCCCCATCCCTAGACAGGGTTGTGAATAGTTATTAGGAAACACAGTCAGCAAGGGACATTTTTGCTCTGTTTTCCATTTGCACCAGGATATGGGAGAGTGGCCAACATCCAGCAAACCTGGATCAGAATTCAAAGTGCCCTTGTTCATCTGGGCAGAAAGTCAAGACAACCCAAAAGAGGGTCAGTGAGGGCAAGGACAGAGTAGTGGGCCTTGGAGGGAAAAGCAAACTCTTCATCAGCACAATGGAGAAAATTTGGCTGCAGAAGACTGAAGGTCAGGCTCCCTATGCACTTAAAATAGGTGTTCAATACACATGCATTGATTGATGCTGTTCACTTTATTTTGAATGCCAGGCAGTGAGTCATCTATGTTGCAACATAGCTTAAACAAATGTGAGTTGTGCCTAGAAAAATAGCAATTCAGCAGTGAGAACCAGAAAGAAGCACTCAGCCTCTCACTGGACAACTTTACTGATTTCCTCCTGCCGCAGACCCCTGATTATTGAGAGGGAGGATATTCCCATTGGAAGATGAGCAATGCTTCAGGGTGGAAAGCCTTCAACGGGAAAGCCTCTGGTAGTGGAGTCTGACCAATTGCTCTCAGTAGCAGTGAGGACCTGGACTGACTTCCGTTTAGCTGGACCAGTGGTGTGATCGGCAGAGATGCTAAGGCAGATCTACAGTAGGTTGATGGTGAGAGAGAACAGGTGATGGTGACTGCAGGTTAGTAAGGGAAAAGAAATTTGATATAGTTAGACTTAGTTAACACAAAGATATGGGTTATTTTCTTATTATGACTCTTGATGAAAACTTTGCAGTATGTAAGCTTCAGCAAAACAAATACAAGGACTGAGGGGCACATTAAAGTGCTCGTATGTTTTCATTTTTTGGGGGAGAATCTCTGTTTACACATCATGTTCCACAGTAGTTATTTTAGTGACACTTTTACTTAAAAAGATCCCGAGTTAGACAATTAGTTTTATGGCAACCACTTCCAGTCTTTATGGTGGAACAGCACAGTGGAGTGGGCAGAAATATGAACTCTAATATAAACATCCTGGAGAGAAAATCCCAGCTTGGCTCCTTATTAGCCATGTGATCTTAGACGAATTCCTTAATATCTCTGTACTATGGTTACTGTAAGGTGGGGATAATAAAAACATCTATTCATGTGGTTGGGGTGAGGATTAAATGAGTTATTATGCACAAAAGCCTACAAGCAATGTCTGACATATGAAAGCTCTATAACGGCTTTAAGTTTAGTTAATATTAAATTTTCAGAAAACTCTTGTAATGAAGTTGTTATTATGCCCATTTGTAAATGAGGACACTGAATTTCCAGAAATTAAGAAGAAAATTTCTAGGAGACCAGCTAGAAGGTAGTAGGGACAGGATTTGGTTTTGACTCTGACCTCAAAAGCAGGCACTTAATAGAGTATTCCACAACACCTTTAACCTTCAAAGGCTCTTTATCCCCTTTTTTCATTTTCAAGAACAAGTTAGTATGAGATAATATGTCCTCATTCTTGAAAAAGTGAAAGTGACAGTTACTCAGGCATGTTTGACTCTTTACAACCCCATGGACTGCAGCTCAACGGGATCCTCTGTTCATGGGATTCTCCAGGCAAGAGTGCTGAAGTGGGTAGCCATTCCCTTCTCCAGGGGATCTTCTCAACCCAGGGATCAAACCTGGGTCTCCTGCACTGCAAGCAGATTCCTTACTGTCTGAGCCCCCAGGGAGACCTGCTTGCATTCTGACTCTCATTTAATGCTACACCAGCTCTGGGCAGAGTAAAGATTTTCTTTTTGTTGGGTTGGGGGAAGGAGGGCTGTTTCCATCATGTTACTCAACCAAACTTGGTAACAAATCCAATCTTCTGACATTGGTTGTGGTGAAGGAAAGTACAGTGTTTGTTGCAGAATGCCAAGCAGGAGAACAGGCAACTTCTGCTCAAAAGACCCCAACTCCCCACTGGCTTTCCCTCTCACTCCCAATGGCTTTCAGGGAAGGGTTCTTAAAGGCAAATTAGGGTGAAGGTTGTAAGATGCTTGATCAAGTCCTGCTTAGCAAATGGAGTGGTATTTTGGGAGTTAACATTACCAACTTTTGTTTTCAACTGGTCTGGGGTCTATGTGCTTGTGGTCAGCATGGAGTTAACTTCTTCCACCTTGTAGGGGTTATAGTATCTAGAAAACAACTCAGGGATATGGCTTAGGATATTATCTATAGCTTTTCAGGAGAAACCAACAATCCTTGATTTCGTTTCACAATTAAGCTATTATTATTTTCTCGTTTCACTGTTCTCCTTTGTTTTTGTATTTTTTCACTTTCCTGATGAAATTTGCTCTTTGGAAATCCTGACGATCAAGGAAGCTAAAGCTTCTTACAAACAAAAGGCAGAGGACACTGGGGTTCTGTCCCCGGGAAGACCTGGAAGGTTCCTGCTTGGTTTCAGCAATCAACATCAGACTGTGTCTTGTGTCTGTATCAGGTTCACAGAGGGTGAGACTAAGCCAGCAGCACTCCTGTTTTGATACTGCTTTTCCTTAATCAAGTTGCCCCTAAAAGTTGAGAGTTGAGGCTCATTCTTGTGGAGCGCAGACGGAACGTCCCGTGAGAAAGTTGTGGAGGCAGGCTTAACACATCCTCACAGTCTCTGCAGCATGAGAAGATCAAAAGTAGGGTGACTCCTGCTCACCAAGGGCAGAATGGATGCGGTACAGAGAGCCAACAGGCTGTGGCCGCCCAGGCCAGTAGACTGAGGCTTTGCCAGTGTGGTCCATTGTGGTTGAAAATTGAAAGCAAAGGGCGTGTCTGAGTGAAGACCAACTGGGATGGATGATCCACCAAGGCCCAGGCTCTGCCCCTCTCTGTTAAGCCTTCTCACTACAGGAGTATCTTCAACTCTTAGATGAAACTCAGTCCAAAGGACAGAGATTAAGTATTTGACACCAGCAGAATATAGGGTTCCAGAGATCAAATTGCCAACATCTGTTGGATCATAGAAAAAGCAAGAGAGTTTCAGAAAAACATCTACTTCTGCCTTATTGACAATGCCAAAGTCTTTGACTGTGTGGATCACAACAAACTGTGGAAAACTCTTAAAGAGATGGGAATACCAGACCACCTGACCTGCCTTCTGAAAAATCTCTATGCAGGTTAAGAAGCAAGAATTAGAGCCAGACATGGAACAACAGACTGGTTCCAAATTGGGAAAGGAGTACATCAAGGCTGTATATTGTCACCCTGCTTATTTAACTTATATGCAGAATACGTCATGAGAAACACTGGGCTGGAGGAAGCACAAGCTGAAATCAAGTTTGCTGAGAGAAATAACAATAACCTCAGATATGTAGACAACACCACCCTTATGGCAGAAAGTGAAGAAGAACTAAAGAGCCTCTTAATGAAAATGAAAGAGGAGAGTGAAAAAGCTGGCTTAAAACTCAATATTCAAAAAACAAAGGTCGTGGCATCCAGTCCCATCATTTCATGGCAGATAGATGGGGAAACAATGGAAACAGTGACAGACTATTTTTTGGGGCTCCAAAATCACTGCAGATGGTGACTGCAGCCATGAAATAAAAAGATGAGTTCTCCTTAGAAGAAAAACTATGACAAATCTAGACAGCATATTAAAAACAGAGACATTACTTTGCTGACAAAGGTCCATCTAGTCAAAATTATGGTTTTTCCAGTAGTCATGTATGGATGTGAGAGTTGGACTATAAAAAAGCTGAGCACCAAAGAATTTATGCTTTTGAACTATGGTGTTAGAGAAGACTCTTGGGAGTCCCTTGGACAGCAGGGAGATTAAACAAGTCAATCCTGAAGGAAATCAGTCTTGAATATTCACTGGAAGGACTAATGCTAAAGCTGAAACTCCAATACTTTGGACACCTAATGCGAAGAACTGACTCATTGGAAAAGACCCTGATGCTGGGAAAGATTGAAGGCAGGAGAAGAGGATGACAGAGGATGAGATGGTTGGATGGCATCACTGACTCATTGGCCATGAGTTTGAGAAAGCTCCAGGAGTTGATGATGGACAGGGAAGCCTGGTGTGCTACACAGTCCTTGGGATCAAAAGAGTCACACATGACTGAGTGACTGAACTGAAAGTGAAAGAATATAGGGATTCCCAGGTATCATGGTGGTAAATGATCCACCTGTCAATGCAGGAGACACAAGAGATGCAGGGTCAATCTCTGGGTCAGGAAGATCCCCTCGATAGGAAATGACAACCTACTCCAGTATTCTCCCATGGACAGCCTGGTGGGGTACAGTCCAGAAGGTTGGAAAGAGTTGGACATGACTGAACATGAGGACACTCGCAGAATATAGTATTTCTCTATACCTTTGGTAAAAATTCAGATTAATTTTCTCAAACACAATTCTACCGCTTGCATCCTTAAGTTCATACAGTTAAAGATTTATAGGTGTGCAAGTGCTGTGCCATCTTGGGGACATTCTTATTCCACTTCTCCCAAATTCCTTCCTTCCTGCCTTTTCCTCTTTGTGACACCTGGCTCCTCAAGTTGAGCTTTTCAGTCTCAAACCCTTGCTTAAACTCTGGGTCCCCCTCTATAAGGTAATAATAATAATAATAATAATAAGTATTGTGAGGACTAGAAGTAATGTAGACACTGTGCCTGTCTCCCAGAGTTGAGACAGCACAGATGCCCAAGTGGAACTATTATCACGACTCCTCCTCCTAATGAATTGTAGATGAGCACCAAGGATCACTATAATAAAAATGATAATGACAACCAGCCTGGTTCTAATAACATGATTATTTGAAATTATCACACTGTTGCATTCTATTGCATCAATATGTACATTATCAACATAAAATTGCCGAGGTTATCAAGGTTAACACATGTACCGAGGTGTGGATGCATGCTAGGTGGCTTCAGTCTTGTCCAAAACTCTTTGGGACCCTATGAACTGTAATCCTCCAGGCTCCTCTGTCCACGGGATTCTCCAGGCAAGAATTCTGGAGTGGGTTGCCATGCCCTTTTCCAGGGGATCTTCACGACCCATGGATTGAACCTGCATCTCTTGTGTCTCTATTGGCAGGCATATTCTTTACCGCTAATGCCACCTTGGAAGCTCATGTGTGTCTAGGACAAAAGGTTAATATACGTACCTAAGACATACAATATCTTCTCCTCAATGCTAGTTCTTTTCTTTGTGTAAAAATAACCCACCTGTTCTTCCCTGAAAAGGTGTGTTCTTTTGTGTAGACAAGGGTTTAGAGAATATTTTACTTTTGTAAAGAGCACATTTCCATACCTATCAAGGAAATGAAAGCTTTCCAAGGAAAATCCTGTGAAAAGTCTAAGATTATTAAAAGAATAATTTCTGATGAAAAAAGAAACAAAGTGTTTAAACTTTTTCCTGAAAAGTTAAAGACAGTACTTGACAATAGCTTCTGCAACCTCCAATTTTATTCAAGAGCCAGAGAAAGTAGCAATCCCCAAGGCTCCACGGTTTAATTTCCCTCTCACAGAATGCCTCTCACATCAGAATTAATCAGGTTTCATTTCCACTGTCCCATTTCCCTTCAGGAGTCCTGCGGTATAAACCTCCAAGGTAAACACAAATATTCATCTACTCACCTGTTTTGAAGAGCCAGACGTTCGGAGACGTAAATCATTGGCAGTGACAGGTATGCGCTGATTTGGGCACAATTCATCTTCTCTGTCTAACTCCACAGAGTTCCCTTCAGCTTCTTCTCATGTGCACAAGAGCAAACGCTTTACTCTGAGACATCAGGATAAATGAGTGGACCTTGATAATTTTTGATGCCTAAAAGCAGAGGGGACAAATCTTGATTTTGTTTCTTTTTTAAGAGAGAGAGGAAAAAAATCAGATGTATGAAATAGTAGATTGCATTATCTGGGCAATCTGTTTTGCTTCTTCCAAGAGAGGTTTGTGCTCTCTTCATTGATAAAGTTAAAAGAAAATTACTTCTGAGATGATAATTTCCTGCCACCAAGCATTTATGAGCCTAACTTTGGTTCACTCTTTGCTGGTAGAAGTTTCAGCAATACTCAGACATGAATAAACGTCAATTCCAGCTCCAGAATGTGGTGTATTTAATGAATTGGTTTGTTGTCCAGTCATTCAGTCATGTTTGGCTCTTTGCGACCCCATGGACTGCAGCACGCCAGGCTGCCCTGTACTTCACTATCTCCCTGACTTTGCTCAAACACATGTCCATTAAGTCAATGATGCCATCCAACCATCTCATCCTCTGTTATCCCCTTCTCCTCCTGCCCTCAATCTTTCCCAGCATTAGGGTCTTTTCCAGTGAGTTGGCTCTTCATATCAGATGGCCAAAGTCTTAGAGCTTCAGCTTCAGCATCTGTCCTTCCAATGAATATTCAGGGTTGATTTCCTTTAGGATTGACTGGTTTGATCTCCCGTGCTGTCCAAGGGACTCTCAAGAGTCTTCTCCAGCACCACTGGGTCCTTATTTGTTTTTAGAGAATGGATTTGGGGTGGTATATCCACAGTGGCTCAGATTCAGTCCACCTGTCTGTTTTTTTATTTCTGGAACTTGCAGTTGTACAGGGCAGGGATAAAGGATGGGATTTCCCAGAGTGGCTCTTGTAGCAATAAAAGACAAGTTTGCTTATCCCGTCTCTATTTCTTGCTATTTCTATCCTTGGTAAATGCTGGCAGATGTTCCAGTTCAAAAAGTAGACAAAGGACAGGGCAGCCCTCATTTTCAAATCCCTCTTTTAGGAGAGATTGTTAGGAATCAGAAAGGATGAAGTGTGGCTTTGGAAACTTCCTTCTCCATAGTAATTAGCCTTCTCTCCAAATTCATTGGTCTCTGGGGGATTGATTCTCTGCTTTGGTTGACTCCAAACCATATGCAGGTATTAGAGGCAGAGAAGCTCAAGAGAGTGGGGAACATGTCTTCAGAGCATAATAAGTAGCTTAACTATCTTACTTACAACTTATTTACTTAGTCCTAAAGGATTTGGGAAGCTTTGGAAGTCAAAAGTTGCTTTACTTCAAATTTGATTGTCCAGAGAGTACATTCTTTGAAATTATGCTTTTTTAGCTCAATTTGATGTACAGATAACAATGTAGGAAAAATAGTATAGCTTTTTGTTCCTTGGCTGTGACAAATTCAAGGGCTTCCCTGGTGGCTCAGATGGTAAAGAATCTGCCTGCAGTGTAGGAGGCCTGGGTTCCAACCCTGGGTGTGGAAATCCCCTGAAGACGGGAATGGCTACCCACTATGGTAATTTGCTGGAGAATTCCATGGACAGAGAAGCCTGGTGGGCTATAGTCCATGGGATTGCAAAGAGTCACACATGACTGAGCGACTAACAATTCCATACTTTTGACAAATTCAGGGAGGAAAGTATCATATTTGATTCATTTTTGGAGTCCAGTGTAAGGAAGTATCTAGATTAGTGAAAGAAGTTCCTTCCGCCTTTGGTCAGATAAGAGGACTCCAAATATGCACTGATGTTGGTCTTTCTGGATGTTGCTGATCCTGGGTGGTAAATCCACCCAGAGATGATCCTAGAGATGGGACTGAGATCCCATCTCAATCCACTAGAGATGATACTCTGGCCATGAAAGCAGAGACATTTGTGGAATACTTGGACATATGTAAGCACCAACCAACCCATCTCAAGTAAATGTATCTATTGAAAATGAAACTAGAGAAAATGTCTTGATCCTAAAACACCCAATACAAAACAGGTGTGTCTTTTGTGACTTTTTACAATGCTTGTACTAACCTCCCTAAAACTTCCGTTCAACTATGGCCTTGGAATTGCCATTGTACTTGCTTGCCTCCAAGTGAATGGTAAGGTCCCTAAGGGTGAAGACTTAGTTCTATTCACAGGACACAGCAGTCCAATGACCCAATGGGAGCAAGCATTTGGAAATTGTTCATTGAATTTATGAACGAGATTTCTTGTGTTAAAATCTGACTCTTAAGTCCACTCCCATTTTTTAGCTCATTAAAATTATCAACAATAACAGCATTCAGTGATTTAATATGTGTCTCACATTGCACTGAACATTTTGTCCATCATCTCTTTAAATCTGCACAACCCTCTCGATGTTTGGACTAAAAATGTTCAAACTAATGAGGCTTTAGTATCAGAGAAATCTGAGCTCAAACTTGTGCTTTGCCCCTTGTTAGTGCTTTGAGTTTAACCAGTCTGTGTGAGGCTCTGATTCTCATTTGAAAATATGGGTTAATAATCACTTTCTCAAAGAACGCTTGAATAGCATCTACCTATGTCTAGCATGTCGCTTGCACCCTTGAGTAGTAATTTCTATGCTTAAGATCGTTATATTCTTTGAGTCAATGAATACTAGATATAACTTTTCAGTTTGGAACAGAGAAGGAAAATATCTTCTTTTAGTCTGCTCATTTCTTATTCTCATGCTTTTTTTTTTTCTCATACATCCACCAGTTCCTTCTATTATGAGTAAAATTCAGCAGCTTTTCACGAAGTCTGCTATTTACAACTTTTCATTGTTTGCTATATGCAACCATATTTTCACAATGAGTAATGATTTTCTTTTGTTAGAAACTCTTCTGATTATTCTTGGTCGCCTATTCTACTCAGGCTCTTTGGCCAGTGTTTTGATACATCCTTGTTTCTCAATATACTGTGAGAGAATTTATTTGGATAAAATATTGTTTTAAGTGATCCTAACATTGTGCAAGAGAGCCTAACATTGTGTACAGTCAACACTGACAGTCTTATCTAGAATAAGAAAGAAATAGGCTGTGGTAGTAGAAATGATAATATAGATGCATAGTCAGTCAGAGGAGATACCAGGCATGAACAACTGGTAGCTATAATGTGAACAGTGCAGTCATACATATATATGGGGCATTCATATGTCTGGGTACCCGCCGAGGGTCAACTGGGTAGCCAGTCGTCTCTTTGCCTTCCTTCTGGCCTATTATACATGGGCAGAATTCATTAACAACTGAGACACGCCCCACTCAGATACTTTTCATAGTGGGATTTGCTAATTACTATTATGTGACAATTTAAGTCTCTGCTGCTAAGAACCAGTATTTCAACAGAAATCAACAGAAACTATAAAATACCAGTATAATGTGGTATGTGTAAACAATGAGATATTACTCAGCCACAAAAAAAGAATGAAATAGTGCTATCTGCAGCAATATGAATGGGCCTAAAAATTATCATACTAAAGGAATTGTGTCAGAGAGAGAAAGACAAATGTCATGTGATACCATTTATATGTGGAATCTAAAAAATAATACAAATGAACCTACGTAAAAAACAGAAATAGGCTCACAGACAAATTTGTAGTTACCAAAAGGGAAAAAGGGGCAAGAAATACATTGGGAGTTTGGGATTAATAGATACATATATATGTATGTATTCATTCCTAGACTTCAACAAATTCAAGGAGGAAAGTATCACATTTGGTTCATTGCTGGAGTGCAGTATAAGGACACACACAGTTTATATATGTATATGTAACTGGATCCGTTTGCTATACAACTGAAATTAACACAGCACTGTAAATCAACAATATTTCAATATTTCAATAAAACAACAACGAAACCCCACATTCATCCTAAAGAAACCACAGCTGTTTCACTAAAACTGCAAGTTTCTTGCCTTTAAAAATGTTTTGTTGGTGCTCGCTATATGGATTAAATGATATGAAGAACTAATGGATAAATCAACATTTTGTCCCAATCATTTTGGTTAACAGTTTCTTAAGGACACATTTTAATTATCAGTAAGCCTCAAGGAAGGTAGGTGTATTGGATATTAGGGAATTACTGGACTATGGCATCAAGTAGGTAAAGGGTCTGAGCGTCTACACTGCTCTCAAGTTAACAAGTTAGCCTGCTATCACTTCATAAATGCTGGCAGAAAACATGAGACTCCCAGGTCAGAGACAAAAGACTTTGTTACTCCTGGTGCTACAGGCTGCATCAGCTCACATTCCCACTGGCTCCTCATGCTCCCCACTTTTCACAGGACAACATAGGTAGGTATAGGTGAATGTGGCATGATCACTGTGTTTGTGTCTCATCGAGGAACCCCAACCTTAGGAAACCCCAGTCTATAAGCTACAAACAAATGTGCGTAACACTTGCCCCCAAAGGAGACACGTCTTTATTATACTAAACAGCAAACAAATCCACCTTCTTCTCTGGAGGTAAGCAATTGTCAACTTCTGATAGCTGTTCTCTATTAAAATATTCTTGAAGAGCTAGTCCAGTACAGACTTTGACAGTGTACTTACTTGCAAGATGTGCAGAAAGGTGAGAAACCCTTGGGGGAATTTCTCCCACCACGTGAAAGTCCAAGGGGTCATCTAGCTATGAACCAACACTGAAAAGAGGAGTTGAACTTTCTCCTATTCAGTCCGTCTGCTTAGTATCCTTTCTCTCTTTTTAGCTAATGTCCTGATGAGTTTTATTTTTCTGGAAAGAATCAGTGCCAAGGGTGCTTCAGATGGAAACAACCTCTGAGATGTCAGTTAACATTGCATGGCTGAGACTAGTCAGTTCATTGTTTTTCCTGCTAAGTTTGTGCATTTGAACTTTAAAGGTTTTGTTTCCATGGTCTCTGGTACAGGGGAGAATGACAAAAATTAGCTAGATCCTCTATGAGCAACAGAACCAAAAGCCAAAGCTTGTTGCTGAACCAATTTAATCCCTTCTTGTTTTCCAAGCCCTATTTCTGCATAACAATTGCAGAAATCCTTAGAAGAAAAACACATGAAATTAAGAGTAGGTACAAAAGCTGGAATGACACCACTGGGTTAAAAGAGAACTGAATTGCATCAATGCAAAATGTATTTAGAAAGAACTTCAAAGAATCAAGTAGAGGAAAGGTCAGGATATGATATTTCTAAGAAACCAGAAGTGAGCCACTGATGTGTCTTAATTACATTTCTATTTGCGAAGTGTTTCTCGCTATTCCTTAATTATTTGTTTTTAACTTAGCAACTTGATTTTTTTATTTCAGAAAACTTTATATCAGACTACTTCTTCAAAAGTGAAATATATTAGTTTTAAATGTAAGCTTTGGCACAATAGCTCATGTTTTAAATTAGAAATATATTCATTTTAGATGCAGACTTTGGCATAAGAGCTCATTATATTTGAGTCATGTCAAATGGTGACCTGATATAGGAGAAAAAAATATCTTGGGGTGACCAGTTAAATTTAAGTAACTGTTTTCTCTCTGGGATTTGCTAATTCTTATAAAAGCAAATAAAATTCTATCTATGTTACTAGAAGCCTTTAGCATCTAATTTGAAATCTATTAAAAGGAAGAGTTGTGATGTCATCTTTGGGAGCTATTTTGAAAAATATACACAAGCTGATATTTTCACTTTCAAGATACATTAAGATATAGAGAAGATGTAGTTAGTGAGGACCTTACACGATGCTCTGGCATGAAAAGACTGTCTAACTCTAATACATTGGCAGTTCTAATGTAAGGCCCAGGTAACTTAATACCTAGGCATGAATTGGCAACCTGTAATTATTAACCAATATATCAATCCAACATGAGATTTTATACTACAGCTTGCTTTTGTGTAGCTGTTACATACAACATTGTGGTTTCATGTATACAAAGAAGAACAGGCAGTGACCATTTCATTTACTTTTAAATATAATGTCTATCAGAGTTAAATGTATATCATTTCTGATTTTGCTGTTTCCTCAACTCCTTCCAGTTTTAACCTCACATGATTTTAGAACAAGAGGAAAAAGAGCAAGAATTCCTTGATTCAGTACATTTTTCTCTTCCAGTTACTTGATGTGAAGACAGAATATTGATAATTAAAAACACTTTTATGTCCTTTCACCTAGGATGTGCGTTTCCTTTTTTAACAGGTGCTAAATGACAAAGCATCATACACTGGATAAACCATTTTGCAATTGTCTGCCAAAGCATGTTTATGGTACATGTAAGCGATTTTCAAATTGGATTTTCAGGGACTGAAGGAGAATTGCTCTAAAAATGAGAGCAGTTTCAAAAATTAATGTGTTAAACTTGGTGGGCTACTAAAGGAAGTAGTTAAGGTACAAACAGTAATTATTCATTGCAAATTATACACATGAAATCTATAATTTTAAAGGACATAAAGCTTAGGTGAATGCAGGCAGGCAGGCGTGCAGGCAGGCAGATAACAGATTCCTTTCTGGTTAGGGGAAAAGACAAGGTTATAACGGCATTTACAGGGCAACTAGGCTTTTGATAGATTTCTGTTCCTGCCATGGTTTAACAGCAAGAAAGAAATGGATTCCTAAAAAACTGCAGAGCTAGGCCAAGATTCAGGGAAGCACGTTAAACTCTTCTTAAAATTAAAAATATTCACGGATAAGATTCTCCAGTTGGAGAGGAACATCTTCAGGGATGTTGGCATCTTGTGAAGTAGCCTAGGGATCTCAGTGTAAGCTCTGAGCTGCCTAGAAACATGCCAGCTTGGACTCGAATGTTAATATGAAGTTGAATAGTCAGGGAAGCTTTTAAAATGCAGGTACTGATTCAGTTGCTCCAGGGTGGGTTCCAAGATGCTGTATTTCTGATAAGGTACAAGGCCTTGGATGTCAAAGTTATCGGTTCTAGGAGTAACTTTGAATAAATAGGGATTAGCAATGGCTTAAAATAAGAAAAGTTAAACAGTTGTTATTCTGAAGTTTTATTATATGTTTATATGTTTTTATGATTCTATATTTAATTTTTATATATACATTGCATAATGTATCATATCTCATCATTGTACACATCCAGATATATATTTTCAAAACCAGTCCTTTAGCAGATATGATTTCTATGCCAGTAAGCGCCATCTATCTTTCCATTTTCTTAATAATGACTTTACATATTTTTTGAAGATGTTCAGCTTATCACTGATATAGTTTTAGGGCTTTGGCTTGTGCCTTTGATGTCTTACCTATATAATCTTTTTTCTTTCTTTCTTCTTTTTTTTTACTATTACTTCCTAAAGTCCGCATCTCTAAAATACCATCACATTGGGAGTTAGATCTTCAACATATAAATATTGGAGGGTAATAAACATTTTGTCCTAAATTTAGTTCATTCAGTCCTGAAAAACAAATTCAACTTTTGTTGAAAATCAATTGATCTAGATGTGTAGGTCTATTTCTGTCTCTATTTTGTTCTATTAATCTACAGATTTGTCATTATTTCTATCATATAGTCTTGGTTACTGTAATTTTATAGTTAAGTCTTAAAGTAAGATGCTGTTAGTTTTCAAACTTTGTTTTTCTTTTTAAAAATTGTTTAGATTATTTGTTTTGACATATAAACTTAAGTATTAGATTGACAATTTCTGAAAAATTCTGTGTTGTCTTATTTATGATGGAATTAAAACTGTAGGTCAATTTGAAGTTAGTGAAATCTTAATATAATTTTTGTTTAACTGTCCTTGATGACTAATAATGTTGGACATCTCCTAAGGTGTTTTTGTCCATTCATAGGTCTTTTCTGTGAACGTGAAAGTCACTCAGTGTCCAACTCTTTGAGATCCCATGGATTATATAGTCCATGGAATTCTCTAGGCCAGAATACTGGAGTGAGTAACCTTTCCCTTCTCCAGGGGATCTTCCCAACCTAGGGATCAAATTCAGGTCTCCCGCATTGCAGGTGGATTCTTTATCAGCTGAACCATAAGGGAAACCAAAGAATACTGGAGTGGGTAGCCTATCCCTTCTCCAGAGGATCTTCCCAACCCAGGAATCGAACCAGGGCCTCCTGAATTGCAGGTGGATTCTTTACCAACTGAGCCATCAGGGAAGATAACATATATCCATATAAAGATATGCACATAAGTGTTCACAGTGTAATCAGTTCAGTTTAGTTCAGTCATGTCTGACACTTTGCAACCCCATGGACTGCACGCCAGGCTTCCCTGTCCATCACCAACACCCAGAGCTTACTCAAACTCATGTCCATCAAGTCAGTGATGCCATCCAATCATCTCATCCTCTGTCGTCCCCTTCTCCTCCCACCTTCAATCTTTACCAGCATCAGGGTCTTTTCCAATGAGTCAGTTCTTGGCATGAGGTGGTCAAAGTATTGGAGTTTCAGCTTTAACATCAGTCCTTCCAATGAACACCCAGGACTGATCTCCTTTAGGATGGACTGGTTGGCTCTCCTTGCACTCCAAGGGACTCTCAAGAGTCTTCTCCAACACTACAGTTCAAAAGTATCAATTCTTCAGTGCTCAGCTTTCTTTATAGTCCAACTCTCATATCCATACATGATACTGGAAAAACCGTAGGTTTGACCAAACGGACCTTTGTTGGCAAAGTAATGTCTCTGCTTTTTAATATGCTGTCTAGGTTGGTCATAGTTTTTCTTCCAAGGAGCAAGCGTCTTTTAAACCATGGCTGCAGTCACCATCTGCGGTGATTTTGGAGCCCCCAAAATAAAATCTGTCACTGTTTCCATTGTTTCCCCATCTATTTGCCGTGAAGTGATGGTACTGGGTGCCATGATCTTAGTTTTCTGAATGTTGAGTTTTAAGCCAACTTTTTCACTCTCACTTTCATCAAGAGGCTTTTTAGTTCTTCTTCACTTTCTGCTATAAGGGTTGTGTCATCTGCATATCTGAGGTTATTTATATTTCTCCCTGAAATCTTGATTCCAGCTTGTGCTTCATCCAGTCTGGCATTTCGCATGATGTACTCTGCGTATAAGTTAAATAAGCAGGGTGACAATATACAGCCTTGACATTCTCCTTTCCCGATTTGGAACCCATCTGTTGTTCCATGTCCAGTATTAACTGTGTCACAGTGTAATAGGGAAGAACAAATCTGACTTCATATTTTAACCTTTAATCTGACTTCTTTTATTTTAACCTTTGTATTTTACTGCATTTGTTGCAAGTTAATCACTAAAGGGATGTTGCCTATGTCTTGAAGTAAATGTGATGACCCATTTCTGGGAGCCCTGCCTCACATGCCTGAAAATTAAGATAAATTATCTCTTTTTAAACTCACAGGGGACATTCTGACCAGGCCCACCTGTGAATTGCTACAGGAAAAAGGAAATTAGAGCATTTCTTCCAGAGTCTGGCTAGAACTAGGAAATATTTGCAACTATTTATCACCTTTTTGTACTTTACCTCCTCACATCCCCATCTTTGCTCTAAAAAAGAAACTGTTAGTGGACTTCATGGACTGTAGCCCACCTTGCTCCTCTGGTCATGGGATTTTCCAGGCAGCTGGAGTAGGTTCCCATGACCTTCTCTAGGGGATCTTCCCAACCCAGAGATGGAACCCACACCTCCTGCATTGCAGGAGGATTCTTTTACTGCTGAGCTAACGGGGAAGCCCTTCAATATGTGCATTGTCTATCAATTATATCTCAGTAAAACTGTTAAAAATAAAATAAAGATTTAAGACCTGAAATAATATCAAATTACATTATTTCCCTCCACATGTTTTATTTTGAACATTATCATTGCAGTTATGAAAATAAAATCTATAAGATAATATACTATTTGTATTAAACAAAGGAGATGGAAGGTATAACCCTTGCCCTTAAGAAATTTGTAATCTATTAAAGAATGCTCAATTTACATTTATAATTTTAGAATTCATTTCTAGAAATTCAGTTCAGTTCAGTTCAGTTCAATCTCTCAGTCGTGTCTGACTCTTGCGACCCCATGAATCGCAGCACACCAGGCCTCCCTGTCCATCACCAACACCCGGAGTTTACTCAAACCCATGTCCATCAAGTTGGTGATGACATCCAACCATCTCATCCTCTGTCATCCCCTTCTCCTCCTGCCCCCAATCCTACCCAGCATTAGGGTCTTTTCCAATGAGTCAACTCTTCGCATGAGGTAGCCAAAGGATTGGAGTTTCAGCTTCAACATCAGTCCTTCCAATGAACACCCAGGACTGATCTACTTTAGGATGGACTGGTTGGATCTCCTTGCAGTCTAAGGGACTCTCAAGAGTCTTCTCCAACACCACAGTTCAAAAGCATCAATCCTTTGGCACTCAGCTTTCTTCACTGTCCAACTCTCACATCCATACATGACCACTGGAAAAAACCATAGCATTGACTAGACGGACCTTTGTTGACAAAGTAATGTCTCTGCTTTTAAATATGCTATCTAGGTTGGTCATAACCTTTCTTCCAAGGAGTAAGCGTCTTTTAATTTCATGGCTGTAGTCACCATCAGCAGTGATTTTGGAGCCCAAAAAAATAAAATCTGACACTGTTTCCCCATCTATTTCCTGTGAAGTGACGGGACCGGATGCCATGATCTTAGTTTTCTGAATGTTGAGCTTTAAGCCAACTTTTTCACTCTCCTCTTTCAATTTCATCAAGAGGCTCTTTAGTTCTTCTTCGCTTTCTGCCATAAGGGTGGTGTCATCTGCATATCTGAGGTTATTGATATTTCTCCCAGCAATCTTGATTCCAGCTTGTGCTTCTTCCAGCCCAGCATTTCTCATGATGTGCTCTGCATATAAGTTAAATAAGCAGGGTGACAATATACAGCCTTGACATACTCCTTTTCCTATTTGGAACCAGTCTGTTAGCAACTGCTTAATCATAGATAAATAATTTGACATTGCCTGAAGTGATTCAGTTTTTAATGGCAGTCAGATGAGTTCAGGTTTTTCAGAGGAAGATCCTGGGTGTGCATTTTCCTTTTGTAACAAAACTTCTTCTTAACTGCAAACTCTTAAGTTTCACCTAAGTATAGCACATCGAGTGAGTCACTTGCCGCGGTGTTTCAGTCGGAATTCAGTAAACATTCTGAATTGATACCCAAGCATCTTGGGTGCATACTTCTCAGTTCCTATGCACATTTCTGTATAAGTCTTTCTATTAACTGTAAGCTTATGCAGGATGATCACTGTTATTTTTAAAATGAACTTTATTTTTCCTAAATGGGTCATAGTTTTAGCATCAAAAGGCAGTATTTCATTGTCTCATGACTCCCTTTAGAAACTAAAACATCAGAATATTTTAGAGTGCCAAGTCTAATAGTAACAGCTAGTGTTTATTGAGTTCTTTGTATATGTCAGCCATTTCTCATGCACCATGTCTCCACTGGGCCTCCTGTTATTTTTGTCTCCGTTGTTAAGGATTGTCATAATGGTGTAGAGTTTTTGTTCTAACTTACGGACAGTGTTTTCTATTAACTTTCTCTCAAACTTCAAGGGCAAGTGCACTCTTTATCAGGATGATTCAAAGAATGACTATGAATAGTTACTGTGATATAATAATAATGAATTCTTGTAACCCAGTGAGATAGATTTGAAATCATGATCCCCTAGAACATAATCCAAAAGCTAAATGTGTGAAGGTTGTTTATACTTACATGTCACCTTGTGCCAGACTATTCTACAGAGAGTATTTAAAATCCATTTAAATAAGAACTTTAAGATTCAGAATAAATAGAGTTTCAAAATGTACTAGGGTTAACACCTCCTTTTACCGTGGGATCTTCCTGACTCAGGGATGGAAGCTGAGTCTCCTGCATTGCAGGCAGATTCTTTACTGTTTGAGCCACCAAGCAAGGAAGCCCCTAGGGTTAACACAGTGGAGAATTTAGTACTTGGTAGAGATGAACAGATTGAAATGCTTGTTAACTGCCTCTTCACTAAGGAAGCTCAAATGCACATGCTGTTTGGATGCTTTTGAGCATAGTAAATCTATTTCTATGGTTCAAACGTAATGTAACAAGAAAGACAAGACGCTCTGCTCTGAATTGAAGAAAACATGTGGGTGTGAGGCTGAGTTTTGATGATCCATTCAACCTGGAATTTAGCCTAGACATGACTCACTAAAACTTAGATGGAAAAGAAACAAAACAAACCTCATACTCCACAGATTTGTGTGAAGTTTTGCCTTAAAAACAGATGGGAAAGTAGAAAAGCTGGCTGGAAATTGATTGAATTTGAAAAATCAAATGTGGAAAAATCAAGTAATTCAACCAGTCCAATAGACTGTTTGAGGTTTTCAGGACTGGTCTTCGCAACATAATCTCAAGAATGTTTTGTCCTATGTAATTAGGAGCCATAGGTGATTATTATGATTATTTCTTTAACTTTTTCCCTTGAAAAAGTTTTATTTCTTATTCTAAAAGTTGCCAGAAAGAAAGCATACATTTTGCCATTTCTTAACTTCATGCTTTGAATTCTAGTTGAAAAATTTTCTTCTTAATGTGCATGCCTTACAACATTTGTAGATAGTTATCATGTCTGTCAACCTTAATCACTGCTTAGCCAAACTACTCTGAGAGGGATTTATAAATGAAACTTATTTGGGTAATTTTTGCCTTTACTGAATTCTTTTAAACTATCATTTCTAGATTTTGTATTCTGTGACTGTCTATCTCTTTTCAAACCCAGTTTTCTGAGCATCTTCCAATTTAATTTGAGAGAAACTTGTGAATTTCAGGATAAGAGAAATTCAGAATAAAGCCAGAAGATATAATTTGAAAAACATCAAACCACTTTAAAAACTAAAGAATGAGAGAGTATTGAAACATCTGCATTACCATATGTGATATAGATCATCAGTGGGGATTTGCTGTATGACTCAGGGCTCAAATCCAGCGCTCTGTGACAACCTGGAGGGGTGGGATGGGGAAGGTGGCAGGGAGGTTCAATAGGGAGAGGACATATGTGTCCCTGTGCTGATTCATGCTGATGTACAGCAGAAACCAACACCATATTGTAAAGAAATTTGTCTCCAACTAAAATGAATAGAAGAAAAAATAAAGAATGTGTGTTGATGCTAACTCAAAATTGGGGAATATTTGGGATCACGAGTGGCCAGGATGCCAGATTAAAACCAATTCATCTTTTTTTCCTCAACAATATGGAATAATGCCCATTACTAGACAGGTCTATCACATTCTCATGTTGAGTTTGTCAAGAGTGGAAAAGCAACACGATGACCCCTTGAAAGGACACGTTTCCATACAGGGTCCATAGGTTAGGATATGGCTTCTCCACTATCACTGATGGCCCTGACAAGGTCCCTGGAAGAAGAGATGGTTGAGGAAAGAGTTAAAGAGTGAAAGTGAAGTGAAGCCGCTCAGTCATGTCCGACTCTTCGCGACCCAATGGACTTCAGCCAACCAGGCTCCCCCGTCCCTGGGATTCTCCAGGCAAGAACACTGGAGTGGGTTGCCATTTCCTTCTCCAATGCATGAAAGTGAAAAGTGAAAGTGAAGTCGCTCAGGTGTGTCCGACTTTTAGTGACCCCATGGACTGCAGCCTACCAGGCTCCTCCATCCATGGGATTTTCCAGGCGAGAGTACTGGAGTGGGGTGCCACTGCCTTCTCCAGGAGAGTTAAAGAAGTGGCCTCCAAAGTAGAAATGAGATACTAATGAAACATTAGTATCTCACACCCTAGAGATGCCAACAGAATTCACATATGCTTATTTATCCACAGTTAGAAAGAAATCACATCTGACCAGAAAGGGAAAGTGAAGGAAAAGTGGGAGTTCTCTGCCAAGAGGCTGACAGCGATGTGTGCACACTCCTGTGTGTGCTGTTGGTATATTGAGATATATCACAGCACCCTTCTTCCCAGGTCATATTAGATAAGACTGTATTGTCAACTAAATGAATACTTACAAATTAATGGACTGCCTGGGAAAAGTGACTTATGTGGACATCACAGACTGAAGAATACACTAATACCATAAGGACTAAATGCCTGCTCACTCAGTCGCTCCGGTGTGTCCGACTCTCTGTGCGCCTATGGACTGTAGCCTGCCAGGCCTCTCCCTCCATGGGATTTTCCAGGCAAGAATACTGGAGTAGGTTGCCATTTCCTACTCTAGGGGATCTTCCAGACCCAGGGATTGAACCTTGGTCTCCTGGGTCTCCTGCGTTGGCAGGCAGAGTCTTTACCACTGTGCCACCTGGGAATAACCAAGAAAGTGGCAAAGCTGGCTCTCCCATTCTCGGTGGGGTTCTTCCTAGGATACGTTGTGAAGGAAAGCAGTTATGATCCACTCTTAGAGTGTGTAGAATGCCCTGAGAGATTAGCTTATGAGTCTAGAGAGCCTAACAACACAGAACTTGACAAATTCTGTCATGTTCTCAGTTATGTGTAACATTTCTTGATGTCCAGTCCAGTTCTCTGCGCCTTCACTGGGCACAAGGACTAGTGTTTAAAAACCTTTCTTGAGATTTTCTATTTATTAACAGAATGTAATACACACCTTGGCTTTCATGATATAAAAGCCTTCAACCAAACATAGAAAACAATAAGATACAAGCTAACACATCCTTTGGCAGCAAAGACTGGCAAAGAGAAAATACTGTTTAATTTTTGGAGAAGCAAGTATTAGAAATTCCCAATGTAAGATGCTTGCTATACAGTTGGATGAAAGAACAGATGTCTCTAACAGATTTGAATTTATGGTATTTGCAAAAGTCTGTTTTAATAGTGAAATATAAAAGTAATATTTTTTGTGAGCCACTTGACTAAAGAAAACATGTACAGGACATATGACTTTAAACATTTTATAGATAAATTGTTGCTGTTGTTCAGTCACTAAGTCATGTCCAGCTCTTTATGACCCCGTGGGCTGCAGCATACCAGGCTTCCTTGTCCTTTACTATCTCCCTGAGCTTGCTCAAACTTTGAATCAGTGATGTCATTCAGCCCTCTCATCCTCTGTCGTCCCCTTCTCCTCTTGCCCTCAATCCTTTCCAGCATCAGGGTCCTTTCCAATGTGTTGGCCCTTTGCACCAGGTGGCCAAAGGACTGGCGCTTCAGCACCAGTCCTTCCAATGGATGTTCAGGGTTGAGTCCCTCTGGGACTGACTGGTTTGATCTCCTTGCAGTCCAAGGGACTCTCAAGCATCACAGTCTCCAGCACCACAGTTCGAAAGTATCCATTCTTTGGTGCTCAGCCTTCTTTATAGTTCAACTCTCAAGTCCATACATGACTACTAGAAAAACCATAGCTTTGACTATATGGACCTTTGTCAGGAAAGTGTCTCTGCTTTTTAATACACTGTCTAAGTTTGTCATAGCTTTTCTTCCAAGGAGCAAGCATTCTTTAATTTTGTGATTTCAGTCACTGGAAATTTGGGAGACTGTTAAGCTAAAGAAAATAATGGGTAAATTATATTGGTAAAACTCGTATAGTGGCAGCTTGGCTAAGATTTATAAGAATGAATATGTGGCAAGGATACAGAGTTAGCATCACACTTTATAAAATATTATCACTCCATGTTAATTCATAGCAAAGCAGAGAAATTGAAGCCAGAAGTATGCAAAGCGCTGTGTTATAATTCTGAGTTTATAAATACAACAGTGCTTGCTGGCATTAATATAGCATCTCTACTAGGCTCTTTTCTTACTGATTTGTACATATTCACTCATTTATTCATCAAAGCTCTGCTGAGGGTGATACAATTATCATGCCATTTTTCAGATGAGTAAACAGAGCACAGAGAAGTTAGTAATCCTCTCAAAGATCACACAGCTAGAACATGGTTCAGCCAGATTAATCTAGCCAGTCTGCCTCTATATTCTGCTTCTCTGAGTATGCACCTTTGTGAAGTATCTTTTTTTCAGCTACAACAATCATTGATATTTTGAAGAGAGAGTGACCAGAATCTAGAAGCAGAGGACTTTCAAATCATGGCATATTTAATTGCATTTCTGAGAAAAAATATTATTGAAAACATTTTTTAGTGGGGAAGCTTCCTAATCATTTATAAGCATAACCAAATATAATGTGTGTTTACGAGTATCTATGTATACACTTTATTAGACTTGAAGTGAAAAATGTTCCTATTGTGGGTTCAATTAAAAATTTGGAGGACTATTAAGCAAAAGAAAGTAATGGTATTAAATAAGGAAAGTTATTGGAAAAAGCATGAGAAATAGTGGGAAGAAGGGCTTTCTCAGGTGGCTCAAGTGGTAAAGAAATTCCCACTAATGCAGGAGATGCAAGAGACTTGAGTTCAATCCCTGGGGGTGGGGTGGGGTGGGGAATATCCTCTAGATAAGGAAATAGCTATCTATTCCAGTATTTCTTGCCTGGAAAATTTCATGGACAGAAGAGCCTTACGGGCTACAATCCATGCGGTTGCAAAGACTCGGACAGGACTGAGCACACACATACACACACACATACACACATGTATAAGGAAGATCTGTAAAAGGCTTAGTGTTAAGAGTAACCACAAGGAATTGGTAAAAACGTGGGAAGAGAGTATGGATGCAGCTTGAAGAGCAAGAAAAATGATGGGCAATAGTATGAAAGGAGGCTGGGGAGAGTATTGTGAGAAACAGATGAAAAAGGGGTCTATTCTGAGCCTAGGGCAGAAGGACTTCATTTGGAAGACGATGGACCTTGGACTAGGTAGGTACCATAGAAATGTAGAAAAGATATATGAAGATCTATCTATCTGTCCATCCATCCACCCTCCCACCCACCCATCCATCCATCCACCCACCCACCCATCCATCCACCCACCCATCCATCCATCCACCCACACACCCACCCACCCATCCACCCATCCATCCATCCACCCACCCATCCACCCACCCACCCATCCATCCATCCATCCACCCATCCATCCACTCATCCATCCATCCATCCATCCATCCATCCATCCATCCATCCATCCACCCACCCATCCACCCACCCATCCACCCACCCACCCATCCATCCATCCATCCACCCATCCATCCACTCATCCATCCATCCATCCATCCATCCATCCATCCATCCATCCATCCACCCACCCATCCACCCACCCATCCACCCACCCATCCATCCATCCATCCATCCACCCATCCATCCATCCATGCATTCATCTATCCATCCACCCATGTATCTATTCATCTACCAAAGAGGAAATGACTATCACAGTGATGAAAGTCAAGGCTATCGAAGGGAATTGAGGGAGGTTTCAGCCTTTTAATTAAACAGGTTTTAAATGTCTAATACATTTAAAACTGAAAATAAAAGTGGACATGGAAATGTCATTTTATTATTATAATCTTTAATTTTCCTTACAGTTTCTGATACTTCATTGAGCAATGTAAAAAGTTTAGTATTGAGTTTCTCACTGTATGAATTTCTGAATAACTTGTAAATAACCGCTTGAAGGGACTCATGATTTTATTTTTTTATGAAACAAGGAGTTCTTTCACATCCTGAATACATTTCCCCTTTAATTTGAGAGTTTTCAAGAGCTGTTAAGTGTTCTTTTTAAACATATGAAAATCTGTCCCATCAGACACATCTCAAGAGAAAATTATGGCACAACACAATCTTCTCAGTTCCTTCTCTCCAAGAATATGGAGAGAAGGCTTTTCCTTCAGACTTCTGAGATTCTGGTCTTAATCACTACCTCCACAATGGCGCACAAAAGTAAAGGAGAAGAGCTTTCTGTTTAGACTGGGGACAGAGGACACTGTGACTGTAGATTTGCCTGTCATGGAATACTAATGAGTGGGTCTAGAGTTCCAGAACCTTGGGACTGCAGGTGGGCTTGGGGAAGTGTTCCTAATGGGTATGATGTTCTGTCTCTCATCGATGTTCCTTTGGAAACATTATGGAAGATTGGGAAAACTTTGCTTGGAAAACACTCACACTACCCTAAATCTCTGAAGAGACTTCAAGACTTAAGAGTCAACAGAAAGACTTCTGTAGAAAAATTCAATTTGTATGTAAATAATTCAGGAAATCACAGTGAGAAGGAGTTTCATGAGCTTTGCAGTGTTGGAGGAAAGTAAAAATGAGACTCTGCAAGTAGCAGATATTTAATTCACTTGCAGTTTAAAATGACAGGGATTCTGTGAATTTGGTGAAGATTGGGTACTTTAACTGAGAAACTTATCTCAAACTTCTTTCTATACTCCACATGAACTTAAAAGCAACTTTTTAAGGTTGTTTTGGAAATACAGGCGGTATTGACATGTTCTAGAAAAACAGAGGGTGTATGATCCATTATTTCAATTCTGTCAGATTCTTTTGACTTGATGTGTTAATACGAAAGACATTAGAATTAATAGCTACTTCCCCACGTCTGACAGATCTGGACGTTATGAGCTCTTGAAAACACTCTGTCTCTCTAATGGGACAATATGGGCCTAGAGCATAAGGAGTGAAAGACATGAGGGTCACTATTATATTCTCTGAATCTTTGCAATATAATAACAGATCACTAATTAGGACAAAAATTTCTCAGTTAGGTACTGGAAATTTTGAAGTGCCCACTATCTTTTTTATTTTATTTTTTTCACTTTATGTCTAGAGATTTTCATGTAAATTTATATTAAGGGCATAGCAAGGTGAAAATGGAAAAAGTTATTATCTTGAAACACAGTTTTGGTTCATTCCACAATTGTGACTTACCTACATTTTAAGTTTTATTTTTTATTTTTTTTCCCCTCCCACTTAGACCTCTCATTAGTGATTCATGAATGAAGTCCTTTCTCGGTATAATGCACTTTTTTCATGTCTGGGTTAGATGATTAGATACACTTTATCAAGGTCAAGCAGAAGACATCCATTTGGACAAGAAAAGATAGACATACGTTCAGCCATTACAAATTCATTATAGTTATTCCTTGTTCTTGGCACTCAAACATCGTCAAACAAGAATGGAGCATTTACTATACTTGAATGTCCATGACATTTCGGGGTGGACAGGGCACATTAGAGATGACAAGTAGATGAAAATGTGTTAGTCACGCCCACTATCCTGTCCCAGGAAAACGGCACTCAGCATTAATGAGATCTCAACTTTTTTTTCCCATTGAGCTTCAGAAACCTTAACACAGACACTACCAATGACTGAGACTTGGCATATGATTAAAATTCAGCTGCTACAGCTTATTTCCAAGGGGAATATTATAGCCCTGCACTTGCGTAAGGAAGAGGAAGGGCCATGAATACACAGAAACATTTGCTGGAGGAAGAGACGCAGCAAGCTCAGGGCTGGCCTTCATGTTAGACCTATCGGCACTGCCAACACACTCATTCCTCTGGTCTGACTGCTTTTCCCTTTTCATCTCCTGTTGAATCTCTATTGAAGAAGAGGAAAGGTTGATGGAAAACCTGATTCGGAGCTATACAAAAAGGTCTTTGGAAGGAGGAGATTTCCAGTTGGGAATCATCAGAGGCTTTGTTTGGATTAGATGAATTTCTTTATATTTTCTAGAATTTTTACTTATTTCTTTCAAATTTATTTTATTGAATTGTAGTTGATTTATTATGTTGTGCTAATTTCTCCTGTACAGCAAAGTGATTCAGTTATACACACAGTAAGTCCCCTACACCCAAGTGAGTTCCATTCCAAGAGTGCATTTGTAAACCCAGTTTTGCTTGTTGAGTCCAGCTAATTACTCTAAGTACTCAACTAACATAACTGGCTATATAGTGCTGTACTGTAATAGGTTTATAATACTTTTCGCACAAATAATACATAAAAAACACAAAAAATAAAGAAAACTTTTTTAATCTTATAACTCAGGGCCTTGAAAAGTACAGTAGTTGTTTTAAGAAAATGAGAACAGATGTAATTTGGAAATAAATCAAAGAACAATAAAATAGTGAATAGTGCTAGGATTAGAGCTTACACAAGATCATGGGTAAAATATCCATAATTTGAGGAAATTTCTACAAGTTTTGAAAATGAAGCCAGTCAGAGACTTGTAAATAATTGTAATAAAAGCCTCCATGTAGTCTCTGAAAAACCCTTGGATCTGAGCCTCCCAGAGCTCTCATCACCAAGACTCCATAGCCAAAGCAAAGCAAGGAAGTAGCCCCTTTTTCCTGTTTTTGTTACTGCTCAGATTTTAAGTTCCCTTTGACTAGACCTCCTTTCCTTCAGCTTATCTTTGATTGTGTCTTTAGCCTAGTAGTACTCATACACAAATACTTTGCATACACGTTTCTGCTGAGGACACAGAATATAATTTCTGCCAGACACCAAAATCTCCTATGGATGAGCCAGAGTTGAGGAAAACATTTAAATGATGTATTGGTTATCTATTATTGCATTACAAATAACCCTCAAATATAGTGGCTTAAAATAACAAAATGTCTTATGTCAAAGTTTCTAGGGGTCGGGAAGGTAAGTGTATCTTTCCTGGGTGCTCGCTCTTCAGGGTTCCTCACAGGTGTTCCCTTCATGGAGTCAACTTAAGGCTTAGTTGAGGAAATATCTGCTTCCACATATAATATATATATTACGTATAATATGTATAGCTTTTGGATTTTGGTATTTTCAAACATAGTCACTAAAGTAATATGAAATTTTATGCCATCTAATTTTATCTTTTAATCACTTCTAATCAGTTCTCTCTTTCTCTGTTTATTCAGTCTCTAGAAAAGAAAGACTTCTTGGGTCACAGTGTTTATTGACAGGCCTCAGGTCATCACTGGATTTTGGCCAGTTCCTTGCCATGTTGACCTCTTCATAAGATGCTTAAAACATGGCAACTGGCTCTCTTTAGAGCAAGGCAACAAGACAGAAACCAAAGACTTCTTAAAAATCTAACCACAGAGATGTCTCCTATTGCTTTTGCTGTATCCTATATGTTAGTAGGGGCTTCCCAGGTGGTGCAGTGCTAAAGAATTCACCTAGCACTGCAACAAATGAAAAAGATGCTGGTTCTATCCACGGGTCAGAAAGATCACTTGGAGTAATAAATGGCAACCCTCTCCAGTATTCTTGCCTGGGCAATCCCATGGACAAAGGACAAGTCCATGGGGTTGCAAAGAATTGGATGTGACTTTTTAGTCTAATAGATCATTTTTCTACAGTATCAGAAAACTAGTGGTCCTCTAATTAATTTGCTTATTAAAGCTAATGGAAGCCTTGAAAAGTAGATTAATTTATCAATTAATTTTGGATATATAGAAGACATTTTTGCCCAGTATAATCAGGAGGAAAAAAATTCCATAATTAAAAAATAATGTTAAATGGAGTTTCATCTGTAGCAAAAATAACCATATATATTAATTCTAGAATTTTTATTCAAAATGAAATAGATAATTTTTTAGGATTTTTGGTATTTTCAAACATATCACTAGAGTAATATGTCATCTAATTGTATCTTTTTTTTTTTTAATAAATTTATTTATTATTGACATGAATCAGCCATGGGTTTACATGTGTTCCCCTTCCTGGACCCCCCACCCACCTCCCTCCCCATCCCATCCCTCTGGGTCATCCCATTGCCCCGGCCCTGAGCCCTTGTCTCATGCATCGAACATGGAATGGTGTTCTGTTTCACATACGATAATATACATGTTTCAATGCTATTCTCCCAGAACGTCCCACCCTCACCTTCTCCCTCAGAGTCCATAAAATTGTTCCCTGCATCTGTGTCTAACTGTATCTTATAAAGGCTTCTAATCAGTTTTCCCTTTTCCTGTTTCTTCAATGTCTAGAAAAGAGATTTCCTGCTTTTTCTTAATTTCTCAACTGGAATAAAATCTCTCAAAGATAAATATTCTTTGTACCTCTGCATAAGAAGCTGAGTAACCATAGTAATTCTGTAAGAACTGACAATAATGAATAAAAGTTTGACAGTTAAAAATCCTATATTTTGGAGGTGGAGTATCATTAGAAAGAGAAATCAGTATAATACAATATGACAGAGTGTTTACACTACCTTACAAACAAAGCTGTTCTGTCAGCCATTTTTTAGTGTGATGTTTAAAACATATCTGCTGCTGCTAAGTTGCTTCAGTCGTGGCAGACTCTGTGCGACCCCATAGACGGCAGCCCACCAGGCTCCCCCGTCCCTGGGATTCTCCAGGCAAGAACACTGGAGTGGGTTGCCATTTCCTCCTCCAATGCATGAAAGTGAAAAGTGAAAGTGAAGTCGCTCAGGTGTGTCCGACTCTTAGCGACCCCATGGACTGCAGCCTACCAGGCTCCTCCGTCCATGGGATTCTCCAGGCAAGAGTACTGGAGTGGGGTGCCATTGCCTTCTCCGGTGCTGTTCAAGAATCTTTGCTAAATTTCTTATAGTGGATATCTTAAGAATTCTCAAAACTTCAAGGCTTGTTAAATGTTATTGCATATGCTGTTTTGTATTATAGTCAAGGTTTTGTGCAATAGGTATAAGCAACTTCAGCCTGAGATATATTTGATGAGCAATTCTCCATTGTTCCATTAAGTCCACATTCATGGTCAGGCATATTTGGGCTATATTACTTTGCATTTATTATAGATACCGGCTTCATCTACACCAAGTAAGAAATTGTCATTATTTTTCTAGATATCAGTTAGCTTTTGTTTTCTCCATTATTTCATCATCAATTCTCAAATTAGTAGAGGCTATATACAGAAATGAATTCCTCCAGACCACTTTAATTATCTGTTAAAATTTACTCTTTTTGTCTTTCCAATCCTATACTTTACCCCTCTAGTTTTCTCTTCATTGCTAATGATTTTCCTGTCCTCTTCAACTTCTTATTTATTAATTTGAAACTGCTTTCTATTAGAGGAAGTTAAGGGCTTGAGTCTATTTTAATCTAGATATATCTTTTATATACAATTTGGATTTAACTTTGTGAAAAGAAAATATAATTATCATTTTTTTCTCTAGTGTTCTGTGTTTTGAAGACTTAGTTCATGTGATCACCCTAAATCTGGGAATTAGGTTGCTAAATTTGTTTTTTTATTTTGATATAAAACAATATTAACCCAAAGACTATTCAAAAGACTAACTCAAAGTTGAACCCATTCTTCAAGATTTTTATCAATGCTAATTTTGGGACCAAGCAGCAGTCTCAGTGAAATGGAGCTAGGGAAAGAGGAATCTCCTGTTTTACCCATTATTTTTTTAAAGTCTGAGATCTTTAATACTTTGATAAAACAAGATTTAAAAAATTGAAAATATACTTTGCATTTAAACAAGTAAACTTTGTCATGAAAACTCAGATTGTACAGTTTTTAACATCTGACATTGTCATGATGTGTATTTTCATACCTATAATAAAGTCTTCTGTACATAAAACATGTCCAATAACAAGAGGATAGACGCATACGTGAGCTTCCCAGGTCGCACTAGTGGTAAAGAACCACGGGCCCAAGCAGGAGATGTTACAGACATCGATTCGATCCCTGGGTTGGGAAGATCCCCTGGATGAGGGCATGGCAACCCACTCCAGTATTCTTGCCTGGAGAATGCCATGGACGGAAGAGCCTGGCGGGCTACAGCCCATAGGGTTGCAAAGAGTTGGACCGACTGAAGCGACTTAGCACGCACTCAGGCAGGAGCGTACCTCGCAATGTTCATGCAGTGTCAGCTACTGTCTCTCAGGATTCAGAAGGTTACATGGTTGTTGAGGAGTTTCTGCAAGGCCCCGGGGGGACAAGGGGATCATTACCAGCTGGATGCTGAGGAGTGAGAACCCCGCTCCGGTTGAGTTGTTCTGAACACTGCCAGCAGCCCCAGCTCCCATGACCGGAAGAAAACCACTACTGCTTCAGAAGTACTTTTGTGTGCTTTTATGTACCTTCATAAATTTCCAAATGTGTTCTGCTTAACCAAAAAGAATATATTTCTAATTTACAATGGCTGTTCTGTGAGATGGTGGCCAGTTTTTTGTGCAATAAAATGGTGCATCAAGATTTGCAGGCAGTTCTCTTCCTAAACATAGTGCATTGGGACAAGCATAAATGATGCCATTAAAGATTCATTCTGCAACCCTCACTAGCGTTTGATACAGCTACACGGCATTACTTTTAATACAGATTTAGAATCTATTTTTTCTTTCCTTTCATTTTCCAGCTTAAATATTTGTGGTTTGTTTGGTTTGGCGCCTGTTTCTGTGTTAACCTTTTAAGATGGAACACCTCCCATTAAGGATCCTTCTCAGCTATTTCTCCTGACTCTCATGAAAAATAATGCTTGTGAAAGAAAAGAAAGAAAGTGAAGACGCTCAGTCGTGTCCAACTCTTTGCGACCCCGTGAACTGTAGCCTCCCAGGCTCCTCTGTCCATGGGATTCTCCAGGCAAGAATACTGGAGTGGGTTGTCATTTCCTGAACATTTCCTTAAAAGCAAATGCAGCTCATCTCCCCTGTTCACGACCTTCTCAGATACTGAGACCTAATACTGGGCTAAGCTGAACTGCCCACTCTGAAACCATTCCAGGAACAACAAAACTCACTTAGTGAAAAGCCACATGTTAAATAAAAAGAGAGAAACAATTAGAAATCAATTATATTAGTAGTTTTTTTTTTTTTCTGTCAGAAATAAGGGACTGTCTTCAATATAGTTTGTCTAGTACTTGAAGTGCTGGTGAACATACCAGAAAACTAGATTTGTGTTGGTTGTACCCTACTGTAGCAAACTCATTTCAGAGCTAACAGAATTGCCTGAACATTTCCAGTGCAGTAAATTTTAGGGTCTTTCAAAGATTCTAATTTTTTTTGTAAACATGATTTCGCTTAGTGTAAAATATTTATTAGTTTCTCTCTTGATTTTAAGATTCTATTGACCATTTTTGGGTCACAGATCCCTATTTGATTAATCCATTCACTCAACCAGGGGACGTGGATTCAATCCCTGAGCTGGGAATATCCCTTGGAGAAGGAAATGGCAACCCGCTCCAGTATTCCTGCCTGGGAAATCCTATGGACAGAGGAGCCTGGGGACTATGGTCCATAGGGTGGCAAACAGTTGGACACGACTGAAGTGACTGAGCATCTGCACATGCATGCTGGCATGTGTGTGTGTGTGCACGCGCACACACACACACACACACACACACACACAATTAAAACAAGTAATCCTCTTTGAATATTTTTTTGTCTTCTGGCTGCTACTGTATTCCTTTTTCCCCCTGAAACAAAATAATCAGTTTATTTCCAATTCTCTTCCATTCTTTGGTTTACAGCCTTCTGGCTTCTGTACCACTGAAATTGCTTTTGGTCCAATCACCAAGTAACTTCCTAGTTTTGACACTAATGGGGACTTTTAAAATCTTGTTTTTTAACTTTTTAATTTTTTTTCTATCTTCAACATTGCACCTCCCCATGGGAAGAAAGAAGTAAATAAAATACTTTCTAGGTCATTTCAGCTCTTCCTGGTTTCCTTTATGTCTGCTGTTGGTCTTGACACCATGTTTCTTGGCATCTCATCGTGGTTTGCTGCCTCCTGTATTTCCTGCCTGAATGCATACAAACTGATGGGCTCTTATATCTGTATTCCTAACCAAGAGTTCTCTGAGTCCTAAACTTTCAACTCCAACACTTACTGTTTATTTTCTCTTGGCTGTCTCACAGATATCCCAAAATTAAAGTTTCAGAATTAAACCCATCTTCTCTGACAAACCTTCTCCTCTGTATTCTGTCTCTCAGTCAGAGGCATCTCTGAAAATTCAGCATCTAATGCAAACACCTGGAAGTCGTTCTGTGTTCCTGGTTCTTAATTCAGTACATCTAACCGGTGAGCAAGCCTTGTTGACTCAAGCTGTTCCATGTCTTTCTATTTTCCCTCTTACACTCATTTCAGAAATATTTAAGAAGCAGAGTAGATTGGATTGCATAAGGGAATGAAAGAGAAAAAATATTTCCAAAATGTTTTCCAAGTACATACACAATATGCATGGATGCTGCAGTCTTGAAACAGAATATCATTTCTGGGAAGTGTCAGGTTTTACTCTTAAGGTCTTCAACTGATTGGGTGTGGTCCACCTACATTATCTCCTTCATGTAGCATCAACTGACTGTAGATATTAATAACATTAGAAAAATACCTTCATGGCAACACATAGATTAGTGTTTGATGGAGTAGGTGGGTACTATAGCCTAGTCAAGTTGACACATAAAATGAATCATTCCAGGTGAGAATAGGTTACCAGCTTCCAGCACAGATTTGTACCACTTGGAGTTGTTATGTTACCATATTATCATTTCCAATAGATTCTCATGAGTTCTCCTGAGGGGCATAGAGAGAGGGGAGGGGATAGGACAACATTGAAAGTATAGTTTCTAGAAATGGCCTGTGATCATTTGCTTTCCTTGTCCTTGTAATCCAAAGAAAAGCAACCTGATTAGTAGATCCTTGTGAAATTACTTGTGCTTGCATGAGTTACTCTCCCTCTAGAGAGTATTTCCAAAGTAGGAGACTAGCAGGGAGCAAGGGAAAATCCTGAATATACTAATTAAACACTTTCATAAGGGGCTTCTCTGCCTATTTCACAGTCTGTGACCATCTGCTACTACACCCCCGTGTGAGGCTAGGCTGGTACAGCACACTTATCTCCCCTCCAGACCTGGCAAAGCTCACAGCAGCAACCCGGTGGCCTTTCAGAAGGGCAGTGAATTCCCAAACATTGCAGTTGATAATGATAATGACATGGTCTTTAAAATCTAGAGGTAAATGGATGGTTGGCCATCAGCATGCTACAAGGAAAGAAAGAACAAATTGAAAACAATGGTCCGATAAAAGGAATGCACAGCTTAAAGGATGTGGTGATGATTACATTCAGCCCATGGTTTTTTTGTCAATTTGTTTGACTTTCCTTTCTCCCCCTGGCAGATGAATTGTGTGCTTTTTTATTTTTTCCCTTAAAGCTGTTAAGGCTTGAGAAAGAAAACAACGTGGGCATTTTAATTAACTTAGATGCAGTGTTTGCAGGAAAGGTAGTCACTCTGAAGTACCCTGGTCTCCTCTACATTGGCAGCACAGTTTCAAAGGATCGGCTGGAAGAATAAGAGAGGCTTAAGTTTAAACTAAAAGTAACACGACAGTTACAAGCTCTGCATTCATGCTGTGTTCAAAAGCTTCCTCTATTTCAATTTCTCTTCCTTTTAGAATAAGTAGGGAGGAAGAGAATAAATAATATCTTGCAGAAGGTTTCCTCCTGCGGGATTCCATCTTTCTGCAGTGAGCTACTGCACATTTCCTAGTCAAAGGACATAAATGCAGACCTCCAGGGGAATTTTAAAGAAAAAGATCGCCGGAGAGGTGACACTTCTAGAAATAGTGCCATGGTGCTCGCTCATTAGCCTCGGCTGGTGCTGAGCCGTTTCTCTGGAAGAATCCTTTCTTAAAATCCTGCACTTCTAAACTTGGTATCATAAAAAACAGTGGAAACTCTGGACTCGAAAATGATGTAAATTCTGTTACTATCCGATTGGCAGTAGGAGTAAAGAATCCAGAAAGCACAGAACCAAATTTGTTTTACTTAGCCAGCATTTTCAATTCTTCTCTCCTACTCATTTCTACTGATTTGTGTGGAAAGTCCTCTCAGATGGTTCCCAATGATCCTGCCCTCTGGAACAAACTCCCTTGGGTGATTCCCTAGCTGTGTGTGTTTTGATTCTTTACCCTCTGAAAAGGAGGCAGTGAAGTGTCGGGTGGTCACTTCCAAGGTTAGGCCACAGAAGGGTTGTGGTTCTCTCCCTAAGCACTGTCTATCCTGCTTTTACTGGCTCACTTCGAGGGATGCTGCCTTTTGATCCGTCTATGGAGAGGCTTGTGTAGCAAGGAATGGGTCTCTCTGGCCAACAGTCAGAAAAGACTTAAGACCTGTTAACAGTCTTGACCCCACACCTGTTAGGATGGCCATTGTGGGGGGAAAAAAGTGGAAAATAACAAGTGTTTTGTTGTTAGCACTTGTTGTTATTTGTGATCGGCTTATTTCAATTAGCTTGATGTCCTCAAATTTCCTCCGTGATGTGCCAAACGACAAGATTCCCTTCTTTCTCATGGATGGATGTCTTTGTGAAAAGATGTGAAAAAATTGTGAAAGATGTCAACAAAGATCTGCAAAAATTGTCATATTTTGTGCACTGCTAGTAGGAATACAAAATGAGGCAACTGCTATATAAACAGTATGGTACATGCATGTGTGGTGAGTTGCTTCTGGCTGTTTCTGACCCCATGGACTGTAGCCCCTCAGGCTCCTCTGTCCATGGAATTCTGCAGCAAGAATACTGGAGTGGGTTGCCATGCCCTTCTCCAGGGGATCTTCCCAACCTAGGGATTGAACTCATGTCTCTTATATCTCCTGCATTGGCAGGCGGGTTCTTTACCACTAGTGCCATCTGGGAAGCCTAAACAGTATAGAGGTTCCTCAAAAAAAAAAAAAAAATTACCGTATGATCCAGCAGTTCTAACTTCTGGGTATATATCCAAAAGAATTGAAAAGGGGATCTTGAAGAGAAATTTGCATTCCCACATTCATTGTAGCATTTATCATGATAGTCATGATAGAGAAACAACATAAGTTTCTATTAATGGATGAATGGATAAAGATGTGGTATATATGCATAAACAATGTAATGATATTCATCCATGGGAAAGAAGGGAATGTTGTCATTTTGTATATCATGGAGGAAATTTGAGGACATTATGCTAATTGAAATAAGCCAATTGCAAATAAATACTTAACAATTCCACTTATATGAGGCATACCAAGTAGTCGAACTCTTAGAAACAGAAAGAATTGTGATTCCCAGGGTCAGGGAGGAGGGGGAAGGAGAGTTAATGTTCATTGGATATAGAGATTCAATTTTGTAAGATGAAAAAGTCCTAGAGATATATTGCACAGCAATGTACATATAGTTAAGCCTACTACAGAACACACTTAAAAATTGCTTAGATGGTGAATTTTATATTATATTTATTTTTTCACTACAATTAAAATGAAACCAGCAAACCTACCCAGAAACCTATCTAGTCTGCTATACTGGCTCAGATACATCAATCTCTCTCTTTCTCTGAGCCTTCTCATTCTAGTAATGAGAATGTTTTTCTTGGTACTTAAACTTCATTAGCAGAGGCACCAAGTTATCTGTTGGATCATGGCTGGTTTTAGAGTCAAAAGACATGAGTTTGATTACTGGCTCCTTCAGAGTTCTTTTATGTTCTCTTAAGACAAGTCACTTAGAGTCTCTTCTACAAAATTGAAATAATGCTTAGGGGACGTGGTTATTGTGAGGTCTAAATGAAATGAGGAAAACAGTCCTTCCTTTTTAAATTGTCTAGTATCATAATTACGTGAATTACTCTTCCTAAAACTTTGTAAAAGAAATTTAAAACCTGCTAAAATATCTTCAGCTTACTTTCCCAAAATTTTGGATTCAGCACCTATAAGCACCTATGGATTCTGCTGCTCTAGATGATGCTACTATTTGAATCTGAAAATTAAATACACAATTTTTTAAACTTTGAGACATTTTTAACCTTGTAGAGCACAATTTTATAAAATTAATCATTAAAAAAGTGCTTAAAATCAGTTCAAATACATAGCTACAGTATGTGTGTGTGCGTGTGTGTGTGTGTGTGTATTTAACTGGGTAAAATGATGGAAAATTCAGTGACATGTACTTGTGCTGCTTTTGTTCATTGGTTCTCATTTGATCCCTGGGTCGGGAAGATCCCTGGGGGAAAGGAAATGGCAACCCACTCCAGTAGTCTTGCCTGGAGAATTCCGTGGGCAGAGAAGTCTGGTGGGCTACAATCCATGGGATCACAAAGAGTCGGACACAACTGAGCAACTAACGTTTTCACTTTTCACTTTCTCCACCCCGCTGGTCAGAGATACTGGGCACTCCCAGGTGGCGCTCATGGTAGAGAACCCTCCTGCCAAAGCAGGAGACACCAGAGATGTGGGTTCAGTCCCTGGGTAGGGAAGATCCCCTGGAGAAGGAAATGGAAACCCACTCCAGTATTCTTGCCTGGAGAATCCTGTGGTCAGAGAAGCCTGGCGGGCTGTGGTCCATAGGTCCAAAGAGTGGGACACAACTGAAGTGACTTAGCATGCGGGGAGGCAGTGTAGATCATCACAACCAGAGGGGTGAGTTCGACTGACATCTAGTGGGAGAGGCCAGGGATGCTTCTACAGTGCACAGGACAACCACGACAATAAATTATCCAGCCCAAAATATCAACCTGCCGCTGCTGAGAAGCCTGCTTTAGATGGCACTGTGTAACAACACTCGTTTAGATTAAGTTGCTTAGAACCATAACCACTAAGAGCTTATAGAAACCACTAGAGAGCCCTGCCCTACGCTCTTTTCCCTACCTTCTCCATCTAACTTAAGGGCCTTATCTCCTGGATCCCTAAAGACTTCTCCATCCTTTTATGTCATCAATCAAAATTTATGTTGGAACCACTGTGGAAACTCAGAAGACATGACATACTGCAAAGATATTAATATGCTCCTGACACCAGCTGTAAATCTTCATCTCATCTGCTGCTGACAGTGCTATCTTGAAGATTTCAAAGAGCCTGAAAGAAGAAGATTCCTGAGTTAAAAAATAAATAAATAAAAAAACACAGCTGTCTTAGGATCAACCTAGGTGATATAGAGGAAGTGCTGTCTTCCAGGGAAAGGCATTTTGAGAACTTATCTATGGCTGATTTCACCTCCAGCTGAAGTTTATGCTGGCTTCCTCCCTTAAAGATTTCCTTCACTTTTTTTTTTCCTTTTTAACACTCAAGCTTTACTACCATACAGGATCTACTTGTTTTAGTATAAAGGTCAGTTTAAAGTCACAACAATATTGTGCATGATAGCTTACTTTCCTGGTGCTTTTTAGACCGATGATATTCTCAAGTTCCATTGACAGAGGATATCGAGAGATTTTTAACTGATGATAATTAATGGATGTCTGGAACCTTGGGGGTGGCAGTCCAGTGATCTGCAGCTTTCTGAGCTGCAGTGTTGCTCTGAACTTCAATCTTTAACTGCACAGCCAAACTCCCAAATGAACATGATTCAAAGGATGTCACAATTAGACACTGGGTTACAGGAGAGGAGATGCTGGATGAAGACAGAGTATGTTAAAATTGTGTTTCCCTCATGCAAACTGCCTTTGTAGCTGGAGAGCATAGTAGACAAAAGGTATTTTAACCATACTCTTTGCAGTTTGATTCTAAGCAGGAAAAAAAAGTGTGTTGCAAAGGATGTTTGAGTACTTGGGAATAATATAATAGCTTTTTTAACTTTAGTAAATGAAATAGGTTATTACATGCCTGATTGAGTCGACAATAAACAAGAGTTCTCATTGCCATATGGAAAGTCTAAGTCTATGACTCAGTTGCCAAATTCCCCCCATACAGAACATTCTAGAGAATAGTCAGCGATTATTTTCATGATTATGCTCTTTTGATGAGGTTGCCACTCGAAGAATTTTTGCAACCACCTGACCAGTTTTATGGTAGCTATCTAAATGTCAAAGAGATCTGAGCAGGAGGAATTAGTAGTTTTAAAAAAAGAATACTTTAATCAAATAAAATAAGAAAGATTTTGGCAACTGTATCTACTTCTGAAATTTACATGTAAAGGGTGTACTGTGTAATCAGAATTCCAACAAGGAGTCAACATCGTTCTCTCAGTGGAAAAATGACTTTTTAAAATTTGTTTGCTGAAGCTGAACAGCCTTGAAAGAAGATGAAAAGGTAGCCAATAAATTCAGTATCTTACTGAGAGACTCAGCAAATACTGAATATCACTATCCTAACAAATCTTAATGAAAAGCTAAATCTACCTGTGAACAGAGGGAATTGATTGGGAATAAATTTACTTCATAAAGACTCAAATCAAGTGGTCAGACAGTTCTGTTTTGTCAAGTTTGGAAAAGCCTTCTCATTAAAAAGGAAGAGAATTCTGTTGTACTTTATCTGCACTGTTACACGAGGGTCCTGAAAAGATTTTGCTACCAGCCGCGTGACCTAAAGTGGGCAGCTAGAGAAAAGGCAGAAGTAATTGAAACTTGGAGCTAAACACATCTCACCTTTCACACAAAAGCTGGTGTAGAAGTGAAAACGGTCCCAGGAGGTGTTCCTGCTACATTGCCCCCGAAGAATTAATTATAGTGTCTGGCTTAAGAATGTCTTTGGGAAGGGAGAGCACATCCTTTAGGACCTGTGTAGTCTCAGGAGCGTATTCGTGCTTAAAATGGCATGAGGAAAGCTTCGTGCTGCTGCATTTTAGGAAAAAATGTGTGCACTGGACTATAAAACACTTTTAAACAAATAATCTCGTGTCTTCAATAGGCTGAAGAGTAAATTGTTGATCCAAGGTTGCTGCTAAGTCACCTGAAGTTCATAAACTTGTGGATTAAGACTACTACTCATTTAGCAGGCACTAGATGTGCAATATCCAAGGGGTTAGGCTAGCAAACTATACATCAATCTCCCACCCTACTGGTGAGTGAGTTGAGAAATGAGAGGTAAATAATGATAAAGCAACACATCCATCGCAGCCAAATTTGAGGGTAGGACTCAGAATCTGTTGATAAAGTGGGCTCTCTAATACCAAACCCCAGAATTAGGCAACGCTTCCCTGGTGGCTCAGATGGTAGAGAATCTGCCTGCAATGCAGGAGATCTGGGTTCTGTCCCTGGGAGTGGAAGATCCCCAGAAATAGGAAATGACAACCCACTCCAGTATTCTTGCCTGGAAAATACCATGGACAGAGGAGCATGGTGGGCTACAGTCCATAGGGTTGCAAAGGATTGGACATAACTGAGCAACTGCCCCAAACCAAAGTGAATTCCTTTTTACAGTTCAGTTTTCAAGTTATTGTTTATGTGCCAAAACATTCCTGTGTGTGAATGTGTGTGTGGTTTTTTGCCTTATGAGTAATTTTTTCCTTATGAAGAAAAACAATCCTGTGAGATGGCTAAAATTCTTAGCTTAAACTCTTATTGGTTTGGAAATTTTGCCAAAATTAAGAGGGAATTTTTGCCCAGAAATTCACATGAAGGAAGTAAGACTATTTATGGAGTTAAAAAGCAAAATCAGTAAGTGTCAAACCAGAGTAGACAAGTGTAAAATTGCATTGCAGATAATTATGACCTGCATTGAATATTTTAATACAATTAAAGAAAGAATACATTCATCAACTAAAGAAGGGATTCCCTAGTGGTGCTAGTGGTAAACAACTTGCTTGCCAATGCAGGAGACCTAAGAGATGCTGGTTCAATCCCTGCATTGGGAAGATACCCTGAAGAAGGGCATGGCAATCCACTCCAGTATTCTTGCCTGGAGAATTCCGAGGACATAAGAGCTTGGAGGGCTACAGTCCGTAGGGTTGCAAAGAGCTGGACGTGACTGAAGTGAATTAGCATGCAGGAGAGAAGGAGAGAGAGAATTCTCTAGCTGGATTCATTAAAGCGCTGACCATGGAAGAGAAAACCTCAGTCAGCAGACTCAGAAACTCAAATACCGTTGATTAAACCTTTCCTCCGGTCCTGTTAATGCTGTGATTTCTCTAACTCTCATTTCTCTCATCCCTTGCTTGTTGGACCAGCGCCGGTGCTGCTCATGTAATTCTGCAAACGGAGATAATGTTCTATTCATGAAACTGCATGTTTGCTCATTACCTGTGAAAATAATTTTTCCACGGCATCTGATTGTCTCCTTCCTATATATAGTGTGTGTCAGAGAACGTGATGATCATGTTAATGCTGGCATCCTGATCTATGTGGTAGTTATATTTTCCTGGGAAATTAGTAAATCGCTATTCCAGTTTATAGATTAGTTTCTGTGAGACTGGCAGAAGTGGCTCTGTTCCTGACAAGCAGATCCACTATTAATACGGTGGCCAAATAAAATTTCTGCGCATGCAAAATCTTGGGGAGAAAATGGTAGCAAAGTAGAACCACGTGATTAAAGAAAAAGTTAAGACTATGGAAAAATGAAGTTTAAAAAATCACATTCTATAATAATTGCAGAAATATAACTGCATAATTACAAGGGCACAATTCCATAAAATTTACTAAAGCTTCTAAAACATTCACCAAATGTTGCTTCTACAAATTATAAGAACATAAGGAAACATGATCTGGTCATGCAAATTGGAAGAGCATAAGGACATCAGCTAAAAATTTTAAGATGTAGAGATTATTCCCAGCTGTTTCAGAAATGTTGGGAAAGCCCAGCTGAGACGGTATCTCTGTATTAATGGAGATGTGATGTACAATGGTTCTTTCTGGTGAGTTTCATTGTAAAAATAATCGGAATTGATTACAGAACGCTTCCTACTTTTAGAGCTGGAAACTCATTTATTAACAGAAAAATAGATACAGCAACAGGAAGACATTATCCCTGAGAGTGATATGAGGTCATAGAATATAAAGGTGATGTGAGGAAGAAGAAGAAAAGATTAAGAAAACAGGAACATGTGGTTGTGCTAGCGTTTTGCTGTATAGTGCATGCCAGTGCGCTATATTATGCGTGTAAAGTACATGCCAGTTTAACAGGAAAAAACCCTGACTCCACATTGGGACTGTTCCTTTAGCTCTAATCTTTGCGATCTGTTGTCTCTGCTTAGTCATGCTGGCTCTGCACTTCTATAAAGGAAGGTTGCTTACTGCCTGAAATATATACAATGGCCCATTCTCAAGGCTCTGATCTTTAAAGGTACAACACTTTTCCATTCATTTGGAGAGAATAGCATTTGCCTTGTTGGAGGTTTATAGAAATATTGTGACCAGACCTACATGAACATTTGCAAGAACAAAAGATTCTGACACCAAGAAGCTTGCAACAACTAGCCACACTCCTTCCCTTTTTAGTATAAAAGAAACCTGAATTCAAACCCAGGAAAGATGGTTCTTTGGGACTCTATTCTTCCATCTTCTCAGTCTGTGGCTCTCAAAATAAAGTCACTATTTCTTGCCCCAACACTTTGTCTCTCAATTTATTATCCTGTCATGTGATGAGCAATACAAGCTGGGCTTGGTAACATCAATAATAATGAATGGTGCTTTTTTTTTTTAATTTGTTATTGACTTTATTTTTTTTCTAGTCATAGCTTTTATTTATTTTTTAATAAATTTATTTATTTTAGTTGGGGGCTAATTACTTTACAATATTGTAGTAGCTTTTGCCATACATTGACATGAATCAGCCATGCTTTTTATTATAGATGAATAATACCTTCTGATGTTTATTGAACTCTCATTTATGGAAGGTGGGACTCTCTTGTGGCTCCGCTGATAAAGAATCCACCTGCAATGTGGGAGACCTGGGTTTGATCCCTGGATTGAAAAGATCCCCTGGAGAAGGAAAGGCTACCCACTCCAGTATTTTTGGCCTGGAGAATTCCATGGACTGTATAGTCCATGGGGTTGCAAAGAGTCGGACACGACTGAGCGACTTTCACTTCACTTCACTTCATTTATGGAAGGTACCGTAATTGTTTTAAGTTATACATCATCTTCAGGATATTATAAGTGTCATTATTTAGCTCCATTTTACAGACAAAGGAATGGAGGCTCAGAGTAATACCATTTGACCAAAGTTACATCAGGAATAAATGGAGCTATTACCTGAATCCAGGTCTCTAACTCAAGAGTTTAAGAGCTTAACATTACATTTTATTGCCAAAATAGTAATCAAGTATATAGAGAAATAGGGCAGTGTGTGTTTTATGGGACATTGTATCAGATTCATTTTTATGCAAGAAAGTTAACTTAGAAGACAGACTGATAACTGGATTTTGAGCAATACTTTGAAAGATGGAAGCTATGCAATGTAGTAGATAAAAGAAAATAGTATTTTCTTTGTTTTGTAAAGTATAGGCAATTTATCAGAGCCTTTTCAAGGAAAGACAAAATTTAGGGAATAAATTGCACCAGATAATTTTGAGTCTTGTATCTGTCCTTGAAAACTATATACAGAAGGACACCAAGACAATATAGAGGAAGAAAGAGACAGACAAAAGTTCTTGGTGCTTTCTTAAAATCCTACGGTGCTTCATAGCTTTCAAGGTATTTTAATATATACATTTTCTAAGTAGATTCTGATGAATTAGATATCTTGGATATATTATTTTCATTCGATTATGAGACAACTGATGCTCACAGAGATTAAGTGACTTACTCAAGATCATACAACTTGTAAAATGTAAACCTAGGGCCACTGTTCATGTACCAATTCTCTTGTACAAGTGCTGACTTGCTGAGTCATTAGTTTCCATGAGTCCACAATTCAGTGCAGGAAAAAATGTTGGATTTGGATGTGAAATCAGCCAGGCGAGATGATCAGATCAAATCAGATAATTTAAAGTAGAACACATGGCGAAACGAGAGGACTTGGAGAAAAGTGATTGTCTTCTGACCTAGATTCAGATATTGGATTCATCTTATAATTATTATTCCCCTGTTTTCCTATATTTTCTGAAGACAAGGGGCTTGTCCTCAGAATTATTTTGACTTATGGGCCCATTCGAGGCCATCTGTACTGGTATGTTAGGGAAATGGCTGCACTTCACCTTTCTAAGAGGCCCTTTAAAATATAGTGCTCAAATTTTATATAGTTGTTAAGAGCATTGGCTTATTGAAACCTAACTACACCATGAAGCGTTTGAGGACAGCTTAAATAGCCTTTCTAAGCATTTCCTTCCTTATAAGTCATGCAAGTATAAGATATGAATATAGATTTGCTAAGAGGACTAATCTGCTAGGAAGACTGCAGAGCATAATGTATGTGAAGTGCTTAGCCCGATAATTATCATGAAGCACTGAATACATGGTCACTATCATTTATTTTGCTAGACTACAAATACTTTTCATAAAAGTAAATGAAGTTTCTAACATGGCACATCAGAGTTCCACTGAGTTCTAGGAACTCTGAGATATATTTAGAATCGTACTTACTGAAATATGTTCAATATGTAGATATCACCCAAACACATCAGACTCAACAATTCCAACACTGAGCTCATTTTCTTTCTCTTGGAACTTGGTATTTGTTTCACTTCCCTAATTAAATGTATGGCATCATTGTTCACCCGGTGGTCCAAATCAGATGGGAGGTTTGTAGCAAAGCATCTTTCATTTCCTTCACTAACAGTGTCTGGTTATCTATAGACTCTACTCCTAAAATGTTGATGGATCCAAACTCTTCTCCATGTTCTCATCTTGGTGGGGGCATTTGGCACTTCTTACTTAGACTACAGCAATGTTGTCCACTCAATCATATTGCATTCAGTCTTATTTTCTTCCCTTCTGCCCTCACACTGCTTCCAAAGTGACTTGTCTTTTTTTCTCTATAGAAATTTTATTTCATTGAAGTGCAGTTGATTTATAATGTTGTGTTAATTTCTGGTGTACAGCAAAGCGATTCAGTTATACATATATATAATAGTTTACAATTGCTAATCCCAAACTCCCACTTCATCTCTTCATCAAACCCTTTCCCACTGACAACCACAAGTCTATTCTCTATGGTTATAAGTCTGTTTCCATTTTGTAAGTTTATTTGTGTCTTATTTTAGATTCCACATGTAAGTGATATCATATAGTATTTGTCTTTCTCTGTTTGACTTCACTCAGTATGCTAATCTCTAGGCCTGTCCATGTTGCTGTCAGTACAGTTCAGCTTTTCAGTCATATCTGACTCTATGTAACCCCATGGACTGCAGCATGCCAGGCCTCCCTGTCCATCACCAACTCTCAGAGAGTACTCAGTCTCATGTCCATCGAGTCGGTGATGCCATCCAATCATCTCATCCTCTGTTGTCCCCTTCTCCTGCCTTCAATCTTTTCCAGCATCAGGGTCTTTCCCAAGGAGTCAGTTTTTCGCATTAAGTGGCCAAAGTATTGGAGTTTCAGTTTCAGCATCAATCTTTCCAATGAATATTCAGGACTGATTTCTTTTAGGATTGATTGGTTGGATTTCCTTGCAGCCCAAGAGACTCTCAAGACTCTTCTCCAACACTACAGTTCAAAAGCATCAATTCTTCAGTGCTCAGCTTTCTTTATGGTCCAACTTTCATATCCATACATGACTGTTGGAAAAGCCATTGCTCTGACTTAGACGGACCTTTGTTGGCAAACTAATGTTTCTGCTTTTTAATATGCTGTCCAGGTTGGTCACAGCTTTTCTTCCAAGGAGCAAGAGTCTTTTATTTCATGGTTGCGGTCACCATCTGCAGTAATCTTGGAGCCCAAGAAAATAAAGTCTGTCACTGTTTCCATTGTTTTCCCATCTATTTGCCATGAAGTTATGGATGGGATACCATGATCTTAATTTTTTGAATGTTGAGTTTTAAGTCAAAATTTTAACTCCTCTTTTTCCAAGTGGCTGTAAACATTATTTCATTCTTTTTCATGGCTGAGTAGTATTCTATTGTATATATGTACCACATCTTCTTTATTCATTAAGTTGTCAGTGGGCATGTAGGTTGTTTCCATGTCTCAGGTTTTATAAATAGTGCTGCTGTGAACATGAGATGCATGGATATTTTCAAATAATTTACTGTTGTTGTTAAGTTGCTAAGTTGTGTCTCACTCTTTGGAAAACCATGAACTGCAGTGTGCTGGGCTTCACTGCCCTTCTTGTCTCCTGGAGTTTGATCAACTTCATGTCCATTGAGTTGGTGATGCTCTCTAACCATCTCATCCTCTTTCAGACCATAGTTTTGTCCAAATACATGCCCAGGAGTGAGATTGCTGGATCATATAGCAACTCAAAGTAAGTTTTCTAAAATAAAGTTTTGATAATGTCATTCTCTTCCCCATCCTCAAACCATAGTTTGGTTCCAGGTAAATAACAGGGCGAGAGCACAGCCCCACCCATCAACAGAAAATTAGATTAAAGATTTACTGAGCATGGCCCCGCCCATGAGAACAAGACCCAGTTTCCCCTCCAGTCAGTCTCTCCCATCAGGAAGCTTCCATAAGCCTCTTATCCTTCTCCATCAGAGGGCAGACAGACAGAAAACCACATTCACAGAAAACTAACCAATCTGATCACATGGTCCACAGCCTTGTCTAACTCAATGAAACTATGAGCCATGCCGTGTAGGGCCACCCAAGATGGATGGGTCATGGTGGAGAGTTCTGACAAAATATGGTCCACTGGAGAAGGCAACAGGAAACCACTTCAGTATTCTTGCTTGAGAATCCCATGAACAGTATGATAAAGCAAAAAGATAGGACAGTGAAAGATGAACTCCCCAGGTTGGGAGGTGCCCAATATGCTACTGGAGGTCAGTGGAGGAATAACTTCAGAAAGAATGAAGAGACGGACACAAAGCAAAACCAATACCCAGTTGTGGATGTGACTGGTGATAGAAGCAAAGTCCAATGCTGTAAAGAGCAATATTGCATAGGAACCTGGAATGTTAGCTCAATGAATCAAAGCAAATTGGAAGTGGTCAAACAGGAGATAGCAAGGGTGAACATCGACATTTTAGAAATCAGCAAACGAAAATGGACTGGAATGGGTGAATTTAACTCATATGACCATTATATCTACTACTCTGGGCAAGAGTCCTTTAGAAGAAATGGAGTACCCATCATAGTCAAAAAAAGAGTCTGAAATGCAGTACTTGGATGCAATCTCAAAAATGACAGAATGATCTCTCTTCATTTCTGGGGCAAACCATTCAATATCACAGTAATTCAAGTCTATACCCTGACCAGTTAGGCTGAAGAAACTGAAGTTGAATGGTGCTGTGAAGACTTACAAGACCTTCTAGAACTAACACCAAAAAAAAGATGTTCTTTTCATTATAGGGGACTGAAATGCAAAAGTAGGAAGTCAAGAAGCACCAGGAAGAACAGGCAAATTTGGCCTTGGAGTACAAAATGAAGCAGGGCAAAGGCTAATAGAGTTTTGCCAAGAGAACGCACTGGTCATAGAAAATACCCTCTTCCAACAAAACAAGAATGACTCTACACATGGACATCACCAGATGGTCAACACTGAAATCATACTGATTATATTCTTTGCAGCCAAAGATGGAGAAGCTCTATACAGTCAGCAAAAACAAGACTGGGAGCAGACTGTGGCTCAGATCATGAACTCTTTATTGCCAAATTCAGACTTGAATTGAAAAAAGTAGAGAAAACCACTAGACCATTCAGGTATGACCTAAAGCAAATCCCTTATGATTATACAGTGAAAGTGAGAAATAGATTCAAGTGATTAGATCTGATAGACAGAGGGCCTGAAAAACTATGGGTGGAGGTTCATGACATTGTACAGGAGACAGGTATCAAGACCATCCCCAAGAAAAAAAAAATGCACAAAAGCAAAATGGCTGTCTGAGGAGGCCTTATAAATAGCTGTGAAAAGAAAAGAAGTGAAAAGAAAAGGAGAAAAGAAAAGATATACCCATTTGAATGCAGACTTCCAAAGAATAGCAAGGAGAGATAAGAAAGCCTTCCTCAGTGATCAATGCAAAGAAATAGAGGAAAACAACAGATTGGGAAAGACTAGAGATCTCTTCAAGAAAATTAGAGATATCAAGGGAACATTTCATGCAAAGATGGGCTCAATAAAGGACTGAAATGGTATGAACCTAATGGAAGCAGAAGATATTAAGAAGAGGTGTCAAGAATACACAGAAGAACTATACAAAAAGATCTTCATGACCCAGATAATGACAATGGTATGATCACTCACCTAGAGCCAGACATCCTGGAATGTGAAGTCAAGTGGGCCTTAGGAAGCAGCAGTACGAACAAAGCTAGTGGAGGTGATGGAATTCTAGTTGAGCTATTTCAAATCCTCAAAGGTGATGCTGTGAAAATGCTGCACTCCATATGCCAGCAAATTTGGAAAACTCAGCAGTGGCCACAGGCCTGGAAAAGGTCAGTTTTCATTCCAATCCCAAAGAAAGGCAATGCCAAAGAATGTTCAAACTACAGCACAATTGCACTCATCTCACATGCTAGTAAAGTAAGGCTCAAAATTCTCCAAGCTAGGCTTCAGCAATACGTGAACCATGAACTTCCAGATGTCCAAGCTGGATTTAGAAAAGACAGAGGAACCAGAGATCAGATTGGAAACATCCACCGGATCATCGAAAAATCAAGAGAATCCTAGAAAAACATCTATTTCTGATTTATTGACTATGCCAAAGTCTTTGACAGTGTGGATCACAGCAAACTGTGGAAAATTCTTAAAGAGATGGGCATACCAGACCACCTGACCTGCCTCTTGAGAAATCTGTATGCAGGTCAGAAAGCAACAGTTAGAACTGGACATAGAACAACAGGCTGGTTCCAAATTGGGCAAGGAGTATGTCAACGCCTTATAATGTCACCCTGCTTATTTAACTTTTATACAGAGCACTTCATGAGAAATGCTGTGCTGGATGAAGCACAAACTGGAGTCAAGATTGCTGGGAGAAATATTAATAACCTCAGATATGCAGATGACTCCACCTTTATGGCAGACAGTGAAGAAGAACTAAGGAGCCTCTTGGTGAAAGTGAAAGAGGAGAGTGAAAAAGTTGGCTTAAAACTCAACATTCAGAAAACTAAGATCATGGCATCCAGTCCCATCACTTCATGGCAAATAGATGGGGAAACAGTGGAAACTGAGAGGCTTTATTTTTTGGGCTCCAAAATCACTGCAGATGGTGACTGCAGCCATGAAATTAAAAGATGCTTGCTCCTTGGAAGAAAAGCTGTGAGCAATCTAGACAGCATATTAAAAACACATGAAAAGATGCTCAACATCACTCATTATCAGAGAAATGCAAATCACAACCACAATGAGGTACCATTTCACGCCTGTCAGAATGGCTGCTACCCAAAAGTCTACAAGCAGTAAATGCTGGAGAGGGTGTGGAGAAAAGGGAACCCTCTTATACTGTTGGTGGGAATGCAAACTGGTACAGCCACTATGGAGAACAGTGTGGAGATTCCTCAAAAAACTAGAAATAGAACTGCCATATGGCCCAGCAATCCCCCTGCTGGGCATATACACTGAGGAAACCAGAATTGAAAGAGACACGTGTACCCCAATGTTCATCGCAGCACTGTTTATAATAGCCAGGACTTGGAAGCAGCCTAGATGTCCATCAGCAGACGAATGGATAAGGAAGCTGTGGTACATATACACAATGGAATATTATTCAGCCATTAAAAAGAATACATTCGAATCAGTTCTAATGAGGTGGATGAAACTGGAGCCTATTGTATAGAGTGAAGTAAGCCAGTAAGAAAAACACCAATACAGCATGCTGCTGCTACTACTGCAGCATACTAACACATATATATGGTATTTAGTTAATTGGTAAAGATAACCCTGTATGTGAGACATCAAAAGAGACACAGATATATAGAACCGTATTATGGACTCTATGGGAGAGGGCAAGAGCGGGATGATATGGGAGAATGGCATTGAAGCATGTAAATTATCATATGTGAAACGAATCGCCAGTCCAGGTTCAATGCATGATACAGGGTGCTCGGGGCTGGTGCACCGGGATGATCTGGAGGGATGGTATGGGGAGGGAGGTGGGAGGGGGGTTCTGGAAGGGGAACACATATACACCCATGATGGATTCATGTCAATGTATGGCAAAAACAATACAACATTGTAAAGTTAAAAAATAAATAAACTAATTTAATAATAATAAAAAAAAGCAGAGACATTACTTTGCCAACAAAGGTCTGTCTAGTCAAAACTATGTTTTTTCCAGTAGTCATATATGGCTGTGAGAGCTGGGCTATAAAGAAAGCTGAGTGCCAAAGAATTGATGCTTTCGAACTGTGGTGTTGGAGAAGAGTCTTGAGAGTCCCTTGGACTGCAAGGAGATCCAACCAGTCCATCCTACAGGAAGTTAGTCCTGAATACTCATTGGAAGACTGATGCTAAAGCTGAAACTCCAATACTTTGGCCACCTGATGGGAACTTGTGACTTATTTGAAAAGACCCTGATGCTGGGAAAGATTGAAGGCAGAAGGAGAAGGGGATGACAGAGGATGAGATGATTGGATGGGATCACCGACTTGATGGACATGAGTTTGAGTAAACTCTGGGTGTTGGTGATGGACAGGGAGCCCTGACATGTTGCAGTCCATGGGGTCACAAAGAGTTGGACACAACTGAGCAACTAAATTGAACTGATCTTCTCTTCCCTTTAAAATTCTTAAATACCTTCCCATAGCCAGCTGGGTAAAATTCAATCCTTCTAGAGCAACATACAAAAGCTTTTCTGATCTGTCCTATATGTGCCTCCCTGATTTCATCTCTCCACTGACCTTTCTGTCTCACCACATTATGCTTGCTTATGATTGTGTGCTTTAGATCATATGATTCCCATCGTTCTGGCAAATTTATCCTGACCTCCAAGATCAGGATGCTCAAGCATGTCGTCTTCATGGCAACGCTTCCTTGTTAGCTCAGTGTTCCCTCTCCCACTTCCTCTGTGTGCCTGAAACCTCTTCTTTAGAAATAACCACAAAACTTTGTGTGTCTACATTTGACCTGTCTGTAGGTTGGGAGTGACCTGAAGGCAAGGACTAATTGCTGTTTGTATTCACAACTAACCACATGTCAGTTGTCAGACATTTTTTATTCACTAATTTGCTGCATCTGGACTGATTAGACTAATGAGATTATTTTAAGAGGAATTAGTGTCTGGGACAACTTATTGAAGTATATCTAATATGTAGCAATTAACATAGAGAAAAGTGCATCATTTGAAAGGTTTTGATGTCTATATACACATGTAACAATTACCACAATCAAAATAATGAATGTATCTAACATCCTAAGGTTTCTTTATGTCCCTTTGTAATCCATCCATCCCATCTCTAACTCCTTACATGTGTACATAATCGCTGATCTGATAACTATCTTTCTAGATTGTTTTCTATTTTTTTTTAAGAATTTTATTTAAATGGAATCCTGCAACATGTAGGCTTTCTGGTCCTTTTTTCTCTCTTGAGCATAATTATTTTAAGATTATTTTGTTTTCATTATGTGTATCATTAATATCATTAGCTCTTTCATTTTTACTGGCAATCCATGTATCACATCGCACAATTTGTTTATCCATTCACCTGTTGATGGATATTTTGGTTATTTCCAGTTTTGCAGCTCTTAAGAAGCAAGTTAATTTGAGTTGGGAATAAGTCTTTATGCAAACATATATTCTCATTTTTTTAAATTAAATACTTAGGAATGGAATGAATCATATGATAGCTGTCTGTTTAACATTTTAAGAAATTGTTTTCTTAAATAGCTTTTTAAAAATAAAAAACTGTTTTCTCAAGTGATTGAATCATATATCATGTAACATAACCATTCACAGTGTATGAGACCTCCAATTCTATGCCTTTGTTAAAACTTGACATGGTCAGTTTCAGTTTTTGTAATCTTAGACATTCTAGTATGCTTGTAGAAGTATTGAACTAAGGTTTTAATTTGCATTTCACTAAAGGCTAATGATGCTGAATGTGCTTCCAGTGTGCTTATATGACATCATAGCTTTAAAATATTTGTTTAAATATTTTGCCGATTTTTAAAAATTTGGATTGTTTGGTTTCTTATTGAGCTGTGAGAATTCTTTATATGTTCAGAATACAAGTCCTTTATCAGATAGTGATTTGCAAATTTTCTCTCAAATTGTAGATTCTCTATTCATTCTCCTAATATTGTCTTTCAAAGAAGTCCTTACTTTTGATGAAATCTTATTTATCTTTTTTCTTTCATGTGTTATGTTTTTAGTTTTATATTTAAAAAAATGTTTGCCTAACCCAAGATCACAGTAGTAGATTTGTCTATTTATCCTTAGAGTTTTTTGTTTTTATGTATTTTGAAGCTGTTATTAGAATTCATAAATGTTTAGGAAGCTGTTATGTGCTATAGATAAACTGACCCTTTTAAAATTTTCAGGGACTTTTTTTAGCCTTGTTAATATTCTTTTGTCTAAGATCAACTTCTTGGGATACTAATATAGCAGTTCTATCTTAAAAATTGTTAGTGTGGCATATCTTTTTTGCATCTTTTTACTTTTAGCTCATCTGTCTTTTCATTTAAAAATACACTTTCTTATAGATTGCATACACTTGGACCTTTTCATACATTTTGATACTTCATGTCTTATAATTGATGTGCTCATACCTTTTGCATATAGATGTTGTTTAAATTGTTTCTGACTATATTAAAATATAATTGACCAAATTAAAACTATATATATAAGGTATAAAGTATGATGATTTAATATATGTATATATTGTGAAATAATTAACAATTGCATTAATTAACCAACTCACCACCTCACGTAGTTATCTTTTTGTGTGTGTGATGAGATACTCATGTGGATTTTTGACCTGGTTGAGTTTACATCCAGCATTTGGGTATTTGTTTCCTATTTGTCTTGTCTGTTTTTTGTTCCCTCTTCCCTCTCTTTTTGTTCTCCTTCAGATTAGTCTAATTTTTTTATGATGCCATTAGTCACCAATTTTGGTTGATTAGCTATATGCTTGCGTGTGTATATGTATGTGTGTGTAGTTTTAGTGGTTTCTTTAACTTATCACAGTCTGTCTACAAATTCAACTCTATTACAAGAGCCTTTCAACTATTTCCTTTCATTTCTTTTTCCAGACCTTTATGTTGTAGCCATCAATTTTACTGTGATACATGTTATAAGCTCCTGTAACATATTGTTAAAAATCTTTTAAGGTGTTGATAACGTGTCTTTTTTCCATGGATGATTTTACTATTGGTTTTAAGTATCTTCTTTTTCCCGTGTCATGGTTTTCTTCTTGTTTCTTGTGCTTGACATTTGTTGAGTTTTCATTTTCATCAAACTTAGAATGTACTAGCCATTTAATTCTTCAAATATGTTTATGTTTGTCCTTTACCCTCATTGGGGACTCTAATTATATGTGAATTAGGTTGCTTGCAGTTTTCCCTTACCTTCCTGATGTTTTGTTCATTTTTATTTTCAATATTTATTCTCTTAGTGTTTTATTTTATATAATTTCTCTTCTATGTTTTCTAGTTAATGAACATATTCATCTTTTATGGACAAGCTGATATTATTGCTATCCAGCTAATTTTTCATTCCAGATATTGTAGTTTTCATCTCTAGAAGTTTAATTTAATTCTTTTTATATTTGCCACATCTTTGCTTATCATGTTCTCTCCTTTAGCTTCTTGAACATATGGAATACTAAAATATTATCTTCTCTCCCTCTAATTGTATTGTCTGTTTTATTTTAGGGTCAGCTTTGATTTTTATCTTCATATTTTGATCATATTTTTCTGTGTGTTTTCATGTGGGGCAATTTTTTTTAGATAACGAACATTATGAATTTGAGCAGTTGGGTGATAAACTGCTTGATAAACAACTTGAGCAGTTGGTTTTGTATTCCTATAGCCATATTTTTCAGTTTTGTTGTGGGACCCATTTAAGTTACTTGGAAATAGCTTTATCCTTTTGGATCTTGCTTTTAAGCCAAATCAGACAGGACCACAGCAACGCTTAGTCTAGCCTGAAATTTGCCCCACCAACTAACAAAACATTTCTGAGAACTTTTCCCAGTTCTCCATGACTTAAGAGGGTTTTTTCCTCACTTGTAAGAACGGACACTATTTCTACTCCTGTGTGAGCATCAGGAGTACTCCCTCTAATTCTTTCCCGGGGCCATTCCCAGACCCATGGAGGGCCTTCATATGCGTGGTCTGAGCAGTGCTCAGCTGGGGATACTGCAAGGGAGTGGCTGCTCTGAAGGTCTCAGTTATTCTCCGAGCAGGTCTCTCTCCAGTGCTCATCTCCTGAACTCTGCATTACTTCTTTCTGTACTTTCAGTTCCATTTCGGGAGACTTGACTATCTGTGCTTTGCCTGGGTTGCCCCTCTGTACCATAGCCTAGAAACTCTTTGCCTTAGTAACCTGGAACAATTGTTGGGCTCACTTTTTTTTAATTAACTGATTCTTAGTATCTTGAGAACCGTTATTTCATATGTTATATTTCCTACTTCTATTTATTTTCAGTTGTTGCAGTCAGGGGAATAAACCTGCTCCTTCTTACACTATCTTTCCTAGAAGTAGGCATCTTCCTAATAACTTTGTGTATGTGTGTGCACATGATAGGAACAGATGATATGAGATTTACTCTCTTAATTTAAGCACGCAGTACAGAATTTTCAGCTATAAGCCTAATGTTGTCTAGTGAATCTCTAGCACTTTTTCATCTCGCATAAAGAGACTTCATACCTGATGAATAGTAACTCCTCTTTCCCTAAACCCCGCCTTGCCCCAGTAACCACCATTCTAATTTCTGCTTCCAAGACTGGCTCTTTTAGACACCTCATATAAGTGGAATCACGCAGTATTGTCTGCAACTTTTTAATAATGCTAATTAAAAAGGAAAAACTTTTGTGCTGGTAAAGCAACTATTGTAGCATTATACAATTATACTAATACAAGGAGAAAAAAAATGAAAAAAAAAACCATAACCACCTGTAATTCCACATTCCAGAAATAATGGCTTAAAGTTTTATTTGATATCTAGTTTAAGTACATGTGAGAATTACTTTTCGTACATAAAAATTAGATAATTCTATTCATATTTATTTTGCATTACATTGTTTAGTTACTAACTCATGTCCGACTCTTTTGTGGTTCCATGGACTATAGCCCACCATGTTCCTCTGTCCAGTGGGATTTTCCAGGCAAGAATACCAGAGTGGGTTGCCATTCCCTTCTTCAGGGGAGTTTCCTGATCCAGGGATGAAACCTGAGTCTCTTTCACTGGAAGTCTGATTCTTTAACTGAGCCACCAAGGAAGCCCATTATAACACAACTTTAATTTGCTATCTGGAATATTTTTATATGATTCAATCATTTCCTCCTGTGTAATTTTTAACTGTTCCATAGGAGTCCATTTCATGGACATGCCAATATATTATGTGCCATAATTGTGCATAGTTCTATGTCGTAACTTATTGAACCAATCCCTTATCATACAGCATTTATGTTTTATCTACTTTTTCACTATTATATATAGTGATATGGTGATCATTCTGGAAGATGAATCTTTTTTGCTATTTATCATAATTTCCTCAGGGAAGCTTCTTAGAAGCGGAATTACTGGTTCAAGGCACATGTACATTCTAAAATCATTGAATATTTACGGCAACATGTCACACAACTGTATACAATCAGGACACCAGCTGCCATTCTCTCCTTACTCCAGGCTATTATAGGTGTTATTTTGTAATCACTTTTACAAACGGTATCTTCTTGTTTTACTTTTTTTTTTAAATAAATTTATTTATTTTAGTTGGGGGCTAATTACTTTACAATATTGTAGTAGTTTCTGCCATACACTGACATGAATCATCCATGGGTTTACATGTGTTCCCCTTCCTGGACCCCCCTCCCACCTCCCTCCCCATCCCATCCCTCTGGGTCACCCCATTGCCCCAGCCCTGAGCATTTGTCTCATGCATCGAACATGGAATGGTGTTCTGTTTCACATATGATACGCTTGATCTGTGTCCGAAAGCTCTTCCTCTGACCTACTCCTGCCCTACCATGACATACCTTTAATTCCATTCAGAAAAACCTACAAGCCATTTTGACTTGTCACTTGTTGATTTTCTCTATCCCTTGGTAAATTTTAGTACCAAAGTACTGAGCCCTGTTAGCTGTCTCTCTCCCTCTCTTCCTTGTTTTGACTGGGTTCTTTGTTTCCCCTGAACTCTCAGTTCTCTTTTTTTCCTAATATAAATACTGAGTTTTATATATTAAGCCCCAGTTTCTTTCCTTACAGTGAAAGACATTCTTTAAGGTGGAACTCATAGGAGCTCGGCAGGCTGCAGTCCACAGGGTCACACAGAGTCGGACACTGAAGTGACTTAGCAAGCAAGTGCATTTTTTACCTCATTAATCACCCACCAATCTATTCAGGGTGTCAGAGAAGCAATTCAGAAATTCACAGGCAATTCAGAATGCAACTTGAAATTAATACTGTGTCCAATGTAAGAAAGTAGTCTGGTTGTTACATTTTCTTCTCATGTTTGGGAGCAAAATTCTGGAATTGTTTCCAAGATATTAGGCATATCTGAAGCATCAGACAGATGCAATAGCACAAAGAAGATAAATATACATGGTCATCTTCAAAAGAAGCAATAACCAGACTCCAAACAAAATAGAAATGTTGGCTTAGAATATGGACAGAATCTCGTTCAAACTCTTCTGTTTCACCTGGGTCAAGATATATTACAGAAATTGCACCTTGCTTCCATGTCCACGTCTGCTTATGTTGGATCTCTTCTTATTCCCTCTTTTTATCCATGACACTTATTGAATCTAGTTGCAAGTACCCATGATAACAAGATAGACTTTTTCATGTCTTTTCAGTAGCTCATTATTTTCTGGTAACGATGCTCATCTGTTGGTCAAAATTGCTTTTTGGATGATTCTGTCTTTTGCTCCTTTTCCTTTGATGTCTCCCAACATCCCTTCTTCAAAGATGTGAAGAAGTCTCCCTTCATATCAAAACCTTCACTCCTCTGGTTGGTGAAGGAATATAGGCTCAAACGGAGAACAGAGGGCACACACACAGAGGTCATTCTTTAGCAGTTCCTGGATTCAAAACAGATGTCACAGACTATATAAGTCACACTGTTTTTAGAATAAACAGATAGTTTAAATCAAACCATGAGCACAGAGAAAAAGAATGATGTCAGGCTTGGCTATCCAATCATTCTTTGGTTGCCTGACTCCCATGTTATTCACGAACCATCCCTCCATGGATTTTTTTAAACCTTACTAGAACTCTTCAAAAAACAAACAAAAAAACAGTAAAATTAGAATGTTGGAAGATGCAATCTTCCAAAATACCAAAATAGCATTATATACACATTTATAACTCTTAGAGAAACTATTAATGCCAAATTACATAAAGCTAGGGAACCTTTATATAGTATTCTCTTATTTTCTTATGAATCTAGTCATAAATGTCTGTTAAATCACAAACCCAAATTCTACAGGCTCTGTTGCATTTGGGTCTGTGGAGCTACTTCTCTGTACCTTGTTATTATAATTAGCAATCTCCTCATAGGGCTTCCCTGGTGGCTCAGCTGCAAAGCATCCTCCTGCAATGCAGGAGATGTGGGTTCGATCCCTGGGTAGAGAAGATCTCCTGGAGGAGGGCATGGCAACCCACTCCAGTTTTCTTGCTGGGAAAATCCCATGGACAGCGGAGTCTGGAGGGCTATGGTCTATGGGATCTCAAACAGTCAGACACTACTGAAGTGACTGAGCATGCACGGTCTCCTCATAACTAACAGAAGTCCTTAAGACTCACGAAATGTTCCGGTGCCTGCAGGGCAGAACAGTATGAATGCTTGGATTTCTCCAGCCATTCTACCCAATACCTGGTCCGGACTCTTTCCACGTTTCAATACAGAAAGAGAATTCTCTGGCCTGGCTTCCACCTACACTGATCCCCATGTCTTATCATTTCAGGAAAAAGAATCAAGATACTGCTCTTTAAAAACCAACTTTTATTTGGACAGAGCTCCATGCTCAGAATTTCTCAGAATTTCCTCACATTTCATTTTATTTTAATCTTAATAAGTCACTGAATGTGGGGAGAGAGCAAATTAGCTAAGATGGCATGTTCAGGCTCTCTTGCCCTACGTTTTGCAAATAATTACTGTATAACAATCGAGACAATTTCCATGGAAAAGAAATGCACAAAAGCAAAATGGCTGTCTGAGGAGGTCTTACAGATAGCTGGGAAGAGAAGAGAAGCGAAAAGCAAAAGAGAAAAGGAAAGATATTCCCATCTGAATGCAGAGTTCCAAAGAATAGCAAGGAGAGATAAGAAAGCCTTCCTCAGCAATCAATGCAAAGAAATAGAGGAAAACAACAGATTGGGAAAGACTAGAGATCTCTTCAAGAAAATTAGAGATACCAAAGGAACATTTCATGCAAAGATAGGCTCGATAAAGGACAGAAATGGTATGGACCTAACAGAAGCAGAAGATATTAAGAAGAGGTGGCAGGAATACACAGAAGAACTGTACAAAAAAGATCTTCACGACCCAGATGATCACGATGGTGTGATCACTCACCTAAAGCCAGACATCCTGGAATATGAAGTCAAGTGGGCCTTAGAAAGCATCACTACGAAAAAAGCTAGTGGAGGTGATGGAATTCTAGTTGAGCTATTTCAAATCCTCAAAGGTGATGCTGTGAAAGTGCTGCACTCAATATGCCAGCAAATTTGGAAAACGCAGCAGTGGCCACAGGACTGGAAAAGGTCAGTTTTCATTACAATCCCAAAGAAAGGCAATGCCAAAGAATGCTCAAACTACCACACAGTTGCACTCATCTCACATGCTAGTAAAATAATGCTCAAAATTCTCCAAGCCAGGCTTCAGCAATACGTGAACCGTGAACTTCCAGATGTTCAAGCTGGTTTTAGAAAAGGCAGAGGAACCAGAGATCAAATTGCCAATATCCACTGGATCATCGAAAAAGCAAGAGAGTTCCAGAAAAACATCTATTTTTGCTTTATTGACTATGCCAAAGCCTTTGACTGTATGGATCACAATAAACTGTGGAAAATTCTGAAAGAGATGGGAATACCAGACCATCTGACCTGTCTCTTGAGAAACCTGCATGCAGGTCAGGAAGCAACAGTTAGAACTGGACATGGAACAACAGAATGGTTCCAAATAGGAAAAGGAGTACTTCAAGGCTGTATATTGTCACCCTGCTTATTTAACTTATATGCAGAGTACATCATGAGAAACACTGGGCTGGAAGAAACACAAGCTGGAATCAAGATTGCCAGGAGAAATATCAATAACCTCGGATATGCAGATGACACCACCCTTATGGCAGAAAGTGAAGAAGAACTAAAGAGCCGCTTGATGAAAGTGAAAGAGGAGAGTGAAATAGTTGGCTTAAAGCTCAACGTTCAGAAAACTAAGATCATGGCATCTGGTCCCATCACTTCATGGGAAATAGATGGGGAAACTGTGGAAACAGTGTCAGACTTTATTTTGGGGGGCTCCAAAATCACTGCTGATGGTGATTGCAGCCATGAAAATAAAAGACACTTACTCCTTGGAAGGAAGTAATGGCCAACCTTGATAGCATATTGAAAAGCAGAGACATTACTTGGCAACAAAAGTCAGTCTAGTCAATGCTATGGTTTTTCCAGTGATCATGTATGGATGTGAGAGTTGGACGGTGAAGAAAGCTGAGTGCCGCAGAATTGATGCTTTTGAACTGTGGTGTTGGAGAAGACTCTTGAGAGTCCCTTGGACTGCAAGGAGATCCAATCAATCCATCCTAAAGGAGATCAATCCTGGGTGTTCATTGGAAGGACTGATGTTGAAGCTGAAACTCCAATACTTTGGCCACCTCATGCGAAAAGCTGACTCATTGGAAAAGACCCTGATGCTGGGTAGGATTGGGGGCAGGAGGAGAAGGGGACGACAGAGGATGAGATGGTTGGATGGCATCACTGACTCGATAGACATAGGTTTGGGTAAACTCCGGGAGTTGGTGATGGACAGAGAGGCCTGGCGTGCTGCAATTCATGGGGTCGCAAAGAATCGGACATGACTGAGAGAATGAACTGAACTGAACAATCGAGAGCATTTACAGCACTGCGCACGCGCATCACGAGGTACTCACGTGGTTTCAGGTTGTGTGCTGGAGGCACACGTGAGCTCCACCTAGAAGGAGGCAGCCCTATTACTGCACCATGGCTGGGCCCCGTTGGGTCAGCCACGAGAGGAGAGACTGTAGGGTGTCTGCTGCTACAGCAGCCAGGAGAGAAAAAACACATCTGCAGTTCTATGGTTCCTTGAGTTTTCTTCCAGCTTCCCTGATTGCACCTTGTCTACTCTGGGTTCGTCAGTGTGCACTGATGTGAGATACAGCAAGCCCATTGGTGTCACGAACAGGATCGGTAGGACACTGGATAAATAAATTAGGAGGAATTTGTTTAACAAGTTTACCTCGTTCCCTGATTCTCAATCTTGTTTAAGTGGCAGAGCATTTGAGAAATAAGCGCACCTCATAGAATTCCATAAATGACACATCATACTTACATTAGCTGCATATACGCAATTTTGTTCTAAAGTAAAAAAATAATATGTATACCTATGGCTGGTTCATGTTGAGGTTTGACAGAAAACAGCAAAATTCTGTAAAGCAATTATCCTTCAATAAAAAATAAATTAATTAAAAAATAAAAATAAATTGGATTTGAATATAGGCAATGTAGATTTTAATATGGTAAAGGAAATTGTGGCATGAAATAAAATTGAGAAAATTTTATTAGTTATTTCTCTTGCAAAATTAGAGTCTACTATTATTGATGTAATAGATTGAGTCTATTTTTGATACTTTGTTGATTAGTATTTGAAGCCCCACTGCGATCGTTGCCCCTTTGCTCCATATTTATGAAAGTTGATAGGAAAGCCTGGTGCTCCCTTTTTGTAGAGCGTGGTGCATGCTCAGTCACTTAGTGGTGTTTGAATCTTCATAATCTCCATGGACTGTAGCCCACTGGGCTCCTCCGTTCATGGATGTCTCCAGACAAGAATACTCAGCCATTCCCTTCTGCAGCTCCTGCACTGGCAGGCAGATTATTTAGCAGTGAGCCGTCTGGGAAGCCTGCAGAGCCTAGTGGGAAGTTCAAATAATACATGTAGGACCCCTTGCCCAACCCATTCACTAACCAAAATAAAAGCCAAACCAGTCTCCTTTCCTTTTTCTCCCAAGACACTTCTGGACCTGCTTGAGAATCGTGCCCAGCTCTTCCCAGAAAGCTTCATCATGTGTCACATCTTCTTGGTATAGGTGTGGCATCACCCGAATCAATATCTGAACCATAATTTGGGTGTATTGGGGAAAGTCCATCCCTATTCTGCAGGGTGTCCACAACACCTGGATTTTTAATAGAAATGCATTTCCTCCTCTCTGTTAACATGCCAGGTCACAGTAGCATCAGTGGAGATCTTTAAGTTCCCAATTATTTTAAGAAAAGAGAAGACTAAAAGGAAAGAAACAACAGCTAAAAATTTACAAAGTTATTATTTCAAATTTTATTGGAATTTAAAGTTGAATTTTTATCTACAATACTGTGGTTAATTTGGTGATTAGACATTTTTGATATGAGAAACTGCATTTAAAGTAGAAATTTCCTAATTTTGTAATAGATGTAATAAGTAGATTTGTTTTATATTTATATGCTAAATACTATACTCAGATTATTGACTACCACAACTCTATGAGGTATATATGCATCATTATTATCTCTGTTTCTCAGGTGAATGACGGGTTTAGGGAAATCCAGTAACTTGCCTGAGATTGTATAGCTTATATGCAATGTAGCTTGGATTTAAAACTCAGGCTATCTAATTTCAGAGCCTGCAGTTCCAATTACTAAACCTTACAACAGAAGTACAGCCAGTACTATTGGTAATGTGAGAGTTGATTTTCTAAGAAACATCCTGTTCCTTTATTTAATGAAAAACTAAATGGTGGTATGATTACTTTCTAGATTCAGTCTCATAGTAACAATGCTATTTTATATTGGAAGAATTTTAACAACAACAGGATTTGCTTTTGTTTTTAATAGCCTGAAAAGAAAGTTATAAAATTTAAATATTACTGTGCACATCCAATATTTGAATCTACCTTTATTTGAAAAGTAATGGCCTCTTTTTTCCTACTGTCAAAACGATAGTGATTAAAAATCCATTATCACTTGTTTCTGTAATAAGAAAAATAAATAAACTCAAAAAAGTCATTTAACTTGTATTCTACTTTTTTACAACTTGAGGAATATCAGTTTCTGATCTCAACTTCCACACTGATCTTGTTCCATATTGAAATATAAATAATAATGTCTTGCATTACTCACACAATGCTTCCTAAGAAGTTATCCACATGATAATTGCAGTAATAATTTATGTTAGAAAGGGAAATTAGTTCTATGTGAGTAGTACTCTTTTGAACTGTGGTGTTGTAGAAGACTCTTGAGAGTCCCTTGGACTGCAAGGAGATCCAATCAATCCATCCTAAAGGAGATCAATCCTGGGTGTTCATTGGAAGGACTGATGTTGAAGCTGAAACTCCAATAATTTGGCCACCTCATGCGAAGAGTTGACTCATTGGAAAAGACCCTAATGCTGGGTAGGATTGGGGGCGGGAGGAGAAGGGGACGACAGAGGATGAGATGGTTGGATGGCATCACTGACTCGATGGACATGGGTTTGGGTAGACTCCAGGAGTTGGTGATGGACAGAGAGGCCTGGTGTGCTGCAATTCATGGGGTCGCAAAGAGTCGGACACGACTGAGCGACTGAACTGAACTGAGTAGTACTTACATTAAGTAAAGTTTGCTTATTTTTTTCCAGTGGAGAGTTGACACTAAAATACTTATTTTCAACTGTTACAAGAATGTATTTATCTACTACTAATAGCAAAGATATTTTTGCAATCAGGTTCCAATTAATAAGAGTATAATTGTAATTTTATAGGGAAACAATGATTATATATGTATGTATATGTTGAATAGAGTAATTATAAAGTATGTACATTTCTTACCAAATTTAATTTTGTGGAACTTTGTTCTTTACACAAAAGATTAGAATATTTTTGTAAATGCAAAATGCTAGATTTTTTTTTTTTTTTCATTAGCAGCAATACAATTTAGGGTCAGTGAAACTGGAATGTAATACAAAAGACATGAGAACTAATTTCATAAGTTAAGAAAAAAATTAGGTAAGGGTTGAGAAATAGGCCTGTAAAATTATGGATAGGTCACCCTGAGCCAGTTTACTTACCATTTCTATGGTAGAAAAATCAGAGAATGCTAAATGTAATAAAGGCTGCATCATTGAAATGAATGAAAGGAAAACACATTTTTTGCACTGAAGATTCTGTAATTAACCTATGGGACTCTTACGTGATTATAAATTATGGCAGTAAATTACTGAAAATGTCTCAAATAAGACACATGGAAAACAGTCTCTGAGTAGTTTTTGAATTAAAAGGAAGATGATATACAATAAGCTGACCAGCTGAGGTCAGGAATGAGATCCCTTGTTGTCTTTCTTTGTGTGTTATAATGTTATACAATTAGGGCTTCAAACTTCCTTGAGGCTCAGACAGTTATGGAGATGAAACATTGTACAGAAAGGTGTTTGTCAAATTTTAATATATACATAAAAGAATCTATTAGCTTTAAGAAAATTGCCAACAGGAAAGAGTTTTTCAATCCTGTGGGAAAAGGCAGAAAATACACTCAGTCTTAGAATTACGTATTTTTTTCTTTCTAATGAGCAGCAAAGGTGAGAGTCCTAAAACTGTAAAAGAGCTCAGTCAATACTCAAGAGAAGTACAGCTTCAGAGGTGAAAATAACCCTTCTCTAATGGCTTTCTGAATTTGGTTGCTCTCAACCTGCTGATGCCATAGAAGCTGTGCTGTAATTAAAGTCTTACATTTTGAGAATAGATTTCTTTTGCCTTTAAGAAAAAGTCTTTGTCTTTTGTCAAAAAGACAAAAAACACATGTGGTTATTTTAAACATGAGAAATTATACCTCTGGGTCCCTGGGGTTATCTGTGGATTCCAGTGTTGCAATTTAATTCATTTAATGTGTGTGTTTGTGTGTGTGTACCAAATTTTGTGCTTTATTTTACTGTATTTTTGTTGTTCAGTTGCTAAGTCATGTCCAATTCTGTGACCCCATGAACTGCAGCATGCCAGGCTTCCCTGTCCTTTACTATCTCCAGGAGTTTGCTCAAACTCATGTCCGTTGCATCAGTGATCTCATCCAACCATCTCATCCTCTGCTGCCCCCTTCTCCTCTTGCCCTCAATCTTTCCCAACATCAGTAACTTTTCGGATGAGTCGGCTCTTTGCATCAGGTGAGCAAAGGATTGCAGCTTCAGCTTCAGCATCCATCTTTCCAATGAATATTCAGGGCTGATTTCCTTTAGGATGGACTGGTTTGATCTCCTTGCAGTCTAAGGGACCCTAAAAAGTCTTCTCCCACGCCACATTTCGAAAGCATCAATTCTTCGGTGCTCAGCCTTCTTTATGGTCCAAATCTCACATTCATACATGACTACTGGAAAAACCATAGCTTTGACTATATTGACCTTGTTGGCAAAGTGATGCCTCTGCTTTTTAATACGCTGTCTAGGTTTATCATATTCTATTGTATAAGAGTGTTCAAAATGGACTTACCTGCAGGAAACACGTAGAGAAGGGAACGAAAACGTGATGTCAAAATACTTTAACAAAGGGTATAAGTTTTATAACTGGGGCCCTTTCTTCAGAAGGAGGGGCCTTTTGGATTTCACTAAACACAGAAGAACTCTAACTAGGTGACAGGAGTGAGGATACTTGTTGAATGAAGGAGAGAACATGTTATGCTTTGGAAATTGAATGAGTTTAATATTTACAGTGTACAGCGTGAGTCTGAGTGGTAGAGATATGGCTGGATAAAAAGTGGTGGCGAGCCCATGCAAAGCCTTGCAAGAGTTTCAGATTCTATCCTAATGGCAGATTTTGAGTAAGAGAAATGTACTAGTTTACTATCATAATTTGGAAATTTAAGATGCTCTTAAAAATAACTATATTGAGAAGAGAGAAAGCTAGTCAAGGTAGAGAAAATCTGAAACACAGATTGGCCTTATTGGCCAAGAAACTGAACATAAAGACCATGTTCTCAGATCATATAATGAATACAAAGAGGGGAAAAAACCTTATGTGTTGGCAAATTTAAGAACACACTCTTAAATTGCTCTCGGATGAAATAAATCATAATGCAAACCAGAAAACACTTAAAACTCAGTGAAATGACAATACTTCGTATTAAAGCGTAAGGTAGACTTAAAACTATAGAAAATTAGCTTTCAGCCTTAAAAGCTTAATTAGAAAATGAAAGCTGAAAAGTGATTAGTAGTTATGAAAAAAATAATAACAAAATAAGTCCCAAGAAAGTAGGCAAAGGGACATGATAAACATAAGGTATTACAGTTTTTAAAACAGAACGCAGTTACAATAAAGAAGATCTTTGTAATCTAATCATATTGATGCATCATCTCATAAGATGTTCAAGGCAAAACAGAGAAGAGTCAAAAGAAAAAATATTAGGAAAGAAAAGGGAGACTTACCTATAAATTTGACCCTCAATACTATGAAAGAATATATGTTAATAAATTTGGAAGAATATATAATATCTTAGAACTATATTACCAAACAAAACTGGATCAACTATAAACAAAAAATCTGAATAGATCCATATCTACTAAAGCCATTGAATCAATATTGAAAAATTTCCTACAGTAAAATACCATGTTTATTATATGGGTGGGTTTCCCAAAACATTAAAAGCATAAATCCAAACTTACACAAAAATTTATAGTAGATAAAGAGGAATCTTTTTCTAGTACTCATTTTTTTTTTTCAAACTACTACAAATTCAATGCCAGAAACAAGTAACAAAAAAAGAATTACATAAAGAGCAAAGTTACAAGCTAATTTCTTCAAAAACACTAATTGACAAATTTTTCAACAAAATCCAACAATGCACATTAAAAACAAATCTTGGCCAAAGTGGATTCAGACCAGAACAAAGATGTTCTAATATCAGAAAATGAGAAAACTGATAAACTGATCATATTAACCTATTAATGAGCTACCCTTATGATTATCCCCATGAGTAGAGGACAAATGATTTAAAGTGGTTAAGATGAATTATGATAAATACTTAGAGAAAAAGAATGTCTCATCATAATTCAGAAAACAGCTTAGCACAATATAAGCATATACTATAGCCTATATGTAGTTTATATACACTATATAAACCACATCCAGCGGTTCTCAACCTTTTTGAAACCAGGGACAGTTTTCATGGAGGACAATTTTTCCAAGGACTTGGCATAGGGGTGGGGGATGGAATCAAGATAATTCAAGAGCATCATATTTATTGTGCTTTATGTCTATTATTATTATTATTACATCAGCTGCACCTCAGATCATCAGACGTTAGATCCTAGAGACCCGGGACCTCTGCATGTATGCTATGTAGTGTAAGCACGGACTTGGAGCTGGACTGTCTTGGCTCAGATATTGTCTCTGCCATTTCTTGGCTGTGTGACCTTAGGCAAATCATTGAATCTCTCTGCCTCCATTGTCTTATATATAGAGAGGACATAATAGTACAAACTATTTTATGGGTTATTTTGATGATATTAAATTCAGACACAAAGCAAACAAATCTGCTGTCATCCTTTCTGATTTAGCATTTTACTGGTGATTCCAGCAATATAACAATAGTAAAATAGGATCAATAGCTATGAGGACTAGAAAGAAATACAATTGTCATTTGTAATATGATTGCCTATATAGAAAACCCAAGGGAATCTACAAAATATCCAAACTAATAGTAATAAAAAAAAAAGTTTAGCAAGTTTGTTGAGCACAAAATATCATTCTAATACCATTCTGTTTATTCTAACCATAAACAGCTAGAAAATTTAGCAAAAAACAGCTCAGATGATAGTAACTATCAATTATAGAGAAAAAAATAGCAAGAATATGAAAACATTACAGAGAAAATTTTAACTTATTGCACAGTGAAAAATTAGACTTCGTTAAATGTGTGTTAAATTACAATTGTGAGGTATATCATATTTATATATAATTTACCGTGAAGCTTGGTTTAACTGAATATGGAATGCTTTTGATTCTCTAGACAACATGGAAGAATATGAGCGAGCTGGAACTGGTACTCCACACTTACAAAGATACAGTAATTAAAATAGTGATGTACTGGTCTAGGCAGACATAAATGAGGCAACAGAGGAGGGTAAAAAGCCTAATAGGAGACTGATGTATAGTAATATGAATTTATTGTGCAAGACAGGTTTAAATACTAAGTGTTAAAAAAATCTGGACAGAGGGAAAACGATGCATTTGTATTTCTATTTTTATCATATCCCCACAATAACATGTGAGAGAAATTCTATATGACAAAAGATACCACAAAGTGAAAATGTTACCAGTGAGGAGAAAACACTTGTGCTAATATAAAATGATTAGAGATTGGTGCAGAGACTGCATGACGGGCTCCTGCAAATTTAGTACAAAAATGACAGCTCAGGGGAAAAATGGAAAATGCATATTTACAGGAAAGGAAGCATAAACGTCAGTAAACGTAATGAAATGCTTGGCCTGGTCAAAAGTCAGGATAATGCAGATATGAATAAACATTATATATCATCTTATACCCATCAAATTGAAAAAAAAGTGTTTAAAGTTCTAGCAATATCATATTTGACTATGATATGAAGAAAGAGTAACTCATATCCAAAGAGCATGAGTAAAGAAATGTGGCGACATCAAGTTGTTGGTGCTTCCCTGGTAACTCAGATGGCAATAAATCTGCCTCCAATGTGGGAGGCCCAAGTTCACTCCCTGAGTTGGGAAGATCACCTGGAAAAGGGAACGGCTACCCACTCCAGTTTTGTTGCCTGGAGAATCCATAGACAGAGGAGCCTGGCGGGCTACAGTCCATGGGTTTGTAGAGTCAGACAAGACTGAGGGACTAACACTTTCACTTTTTTCACTTACCTTAAATTTTTTAAATACCACTTCTAGTTCTTTCCATAGAGAAACTCTTCCAAATATATGCGAGAATGATATTGCAATTGTAACTGTCTAACAGTAAAAATGTAAAAACCTGTCTGTCCCTCAAAAGGAAGTCAACTATACAAAAATGGTTCAATCAGACTGTGAAATGACAGCATGTAAGGAAATGAACCAAATAGTTGTTATGGTGGGCACAAGCTACAGGTGATATGCAGAATACTCTACCACTAACATGGAAACTTAAAAGTTAGCATTTATGTAGTTGATAAATGTGTATTTGATAAAACTATCACTATATGCTGTAGGTCTTACACACTACCTATGGATAAATGGTAATAGATGAAGACAGTCCATGGGGTTGCGGAGTCAAACATGACTTAGAGGCTGAACAATACCAACTTGAGAGGCAAAGGATGAGACAGGGAGCCTTAAACTGTGAAGTTTCATTTGTAAAAATAGTGATTAGAGGGAAAAATTACAAAAGTAACATCTGTGCAATTGGGTAACGTGAACCTGTTTATATGTTTGGGATTATGAGTTTAAAGACTGAGTCAGATGCTTTTCAAATTCGTAATGGATGTGAGTTGAATGAACACATCCTATGAATGTGGAGACTCAGCACCATGTTGGTAGTTCAGAACACAGACTATCAGTGCTGTCAAGGTCTCAGAATTTTTGAGATGATGGTTATTTAGAAAACCTGGTTATGTTTCCCCAGGGCTAACTTTAATATATTCACATGGTTAAAAGTGAAAGAAGGCATTAGTTGCTCAGTCGTGTCTGACTCTTTGTGACCCTATGGACCATAGTCCTCTATGGACAGACTTCTCTGTCCATGGAATTCCCTAGGCAAGAATACTGGAGGGGGGGTCCCCTTCTTCAGGGGACCTTCCCAATCCAGAGATTGAACCCAGGTCTCCTGAATTGCAGGCAGAGTCTTTACTGTCTGAGCCACCAGGGAAATCCCTACATGGTTAAAAGACAAAGGCAAATTCATACTTTCCTGTGTCTTACGCAGACTCCCCAGATTTCAACTATTTTTCTCCTGTATCATTCAAAAGAATCAATATCAATTTCAATGTTAGAACTGAGAAGGAGAACTAAGAAAAATCACAGCTCAAATCTTCCTTTTACATGCCTTCCTTCAGTACATTTTTAGAATGACAGTCAACTCAAAGATTTATTTTAAAAGTCAACATTTTTTCTTTTTTTAAATTCTCACAAACTGTATGTAGGAATTTATCTTCCATAATGGAATTTGCATTGATGTAAAGAATGGAGAAGGTTTTCAAAATAACTAGATTTCGTCAAGGCAACAAATGAAAGGCAATTCATTAGGTAAGTTGATTGTACTAGTGAATGGAATGCACACTGAGAATAGCAGCCTGTTTGTTAATTTGCCCAAATAGCATACCTAAGGACCAAAGATTTATTAAAGCAATGACTGACAGGCAGGTTTTCCTGAAAACATAATTTTCTGTATATTAGGGGAGCATTTTGTAAGAGAGCATAAATGACAAGAATCTGGTGACTACAAGTATAAAGACAATGCTGCTGATGAAAATCAATCAAGAGAAAGCCAATACTTATACAAACTTGACGATAACAAAGATGCAACTACAGCAACTGCCCGGTGATAATGGAGGGAACAGATTTTCAGGCACGACATAATGAATGCCTTGTTTCCAATCAGCTTTTATAAACAAACAATGATGGATCCATCATCCAAAATTAGCAAAAACATCAGAGTGCAATGATGGCTTAATTAAAGTAGGCAGGGCAGATAAATGGATCAAAAAATGAATGCCATACATAAAATATCAGCCAGCAAAGGGCTTTGAAATAAAAATCTTAAGGCAGAACTCATATATAAATCCAACACTACTTATCAAGATGATAAATTGAAACTATGATTTGGTTTCAAGTATTTTAATTACAGATTTCACATTTTTTTATTTTAAATTAGTTTATCTATTTTTTTAACTTTACTATATTGTATTTGTTTTGCCATATATTGACATGAATCCACCATGGGTGTACATGTTTTCCCCTTCCAAAACCCCCATCCATTTAACTATATTTATCAAATAGTTTGATCTTGGATAGACAGTGGTACAAACATGCAACAGACAATATTATGGAGGGATTTTACCATATTTTATATGAATCATTCATATAAAAGTATTCATTGACTTAGTCTAATACAACTAGAATATGGCCAAACTGTAGTGATACATTTTGGAAAAATAATGCCATTATTACTAGATCATGAAGAGTTTTCATACACTCAGTATAGATTATTGGTGCATAATTTTAGATTAATTCTAAATCATTTGAATTTTAGTGTTTCAACTATTTTCATATCATTTGGGGGAATATTTGCATCTATCCTTTATTGGAATTTCAAAAATAATACCTTTGGCTCTAGAATTTTAGAATATGATATAAATTTCCATCTTGGATATCAATTAAATATTATGTGAAGCATAAAATTACATTAAAGATCTTTATTTTGGTAGAAAATATATTTTTTTTAAGAATGGAAACAGATTTATTGTTTAGGCTGTTACAGGTCCTGATATCTGATCATAAAATCTTTTAAAAATGTAACTGTAAAGCTTTCAATAACAATATAACATGATACTTAAAATACAGCAATCTTTTCATAAAAATTTGTTCTTATTAAATTCTACATTATTGATAAAGTAGTATCAATGTAAATGATTTGTAAACTGTGACAAGTCATAACTATGGGATTCTAAACAAAACTTTAAGGGTCAGATTCAGGCAGTTAAAATTTGATATGTATACAGGGCAATTTTGAATAGGAAGCATCAGACATGTTTAGAAGGTCCATTACTATCTTTAAGCAATCTAAAAATTCCTATATGAATGCTTTTATCCTTATTTAGATAGTGGTTGTTTTGGTCTTGCCTTTTCTAAAACTTGAGATATAATTAAAAAAAAAAACATATAAATATAGGAAAGTGGGAAGCACTTTTGCTTAAAATGATCACTAGCTGCCAAGCTCTTCGTCTCAGCAAAGAACCGCTTGTCGTTTACAGGAGAGACTCTCACTTTGAAGCTGATGCTTGCTCTTTAGAGATATTCAGGTCATGAGAAGAATGAAATCCAGTCTAAGAACTGGAAGATAAATGACTAGCTAAAAGGAATCGCTTTTATTAAGTTAGTATACATAAAAGAAGATGGAGCGTCTAGACTCTGATGAAATTACCTTTCAAAAGGGTTGGAGGAATATATAGATAAGAAGATGCAAAGAAGTATGGTTTGTGTAGAGGACTGAGTCTCAGAAAGTCAGTTTCCACTTCTAGTTCAGACAGTGATGCTTTTTTCATTTCACTTTCTCTGCTCCAAGCCACGCATTGCTCTTCTGTGGCTCAGAGGGTCCTACTACAGGACAGTCACATTACATCTATCCTTTCTCCCTGGAACATTCCACGTGCTTTGTCCTAACTTTGTAATCTTGACTTGCACTTTTTCTAATTTTTTTATTTTTGCTTTAGTTTTAACTGAAAAATAAATATTTATTAAATCTAGCTTTCTTTCTTTTGCCGTAACACAGAATCATGACCCTGATGGACAGATACATCAATGTGAAGGTGTCGGAAGCCTCACCTGTCATGGATTCCAGTGTTATGGGAACTGCAGTTACAGTCGAGTTTCAAGTCCATACAGGAAACGAACTAGCCCTGGGGTCTCCCACACCTGCCAAGCTCACAGAGTGGACCCGGGAGCATGAGAATCAAGAGCACCGTGCAGATGTACACAGAAGGCTGCAGGCAAAACATCGCTGCAGATGTGCTTCCCCTTATGGAGCTAGAATTGCCCAGCCTCAAGTCTGCTCCATCACAGCCTTGCTTCCCTAGGAAGCATCTCCCTTTGGCTGCGGGAAGAAGGCTGCACATTCAGATCACCCTGAGAAGCCTGGTTCCCCACACAGCCAACCCAAGTCTGAGCCACCATCACTGTCTTTGCAGCAGGTCTGCTCAGCTCTCTGGTGCTGCCGCGGCTGGTGGCGAAGGGGCTTCCTGGACAAGGGCACTCCCAGGGGTCAGGGTGAGTCCACGGAGGATGAGGAGGGCTCTTCCCTGGCCCGGGACCTTCTGGCCCTCTCCACCCAGCACAGAGCCTGGGAAGGCCTGCAGGAAGAGATGGCTGTGAGGCCAGGTGGGCACATGCCCACAGAACTTCACTGCAGTGAGTGGGCACCTCCTGACTCCCCTGTGGCTGACTGCCCTCCTTGGGCAGGAGGAAAGATCTGGAGCTGGAAGTCTGCAGCTTGAAGCCTAGCTGTTACCTTCAGTAAGTCTCACCTGTAGAAGTGGGGAGGATACCTCTTCATGTTACCTACCAGGGCTTTTGATTCCCTTAATCAATAGAAATTGATAAGAGCCAGACATGAAATTCAAGCACGGTTTTAATGGGGCCCTTGCTACAGCAGAGCAGGTAGGGAAGCAAGAACAGGTAACTGGGTTCCCTCGCCCCTACAGGGGGCGAGTTGGTTCTTCATATGTCGTGAGGGTAGGGCTGTGTCCTGAGAGTCCGGCTGGAAGGGTGGATTGGGGGTTTGCATGTCCCCTTGGTGGCGGTGTGTGCAGGGGTCATGTGCAGAATGTGCTCAGTCGCTCAGTTGTCTCCGACTCTTTGTGACCTCATGAAATGTAACATGTCAGGCTCCTCTGTCCATGGGATTCTCCATGCAAGAATACTGGAGCGGGTGGCCATGCCCTCCTCCAGGGCATCTTCCCCACCCAGAGATCGAACCTGCATCTGTTGTGTCTTTTGCTGGCAAGCGGACTCTTTACCCCTGAGCCACCAGGGAAACCCCAGGTGCAGTCGGGTCCCCAGCTTTTGCCCCTGGCTCTTTAGAAGTGGCAGTTGGGTTTTTGGTCTTTTTGTATCTTGTCCATAATTTGTCCCAACTGCATATGTGCATAATTATGTTTATTAATAGTCCCTTGTAATTTCTCATCATTTTTTTGCTTGCAGTATCACTGCAAGCACCACAGCAAAGGGACCCAGGTCCCAGGTCCCAGGCTGTCTCACTCACAGTTCGGGACCCCACGCAAGAGCAGAAGAAAGCCCAGTGAAGGCAGGCAGCTAGGCCCAGCACACAGTGAGCCTACCAAATGCACCCCGCCTCCATGGCAGGCCCCATCCGGGTGGGAAGAGAACCTCAACCTTGAGCCTCCACATGTCATGCCTGAGGTCACAGACCCCTAGGAGACACCTGGGTTGCACAGAGGCTTCAGAAGGAGGGTTCCCGCTTGAAGGAGCAGCAAGCAAGGAGGCTTTTCACAGTTGGCCTTCATCCCCACCTAACGTGAGAATGCCTCCAAGTTTGAGAGGTGAGGGGAGCAGCCACCAGGGGCCAAGCCACAGTTTGACCTCCAAGTCAGGTGTGACTCTTCTCCTGTCTGGAAAAGCAGAGGTTGCCCAAGGACACAGAACCCTCCTGGAACTCAGGTGTGGGGCAGAGGCACCTTGCACTCAGGCTATTCACTGAGCTGAGGATATTTGAAACAGTCACCACGACAGAGGCAACAGTCGAAGATGTGGAGAAACTGAGGTCCCAGCTGAAGAATATTTGCATGAGAGAATCGGTGATAACCTTGGAGAAGGAAATGGCACCCCACTCCAGTACTCTTGCCTAGAAAATTCCATGGACGGAGGAGCCTGGTAGGCTACAATCCATGGGGTCGCAAAGAGTCGGACACGACTGACCGACTTCACTTTTACTTTTCACGAGTAAGGAAACGGCAGCCCACTCCAGGATTCTTGCCTGGAGAATTTCATCAACAGAGGAGCCTGGTGGGCTATATAGTCCAGGGGATTGCAAGGAGTCAGATATAACTGATTGACCAACACACTGACGCACACTAAGCCACAGAAGCAGAAGCCCATGTTCACCTTCCTGCTGAAGACCGGCTTGGTGGAGACGGTGGCCAGGACCCCGAATATGCACGTACATGAGCAGTTGGAACACACACCAGGAGCAGCAGTGTGTAACACAGACCTGGAAGAGCACTGCCACCTTCGCCTTCTTTTTCTCAAAATTAATTTTTATTGAGATATAGCTGCTTTACAATGCTGTTCTAATTTCTGCTGTGTTGCTCAGTGAGTCAGGTATATGTAAACATATATCTCCTCTTTTTTTGAATTTCCTTCCCCTTTAGTTCACCAAAGAACAGGGAGTAGAGTTCCCTGTGCCATGCAGTAGGTTGTCTTCGTCATCTATTTTATATTTAAGGCTTCCCTGGTGGCTCAGATGGAAAGAATCTGCCTCGTAATGCAGGAGACCTGGGTTTGACCCCTGGGTCAGGAAGCTCCCCTGCAGAAGGAAATGGCAACCCACTCCCATATTCTTACCTGGAGATTTCCATGAACAGAGGAGACTGGTGGACTAGTCTGCCAGTGGGGTTTAAAAGAGTTGCACACGACTGAAATACATACATAAAATATATATAGTGGTGTACATGTATCAATCTGAAACTCCAATTCACCCTCCCTCCGTGTGGCTGTCCACACGTTTGTTCCCTACATCTGTGTCTCTATTTCTGCTTTGCAAATGACTTCATCTACATCATTTTTAGATTCCACATGTAAGTCTTATTATACAATATTTGTTTTCTTTTTCTGAGTTAACTTCACTCTCTATGACAGTCTCTGTAGCCATCCATATCTCTGCAAATTTCATAGTTTTGTTCCTTTTTATATCTATATCCCTTCCTCTGTGGATGGACATTTAGGTTGCCTCCATATCCTGGCTATTGTAAATAGGGCTCCAATCAATGTTGGGGTTCCTGTGTCTTTTTGAAGTATGGCTTTCTCCAGGTATATGCCCAGGAATAGGATTTCTGGGTCATCTATTATTTCTACTTTTAGTTTTTTAAGGAATCTCTGTATTGTTCTCCATAATAGCTGTGTCAATTTACATTCCCACAAACAGTGTAAGAGGGTTCACTTTTCTCCACACCCTCTCCCTCATTTATTGTTTGTACTGGGCTGGCCAAAAAGTTTGTTCAGCTTTTTCTGTAACTTTTTAACAGAAAACACGAGTTAACTTTTTGGCCAACCCAGTGGATTTTTTGATGATGGCCATTCTGACCTGTGTGAAGTGATACCTTACTACAGTTTTGATTTGTGTTTCTCTAATAATTATTGATGCTGAATATCTTTTCATGTGTTTGTTGGCCATCTGTATGTTTCCATGGAGAAATGTCTATTTAGATCTTCTGCCCATTTTTTTTGATTGGATTTTTTTTTCTTTTTTTGTATATTGAGCTGCATAAACTGTTTGTATATTTTGGAAATTAATGCCTTGTCAGTTGTTTCATTTGCAAATATTTTCTCCCATTCTGAAGGTTGTCTTTTTTTTTTCTTGTTGATGGTTTCCTTTGCTATGTAAAAGTGTTTAAGTTTAATTAGGTCCCATTTGTTCATTTTTTTTTTTATGTTCATTAATCTAGAAAGTGGGTCAAAAAAGATCAAATGTCAGTGTTCTACTTCTATTTCCCTCTGAGAGTTTTATAGTGTCCAGGCTTACATTTAGGTCTTACTGCAACAAAAAGAATAAAATGCCTATGAATGAACCTACCTAAGGAGGCAAAAGACATGTATGCAGAAAACTATAAGATATTAATGAAAGTAAAGTGACACAAACATATGGAGAGATATACCATGTTCTTGCATTGTAAGAATCAATATTGTGAAAATGACTCTACTACCAAAACAATCTACAGATTCAATGAAATCCCTATCAAATTACCAATGACGCTTTTCACAGAATTAGAACAAAAAATTTTACAATTTGTGTGGAAACTCAAAAGACCTCAATGTCCAAAGCAATCTTGAGGAAGAAAAGCAAAGTGGAGAAATCAGGTTCCCTGACTTCAGACTATACTACAAAGCTATAGTCAACAAGACAGTATGGTACAGGCACAAAAACAAAAATATAGATCAACGCAATAAGATAGAAAGCCCAGAGATAAACCCATACACCTATGGTCACCTAACTTATGACAAAGGAGGCAAGAGCATATAGTGGAGAAAAGATAGTCTCTTCACTAGGTGCTGCTGGGAAAACTGGACAGCTACACGTAAAAGAATGAAATTAGAACACTTCCTAACACCATACATCTTCATTTTTAATTCATTCATTTTCTATCTGTTTTTTCTTGTCTTTGAATTGTGTTTTCTTTGCTTTTATCTACTGTATTGGTTTGGAAAGTGGGCATTTAGAAGTGTTAACAATATTTACCAACATTTACTCTAACAACTCTTTGATGATCTTTCATTGATAATCAAACTCAAGAATAAAATGGCACCTTCTGACTTTTACTTTTTTAATGCATTTTCCCTGTCTCCTTCACCTTTTCAGTATTTTCAAATAGAATCTTAGTTTGGACCTAGGCTTTTGTTATAACTTCTTTTTGTTTTTGTTTTTTTTAATCATAGTGCTTAGCATTTTATTATAGTCATAACAATGTCTTGTGTGACAGTTAGAACCTTTGGTGATTTTTTTAAATGTCATTCGTTCTCTTGCTTGTGGTTTCTTTCTCAGTTGATTTGAATTTCAATTTTTCCCAAGAAGGGCAAATGTTTGATTGAGCATATGTTAATGCTTTTTATTTACTTTCACCAAAAAATAATAGACTATATAAAACATCTTGTATTGCTGTATTTCCCACAAAATATTTGTAGACATTTCCACTATTTTTAGGAATTTATCCAGAATTTGAGTTCAGTCATGTCATTAATTTTTTTATAATATATTTTGCTGCCCCTATATATGTCTGAGATTTTTAAAATTTTTCATTTATAATTCATTTTTTGGATATATAAATAATTTTCTTTTACTTTTGGTTGAAATGTAACTCCTTTTATATCATAATGCTTTCCTCTACACTTTAATTAAAAAATATAAAGGTTGAAAAAAGCACAATATTAAGAAAAAACAACCTACATGCCTTTCACATATTATTATTATGTTGCCACATTTGCTTTGTCTCTCTTTCTGTGCACATATATATGCATACTCTACATATACTTATATATACATGTATATCTCTATATATATGTAGGGATAGATTGCATCTATCAAATAGATAGATGGGTATATATGTGTCTCTGTATGTGTGTCTGTATATACACATACTTGTGTGTGCATGGATAAGTTCAGTCAGTTGGAAGTAAGTTGCAGACATGATATTTTTCCATAAATATTTTGAGATATTTTATGAGAATGGTGGCATTTTCTGATTATCATTATTATGTTGTTACCATATTTAACAAAGTTAATTTAGTGCTATCAAATATACTGTATCTTCATCCTCTGCCTTCTGTATTTGGCAACATCTTTCTCATAATTTAAAACTCATTTGTATTTTTCCTCTGATTCTAAGAACATTTTGCAAATACGTTGAATGTTTTTTTTTCAGTTTTATTTGGTAATATTTCTGTTTTCCGATTTCCCCCAGTGGATAGCTTAGTTCTGTTGATGATGATTTGCCTTTGAATATTATCCATGCTCTGTTTCCCCATTTCATCTGGTTACCATCCTGATCTGTGCTTCTGATTTCTTGCCTTTTTTTTTTTCTTCCTTATGGCCACATTTAATTACATCATATTGAGAGTTCCAAATAGCATTATAGACTTCTTGTGTCTGTCTTTGATTATGATTTTAAGATGCAGTTTCTTTTCTTCTAAGTTTCTAAGTTGGTGCCTCCTTTTCCTTACACTATGGGGTGAAATATACATTCTTTCCAGCTACACTTACTTTTAAAAGAATGAATTTACTTATGCCCCACATCGAAATCTTGGATTGTCCTTGATCCTTCATATTCACTTGCTGAATAATTGGCTTTTCTGATCTACATCTGGAAGACAGCCTGGAATTCACAGCTCTTATTCCAGTATTTGGTATCTGGAAAGAATTTTTCTAGCGCCTTTCTAATGGACTGACTTGGGAAATTAGTGCCTAGTTCTATGATACTGAGAGTGAATGTAATTTATGAAAAATAAAATTTCCAAATACTGCTGACAAGGGTCTTTCTCTTAAAGAGTTTGCTTAAGGGTACCGTAGTCTAAGTCACTTCAGTTGGGTTCAGCTCTTTGTGACGATATGGACTGTAGCCTGCCAGGCTCCTGTGTCCATGGGATTCTCCAGGCAAGAATACTGGAGTGGGTGGCCATGCCCTCCTCCAGGGAATCTTCCTGACCCAGGCATTGAACCCATATATCCTAGGTCTTATACATTGGCAGGCGGGTTCTTTACCACTCGCTCCACTTGGGAAGCCAAGGGTACCTTACCCCCCAGAATTCAATGTGCTCAATTCATCCTCTGTCTCCCCTCTGTCTTCGCACTATCTTATTGAGTTCTTGGAGACCCAGATTAAAAGGTGCTGTTTAAAGACTCCAGCAGGCAAGACTATTACTCTGGTTACTTCATACAAACAGTGCAGAACCATGTGACACCATGCCTGATAGATGTGATGTGACTCCGTGGCATGTGAGGTGACACCATGTGACACAGCACAATGCACACAGTACAAGAAAACCAGGAACTGAAGCCAAGGAGCCGAGTTTCCTGATTGGCATCAACGTTCTGAGTCTTGGGCAGAAGGGCTGTATTCTTCTTAACTTTCTGACACAAACATGAGTCATGTTCTTATTGCTTTTCTTAAAGTCCAATGATTGATAATTTGAGAATTTTAGTTTTTATCAGTATTTCAAGTTGTATTATTTTCAGCATTTTTATAGGCATTTTGGTAGAGGAGGAGCAATGTGCAACATGAGCAAACAGCCAAAGCTATTTTAAATTGAAAATTCAAAGTGGAATTTGGATTTGATCAATTTGGCTATTTAGCCCAAGCAATTTGCATTTTCCACATGTTCTTTCTCTTAAGAGATTATTTCCTCCACATTTCTTATTTGGTGAGATGTTTTACAAACACTGCATCTTATTTGTATTGATTATCACAATAATGTTATAGGGTAGTCACTATTATTATTTACAGAGTAGAAAAATGAGCCTCAAAAAATAATTTTCCCTCCAAAGTTATAGTAGAAACAGGTCCATCTAAATTGAAAAAGCCCATGCTACTTTCTCTGTAAGTGATATTCCAGTAATATTATAGTAATATTAATCCCTCCTCCTAGTGCCTGAAAATGTCAAATGTGAAAACATTATCAAAAGAGATAATGGTGGGAAAATTAATCTTACCTCTTCTCTGGAGTACTAGAGTTTAAAGGTATTAATGATCGATTTAAAGATATTGGTAACTGTTGGATATATAGAAGCTTTCTAAAGAAATCTAAATGCCAGGACATAGGAATATTATAAAATTGCTTTATCTTGTTATGTGAAAATTTAAAGCAAGCAAAAAGTTATTGTTTGTTTCTAGACATCCAGATTCTCTCAATTATTTCAAATATTTCTTCCTGAGGAAAATATCACAATAATATTTAATTAATTATTATATACTTCACTAGAAAACTCTTTAAAAATCTGCTTTGAACAGTCCAAACCTGAAGTGAGTACACTTAAAATACTTCATGGAAGTGTAAATAAAATTGTACAATATTTTATATAAAATGTGCTGAGTTAGCTGAATATTCATATAAAAAATTGCATCTTGGCTCCTTCCTCATAACACACACACATATTCCAAATGGGCTGCAGATCTAAATGTAAAACAATAAATATATTAGTAGAAAATTTAGTAAGAATATCTGAATTAACTTGGGATAGATTTTCTAAGTATGGCACAAGGATAAGTAACCATAGAAGACATAAATTGATAAACTGAAATGTTAAAAATCAGAACTTTCTTTTCATCAGAAGACACCATAAGTGAGAAGACAATATGTAAGTGGGAAAATAGATTTGCAATATATCCACCTGACAAAGAATTCCTATCTAGAATATACAAAAGATTCTTATAAGTCTATATGAAATTACAGATCATCAATGCAAAAGTTGGCAAAAGAACAAAAGATTTTTACAAAAGAAAGGAAATAAATAAACCTGAAAAAGTGCTCAACTTCAGTACGGGGAAACAGAAGTTTAAATCCACATTGTGGATATGCAAAAACACATCCTTACCTGAATGTCAAAAAGGTAACGTCTAAAACATACCAGTTTTGTGGAACTGAAGATAGGTATAACTACTCTGGAATATTATTTTTCACTCTATACTAAGCCTGAACTAAAGCTGAATATTCACCTGATCAGGCGTTTTAACCCCAGAGTATGTACCTGGTTGAAATATAGGCGTGTGTTTCCCAAGACATATATTAGAATGTTCACAATATCAGTGCCAGTAATAACCTAAAATATGAAATTATCAAAATCCATTAGCAGAAGCAAGGATATTTTGATATATTGACATATTCACACAGTGAAATACTATAGAACAATGAGAATGAATGGGTTACACTTAACATGAAAAAAAATATGGATAAATCTTAAAAGCATAATGTCAAACAAAAGAACCCAGAAATAAAAGTGTACATAATTTCATTTATATCAAGCACAAAAGATGCAAATGATGCAAAACTAATCTATGGTGTTAGGATTCAGGGAAGTAATATCCGATTTGGGATAAAGGATGTTAGTGTCTGGAAGGGGCACAGATAAATTTCTGGATAGTGGTTCTTTTTTTTTTAACTTTTTATTTTGTATTGGGATATAGATTAACAATGTTGTGATAGTTTCAAATGAACAACAAAGGGCCTCAGTCATACATAGACATGAATCCATTCTCCTCCAAACTACCCTCCTGTCCAAGTTGCCACATAACATTGAGCAGAGTTCCATGTGCTATACATTAGGTCCTTGTTGGTTATTCATTTTAAAAACACCAGTCTGTACATTTCCATTCCAAACTCTCTAACTATCCCCTCCTCCCATCTTTCCCCTCTGGCAACCATAAGTTTGTTCTCTGTGAGTCTCTTTCTGTTTGTAAGTAAGTTCATTTGTGTCATGTCATTTTAGAATCCATATATAAGGAATGTCATATGATGCTTCTTTTCTGTCTGACTTACTTCACTCAGTATGTGCAGTGACAATCTCTAGGTCCATCCATATTGCTGCAGATGGCATTATTTCATTCATTTTGGTGGCTAATATCCCGTTGTATAAATATACTGCATCTTCCTTACCCATTCTTCCATCAGTGGACATTTAGGTTGCTTCCATTTCTTGGCTAGTGTAAACAGTGTTGCACTGAACACTGCTGTGCATGTATTCGTAAACTCCTAGAGGAAAACATAGGCAGAATGCTCTCTGATATAAATCACGGTAACATCTTTTTAAGTCCATCTCCCAGAATAATGGAAATAAAAACAAAAATAAATAAATATTACCTACTTAAAATCAAAGGCTTTTGCACAGCAAAGGAAACAATAATCGAAATGAAAAGACAACCCACAGACTGGGAGAAAATATCTCAGATGATGTGACCAACAGGGGATTCATTTCCAAAATTTAAAAACGCTTCCCTGATAGTTCGGTTGGTAAAGAATCTGCCTGCAATGTAGGAGACCCTGGTTCGATTCCTGTGTCGGGAAGATTCCCTGGAGAAGGGAAAGGTTACCTACTCCGGTTTTCTTGGGCTTCCTTTGTGGCTCAGCTGGTAAAGAATCTGCCTGTAATGTAGGAGACCTGAGTTCCATCCCTGGGTTGGGAAGATCCTCTGGAGAAGGGAAAGGCTATCCACTCCAGCATTCTGGCCTGGAGAATTCCATGGACTGTACAGTCCATGGGGTCTCAAGGAGTCGGACACGACTGAGCGACTTTCACCTCCACTTTCATGATGCTTAACAGCACCAAAACAAACAACCCAATCAACAAATGGGCAGTAGACCTATATAGGCATTTCTGAAAAGACACAGAGATGGCCAAGAGGCACATGAAAAGATGCTCAACATTGTAAATCTTAGAGAAATGCAAATCAAATCTACAATGATATATCGCCTCACACCAGTCAGAATGGCTTTCATAAAAAAAAAGAAAATAGAAAAAAATCCACAAACAGTAACTTCCCTGGTGGCTCAGTGGATAAGAATCTGCCTGCTAGTGCAGGGGACATGGGTTTGCTCCCTGATCCAAGAAGATCCCACGTGCAGTGGAACAACTAAAGCCCACCTGCTGCAGCTAATGAAGCCTGTGCACCCCAGAGCCTGTGCTCTGTGACAAGACAAGCCACTGCAATGAGAGGCCCCTGCACAACAGTGGAGAGTAGCCCCCACTCATAGCAACCAGAGAAAGCCCACACTCAGCAGTGGAGACCCAGCGCAACCAAAACAAACAATTAAATAAAACTTTAAAAATCCACAAACAGTGAATACTGGAGAAGGTGTGGAGAAAAGGGAACTTTCCTACATTGTTGGTGGGAATGTAAATTGGTACAGCCACTATAGAGATGAGCATGGAGGTTCCTTAAAAACAAAACAAACAAACAAAAAAAACTAAACATAAAGCTGCCATATGACCCTGCAATCCCACTCCTGGGAAAATATATGAAGAGCAATTCTTGATCTGGGCACTGGTTCCACAGTTTTGCAGTTTGGGAAAACCCTTTGAAGAGGACATCTATTATATGAGCACTTTTCTGTGACTATATTAATATTTATACTTCAATGTAAACCTCTAACAATTCAGTCTTTAATCAGAAAGTTGACTGCCAATTAGAGTTTCAATGTTTTGCAGCTAAGAAAACAATGCAAACAATGCAACACTTTTTGGAATTTACCTGATACTGTGATATACGCTACTTGTGATATATACTGCTACATGTGGTGGCAGGTTGGTTCCCCTGTGGCTCAGATGGTGAGGAATCTGTCTGCAATGCAGGAGACCTAGGTTCAATCCCTGGGTCAGGAAGATCACCTGGAGAAGGGGATGACTACCCACTCCAGTGTTCTCACCTGGAGAATGACATGGAAAGAGGAGCCTGGCGGGCTTCAGTCCATGGGGTTGCAAAAGTTGGACACGACTAAGTGACTAATACTTTCACTTTGATGATGCTACAATCTGAAAGATTATCAGAGATTCCTAGAGACGATGAAATAAATCCTCTATTTGAGACTCATGATTTTAGGTCAACTGTATGCGAAATAATAATATCTATTCAACATGCTCAGAGGTCAAAGAGTTTACAGATGTGGGTAGTATATCAGCTTCAGTTCAGTTGCTCAGTCATTTCCGACTCTTTGTGACCCCATGGACTACCAGCTCTAGGAGCTTACTTAAACTCATGTCCATCGAGGTGGTGATGCCAACCAACCGTCTCATCCTCTGTCGTCCCCTTCTCCTGCCTTCAATCTTTTCCAGCATCAGGGTCTTTTCCAATGAGTCAGCTCTTCACATCAGGTGGCCAAAGTATTGAAGTTTCAGCTTCAGCATCAGTCCTCCCAATGAATATTCAGGACTGATCTCCTTTAGGATGGACTGGTTGGATCTCCTTGCAGTCCAAGGGACTCAAAGAGTCTTCTCCAACACCACAGTTCAAAAACATCAATTCTTCGGTGCTCAGCTTTCTTTACAGTCCAACTCTCACATCCAAACATGATACTGGAAAAACCATAGCTTTGACCAAATGGACTTTTGCTGGCAAACTAATGTCTCTGCTTTGTAATATGCTATCTAGGTTTGTCATAGCTTTTCTTCCAAGGAGCAAGTGTCGCTTAAAATCAAGGCTACAATCATCATCTGCAGTGATTTTGGAGCCCCCCAAAATAAAGTCTGTCACTGTTTGCATTGTTTCCTCATCTATTTGCCATGAAATGATAGGACTGGATGCCATGATCTTAGTTTTCTGAATGCTGAGTTTAAAGCCAACATTTTCACTCTCCTTTTTCACTTTCATCAAGAAGCTCTTTAGTTCTTCACTTTCTGCCATAAAGGTGGTGTCATCTACATATCTGAGATTATTGATATTTCTCCCAGCAATCTTGATTCCATATACAGCCTTGACGTACTTCTTTCATGATTTAGAACCAGACTGTTGTTTCATGTCCAATTCTAACTGTTGCTTCTTGACCTGCATACAGATTTCTCAGGAGGCAGGTCAGGTGGTCTGGTATTTGCATCTCTTTCAGAATTTTCCACTGTTTCCTGTGATCTACACAGTCAAAGGCTTTAGTGTAGTCAATCAAGCACAAGTAGATGTTTTTCTGGAACTCTCTTGCTTTTTCAATGAGCCAACGGATGTTGCCAATTCGATCTCTGGTTCCTCTGCCTTTTCTAAATCCAGCTTGAACATCTGGAATTTTATGGTTCACATACTGTTGAAGCCTGGCTTGGAGAATTTTGAGCATTACTTTGCTAGCGTGTGAGATGAGTGCAATATCAACTTACCTTAGTCATTTAGGAGCACTACTTTACACTAGAATAATGGAAATGGATGATTCTTCTTGATTCAATGTAGAAATTCCATTTAAATCTAGACCCAGAGACAACTTGAGGAATTAACTTCTGAACATAATGAAGGTGAATCCAAGACTTATGATAAGCAGATTAAACATATATACGTTAAAATCACCATCATGTCAATATGACATGTACTGATAGGTATGATATATTCTGAAGACTCTCTAAGCTTCAAAAACTTTCCAAGTACTGTTACTTTGAAACTCAGCTGAAGGTCATCATCAAAGAAATTATAATGTAAGAATAGGAAGAGGCACACACTCTCTGTTCAGTTAAATTTCTCATCTTCTCCCTATAATTTCTAGAACACTTAGTGGAAGTAGATAAACCACAATAGTTACAGATCTGAATTTTAGGCTAGTTTAAATGGTAGCTAGGTGTGTGATCATGGGCAGTTGTTAAAACTTCTCAGGCATAATTTTCATCACTGGTTAAATGAAGGCATTGAATTTGATTATCATTAACTTCCCTTCTAACTTCATGATTATGTAGTTCTCATCATGGCACCAGCATTTACATAAATGTATTTCATGCTTGCTTTTCTGAAAGTCTACATCTCATCCCCCCCCTTTTCACTTTATCTGTACCCAAAATTTATCTCTACTGAAACCTGAAATTCAGCTAACTTCAAGCTTATTCATTTACTGTGAAATGTGGGAAATATAAATAGAAAATTACTAATTTTGCAACTAATTTAAGCATCTCTAAAGATCAGTAATTATCAGAAATAAAAGGGTGTGAGTAATACTTCATAAGCCTAGTTAATTAGCAAAGTCCTTGCTTGTGCTTGACAAAATTAAATATAAAGGAGCCATTTATAGGTAATCTCAAAATTACCACAATACAGGTATTCATAAAAATGTCAATTCAAGCTCTGGCTAATGTTGAGAATAAGTTGAATTTGAACCAGCATTCAAATAGAATAATGTTCAATTCAAGAAGAATTTATCATATATACTCTACCTTAAAATTATATATGCCTAAAATTTATGTTCAGTTTTCAAATCTATTTTCTTAAATCAACTCTCCAGAAATTTTATTCAGAAGAGTTTGAAGCTCTATTAAAAACCTAGTGCTTTATTTTATTCTAAGATTAAACTTAACCTCATGAAATAGCTTTGTCATGTAATTTTAGAAAACAATGAAACACACAAAATAAGGTATACAATAGGAAAATTTCAGAAATGAAAAGGAAGTATTTGAAAAAGATTAAACTTTTTGAACTTCCTTGGTTTTTGAAGAATTCAGCTGATAAATGAAGAAACTACCAGAAAGTATTCTATTTGTAGGTACTAGATGAAATTGTCCGCACACACAAGAAAGAGAAATTGCACAGGCAGTACATCTGTTCCCATCTTTTTAAAAATGAAATTAAAGACCACTATTTTAAAAGAAAATATGTATAAGTACAATTCATAAACATCTTTAAAATGGTAAGACATTGGTAAGGAAAATAAAAGATGTAGATATCTGACATCAGGAAGAAGAAAAATTTTTGAGTGGAAAAAGTCATTATATAGCAAGTCTATAACAGAAGAACTTATTGACTTCTTTTAGAATATCAGTACAAAAGGATAAGATCATGTAACGCTAAAAAAGTAAGTTCAAAAAGTACAAGCATCTCTACTTCTCAGTCTTGCCAAAGAGCTTTCAATAGCACCTCTATTCTACTTGGAAAGGAGAGCTGGGGAAATGGACAATTTAGGCCCCACTGAAAACCTGAAGCCATTGTTATCCATATAAAGATACACGGATATGGACAACAGAGCTGGAAACTGGGCTTGGCTGTTCGAAGAAAGAACTTGAAAGAAAAAATCATTCTCTACAAATGCACTAGAGATAACCTGGTCCAAATGAACCAATAATCCAATTACTGTACAAGAAGTTCTTAAAAGCAAAATTATCTAGAGCAGATGCTACACAAAAGAAGACTGGAAAGTTCTTCAGGGATCAGCCAATGGTGATGTTAAATTGCTGGTCTGATTTCTTCAAATCAATTTCTTCAACAATTTTGGCAAAATAATTTTAAAACTCCATGAGTTCAAAGGTTGTGCTTATTAACTCGACAGCTAAAATTTTCTAGCCCATTAGTAGACTGCAAAATACCTCAAGTAACAGATGAACAGGGATAATTCAGGTAATAAGAATTTATTTGAGAACTCAATTTAAATGAGCTACATATTGGTAATGTATTTTCATGTGGACTGATCAAAAATATATTTTCAGTCACAATCACTTTGCCTTTTTAAAATCTACATGCATTTCAAATAAGATTCAAGCAACTTTATGATTCATTGCATTTTATTCATCAAAACATTGCTTTTTTAAGAGTTCTTTGATGTTTGAGGAATCTTGTGTGTCTTTTGGATAAGCCTTCTTAAGCCTTTCCCCCTCAAGTCAGAAAGTTATACTTCACTAACTGTAAAAAACACCTGAGGACTAAAATTTTGCTTTGCCATAGGAAACCTAGGATGTCCCAGAGAGGTGCCAAATGAGCATCTTCTTTATCCAGAAACTAAACAGAAGTCAGGGAGCAAGCAGTTGACAACTGCTCAGTCTATTGTAAAATAATCAGCAGCAGAAAAAGAAACTAGAAATCATATTGCAAGGCTGGAGGAAAAAATAAAAATGATATTTCAAAAGTAAAGGTATTGACAGAACACACAATGAAAATGTATTCTAAATGGGATATGTCCAGTGCAAAAAAAAAAAATGGTGAAAAACCAAGATAAAGTCATCTTTTCCCTTGGATTTAAATTTAGTGGAAAACAAAGAAAACCCTTTGTACCCCAAATTGATCTTTGGATCTGAATGTTTTAGGAAGAACTTGAAAAAATTGACGGTATTTTTTTTTTTTATTATATTGATATTTACCACATTGCCCACTAACAAAAGATCATTCACCATGTTAATTACACTGGGATAATATTTACCTTTGACCTAAGGGATATGCTGGAAAGTGTATATTCCTGAATACTACATGCTTATCACATTTTTATACCATAGACATAAACTGGAAGGTTTAAAATCAGAAAAACAATACAAGTCAAACATGTTCCATGAAAATTATGGGCAAACAGTATGCTGTAGCAGAAAATCTGGTATGTTTTAATGTCAGGAAGTCACAGCTATGAATCCTGGATTTATTTAATCATTCTCAAATTCTGTTTCTTTATTTGTAGGACATTAACAAATTCTCCAGGCAAGAATACTGGTAATAATGGTAGCCATTCCCTTCTCCAGGGGTTCTTCCCCACCCAGGGATCAAAGCTAGGTCTCCTGCATTGTAGGCAGATTCTTTACTGTCTGATCAAGAGGAAAGACTAATTAGATTGCACTAAAGTATGAATGAAACAATATGCAAAAAAGGTCTATGACTATGTCAATTCTCAACAAAATATTGTTACTATGAAGAATTCTGTACAGGATCTGATGATGGATTTTGGACTAGAGAAAGTAGAAAGGATGACCTTCTCTGTGAGTTTGAGAGCAAGAAGCTGCCACAACTTCCCTGTATGAATATATTGTTTGTGCACCAAATGACCCTATGGTACTCCCTTCATTGAACTTGCATGTTGAATGCAGTGCCTGGAGTTGTGTGGTCGTTAGTTTCACCGTCAGCCAGAATAGTAGTCCAGGTAGTAGTCCTAGTAGTAGTCCTATAGACTACCCTGCAGACAGTGATACCTTACTTACTTCTCCATTCTTGTTCTATTTAATTCAGTATAAATTTATTGCCAGATATTAAAATTTTCAAAGGTCAATAGTGCATGATTTCTTGCTATTAGGCACTCACAAAAAAAAAGATCGCAGTAAAGAATACCAGTGTTTCCAGTAAAATTTTAAAGGGATTAGTGGAGCACAGATGTGGAATTCCAACCATAGTTTTTGGAGGGAGGATACTAAAGAGGGTCAGAAAAGGCTGACAAGGAGGAGAGCAGATAGTTTTAAAGAGTATGCATGGTCTAATCAAGTGGAAGAGTGTTGGTTGTACAGCGGAGACTCTCAGAGTCATAAAAATGCTATGTGTTTGGAAACCTACTACAAGTTGGTTGTTGTTCAGTCACTCAGTCTTTGCGACCCCATGGACTGTTGCACACCAGGCTTCGCTGCCCCTCACCATCTCCTAAAGTTTGCCCAAGTTCATGTCCATTGCATCGGTGATGCTATCCAGTATTTTCATCCTCTGATGCCTCCTTCTCCTTCTGCCCTCGGTCTTTTGCAGCATCAGGGACTTTTCCAATGAGTCAGCTGTTCGCATCAGGTGAGCAAAATACTGGAGCTTCAGCCTCAGCATCAGTCCTTCCATTGAGCATTCAGGGCTGATTTCCCTTAAGATTAACTGGTTGGATCTCCTTACTGTCCTAGGGAAGAAGTTGGTTCTAACTAGATAATTGTTTAGAAAGGTAAATGGACTACACTGGTGACAACAGATACACTAACGAGACAAAAAAGGGTTAGAAGAAATGAAGTGGTGGTGGCTTAACTTCCTACAAAGCCAAAGAGTTATCTGAAGGGTGTTTTCACTTTTCAAATACAATAGGAAGCAGTCTTGCCCAGCTGACCTGTGCCCCATCCCTTATCATCACACTGAATCAGAGCTGGGGAATTTACACTGAGATACTATCTGGCTTGCGTGCAAGGTGAGGGCTTCCCTGGTAGCTCAGACAGTAAGGAATCTGCCTGCAATGTAGGAAACTCAGGTTCGATCCCTGTGTCAGGAAGATCCCCTGGAGAAGGAAATGGCTCTCCACTCCAGTATTTTTGCCTGGAGAATTCCATGGACAGAGGACCCTGGCAGGCTACAGTCCACAGAGTCACACAGAGTCAGACACAACTGAGCGACTAACACAGTGCACACTGCCTGACTTAGGCTTTTAGAGAGAAGATAAAGACTTCAAATACTGAGCGACTACACTGGTAGATCAATAATCACAAACAGACCAGGCAGGATCTGGTATCAAAATGTTGCGTGGGAGGTGGCAATTTAAAACTGTAAATGAAAACCCCTTCATTTCTGAGACCCATGGGTCTGTCATTTGTCAAATGAGAGAACTGAATTAAATCTGTGTTTCCAATATTATTGACACAATATGATCTTGTTAATATATAAACTGGTAAATCTAATTAGCAGTGACTCTAAGTGCTTTTGTCATGTAGGGGTGCGATGTTTACATTTAATTGATCATAAATTAAAACTGCACAATTTGTCACAACATTAGTTTCCTAGGACTGCCATAATAAATTACCAGAAACTTCATGGTTTAAAACAGCAGAAATAGATTCCTTCCCAGCTGTGGAGGCCAATGTCCGAAATCAAGGGGTCCTTGGCTAGGTGTTTCCTGCGAAGACTGTGGAGGAAAATTATACTTTTCTTTGAGGTTCTGGTGACTCCAGAGTTGCCCTGGTTTGGAAAGGCATTACTCTAATTTCTGCCTCCATTTCAAAGGGCCTCCTCGGTGGTGGTTCTGTTTTCTTTTCTGTCTCTTTCTTACAAGGACATTAGTCACTGGATTTAGGACCCACCTTAAGCCAAGATGATCTCATTTAAAGCCCCTTGTCTTAATTAGATCTGCCAAGACTTCATTCCAAATAAGGTCACATTCAGAGGTTCTAGGTAGATAAACCTTTCCGAGGACCACTATTTAAACCACTACAATCACCAATAAATTACTGAGTGATTTTCTCATTTTTTGCTTCAGGATATGAAAGAATAACTTGTATCAGACCATCTCTTCAGCTAAAAATTTTGAAATTCAGATACAATACGAAAAAAAGCATCAGTTCCAAGGGCAAGCAGAGAGTAACTGGCAGTCAGGAGTTCAAGGAAGCCAAGATGTAGGGAAAACAGAAACCTCTTGAGAAGAGCCAGACCCTCTGCGCTTGGCCTCCTGTCTGTTCATAAGGAGTGCATTCTGAAATGCTAGGCGGAGAGGCATGGCTGGGAGCCTTTGACAGCCTCGGGGGATCCGGAGTGCAAAAGTGGGTTGCAGGGTAATCTATGCAGCTAGGATGTCAGTGATTAAGATTTTGAAGAAAAGGAAGCAATAGTGACTTTACTTCTAAAGAATCTTTCTTAAAATATTTGTGGTTTCATACATGCTACCTCACAATGACTGGAATGGCTATCATCAGAAAGAAACAATAAGTGTTGGCAATTGTGTGGAGAAAAAGAAGCTCTTGTGCCTTAGTGGGAAATTACAGACACTTTGAAAACAATATAGAGATTCCTCTAAAAATTGAAAGTAGAACTACCATATGATATAGCAATTGCACTTCTGGAGATATATATATATATGTGAAGGAAATGAAATCATGATCCTGAAGCTGTGCCTGCACACCCATCTTCATCACAGCATGTTCATAATAGCCAAGATAGGGGGACAACGTAAGTGTCCATCTATGAGTAAATAAAGAAGATGTGATACAATGAAGAAGAAAAAAAAAAAAAATATATATATATATATATATACCCACAATGGAATATTATTCATCCATGGGACTAATATATAAAATTATTATTTAATATATATTTTAATATAAAAATATTATTCAACCATGAGAAGAAGGAAACCCAGCTTTTTCACTACATAGTTAAACCCTAATGGCATTACGCTAGGTCAAATAATTCAGATTAAAAAAAAGACAAATTATGTATGCTGTTACTCACATATGGAATCTAACAAAGCTGTACTCATAGAAACATACAATAAATAGTGGTTACCAGGGTCTTTGGGTGAGGAAAAGGGAGAGAAGTTGGTCATGGGATACTAAGCTCTAGTATAGATGAATAACCTCTGGGGATCTAATGTAGAGCATGGTCATTATAGTAAACAAAACTGCATTATATGCTTGAAAGTTGATAATTGTATGAGATGATGGAGGTATTAATGAACACTACCATGGCAATTATTTTACAATGTATAAATAAATCAGCATGTTATACATATCAAACTTACACAATGCTAAATATCAATCATATTGGTATATCAATAATCACAAAATAGACCTTTATTTTCTTTTCCAGCTTCACAAAATAAAGCTGGAAAAGAAAAAAAGAAAGATGATTACACCGAATCCAAGGTGTTCCTAGTTCCTCAAACTTGCCCTATAGATTTAAGTCACTTGCTGTTACTTATACCATTCCCTTTGCTTATATTGTGTATATTTTGGTATCTTCTCTGTAACAGTGGAGTTCCATGGTATAGGAACACATTTAACTTCTCTAAGTTCAAAAAAACATGCTTAGAGAAATGCAAACATTATTCCTCCCCCAGTTCAATACACAAGCACAAAATAAATTACAAACTACAACCTAAACGACTTGCAGAGCTTGTGAGTCTTTTGTTTCTGATTGGTAAGGCAAGTACGTGATCTAGGCAACGAATGCGGTCACATCTGAATTAGTAAATGTCTGACGGCTGAAGCCAATAGGAATCATTATGTGAGTAATTTTAATATCTCCCTGACCATTAATGAAGAAATGAGATGTTTTGTTCAGTTGGCTATGAAATTGGTTGTGATAGCCTTTATTTGCAGACTCATTTATAGAGGAACAATGCTTAATGAAGAGTTAAAAGTACTGGTCTATAGAAAAGAGTTAAAAGAATAGTCTATAGAAATAAACGATAGCAAAGATCAGAAAAAGCCATAACTTTATTCACATTTTACTGGTAACAAAACATTTGAGAGATAAGATTTCTGAATATAGTTTGTCTCTGAGATTATGTACCCTACATTACTATATATATTAGACATCCTTACGTTCTTAGTACCATGCAAGGTTATATATACAAAATGCACTCTGTGGTTGAGTATACATGGCTCCTGTAGGTTTATTTTGTTTATGGGTGATTTTTGTATTATGTGCTGATCTTAGAAATTAACCTTATATCTCTACACTCTGAAAGTCCATTATATATTTAAATGTTAAGTCCAATCGCCATTTACTTTTGAAATCATCCTTTTTTAAAATATCCTGACAAGACAACTGAGATTCCTTCAGTTCGTTGGCAGTTTCATCAACCCTCTGCCAGCACACTTATCTCTGCTCAAGTTAGCTGTTTGATTAGATTGTGAGATTCTCTAGGGCTGGGAATGCCTTTTATTTGTTGCTTCCACTCTGGCTCACAGCACCATGACTTTAACATGTTATGTGTTACAGGCATTTGTAGTGAATGAATTTTAAATGCTATTTTTCAAAAGGGCAGCATGATGACTCTCAGTTCAGTTCAGCTCAGTCGCTCAGTCGTGTCCGACTCTTTGCGACCCCATGAACTGCAGCATGCCAGGCCTCCTTGTCCATCACCAACTCCCGTGGTCCACCTAAACCCATGTCCATCAAGTTGACGATGCCATCCAGCCATCTCATCCTCAGTCATCCCCTTCTCCTCCTGCCCTCAATCTTTCCCAGCAGCAGGGTCTTTTCCAATCAGTCAGCTCTTCACATCAGGTGGCCAAAGTATTGGAGTTTCAGCTTCAACATCAGTCCTTCCAATGAACACCCAGGATTGATCTCCTTTAGATGGACTGGTTGGCTCTCCTTGCAGTCCAAGGGACTCTCAGAGTCTTCTCCAACACCACAGTTCAAAAGCATCAATTCTTTGGCACTTAGCTTTCCTTATAGTCCAACTCTGATATTCATACATGACCACTGGAAAAAGAAAACCTTGACTAGACGGACCTTTGTTAGCAAAGTAATGTCTCTGCTTTTTAATACACTGTCTAGGTTGGTCATAACTTTCCTTCCAAGGAGGAAGCATCTTTTAATTTCATGGCTGCAGTCACCATCAGCAGTGATCTTGGAGCCCAAAAAAATAGTCAGCCACTGTTTCCACTGTTTCCCCGTCTATCTGCCATGAAGTGATGAGACTGGATGCCATGATCTTAGTTTTCTGAATGTTGAGCTTTAAGCCAACTTTTTCACTCTCCTCTTTCACTTTCATCAAGAGGCTCCTTAGTTCTTCTTCACTTTCTGCCATAAAGGTGGTGTCATCTGCATATCTGAGGTTATTGATATTTCTCCCAACAATCTTGATTCCAGCTTGTGTTTCCTCCAGCCCAGCATTTCTCATGATGTACTCTGCATATAAGTTAAATAAGCAGGGTGACAATATACAGCCTTGACGTACTCCTTTTCCTATTTGGAACCAGCCTGTTGTTCCATGTCCAGTTCTAACTGTTTCTTCCTGACCTGCATACAGGTTTCTCAAGAGGCAGGTCAGGTGGTCTGGTATTCCCATCTCTTTCAGAATTTTCCACAGTTTATTGTGATCCACACAGTCAAAGGCTTTAGCATAGTCAATAAAGCAGAAATAGATGTTTTTCTGGTACTCTCTTGCTTTTTCAATGACCCATCGGATGTTGGTAATTTGATCTCTGCTTCCTCTGCCTTTTCTAAAACCAGCTTGAACATCTGGAAGTTCATGGTTCACGTATTGCTGAAGCCTGGCTTGGAGAATTTTAACCATTACTTTACTAGCGTGTGAGATGAGTGCAATTGTGCGGTAGCTTGAGCATTCTTTGGCATTGCTTTTCTTTGGGATTGGAATGAAAACTGACCTTTTCCAGTCTTGTGGCCACTGCTGAGTTTTCCATATTTGCTGGCATATCGAGTGCAGCACTTTCACAGCATCATCTTTTAGGATTTGGAATAGCTCAACTGTAATTCTATCACCTCCATTAGCTTTGTTCTGGTTCCTCTGCCTTTTCTAAAACTAGCTTGAACATCTGGAAGTTCACTCTATTTGTTGCACTATTAGAGTTACACTGGGAAAACAGTATACATGGGCTTTCCTAGTGGCTCAGACAATGAAGAATCTGTCTGCAATGAGGAAGACCTGGGTTCAATCCCTAGGTTAGATCTCTGGAGAAGGAAATGGCTGCCCACTCCAGTGTTCCTGCCTGGAGCATTCCATGGACAGAAGAGTCTGGCAGGCTACAGTCCATGGGGTTTCAAACAGTCAGATTCAACTGAGCGACTGAACGCATACTGCGTGTCCAACCCTGCAACCCTGCGGACTGCAGTGTTTGTAGTCAGTGAAGTTAGTATTTCGAACAGACAGTGACTGATAGAATGTTGCCAAATTCACTGTATCTGGGTTTCCACCTCCCAAAGTCTCTGGATTTTAAAAAGTTGCAGTCTTTTGAAGGAGGAGAAATGGGTTCCTGGGGAGAATGTATGAAACTTGTGATTCACTCAGAAATAAAATTTTATCACTCCCAAATTTCTATTTTCCAGGAGATATGACTAATATTGATGAGCAAAATCTTATCAGAAGATTGTATTCTTTTTTGTACTTTTTGTTGATCCAGGCTTTTTTTCTGTTAGTATAAAATGTAATGGTTTAGAAAGCTGGAAACTTTAATATTCTGACCTGAAAAAATGATCAGAGTTGAGGAAAGCGGGGGAAGAAAGTTCTGTCTGCCTCCCACCCCCTCCACCTCCAAAACGTGTGATTGTCTCCAGAAAAACTCTATCTTCCTGAACATGGCAAAGTTAATACTTTTTAAAAAGTTTCTCGTGATTGAGTGAACAGATCTCAGTAAAAAGAAAAAAAAGAATGACTGGTGAATTTAAACAGTACAGTATCGAACTATTTCAAAACAATAGTTTTGTGATCCATTTAAGAACAATAATTCTCAAACTGAATTGCACAGAGCGCCTTGGTCAGAATCATCAGTCTTTGCTATAGTGTTAGATCTGAGGAGGAGTTAGCGTCAGGGTTCTGTTTGCAGGTGCGGCTTTCCTAAATAGAGAAGTTTACCAGTACGTTATTGGGTAGCTCAGAAAGTAAACATAGAGGTTGGAAACCGAGATTTGGAGAACAAGCAAAAATTAATGACTTTGAGCAGCAGAGTCCGGCCTTGGTGATGGGTCTGTTAGACTCCACTTCTGGCAAGATTCCTACTGTGCTTCAGTCACTCTGTTCCTGATGCCACAGCTTCTACTGTCCCTGAGAGTAACTTCCCAGTCAGTTTTATATTTTTCAGAATTCATTTTTGGATCATTTCAAATTACTGTCTAAAGGTAGAACATCCATTGGCTAAGTCCCCATGTCTTAATTTTCCCTAAGTTTGAAAAGGGATTACTCATCCATTTGGAACCCAGTAGGAAAAGAAAAGAGAACAGCTATCAACTACTCTGCTCCTACCCCAGTGGGCCCCACCCAACCTCTTGTAATAGGGAAAAACCTTCTCTGAAAGGGATTTTTTCCTATAAGCTTAAATTATATGTAACAGTCCCTCTATGGGAACACTGCCTCCCAGGTAATGAGCATTAGGCTAAAATATCTTTATTTACCTCACAGGAAATATCCAGACCAAATCTGCTGACGAACGACTGCAGGAAAGGAGAAATTAATACATCCCTTCAGGAGACTGAGAGGAAGCAGGAAATGTTTGATTTTGCCTCCCCTTTAATAACAGCATAAAGGAAACCTGAGTTCTACCTTAGGCAACACGGTTCTTTGAGACAGTAGTACACCACCCTCCCAGCCTTCTGGCTTTCTGAATGAAGTCATTATTCCTGTCCCCAGCGATTTGTCTCTCAATTGATTGGGCTGTTATGTGATGAGCAGTATGAGCTTGAACTTGGTAACAGAAATGCATCAAAATCTTGGAAGAAACCATGAGATTTGGCACTTTGAAACAAATATAGTCAGTTCCACTATCATGTGATGTATGTGCTCTTGTGAATTAATTCACTGTACTAAACCACACAATAATAACTTCAGATCATCTGAGAAAAGTGGAATAAGGAACACAACAGTAAAAACTTCATTAGTGATGCACTGGAAAAAGATAAGATGCTAGTGAACACAGGAGTACGGTTTGACATACGTTCAATGGCTAAGAAATACATAGCTACAGTAGAAATGGTCCTTTACCCTGAAAAAGACCTGAAGTTTGCTTTTGGAAATGGTGTCAGGAGGGTTGCAGCTTGTGCTACGAGCAAGTAATGGAAAGAAAGTTATCTGAAATCAAGTGAAAAGTTGTAATACTAGATGTACAGGAGTTTGACTCATAACACACATGCTGAAGTGAGGTAATTGGTAGAAATTTCAGGCATAGGCTTGTGTGCCTTTTGCATATTTCAGTGTGTTCAGTTGGGTGAACTTTTTGGAATTCACCCTTTCCCAGATAAAATCTTACACAAACATGGGTGAAATTTGCATTATGCTTCAATGGTTACCTAGTATACCAATAATGTTGGAACAAATTCACCCTTTGAAACAAATATTATAGCAAAACTGATTGCACTCGTGTGTGATTTTTGTGTAAATCAAAGCATTCAGACAATCAGAGGTTTGGATTTTGCCTGACTATGGCATTTGTGTTTTCTGTGTAATGCGCACTGGACTCGTGTAGATAAGGGAGAAGGGACACTTTCTCCTTTTCTCTCCTGCATAACACCTTTCTTTTCAAGAGCTGATTGGCAAGTGTTCCCTGTAGACTGAAATCACTGCAGTTATCTTATAATTACCCTCATCCAAAAGGACCCATTTCCCCAGCCGCGGGGAGTTTAGCTCCTGACATATTTTCTTCTCTCCACTTTACCCCCTAATATCATCCTCAGTGATGCTTTAACTTCTTTTGCGATGTATCCATTGACACCTTCATCTCTTAGATCCTAACACTGAAAGCTACCAATCCGCATCTTCTTTTCCCATCAATCACTCCCAGTTGCATCATGACTCCTAGACTTTTCCACATGTACCTCTAATGCCACTGTTGCATATTAGTAAGCCTGAAACAAGTTTGTGTCATTTTCCTGTTTTTCTTTACTGTCATATAAAATTTAAGCATAAAAAGAGTGTCTAGCATTGTGTTTCCTATCTTTCTATCTCATTTGTTTATGTGCAACTTAGTAACATAACCATCAGAGGCTACATTTGGTCACACCATCGACTTGAACAAAATGTGAATAAGGAGAGAATGCTGAGATTCAACTAATACTATGAATGCTGCAACCTTACATTTTCTTCAAGTGAAAAACTAGATGAATGCTTTTTTAATACAAAGATTTTTTCCTCTGTATTTCAGTCCTGGCTGCTGTGTTTTTAACTTTTCATTTTGTTGGAGAGACTAAAGAGAGAGGATCATTATGAGCCTTCTAAGAAGCCAAGAGACGGAAGTTAAATTAAAAGCTATTTATTCTGCACTTTGTATTTTCTTTGGTCTTTATTTTCAGATTGAACATAAGGTATCTGCCGCACATATTGCTTTCAGAAAGATGAATTTAACTAAAATTCATACTATGCATTCATTCAATAAACATTTGTTTTTGAATGCCTCCTATATTTCAGGGTCTCTGCTAGCCCAGGGCGCATAAAAGTGAATGAGAAAAAGTATTTGTCTTCAGGGAACTGTAGTGGATTTCATGGTGCTTGCCATATACCATCAGCACAGCAGCTGAGAAGGTTGGTGGTTGACAGTTTTTAGCTGAATCTCTCTTTGGTCCTTGCCCATAATTCACATAAGGAAGCCCATCTCCTAGAGGAAGCCCGCATCTACTGACTGCTCAATACCAGGATTATTTCTCTTGCCCCAATTTGGGATAACTCTCAAGGAACATCCCAACTTCACAGCTCCTATAAGATTGGCTGAAGCTATTGTTATTGAGTCAATTTACAGTTCAATTTCTGCCCCTCTCTAATCCTGTTTCCTCTACTTTCCCACAATCCTTTTTTCTGAGTACAGAAAACACCCTTCAGTGACCTTGCTATACGCACATCTGTATTTCAGAGTCTGATTCCTGTGGAACCTGCTTGCAAAATGAGAATTCAGTGTTTGGCTGGAAGATTAGTAATTGTGATAATATTAGTCACTTGTGTTATTTCATTTTATTCTTCTTTTTTTTTTTTTTTCGTTTTCCTTGAAATATCAATGTCTTTCCTACTGGTTTCTAAAAACTCATTTATGAGTGAGGATGTTAGACATTTGTCATGTGGTGCAAATGAAATACCATATTTTACTGCCATTGGTTTACTATGGTGTTTGTATTTTGGTTGTGGCTCAGACAGTAAAGAATCTGCTTGCAATGTGGGGCATCTGGGTTTGATCCCTGGGATGGGGAGATCCCTTGGAGATAGAAGTATAGCAACCCACTCCAATATTCTTGCCTGGAGAATTCCATGGACAGAGGAGCCTAGTGGGCTACAGTCCATAGGTTTGCAAAGAGTTGGATACAACTGAGCAACTCACACTTCCACTTTCATTAAAATATACTCATATTGTGCTTAAAAAATTAGCATAGGTAACCTCATATCACCAACAGCATTAGTAAATGTCATATTTTGAAAACTGCTCTAGTAGAGGCAACTCCATGCCATTAACAGAGAAGCCTTTATCTCAGATTGAGATGGAAGTGGGGTCAGGAAAGTTTTTCTAGAGAAGGTGGTTTCTGAGTTTAGATTTTATTATCAGTAAGAGTTAAACAGAGATGTGAGCAAGGAAGAATAAAAGAGAAGGGCTTTTTGGACAGAGAAAATGGTACATGAAGGGACAGATCTATAAGTGGGCACGGCACATTCAGAAATCTTTTGGAAAGTCAGTATGACTTGAGCCAATGGCAAGAGAGGAAGTGCAGGGATGTGATGATGAAGTGAAATGCAAGACCCAGCTCACGATGGCCTTGTATCTCATGCCGAGGAACTTGCATTTTATACTGAGAATACTTGAACTTTTGACGTTTAAAGCAAAAAGCTCAGAAGGCTGTATTGATCATAATGTGAACAGGAGTTGGAGTGGCTGAGCATGAGACACGGAGGCCCTTTAAGAAGATGCTGTGGAAAATCAAGTAGAGAAAGTGGATAGTAGGGCAGACGATAGGACACAGTGAGAGGACTTGGGGGCTCATTGGATGTAAGGGGTAAGGATGCGGAGACCTGCTGCTCTAGGGTGAACTGATAGGGAGCATAAAAGAAGAGATTTGAGGGACAAATGTGTTAATTTTAGTTTTGAATACATTGAATTTGAAGTGTTTATGGGCTATCTGAGTGGACTGATTGAAGAGAAGAGGGGAGAAAATGAGAGAGAGACAGAGACATGCAGTCTCCACGTGAAGCTGTGACTTGGGCTGTGGGGAGAATGGACAGGGTAAGGAGAGATGTCACAGTCACTTTGGGGAAATCAGCGTGTTTAAGGACAGATGGAGGGAGGAGGCCACAGAGACAAGCTTCTGGAACTGGTTGTTATGATTACTATTGACTTTACTTCCCTGGTGGCTTAGAGGGTAAAGAGTCTGCTTGCAATGCGGGAGACCCAGGTTAGACCCCTGGATCAGGAAGACCCCTTGGAGAAGGCAATGGCACCCCACTCCAGTACTCTTGCCTGGAAAAATCCCATGGACGGAGGAGCCTGGTGGGCTACAGTCCATGGGGTCCCAAAGATTCGGCCGCGACTGAGCGACTTCACTTTCCTTTCCTTTATAACAAGGTGAAGACATTTTTAAGTTTTCAAGTTTTTCATTCTCTGTGCCCATTTGAGTACTTTTCACAGTAGTTTCTTTGGGACAATGACCTTTAAACTATAAATGAGGAAACTAACTTAAGGAATGGTTCTGTGATACTACTCTTATTGTATAGCAATTTGATGACTTGACCAGGCGATTTATTTGAAAAATGATTGGAAAATAAATATCTAGGGAGTGTTCAAATTAGTTTACAAGTTAATTCCTCCCATTTTCAGGAACATGTAACTTTAGTTATTATATCCCCATAAACCAAATTAGTCTGAAAATATTTTTAGACGTTCACATATATGTTATTTTCAACATCTCAAGCTTTTACTCCTTCACTCTTCTTCCTCCCATAACATTTCTTTCTGCCGTCTTCTTCTGATTTTAAGTCAACAGCTATCAACAAAAACTGTAAACAATAAAATGTAAATATGGGTGCTATATCTTATCTTTAGTTACTTTCAAGTCATATGTTTTAGTGTTATTGTTTAGTTGCTAAGTCATGTCTGACTCTTTGCGATCCCTTTGACTGAAGCTCATAAAGCTTTTCTGCCCATAGGATTTCCCAGGCAAGAATACTGGAGTGGGTTACCATTTCCCAGGGGATCTTCCCAACCCAGGAATTGAACCTGTGTCTTCTGCATTTTCAGGCAGATTCTTTACCACTGAGGCACCTGGGAAGCCCATATTTTTTAATAAACGTATCCAAAAGGCAGTTTATATAATCTAACATTAGACTACACATTATCTCAAAGTGTGGCATATGACATCATTCATTCTCTAAATTATTTCTGCTTTTCAGACAGTATCATTCTTAATATGGATGCATATGGCACACCACATATTTCAAACAAGCAGCAGTTCTTTTTTTTTCTCCTTTTGCTTTTTTTCTTTATTTAGAAACACTGTTTCTTAGCAGCTTTCAGAACTTACAGGTATTTAATTAAGTGTAGATTGTATGGTACATTAGTAACCATCAAACATTAAGTCTTTCAGCAGGCAATTAAAAAGGGCAAAATAGCCTAAATGAATTTTTAAATACCTCTTCCGATCATTAAGCACAGTGACCATGGCCATATTTTGTAAAATGTAAAACATTAGAGTTCTCACAAGTACGCTCATGACAGTCGTTTTTATTGATGATCTATCTGAGCTTCATTTCCTAACTGAGAAACCTTGTCGGTCAATTTATTCCAATATAACACCATTTGGTTGGGTAGTTATTAATCCTGTAATTGTTCACGGCATGCCAGGAATAATTCAGTTAATTATTACAATATGTCTTACTTTGCTATGCTTCTCTATGTCAGAATAGCCTTTGCATATATCGGAAGGGAAAAAAAAAAGATGCTTATTTAAATTCTAGACATAAAAATTGATTACTAACTGAAAATATAAAAGACAGACCTTTTTTGTTTGCCCTGCATAGAATATCTGCTAGCCTAAATGCAGGTTGATGAATTATAACCTTCTGACTTTAATTGATCCATCATCTTTATTTTTAAGGAATATTTTAAAACTGAGTATTTGTTTCCATTGTGTCATAGTGTAACAATTCACTCTCGATCATACTAAAAAGACAATTTCATTTTTTTCCAACCCAATATATGGAAATAGAGCTAATGTCTGCAGTTCCATTATGGTCATGAAATTAAATGCTGTACAGTTAGGTAAAAAGTGTGATGATGTATATAATAACTTTCATGCACAGAATTAAATTTGGTTAAAGGTATTTGGGGCTGGATATGCCTGAATGGATTTCAAAATGTAAAACCCTATCAATAAAACATAATAATGTATGGATTATTACATTCTAACACTCACGATATGTTATTTTAGTTCACTATAGAAATGGAAAATGCAATATTCATTATGTGGTACTGCACTGGCATCAAATCAAGTTCAGCAGAGGCCTTCCATAGGAGAAAGGAATACAACCACTGAGGTGCAGTTAGCTTCTCTAGCTAGCTTCTATCTTACTATGAGCTTGTTAGCCAAATTAACATCCTTTTTTCAGGTCAAAGGAACAACAGTATTAATTGGCTGTGGCCAAAGGACTCTGCAGGGATATAAAGGCAAAGATGATTTCATCCCTGTTGATGACAGCGAGGGAGCACAGAAACAAAATAATAAACACAAAAATGCATGCTATTCCATCAGATAAAAATCAAAGGCATTAAAGAAGAAACTGTGATGTTAGCTGGAGATCACTTAATTTGAAGTCATTTGACTACAGATTTGCTACAGAGTTTTGCAAGTTTAAGCAAGTCATTAAATCTTAATTTACCTATAAAAATGGGATTTTAATACTTACTGGACACAACAATAGAATGATGTAGTATATGAGAATGTCTTTTTAAAAAATGTTGAAGCATTGGACACATGTAAAAGATGATAAGATAAATTTGCACCTAGACTATTTAGAATTAAACATTGTGTTAATGTGTATTAGGAATGTATTGACTTGTTCATTACTTCTATCTATTGCTTTTTCTGAAGTGCTTCATAGCTTAACATATTTTATGATATTTTTGGTATACATGATTGTATTATAATACGTAATATACCTTGTCCCTGGTTCCCAGGACATAAGGTTTCAAAAACCCATGGGATTTTCTGAGTGAAGAATGTTTTTATTGAGCTAATGATGCAACTTATCATTGGCCCTCAAATATCTTCAGGATGTGGACACTGTTCTCAGAAAGGCCGACCACATATTAAATGTTGGAACTTTGGGTCAGTCTGGTCTCCGGGAAAGGAGGGGGACTATAGAATGAGTTTTATCATGTGGCTAGTGAATTAGCCAGTCATGCATTACATACCTTTTTTTCTTCACACTAAATTTGTAGAATCTCTCATTTTCTGCTATCTATTCCTTGGTTTTGAATTAATCTTGAAAGCACTTTTAACTTCCTACTGTATGCAAAGCAGTTGTTGTTCAGTCACTAAGTCATGCTTAACTCTTTGCAACTCCCTGGACTGCAGCACACCAGGCTCCTCTGCCGCTCACTGTCTCACAGTTTGCTAAAATTAATGTCCACTGAGTCAGTGATGCTATCTAACCATCTCATCCTTTGCTGCCTGCTTGTCCTTTTGGCTTCAATTTTTCCCTGCATCAGGGTTTTTTCCCCTGAATCAGCTCACCGCATCAAGTGGCCAGCATATTGGAGCTTCAGCATTTCTTCCAATGAATTTTCAGTGTTAATTTCCTTTAAGATTGACTATATCCTTGCAGTCCAAGGGACTCTAAAGAGTCTTCTCCAGCACCACAGTTCGAGTATACATAATACAACCCCAATAAAAACTCAGAACAAGAAGCTTAGTGAAGTTTCTTGATGGGTTACCCACTGATATCCAGGGAAGGTGATGCACCTGACCGCTTTGGGGGACTCTCCCAGACCTTTTGCTTTGTGCCTCTATCTTTTTTGGTTGTTACTCACATGTATTTTATAATAAAACTATATTTATAAGTAAAGTGGTTTCTTGAAATCTCTGAGTTTTTCTAGTGAATTACTGAAGCTGAAGAGGTTATGAGAAACCCTGGATTTTTAACTGATTAGGCAAAGGAAAGAATGACCCCTGAGACTTACAGATGGCATCTGTAAGTTAAGTCTTGTGAAGAGCGGTCTGACACGGGTAGTTAGTGTCAGAATTGTACTGCAGTACTGTACTTGGAGTAAAAGTGGAATATTTCTAATGGAGAAAACAATCAGAATATTTATTTCTTTAAACATAATAGTGTGATTGTAAACTGAAAAAAGATTCCATAAAAGATTACTACAAAAATGTACAAGATACCATATTCATGTTTCAAGGAAATATAAATTATACACAGTGAAAAATGTCTCTATGAAAGTCAGTAGAATTAAGCTATCAAATTAACCCTTTTAAAGTTTGTGAACATAATTTTACTTTTTAATCCACTGACTTTCAATAAATGGATATGCCAAAATTTTAAGGAACAATGTGGTGGAATGTATAACCTGATTTTACTTCTGCTGTAAAAGTCTAGGAATGCTCCAAAAATAATTGTAAAGATACTACAAATGTTCCTTTAAAATGCAGACAGAACCTGAAATAACATAATTTAAATGTCTAGGGAATAAAAGCAAAGAGGAAACTAAAGCACCGTGGATGTTCATTTTGGGGAAAGTGGGTGAGAATGCTAGGAGGATGCTGATTTAGGCAATAGTGTGCTGAGGCTAGAGCTGGTGGAAAAAGGGTGAAGCCACATATTTGAAAGGTGGAATATTTGAGACTTCCCTGCTGAAGGCTATGTCCTTTGAGAGGTTTCATGCTCAGTAAAAATGTGTTCTAGAAATAAAAAGATGCCATTTTCCCCCTGAGAGTCTGGAATATTTTGTTATCTAATCTTCCTTCTTATTAAACATATTAAAATGCATTAATGGACTAATAAGAATATGAAGCACACTCATAAGCCAAAACAAGTAAAGGTGAATTCCTTGGAGTAAATAGCAGTGGAGCTGTCTTAGGCCTTGAGGTTATTTGCTTCATGTGGTGAAAAATGCCATGAAACACCCTAAAGGATTATTCTACCTGAGTACAGGTGGTTATCAATAAGCCTGTCATCTATGGGACTCCACTGCAGGAAAGATGTTCTTGGTTCTAAGATGAGATAAAAAAAAAATTTTTTTTGAAAATTCACACCTAAAAACTGGATCTCAAGTACCTCTGTAACCAAAGTCACATTATATGGCAAATCTGATATAAACTCAAGACAGATACATGGCAGATAAAAAGAATAATAATCCTCTCTGGAGGAATAAACTTTGCATAGCAGGACTCAGATAATTTTCACAGATAAAGTTTTAAGAAATATGAAATCTCAGAGTGAAAAATTTCAAAACATTCAAGGAAACAAGTCATGACCACTGATTGCACTCAGCAGAAATGATAGATAACAGAATTAGACTTCTGAGAATTCATATATAGGAATTATAGTGACTAAGGAACTTAAGGGACATCATCAAACAGACCAATATACTCTATATGCGACCACAGAAGAGAAAAAAAATTGAAAGGAGCAGAGAACTATTTGAAGATATTAAGACCCCAAACTTTCCAAATTTAGGAAAAGAAATGGACACCCAAATATAATAAGTTCAAGGGGCTTAAAATATGTGGAACCTAAAGAGTTCCACGTGAATACACATTACAATCCAACTATAAAAACTCTAAGACAGTTTTGAAAGCAATAGGAGAAAAGTGACTCATTATGTACTAGGGATCTCTCACAAGACTATAAGCAGATTTCTCAGCAGACATATTCCAAACCAAAAGGGATTGGATGATACAGTCAAAGTGCTAAAAGAAAAACAGCAACAACTGACAACCGAGGATACTATATCTGATGAAACTGTGTTATAAAAATAAGGGAGAAATAAAGACCTTCCCAATAAGCAAAACTAGAAAGAAAATTATCACTACTAGATCTGTCTAAAGAATTGCTAAAGAGAGTCTTTCAAGTTGAAATAAAAGGTAGCTAGAAAGAAACATGAAAACATACAAAAATATAAAGATACCTGGTAAAAGAAAATCAATAAATTTTAGAAAAATACATAAGCAGCACTGTGTTACTGTAATGGTTATACATTAATCACTTTTAATTTTGGCATAGAATTTAACGATAAAAGCATAAAATAACTATAACAACAAAACTATGTTAGTGGATACAAATTACTAAAAATGCGATTTATGACTTCAATAATGTAAGTTAGGGGAAGAGAGATGTAAAGGAGTAGAGTTTATATCTGTGACTGAAGTTAAGTTGCTATCAGTTTAAAACAACTTACAAAATAGCAATAGTTAAGACCTTTACTAACAGTAATTACTTTAAGTGTGAATGGATTAAATTCCAGAATCCAGAGACATAAAGTGACTGAATGGATAAAAAAACAGGACCCAACTAAATGATATCTACAAGACACTCACTTTAGATATTTAGGCACTTCCCTGTGGCTCAGCTAGTAAAGAATTTGCCTGCAATGTGGGAGACCTGGGTTCAGTCCCTGGGTTGGAAAGATCCCCTGGAAAAGGGAAAGGCTACCCACTCCAGTATTCTGGCCTGTAGAGTTCCATGGACTGTATGGTCCATGGAGTTGCAAAGAGTCGGACATGACTGAGCGACTTTCACTTGCACTTTAGATATAGGGACATATATAGGTTGAAAGCAAAAGGATTATAAAAGATATTTCATGCAAATAGTAACCAAAAGACAGCAGGGGTGGTCACACTTAGACAGAATAGACTTTTAAGTCAAAAACTGTTTCAGGAGGAAAAGATTATATAACAAAGAATCAATTCTCTAAGAAGCTATAGCAATTATAAATAAATATACACCTACCAAAAAAGAATCCATATATATAAAAACATATTGAAAGCATTAAGGAGAGAAATAGATAGGAATATAATTATAGTGGGAGATTTAAATATTCTACTTTCAATAAAGAATATATCAATAGACAGAAAATCAATTAAAAAAACAGAGGACTTGTAGTTGATTTACAATGCTGTGTTAGTTTCAAGTGTACAGCAAACTGGTTATATGTACATATTCTTTTTCAAATTCTTTTCCTTTAAATGTTATTACAAAATATTGCATATAGTTCTCTGTGCTATACAGTAGGTCCTTGTTGGTTACCATTTTATATATAATAGTGTGTATGTGTGTATCCCAAACTCCTAATTTATCCTTACCCTACTTTCCCCTTTGATAATCAGAAGTTTGTTTTTATGTCTGTGTGTCTGTTTCTGTTTTGTAAATAAGTTTATTTGTATCATGTTTTTTAAGATTCCACATGTAAGTTATATAACACGATATTTATCTTTCTCTGTCTGGCTTACTTCACTTTGTAAGATAACCTCTAATCCATCAATGTTGCTGCAAACGACATTAATTTATTCTTTAAGACTGAGTAATATTCCATTGTGCATATATATATATGTGTATATAAATACATACATATATACATACCACATCTTCTTTATCCATTCATCTGTTGATAGATATTTATGTTGTTTCCATATCTTAGTTACTTAAACAGTATTGTTATGAACTTTGGGGTGCACGTACCTTTTCATATTATGGTTTTCTCCAGATATATACCCAGGAGTAGAACTGCAAGATCATTTGGTAACTCTATTTTTACGTTTTTAAGCAATCTCCATATTATCCTCCATAGTGAATATGCTAACTGACATTCGCAACAACAGTGTAAACACTCTAGGAGTTTCTTTTTCTCTACACCTTCTCTAGTGTTTATTATTTTATACTTTCTGATTATGGCCATTCTGACCAGCATGAAATTAAAAAGACTAAAATCATATCAAACATATTTTCTCATCACAAGGAATTAAGCCAGAAATTAACAGCAAAAGAAAAACTGGGAAGTTCACAAGTATGTGGAAATTGAAGAAAATACTCTTGAAAAACTAATGATTAAAAAGAAAGTATGGGTAAGTAGAAAATAAATAGAAAATGTATTTATACAAATGAAAATAAAACATACTAAAGCATATGAGGTATAGTAAAGGCAATACCAAGAGGTAGTTTACAATGATAAATATCTACATTTAAGTAGATCTCAAATCAGCAACCTGAATTTACACCCCCAGAACCATAAAAAGAATAGCAAACTAAACCTAAAGTTAGCTAAAGAAGATACCAAAGATTAGAATAGAAATAAAATAGAGAATGTAAAAAATAGATAAATCAACAAAATTGATAAACTCTTAATTCTGTTGTTGCTCAGACTCTTAAGTCATGTCTGGCTCTTTGCAACCTCATAGACTGCAGCACATCAGGCTCCTCTGTCCTCCACTATCTCCCAGAGTTTTCTCAAATACTGGCTGACTGAGCCAGTATTGTTTGAGTAATGATTGAGCCAGTAACTTAACCATCTCATCCTCTGCCTCCTCATTCTCCTTTTGCCTTCAGTCTTTCCCAGCATCAGGGTCTTTTCAATGAGTTGGCTCTTCTCATCAAGTGGCCTAAGTACTGCAGCTTCAGCTTCAGCAACAGGCCTTCCAATGAATACTCAGTGTTGATTTCCTTAAAAAGACATAGGTTTAAACTTTAAAAAGAATGAAATGAAAGAAGAGACACAGTTGATGGCGCACAACTAAAAATAATTAAAAGAGACTACTATGAACAAACTAAATAGCCTCGGAGAAATGGATAAATTTCTAGAAACATACAACTTACCAAGAAAACATCATTAAGAAACAAAAAACCGGAATAGACCTATAACAATAAAGAGATTGAGTCAGTAATCCAAAACTTCCCAACAGAGAAAAGCCCAGGGCCAGACGGCTTTTCGGTGAAAAGACAATCCTTTCTCCATTCTATAGCCTTGGAGCCCTTGCTGATTTGACCAAAAAGATGATTTGACAGTGACCAAGTATGCTGGGCACTTAAAAATAGGTACTCTTATAGCTTTTCTATTATATGTTTACCAAAATTTTTAAAGAGAAGATTGAAGATATAACTTAAAGAATAAAAAACAAAAGAATGAGAATCTAAAAAAAAATGCAGAATCATAAGCAAAAGGACCACAATAAACTTTTTAAACTAATAAATATTCTCGCTGAAAATTGAAAACTTAAAAGGTTGGGTTGCGCTGAAGAGTGAATTTGTAAAGTGGAAAACAGATTGTAAAAAATTACATGGAATACAGCAGAGTGAAATGCAGAGATGGAAAATATGAAGAATTCAGAGGCATAGATAATGAAATATCTAGCAAATGCCAAATATGAGTTCCTGAAGGAGCAATAGAGGAAATGAGAGAGGTGCAAGATTTAGAAGAGAAATTTGGAGAGAATTACCGTAAGACCTTTGCTGACAGAACTGATTACTCAGATTTAGGAAATACAAAGAATTCCAAGTGGATTAAATACAGGGAAATTCACATCTTGACCTAAATTGTTTAAACTGTATGACCCTAGACTCAAAATAAATATCTTCTGAGCAAAGAAAAAGGATTGTAAAAGCAAGCAGAGATCTGCAAAGAAATAACAAAGAAACTTGCAGCAGATATCTCAAAAGCAAAGTTAGAAATCATAAGAGATCCAGTAAGCTCTTCAAAGGACTAAAATGAAAACAAATTAAAATTCAAGCATAAAATTGAACAAGGAATCTTTTAATTGTAATTCCTACTATTTTTTTTACTGATACCATTAAGTGAAAAGGCAAAAGACAGGTAAATACTTGTACGTACGTGTACTGATAAAGGACTTGCATTGAAAATAGCTAAAGAAATCCTACAAATACACAAGTAAAAAACAGTCAACACACTGCAACAAAAGGACAAATTTCTTCAATAGCACTTTAATCCCAAAAGATGGCTAATGGGCCAATTAACATATGAAAACGTGTTCCTAGTTGTAAATCATCAGTGAAATCCAAACTAAAACTACAGTGTACAGCCATCAAAATATTAATAGTTAAAAACTTTAAAAAGTGACAAGTGTTGGAGGGTCTATGGGTCGATTAGAAGGCTCTGTAATGTAGAAAAAAGAAAATGTGTTTCAATGAAAAACTGTGTGCTAACTAAAGCACACTCCTGTAACTCATTTGATTCTAACTTTTTCTTGTCTTGAAACTATTTTTAAACAATGCATTCATTGTCTATATAGGACAAACTCTGGTAATCTGATTCTATCTGTTTATTATCTTTCAGCTACTTTCAACTCAGTATAAGTATATTTTTTCCTTTGGGTTTTCATTCAAGCTGATGATATCATCAACCTGCTTCTCTCACTGAATGTATTAAAATGTTTAAGGTGTTCAGTTTCATATCTGTATGATGTATTATGAGAGTCATAATTTTACACTTTTATAAAAATTATTTTTACTCTTTTACACTGCTGATGGAAGTATGAAATGGTACCACTTCTCTGGAAAATGGTTTGGCAATACTTAAAGGTGAACATATTTATATACTATGTATATATTTTTACAAAGTGTGTGTATATGTGTACCAAAGACAGATGCAAGAGTGTTCATATCAAGACTTATTTGTAGTAGCTTATGACTGAAAGAAATCTGAACGTCCACAGCAGCATAAAGTATGAAATACATCCATCAATAATTAAAACAACAAACAAAAAGAAAAGCCCTATAAAATATAAGTAAATTATTACTATCATAATGTAGAATGAAAGAAGCCCAAACAAAAGTCTACAAGGATAATTCCATTTATATAAAGTTCAAAATAAGACAGATCTAATCCAAAAGTAATTAACCATTGAGGACTACTGTTATGTTGGTGTAGGGGACTAAGAACTGAAATAGGTCATGAGGAAAGACTCTGAGGTGAGAGTAATGTTCTATTGGCTGTGCTGGTTTGGGGTTATTGATATGTTCACTGAACAAAAATTGTTTAAGCTTCTGTATGTCAGTTTAAAGAGCAGTTGTCAATGTATGTTATATTCCAACAAAACAGTATATGTATTTGTATATACAATACATATATCTAATTAAAAAAGAGGGTAAAATTAAAACATTTTCAGACATTGAAAATTATCTGCCCCACAGCTTCTAGCTCAAAAAGTTGCTAAATATATATCTCATTAAGAAGACTCTATCTCATTAGAAAATATCTCATCATCATAATGAGAACATATCTCATTAGAACGAAGGCATGAGACTCAAGAAACAATAGTGGGCAATTTTTTTTAACATGATGGGTAAAGCTGTATAAGCAATAGTTAATCATGTGCAGATTATGGAGTGTCCAAACAAGGTAGATCCAAAATGCAAAGTAGTAACAGCATGTATGACACAAGGAAGTTGGGAGAATTCCATTTGTCCTATGGTTAACCCACAGGCTCCACCGCCTGCATCTGTTCCTTGCTCCTGAACCTGTCTTTAGAATCTGCCTGCTCTCTTTTCCGTTGAACTTTTGCTTTCCAGGCGGTCCTCCAAGATGCCATCTCAGTTTATTCCCACCCCACTGTCAACTTCCAGGATGCAAGGCAGTGACCAACCCCAGATTCCTATTCTTTGCTCCAAGAGGTGTGTCAGAAACAGGATCCGGATCCTTCTAAATATAGACTTCGGCAGCAATCCAGAAATTCCACCATCTTCTCAGCAGTTTTCCACTTTAGTGCTGACACTGGTCTTGAGTTCCTCTGAGAGTTCCAGGAAACACTTTAGGGTTTCACCTAAGAAGCTGCTTTTTCTGAGTGCTTTAGTTTGTTGTTTTCTTTGTTTCTATTATTACCCACCTCTCACAGGTACTTATGATGAAGGGACAATGGTTCTGTTCAAGACAGGGAAGATTTTCTTTCTTCTTAGAATGAGACTTAGACTGCACAAGTTTGCTCTGATTAAATCGTTGGCACGGCACAATCACTGAAGTATTCTTTGCAGAACTTGAGGACCCTCCATCCCATACATCTTGCTTTTGCATTATTGATACAGTTTCACAGAACAGGTGGTCTAGCCTGTTGTTGATACATTTCACTAAGGAGATCCTTGTACTTTCTGGGGAATATGTGAAAGCCATATGTGAATAATTTTTGGGCTTTCAGTCAGTTTGGCTTATATGTGTTGCTGCTTCCATTCATCTGTGCAGATATCAAAAACTGTCTAGAAAACTATTCTGAGAATTTTTTTTTTTTTTCAGTAAACACTGCATTCAGAAGAGTGTTTATTTCCAATGAAGAACGCATGGAGAAGGATACATAGCAAAATTCAACTGTGTCCATTTTACCCCCTTCAGTCAGTACTGGGTACACACATGTTTTCTGTATTATTCATAGTTTTTATATGGCCAGAAGTTTTTTGTACGGAAGTTTTTTTGATTACTGATTCAATTTTCTTACAAATTACACATGAATTCTGAGAATTCTCAACCGCACTCAAGTCATGGGTAATAAAATGAGAAATGCATTTATTTTGTGAGGATCTTCACTGAAATCTGGACTCAACATTGTCTTAAAACTATCTTGATAGCAATCACTAAGCAAAGATGTGCAATTGCTATTTGACCATCTTGACCTATAAAACAAACAAAGCTACGAACAAAGATAGTGGAGGTGATGGAATTCCAATTGAGCTATTTCAAATCCTCAAAGGTGATGCTGTGAAAGTGCTGCACTCGATATGCCAGCAAATTTGGAAAACTCAGCAGTGGCCACAGGACTGGAAGAGGTCAGTCTTCGTTCCAATCCCAAAGAAAGGCAATGCCAAAGAATGCTCAAACTACCGCACAATTGCACTCATCTCACATGCTAGTAAAATAATGCTCAAAATTCTCCAAGCCAGGCTTCAGCAATAGGTGAACCATGAACTTCCAGATGTTCAAGCTGGTTTTAGAAAAGGCAGAGGAACCAGAGATCAAATTGCCAATATCCGCTGGATCATCAAAAAAGCAAGAGAGTACCAGAAAAACATCTATTTCTGCTTTATTGACTATGCCAAAGCCTTTGACTGTGTGGATCACAATAAACTTTGGAAAATTCTGAAAGAGATGGGAATACCAGACCATCTGACCTGTCTCTTGAGAAACCTGTATGCAGGTCAGGAAGCAACAGTTAGAACTGGACATGGAACAACAGACTGGTTCCAAATAAGAAAAGGAGTCCGTCAAGGCTGTATATTGTCACCCTGCTTATTTAACTTATATGCAGAGTACATCATGAGAAACGCTGGGCTGGAAGAAACACAAGCTGGAATCAAGACTGCTGGGAGAAATATCAATAACCTCAGATATGCGGATGACACCACCCTTATGGCAGATAGTGAAGAAGAACTAAAGAGCTTCTTGATGAAGGTGAAAGAGAAGAGTGAAAAAGGTGGCTTAAAGCTCAACGTTCAGAAAACTAAGATCATGGCATCTGGTCCCATCACTTCATGGGAAATAGATGGGGAAACAGTGGAAACAGTGTCAGACTGTTTTTTTTTGGGCTCCAGAATCACTGCAGATGGTGATTGCAGCCATGAAATTAAAAGACGCTTACTCCTTGGAAGGAAGGTTATGGCCAACCTAGATAGCATATTTAAAAGCAGAGACATTACTTTGCCAACAAAAGTCCATCTAGTCAAGGCTATGGTTTTTCCAGTGGTCATGTATGGATGTGAGAGTTGGACGGTGAAGAAAGCTAAGCGCCGCAGAATTGATGCTTTTGAACTGTGGTGTTGGAGAAGACTCTTGAGAGTTCCTTGGACTGCAAGGAGATCCAATCAATCCATCCTAAAAGAGATCAATCCTGGGTGTTCATTGGAAGGTCTGATGTTGAAGCTGTAACTCCAATACTTTGGCCACCTCATGCAAAGAGTTGATTCATTGGAAAAGACCCTAATGCTGGGTAGGATTGGGGGCGGGAGGAGAAGGGGACGACAGAGGATGAGATGGTTGGATGGCATCACCGACTCGATGGACATGGGTTTGGGTAGACTCCGGGAGTTGGTGATGGACAGAGAGGCCTGGCGTGCTGCAATTCATGGGGTCGCAAAGAGTCGGACACAACTGAGCGACTAAACTGAACTGACCTATAAAAACAGACATTACATATATGTTTAGTCCAAGTGAATGAGTGATTATTTATTTAGTTTTTACTCACAGAATGATACCATAGTATCAGAACAATTTCTACTTACATATTCCTGAAATATTTTTCTAACTACTTTTCAGAGGATAGTGGCCAGTTTTCAGGTGGGAAGACTCTCTGTGCTGCCAATTTAATTAAGAGAGAATCAAACTGGGAAGAAACTTTTACAATTTTTTCCTACAGGGACTGTTGAAAGTTATATTGGTATTACTTGTTCCTCTGCCTTGAAAGACAGGAAAGAGAGACTTGTCTTTTTTTTTTTTTCCAGTTTAAACCCTCAGAATAGAGAAGAGCTCAGAATGCATAGGCAAGCATTAAGTATTAGCACGAATGCTCAAATGACTACTTTGATTTTTATAGGTGCTGTACCTGGAAGACAAGTAGAAACTCAAATTAAATGAACACTTACTGAATTCTAGGCACTTTAATTTTTTTATATTTATTAGAATTCCTCATTAAAGAGTTATATGTACTTATTATTAACAACTTCAAACATTCTAGAAATATGTAACATAAAATGAAAATCCACCTAATCTAGTTCCCAAGGTGACAACCATTTACATGTTGTGGATATCCCCCTAGATTTTTCTGTCATACATATTTACATACGTTGCCTGGAAAATCCCATGGACAGAAGAGCCTGGTGGGTTACAGTTTATGGGGTCAAAAGAGTCAAACATGATTTAGTGACTAAAACCAAGATCACCATCATACATTTAAATCCATCCTGATGTAACTATTATTCATCGTAATACCATTTTATCATGATTGGTCAACAAAAAAATAGAATTCTATATCACTAAAATTACCATTTAATAGAAAAACCTGTAATTACTTTTTAAAATTCAAATGAACATTAGAATTACCTCGGAACATTTTGAAAAATACATGTGCACAGGTGTTGTCTTTTCCTAATTCTAATGAGCAGCCATGTTTAAAAAAACAAAAACAAAAAACTGGGCTATATGATGATCTTTTACTTTTATCTAGTTTGTTTCACTTTTTCTATTTCATACTCAGTGCTCCCATTTCACTTAGATATGTTTTCTAATTTAACCATTTCGTTTTTTTGTTGCTCTTTCTCAAGCATTTATCAAAGTAGTAGACGAGCTTCTGTATGTGTATATATATACACGCATATATATATATATGCGTGTATATATATGCATGCTAAGTTGCTTCAGTCGTGTCCAGCTCTTTGCGACCCTGTGGACTGATGGACTGTAGTCTGCCAGGCTCCTCTGTCCATGCAGATTCTCCAAGCAAAGATAATATAGTGGATTGCCATGTCCTCCTCCAGGATATATATCTATGCCGTTGTTCAGTCGCCCAGTCATGTCCAGCTCTTTCCAACCCCATGACTGCAGCACGCCAGGCCTCGCTGTCTCTCACCATCTTCCGGAGTTTGCCCAAGTTCACGTCCACTGCATCTGTGAAGCCATCCAGCAGGCTCATCCTCTGATGCCCTCTCCTCCTTCTGCCCTCAATCTTTCCCAGCATTGGGGCTCCAATAAGTTGGCTGTTCGTGTCAGGTGGCCAAAGTATTGGAGCATCAGCTTCAGCATCAGCCTTTCCAATGAGTAGTCAGGGTTGAATTCCTTTAAGATTAACTGGTTTGATCTCTTTGCTGTCCAAGGGACTCTCAAGAGCTTTCTCCAGCTCAAAGTTCGAAGGCATCAATTCTTTGGCACTCTGCTTTCTTTATGGTCCAACTCTTACAACTGTAGGTGACCATTGGGAAAATCATAGCTTTGAGTATACAGACCTTTGTTGGCAGAGTGTATATAAATAAATAAATAAATATATATATATATAGTACATATAATATAATATATACATATTTGAAAATTTATGAATTTTTGCCTAGCCAAAAAATTTATGGCATTTTAGTTCTACTTGTTTGGCTAAGTGTGAATAGAATACTAGGCTTCTAATTTATGTTCACTCAAAGTTTTAATATAGTTCCATTTATTCTGGCCTCTAGTATTCCTGCTATAAGTTCAGAAAGCTTAGTATTTTAGCAATTTAAAAAAATGATTGAGGCTTGAAACTTCTAATCCAACTCTGAGAATATAAAGAAGTAATATGTTGTGAAAAAAACAACAAAGGAAATTGACCTGTGTTCAAACTAAATTTGTTCAAATTAAAAAATTTTATGCTAGTGCCCATTATTTGTTTTCATACATTATTCAAGATTCCACATTGTATTTAGCTGCACTGAGCAACTTTAGCAGCATGTTACAAATTCTGATAAATTCTCTTTTCATTTTTGTTTTCTTACAAATATTTCCTAATCTTCCTTATTATGACTTCTTTTTTTTTTTTTCTTATTATGACTTCTTAGGTACACCACCCAACATTTAAATATGGACACTTAATTTCCAAATACATGGGATTTTAAAATATCTTTGATATTAATTTCTGATTTTATATTAATTTCTTATTTAAATGTTTTCTTGTCTGCAATCACCCATTGTGTTTTTTTCAATCTTTTAACTTTATTGAGGCTTTCTATGGCTAAATCAAAGCTCACTCTTGTTAAATGTCATGTTGCACTTAAAAATATGTGGTTATTTTCAAACATCTTTTTATATTGATTTCTAACATAATTCCACAGTGATGGGAGAACAGACTCTGTAAGATATTGATACTTTCAGACCATGAAATTTTTGCACCTTGTCTTCTGTCCCTGGATATGTTCCAGTGTCTCCTGGATTATAGTCTATGGGAATTTGAATAGAATTTGTATCGTGCTGTTGTGTGGAAATTGCATAAATCTTAATTATGTTAAATTGGTTCATAGTGTTTGCAGGTCTATATCCTTCACTTTTCTGTCTTTTCTTTCCATTAATGTTTGAGAGTTTGATAGTGAAATTCCAACTAAAAATCTTAATTTATCTACTTTAAACATAATTGTAATATATAGTGGAGCTATATGTAACTTTGTTCTGTATTTTCCAAGTCTCCTATAAATGTGTTATCATACTTCTATAATTTAAAAAATAAAAAAAAGAAGAAGAAGAAAAAAAAGATAAAGTCACCCTGAAAGCTAAGATCCAAACCATTGATCTGGGCTTGGTATTGCTTTGCTGTTTCATTACTGGAGTCCTCTTCTCTTCGGTCAATAGTGGAGTTCTGACCCCTTCTTCCCAGAGTTGGTGTGAAGGCTTGAGTATGTGCCTCATGAGGAAAATCATCAGAGTTGGTTCTCTCATCTTATCCTCAGAATATCTCTGTGAGTAGGCATTTTTAACCCTAGTCCTAGTAAGAACTCAGAGATAATAAGAAGTGTGTCAGAGGTCACACATGCGGTTGACTGTTTGAGTTTGCTTCACTGAAATATCTGTGTCCCATGGATCATAGCTGGTCTTTTCTATACAATAGCCAAACTCAAGATGAAAAGACATTCGTTGCTCTAGACATCCAGAGTTGGTATTATATTGTTCAATTACATGGAATGGTTAGGTAAACTTGTTCTCACATTTGTATCAGTGAAGAATAAGGATGAGCTTAAATTCAAGTGTCAGCACTTCAGTTTCATTTCAAATAATCAAATAAGGGGAAAATTGATGCCATAAAGGCAGCATCTGAAACCCATAGAGTAGAGATATGTGTACGTATTTGAAAACTTCTGTCATATTAGCATAAGTTAAAATATTAAAAACTATCATCAGAGGAGAAAAAACTTAAATTGTATGACTAAGAAAAGATATAATATCAGTAGTAAAGTAATTGGATTAAATAAAGGATGCAAAGAGATTTATCTAGACACCCAGAGTTTGGCAATTTCACCTCTAACAGGTTAAGGTTTTATTTTTGTCTTCTTAAAGGACTATGCAAATTCTCTATTAACAACCTGAGTGTAAAAAAATGTAAAAACTCTTATTTGTCAGTAAAAATAACTTCATTTGCTTTTGCTCTTTATAGAAATGCTCATGCCTGAGTACCTGTATGTTAATGAGAACTGGTTTTATAAAAGAAAGGAAGCCTGAGGCCATTGCAGAAGGAAAATGGTGACACGTCCTAAACCTTTAAACACAGAAAGCTGCAGGAGGCTGTCTAATCATTTGTCTCACAAACAAAGCATGTGTTCACATACTGGTGTCTTCTAAACCTGAAGGCATCAACTGCATTTGTCACTAACTCCAACCCAATATTTGTTTTCAATCATTTCTAACCCGAGAGGCCTGGACAATACAAACCCAATTTAAAGGCTAACAAAATTGTCTTCCCCTCCATGTGTTGCAGCAAGTTATATACCTCATATAAAGAGGGAGGCCTTTACTGTCTCTTCAATCCGGCAGCTTTTATTTTTGTTTCAGCTTTTCAATAATAGTCTAAAAACAGTTGTTCCAAAGATTTAGGTGTGTTCACAACGCCCAGATGGTAGAATAGGTTTATGTTTCCCCGTCTAACTTGGAATGTCATCATTTTTATTTTCTTTGGTGTGAAAAGAAACTGCAAGTTATTTGACAGACACAGAATTAATATGTCTAAATCGACAGTGAGATCAAAGCAGTAGCCCTTTCTGGGAGGTGTCATAGCTGGAGACACTGGACATGGGTTTGAATAGAGAAAGTGTTAGTTGCTCAGTTGTGTCCGACTCTTTGGGACGCCATGGACTGTAGCCCACCTGACTCCTCTGTGGGATTCTCCAGACAAGAATACTGGAGTGGGTTGTCATTCCATTCTCCAGGGGATCTTCCTGACCCAGAGATTGAATACAGGTCTCCTGCATTGCAGGCAGATTCTTTACCATCTGAACCACTAGGGAAGCCCATAGAAAGGCCTCCCAAAAGTCCAGGCTTGGGCAGGGTACTCAGCCTCTCAGGGTCTCTCTTTTTTTTTTTTTTCTTTTTATAGAGGGCACAACTACCTATCCCATGGTGTTGTTGCAAAGATTAACGGAATAATATCATACATGTGAATTTAAAAGAATGCCTGCCCTGTTAGGATGATGCAGCCATTGCAGTTCAGCAGCCCAGTGGTGAGCCCTGAAGGAACACACGATAGAAGCAGGAGGCCCACCACCAAGCCATCAGCTGCTGTGGCCACCCCATGATGACGGACCCTGAGCAGACTCAGGATGAGAAAGCACAACGTACAGGCCCCAGACAGCTGCGGTACCTATCAGAGGAACGATATCAGCGAGTTCAACTCTTGCATCTTCCCTTTGAAAAGCACTCAGAAAAGCGCTCAATTCCTTAATTTGAGATATCTGGTTTTCTCTAACAGTAATCTTTTGATGTTTTGACTATCTGATCTCTGTTGCAAAAGCTCCTGTATATCTGGCTTCCTCCCTCCCTGCCCCCGGCCCCCCACCACCTGGCCTCTTTGGAACAGTTTCTCACTGCTGTTTGAGTTGCTACGTCCCTGGCTCAGCCCTCAGTTTTGTCTGATGAGTAAAACCTAACTCTCACCGTTTAGGTTGGGCAGTGTTTTCAGTTGACACACGCAGAATAATTGCATCCTACATGTGAATTCCTTTCCCCTCCTTGGATGTCAATTTGATTAGCTTCCTCTTGACAAAAATATAATGTTGACCTTTTCATTTCCAAGTAGAATATGGAGTAGAATCTCCCAGATTTCAGCCTACCAGGTTTTTATGCTTGCCAAAATAAATTATAGAGATAGTTTGGCTCTATCCTGAAGATGGAGCACTAAGAAATTGGGTCCATCACTGTCTTTTTCCTCTCAGATTCCTTTCATCTGTCACAATACAGTAGTCATGAAAAATGAAACCATAAATTCAATTTAGAGGGCAATTTGCAGCTAATCTTTGGAGTAATTCCAGTGTGAATAATGCAGCAATTTGGATGCATGGTCAGTCAATTCAGCCCTGATTTATTAGTATTTAAGAAATCTTTCTTTCATTAATGATAATTACTAAACAAGAGAAAATAATTTCTCCCAAACTATCTACCTTCAAATCAGTGCTTTCAGTTCTGAAAAAAAAAAAAAAAAAGGGCTACATTGTTTGTAAAAATTACAACTACAAGTATATGTATTGCTATTTAAAGACACAAGATGTGTTTAGATTTTGAGCAATAATTCTTTGCAGATATTGTGGAACTGCTCAGCCCTAGGTTATATCATCCATTTTTTTTTCTGATATGACTCCAATTAGAGTTAACATTTTGAATATCTCAACATAAGGACCCTGGGATTTGCTATTGATTTCCCATACTCCTTACACTTGAAGGATATATTAAAATCTAGCTGCAAAAAGAATGACATTTCTGTTCATGTCTTAGAATCAAGTTTATCTGATATTTTCCCCTAGTTATTAAAACTCTACATTCTGACACATTCAATATACTCTGAGTCAATGAACTTACAAGCACATGTTTAAATATAGGGTAACATCACATTAAAATCTGCAGAGTATTTCTCAGAAAAGGTTTGCATTCATTTCCTTTTCTGTATTTTATTGCATAGGTTTTAACTGTTAGGTGTTTAAAGCAGCAGATATTTCAAAACAAAGTGAAACAAAACAGAAAGATAAAATGTCTTCTCTTAAAAATATTTTTGCTTCATTTTAAGAGGAAAAAAAACCCCACATTATTTCCTATTCATTCTCCCTTCTCCATTTAAAGTAAAAGTTGTGATCATGAGATATCCAGATTTTGTATTATTCCATTGAACAAGGATAGTACTCGCAGCTCTAGATATACAAATGCCCCTTCAGTTTTGGCATTCATTACATGATGTAAATAAGCAAGAGCTGAGTGATAGCCCCAAAGATGAAGTGGTGACATACGCCTTTGTAGGTGTTCTGTAATACAAGGATTGGAGGGCACAGACTTGAAAGATGTCGGTAGTGCTGGACCAGTAGTTTCATGAATGTGATAGTATTCCGTTTCACCCAGTGTAACCTAAATTGCAAACTGATCAACATTACCTTGGAGTTGCCCAGAGGTGATATATTTGTAACCTTTTATGCATAGTAGGGAAGCCTGGCGTGCTGCAGTCCATGCGGTCACAAGGAGTTGGACATGACTGAGTGACTGACTGCACTCATATACAGTAGGTGCTTCCTATGGAGTGCTATGGTAAAGAATCTGCCTGACAAGGCAGGAGACGAGACCCGAGTTCAATCCCTGGGTCAGGAAAATCCCCTGGAGTAGGAAATGGCAACCCACTCCAGCATTCTTGCCTGGAGAATTCCATGGACAGAGGAGACTGGCAGGATACAGTCCATGCGGTCTCAGAGTCAGACATGACTGAGTGACTGAGTGTGCACACACACACACACACACACACACATACACACGCACACACATAGTAGGTATTCAGTCAACACCGAACATAATTAAGAATTGAAAGGGAAAGGATGCATTAATATTATATATATATATATATTATATTTAAAGTTAATCAACTTTAAGTGACATGAGTTGACAGTGCTAAATCCAAAGGACTCCTGTAAAAAAGTGAGTTAGTTCTAGGGTTTTTCTGGCACTTGTTAAGCTCATGGTCAGAGGGTGGCTGTCCTTTCCTTTCTGGAGGAACCATGCTCTTGAATGTACATTCAAAACTCTCCATCCGAAGAGACAGAAGACCCTTAAACTTGAACTCTCCACACATCTGTTTGCTATATTGCTTAAATCCTTTTTTGGTTGCTGTCTTCTAACTTTCTAAAATGAGGTCTGGGGTTAAGGTTAAAGCCCCCTGCAGGGAGGAGAGAAAGAGGCCAGGAGTGTGTGTTTGGAAGTAACTCAGCCACTGCTCCAGCCATTGCTCACCCACCAGGAGATCAAGGTCAATTCTCTGAACAGATGACAGGATGAGGCTTGACCGATCCTATCGTTTTTTTTCCCTCTTCCAAAGAGCACCACTTTAAAAACGCCCCCCACATGGTGGCATCTTTATTCTCCTCACTATCATACTGTGAAAATGACATGAAATTCTATTGGAAACTGTATTTAAAGGGCTGGCTCAATTACACTTAATTCTTTGCATGAATGTTTTAAGTTTTATAAGTTCTTTTTCTGTTTAGAAGCAAAGCAGCTTTGTCATTGTTGTTGCTTGTTTTAATTTTCTATTGCCCACAAAAAGACTTCTCTGATAGTTTACTTGGTAAAGAATCCGCATGCAAAGCAGGAGACCCCAGTTCAATTCCTGGTTCAGGAAGATCTCCTGGAGAAGGGAAAGCTTACCCACTCCAGTATTCTTGGGCTTCCTTTGTGGCTCAGCTGGTAAAGAATCCACCTGCAATGCGGGAGACCTGGGTTCAATCGCTTGGTTGGGAAGATTCCCTGGAGGAGGGAAAGGCTACTCACTGGTCAGAGCAAACACCCTCTTCCAACAACACAAGAGAAGACTCTACACATGGACATCACCAGATGATCAATACTGAAGTTAGACTCTTTATCTTCTTTGTAGCCAAAGATGGAGAAGCTCTACACAATCAGCAAAAACAAGACTGAGAGCTGACTGTGGCTCAGATCATGAACCCCTTATTGCCAAATTCAGACTTAAATTGAAGAAAGAAGGGAAAACCACTAGGCCATTCAGGTATGACCTAAATCAAATCCCTTACTATCACACAGTAGAAGTGAGAAATAGATTCAAGGCATTATATCTGATAGACAGAGTGCCTGAAGAACTATGGACAGAGGTTTGTGACATGTACAGGAGGCAGGGATCAAGACCATCCCCAAGAAAAAGAAATGCAAAAAGGCAAAATGGTTGTCTGAGGAGGCCTTACAAATAGCTGAGAAAAGAAGAGAAGCTAAAGGCAAAGGAGAAAAGGAAAGATATAACCATCTGAATGAAGAGTTCCAAAGAATAGCAGGGAGAGATAAGAAAGCCTTCCTCAGTGATCAGTGCAAAGAAATAGAGGAAAACGATAGAATGGGAAAGACTAGAGATATCTTCAAGAAAATTAGAGATACCGAGGGAACATTTCATGCAAAGATAGGCTCAATAAAGGACAGAAATGGTAGGGACCTAACAGAAGCAGAAGATATTAAGAAGAGGTTTCAAGAATACACAGAAAACTATACAAAAAAGATCTTCATGATCCAGATAGCCATGATGGTGTGATCGCTCCCCTAGAGCCAGACATCCTGGAATGTGAAGTCAACTGGGCCTTAGGAAGAAGCATCACTACAAATAAAGCTAGTGGAGGTGATGAAATTCCAATTGAGCTATTTCAAATCCTAAAAGATGATGTTATTAAAGTGCTGCACTCAATATGCCAGCAAATTTGGAAAACTCAGCAGTGGCCACAGGACTAAAAAGGTCAGTTTTCATTCCAATCCCAAAGAAAGGCAATGCCAAAGAATGTTCAAACTACCACAAATTGCACTCATCTCACATGCTTGAAAAGTAATGCTCAAAATTCTCCAATCCAGGCTTCAACAGTAAGTAACTATGAACTTCTAAGTGTTCAAGCTGGATTTAGTAAAGCAGAGGGACCAGAGACCACATTGCCAACGTCCATTGGATCATAGAAAATCAAGAGATTTGCTTTATTGATCATGCCAAAGCCTTTGACTGTGTAGATCACAACAAACTGGATAATTCTTAAAAAGATGAGAATACCAGACCACCTGAGAAACTTGTATGCAGGTTAAGAAGCAACAGTTAGAACTGGACATGGAACAACAGACTGGTTCCAAATCAGGAAAGGAGTCTGTCAAGGCTGTATATTGTCACCCTGCTTATTTAACTTATATTCAGAGTACATCATGAGAAACAATGGGCTGGAGGAAGCACAAACTGGAATCAAGATTGCCAGGAGAAATATCAATAATCTTAGATATGCAGATGACACCACCCTTATGGCAGAAAGTGAAGAACAACTAAAGAAACTCTTGATGAAAGTGAGAGAAGAGAGTGAAAAAGTTCGTTTAAAATACAACATACAAAAAACTAAGATCATGACATCTGGTCCCATCACTTCATGGCAAATAGATGCAGAAACAATGCAAACAGTAAGAGACTTTATTTTCTTGGACTCAAAAATCACTGCAGATGGTGACTGCAGCCATGAAACTAAAAGACGCTTGCTCCTTGGAAGAAAAGCTATGACCAATCTAGACAGCATATTAAAAAGCAGAGACATTACTTTGCCAACAAAGGTCCACCTAGTCAAAGCTATGGTTTTTCCAGTAGTCATGTATGAATGTGAGAGTTGGACTATAAAGAAAGCTGAGCGCCGAAGAATTGATGCTTTTGAACTGTGGTGTTGGAGAAGACTTGAGAGTCCCTTGGACTGCAAGGAGATCCAATCAGTCCATCCTAAAAGAGATCAGGACTAATATTCATTGGAAGGACTAATGCTAAAGCTGAAACTCCAATATTTGGCCATCTGTTGCAAAGGACTGACTCACTGGAAAAGACCCTGATCCTGGGAAAGATTGAAAGTGGGAGGAGAAGGGGATGACTGAGGATGAGATTGTTGGATGGCATCACTGACTCAATGGACGTGAGTATGAACAAGCTCTGGGAGTTGGTGATGGACAGGGAAGCTTGGCGTGCTGCAGTCCATTGGGTCACAAAGAGTTGGATACGACTGGGTGACTCAACTGAACTGAACTTACTCCAGTATTCTGGCCTAGAGAAATCCATGGACTGTGTAGTCCATGGGGTCACAAAGAGTCAGATAGGACTGAGCAAGTTTCACTTTTCACAAATGTCTGGTGCCTGAAACCTTGGGGAATTTACACTTTGCATTATATCAGGAGAAAATATTTCTTCAGAAGCCTTTCAGTTGTATAGGAATCGACTGACTGTAGTGCCCTGAGGCCGAATATCCCCTACTAGCACAGGGGCTGTTTGGAAGTGCAGATCTGCTGGCCCATCAGAGCAGAGGTAAGGTTTCAAATTTGGTCCAGGTACCTCAGAGGTCCTTCTCACAGGATCTATAAAAAGCTGACATGCTTTGGTTTGGCGTGTGATATTTGCATTAACTTAAATCTGTGGGCATCTGAGTGATTTTGTGAAGCAGTATTTACCTTACCTAAAATCCCATGGTCTTACTTGCTTATTTATTTTCTTTTCTTTTTAAAGTGGAGCTTAACATGTTTATTTGTTTGGCTAGCTAAATTTAAGACCTTTTAAAGTGAAAATGGGTGCTTGCTTGGTCTATTGAAAGTAGTGCTTTTCTGTCTACTTCCCTCTTCTCATGTCTGCGTCAACTCAGACAAGTTCAAAATGTTCAGATTGCCTTGGAAGTTTAATTCTTTTGAGTATTTTAGGTCAGGTAAATCATATTTGCATTTTTTTCCCAAGAAAAACCTGTCCTTCTGTGCAGTACCCAAACATTACCCCCTTTTAGTCAGAGCTAGTATTGTGTTTCTGGGGCAACTTTTACTATGCCTTTATCATGATACTTATGTGTTTAATTTTCTGATTTCCTGTCTAAACTTTATTGAGTTTACAGGCAGGGTGTAATTCATTTCAGGACACTTTTATAGCAACTTTTATAGTGTGTGATCCGTAGTGGACAATCAATATGTTTGTTCAATTGAGTTTCAATTTCGCTTTTCTAACATCTTCTGAGTAATGCCTATGCTGGTCATTTCTACTCAGTGTTCAATCTGTGGGTCAGAAATGGCAACATCACCTGGGAGCTTGTTACAAATGCAACATGGCAAGGTCCACCCCAGACCTCCGAGGTGCATTTTTCCGAGATCCCCAAGTGATTTCTGTCAATTAAAGTTTTAGAAACACTGCAATTCAATGGTCCTCCCAGTGCCTTCCTTCCCTAGACCAGTGGCATTAACGTCACCCAGGGGCTTTTTAAAAAGGCAAGTTCTTGGGCCTAATCCCTGATGGAGGGAATTAGAGACCCTCGTGGGGGCACAGCAACAGGTGTAAGATTTTCAGGCGATTCTGGTGCATGCTGAAGCTTGAGAGGCGCTATTACAAACGTCATCCTCTCTCCCCAACTCTCTTGGGAAAGTAAAGAAAATCAACCAACACCTGGTCTGAACTATGGTTAATGTAAAGCAGATTCATGACATCAATTATGTGAGTGACTAAAATATTTATTTACTTCACATAGCTGTAAAGATATGGCCAATAACATTATTGATGCAAATTTGAGAATGGTAATGAAATTATATGTGAATAAAGCTTTAAGCCTATGTAACCATCCTTTTGACTCAAAAATAATTTCATGAGTGTGTTTAATTCACTTAGTCCAAGCTATTTATTTAACCAATAAGAACATGAACTTGGACATTTTAATTGATTTGCTGTCCGTGAGAGATGTATAACATCTAAGCTAGCATTGTCTCCACTTTACTATTTGCCTGTGGATGCCTTCAGTTAATTTTATGTTTTCTGATATTTTTATTTTTCCTGTGTGGAGCTATCTCATCAATGAAAGCATCATAAATGGATAGAATTTAGGAACTGTGTATAGCAACAGTATTTTACAGATGAGGATACTAAGGTGTGAGGAAGAATTAGGAATACTTTCTCTTACTGTATGATTCCCTGGTGGCTCAGATGGTCAAGTGTCTGCCTGCAATGCAGGAGACCTGAGTTTGATCCCAGGGTCAGAAAGATCCTCTGGAGAAGGAAATGGCAACCCACTCCAGTATTCTTGCTTGAAGAATTCCATGGACAGAGGACCCAGGTGGGCTACAATCCATGGAGTCGCAAAGAGTTGGACACAACTGAGTGACTAACACTTTCCCTGTATGATTGGGAGATTCTGGGAAAAATAAAGGACACACTATAAATATGTAAAATAATGTATAGAAATAATATAATTTTTTCCTAGATCATTCATTCATGTATTTTGAAGGCATTACAACTAGAGCTTATCTCATGGAACTATCTACTCTCATTCAAAGGATAATAAAATGGATTACCTCTGGAACCAAAGGCTTACCTTTCTCCTCCCCTTCCCAGTGAAGATTTGTTTGCTTGATGAAGATAAAGTCCTTATGTGTTTCTTCTCTGGAGGGTGATAAGTGAGAAGACAGCAGGTAACCTATAAAAACTCCCCGATTCACAGGGTTCCTCTCCCGTGGTGATGGCGGGGGAGTGCATAGGGTGTAGGAGTTTCTCTATGTTGCTCTGAAGAGGGGAATGGGACATGAGGAGCCCACATTTTGATTGCCATATGAAATAATAATCTGTCCCTGACCTGGAGACCTTATGAGTGCTTTCATGGTGGTATAAACCACACTGCGTTTAGGAGCACGGATGCATGTGCAGTCAAAAATCTGCATAAAACTTTCCTGCTAGCCCTCCCTTCCCTGCTCACCATTTTCAGACTCAATCAACCACAGAGCTACTGTGGTAAATATTTAGTGAAAAAATCCACAGATAATTGGACCTATGAGTTAAAATGTCAACTGCAAACATATATCCAGACATACCTCACAGATATTGCAGGTTCAGATCCAGACCACCCCACTGCAGCAAAGCAAATATTACAAAAATTTGAGTCCCAACTTTTTTTGTTTTTCCAGTGTCTATAAAATGTATGCTTATACTCTACTGCATACTGTTAAGTGTGGAATAGCATTAATCCTAAAAAAATATGTACACATCTTAAAAACTATTTTGCCCTGTTTGCATTTCTGTGGGATGTAGCTTCTTTAAATTAAAATTCTTTTTAATTTCTGATTTTTTTAATTTGAGACCCTCTCGCTTTTTTCTTGGTGAGTCTGGATAAGAGATTATCAATTTTATGGACTTTTTCAAAGAAACAGATCTTTGTCTCATTGATCTTTTCTATTTTGTTTTTTTATGGTTTCTATTTTTTTTTTTCTGCTTTGATTTTTAGTATTTCTTCCCTTCTATTAACTTTGAGTTTTGTTTGTTCTTCTTTTTGTGGTTTCTTTAGGTATAAGGTTAGATTATTTGTTTGAGATTTTTTAGTTTCCTGAATTAGGCCTGTATCACTATAAGCTTACTGCTTAAAAATTGCTTTTGCAGCGTCTCATGGATTTTGGATCATTGTGTTTTCATTTTTATTTTTCTTCAGATGTTGTTTGATTTCCTCTTTGATTTCTTCAGTGACCCATTGGTTGTTTACTTAAATATTTTTTAAACTCCATGTGTTTGTTGTTTTTGCAGGTTTTTTTTCTTGTCTTTGATTTCTAGTCTCATATTGTCAAAGTTGAAAAAGATGTGTGAAATGATTTCATTTTTTTTAAATTTATTGAGAGTTGTTTCGAGGTCTAGCGAGTGTTTGATCTTGGAGAATGTTTTCTGTGCATTTGAAAAAATGTGTATTTTGTTCCTTTTCAGTGGAATTCTCTGTGTATATCTAATAATTGAATTTAACTTAATATGTCTTTTAAAACCAATGTTTCCTTTTGATTTTATGTTTGTTGTTGTTTGGTCTCTAAGTTGTGTCCGACTCTTTGTGACAACGTGGACTGCAGCACACCAGGCGCCTTTGTCCTTCACTGTCTCTCAGAGATTGTTCGGATTCATGCCCTCTGAGATGGTGATGCTATCTAATCATCTCATCTTCTGCTGCTTCCTCTCTTTTTCTTTTTCCTTCATTTTTTCTCAGCATCAGGGTCTTTTCCAGTGAGTTGGCTCTTCACATCAGGTGGCCAAAGTACCAGAGCTTCAGCTTCAGCATCAGTCCTTCCAATGAATATTCAGGACTGATCTCCTTTAGGATGGACTGGTTGGGTCTCCTTGCAGTCCAAGGGACTCTCAAGAGTCTTCTCCAACACCACAGTTCAAAAGCATCAATTCTTCAATGTTCAGCTTTCTTTATAGTCCAACTTTCACATCCATACATGACTACTGGAAAAATCATAGCCTTGACTTGATGGACCTTTGTTGGCAAAGTAATGTCTCTACTTTTTAATATGCTGTCTAGGTTGGTCATAGCTTTTCTTCCAAGGAGCAAATGTCTTTTAATTTCATGGCTGCAGTCACCATCTGCAGTGATTTTGGAGCCCAAGAAAATAAAGTGTGTCACTGTTTTCATTGTTTCCACATCTACTCGCCACGAAGTGATGGGACCAGATGCCATGATCTAGGTTTTTTGAATGTTGAGTTTTAAGTCAACTTTTTCACTCTCTTCTTTCACCCTCATCAAGAGACTTTAGTTCCTCTTCACTTTCTGCCATTACAATCGTTAAATCTCTATGGATTGATCTCTATCTTTATGTGTTATTCTTTGTCTCCTCTTACAGTGTTTGTTTTAAAGTCTGTTTTGTCTGAAATAAATGTTACTGTCCCAGGTTTCTTTTCGGTTCTCTTTGCATGGAATATGCTTTTCCATCCTCTCACTTTCAATCTGTGTGTATTTTAGGTCTGCATTATATATCTTTAGTTAACGTATGATAGATCTTGTTTTATTGTCCATTCAGACTCTTTCTGTCTCTGATTGAAGCATTTAGTCCACTTGCATTTAAAGTAATTATGGACAGGTATACATTTATTACCATTTGGTTGATTTATTTCTTGTGTTTTAGTTACATTTTGTTGTTTTACTTTCTTCTACTTTTGCTCCCTTTCCTTGTGATTGATGGCTATGTTTAGTGTTATGTTTGGATTGTTTTCTATTTTTGTGTCTTTTGCAGTTTTTGTTTTATAGTTACTGTGAAGTATGTGAGTATATTTATATTCATATGATTATTTTAAGCTGAAGTTCTCATAAATTCAAATGTATTTTAATAATTCTACATTTTTACTCCATTCCCCATGCTTTATTTATTTATTTTTTGATGTTTTATTTTATGCCCTTGGGTTGCTCTTTTTTAAATTTATTTTGTGTACCCTTTAATTTCTTACCATAGATATGGATAATTTTACTACTTTTCTCTTTTATTCTTTCTACTATCTTTGTTAAGTGGCCAATCTGTTACCTTTTCTGTATATTTGCCTTTATCAGTGAGATTTTTTTTCTGTCATAATTTCCATATTTCTAGTTGTAGATTTTTTTTTGTTTTTTTTTTTTGCTCAGAGAAGTTCTTTTTACCATTCCTTGAAAAACTAGTTTAATTGTGCTAAAGCTCTTTAATTTTTCTTGTCTTCAAAACTCTTTATTTGTCCTTCAAATCTGAATCACAATCCTGCTGGGTAGAATATTCTTGGTTTTAGGATTTTTGTTTTTTTCCTTTTATCACTTTGATCATTGGGCCGCTCCCTTCTAGTTTACACAGATTCTGCTGAAATGTCAGGCGATCATTTTATGATAGTTCTCTTACACATATATAAATAGTTGCTTTTCACTTGCTATTTTAAGATTATATTCTTGTCTTGAATATTTTCCATTTTAATTGCCATGCATCCTTGAATGGTTTTTTTTTGGAGGGTTCACCTTGTTTGGAACTCTCTGTGCTTCCTGAACTTGGATGTCTTTTTTTTCCTAGTTTAGGGAAGTTCTCTATCCATTTCTCTGTCTCTTTCTGGGGCCTCTGTAATATGAATGTTAATATGTTTGACGTTGTCCCAGAGGTCTCTTAAGCTACCCCCACTTAATTGTCTTTTCTTTTTTCTGTGTAGTTTGAGTGATTTTAACTGCACTCTTTTCCAGATTACTGACCCAGGCTTCTTATCATCTAATCTACTCTTGGTTCTTTCTAGTGCATTTTTATTTCAGTTACTGTATTTTTCAATTCTGTGTGATTCTACTTTCTATTTTCTCTTTGTGGAACTTCTCACTGTGTTCATCTGAACTTCTGAGTTCACTGAGCATCTTTATGGTCATTATCTAACGCTTTCTTCTCTGGTGGCTCAGATGCTAAAAAATCTGCCTACAGCGCAGGAGATGAGGTTTCAGTCCCCGGGTTGGGAAGATCCTCTGGAGAAGGGAACGGCAATCCACTCCAGTATTCTTGCCTGGAGAATTCCATGGACAGAGAAGCCTGGTGGGCTACAGTCCATGGGGTTGCAAAGAGTCAGACGTGACTGAGCAGCTAACACTTTCACTTTCATTTCTTGAACTCTTTATTGGGTAGACTGCTATCTCCACTTAATTTAGTTCTTTTTCAGAGGTCTTTTCCCATCCCTTGGTTTGGATCATATTCTTTTTCTGATCATTTTATGAATTATCTGTGTTTATTTCTCTGTATTTGGTAGGTTGGATATGTTTTTTGATCTTACAGAAGCAGCCTTAAGTAGATAATGTCTTATAGGACCCAGCAGCTTGCTTTATTGTGGTCACTAGAGCCGTATTCTCTAAGGGTATCCCTGCTGTTGTGTCAGGTCTGATGACTGGGGCTTCACTAGTGTGCTTGACTGACTCCCTGCCAAGCTGACTGCAAGCCCTTGCCTCATATGGTAGCTGTGGGCCCTCTGAAGAGTGAGAATGTGTCCCTGTGCAGATGGCTGTGCAGCCCACTTATCTGCAGGCTGGCGCTTGCCTGCTGGTGGGGAAGTCAGGGAAGCAGTGGCCAATGGAAGCCCGATGTGGCTGGCTTCGAGGGCCGTGGGTTGCAACCCCAGGCACTGGCCCACTGGAGGTGGGACTGGGCCCTTCTATGGCCTGCTGCACAGGCCACAGAACTGCCGTCTGTCCACTGGACGACAGTTAAGCCTCTAGCACTAATAGACTTCAGGAAGGATTTTTAAATCGTCCTTATGAGCATTAGTGTCATTGCAAACGCCTGTCACCAGATTCTTCATTCCCAGACGGAGTCCCAGTTGCTTCCTGCCTCTCCAGGAGGCTCCCCAAGATCAGCAAGTAGATCTGACCTGGGTTCCTTTAAACTACTGCCTCTGTGCTGGTACTTGGAGAATGTGAGATTTTTGTATACACATTAAAAACGGAGTCTCTGCCCTGGTTCCTTCCTCGTGTCTTTAGTTATGGAATACCTTTTCCACTAGTCCTTAGATTGTTCTCATTGATGCTTGCTCTGTATATGTGGGAGGAGGGGAGATCAGGGTTTCCTTTCTCCACCACCTTGGCCTCACCTGAAAATGTGTAATACCTCATCTTTTGGAGAATTTTCTAAAGCATTCATTATAGTTATCACAAAGCAAATATTTCCATTTTTCTCATCTATCATCAGTTTATACTTATTAAATTAAAAAAATTAAAACTTCTATGAAAAGTCCTGAAAACAAAGATAACTGACTTAATAAATATAAAATCGGGTGACAGGAACAATCTGTATACTAGTGTACTAGAGAGATGAGAGAAAGATAATTATGGTTAACTACTTATTTTATTTATATATATATTTCCTTGAGATTTAGTGAAACATGGATTTTTCTCACATAAAGTTTTTTTATGCCAAATATAAATATATTAAATTTTTAAAGTTCTCAAGCTTGATATTTTAGACTGGCAGCCTTATAAACATATGGATTGCAAACCTCAGCAATCAACCTTATGGACTCTTTTAAAAGATGTTATTGACCTTTTGCACTGAAAAAATTTTCCCTTAGTATTTGTTCTAAAACTTGCATGATTTTCATTATGTCCTAAGGTAATTTAGGGAATAATCAAAATTAACCATCATTTAAACCATCAAATTCACCTATTAAAACATTTTCCCTGATGGTGATTTAAATCCTCCTCAAAACTAGATTACTTTCAGGATTACTTTTTTTAAAAATTTTCTTTAGCTTTAAACCATGTAACTATAGAGATAATATCCATTTCATACAAGCATTGAGATGATTAATCAATGATTTCTAAATGTGTCACAGATAGAAATTGCAGACCTCAGTAATGAAAATTATAAATTATAATTGTTTTCACCCTTCACCTTTTGGAGACAAATCTGAAATACCAGATGGGTTAAGTTGGATGATTGATTAATAGAAATAGAAAATACATTTTCATAAAGCATCTATGAGCTGATTTTAAAGTGCTTAAAGAAAAAATATAGCTTTATTCATTTATAAGAAAACTTTATAGAGTGAGAGTATATTGTGATTTTGTAGCCAAAAGAGTGAAATTCAAGAAGAAACTCTTATTGTAAGATTTTTATTATTCAGTTGCATAACCTCTAAATCTAGGGGAGGAAAGATTATTTCAAGTAAGTTTGGCATTGTCTAGAAAATACTCTCTATAAGAATTTTCTCATAAGTGAGTAAACTTATGCTTTTTCTTTAAGTAGAACCAGAAGTTCAAAACTGGTCCTTTGACCCCATTGTAATAATAAGGAAGGTAAATAGGTCATCTAAACAAACCCGGTAGGGGTAAAATCCTTAAGGAAAAGTCCAACCTGAGTTGATACAAAACAGATACCAGGAGGATAGCATTCTAAAAGGAAGTCCAATTATTATTCAGAGGGCAAACTGTTGGAGGAATGGAACTTTTAAAATCTGTTATCAGGATTACTGAATATCGAAGGCCTATATACACTATTTACATCTCTTAAGAGAGACTGGGGAGAGGATTTTGAAACTACTTTCCAGGAATGTAGTTCCTTGTGTTGTGTATACTGTTGGCACTTAAAACAAGTCTAAGTAAATCCTGCAAGAGTTCCACTAATAAATTGTGAGATTGAATGCTATGTAGAGCTACAATTTATAGATGAAGGGATACCATGTACTCATGATATTTGCACACATGATGTTTTATGTGCATTTGTCTCCTCATGTTCTTAAGATTTTTGTGTGCCTAGACGTCATTACCCCTCACCATGAAAAGCACCCTGTTTTGTGCAAAATAGACAGTCAATTAATAGTTAAGATGCTTTTTTTGAGGTCCAAGAAATTGCAAAGTTTTGGATTTTTTAAAAAAAGATATTTATCATGGTAACCACCTTTAATTTTTTATTGTTGTTATGGGTAAACAAATCAGAAAGAAAAACGAGCAAAGTTGACTCAATTTTGAAAATTTGGAAGAACTTTAGTTAGTTAAGCAAGGTAGCCTCTCATCAAATATCTTTTATACAGTATCTGCAGTTTTAAAATTCAAATTTGGTGAATGTGTGGACCTAGATACAGAAAAGTTTGATTTGCTTTTCTTGGTACTGTGAAACCAACTGTTGGCATTTCTGTTGATCACCACCACGACAGTGAGAGCTCAGGGGAGAAGAAGGCTGTTGTACAGCTGAAGGAGGCATGTTCGATGCGGAGGAAATGTGCTGGGGTGAGACACGGCCCAGAGGAACTAGAAGCTAAAGAAATGACTGATGTTGGTGCTGTAGTCACAAACATATGCTTGGAAGCAATAGTGACAGGCAGCAGTGGCTTGAGAATTGGTACCGTGTGTGTGTGTGTGTGTGTGTGTGCGCGTGTGTGTGCGTGTGTGCGCTGAGCTATTCAGTCATGCCCGATTCTCTGCAATCCCATGGAGTATAACCCGCCAGGCTCCTCTGTCCGTAGAATTCTCCAAGCAAGAATACTGGAGTGGATTGCCATTTCCTATTCCAGGGGATCTTCCTGACCCAGGGATTGAACGCTTGCTCCTGCATCTCATGAATTTGCAGGAAGATTCTTTACCGCTGAGCCACCAGGGAAGCTCTTGTATCTTATAGGCAAAGTCTGAAGCATGTTGGCAGCAGTGGCAGAAGTTCTAGGAGATGAGGTCAGGGGGAGTGAAAGACTGGTGAATTAGGAGGAAAAGTGGCATAGAGAAAAGACAAGGAAGGCTGGTTTGGGATAATCTTATCTCACACATGTGTTGCTTCTACCTTAGACTATGTCATGAAGACTCCAGCATTATTTTCATCACTGGAAATGACTCTAGACAAGAGAGTATGATCGGGGTCCATAAATTAACTGAAACACATTTTAATGAATAACCACTTCAATTGTTTCTGCTGACTTCCTTATGTAGGAACAACGACTATTACACAATTCAAACTATTTTCATTGTTTCTAGCCATCCTTTCTCCCGGCCTCTCTTCATGCCCCACCACCCTTTCCCATTACTAAGGTTGTTGGTCCCTGTGTCAGAAGGCTTAAAAAAACATTCTTCTGTTTCACGTCTGAATCTGAAAAATATTAGATGGAAAGCTGACTTCTGCTTGAAATCTGAATTTTTTTCTTCTTTGGCCACAGTTTGAGGCATTGTCAGCTACACGTGAAGAGATAAAAGACTTTCCCCCAACTCCAGTTAAAGAAGTGGAGAAAGGAAGCCTTATTGAATACAGATCATTCATTCAAATACTTTTTGTGAGCGCTTAGATAATCCAGGGCCAGTGAATGTAAGAATTTGCAAGATTTCTCTCAATCTGACTTCTTGTTTTTGGATATCTTCTATTTCTTTCTATTAATTAGTAAGAAAGGTCCCTTTACAATGAGAGAAAGCTTGCACAGAAAGTGCAGGTAACTGAGGAGACTCCGCGTGTAGTCCTCCTCTGCAGCTCTTCTGGAGTCATGCTGTTACAGAAACCGGAATTCGAGAAACCAAGCATCACTCTTGGAGAGTTGGAGAGCTCAGGTTTACTACGCCAGTGGGCCCAGAGGAGTTAACACTCCAAGCTCTGAGCTCCAAACAAAGGGATTACAGAGTTTTCATAGACAGACTGTAGTGGGCAAAACTAGGTGTTAATAGGCTGGTTTAAACTAAGGGGTTTCACGCACATGGGAACAGCAGTCAAGATGGGGAGGGGGATGCCTGGCCTGGACAGGCTTGATGAAGCAGGTTTGCAGGGGCCGGGTGATTGCAAAGAGCAGGACAAGGGTGAGTGAGATAAACTCCAGTTCCTAGTATTGCAAGTCCCCACTTTCTGAGACAACGTGACCTACATGATCTAGACTTTGCAAGGGGCCAGCCGAGTTACAGAGGCAGAAGGAGAAGGTGGTTATGTAAAATGTTAACTTTTCCTCTTCATTGCTTCCTCTCTCTTTGCTTGGAACATGCTCTGACTCAGTGCCCTGGAAAAGTGGTCTATTGGCATCGCAGGAATACACTGTTTTACTAAAAGGTAAAGAAAGATGCAAAATGTGCATTGGAGACCCTTTATAATTATCTATCACCATTCAAGATACACTTTGTAAAGTTATTAATGACCTCAATTTATTTTTTATTTCTCTAAAGAAACTTTTTGTCAAACAGGAAATGAGAGAAATAGATTGCAAAGATTACTCATGCTTTCCTTCCCTGTGTGACGAGTACAGGAACTTCTGGAAAAGCAATGTTCATCTATCAGGGAGGCTAAAATGTCTCTGCTGTGTGTTCCATCCAAACCTGCATCACAAAAATTAGTGCAACTTTTAAGGAATGTTTCAGATCCAAAAGTCCAAAGAAATTCACAAAGTAATTACGTTTGCTACTTCTTCTTCCTTGGTTTCTCTCCAAGGTATTTCCCTCCAAGAATGTGTTTCTTTTCTGCCCTGTTTTCTTTCACCAACAGTCAATTTTTATTTCTGGAATCCTGCTTTTGATCACTATTATGAGGCTTGTACATTTAGAAAGCTATTGTTACGTTTTCTGAAGCCAGTTAGATAGTCTTCTGGCATAACGTAATTATAGTCTTAAGATTTCACATTGCTTAATGCCCCTCTTCACCAGTCAACTGTAAACTAGATTTGTTTTCACATAGTGCCTTGTGTGAAGGCAATGGTTATAAATCTTTTGGTAAATGGATGACAGTATTATTTGCCAGAATTCTGGACACATTCATTGGATATGAACAATTTTAAACTCTTTCGATTGAGGAATCCATGTGTAACAATATGATTTTTACCCATAGAGCTACAATAAATAAGTATTTATTGATGATGTTGTTGATGACACAGTTATCAGAATAAAGAATGAAGACCCACAGACCTCCCTGCAAGAGAAGAATGGATAATAAGCTTCTGTTTTCTATTGAGTTACATATTATACAAGCACAGGACAAGTATTTGTATGAATAGGAGAACCTTTTTTCTTGTTTAGACAAGATAAGATATGCTTCATGGTGGAAACATCATCACGGCTTTAGGCAGGGTGCTTAATTTCCTTGTTTTGTAGTCTCAAGTGAATGGCATATATTTCTAATGGACATAGTTTCTTTTTATTTCACTTGCATTTCCAAAGTGCTTCTTCTCTTCAGGAGCTCAGATTGATTCATCTGTGTATCCTATCGTATCTTCCACCGTGCTTATATGCCTCTGTTTTATGTTTGTGTTTGTTCACTTGTTGCTTTGTTTTATCCATCTCAACACTGGAAGAATGCTTTATCTCCAACCCATGCTGTTTATTAATAGGCTGGTGGGTGAACTTAGGATTTCATATGTTTATTGTTATATGAAATAAGGATGACTTTTGTTGTTATTGTTCAGCTTATGTAATTTGCTGTGCTGAGAGTAAGAATCTTTTTGTTTACAGATTTCAAGTTTTGTGAGTTTATCCATTAAGCATGTTTGGAACAAGTAATGGGTATTGAAATGTGATTTGTGCATCCTTTATACTCTGTTCATTTTGAGATAAGTCAAGATTTTATTTTCTCATTTTATGAGCAAGATAAAAATCTGATTTGCACAAACAGACAAAAAAAATTACACATGGCATTCTTTCTGTTACATCATTGTTTACACCTTTATATTGTAACTTTCCAAACAGTTCTTATATAAGATTTTGGAGCAACTAGCCTACAAAAGCATGCTCAGAATTGTGTGTTGCTGTGATGTAAAACAGTGCAAGGCCCATGATGTCAATGTCACACTGGATTTTTTTATTCCTTAGTGCCAACAGATAGTGTGGTGCAAGCTCAAGGAGTGTTTGGTGAAAAAAATTATGCAACCTAGAATGAATGATTCTGTAGGGAAATGCGTTCTAGTTCACAGTCCTGAGATTCTTTTCATCTGTATTTGCACATATATATGAGGTTTCTTTAGGAATGAGAAAATCATAGCTATTTTGCTGCTGCTGCTAGGTGAATGTATAATTTCCTTAATTTTTCATTTTTATGATATCAACTTTATCTCCTTTATAGGATGAGGAAAATGAGGGAGGAAAGGATATTCAGAATCTTTAAAGGCAGAAGGATTTTCTCCATCTGAGATAATGTAAGTGTGACTCTGTTTGAAGTTAGGTAAGAGATAAGTACATTTTTATATGTTCTGGTCTTGTGAAGCCACTATTTCAATTAATCTAAAACTGATTGTGCCATATTGACTTATAAAAACGACTTAGCAACTTGTATTTTTTCCAATAACTAGATTATAAAATGAAATAAAATGCATATTTTATCAATTAAGCAAAACCACAATAATTTATAACAATGTTTTTTCTTAATAGAAACAGTCTAGGTTTATCACTTTAAAACACCAATGAAAATAGAAATGTAAGATATGGCAGACCAGAGGCCAATACAGCCACTATGTTATCTATTAACGCAATTTCAGGGCAACTGGCACCATGGTATCTGTTTCCCCAGACAGCAATATTACTATTTAATCTGTTATTATAAATTTAATAGTAAACATTAATAGTTTATGCCACTTGATTAAAATGGAAATCACCCCAAATCTTCAGGGATTGTCACCCATTCCTTGTTTATAGATGCATGAAACTAGAGCATTTTCCTTTTAATACAAGAACAGTGGCTTTTCTTAGAAGTCACACCCCTGACCCAGAGAGTGTTTGTGCATAGCTGTCAGGATGGGATCGGTTGAAAAGAGGCAGCAGGAAAAAGTGCCTTCCTATCATTCATTGGTGTCAATAATTACCTGCTTGTCATGCAGAGGTGAGGATAATGAAGGTAGAAAAGGCAAGAGGATGGAAGGGGCAGAATGTTCCTGGTGGTTTTAAAATCCAAGCATCACTATTTTCTTGACTACAATAAAATACATGTTTATGTAATTTATACGCATGCATAAACAAGAATGAAAAGTTAAAAGGGAACAAAAATACATTGATTATTGGCTATTTTGACAACAGAATAAACTGTTCTTAGGGTCATAATATCACTCCATCTCCATGTAGTCCCCAGCTTTGAAAGGTATGTTTCTCAGTGAACAGATCTTTGGCAGAAACGTGAGGTCCTGTGGCATCCCCTCAAAGGGTTCTACTGGGGGCACATATCAGGGATTCTGTTTCCAGCCAGCCTTAGACATAGCTCATCTTCATATTCATCAGTTGAGAAATGAGTTTGGTAGGTAGCTTAATTATGGTAACACAGAGTCCGTTAACAATAAAACACCAAAATAAGTCTAAGACAACAAAAGAATATCTCAGATATTTAGAAACTTGTTTATTTAATGACTTGTATAAATGTACTTTTATGCTGTGTTCCATATATGAAGGAAGAAAGAAAGGATCCCTCTCATATGACAGCTTTCTTTATAGTGGGATTTATATTTATTGGGGCTTTCCTGGTGGCTCAGATGGTAAAGAAACTGTCTGCAATGAGGGAGACCTGGGTTCGTTCCCTGGGTCAGGAAAATCCCCTGGAGAAGGGGAAGAATTATTGCCTGGAGAATTCCATGGACAGAGGAGACTGGCGGGCTACAGTCCATGGGGTTGCAAAGAGCTGGACATGATTGAGCGACTAACACTTTTTACTATCCTTTCATTGACTGTGTCAGTGATATCTTTTCTGCTATGAACAGCAGTTCTTCCTGCATTGAGAAAGAAGCTAAAAGGAAGAACAGAGGTAGGGAGGGAGGTCAGCACAGAGGTCAGCCGCTGGGCCCACTCCCCTCTGGGGCTACTTTCCTCAGCTTTTTTTTGGTAAACATTGGTTTCATTTTTCACTATGTGCTCCCTTTTCTAACCCCCTTCATTTTGGTTTCTACCGTGTTGTATTGCCATGTAATTTCCTGCCAATGGGTGCCACAATAAACTTACAAAGTGACATTTCGAATTTACAGTCTAGGTAGGAAACAGGCTCAGGGGAGTTTACACTCACCTTGTTTGTCAGTGATAGGCTGAGACCAAAACTGAGGTTTTCAAGGCTAAAAGTGTGTATTTCAAAATCTCACTTCAGTGTCTTCCTTTGTCTTCACTCATTGGTCTGGCAACAAAGCCTTCCATACCCCTTTCCAAACCTCTGTTTTAATCTTTCTCTCTCAGAAATGCTTTACGAAGATCCCTGGCATAGCCACATTAGTTAGATCACAATTTTAAAATTGTTGGGCACCACTTAGTGGATGGGGTACTCACTTGTTGTTCTTGTTGTTGAATCGCTAAGTCGTGTCTGACTCTTTGCGATCCATGGACTATAGCCCATCAGGTTCCTCTTTCCGTGGCATTTTCCAGGCAAAAATATTGGAGTGCGTTGCCATTTCCTACTCCAGAGGATCTTCTCAACCCAGAGATCAAACCCATGTTTCTTATGTCTCCTGCATAGACAGATGGATTCTTTACCACTACACCACTTGGGAAGCCCTGGGTGCTCACTAAGCCTCAATATTTCATTTAACATTGTCAACTTGATATCTGTGTAGAATATGCAGATACTAAAACCTCAGGATGCTCAAGTCCTTTGTATAACATGGTGTGTGCTGTGTGCTTAGTCGCTTCAGTTGTGTCTGACTCTTTGCAACCCATGAACTATGGCCCCCAGGCTCCTCTGTCCAAGGGATTCTCCAGGCAAGAATACTGGAGTGGGTTGCCCTGGTATTTGCAAGTAACTGACAAACATCCTCCCATTTACTTTGAATCATTTCTAAATTACTTACAATACCTAATTTAATGTAAATACTATGTAAATGCAACATAAATCCTATGTAAATAGTTTCTGGTGCATGCAAATTCAAGTTTTGCCTTTTTGGAACTTTCCAGAATTTTTTTTTTAATTTGAATATTTTCTATCTAAAGTTGGTCGAATCCACAGATACTAAACCGTGGGTGCAGAGGGCTAATTGTACATTTAATTTTGGCAACAATTAGAGAGATCAGAACCAGGCTGAAACCTGTGGGTGTTTCAGGAAGGCTAATTTGCATCCCCCCCCCCAAACAGCATTCTTCAAATATTTGTTTAGCATTTGACTAGCTGGGCCAATGACCCCAGATAAGGAATAAGCACAGAAGTGATACCCCCTAAGGTGACCACAGGAGCACAGTCCACTTCGAAAATAAAAGCTCTGCATTTTCTCCTCTTCATAACAGTCAAGTTATGTCAATGGCCTTAGCAAGGATGGGGTGGGAAGTTGCTGCATGCTCACCATGCCCCTTCCCAATCCAAATGGCTAATTAAAGTGCTCCTTCTCACCATATGCAGTGCTCTTTTTTTCCAAAAGTTTCTAGAAATGTAGCTGTCTTCATCTCCGATATAGGGAATATTCTCAAGCCCTAACTGACTGGCACTCTGAATGTCTGGCCCGGATGACCTTGCTTTAAATTCTCACTGGTAACAGCAGTATTGGGCTTCCCCAGAGGCTCAGCAGTGAAGAATCTGCCTGCAAGGCAGGAGACATGAGTTTGATCCCTGGGTCAAGAACATCCTCTGGAGAATGAATTGGCAACCCACTCCAGTATTCTTGCCTGGGAAATCCCATGAATAGAGGAGTCTGGTAGGCTACAGTTCCTGGGGTCCCAAAAGAGTCAGACAAAACTGAGTGATTAAACAACTAGAACAACAACAGCATTATCATTTCCATTTAATGAAAATATACCAGCATTCAACTCTCACACCCATACATGACTACTGGAAAAACCATAGCTTTGACTAGACGGACATTTATGCGCAAAGTAATGTCTCTGCTTTTTAATATGCTGTCTAGATTGGTCAGAGCTTTTCTTCCAAGAAGTGTCTTTTAATTTTATGGCTGCAGTCACCATCTGCAGTGATTTTGGAGCCCAAGAAAAGAAAGTCTGTCACTGTTTTCATTGTTTCCCCATCTATTTGCCATGAAGTGATGGGACTGGATGCCATGATCTTAGTTTCCTGAATGTTGAATTTTAAGCCAACTTTTTCACTCTCCTCTTTCACTTTCATCAAGAGCCTCCTTAGTTCTTCTTTGTTTTCTGCCATAAGAGTGGTGCCATCTGCATATCTGAGGTTATTGATATTTCTCCTGGCAATCTTGCTTCCAGCCTGTGCTTCATCCAGCCCAACATTTCTCATGATATACTCTGTATATAAGTTAAATAAGCAGGGTGACAATATACAGCCTTGACATACTCCTTTCCCGATTTGGAACCAGTCTGTTGTTCCATGTCCAGTTCTAACTATTGCTTCTTGACCTGCATACAGGTTTCTCAGGAGGGAGGTCAGATGGTATTCCCATCTCTTTCAGAATTTTCCACAGTTTGTTGTGATCCACACAGTCAAAGGCTTTGGCATAGTCAAAAAAGCAGAAAGCTGAGTGCTGAAGAATTGGTGCTTTTGAACTGTGGTGTTGGAGAAGACTCTTGAGAGTCCCTTGGACTGCAAGGAGATCCAACCAGTCCATCCTAAAGGAAATCCATCCTGAATTTTCATTGGAAGGACTGATGCTGAAGCTGAAACTCAATACTTTGGCCACTTGATGCGAAGAACTGACTCTTTGGAAAAGACCCTGATGCTGGGAAAGATTGAGGGCAGGGTGGGGATGGGAAAGATTGAGGGCAAGCGGAGAAGGGGACGATAGAGGATGAGATGATTGGAGGGCATCACCGACTTAATGGACATGAGTTTGAGCAGCTCCAGGAGTTGGTGATGGACAGGGAAGCCTGGCGTGCTGCAGTCCATGGGGTCACAAAGAGTCAGACACGACTGAGTGACTGAACTGAACTGAACTACTAGCATTCAAACCCTGGTGGGACTTCAAACCCCGTGCTCTTTGTGAGGCAATATACCAACTTTTCCACCCTCTTTGCTACCTCGAAGTCCTTACTCTCACCATTTGGCCTACCTGGAATGACTTTTTCCTTGTTGCTTGACTGGCTCCGTTAACTCTGGCTACTCTTGCCTACTTGAATATCATTCCAGTTTTGACTGTTGTGATATAATTCTAAGCTAGTTTTATTCACGTCACTAAGACTCTCCTCTCTGGTCTTAATTCCTGGTTCCATATTTTCAGTGTTTCTTTTTCATCCATCCATTTTTGTGGAAGAAATTATCTTAGGGATTAAATGGGAATAAATTGTTCCCTTTCCACCTCTTCTCTTCACTGTGTTCTCAGGAACTCAGTCTTCCCTCCCTGCCATGGTCTCTAAGGCTTTTACTTACCTCAGTAGGATTTCCTCAAAGACGGAATTCTGCATTTCCAGTTTCTAGTGGGCACTTCCACTTAAACACCTACCAACACATCATTGATTTTTTTTAAATCAAATTTGCCTCTGCCCTCTCCCTTGTGAAGCCAGATCCCTCTCTATCCATCTTACAGCTCCTGTATAAACCATTTCTGTGACTGCCACTTCCCTTGCCTTGCTTTAAATCATGGCTGCTTTATTTCTGTTTATTTCTGCTTCCGTAAACCGCATCTCTCACCTCTTAATGCCAAAACCTTTGAGAGGTTCTAACTGATCTCTCTGCCTCCATTCCCTTTTCCACCAGCACATTTTCTATGTTCCCATGGGACTTGCCTTCTGAAAATCGAATCAGTGTCTATTGCCCATCTGTTTACAAAACCCCAGTATCTTCCTTTTATAGGATATCAAGATCCATACCCCTTTGGGCCTCCAAGTAGGCTCAAATTTGCTTCACCTTTGTCTTCATTTTGTTCTCTCAAGAACATGTTGCTTCACTTTGTTCATTGATGCCCAACAGTCTTGCTCTTGGCGTCTCCCACTGGCCCAGGATCTCTCTTTCCCTTTGTCTGCCAAACACTAGTCATTTTCAAGACCAAGATTCTATAGTGTTTCTTTCATGGATTCTTCTCAGGCAACCCCACTGAGAAAGGATCTCAGTTTCTGGGCAACTCCAGCTTCAGCCAGATGTGTAGCCAGTAAATTCAACCTCCGCTTAGTCATTTCTAGCTGCCTGCAGGTCAATATCTTTCACAGTGGCAGGCAGAATTGATCAGGGAAGTGTCTCCATCTATCATGAAGACAGCCAAAATGACTCGACCATTCACCACCAGTTATGATCCAGTCACTTTGATAGTGAAGACGACCTCTGTCACACTGATTTCCTTTTAGCGTCTGCATCCAGCTACAACCTTTAAGAGGGGGAAGAAAAGACAAATTGCAACTACTGTTCCGCTTCATATTTTATGTTTTAAACTGTGTCACATACATTTGGGGGCATAATTATAAGTCACTAAATTTTATTGGAGTAAAGAGAGAACTTTACAGTTTTAAATAGATGAATTTATTTTTGGTTGCTGAATCAAGTGTGATTTAAAGTTTCAGGATGTTTACATTTTATTAGTAACAAATTGATAGCACATGCGTTTCTTTCCTATTCTTACAAAGTCAGCAGCCCTACTTTCACTCTATTATCAGAGGAGTTTTTTGATATATGTATAAGCAAATATTTTCTTATAGTGCAGCAGAACTGGGATGCTCAAATGTTTTAACAAATCAGGTTTTCCAGTTAATTTGGGTTTATTCAGACCCAAGATACTGAATATCTTTGATTACTCAGGGGTATTTCTAGATATGAGACATCCTAAGATTGTATTTCAGCACATTCATCTGTATATCATGAAGTTTTTATAAGCATAAACTTTTTTTGCAGTTTCACAGAGCTGATACTCTCAATTTAAAATTGGCAAACTTGTTTGTCACCAGTTTATCAATTTTTTAAGTGAAAATACAATACAAAATAAGTGAGTAGCTAAACTTTACTGAATCCCTAGTACATTATAGAGTTGCATATTTTTTGAATAAAGGTACAAGATACTCGTTTGAATTTCAGATAATACTGAATGTTTTTTAGTATATATGTGTGTGTGTCAAAATATTTGAGGTGTATTTTTACGAAAAAGTTCTCACTGCTTACCTGAAATGTAATTGGATGTTCCAGTTACATTTTATGCAGCAATCCTAAATATATGGATCACATCATTTTCTATAAGTTTATGAGTTAGTTGTCATAATTAAGTCCATTTCACAGACAGAAAGACTGAAGCTTGGAGAGTTTAAAGAAATTAATGCCGAAGTTGTAAGCTAGTAAGTGAAAGACGTATTTGTTTCCAGATGTGCTTAATTTCAGAGCTGAGGTTCTTCCTCTTATTTCCTTACGTTACATTCCTAGAACTGGAATTTCTGGGTAAGAAGTTAAAGATAATTTAAAGGCTTTTAATTATTATTAACTTGCCGTCCAGAATATGAATAAATTTACACTCCCACCAAGTTCTGCTTCCCTAAACCCTCACCAACATTGACATGATATTCAAAAATCCTTTCTAGTTTAATTAATAAACCATAAAATAACATATTTGTTTATTTAATTTTACTGAAGTTATATAATTATTTGTATTCTTTTGTGAGGTAAGTTTCTTTAAGGTTGAACATTTGAAAGTCATCACGGTAGTTTCTGCAGCTTGATTCTTAAACTTGAGTGTTCAGGGATCTCCTGGAGTGCTTGTTAAGATACGTATTTCTGGTTACCACTTTCAGAATTTCTGATTAAGTCTTAGGTGAGGCTGGATAATATTCCACTTCTAACAAGTTGCCAGATATTGTCGATGTTGCTATTCTGGAAGCCATGCTTTGATCATTATTGATCTGTAGGAAGGTTCAAGCTCATTAGTATAAAAAAATGGCTACGTTTACCATTCTCTGTTTAGCATAATTGTTACTGATCTCCAAGTTATAACTCAATGCCTTGCAAGAGGATCCCTTTAATAAAAGTCAAGCATGAAGTCTGATAAAGGACACATTACTTTGATCAGTTTAAAGTAATGCAATAAAATAATTTTTCAATGAATTTGCCAATGATAAAAACATAAAAGCATCAGTTCTTTAGTCTGTGAAGGGAACTTTAATGCTTCTCTTTCTGCTGCATATAAAAAGAAATTCTGAGTCTATTAATATGACACATCTCACCCTGAGTTATTTACAGCAGCTTCCCCCCACACACAAAGCAAAACAATTTGTATGTACTTAATTGAGTATGTGTGTGTGTGTTGGGGGTGCATCCCTGGTAGCTCAGCTGGTAAAGAATCTGCCTGCAATGCAGGAGACCCCAGTTCAATTCCTGGTTTGGAAGGATCCACTGGTGTGTGTGTGTGTGTGTGTGTATGTGTGTGTGTGAGTCACTCAGTTGTCTCTGTTTGCGACCCCATGGTCTGTAGCCCTCCAGGCTCCTCTGTCCATGTAATTCTTCAGGCAAGAATACCAGAGTGAGTTGCCATGCCCTCCTCCAGGGGATCTTCCTGATCCAGGGATCGAACCCCCATCTCATATTTCCTGCGTTGGCAGATGAGTTCTTTACCACTAGCACCATTTGGGAAGTCCTAATTGACTATAGCAGTCCCCTAAATATTCATAAGTAAGTAGTCTGTGCGATGGAGTCCTTGACTTTCAAGGACTCCAGACTGTGGAAATGTGCCTTTGCAAGCACTGTGGGCAGGGGCCGTGTTTTTCACGTTCATTACTGTGTCCTCAGCACCTAGTACTGTGCTGACATGGTGTCAGTAGGCAGTGCATGGACACTGGGTGAATAAAGGAGAGAGTTCCAAGTTCCCTATCACTGTTGCTCAGGATGACTCCAGATTTTACTTATTTCATAAGGGATATTGGGAAGAAAAAATGATAAAGTGGTAAGTGCCAAGCATAAGAGATGTAACCAGTCTTGGGAACACAGAGTGAAGGAAGGACTTGATACCTTTGTAGGATAAGATAAAGTAAGTAAAAAACTTCATAATGCCTGACTTGCAACTGGGGGCCTAAGAAGAGATTACTTCTTAGGAAAGTGAGTCTTCAAAAGAAGGGGTAGGAATAGGTTAAGAAGTTTTGCTATACATTTTAAGTCAAAATAGCACAGCTTTTGTTCACGAGTAGTTATAACATAAAGACCCATATAATATGACTCTGTGTTCATTTCTAAGCCACTGAGCCCTACCTTGGATGGCAAACTACTGAGATATTATTTCAGCAGAGAAACATGGTCAATATTATCTAAAATGAAGGGAACTCCGCTACTTTCTTCTGCTTAGCACCTTATGTGCACGTATGACCCCTGGCTGATTCCGATAAAAAAGAGGTTTACATTAGTACCCTACAGAGAGCACTAATGTGCCCCTAATTGTTTTGCACATTGTAGAAAAAGTGATAAACTCTTATATTAGCCAGACAAAAATAAAAAAAAATCCCTTTAAAACTCGTCATAACATTATCATTCTGTTCTTCCTGTTTCACTTGAGGTCTATGCCCCAGCCTTAAAGCCTTTGTGATTGCCCATTACTGATAAATTCCTCAATATGGGACATTGTCCCTGACTTTCTGTTAGCTTCACTTCACATCCCATTTTACTATAACTCCGGTCCTACTGCATGTCTTGTACTTCCTCAGGCACACTATGCTTTTTCAAGGGAATTAAGACTTTTGCACATGCTGTTCCGTACTTCTGTCAATCATCCACCTCCACATTCATCTACCCTGTCAATTCTTTACTTGCTTAGCTTGTTTTCCTTATCTCATCTTATCTCACCCCTGTGTTAAAAGTATTACCCTCCCAGTTCACCAGTGACCCGTGCTCATTTGCATCATAACACTAATTGTATGATATTATTGTGTTAGACATATTTGTTTCCTACTTTACTTTTAGCCCTGGAAGTTTCCTGAACTCAATGACAGTGTTTCAGCCATCATTATTCATTGGATTGTAGACATTCAATAAGCATTATAGATGTACACTACATCACAGTTGAATGGATACACAAATGAATGAAGCCGGCAGAGCTAAGAAGCCAGGTCCATTTCAAGAAGTGGTTTGGAAGGAAAAATATTCACAGGCAAAATTGGCAAGGTGGACAAGACCAGAATGTCTTCTTTGTTATCATTAACCTGATACAGCTGTCAAAAATAAGCTGTTTGAAATTTCCACTTAGAGGTAAACATCCTTAGTTGCAAAAAATAAAGCCTAGTCTATCTCACTTAAAGGGAAGGGAACTTTATAAAAGATATTAAGAAGTATCCAGGTCATTCCTGGTGGTTCAGTGATGAAGAATTTACTTGGCAATGCAAGGTACACAGGTTTGATCCTTAGTCCAGGAACATTCCACATATGGTGAGGCATCTAAGCCCATGAGCCACAGTTACTGAGCCCATGCTCCCAGGAGCCTGTGCTCTGTGAGAAGGGAAGCCACCGCAGTGAGAAGCCCCTGCACCCTAACTAGAGGTAGCCCCTGCTACCTGCAACTAGAGAAAGCCAATGAGCAGCAGCAAAGACCCAGTGAAGCCAAAAATAAATGAGTACATTTTAAAAAGAACTTTGATTCCAATAAAAATTTGCTTTAAAAAAAAAAAAAAGAAGTATAAACATTGTTCAAGAGGACAAGGAGTTAAGCTCTCACTGGGCAGCCAGGAACTAAATTCATATTATAGATCCACAATGTGGACAGACTATTTACAGACTGAGCCACCAGGGAAGCCTTTATTATGGATCAGGTGCCTGTAAAGGAAACTCTACAGCCATAGCCCCCAGGCACAGATGGCTTCCGCTGGGGCCTCTGAATCTGAGAGTATCTGCTTAGACATCTATTGCTGCTGCCTCTGAGAATTGACTCTTTCTGCTCTTTGCCGCCTTTGTATAATTCTACCCTCTTCGCATCATCGTCTTCCTGTAAGAAATCTCGGGAGTGTGTTTCTGAGTAGCCCATCTGCAGAACCTGAATACCTGTGTCCCAGCTGCAAGACTGGCTTGCAAAAGACTCTTCTGCCTGGGGAAATAAGACTCATTGGTAGAAAGCTAGGAAATTTAGAAGGGAGGTTCAGGGGGTTTGGATAAGACGGATGTCCACTCTACCACCTTGAGAAAATGCATGGGAGCTAGAGGTTGAATCAAGCAGCTCTTGAAATTCCTTTGCTGATTGGGCTCTGTTACATCCATTAGTTTTTCTTGCTGCCACTGATACATGCTAAAATGCCTTTGAGTTTGGGGTAGAGAGTTTAGTTGCACAGACTATGGCACATTTTTATGTCTCTGAACATCTCCGTGATAATATTCTTTTCTCCACTGTTCTTTGGAACACATACCAGTACATACTTAGCTCATTCTGTGATTTTTTGGAATGCCCCGACAACCCAAAGTTTTTTTGCTTTGATTCAGTCTGAATAAGTGTTACTGACATTTTAAAAGTGAACAAGTTGACACTGAAATTACATCAAATGATGGCAAATAGCAGAAGTTCACGTTTGGTCATCCCAAGCACTTGATGGCTATGTCTGAACCCGAGGTCTTAAGGGGATAAAAAGGCCCAAATTAAGGGTTGACACAGGAAAAGAAGCATTTGGTGGTAATTTTAGCCTTCAGAGCCTCTCAAGAGTCATGCTGATGCCCACTTAAAATGTGAAATTAGAAAATAAAGAAGAAAATTCCACTAGCTTTGATTTTTGCTTAGCTTTCTTTGGGGAGTTTTGTGTGTCTCAGAGTCAGTTGAGTCTCATGATACCCGTTGAAGTTGTCAATAAACATTTGCTTTAAACACACACACCATCCCCCAAACCCTTTCTCCCTATGCGTAATTATTCTGATAAAGTTATAAATGTGGATAGAAATTATTTGGCCACACTCTTCTGTTTTAGTAGCTGAACTAAGGCTAATGAATAGGGTGGAGAGAAAAAAACAAGAAGTCTTTCTTAAATCTCTCAGAAGAAGCAGATCTTTGAATTCACTGTCTCTAACACATCTTCCCTTACAGATTTATATTCACTGTCTCTGCTTTATTGTTGCCTACTCGTTGATCTCAGGAGTGCTCTCAGACAAGTCACAAGAACATCAAGTACTGTGTTTTTTAAGACTCAGATCACTTAACCTTGCAAGATTTAATCCATGGACCACTTTCCCTTTTTGCCTCTCTTTTACCCCAAATTCTATGACAAGGTAAGCTCCTGTTTGCTTGCCTATATTTCCAATTATATCCCTGACTCTGCTTCCTTCCTTTGTTTGCAAAAGTGGATATTTCTAGAGCCCTATCCCTGGTTCTTTCCCCAGCTTTCTGTACCCACTGAAGATTAGCCATGGGGCCCTCTTCAAATCTTCAACATCATATCTATTTAGATGATTTCCCAAATGTATGCCATATCATAACTGATTATGGGCTTCCCTGATAGCTCAGTTGGTAAAGAATCCACCTGCAATGCAGGAGATCTGGGTTTGATCCCTGGGTTGGGAAGATCCCCTGGAGAAGGGAAAGGTTACCCACCCCAGTATTCTGGCCTGGAGAATTCCACAGTCCGTGGGGTCGCAAAGAGTCGGACACGACTGAGCGACTTTCACTTCACGTAGCTGATCCTGGTTGTTTGCGATTCAGGAGACGTGTCTGGGCCGAGTGGCTATGTCCCTACTCTAACCCGTGTTAGCTGCAGACCTTGGGAGGTTACTTGACCTCCCTGGGCCTCAGCTCCTCACCTGTAACATGGGAATAAACACAGTAAACCTGCCCTATTGGACTGTGTATCAACTCAAATGGCTTAATATGCATAAAGAATTGTACTTCTCCCCCATGTCAAAATCTAATGCAAGAAAAGAGAGAGGGACTCTGGTCTACTCTGTTCTTTGTGGACCCAAGCACCTCCCACCTTGTCCTCTCAAAGTGGCCAGATGATGACTAGGAAGGACAGCAGAGGAGTTAAGGAGCCGGATGTCCAAGTGGAGGACCTTACTCTAACCCCATTCCTCTGGGCAGATTTTAGCCCCATGACTGCTTCTGTCTGGAAAGAAATGTAACGTAGCAGTGTACATCGGAGGGAGCGGAGAGTTGGTGAGTAAACAAGCTGTTTCTATCACAAATGCTATTTTTTTGTTTGTTTCCAAAATACGGTGTCTATAAATGATACCATTTAATCCTATTCGTGAGGAAATTGCAGGTCATGGGAATTGTATTCGGTTATGTAAGGCTTTACCTAACGCTCCTATCATACAATTCTTTAAACAGAGTTCATGAAACTAGTTGCAAAGCAACAATATCTTAAGAACTTTGTGGTTCATGGTTTTGTTTTCAGTTTTTAATCATGAGTGCCACATGGCTTTCATGGGGTACTACTAGTCAGGTGAAGACTCCAGTGTCTAACATTTTTTTTTAAATGTAAATGTGGAATTAAGTTTGAAATGTGTATTATTTGCTCATTTTCCGTTGCATTAAATGGTTTTAGTTCTAATCAAATTGATTTGATTTCTTAATTTTGAACGTTTAAATACGAAACATTAAAAAGGCAATTAGTTTGTATGCATTAAATTATCCTAAACAATTAGATTGATTCTTCAGATCAGTATGCCTGACTATTTAGATTAATATAAATGTTCTATATGACTTGAAAAATATACTGGAGAATATAGAAACTTTGACTAAATATCCTGGGCTTCACAGGAGTATCAGAAACTCTGTTTAAAAAAAAAAAAATCCATATCCTGTGGCTATGTCTGGAAAGGAATTCAAAATATTTTATGATATCATTAGATGTATAAAGGAGAAACTCACAACTTCTACCTTATTGTTTATGGGGTAAAAGTTTAAAAATTTTGATGAGAAAAGAAAAAAAAAATTTTGATGAGTAATTCAGGAAATCTTAAGTGTTGCTTTCCAAAAAATGAATTGGTTAATTTTTTTATATTCTTTATTATTAATTAATAATAATAATTAATAATAAATCAATGATTATTATTAATTAAGAAGAACTTTTTATAATATCTGAACGGTTCCTTTCCATTTACAGTGATTACAAAATGTTGTCTATGGTCTGTATGTGGTACAGTACATCCCTGTAGCCCGCCTCATATGGAGCAGTTCACACCACCCACTCCCCTAGCCCTGGGTGGCCCTCCCTCCCCACCGGGAACTACTGCTTTGTTCCCTGTATCTGTGAGTCTGCTGCTTTTTTGTTGTATTCACTAGTCTGTTGTAGTTTTTAGATTCCATCTATAAGTGGTATCATACTTTGTCTTTCTCTACTTTGATAAAGTAACTTGTAAGAAGAAGATGGAATAATTTAGAGCTTATTAAAGTATAATAGATTATTTAAGGAAAAGATAGGGAACAGCATATAAAGATAATATAAGAAAGATACATACAATGACACAAAATAAATTAGTTTTACTAAGTCCTGTAAGAATGACTTTCATTAAAACCTCATTAAAATACAGTGTTGTTATAATTTTTTCTTTTTAGAATATCAAAGAAAATTAGGATATTGGATATTTGTGTTTAAGTATTGGCATTAAGGTAGCACTAAGATACTCTTAAAATTTTTTAAAAGCAGTAAAAATAATACACAGAAGAACTTTATAAAACATCTTAATGGCTCGGATAACCACGATGTGATCACTCCCCTAGAGCCAGACGACCTGAAGTGCGAAGTGGGCCTTTGGAAGCTCCACCAGGAACAACAGTAGCGGAGGTGCTGGAATCCACCTGAGCTATTTAAAATCCTAAAAAGATGATGCTGTTAAAGTGCTACACTAAATAAACCAGCAATTTGGAAACCATAGCAGTGGCCACAGAACTGGAAAAGGGCATTTTTCATTCCAATCCCAAAGAAAGGCAATGCCAAATGATGCTCAAACTACCACAAAATTGCACTTATTTCACATGCTAGCAAAGTAATGTTCAAAATCCTAAAGGCTAGGCTTCAACAGTACATAAACCGAGAACTTCCAGATGTATGTGGTGGATTTAGAAAAGGCAGGGAATCAGAGATCAAATTGCCAAAATCCATTGGATCATAGTAAAAGCAAGGGAATTCCAGAAAAAGCATCTACTTCTGCTTCACTGTCTACACTGAAGTTTTGACTGTGTTGTAGGTTGTTCAGTTGCTCAGTTGTTTCTGACACTTTGCAGCCACAAGGGCTATAACCCACCAGGCTCCTAGATCCATGGGATTTTCCAGGCAAGAATACTGGACTCCATCTATTTGCCATGAAGTGATGGGACCAGATGCCACGATCTTTGTTTTCTGAATGTTGAGCTTTACGCCAACTTTTTCACTTTCACTTTCATCAAGAGGGCTCTTTAGTTCTTCTTCACTTTCTGCCATAAGGGTGGTGTCATCTGCATATCTGAGGTTATTGATATTTCTCCCAGAAATCTTGATTCCAGCTTGTGCTTCTTCCAGCCCAGTGTTTCTCATGATGTACTCTGCATAAAAGTTAAATAAGTAGGGTGACAATATACAGCCTTGACGTACTCCTTTTCCTATTTGGAACCAGTCTGTTGTTCCATGTCCAGTTCTAACTGTTGCTTTCTGACCTAATACAGATTTCTCAAGAGTCAGATCAAGTGGTCTGGTATTTCCATCTCTTTCAAAATTTTCCACAGTTTTTTGTGATCCACACAGTCAAAGGCTTTGGCATAGTCAATAAAGCAGAAATAGATGTTTTTCTAGAACTCTCTTACTTTTCCATTAATCTAGCAGATGTTGGCAATTTGATCTCTGGTTCCTCTGCCTTTTCTAAATCCAGCTTTAACATCTGGAAGTTCATGGATCACATATTGTTGAAGCCTGGCTTGGAGAATTTTGAGCATTACTTTACTAGCATGTGAGATGAGTGCAATTGTGTGGTAGTTTGAACATTCTTTGGCATTGCCTTTCTTTGGGATTGTAATGAAAACTGACCTTTTCCAGTCCCGTGGCCACTGCAGATGATATCACTCTAATGGCAGAAAATAAAGAGGAACTAATGAACCTCTTGATGAAGGTGAAAGAAGAGAGTGAAAAAGCTGACTTAAAACTCAATATTCAAAAAACTAAGATCATGGTATCTGGTCCCATCACTTTTTAGATGGGGAATAAGGGGAAAGAGTGACAGTCTTTATTTTTTGGGCTCCAAAATCACTGCAGATGGTGACTGCAGCCACGAAATTAAAAGATGCTTGCACCTAGGAAGAAAAGCAATGACAAACCTAGGCAGTGTATTGAAATGCAGAAATACCACTCTGCCCGCGAATGTTCATATAGTCAAAGCTATGGCTTTTCCAGTAGTCCTGTACAGATGTGCGAGTTAGACCAGAAAGAAGGCTGAGCACCAAAGAATTTATGCTCTTTAGAGTCCCTTGAACAGCATGGAGATCAAACCAGTCAATCCTAAAAGAAATCAACCCTGAATATTCATTGGAAGGACTGATACTGAAGCTGAAGCTCCAATACTTTGGTCACCTGATGTGAAGAGCCGACTCATTGGAAAAGACTCTAATGCTGGGAAAGATAGACAGCAAGAGGAGAAGGGGTGACAGAGGATTAGATGGTTGGATGGCATCACGGACTCAGTGGACATGAGTTTGAGCAAGCTCTGGGAGTTAGGGAAGGACAGAGAGGCCTGGTGTGCTGCATTCCATGGGGTCACAAATAGTGGGACACGACTAAGCGACTGAACAACAACAAGAAAAATGATGCTTTTAAAATTCTCTTAAGATCAGTTTAGCCTATAGAAAGATATTTGTCTTAGAGGAAAAACACACCTTAATATCCTGGTCATTTCAATAGCAACATTCTACTTGGATTTTAAAAGGATGCTAATTCCTTAAGAAACAAAAGTTCTTTTGAATGTTATATTGCCTTCATTTTTATGCTGCTAGGGTCTAAAATATTTTATTAATACTTCATTAAATCCACTATCCACAAATTTATAAAAAGAATAAGATAGCTGTTTGCATTTCTTTTAACCAACACATTACACTCATTACCCACCTGTGTGATGTTTCTTTTTTCTCACTGAAACCAGCTGCCAACCTAGAAAAGCCCATTAATCCAATTCACAGCCCCCAAAACTGTATTCTTTTTAAATCAATGAGGCTGAGCTGCCTTAGCAACTATGTATCAACTTAAGCTAAGGATCCCATTTACCTGTGTTCTCCATCAGATTTTTTTTGTGTTTTGGCTTTAAAAAAAATTAATGTTAAAAAAAAAACCCATCCAGATATATTGTAAAAATACAGATCACTAAAAAAAGTTAACAAACAAAGAAACAGTCTATTAAGCCACATTCCATAACTGAAACAATAATTTTTAAGAAGTTTTGTAGCTCTGATAACTGCTTCTGCAGCTATGAAAATCAACACTTAATCATATACTTAGTATCTTTTAAGGAATATAAAGATTTATCTTACCAGTAGTAACTCCATGCATTTTTCCATCTCTTTACAAATATAAATTTTTAGATTATTAACATTATTCTTCTGGTTTACTAATTCCACTTAAAATAAAATGATTAAACTTGAATTTCTTGTCCCAGAGAGTGGAAGTCATTTACCTTTGACTTCTTATCATGTTCAGGTCACTTTAGTCACACAGCTGTGTCCCCATGGACTGGAGCACACCAGACTTTCCTATGCATCACCAACTCCTGGAGCATACTTAAATTCATGTCCATCGAGTCAGTGATGCCATCCAACCATTTCATCCTCAGTCGTCCTCTTCTCCTCTAGCCTTCAATCTTTCCCAGCATCAGGGTCTTTTCCAATGAGTCAGTTCTTCACATCAGGTGGCCAAAGTACTGGAGTTTCAGCTTTAGCATCAGTCCTTCCAATGAATATTCAGGACTGATTTCCTTTAGGATGGACTGGTTGGATCTCCTTGCAGTCCAAGGGACTCTCAAGAGTCTTCTCCAACACCACAGTTCAAAAGCATCAATTCTTTGGCGCTCAGCTTTCTTTATAGTCCAACTCTCACATCCATACATGCTGCTGCTGCTGCTAAGTGGCTTCAGTTGTGTCCGACTCTGTGCGACCCCATAGACGACAGCCCACCAGGCTCCGCTGTCCCTGGGATTCTCCAGGCAAGAACACTGAAGTGGGTTGCCATTTCTTTCTCCAATGCAAGAAAGGGAAAAGTGAAAGTGAAGTCGGTCAGTCATGTCTGACTCTCAGCGACCCCATGGACTGCAGCCCACCAGGCTCCTCCATCCATGGGATTTTCCAGGCAAGAGTACTGGAGTGGGGTGCCATTGCCTTCTCCTCATCCATACATGACTACTGGAGAAACCATAGCTTTGACTAGACGGACCTCTGTTGGCAAAGTAATGTCTCTGCCCTTTATTATGCTGTCTAGGTTGGTCATAACTTTTCTTCTAGGAGCAAGTGTCTTTTAATTTCATGGCTGCCATCACCATCTGCAGTGATTTTGGAACCCCCCAAAATAAAGTTTGTCACTAATTCCACTGTTTCCCCATCTATTTGCCATGAAGTGCTGGGACTGGATGCCATGATCTTAGTTTTCTAAATGTTGAGCTTTAAGCCAGCTTTTTCACTCTCTGCTTTCACTTTCATCAAGAGGTTCTTTAATTCTTCTTTGCTTTCTGCCATAAGGGTAGTTTCATCTGCATATCTGAGATTATTGATATTTCTCCCAGCAATCTTGATTCCAGCTTGTGCTTCATCCAGCCTGGGATTTTGCATGGTGTACTCTGCATAGAAGTTAAATAGGCAGGGTGACAATATAAAGCCTTGACATACTCCTTTCCCGATTTGGTACCAGTCTGTTGCCGCATGTCCAGTCCTAACTGTTGCTTCCTGACCTGCATACAGATTTCACAGGAGGCAGGTCAGATGCTCTGTTATTCCCATCTCTCAGAATTTTCCACAGTTTGTGGTGATCCACACAGTCAAAGGCTTTGGCATAGTCAATAAAGCAGAAGTAGATGTTTTTCTGGAACTCTCTTGATTTTTCGATGATCCAATAGATGCTGGCAATTTGATCTATGGTTCCTCTGCCTTTTCTAAATCCAGCTTGAACATCTGGAAGTTCATGGTTCATGTACTGCTGAAGCCTGGCTTGAAGAATTTTGAGCATTACTTTACTAGCATGTGTGATGAGTGCAATTATGCAGTAGTTTTAGCATTCTTTGGCATTGCCTTTTTTTGGGATTGGAATGAAAACTGACCTTTCCAGTCCTGTGGCCACTACTGAGTTTTCCATATTTACTGGCATATTGAGTGCAGCAGTTTCACAACATCATCTTTTAGGATTTGAAATAGATCAACTGGAATTCCATTGCCCCCACTAGCTTTGTTTGTAGTGATGCTTCCTAAGGCTCACTTGACTTCACATTCCAGGATGTCTGGCTCTAGATGAATGATTACACCATCGTGGTTATCTGAGTCAGGAAGATCTTTTTTTGTATAGTTCTTCTGTGTATTCTTGCCACCTTTTCTTAAGATCTTCCGCTTCTGTGAGGTCCATACAATTTCCGTCCTTTTTGTGCCCATCTTTGCATAAAATGTACCCTTGATATCACTAATTTTTTTGAAGAGATCTCTAGTCTTTCCCACTCTATTGTTTTCCTCTTTTTTTTTTTTTTTTGCATTGATCACTGTGGAAGGCTTTCTTATCTGTCCTTGCTATTCTTTGGAACTCTGCATTCAAAGGGTATATTTTCCTTTTCTCCTTGTCTTTTGCATCTTTTCTTTTCTCAGCTCTTTGTGAGGACTCCTCAGGCAACCATTTTGCCTTTTTGCATTTCTTCTTCTTGGGGATGGTCTTGATCACTACCTCCTGTACTATGTCATGAACCTCTGTCCATAGTTCTTCTGGCACTCTGCCTATCAGATCTAAGCCCTTGAATCTATTTGTCACTTCCACTGTATAGCCGTAAGGGATTTGATTTAGGTCATACCTGAATGGTCTAGTGGTTTTCCCTACTTTCTTCAATTTAAGTCTGAATTTGACAATAAGGAGTTCATGATCTGAGCCACAGTCTGCTCCTGGTCTTGTGTTTGCTGACAGTATAGAGCTTCTCCATCTTTGGCTGTAGAGAATATAATCAATCTGAATTTGGTATTGACCACCTGGTGATGTCCATGTGTAGAGTCTTCTCTTGTGTTATTGAAGAGGGTGTTTGCTATGACCAGTGTATTCTCTTGGAAAAACTCTGTTAGCCTTTTACCTGCTTTGTTTTGTACTCCAAGGCCAAATTTGCCTGATACTCCAGGTATCTCTTGACTTCCTACTTTTGCATTCCAGTCCCTTACAATAAAAAGGACATCTTTTTCGGGTGTTAGCTCCAAAAGGTCTTGTAGGTCTGCATAGAACTGTTCAACTTCAGCTTCTTCAGCCTTACTGGTTGGGATATAGACTTGGATTACCATGATATTGAATGGTTTGCCTTAGAAAGGAACAGAGATCATTCTGTCATTTTTGAGATTGCATCAATTACTGCATTTTGGACTTTTTTGTTGACTATGATGGCTACTCCATTTCTTCTAAGGGATTCTTGCCCACAGTAGTAGATATAATGGTCATCTGAGTTAAATTCCAGTTTATTTTAGTTCACTGATTCCTAAAATGTTGATGTTCACTCTTGCCATTTCCTTTTTGACATTTCCAATTTGCCTTGATTCATGGACCTAACGTTCCAGGTTCCTGTACAATATTGCTCTCATCGGACTTTACTTCCGTCACCAGTCACATCCACAACTGGGTGTTGTTTTTGCTTTGGCTCCATCTTTTCATTCTTTCTGGAGTTATTTCTCCACTGATCTCCAGTAGCATATTGGGGACCTACCAAACTGGGGAGTTCATCTTTCAGTGTCCTATCTTTTTGCCTTTTCATACTGTTCTTGGGGTTCTTAAGGTAAGAATATTGCAGTGCTTTGCCAGTCCCTTCTCCAGTGGACCACATTTTGTCAGAACTCTGTGCCATGACCGATCCATCTTGGGTAGCCCTACACGGCATGGCTTAGTTTCATTGAGATAGACAAAGCTGTGGTCCATGTGATCAGCTTGGTTAGTTTTCTGTGATTGTAGTTTTCATTCTGCCTGCCCTCTGATGGAGAAGGATAAGAGGCTTATGGAAGTTTCCTGATGGGAGAGACTGACAGAAGGAGAAACTGGGTCTTGTTCTGATGGGGTCCCTGTTGTTTGACCTGAAGCCAAACTATGGTGGAGGTAATGAAGATAATGGTGACCCCCTTCAAAAGGTCCCATGCAGGCACTGCTGCGCTCAGTTCCCCTAACCCTGCAGCAGGCCACCACCATCCCACGCCTCTGCCGGAGACTCCTGGACACTCACGGGCAAGTCTGGGTCAGTCTCTTGTGGGTCTAACACTCCTTTCTCCTGGGTCTTGTTGCAAACAAGGTTTTGTCTGTGTCCTCCAAGAGTCTGTTTCCCCACACAGTGTAGGTAAGGATATTAGAACTCTGATCCTTTTGACCACTTTTCATCAGTGATCAATATCTATCAGCCATAACTTTACCTGTACACTGTCAAATTAATGCAGCAGCAGCAGATAACCTTCTTTTTATATGATAAAGTTGAAAACTTTTATTTATTATTTACCTGGTGGCTATGGAAACACTGCTCCCTGTGAAACAGATTGCTATGTCTTGATTAGATTTTCTTCTTTAGTTCCTGTGAACTCCAAGGAGACTATTTCAAACATGAAGTTCAAGTGGATTCTCTTTTCTCACATGTCATTAATTACCAAAATTATGCCATAGATATTTTTAATTTTATTTACTTATTTTCTTTCACTTCTTGGACATACTCTATGGCATGGGGGAATCTTAGTTCCTAGGCCAGGAATCCTACCTGCATCCCTTTCACTGGAAGCAGAGAATTTTAACCAGTGGATAACCAGGGAAGTTCTATGCCATATATTTAAATTTGGTTAACATTGGGTAAAATTAAATTTCCATTTTATTTTATTTTTTGTTAAGAAATTACATATTTTTGTACTGGGTAATTGTTGAATGGAATGCATTGTACCTTCTGTTGAGCATATTTTACTCATAACTCCCTGAGTTCCTGTTCTGTTTTGGAAAAGTATCTTTCTAGACCAACTCTGTGGGCATCTTTTGTAAAATTTTTTTTTTTTTTAAACCACATTCTTTCTTATATCCTAGATCTTTCTCCTTCCTTAAAAAAACACAAGAAATATATTCTTATGTATTGCAATCTCTTTATTGTGACCTTGTATTTGGTTGATAGCTTGTATGGAGTCCCAACTTGGAGCTCAGGGGGAAGCAGGGAGGGGTTCCCCAGAAGGAACTTGGGGGAGACTAACAGTTGTTGTTCTTTATGCTCACCCCACACCCCAGATGCCCTAGTTTAAAGTGACCTTCTCAAAATTTTACCAGATTTCAAATTTGGTGCCAATTTTGTTCACAGGCATATGCTTTAGTTTTATCAAAGTAGAAATATTTGAACCATTTGTCTTTTGTTTTCCAAAACTGTACAATATTAAGTACAGAACTATCTTTTGCGGGGTTTTGCTTTGCTAACTTTTTTTTTTTTTAAGTTCCTTTCAATTTGAAGATCTCTGTCTTTACTGCTGGTAAGTATTTTACTACTTTTTTAAAAGTAACTTTTTAAAGTTATAATTTTCTACCTTCTCTTTTCTCTGTTGTCTCTCACTGGAATATTCATTAATTGAGTATTAGGTCTATTTGGTTGACCTTGCTTTGCTTCTCTGATAGCTCAGCTGGTAAAGAATCCACCTGCAATGCAGGAGACCCCAATTCAATTCCTGGTCAGGAAGATCCCCAGAAGAAGGGATAGGCTACCCACTCCAGTATTCTTGGGCTTCCTTGGTGGCTCAGCTGGTAAAGAATCTGCCTGCAACGCTGGAGACCTGGGTTCGATCCCTGCATTGGGAGGATCCCCTGGAGAAGGGATCCCCGCTCCAGTTTTCTGGTCTGGAGAATTCCATGGAATGTGTAGTCCACAGGGTCACAAAGAGTCAGACATGAGTAAGTGACTTTCACTTTCACTTTTAGTTGATTCTTGGCCTCTTATTTTTCTTCTGCTTCTTTCTTTTAATTTGCAACAGGTTTTTCTTACTTCCCAATGTTTCCCTTTTTTGCATCTTTATTTTCTTGAGAATTTGCAATGAGATCAGTTTTTGTGTTTTGTAATTCCACAAAGTTATTTATTTATTTAGAACTCAAGTATTTTTCTTTTTTTTCCCTTTTTCTGTTTTGATCAGTTGGTTTTTGTTATAGATTTCAGTTTGATCACTTACTTTCTGGTTGCTATTTTCTTCATGTGTCTGGTGATCAGAAGTTTTCTATTGACATTTTATGATGACAAAATTGGATTAATTATTCTGTGCAGCAATCCTGATATTCCTCTTTTGCTATGCAAGTGAATTTGCTTACATAATAAGCCTTCTCTGAACAAAGAGACTGACAAGTGTTCTGTGAGGGGATGAAGTGGTCAATTTTGAGGCTTTGCTGGGGATAAGTGGGGAGTAGGCAGCCAACTGCTTAGAAATTTGGTACGTTGTTTTCTCGAACTGAAATTTCATACAGGGGATTATCTGCTATTGTTTGCTTCCCATTTGGCCACTTCTAAATTTAGATTTACAATAGAAAGTTCTTGAAACATCCAGCAATTTGCACACTCTTTATTCCAGAGGACGGTTCTCCTATTGTGTGAATTCTGCTTCCCTGATCTGAGTTGGTTTGAGCGATGTAGAAGAAGGCATCAAAACTCAAGCAAACCCCTTGCTGCTCTTTTAATAGTTTGATCAACCAGCGTGGTTGACGGAGGAGATGCGGTTGATCTTCCATCTCCACACTCCCTCCAGGGTGGGTCTGAGGATCCAAATTCTCTCCATTCTCACTTCGTGTGCTCTGGGTAGGGATTGACGTCTTCTTAGTTCCTGGAGTAAAGCACGTGACCCCAAACCAAGGGAATTAATTCAACCCATTTTGTTGGCCACAGGATTCTTTCTAGAACAAGCAAGTATTTATTCTGATGCAAAAAAAATTTTAATTAATTTTATATTATACACAAAATAAATTTAGATGGATTAAATCACTAAATATGAAAAAGAACTATCTAGCAACTATTAATCTAAAGGAAAATCATTTTATGATTTTGGGCTAGTAGAAGTGTTTCTTTTTAAATTATATTCTGAAATCACAAAACATCAAAGGGAACATTGAAATATTTGATGACAGAAAAATATAAATATTTTGTGTTTTTGACAAGCTCTAAACTGCAGGCAGAAATTGGCAAGACAATTTCTGTTATTAAACTACCGATTGTAATAGATATTATCTAAAGAATTCCTGTCAAATAGTAAGAAAAAGACAAGAAATCATGAATAAAAACTCATGACTATTTACCAAAGTAGATATGTATAAGAATGCTTACTTCAACTGTGTTCTGGCGGTAAAAAATTGGGTTTTGTTAGTCATTCAGTCGTGTCTGATTCTGTGTGGCCCCATGGACTATAGCCTGCCAGACTCCTCTGTTCATGGGATTTCCCAGGAAAGAATACTGAAGTGGGTTGCCATTTCCTCTTAAAGGAGTTCTTCCCCATCCAGAGATTGAACCCACATCTCTTGTGTCTCCTGCACTGGCAGGTGAATTCTTTACCACCAGCACCACCAGGGCAGCCCCCTAAATTGGAAGAAACACGAATGTCCAATAATCAAATTAGAATATTCTATATGCATCACATATTCATTGTTGTTCAGTCTCAGTTGTGTCTGACTCTTTGTGAACCCATGGACTGCAGCACGCCAGGCTTCCCTGTCCTTCACCATTTCCCAAGGAGCTTGCTCAAACTCATGTCCATTGAGTCAGTGATGCTATCCAACCATCTCTTCCACTGTTGTCTCTTTTTCCCACTGCCTTCTATCTTTCCCAGCATCAGAGTCTTTTTCAATGAGTCAATTCTTTGCATCAGGTGGCCAAAGTATTGGAGCTTCAGCTTCATCATCATTCCTTCCAATGAATATTCAGGACTGATTTCCTTTTTAGGATTGTCTAGTTTGGTCTCCTTGTAGTCCACAGGACTCTCAAGAGTCTTCTCCAACACCACAATTGGAAAGCATCAGTTCTTCAGTGCTCAGCCTTTATGGTCCAACTCTCACATCCATACATGAAGACTGAAAAAACCAAAGCTTTGGCTATATGGACCTTTGTCAACAAAATAATGTCTCTGCTTTTTAATATGCTCCCTAGGTTTGTCATAGCTTTTCTTTCAAGAAGCAAGCATCTTTTAATTTCATGGCTGCAGTCACCGTCGACAGTGATTTTGGAGCCCAAGAATATAAAGTCTGTCACTCTTTCCACTTTTTCCCCATCTGTTTGCCATGAAGTGATGGGACCAGGTGCCATGACCTCAGTTTTTTGAATGTTGAATTTTAAGATCTTTCCTGTAGCTCTCCTGCAACACAGGAGACCTGGGTTTGATCCCTGGGTCAGGAAGATCCTCTGGAGGAGGGAATGGCAATCCATTGCAGTATTTTTGCCTGGAGAATCCCATAGACAGAGGAGCCTGGAATGCTTCAGTCTGACTAACACTACTACAAGCCAGCTATTTAACTCTCCTCTTTCAGCTTCATCAAGAGGATCTTTAGTTCCTCTTTGCTTGCTGCCATAAAGGTGGTATCATCTATATAACTGAAGTTATTGATATTTTTCCCAGCAATCTTGATTCCAGCTTGTAGCTTCATCCAGCCCAGCGTTTCTCATGATGTACTCTGCATATAAGTTAAATAAGCAGGGTGACAATATACAGCCTTGACGTACTCCTTTCCCAATTTGGCACCAGTCTGTTGTTCCATGTCCAGTTTTAACTGTTGCTTCTTGACCTGCACAGAGGTTTCTCAGGGGGCAGGTAAAGTGGTCTGGTATTCCCATCTCTAAGAATTTTCTAGTTTGTTTTGATCCACACAGTCAAAGGCTTTAGCATAGTTGATGAAGCACATATATTAACATTAATAAAAATGAGCTTGCTCTACATGTATTTACTTGGATAAAACTCAGATATGCCAAACATAAAAAGCAAGTTGCAAAAGCCTATATATTCTGAGAATTTTATGAAACATTTGAGGCATGCGATAAAATTGTGTGTTTTTATTTATTTACAGATTAAGTGTACAAATAGTAAAAGCAAACAAGTGGGCATTATTATCTGGAAGGTGAGAAGAAGGAGGTAAGGGGATAGAATATACGTTAAGATGATGTACTGATCTATTCAGTGACCTTCATTTCTATTTGACGTTTTGTTTCTTAAGGTCGGCTCTTCCTTTAATGTCTAAATATGTTTTCACTGGGCTTCCCTGGTGGCTTAGTGGTAACGAATTCACCTGTCAGTGCAGGAGACGTGGGTTCTCTCTGGCCCAGGAAGATTCCCCATGCCGAGGAGCAGCTAAGCCTGAGAGCCTCAGCTACCGAGCCTGCGTGCAGCGCCCACTGAGGCCTGAGGACCAGAGGCGTGCTCTGCAACATGAGGAGCCACCGCCGGGAGGCGCCCTCGCGCCACAGCTAGAGAGTAGCGCCAGTAACCTCAACTAGAGAAAAGCCCTCGCAGCAAGGAAGACTCAGCACAGCCAGAAATAAATACATAGAATCATTAAAAAAATAATAATAAATATGTTTTCATTAATTAAAAATTAAAAGCAATATGATTTAGAGGATATCACTTAAGCTTCGGCATCCAAAAGCTAACCCTAACCTCGTAGGCAAAGATGTATTGTTTTGTCAGTTGTAACCTGTAGAATGGTATTCCCAGCTGGATCAGTGATGAAGAATCCACCTGCCAATGAGGGAGACTCAGGAGATGCAGGTTTCGATCCCTGGGTCGGGAAGATATGTTGGAGGAGAAAACGACAACCATTCCAGGATTCTTGCCTGGGAAATCCCATGGACAGAGGAACCTGGTGGGCTGGGGTCACGAAAGAGTTGGCAAGCCTTAGAGACCAAACATAGCAGCAACAACCTTCAGAATGCCAAATTATACAGGCAGGTACTGCTGTTCCTGTCATCTTCCAGTTGAAAATCAGAAATTTAAATTAGGAAATACAGACTATCTGAGCCTGAATATTGAGATCTTGGAGGTACTTAATATCAGGATCAGCAGCTTCTTTGAGGATGGGTCCCAGATCTAGATCTCGAAATTTCTTTTACATGGAAATGGAAGAGTGAGGCAAGATTTGCAATTCTGAGAAAGCTCATTAAACTCTCATTGAACAGACAAGAAAAGTGGAAATTAATAAATTAACCTCGTCCTTGTGTTTGAAATTTGACACTTGCTTGTTTGGCAAATGGAAGAATTAACCCATGTAGTCGAGTGAGTTGTTCAAGTCCAAAGAGAGTCCTTTCATTGAGGTAATATGTTATGCCCCAAAGGAGTAAATCTCTTATATTTCTGACTTCTTCAGACTTGTATCACTACATTGTCCAAGGAAAATCATTATAGTAATGTTAATAATCTTTAATTATTTGACAAGCATTCCAGATCATACATAATTGCCTTCATGTTATTCTCATTCTATTTTAAATGGTCAATGACAACTTTGACTGTTAGAAAGCACTAAATGTTAAAACAGTAGCATCGTAACTACTAATTTTCCAACTGTTTATATGAAGAGTTTATAATATTCTCAAATCGACCGGAGATCTCTGAATTATAACCTTAACCTCAAGGGGCCTAGCCTGGAAATATGTATCTTAAAAACATCTCCCTAGATGGTTGTAGTCATTAGCCATATTTGAAAAAAAAAAAAAGTTAAATGATTTGTATCACTACTCATTTTTAGATTTTTGGTTATTACTTTATATTTCATTTTTTACTTGCATATTGATTTTATGTTGATTATCTGATGTATATGCATTGCTTGATTATAAGATATGTCATTTCATGCATTGATTTGCCTTACTGTGCCACATGAGGAGATTGATTTAGTTTTGTAAGAAATCATAAACTCTAACTCATCAGGACTCAAAATATATATCTATAGTTACAAGCAATGTCTTCTTTCACAACCCAGAACCAGTGATCAGCATTTGCTATTTTTATTTCCCTAGTAAAATACTTTTATTATTTAAAAAACTGAAGCAGGGTCTAGATTAACTGCAGCTGAACCAGATGGAGCTGAGATATTTAAACTTAAGAACATAAAAATATTACAGTTCGTCAGATCAAAGGTGCATCTTAGTTTCTTATCTCTGACACGGACATACGGAAGGTTAAAAGGTATTAGTTGGTAGTTATACTTCATGACACAAACCTCTAAAGCTACAGGCTAGATCCTAAACCTTATTCTTTTTAAGGATGAATTTTACTCATATTTTATTCACATATTTTTTTTTCAAATCCCTCTTACTTAATTTGTTCTATTTCTTAGATCATCTTCTTTGCATTCTTAATGAATTCTATATTTTCATTACCTCTTCTATAAAATAACAGGACTTGCTTTTCATCCTATTTTGCTTTCTTCAGCCTCAAAGGATTGTTCCTTCTTGTAAACTTCCTAGATAATTGGGTTGATCTGTGTCCACTTTTGTCTCACTGTAATGGTGTTAGAGACTGACATAGCCTTTTCAAACAATTTCTGGATAGAAAAAAAGTTTTGTAGAAATGGAAGCTACTGTATCTCTTTAACTATATTAATGTTCTATTCTGTAGATTTTTCTAAATCGTGTGCTTTCTTGTTAAAACACTTATGAAATGGGTGCATTAAGTCTTTGGGTAAGGTTTTACTTTTGGGTTTATTTTCTAAACCTCTCATGGTGAATGCCAGTAACATATTGTAAATATTTTATATTTTCAATCTGTTTAACCAAGAAATTAACTGGCCATGATTTTCCTCAAGAAGCTTTCAATAGAAGACTATGACAGAGAATCTACAATTTTCTTTTTTGACTGGGAATGGGAACATTCATTCATTTGTCGTTCTATGTGTGTCTTTTTTGAGTGTCTATCCTGTGTCAGCCACAATGCTAGATGTTGTAGATGTAATGATGAGAAAAAAAATCTCCATCCTCATGGATGTAGCTTACATTCCATGTGAGTAGGGGTTGCAAAATAATTAGACTAGTAAATGGTAGTGTGGTGGGTGATGAGATACATCATCTCACGGAAGAGTCCAATGGTAGCGTGGTGGGTGATGAGATACATCATTTCATGGCAAAGTAAAATGGTAGTGTAGTGGGTGATGAGATACATCATCTCATGGCAGAGTCCAGTGGTAGCGTGGTGGGTGATGAGATACATAATTTCATGGCAAAGTAAAATGGTAGCGTGGTGGGTGATGAGATGCATCATCTCATGGCAGAGTCCAGTGGTAGCGTGGTGGGTGATGAGATACATCGTCTCATGGCAGAGTCCAGTGGTAGCGTGGTGGGTGATGAGATACGTTAAAGAGAAAATAAAGCAGGTCATGGGGAGTCAGATCGCACTGGGCCTTCTATATAAAAACAAAAAATGTTGTCTTTTAACCTGAGTGAGAAGGGAGATGATTAGAGGATTTGAAAGAAAAACAAAACTTCATCTAGCCTGTTGTTAATAGCATCAACCAAGTAGCCACATTCAGATAACATTCCAGGAAGGCAAGGTGAGTAGCAGAAAGGGCGATTGCTTTAATGCAGGAGACAGCTGATGATGGTTTGAGCAAGTGTAAGGGCAGTGAGGCCTGGTTAGAATGTAGACATATTTAGGAAGCAGGTCCACAGCTTAAGAAAATGAGAAATTTCAAAGGAATTTTCATGTCATTTGTCCAAAGCAAATAGAAATAAATTATGTCAACTGAGATAGGGAAGGCAGAATTTCAAGAGTTCCTGTTTTCAAGCCATAGTAAGTATAATTTAGTGGGTAGTTTGAAATCCAGAGTAGAATCCTAATTGATAGACATTCGCTGATCCCAGTTAGAATGTGGGTCTAACTTAGACACGATACCTGCACGCGTGTGTGCTAAGTCACTTTAGTCCTGTCTGACTCTGTGACCCCATGGATGGTAGCCCGCCAGGCTCCTCTGTCCATGGGATTCTCCAGGCAAGAACACTGGAGTGGGTTGCCATACCCTCCTCCAGGGGGTCTTCTCAACACAGAGAGCGAACCTGAGCCTCTTACGTCTCGTGCATTGGCAGGCATGTTCTTTACCACTAGAACATGCTGGGAAGCCCATATAAGATACCTAGAACAGTCAAATTCATAGAATCAGAAACTACGTTGGCATATCCCAGGGTCTATGCCTCTCTATCCCAGAGAGGGGGGAGGAGGAATGGGAGTTAGTGTGTAATGGGACAGAGTTTCAGTTTAGGAAAGTGAAAAATTTGGCAGATGGATGATGGTGAGAGTTACACAACAATGTGAATGTACTTAATGCCACTGAACTGTACAGTTAAATATGGTTAAAAAAAGAGAATGAGGGTCTAAACTGAGTGATCTGAAAGTGAACTGGAGGACTCACTATCATCAGATCAGTTCCTAGAAATGACCTGGAGATATTTAGGGAGATTTCTTTTTATATCCATTTATCTTCAACTGCTCTGATGTGACAAGACTTTCTTTAGAGTCATTCCATAGTGTCCCAGGAACATGAGCCTCAGTGAGCCTGTAATATGCTCTAAGACCCTTTCGTGAATGGCTGCTGAACTGCCTTCCAGGGAGCCCTTTGGGTGGCTGCAGAGACCCAGGCTTGTGAAGAGGGTCTGCTCTCTTGCTACAGATTCTCATACCATGTACGAATCTCTCCTGAAAGTTCTGTTGCCAACCCTGGCCACAGCAGCCTGTAATCTGAAGTCCATGTGGGCAGCCACGGGCTTAGTAGGATAATACATTGATTGGCATTCTGACTCTTCCTGCATTAAGACAACAATAAATACACCAATATTTTGCTTTCTTTTAAGAACATATTTTCATATTTTATACTTTCTTTAGGACCTTTTCTATTAATATGCAAATATTAATCTTTAGATGTAAGGCTTCACAAATATAAACTGGTACTGGGTAAGTGCAGAAAAGAAAAAAAATTATTTTAAAAATTTGGGGATCCCAGAGGGAAACTGTGTGGTGAAGAGCTAGTTTACTGGGGAAAGTAAGCCGACTACTCCATCCCTGTGGGCAGTGGCACCAAGTTAAGCTTCTCGTAGAGTCATAGCCGAGATAATGAATTCCAGTCATTTTCAGTGTGTTGTCTGCCTCCCCAAGAGCCTGAATCTCAGAGAAAGAACAACTAATTCATTGGATCCATTGGTTGGGCCAGACCTACTCCCACCCATTGGGCACATGAGTGACACTTGTCTACAAAAATGCACTTTATGTAATGGTGTGATCAGGAGGAATAAAAGCAAATATCATGTGCCTACTATGAGGGATATTTTGAATCAGAAAAGAAAAAAAAATTGTTGTTAAAAATATTATTGAAGGCCCTTTGAAAAAAATCATATAGTAAATCAGAAGAGTAAGAATTCTACTTTCACCAACATGCATTCCAGAGGAAATAAAGAATGAAGTATTCAAATCAAATTAAAAAAATTAGAGTAAGGAAAGGCACCCAATATGAAGTGAAAAATCAAGGAAAAGTCAGAAAGAAAGAAAACTGGAAGAATTTATTGCTTTATCAATGAGGAGGGTTCCATTGGTTGGAAAAAAAAAAGCCAGAATAATTAGAGGGCATATTATAAAGTTGGAAGAATCTTATTATACTTAGCACACACAGGGTTAATATTTTTAATAACTTCTACAAATCAGTATGAAAAAGGTGACCACCCCAATAGAAATATGAGCAGGGAACTTTAACTGACATTTTACAAAGAAGAAATGTAAATGGCCAAAGAATATGCGAAAATGCACTCAATCTCCCTAGCATTCAAAGACATTAAATGAAAATAACAATGAGGTGTCATTTTCATCTACTAAATTGTCAATGACATTAAAAATCATTATACCAAGTATTTAGATGACTATGGTGAAAGGGAAGCTCCCTTGATAATGGTGAGAGATTTTCTGAGCTGATTGTATAAGTTCATGCCTTTTCAACTGAGGTTTTAAGAGTAAAGATTTTTAGTGGCAGTTTGTTGTTGTTGCTGGATATAAAACAAACCAACTCTGGTAGGCTTAAACAAAAGAAAGCATTGTTGGCAGGGTATTATGGTATCTCACAGGCTTCCCTGGTACCTCAGATGGTGAAGAAACTGACTATAATGCAGGAGACCTTGGTTCAATCCCTGGGTCAGGAAGATCCCTCGGAGAAGGGCATGGCTACCCACTCCAGTATTCTTGCCGGAGAACCCATGGACAGAGGAGCCTGGCAGGCTACAGTGCATGGGATCGCAAAGAGTCTGATACAACTGAGAGACTAACACTATGGAATCTAAAATGGTGCCAAGCAGCCAGCCTTTGAAGATAGTATGAATCTGGTAGCTCTAGGAAAGTGATCAATAATGGTCTTGACAATTGGAAGAATCAACGCAGTTCTCTGAATTTCTTTCTCTAGAGCACCGCCAATGTCACGCTACCCAGCCATGGCAAGGTGCTGATTAAATAAGTCTATCGCCTGGCTGTTTCTAGACTGCACTGTAGGACCTATATTGAAGACTTGTCATGTGTGATGAAGTGTAGTTCTGGAAAGCTGAGCTGACTCACATGTCAGTTTTACGTAAGCTGAAATAGAGAAGGGAAAAGGAAGGAATCCGGGAGAATGATCTGCAGTCCTGCCATTGACAGTAACTCACATCCGAGAACGAACTAGTTATCATTCATTTGGTTCTTACTGTGTGTTGAAAATTATACTAGACACTAGAAATTAACACACCCCGTCTCTCATTATGGATAGTTTACTTTTTACGAAAATTGTATGTTGATATCTTGCTAGCTCTGTTCATCATACGTCTTCACGCATGGTTTTTGGTGTCATGTTTTTGTGATGGTTCTCCACAGTTTAAGTTGCAATTTATATATAATATCTTATATATGCTTTATATATCACAGATTATATGTTTGTATTTTTTTAAAGAAAAATAGTGTTTGGAGTTTTACCTTTGCTTGCATATGTTAGAAAAATTTCAAGTGCATTCAATAAATTTTGAAATTCCTATTTACATAAAAATGTAAATTACAAATAATTCTCTAATAAAGGAAGCCACTTGGTAGGGTTCAGTCTTTAGGGAACACATATTATTAGTCCAGTCTAAGTTACTTATTCAAATCTTTATATGTGTTATGTCTATTTAATATATATATATTTCAAGTTGTCATTAATGAAAGCTGCACTATATCTCAATTTTTAATGAGACATACCAGAACAATATTAGAAAAAAAGAATGATGTGATAAATTATATATGAAACATTTTACATAGAAGTAAGCACAATAATTAAAATCACAGACTCTGCCATTTAATGGCTGGATGACCAATAGTAAGTTATAAAATTTCTCTGAGTCTAATTTTCCTTATATGACAAACAGAAATATTAATAGTTTATACCTCATAGTTTTACATGATGATAAATGAGCTTATACATATAAGGTACTTAGCAAAAGTAGCTGGAAAATAATGTTAGTCAATGTTCATATTATTATTGACATAAATATCAGCTATACTGTAACAGCGATACACACAAACAGATGATAAATAGGAAGTATGGAGCATGTATTATTACCACAGGTTATTCTATGATCAATTTATGATTTAAAGAGCTGGATTAGGATGGTAATTCAAAAAACTTGAACTTGAAGCATATTCTACAGAAGTTTGATTGTTGAACCCAAATAAAATGAACAGAACACTAATTTTTAAAATATTTTAAGACTTTATTATATCTTTAGAGCAGTTTTAGGTTCACAGAAAAATTGAGAGGAAGGTACAGAGATTCCTCTATAGCCTTTATTCCCACATAAACCCCATAACCTCCCCCATTATAAACACCACCACCAGAGCAGTACATTTGTTACAACTGATGAAAATGTATTGATAAATCATAATCATCCAAACTTCATAATTTACCGTCGGGTTCAGTCTTGTTGTACATTCTCTGGCTGTGGACAAATATGAAATGACATGTATCCATAACACTGATTTTTAAGAAGTGTTAGTTGGCATTATAAATGGCTAAGAAGTTGTCTAGAACTGACTGTAGGCCATATTATCCACGCGCACCTCTGGCCTTTGAAAGCATTAGTTTCCAGCATAAATAGCATTTGCAGTGACAGTTACGGAGCCTAAAGGATAAGCTATTGAAAAGGTAAGAGTGTATTTATTCAGATTTTATTTGTCTAGAGGCCGCTGTTGACTGTGTTTTCCAGAGTTAACCTCAAAGAGAAGCATACCAATCGGACTTGGAAAGGGAAGAGGAAAATCTTCTGAACAGAGCAGCGAGGTTGTGAATTTAAAAGGAAAGGACAGGGAAGACTAAAGATTGACTAGATGGATTTTCAAAGGACCAACTTGAGGGAGAAAACTCAAACTACACTATGGGATAGTGTATTCTGATTTAAATGTGTATGCTGAAGTTCTTTTGACAGAAGAGAAATAGAATGGGAAAGTAAAAGCAAGAATGCCATCATACATCAATGAATTTGATACTCAAGGTATTCATTTGAATTCTCATTTAGATGTCGAGCTTAAAAAGTATCAGCAACAACAAAACCAACAAGCACAGAGGTGGTAGTGAAAATTAAATAAAAATTTTAAATATTCTAAATTGAGTGAACTCGTACAATTATAAAATAGGCTCCAGGCCACTTATCAATTATACATTTACACTGGAGGATAGGGATTGCAGCGTGAACATCTTTGCATGCCCCACATCACTGAGCACGGTAACTTGCATATAGCAGATATTCAGCAAATATTTGGTGAAAGAAGAATTCTTCATGGAATGCAAAATAAGTGTAAGACATGGTCCTTGCATTTATAGATCTTCCACTTTTCTGGGCCAGACCCAACTGACAAACATCCATGTACTGAATAATATTTATATGATGCAAAACACGAAAAAATTTAGATGACAATAACATAAGTAATATATTTTATAATTCTGTAGTGTCAATAAATAGAATTTTAAAAACTCAATGTGATTCTTAACATGAATAGAAGACTTTATGGAAGAGAGAGACATTGATTTGGGGTTTGAAAAATGGGGAAATGTCAGAAAGGTGGAATGAGAAACAGGGAAAATGCTTTGTGAAAACTATCAGGTAAATTACAAGAAAACATTATTAATATTTATGGTATTGGAGTGAGCACAAAGGGAACAAAGAAACAGTAATGAATGGATATGGGAGAGTTTATTCTGAACCTAGTTTATCAATTCCATATGAAGTTTCTATTTAAAGGCATCATAATTTATTTCCACATGATGAAACTAGGAACTGTCACACTGTTAGATCTATTAGAAGGAAATATGTCTTTTGGTTCAGTTAATTCAATTCCACAAGTATTTATTAAGCACTTATCTGAGCAAAGCACTATAGAATCATCCATGTACAAGCAATTAAAATTTAACTGGTTCAAAGAATATTTGCTACATCATTTCATGTTAAAAAGAGTTAACTGTTACCATATCCATTCTTGATCTTCTTATACAAGTGCCTTAATTTAGAGGCTTGAGATTAGAATAAATATAATATCACCCAAGCTGAGTATCTCAATATTCATATTCAAACTGGTTTTAGAGAAACAGCATTATTAAAAAATAATAGCATGTCTCTTTAGAATGCCATTTATAATATACTTTCATATTTATTAACTTATTGGATCCTGGAGAAAACAATTACATTTGGTTGGATAGATATATTCTATTTTACATACGATGATTAATAATTTTCCAAGAGCTTTCTACTATTTGAATATTTTGAAGCCACACTTTGGACATAAGATCTTTATGAGAAAAATCAAATGTTCTTTCAACTGTACAATGCTGCCACAGAGGTAGCCATGCCACCATGCTATCCAAGTGGTCATCTGAATGGTCTACTAGTATTGTGGGTCTAACTATGCAAAGATATACCTAAGTAAATAAAATGAAGGGGGGGCATTTACATAAAATTTTCAATAAATGTGATCAGTGTAGACTAGTAGTTCTTGCTCAGGAAATTTTGCCTTTCTTCTCCCAGAGAACAATTGGCAAATCTGTAACTTTTTGTTGTTGTTGTTATTGTCACAACTGGGAAGGGTAGATGCAAATAGTGGGGAAAGGCTGCAGACGCTGTTAAATATGCTGCAATGCACAGGACAGCACAATAGCATCACCACCACAAACACACAAACACAAACACAAGGGCTCACTAAGCAAAGAACTGTTTGGCGTGAAATATAAATAGTGCTGAGGTTTTAAAAAACTTGGACAACCGAGACAATTCAGGAAAAAATAAGATGGCATTTTAAAAAATATGTGAAGCTTGATGTACTTCTAATGGTTACATAGTCTGTGTAACAATCTCAGCATTCTTCTGGGTCTAAATCATCTGATTTGGAGATTTGGGAGTTGTCATTTTTACTCATTTTCCTCTGTAAACATCTTCTTTCTCTGTGTCAGCAGTTTGAAAAATAAATGAAAGAACAACATTCCTTGTCGAGATTCCTCCTCTCACATTACTGTTATTATTATTATTATTATTTTTTAAGCAGCAAATACTGCTACTGGCCGAAGTTTCTGAGTGTACAATTCACTTCTGTTCAGTTTTAAAGGGGAATTCAGTAAGATGTTACCAGCTAGGGAGAGATTGAGTTGTGGGACTCAAGAAACAAAGTAAAACAAATATAACACGCAGCTGTCCTTGTCAATTCATCACTCTTTGTTTGAGTTTCCTGTTGAAACAGTTTAGAGGCCAGTTTGGTTTGGTCAGGCTACTTGTGCTGTAGGGCATGGATTTTACATTTGACATCTAGTTAAGTTGGTTAAGTTTAGTATCAGCTAACAATTGATATTTGTTCCTCTCCATTTAATATTTATAAGTGTAAAGTTTAAAGACAAAAGGAAAACATGAGACTAAAAATGAAAGCAAAAACCATTTCATGGAAAATCCTGTGAAACATACCAAGGAGTATGAACTTTATCCAATAGGTGATAGAAGGCATGACTCGGATGTAATCAGAGCTGTGTTCCATGTGATCAGCTCTGCTTTATAGCTTAATCGTTATGATGTTTTTGTGGATTATGGATTTTACTCATCAAAACGAAAGGGAAGAGCAATTAGAGGATTCTGGGTCTATTATTGTACTGATGGTTATTTGTTGAATGAAGGTTTTCAGTGATTAGATTATGTGCAATAAACTTTCCTGACCAATATGTACAATACACTTGCTGCCTTGGCTAGCTTTTATTCAATATATTCATATTGAGTAAATATGAATATTTGAGGCAAAAATATTATTGAATCGTACTGTTACCATGTCTAAACTCATACAGTTTGCTGCACAACAGGCCAATAATTGAGAGGAGACTTATTGGGGCAAGGAATAATGACTTTATTTGGAAAGCCATCTAACTGATAAGATGATGGTTTCATGCCCCAGAGAACCATCTTTCCTCAGAATTCATGCTCCTTTTATACTAAAAGGGGAGGGAGTAAAGTCAAACAATTCCTGGTTTCCATCAGCCTTCTGATGGGATGTATTAATTTCTTTCTCCCTGCAGTCATTCACAGATGGGTCTAGTCAGGATGTTTCCTATGAGCTACACAAACGTATTTTAGCTTAATGCTTATTACCTGGGAAGCAGGGTTCCCAGGGGTAGGCCATTTTATATAATTTAAGCTTATAGGCAACATCCTTTTAGTGATTAACTTGTAAAAGAATACAAAATGTTCTTCCCTATTTCATCCTGTGATAGTCTCTATGCCATGGCTGGATGCAACTCATGGAAATCTAAAAACTCAGAGTGATAAAAAAAAAAAGTCCTCTTCTCTCTACATTTCCAAAACACAGGGTAGGCAAGGAACAAGACAACTGCAGTAATCACTGCTATTCAGACAGGAACAAAGGGAATCGCACAGCTACTCTGAAAACCCACTGGGCAGATACTGGGAGGCCCATTATCCTGGGGATAGCGGGTCTTCCTTGACTGGCTCTGCTTATGGCCCTGCGAGTACCTCTCAAGTTCATTGTTCCTCAAGGCTTTGATGCTACCTCTGTGTGCTCTCCTGTTCCAAGGCATTTCGTGACATCTGAGGGAGGCGCTGAAGAGAGGGCTCTCCCTGCTGGCAGGTCTACGTTCTCAGGCTGCCCCTCGTCCCAAGAAATTTGGGGGCCAGTGGCTGTTTAACTTGATCAGTCAGAGTCTTTGGGCCAAGTTTTAGAGTGCTTTTGTTTTTTGGGCTTCCCTGGTGGCTCAGATGGTAAAGCATCTGCCTGCAATGAGGGAGACCAGGGTTCGATCCCTGGGTGGGGAAGATCCCCTGGAGAAGGAAATGGCAACCCACTCCAGTACTCTTGCCGGGAAAGTCCCATGGACAGAGGAGAGTGGTAGGCTACTGTCCATGGGGTCGCAAAGAGTCAGACACGACTGAGCGACTTCACTTTTTACAGTGCTTTTGGCACTAAGACTCTCTCAAAAACATGTTTCTAATAGATTTGATTTCAGTTACTACCATGTGCCAGTACGTCTATAGACTTACAGATATTTTGAGATTTTTAGACTTCTGTGGATTGTGTCCTTAGTCTCTTTTCACTGAGCTATTTTCTTGGAAAAAAAAAAATTCCTGGAGGGCATCTTAATCCCATCAGAGGTCTTAACAAAAGATGTGACAGTCTTGCCTTAGGCTGATCTTTCTCCCCAGCTCTTAATCTGACAATCATTTGAAGGCTGAAGAGGCTGGAGATGAGAATCAGTTACATCTTGAGACTTTGAAAGTCCAGGCATATTTGGATTCTCTCTTCTCCTTTTATCCCTTCTTGTAAAAAAGGCCAAATCTTTCCCAAGCTCATCTCTGTCTCATGATATTTATCAACCACACCTAGTGTGGTTAACATCTCTTAACATGTGTTTTAACATCTCTTGCCCAAACCTACACATTCATTAGGTATATCTTCTGCCTCCTGAGTCCCTTCAGGTATCAGTCTTGTCAAATATTTGGCCATAAATAATACTTCCTTTTTGATCGAATCAGAAATAACAGTTTCTCTGCTGCCTTCCACTCAGCTCCAAAGCCATGGGATGCAAATTTCAGGTTTTTGCTTTACCAGCACGCATCATGTATGTATCAATGACTACGTTTATACGCTATTGCTCCAATGATGCTATGAACCCAATCCTCTCCAAATCTCAGTGGTTTACAATAATATGTATTGATCTCTTGCAAGCTGGCTGCAGCAGGTCCATGCCAGGCAGACCGCATGGTCAGGTTCTGGTTGGTACCACATGACTCTCCTTCAAGAGCTTCCTTTGATGGAGAAGCTCTAATATAAGTATGCTGAGGTCCTGCCAGGGTGAAGATGACACAAGGCTGACAGACACTTTCACTGGCCTCTAAAGATGCCACGGGAACCTGACCCTCCTTTACCTTCACTCCTGTTCCGTTGGCCAGTGCATATCCCGTGAACAAATCCATCACTAGCAAGATGGGAGTGGACCCTCCTCCAAGGGCAGGTGGGCAAGGGAGAGTAGGTGTTACTGAGCTATAATCCCCTATAAAAGTTATTATGTCACACTGCTGTACAGAACATAGATGACTAACAAGTACCTATTTACAGCATAGAGAACTCTACTCAACAGTTTGTAATAACCTATAAGGGAAAAGAATCTGTAAAAGAATATATATATATATATTCAGATATATATTGAGGAAGAAAATATAGGAAGAAATTTACATCAATAGTAATTTATTAGTTAGTGCTCACTAAACATCAGAAGAGATTGCAGAGCTGCACCAATAAAGCAAGAAGCATATCCTAAAGCTGATCCTAGTGTAAAGGGTATGTTTCTTCATATATAAATACATATCTGAATCACTGTGCTATCCACCTGAAACTAACATGGCATTGTAAATTAACTATACTTCAATTTAAAAATTAATTAAAAAAAGAATGTAGTATGTATCAGGCATGATATGTGTTGGGGTCTATGTGGATCCATACAAATCAATGTTTCCATGGATTTACAAATATTTTGTGCCGGGAGCCAGCTCACGAGATCCCACCCATGACAGAGTCATGAGGAGAAGGACTGACGAGCAAGGCTTTTTAGGCCTCAGGGATTTTTGGCAGGCTGCCTCAGTGCTCACCTTAAAGATGATATCTGTCTTTTTGATGTTTGCTATAATAAACTTCTTTTTATTTTTTGTGACTTAGACAAAAGGCCTTTTCTTGATTTTTTTCTAAAATAGATCAATTTGAAACCTCAATCGACAAGGCCCCTGAATGGTAACACCTTAATAAAACTATCTAGTATATAGAATATGTTAATCTAAATTTTTTCTTGTTAGCATATTGGTTTGTTTAATAAATGTACCTGTGCCTTTGGAGCTAATGTGCATGACTGTTCTTTAACAATAAACAACATTGAGAGCCTCCACACAGAAAGCCCCAATGGGCACAGAGCCCTTCGTAGGAAAAAAGGCTTATTAGGAAATATAAGAGATATTGCTTTATGAAGCTGTTATTTAGTCTATATTTACTCACTATGTTTTTGTTCTTAACGTATTTAGCCTATATAATGAAAGCATGATAGTTAGAGATTTATATAAATAGAAGTTTAGCTTTAATACAAATAATAAGACGATTGTTAATTCAGCTGGTGATTTTGCTAAGCACTGATCTTGGCGCTACATTGTTTTCAGCTTGCTGTGCCATGACTTTATGGGACCACATTCTTTTCTGTTAGGCTCAAGGCATGAGATAGAGTACAGAAAACAGGTTTTACCTTGAAATTCTGAGTTTATGAATTTTTTTTTTGTCATAATCTGCTGTGCCTGTATTTTTTAAAAAAATGTAGCCCTGGTACTTTTTGTGCCTGATGCAAAAGTGTCTTGGCTGATCAACCCTTATCAATAAAAGAGTCACCAGATGTTAGTAGGCCTCCAGGCCAGAAGATGATGTAAACAACTTTAAACTTTTTGTAACTAAAAACACAAACAGGGTCCTGGTTTTGATAAGGGTCAAAAACTGCTGACCCATTGATTTGATTTGGCATGACTTTACACTTTATATTTGTTTTTATGTACAACTAAAAATAGAAAAGCTGTCTTAAAAACAATAAAGTCAGGAGACACTTGGAGATGCTAAGACTCACTGTGTCTTTTTATTTGCCAACGCCATCCATCCTGAGGGAACCCCTGGACCAGCTGGAGCAGGACTCCGGCAATGTTGCTTAACAAAGAAATGGCATTTGAAAATCAACACTTTAGTTTCTTTTCTTCTGATAGGTCATATACATGTATGTGCAAAATAATAAAAAGAGAATAGCTAGCCTAATTTCTTTCACACACCCTAAAATATAATTCAGTAGGTGAGAATATATCTATTTTTTGTCAGCTGTTTAAAAAACATTACCAGTGTTGTGGTGTATTCTTCAAGGTTATTTAGGACATTGTGAAACTCATAATTAAATTTAAGGTTTGGTTTGCTAGCTTAATGCTTATTCCTAATTGAATGAGATTAATTATCTTTCAAAGAGAAGGTTTAGAAAAGAATATTTGTTTTAAGTTATACAAGTCCATAAATGTAGCCTGTTTGCTATGGAACAAAGATCATAAATTGCAACAGATTTTGAGAAATAATACTAATACTAAAACTTCAAAGAAATATTCAGGTTATTTCTGGTGTATCACCTAAGAGTACTCAGGAATCAATTTTGCATGGGAGAAAGATGACTTTGTCATTAAAAATCAATCAAAAGTAAACTTTCAAAGTTCAAAAAAGAAAACTATGTATTAAAATGAAAAATGACTTTTAGCAGTCATTTTACTTTAAAATCTTAATAACCTCACTAAAATAAATATGATTTAATAAATGAGAGATAACACAGATATGTTGCCATGGAAAAAGTCTCTGATCCTATAATGATAAAAACTTTTCGATTAAAAGAAAAAAAATTAAGAGCAGGAAGAAAATGACTCAGGGTTGAGGAAGAAAATCGAGGAAGAAATTTATATTCACAGTAATTGATTAGATACTGTTCACTAAACATCAGAAGAGGTTGCAGGGCTGCATCGATAAAGTAGGAAACACATCCTACAGCTGATCCTCGTGTGAAGGGTATGTTCTCCATCTCTCATGGTGTTGGAATATTGGTCAAGTCTCAAGCTTAGGACTGCAACACACAAACAGGGATCTGTTGCAACCCCTGAGCTTTGTTTAGTAGAAGGTCCAAATTAAATAAGCTTGAGATTCCTGCTCTAGAATACCATCCACTGAAGTGTGAGCTCTCTCTTACTTACTGTGCTTTTCCCTTATTTTCTTGACACAACCTCCTCCGTGTTCAACCTGCTGCATCCATCTGCCTCCAAAAGCCTGAGGAGCATTATGGCATGAATGCAAAGACAAAAGGAAAAGCAGCATGTGGCTCTGACATTCAAAGGAACATTTTCTAGTGCTCAGTAAGGCCATAGGCTTGTGAGTTGGTTTTACTGATACCTAGAGGGAAATGTATTTTCTAGATTTTTTCATTTCCTTCTATAATATGATCAAGACCTCTGATCTTACAATCATAGAATTTTCACCCTTTACTAAAGAAGGAGATACTAACAGTCCAGGCCTGTTGTCCCAGTTCAACTTGATGTAGAGAGAGAGTGAGGTGGGCTTGTTTAACCGCTGTGACGGCTCCTGACTTGTTGGAGTGGAAGGGACTGCTACGATATCTGGTGAGGTGGAGAGGACAGTGTAGAGCAGAAAGCCTCTGACCTCACTTCCTTTGGGGACCTTCAGAAGAGAAGTCCCTGCCCAGCTATGGCATATCTGCCTTGGGATAGAAGAGATAGTTCATTCTGGGAAGGCAGTGGGAACAAGAGAGTAGGCTCTGCCCCAAAAAGTCCACCTCAGCTCCTGGGTTGATAAAGACACCGAGCTGAACGGCACAGAAGACAGTCTAAGTGTGCTGGCTGATAAACATGGCGGGAGCCTGAGGCGTTAGTGAAGCTGAATGGAAAGGATACGAAGTCAAGGGCCGCCCCAGGGCCCCACCGGACAAGGGGCCACAAGGGAGTTGTTGCTAGACTGCAGGTGTCCGTAGCACCAGGAAGAGCTAAGGGCTAGTCATCTCCTGCCAGCAAAGAGAAGAAATGGCTTCCCTTCAGACACTGGTTGAGACAAAGGACACGTCACTATTTCATCAACTAGAATGAATGCCTTCAGGGTGCTCAGTTAACCACACTGGCAGATGGCTTCACTGCAGGTGAGTGAGTGAGTGAGAGTCGCTCAGTCGTGTCCGACTCCGTGCGACCCCATGGACTATACAGTGCTTAGAATTCTCCAGACCAGAATACTGGAGTGAGCAGGGTAGCCTTTCCCTTTGTCAGGGGATCTTCCCAACCCAGGGATCGAACCCCGGTCTCCCACGTTGCAGGTGGATTCTTTACCAGCTGAGCCACAGGGAAGCCCAAGAATACTGGAGTGGGTAGCCTATCTCTTCTCCAGGGGATCTTCTCGACCCAGGAATCGATCCAGAGTCTCCTGCATTGCAGGTGGATTCTTTACCAACTGAGCTATCAGGGAAGGCCACTGCAGGTGATCAGAAAGCTAGTAAAGAGTATCAGGAAGAGGGACTTCCCTGGTGGTCCAGAGGTTAAGAATTTGCCTTGCAATGCAGGGGACACAGGTTTGATCACTGGTCAGAGCACTAAGATCTCCCATACTGGGGAACAACTAAGCCTCATGCTCCAACTACTTGAGCCCGCGAGCTACAGCGAGAGAGTCCAAGCACTGCAACGAAAGAGCCTATATTCTGTAACTAAGACCTAGTGCAGTCCAATAAGTAAATAAACATTCATACCCCAAGGAGGAGCTGTCTGAAGAGTTTGCATTGTTAGACTGGAGTACCTCATTTTTTAATCTATACTCTCCTGTTGGATGTGCTTCTCTGAGGAAAGTTCAAATCGGATACTTAGTAAATACATGTAAAACACCACAGCTTTTCCCAGGTGTTGCTAGTGGTAAAGAACCCGCCTGCCAATGCAGGAGACGTAAGAGACGCAGGCTTGATGCCTGGGTCGGGAAGATCCGCTGGAGGAGGAAATGGCAGCCCACTCCAGTATTCTTGCCTGGAGAATCCCGTGGACAGAGGAGCCTGGTGGGCTACGGTCCATGGAGTGGCACAGAGTCAGATGTGACTTAGCACACGCATTTTTTCTTACATATTCCATTATGAGGAGGTAATTTATGACTCCCCAACTTAAAAATATCCAACATAGTCGATGTGAAATGTAAGAAGTCAGTCTCATCAAAGATGAAAGATAATTAAACTATCTCAATGGCTTTCCTGGGAGCCTGCTACCCACGTGCCTGATCCTTTGTTCATTTTGCCTCATCAATCCTGGGCCCGGATAATCACTGAGAGGTGAAAGCAGATGTTAGGGCCTGAGTGTGGCCCACAGATGCATTCTGTTTCCCTGCACTGTGTTATAAAACCTTGAAAAAATATCCATAAATACAGAAGTTTCTTTCATAAAAACTCGAATTTCTGAATTTCTTCAGAAAGTTTACAGAAACGGTAACAAATGGCAGGAGCTAAGTAGGACCCGTCCCTTAAAAATATGGAAAAATCCCTCCATGGTGACAATGTGTAGTCAGCACTATGATTTCTTTGAAGTAATTATGAATTAATTTTTTTTCTATGAATTTTTTTAGCATATAGCTCAGGACACTCATTTTTCTTATTTGCCCTGGCTTCTTACACCTTCTTGAAATCATAAATCTTGTTTAAAGCACATGGAGAAAACAAGGGCTCTTGGACCTACAGGAATAACTGACTTTTATTCCGGATTTTTTATTCTTATTTTTTAGACATATTTCCTAAGGATATAGTATTTTATTTCATGTATTTGTTCTCACGCTTGTCTAATTAACTGACCTTCACTTTCTAAGATATGGCCACTTGAACTTCATTCTACTATAGGGCTAGTGTTTGGAATTTCACGTGTCTAAGTTAATGATTGTGGCTTGTTAGCTTGTAATACTGTATTCAATAAATGCAGAGTTAGCAAAATGTGAGAGAATTTAAAAATCTAACAAAAAATTAAACTTTGAGTGACAGGGTTTCAGTCCCACTTTGGAAATATCTGAAACTAGAATAAGCTCTACGCCAAGAGCTAAGTCATCAGAACCTTCCCTGCCCCAATAATCTCTCCCTCTCCCCCTCCTCATCCCTCTCTCCCATTTCCCTCCTTCCCTCTCTTAATCTTCTATTCTCCCTCCATCTCCCTCCATCTCTCTTCCTGTACCATTCTGCATAAGAGATTAATTCTCTCTCCATCTTTTTTAAGAATGATTCTCTCCATAAACTGGGAAACCAACTTCAGCATGAATTCCCTTAAAGCTTGCTAAGCTAAAGCTCCATGTGATTTCCAAAGAAGGGGAATGACTGGATGAATATAGATGAGCTGTGTACTTCCAACGTTGATTGCAGCCAGATCATAAGGTCTTTGCAAATATCCTAGTTTCTTCCAAAGCCATGAGGAGACTTGTGAGCTGCCAACAGAACGGTTAAGTGCTAGGCAGGAAAATACCAGGCCAGTCCATGACAGTGGACCAAAGCAGTGCCATAACTTTTAACTAAATGGATCAGTTAAATAGATCATTGTATATATTGCATATGTTTGTAGTTAGATAGATGTGTACTGACATTTCAGTTCTTCTGCTTAAAAGTGACTTAAACATCCCATAGACCAAAGAGCCTGGCGAGCTACATTCCATGGGGTCAAAAAAGAATCAGATATGACTGAGAGACTAAACAATAATAAAACTTCCCGTATAAGTTTCACTTATAAAATGAGAAGAGAATACCTTACTCCATAGAATTTTAAGTGAGTTGTTGGGTTAAAATACTACATACAGCCACTATGGAGAACAGAATGGAGGTTCCTTAAAAAACTAAAAGTAGAGTTACTGTACGCTTCTGGGAATATATTCACAGAAAATGATAATTCAAAAATACACATGCACTCCAGTGTTCACTGCAGCACTATTTACAATATATATAGTACAATACATACAGTCCTAGCTAGGACATGGGAGCAACCTAAATGTCTATAGACTGATGACTTGATAAAGAAAATGTGGTACATATATACAATGGAATATAACTCAGCCATATAAAAGAAGGAAGTTGGGTCATTTGTAGAGACTTGGATGCATCTACAGCCTATTGTACAGAGTGAAAAAAGTCAGAGAAAAGCAAATATCATATATTAACACATAGATGTGTAATTCAGAAAAATGGTATAGATGAACCTATTTGCGGGGCAGGAAGAGAGACACAGATGTAGAGAATGGATGTGTGGACATGGTAGAGGAGGAGGAGGGCTGGGGTGAATTTGGAGATAGGGTTAACATATATGCACTACCACATTTAAAACAATAACTAGTGGGAACCTGCTATAAAACTCAGAAAACTGAGCTTAGAGTTCTGTGATGACCTAGATGGGTGGGGTTGGGGGATGGGAGGGAGACCCAGGAAGGAGGGGATATATGAATACATAGAGCTGATTCACTTCATTGTGCAGAAGAAACTAATGCAACATTGTAAAGCAACTATCCTCCAATAAATAAAAATGAATTTTAAGGATTCTAGCATGTTAGACGTCTGATTAATGTCAATTCCTCTTCTTCTTTGTTATCAAAAATTAGTACCTAATAAGATTTTGAAATTATGAAATGTTGGCATCTAAAAGTGGTCTTTATGGTTATATTTTTCTCTGACTGTTCAATTTACTGACATTCAAGTCATCTGAATGAGAGCATTTGATATTAAATGGGATTACTCAAAAACCTATTACTTGTGTGTGACAGAGTGGGTCACTGGAGTACAATATTTATTCAGATGAATTCTGATGGATGCCTACAAAGTGCCAGGTACCATCCTAAGACTCTGAGATCTATCCGTGGGAAAAGATAGCCCCAAATCCCTGCCTTGGGGAAGTTATTCTAGTGGGGGAGGGGAGCAGAAATTAAGCAGTGAACCAAGGAGTTAAAGAAATTATATAGTATGGCAGAAAATGATAAGGATCGTGGAGAATATTTGCCTTATCATGGAAGGCAAATAGGGAGTGCAGTAGTTGGGGTCAGGGTAATTCTCAAATATGGTGGTAATTGTAGACCTCAGGGAAGAATGACATTTGAGCAGAGATTTAAAGGATGTGAAGGAGTTACACCTGCAGATAGCTGGGGAGTGGGTATTCCAGTCTGAGGAAAGAGCCCATGTAAATGTTTTAACAGAAGGTTGTCAGGTATTTTGTCGGAACAGCAAGGGTGCCCACTTAGCTGAAGAGAAGCGAATGCAGGAGACCACAGAAAATATGGTGAAAGATATAAATGGTATACACTAGGCTGAGGATTTTAATTTCCTTTCTGAATGATAGTAGGGAAGCTACTGGAAACATTTTGAGAAGTGATATGATCTGAGTTATAGTCTTAAAAAGACAAAGCTAGCAACTTGTAGATCAGATAAGAGAGAATGGTTGTTTGGACCAGGTGTTTACAATGAAGGTGGAAATTAATTGTCTTATTCTCAGTATATTTGGACAATAGAACCAACAATATTTTCTGATAATCTGGATGTGGGGTGCAAAAAATATATATAGATGTCTCTAATACCATGCCAAAAGTTTTTGTCTGAAGTAATTAATGGACAAATTGAAGAGAAAGCCACTCAGTCATGACTCTTTGTGACCCCATGTACTGCAGACCATCAGGCTCCTTGGTCCATGGGGTTTCCCACACAAGAACATTGGAGCTGGTTGCCATTTACTTCTCCAGGGCATCTTCCCAACCCAGGGATTGAACCTACATCTCCCACATTGCCGGTAGATTCTTTACCATCCTAGCCACAAGGGAAGTCCATTAACTAATGGATAAACTGTGGATAATACCCATTATCCATTAATAGCTAATAGTCTATCCATTAATATACTGTGGAAAGATAATCTTGTGGGAAAGAACTCGGAGGATCTGTTTTGGATGTAAGTTTGAGATGTCTGTTTCCAAGTGCGAATGAAAGGATAAGTAAAGGAAACAGGTGAATATAGTCTGGAGTTTGGGAGAAGAGCCTTGACTGGAGACATAGATTTAGGATTATCCTACTAATAGACGGTATTTAAATTCATGAGACAGAATGATCACAAAAAATTTTTGACTGTGGGTAGTAAAGAGGACAAAGAAAATTCTCGAGATATAACAAAGCTAAGAGCTAGGGAAAAGAGGAGACACTAGTAAGGAAAATGAGAACGGTCAGTGAGGGAGGCATAAAAACAGGAGAGTATGGGGTTCTCAAACCCCAGTCAAGAGGTTTTAACAAGGAGGCAGACACTGGGACTGTGTTGAGTGCTACTGACAAGTCAAGTAAAGGGGGAAATAGAAATTGATCACTAAATTTAGCAGTATCCAGTTAAGACACCTTGCTAAGAGTACTGTTGATGGAGTAGGGGCAAAACTTGATAGAGTATGTTTAACCCAGAATGAGAAGACAGCAATTGGAGGGAATCAGTTCAGACAACTTAGTGGAGTTTTGCTGCATAGGGAAGAATTATGACTGCAGATGGTATAAAGAAGAACCTTTTTGTATGTTGAAAGCAATTCAGTAGAGCGGCAGTTTCCAGATGCTTTAGCACCAGGGACCACTTTCATGGGAGACAGTATTTTCCATGGACTGGAGGTGGTGTTGTGGTTTTGGGATGATTCAAGTGCGTGACATTTATTGTGCACCTTATTTCTATTATTGTTACATCAGCTCCACTTTGGATCATCAGGCATTAGATCCCAGAGGTTGGGGACCCCTGCAACAGAGAGAAAACTTGACGTATATAAAAGAGATGGGGCAATCTTTGGAGCCTTGACCTTTGATAGGCAAGAAAGGGTTGATTAGCTCATGGGCTGGAATTGTCCTAAGATGTTTGGAGGGGAGTATGAGTACCTGATCTACATGTCCAGGATAAATGGGTACCTACTACCTGGTAAGAGTTTATAAAACTTCTTTGATTTCTTCTATTTATTTTCAGGGAAAGATAAAGTGATAATGCCAGCCAAGAGTGAGTATAAGAAGTCATTCGTAAGAAGAGCTAGAAAGAGCACAGATCATCCAGGGAAGTTTGTAGTTATGGATTTTAAATGGTAATAATTTCGAGTTTTCTCCAGCCATGTTCAGTGCATGGGATAAGGTTCAGAGAAGGTGGAGGTTTGCCATGACCCAGACAACTCTAAAAAATTTTCTGTGGTTGCTGTAACAAATCACTACAGACTGGGTGGCTTAAAACAACATAAATTTATTTTCTGTTGTAGTTCTAGAGGTCAGAAGTCTGAAATCAAGGTGTCAGCACAGATGAACTCTCTCCAAAGGCTTTAAGGGGGAATATATATATTTGCCTCTTTCAGCTTATGGTTGCTGTTGACATTTCTTGACTTGTGGCTTCATCACTCCAGTATCTGTTCCCCTTGGACACATTTCCTCCTTCTCTTCTCTCTGACTTGTGGCCACAACACTAGAATTGCTGTCTGTCTTCATATTACTTTCTCTGCCTGTCTTCTGCATGTCATTTTTAAGGACATCCATCATTGGATTTAGGGTCCACATTAATAATAATTCAGCATGATCTCAAGATCTTTGACATAATTACATTTGCAAAGACCTCTCTCTTTTTCTCTAAATAAGATAACATTCACAAGTTCTTGGAATTAGAACATGGGCATATCATTTTGGATGCTACCATTCAGCCATAATGAGTAGCAAGAAACTGAGATTGGATGTAATTACTCCCTTGATTGTGTATTTTAAACTACATGAGGAGGAAAAGAGGACTTCACGAGGGATGACATGTGGAAAAGATGTTGGGATCAAAGTACTTGGCATTTATGTGAGGTTGAAAGACTGTCAGAATCATAGTGGTAGAAAAAATGTCATGGAATGATTGAAGTGGTACAATGACATACAAGAAATTTTGACATGTGTTTATTAAAGAAAGATGAATAAGATAATACTATGTAGCATAAATTAAAACTTCCCAAGGTGGCACAGTGGTAAAGATTCTGTCTGTCATTGCAGGAGATGTAGGAGACTTGGGCTCGATCCCTGGGTCAGGAAGATCCCCTGGAATAGGAAATGGCAACCCACTCCAGTAATCTTGCTTGGAAAGTTCTGTGGACAGAAGAGCCTGGTGGGCTACCATCCATGAGGTCGCAAAGAGTCGGACATGGCTGAGCATTCACGCACACACAAATATAAACTTGTAATTTTTCTCTCCATAGTATTTCATTCCAGCTGTCACAAAAGCTCCACTTTCTTTGATTGTTGCCATAGCTGTACATCTTAGCAAGCGTGGCTATGGGAAGCTGAGGGCTTTGGCTTTAGAAGCTTGGAGGCATAAGTTAGATAGGTTCTGTGTTTAAAAATATAACTAGAGACGTTTTCACCTCTCTCTCAACAGTTTATCTCATGAACTTGTCCTTTAGGCAGTGATGGTTACTGTTTGGGTGGTACCTCAAAAGAATATGTTTTCTTAGCTTCTTTGTATTTTCCCCTCTGCTGTACCATTAGAAAGGCCCACTGCGTTCTCCATATGATCTTTAATGACTGCATGAAGGATTATTGTTTAACATCTCAGCTCTTTTCTTTCTTCCTTCCTTCTCCCCTTCTTCTTCAAACTCTGTTCTCCTCAAAAGGCTGAGGTCAGATTAAATTTGTCAAGTTTTTGAGCAAGTGTTTCCATCTCTGTTATTCTAGTGCTACAACTAAAAGTTAATCCTAAAAGAAATTAACCCTGAATATTGATTGGAAGGCCTGATGCTAAAGCTGAAGCTCCAATACTTTGGCCACCTGATGCAAAGAACTGACTCATTGCAAAAGACCCTGATGCTGGGAAAGATTGAAGGCGGGAGGAGAAGGGGACGACAGAGGATGAGATGGTTGGATGGCATCACCGACTCAATGGACATGTTTTTTAGCAAGCTCTGGGAGACGGTGAAGGACAGGGAAACCTGGCATGCTGCCAGTCCATGGGGTCACAAAGAGCTGGACGTGACTGAGTGACTGAACAACAGCAACAAATGTATGAAATGAGTTTGAAATTCATACCCTCATTCTAATCCTCAGTGTAATTGAGTCAAGTCTGCATTTACTGACCAAACAAATATTAACAGAGCACTCACTATGTGCTCTGAGGATACCAATACCACCAAAACACAGATTCTGGCTTCAAATTACCGTCTAGTGCATGGACCAGAGCCGTGAGTCATCCAGCACACTGCTGGTTTCCACACAGCCTCCAAGCAAAGGAAGCTTTTCACACTTTTTGAGAGGTTGTAAAAAATAGTAGAATACATGAGAGAGACCACCTATGACTCAAAAATAACACATAAAACTTTGACTCTCTTGTCCTTTTCTGAAAAAGTGTGCTGACCCCTAGTTTGGTGAGAAAATATATGGAGATCATAATACCAGCCTCACAAATTGTTGCAATTTGATGCAGATTATGTGCTAATTTTTGCTTGGCTAGTATAAATGCCTTTTCTTCTAATTAGACATTATCTTTTGGCAGCAAATCCTACCCTGATCTCAGATTAGGAGGTCTGATTGGGCCTGACCCCAGTACTCTTAATTTAGAGTTGGGTACTTAGGACTAGTTAGTCCTGCTTTTGAATGTCTCTGATCACAGGAAATTATGCACATAACCCAAGTAGGTCCAGTAAGATCCAATCATGAAATTTTGCTGTAATTATTGGGAAAGAAAAACTCTATTTCTCCTGGAATTAATAAATGAATGAAATGAAAAACTTGAGATTTTTTTCAGGGTCATTGCTTCTAAGAGGGCTTATGTGAGAAACAGACTAACTCTGAGGAATAAAGAGACAAAAATGAAGGTGACATCAAGTACTGAAGATATGGTTTGAGCCCTGGATTGTACCAGGGGCTAATCCTTGTTTTGAGATTGGTGTTTTGTTTCATTTCGTGCAGTCATACAGTTATTATTTTCCTTTATTAAAAGTAGCTTAAGTTTCTGTTACTGTAACATAAGGTATTCTTATTAATATCAAATTAAATGAGAAAATGAACATTAAATAATTTATACATAATAACTGCTTATGAAATCATCTTCTTTAAAATTAGCACCTCATATGCTATAAGAAATATAAAATGTTTACTTTTAGAAGGTATTTTAAAGTTTCATTCAATGCAACTCCCTTGTTTTACTGAATCGGAGGCTGTAGAACCCCAGAAAATTTAAAAGAAATTGAAAAAAAAAACCTCAAAATGGAAAAATCACATGTTGTGTGCTACTTCCTAATTGAAGTGTATTTAATTTTGTCTGATAATGGTTATGAGCAGCAGCTAATACACTTGAGGCAGTCAGAAAAGGCTTCCCAAAAGAGACAATAGCTTAGCTGGTTTCGAAGGAAGAGCATTTTTGCTCAATTAGACAAAATTAGGATGAATACTGGAGTGGGCTGCCATGTCCTCCTCCAGGGGATCTTCCCAATCCAGGGATCACACCCCTGTCTCCTACCTCTCCTGCATTGACAGGCAGACTTTTTTTCTTACCACTGTGCCACCTGGGAAGCCCCAGGATAAGTCCTCAGTTCACGTAAGTCGCTCAGTCGTGTCTGACTTTTTGCGCCCCATGGACTGCAGCACGCCCAGCCTCCCTGTCCATCACCAACTCCCGGAGTCTACCCAAACTCCTGTCCATTGAGTCGGTGAAGCCATCCAACCATCTCATCCTCTGTTGTCCCCTTCTCCTCCCTCCTTCAAACTTTCTTAGCATCAGGGTCTTTTCAAATGAGTCAGTTCTTCGCATCAGGTGGCCAAAGTATTGGGGTTTCAGCTTCAACATTAGTCCTTCCAACGAACACCCAGGACTGATCTCCTTTAGGATGGACTGGTTGGATCTCCTTGCAGTCCAAGGGACTCTCAAGAATCTTCTCCAACACCACAGTTCAAAAGCATCAATTCTTCGGTGCTCAGCTTTCTTTACAGTCCAACTCCCACATCCATACATGACTACTAGGGAAGGTTAATTATTCTCCTCAGAGAACACACCTTAAAGGTCTGAATATGAAAGAAAACACACAACTTTCTGAGAGGTGCAAAGTTAAATACAGGGGAGCATCAGTAGTAAAACATAATCAGAAAGGATGAGGCTGTGGCGATAACAAGGGTCAGGTCAGGACAGTCCTCATATGCCATTGCAAAGAGTGTGGGCTGAGCAGAATTGCAGGTTCTCCATTTACATTTTGGAAAGAAAACAGCAATGTAGCAGTTCAGTTTCTGTTCTATTAATCTAGAACAATGTGAGAGTCTAAGGCAGTGGTCCCCAATCTTCTTGGCTCCAGGGACCAGTTTTACCCAAGACAATTTTTCAACAGATGTCAGGGCAGGGATGGTTTTGGGATGATTCAAGCCCATGATATTTATTATGCCACTACTGATCTGAGAGGAGGCGGCGCTTAGGCAGTGATGAGAGTGATGGCGAGTGGCTGTAAATCCAGATGAAGTTCTACTTGCTCATCTGCTGTGCACCTCATGCTTTTCAGCCTGCTTTTTAACATGCCAAGGACTGGTCCTGGTGTCCATGGCCTGGGGTTTGGGGACCCCTGGTCTAAGGTGTGATTGATCTGGGGATTAGAAGATATACAAAGCACGGGAGTCCAGATAGAGATATAGAGGATGGGAGAGATATTTAAAGGCTATACAACAGAGAAACTCTCGTGACTGCTTCCATGTGGGACACGCAACGGGATGGAAGAGTTGCTGAATGGGTGGAGCTTTGGGCTGCTAGAGGCAGGGATGCTGGTTATCCTCTCTGATCACAGAAAATAATGAAAAGGAGCCTGGAATAGTTGGTATTCACTTGGTTGTCTTCAGAAGAGTGGGCATTGGAGAAACACGATGAGTTCTACTTTTGATATTTTGAGTTTGAGGTGCTCATGGTCATTAAATAGTGTTGACTATTAAATAGTGAGATCTGGGGTACAGAAGGGAGATCTGGGTTGGAGACACAGAGTTTTCAAAAATCATCATGTTGATGGGAGTTGAAAACGAGTGATAGAATAAGGTTTTATAAGAAGAGACAATTGCTTTTCTTGATGTATTCTGGTCTTTCTCTATAAAATTGAATATAGTGAACAAAATATTTAGTTTAAGTGTAGGATGTAGCAATGAATTCTGAGCAAGTCATCATTATAGTTCATATCTACATACCTTAGTACTCCTGGGAATTCTAGAATTCCTTATAGCAATTCTAGGTATTTTAGCAATTTTTTTCATAGAGATTTTGAATCCTGCAAACTCAACAACAAAATTATTCTCTTCTTGAAGAATGACGAGAGTGTGGCATTATGTGTAGGATTTCAGACTGGAGTTGAGTAGAAATTATCTGCTGCTCTTGCTACTCTGAGAAAGCTGCCTGCTGTCAGTGGAACCCTTCTCTCCATATACAAAATAAGGCAGTTAAAGCAAATGTTCCATAGATATCCTCTCTGCTCAAACATTGTACAAGTCTAAGTATTTACGGATCAATGAGTAATTTGCCTTTCTGTAATTTCATTCTTGTGACACTCTTGACATTAAGAGATGGAAAGCAGATATGATGAGCTCAGAGCCCATGCTTTAAAAGTGAACTAGAGATATGTAGAAATCACCAACACTTTTAGACCAAAAATTAATCAAGCTGCAACCTGTGGTTGTTTATCATTTCAATAGTTACTGTTGAATTACCCTTACTCATCTTCTTAGCTAGAGTAGCCAGGGTTAGCATGGCGAGAGGAACCAGAGCCCCTAGTTACTTCACAACCCTTTGTTGTCAGTGGCTCAACACAAAAGTTAGGTTTTAAGACTATATGTTTAGTGAGTCTGCCTGGATATTTAGTGTTTTGAAAAGACCCTGATGCTGGGAAAGATTGAGGACAGGAGGAGAAGGAAGTGACAGAGAATGAGATGGTTGGATGGCATCACCAACATGAGTTTGAGCAAACTCCAGGAGACAGTGAAGGACAGGGAAGCCAGGTGTGCTGAAGGGCATAGGGTCACAAAGAGTCAGACACAACTTAGTGAATGAACAACAACTGCACTGATGCTGTCCTTATAAATTACTCACAATATTTAAAGTGGTATGTATTTGTGTCTTTTGCAGGCAGGTTTTTCAATTTAGCCAAAACATTTCACATTCAAGTACACGAGGTTTTCCAATAACTAAATAATTGGGCATACAGAACCAAAGTAATTCAATTATAAAATGTATTTTAATAGTGGGAAACTGACAACATAATGGATAGAACTTGTTTAAGCGAATGAACACAGTATCAAATAAAGAATGATTGACTTTTTAGAAGTCACAGAACCTGAAAAATATAAAACATTATAGATTAAAATGTGTCATTCTCCTGTGATTTTGAAAGTAGGCAAGCCAATCCAGTTTGAATATTTTACTCAAATATGTCTAATCTTCTTCCTAGTAAAGTAAAATAACAAACTTTAAGAAAAACATATGTGTTTAACTTCCAAAAGACAGATAAACATAACTCATAGATATCCTATATAGAGAGCTGTTTTTTTTTTCTTTTTTTGTGGGTCTTGATAGAACCACAACTTTAGTAAAAAAGGCCACAAAGCAGGTATCCTGTGTATTGATTTTAGTGAGGCGTTTGATGTAGTGTTTAATGAAATCTTATTCCCTAAATAATGAGCAATCTCATGTGTTGAAAAGTAGTTGAAGGAGCATGAACAAAAGGTGGTATGAAAAGCCTACCTGTCTGTAGAGTAAACTACAATTTCAAAAGGCCCTGTGAGGAAACCAATGAGACTGCAGGAACAAAGTCTGGAAAACCTTCCAGAAATAAAGTGAATGTTTGACTCATTAGCATATTGGTCTTACTAGAATGAAATAAAAATAAAGTATTCTGATTCAATATTTTTTTCTTTAACCTTTGTATTAATATTCCTTTGCCTGTGTTATAACTCAGCCTGAAATGAGAGCTTGCATGGCAAACTTACGGTTACCAAAGGGGAAAGGGGGCAGGCGAGAAATAAACTTCGAGTTTAGCTTCAGCAGATACACACTGTTGTTGTTGTTCGGTCACTAAGTCATGTCAGGCTCTTTGTGACCTCCTGGAATGCAATGTGCCAGGCTTTCTTGTCTTTCACTATCTCCTAGAATTTGCTCAAACTCATGTCTATTGAGTCAGTGGTACTATATAACCATCTCATCCTCTGCCGCCCCTTCTCCTCCCGCCTTCAAGCTTTCCCAGCATCAGGGTCCTTTCCAGTGAGTCAGCTCTTCCCATCATGTGGCCAAAGTATTGGAGCTTCAACTTCAGCATCAGTCTTTCCAAGGAATATTCAGAGCGGATTTCCTTCAGGATTGACTGGTTTGATCTTCTTGCTGTCCAAGGGTCTTCTCCAGCATCACAATTTGAAAACATCAATTCTTCGGCACTCAGCCTTCTTATGATCCAACTCTCAAACCCGTACACGACTACTGGAAAAACCGCAGCTTTGACGAGACGGGCCTTTGTTGGCAAGGTGATGTCTCTGCTTTTTAATATTCTGTCTGGGTTGGTCATAGGTAAAGACTGCGCTGTGCTGTGCTCAGTCGCTCCGTCGTGTCTGACTCTTTGCGACCCCATGGACTGTAGCCCACCAGGCTCCTCTGTCCATGGGATTCTCCCCACAAGAATACTGGAGTGGGGTGCCATTTCCTCCTCCACGGGATCTTCCCAACCCAGGGATGGAAACCAGGTCTCCTGCATTGCAGGTGGATTCTTTAGTAGCTGAGCTGCCAGGGAAGTCTGTTAGATACATACTACTATATATAAAATAGATGAACAGCAAGGTCCTACAGTATAGCACAGGGAACTATATTCACTATCCTGTAATAAACGATGGGCTTCCCAGGTGGCTCAGTGGTAAAGAATCCTCCTGCCAATGCAGGAGACACAGTTTTGATCCCTGAGTCAGGAAGATCCCTTGGAAAAGGAAATCGCAATCCATTCCAGTATTCTTGCCTGGGAAATCCCATGGACAGAGGAGCCTGGCAGTCTAGAATCCACGCCACTGTAAAACCCAGACATGACTTAGTGACTAAAACAGCAACAATAAACAATAATGGAAAAGAATCTGATATAACTGAATCAATCTGGGTGTACACTAGAAAGTAACTCAACAGTATCAATCAGCTATACTTCATTTTAAAAAAGCAAAAGAAAAATTAAAAAATGTCATTTGTTTTCAAGACATTCAAGACTTTGTGTCTACCTTTTGGAGTTTATCATAGTTTGGCTTCTGTTTTCGAGTCTTATCTATGTTAATTTTTCTCTTATTCATGGCAGGAACTTATTAGTTATTCTTTAAATTTATTACATCTCTTTTCTTCCCTCATTTGTATCTTTTCTTGAATTGAATTTACAAGTAACTTCAAAAACAAGCAAATCAAACAAAACAAAACAACACAAAACACTTTACTGAATTATCTAATAATCTTGAGACTGTTTTTTTTTTTGTGGAAAAATTAGTGAGGGCAGGAGTAAGGGATCTTTTAAAATGTATTTCATCAACATGCTGTATGAAACTTAATTTTAAAATATGCAAAGGTAATTCTTTCATTAAAAAAGAATACTTCAATCTAAATATGCATTATTAATATTCTTTCCTTTTTATGGATATCTGATGAGAAGAAAATTGCTTGCTGTGTTTGTTCAGAACACATGTTCTGGTAGTAACATTCATATGACTGAAGTATGCACCCAGTAGCTCGGTCATCTCAGACTTTTTGTGACCCCAGGGATCGTACATATTCTCCTCGGTCCATAGGAGTCTCCAGGCAAGAACACTGGATTGGGTTGCCATTTCCTTTTCCAAGACTGAAATGTAATTGTTAATAAAATAAAGATCTTATCATTTATGTAGAATAAAGGATATGTGAAATATTTTTGGAATCAGAATTATTCATGGTGTTAATTTATTGTATTTTTCCTGAAATAATTTTTACACAGAACACTCATAGCTGTTTTCACTCTATGATTTTTTTAATTTCATTAAAGGGTATCAGTATTATTCTTTCCATTTTATAGAGAAAATTTAGATATGGTCAGGATGAGTAAGCACATAAGATATTGAGAAGGATAGTAAAATACTGAGAAGGAAATTCACGTATGATAATCTTAATCTGTTTTTTCTGATGTGGTCAGGAAAGTAATCCTTCAAAATTAGTAGGTGTATTTCTCTTATCAGTAGCAACTCTAATTAAAATGTACTATATTTTTAAATATTTGAATTCTACTTCTTTGTCATGGTAGCTCAATATAAATTGTTATGAGATTACTGTAAAATATGCTTTTAATCAATAAAATAAAATTAGTTCTCTTGTTTATTTTGATCCTTTGAAGAGGTACTTAATTGTTTTGTTAATTCATACTGTTTTATTGCTGGCAAAATTCCAGATGATCCTGAGAGTCACAGAACTATTATTACAGCATAAGACATAAAAGCAAATGCTGTTGTCTTAGAAACAGACTTTCTTCTATTATCTTCCTGTAGTGGTACATGGGCTGCTGGTTACATAGAGCGTTTGTGTGGGGTTGGGTGATCAATTTGTAAGTGATTCTATTCTTTTAACTTCTATCATCATATTTTATATCTCAGAGGATAAATAATCTCTTTAAAGCAGTGAGATAAAATGTGGAATCATTAGTTTTCTTTTAGCCTTTTTATCAACTGTGTTTCTCTACCCATGAGTTGCTGCATCAGAAACTGTTAATAGATTTCAAAGGGCACACTTAAGAAGATTTCTGAATAATGCATGATACTAGGATATCATGATAGAAATGCTTAACACTAGCAAAACCAGGTAACATTTAATGACAGTTGACAATTACTGAAGATGCTAAAACCATTTAGAGAATGACCATTGAAGACACTGAAGATATTTCTACTGTGATAATGTTTAAAAAAAAAAGTGTCAAGAAAACAAAGCAGGTCACAGGTCACAGGGTCCTTTTCTGAGAAATCTCCAAATTGTTTTCCATAGATGCTGCACCAATTTACATTCCCACCAACAGTGTACAAGTATTCCCTTTTTTCCACAGCCTCACCAACATTTATTATTTGTATTCTTTTTGATGACAGTCACTCTGACAGATGTGAGATGATATCTCATTGTGGTTGATAAGTCAGAGAAAGAAAAATATGCTATTTTACCACTTATACATCATGTCCGACTCTGTGGTTCCACGCACTGTAGCCCACCAGGCTCCACGGAGTTTTCCAGGCAAGAATACTGGAGCAGATTGCCATTTCTTACTCCAGGGGATCTTCCCAACCCAGTGATCGAACCCACGTGTCTTGCGTCTCCTGTATTGGCAGGCAGATTCTTTAACTCTAGCGCCACCTGAGAAGCCCATCACTTATATGTGGAATCTGGAAAATAAAACAAGCAGATGTAGCAAAACAGAAGTAGACTCAGAGATCTAGAGGATGACTTATAGAGGGAAGGTGGAGGGGCAAGATAGGGGAATTAAGAGATACAAACTAGTACGTATAAAATAAGCAAGCTATGAGGATACATTGTACAACACAAGGAAAAAATGGTCATTGCTTTGTAATAACTTTAAAGGGAGCATAATCTATAAGGAACTGAATCACTGTGATATACTTCTGAAACCAATATAACCTTATCAATCAATTATTCTTCAGTAACGCGGACAAAAATAAAAATGTTTTCATGGAAAAATAGGCCCTTTTTTGAGAGAACCTTCAAATTGAAATGATCTCTGCAGCATAAGATATTCATTATTGCAGTACTTGGTATTGAGTACCTTCTACTTGCTGAATGCTGTTACGGGCATGAAGAAGCCTGCCTTTGCCTTCATGAGACTTACATTCTGGTGGGAAGAGATAGGCATGGCATCAACACACAAACAAAGTAAAGGGTGTGTCAAAGTGAAACAAACGGTGTGTCATCTAGGGTGTGATTCAGGGATGAAGCTGCAGGAAAGAATGCCCAGGAAAGAAAATAGAAAGGAAAGGAAGGAAGGAAGGAAGGAGGGAGAGAGAGGGAGAGGACTGTGTGTGTGTGTGTGTGTGATGGAGTGCATAGGAGTGGAGGTACCATTTTAAACAGAATAGTTGAGAAAGGCTTCCTCATACTCACATTTGAGGAGATAACTGAGGAAGATGAGCAATGAGTCTGTCTAGAAGATACTGTTTTTATCTACATAGCAACATAGCTCTCATCATGCTTAAAATATTCAGACAGACAACTCAGATTTCACTTCGTTCTAACTTTTGTGATTATTCCCCATAGAACCATTGTATTTATCCTGTCACATACTGAGCAGAACCCAAGTGCACAGCATTTCAGGGTATAAATGTAGAATTGATTAAATGCATTGAAATATAACATGTTACAGGGTCACGGGCTTGTTGCCTGATACATAAACAGTGAAATAGAAAGATGTTGGATTTCATTTTTAACGCAGAAGGGTATGTATAGGTGACATGTTGTGCTTCCTTTGTTTGTCTCATATTACATTCTCAGAAGCGACAGAAAAAATGTACTCTGAGTTGTACCGTGAGTAAATTTCTTGCATTCAGTAAATACACAGAAGGACATTAGCAAGCTAAAAAAGAGCAAGAGGATATTCTTTTTGAGTTCTAACCTTGCCTTTAATCATTTCCATGGGTATTGGTTTCACTGACCCTTACATTAATCATTCCTTGGCAAAAAGAGATGAGCAATACTATTGCTTCTGTTTTGTAAATAAGAAAGAGGATGATAGGAAGGTTAAAAGATCTGCCTCAAGCAATTCTAACTATAAGGCTCTGGTAAAGTCTTTTGAAGAAGCTATTTGTCTTAAATGACAGTCCTAAGTTTGAACCACTAGGGTCTAAAGTAAACTGAATATGAAACAGCATATTGAAATAAAAAGGAGTTCTCAATTCTAACTTCATTTGCATTACTAACTAGACTTGTGCCTTTTAGAATCGTTATTTTATAACTTGGGAAGCCATTAGATATCGTCATTTATCAGGAATTATTTATCAAGAGCATTTTCTTCATGGTATGAAGTATTGGTAAAGTTATGCTCTGTGTTCTGAAATAGCTCATTCAGTAGAGGAGAAATTCACAAAAAACCAGCAACAAAAATGACATAACGGTGTGTTCAGCACCATAACAGGCAAGGATGGTGAGAGATAAGAAGAGGAAGGTGGACATGCAAACCAAACGGAAGTGGGGATGAGAGAGCTGGCTTCTCAGGGGGGTCCACGAGTCTGCTTCTATTTTGCAGACAACTAATAAGGACCTACTATACTGCACAGGGAACTCTACTCAATATTCTTTAATAACTTACATAGGAAAATAATATGAAAAAGAATTGATATGTGTATAACTGATTCATTTTGCTGTACACCTGAAACTAACACAACCTTGTAAATTAGATGTATTTCAATAAAAATTTAAAAAAAATCTAGCATAAGGCAAGCAGGGAAAAGCAAATAAAAAAAAAGACAAGAAAGAAAAAAGTAAAGAAGTGTTTATTAATCACATAAAAGGGTCTTGTCTTGAACTTGAATACAGAGGAACATTTTGATATGCACTGAAGCATAGAAAATGACCTACTGTATTTGAAACTTACAAGATCATCCTAGAGGCAAAGAACTTATTTGAGATAGAGGAACTATGCAGCTCTAACAAGAATCTAAGAGAAAAATTATGAGGGAGTGAACTGAAAGAGTGAATGTGGAATAGATAAGAAAAGACTGATTCAAGAGATATTTACAAAGTGAAATCTATAGGATTCGATAGGAAACTATGTAGAAAAGAAAAGATAATTAGAATTGTCAGGGTAATTTTGAGTAGCAGTGTGGTCAAGGTCAAGGTTTTAGAATTGAAATTATTGAAAGGAAACACATTCTGGAGCCATCCAGAGTCTTTTTGGCTGAAGATCACTAAGCAAAGGCATAAATGAGCGTCCATTTGGCCAAAGTACATGAACTTTTACTTAAAGGTCAGGGCCTCTGGGATTAGTGGACCTCTGGGTGCAAAGTCATCACAGACTTAAATCCCTCTTCTCATCAGCTACAGTCCTCCTAAAGATTCCACTCAGAGATGTAGGATGGGTGTGACAGTTTCAAGAGACACGGTTAAAAAGAGCCGTGTCCAGATGTACAAAGAAAGACTATCCCTGGGGTTGCTGTGGAATTCAGAGTTCTCCTCCTCCCCTTCCTCAGCTCGGGCTTGCGCGCTGTCGCTTCAGTCATGTCGGACTCTTTGTGATGCTGTGAACCCACCAGGCTCCTCTGTCCACGGGATTCTCCAGGCAAGAATACTGGAGTGAGTTGCCATCACCTTCTCCAACAGATCTTCCTGACCCGGGATCGAACCCTGGTCTCTTATGTCTCCTGCATTGGCACGCGTGTTCTTTACCGCTTGCACCACCTGGGAAGCCCTTTCTCAGCACATCTCCTCTGATACTGAGAAGACCTAGTTCGCATGCTCACCAGAGATGAGATGGTGATGACTCATTTCAGCAAACTGGGGTTTTGGGCTGGGTAGAAGCTCAGTCTGAGTCAAGGGTGAAAAGAGTAGAAAAGGGAACAAAATCAGAGCTCTGCCTAAAAAAAGAGGGGGAATTAGGCTTAAGAATACCTACCTTGAATGCATATGAAAATAGGGGAAATAAACATGCTTTTCCTAAATAAAAAGATAGAGCAAGATTGCATATGTATTGCGGGGGTGATGCAGAGAGGAAGAGAGGAGAAGATAAGATAAAAAACTAAAAATTTAAGAAATTATTTAATGCAAATCAAGTGTATATGCCCATGGTTCATCTTCCTTCCTCATTGAGCACTCATATTTGTGGCATTACTGTTTTCTAAGATGATCACATTAAAATTGCTTTGATTGTTCTCCTTTGTCCTTTTCTCCCGCATTTCTCTAAAACAGAAGGAAAACAGCATTTCTGGTTTTTGTTCTAAACACTATGAAGAGATCTCTGAGTGTGAAGCAGACCCAAGGGAAAAATAACTGTTCTAGATATAGTTGTTACTGCCATTAAATTACTACCTTAAGTAGATGTACATATAGGAGATACAATTAATTTCACAGGAAGATGGAAAGGACCACGGAGGTAATGAACTTTATTGAGAGTGCTTTTAATCCCATTGTGCCTGTTTGAAAAGCTTTCTAAGCAGGGAAGACCACTGAGTTGATAAAAGAAGCATTTAGTTATCAAATGCCTTTGTGCTTCCCTGCTCGCCAGTGTATTTGCTTTAGAAATGAATGTTACACACTCGGTAGATACAGACATCCGTCTCTAACTGACTTGTCTCAGAAATAAAGTGTGTGTGTATTTGGGGGCGGGGGCGGAGTGGGGCCAGTGGACGAAGTTACTAAGGAATATATTAAGCAACTTTTTGTGGATATGTGGATTGCATAATTTAAGACTATCCTGGGGCATCCATAAATTATGCATAGGATTTGTTTTCTTATTTTACGTTTTTAGAGGGGAGAACAATGACCCTTGATTCTGCAATATCTGCATCTTTAGCATTATCGAAATTTCTCTCCTTGTTGAATCCTGAGCATCCGTAAGGAGCCATACCATCTGCCGTTTGGACAGTTTTCCTAAGATCTTTTCGGAATACTCATTCTTTCTGGAATCCTGTTGTCTTTTGCAAAGGAATCAACCTCGCAGTATGTATAGAATGATTCCGTTACACAGCACATTTCACTTGTCTTAAAACAGTGGCAGAGACCAGCTCAGCAGCAATTTGGAAATGATTTAATAATTGTTTTATTTTGCAGTCTTTAAATATTGTGTTGTTTACAGCTATATGAAGATAGGATTCAAGAATGACTGTATTATGGTGCATGTTACATACATCCTGACTGCTCCCTCTTTTCCAGTGTTTTAGGATGAGGGGCACCTTCTGTGACTCTACCTACTCTGTGCTATGACATGAGCTGTATGTTTTTCCAAGCTAATAATCTTGCCACTTATAATAACACTCCAATTCATCCCTGCACTTTGGAACAGTATACAGTTAAACAACAGATGGAAAAAAAAAATCAAAAACCCTGAGACTCTGGAGAAGAAATTCAATATAGTGATTTCATTTGCTTGGGTCACTTTGTTTTATAAATCAACAACTGGGAACACTGTAATTAGTTAACAGCATAGCGTATTTTGTTCAGCTGTTTACTGCTTAAAGAGCTGGCATCATTAAACATTACTTTTAGGTCACTTTTAATTACTGCATTTGAGGACATGGGTTACATGCCGTGATTGTCTCCTTTTAAGCTGAAGCCAAAGTTTAACAAGTTGATTTTCCCTGGCCCTATAGACATATTTACATTTTCCGATGAGTGCCACTTCGGCTGCCCCGCTAGGTGGCAGAAGTGCTTTACAATTGCTAGATCTGTGCTCTGAAGCCACCGAGTCCCCTCTCCACTCACTCCTGCAGCAACTGAGACTGATACAAATGTATAAACAAGAAGAAGCTATACATGACACTTATCACCCTTATTAGAGCAAAAAGCAACAATACTACATTACTAAGCCAAGTTCCTGGCTTCTGTTGGTCTAGGGAAGGCTAGACTTTGCTGGGAGGATGAAGTAAAAGAAGAAATCCTGAGAAAATGACTGTTTGCTGAGGTTTGGTGCTCTGTGTGTGTGTGAGAGAGAGGCAGACTTTGTACCACTGCCCAGGAATTGTGCATCCAAAGGAGACAACTTGCATCTGACCGATCCACTGTTTCTGAAAGGACTGCTGGTACTTCCACCTGACTCTACTCTGGGGCTCGGGGCTTGACCCCCTTTAGAAGAGGAGTGAAACACGTAAAAACTCAGTCTGTTAGACTGAAAGCTGGCAGCTTCCTGGCTTCTTACTAGGGATAGATCAGTTACAGAGTTGAATAGAGTAGAATCTGATAGGGAAACATTTTATTTGTATAAAAAGATTTGCTAAGTTGAGGTTCAGGATACTACCCAGGAAATAAACAAATGTTTGCAACATATGGAATATTACCAATCAATTCTGAGAGATGCGGGGTCACACAAAAGGGAAGGTGCTCACTCCTATTCATAAGCTACAGATTTATGGATTTGGGAGAGAGGATGGGTTTATTTATTTCTCTATTTTTGAATGAAACTATTGCATTCTAGTCTAAATTTTAATAAAACTGTTCTTCTTAGGAAGGCATCAGAGGTGGTAAAAAGAAAGGGAAGAGTGTGTGTTCCCCTACCAAAGGCAGAGACACAGTAGCTGCCTTATTCTGGAAAGACATTCATCTGTAGGTTGAATTCTAAGTGGATCCACCTACATCTGCCATTGCAGCCGGCACCTGGTCAGGGTGAATGACACACGATGCTACCCAAATGTCACAGCCCAGCCGCGTCCACCAATTAAAACTAATAAACATTCCTCCCCACACCGAGGATGCAGCGCCAGCCCAGCGAGCCGCAGGGCGCGCGATGGCAGAGCCTGATGACAGCAGCGGCGGCCGTGGCCGCCCGAGCCCTGGGCAGCAGGTGTACTTGGCTGGGAGCAGAGAAGGGCACAGCGAAGTGCTGGCATCGCAGGCTCACATATTATGCAGGCAGAGCTGAGCTGTTTACAAATCGAGAGCAGAGGGGATTTGGTTGCAGAAAGAACTGAGCGCACTGCATTTAGGGCTCAAGGCACCCGAGCGGGGGTTCCGTACTGGTCGACTGGATGCCATCCCCTGTAGAAACACACACACACACACACACACAACACAACACAACACAACGCAAAAAACACCCTCCCGATTACCCCTCAATGCACATCCTGACGCGGTAGCAGAGGCCCAGTTCTGCACGCAGGCAAAAACGCCTGATGAGAAACCCAAGGATCTCCGAGGTTGAGGGCCAGCAAGTCTCTCTTGCTCTCAAGAGTAACTTTCCCTAGTGACATGGGTAAGACCGAAGGCGGAGCCGACCAGCCTGGACAGAGCTCGCACGTAAGAAAAGATACAGAATCAGAAAGGGGCAGTGCTCGGGAAGAAAATAAGCCTGCAAGAAGGTCAGCGGCCTGGGAGTCTCAGCCTTCAGTGAGATGTAGGGGGCTTACACCCTCCTCCACGCTGGACTTCACTGGAAGTTGGAGACTCCCGGCTGGTCACACGGGGGAGAGAGTCTGCGTGCGTGGATGTGCGCCCATGCACGCTCGTGTTGGCGTCCGGAGCCCGCAGCGCTGGAGCATCGAGCATCTTTCGGATGGAGGCAGCGGGACTGCGCGCATGTCCTTAATCACACTCAGCGGTGAGCCGCCATGGGTGCGCTTTTCCTGGTTTCAGAGTTACTTCTACGAAAGGCGGGGAGGATGTGTCCCCTAGCCCTCTTGTCCGCCGTGCGAAAGCCTCTGTCAGTCTGCGTTTTCACCTCTCCTGGTGTCAACTCTGCTTCTCTGGTGGTATCAGTGTTGTCAGTTTAAAATCCTGCTTCTCTCCATGAGGGCTGTTATGATACGGGGCACCTGAAGGGGTCATTTTCCTGTGGTTAATTAACCTTGAGACCAGAGGCACACCAGCCCAGCCCCTTAATTACATTTATGTGTGACCCCGCAACCACGGGGTGATGAGGGGCCACCAGCACTGCCGTCAGCTCACGGCGCCACCTGTCTAGCCATAATCTGGGGATTGTTATTCAATACCGATGTCTGTCCTTTACATGCGTTGTCCTGAGTTCTGAGTTCAGATGGCAAAGCTTGGAGTGTCTGAGCAGAACCTTTTGACTGGTGGATGCGAACACTTGCAGTGGAGAATTTCTTTTACAATTTAAAAAGATCAAAGCAGCCTCATCTGCTTCTGTCTGCCATGGTTGCATGGCTGAAAGCTGGAAAAATGGCCTTGAGATTATGACTGTGGTTGTGAAAACCCGTGGGGGATATGTTTCTGCTTTCCTTGTTTTTCTCAGAGTGAGTCAGTTCCCTCATTGATATCCTAGTTTCACCCTTTTACACAATTGGAGTGAGCAGAGTCAAGGCATTCTCCATAATAGAAGCTGCCAAAGTCATTTGACTCCAGGATGTGGGGTTTTGGCCTGCAGGGAGGAGGTGGTTTGAGGCTAGGTTTGGTGTGGAGGAAAAAGCAAGAGTGACGGACGGCTGTGTTGTCAGCTCAGAAAAAGGAAAGAGAAGGAAGGAAGCACAGGATGCAGACCTGGACGTTCAAAGCATCACCAGGGAATGTGATCCAGTCTAGCAACTGGAAGAGCTAATTCCTGGCTAAGGATTCAGATCGCAAGGAGCCAAGGTGTGAGCCCAGAACGCACACATCATGGCTGGTTTGAAACCCAGATGAAGAAACGAGAAAAGGAAAGTAGAAAGAAACAATAGAGACTGATGTTATCACAGTGCACGGTCTCCTTATACCTGTCCCTGTCACACTGAAAGCAGGTTCATCATTTGTTTATTTAAAAACAAACCAAAAACTCATTACTGCTGGCTTGCGGCATTGTGTATTAATAGAAAATAGAAAAAAACAGAAATCCCTAGTAGTACGAACTGATCTGATTCTTGGATTTTCCTTTAGGACACTGCTGCCAAATGGTTCTTCGTTTTCTTTCTCGATACCTCCGGTGATCAGCTCCGTTCTGGTTATTGGTGATTTCTGTGTAGTGTTTCTGATTGTTTCTTTGGTGTATTCCCGTGTGTCCTCTTTAGAGTTTCTACTCAGGGACTCTCATCTGATTCTAGGGCTCTGGAAAGCAAGTCCATCAGTCCAACAGGCGAAAGTTTGTAAGAGAGTTAAAAAGAAAGCTCATGGTCCATCATTTAAATCTTAAAACTACAGTTCTAAAATATACATGCACCGCAGTGCTCATTGCAGTACTTTTGACAGAAGCCAAGACATGGAGGCCACCTATATGTCCACTGACAAATGAATGAATGAAGAAAATGAGATATTACTGAGTCATAAAAAGAAGGCGTTTGCGTCAGTTCTAGTGAGGTTGGTGAACCTAGAGCCTGTTATACAGAGTGAAGTAAGTCAGAAAGAAACAAGATGGTTTATTAATGCATATATATGGAATCTAGAAAAAATGGCATTGAAGAACCTGTTTGCAAGGAAGAAATGGAGACGTAGATATAGGGAATGGATTTATGGTCACAGTGGGAGAGGGACTGTGTGGGATGAATGGAGAAAGTAGTATCCAACATATACGCACTATCCTGTGTAAAATGGACCGTTGGTGGGAAGTTGCCATATAACACAGGGAGCCCAGTCTGGTGCTCTGTGATGACCTACAGGGGTGGCAGGTGGGGGAAGTGAGGGAGACTTAAGAGGGAAGGGATGTATGTATAATTATGGTTGATTTGCATTGTATGGCAGAAAGCAGCATAGCATTGTAAAAATTAAAAAATTGGGAAGTAACACAAAAATGCTTATAAAAAATCAACGCAAAATACTTTTCTAAACTCTGGAAATACAAGGAAAAGTAAGATGGGATCTGAGTTCTCTTGCAATGTGAACCCTTGCCCTGGAGACAGGGATGTACTCACGTCACTGACCAAACTTATGTGCGGTTTGGGTGGGCGTTTCAGTGCACCTGGGAAACGGGTGAGTCTGAGAAAGTGCGTGGAGGACAGAGAGAAGTGTGAGACAGAGCCACACCCTTTTCCTTGGAGCAAAAACAGGAGTTCAGTTGGTTTAACTATGGAGAGCTTAAATGCCCGGGGTTGGCAGGGAGAGAGAAGGGGAAACACCCCTCTTCTCGGGCAGGAGCAAAACAGTTCTGAGTTCTCTTCTTAAAGATGCTAATACTGTGAGGAGCTCAGAGTTTTCCCAAGGGGACCTGAGCTGACCCTACACTTGCAATTACAATTGGCCGTGTGGCATAAAATGGGGTTTATTAAATCAGTAACATTAGCTCTGCTCCAAGAGGAAGTCTGGGAAGAAGGCAGAGAAAGGCTTCTGGAATGTTTGATAGCTTTGCTTCTTTTTTTGACTCTGGTATGATGGAGACATAGGAAGAGAGGACGAGAAATTTGTAATGATTTTGAGAATCAGAGCAAAATTCTCGATAACGTTATGTTCCCTGTTGTACCTGACAAACTATGTATGAAATAGTCAACAAAAATATTTGCTGACTGGAAGCCTGTCATTACTATAAGAGCAAAGTTAATGCTATCATGCCTCTTTTATGAATTGAATTGGCTTTCCTTAAAACTGTAGTTTTATTATATGAATTATTACTATAAAACACATATCCTGCTTTTAAATGCTTTTGTAACTTAACCTTCAAATCTACCCCTCTCTGTGTTGCAAATAGATCACGCAGAGATAGTAATTTTGGTTAATTTTAAGAGTATAGAATGTTAAACTACACGTGGTTTATCCCAAGGAAATTCACAAGGAGTCATAAATCACCATGTAACATAGCACATTGTGGTCATTAGGGGGATAAAACACTGTAAACCTTTTCTAATAATTTGCAAATCTCCCAAATGAATTATCCTATTGACACAACTAGGGCCACTGCAGGAAATAGTTGTTCTCAACAGTTATGCATCCCCTAGAACAGAGGGGAAATCTTACACTGAAATCATGCCTGAAAGCTCAAACCACACTAATTGTGCCGTTGGCTCTTAGTTTATTTAATAGTTTTAAAGGAGAAATACCATCCATACCTCTAGGGATTCTAAAGCAGGATTTTCCTTTATAATTAGATGATACAGTTAACACATTTTAAATAATCCTAATTTATACTTTCAAAACACTTCTAATCTGATGATCCTCAGGTTCTTAAACATTAAAATTATATTAAGGCTGGACTTTCTGATGAGCATCAAATCATCATAGCTCTGCTTCAAAGACATCAAAGCTGAGGAAGTTTGTCTCTAAAAATGCTGCTTTGTATCTTCCAATTTTTTCCCCAGATATTCTTTGTACCTTTTAAAACAGTGAGTTTCTTTTAGTTCCCCACTTATACAAACAGTGATTCACAAGGGAATGTTTTCAGGTTTTAGAAATGTGAGATCATAAAAACCAGTTTATCACTGAAAAATTAGCCCCTAGTTCAGAGTAAAACATCTTTAACTGTTTTTAATTATGAAAATTAAATAATTCTGTACCATATATTGAACACTATAGAAAGGAGCAGGGAGGAGCGCTCCTTCTGGAAAACTGTAAGCTCATAGAAATTGCCCTGAATACTTGTTTTAAAGAGGTGAAAGAATGATTACCTTACATACCAAGTCCTGCAACCACAAGCAATCACAGTGGTTCACAAATACAGTTTCACTGTAGCTAATATACAGCTATTTGCTGGCATCTTTTGGAATTATTTTACCTCTTTAATAATGCAAGGTCCTCTTGGGACCTAATTTCTGCCTTAAATAATTCATAATGCATGCTTTGTGTTAAATGAACAATTTTAATGAGGAAACCATATCTATGTGACTGGGGAATAACTGTTGATTCAATTTGAATGTTATTTTGAATGAAGTAGCATTGGATTAACAAGATTTTACTATATTGTTTTCTCATTTGTATCCTAGCCTTATTGTTTAGCCGTAATTATTTATCTTACATCATAGCAAGTTGAGAAAGTGACAAGACATTGTGAGAATGAACTTTAGACTAAATGATGAAAAGTGTACAGGGGCAAGCATTGAAGAAACTGTATAACATACAAACACATACTTGCTTAATTGGGTATCTTTTCAGTTCTCTCCAACCTTGAGATCTTCTGGTGATAGCTATGTATCAGGTCTGTTACTCAAAGTGAAAACAACGATGAAGTTCATAGCATTAACCCACTCTTATTTGAACTATCTATAAGTCAAAAATTTTATACTTATTTGTGAATTTATTTAATAATGGAATTAATACAGTAATACAATAGACAATATAGTAAAGAATGCATAATGCAGAATTAGGATCAACAATGAAAGTGAAAGTCACTCAGTCGTGTCTGACTCTTCGCAACCCCATGGAGTACCGGCTGAGCCACAAGGGAAGCCAAACAATACTGGATTGGGTAGCCTATCCCTTCTCCAGCAGATCTTCCCAACCCAGGAGGCTCAGCTGGCAAAAAACCCTCCTGCAATGAGGGAGACCTGTGTTCTATCCCTGGGCTGGAAAGATCCCCTGGAGAAGGGAAAGGCTACCCACTCCAGTATTCTGGCCTGGAGAATTCCATGGACTGTATAATATATGGGGTCGCAGAGTTGGACACGACTGAGCGACTTTCACTTCACTTCATTTCTCCTGCATTCAGGTGGATTATTTACCAACTGAGCTATCAGGGAAGAAGTAACAATAGAAATAGAATAACTGTAAAATCCAGAGAACAAAAATGTATGTTTTTGTGCAGCTAGCACCTAGGACAGTGCTTCTTACTTAGCTGGTAGATATTTGTTAAATATAGATATATCCGTTAAATAGTTATCTGTTAAATGAATGAGAAGTGGACAAAATGTAAACTATCAAAGGAAGCATTCAGAATGTGCTAAAACTCTGATTACTAAGTACTATTAAATGATCAGTAACCACGTGCAGACACTGATCAAAGTGTTGTATGTGAGAAATGGGATATTTCCTGCCATATTAGTAAACAAGGATGTCAAGGTCAAAAGTGGTTGCAACCTTCCAACATGAGTCAATGAGCAATGACAAATCTCAGGAAGGAAAAGAATATTTGCCATTTACCAGCCATCAGACTGCAGTCACTCCTTGCAACCATTGCCAGTGGTGAGTCCTGAGGAAACTCAAGATGTGAAAACACAGGTTACTGGCCTCAGACAGATGAGGTGCATATCAAAGGAATTATTTAAGTGAACCCAGATTCTTGCATTTTCTCATATATAGAAAAGTGCAAAATTCCTTAACTTTAGATATCTGGTTTTCTTTTAATTAATAATCTTTTGATGGTCAGACTACCTGCCCTTAGGTGTAAAACTTCTATATAAACTAGCTCCCCTTCACCTCCTCAGAGAAGTTCTCTCAGGGTTACTTGAGATGCTATCTCTTGAGCCTGAAGTCTTAAAAACTTCCACCAAATAAAACATAACTCTTAACTTTTAGGTTATAAATATTATTAAGTAGACATACATGCATTAATATGTCTGTGTGTGTGTTATGCATTAACGTGTGTGTGTGTGTGTGTGTGTGAGTCACTCATTCATGCACAACTTGTTGTGACTCCATGGACTGTAGCCCACCAGGCTTCTCTCTGTCCATAGAATTTTCCAGGCAAGAATACTGGAGTGGGTAACCATTCCCTTCTCCAGGGGACCTTCCCAACCCGGGGGTCGAACCCAGATCTCCTGCATTGCAGATAGAATCTTTACCATCTAAGCCATAGGACTTGGTTTTTGCATGAAATCTCTCATACAAATGCTTGAAGATGCAAATCTGCTCAGTACTTATGATTGAAGTTGGACATCTTCTGGCTGGTGCAAATAGAAATGATTCTTATTAATACCAGACCATGACTAAAAGGCTCTTCTGCTTAACTCTTGATTTCACAGCTTAAAGTATGAGGAGAACATGAATACAACCAACTGAAGTGTCTGTGGGTTATTAAAAACCTACACAATTAGATTCAGACAGTATCATTTTAGTAAGATGGCATTGTCTTCATCTCTCAATACTTATAAGGTATCACAAAAAAGAAAACACAGTCCACATTTTGAAGTTGTTTACATACTATTAGAAATACAGAATGAAGCATGCAGAAAAGACTCAACGACATTGACAAAGCACCCTACAGATGATTTCAGTCTCCTATCTGGTTTATGCTGATTGGGAATTAAAATTGCTGTACATTTCTCAAAGTTGACAATTTAAAAATGGAAACTAGAGGTTGAAAGTAGGTCTATATTGAATTATAAATGTATATGTTTTAATTAAACAATGGTAAACAAAAATCCTAACTATTAGATATGAAAATAGTTGGTTTGTATTATGTGTATGCATATAAATATATGTGCTAAGTTGTTTCAGTCGTGTTGTACTCTTTGCGACCCTACAGACTGTAGCCCACCAGGTTCCTCTTTCCATAGGGTTCTCCAGGCAAGAATGGAGTGGGTTGCCATGAACACCTCCAGGGAATCTTCCCAACCCAGGGATAGAACCCATGTCTCTTACATCTTTTGTACTGACAGGTGGGTTCTTTACCACTAATACCACCTGGGAAGCCCTTATGTGTATGCATATATATACAGACATAAAGAGAAAGTATTATTCAACTCTCTCAAGCTCTTATTACTTCAACTGAGTCTCTGATGTTTCTTACTTTAAGTTAAATGAGAAAATACAATATGGAAACAGGGTAGGACATAGAGACAGAAGCCCTGGGTTCCTGTCTCAAGTCTCTTGCTGTCTTCTGAATTTCAGTTAAAATATGATAGTTTTTATATAAATCAAATTATACAGTACAAAAACCTACACTTATATATGTATATAGTTTATATATATACATATAATTTACAAACTGTAAGTTATTATGCTCATTTTGCTATGGTTATCATTATAAAATAAAATGACACCTAACATCATTTCCAGAGTTTTGATTTAAATGGAAATGTTACAGATTTTCTGTTCCTATTTTCAGGTCACAGCAAAGAAAGAAAGCATCCCCCTACTTCATTTCTGCCTTCAGATGATAGCAGGAAATTAACAAAAAAGAAAGCTGTTCTGTGTAGTATTTCTGACAGCAGATTTCTCAGAATCCAGAAATACTTCTTTTCTCTGTAATAGGTTGCCGCAGATACAAAGGAGCACTTATGACTGATGACTATCTCTGTTTGCATGAGCGATAATTCCCGAACACACAGTTCTTGATTAAAATACAAATGCATTTTTAACTGCATATTTCTTTATCTGTGTTTTATTCTTACATGACAAAATATGAAAAGAATCAGGTAAAGTTGGGCTCTAGTATATTGCAAAAGTGAACTGAAGCTAAGAGGATTTTCAGATGGGGACAGAATATCTTTTGCCATCATCCATCCTGTTCGTAGGTCCTGATTTAGGTGTGGCTGTATTGACTGAACACGTGAAGGTAAGAGTCTTCATGTTGACGTATCGTATTTCCCAAACTGCCTTTTCAAATACAGATGATCTATATTAGAGTCACAAAACTTAAAAAACGATGTTCTTTTGAGAATTTAAAATTCATGGTATGTGTCCTTTAAGGACATTACCCAGAGGACCAGCATCATGTCTGACATTGTAACACACTGTGGGTGCTGAACTTTAATCATCAGATTTGGCACTTGATACATCTGCAATACAGTGGCTTTTCTAAAGGAAATCAGATTTATCTGTAGCACGTATACATGATGAAGCAGAGATGAAATTAAACAGAAATATATGTGGACGAGATTACCAAGATGTTGAATATATCATTCTCCTATTCCCAATGGTTCAGTGGATAAACAGTCCTTCTGCAATGCAGGATACATGGGAGATGAGGATTTGACCCCTCGGTCAGAAAGACCCCCTGGAGGAGAAAATGGCAACCCACTCCTGTATTCTTGCCTGAAAAACCCTGTGGACAGAAGAGCCTGGAGGTTTACAGTCCAAAGGATAACAAAGTCAGACACGACCGAGTGATAGTGCAAGCATGCACCATGAATGAATGATCACACTGACAATTCTTACAGGTAAGAATTTTAGACTTTTGGATCCAATGCATTCTTTTAAGATGTTGTAGGCTATTATGCTATCATTTGAAGGGGGGAAATTAAATCCAGATCTGATGAGCAAATTGGCAAGTTCCCACTGCTGGAAAGTGTCAGAACTGAAATTAGAGGAGGAGTAGAGGGGATCAAGTGTGCCAGACACCGGGTTAAGCATGTCTGTCTGCACCATCTCCTTCAACTGTTGTCAGAGCCTTGTGAGATTACTCACTATCTCATAGATGAGAAACGGAGGTTTGCAGAAGTGAAAGAGCCTAGCTGCAAAGCTAGTAACGGCACACTTAAGAGGAATCAGTCTGTTTGACCCTGTGAATCATAGTATTCTCACAGCAACAGGCTGCCTCCCAGATAAACCAGTGCTTGGCTTAATAGCTCTGCTCAAACATGGAACATGCATTAAGGGCTACTGAAAGCTAATTAAGAGTCCCCAAATGAGACCAATGTGAAGTTGTCCCCACTGAGATGGTGCTTCTGAAACTTCAGGTTAAAGAATAAGTCCTATGGGGACTTCCATTGTATTCCAGTGGTTAAGACTCTGCACTTCCAAAGCAGGGGTTGCAGGTTTGTTCCTTGGTCAGGGAACTAAGATTCTACATGCAGTGTAGTCAAAAAATAAAAATGAAATTTTAAGGAAATAATTGAAAAAAAAAATACTCCTTTAAACAGAGACAGCAAAGAAAGGAAAGAAACTTTGGTGTAATTTAGGTTCCTTTGAACTCTGGGGTAACATACATCTTGTGATCAGAATCCCCCTAGCCCCCATGTCTCATGACCTTTTATTAGGTCATTTAGCTCACTGGTAGATATGTTCATGTCTTTGCAAACTTGCTCATTCACACATAGGGAGCAATGTGTTACCTGTTGGAAAACACAGTAGAGGAAAATAATAAAGATGTGAATTATCTTCTTATTCGCTTTTCAATTCTGAAAGATAATTATTTGTTTAAGTAACACATTCTGCCTTGATTAGAGGACATTAATTATCATTCATTATTAAGAATATGTTTATATTCTCAAATATGTTTGCATTGCACAAGTCTCATCAAGAAACCAGGCTCTGCTAACCCTGTCTTTTGGTCATGCTTGCAATTCTAGTTTACTTCCTTAATAAGCATTCCATGAGCAAATGTAAATAAGAATTCAGAGAAGTACAATGAGTAAACCTTTATCCCACATTTCTACATTAAAGAGCATAAGAGAATAGCTGCTGCTGCTGCTGCTAAGTCGCTTCAGTCGTGTCCGACTCTGTGCGACCCCATAGACGGCAGCCCACCAGGCTCTGCCGTCCCTGGGATTCTCCAGGCAAGAATACTGGAGTGGATTGCCGTCTCCTTCTCCAATGCATAAAAGGGAAAAGTGAAAGTGAAGTCGCTCAGTCGTCCGACTCTTAGCGACCCCATGGACTGTCGCCTACCAGGCTCTTCCGTCCATGGGATTTTCCAGGCAAGAGTACTGGAGTGGGGTGCCATTGCCTTCTCCGAAGAGAATAACAAATGATCTATTAACCTAGCTTGTAAAAGATGAGTGATATATAATAAAAGCTTTTAATTTCAAGCCTTGGATATATGCTAATTTTTAAGACATAGCTTTTTATTTCTTCTTTTATCTTTTCGTATAGGTCCTTTACATTCATTCACCCATTAAAAAATACTCACTGATGATTACCACAGACTATGAATAGAGCCAAGCCCGGTAATAGCAAGGAAACAATACAGTTGGCTCTTTGGGCTCATGGAGCTTATATTTTAAGTGGCAGAGACAAACAATGGTCAATTAGAAGATGCAAGATCATCATCATAATAAATGTACATAATTCCCCTACATGCCAATGAGTTCCATTCTGAAAGCACGTTCATAAATCTAATTTCTTCATAAGTCTAACAAAGTCAACCTAGGTACTCAACTAGCACAATCGGCTATATAGTACTGCACTATAAGTTTATAATACATTTTACAAAATAATACATGAAAATCAAACACAAAAAATTGACAACGTTTTAATCTTGCAGTATAATACCTTGCAAAGTAAAGTACAGCAGCTGGCATTGAATGAACAGGCAAGAAGAGTTACCGACTGGAGGAGGGAGAGGAGGTGGGAGATGGAAAAGCTGAGCTGGAAGGTCTCTGGCAATAGGAGATTAAGGACACCTGCAATTTCACTCCTGCCTGCAGTGATGGCACAGGTTTGAGGTCCCTGATGGAACCAAGGGCGTGTTCACATCTTTGAAAGTTCGCAACTTGAAGGTTTGCAAGTAAGGGACTTACTGAGATGCAAGCAAGATGTAGAAGTAAAATGGAATGGCAGATAATGACTTGAGATGAATGACTTTAAAAAGAATGCCAGGATATGTCTTTAGGAAAATATCTTTGAGAAGGGGCTTACCTGGGCAGAGATGCCACCCATGCAAAGATGCAGGGATGGTGAGAACTACTTGACAAGAACAAGTTTCAAATATTCAAAGATGAAAAGGAGAGTACTGTCAGGGAATGTACTAGATGAACAGTGAGGCGGAGATGTGACCTCAAGAAGCAAGAAAGCCATGACGAGTAGCATGCATTTTCATGTTGGTGCTGTGCAGAGTAGCTAATAGTGAGGTGGCAATCACCAGAGAGACCAGATGAAAGCCATCCTGGCCAGCAGGGGCAGTGCTTGGGGAATTCTTGGCCACAGTGTAAATGGCATGAAAAAGATTCAGAAATTATAACTGAATTAACAATCTGATGGATGGTATGACAGGAGTCAAGATGAACTTACCTTTTTGGCTAGGAGGATTTGGTGGAAGCTAATGCCATGTATTAAGATGGGGAAGCCTCCTTATATATTTAAAAATTCTTGACCATGACTAATAAGTCCAAATATTTTTGGTATAACAGCTCTAGAGTATTATTAAAAGGCTTTTAATGACTGGGCTTCCCAGGTGTCTCAATGATAAAAGAATCTGCCTGGCAATGTAGGAGATGCAGGAGGTGTGGGTTGGATCCCTGGGTTGGGAAGATCCTCTGGAGGAGGAAATGGCAACCCACTCTAATATTCTTGCCTAGAGAATCCCATGAACAGAGGAGCCTGGAGGGCTGCAGTCCATGGGGTCATAAAGAACTGGATACAACTGAGCACACACAATTAGCTCCATACTTTCAATGACTACACTTGCCCTTGTTTATTATTTGAAGACTTTGTCATGGTGGCCAGCAATTCACTCTTTATGTAGAGCATTGTGTGTGAGGTTCTTGGAATGCATGTTGATGACGGATGTTATTGGCAATGAATCATATGATATCACTAGCTCAGCACAATCAGATTATGAAGAAATTTGCTGTTTTTTTGCTTGGCTCCATAAATGGTAAGGATTGATGAATAAGCCAAGGAATAAAGCAGAGATAAGAAATACGCTATTAGTCACTTAAGGCATCACTGCCTTAGAATGGGAGTCCCCCTCTCTCTTTAGAAGGGCTATCTAGATCCTTCTGGAGGTGGTGAAAGCCAAGGATATTATAGGATGAGTTTATAAGGAAACATAAGACACATGGACCACACAATTCTCTGAGGTAGAAAACAATCTCTTTGTGGAAGACTGTTCAGTGCTTTGCAGCTATGATTCCAAGACGGACAGCCCCCTCCTGCTGCTGTTCACAGCTATTTGCGGTTCCTCAAGGCTACTTAATTGTAGCTTCCAGTGCCCTTGTTACTTGACTGTCCTACTCAAAATTCCTCAAGGACCCTTGTCTCTTCACCTTTTAAACCCTTCTTTGTATTATGGATCTTTTTGAAAACCAGTCTAGCATTTGAGGTGAAATATTCAGGATGAATAAGACAGAGGTCAGCAAATGAGTTGACTCCACCATGATGCAATCTCAAGAAAAACAAGTTGTCTAGCTGATAAAAGTAAGCTTGTGCTCTGATCAGAAGAGAGGTGTGAAAGTTTAATTTTCATTGCGTTTTCAACCCCAATAAGATTGGTAAACCTTTCCCTTAGCTGTTGCTCTATCTGTTGCCTACCCAATATTTCAGTCTAGTACTTCAGCCCAAGTTCTGTAAAGTACGTGCAGAACCTGAGTGAGCTGGTGATATAGACAACCTTAGAGACTGCATTTTGTGAGTCAGAGTCTTCCTGACACACAATGTACCCCCTGTTGTCTTCGAGGCCCGTACAGAGCCAGCTTCAGCAAACCTCTTGAGCGTGGTCATTATGCCCAAAGTGAGGATGTAGAACTTCACTGGGGTGAACTGATGGTGGAGGAAGGACATAGACATGTGTATGAATGAAGGCACAGCCGTCACAAGGAAGGGCAGGAAAGCAAGTGATGTGAGTGAGGTTACAGTGAGGCCTCCCTGAGAAGACTATCAAGATGTCAGGACCGCAAATGAGCATGTGATGCTTTAAGCTGAAATCTCTGGTATAAAACAGATAAACAGCAAGGACCTACTGTATAGCTCAGGAACTCTATTCAACATTTTAAATAACTTATAATTGTAAAGAATTTGAAAAAGAATATATATATATATATATATAAAGAATATATCTAGTTTTCTTTATATATCTATAAAAAATATCTATCTGTCTAAAATGGAATCATTTTTCTGTACATTTGAAACTAATACAACATTGCAAATGAGCTATACTCTAATTAGAAAAAAGAAAACCCTTAAAATTGAATAAGCTTGACTTCTTATAATAAAAAAAATCCTGAAATGTTTGAGACATTTCTTTTTTTGTTTTTTATGTGTTGACATGAATTATTATGACAATAGCAGCAGCTCTTGATTCTTCTTCTAATGATATGAATCATCTTGGAAAAATCTACTTCAATTTCTTGAGATTTTATTATTTTTTTTAAGTCTTTGAACTGAAGATTGTAAGAATATCCAGCACCTAGGGTTAGTGAGAAAGTTAATGTGATAAAGCATGTGAAAATATTTGTGAGGTATAAAATCCTCTAAGTTGTGGCGGTTGTCTGTATTAGTCATTAGAAGATGTTGGCTCTACATTCTGATTTATATCACTGTGGACATGGATAATAGCTGTAAACATATAGAGTTAAAGGCAACATTTATTTGGGCCAGAAACATGAATCCTCTCAGTTACCCCTTGCACAGCCCCTTGGGTAAGTACTGTTATTGTCTACCTTTGACCGAGGAGAAAATCAAGGCCTAAAGAGGTTAAGTAGTTTATGGCTGAGCTAGAACTTGGCTTCAGGTATATCCAATTTCAATGCAAAGATTTTAGCTCTGCATGCTATTTAGAATTGTAACTCCAAGTATACTATAAAGTAACACTCAGAATGTAAAGCTGTAAAAATCCTTCCAGCATTTTAAAAATAAACTGTAATAACTCAATTAAAATAGGAATTTTAATGCTCCTGAGATAGGGTACAGTGCTAACATTGTACTTAATGGCAGAATTTAATCAATATGGCTATATCCTCTTCACAAATCATTTGACTTTACAGCAACTATTGAATCTATGTACCAATTCTTCTCAAGGTTGACAATTTTTAATTTGAAACAGAAGTAGCCATGTTTGTGGAGCATGACACCATTGCAATTTTATTTGGAGGAAGATTTTAAATTAAGGTGAAGTGTGCTTGCTCCTTGGAAGAAAAGCCATGACAGACCTAGACAGTGTATTTAAAGGCAAAGACATCATTTTGCTGACAAAGGTCCATCTAGTCAAAGCTATGGTTTTCTAGTAGTCACATACGGTTGTGAGAGTTGGACCATAAAGAAGGCTGAGCTCCCAAGAACTGATGCTTTCAAACAGTGGTGCTGGAAAAGACTCTTGAGAGTCCCTTGGGCTACAAGGAGATCCAACCATTTAATCCTAAAGGAAATCAACCCTGAATATTCATTGGAAGGACTGATGCTGAAGCTGAAGCTCCAATACTTTGGCCAGAGCAGACTTGTTAGAAAAGACCCTGATGCTGGGAAAGACTGAGGGTAAGATGAGACGGGGGCAGGAGAAGATGAGATGGTAAGATAACATCACTGACTCGATGGAGATTAGTTTGAGCAAATTCAGGGAGATAGTGAAGGATGGGGAAGCCTGGCATGCTGCACTTCATGAGGTGGCAAAAAGTTGGATACGACTTTGTGACTGAACAACAATACACCTTTTAGTATTAATCACTATGCTCTCTCTTTTGTGAGTAGCCGGAAAACAACGTTATTACTAGCAAAAACTACCAGACTGCCATGATATTAGTTCAACATAGTTGAACTATCTCCAGATAGTAGACAGAGCAAGTTGTCTGAGTGCTAAGTAACTAAATGGGGTTTGCAAGACATGGGGAGTTGTGTTATTTCTAAGGTAATGAGTGCAGCTCTCACTTACCCAGCTTTGTTCCTGAGAGAGTATTACTTTTGGTTTTAGTTTCAGCATCAGTTTCAGTATCCAAAATTGGTCAGCTACCTGGATGGCATTTGAAACTTTATTTTGTGTTTGTAGAGATAGAAGGATATAATAGAGCACATACACGGACACATCTGATGTTGAATTTCAGACATTAGCCTTTTTACGGTTTTTGTGTTTGGGGTCGTTTTGTCATTTTGTTTTGGATTCTGTTCCTCCACTCCTTCCCCTTTCCCAAAGTTCTCAGTTTCCTTATGCTCAGAAGCAGAACTCTTCACTTCTTCCACTTTTTATATGGAACAGTTTCAGCTGTCTTTAGTCCATGTTTGAATGCTTTGCTTGCTCAGTCTCTCAGGCACATCTGACTCCTTGTGACTCCCTGGGCTGTAGCCTGCCAGACTCCTCTGTCCGGGGGATTCTTCAGGCAAGAATACTGGAATGGGTTGCCATTTCCTCCTCCAGAGGATTTTCCCGATCCAGAGGTCGAACCTGCATCTCTTGCATTTCCTGCACTGGCAGGAGAATTCTTTACCACTGAACCACCTGGGAAGCCCTTAGCCAGCATTTAGCATGGCCAAAACATGAAGGTTTGATTTCCACTAAAGGCCCAGTCAAGCTCCAGCACGTGGCCATTTTATTCCACTGGTTGCATTATCTTCTGATTTTTGCAACATTATCTTCTGATTTTATATGATCTTTCATGGCAAGAAATGATTACTAATTTAATTGTAGCGTGCTTATCATTGTTATTATTAAGAATCTTCTAATAATTATATTTGGTGTGCTACCATACTTATAATATTCCTCACCCTAACAAAATAACTTGCTTCGTAGGTTTAGAACCTGAGGAATAAAGGATGGGAAAATAATGCTGGCATAAAATTTATTCATTCAGTTCAGTTTAGTGGGTATATTAAAAAGAAAGGACACCAAGAAAAGGTCTATGTCTTTCCTCACCAAATGTTTTATTATCTCTACAAAAATTATGCTTGGAAGAGTTTCAAAAAGTAGAAAAAAATTACAGAAGGTGGTAATATTTTCCTCTTTTTCTTCTTTTATTATTATTACTATTAGAAATTATTGGGGACAGAGAATGGAAGGATGGTCTATAAATGCATGTAGCTCATATAAATATATTAATAAACATCTGTTTTGTATTGAGCACCTATTCTGAATCAGTTAAAATATGCCTTCTAATCTTCACAAACTGACTAAATTGCAGTGTATTAACTATTGCTGCATAAAAATTCATCACAAAATTTAGTGGCTGAAAACAATAACAATCCTTTATTACCTCTTATGGTCTCGGTTGGTTAGGAATTCAAGAGTAGTTTGGCTAGGAGTTTCTGGCCTTATGAGGACACAGTCAGAAGTCATCTCCATTCTGACATCTTGTACCTTGTCTGGAAAAATTCAACAGCTCTTTCTTTGGGGTGGGGGTGGGGTCCCTCCATGTTTTCCTTCCATGGTGGACTCAAGAGATTTGAACTTTGTGTACAGTGGGCTAGGATGCCACAGTTTCATGTCCCAAAGCTGAGAGCCAGCTGACAGCGATGCAACCTTTCAGGACCCAACCTTGCAATCCTGTGGTCTCACCAGCATAACTCTGTCTGTAAAGGCAGTCAGAAAGTCCCACCCATGTTCAAGAGAAGATTGAAGAAGAGATTTCCTCTTTACAGGAAACAACAAGATTCTAGAAGAGCATGTGAGACCTGAAATATTGCTGTGGCCCTCTTTGGAAAATATAATCTGCCACAGGTAGGCGTTCTCATCTCTGATTTAAAACTAAGAAGACCTAGGCTCAGTGAGCGTAGGAGATCCAGAGTCACCTGGTAACACGTGGTCAAAATATCTCACACTTGCAGTGCTATATCTGATTAACTTTTTCACTAGTGCTTTGGCTTAAACTCCACGGATCACTGAAATCCCTTTCTCACAAGAATGACCCCAAACAGCAGAAAAGCTTCCCCCCGCCTCTCACCTTCCAAAAGAACACCTTTGGAGTGAGCAGATGACTTCCTCTCTACCTCTCTGGCCTTTATCTGCACCAGAGGCCTTGCCTTATTTCATCACCTTCCTGCTGGTTGGGCTAATGGAGAGGAGAAAAAACAAAATTGTCTTTCTTAAAATTTTTAGTTTCTTGTGTGTACCCTTAAATCTACATTGTCAATATGCACTATACGCTCATATACAGAGTTTATCTGATGAATGGATTCTGGCTTACTGAAGGACACTAAGGCTCCTTGGTGAAGTTGAAATAAAAAGATGCTATAAAAAGGAGAATGGGAGTCAAGTAAGGAATAAAAATAAATTATTTTTTAAGAGATGACACATTCTACCTTACATGATTATATTTTATTCTAATCTGAGGGAAATGACAAAGCTAATGCTTTCTGAAAATAGATCTTTTTAGAGTAAATATTCTTGTGAAATCTTCCAAGCTATTTGTACTTCATTTTAAAAGCTTTTGTACCTTCTCAAGCTAAACAAAATACTCCAAGGATTATGTGGACATTTCAGAACACTGTATGTAAAAATAGAAGCAAAATGAAAATCAAGAATTGATTCAAATGAATAGATATTACATTCAGATAACAATCAAATGTTATTTTAATGTTTGACTTGGTGCTGTACAGGTCTTCACAGTCTAAAAGCAAAAATAATATTTGTTAATGATTTCTACCTAAAAGTAAATTTTATAGTACTGTTTTCATCCCAAAATTCAGTTGAGTGCTCCTATGTAGGTAATGAGTTAATTAATTTAGAGGAATAAATTCTATTCTGTCCCTTCTGGAAATTTCATCAGAATGGTAAATATTTATAAACTATAGAAAATATCCATTAATTTGTAACTACTGATTTTTCATTTTATGACCTAGAGTAATGAAAACTTCAGAAAACCCCAGATTATTTGTTGAGTGTTCAAAGTGTGCAGAGTTTAGTAAGTGTCATTGAAAAAGAGAATAGTATTAAAGAAATAGCAAACACATTACCCTTTCTTGAGAATGTTGGCACCAAACTAAGTGAGCAGATAAAACTCTAATTTCCTGTCACTAGGTCTCAGGGCTTCACATAGCTGCCCACTCCCCTATTCTCTGTTTCTTACTATAAGAGAGGATTTGTGTAACCTCCAACCTAAAGTCAATCCCTTCACTTCTTTTCTGAGAACTGAAAATGAAGTACAGAACACAGTGGAAAAATCTATATTGGAATGTGTGTACCCTAGGGGTTCTATGAATTCATACTTCAAAAAAATGCATTGTCTTTCATACAAATAACACACCTGATGTATTATTATCATCAATGCAAATTACTGTATTCTATATTACTCCTGAGCCTACTGCAGTGAACCAGGGCTTCTCAGGTGGCTTGAAAGTGAAAGTGAAATTTGCTCAGTCGTGTCTGACTCTTTGCGACCCCATGAACTATACAGTCTATGGGATTCTCCAGGCCAGAATACTGGAGTGGGTAGCCTTTCCCTTCTCCAGGGGATCTCCCCAACCCAGGGATTGAACCCAGGTCTCCTACATTGCAGGTGGATTCTTTACCAGCTGAGCCATAGGGAAGCCCCTCGGGTGGCTTAGTGGTAATGAATTTGCCAGCCAATGTCAGAAATGTGGGCTTGATCTCTGGGTCGAGAAAATCCACTGGAGGAGGGAATGGCAACCCATTCCAGTGTTCTTGCCTAGAGAGGTCTATGGACAGAGGAGCCTGGCGGACTACAGTCCATGGGGTCACAAAGAGCACTGGGCACTCCTTACTGAGCCCTCACACACAATGCAGTGAACCTGCTTAGGTGGAGCCTGAATTTCTGCCTTTATTTGCTAGTTCTGGTTGATATTGTCACTGGAGTCTGAGAAGTCCCTTTCCGTATCAGCCGGATTGCATAAACAATGGTATTTAAAATATATAAGCGTGTATAACGCGTGTGAAATTCTGTCTAAGCACCTTGCTGGTATGATGCATATAAACTTGCCAGCAATCCTGTAAAGTAAGTGGCATTATTCCCATCTTATCAATGAAGAAATGGCACAGAGAAGTTCAATAATTTTCAAAAAAATGTGAAGCGAGTGGTAAGACCAGTTTTTTGAAACCGTGTACTTCAGAATTCATGATGTTAATTATTTGGTAAACCATATGCAAAGTTAAGATGATGATTCTTAATTATTATCAATATATCAATAAGAGGTGAAAGCACTAAAGAATCTGTTTCAGAAATTCCCCAAGTATATCTTTTCTCTTTATATGATTCAGGCTCACTAGATTTTGTGGCTATTTCATAAGTTGTTTTTTCTAATTCAAATGAAATTATATTAAACTGTGGAGTGATGATGTGGCTTTGCACGATATTATTGACCATAGTTTTGCATTTTTTGATCTCTCTAGCATGCACATATACAGTAGGCACACACTGAGCCATATGAATAACAAAATTAATATTGCCCAACATCACCAGGCATTAACAAATCTCACTTAAAAAAATAGTCTTATTATAGGTTAAGTATAGATGTTGCCTTTGTGTTTCTAGGTCATTGAGAAGACAGAAACATATGATTATAATGTTTGAAACACTTTGACAATTTAAAACTGTCCAATGGAATTCAATAATGCTATGGTTTTATTATGTGAAAAAGTGTTCATATGCCTATAAAGTGAAAGTGAAAGTTGCTCAGTCATGTCTGACTCTTTGTGACCTCATGGACTATATAGTCCATGGAATTTTCCAGGCCAGAATAGTGGAGTGGGTAGCCTTTCCCTTCTGCAGGGGATCTTCCCAATCCAGAGGTCGCACCCACATTGCAGGCAGATTCTTTACCAGCTGAGCCACAAGGGAAGCCCAAGAACACTGGACTGGGTAGTCTATCCCTTCTCCAGCAGATCTTCCTGACCCAGGAGTCCAACCTGGGTCTCCTGCATTGTAGGTGGATTCTTTACTAACTGAGCTATCAGGGAAGCCCCTTCATAAGCCTATAAGCCAACATTATTGAATGATGATCGCACAGATTTCTTTGTACTGATAGAAAACGTGGAGGTGGATATAGAGGTTTATAATATTAATAGTTTAACCTTATTTATGGGCTTCCTAGGCGGTGCTGGTAGTAAAAGAGCTCACCTGCTAATGCAGGAGACATTAAGAGATGCAGGTTTGATCCCTGCGTCATTAAGATCCCCTGGAGAAAGACATGGCAACCCACTCCACTATTCTTGCCTGGGGAATCCCATGGACAGAGGACCCTGGTGGGTTCCAGTCCTTGGGTTACAACGAGTCAGATACAACTCAAGCAACTTAGCGTGCACACATGCAACCTTATTTGAAAAGTGAAAGTGAAAGTGAAGTTGCGCAGTCGTGTCCAACTCTTTGCGACCCCATGGACTATAGCTTACCTTATTTATAACAGTAAAAAAGCTTCAAACTTTGAGGTGCTTCCACACTACAAAGCAAAATGTCAGAGCGAAAAATCAATATTTGAAGCTAGACTTTGGAGCATTTGGTTTATTATAAGTCCTATAAAGTGTCTTATTATTCTAACATATCTGTGAATTAATCTTTGTGCAAATATTCGGTTTAGTTCTACTGGACATACATTATCAGGAAGACAAAAATGATTCAGCTTCATATCAGATATCTATTTAACAATTTTTAGAGAAAAGGGTCGTTTCTCCAATAATTTTTCTTTCTATTTTGTCCTATTTCATGGGACAAAGACCACTACATTACTGTAAAGTAATTAGCCTCTGATTAAAATAAATGAATTAATAAAAAAAAATTATCTTCTGAGATTGGACACTGAATTTAATAGGTAGAAGAAATGCACCATAATTTGAAATTTGGGAATGGGTATTTATTGAGTTTGAATTCTCAACAGTGACATGGTTAAGTCTAGGCTTCATTCAAATGGGTACTTTGGTTATAAAGGGGAGTTTGTTTGTAAAAGAAAGGAAGATTAGAGCCCAGAAGAGCAATTAGATATCTTACTTAGTAATCTAGAAGAGTGATGGCATTAATTAACTATGAGTTGCGGAAAAAAATAGATGAGTTTCAGGAGAAAGTGTGGACAGAAAGGGAGAAAGTATAAAACCAAAAGGTAATCAGTATCGTGGACTTCCCTGGTGGCTCAGCGGTAAAGAACCCGCCTGCCAATGCAGGAGATGAGGGTTCAATCCCTGGGTCAGGCAGATCCCCGGGAGAAGGAAACGGCAGCCCGCTCCAGTATTCTTGCCTGGGAAATCCCATGGACAGAGGCGTCTAGAGGGCTACACACAGTCCCCGGGGTCCCGGGGTCGCAAAGAGTCAGACATGACTAAGCAACTGAACAACAACAACAAACGAGGAGTATGCATATTTGAAGGGAAAACATCTGTGTCCCACATCCAGTCCTCTTTCTTCTGAAAACAACAGCTCCAGTTACTAAGGCGAAAACACTCTTTCCCCTAAGTAGACAAGGTTCGATTTGGCTTCCGGGCTCAGATTACGACTTAGACCTAACACATTATGAGTTAAACTCAGATGGACATATGCTTTGGTTGGTCTCGCAGTAACTCAGTCCCAGGAATTTTCTGCTTTTTACTCTTGGTCTGTAAGCTGAGAGCTGGTAGAATAAAGTGGAGCTGCTGGAGGTTATGATGTAACAAATGTCTGACAGATTGTAATATGCAAAGGACTAAATTGAGCACCCGTGACATTTTTTTAGCTCCTGGATGCAACCCTTTCTGGAGCCATAATGCCTCAAACTTTCCTTTTCTTGTTCTTTTTATTTAAAGATAGCTTGAACTGGGCTTTTTCACTTGCAATAGCTAGAATCCTGAATATTCTATGAGGCTTCTGGACTTTATTTCTGAAGCTGCCTGAGTAAAGCATTATGGAGAATTTAATAAAATGTAGGACACCAATCTATAATTTAAGATTTTGACAAGTCTTGGGGTTTAGAAATATTGCAATACACATTATTTCTTTTGAATATTGCTTAAAGGTTTATAAAATTAAAGGTTTAAAATTAAAGTTTCTCCTAAGAACTGCCTGTACTCTTGGGGTTTGAGGCCTTGCTTAGCATGTTATATATGTCTCAATTATGAATTTTTGTCCAAGTGACTTTGTAGTCTTTATGATTCTTAAAACTACACTCATACATAGCACTATAAATTTAATGATGATGAGAATAACTGGAATTATCACTTAACCTTTTATTAATTATATAAAGAAAATGAATACTCATTCTAAAAATGAAGTGAAAAATACTAACTAGTAATTTTATTTTGTTGTCTTTGTGGATAAAATAGTGCTCTAGTTATCACAATTATTTAAATGTGATGCAGCCATGTAAAATCTGTATTGTGTATGACTAATAGCCAGGAGACTGCTTGAACTGACTTCTTGTAATCTTGGTGTTTGCTTTATATTTTACTATATAGAAAAATGACTAAGAGGCTATGGTCATCATTTGTACCGAAGAGAAAAGTATTCATATGTTTTAACATTGGAATATGTTTTAACATTGGGTACTTTCCTCACTTATGCCTATTGCTTATTTAATCCAATAGTTTGCTAGAATGAGATAATTTTTAAAGCAATATTTGACAAATAAAACCAAGTTAGATTTTACTTTAAGTTCAATGGACGCACTGTTTATTGCTATAAAAAAGAAGGAACTCAAAGTAAAATTTAAATAATGAAATATGAATTATTTCTCCAGAATCCCAAATCCTCAAAATGATATAACTAGCATTTCCTTTTCAAAAATACCTTCTTTATCAAGGAGCAAAAGGAAACATAAGCCAATCAGAATTCAAATATAAATAGAAAAAAAGATTGTTCAGTGTTTTTTTTTTTTAATCTTTATACTGATAGTTTCCACTCCAACCATTCAGATAATTATATATATATTTTATATACATATATTATATACATATATAATACATATATATAGGTAAACTAAAAAGAATCTTTCCATTGTTATAATTTTCTCTGAGATGTTGGTCTTATTCCTATTGATGTCAAGGTGATTTTTACATGTTAAGAAAACAAGGTGTATCTTTTGTCTTTTAACTTTGATTATGATGCATTTTCCAATGCAAAGTGCTTATTTATTTTTATGTAGTATTTAAATTCATGACATCTGCATCTTTGATCTTTGAGCCATCTGGATTTGTGTGTGTGTGTGTAAGATGAGATGTTTCAATTCAAGTTTATTTTATTTCAAATTGCTACTCAGTTTTTCTAGTGCTGCTTGTTAAATAATTTATTTTCCCTCACTTATTTGAGAGGCTATCTCTTTTATCCCATGAAAGCATGCACATGCTCATGTGAATATATACTTCAAGAACAAAGGAACATTTTTTAAATGTTCTATTATTATCATCCAGGACAGAGCAGTGTCTGACTTATAGATGATGTTTACTAACCATTTTATGAATGAATATGTGCTGTTTGTATAGGGCACCATATAACCTGATATATTCACTTCCCTTAAGCTTCTTCCTATGACCCAGAATATTTGCAAATATAGATTCCCATGAAAAGTATGAAAGGCAACTAACAAAGCAGGTTAATTTTCTGGACTTTCAATTTATTGTTCTTAAGCTTACCTTGGGTTTTCTCTGTTTGCTCTGCCAAAATATTCTCGTATTTTCCATAACTTTATTAACGTGGAAATTTAAGGGCAGTCCTTTGGAGCAGTGTTTTCAATCTTTTGAATCTAACATGCCTGGACGATGGCAACCCAATCCTGTATTCTTGCCTGAAGAAATCCATGGGCAGAGAAACCTGGGTGGGCTGCAGTCCATGGGGTTGCAAAGAGTCTGCCATGACTGAGTGACTTTCACTCACACTCGGACAAATGACATTTGCGTCCATTGGGAGACCTCTGCCTCAAGGGGACAGGCACTTGGGAAACTCCCCGTGCGGTAGTTGTCACTTAACCCTTTTCATCCTTGTCACGATCTTTATACTCCGGGACCTGGGGACTGGAGTCGACGAAAAGAAGGACGCAGGGGACCCAAGTCTCGAGTGAAACAAGGGTACTTTATTTGTAGCAGCGTGTGCTTATATATCTCCATACAAGGAAGCTTTAGGCAGCAAAAATAAAATTGAGCCAATAACAATCGTAACTAGGTGAATAACAATGGTCAGAGGGCCAGAAGACAATCCGTATCCTGAGTAATAGGGACGTGACTGACTAGTTTACATTAAAGTAAAAGATCATTGAAGGGAATCCACGTATGTGCTCTGTCTCATGACCTCAGTCCTGAGAACTGTGTCCCCCTCTGCTCCTTCCTGTTTTCCAGGAACTGATAAGGAACAGAGGGCCCTTGAGAAGCGGCACATGAAGGAAGAAAACGACATATTGGATTCCTTCAAGTTGAACGTCCCCTGACAATCCTTATTCAAAGCAGCATCTTGAATGTGACTCTCTTATGCCTACACTTTGAAATCGCTCCATTTTGTTATTAAAAATATAATAAGTTACAAATTTTGATGCATCATCATTAGACTTCAAATTGCACAAACCATATCAGACAATTGTGGTAAACACAACCATTGCAAGGGATTTCAGTTCAGTTCAGTCGCTCAGTTGTGTCCGACTCTTTGCGACCCCATGAATTGCAGCACGCCAGGCCTCCTTGTCCATCACCGACTCCCAGAGTCTACCCAAACCCATGTCCATCGAGTCGGTGATGCCATCCAACCATCTCATCCTCTGTCTTCCCCTTCTCCTCCTGCCCCCAATCCTACCCAGCATTAGGGTCTTTTCCAGTGAGTCAACTCTTCGCATGAGGTGGCCAAAGATTAACTACTCTTAATAGTTAGCTTAGCATTCCTACAACTCCTAGGAGGGCTGTGGCAGCCAAGGGATGTAAAGGTGTATTTGGATTGAGTATTTATCAACATCCAATTTCATTCTCACAACAACCTCCACAGGCTAAGATAGGTTAAACTTCCCAAGGTAGTTCATCTTGAAAAGGGTAGAATCAAGAACTAGAGAGGGGCTCTACCTGATTGGTGAGACCAAGCTCTTTCCCACTGTGCTATTCTGTCAGCCTTTTCATGCATTGCCAGATATTTCTGGAGCTTCTACCCCTTTTCAACTCATGATGTTGTTCTTTCAGGAAGCTAACGAGAAAAGCTCTGAGAAAGAGAAATTGGGCCCAGGATATATTTCTGCAGCTGATATCATGTATTATTCAAGTGGAATATCAAAAGATAAATAATTTAAGTATTTTGTGACATAAACCATAAATGCAGAACATGTTCAGTCTTCTGGACTGTGATTATTATTTGTATTTCTTTGAAGAGTGCACAGTATTTAGGCCAATGCAGAAAACTCAGTTTAATTCTTGAATGTGTCCTGACCTTCTGGCAGAAAGGGTCCGAGAGGCAGGACCCTTTCCTTTGGCCAAGCGTGGTGGTGTTCCTCAGAGTCACTGCACGTGAGAATGGTGAAATTGGAGGTTCAACTCCCTGTGAGAAGGGAACGCACAAAGGATTAAGAGGCAATAATGAAGCAAGAGCGGTAGACCAAATATGGCCAAATAACAGTGCTTCTAATCTATATGGATATCTGTATTAATTTTCTGAAAATACATAGATATTTTTCAAAGAACTTATAAATTATGCCCACTTTTTAAAGAGACTACTATTGATGCTGAAAGAAATTCAGTGTTTAATTTCCATTAGATATAGCAGTATCTTGATGGTGTGAACGTGTACATTTCAAACCACAGGAATTTTTTTTAAAAAATTCAAGTCTTAAAATGAATAGAATGGATTTAGGTAGCATCCATCCTTCCTTAAATAGCTGTCATGTGTATTTATAAATTTTTTCTATACAATCACCTTTCTATGTTTCAATAAGAAGAGCTTTTTTAAAAAGTCTACTAGAAATGACCCTTTATGAACACATTACTGAAACACCTCTTTTCAAATCTTTTGTGGTAGGCGCATTATCTTTGGATGTATCTATTCAAAGTTGCCGAGAGTACCTTTTCCATCTACTTCATTCTGCTTCTGTGAAAACATTTCATCACGGAGCAGTGCATTCACATCCATCAGTAATTACTTGTACACTGTCCAATTTGTATCCTGTGCAGGCTTATGGGAGAATAATTGTTCCAGTACATGAAGAGAAGGATGTAGGCAAGACTAGCCTAGAAAATTCAAAGATTCTCCCACTCACAAAATGACCCGAAATTCTTACTGGCTTTAAAGTGCCTAATTATATCACTGCCTTTCTATACAGATCATTTCGACTGAAAATTATTCACTTCTTTAATCCAGCCTCTCATAATTATTCCACTTTCATACCTGCCCTTGCTTCATTCTTCCTGTCACCCCTGGCTTGCCGTCACTGTGATATCCTTGGTAACTTGCAGAAAGCAGTCAGGTCAGCCATTCAGAACCCCTAAAGGAACTTCACTCTCTCTTCTGTTATTTTAGCTTCATTGAATTATGTTCTTATTATGTTGGAGGAATATTATTCAAGCTAAGGAATAAAGTCACGATAAACTTTCTTTTTTATTTGATGTGAATCATCATTGAGATGTTTAATCACCTGAAAAAGCCATTTACTGTTTTATATATACCTTCTCTATAGCATAATCCTTTAATTATTAATTGAATTCATAATTCGGGACTTAAATATGGCTTTGTGTTTGACTACACCAAATGTTATGGAATGTCTGTTTTGTAATCTCAAAGAATTATGTATAAACTTCTGCTGTTTTTAAAAATAATTTTGACAGCATGTTAGATGAATGAGTCAGTGTTCTTTACGGATAATCAGTCATTTATTCCTAGTATTGCTGAATACTAGGAGTTCTTATTTTATAGAATTTACTTGGCAATCCAAAATTGCATTTTCAGAGTCATATACAAATACACCTTCCTTTATACTCCAGGCTGTCTACAGGATCAAATGAAGTGCTCTCTTTCCTGATGAATTTTTGGAAAAAAAATTGAAAAAAAGGTCAGCAAACGAGTTGCCCAAACACCACCTTCACTGCCAGTAAAGGGTGAATTGGAGGTGTGAGAGAGAGAGAGTGCCGTCATGAACCTGCCTGCAGTCTTCATTTCTCCCAACTGCTCAAATTGCCATACTCGACACGAAGACAACATGTGAGTTTTCAGAACAGCAACAGCAGCAATCCCTCCTGACAAGCCAGCCATGGGGCTTCCCTGGTGCCTCAGTAGTGAAGAATCTGCCTGTCGGTGCACAGGTTTGATCCCTGGGTCGGGAAGATTCCTGGAGAAGGAAATGGCAACCCACTCCAGCATTCTTGCCTGGAAAACCCCACGAACAGAGGAGCCTGGCAAGCTACAGTCCTTGGGGATCACAAAAGAGTCGGATATGACTTAGTGACTGAACACCACCGGCAATCCATGTAATTTTCTCTTGTTGGACCAAGTGGAGAGGAAGGAAAACAGAAATCTCTGTGCTCAGGAATCTCTACAGGTTAATTTCTCCCAGAAGAGAAACTTGGACCAGCATTTATTACCTCCAAAAAATGTATCCCTCACTCAACCTCCACTGGAGGATCAAGATACAGGGTTGGCGCCCAGGAGTGGCTAAAAAACATCATGTCTCAAGGAAACAAAAGTTTCACAAAGCATTTCTCTCTGATAAAGGCTTGTTTTGCTCGGATTTTAGGGAATCAGCATTGGGCACTTGCATTATATAAGGTTAGAGTATAAAATATTTCTCATGTGTGTGGATGTTTTCAATGGATCATCTTTGGAGAAAGTGAACACGTTGTCTATAAATGTGACTTTCTGTGACGTGAGATTGTCCTTGCTCATGCTATGCTGCGCTGTGCTTAGTGGCTCAGTCAGGTCCGACTATTCGTGACCCCATGGACTGCAGCCGGCCAGGCTTCTCTGTCCATGGGATTCTCCAGGCAAGAGTACTGGAGTGGGTTGCCATCTGCTCCTCCAGGGATCTTCTTGACCCAGGGATCGAGCCCAGGTCTCCTGAATTGCAGGCAGATTATTTACTGTCTGAGCCACTAGGAAAGCCCAAGAATACTGGAGCGCAGGCAGATTCTTTACCAGCTGAGCTGCCAGTACCCATACTGGACTATTATTCCTTGTTTATTTTCCAAACTCTGTTGTTCCCAAGATGGCAGCACGAAAATACTATGCAGTTTATGTAAATAGGGACATTCAGCCTTGATCACTCACAATTCATAACTTAAACTTAAAACATATTTTTCTTCAGGAATATATTGAAACACATGAATCAATCATCAGTGGGCTTGAAAATGGAACTTCAAATACTTCAAGCATACACACACACACACACACACACACACATATACACATACACACGCATATTTTATACTTACTAGTTCCAGGAAGAAATGGCTGAATCTCCCACAACAGTCTCTCTTAATCAGAATTTGAAAGTTAAGTGTCTGAAATTTTCCTGCCAATTAAAAAATAGCCTGTCATTTGGGAAAACACAGAGCAGAGGCTCACCTGACCTTCCTGAAGATTCCTGGAGCTTCAAGGAATAGTGGTGATTTTGCTGGAACCTGGAGTGACAGAGACCTCAGAGCCTCTCTGCCTCTCCACCCCTCTCGCACTGCCTGTGTCTCAACCCCTCGCAATTGCTGTCTCTGAGTCCGATTCACTCTTGCTGTCTCATCAGACACCACATCATCTGTGTCTGGGAGTTCCTTATTCTATCAAGATTAACTTCAAAAATTTTCCCAGTGTTGTTTCTTCCTTTTAATCCTTGAGTAAAAATATGTAGGTTTGCTTGCCTTTACAAACTTGATCTTTAATTTCCACAAAGAAAAAAATAAGTGATGCCAACAATAAATATAGCCAAATTATGAATCTTTCAGAAAGCTTCCAAAGTCAGTGTACTTTTCTATATCTGTTGATTTTTCTTAGATTGTCTACTTTAGTCCTAAGGTTGTATTTAATCAAGCCAGCTTCTTCCGTTGGTGCTTCTTCAAATAACACAGTTTCTTCCTTAGCAAAAGTCTTATTTATGAGATGAAATAAAGATGCCATTGAGGTGGAGCAAAGAAGTAGTAACTCACAGGCCTCCAAATCCATCCAGTCCCAAGTATAATTTATGTTTTAAAGGAAAGCTAGGTGAAGAGTAATTTCCTCATAGTTTGCAACTAGCATTGACTGAGAAGAACTGGGCTGGGATGACGGTCAAATGAATATATATTTAAAATGGCACTGGTTTGCCTAGAATGCTAGGATCTATAGTATATATGCAAATATAGACAGCATAGATCCTTCTCTTAAACAAAGTTGAAACCAGTGTGAACAGCCATGACAGAGCTAGATGGCAGTATTTTGCACACAAAGCAGTGTGATGTAGACTATGTGTGGGAAGAGCTTTAAGAGAAGGATGTGCTCATGTTATAGACATGGCATATTTGTGTACAAAAAGTCATTTTAAATTGTTTATGGAAAAGGTGCTTATTTTAAATCAACACCACAGCAGAAGTTCAACCATGCTGTTTCAAGACTGGAAGTAGAATGTTTGAAATTGAAGTTCTGTCTTCCCTGTTCTCTACAGCCTCCTGGCCATCTTCTTTGCTTATATTTCATCTTCTTTTCCCTAATCCACCTCTCTGTGGTTTGATCTTCACGTCTTTTCTAGAATTTCAGCTTGTATATAGCATTGTGCTAACTTTAATTTGATTACATGAGCTTTCAGTTAGGGATATACCATTAATTTCTTGAAGGGAGAATCTGCCTGAGATTTTTTGAGTTGGCTCACAGGTTCATGCCAATCAGCATTAGTCAGTCTCCTTGAGATCATTTGACACCTAGATGGTTTGTGCCAGCAGCTTTGGGTGATCGACTTTCCACCAACAGGGATGAGTTGGAAGGTCAATCACCACCTGGGCCACAGGGTGTGACACAGCTGACATCTTTTTTCTACTGCATCGCTCCTCCCCGGGGCAAGTTCAGTTGACTGGCTAAGCAGTTCCTGCCCCTCCCTTCCTCACCACTTCATACTGAGTAGAGTGGGGATACCTATGGCACTAAATATATTTAAATTTGTTCCCCATCCAACTTATCTTTGGATAGCACTTGGGATTTTCAAGTTCCTTAAAATGGATTACCGAATTTGATTTGTACAAACAAACTGACCAAGAATCGATAACAAACACACTGAAGTGTAGGTGGAGGGAAAGGTGAGGCCAGAGTTGATTTTTCTTCTTAACTTTTCTTTTGGAGTCTAGAGTGATTATAGAAAAACAGAATCTAGTTTCTGGTGCCTTTTTATAATACAAGAGCCTCCAATAATCCTATTTATTTCCTCTTTTCCCTTCAATTATACATGCTTATCTGTCTTTTACAGAAGTCAGAATAACTGAATTCACATATAATATCTTTTAACTATTACAAAAGTGTATAGCACAGACAAAGGATTAACAATATGAGAGAAGATGAATGCCTCCTGTTTGAGGGCTATCATCCTAATCTGCAAGGCGCCCATCAGTCCTGTTACATTTCACACATAGATGATGAGGATCTTGGCTGTAGCAAGGAAAGCAAGTGTGCAAGACAATGGTTTCTCCTCTCCCCTGGAGGCTGGGATATTACAACAGAATAGGTTTAGGGACAGTTAGTGACCTATGGTCATCTTTTACCTTCAGAACCTTTGTGTTCTTAACAGTTTATGAGAACCTGGGTGCTGGGAAAACTGGACAGTTACATGTAAAAAAAAATGAAATTAGATCACTCTTTAACTCCATACACAAAAATAAGCTCAAAATGGATTAAAGATCTAAATGTGAGACCAGACACTATAGAACTCCTAGAGAAAAACATAGGCAGAACACTCTCTGACATAAATTACAGCAATGTTTTTTTGAATCCTTCTCCCAGAATAATGGAAATAAAGCAAAAATAAATAAATTGGACCTACTTAAACTCAAAAGCTTTTGCACAGTAAAGAAAACAATAAACAAAAAGAAAAGACTGCCCAAAGATTGGGAAAATATTTGCAAGTACTGTGACAAATAAGGGATTAGTCTCCAAAATGTATACACATCTTATGATGCTTAACAGCATCAAAACAAAAAACCCACTCAAAAATGAGTAGAAGACCTGAGTAGACATTTCTCTAAAGAGGGCATACAGATGGCCAATATGCACCTGAAAAGATGTTCAGCATCACTAGTTATTAGATAAATGCAAATCAAAGGTACAATGAGATATCACCTCATAGTGGTCAGAATAGCTCTTATCAAAAAATCCACAAAAAACAACTGCTGGGAAGGGTGTGGAGAGAAGGGAACCCTCCTACATTGTTGGGAATGTAAACTGATATAGCCACTACGGAGGACAGTATGGAGTTTCCTTAAAAAATCAAACTAAACTAAAAAACTAAAAACAATCCCACTCCTGGGCACATATCCAGGAGAAAAACATGATCTGACAGGATACATGCCCCCCAGTGCTCATTGTTTCACTCTTTATAAGAGCCAAGACATGGAAGCAACATAAATATCCACTTACAGAGGGATGGATAGAGACACTGTGGTACATATATACATGGAATATTACTCAGCCATTAAAAAGAATGATATGATGTCATTTGCAGCAACATGGATGGACCTAGAGAGTGTCATACTGAGTGAAGTAAGTCAGACAGAGGAGAAATATTGTATGACATCCCTTATATGTGGAATCTAAAAAGAAATGATATATATGAACTTACTTATAAAACAGAAAGACTCACAGACTTAGAAAATGAACTTACGGTTGCTGAGGGGAATGGATAGTTAGGGAATTTGAGAAGGTCTCGTACACATGGCTCTATTTAAAATGGTTAACAAATAAGGACCTATTGCATAGCACATGGAAATCTGCTCAATGTTACGTGGCAGCCTGGATGGGAGGGGAGTTTAGGGGAGAACAGATACATGTAGTTGTTTGGCTGAGTACCTTCGCTGTTCACCTGAAACTATCACAACATTTTAACTGGTTATACCCCAATACAAAATAAAAAGTTTAAGCTTTGAAAAAAAATTTAAAAAAAGGAAACTGGTGCTGATGGTTTAGCCTTTGAAGGCAATGTAAAACTCTCAGTTTGAAAGGAAACAAATGAAAATGTTCACTGAATTTGGTCTGGCAGATTAACAGAAATGTACCCTACATCTTCCATTCTGAGAAGGAAACCATCAAGTGGTTAGAATTTTTTTTAAAAAAGAAATAAAACCAATCATCATCTTGGGAAGACTGATGATGCAGAAGGTAAAAAGAATCAGCTAGATCTCACCCCCAGGGAAACAATAATACCAGATAGTTAATTTAGTTCTGGCATCCATAAAAATCGCCTATTAAGATTATTTTATTATTTCTCTATATATGCACATATGAAAACGCACTCACAGTCACCAGAGAATACGTATTTTGGAACACACATCGAGGTTCCTTTTTCTCAGAGCCTATAAAAATGCCTTCGCTGTAAAAATAATTTTAAGTTTTTTTAGTGCAATCTATAAATGTGGCCTTTGGGCCCAGTGTTTATGGCAGATGGAATGGCTCTATTTGGACTAGCTAAGAGGACATCAACATTCTGTAGGTATTGGCATAGCAGCCATAAGCTTCCATCTGGCCTTATGCCTGCACAGGAAGGATGAATTTGTGTAAAATTTGAAAACATAGCTTAATGTGTAGTTGCACAGGGAATTCCCCATTGATAGAACAGTTTATTCATTACAAATCCTTGCTACATTTTTATACATATATAATGTGTATATATATATGCAATCCATGGTTTGCAAAGAGTCAGACATGGCTGAGCACACACACACACATGTACATGCACACATATATAATATTTTACAGTTGGTTCTTACATGCATCTTTCATCTCTTTTCATATACTATGAAAGCTGTATCTATTACTTTCTTTTTGAAGTCTTACTCCTTTAGGTGAATTTAATATTTATCTTAAACAGTCTTCTGTTTTTAAAGAAATTTTTAATAAAGCACTTTAATATGTCATCTTCTATTTTCAGTATTGCATCAGTTTCCTTCATAGTTATAACACATTGCTATGCAGATCAATGTGTTTTCACTTGGTTATTTTTCTTTTCATTTGCTGCATTTATTTATTGTATTTATTGAGCATTTTTCTGACTCATTTAAACCTAATCCCCCTCACACACAGTTACCAATCTTGCCATAATTTAGCATCGTTTATCTATCTCATAAATATAATTCTTCAAGGATGTGATTAGATAAGGCTACTCTCAATGCATTTTTACAACCAGCTATTATCAGAAGAAAATATTGCACACAATGAAATAACTGTCCATTTTGCAATATTGACTTCAATTAATTTCTTAGTCTACAGTTCATTAGACAGTTCAGAGATTTGAGCTAAATTTTAAACCCCCATTTAATTGCCTCAGTTTCTTTTTCTGTGAAAGCCAATCTGTCCACAGAGGCAGTGAACTATTACAAGAAAATGCAAGATTAAATTGTCTTGATGTTGGCTGGAAGAGGGAAATATTTTGCTCACTCATAGCTAGCTTTGTAATAATGAATGCCATGGCCTGCACTGGATATATAGATATATAGATATTTATCTGCTAGACTTTGCTCACCCATGGCCCTCTCCTCACAAACTGAAATCCTTTGTAGTATGTAAAGCATTCAGGTATACTGGCTGGTGCTAGAGCTACTCTGCATCTCTGGGAGAGGGGCTTGGGGACCCTGGGAGCCGGCTTTCATTTCAGCCCCAGAGGAAGCCTGAGAACAGCAACTGTCCTCCCAGTTTAGTTCATGCTGCTGCTTCTCATGAGAAGCATGAGAGTTAATTTCCCCTTTTCGCTTCTTAACATTTGATAGCAACTGACTTAAAACAAAGGTTCTCTTCTTTTGATCCCTTTTTCTTTCCTGCCTGCAGTGCGAAAAGAGATTGTGTTGGTCAAAATAAACAGCACGGGACTGTAAACATTCCCTGTATTCCAAACATTTTCTAAGGCTGAATTTAAGCAGAAAAGATGTACCGTGGTGAGGCTGTGTGCTGAGAACCACCCTGCAACTTATTTTGGGAGACATTAGTGAGTTGCCTGCAGGCTTGGAAATATGCTAAATATTCAGGAAACTTTATGATATATCTGAAATAAAAGGAAACCTCTGTCCAAACAGTCTTTTAAGTTAATTTTGACTTAAATTGTATCATTATATTATTGTTGTTGTTTACTCGCTAAATTGTGTCTGACTCTTTGTGACCCCCATGGACTGCAGTCCACCAGGTTCCTCTGTCCATGTGATTTCCCAGGCAAGAATACTGGAGTGGGTAGTCATTTCCTTCTCCAAAATTACATCATAAGATTGATCTCTAATTTTCCCCTGCAGATCATGCCTCGTTGTTACCTTTGAATGTGATGAGCTTATGTTGAAGACATGATATATGAGTTTTTAAATTATTTTTATTTGCAATCACAACCATGATCATTTCAAAAATTCACTAAAATGAGAAAGGAATGTAAGGAAATAGTAAAGGGAAATGGTATTTCAGGGAGAGGTTAAAAAAAAGAGGTAATCAGTCTGATGACCACATTTTCATTTCAGGTCAGTTACTAGGCTACTGGGCTTTGTGGTAATTTGTTCATTCTTGTTTCATTAAATTGTAATTACTTCTGATATCTCTAGCTTTATCCCTTTGGCTGGCTCCTCTATTAATTAAGCCTTGAGATCCTTCAGGAGATGAATAATTCTCCACTGGACAGTGTTAAGTTGAAGTCAAGAGGTGATAAAAGAAAATTAAGAGTAAAGTCAGAAATTATTACTTAACATAGTTCAAGATGTAAAAATTAGAAAGAACGATGTATTTTTCCTTAATTATTCATTTTCTCATTATTTTCATTCTTCCTATTCTCTTTTGTCTGTGAAAATACTATAGTCTAGCCTCTAACAAGAATGTGTGTGTGTGTGTATTGTTATATGGAGCTTCTTCCAAGAGTAAGATGAATTTCTCTTGTGCATTAACTTGGAATTTATCTGATATCTAATTAGAAATACCTTTCTGGGGATGGAATTTCAACAGTCGAATAACCACTATGGTAGATGGAAGATCTAAATCTGATTCCAAGCTTTAAGGATTAAATAATGTTGTTCGACATGAATGAATACTGATCTCCTTGGAATCATGCAATGATGATTACATTTCTGATAATTGTCCATTTCATTTATTTTATGGTATTTATTTTAGGGCTTAGAGGACTGGAACTAATCTTACAAGGATCATTTTACCCATTCTCATGATTTTGGTTTATTTTGATTTATAAGATTTCAGACTTTGAAAGGCTCTTGGTAGTTATCTCATTCAATTCATATTTTAAAAGAGAAGAAATGACAGCATGGTGCTTAAATGGCTTGTTGCAATTATCAGCAGTCTATATGGTTATGATTAAACAGTGAGAGTTGGACTGTGAAGAAAGCTGAGCGCCGAAGAATTGATGCTTTTGAACTGTGGTGTTGGAGAAGACTCTTGAGAGTCCCTTGGACTGCAAGGAGATCCAACCAGTCCATCCTAAAGGGGATCAGTCCTGGGTGTTCATTGAAAGGACTGATGTTGAAGCTGAAACTCCAATACTTTGGCCACTTCATGCAAAGAGTTGACTCATTGGAAAAGACCCTGATGCTGGGAAGGATTGGGAGCAGGAGGAGAAGGGGACAACAGAGGATGAGATGGCTGGATGGCATCACTGACTCGATGGACATGAGTTTGGGTAAACTCTGGGAGTTGGTGATGGACACTGGTGTGCTGCAATTCATGGGGTTGCAAAGAGTCGGACACGACTGAGTGACTGAACTGAACTGAGCTGAACTGAACTAATTGAATAACAGCAACAACAGCAAGATGATGTCTAAGTTCTTTAACTTTTAGATAAATTATCTTTCCATCCTGCCTCTTGGAAAGAAGATATGACAAATATCATAATACGTTTCAAGAATTTTGGAACGAATTATAAATGCAAAAGAATTCCCTTCAAAGAAACATTCCTGACTCATAATGTAACCTGAAAAATCCTGAGCATGCACAGATGTTCAGGGCACAAAGATGAATTGCAGTTGGAGAATTATGTGACTAGTAAGCGAGAATGCTACACCTAAAGATTTCTTTACGTGTTACATTTGCTTAGATCATCTTTTCTCAACTGTCTGGTATGTCCTTTTACTGTATAGATTAAGACTGAAAGATCTTTTCAAGCTTAAATAGAATAATTATTTTGAAGTCTTTTCTTAAATTCTTTATTCCTTCCATCAAGTTGAGTACCATAGGCATTAAGTCCCAAATCCATTCTAACTTCCAGTCTTCTCAATTTTGTCTTCCTACTTCCTCATTCTCAACTGAAGATATTTTAAGATATTCTCCTATATCAGTTCTCCATACTCCAGCTATATTTTCCTTATTTTAGTCTCTCCAATGTTAATTTCTTTATTGGCCCTGGCTGTTACTTTTGCATCCAAAACTTTTTCCAGTTACCAAGGGACTCAACTCTTCCTTCAGGACTCAGCTAACATAGGCTTTCCTCTGGAAGAACTTTACTTAGTCTGAAGACCAGGTGAATACTTTACATACATGACTTCCATAACTCCCGCTCTGTATATTTTTGCCACACTCACTAAGATACTGATGGTGACAGTGCAGAGGAGCAGGTGAATTAAACATCTGTTAGGAGTACTATATAAAGCCTTGTGATCAACTAGTCATACCTAACTAGTGAGTAGAAAATCAGTCAAGGACAATTCTGGGTTTGGGGATTTGGGGATTGGGTGGTTTGGGTGGCACTCAGTTTCAAAAAGAGATAATATAGAAAAGCAAATTGCATGCAAAGAAAATGGGTTCCAATTTCCTGATGTGGAATTCAAGAAAGATGTACTAGAATGTACGAGATTGACCTCACAAAATGCATTTATAAAGGAGTTATATGTTGGGGAATCACCAGCACAGAAATAATAATAGAAGTCAAGATTAAAAATAAGAAGTTCCCAGGATTGGAAGGATGTTCAGGTTTCAGATTGGGACCTTGGAGAAAACCACCAGTTAAAAATAGAGGCTGGATCGAATCACTCTTTTCTCTCATCTTCACTTTGCTCTTGCCTGAGATGCTGAGCTGACCTGTTTGGACCACATGTGATGGTGCGCTTGCCCTCTAGTCTTAGGTATTATTCACCCACCTGAGGAGGAGGCTCTTGTAAAAAACAAAAATCAGTAGAAAGAGGAATAGTTCAGAGCTTTTATTTTCTCACATCTGTCTTTTTGCGTTCTCAAAGCATTGCCATATCCCATAACTAAAGGTCCCATTCTCTATAGAGCTCAACAAAGGCCTCTCTGTCCCCAAGTCCTGGTAACCTCTTCTGTTTGCGCTATATGCCCAGGAGTAGAGACACTCACAAATATTAGACCTAGGGAACTACACTGCTCTGCTCATCTCACTTGCTCCACTTTTGTAAACAGTCCCTGTATTAAATCTTCTCAATTTATCCAATTTATGTGTGCCATCTGTTTCCTGTCATGACCCTGGTGGACCTATAAGCAGAGATGGAGAGAGAGGAAATGGGTCACAAAAGGCAAGTGTGAAAGAGCTTCCAAGTGACAAGAATAGTCAACAGTGGTAGACACGGCAGAAAGGTCAGATTGGATCTGACAATTAGGAGGTTCGCAATGACCTCAGGAAGTAAGTTTCTAGTTGCTTGCTACAGTAGGATTATGAATGAATTAATCATGCTATGAATTAAGAGTATAAAACTTTGAAGCAGGACAGACAAAAAGTACAAAGTCTGGGGAACCTTGACTGTGAAGATATGAAGAGAAAGAGATACAGGAGGTCAAGAATGATATATTGAAAGGAACTAGAACATTTTTATGTATGGAAGGAAATAAGCCTATTGAGAAAAGAATTTAAATGCAATAGATGGGCAGAGAAATTTGTAAGGAACCTACTACAGTTGGCCAGGTGAAGTAAAGGTATATACTTGGACGAAGCTGACAGCAAGGAAAATGAAGTGAAAAGAAACAAGTTATGTTTGAGAATAGCATTATACAAAAGAGAACAGTACTATGACAATTTATACACAGTATTTCAAAATTATTGTAGAATCAACTCCTTTATTTATTGTTAATTTAGAAGAAAATAACTTATTTTATCTTGTACCACCTCTTGTTTTAATTTCAGAACTTTCAAAAAGTTAGAATTATATTTAATTTTATTTATTTTTATGTACTTAAGTTGTCTATATGTTCAGTTGTTAGAAGTCCTTTGCATTCGAGTTTACACACTTAATTTTTTGAACATTTCTGCAGATCTGTCTTAGTCTTTCATGAAGAAAGTACATATTCATGTGCTATATATAAATCTAATAAATCAAACTGTATGCATATATACTGTATTTTTAATAGCTTTTCTGTTAAGCCCCTATTTAGCTACACTAAGTAAATTCTTGTGTATTCTTTACTTTTATTTCTTTCAGTAACAAGCCTTCAACAATTTTAATTTTGCTAATCTAAGAGAACAGTATTGGTAGCAAAACTGGATGCAAAGATTTAGCTGGAAATCAATAGTCTCATGTTAAAAGCAAAATCTCTGTTTAAATAGACCACCAAGATGACAAAATATTAATAAGTTCATACTGTTGTTTTTCTCCTCTCAGATTAACCCCAGGGAACCTAGTTGTGAAGAAATCACTGATTCCACGAAACACTACAAAAATAACAAAACATTTTGAGAAATCCTGGGAAAACTGAAAGCTTCTTTAACTTAGCGATTATCCTTTCAAAAAAAATTTATGTTAGGGGATTTTTAACAGAACGTCAATGCTGTTTCTCATAGTTTAATGAGTCAGAAAAAAAAAATTCCAAAGTTTTGTATAAAGTCATTTAACAAAGATAATAAGGACTTAAAAGTTCTAGAGATTATTCTTCTCTTAAACATGCCTTAGTTGAAATAAATATCTTTTTAGGATGGCAAAGGCGCAAGGTAGTGACTGCAGAAATAATTTAGCATTTGACAATACTCAGAAAATATTTTTCTTAAATCATATTTCAAAGTCTTGAATGTGCACTGCTAAATTTTAAAAATATAATTGCAATAATATTAGTATTATACTAGGTAAGGTATAAGGTAAGACTATCTTGCCACAACACATGAAAACACAGTTGTGCCATTTGCAGAAAAAGTATTCTTTAGATTTCTGAGTTCTTCCTGTCCTTTTTTCTGTGTGTATATTTTCACATAGCTCTGATCATGTACTGCATGATCATGTGTAATGAGAAAACCCTATTTTGCAAACTTGATTATTTAGTTAACTGGGAAGAGAGTAAACACAAAATAATTGATAACTCATACACTGATGTTGGCTTAATGGAAATCCAGTTTTTAGGTATCTTAGCTAAACTATTATCCAAAATTATTCACATCATCTGTGAACAAATAATATCATCAGTAGTTCTGGGGAGCCCCTTGTGAGCCTCAAATGGTGGATACTTCTTGCCTGGCTCACACCCCAGAGACCACAAGATGTTTTTGATTATTTAAATAGCTAAGAATTCAGAAAACATGTACAGGGATGAAGGAGAGTTAAATGTTAGACTATCATGAAATCTATAGTATGTATAAAACATGAGTCTATATTTTCATTTAGTACAAATCCAATGAACTAATTTTGTTGTTGTTCAGTCACCAACTCATGTCTGATTCTTTGCGACCCCATGGACTGCAGCACGCCAGGCTTCCCTGTCCTTCACCACTTCCCCCAGAGTTTGCCCAAGTTCATGTCCAATGAGTCAATGATGCCATCCAACCATCTCATTCTCTGTCGTCCCCTTCTCCTCCTGCCCTCAATCTTTCCCAGCATCAGGGTCTTTTCCAATGAGTCAGCTCTTCACATCAGGTGGCCAAAGGATTGGAGTTTCAGCTTCAGCATCAGTCCTTCCAATGAATATTCAGGACTGATCTCCTTTAGGAAGGACTGGTTGGATCCCCTTGCAGTCCAAGGGACTCTCAGGAGTCTTCTCCAGCACCACAGTTCAAAAGCATCAATTCCTCAGTGCTCTGCCTTTTTATGGCCCAGCTGTCACATCTGTACATGAACACTGGAAAGACCATAGATTTGACTATACAGACCTTTGTCAGTTAAGTGACGTCTTTGCTTTTTAATACACTGTCTAGGTTTGTCATACCTTTCCTGCCATGAAGCAATTGTCTTCTGATTTCATGGCTGCAGTCACCATCTGCAGTGATTGTGGAGCCCAAGAAGAGGAAATCTGTCACTGTTTCCACCTTTCCCCCTTCTCTTTGCCCTGAAGTGATGGGACTGGATGCCATGATCTTGGTATTTTTCATATTGAGTTTTATTCCAGCTTTTCCACTCTTCTCCTTCGCCATCATCAAGAGGCTCTTTAGGTCCTCTTTGCTTCCTGCCATTAAGGTGTTATCATCTGCATATATGAGCTTGTTGATATTTCTCCTGGCTCTTGATTCTAGCTGGTAACTCATCCAACCTAGCATTTCTCATGATGTGCTCTGCATAAAAATTAAATAAACAGAGTGATAATAAACAGCCTTATAGTGCTCCTTTCTCAAGTTTGAACCAGTCAGTTGTAGCATAGAAGGTTCTAATTGTTGCTTCTTGACCCGCATGCAGGTTTCTCAGGAGACAGGTAAGACGGTCTGGTATTCCCATCTCTTTCAGTGTTTTCCACAGTTTGTTATGATCCACGCAGGAAAAAGCTTTCGTGTAGCTTCCCTGGTAGCTCAGATGATAAAGAATCTGCCTGGAAGGCACGAGACACAGGAGATGCGGGTTTGATACCTGGATCTGGAAGATCCCCTGGAGAAAGAAATGGCAACCCACTCCACTATTCTTGCCTAAGGGGGATCAAGGACAAATTTCTCATGTATAAATAAATGCCATACAAAAATTAAGTTGCAAATAAGATAATAGTTGAAAGGATACATTTTGAAGTATCAATGGCCTCACTCCTACCCCTAAGATGTCTGTATCCCCTTAAAAAAATTCAAGAATAGGTTATAAGTTGCCCCTTATACTCTATTTAAAAAATAATTTGTAAGCTGTGCTAGTCAAACCAAAGGCAACTAAGCAGAGAGTGTTATTATGATTATTAGAAATAATAGTAACACTTAGAATTACTGAAAACTGTTATTGCCTAATAAGCTGAGTTAGTTCAAGCATTGAGTTTCCTCATAATCCTAAATGCAAATTCTGATATTACATTCAAATTACCATTTTGTTCTATTTGTAATATGAGTGGGGACTGCAAAGTTTATTTAAGTTGCTTCATTACCCAGGATATTTCACATAATTGCTATTAACTATAGTGATTTCTTCTCTCTAATATGGCCGAAAGAAAAGAATTTTAATTCTTTTCTCAATTGTTAATCAATCTCAGTGTTCGCTTTCTAATAGGGAATGCTTGATAAAGCACTGCTCCCGTTCCTTGATCTCTTCCCCTTTCCCATCACTGATGAATGGGAATCAAACTACAGACCACTTACTGATTAGCTGAAAATTTCTAATCATGTCATTTTGGAGTGAGAGCAATTTCTGCAATAGGATAATAATTTCTTCATAGTAGAGTGAATATTGAACAATGATTAGTAGGGAATTAAAAAAAAAAAAACGACTTAAAAGCAAAACAAAACAAGGGGAGAGGCTGTTTTTTTTTTTTTTAATTTCATCAACTGCATGAAAACTTGGCATTACCTCTGTGCTTTCTTTTTGGGAATGATATTCAGTAAAACCCTCCAGAAGTATATATAAGGAATAAGAAGGTATTTAAGCTTTTATGATCTAGGAGAAGGAAAACAGGGCAGGCAGATAGAACCGGAAATTAGAATCATTTTGCCTTTCCTTTACCTGTATTTATTTATTTATTTTTGCCTTCCAAAGAAGGGCAGGGACAATCTTTATATTATTCCTGACATGTTCTCCCATGTCCTCCTAACTGTTTAGCACATAGTGGGAATTAGGCAATTGTGCATGCTCAGTCACTTCAGTCATGGCCAAATCTTTGTGACTCTACGGACGATAGCCCAGCAGGTTCCACCGTCCATGGGTATTCTTCAGTCAAGAATACTGGAGTGGGTAGCCAAGCCCTCCTCTAGGAGATCCTCCCAACCCAGGGATCGAACCCGAGTCTCCTGTGTCTCCTGCACTGCAGGTGGATTCTTTACCCACTGAGCCACTTGAAACTATTCAGTGCTGCTTCAATCATCAGGTCTGGAAAGTTTCCACATATGTTAGAGACACTTTTATCTGAAAGGGTTAAAATAAATATACCTCCCTACTTATTTATCTAAAAGGTTTGCTCTGAATAATTTAAATAGATGTCTCTATTTGACTGGATTTCTTGGTATTTAAACACAAAATACAGTATTTTCACTGTTGTGGGAAGATAGTAAGGAAAAGGTGACTCTGAGAGCCACAGAGCCATCTAGCAATTTCTCAGGCAGCAATGAAATATATTGTTCTTTCACAAGTGTATCCTTGTACCTTCTAGAGAACATAAAACATCTAAGGAGTATTTTAAGTACCATTAAAACCCAGGTAAACAACAGCAGTTTTTTTCCTAAAGTCTTTAACATAGCATTTGTTCTTTAACTTTGGAGGAAACCGAAGTAGACATATTGATATTTTTTTCCAAACTAGGTATCAAGTTACAGTATGTAAGTATACGATACCAAGAATGCTGCCTGGTAAAAGGAAAACGCTTCTCCTTTTGAACTGATAATTCTTTTAGGTTTTCAAGATGAGGTGTCTGTACATTACTATAGTTTTATTCTCTAAACCAAGATATTATGAAAATAAAAGACAGTGCTTTTCTTAATGCTCTCAGGACAAGTTTAAATCAAATTCTTTCCACAATTAGAACTGCTCAGTTCAGTCGCTCAGTTGTGTCTGACTCTTTGCGACCCCATGAATCGCAGCATGCCAGGCCTCCCTGTCCATCACCAACTCCCGGAGTTTACCCAAACCCATGTCCATCAAGTCGGTGATGCCATCCAACCATCTCATCCTCTGTCATCCCCTTCTCTTCCTGCCCCCAATCCTTCCCAGCATCAGGGTCCTTTCTAATGAGTCAACTCTTCGCATGAGGTGGCCAAAGTATTGGAGTTTCAGCTTCAACATCAATCCTTCCAATGAACAACCAGGACTGATCTCCTTTAGGGTGGACCCACCCTATGTTTTATCGGGCTGAGGAACATCGATGTAATTTAATAGTTATCTCACGAGAGTAAATATCTAGGAACAAGATAAAAACATTTTGCGTGAAAAAGCTATTTCAGTGGATTCCTTTTCTCCATGTTTACAATTATAACTCAGGGCATCTGTAAACCAAAAGGGAAAATTGGTTATTCAACTTAAGGGCCTGTGGATGAAAACAGGTGGCTCAGCAGTACAATGCAGGGAATGTGGGTTCAATCCTTGGGTTGGAAAGATCCCCTGGAGAAGGAAATAACAACCCACTCCAGTGTTCCTGCCTGGGAGATCTCAAGGACAGAGGAGCCTAGTAGACTACAGTCCATGGGGTTGCAAAAGATTTGGACACGACTTAGTGACTAAACAACAGCAACAGCAGTCTATTTTGGCTTAGTCTGAGAAACACCTAAAGCTCCATTGCTCTGAAATTAAAATGAGCTTCTCTCAGTTCTAAAAAATAAACAAAAAATTCCAAGTTTATGATTAAAATGCCTCCTCCTTATACCACCGAGGGCCTTTACCTTTGAAATTGTTGAAGACTCCCCCAGCAGAGCAGGTTGCACCTAACTTCTTGCAGAGTAAAAAGCAATCATTTGTCACAAGTCTTTTTCCTATTTTGTATTCCACTGTTTTGTTTTAATCCCTCTTTGTTTTATTTGGCTGCTGAAGCCAGAGTGCCTTGCCTTTGGCAATAAAAGCTTATGAGCAAACAGTCTCTGTGCTTTGGAAAGAAAACCTTCCACAGCCTGCACCTCCAACTGTGCCCTTCTCCGAAGTCCTGAGCCTCTTCCTAAATTGGAACCCCAGGAACTTGGCCAAGATTGCATGCTGCCAGGCAGGCACTGTTGGTCCGGTCCCTATCGATTGGCGTTGGGTTCCCCTGTTTTCTGTCAGTTAGCGATCCTGTCGCGAGCTTTGATTCCTCATTACCTCCATTGCAAATTCCATGAGCAAATCGCCCCGGCTGTCAGTGTGCCCAGGATTTGAAACTGACAATACCGGATCAATGTCTCAGGGGTGCAGCGCTGAATTTCAATAATACAATTAAACTCCTTGAATACGAGATTTATCCAGATTGTCGATTCTGCATTTTCTGCACGTTCAGGCTGTGAAGCTACCTCCACACACACAGAACCAGAGCACAGTGTTCCTGTCAGTTCATAACGAAGGGAAAAGACTTGCTCGTGAACCTGAGGGAAAGATAATCAAATGTTGAACCCGCTGAGCCTGTTAGCTGAAACTGTTAACAAGGCTTGTTCAAATCACCAGGGGGATGCTGTGCCCGGATGAAGATGGGGTTCAATGCTGAAATATGTGAGCAGGGTTAGACAGATAAGGAGGTCTCAGTGCTTGTGGCTGAAGCTGCGTAGCAATCCTTTCCGAGGATTTTGCCTGTTCCCTCAGGAGTCACTTTTGCACACAGATTCACTTGAATCTGGTTAAGCTTGATTCTGAGAAACAAAGCTGACAGAGAAAGAGTCATGAAAGAGGACCTCTGGTTTCAATTCCAGTTTTCACCAATCCAAAACAAACATGACCAAGTAGCAAAGCCAGAGCAATTAATCCCTTTGTGTGTGTGTTTGTGTGTGTGTGTATGTGTGTGTGTGTGTGTGTGTGTGATTTTACAGGGTAGGCTAGAGAGAAAGAGGAGTAAAAAGCCATAGTCTCTAGGAACAGAGGCCCTCTCTCCTGATGCAAGAGTAAGGCTCAAGTGACAACATGTTCCTTTCAGTGGACTTGACTCAGTTTATTCATGACTTTAAGACAATGAGAACTTTATAAACCTGCATCCTTCCTTTACTACACAAGGCTCAGTATTCCTGCTTTTATTTCACTAGCTATCCCCTCTGGAGCTCCTTCTCTCCCTACCTGTGACCTCACTGAAGGATATTAATGAATACAGGCAACTTCCTGCATCTGGTGTGAAGAGACCAAGCCGCTGGGACTGATAAAGCATTTCCAGTCCCGGAGTCATTATCAGTTTTTATTCGAGATGGTGTGCCACTGAAACCAGAGTGCATGCTAAAGTTCCTCTACTTCTGAATTTCCTACTCAAGGAAACCTTCGCTACTTAAACCTGACACCCAAGGTCACTTGAAATATATATTTAGCAGTAAACTGTACAATTATCTATCATGGAACCACATTCAAATTTTGTAGGTTTGGAGGCTGTGTGTGATCAATTCCTACTGAGAACAGTGATCTGTTTTAGTATTATTATGTATGTTGATTATTAATATTTAAGATAAATTCTCAAGTTAGATAAATGATATAGAAACGCACTTTAGTATTATGCTACAGTCACTTAAATAGGCTCTGATTTATTTTTAATGCATATATGGAATACTTAAGGGGGAAAAATCTATGTTCTAAACAACATCTGTTTTACTTTTTTTTTATCCATATTCAGGCATTGTGCTTGTGTGTATATGTTTGTGTATGTGGATGTGTGTGTGTGTGTGTATGTCTGTGTCTGTGTTGAAAACTGCATGGAGCTTAGGATGAGAAAACTTGCCTCGTTTCAGCAATGGCACTTTTATCCTACATGATACTGAGAAATGCACTTTAACGTCTATTGCCTCAGTATCCATGTTTACAGAATGGAACAGTAATATCTGTCCTCTCCTACTCAGGCTCTTTGAACTAAACAAGATATTAATAATTATCATAAAGCTCTTTGTAAACTTTAAAACACTACACAAATGATAGTTTTAATATTAACTGCATTTTGTTTTCACAACATCAAGAGTCAGAATCTGTGTCTCTTTCAGACACTGTTTTTTCCATTATATATTCTTGACTGAGTAACTCTATTGTCTGTGTCCTCTTTGTATCTGATGACTTTATTGAATATGATTAAATGTATTTCCCTGAAACCTGGGGAAATATATTCTTCTGTGACTTCTGAGTGCTTATGAATTCTGGCCAAACCAAATTTTCTACCACTTTCTTGAAGATTTCTCTGTTTTGAATCCAGATTTTAGTTGAGAATCTTTAATATAACCACCTAAGGACATTTCCAAAGGTGTTGCACAAGATTTTGAGTTTAAGATATTAAAACTGACATTATTATCTCTCTCACCCTCAGCACCTCTTTGCTATGTTCTACCTCCTATGATACCAGTATTTCCTTACTGTTTAAACCAGAAGGAATCCAGGCATAATCCTTGACTGGCTTGCATCTTCATAATCTCTATAGCTCCTTAATGATTGCGTCTGATTCTACTTCCTAAACAGCTTCTGTAATCAGCCCATTTATTCATATCCTGAACAATGTTTTATGCCAAACCATTAAATACCTTTGCTGGAACATTGCATGCATACTAAATCACTTCAGTTATGTCTGACTCTTTGTGATCCATGGACTGTACCCCACCAGGCTCCTCTGTCCATGGGATTCTCCAAGCAAGAATTCTGGAGTGGGTTGCCATGCCCTCCTCCAGGAGATCTTCCCAACCCAAGGATCCAACCTGCATCTCTTGTGTCTCCTGCATTGGCAGGCAGGTTATTTACCACTAGTGCCACCTGGGAGGCCTATTTGGATTCTGACTTTGCATAAACTTCCACTCCAACTAGGGTAATCTTCCTAAACAGAGATCTTATTTGTGTGCATTGTCAAGTTTAAATTCTTCAATGATTTTCCTTTATCCTATCATTAAGTCTAAGAAAAGTATATATTGGAATGTCACTTCATACTTCTGTTGTCTTGTTTCTCCTTAATGTATTAAATATTCTAGTATTTATTTTAATTTGAATTTTAGGAACTTCCCCCCACTGTCCTTTTAAATGAACCAATGAATGAAAAGATGAATGTCTGAATGCATGAGTGAATATTTGTAATGAAAGCTATTTGAATTTAGATGAGTAGAAATATACACAATTATTTAGGCTTGGAGAACAGAGCTTAGCAATATAAAATATGGTAACTCTCTACTATCCTTCCGTTACCTTTATTCATATATGTCATGATTTCTCCACCTTAGCACTACTGACATTTCAGACCAGATCATTCTTTGTTTTTGTGAGCTGTTCTGAGCATTGTAGGATGTTTTTTAGCAGCATCCCTGGCTTCTACAGTCCAGCACACCCCAACTCCCAAGGATGCTAATTTAAAGTGACTCCAGATATTGCCAAACCCTCTCTGAAGAGTACTATCACCCCCACCTGAGAACCACAGACCTTTAGCTCCCCCAATTTTTTTTCAAGAGGGACTAATGGGAGTACTTGCTGTTCTTGCTATCCTTGATTACCTGATCAAGAGTGACTATTCACACTGATGCCGAGCTGTGAATCTAGTCATTAGGAGATTAAAATGACTCCCCAAAAGCATAGTGGGTACTGCACTATGCAAACAGCCATTTTCTGTCCTTTGGATCACTATAAAGTTTGGATTTCAGAAGCTATCTAGGATTAAAGACTTGAAATCTGTCTAATTTAGATTCAGAACCTGTTTTTGGTATTTTAACCAAAGGTCCTGAGAATAGTGCCTTCATATATGAAAAAGCTGGTAAGTACTTTATTTTGGGGCTTCCCAAGGGTCTAACGGGTAAAGAACCTGCCTGCCAAGCAGGAGACAAGGGTTTGATCCCTGGGTTTGGAGGATCCCTTGGAGAAGGAAATGGCAACCCACTCCAGTATTCTTGTCTGGGAAATCTCACGGAGAGAGGAGCCTGGTGGGCTACAGTCCAGGGGGTTGCAAAAGAGTCACACGTGACTGAACAACAACAACTTTATATTTTACAAATCATACAAAGAGACAGAACAATTAGTTTGTTTAATTAAAATGAACAAACATCTCCAGAGAGTCTGCTATCAGTTAAGCACTGTCCACCCTTTACAAGTTGTAAAAGTCATAATGGACATCCTGAGTACATGTTATTGTTGTTCAATCTCTAAGTCATGTCTGACTCTTTGTGACCCCATGAGCTGCAGGCAACCAGGTTCCTCTGCCCATGAAAATTTCCAGGCAAGAATACTGGAGTGGGTTGCCATTTACCACTGCAGGGGATCTTTCTGACTCAGGGATCAAACCTGTGTCTCCTGCATTGCAGGTGGATTCTTTAGCTCTGAGACACCAAGGAAGCCCGAATAGGTATTAAAAACAAACAAAAAGCACTCTACTGAAGCAAGTGATGTTTTAAAGGATTGAGCCAATTAAAGTCTAATCAGATTGAAGTCTCTACAATTATAAAATATTTCTGAATCTTTGAGAGAGAGACACACATTGCCAGAAATGTTATCAATGTTGCTCCTTTAACTGACCTACCAGGAGGTTGCATTCTAGGATCTTATCACGGAAAAAGTTTACTTTTTAATATCTATGCTCTGTGACTGCTCATCCTATCAAGAAGAATTGTATTGCAAATAATCATGATCTGGACTGCTTTTGTCTGTGGCTGAAGCTGAAGCCATCCAATTAATATATGGTGTTCAGGGAAAATAGCTCATTTTAAACCAGGGTCTTAGGCAAAGGGAAAGTACAGCCTTTTATTAACTTTGTCCCTTGTCTCTAGACATATTTATTGCATTCTTCTGGAACAAAAATAATAGAAGCTCAGGCATAAGGCCATGTGTGCCAAAAAAAAACAAAAAAACCTCTCAGCTGCCATGAATGTAAATGGCTCTGTCATTTGATGAGAAACACTGTGGTTTGAAAATCTGAAAATGGCTCACAAGATTTAGAAATCTCCTAAAAAATTTTATCTCCTATAAAATATAGACACTTGATGATTAAAAAGAGGATTATGTGGAGATAATAGTAATATCTTCGTTTTGTCCTTGCACACAGCTACATATTTAAGTTCAGTTTATGTCTCTACTGCTATTCAGCACGGCCAGTAAGTTTTTTTCTTTAATTTGTCTATGAAATGGAACAAATCTTATTTGTCACTATGAATTTAAATGAAATTTTAATATATTTACCTGCCACAAGTTCACAGTTATCTCTACTCCAATTTCACTCCAGATATTTGGTGCATGTTTATTGTAAAATGTAGGTCTTTATCCACTCTTATTTCTGAAGTTCTTGTATCAACTACTCTCATCGATTTTGTGTTTTTCCCATATGTGTCAAAATTTTTCAAATATGTCTCAATAAGGGACTCTGGGAAAAGTTATAAAGTGCAATTTTGGTTCACGTCAAAAACATTAACTTAGAGATATAGTGTTGTTAACACATCTCAGGCAAAATACTGCCCAGAGAGTTAGGGATTTGGGTGCAGAAGGCTGAGCCAAAATTTGTGGCACTATAGGCAGACATCCAAGAGGCAGAATGTTGGGAATAATTTTAAATCAATACCAGGCAGAGTGGCAGACTATAACTTAAATCTGAATATATTCTAGAGCTTAAATAATCCTATTAATTGCCATATGTGATCAGTCAGACAGAATTCTCTGACCTGGTCTGATGATCAGAAGGAAGTCACCTGTTCAGAATGAACTAATCACAGCAGTGAGCAGGAGAGGTTATGCCTGACTGGAAGCTGAGGATAGATCTCTTTCTCTTGCCCAGACAAGGTGACTTGAAAGGAACTGATCTGAATGATAAAAAACAAAGCAAAACAGACAAACAAACAAACAAAAAAAACACTAACGACTTGAGAACACAGAAAATATTTTCATTTTTTCCCATTCACTACTACATGTTTGGAAAGAAAATATGAGACATTTCAATCCTTTTCCTTTTTTTCTCCTTAGCTTCTGTGTTTTTCTTACTTTCTTTTTAAAAATTATTTTACATTGGAATATAGTTGATTAACAATGTTGTTAGTTTCAGGTGTACAGCAAAGTGATTTAATTATACATAATACATCTATCTATCTATCTATCTATATTATTATTTTTCTGATTTTTTCCCTTATAGGTTATGACAGAGTATTGAGTAAAGTTACTTGTGCTATACAGTAGGTCCTATGTCCTTGTTTATAATCAGTTTTATATATAGTAGTGTGTTTATGTTAAGCCTACCTACCCTTCTAATTTAACCTATTCCCCCCAGTTTTTCTCATTGATTTTCTAAGTCTGTGATCTGTTTCTGTTTTGTAAATTTGGAAAACTCAGCAGTGGCCACAGGACTGGAAAAGGTCAGTTTTATTCCAATCCCAAAGAAAGGAAATGCCAAAGAATATTCAAACTACTGCACAATTGCATGCATCTTACACGCTAGTAAAGTAATGCTCAAAATTCTCCAAGCCAGGCTTCAACAGTATGTGAATCGTGAACTTCCAGATGTTCAAGCTCATTTTAGAAAAGGCAGAGGAACCAGAGATCAAATTGCCAACATCCAATGGATCATCGAAAAAGCAAGAGAGTTCGAGAAAAACATCTATTTCTGCTTTATTGACTATGCCAAAGCCTTTGACTATGTGGATCACCATAAACTGTGGAAAATTCTTAGAGATGAGTATACCAGACCACCTGACCTGCCTCTTGAGAAATCTGCATGCAGGTCAGGAAGCAACAGTTAGAACTGAACATGGAACAACAGACTGGTTCCAAATAAGAAAAGGAGTACGTCAAGGCTGTATATTGTCACCCTACTTATTTAACTTATATGCAGAGTACATCATGAGAAATGCTGGGCTGGATGAAGCACAAGCTGGAATCAAAATTGCTGGGAGAAATATCAATAACCTCAGATATGCAGATGACACCACCTTAATGGCAGAAAGCGAAGAAGAACTAAAGAGCCTCTTGATGAAAGTGAAAGAGGAGAGTTAAAAAGTTGGCTTAAAGCTCAACATTCAGAAAACTAAAATCATGGCATCTAGTTCCATCACTTCATGGCAAATAGATGGGGAAACAGTGTCAGACTTTATTTTTTGGGCTCCAAAATCACTGTAGATGGTGACTGCAGCCATGACATTAAAAGACACTTGCACCTTACAAGAAAAGTTATAACCAACCTAGATAGCATATTAAAAAGCAGAGACATTACTTTGTCAACAAAGGTCCATCTAGTCAAGGCTATGGTTTTTCCAGTAGTCATGTATGGATGTGAGAGTTGGACTATAAAGAAAGCTGAGCACCAAAGAATTGATGCTTTTGAACTCTGGTGTTAGCGAAGACTCTTGAGAGTCCCTTGAACTGCAAGGAGATCCAACCAGTCCATCCTAAAGGAAATCAGTCCTGAGTGTTCATTGGAAGGTCTGATGTTGAAGCTGAAACTCCAATACTTTGGCCACGTGATGCGAAGAGCTGACTCATTTGAAAAGACCCTGGTGTTGGGAAAGATTGAAAGCGGGAGGAGAAAGGAATGACAGAGGATGAGATGGTTGGATGGCATCACCGACTCAATGGAGATGAGTTTGAATAAACTCCGGGAGTTGGTGATGGATAGGGAAGACTTGCGTGCTGCAGTCCATGGAGTCGTAAAGAGTCGGACACGACTGAGTGACTGAACTGAATTCATTTGTATCATTTTTTAGATTCCACATGTAAGTGATTTCATATGATATTTGGCTTTCTCTGCCTGCCTTCACCTAGTGTGATTGCCTTCTTAGCTATACCTTTTCTTAACAAGATTTGACACAATTCTGGGAAGGAAATACCTATAGCAATAAATTTATCCAAAATCTTGTTCTAGATATTTTCTAGTTGGGAAGTTTTCAGAAAAATGAGAAAATATTAGAAGGGATTAACTATGGGATATAAAGGAAGGGAACTTTTGACTTTTTAATCTTCCCTACCCTTTGAATCTTTATAATTATTTTCATAATTTTTTAATAAAACATAAAGGAATAAAACATAAAACAAATAGAAAAACATTATGAGTTTCCTGATTCATTGAATTTTAGTGGAACAATGAAGGAAACTTAAAAATATCATGGTAATCTATTTCCATTCACCTTGAAAATGTAGAGCATGGTAACATTTCCAGTAGTTTGGATAAGAATAGATTTTCAGATATGGAAAATAGTTCACTTATTCTGTTTGCATTTTGGTTTCATCAGGGTGATTTTTTTATTATGTGGAAAGGCATCGAGGACCTTATTATGATAAGGTTGTACACCATGAGATTTTGGCTCATGTTATCATAACCTGGTGTTTTATTTCAGGGTGTAGAGAGTCATGAGTTCAGGCTCATATAGCAGTTACAAGAAGATTCAAGCATGCCGAGAATCAAATTCAGGCCCATCACTTAATATTCTTGTTAAGTTGTAAAGGGCAAGTTACCCTATTATGGGGCTTCCCTTGGTGACTCAGATGGTAAAGAATCTGCCTGCAATACAGGGGACCTAGGTGTGATCCCAGGGTCAGGAAGATACCCTCGAGAAGGGAATGGCTACTCACTCCATTATTCTTGCCTGGAGAATTCCTTGGACAAAGGAGCTTGGTGGGCTACAGTCCATGGGGTTGCAAAGTGCCAGGCACAACTGAGCCACTTTCAATATTCACCCTTTTTATACTTCTAAAAAACTAGACTTGATTCCTAACTCCAAGAATTGCAGAATCTTAATGGATTAGTGAAAATGATAACTGGTAGTGTGCCTGATGCACAGTAAACATTCAATTAGTTTGGCTGGTGACTGTTTGAAGCTGAAATTAAACTTGAAGAAAACCATGAAGTGCAACTTTGGAAGTTTCCAGATAAACTAGAAAATGTTAGTGGTTTATTCCATTCATAAGCACACATTTTTCTCATAATTCCACACTACCCCTTAGGTTGTAAATTATGATTTTGCTTGTTAAAATAAACCACCCTCTTTGGAGGAATGATGTCTCTTTACCCTACTCCCTTCAGCTCCTCCTTTTTTTGCCATAATGTGATCAAATATTCCTTACTATTTATTTTCAAACAATAAATATGAGAATGGCTGCTGATTTCCTTAAGACATTTCCAAAGTTATTTGCCAAGATCAAGAATCATTAACTCATATTCTGCCTTTACCAAGTAAATATTTGGCAAATAAATTCTTAGGATATAGCTGGATTTGTTGCAACTACAGTTTAAACAATTATTTTGGGATTAGCATGCATCCTAAATCAAAATGAATCACTAATAACTCAAAAGAGTTATGGAACATTTTTTGTGTGTATGAAATTTGGAAAAATTAAAGAAAAATTTACCTCTTCGTTTTGTTCACTTGCATGCAAAGAAATTTTAGCCATGAAATGTTAGAAATTAGAGCATTATACATTTATATATGATTTTTTCAATTATAATAGTCATCATATTACAAAAATAATACATTGGGGAAATTTTAAAAGATAAATATTAAACTGTATTTTCCTAGTTACTTCCAAGTTAATCTCAATGGGTATTTTTCAATACCTAGGTCATATAATTTATCTCTCACAAACAGCTTTTATATTCATAATATTTGAATAGTTCTTTAAGGTTAACATGCAGTTAGTATTTGTAAATATATATGCGACTGTCAGTATAAAATTTTTCAAAATTATAGCAAAAGATAAATAATTAAATTTGTCCTAAAGGGATTTATATATTCATAAATATAAACGATCACAGAATCACATAGATTGACCAAAATGTAAAACTCAGTCTGTTAAAAAAATCTGCACGTGAAACAAATGCTGAATTACTTTTTCTAATTTCACATTTTGCATTGATGACATTAAAGGTTTAAGACGTAATTTAAAAAAACCACACCGTGTATCAGAGAACTTTTTATTTTATATTGGAGTATAGCTGACGGAGAAGGCAATGGCACCCCACTCCAGTACTCTTGCCTGGAAAATCCCTTGACGGAGGAGCCTGGTAGGCTACAGTCCATGGGGTCGCTAAGAGTTGGACACAACTGAGCAACTTCACTTTCACTTTTCCCTTTCATGCATTGGAGAAGGAAATGGCAACCCACTCCAGTATTCTTGCCTAGAGAATCCTAGGGACGGCGGAGTCTGGTGGACTGCTGTCTATAGGGTCGCACAGAGTCGGACACGACTGAAGCGACTTAGCAGATAGCTGATGAACAGTATTATGATAGTTTCAGGTGGACAGCAAAGGAGCTCAGCCATAAATATAGATTAAATCCATTCTCTCCCAAACTTCTCTACCATCAGAGTTTAGATACATAAATGACTACTCAGTAGTGATAAATCTTGGAAAAAGTTCCGCTGCTGAACACAGCTAATGAAGTAAGCAATTAAATTATTACGTGAAAATGTTAACAGAAGTACACTCATTGTAGACGGAGAGGGTAAAATGATGTTAAGAATCCAGTGTATTTGAATAGTACTAAGGTAGCTGGAAGATGAGGCCTCTGAATGAAAAGGTTGATTATAAAAACAACATGAATAAAATGTTTAAAACTGTCAATACTAGGAGATGTTTTTATCTGTGAGTACTTTAACAAGAGGAGATTCCCTGGTGGCTCAGTGGTAAACAATCTGCCTGCCAAGGCAAGAGATGTGCTTTTAATCCCTAGATTGGAAGATCCTCTGGAGAAGGAAATGTCAACTCACTCCAGTATTCTTGTCTAGGAAACCCCATGGAGAGAGGGACAGAGGAGGCTGGTAGGCTACAGTCCATGGGGTTGGGAAAGATTCGGACATGGCTTAGAGACTAAAGAACAGCAGCAATATAACAAGATCCTTTGAATTCTTATGGTCAGTCTTCTGATAGCGGAGAAATTCCAAATGACCTAAAAAGTAGAACTAAGAGACAAAAAACTCAGAATACGTTTTTCAGCAGAAACTTATCATCTGATTTGTTAACATACGTGAGCCAGTAATGGTTCTATTTTTGTCATCCTAACATCTCATGGAAAATTTTCTGGTCTTTACCATTTGTATATGTGAAAGGTAGATCTTAATCTTTTCCACCAAAAATGTTAAAATCCAGAAAGAGTTACATGTCTGGCCAAGTTGGAGTGAAGTTTCCAGATAATCTTTCCTTTTAAAGCAATTAAGAAGTGGACAAAATGTATGAAATAATGGTTTCAGACATTGGGAGTTAGGCAATGAAAACAGCTGTAACTGAGAGATGGGGAGAAAATGAGGTGCCCCAGTGGACTGATTTGAGAGCATTCTTAGATGTGGCATACCAAGAGGTAGCCCATATGGAGCCCGGGAGAATCCTGAGGTTAAGAAGAGAGAGTCTGGGAGAGTCTGAGGAGAATGAGGAAACTAGAATTTACAGAATGGAGTACTGGAGAGAAGACAGCCACACTACACTCCAGAGCTCTGCAGAAGGTGGAGAGAGCATCCAACAGAGTCCTGATCCGTACATGCCTGCGATGAATTTACACAAGGTTGGGGGGAAAACAAGCCAGAAAGAGTAAGAGGAAACAGTGCCCCATGCTCACACATCACTATGAAAAGTCTCTGTTCCCACCAACCAGATTGGAAACCCCATTATTTATGGGGAATTGGATAGATTACTCAACTCTGGTCTTGTGTAACAAAATTAAAGACATTTTTGTAACAATAAGCTGTTTCCAAGTAACCTAACTGTGTCCTTGAACAAAGAATACTTACTGAAATTCATTCTTCAATATTTATATTGAATACTTCAATAATTCAATACTTACTGAAATAATTACTGAAATTCAACTATATTCCCTGTATCAAAAAAGTAAAATTCACAATATTTGGTAATCAAAAATTGCTAGCAGACAGGGAGATAGAAAATATGACTCACAATGAAGAGACAGATCAATCATTTAAAATTTGCAAACAAGGACATTAAAATGGTCATTATAACTGAATACTATATGTTCTAAATTTTGGTGGAGATATGGATGATTAAAAAACCTAAAGACCTTCATTAAACTTCTAGAGATGGAAATAAACTAGATGAAATTTAAGGCAAAGTAGACACTACAGAAAATAAAAAGTTCAGTAAATTGAAAACATAGCAAAAGAAAAATCTAAACTAAAATATACAGAGAAAATAATAAAAATTAAAAACAAAAAACTTCAGAGTATCCATGAATTGTGGGTTAGCATGACATTGTATACAATTGCATATATAATGTTGTTTGTTGTTTATTCATTAAGTCATGTCTGACTCTTTTGCAATCCCATGGACTGTGGCCTGCCAGGCTCCTCTATCCATAGGATTTCCCAGGCAAGAATACTGGAGTGGCTTGCCATTTCCTTCTCCAGGGGATCCTCCCAATCCAGGGATCAAACCTGCATATCCTGAATTGACAGGTGGATTCTTTATAGCTGAGCCATCAGGAAAGCTCATATATATATAACAAGTACATGTATAAAATGTAAAATAATATTGTGTACATAAAATATCACATGCATATTTTAATATATTAAATATATACTTGAAGACATATGTGCTATGTACAGACCTAAATTTTTGCACCCAGAAAAAATATACTTCAAAACCAAAGACAAAAGTAAGACCTTTTCAGACAGAGAAAAACTGAAACAATGCATGTCTCTCAGCAATGTTAAAGAAAGCCATTTGAGCAGAAAAAAATGATACTGGATTGTAATCTAGATATGCAGAAAGTAAAGAGTTATGACAACAGCGTCTAATTTAGGTACATATATTACTTCTTTAAATATCTTCAAAATGCAAATATAAGCATGAGTACAATAATAACAATGTATTATGTAGTTTATGTAAAACATCCACAGTAGGAGCCCAGAGATCTGCACTGGAGAAATGGAAGTATTCAACGGTAAAATAGTAAAATATGTATGTGGAGTGGTATAATATAATTTGAAGACAGGTTGTATTGAGTTAAAAATGTAAACTACAAATACTAAAGCTACAACTAAGATGAGTTATAAATAATAATCCAAGCAGATAAAATAGAATTTAACTCATACTTAATTTAAATGATAGTAAAGAGACAGAAAGATGTAACAGATAAAAGTCAGAAATTGTCAACTGTATAAAAAATTGCCTACAAAAATGCAATCCCTATATAGACATAAATAGGGTAAAAATAAATAGATAAAAAAGATATAAGATATCAACTCTGATCGAAAGAAAGCTGGAGGAACTATATTAACAGCAAATAGAGTTGATAGGAAAAAGTGGTTCTAGGTGTGAAGATATCACAATAAAAGCAGGGAAATGGTAGAGAAATAACAATGAAACTAAAAATTGGTTCTTTGGGAAGGTCAATAAAGATGATAATCGCTAGGAAAAGAGAGGGGAAAACAAAAGAGAAGTGACAAAAATCGCCAGTGGTTAAAGAATGAGAAAGAGAATTGTATTACACATAATACAAATATTAAAGAGGAAATAAAGGAAAAATGGGCTTCCCTGGTGGCTCAGATAGTGAAGGATCTTCCGGCAATGTGAGAGACCTGGGTTCTATCCCTGGATTGGGAAGATCCCCTGGAGAAGGGAATGGCTACCCACTCCAGTATTTTTAGCAGGAGAATTCTATGGAGAGAGGAGCCTGGAGGGCTGCAGTCCATGGGGTTGCTTGGGGTCTCTAAGAGTTGGACACTACTGAACAACTAACACACACACACAAAGGAAAAAGGAACAATCTTGAACAAATGTATGCCAACATTTGCCAGCTTAGATAAAATGGACACAGCTACCACAGCTCACCGACTCAGCGGACATGAGTTTGAGCAAGCTCCGGGAGTTGGTGATGGACAGGGAAGACTGGCATGCTGCAGTCCATAGGGTCGCAAAGAGTCGGACACAACTGAGCGACTGAACTGAACTGATCAAAGCTCAGGATTGTTTCACGTACTTTCCAGCACTTGCTTACAGCCAAGTTTTTAAATTTAAATCATTGTATCAGGCTTGCTTGCAATGATGTAGAACAATTGGAACTTTCATATATTCTTCTGGTGATAAGGTAAAATGATACAGTTACTTTGCAAAAGAGTTTGGCAGCTTCTAAAGATTTTAAACATAACCTTCCACATGACCCAGCTATTCTGCTTGTAGGTATTTACCCAAGAGAAATGAAACCCTATGACTATACAAAGATTTGAAAACACATTAATAGCAGCTTTATTTGAAACAGACAAAACTGGAAACAATTCAAATGTCCACAGCAGGTGGATGGATAAACAAGTTCTGGTGTATCCAAACAATGCACTATTACATAGAAAAAATCATTCCCAAACAAAAACAACCTGTCTGTAGAAGCCAAATACATACATAAATACAAAAACAGCATAAATACATCTCAAAACAGTTTTGTGGAATGATGCTTGACAAAAAAGAGCTTATGGTGTATGATTCCATTTAGATAAACTTCTAGAACTGCAAACAAATCTATAGTGACAGATCAGTGTTTGCCTGGGTACCAGCAAAAAGAAGTGATTATACAGAGACACTAAGAAACTCCTGTGGATAATAGATATGTTCATATCTTAATTGGAGAGATGGTTTTACAGGGTTTAAACATGCTAAATCTTATCAAATTTTAAACTTTCAATATGTGCTCTATATTACTGTCGGTAAAATTTTTTTAAAAATCTGAAGAATAGCTCTACTTTATTTTAATTTTTTTAACTTAATTTTTATTGGAGTTTAGCTGCTTTGCAATGAGCTCTACCTTATGGAACTATCAACTGTTTGCAGTTTTACAATTTCTGAATTTATAAAACAGAATATAGAAATATTACTTTCTTTTCTAAAAGATTGACATAGTGTTGACTTACAGTGTTACATTAGGTTCAGGTATGAACCAAATATAATAGGTTCATAGTTCATAGGAACTCAATATTTTTATAGATTATGCAACCTACAAAGTTACTGTAAAATATTGACTATATTCCCAGTGTTGTGCATTAAGCCACTGTGACTTATCTATTTTATGACTGGTAGTTTGTTCATCTTAATACTTTTCATCTATTTCATTCCTCTCCCCAACTTCTCCCCGGTGGTAACTGCTAGTTTGTTTTCTGTAGTCTACTTTTGTTTTGTTTTATTCTGTTGATTTAATTTTTTTAGACTCAACACATAAGTGAAAACATGCTGTATTTGTCTTTCTCTGTCTGACTTATTTCCCTAAGTTTAATATCCTCTAGACAATTACATGTTGTTGCAAAGGACACGGTTTCATATTTCTCATTCATCCAAAAGAAATCATGTGTAAAATAGTCGGTGGGAACCCACACTATAACACAGGGAGCTCAGCTCTGTGATGACCTAGATGGGTGGAATTGAGGAAGGCAGAAGGGAAGTCCAAGAATGAAGGGATGTGTGCATACATAGAGCGGACCCACTTTGTCGAACAACAGAAACTAACACAGCATTGTAATGAAAAACAACAACAGGAAAAGAAAGCATGTTCTTACTTGGATTCGGTACAAACAAGTCTCCAAAATCTGTAGTGCTTCTTTACAGGCTACATAAGTGGTCTTTATTAAAGAGAAATAAGTTGGCAATTACACGTTTAAGAATGAATGATTTTAAGTCATTAGTAACATTCAGCATTTTATACATTGATTTCAATATTTTTCTTGTCATGGTCCTTAAATGGCTTTTGTTTAGTCTTTATTTCTTCTCTGACTGTTAACACCATTTAACTGACATACTTGCAACTAATTCATGACTGTGAGTAGCAGTTTGCCTGCATAAAAATATTCCATTACCTCATATTTTAATTAGATGCTCCATAAAGCACTTTGGAATATAATGTAATTTTTATTTGAAATCACAAGTTCCTAGAACTATAGTTTATGAAGAGATATATACCCGATTAATTTGTGTGATTTGTTTCATCCTTGGTGCATTGTTATGCATGTTTAATGATAAACTTCTCAACTTTTTTGTCTACCTAACACAAACTATTGTCTAATCAATTGTATATATTGTATTTTTAGATTTTTATGGCTAAAATGGTCTTTGATAAAAATTTTATAACAAAATTTCATTGATTTTATGTAATTATATCCATAATATGTATATATGTGTGTTTTCATAATCTTTTCACAGTAGCCATGGATTCATAAATATAACTAATTTCAATTTTTCCTCACGATATAGCTTTAACATGCACTTTAGACATGGGAAATTACAGTGACAACACATTATTTCCAGAGAGATTTCCAGTTAGCATTCTAGGTATCTCTTTGCTTGCTGGCTTGCTTCACTTCAGTTGTGTCCGACTTTTTGTGACCTATGGACTATAGCCTGCCAGGCTCCTCTGTCCATGGAATTATCCAGGCAAGAATACTGGAGTGGGTAGTCATTTCCTTCTCCAGGGACTCTTCCTGACTCAGGGATCTATCTCATGCCTCTAGCATCTCCTTAATTGGCAGGCGGGCTTTTAACACTAGTGCCACCTGCTAGCTCAGTTGGTAAAGAATCCGCCTGCAATGCAGAAGGCCCCCATGCCATTCCTGGGTAGGGAAGACCCACTGGAGAAGGGATAGGCTACCCACTCCAGTATTCTTGGGCTTCCCTTATGGCTAAGCTGATAAAGAATCCACCTGCACTGCAGGAGACCTGGGTTCAATAGCTGGGTAGGGAAGCTCCCCTGGAGAAGGGAAAGGCTACCCTCTCCAGGATTCTGGCCTGGAGAATTCCATGGACGGTATAGTCCATGGGGTCACAAAGAGTTGGACACGACTGAGCGACTTTCAAATTCAATTTCACCAAGGAAGTCTATACTTCTCTTTGGTGACTCTTAGAGTAGATTAACACTCGGGTATCATGACTGCTATGATTCCAGTGTCTACACTTATGCAGCCCCATGCATGGCAGATCTATTGTACATTTACTGTCTTTGGATAGAGATCAGAAAACTGTAAAAGCTGAATTATACAGAGTGAAGTAAGTCAGAAAGAAAAACACCAATACAGCATACTAACGCATATATATGGAACTTAGAAAGATAGTAACGATGACCCTATATGCAAGACAGCAAAAGAGACACAAATGTATAGAACAGTCTTATGGACTCTGTGGGAGAAGGCAAGGGTGGGATGATCTGAGAGAATAGCATTGAAACGTGTTTATTACCATATGTGAAACAGATCGCCAGTCCAGGTTTGATGCATGAGACAGGGTGCTCAGGGCCAGTGCACTGGGACGACCCCGAGGGATGGAATGGGGAGGCAGGTGGGAGGAGGGTTCAGGATGAGGGACACATGTACACCAGTAGCTGATTCATGTCAATGTATGGAAAAAACTACTACAATATTGTAAAGTAATTAGCCTCCAATTAAAATGAATACATTAAAAAAATAATAAGATAAATAAATTAAAGCTGAACTGGTTACTATGTTTTGGAGATGAGGGTTCAGTTCAGTTCAGTCACTCTGTCATGTCCAACACTTTGAGACCCCATGAAGCTCAGCACGCCAGGCCTCCCTGTCTGTCACCAACTCCTGGAGTTTGCTCAAACTCATGTCCATTGAGTCAGTGATGCCATCCAACCATCTCATCCTCTGTCTTCCCCTTCTCCTCCTGCTTTCAATCTTTGCCAGCATCAGGGTCTTTTCCAATGAGTCAGCTTCTTGCATCAGGTGGCCAAAGTATTGGAGTTTCAGCTTCAGCATCAGTGCCTCCAATGAATATTCAGGACTGATCTCCTTTAGGATGGACTGGTTGGATTTCCTTGCAGTCCAAGGGACTCTCAAGAGTCTTCTCCCAACACCACAGTTCAAAAACATCAATCCTTTGGCGCTTGGATTTCGTTATGGTCCAATTCTCACATCCATACATGACCACTGGAAAAACAATAGCTTTTACTAGATGGACCTTTGTTGGCAAAGTAATGTTTCTGCTTTTTAATATGCTGTCTAGGTTGGTCATAACTTTTCTTCCAAGGATCAAGCATCTTTTAATTTCAAGGCTGCAGTCACCATCTGCAGTGATTTTAGAGCCCCCCAAAATCAAGTCTGTCACTGTTTCCATTGTTTCCCCATCTATTTGCCTTGAAGTGATGGGACTGGATGTCATGATCTTCATTTGTTGAATTTTGAGTTTTAAGCCAGTCTTTTCACTCTCTTCTTTCACTTTCATCAAGATGCTGTTTAGTTCTTCTTCCCTTTCTGCCATAGGGGTGGTGTCATCTGTGTATATGAGATTATTCTTATTTTTCCCAGCAATCTTGATTCCAGCTTGTGCTTCATCCAGCATGACATTTTGCATGATGTACTCAGCATACAAGTTAAATATGCAGGGTGACAATATACAGTTGACGCATTCATTTGCAAGCAGTCTGTTTTTCCATGGCCAGTTCTGACTGTTGCTTTTTGACCTGTATATAGGAGGTCAGGAGGCAGGTAAGATGGTATGGTATCTCTTGAAGCATTTTCCACAGTTGTGTGAGCCACACTATCAAAGGTTTTGGTGTAGTCAATAAAGAATAAGTAGACTTTTTTTCTGGAATTCTCTTGCTTTTTCAATAATCCAACGGATGTTGGTAACCTGATCTCTGGTCCCCTTGCCTTTTCTAAATCCAGCTTAAACATCTGGAAGTTCTCTGTTCACGTACTGTTAAAGCCTGGCTTGGAGAATGTTGAGCCTTATTTTGCTAGCTTGTGAAATGAATGCAATTGTGTAGTAGTTTGAACATTCTTTGTCAAAGCCTCTCTTTGGGATTGGAATGAAAACTGACCTTTTTCAGTCCTGTGGGCACTGCTGAGTTTTTACCGTATAAGCAGGAAAATACTCAATGACAAGAAATAAGGATTAACCATTTAAAATAAAGGTTTATTTTCTTCACAATATAATACCTTATTCAATACAAAGGTGTTTGTGAGTTGCAGATATATGCTCATGTTATTAGTCGTTTTATGACTATAGCAAGAAATCACACATACTTATTCACACAAAGGCACACACTGATGCTGAGAGTCACAGAGCTCACACATTTCATATTCACCTTGCTGCTTACATTTCCTTATTTTGAAGAATGTAGGAAAATGTCATCTGAAAGTATAAGCCATGTCTTAGAGAGAGAACATATAACCTGTAGACCCAGGAAACATAAGACGTGATGGTGAGAGGCAGACACCTCCTCTTGTCTCCTTCTCTCAAATCTTTTCTACATGATCAAAGAACTTTGATTTTTTCCCCCTGAAACTGTTAATGTGTTTGTTGTAGTAAAAGTAGAACCTCTGGTCAAAACCCTGAGAGTAGAATTCATTTTGTAGATCAAATAACTTGCTAATTTTCAATTGTTACATTTTCTAGACTGCAAGGAATTCTTTCTGGTTTGAAGATCTTGTGAGGAAACTCAGGAACCCAGAAACATACAATACATACTTTTGTCGAAGATTTCAGGACACATTATATTCCATTTATCTTATGAACTATGTTGAAATTTTTGTTCAGTTCCAAAACTAGGTTATTTGCACATAAATATTCTTCAAGTATGGGCTTTCTAGATGGCACAGTGGTAAAGAATCCATCTGCCAAGGCAGGAGATACAAGAGATGCAGGTTTGATCCCTGGGTTTGGAAGATCCCCTGGAGTAGGAAATGGCAACCCACTCCAGTATACTTGCTAGAAAATTCATGGACAGAGGAGACTACAGGCTACCCTCCATGGGGCCACAAAGAGTCGGCTACTACTGAGCACTGAGCATACCTCATGTATAAATAGCTCTTATATAATTTTCTCTGTGTTATTGTAATATGATATCCCTAAAAATAGAGTATCATTCCTTTCTATTTTGCTATTTCTAACATACTGGTAAAATTGATAAACTGACTTCCACTGCTTTGGAGAGTCTAAACTCTTCCTAGGGATCAGAAAGTCCATATTCTTGGGTGATATTTATCTTTAGTCCTTATAGAACTGCTATTGGAAGTGTGTTTGGTAATGACATATTTTCAGCTTTTACCAGGGAGCACTGTAGAAAATACACTATTGCTATATTTGCTGAAGAACTATTATTGAGGCTATTGCATATGACATAACACAGTGCCCTGATATAAAATTTCACCTAAGAAATTTCCTGTTGAGTCAGTTGCTAAAATAAACTTGTTACCCAACCAATCTTGGTTCTGCTTGCCTATATGTAGTAAAACAAATCTACTGACAGAGGGTTGTGGTGAAGGGTGAAGGAACGTGCAGGATTTATTATAGGGTGCCAAGTACGGAGTCCAGGGCAGCTTGTGCTCAAAACACCCAAGCTCCCTGATAGGTTTCAGCAAAGCATTTTTAGAGGCAAGGTGGCAAAAAGAGGCATCTCAGGGTACGTTTTTTAGCTCGTGTGCTGTTCTGATTGGTTGATCATAAGGTAACTTGGGAGAGTCACAGAGGTTAATATGATCAATCCTTAGGCCTTAGGAAGTCTGAGAACTCAGTGCCCATGGTCATCAAATGATTAATTTCTTCCATTTGATGAGGGTTTTAGCATCTTTAAAACAATATTGGGAATGTGCATCAGATATTAGTATGTAGGTCCTTTAGAGAGGAGCTAAAGCAGAGGCTATGCGGAAGGGTTCTGTCCAAGAAGGCCAACTAGGGTCCTGCAGAATCACAAACTTTGCTTCTTTTCATAATTTCAAATGTTTTAAAGTTTTCTGAAAATAAAATTTTTTTCATATGTATGAATTATAAATTTTTGTTGTTAAGTTGTGTCCAACTCTTTTTTGACCCCACCAGCCTCCTCTGTCCATGGGCTTTTCCAGGCAAGAGTACTGGAATGGGTTGCTATTTCTTTCTCCAGGGGATCCTCCTAACCCAGGGATCAAACTTGCTTCTTCTGCTTGGCAGGCAAATTCTTTACCACTGAGCCACCTGGGAAGCCCATATATTATAAATTAATTATATCATAATAAGGTATAATAAATTAATGTATAACTTATATAGGAAAATACTGAATCTTAAATGTACAGCAAGATCGATTTTGACATGCATTTACCCCTGTATCAAAACTCCTCTATCCTCCTACATTTTCAATATTATCTCCCAAAGGTGATTACTATTCTGACAGATATATCAATAATTTTCATTCTACCCGTTCTTGAACTTGATGTAAACAGTACCATACAGTATGTATGCATTTGTTTTTGGCTTCTTTCACTCAACATAATGGTTTGAAGTTTAATCGAAGTTGTTGCACTTGCTAGCTTGTTCCCTTTTTTAGTATCAAGGTAAATTTATGCACATAACATTCGATTTGTCCATTTTTAATCATGCAATTCAGTAAATTTAGTCAATTTTCAGAATCATGAATATCACAAGAGCCTATTTTTAGAACATTCTAATCCTCCCAATAAAATGCCTCATGCCCATTTATAACTAATCATCTTTCCCACACCCAGCCCTAGGCAACCACTACTCTACTTTCTATTTCTATAAATTTACCTGTTCTAAACATTACATATAATTGTTACCATACTATATGTGGTTTTCATGCCTGACTTTTCTCCCTTAGCATAACGCTTTGTGCTTATCTTTCATGAGTGGTCTATATCATTGTTTTATTATTTTTTATCATTCAGTACTATTTCATTGTATAGATTAACTACTTACTTTTGAAAACTATTTACCAGCTGATTGACATTTAGGTTATTTCTATTTTTCAGGTGTTATAAATAATACTACCTGAAAATTAATTTGACTATTTTGGGATGGACATATGTTTTCATTTTGACAGACATATGTTTTCATGCATTTTTGTTTAGATATATACATATATATGAGATGAAACTGGTAGGTTATATGATACAGTTATGTTTAAAATTTTAATAAACTGCCAAACTGATTTCCAAAGTGGCTATGCAATTTTATATTCCCACCAATAATATATCAAGATGATTGTTTTCCCATATTATTTTGCCTCTTTGGAAGAAATTTTAATAGATCTAGAATTCAGTATTAAGATCTTTTTTTCCTTTAAACACTGAAAATATGTTTCATTATTTTCTACCTTCCATTTTCTTGATGGCATATCATTTATTACCCTGAGTGCAATGTGTATTAGTTTTCTTTAATGTTTCTAAATTTTTTTCTATTTATTTTTAGTTAGTGATAGTTTATTCTAATAAGTCCTGCTCCAATTCTTTAAAAAAATAATCTTTGGGGGGTTTGCTGAAATTCTTAAATGTTTGGGATGATTTTATTTGCAAAATTTGAAATTTTCTAAGTCCTCAATTCCCTTGAGTATTTGTTCTAAGTAGTTTTCTCTTGCCTCTCGTGTGTTTTCTTTTCCCTCTCCTTCCTTCTATATAATGTGCTAGATCTTGTGATTGTGTCACTCTGACACTGTCTCCTGTATATATCATACATTAGTTTTATCTCTTTGTTCTTCAATTTGAATAACTTCTACTCATCTGTCTTTGAGTAAACTGATCATTTTGCTTCATCCTACATACTATTAAGTCTTCCAATATATTCAGCATTTTAGATGTCTTAATTATCAAAAATTAGAGTTTCAACACATATTCTTTCAGTTTATATTTCTCTTCTGAGATATTCCATATTTTACCCTATTTCTCTCTCCTCCTCTCTACTTTATTTCACATATATATAATGGATATTGCAGTAAATCAGAGGTTTATGGAAACTATGAAACCCAAGGGAAAATATCACTATTTTGTAGCCAATGTCATTGTGAACAAAATCATTGTAATCTAAGAATCAATAAATTTGATGAGTCCATCAATGCAAAAGCAACAAAAAACCTACTTGGGCTCTGGGCTCTATAAGCAACACATAGAATATATTGATTCTTTTATCAAAAAAGTTCAGAAGTATGCAGGTACCAGGAGAGGTTTGTTTGGGTTGGGTGGCACTAAATCCTGCTCTCTCTTTTCCCGCTCCTTTGCTCATCTGTGGTGGTGGTGCGGTTCTTGGCAGACTGTTCCCTCATGTTTGACAGATGGCTGCCAGAACATTTGGAGCTTTCTCATTTGCATCTAGAAATTTAATTAGTTTTCTATTGCTGTGTAACAAATTGCCACAGACTTAATGGATTAAATAATGCAAATGTACAATCTCACAGTTTCTTTGGTCAGACGTCCAGCTTAGTGTGTCTGGGTTCGCTGTTCTGAGCTTTATAAGGATGAAATTGAGATGCAAGCTGAACGAGCTCTCACTTAAACACCAAGGGAAGGTTGTCATCCAAGCTTCTTACTGTTGGAAGAATTCAGCTTGGGGTAGTCCCGGGAACTGAGGCTGACATTTTTTTGCTGGTGGTCAGCTGGTCTCACTCTCTTAGTCTACCCACGTTCCTTACTGTGTTTCCCCTTCCATCATCAGGCCAGCAGTGATGACACAGATTCTTATCTTTTCTGATTTTCGTTCCTGCTACCAGCCTGAGAAAATATTTTGCTTTTAAAAGATTTATTGATTAATTTAGGTCCACCTAGATCATCTCCCTACCTAAGGCTCATCTGATTAGTAACCTTAATTACATTGCTACACACTGCAGTGTAATGTAACATAATTATGGCAATAACAGAAGAGGATAAAGACTATCTTTTAATCCTGCCCGTTTTATAATCTACCTTATAATCCTGCCTAGGGAATAAAGTTTGCTACTCTTGTAGCTCATTGTGTTTAATACGGATTAGTCACTGTTGCCAGAGAAGTGGGATATGCTGATTGGCTCTGTCCATTTACAATGCATCTCATCTGTATATTTGGGAAAGTGAAAGTCTCGTTAAATTGGAGAAGGAGGGAATAGCCTCTGAGAAGGCAGTCAATAAATGTTCACTGCACTTAATAAGTTCTGCTCCTGGTACTGCCATTTAAAGCCATGTGAGTTTTAACAGATTGCTTCCAGATCTGCAAAACAGTAAAAATAACTCAAATGTAGCAGTCGCTGTTGGTGCTTCAGTGAACTCCCGTCCCACTTTCCATCATCCTATGTGGACATTCCCCAAGTTACACATGCTTTGTTTCTCAAAGCTGTACCTATTACTCTTATCATAAAACTGAACGTAGGCTACTGCTTTCCCTCAGAGGTCAGAAAACTGCACACCTGCCATGTTCTTAGTGTTAAGAGATAATCTTTCACCACTTTCTATATCCTTACTGATAATGGGCTAAAATCCAGAAAGTTTAAAATAAAAGTTATTTCATTTTGTAAATATTCTGTTCAAACATAATTCCCAAATAGACAGGATTCCCAGACAGTTTGCAATTCGTTCATCTCGGAGGATGTATCAGGAAAAGTAGATTGTTTTCTATTAGAAATCCCATGTAGACGTTATTGAACTACAGACACATTTTTATTTCCTTAAAAATTATGATGGTTTATACTAACTTGAAACTTTTATAGTCAAGCAACATTGATGACCCTTTGTCCTAGAACTTTTGCCATCAATTACCCAATTCATTTTCTGGTAGAGCCACGACTAATTTCTAAGGAAAAAAAAACAGTATAAAATTACACCAAGTATACCTCACTAAAATGGTTGGCTTTCTGGCATAATTCTTCATTAGATTCCTTATTTTATATTTGCTCTTCTCAGTTGGTTGGCAAAGCCTATGAATGTGCTTTGATCAGAAGAACGGAAGTTCTTACCTCTAGATTCTTGCCAATAATAAAATCTTGAAATTCCTGCTGTCAGTTTGTTATTAAATGCCCATTATGAGACTTAATGTTTATGGAGAATCTCCTGAAGGCCATGCAACATATGCCGCCCTGGCTGTCCAGAGCTATGCTTTTGGATCCAGTCCAACCATCACAGGTCTATTATACTGTGTTGGGCAGTATTATTTTGACCTCTCTTAGGTTTGCTTCTACTGAATTATGCCTTAGTGCTAGGTCATCGACCGACATGAAAAGATTTTATTTGAAGCAGCTATGTGAAATGCATTATTATAGAAAGTGTAAGGAAGCATAGGAAACACTGAAATCTTTATCACACAGAGTCCTTTTTTATGAGAAAGCAAAGGAAGAAATTTCCCTCAGGTTTACCAATCATGAACAGCTCTGCTTCTACTGAAAAACTGATTTGATTTCCTATTATGGCCCCTGTGAATCTGGTAACAGATCATGCTTTGGTCACTAGGAGCTACATTTGCAGAACCTCAGTCCCCATGCTTTTATAATGCAATATGCAATGCTTTCTTGGTGTGCTTATTCAAACCAAGGTATGATTATTTCCCCTTTGTAATGACTCTCTTAACTGTATATTTTATCTTTTGTACTGAAACATTTTTGTAAGATGCTTCAAATTCTTTGTGAAGTAGAAATGGGTGTTTCAAGAACAAGTCAAATACTGCTGTTTTAGTCTTTCTGGTTTTCTATTTCTTTTTAAAATGTGTTAATTATTTGTGTTGCATACATTCCCTACTTAAATGCTGTCATTCATCTGTTCATTAGTCAAGATATTTTATAGAGCTCTTATGGCCAAACTTAGTGCAGAGAAAAATAGATGAAAGGTAAAATTCCTGTTAGAAACTAACCTTATATTTCGTGGTACCTTCTCCAGTGGTAGAGAAAATAAGCTGAGCATGATAAGGTGTGAGGCTAAGGGAACAGAAATCAAGGATACCTAACTCAGACCTGAATTTCATCAGACAAGATGTCAGAAAATACGAGTTGGATTTTGAAGGATTCCTTTTAGCCAGGCCCAATGATTGGAGGAATGGTGGCTGGGGAAGAATTACTGTCACAGGAAATTCGCAATGGAAATTCACCAAAACAAGAGGGAAGAGGCTGGTGACTTAAGGATGGCTTGAGATCCAGATCTACCACAGCACCGTCAATAAGCGATGCTAGATCATGAGCCGTCTCTGACGTCAGACTAAGGATTCATGTTTCTTTCTTTTTTCTGAAGCAACATGGAGCTACAACAGGATCTTGTGGAATGTAGTGAGGTGAAACAAAGAAATTTCTTCTATCTCCCTCAATAGTTGGCATTGCATCTTTCAAATATTAGGTATTAAATGGATTTTTTTTTTCCCTTTGTTGCTGTTTTTCCATCGCTAGAATGTCTGACTCTCTTGCGACCCCATGGATTGTATTCCCCCAGGCTCCTCTGTCCATGGGATTCCCCAGGCAAGAATACTGGAGTGGGTTGCCATTTCCTTCTCCAGGGGATCTTCCTGACCCAGGGATCCAGCTCGTGTCTCCTGCCTTGCAGGCGGATTCTTTCCCACTCAGCCAACAGGGAAACCTACTCAACGGATATTGACTAAAACATTGGGAACTCCAAGAAATATAACTGCATATTTCACTCATAATCTTCTAAACACTGCTTACTTCATAGGATTGTAATTCATGAACTTTGTTAGAAAAAGAAGTCATTTGGTCATTTTCCGTTTTCTTCTCACTACTTGAGGTATCTTTTGGCGAAGTTGTGCGCTAGAATCAGGAAGCCAGTTTGAACCCTGACTCTGCCACTGATGATGTGCCTGGAGCAAAGGATATGACCTCTCAGGATCTTCTACACAGGGCTGTCGAGGGGTTTAATGAGTAAATGTGCACTGAACTGTTTAAACAGTGCTTGGCTTTGAGTGACCTTACAGGGTTAGTGCTACAGAGGGGGTATTCTACCTCTAATCACTCTCTTTTCACATGTGTTCTATTCCTTATTGATGTGTTTGCTTTGACAAAGTGGCATCTCCTCTAGATAATATCTATAGTAGTTTCGTCCCACAAGCTTCTACAGAATATATGTAATTAGCGACATTTTTTTAATATACATAGTCTTTATTTCACTGATGTGAAGATAGCTTTTGTCTCACTATCTCTACTTTTTACTTTAGTTCTGAAAATTTTATACTATTGTTCTTTATTCTCATTCTGAGAATCTGAATCCTTGCAAATCCTCTTCCAATTTTTATTCCTATTCTAGTGCATTGTATCCTCTCAAAGTAAACTTCAGTAGGCAACTCTAAATTAGCAAATACCTCATTAAACTAATCTTTTTTTCTATAAGTGAGTTACACATTTATTATCATATATAATGCAAAATTATATATAGATGTATGCTAAATATAGACACATACAAACACACAAATATATATTAACCTTTATTTTCTCTGGCTTGAAAAACCTAGGGAGTACCAAGCTTGGACAGTATTTTTAAATTTTGCTGTGAATTAATTTATACCCTGCTGTGTCCCATAAAGAATTTCAGGTCATTTATAGTAAAAAAAAAAAATTGTCATCATAAGACTAAAACCCATTAAATTCAGTATAAAGCAATAAGAGTCCAGTAATAAAAGAGTGAGGGGACTATTGGAATCTATAGGAAAACACTCTTTAAATATTTTCTTGGAACAAAGAATCCAGAGGGTTCAGTAAAATGTATTCTCCTCTGGAAAGTCTACTTTTATCATCACTAGCAGCTTGTTTTAAATTGCCCCGGAACAGGGAGTTTGGGAAAAACACTTTTTCAAGATTCTGCTAAATCATTGTTATCTCATTGCCTCAGTTATGTCTCACTCCATCTATCAGAAGCCAGTCTTTGTTTTCTCTCCCAATGGCTCAGATTTCATTGCTCTCTTCTGGGGTCTCCACCATGCCTGTTTCATGAGACTTGGGTCTGTTATTCAATACTCGCTCCTTCTCCCAGATTCAAAGTGGTGTTTCATCTCAAGAACGACATTTACTTTCCTTGACAAAACACTTTTGTTACAACTGTCTGCCTATCAGGATTTTGCTTTTTCTAGAAGGAATGTAGAATATGCAGGCCAGACTGAGATGGGAACTGCATTTCTGGCTCCTCTCTTTCATTATGTGACCCTTTTTATACTTATCCCTTGTGTTCATATCAGGCTTATCCATTTCCTCTTTCCCCTCTGATCCTGGACGTTTTGGGGCTTTATTTTTAAAATTCTGGGTCTCAAGTTTGGGCTGGAAGTTTGATTGAACAGAAGGACCAAGGGGAAACAAACACAACTCATTTTATAGTTATGCCATTTTTACCTGGGGGCTCAGAAGTGCCAGAGCAGTTATCTAGTCTAACAGAGTAATAGTTATGATGCAACTCTGCATAGATTCCTCTGCCAGTCCCAGTGCCAAGACTGAACTTTCATTCTTCTTTGTGCAGTATATCACACGTAATGATTTTGTCCAACTCAGTACTTTTCACACTGTGTATTGCCCCCTGATCTTTCAACGCAAGCAAACAATCTTCTGAAAATACCTCTCTCAGTTTGAAGGACAATTAATGAGAAACATACCAGAAAGGTTATAATGTCTATTTTCTGGCCAGAGCCCTTTGAATCACCCAAAGGGAAGCTAAGTATTATTTTGACATTCATTATTGGCTGAACACCGACTATGTGTTTCTGAAGATCAGATTGGCAAACTGCTTCCACAGTCGGATCCACACAGCATGGCATGTGCTTCTGAAAGGGACTCATCTGGTCTAAGTTCTCCTGCCCTAATAGCATGCAGAGTTCAGCTGGAATTGAAGGCTTGAGTAGCATTTCTTTCCAAAGGCCATTAACTGTCCATGAGACCCCAAAGTTTTTAGCAGCTGTAATATTCCATTCATCTTGGACTATTGACTAATCATATGCCTAATTGCATGGTAACACAGTAGATGGTCAATTTTTATTGCACTTGTTAATTTAGAGATTTTTTTTTTTTCTTTAAGGTGAAGAACATCAAATCACCAGCTCCTAATAAAGATAAAGAAGAAAAACTTTCAAGTTGCAATGTGTTTTACAGTCCTCAGGTTCTTTCTGGACACTGGCCCTTGTTTTCCCTCTTTGTTCCTTTTTTGAGTTTTCTTAACTTTTGTGACACTTTTCCTACACATTTACATTAACATCTCTCTTGTTTGCAGACCCCTAGCAACCTTCCCTTTCCCCAATGCTGCCTTTGGAATATTTAGGATAAATCCTTGTAGCTGTCAGCAACTTTCCATGCCTCACTTTGCCACATGCCTATTTTGCATAACAATCCACTCCAGTATTCATGCCTGAAAAATCCCATGGACAGAAGAGCCTGGTGGGCTGCAGTCCACGTGGTTGCAAAGAGTTGAAACTGACTGAGCGACTGAGCCCTTTCACCCCACTCAAATAACCCAAGAGGGTGCTTAGAACAGGTGAGAAAATGTGAGCTGTTTTCCTATTCCATCACCTGCTTCCATAATTTCCCTTCTTCTACCTTAAGCCGATGTACAACTCTATCATGCTGCTTTTATAGCTGCTGTTCAAACTTTAATGAGGACGATCAATGCTTGCTCTGCCTTTTAAAAAACAGATTAGAACTCAGAAATTACAATGTCCAACAACTCTAATTGAGCAAACACAATTATATTAAAGCTGTGAATTAAAAACAGTATCTTACAAATTTAATACCTTAATTTATAGACTGTTATGCATCTGAAATTGCTCTTCAGCTGCGGTGACCTTGCTTTGTTTGGCAAATAACATTCCAACCCTTTCATTCATTTTCCAGCCTGAAGAGATCAGTTATATCTCACTGTATTTTTCAAACAAAAGGCATATGATAAAAATAAGTTTAGTACACTAACATCTGATTATCCTCAAGAACCCACCTTAGTGACTGAATCAATTATATTAACCATTACTATTTGTTCTATAGTTTTATTCCATAGCTTGACAACAAAATAAACTTAAGTATGGAGATTAAAATTAATTAGAAATGATAACAGCAGATACACTTTTTTCCTGGGTTTTAGTACGGCAAAATTACCCAGAGATGACCTCAGTGAGTGAGGCCTTGGACTTTATGGAGGGTATTGCAAGGGAATGGGTGTAGCAAGAATGTCCCAGGTCTCAAGTGAGTTCCTGGGGTGGGTGTCCAAGTGGAGGTCCTTGGGGGATGGGTGGGGATTTCTGGGAACTGGGTCATCGTCCATTTTTGGCCTGGGAACTGTCATGGTGCCTGTGGGTGTGTTACTGAGCATATGTTAATGTATTATGATGACTGTATAATGAGGCTCAAGGTCACTTGGAAGTCGAATCTTCCATCAGTGTGAGGCTACGCTGTTCTAAGCAGCTTTTGTTATATCTTCCACATCTATGTCATTCTTTTAACAGTTGCTCCTTTCCTCCTTCCTGTCTCATTGGTGGAGGTGACTTCTGTACCTACCTTCAATATGTGAACACTTTCTGATAGTGAGCCCTCACTTAGATATAACAAAAGCCTCTTTTCCTATCTGTAAATTGAGGATGAAAGGGCCTGAGTCACTGAGCACAATGACTTTTCCTTCCATGGAAATGGTGACAGGAGAGAGAGACAATCATTTTATCCATTGTGAGGATTAACTACAAAACTAGGACCAAAACCCCGCCACTGAGAAGAATTATACCCTTGCATTCTGCACAGTCCTAGCTGTTTTTGGAGCAGCATGGAAGATTTTCCTAAAACACGAGTGAGCAGGTGTTAATTATACATATCAAGTACAAATGCCACAAACTAATCCATCAGTGGAGGCTCGGGAGTTACACACAGGCCTTCTCTGCGTGTGCGTTTCTGTTGCCATTCTAATTCCTGCTGGCTCTGATTCCTGCTGGTTCTTCACTGTGTTTAAACAGGGACTCCTGCCTCTCTGGCCCTCCTCACTGCGATTGTAAGAAGGGAAAACAGCCAAGCCCTGGGAGGATAGGAAGAGACTATGGGCCATCCCATAATTAGCTCCACCTTGTGAAGCAAATTCACAACCCTCTCTTTCCCATTAGGAAGAATGTTTGCAGGGTTTACCGGCATCACTTCTCTATGCACAGTATCTAATTCCTCCTTTTGATTTCACTTCTGTTTAGAAGACCTTTGCTTCTTTTCTGGCCCATTTCACTCTTTTTTTTTTTTCATATTATAAGGTCCAGTCCCATTACGTATGGCCCACTCCTACCTAAATTCAACAAGCCTTGATCACATTGCCTCTCACATCTCCTCCCTGCACCATAATATTTCTTCCATCCCAGATGGGTACATCTGTCTCTCAAGGTTCCGTTGGCTGCCCCTAGGGCCTTACCTGCCTCATGTTCAGGGACAAAGCCTCTGCAGTGGATCTCATCTTTTACTTCCTTTTATTCCCTGGTTCCCAGGTTACTGATACATCTTTGGTGCCATTTTACCTCCATTACCAGCTAAATATTTCAAAAAAAAAGAATAGAAAACAGAGTTCAACTTTCTCACCCATAGTTTCGTGTTTTCAATAGCTGACAGTGTTAAGATGGATTTAGAAGGCTGGTGGGAAAGAACCTTGATTGCTTGGCTCTTGAGGGGTCACAGATTCGCCTGAGAAGAGGTGACGCTGGGACCACCCTAAATCAGAGATGATCATGTTAACAAGAAAACTTAAGTAGCCCCTAACTAAAAGATATGCATATCATGCTCACTCTTAATCTAGCCAACTTTCTCCACCTCCTGTAACATCTCCTTCTTAAGCCAGATTCAGCACTGTATATTATATATTATAGTGCCTCTATATTACAGTGTCTGTGTCTCACCATGCCTTTCTCCTTGCATTTTCCCCAAGACCTCTAAGAGTCCTGATATAACACTGGTTTAAATCTTGCTCCCTTCATGAGGTATCCCATAATAAACTTTCCCTCTGCTTCCCTGTTCTATGGCTGGTGCACAATACCCTTCTCACTTTCTCTGCTTTCTCCTTCTATTCTTCCCTTACCATGGATCTGTGTGTTTCCGTGTTGCAGAATCTTGGAAGTGAAATCTCTCTTCTCTGCCTCAATCTACCTCCAACCTTTCCTTGTCTGGTTTCAGAAAGCTGAAACTCAGAGAAGTTATGATATGCATTTTTTTTATAGTTATTGACAGGACAGAAGTAGAACCCAGTTGTCATGTTAAATTGTGAAAGCAGTCCAGTTACAACCATCAGCCTCAAATGATTGCTTTGTTAAATTATCAACTCCTCAATAATCGGGATATTTTGAGCTTTATTTTCTGTGGAGAGTTGTCAGTACAGCTTCTTTGAATGGGCTTCCCAGGTGGCACTAGTGGTAAAGAAGCTGCCTGTCAATGCAGGAGATAAGAGATACAGGTTCGATCTCGGGGTCAGGAAGATCCCCTGGAGAAGGGCATGGCAGTCCACTCCAGTATTTCTTGCCTGGAGAATCCCATGGACAGAGGAGCCTGATGGCTACAGTCCATATGATCACCCGGAGTTGGACATGACTGAAGTGACTCAGCAAGCATGCACTTCTTTGAATATCAATTTCTCATATATTTACATTTAAAAGTAAGTCCTTATATCATTTTATATGAAAGCAGATCTGTTTTTCTTTATGAATACTATTCTTCTTTACTTTGTGTACTAAATCCTGGCTTACTGTATCCTTTGGTCCTTCCCTTTTCTCTGACCCTCATTTTTCGCCTCTTTCTAGGCCCTGGTCTCTACGATTTTGTCCCTTGGTCTGCCCTTTCCCTCTGTTTTCCCTGATCTTGTCTCATCCAGCATCTTGACTGGCCTCAAACTTGGTCTCTGGTGGTGAAATGAATGTATCAGTTGTCTTAGATCCACGTTACAAACTGTTGTCAGATTGCATTTGCTTTTATCATTCAATTGAACGGCTACTCCTTTTCCAGTAAACTGACCTAAAGCAGTGAGCTGTAAATTTTCTGAGGAGTGGGGTAACTTCATGTTCATCTTTGAAAGACTCATGTGACCACCATGGAGAACAGTATGGAGGTTCCTTACAAAACTAAAAATAGAGATACAATATGATCCAGCAGTTCTACTACTGGGCATGTATATAAAAAGAAAAACATGTTTCAAAGGGACACAAGCACTCCAGTGTTCACTGAAATGCTGTTTGCAACAGCCAAGATGTGGAAGTAACCTAAATGTCCATCAACAGATGAATGGATAAAGAAGATACAAATATATACAAAAGAATACTATTCAACCATTAAAAAGAATGAAACAATGACATTTGCAGCAACATAGATGGAACTGGAGATTATCATTATAAGTGAAGTAAATCAGATGGAGCAAGACAAATTTCATTTGATATTGCTTATATGCAGAATCTGAAAAAATGGCACACATAACGTATTTACAAAATAAACAGACTCACAGACATAGAATACAAATTTGTGGTTATGAAAGGAAAAGTGTGGTGAGGAAGGGATAAATAGAGAGTTTGGGGTTGACATATACAAATTACTATATTTAAAATAGATAACCAACAAGGACTTATTGTATAGCACAGGGAAGTCTGGTCAATATTCTGTAATAACCTAAATGGGAAAAGAATTTGAAAAGGAATAGATATATGTATATATAACAGAATGACTTTGCTGTACAACTGAAACTAACACATCATAAATCAACTATAGTTCAATATAAAATGAAAATAAATGCCCACACAAATTCAAAAAGAATCCCTAAAAGAAAAATGTCTTAATAGCATGTCCGATAAATGCTTGTTGTACTAGAAATAAAAGCAGAATGGAACTCCATAAGTGTTGGAGTCTTTGACTTAAACTTGAAGGAAGACTAAAAGAAATTGTCTGTGTATGTATGCATGCTCAGTCGTGTCCAACTCTTTGCAACCCCATGGACTGTAGTCTGCCAGGCTCCTCAGCCTATGGAATTTACCAGGCAAGAATACTGGAGTGGATTTCCAAGCCCTAAAACAAACTATTGTCTCTTAATAAAAATAATTTAGAATGTTTCTCTGCTAGCATCATACAAAATGTATAGAAATGTGATAGAAATCTATTCTTATTGATTGATTGACTTCTGTCAAACCAAACCTTAAGTTTGCAAATTCAGCTTGCACAATTTTGGGATAGGGAGGTTAAGTGCTTAAATGTTTTGAGAAAAACTCATGTTCCCTTCTCATTTGAAAAGGGAAGGAATTATTACAATTTAATAAATAACTACTGAGAAAGAAAATGCTCTGATAGCAGAATTTACTTGACCACAGTGCATCCACATATTATTATTGATGAGTAGCCATGCTTCTAAATCTACGTGATACTGAATTCAGCTGTTCAGTGGGGGAATAGCTAACACCATAAAACCTCAGAACTTAGCTCCTATGATTCTCCTTGGAGCAAGCAATCACATCTATGGCAGTTCCTACTTCCCAGGACAAAACCTTAGCCACATTTTCTGTTTATCTCCAATAATGCTACTAGACAAAACTTTGGAACTATCTAAACTTAAATGTATAGCAAAGGAGTAACCAGATTAATCCATAGAGTTTGTGTAGAATAGAATCCTAAAAGAAGTGCTCAGAGAAAACTTCTTTCATTTGAAAGGAAACACATTTTTTATGTCCACGATTAGTCAGTGTCATATGCAGTGCTAATGTTTGGATGAACAGTGCAGAAGGGGCACTGATTGTTAGAAACACTATCACTTTCATTTCCTGTCCAACTCTGATTTTGGTGGAGATTTAGTTCTTTTAGGGGACATAGGAAATGAATTTAATCTATATTTGAATCCTAGATTTGCAGCTTGCTGCCCATGTTAGTGGTTTTCACACTCAAGGTAAACAGTGGAGAGGTCATAAGCACTGCAGACTAAATGCTTAATGGAAGGCTAATGGGGTACATGATGGCATGTGGATTTTTAATACCTCACTGCAAGTGAGTCTACAACACTCAGAAATTTGAGAATTATTGATGTGTGTGATTTGGGGCAAGTTTCCAAATCCTTCTGATCCTTAGTTTTTTTCATGTGATATTGAAGGAAATAATACTGATTAAGTTGTTGTGAAGGTCACATAAAATAACATAGGTAAGTGGCTACTTAATGCGGCCGTGTGCTCTCTTTGGCTGCTTGAACCTGACCTTCCGATACCCTGTGTACACTTAAGCTGCACCGATGGTCCTGGCTCACCCCCTTAGGCTTTCTTCCTCTTCTTTTTGGAAACTTTTCTCTATTCCCATTTTGACTTTGTTGTATTCTTTTTCCATTAGTCTATTCCATATTAATAAGAAAATAGCTCCTTCTAATGGACAAAATCTTGCTGTATCTCTAAAGCTGTTCAATTGAAAGACCTTTTCATTAGCGGAAATGTTCCTAGGAAGACATCAGCCAAAATCCCAACTAATAACAAAATGAAGAAAGAAAAATTTAATCAAGGACAGAACTATGTAAACCTTTATAAACAGTTTCTTAATTGATTTGTGCTCCAATATTGCCAGGTTTATAAATATTATTTCTATTAAAGTCTCCTCAGTAGCAAAGTTTTGGTAAATGCATTTTGATCTGGACCTAAGTGGGTCAAGGTTTCCAAACAATTTCTCCTTACCAACTGTATTGCTTCTTTCTCTTTATCACTGTATTACTTAAATAATCATAAAGTCAATGAATTAACATAGAAATCACAGTTATTACATCATTTCTTAATAAGACATGGAGAAACACTATGTTAACTGCAGATGAAGGAGGAAGTTCTAATTTTTGTTTCTAAGTAGCTTTGTCATGAAAATATAAAAGGTAGATTAAACACTCTGATTTGATAAATAACCTTGAAATAAGGAGACAGTCATGAATACTTAATAACTGCACTTGCTAGGCTACACAGTATAGGCCTCAGTTGTGTAAAGCTCTCTAACTGGAGCTCAAAGATCTTGAATGTCTGCCTTAGGTAGTGAGCTTATAAAGTAGATTTGCAGGTTTAAATTCAGGATGTCTTCCTGTGTCAACAACGGAAAGATCGTTACTGATGTATGGCTTAAACACCTAGAGAACAAATCCCCACGCACCCCTAAATGATTATGTTCTTCTATTGAGATATAGTTACTTTACAATGCTGTGTTAGTTTCAAGTATGTAGTAAAGTGATCGAGTTATACATATACAGGTTCTTTTCACATTTTTTTCATTATAGGTTATTATAAGATGTTGAGTATAATTCCCTACGCTATACAGTAAGTCCTTGTGGTTTAAAAATTTTATATATAGTACTGTGTATATGTTAATCCTCAACTCCTAATTTATCTCTCCCCCAATCTAAAATACTATGTTTTAATTCAGAAGTAAGGGGTGTTGGGAAAATGTCTGCTTATTGAATAGGTATAGATTTTGAAGGTTGGAGAACTACTGCTTTGGACATATGTTTGAAGGGATATTACACGTCTAGCCATCAACAATCTAGTTATTTTTTCCTAGATGGTTCTGTGTCCAGACCTGAGTCTGAACTAAGTTAGTAATGGCTGCCCTACATAGGGATTCTGAATGGAAAAGCAGATTCTGCTTTGCTTTGTGGGGAGGAATGCAGCTGAATGCAGCTTAGATGTAGCACACTTTCCAGAAGAGTGAGGAAGACATCTGTCCTCTCTATTGTTTGAGGTTGGGGTTACCTTTGAGGAAGTCAGCATCTCAGCTACAGTCCCAGCACTGTGGTTACCGGGCAGAACCCCAGCTTGCTTCGGGAGGGCAGATGGTTGGCGTTGACGCCTCTGTCCTCTCAGAAACTGGCGAGAGAAATTGGTTGTTCCCAGTTTACCTGAGCACACCCTCACAATCCAGAATTTATCCTTTGATGGAGCAGCTTCTACAAATTAGTTTTCAAGAGCTGTGGGACTTCTCTATAGGTCAGATTCTAAGCACATGGCATTTTCTCCCATACTTTTAACATGTCTTTAATAACTTTTTATTCTAAACTAAACATTTAGTTTACTCATCAACATAATCTGGTCACAAATCAATATTAGATTGCTAAAGAAAAGGAAGAAAATGAAATCAATAGGTGTATTTCCCTGCAAAAGAGAAGTGCATACTGTAATTGTGGTCATGATATATGGATATGACCAATGTTAAAAAAAAATAGTTTATAAAAATAACCTTCTAAGTATGCTCTCAGATTTTCTCTGAATTCCCTGACTTTTGCATGCTCAACCTCTTGCTCCTCCTCTGATACTTCACTGACCTCCCAGCCCTGTGTGTCTCCACATATTTTTTTCTTCCTGAGGTCAACCGAACTCATATCATTGGCTCTTTGAAACAATAACAAGCTTAAATAAAACAGTGCGTTATGGAGTTTAAGATCTCGCTTTCCAAGCAGTTGCAGAAGAGCCAAATGATGCAAGCAGAAAGTTCAGGAGCATTAAATCCCCAGACAGCTACTGTGACCAATGGGAAGCATGAGCTAGAAGTGAGCAGAAGAATCAGTTTGCTCTCCTTCTAATAGATGGAGCCTAGATAGGGTTTCCCATTTATCATTTCAAGAGATAGTCACTGTGCCTGAGCAAAATCACTGGGAAGCAACTTTCTGGATCTCTCAGCAGTTCATTTTGAAGCAGTGGCTACCACTGTAATATGTCACCTCACATTACTTTTCATAATATTCTCATTAATTTGATTCTTTCTACATTCTTGTTGACGATTTAGATCTTCAAGTGTTAGAGATAACACTTCATTTGGACTTTCCTAAGTCTCTGTTCCCCAGGTCCTCATGGCTAAGACACAGATCATCCCTAAATCAGTTGAATGCAACTAAAATTGAAGAGATGCAATCTCTCTTTTAGGACCTAAACAGTTACTTTTCATTATAGATACTGTCCATTCAAAACACAGACCAATTGCATCATTGGGCGTGGCTGTAGATTTGGGGGAAACATCTGACTTTGTGGAGGGTACATTCTAATGTGAGAAGATTTGCAACAAATGAGTAAGGAAGGACATTTTGGCAGACTCATATACCACAGATGGTCATGAGTGTTATGGTTAAAATGAGTAAATGAGGGAGGAAGAAACAAAGTAGGTTGGCAGGTGGTGTACAATGTAAAGCAAATCAGTTGAGGAAGACTACACTGAGAATATCCCATTTATAGAAACATGTGATAAAGGTGAAGGGGGAATAGAGCAGGAGTGTTTTAGAGGAAGAACATTTTAGGAAATGGAAATGGGAAATGTAAAAAGTACCGATGTTGAGTGGTGTTTTGTATGCTATGAAATGGCAGGAATGCAAATATGGCTGGATCAATATGAAATACAGAAAATAGTAGCAAAAGAGGCTACTGAGTTATATATAACTCATTATCTTAGCACACTTTTAAAGTGAAAGGAGATGAACTTACGTATAGTTGGGTATTTTTCTAAAATACTGGAATGAATGGTAGTCCTATTTGCAGGCTATTTTAACAATTGTAGACTTTTGATAAATAGATAGAAAGGTCCTAGATAACTTGGACCAAAAGAGTGACATGACTGGACTTATCCTTTGATAGTATCACTCTGAACTTTGGGATTGAGAATAAGGTAAACTTTTTCAAAAAGGAGAAATTAGGAGCCTATGTCCATCATACATGTGCCTGGAGACCTGGAATGAAGACATATATTTGACAGTGGTATTAATCCATATAGACTAGGCTATATGCTGTGATTGTAAAGAAACACCAAAATCTCAGTGGCTTAGAGCAAGGGTCAGCAACCAATGGTCCATAGGCCAAATCCAGTACCACCTATTTCAGTTTAATAAGCTTTTGTTCAACACAGCTACATTCTGATTCATTTATATCATGTCCATGGCTGTTCTCTCACTAAAATGGCAGAATTGAAATTGAGTAGTTGCAACAGAGATGACATGGCCTACAAGCATGAAATATTTATCATCTGTCATTTTGCTGAAGAAGTTTGTTGACCCTATGCATAAAGTGGAAAAGCTTTATTTCTTGCTCATAAAAATTCTGCTATGTGTACAAACACCTTTCCAGATTAGGTTGCTTTCAGGCACTTGACTCAGGCATCTAAGCTGATTTTATATCAAGATTCCACTATTGGTATATGAAGCCTTCACGTTCATCATGTATCACCATTACCATGTGAGAGGGACTCACATTAGCTCTTAAACGCTGTCTAGAAGAGATAGACATCACCTATTGGTGTCGATTAATCCAATGGGCCCACTTAACTAGAAAGGGTCTGTGTAATGTGATTGAGAACATAGATATTTGGTCAGCGGTAAAAATTCTAGTCTATCAGTCATCAGCATATACATGACATTGAAAGTCATGAGACTGGATTAATTCACCAAGGAAAATAATTCTGAAAGACAGAACATGTTCAAGGATGATCTTGGGCTATTCCTAAACAACCGTAAGAGTTCAGAAAGATCAGGGACAAGCAAGGAGAGTGAGAAGGAGAAACCAGAGTGGTAGGTGTGAAGCCAGTTACCTGTGGATGTCCTGGATGTCAAGCGAAGAAAATGTATCCAGCAGGAAGGTATTGCTGTCATCTGTCAGTATCCACAGAAGATCCCCGTGGATACCAAAATCTGAGAATGTTCTCATATCTTTGTTTTAATTTAATTTTAATTTTATATTGTGCCATTGATTTACACTGTTGTGTTAGTTTCAGGTACACAGCAAAGTGATTCAGTTATACTTATACATATATCCATTCTTTTCCAGTTTCTTGTCCATTATAGGTTATTACAGAAAATTTAGAATAGAGTTCCCTGTGCTATATAGTAAGTCTTGGTTGATTATCTATTTTGTATAGAGTAGTGTGTAAATGTTAATCCTAAACCCCTATCTCCTCCCCACTTCTCCCCAGCCTTTCCTCTTTGGTAACCATACGTTTGTTTTCAAAGTCTATGAGTCTGTTTCTGTGTTTGGTCTAGTCGCTTTTATAAAACGGTGTAGATTTGCACGTATCTTCTGCACATCCGCTTGTATACGTTAAATCATCTCTAGATTACTTGTAATACCTAGTACCAAGTAAGTGCTATGCAAATTGTTGTAAATACAATGCAAATTCTATGTAAATGGTTGTAAATGCAATGTAAATGCTGTGTAAATAGTTGCCAGAGTGTAGCAAATTCAACTTTTGCTTTTTTGGAAATTTTTGGACTTTTTTTCCCAAATATTTTCAATCTGAGGCTAGTTGAATCCGTACATGTAAAACTTGCAGATACAGATAGGGAGGGCTGGCTGTCAAAAGCAAGTGCCGCAGTGGGTGTTGCCACACGCTGAGCGTGAAAGAGGAGGATGAGGACAGTGGACTGTACACCGAATTTAGGAAGATCATCTATGACCTAAACAAATAGCCATTTCAGTTATTGGAATGAAAGCTGTATTGACATGAATTTAAAAGAGATTGGGAAGGAAGACATGTGAGGCAGAAAAAACAGACAAGTGTTTTAGGAAATTTTCCTATAAAGAAAATAGGGTGGTAAACAGAAAAACAATGATGGCAAGAAAGCGCTTTTTCCCCTATTTTAAATGAGATGTAAATTTTCATGTTCATCTGTGACTTTCCATATTTCCATATTTCAATGGAGAGAGAAAAAAATGTTGACGCAAACTGAGAAAACCCACTTCTCTCCAACTCCTAGAAGTGGTTGGTGGAGGAAGTTGAGAAATCTAGTGTGCAAGTGGAAAGGGCTGCCCTCAGTAAGAACTTGAATAATCTGAAAGGAAATTAATTAACACTATTCATGTCTAATCTCTTTGCTACCAAAAAATCCTCACTTATCAACTCAACATTTAGAGATCAATATTCTCATTATGTTTTTTGTTTTGAGCAAAGTTAATGCTAACATGTTCCCTTGTTCTGAAACGTTTTGGGGAAAAGCACCTCCAATTAAGCCAACAGCTTTCTGACTTTTAAACACAAATGTTTTAACCCTGGTAACACTTTATAATTAGTAAAACACTGACTGGATTTCTTTTAATTACTATAATCCTAATACTATCCCCATGGTGCTGGGATGGCCAGATGTTCAGCTTATAATTTACAATAATTGTGTCTGGACCTCTAAAAAAGCTTTATTTTTTCCACAGAAAGTAGCTCTTTTCATGGTGAGTATAAAATTTCAACTGGAAATGACATATTCCTTCTTTGAATGCTGTTTAATTTTTCCAATGTTCCAGTCTTGCAATTTTTTCAAACTGTAACTTTTTTACTGTAAAATGAAAAAGTACCTTTTCGTGATGAAGAAAAAAAGTAAAATTAAAAACGAGTGATATAACAGCCTTGTGATTGTACTTAATTCTACCATATGGTTTTGTGCGTGGATGTATGTCTTTTAATCAGGAATAAGACAAAGAGTCGAATGTAACAATCCCTTTCAGTTAGCGTGTTAATTTCTCATTTTAACAAGACCTTCTTTTTGAGATACAATAGGTGACATGAATCCCATAAGTTTCATTACTTTTTTTCTTGCCCTTTTTAAAAAAACAGCTTGCACATCTCCAGCATTGCATAAAATACCCATTTGTAATTATGCTTAACCTTTCTGAAGCCTCTGGGTATAGTCTGCTCATTAATCTTTAACCTGACAAGCCTTGGGGGTTGTGAAATTAGTACCTCTATGTATTAGAGACACAGATACCATAGACCAGGGGTACAAAAGGGGTAATTAAGAGGAGGAAAGAAAAGAAATGGAACAAAACTAGAGGGACATGATTATATTATGGTAGGTGTCAGGGAACAGCAGGGACAATAGAATGCAAATCATTATAGACAGAGTTCAGGAAATAATTGAAGCTGTATGTTTTTAGAACAAAATCAATTGAATCATACCCTGTCCTACTCATTGGAAATAACTTGTGCCAAATTGATCTAAAATAAAGATTTACAAATATAATCATACAAAATATGGATTGGCTCTGCCTTTACAGAACATTCCCCATGCGCATTAGCCCATGTTTTCACTAAAGGATAACAAAGGATGTATTTTAAGTAAAACTCAGATCATTGCCTGAAAAGTTACTCTTTAGTGATGAAGGAAGCATGTTAGTTTTATCTATACAGACATTCAGTATTTTTGTATTGGGTATTGATGAATACAACATAAGATGTAGATTTCTTTATATCACATTTTGCTAATTATCAAATTTTTCCCAGGCATCTTTGTGTCAACTGTGGAAGATCTGTTGCCAAAAATGATTCACATAAGTTCATGCAATTATTCATACATATTAAAGTGCTAATTTGCCTAATAACAAGGCAAGGACTTTAAAAATTTTGTGGTGACTTTGTTTTAGTCTTAATCAGTATTATTCTTTAGAAAAGGAAGAGTCAATTTGTGATTGAATCTTTATAATTACGAACATAGAATGAGGAAGAAAGGGGGAAATACATACCTTTATACCAAACATGAAAGTGTATAAACCAATCTAGTGACCACTTCCTACCTGGATTTAGTGGTATCTAGAATAACAGCTAAGTTACAATTGTTGTTAACATTCAGTTGCTCAGTCTTGCCCAGCTCTTTGCAACTCTAAGGACTGCAGCACGTCAGGCTTCGCTGTCCATCACCAACTCCTGGAGCTTGCTCAAACTGATGTCCATCGAGTCAGTTATGCCATCCGACTGTCTCATCCTCCGTCATCCCCTTCTCCTCCTGCCCTCAATCTTTCCCAGCATCAGGATCTTTTCTAATGAGTCAGCTCCTTGCATCAGGTGGCCAAAATATTGGAGCTTCATCGTCAATCCTTCCAATGAATATTCAAGATTGATTTCCTTTAGGATTGACTGATTTGTTCTGGGATTGACTGGGACTCTCCAGAGTCTTCTCCAACATTTCAGTTCAAAAGCATCAATTCTTTGGCTCTCAGCATTCTTTAATAGATTCTAAAACATAGTGAGTAAGATGCCCTAGAAATTAATTTCTCTCTAATATCACAGTCCAGAGGATAATCAAGCAGGTATAGTGGGGCAAATCTATCAACTTCAACTTTCTGTTCCTGTGTTTGCCTTTCTCATCCAGTGGTAAGGAAGAATGCACAGTACTGGACAAATTGCTTTAAAGAGGTGATCTGGAAGTCCCTCCCACACAATACTTCTGCTCCTATCCCCTTGGCCAAATTTAGGCACATGTTTAAATCAAACTATAACAGGAACTAAGAAATATTGTATGTTTCTGTTCAACAAAAACTAGAGGATTCCCTTTACTGAAAGGAAGAAGAGGAGACTAAATAGTTGAAGATAATTATGTGTGTCTTTATTTCTATATGAGCTTCCCAGCTGGCTCAATATAGATGTTATGCATTAATCATTTATAATTTGGTAAAATTAGAGAAGCAAATATATATGCATATATATATATACACACAAATGATTACACACATAAAAATAGACTTTTTAAATATACTCATGTATTTATTTCCACTGTTTTTATACTTATATATTTTTATCTATATAATCTGTGTATATGTATGTGTGTGCATTCAGTTTTAGACTGAACTTTTATGCTTTACTTTTACACTGTCACCAACTGTTTCTTGGAGCCTTTTTCTTGCCCATTTCATGTCCTTTTTTTTTTTAAAAAAAAAAGAGTGATTTCTTCATAAGCAGAATATACTTTTGGGATTCACTTTGATTCATTCAGCAATCTGATAAGTTTTCAGTGAACACCTATTATATAATAGACATTATTTTGAGGACTTTGGGTGTAGTCATGAATAAAACAGATAAAGATCCCTGCTCCTTAATCTTATATTCTTGCCATGAAAAAGAGAGAATAAGTAGGAAAGATAACAAATTGTCAGTCTATGGGTTAAAAGGGCTAGAAACACCATGGTTTAGGTCATACCATTGTTATGTCAGAGGAAAAGAACCCAGAAAATCATGGCCGGACAGTTGACTCCTCTGGCCAGGAGGGACCAAACCTCATCCATTCTCAGGCTATCAGCAAAAATTCATGATATGGTTCCATTCCAATATGAGGGCCAACCAGAAAGTACTGTCCTGCCAATTGCCTTGTAGCCGGGAGAATAGGAACTATTTGATGCATGGTGTTAATGATTACCTCAGCAGGTAGAGTGGATTTCAGAGTTCAGGGGTTATTAGCTGTGGGGATCTAGAGGACATAGGTCTCACTGAGGTGGTGACATTTGGGAGAAATAAAAGGAAATAATGAACTTACTTATGCAGACATTTGGAAGAAGAGTCCTCAAGGCAGAGGGAGTAGTCATTGCAAAGTTCCTGAGGCCAGACTGTACCTGTCCTGTTTGAGGATGCTTAGGAACATCCGGAAGGCCAGTGTGCCTGTGGCAGACCAAGTGAGAACTGGTGGAAATGAAGTCAGGGATGTTAGGCAATCTCAGACTTTTATGACGGTATTTACTACAATTAAAATAGGGTATTAAGGAGATACTTGGATGACTTGACTTATGTTTAAAGAAATGTGTTTTCTGTTACTTTGAAAACTGAATTACGGTTGACCCTGAACAGGAGAGGCTTTAACTATAGAGGTCCATTTATACAAGCATATTTTATTCAACAGTAAACATTTTGGTCCTACATGATCTGGGTTGAATCCGCAGATGTAGAACCATGAATGAGAAGAACCCACTGTAGGTTATATGCAGACTCGGGACTGTACAGAGGGCCGTCCCCCTAATCTCAGCATTTTTTAAGGATCTCCTGTATAGGAGGGCAGAGGGGAGAGCAGAGAACCTTGTTTACCTCCTCCAAACTTGTGCCACTACCTACCCATGTAAGATATATATTTCCAGTGAATTTAACTACTGAGGTATGGGGCTCCTTTGGTATGGCAGTCAGCATTATCCTAATACAGAAATGGATTCATTGAGGTGGAATTCTGCCTAATATTTGGCATCAGTTTACAATTAGGAGACAGGTGGCCTGCAAAGAATCTTATGGTTCATGTTATATATTCAAACATTTGGCAAAATTCTTCTAAGAGAAACGTGAAAGGTGAACCATATTCATTCAAGTATAAAGCTTTAAGAAGCAAGTGGAAAAAGCTGAAGTTTAGGAAATGTTAGCTATTATTGACTGTAACTTCTTAGTGCATACCAGCGGTTTTTGCTCCTCATGAGACACTGAAACATATAGAGTAATTTTTTAATTAACTTTTAATGGAGTAGAGTTGATTTACAACCTTGTATTAGTTTTTTTCTGTACAGCAAATTGAATTCATTGTTAAGAAGTATCACTAAGAACAAAGTTAGTGGAGGCGATGGAATTCCAGCTGAGCTATTTCAAATCCTAAAAAATGATGCTGCTAAAGTGCTGCACTCAATATGCCAGCCAATTTGAAAAACACAGCAGTGGTCACAGAAATGGAAAAGGTCAGTTTTCATTCCAATCCCAAAGAAAGGCAATGCCAAAGAATGTTCAAACTACCACACCATTGCATTCATTTCACACTCTAGTAAAGTAATGCTCAAAATTCTCCAAGCCAGGCTTCAACAGTATGTGAATCAAGAACTACCAGATGTTCAAGGTGGATTTAGAATAGTCAGAGGAAGCAGAGATCAAAATGCCAACATCTGTTGAATCATAGAAAAAAGCAAGAGAACTCCAGAAGAATATCTACTTCTGCTTCATTGATTACGCTAAATCCTTTGACTGTGTGGATCACAACAAACTGTGGAAAATACTTGAAGAGATGGGAATATCAGACCACCTTACTTGCCTCCTGAAAAACCTGTATGCAAGTCAAGAGGCAACAGTTAGAACTGGATGTGAAACAATGGACTGGTTCCAAATTGGGAAAGGAGCACATCAAAGCTGTATATGGTCACTCTGCCTAATTAACTTATATGCAGAGTACATTATGCAAAATGCCAGGCTGGATGAAGCACAAGCTGGAATCAAAATTGCTAGGAGAAATATCAATAAATTCAGACATGCAGATGATACCACCCATACGACAGAAAATGGAAAGGAACTAGCCTCTTGATGAAAGTGAAAGAGAAAGGTGAAAACCTGGCTTAAACCTCAACATTCAAAAAACAAAGATCATGGCATCTGGTCCCATCATTTCATGGCAAATAGATGGAGAAGCAATGGAAACAGTGATAGACTTTATCTTCTTGGGCTCCAAAATCACTGCAGATGGTGACTGCAGCCATGAAATTAAAAGACACTTGCTCCTTGGAAGAAAAGCTCTGACCAACCTTGACAGCATATTAAAAAGCAGAGACATTACTTTGCTGACAAAAGTCCATCTAGTCAAAGCTATGGTTTTTCCAATAGTCATGTATGCATGTGAGAGTTGGACCATAAAGAAAGCTGAGCACTGAAGAGTTGATGCTTTTGAACTGTGGTGTTGGAGAAGATACTTGAGAGTCCCTAGGACCACAAGGAGATCAAACCAGTGCATCCTAAAGGAAATCAGTCCTGAATATTCATTGGAAGGACTGATACTAAAGCTGAAACTCCAATACTTTGGCCACCTGATATGAAGAGCCAACTCATTACAAAATAGCTTGATGCTGGGAAAGATTGAAGGCAGGAGGAGTAGGGGATGACAGAGGATGAGATAGTTGGATGGCATCACCAACTCAATGGACATATAAATATATATATGTTCATGCTTAGTTGATAAGTCCTGTCTGACTCTTTGCCTCTTTGTGACCCCATGGATGCAAGTTCCTCTGTTCATGGGATGTCCTAAGCAAGAATTTCCTTCTCCAGGGATCTCTCTGACCCAGGGGGTGAACCCATATCTCCTGCATTGCAGGTATATTCTTTACTGATGAACCACCTGGGAAGCTCATACATATACATGTGCACATACATATACATATATTCATGCTTTTTTGGATTCTATTTTGATAGAGGTCATTACAGAATATTTAGTACAGTTCTCTGTGCTATATAGTAGTTTTCTATCAGTTATCTATTTTATATATATGAGAGTGTATATGTCAGTTCCAGTCTCCCAGTTTATCCCTCTCTGCCTTACCCCTTTGGTAACCCTAATTTTCACAGGTGAGGTCATATGCTACTTTGTCCAGTGGCCAGTAATGTTGGTAAAGATTCAACTACACAGGTCAGCCATCCAGAACAAAGACTTATCTGTTAAACTTACCAAGGTTGAGAAATCTGTAATGGCCCAGTTGGCTAGGCTCCTATACCTATCCGACCATATCTCTGCCTGTTTCCTTTTAATTCACTGCATTGAGGCCTTCTTGAACTACTGCCAGCTGCCTGTCCACACTAGCGTTTCAAAGCCCTTCCATACGGTGTTCTACTTGGAAATGTTTTTTCTCTTCATATTTTGCATGGCTAATTACTTGTTTTATAGGTTATAGCTTAACTCTTCCCCAATCCTGATCTACTTCTGTTCTAAATCCTGTGTCTATTTCCTGTGCAACAATGTTTAAATCTGTAATAGAAAGTATGTATACAGGTATGTGTCACTTTCTGTTAGACTCAATCTTCATAAGAATACAAATACTGTTTACCATGATGGTAAAACACCGTTAAGTGTTCAAAATTTTGTTAAGTAACTAAAAAAAGAGCAGGATTCCAAGGGGAAGGGGAGTTGGGGAGGGATGTATTGGGAGTTTGGGATTAGCAGATAGAAATTATTATATATAGGATGGATAAGCCACAAGGTCTTAGGGCACAGCACAGGGACCTATATTCAATATCCTGGATAGATTACCATGGAAAAGACTATATGTATATAAGAATATAGATAGATAGGGCTTCCCTGGTGGCTCAGTTGGTAAAGAATCTGCCTGCAGTGTGGGAGACCTACGTTCAGCCCTGGGGTCTAGAAGATCCCCTGGAGAAGGAAACAACAACCCGCTCTAGTGCTCTTGCCTGAGAAATCCCATGGGCAGAGAAGCCTGATGGGCTACATTTCATGGGGCTGGAAAGAGTTGGATACAACTTAGCCATGAAGGAACAACAACGCAGCATTGTAAATTTTTTTTGTAATTAAACTAAGGGGCTTTTCTGGTGGCTCAGTGATGAAGAGCTGGTCTGCCAATGCAGGAGGTGTGGGTTTGATCCCTGGTCCCACAGGACCCCACATACCACGGAGCAATTCAGCCTGTGTGCCAAAATTATAGAACCTGTGCTCGAGAACCTGAGAAGCACAGTGATGGAGCCTGCGCACTGCCGCTGTTGAAGCCGGCATGCCCCGGTACCTGCGCTCTGCTTTGGGAGAGGCTCCTGCAGTAAGAGTAGCCCCAGCGCTCTGCACCTAGAGAAAAGGCTGCACAGCAACAAAGACCCAGCATATTCATTATTAATAAATACACATTATTAGTGAATAAATAAATTAACAATAAAATTATTTTAAAAAGAAAAGTTCTAAAAGAAAGTTAAATTAAGATAAAAAAAACAGCAATGTTGGAGTATAGAGAGTTCCTTGTGGAAGACTTATACAAGGTGAATATAGATAGCTAGGCTAGGCGCTGTAGGCTATGGGGCATCATTTATCATTTAAAATTTATTCTAAGTGCTGTTGGAAGCCGTTGGCTTGCTTTCAAAGAGAAGTAACAAGATCTGATTGTTTTCTTTAAAGATCACTGGCTTCTGGGGAGAGACTGGATTAGAGTAAGGGAACACAGGAGTGGGGTAATCAGCACAGGATATGAGCGGTGCATACGGTAATGATGACTTGGATTCTTAGTGCTAAAAGCAGAATGAAAGTATGAAAGTAATAGATTTTAGATACTCTTGGAGGTAAAATCAAGGGTATCTATGTATTGAATGTGGAAGACGAAATAAATCCAATCGTTAAAGATAATTTCTTAGTTTTTAACTTGGGCAACTGGTAAGATTTCATCCCAGTTCCTGTCTTAGAGAAGACTAAAGAAGGAAAACTTTTTAGGAGATAATAAATAGCAGCATTTGAGCAGTATTATGTTGATGACGCTTGTCCAGCAATAAAGGAGGAATATCAATTTACTGGATGTCTGGCGTTCAGAGGAGTGATATCATTTTGATATATGAATTTGGAGTTTACCAGCATAGAGATACTATTAAACACTTACTACATTACAGTGTATTACTCACATTAAAGATTTTTACATAGTGAGTGGAGTTATAGAAATACTGCACACCAGCATCAAAACTTGTGACATACTAACAAGTAGAAGTGAAGTGAAATAAGAGATGAAAGCATGAGACTGAAAATTGCGTTCAACGAGAACAGAAATGCATGGATGTCCACAAAGGAAAGTGTTTCTGGCAGGAGAGAGTAGCTGCCTGGATTCTACGCATAAGGCCTGAGTCAGGCGGGCACACAGCAAAGTCTTTTGGTTTTGGTAACCCTGGTGAAATTCAGTATTCATGGAATTGTTCTAAAAGAGTCGACTGGCTAAGATGACTACGCATGCACACACATGCTATGGAGTGAAGCTACATTGAAGTGATTTAGTATTTGAATGATAGCTGAGTTGCAATGGCCTTTCTAGAGAGCATTTTTGAGAAATTTTGATATGAAAGGGACTACTAATGTGGGGAAGTAGCTCTAGAAGGCATGTAAGGTCCAGGGAGGGTTTCATGGATGATTCAAGAGTATGTTGGAATGCCGATGGTATTATGTGATTGAAAGAAAGAAACTTAAGGTGCAAAGAGAGAAAGGGAATAACAGAATATTCTGGCTATAAATCTCTTACCTCTAAGCTTAAAACCCATTCTTCTTTGTTCTGCTCTGTGATGCTTGACCAGTGATGCTGAGACATATTTCTCATTTACCTGAAGGTTTTCTGATAGATTTTACCAATATATCTTCCCTATAGCTCAGTGGGTAAAAAAATCTGCCGGCAATGCAGGAGACCTGGGTTCAATTCCCGCGTTGGGAAGATCCCCTGGAGGAGGCAATGGCCACCCACTCCAGTATTCTTGCCTGGAGAATTCCAAGGACAGAGAAGCCTAGCAGGCTACAGTCCATGGGGTTGCAAGAGTCGGACACAACTTAGCGGCTAAACCAAACCAAACCAAACCAGAGGGAGCCTGGAGGTAGGACAAATGGCGGAAGGGACTTGTGGCTTCTGTCGGTGTCCTCCCAGCAGCACCTGGTTCCAGATTCTACCTTCTGGTTCTACCCTCACCACGCCAGAGCCAGGGCCTTCACATGGAGCTCAGGTCTGGGAGCACCCTTTCCTCGGAGAGCCAGTTTCCTGCCCCACAGGACTTTCTTTCTAGATTCTGATAACCCCAACCCACTTCCCTTTGTTCTTTAGCTCAGAGAACTTGTCATTTTAAATTAGTGATTCAATATACAGAGAGAAAACATATGATTTATATTAAAATCACATTGTTTGGAAAGTATTGGTTTCTACATCTCCAATGTGTCGGAGTATAACCTCTGCATACTTAGATCATCAAACTCTTCAACTTTTTTGCTCTTGTCAGGAGCAGATTTGTTACTTTGAAACGCATCTAGAATCCTGGAACCAACCTTTTCTCTGCTTCCCAATCCAAGTGCTTTTGTGTTTCAATGTGACATTTTCCTATCCAAATAGATGTGTTGTCTATAAAGGAAAAATTACCTGTCTGACATGTCTGGTTAAGTTAATAAATATTTCAGTACCACATACTTTCTGTATCTTTATTTTATTTTTATTTTTTCCCTCTTCATCTTTAAAATCCATCCTCTGTGTTAATTTCTGAGTGAAAAAGGGAATCATTATGCTGGACTTTCATCTTATTAGTAGGTAGGTACTTTGTGTCTCTCAGGAAATATATTTGTAATCTTCTAAAAGGCACAACACTACAATTTTTGAAGCGAAACTATCCATAGAAACATCTCCTTAACAGAATTTGCAAATGTGTCATAAATATTTATACTTATTAGTAAGCATTCTGAGTGTATATGTTTAAAAAACTATAAACACACACACAGCCATACATAACAGATCACTGTTCAGCTAGCCTCTACTATTTAAATACAAAATCTAGCTATTTCAACAAATTGCCCAGAAAAAAAGTGGCTGTAAATCATTCATTTTTATTTATTTTTTTATTGTTATCCTAAGACTTAACAGAAATGGCAAGATTTCATGCCCTACACTCTCTCCTTGCTTTCATTTGTCCCTATGTTAATTAATGGGTAAAGTTACTGAGTCTAAAGGGATTGTAGCTAATCAGAGAGTTTCATTTATTGGTTTAGGTAAAAGCTTTCAGAATGTTAATACATCACCTGAGGTGAGCCTGGGAGCATACTTTTGGCAAGAAACCCTTCCAAAGAGAATAGTCTTGAAAAGAACACTTGGCTCAAGCTTGGAATTTACCTCTCCAGGCAGCTCACAGCCTCTCTCGTCTCTCCCTATTAAATTATTCATTCATTTTATGGACTTAAAACTAGTAAAATGAATATTTTAAGTAGGTGCAATTTTTAAAAGTTTTATTTACCTTTGAACACTCAGATAGACACATAATTTTCCTCTCCTTTAATTCTTCCCCTCAGTCCCCCAAGCCAACTATCAGTTTTTTGATACATTTTATTCTCACGTTTGATACTTTCATTTGGCCAAGTATTATATGCCGGACAGAAGTTTCCAGTGCCCTTATCACTGAAAGACCTTTACTTTGGCAGATGTCTCCTTAACCTGAATGTTTGCTCATCGTCTCTCCAAATGTTCTAACAACGCTGAGCAAACTATACTGCTTTTTCTCCGCAGTGATATTAATATTTCTTTCGTTTGGCCGTTTCATTAAAGCTTATCGTAGTGCACACTCAGTGAGGCATCAAAGATTCGGATTATAAAAATCAGTATGTGGCAAACTTTATTTCAAGTTGTTTCATCGTCTCTTCTTCCCTCAAAAAGGGCTCGGTGTTTAATACAAACCCAGAAATGCTCCACCCACCTGGTTTATTTCAAAAACTACAGATTGTTGAGTTTTCAGATGTTATATAAGTTATGCCATGGGCAGAAAAGTACTGGGAAAAAGCACCACGGTGCCTGGTAGCTGGAGCTTGCAGGCTGCTGACATGGCCTTGCTTTTACAGCTCTTTTTGTCAAAGCATGGGTTTTGCACTTGATACCATGCCCCAGCTGTTGGCAGTTCCCAGATCTAGCTTGCTTCTCCCTGCATTTACTGTTCAGACTCGCTGGCAAAACCCCGCGGTTCTACAGCCCTTGCAGGCAGCTGAAAACCTGCAGGACCCACCCACTGATTCCTGTGGTTTCTGAGCTTCTGAAACAGATCTGACTAGGAGAGCTCCCTAAGTGGAAAGTTCTAAGAAAGTCTCTGCTCTACACCTGTTGACTATTTTGCAATCCAAGTACATCACCACACTTTCATCCTAAAGACACACAGGCACACTGTTGCTTGTGGCTTTCTGAAAGTCAATGTTTTCATTTCAAGCATGCAGTTTAAGTTTTGGAGTAAAGACAGAGTGCCTGTCTTTATTTGGTAGCTGCACGGAGACAAGCTGTGTCTCCTTCAGAGAGTGTGCCCCAGAGAGTAAAATTTAAATAAAGTAACAAGTAGGGCATTTTGAAATTGATGGAAGTATTTCTGGAATTGTTCCCTGGGGAGATGGAAAGGGGTCTAAAAGAGAAATTATAGGCATTTTGAGGATATATTGGGAAGAATTCACAGTAATTTATTGTGCTTTCTAAAGGCTGTCTTGATGCAGGAGAAATGACACTTGCTTAAGAGCTCTGTCCCTTCACTGATAGACTATCATAACACACACGCTATTTGGCTGAAGAAATCCAAGTTACAAGATAAGAATATTTATTGGCATTTAATGCCTGTGAAGTCCACTGAAGAGACTGTAGACAAATGCTGTCATGAATACAGTTATGTCATCCACTGCCCTGGCTGTAGGTGACCAGGCCTTTTAGTGGGCATCTGACCCGAGATCTTCCAATACAGGTGCTTACCACTTTGTCTGCTAAATATAAGACCAAGTAGACTGTGTTTTAGATATGTGAAAATTAAGATTCCATATCTGCTTTGGACAACCTTTGGAGAAACATGGCTGCTTTGGTACTCTCTGAAATGCTGACAGTTGTCCAATAGTCCTGTTTCCTTGTTTTGCCATCCTGAAGTTCAATTTCAAGTCCTAGATCGGCTGATTTGTTGATTTTGCTGAAAGCCTTGGCTCCACTAACCATCTCGATTGGCTGGGGCTTGTTGTTAACCAAAGCTCTGACTGCATTTTTTGTTCTCATTTATCTAGATCTGCGCTGTACTAAACAGTAGCCACTATCCACGTGTGACTCTTTAAATTTAAATTAATTTAGTTAAATAATATTAAAATTTAACTTTTGTAACATAGAAAGAGTCAAAATCATCAAAACAGAGAGACGAAGAATAAAATGGTGATTGTCAAAGGCTTTGGGGAGGGAGACATTAACACTTGATTTTTAATAGACATCAAGTTGTTTAGGTAAGATAACAATGTTCTAGAGTTCTACTATGCACCTTGGTGCTTATGGTTAGCCATATTGTACAATTAAAATTTTGTAAAAAGGGTAGAGCTCATGTTCTTACCTAAAGAAGAAGAAATTCAATTCCTCGGTCACTCTAGCCAACTTTCAAGTGCTCAGTACCCACAGGTGACTATGACTATCACATACATAGAGCATTCCCATCATTACAAAACTTCTCTCAGATAGTGTTACTGACCTGGGTCCCAGGACTCAATAAACAATAGAAATTGATAGGAAGCCAGAAGAAGAATTCAGGCAAGGCTTTGCTGGTATTTGTGCTACAACACAAGGAAGCAAAAACAAGCAATAGGTCCTGAGGAGGGGCGCGCTGCTTCCTTAGATGGAGTGAAAGTAGAGGCAGATATGTAGGTTGGACTTAGGGGGTCTGCCCATGTCCTTAGTGGTGCTGTGTGCAGGGCTCATGCACAGAACCTTGCTTTTGCCCCCCACACCTCAGAAGTGGCGATTTAGTTTTGGCGTTTTTGTATCTTGTTCATAATTTGCCCCAACTACACATATATGCAGTTACTTGTAGTCCCTTGAGGTTATTTCCTTATTTATTGTTTTCTTTTGCTCCAGGAGACATCTGTCCAAGTGCAGGCACTGTAGCGAAGTGTTCCAAGTCCCAGGTTCCAGCTTGTCTCAACAACATTTGCTAAACTCTATTCATTTGTCTAGAACATTTTTACATTCTTAGACAAAGCACATTCTTTGAATAAGTTACACAGGTGGTAAATAACACACAACATAATTCAAGCAAGTTTTTCAATAGAATTATATTCATTTATGAAATGGTAAGGCTGCAGAGTTGGTGTTAGTCAATTGCATAATAGCCAGTCAAAAACCTGTCTTTCTGTTTATCTTTCTCTTCTGACTCATGTCAGCCATGGTCTAACGGCTGCCTCCCCAAAACGGTTACCAGCAGTTTGCCCATGATTCCCAGGACTAAATAGTTCTACAAAACTAATAGAATTTTCAGAACATCAAGGAAGTGTTTTGCTTTTTCCTAGATATAAACACAAACTGTTACTGATACCAAGCTTGCTCTGCACACAGCAGGCCAGTAAATCCCAGAGACCAGATATTGAGGCCAGGAATACAACTTTTTTGGAAGGTCAGCTGATCAAGAAGAAGACAACTAATGTCTCAAAATAACCATCTTATCAGGGTCTAGAGGCCAGGTTCTTTTATAGAACAGAGAGTGGAGGGGTATGAGGAGGTAAAGTGAAAAAGGCCATTAATCTTATAAATATCTTCTGGAATGGCTAGCCTCAGGAGAGGAATGTGTTAATTTCTTCCTTCCTGTAGCCATGCAGGGGTGGACAGGGTCCTGAACAAGGAAATTTTAATTTAACATTTAGGCAGAGGAGCGGGGTTCCCTGAGGCAGGCTATTAAGTATGGACAGTATCCTTTTAGTGAAAAAAGCAAACGGAAGCAAAGGTTAGAGTAAGAGAAACAGACCCACCATGGAGTCAGATCTCCCCTGTAACAAAAGCTTTCCTGAAATTCTTCAGCCCAGATTCCGTTTGTCAACCTCCAAACAAAAATGTGAGCAAAGGATAGGCTTTATTCCACAGTTTAGTCTAGGTATCACAGCAAGGAATGTGAGACGGCATGACTGATAATCAGAATAGTTAAAAAGAGGGAGTGGTTGATGGGATGGTGTTCCAAAATGTCTATGAATGCTCTATATTAGGGATTCTCAACAGAAGGCGATTTTGCCCTGCAGGGAACACATGGCAATGTTTGGAGACATCATCAATTGTCAGGACTGGAGATGCTCTACTGGAAACTAGTAGGTCGAAGTCATGGATTGAGCTAAACATCCTGCAATGCACACGGCAGTCAACAAGGCTCCTTGTGGCGTGTCGGCAGTGCTGAGGTTAATCGATCCTTTTCTATTTTATTTTATTACATGCATGCTCAGTCACTTCAGTCGTGTCTGAATTTTTGGTCCCTAAGGACTATAGCCTGCTTGGCTCCTCTGTCCATGAGATTCTCCAGGCAAGAATACTAGCATGGGTTGCCATTTCCTCCTCCAGGGGAACTTCCTGTCCCAGGGATTGAACCTGTGTCTCCTGTGGCTCCTGCATTGCAGGCAGATTCTTTACTGCTTGAGCCACCAGGGAAGCCCATTCTATTATATGAAATGCAATTTAAATTTTAAAAGCAGCTTTAATGGTTAACGTTATGAAAAATACAGAGTTAGACTTGGTTTCAGCCATGATCTGATCTAGAGTCTTGCCAAGTCTTACATATTTCATCTGCACTTTCCTGCAGTTGTGTTCACTCTTCTATTATCTAGGTTCTCAAATTGTCTTCCTTATTATAGCACCAACAGTGGTGATACTCTGATATTGTTGCACCCATGCAATAAGCCATCTAGTAAAAAGAAACTTATTTTTCCAGTAGTTTTCACAAAAGAAAGAGGAATCTTCTTCCTCAAAACCTACCAGTATTAGCTTCTTTCTGCCAGAATTTTACGACTCGTCCATTACTGAACCAGTCTATGACTAAGAATTTTGTCCCTTTCACCTGACCGTCACATAGTTGTGAATAGGAAGTGGGTCATTTTAAAAAGCAAAACATGGACACACTGGCTAGGAGTGGGAGAAACTTATTCCCCATACACAGCTAACAAATATTGATTGCTGTGTTGGTGGATTGCATCACTGGTATGTGACTACAGCAGCACTTAGAAGCATAACTGCAGAAATGGGAAATCAAATAAATTCATGAAAAACTTGCAGTATATGCTTGATCATACAGCTGCTTTCTCACTGATTCCTTATAATCTGATCCTTTTGAATCATCTCCTTCAGCACTTTACATAATATTTCAAATCAGCAAGAAGAGGTAATATTTATAAGACATTTTTACTTTCAATTTCATTGGTATGGCTATCTTTCATTAGTTGTATACCAAGGAGAAGTCACTGAATCTGTGTAACACACTTTCCCTTTTTAAAGAATGAAGATAATAATGGTGCCAACTTTCTGGAATTGCCCTGAGAACTACATTTTTGAAGTGAATAATGACTTTAAGGAGTAACTGTATTTTTATAAATGCTTAGGCAATGGCACCTCACTCCAGTACTCTTGCCTGGAAAATCCCATGGATGGAGGAGCCTGGTAGGCTACAGTCCATGGGGTCGCTAAGAGTCGGACACGACTGAGTGACTTCACCTTCACTTTTCCCTTTCATGCACTGGAGAAGGAAATGGCAACCCACTCCAGTATTCTTGCCTGGAGAATCCTAGGGACGGCGGAGCCTGGTGAGCTGCCGTCCATGGGGTCGCACAGAGTCGGACACGACTGAAGCGACTTAGCAGCAGTTCATATTAGCTATGATTGTTTGTACTCAGTCATATTCAGCTGTCTCCCCTTCATGGATCACAGCCTTGCTGTTGTGAAGGGGTTTGTGAAACTCAATAAAGCTATGAGCTATGCCATGCAGTACCACCCAAGATGGACAAGTCATAGTGGAGAGTTCTGACAAAACGTGGTCCCCTGGAGGGGGAAATGGCAACCCATTCCAGTATTCTTGCCACAAGAATCCAATGAACTGTAAGAAGAGGCAAAAATATATGACAGTGGATGAGCCCTCCAGGTTGGAAGGTGTCCAAAAGGCTACTGGAGAAGTTGTTTTTCAGTCTCTAAGTCATGTCCAACTCTTTACAACCCCATGGACTGCAGCACACCAGGCTTCCTTGTCCTTCAGCGTCTCCCAGAGTTTGCTCAAACTCATCTCCATTGAGTTGGTGATACCATCCAACCATTTTATGCTCTGTTTCCCTCTTCTCCTCCTGCCTTCAATCTTTCCCAGCATCAGAGTCTTTCTCAATGAGTCCCCTCTTCACATCGGATGGCCAAAGTATTAGAGCCTCAGCTTCAGCATCAGTCCCTAGGGAAGAGCAGAGGGCAAATACTAATAGTTCCAGAAAGAATGAGGCTTGGTCAAAAGCAGAAATGATGCTCAGTTGTGGATGTGTCTGGTGGTCAAAATAAAGTCCAATGCTCTAAAGAATAATATTACATAGGAACCTGGAATGATAGAAATCAGTGAACTAAAATGTATGGGAATGGATGAATTTAATTCAGATGACCATTATAACTACTACCGTCACAAGAATCCCTTAGAAGAAATGGAGTAGCCCCATAGTCAACAAGAGTCTGAAATGCAGTCTCAAAAATGACAGAATGATCTTGGTTCATTTTCAAGGCAAACCACTCAACAGCACAGTAATCCAAGTCTATGCCCTAACCACTAATGTGGAAAAAGTTGACACTGACTGGTTTTATGAAGACCCACAAGACCTTCTAGAACTAACTCAGGGGGTGGGGGGAGATGACCCTTTCATCATAGGGGATTGGAACACAAAAGTAGGAAGTCAAGAGGCACCTGGCATAACAGGCATTTGAGTATAAAATGAAGCAGGGAAAGTCTAATAGTATTTTGTCAAGAGAACACACTGGTCATAGCAAATATCATTTTCTGACAACACTACAGATGGACATCACCAAATGGTCAATACCAAAATCAGATTGATTATATTCTTTGTAGCCAAAGATGAAGAAACTCTATACAGTCAGCACAAACAGGACTAGGAGCTGAATATGGCTCAGATCATCAGCTCTTTATTTCAAAATTCAGGCTTAAATTGAAGAAAGTAGGGAAAACCAGTAGTCCATTCAGGTATGACCTGAATCAAATCCCTTACGATTATACAGTGGAAGTGACAAGTAGATTCAAGGGATTAGATCTAGCGGACAAAGTGTCTGAAGAACTATGCACAGAGGTACATGAGGCAGTGACCAAAACCAAACAAGAAAAATAAATGCAAGAAGGCAAAGTGGTTGTCTAATGAGGCTTTACAAAGAGCTGAAGAAAGAAAAGAAGTGAAAATCAAGGGAGAAAGAGAAAGATATACCCAACTGAAAGCAGAGTTCCAGAAAATAGCAAGGAGAGGTAAGAAGGCCTTCTTAAATGAATACTGCAAAGAAGTAGAGGAAAACAAAAGAATGTGAAACACTTAGAGATCTTTTCAAGAAAGTTGGATATATCAGGGAAACATTGCATGAAAGGATGGGCATGATAGGTAGAAGCAGTAAGGACCTAACAGAAGCAGAAGAGATTAAGAGGTGGCAAGAATATACCGAAGAACTATACAAAAATTACTTTAATAACTACTATGGTGTGGGCACTCACCTAGAGCCATACATCCTGAAGTTTGAAGTCAAGTTGGCCTTAGGAAGCATAATTACAACCAAAATTAGTGGAGATGATGTAATTCCACCTGAGTTCTTTAAAATCCTAAAAGATGATGCTGTTAAAGTGTTGCACTCAATATGCCAGCAAATTTGGAAAATTAAGCAATGACCACAGGACTGGAAAAGGTATGTTTTTATTCTAATCTCAAAGAAGGGCAATGCCAAAAAATGTTAAAACTAAGATACAATTGCATTCATTTCTTATGCTAGTAAGGTTATGCTCAAAATCCTTTATGTTAAGCTTCCGCAGTATGTGAACTAAGAACTTCCAGAAGTACAAGCTGAGTTTAGAAAAGACGAAGGAAACAGAGATCAGATTGCCAACAGTCACTGGATCATAGAAAAATAAAGGAATTCCAGAAAAATATTACTTCTATTTCATGGACTAGGAGAAAGACTTTGACTGTGTGGATCACAACAAACTGGAAAATTCTTAAAGATATGGGAATACCAGACCACCCTACCTGTCTCCTGAGAGACCAGTATGCAGGTCAAGAAGCAACAGTTAGAATCAAGTGTGGAACAAATGACTGGCTTAAAATTGGGAAAGAGCTACAAAGAGGCTGTATGTTGTCACCTTGTTTGTTTAACTTATATTCAGAGCACTTCATGCAAAATGCCAGGCTGGATGAATCACAAGCTGGAATCAAGATTGCTGAGAGAAATATCAACAACCTCATACATGTAGATGTTACCACTCTAATGACAGAAAATGAAGAGGAACTAAAGAGCTTCTTGATAAAGGTGAAAGAGGAGAGTGAAAGAGCTGACTTACAACTCAACTTTTTAAAAACTAAGATCATGGCATGAGGTTCCATCACTTTCTGGCAAATAGAAGGAGGAAAAGTGGAAACTGACAGATTTCATTTTCTTGGGCTCCAAAATCACTGAGGAGGGTGACTGCAGCCATGAAATTAAAAGATGCTTGTTCCTTGGAAGGAAAGCTATGACAAAACTAGGCAGCATATTAAAAAGCAAAGAAGTCACTTTACTGCCAAAAGTCCGTATAGTTAAAACTATGTTTTTTCCAGGAGTCATGTACGGATGTGAGAGTTGGACCATAAAAAGGCAGAGCCCCAAAGAATTGATGCTTTTGAACTGTGGTGCTGGAGAAGACTCTTGACAGTCCCTTGGACTGCAAGATCAAACCAGTCAATCTTAAAGGAAATTAACCCTGAATATTCATTCTGCAATACTTTGGCCACCTCATGTGAAGAGTTGACTCACTGGAAAATACCCTAATGCTGGGAAGGATTGGGGGTAGGAGGAGAAGGGGACGACAGAGGATGAGATGGTTAGATGGTATAACCGACTCGATGGACATGGGTTTGGGTAGACTCCGGGAGTTGGCGATGGACAGGGAGGCCTGGTGTGCTGCAATTCATGAGGTCTCAAAGAGTCAGACATGACTGAGCGACTGAACTGAACTGATTCATTGGGAAGATTGATCCTGAAACTGAAGCTTCAATACTTTGGCCATCTGATGCAAGGGGCTGACTAATTGGAAAAGACCTTTGCGTTGGGAAAGATTGAAGGCAAAAGGAGAAAAGGTCAGCAGAGGATAAGATGGTTAGATAGCATCACTGACTCAATGTACATGAGTTTTATCAACTCCCAGAGACAGTGAAGGACAGGGAAGCCTGGTGTGCCACCATCCATAGGGTCGCAAAGAATTGGACAGGACTTAGTGACTGAACAACAAGTCTTATATCTAAAGTCATAAATATCATTCCCATTTCATTGTTTTTAATCTAAGAATTACTGGGCAATGTTTCCGTGATGCTTCTTTCTAAATCACAGCTGTTGAGCTCCATAATGCTTTGTTTTACCCTCTTTCTTGGTCTTATTCTATGGTCTCAATATTTCCTTTCTCGTTTCCGTTATTGAATAAAAGCGCTTTTTCGGAAACTTTGATTCATTTTTTAGATAGATATGATTACTTAGAACATTTTCCATTATTTTCAAAATCATAATCTTCAATTTGAAAAAGAAAGAACATTAACCTTTCTTCCAGTCACACTTAAAGATAGAAATGCATGACAGATAAATGCTGTTGTTATTTTTACTCTTCCTTCTTTTACACATGAATAAGCAGAAAAAGAACATTGAATGTGACTGAAAAGTTAGAGACAATTTTCAATGTAACATCTTGAGGACAAAAAAAAAAAAGTTTACCTCTGTATTAGGGTGATGTATGGTTAGAGGTAGTCTCCATACCCCTTAAGGACTTCTCTGGTGGCTCAGAGGTTAAAGCGTCTGCCTCCAATGCGGGAGACCTGGGTTCGATCCCTGGGTCAGGAAGATCCCCTGGAGAAGGAAATGGCAAACCACTCCAGTATTCTTGCCTGGAGAATCCCATGGACGGAGGAGCCTGGTAGGCTACAGTCCACGGGGCGCAAAGAGTCGGACACGACTGAGCAACTTCCCTTTCCCTTTCCCCTTCCATACCCCTTAAAAGAGAGAGAAAGAAACTAACACTTCTTGGATTCCTAACTAATGTATCTCAGGGAGGTTCTAGGTAATTAAATAATAAGAGATGTTTCTTTATTTGGAAATAATAAAATTAGACCTCTGGAAAGTTTAGTAACTTGCTGAAATTTGAGAAAATGGAGTTTGAAGGAGGACCTGATTGACTTCAGCTTCGTTTTTTTTCTACAGCATCCCAGCTGACTCAGAAGCATATTCACAGGCACTAAAATTTTACTCACAAAAAAACATCTTGGATTTCATTTCTATGTTCATTTTACCTCTTTAAATGGAATGCAGGATGCTGCTTCTTTAGATAGTAGGTATATAACTTCCTTGGAGTGAGAGAGTCTTTCAGTCATGTCCGACTCTATGCCACCCCACGGGCTGTAGTCAGCCAGACTCCTCTGTCCGTGGGATTTCCCAAGCAAGAATACTGGAGTGGTTGCCTTTTTCTTCTCTAGAGGATCTTCCCAACCCCAGGGTTGAACCCAGGTATTCTGTATTGCAAGCAGATGTTTTACCATCTGAGCTACCGGGGAGGTCCATAACTTCCTTTGGAAGAACTATTTGTCTGTTAGTAAGTCACAGATTATGTCGAATCTCTTCTCCTTTTGTTTGCTTTCTGTGTATGTTTTCTTAATGGCCAACTCTCTTGATACAGGTTCTGAATCATCTGTGTCTCTCAAAAATATCTTATCATGGCTTATTAAAATATATCTTGCTTCCATCTGGAACTCCTTTAGACTCTAATTCATTAATTTGACAAATATATACATAATGTTATGAGTGCTGTGCAGGTAACCAAAGCACTCCTCAGGCTTTTATTTAAGCAGGGGCTAACTGAGAGCTCCGGAGAAGGCAATGGCAACCCACTCCAGTACTCTTGCCTGGAAAATCCCATGGACGGAAGAGCCTAGTAGGCTGCAGTCCATGGGGTCGAAAAGAGTCAGACAGGACTGAGCGACTTCACTTTCAATTTTCACTTTCACGCATTGGAGAAGGAAATGGCAACCCACTCCAGTGTTCTTGCCTAGAGAATCCCAGGGATGGCGGAGCCTGGTGGGCTGCCGTCTATGGGGTTGCACAGAGTCGGACACGACTGAAGTGACTTAGCAGCAGCAACTGAGAGCTCATGGTTAGATATTTTGCTTTCATTTGATTGATTAAATTTTCATTTTCATGATTTCAAGATTTTTTTCTTCCTTGATTTCAAATATAAATCATAGTACCTACTTTATGCTCCTGATGCTTTATAGTATTTTATATATAATATTGGATTGTTTCAGAAAAACTGAGCCTGCTATTCCATCACAGTCAAGTTTATTACCATCAGATCTCTACTTGTAACAAACAAGTTTATAACATTATAGTATGTAAATGTAGTATTTTACATGGCTTTCAAAAATACATAGTAGAGGACCTTTGTGTGATTTCAAAACACTTTCATTTGCCTGGGGAAAGATCATTACTAACTTTATCAGACTATGACTTTTAAAATGAAAATAAAATAAAATATAGAATGTCAAAGACAAGGATGATGCTAAAAGGGAAAAAAGAGTGGGGAAATCATTAAGTAGATGAAGTTTACATTTATTTTTAGTAGTAGACAAAAATAGATGTCGAGTTGGTCAGTAGGAAAAACATTTTGCAGTCTCTATTGATTGCATAACTAACCCCTCTAAAGCTTAGAGCCTTGGAACATTAATCTTTTATATACATATATATTTCCAGTTTTGTGGGTCAAGAAACCTGTCAGGAATCAGAAGGCAGATTTTTATACTCCACATGGCAGCACCAGGGTAACTTGGTTGTATTTCTCTGGTGGATGGACTGGCTGAGAGGGTCCAAGTTGGCTTCACTCACACATTTGATACTTTGGCAGCGAGAGGCTGAAACCTGGACCCAGCTGGGGCTGTCAACAGCAGGTCTCTCAAATGGCTTTTTCTAGTACTGTGGTCTCAGGAGAAGTAACTTCTCACTTGGAAGCTCAAGATTGGAAAAGAGTATGTTTCAAAAGACTTGGACAGAAGTTGTAAGACTTCTTTTCACTTAGCTTCGTATGTTCCAGAACACGATTTCTGCAGTGTTTTATTAGTCAAACAAGTCACAGCTTCAACCTCAGATTCAGGAGGAGAGGAATTAGATACACCCCACACTGGGAAGCGTATCATAGTGTTTTCAACTGTTTTTAATCTATTACCTTCATCTTTTGCTGTATGTGTATGGATGCTCAGTCACTCTGTCCTGTCCATCTCTTTGTGACCCCCATGGACTTCAGCCCTCTAAGCTCCTCTGTCTATGAAGTTTCCTAGGCAAGAATACGGGAGCAGACTGCCAGATCCAGGAGCACTTCCAGACCCAGGGATCAAACCTGCGATCTCTTGGGTCTCCTGCATTGGGAGACGGGTTATTTACCACTGCCCCGCTTGGGAAGTCCCTTTTGCTGTATGCCATTACCCTAAATTAGATGATGGGTTAATTGTCAGTCACAGTTTCTGTCCTTGAATGTATAGTAATTGTTGAGACAGAAACAACACATAATAAAGTGAAGGACAAAAAGTTAAATCTATAAAAATCGCCTAAGTGCTATACTTAACATCAATAAAAATTGCTTGCGTTGCAGCCACAATTCGACCTCTAATATTCACACAGATTAAGTCAGCTAGAACTATTCTGTCCTGAAAGATGGGTATACTGGAGTTTACACCTCAGATTTTGCTTATAGCTTGTATTTTCCCTTACTTTGATTTTCTCAGCTCTGCTGGCAATCTAATTTGCATATCCTATGTTTCTGTGCCAAGTTACAACTCAGTGGGCGGAAGAGCCATTTTTTTAAAACTATGACTCCTTTCTAGGGAAAAGAAGCAAAGGGGTATATAAAGAGGAGTTCTTACCAGTTGATAAACTTTGACCTCAAGGCAAATTTCCCCAGGATGCCTAAATTGAATTCATTTTATTCCTGTTTCTTTAATGAAGTTACTGAAGGGAGGACATCTCAGGTTTTTCCTCCAGATGCCATGGTTCCTGTTCATAAATTTTTCACATTTCTACTATTGGCTAAAATGACACCTACTGCAAAAATTAAACTCAACTGACAGGAACTAAGATGATATGAGTCCTCATCACTCTTTTCTAGTAAAACATTTGTTGGGCCTTTCCAAAAGGTTAAAAAGTATCTGAAAATGAAATAAGATGGCCCAACTTATTTTTACAATGACTGTGGAATGGTTACAATTATATTTAAATTCACATAAACGTGAATATATTAATCTAGCAGACAAGAATTTTACAACTGGAGAAAATTGAAAATAAAGTTGGAATGCACTTAATTATTTGAGTTACTGTCAATATCTATCATTACAAAGTATCAACAGCAGTACAATTTTGTCCTACGTCTCTAAACACTCAACCAAAGAGTGAGACTATGCATATTCCTACAACCCCCAGTGGAGATATTGAGATTACACATGCTTTTACTAATTTAAAGAGGGACTTTCACACTGGGATGCATTAAAAAGAGAACATTTAAATAAAAAGCAATTTGCTTTGCCTTTAATTGAATTCCCCTTGCTATTATTGCTAATTATTGATAATACTTGTGATTGACTAAGAAGCTTTTGCTTTTAGAGACAAAGTTATTTTTCTGCTGGATCTTAGAAGACAGCGGCGGTCTCTTCAGCATCACATACTGTTACCATGGAAATAATTGCTATTTGAGAAATGTATCAGCAACATGCAAAAAATTGCTCTGTACAGAGAATTCCCTTCCCTTCACTGCTGTGGGCATTTTACAGTCTTGCATAGTAAGTACATGATAATGACTTCTCACATTTATATAATGTGCCTTTGTCTTACAAAGTACTACACAATAGAGCGTGGTATATGCAACCGTAAAGAAAAGAGTAGAAAAGCACATTGAAGGCAATGAAACGGAATTATTCTATATCTTAGGAGAAATTTACAATTAGATTAGAATATAAATTATGCTTTTAAACTTCTTAACATTGAGAAGATATCTGTAAATAGTAGTAATCTCAATAAAGAAAATAATGATTTATTTTAAAGCACATTTCTTATTTCTAGACCTATTATCAGTTTTTGCCACTTATTATTTTTTGATGTGAGTAGAATAGATAAACTATCAGTTCGTTTATCTGGTTGAACAAACATCTTCTCTTCCCAGACCATCAGAAGAGGCTTCCCCACTTTCCACGTTCTTCAGGCTAATTTGGAATCCATTCTTGATAGTCTTGAGAGAATTGACCCTATAGAGAATTTGGCCTAGATGGTCTGATTAGAAGACTGATGCATATGGAACTTACTTCGAAAAACAGGGGATGGAGAAAAATGATTGGGACGCCTTAAAATAAGGGAGAGAGTGGAGACTGGGTAGCCGCGGGGACTTGGGCTTCTGACTTTGTGATCTCTTGATCTAGTTCCTAGAAGGTAGGGCTTTCCTGCTCTGAGGTTCACTCCATCATTTCCAGTTGAGTGCGGGGAGTGAATTTTTGTAACCTGGCAAGTGCAGAAGCTCAAACTAAAATATACCAGTAATGGGGTAGCAAGCAGCCTACAGACAAAGAAAATGCAGAATTAGATACAAAATAATGGTGGGGGCTGGTGAGAATTCCTCTGCCTGGGATCCGAATCTGAGCATCCGCAGCGTGCTGATAAGACAGCTCGTGAGAGCCTGCCGTTTCTATAACTCATTCTGCCGACCGGTTAGGGGACCCCACTTCCATGTGGCCAGGATGGAAGCACACACAGACAAGCACAATCTTCACACTGAAACTCCTCGGGAGGCCCTTATACACTCACGGTCAGGTTCTGTGCCTGATACGAATTTGCTGACATACCAGGTGTCTTTAATGAGTATATTTTTATTTTTTGGCAAAACTAAATATTCTGCTAGTAAGAATGTCAGTGTTTGGAGAAACAAGAAGATTTAAAAAAAGATTTAAACAATTGCATGGTACTTTCCAATGTACTGTCCATTCCAACCAGTAATAATTAGTGAAGAAACAGGATCATCCTGTCTTATTTGAGATGGCACTAAGGTTTTTGTTCAGTTCAGGTTCATTTTCCCAAGTAAGCATTGAGAGAGAAGATTCTTTACTGCAGGACTGTAACATTGCATAATTAATGTCATCAGTTACTATGTAACCCTTTGCAGTCAAATCCTGCATTTGTTCTAGCCCTCAAAGAGTCTGAGGCTGAGAGAGTTTTACAAATAAGTTTAAATGAATTTTTTTAATAGTTAATCTTTATTTTATATGAATTGTTCTTGATAATAGGGAAATAGTTAAAGCTGTGCAGCAAATTTTATTAGTCTAGTATAAACTGTATTTGTAACTATACAAAGACAATATCAGAAAATAAATTATAGATATATATCACTTAGATGAAAAAAACAATATAGTATTAGCTAATTAAATCCACTGCTGCTACTGCTAAGTCGCTTCAGTCGTGTCCGACTCTGTGCGACCCCATAGACGGCAGCCCACCAGGCTCCCCTGTCCCTGGGATTCTCCAGGCAAGAATACTGGAGTGGGTTGCCATTTCCTTCTCCAATGCACAAAAGTGAAAAGTGAAAGTGAAGTCACTCAGTCGTGTCTGACTCTTCGCGACCCCATGGACTGCAGCCTACCAGGCTCCTCCGTCCATGGGATTTTTCCAGGCAAGAGTACTGGACTGCGGTGCCATTGCCTTCTCCTAAATCCACTTAGCTAACTAAATAATACATTCTTATCAAATATGGATTATCATGTATAGCCGATCAGTTTAATATTAGAAAAGCTATCATTGTAATTTATTACACTAAAGGCATAAATAAGAAATATCACACGATTATCTCAATAAAAACAAAATCTTTTGATTAGATACAAAATATAATTTAGAAGCAAAGGTAAAGTTAATTAACTTATTAAGGGCTATATACACAAAGTGTTAGTTGCTCAGTCGTATCTGGCTGGCTTTTTGTGATCCCGCGGACTGTAGTCCACAGACTTCTCTGTCCATGGGATTCTCCAGGCAAGAATACTGGAGTGGGTAGCCATTTCCTTCTCCAGGGGATCTTCCAGACCCAGGGATCGAACCTGGGTCTCCTGCATTGCAAGCTAATTCTTTAGCATCTGAGCCACCAGGGAAGTCCTAAACCTACAACCAAAATAATTAACGACAGATTTAAATAGGAAATTTTAAGTTGGAAATAAGATTGCTCTGTTTGCTATCATTGTTTCTGTTAAAATGGGGCTGGAAGAATGGTGAATACCACAAGACTGGAAGATTGAAAGCTATAAGGTGGGAGGGGATGAATCTGTTGTTCTTCAGTTGATATAATTATCTACACAGAAAATTCAACAGACAAAACAAACTATTATAACTAATATTATATATCACGAGGCTTATTGAATACAACAATTGATTTACCCAGAAAACATAACGGTACTAACAGTACCAGGATAAAGGAAAGTACCATTCATGATAGCAAATACAACAAAAGTATTTTCTAGAAATTAAACAAGGCACAAAATTAATCATAGAAGAAAATGTAAATCTATTACTGATCTTAAAAGAAAATCAAGATGAATAGATATACAATGAATAACGATGGAAGCATTCCAACTGAAATTTTGGAGGTACCCTTCCCCCAAATTCTGAAGTTTTGCATTTAATAAGGACCTCCAGTGAGCTGAGACATGTTTTTAAAATAACAGAGAGAGTAGGACTTCTGACTAGATCTTAAGACCCAGTATAAAGTCATTGTAATAAAGATTAGTTTTGCATGGGCATATAACAGATGAACTGACAAATATTACAAAATATAGAGCTCAAAAATAGGGTTGCATACATACACAAATGTGTGTATGGTGACATACATAGCATAGTAAAGTAACAGTCATATTAAATTTATTATATAATAGACAACCTTTGGAAAACTCTATTTTTACATGGAGAATAAAGACAACTTAACTCCTATTTTTATCATATACAAAGGTGGACATGAAGTGGACTAAAGTAAAATGATAAAGCTAATTGAAAGTGATGAAGATTCCCTGAATAAGCCAGAGATAAAAGACTCCTGCAATAGGACTCAGAAAGGACAAGTCAAGTTTAAAAATGATGAATTTCACTACATCCAGATTTTTAAAAGTTTGCTTCGTTAAATTTACAGATGAATAATGCTGAGAAAGATTGAAGGCAGGAGAAGAAGCGGTCGACAGAGGATGAGATGGTTGGATGGCATCGCTGACTCAACAGACATGAGTTTGAGCGAGCTCCGGGAATTGGTGATGGACAGAGAAGCCTGGCTGCAGTCCATGGGGTCTCAAAGAGTGGGACACAATTGAGCGACTGAACTGAACTGAACTGATATGGTATAATAAAATATTTGCTGTGTCTAAAATAGTTGATATTTAGACTATATAGAGAACCCTGGCAAGTCAACAATATGATCTTGAGAATACCAGTTAAGCATGGAAAGAGATAGGAATATTCTGAAGGGGTGCTCAAAGACTGGTGACTTTATGAAGATGTGTTCACACTTAGTAATGATGAAAGAAATGCAAATGAAACGATCTCTTGTATCCTTCAGAGTCACAGAAATTGGAAAGAATTGTCTTGACATTTATTTTCAAAGATATAGAAAGAAAGACACTCAATAGTCATCTTTCTGACTTCAAATATTATCCATATATTCATGCTAAGTGATACAGTAATATTTACTGGAATGAAGAATGTCTATTCCTTATGAACTAGCAGTCCTCCTTGGTGTGTGCATATGCCTATTATATACACATTAATTATATTTTATAAGTTTTATAGTTTATTATGTATTTATAATTTTTCCATGTGTCTAAAATTTATGATTATTTTCAACTTTGTATTGTCTTTGATGTCTAGGACTCAGGAATAAGAGATATCTACAACTAAAATATACACTTGTAAAATATAGAATAACTTATAGTACTGAAAAGCAAAATTTTAATCTATAAACATTTGGATGGAGGCTAGAAATATAGTTTAAATGAAAACACTGTAAAAGAATGACAAATATAAGAAAGAAATGAATCATAAAATATGAGAATAAATGAAAAATGAATAACAACACTCCATGTTATGCAATGATGCATACCTATTTAAAGTAATAGCTCAAATGCATCAGGTTGGAAGAGAAAATAGGTTGAAACTGAAAAATAACATTAAAAAATAAAAGACATATCACCAACAGGTGTGAGCATGTGCTATGAGAGTATGGTTACCTGTGTGTATAAGGTTATGACTTAAAAGAAAAAAAAATAACAATCAACGAACATGTTGATGATTCTGATTTTATAAAAGATGGTTGTCATTAAAGGTTAACCTACCTAACAATTTATTGTGTTTCATGTTATTCTGAGCTTTTGCCAAAATGATCTTATTAATTATCAAAATTTTTCAGGCAAAAAAAAAAAAAGATTTTATAATTATTTCATTCTGTGTGCCTTAACTGTGTTATCTCTGCTCATAATCACTCGTGTACTTTGAATAACAAAAAAACAGATATTTAGTAGCTATGGATCCAATTTAGATTTAGTTGTTACTTTGCTTCTTATTATTTCTCGTTGTCTAGGGTTTAAGAGGGAATTTTGGAGAAAAGCATAATAGAGATTTCTGAGGTGAGAAGGTTTCTATCAGGTTAGTTTCTGGAGAGGAGAAAATGACGTTTGTGCTTTATAAGGGATATAGAAAGCAATTGGCTTTAATAGTGTAAGCTGCACATTAAGAGGAAAGACAATTATGTGTTGGGTACTATATTTATGCAAAGCAATTTCTTAGGTGGTTCTTAAACTATTTTGTATGAGCTATTGCATATTTCAAATTTGCCTTTATTCAATTTCCTTCACTTTTAGTGGCTGAATATAACATTAATGAAAAAGAGAGAAAATGAGACTGAAACTCACAAACCTATAAATAAAACCTTAATATTTGTTCTGTTTGATGCTGCACTCACTGGACGAGATGCAACACAATTCATTACCAAAACCTTAACTAGGAATTTCCACACTTTCTGGAATGGGCAAGGATCCTGTATTTATCTTTCCTTCACTTTTTTCCTTATTGTTAAAATAGGCTTCAGTCTAAACATATTTCAGAACATTTAGAATATAAAAAAACAGTAAAACTACCTGTATTCCCAGTACCCAGATAAAATTCTAGAGGTATAGAAACTTGTGTAGCTAAGAGCAATCTGACATTTTGTAATCTGCTTTTCTGACATTTTTTAAAACACCTTACATCTCAGTAGTATGCTAAAAATAATATTCCTTCACATGGCAATATCTTAAGCGATTTAACAAGGTCCTATAGATTTATTAATATTGTATGGAATACTCTGCTATTGTCAGTTACATGGTCATCAGCATTCAAGCACATGATTTGTTTTGCAAATTAGCCCTTATTTGCCACTTTATGCATGCATTTTGTCTGGAGTAGATTGTGGAATTCTGATATTTTTCTTCATTTGGAGACTCTGTTTGTGTTATAGATTTTAGAATTGATTGGGGGTTACCAGGGCAATGGATATGCTTGTCCTCTAAGCTTGCTCTATGCCTTCCCTCATTTCCTATTATTTTCCTTCTTTTAAGTTATTGATTTGGAAGGTAAATATCTATCTTTTTCTGATATAAGTGATTGCCTTCAATTATTCAGAAAAACATATTTTAGAAAAACCATAAAAATCTTCTGTTAAAGATTTTAAATGTTTAATTTCTTCCCATCTTCCCTCTTCAATTTTTAGTTTTTATTGACCTAATTTACATTTAGACTCAGACTGTTGTTATGAAATTTTATTACTGTTACATACTTTAAGTCAAATTTTTCTTTTTAATTTGCATTAATCTATAACCATAATACCAACAGTTTGAAACCATAGCTTTAATATTTCCAGTGTTTCTTTGTTGGTCATCATCATGTTCTCGTATCTCTACTATCCTATTCTTATAACCTTTGTTTTAATTAATTGTTCAAACTCTAAGTGCATCTTAAACATACAAATTTTTCCCCCCTTTTTTCCTGTCTCTTTATATCTATGACTATCTCTTTAAAAATTAATTGAACTATAATGGATTTGCAATGTTATTAGTTTCAAATGTACAGCAAAGTGATTCATTTATACATATACATATAGCCATTATTTTTAGGTTCTTTTTCATTACAGGTTATTATAGAATACTGAGTAGAGTTCCCTGTGCTGTACAATAGGTCCTTGTTTTTACCTATTTTATATATAGTGTGTGGCTGTTAATCCCAATCTCCTAATTTCTCCCTCCTCCCTTTGTGGCCATGATGATGGCGATCTTGATCAGGTTTTCACATGTAAAGTCAACTATAGAATTCTTGACCAAAATTGTATTCTTCTCCTTTCCTGAAATCGTTGTGGGCTTTTTTTTATAGTATCTTCAAACATCTTGAAACATTTAAACTTAATCATTTTTGATACGTTTGATGTATCTGTAAATTTCTCTTCTTGGCTTTGTTCATGTTTTTTACGTTATCATTGAGATTCTAAATGTTCATCTTGGTGCATATTGATTGGTCTCCTCATCACTTTCCTCTGATACCTAGAACATCCATTCAGTTTGTCTATAGATTTGGTTATTTCTTCAACTCTGAAAAGTTGTGTGTGTGTGTTTGTGTTTAAAGTTCCTTTAATTATATTTTCCATTGTTTTTGGCTTTTAAACTCTCTAGAATTCCAGTTATTAGTATTTTTGCAATCCTGGACCCATCATATCTGGCCATTTTCTTTTTCATAAGTTCATGTATCTCCTCAGAATTTTGGGTGAGTTACTTGAATTCCTTGAGTTTATTACTCAGTTCACTATTTCAGTTATGCAATGTCCTGTATGTTTCTCTTTGCAATAAAGTCTAATTCTCAACCATGATTTCAATTTTTAAATATTCTTTCCTAACTTCAGGTTAATATTTCACTGTGCTGTGAAAAATCTTTGTAAACCCAAAGTTGGTATTTTCTGGAACAACATGCAGTACATCTGTTTCAGAGAGTGAGGTTTATTCTGATTCTTCAGAGGGGTCCCTCTGCCTTGTATCTTTTCACAGGTCTGATGATTTACACTGCGTGTTTATTTCAGAGTGTTGCAAAAGCTCATGCTGGAAAGGCATCAAGACTCTGAAGGCTTTGTTCTGCTTGTAACCTGCAATCAAAATGAATTTTGACAATGTAGACAATTTTTGTTACTCATCTAATTTGAAGAATGCCCTCTTTGTACTGGCATCGTCACTTTTAAGAAACATCTCTCACACATGACTTTCTGTTGATTTTATGCAAACTCCATAACAAGAAGTCTTAACATCCTACAGGACCATTCGTGGTCCTGGTCTGTTCTCTTCCTTTCAGATTAAGTGGCTGTGGCGCTTTATTAAGGGTACTTCTGCTCACTCTCTGAGCTCTTTAATGAAACAAGTTGGCTCTCATCCTTACTTCAATGCAGTCTGTATCAAATCTGGCAGATGTGCCTTAAGGTATATGAGATGTGAATTATAGCTATCCTTCGAACTTTTCAGTGCTGAGATACATTTGTTTTTGTTATTCGTCTTTGAGAGGCGTATATGGTGGGTAAGAAAATGTGGCTTGCTGTGGTCACATGACCCCATTTATGCTTCAGTCTGCCATTGGTTTTGTAATCTGACAAATAAAGAGTAAAACTCCTTTTATTGGATAGCAAGCAAATTGGAATGAAAAAAATTAAGAAGTTGCAAAATTCCTAGCCTGCTAAAGTACCTGGAGGTACTTAGTATATACAGCTTTCTTTCTTGGGTTGTGCAGAAGTGGTATATTTCATCAGCAGTGAATTGTGCTGGTTGGCCTTATTGAGTGACTGCCAAACGTGTTAGCAAATTTAGAAATTTTCTTGTGTATTGACACGAAGATAAAGACTTTGCAAATCAAGTCGAATTGAGATCTGAGGAAAGTCCCCAGAACCGTGCATTTCAACTCTCTCCTTTCCCTTGAGATGTGTTTGGTGAACCTCGACATAGCTCTTGAAAGACAAGCCCTGATACCATCAGTGACTAATGATCAGGCCTTGCATTTGGGAGCTGATGAAAGTATCCCAGTTTCAGGCCTGCTTCTCCTAATTAACAGTGGTTAATAACTCTTTTATTGAAACTAGATTGAATTCTTATTTGGGAAACTTAATTTAAAGTATGACCTGTCAGCTCCGTGGCACTTGTATCCCATCTCATTTCCAACAAATTGAAGGAGGGTGAATCGTGTTTTAATATTCTCCAAAAGGACAGAGGGAGCAGGAGAATTATAAAGTCTAGAATAAAGTAAAGCGGTTACTTTTATTGGATTTGCAGAGAAATCATGAATAATAAAGCCAGACAATTTGGTTTTCTGAATTTGTATAGATAGGTTATTCTAAAAATGTTGCTATGATAGCTCCAAGCAGATCAGTTTTTTCAGTCCTAAAACTGCTGAATGGGTACCTTCTCTTGCACATCTGTTTTTAGCAGCACCTGTCTGGTTTGAATCATTCTCTCTGGACTCATTAAAGGGTATCTCAGTGAACAAGATCTCTGATCCTGACTTCAATTCTTATCCTTCCAGAATAATTTTCAACTCTGCTTATGAGGGGCTCATTCTGACTGGAGGAGTGTAAGGCTACGTCCATGACCCTCTCTGAGATGTTGAGTCCCCCTTTGTGAGAGCAGCATTTAGGGGAGATTTTGAGAGGGGAGGCAGGCAGTGTTGCTGGAAGTCAACAGCCTTCTGGTGACCTTGAAACTTTAAAAACTACTATAATAAATAATGCTCCCCACTTTCTCTATACAAAACTCCTGCAAAGAAGGTTGAGATATCATACCTCTTTGTATAGAACTGAAAAAAAAAAATAACATGAGGATGATGAAAAAGTCTGCCCAAGTCATTGCTTGGCTTCATGGATCAAAAAAAAGGAGAATAATCTCCAAATTATTCCTTTTTATTCTTCTCTTTTTCATCCCAATGCTCTTGTCTATTAACTAGATGCAAATAATAGATATTTTAAAATAGAAAGTTCTACCTTTTTGGGTCTTTCACAGAATTTTTAATGAACTGGTCTTATATTCTCATGAAAATCTATTCTGAAAACGTGAGTAAAATTTTTATATTAAATATGCATAGAAAATGACACTGTAATTCTCCCTTTACATATTTTCCCTTTATACAATTGTTCAGTATTTCTATTATTATGTTTCTAACTTCAAGTACACTTTCCTAGAATTCCCAATTCTTTTTATTTGGAGGTTTAAGTACCCTATGAATGTGTTTTATCATTAAAAGTCTACTACTATGGTTTTTTGATTGATAAGCTACTTTTCTTTCCTTATTCCAGCTTTAATTCTCTTTCTATAATTGTTTTGAATGTGTTCTTAATTTAATTTATTTATTTTGGTTACTTCATTTTAATATAATTTATCCATCTAGGGAGATAATTACCTAGACAATATTGTCCTTCAATCTCCTTGATCATTTTTTGTTTTTATATTGAATAAAAGTTGAATGTATTTTTTATGTTTAGTGATTTTTTAAAAAAATCAACTGTCTTTTTCAGGCCAATATGTCATATATTTCCTAATCAGTGTTTATTAAATGTCTACACTGGTCCATGGAGGTTATTTTCTAATGATGAAAACGTTTCTTGACTAATGTGTTACTTTGTCATCACTTTGCTCTCATTCAAATCAAGCATCTTAGGACGGTAAGGAAGAAGGTAAATCCTGCCTATGACACATAAATGTGTTTCTAATATTTACCTACTATATATTCTCCTGATACAGTTCTATTTGACCTACATATGCCCATTAGGGATTTGGTACAACATTTTTTCAAGTGCCTGAGATATTTGTTGCTCATTTGATGCTTATTCAGCCGTTGATAACCATCATTTGTTTCTATATTATTCTAGAATTCATTTTCATCTCCTGATTCATAATGTGTTAATATTTTTTTATTTCATTACTGCTCATAATTATGATAATGCTAATTTATATCAATTGCATTTCCCTCCTAGATGATCAACTTTCTTCAGGGAATTTTGCTCATTGAATGCTTGGAAGTGTGTGTATATTCCCTTGGTTTGGGATTTCATTAAAGATTTGGGTGTTTGTCAGGCCCATTCCACTTTGAAAGAAGACTGTTGAGAAAACAATTTGAGTTTTTTATCCTTACACCTGTTAAAAGTCGCACTTTCTCCAATTTCTGTCTTTCTCTCTCTCTCTTTCTTTTTGTAATACTGTTTTGTTCAATATCTTTTAAAAAAGTTTTGTATTAAATCATGAGCATGTAGCATAAATTCATTTCTTTCACTGAGGTCTGAGTCATAGGACTGCTGGTTTTGTAAGAAAGAATGAATGTTCTCAAAAGTTACCTGTAATATTACCTGTTTATATCATGTTTTACTTCACATTTGGTGGCAGCCCATTTATTAGAATGATAGGTTATATTTTGCCCAGGTAATAGCTTATTTATGGGATTATGCATTGAGTTAGCAAAGTAGAGGAATACTTAGAATTTGCATATAAATATTTAATTTATATATGAAATAAAATCTCTTTATTCACATTTCTCATTATAAAGCATTTTTTAGTAAACAGCCATTTTGAGATCCTTGCATAGGAATACGAATGTCCACTTTCATTAGGAAGCTTTGTTACTAAGGCTACAGTGAAATATCAATAATTTTAAGAAAATGCAGCTTTTTAATGAATTAAATTTAAAAAATTATGTCTCTGTGCATTTTCCACATATTGTGTTTTTATTCAGCTAGTCCTCTCAAATATAGTTACAGCAGTGTTGGCAGAATTTTTTCCAAGAATGGGTACTGATTTTATATTAAAAAGGATTATTTTCTTCCTGTGAGCTAGTCAGACTCAAGACTCATCTGACTTGAATTAAGGAAGCTAAGTAACCCACCACCATAAAAAACCTTTTGCCCATTCTTGGCTGATACATTATGAAATGAAAAAACGTTGACAAAGAACACAAGGAAAAACAGACAACTGATAAATCTTTCAGCTTTACTACCTTGTATTTCTTTCCTGAGATGAGTCTACTTAAGCTCTCACACATGCCATCAATAGAACCTGTACCTTGACCTGCTTTTTCAGTGAGCAGTGATGGATTAGAATTGCTCCATCAAACCTGTTTCAGCCAGGTCCCCTTGTAACTGACAGCAAATGTTTCACGGCTCCTGATTTGGGTTGGGGTGAAGTCCGTGGCCTTGGATCACAGCCAAAGTAAGTGCTTCACTCAGGACCCTAAAGCATGGCCTCATTATCACTCTAATCAACTGAGCTGCCAAGTCATTGAAGCACTGATGTCTCCAAAATTCCCGTTATGGCTCTTTGATTTACTTTTTATGATGTTTGAGATTTTTGAGTAACTCAGGTAGACTCCTTTCACACACTCCTTGCTGTGACCTCATTTTTTTTTCACTCAAGGCTGTCTTTTTCTTTATGTTGCACCTGTGAGTCAGACAAAATTTTTCAATTTTTTTTACAGACTGGTTCAAATGGCTTCTGTAGAACTGTGCTCAATAAAAACGCAAATCTGGTGCTAGTCTCAGGGGCATAGTCTGAGACTCTGTTAGGATCTTGACTGGCATAGCTTGGGTTTGGGATTTATGTGGCTGCCAGAGGTGAACATTTTTGGCTGAGTAAATAAGCCCTACATTGGGACAATGGGATGAGACTGTTGTTTTTCTGGAAATCAGGTGGGAACAAAGTGAACTGGATGTCTGTGAGGCACACAAGGAAAATATCTAAGTTCATTAGCATTTGCAAATTCCAAGTACAGAGATAAGTCACAGTTCAATAGAGCCTTTTAATCAGAATCCTATTACCTGCAAGGAATAATTACGTATGCACTTGCATTTTCAAAGGACAAATACAAGCTTAAAAAAAAAAAAAAAGAACACTAACGTGAGAGCCAGGACATGTTTGTCTAGTGGTCCCAGAATAAGTACAAGAAGGTAACACTTGCCATTCCAACACATTTCATGTCCTTGCTTGAGGCTACTTTGCTAGTATCTGCTGGCCAAAGCCAACCACATGACCAAAATCAGAGTCAACGACAGTTGTTATGATTGTTGCTTTCATATTCCTATTCTGTTAGCTTGGACTTTCATGTTCCAGTAGTTTTATCTAATATGATATTACGGAACAAATCAAGAATGGCTACCTGTCACCTCACCTGTCTGTGCTCAGTCACTTAATCATGTCCAACTCTTTGAGGCCCCATGGATTTTAGACCACCAGGCTTCTCTGTCCATGGAATTTTCCAGCAAGAATACTGGAGTGGGTTGCCATTCTACTCCAGGGGATCTTCCCAACTCGCATCTCCTGAGTCCCCTGCATTGGTAAGCAGATTCTTTACCACTAGCGCCACCTGGAAAGCCCATGATGTAGAATAATTTCAAGCAGAATCAATTAACACCTTCAGTAAGTGTTTGTTTTTTGTTTTGGTGCTTTTTGTTATTTAACTTTATCTGAACATGTGTCAGGATTGTCCTAAACATTTGGAAGGTATAAAACTTCCTATCTTCAATGAGCTTATTTTTTAGTGGGGAGACATAAAAGTAAGCAAATCCTATAGAATCAGGTTTTAAGCGCTGCAACAGAAAGCTGTACAGAAAGTGAGAGAAAGAAATCCCTGCTGATTTCACAGAAGAGACAAGGCTTCCTCTGAATCTAATAAAGATAAGAAATTTTTGCGGGAGAACCAAGCTAGATGTGGCTGTACATTTCTTGACAGGGCAGAAGTGACCTAGACCAATGCAAAGTGAGATGAGAAAATATGAGAACATTGGATCAGGGAGCCACAAATAGTAGAATGCTCAAGACATTTATGTACACATTTTAATGGCACATCCAGAAGCAGAGATGAGAAAGCTCTTGGCATACCATACCATGGAGTGTTTGTTTTATTCTAAAGAGAGCAAAAGTCATTAAAGCAGGAAGCACATAATCAGATTTATATTATAGAAAGATTATTTTGGAAGGAGTGTGTAGATTAAAGCCACCCTGGAAAGAGAAATCTCATCTAGAAGGATGGTTCAATAATCCAAATAGAACAAGAGAGAGCCAGGAAGACATGTGTATAATATATTTATGAAAGGATGTATTGTACCTATCCCCGCTGAAAGCTTCATAATAAATGTGGTACCTGGCCCATGGTAATTGCTCCATAAGATTTTGTTGACTGTATCTTGTATAGTTTGAGGTAGAAATAGAATTTTATTTTTCCCCATGTGAATATAATTTGTTCCGGTATCATCTATGGAATTGTCCCAAGTGATCTGCAAAGTCACCCTTGTCATATATATTTTCATTTAGGTTAGTCTAGGGTTTCCCCAATGGCTCAGTGGGTAAGGAATCCAACTGCAATGCAGGAGTCACAGGAGGAAAAGTGCCTGGAGGAGGAAATGGCAACCCACTCCAGTATTCTTGCTTAAAAAATCCCATGGACAGAGGAGCCTGGCAGGTTACAGTCCAAAGGGTCACAAAGAGTCAGACACGACTGAAACACTAAGTACCTGAGTGTGCACGTGCACACACACACACACACACACACACGCAATTAGTTTATTCTAACCTAAATTGTTTCACTGACCTTTCTCTATTCTCCAAACCTTTTTTTTTGCTAGAATATACTTAAGGTCACATATTTTCTTTTATTTTTCTTTTTCCCCTGTGCTAGGTGCACGGGCTCCTCTAGTTGTGGTGTGCGGGCTCGGTAGCTGCAGCATGTGGGACCTTAGTTCCCAGAGGAGGGATCAAACCTGCGCGCCCTGCATTAGGAGTGTGGAGGCTTAAGCGCCGGACCGCCAGGGAAATCCCTGGAGAACTAGACTTCTTTTAACCTGCTCTCGTTTCAGCGTTTTGTTTTTGTCATTGTTTTGGTCTCTGTCTTCAATATTTCACAAAAACAGCCTACACCAATTAACTAATTCTTTCATTACCCATATCTAAACTACTGTTCATCCTATCCGTTGAATACTTTAATGAGAATGCTTTTATGTTTTGAGTTCTGTTTTGCTCTCTTTTAATTCTGCCTATTCATTTCTGGACTTCTTTTAGTATTTGATCCCTTTGTTAGCTCATATTTTAACTTTCATTCTTTTAAATATATTCATTTTATATTCCTTTCTAAAGTGTCAGTATCTGAATTCCTTGAGAATCTTAACCAGTTTCCCTCTCTTGATGTTCACTCATGGTGATGTTACCCTTGTGCACATGTTGGTTCTTTTGCTTGAGCTCATAGTTGGTAGATCTTTCCCACTGGAAATCTGAGGACCCAGATAATGCTTCTGGTATAAGTGATTGATACACTGCACCTGAGACCACTTTTAGTTTCTTCCAAAGTTAAAATTTGCTGCTATACTGAAGTTGAGCACTGAATCGTGGTAGTGATCATAATAGACATTTGCCCTCAGAAAAATCCAAGGTCTACTTTCAACTTAACTTTTTGTTTCCAATTTTAATTCTTCCCTGAAAGTGCTTTCAATACAGTTGACTTCCTGACTATCCCTATATTTGTCTTTCTTTGACTTGACCTTTGAGCAGAATATGTCAGTTTTGTAACCCATCCTTCTATCTTCTTTCTCAAAATATTCTCTTGTTGTGGCATATGTGACATTGCCTTTTTTTTCCCTTATGTCTTTCTAGCCACTACTTAAAGTCTTTTGGGCTATTTTCTCCCTGATTCCTGACCTTTAAATATTGTTGTACTAAGATTCTCTCCTTTATTTGTCTCCTTCTTATACACAATATCGAAGCAAAACTCATCCCAAACCATGAAATTGATGCCAGTGGTTTTTATCTTTATTTATGGTTTAGTTCTTTATATTGAGGTCAGTAATCTATTGTTGCATGACAAAGTGCCCCAAACTTGACAGTATAAAACAGCAAGAAGTTTTATGCTCACACAGTATCTGAGGGTCAGGAATCTGGAAGCAGCTTAACTGGATGTTATGGTGCCAAGTGTCTCAACATATTACAAGATACCTATGGATGGGATTTCAGTTATCTGAGGACTTGACAGGGAGTGATGATCTGATTCCATGATGGCTCACGTGGCTGTTTTCAGAAGTTCTCAGGTCCTTATCTTGTGGACCTGTCTTCAGTGTTGCCTGATGTTCCTTAAAACATGGCTACTGATTTCTTGCAGTGTGAGTCACCCAAGACAGAACAGCAAGAGAAGCCATGATACTTTTATGATCTAAGTTGAGAAGAGACATGTCATCATTTTCTTTCATGTTCTGTTGGTCACACAGACCAATGTTGATAGAATGTGGGAGGAGGTTGCAAAAGGGTCTGGATCCCAGGAGGCAGAAATCACGAGGGGCAGTCCAGGGGTGGCTACCTCCAGATCCAAATTTCATACGTACGTTTATCTAACTGGAACTTCAAACTCAGGAAGCATAAAAAACCCACTGCATTCTCATTCAGACTCTTTACACTGTAACAAAACTATCATCATTTATTCCTCCTCTGACAGACAATTTGAATAACCAACACCACCATCCACCCAGTTAGAAGAAATGGAGCCCTCATAGTCAACAAGAGAGTCCAAAATGCAATGAGTGAAAGGTTCTGAGTCATGTCTAACTCGTTGTGACCCCATGGGCTATACAGTCCATGGAATTCTCCAGGCCAGAATCCTGGAGTGGGTAGCCTTTCCTTTCTCCAAGGGATCATCCCAACCCAGGGATCAAACCTACGTCTCCCACATTGCAGGCAGATTCTTAACTAGCTTTATCAAAATGCAGAAATGATTCTTTACCAAAATGCAGTACTTGCGTACAGTCTCAAAAATGACAGAATGATCTCTGTTTGTTTCCAAGGCAAACCATTCAACATCAGAGTAATCCAAGTCTATGCCCCCACGACTAGTGCTGAAGAGGCTGAAGTTGAATGGTTCTCTGAAGACCTACAAGACCTTCTAGAACTAACACTAAAAAAAAAAAAAAGATGTCCTTTTCATCATAGGGAACTGGAATGCAAAAGTAGGAAGTCAAGAGATAACCTAAGTAACAGGCAAGTTTGGCCTTGGAGTACAAAATGAAGCAGGGCAGAGGCTAACAGAGTTTTGCCAAGAGAATGCACTGGTCATAGCAAACACCCTCTTCCAACAACACAAGAGACGACTCTACACATGGACATCACCAGATGATCAATACTGAAATCGGACTCATTATATTCTTTGCAGCCAAAGATGGAGAAGCTCTATACAGTCAGCAAAAACAAGGCCGAGAACTGACTGTGGCTCAGATCATGAACTCCTTATTGCCAAATTCAGACTTACATTGAAGAAAGAAGGGAAAACCACTAGACCATTCAGGTATGACCTAAATCAAACCCCTTATGATTATACAGTGGAAGTGCCAAATGGGTTCAAGGAATTAGATCTGATAGACAGAGTGCCTGATGGAGGTTTGTGACATTGTACAGGAGGCAGGGATCAAAACCATCCCCAAGAAAAAGACATGCAAAAAGGCAAGATGGTTGTCTGAGGAGGCCTTACAAATAGCTGAGGAAAGAAAAGAAGCTACAGGCGATGGAGAAAAGGAATGAAATACCCATCTGAATAGAGAGTTCCAAAGAATAGCAAGGAGACATAGGAAAGATTTCCTAACTGATCAATGCAAAGAAATAGAGGGGAAAAAAATAGAATGGGAAAGACTAGAGACCTCTTCAAGAAATGTAGAGATACCAAGGGAACACTTCATGCAAAGATGGGTACAATAAAGCACAGAAATGGTAGAGACCTAACAGAAGCAGAAGATATTAAGAAGAGGTGGCAAGAATAAAGAGAAGAACTATACAAAAGAGATCTTAATGACCCAGATAACCACCATGGTGTGATCACTCACCTAGAGCGAGACATCCTGGAGTGTGAAGTCAAGTGGGTCCTAGGAAGCATCTCTACAAACTAAGCTAGAGGAGGTGATGGAATTCCAGCTGACCTATTTCAAATCCTAAAAGATGATGCTGATAAAGTGTTGCACTCAATATGTCAGCCAAGTTGGAAAACTCAGCAGTGGCCACAGGACTGGAAAATGTTAGTTTTCATTCCAATTGCAAAGAAAGACAATGCCAAAGGATGTTCAAACTACTGCACGATTGTACTCATCTCACACACTGGTGAAGTAATGCTCAAAATTCTCCAAACTAGGCTTCAACAGTACATGAACCAAGAACTTCCAGATAAGACAGAGGAACCAAAGATATGTTTGTTGGCAGCGGATGTTGCCAACATCCTTTGGATCATAGAAAAAGCAAGAGAATTCCAGAAAAATAAAATCTACATCTGCTTCATTGACTACACAAAAGCCTTTGACTGTGTGGATCACAACAAACTGCAAAATTCTTCAAGAGATGGAACTACCAGATCACCTTACTTGCCTCCTGAAAAACTTATATGCAGTTTAAGAAGCAACAATTAGAACTATACATGGAACAGTGGCCTGGTTCCAAATTGGGAAAGGAGTACATCAAGGTTGTGTATTGAGACCCTGCTTATTTAACTTATATGTATAGTACATCATGCGAAATGCTAGGCTGGATGAAGCATAAGCTAGAATCAAGATTGCCAGGAGAAGTATCAATAACCTCAGATATGCAGATGATACCACCCTTATGGTAGAAAGAGACGAGGAACTAAAAAGCTTCTTGATGAATGTTAAAGAGAAGAGTGAAAAAAACTGGCTTAAAACTCAACATTCAAAAAACAAAGATATGGCATCCGGTCCCATCACTCATGGCAAATAGATGAGAAAGAAAGGAAACAGTGTCAGACTTTATTTTCTTGGGCTCCAAAATCACTGTAGATGGTGACTGCAGCCATGAATTCAAAGACGCTTGCTTCTTGGAAGAAAACCTATGGCCAACCTAGATAGCAAATTAAAAAGCAGAGACATTACTTTGCCAACACTGGTGCATATAGTTAAAGGTATGATTTTTCCAGTCATGTATAGATGAGAGTTGGACCATAAAAAAAGCTGAGTGCCAAAGAATTAATGCTTTTGAACTGTGGTGTTGGAAAAGACTCTTGAGAGTCCCTTGGACAGAAAGAAGATCAAAGCAGTCCATCCTAAAGGAAATCAATCCTGAATATTCATTAGAAGGACTGATGCTGAAGCTGAGGCTCCAATACTTTGGCCACCTGATATGAAGAGCTAACTCATTAGAAAAGATTCTGTTGCTGGGAAAGATTGAAGTCAAGAGGAGAATCGGACAACAAAGGACAAGATGGTTGGGTGGCATCACTGACTCAATGGATGTGAGTTTGATCAAGCTCTGGGAGCTGGTGATGGACAGGGAAGCTTGGTGTGCTGCAGTCCATGGGTCACAGATTTGAGCACGACTGAGTAACTAAACAATAACAATCCATCCGTTTACTTAAAGACAGGAACCTGGAGTTACCTTTAATTTGTTCTCCCTCTACTCTACTGACATACCACGTACATATTTTTAAAATTCATTTAAATGTTTTCATCCCATTTAATTTCCCCGATTCAGGTTATTATCACATCTCACCTCTAACACAGATCTCTCCTTCTCTCTCTCATTCTGGGTCTTTCTCTGCCTTTCGTTGTTTCTCTCCTATTCTTTCTCATCCTAGTCTCATCCTATAACCCAGCAGAGTGATTATTATAAAGAAGAAATTGAAACATGTCATTTCACTGCCTAAAGATAAGATCAAATTAATAAATCTACCATAAATGAAAAATACATTATTTTGGATAATGAAAGGGGAATAAAACTGGTAAAGACTGGAAGTGCAATAAGCTTCTAAATGAATCTAAAAGCTTTTTACCATGTTAATGGAAAATAAAGACTTGAGTTAGTTTTTTTCAGTTGGATTCTGGATAATTCCCCCCAATAACCTCATGCAATTGCAGCATCATTCTCCAGTGAATAATGTCATTTCAGTCAGTATAAATCTGCTACTTAAGAATGGTGCATAAAGAAAAACATAACAAATATCCGTGGAGAACATACAATTCTTTTTGCAAAATAAATCATTCAAGAGGGCAAGGTTGCCATAAAATGACATGATTTGCTTTTCATTCAAGAATAGATGAAAATGGTCTTCAATTGAGAATAGATGAAAATGCAATAAAAATAAGATTACTACATATTTATTACATTTTCATAAGGGATATCATTATTAGGTCAAAGCAATGTCCATGCCTCTGCACTTTTCTAACTGCTGTTTCTTACATGCATTTCCTTCAATATTACATACATTAAAAAGAAGAAAAAAACTGAAATACTGTTAACGAAAGATCCTTTTGCATATGCTGTAGGTCACAGTACTATGTTATTTACACAAGTTGCTTCAATATTTAACATTAGTGACATTGCAAATGTGATATAACAAGCCAGGAGAATAGGGTAATTATGTAGACTTGGTACTAGATATAGACAGCTCTTTTATATGAGTCAAGTAATTAACTAACATTAGATATGGAGAGATCCTAAGGTTGGTTAGTCTCATCGATCCTAAGGTTGGCTAGTCTCATTGACTCATTTCATAGGTGAGGAAATTAAAACTCAAGGGAAAATTTAAGCTGCAAAGTTTAGACAGGAAATACTTGCAAACGAGAAGGCTAACTTCAGAAATGCATTTAATATCAAAGAACCAATGGCCTAAGAGGAATCTACTATAGTACTAATATTCAGTTCAGTTCAGTCGCTCAGTCATGTCTGACTCTTTGCGACCCCGTGAATTGCAGCACGCCAGGCCTCTCTGTCCATCACCAACTCCCGGAGTCTACACAAACTCATGTTCATCAAGTCAGTGATGCCATCCAACCATCTCATCCTCTGTCGTCCCCTTCTCCTCCGGCCCCCAATCCTACCCAGCATTAGGGTCTTTTCCAATGAGTCAACTCTTCGCATGAGGTGGCCAAAGTATTGGAGTTTCAGCTTCAACATCAGTCCTTCCAATGAACACCCAGGATTGATCTCCTTTAGGATGGATTGATTGGATCTCCTTGCAGTCCAAGGGACTCTCAAGAGTCTTCTCCAATACCACAGTTCAAAAGCATCAATTCTTTGGCACTCAGCTTTCTTCACTGTCCAACTCTCACATCCATATATGACCACTGGAAAAACCATAGCCTTGACTAGACAAACTTTTGTTGGCAAAGTAATGTCTCTGCTTTTAAATATGCTATCTAGGTTGGCCATAACCTTCCTTCCAAGGAGTAAGTGTCTTTTAATTTCATGGCTGCAATCACCATCAGCAGTGATTTTGGAGCCTAAAATATAAAGTCTGACACTGTTTCCACTGTTTCCCCATCTATTTCCCATGAAGTGATGGGACCAGATGCCATGATCTTAGTTTTCTGAACGTTGAGCTTTAAGCCAACTTTTTCACTCTCCTCTTTCACTTTCATCAAGAGGCTCTTTAGTTCTTTTTCACTTTCTGCCATAAGGGTAATGTCATCTGCATATCTGAGGTTATTGATATTTCTCCTGGCAATCTTGATTCCAGCTTGTGTTTCTTCCAGCCCAGCGTTTCTCATGACGTACTCTACATATAAGTTAAATAAGCAGGGTGACAATATACAGCTTTGACGTACTCCTTTTCCTATTTGGAACCAGTCTGTTGTTTCATGTCCAGTTCTAACTGTTGCTTCCTGACCTGCATACAGGTTTCTCAAGAGACAGGTCAGATGGTCTGGTATTCCCATCTCTTTCAGAATTTTCCACAGTTTATTGTGATCCACACAGTCAAAGGCTTTGGCATAGTCAATAAAGCAGAAATAGATGTTTTTCTGAAACTCTCTTGCTTTTTCAATGATCCAGCGGATATTGGCAATTTGATCTCTGGTTCCTCTGCCTTTTCTAAAACCAGCTTGAACATCTGGAAGTTCACAGTTCACGTATTGCTGAAGCCTGGCTTGGAGAATTTTGAGCATTACTTTACTAGCATGTGAGATGAGTGCAACTGTGCAGTAGTTTGAGCATTCTTTGTACTAATACTAGAGAAAAATTAAAATTATGTAATCATATCATATTCTATATAGGTAGCCCAAAACAATATTTTATAAACAAGTGTCTAATCAAAATAACAATAGAAATAGGAAACCCTGGAATGTATCTATGTGTGTGTGTGTGGATAGTGCTCAAAAGTGTCCGACACTTTGCGACCCCATGGACCCATCAAACTTCTTGGTCCATGGAACTTTCCAGGGAAGCATACTCGAGTGGGTTGCCATTTCCTTCTCCAAGTGTATGTAGAGGGGTAAATATTTAGTAAAATGACTGACAAGTATGATTATTGAATAATTTCTAAGGGAGTAACAGATCAATAAAAAGTAAATATGAAATAATTTCAGCAAATTGTAAAATAAATTCAGCCATTCATTTTGGGAAATGAGTACAATTGAATCTTGCTGACCAACTAAGCTGAAAATGTTGTAAACAGGTGAAGTTATCTAGATAAGAAAATAAACTAAATGGGTAAGGCATTACAATATACGAATCAGTCAGGAAACTTTAAATTTACCAGAGAAAATAATCCTGTGGTGTGGAATTTATAGCAATACTTCAATTTACTTCACAAGTAATAACCCTAGATTCTCTGCTTGGAAATCCAGAGAAAATGAGATGAAAGACAATGCACATCTTTTTGTGTATGTTATATATTTACAAATGGAGTATTGTGTATACTCAGTTGTGTCTAACTCTTTGTGGCCCTACGGCCAGGCTCCTCTATCCATGGAATTTTCTAAACAAGAATACTTGAGTGGGTAGCCATTTCCCACTCCAGGGGATCTTCCCAACCCAGGGATGGAACCCATGTCTCTTCCATCTCCTGCCTTGGCAGGCAGATTCTTTACCCCTAGTGCCAGCCGGAATCCCACCTTTTTATATATTATTAAATAAAAGCTACATTATATTACTTTTAAATATGGTACCTGTTATCATGCTTGTGCATGGTACTTAAATATTAAATATTATAAAGATAACTAGAATGTAAGGGTGAACCGTAAGTGTTGCTTTATCTCAACTCCAACACATCGCCTTAATGCAACTCAGTCACCTGCCTTTCACTGCCTCTCTTATTGCCGTTTCTACTTCTGCTCACGCTGCCACTCGCTTCATACTCTAATAGTCTCCTCACATGTCAAATTTCTTTTCCTGGGAAATTAACTAAATAATCTGGATAATATTCTTTGCTACCTGCTCATCTCTTTGCCCCTATCTCCCTCTTAGACCACAGCTCAGCATACAAAAGAGCTGCCCTTGGGCAGATGCTCAGTCATGCCTGACTCTTTTGTGACCCCATGAACTGTAAATCACCAGGTTCCTCAATCCATGGAATTTTCCAGGCAAGAATATTGGAGTGGGTTGCCATTTCTTCCTCCGGGGGATCTTCCCAACCAGGGATTGAACCTGTGTCTCCTGAATTGGCAGGAGAATTCTTTACCACTGAACCACCTGGGGAGTCCCTTTGGCAGATGGCTACTTATTTAATCCCCTGTGAGAATAGGAGGGAATTTCAAGGTTCACAAACTGGTCCCAGGCTACTTTGTTTTCTTCAGTGCTTAGTACAGAAACTGCTTTCACAACAGGAAAATGACTGAATCATTTTTATAATGTAGGGAAGAAGCTAACAGCAAATCTTAATTTTGAGGTACTTTAGGGATATTTGAGATGACTAACCTATGACGTAGCTGGAAACATGATCTGGAGTTTAGGAGAGGGAGTTGAACTTTCAAGATGGAGAAACATATTCAAACGTCATCAGGGTGTCAGTGATCTTTGGTGTAGTATGTAAAAGAGTTTCCTGCTGCTGCTAAGTCACTTCAGTCGTGTCCAACTGTTTATGACCTCATGGACTGTAGCCCGTCAGGCTCCTCCGTCCATGGGATTTTCCAGACAAGAATACTGGAGCAGGTTGCCATGCCCTCCTTCAGGGTATCTTCCCAACCCAGGGTTCAAAGTCGAGTCTCTCATGTCTCCTGCATTGGCAGGTGGGTTCTTTACCACTAGCACCAACCGGGAAGCCCATGTAAGAGTTTAGTCCTTATTAATTAGTCCATGTGAATGTCTTAAATATTAGGTCAAGGATGTAACCCTGAGGAACATCAAAAAAATAACAGCCCCACTGAGATAACTGCAAAGAATCAGCTGGAGAATTATGAGAAAAGCGAAACTTATTTTTACGATGTGCATTGTGTATGACCAAGTCTTCTGTAAGAGTTTTCAGAGATTTTTTTAATCTTTTATATATATACATATATATGTATATATATGTGTGTGTGTGTGTGTGTGTGTGTGTGTGTGTGTATTCAAATGCTTTAGTCAACTGGATTCCTAACTCTTACCCAATCATTTCAGGTGCTTCCTGCAGACTGTACTATACATGTGGCCATAATTCTCTCCTCTCTGACTCTACCCGGTGAAACTTTATCTTGCAAGGCACATTCCTGATTTGCTATCTGAACCTACTTGTTAAGCTTACTTTACTTTCTTTTCCTTATGATTTATAGGCTTTTCTTTTCCCTTTTCCAGTATTTTCATTTTCTTGAGAACCCAGACAGTGTTTCTTCGCTGTGTCTCTTTTGTTGCTGGTAATTAGTAGATGTTCAGAAAGACATTTTTGGATTGACAAGAATATCGTCTATTCTGCCTAAATCATTGTTCACTCTGCCACCTTTCCTTTTTACTCTTACTTGCCTATTTTTCTTAGTGGGAGAGCAACTCTAAAATTTGACCATTTTATGCCTTTCCCAGGAAAAGCTAGAGAAGAAATGAGGCAAGTGTTCTTAAGCCCTTGTTTGATTACAAACTGAGTGATTATTTTGTTTCCTTAAATAAAGTTTCAGAAAGATTTGGTTATAAAAAATAAATACTTTTCATGCTCCTTCTCAGTTTAGTGTTACATGCTATTGAAGTCTAGTATTGAACATTGGGTTTTTTGTCTTTTTTTTTTTTCATTTGTGAACACAGAGTATATGCTAAAATATAATGAAAAAGAAATGAAAACCTTTTGGAGTAGCCCACACTTCTATTATGTGCATGATCAAGAGTAGAAATGATTATGGTAACACAAAGTGAACTTTCTCAGGTCTTCGGAACTTTTATTTAGAGAAGTCTCCATGATAGAGGCTTTTATACATCCCTAGGATTTATTGCTTTCTCTTTTTTTTTATTTTCCAGAGGTAATATTCCCTATTCCCAACAACAATAACTTGATGTACAAGATGGTAATTAATTTTGATTTGTGTGTGTGTGCGTGTGTATGAAACAGAGAGTACAGAATAGCAAACCATATAAAAGTTCCTTCACAATAGGCTTCCAGCCATTAACCATTTTACTTACTAATGCCTACCGATGATGCATGACTTAAACTTATTTTGTTTGCAATAGCATGTATCTAATTGTCCAGTTGTCTTTTTCTGCCTTTGGCAATCTAATCAATTAAGGTTTTCTATTGAACTGTTACCTAATTTTCCTCTAGTCATCTTCACTGCATAAAGAATGATCTGTATGACTAGCTGAAAACCCATGTTTATGTACCAATAACCTAGTTCATCCTTGTACTTGAAACATACCCTTTCAGTTTCTTTTTCTTGTGTCCATATTTCCCCAGCATCCCGTACTTAGTGGTGTTTCCTTTCATCCCAAGCAAGCCAACACATACATTTCAGAGTATTCAAAATCATAAATAAAATATCTTTAGTGCTCATCAGGCTACTTTGTGATATTATTTCATCAATATATCCTTAACAACTCTAGGTGATAACCAATGTTATCGTGAGGCACCAAGCACCTAAATAATCCTTAGAGCATCATAAACAATTTCTTTGAATGTGGTTTCTGTCTAAATAACTGAAAGCTCCCTGGATATCTTAGCTTCACAGCTCAGATCCTCTCTCACGCTGGACTACATATATTTTCTCCTGTATCTCAGCATAATCTCTATACGCCAGCAGCTTGGAAATTTGAGTTGTCAGTCTCTGCATGGGTTGGTTAGAGTTGTTACTGGCAGTCAGTGTTTGAATGTCCTAAAGTTCTTTGCCACATATCTTGATGTATTGTAATTATAGCCTGCATGTATGAAGAAGGGCCATTTCATTTTTATGAGAAACCATATATCGTCTATATAAAACTGACCTTGTGCTGGAAAAGAAAGAACTAGGGTAAGCATAGAGAACACAAGTGAATTTTTATAGGCGAAACCTGTTTTTCATGGGAAAGACTCATTAGTGAAATGCCCTCTAAATATTCCTGTTACTCAATTAGGGATGCCGTTTATTTATTTATTTTTCAATCCCTGCTTCTATTTGCATCCTTAACTAATAAAAATAGTTTGAAGGCCATATGTTTATCTTTCTGTCCTGTCAGAAGGGACATCACAGACAGAGGTGACCCTGAGTCAGACAGAGAACTGGGGCTTCTTTTTCACTTTTCCTGTAATCAAAACCCCTGGATAATATTCCTGATGCCAATAAGATAACCTTTCTTCTTTCCTAAGACCTTCCAGAGAATTAAAGACTGTTCCCAGGGGAGCTTGGTTAAAAGGGGGAAGAAAATCTTCACTTTGCTTTCTTTTCTTTTGCTATTTTTGAGATTAGCTCGCCCATGTTTTGTTTCACCTTTTTCGTTTTCCCTTCTGTCATCTCTCTGATGCAGCCCTCGAGTCACATGGGAATCGATTCAGTGGGCTAAATGGCCTTAAAATTCCGGATGGTAAATTGTGCCATTTGATAACTTCAACTCTTAAGGAAAAAGACTCTCCTTAAAATAAGGAGAAAATAGTTCTAATCTGCTTCTTATACAAGGTTGATGGTGCTGGTTTGTTTCAGGAATTGAATGCTTAGAAAAGAGAGCGCATTTTACAAATGAACAGCTGTCAAAGAACTTAAGAAAGAGACGTTTGTTTTTGGAGACTCGGGGAAAATTGCAGAATTTACCCTTCGTCTTTCACAAGCATTCCTGTTGTAGTTGTGTTGTCAGTGGGATTTGCTATTCCAAGTGCTAGGTTAATATAGGCACCGATTCAAGGTTTTAAAGTTTCCCAAACTAGGGCAGAATTTTAGAAATAACATGAATGTAAATGAGTATTAGATGGCTGATATGATAAAATCCTGGTGTTTCTAAAATGATACAAAGCAACTACAAAGTGAAATTCAGTATCTTTTTTGTTCCCTCCTGTCATTATTGAAAATATTTGTATTTTCTGAATATTAAGATTATCAGAGGGAGAAAGGGGGTGTATGTTCCTTATTATGTATTCCTAGGACCCAGAAATAACTCTTTTATAATTTGGCTGCATATTCTTATAAATGCCATATATAAATAGATAATAGATTAGACAGATAAAAATAAAATATATACACGTGCACACATATATATTATTTTTGACACAAGTGTGCTCTTAGTCGGCATAATCTGTTTAGCTGATGTTTTTAATGCTATGTCATTCTGAATCACTCTTTGCAGTGAAGATAGTTCCCTTTCTGCCCTGGCCTCTGGCTTCTTCCTCGGGGACTCTATGCCTGGTTGAGCATCTGTGAAATTCTCTTCCCTGACCAGCTGCTGCGAGACTAACCAGATCTCAGTACACACAAGCATTAACTTTAGAGCAGTGCTTCCCTAATCATCAGACACACACTCTGCCTCTCCGGCAACGCCTCAAAATCACAGGGACTCACAGGCTTTCCCGTGGGGGCCATGGTCCACCTGGATGGGGACAGACATGGGAAGAAGCTTCCAGTCCTTTCCTCACCCAGGGCTCTGAGTCCCATCTCTTTCAGGTAATGGTTGTGTCAGGGGGCACCAGAATGAACACTTCAGGAACAGTTCTGCCTGCGAGACTAGGGCTGCAAGGCCATGAGTAGAGAGATTCCTGGTTGCCTGTGAACAGACAAAACCTGAAGAGCTTCCAGAATCACCTGGACTTCTTCCAGTTAAAGAGTCTGGGGGCGGGAGCACCAGCGGCATTAGCAATTATGCTATTAACCTGGTGTAACCTAATAGGAATCTGTGCCAGAGACTTGGATGTCGTTATCATTACTTTGAACATATTCATTGATTTTTCTTCCTCCATTTAGAGAAGCCTGGGAGACAGAAATGACACACTGTCAGGAACTATTAGGAAGAGTTGCAATCACGTTGGCAGATGACTGAGATCATTCATCCATCCATTCATTCATCTCATTCAAGCAAATATTCAATGAGCCCGTAGCATGTGCCAGGCTCCTTACTAGGCACACGGAATCAAAGATGCATTTTGTTGACTGCTAACTCTTCTTGAAGCTTAGAACAGTAGGTGTACTTTTTTTATATGTTGAAGTCAGTTGCTAGTGAAGTCAAGAGTGTTACATATAATAGAGAGTTTAGGCTATATCTAGAAATAGCATTGCTGCGGTCTGCAAAACCTACTGACATGAAATTCTCATTTAAGTACACGCATATTGGGAATCTGGGGCATACATAAATAAAGAATTCACCTGATACATTTCAAAAACTGCCTTCTGAACTATTTAATTAACAACCTATGAAAAATATACTCTTGAGACCTAAGTGGGTAATAGATGTCACCTTTGTTCTATAAAAATGCTTTGCTACCTGTAAAAGTTAATTTTAAAATGAACAGTCAGCATTTGCAACAAGCTGTCTCTCCCGAAAGTTCCACCTATCCTGATTTGACACAAATAATGAAGAAGGGCAACATTTACCCTCATTTCTACCGCAGACAATTTTATTTATCATTGACTCAGAAGGTGTAGTGTTGTCTCCAGAGAATGAAGATTGACAGTGCAGATGGTCTTTATCGCTCCTAAAGGTCTCTTTAGTAAATGACACACTAATCCTTTAGTACTTTCATCTATCTACCCTCCTCATGCAATTAAAATTGGGTGACACATTTTTATGGTCACTAAACAGGCATAAATTAGCATTAATTAGGGGTATTGTAAGGTAATTCCCTAATCAGGAAGTTACATGCAGATGGGAGGAGCACGAGGATTACTAATAAAATTCTCAAAATCACCTCTAACAGTGTCACAGCCAAGAGGTTATGCTCCCGCTTTCATACCTTAGGCTTTGCAGGGAAAAGTGTGACTTTTAACATTGATCTTATGTGTTCAAACTTTTATAATCTGTCTTCTATTCTACCCCACGCCCACCCCCACCCCCAAAAGACACACCATCCAAGCCTGAAACACATAGATCTTTGGTAAGGAACACAGGCTCTGGATTAATTAATTCACTAGTTAATCAATAGGAGACATGCCTTCTAGGCTTGTATTCCAGGTGCCAATATCCGAGGCTGCTTATGCTGAGCATAATGGCTTCAATAAGCCATTAGGTGAAAACCACAATGAGGCATTTAAAAATGCTTTGCAATTAGATCAGAAGATAGCTGTCATCGTTAGGAAATCCTTTCCTCCCAATATCCATGGTATCAATTTAAGTCGCTATATCAGATGGGCGAGAATTTTTTCTCCCTTTTAGCATTCTTGTGGTCTTATGAAATGGAAATGGCTGACCTCCCAAATGCTCATTCCATGCATTCCCATTAGCAAATGAAATTAATTTAAAACCTGAAGTTTATGTTCCCATACACATACTGAGAGTGGGATGGAGAAGCCTTTTAGAAAGAGAGAATGAATAAGGAGGGGCAAAGCCTAGTAGGTATGTTATCCCCGTTGTCCCGACACCCAACCGATTAGCATGTGACTCAGTGTCCAAACCGACGGAAGGACAGAAGTATTCCCGACATATGCCGAGGAAGGCTGCGATACCGTTTTATGAAACGGAGTGGTACTTTCACTTATGCAACAAATATTTTCCCAGAACCTATGTATAGAGTGCCAAGTGCTATTCTTGACACCCTAGGTAGAGGAGATGGAGTTAGGAAGAGAAGGACGAGTCTGTGTTCTCACGGGTTCACCTTAACATCTTGTGGATGATACGTGGACAATTAGAGCCCTTTTCTGACCCAGCTTCTGCTCTTCTCTGCATTCTTGCTCTCGCCCCTTTAGCAGAAAGACTAATGGTTAGCTGTATTTATAGACTGCTTCCTCAAACCCTTTCCTTTCAAAGCTATGCAAATTGTGTACATACAGGGCAGTGGCACCAGGGTTTCATGGAAGAAAACTTTTCCACGGATTGGGGTCGGGAGATGGTTTGGGGATGATTCAGGTGCATTACATTTGTTGTGCACTTTATTCCTATTATTGTTGTCATTACATTAGCTCCACTGCAGACCATCAAGCATTAGATCCTGGAGGTTGGGCGCCCCAGAGGTAGGGTACTTCGGAAGTTCAGAAATGGGAGCGTTGATAAAGGGGGACCAAGATGTCCTCATTCTCCTTTACAAAAATTTACTCTGGTCTCATCTCTACTCCATGGTCATTCTTTTTACCTCAGCAAGTAGGAAAGAAATTAAATACTTTTTCTTGGCTGCTACCTTCTTGACTCAAATAACAAGCAAATCTCCTTTGAAGCAGTAAATTGGAAATATTATATATGTCCGTTTCTCAGACACCCCTAATCTTCTGTCATAAAATGTTTTGCATTAGTGAGTAGTCTTATGTAAATTGCAAATGCTGATTTCAAGGTTTGTCCCTCAAACAGAAGTTCTTATACATAAAAGGAGCCTCTGTGCTTTTAAATCTTTCATTCTGTCCACTTTTCAAATCAGCTGGTTTAGCAAAGCTCTTGTAACTCTTTGATATGATTTTCATCACTTGTGACCTTTATACCTTTTAGAATTTTGTGCATGATGCCGAGTCCTTTTCTTGTCAACAAGAAATAGCAGCACTGGTTTCTGCTGCCGAATATTTCATATTAAAATTCACAATATTTAATGTTTCTTAGGGAAGAAATTGGCACACCATCTCCATGGTGCATCTGTTGGGTATGGCTGTCAGTTATTATAATAGGGTTTCTAACAAATGACACGTCAAAGCCTTGACTTTCAAAGCCCTTATACAGAGTGTCAATCATTTACTCCCTGCATGTTCAAATGAGTATTCTTCCAAGAGCACCTTTAAGATGTGTGTGTGCCCTGACTTTTCATCAAAAATTCTTTCTGTCATCATTTTATCATGTGGAAAATCTCCCTTGTAATGTGAAAGGACAAAAATGACCAATTTTGAGTGATAATGAAGCATTTTTAACCATAATGTTCGGTGTTCTTGGTTATAAATTCTAAGCATGGCTGCTAGTTATCCGCTCTTTCCTTTATTGCCCTGCTCCTACATGTACTTCGGTCTAAATAGTCTATAAGCTTCAGATAATTATTTACAGTGAGAGTCCCTATCATACTGAGGCAGTTTTGCCTTTAAAGTTAAAAATGGAAGCACGTAGATAAAGAATGGAAATAAGTAGAAGGTATAAGTATGTCTTACTTAGCAACCCTAAAAAAAAATTTGATTCACCAGGATTCTGAAACAAATCAGATAATCCATAGCCATAATTATTTACAGTCAATATTACATATCATGTTAGTTATGGTTACTGGAGTCTGAATACAAATTTGGACCTTGAAAAAGCAGATGTTACTTTTGTAAAACTATTTCTGGAAATGAATGAAGCAGTTATGTAAAGAATGAAGCACAACTTTAGAAAACAAACAAACAAACATACTTCTACTCTTCTGTTTCCATTGATTGACTGGCATTGAGCGATACGTTTCATTTCAAATAATGAGTATTTCACATACTAATTTTGCAAGCCCTAAAAAAAGTAAATAAATTTTAAATTGGGAATATACTGACTTGCTTTCTTCTTTCCTCCACGAACATAGACTCAGTGCCTACTATGTGCTCAATACTAGAAATGCATGGACTCTTGCTCTGCATCTTAGCAGCAACAGAGATTTAAAAAGAAATGATGTTAAACTGAACACTGTTCTTAATAACTTACCTTGTATCCTTCTTTCCTGGAGGTGAATTGAAGGCAGCTTGGGCAATTCAGACATAAAAATTAAATGTTCTACCTGGTAACAGAGAACTAACAATCACTCCGTGCGAATGTACCATTTCGACTTATTGTCCCCAAGAGACACACATCCTGGATCCAAGAACTCTTTATTAATATATAATCTACTTCATTTAGTTGGCTCACTAGGCAGTAAACTTGTTGGCCTCGTTGTCTTTTATATTGCCTCACTCTCAGTAAACACTGGATAACAAGCAAGAAGCATAAACTGTGAAACCACCTATTGATGAGGTACAGGGCATGCTACCTCCACACGGCCCCTTGGCATTCTCAGTAGGAGTTTCAGGAAAAGGCAGAAGTAGGAAGATTGCTCTGATCTTGTCACCACTGCTCTCATTTAGCTCCTTCTTCCCTGAAAGCAGGTGATGGGAAAGTTTCCCGTGGTACCCTTTTTAAACTAGCACTTTACCTCTGCAAGGATTAAATCATGCCCTTTTGCAGTCACTGATTTTCAACACTCCCTGAAAGGAGTTCAGGGTGGAGAGTAGAAATGAGGCACTCTGGGCTCTGGGGATAACTGACAGAATAAGTCTTTAGATAGATATTTTCAGGAGCCAATTTTATGAGCCCAATTTTTGTTATCTCCTCATATCTAGAAAAACGCTAAAATCCTTCATGGTGATGTATGCTCCTTGTGACCTGCAGTAAGCTTCATGAGACAAGCAGTAGCCTTCTGCAAAAACATATTGCTTGATTGCATGTACTCCCCCTTCACCAAAATCATATATATATACTGACCTTCCCCTTACCTCTTCGGAGCAGTTTCTCAGAGCAACCTGAAATGCTGTCTCCTGGGTTATAGTCCTCATTTTGCTACAAATACAACTTGGTCCACAACTCTCACATTGAGCATATTTTAGAGTCAACACCTTCCTGGATGGAAAACAGAGGCATCATTATCACCAGAGATTGGGAATTTAGGGCCCAGGAACTGTATAAGCAAACCTAGTTAAACTTACCCTTATCTTCCTAGTTACTTCTGCACCATTTACTACCTCTAACCCAGACCCCTTGTTTTTATCAATTCTTTACAAATTTATTATTTATTTGTCTAAAAGTGATACAAGCTTCTTCTTCTGGTTGTTTCTTCTGGTCTTCATTCTCCCAGACCCCTTGTTTTTATCAATTCTTTACAAATTTATTATTTATTTGTCTAAAAGTGATACAAGCTTCTTTTTCTGGTTGTTTCTTCTGGTCTTCATTCTCTTGTAAATGTTGCCATGTACCTGTAAATGCTCAATAAATGTGTAGGCTCATCTCCTGTTAATCTCTTTGTCAAGTTAGTTTTCAGACCTTGTCAGGAAGCCTAAGAGGATCAAGGAGAACTTTTTCCTCCCCTATGCTGTTCTTTCATCACCAAATTTAACCTTTAAAAATGTGATTTATATTTTTGAATTTTCTGAGTCTAAGACTCAAATCAGGTAACTCAGACCCCCACAAAGAAACTGTTCTTTTCTTTCAAAAGCATTCACAGAGAACCTAAAGGGAAGCCTTCAGCCAAACTTTGTGAACTCTAGAGATTTAAAGACAAATCTGGAAAATACATTTTTTTTAACCTTCTTAGCTAAACCAAACCTGGAAACCTCATGATGTTTGGCTTTCACTAATGTTTACTCCTTTCACTTGGTGACAGGCAGCAAGTAACTCCTCAGGGAGAATTTAGTATGCTTTCAGCATGTATTAAGAAACAACTATTTATTTACAGATATTTTTGAGAGATGGAATGAGTGAGAAGGGAACAGAAAGAATTGGGTATGTTTTGCCAGAATCTGACAACTTGAACTTGATGAAAGATTAAAAGTAAGCTATATATAAAATATATATACATGGATATGGTCATGGATATGGTTTATTATGGTGTGAGAAAGAACCCTTTCAATCCTCAGAAGTCTGCTTTGGAAATGAATAAAAACTCCCTTAATTTAACAGAGAGAAGGCAACTTAATTATGCAAATCAACAGGAGATTGACCCTGCCGTGAATTTTTAATAATATACTAATTGCCTGATAAGGAAATCAAATTAGACTTCAGAGGTAAATTTCTGTCTGAGTGTGCTGGGAGTTATAGAATCAGCTCTGTTTTACAATAATGCTCCTGGAGCTGATATTTAGTTTGTCAGATGAAAATACTGGTCTATCTTTTGGCATGTGTTCTCTTGATTAAGTATTGACTTTTAAAATTACAAGAAGTCCATCTCAGCTCTTTTCTAATGATCTCTAAAATGAATCCCAGTTGTCTCATCTGTTTGTTTACAAGACTGTAGAACAGTGACTTAACCATGAAAGCCAAGTGAGGGCGACTTTCTCCCTTAAGCATAAGTAAGAAAAAAAAAAGCTCTTATACAATTAGATTGGCACACAGGAAAAGAGGTCATTTGCCTGGTGGGTTTTTGTTATGGAAGAGCTACTTAGAACTTTGAATAACTTCTGCAGGGTACAAAGCCCTTCTCAGTCATATTTCTGTAAAATATATTTTCTCCTTACTCTTCCTTTACTTCAAGAATCTTAGAAAACAGATCAAAATAATTTTAGATAGAAGAACACCTTGACTTTTTTAATGGTAAAAGATCTTTTTTCCTTTTATTGTAAATTCAAGACAATAAGTGGAAGGAAAAACTTAAACTTAGATTTATAACAGGCAAAATTTCCAGAAGACATAATATGAAAATATATAGAAGAGGAAAATTTTCTTTTGCTAAATAACTCTTACTTCACCATGACTATTTTTTAAATGACTCTTCCATTTTTGAAAAATGGGTAAACAGTGGAAATAGACAATACTGAAAAGTAATGGGTTATTATCTGACAAAGAGTTATGGTGGTCTGCTTTGTGGAAAGGCGTGGTATTCAGCAGTAGGGGTAAGAGTGAACTTACAGAGAAGAAAGGAATCAACTATGTTTGCGGAAGTTATGGAGATTACAGGTTGATGGAAAGACACATAGTTGTATATAATCAGTAAAACAATGAAAAACATGCAAATTACTAGGAGCAGAGTTATAGGTATTATAATGGAGGTATATTATGTGGGCTTACCTAAGCCTGGAGATTTAACCTTTCTGAGAAAATCAGGTACAATTTCAGACCTGAAGGATCTGCCATTTTTACTAGATATAGAATAAGAGAACAAACATTCCAGTTTGTGCGAACAGCATATGTCAGATCTCTGATATTGGAGCCAGCAGAACATGCTGATGAAACAGACAAGTCCTATGTATCTGGAGTGCATAGTACAAAAACGAATAGCTATGTGAGCCTAAGATAGACTAGGGAAGTGAGATCACACATGACCTTGTTGTGACAAGTTTTATGTTTAAGTGTGGTTTGGTATCAATTTAAAAAGAATGGTATTTTCCAGTTTAGAATATATCATTCAGCATCACTGGAAAAATATTTTCTGAATAACAAACTGTTACATAAATTGTTCTTACTCCCCAGAACTTATATGTTTTTTGAAATATTTATTCAAATCAGAAAAGGTGGTACTTCCTTAACCTTCAAAACCCATCATTTGCATATTCTTTTCTAGACTTACCATGGGATGAGAAGACGTCTTTCTTCATGTATGATATGGTATTTGGTTCATCCAGCTAACACCTTGGGAGATTTGTAAAGACTAATACTCTGAAAACTATGGAGTTGGGGAACAGATTGTACTTCTTTTGTAACTCAGTTACTTTATCCATAAGAAATGGAATATGTCTTCCCTTCAGAGTCACTCTGATTCTTGCCAATAGGTTAGGTAATGGCCAACACTTACTATACGGCAAATACTATCCCAAATGCTGCTCATGTAAAATTTACTTGTGAAAAAAGTGAAAGTGTTAGTCTTGTCCAACACTTTGCGACCCCATGAACAGTAGCTCTCCAGGCTTCTCTGTCCATGAAATTCTCCAGGCAAGAATACTGGAGTGGATAGCCATTCACTTCTCCAGGGGGATCTTTGCAACCCAGGAATCTTCTTGACCTGGGGATCGAACCCAGGGCCTACTGCATTGCAGGCAGATTCTTTACTGTCTGAACCACCTCCCTATTACAACCCTATTTTAGAAGTTATTAACCCCATGTTACAGGTAAGTGAGGGCTTCCCAGGTGGCACTAGAGGTAAAGAACCCACCTGCCAATGCAGGAGACTTCAGAAACTTGGATTCTATCTCTGGGTCTGGAAGATCCCCTGGAGGAGGTCATGGTAGCCCACTCCAGTATTCTTGCCTGGAGAATCCCATGGACAGAGGAGCTTGATGGGCTATTGTCCACAGGGTTGCAAAGAGTTCGACACGACCGAAGCAACTTAAGACACAGAGATAAGTGAAATGAAACAGAGTTCATAGATTGTTCCGGACTGTTCAGCTAGTGAATAGCAGAACCAGGACTTGAGCCACCTCAGTTTACTGTCTCTGGCACATCATAGAATAATAATGATATACTGTTTCTCATCAAAGGTATCAAATATCAGTAAATTTAATTTGTGTTAATTTGTCTTAAATAAATAGTACATTTATTGACTAGTCAAATATTTTGACACATCATTTATCTCTTGTGGAAGGTTAGCAAAAACCCTTAAATACCAAATCCTTAAGTGAGGTGAGCATCTTGGGCTGTTGTTTTTAATGGTCCAAGGGGATGGGACAAGTCTGGCAATAAAAGTTTGAGAATCTGGTCCCAAACTTTCCATAGGAAGCAAAACTGAATGTTGGAAATCAGATACGAAAATGTGAAAACTGTCTCAGAGTGCTATTAATAGTGGCTGCAGACAATAATTTCTATTAAACAGAGAAGACAAAGGAATGAAAACCTTGTGATCTTGGGGCTGCCCTGAGAATCAAGTGAGTTAATTTAGTAACATCTGTGAAGTGCTTAGAACAGTTCTAGCAATAGAGCTAGTGTTCAATGATATTACCTATTATTAGTACCTTTTTTGGCACTAAATTTCATCCATCTCTTTTTGTAAACAGAACCTTTCGTTATTGTGGGCACTAGAACAAATTGTTTCCTTAAATCAAGCAACTGTAAATGAAATTTTGCTCTAAGAAAATGGGGATCTAAGATGCCTAGTCAAAGACTTGCCATAGAAAATGGACAATTATTGCAGGAGAGAGGCATTTGCTGTACTGGGTAGAAAATTTGCACTTAAAAAAACACCTTGAGATCTTCATTTAAGAAGGATTTCTAAAAGGCTTAAATCAAGACAGACAAGAAAAAAAAGAAGAAATGACACAACAAAACTTAGAAAACTAGAAACAAAGTCAGCCAGTATTTGTGAGTAGGGGTGGGTAGGCTAGGAGACAAGGAAGACAGAGAAGCAACCTGTTTCTCATAACAGAATGCCAGAAAGCGAAAGAATCTGGAGGGCCAATTCTTACAAAAAGTGATGGTGCAAGGGCCTAAAAGCGGGGTTATTTTAAAGTCAGTCTCTGAAGTACTTGATGTTTTTTTAATATATTTAGAACAAGATGTATACCTACTTCTGAGAATTTGGGGATGAATATAGAATTCTAATTACATGCAACGATGAGAAAATACCTTCAAGAAGAACCAAAAAAAGCAAAAGAAAGGCAATAATGAATACTAATACTGATATAAACACAGATACAACTCTACTGAAGGGTAAAGTATAGAAATTTTATATATAAGGCGGGAGGTGAGAAAGAGGGTTAAGTCCTCACTTTCCACAGTAGGAAGTCAATAGATAATGTCCAAAAAAAAAAAGACACAGTCCAATAAGCATGTTATTTCGAAACATAAAAGCAGGTACCACAGAAACAGCTAAAGGAGCAGAAAATACCTCTGGGAATGAAAATCAGCTTGGGGACAAAAAGGGAGGAACAGCTATGTTTTATTTTAAGCCTTGGAGAACATTTGACTTATCTAAAACCCTGAGTGTTTATTTTTCACAGACATAAGTGAAAATGTTAGTTGCTCAGTCAGGTCTGACTCTCTGCGACCCCATGGACTGTAACCTGTCAGCTCCTCTGTCCATAGGATTCTCCGGGCAAGAATACTGGAGTGGGTTGCCATTCCCTTCTCCAAGGGATCTTCCTGACCCAGGGATCAAACTCGGGTCTCCAGCACTGCAGGCAGATTCTTTACCGTCTGATCCACCAGGGAGACCTTATATAAAATTACATTAAAAGGGAGAAGTGATATCCATGTAGTTCATGAGTAGAAATGAAAATTCTTGAAGTTAAAACAGGTGTTACCAAGTACCCAAATTCAGTTAAAGTAAATAAGGCTAGTCAGTGGTAGGGTACCTTGGGGAAGGCAGGCATTTATCAGAGAGGAGGTAGGAGACAAAGTGAGGAGAGTAAACAAAGGCATTTAACACACTTCTGCTTCCTTAATGCTTTGTGCTTAAACTAGCTTTAATATACTCTCAGCTTTTGACAACCAGCCTGCTGATATCAGAGAATGCAATAAAGTCGTCTAGTTCAATGAGTCTGGACATTTATCACTTTAAATCCCTTGGCATGTTGAGTTGGTCACAGCTTGTGCAGTTGCTGTTTCCTATAAAATTATGACAGTGGTATATGGAGATATATTTTCAACCATGCCCAAGAGTACAATTTTTATTGTTTTAGAAGACAGATAGCTTGTGATATAATCAGAGCTTTGGGAGAGACATTAGAGGTCATCTGGCCCCACCTTTTGTTTGATTCTTAAATTTTCAGCATACTATCCCTATTTAGTGAAGAATGCTTCCACATATCTGAAGAATTTCTTCCCGATGTCTATAGTTGGTTCAAGCTTGTCCATGATTGAAGAGAACGTGAACCGAGTGATCAGTTTGTGGAAGGCAATGTTATGGTCCTCCTAGAGGAGACTGATTATGAGGTAGTCAGTGTGAATGGAAAGATGAGCAGTGAGTACCAAAGCACACCTGCACGTCTTTGATTATAGGGGGGCATTCCCACTGGACAACTGCAGATACTTTGACATTAAGAAGTTGTTTTCCTTGACTGATTATAATGTGAGCCCAAGGAGTTTTCCCTGGAGAAAGAAATGGCAATCCGCTCCAGTATTCTTGCCTGGAGAATCCCATGGACAGAGGAGCCTGGCAGGCTACAGTCCATTGCGTGGAAAAGAGTCGGACATGACTGAGCAACTATCATTCATACTCACTCAAGGCATTTCCACGGATATCTTCCAGGAAGACTTCCAGACTCTTCCATGAGTCATCCAGATTCTTTTCCAGCATCAGGGTCTTTTCCAATGAGTCTACTCTTTGTATAAGGTGACCAAAGTATTAGAACTTCAGCTTCAGCATCAGTCCTTCCAATGAATATTCAGAGTTGATTTCCTGTAGGATCGACTGGTTTGATCTCCTTGCTGTCCAAAAGGGCTTTCAAGAGTCTTCTCCAACACCACAGTTCAAAAGCCTCAATTCTTTGGCAAGCAGTCTTCTTAATAGTTCAGCTCTCACATCCATAAAAGACTACTGGAAAAACCATAGCCTCAAGTATATGAACTTTAGTCAGAAAAGTGATGGCTCTGCTTTTTAATATGCTGTCTAGGTTTGTCATAGCTTCTTCCAAGGAGCAAGAGTCTTTTACCTTGCTGAGTTTTCCAAATTTGCTGACATATTGATTGCAGCACTTGAAAGAATCATCATTTAGGATTTGAAATAGCTCAGTTGGAATTCCATCATCTCCACTAGCTTTGTTCATAGTAATGCTTCCTAAGGCCCACTTGACTTCACAGTGCAGGATGTCTGGCTCTAGGTGAGTGACCACACCATTGTGATTACCCTGGCCATTAAGATTGTTTTGTCGAGTTCTTCTATGTATTCTTGCCACTTGCTCTTAATATCTTTTGTTAGGTCCTTACCATTTCTGTCCTGTATTGTGCCCAGCCCTGCATGAAATGTTCTATCTCCAATTTTATTGAAAACATTTCTAGTCTTTCTCTTTCTATTGTTTCTCTCTATTTCTTTGCACTGCTTACTTAAGAAGGCCTTCTTATCTTTCCTAGCTCTTCTCTGAAAAGCTTCATTCTGTTGAGAATATCTTTCCCTTTCTCCCTTGTTTTTCACTTTCCTTCTTTCCTGAGGTATTTGTAAAGCCTCCTCAGACAACAACTGTGCCTCCTTGTATTTCTTTTACAGGCCTGGTTTGGTCACCACCTCCTATACGATGCTAAGAACCTCCACTGATAGTTCTTCAGGCACTCTTTCTACCATATCTAACCCCTTGAATTTCTATTTGTTACCCCCACTGTATAAGGGATTTGATTAAGGTCATACCTGAATGGCCTAATGGTTTTCCCTACTTTCTTAAATTTAAGCCTGAAATTTGAAATAAGGAGCTAATGATCTGAGCCATAGTGAGCTCTATGGCTTGTTTTTGCTGACTGTATAGAGCTTCTCCATCTTTGGCTGTAAAGAATATAATCAGTCTGATTGCAGTATTGACCATCTAGTGATGTCCATATATAGAGGCATCTGCTGTGTTGTTGGAAAAGGGTGTTTGCTGTGACTAGTGTGTTCTGTATATATATACTTCTTATTTACAGTATGTTCCTTGTGTGCTAATAATAACATCTAACAATGGGGCTTTTAATCATATGTCTGAACATAAAACTTGAAAAATCCAAATTTTTCAAACTTTCTTTTGTTTCTTTACCACGTTGTTTTTCAGTCACCAAGTCATGTCCAACTCTGCGACTCCATGGGCTGCAGCACGCCGGGCTCCCTTGTCCTTCACTATCTCCCTGAATTTGCTCAAATTCATGTCCATTGAGTCAGTGATGCTATCTAACCATCTCATCCTCTGCTGCCCACTTCTCCTTTTTCCTTCTATCATTTCCAGCACCAGGGTCTTTTCCACAGAGTCATCTCTTTGCATAAGGTGGCCAAAGTATTGGAGGTTCAGCTTCAACATCACTTTTCAATGAATATTCAGTGCCAATTTTTCTTTTTTTAGAAATGACTGGTTTGATCTCCTTGCAGTCCAAGGGACTCTCAAGAGTCTTCTCTAGTGCCACAGTTCAAAAGCATTTATTCCTCAGTGCTCAGCCATGTGGTACAACTCTCACATCTGTACATGACCACTGGAAAAACCATAGCTACTATATGAACCTTTGTTAGCAAAGTGATGTCTCTTTGGTATTTACCATAATCAATATTTTATTGCATTTTTCTTCTTGTGCTTAAATTACTTATGATGACTTTATTTCCCCCCAAAGTTTGCAACTTAACGTTCTTACTACCTGTAATGAAATCTGTTTTTAAATTTATATTAAAAAGGTCCAGTAGGACATTTGGAATAATGTATATTGAGGTGATAATTATAAGTTCTTAAAATATTGCTCAGTGCATAGTAAATGTTATATATGCATGGATTAAAGCAAGATATTTCCTTATCTTTTTATTTTTATACATTAGTAGGTACTATTTTTAGTGGGAATATACTAGTAACTGCTCATATTGGTTACCTTCTGGTCAGGGACCCAGGGAAAAGAGAGTGAAGGAGAGAATTCAAATTTCATTTTATTGTTTAATGAATAGTGTAAATTTTTAACATGACATATTACTTACATTTAAACTACACTTAAGAAAAAAATATAAAAGAAACATCAAGCAAATCCCAGAAACAATGTTTTTCTTAGAAAGCTTGTATTTGGGGTATTAATTATGAGCAAAGTTTTATTTTCATATCCTTGTATTAATTTGATTTTTCTGCTTGTTTACCTGGATATATTTTTCTTAATTGGGAAAATTTTTCTAAGGCCATGCTCCACTTGATTATTTTTTTTTAACTTTGCTTTAATCATATTCAGATCCTTTATCTTGCATTCTTGGATTTTGTCTTCACTTTGGATAACTTTTCTTCATTGTTTCCTATTGGATAGTTGATCAATGCTTACTTTCCCTTTTCTCTTATTTTCCCTTTAGGGACACAAACATTTTATAGTTTAGAATACTATTTTAAGTCCACCAGAACTGTCACTTTTTCCCTCAAGATTCTCATTTCTTTCTTCTTTCTGCTGTGTTCTGGATGAACTCAATGGTTCAATTGTGTACCACCCACCAGTGAAGTATACTTGGAATATATGATCTCTCAGCTGGCGCAAATGTAGATTATTTCAGTGTTGGTTTTATCCCCTTCTTTTCTCTTTTAATACAGTTCTCTCTTTTATTTTGCCTTTTTGATAGTGAATTCACTTAATATGTCTCTGTTCTAATTCTAGAGGCCATACTTATTGCATATGTCTGATGACAATAGAGATCCAAAAATATTCTGCTGTTTTACATAGAACACTCTCTCTCCCCACAAAAGAAATAAGTACATATTCCTCTATTTGGGATAATTGTCATTTCTTTTGTAATAGTTGTAAAGACCAGGGAGGATACTTTATAATTATTCAAAATTAAGTCATATGTTCTGGTTGAGTTTTACAAATATCTATCTTTTTAGTTCCATTTATTTATAGCTCCCTCTCCCAAGTATGCACCTGGATCCTGACAGTTTGTCCTAGAATAAATACGCTTAGCTCATAGACTAATTCCTTGAATTTCTATTATTTTCCTCTGTTCTCCTGGGCAGAATCTCTTTGGATGTCAATGTTCTTTATTTTTGTGACAGTAACATAGCCAGAATCTAATTCTTCTTTGTCTGTGGTAAAGAACATTGAAGACTACAGCTCTCAGCATTTATTATTTAGAACATTCTTTGTGTTTCTAAGCCTTTCCTAAATGGCTTTTTTTCTAGCTAATGCTGTTTTCAAACCAGGGCTAACTAACCTTTTCCTAGTATATGCTTAATTCCCATTACGGAATTTTTATCTTGATAGTTTTCATATGTCATCTATTTGGCCTTAGTTTTGCTAAAATATACTTTCATCAGTAGGAAAAACTACAGTGTTTACTCATATACCATAAATATATAATGCCCTCTTCTTCTGAGCTGTGGGCAGGCACAACATGTTGACATCAGCATTATTGTTATATCTTTTGTGCTTCTCTGATTTGGGAAATCTGTTTATGGAAATGAAGAATGGAATCCTTGTACAGCTGTTGTTGGGATGCAAAATGGTACAACCACTACTGAAAACAGTATGGAGTTTCCTCAACAAATGAAAAATAGAGTTACTGTATGATCCAGCAATTCTACTTCTGGGAATGTACCCAAAGGAATTGAAATCAGGATCTCAAAGAGGTAATCTGCATTCTCAAGTTCATTGTAGCACAATAGTAGATAGAGTAGATAAGATATAAAACAATCTAAATGTTCATTAGTGGAGAAATGAATTAAAACTGTGACAAACACATGCAATGAAATGTTAATCAACCTTAAAAAAGTGAAAGAAATCTTGCCACATGTGACAATGTGAACAAACTTGGGCGGCAGTATGCTAAGTGAAAGAAGCCAGTCACAGAAAGACAAGTACTGCATAATTCCAGTTACATGAGGATCTGAAATAATCAAACTCAAAGAACCCAAGAAGGGAGTGATATTTGTGAGGGGGAAATGGGAAGTTGTTCAGCGATCGAAAGTTTTGATTATATTAAGATGAAAAAGAGATCTATATTTGGTTATATAAGATGAAAAAGAGATCAGTATCTATATTTAACAATACCTTATTGTGCACTTAAACTTTTTAATAGGGTAAACCTCATATTAAGTGTTCTTTCCACATGGAGAAGGAGAGGCCTGAGTAAAATTTTGAAAGTAATGGATATGTTTGTTACCTTTATTGTGGAAATGTGTTCATGGTTGTATGGATATGTTCAAACTTACCAAATTGCATATGTTAAATGAGTAGTTTTGTATGTCAATTATACCTCAATAAAGGTGTTTAAAAACAAAAATGACATTGGAACAGACAATATAATAGAGATACATGAAATGTATAAAGAGAAATGCCATTATTTTTGAAGTATAATTTTAAATGCAGAAGATTTTTTGCTAGAGACAGAATAGTCTGCATCAGTTCAAAAAAGAAGCTAGTCAGATGAGACTTGATTCTCATGCTTAAATATATAGAGAGGAAATAATTAGGATGCCTGGGATTTCTTTCAAAATAGTTTGAAGTATGGGGAGTATCTTGGGATAGAGCTAGGGATCTGAGGATTGGGAGAGGCTAGGATGGTAACCTGGGGAACAATTTGGCTCTATTTGCAATTCAAACTGGGTGAGGGTTCACTGTATGATCAACTGTACTTTTCTATATGACTGAAACTTTCCACCTTAAAAAACTTAAAATACAAATTTAAAAGTACAGCTCTTAAATTATTGAGAAAATGGAATTGAACTTCTAAGTAAAAACAAACACATTGTTTCTCTTTTAGTGAGGGATGGTAATGTGACTTTAAAACCCACCAAACATCACAGGTATTGTTTTACCCTTTTTCAAATACTCGATGTTTTCCAGGTACAAAGCCCCAAAACTGTTGAGTCACAAGACATAAATCTGCTGAGATTTTGCAACATCAGAATAAGTATAGAAAGATTTACTGGAAAGGTAGGAATGGAGTAGGTGAGATTTTGTAGGGATAATGGGGGTGGTGTGCTATAATCAGATAAGCTGGCTTAGAAGATGACCCGCTGGTGTGCCTTGAAAATGTGTTCTATGGAGGTGTGTTTAGAACACATCACCTTTATTGTTGCATCTTCTTCCCAGGACTCCAGTGGCCATGTACTGTTATCACTGATGTTTTGTGTATGAGGACACAAAAACACAGCATGGTTCAATGGCTGGCAAATTCTGGATTAAACCAAATGATCTGGGTTCAGTATTTTGTCCTTAAGTATGATATGGTCCTGCCTGTGCTGGATCACAGCACTGGGGAACTGTAGTCTAGTCTGTTGTTCAGTTTGCTTTCTGATATAATTTTGATCTCAGAGTTAGAGGTGATGATTGTATAGCATACCTAAGATGTTATAATCACTCCCCTTTAATTTGTGTCTTTTAGCAGATAAAATGAGTGTTTTACAATTTTCTTCCTAAACACACTTTCTTCTAAACTATAGTTAATAAAAAAAATGGTTAAAGAATCTGTCCAGACATTGTATAGACTCATATCTACTTGTTAATTGTGATATGTGTCTTCTTTTCTTATGATTCATACAAAGTTAAAATTTATGGGTATTCCTAGACTACTGTCATTTCACCCTAGCATATGTACATACCTGTGCACACACAGGCACACATTTCTTCTCTTCCACTACTCTCCATAGAGAGTCTGGCCTTGATATATAGAGCTGTAAGTAGTGTGCTTAAGAAGAAATAAGCAAGGGGAATGGGAGACGTAAAAAGCATGTCTGGCAAACATTATCATGGGGAGAGAGTTCTCCTTTAGTCTCAGATTTTTGCAGGCTTTGTGAGTAAGGCAGTGGCCTTGTTCCTGTTGTTCTAGACTGTTTGAAATAATATTTAGATAGTGGATGGCTTTGGTAGATGGAGATAGTGTTCCCTCTGGAGCAGAAGGAAGGTGAATGTCCAGTAAGATAAAGATAATATCTCCCTCCAGAGCAAAAGACAGATGTGCATTATCGGTATAGCTGATTCAATTTGCTGTACAGTAGAAACTAACTCGATGTTGTAAAGCAACTATACTCCAAAAAAATTTTTTTAAACAAAAAAAAAGTAAGTAAATAAAACAGTTTGGTTCCCTAAGTTTAGGGTTGCTCTGCTATTATACAATCCACTGGCTAGTTATCTAAGATTCTTTGCATCACTTTTTTGGAACTGGAACTCAGGAAAATTGCACGATAATATAGATGTTCTTCCAATACTGCTGTGATTAACATAATGCTCTTTATCTCTGACACAGAAGTCTGATATCTTCTGCCAGCATCCATGAAATTGTAGAGGCTAACTTTTAGCTTGCATGTATGTGAAAATCTAAGGTGCTTTATAGCTGTTGACAGTCGAATAAAATTCTTTCAGTTGAGGAGATTAGCTATTTTGAGGCTGTTTGAAGATATAATATATGTGTGTACATCTATGTATACATGCTTTCTTTCAAATGCATCATTGAATTATAGCTGTATTTTCTTGAGGTCCAAAATCACTGCAGACAATGACTGTGGCCATGAAATTAAAAGATGCTTGCTCCTTGGAAATAAAGCTATGAGAAACCTAGATTGTGTATTAAAAAGCAAAGATATCACTTTGCCTACAAAGGTCTGTATAACCAAAGCTATGGTTTTTCCAGTAGTCATGTATGGATATGAGAGTTGGAACATAAAGAAGGCTGAACACCAAAGAACTGATGCTTTTGAACTGTGGTATGGAGAAGACTTTTGAGAGACCCTTGGACTACAAGAAGATCAAACCAGTCTATCCTAAAGGAAATCAGCCCTGAATATTCATTGGAAGAAATGATGCTGAAGCTGAAGCTCCAATACTTTGACCACCTGATGCAAAGAGCTGACTCGCTGGAAAAGACCCTGATGCTGGGAAAGACTGAGTGCTGGAGGAGAAGGGGATGACAAAGGGTAAGATGGTTGCATGGGATCACTGACTCTATGGACATAAATTTGAGCAGATTCCAGGAGATGGTGAAGGACAGGTAAGCCTGGTGTGCTGCAGTCCACAATGTCACAGAGTTGGACTCAACTTAACAAAAGCATCACATGGATATCTTCATTTGTATTTTATGAGAGCTTGGATGGAATTAAGGCATTGTTAGTTGACTTCCTTGTTAAACTAAACACTTTCTGCTTTTATTTAACAATCAGTTATTGTTTAGGGGCTCACATTCTTTTTTCTTCCATTTTATCATTATCAGCACTGTACTTCCTCAAAAGAAAAAGCAAAGAACTTAATCTCTCTCTTCAAAATTTACACACACCTACATGCATAGAGATTACCTCTTTCACAAATGTACCAAAGGAAAAATAGTCACTTAAACGGTATTTATTGCAGGACCATTGGTAAATAGCATCAAATCAGTCATTTGGAGATGCATAATAGGTTATTGAATCTGAGGGATTTATGGCTTCAAATAGTTATGATAGATTATTAACATTAAAAGAATATACAAACATATATTAAAATAGGGAGTTGAGAATTGGGACCACAGGATTATATATCCAAACTAAGAAAGCATAGTGTAAACTAGCCTAGAGAAGGCTAATACCTGTGAATTTACCAAGAACTATGCCTGCCACATTTAGTGATTGATTTTTGTGTCTTCATAATTTAAGAGGATGAAAAAGATAACGTTTTATGAATTTTTCAGAACCGGTTTTCCAACGCCATTTTGTACATAGTTGAGTGAATTTTTAAAGATCTTTTACCTAACGTGTGTTTCCTTTGCCTGGGACAGCTTCCTCTACCTTCTCAAATGCCTCCTAAGTCTTTCTGCCCTTTCAGGATTCTGGAATCTAGGCCTCTTCCCCTAGAATAGCATAGGCGTCCTTGTGGACGTGTACAGTCCTCTGTGCCTGCTCCTATCCTAGCATTTATCACAAAATATTACAGCTGCTACTTTTTTTGCTTATTTTTCCTGTTTGACTGTAGGAAAGTTGACTGTAGAAAAAGCAGAGAATATGTCTCGCACACTGTGCATTTTAATATCATTACTTTGCCATTATATAGAAAAAATTCTAAATTAAATGTGCTGCTATGGATTGAACCCTTGAACAATCAAAGTGCATTAGTGGAGAAGCTGGTGCTGCCTGAACAAAATCGGTAGTATAATTAATAGTAATGTGCCAATGTTATTTTCTCAACTTGGATAAACACAACACTTATGTAAGGTGTCAACATTAGAGAAACCTGCATGAGAAGTATATCAGAATTCTGAACTAAAACTATTGCACAATAAAATGTTTATTTAAAGATTACCAACGGGGAATTATTTATTATTATCACTACATTGTCAAATGATGTCCACAAAGTCCATCATCTGAATGTTCCTGGGCCTCGCTTGTTTTAGGTAATAATGAGATATGTCACCGGCTTCTTACCATTTTTCTCTTACTAAACACCACACTTCCTGCACTAAATCTAGCTAACTGTCTGGAAACACTCAGAGGTGAGGCCCAAACGATCACTTACCATCTTGCTTTGTGGTGTTCCGTTTTGGCAGCTTCATAAGCTACTGCCCTCAAACTTTTGGAAGAAGTCCCCCGGCCTCTGTCTCAGCCACTGTTGCAACTTCTGTGAAAAGGTCAGTTCTCCGAGCACGCACAGATCGCTGCTGTTGAACTCTGCACAGAATTAAAAGAATGTGCCTCTCACTCCCTCCCTGCTCTTCTGTGTCACCCTGACATTAAAATGGTCCTGTCAGCTTGACTCTTTGCCCTTTCTTCTCCATAGGGTGTCAGAACAAGTCCTGTAGTCTAACTAGTAAACTGATATCATTCTGCTCTCCCGTTTCAATCGGGGCTACTCTTGACCTTCCTTCAGATAAAAAAATAATAGACTCTACCCCTTCAGCATGTCTGGAAATGAGCATGGGACATGCTTTATAGGCTCAGCTGGGCCACTCTGCTATGGGTTAACTTATGAGTCCAAGGTTAATGAGGAAGCCATAGGGAATGCTGAATTTAGATGGCTTTGACCTGGACTTCAGACTTGACTCAGGTTACTCGGTCATCCTGACTGAAGAAGCTAATGACCAGTGGCAACCATGTAACACAGTGCTATCTGCTTGTTCATATTGTCAGAGGTGAAAAGACCTCCTGGTCCATTTTAGAACTCTATTGAGAAAGAAACTCTGTCTAGAAGATGCTCTTTACAGTTACTCTACACCTTTTAAGGAATTCTGAAAGGCTAGTGTCTTCTATCCCTGAAAATAAAGATCAATAGATGTAATTTTGGATGTATACTTGGAAAGCTTGAAATACCGCTGAGGTGAGCATGGGTCATTTTCTACTTTCATGCATTTAACTGCTCTTGTCACAAGCCTGTCAGAGTTTCTGGAAACCTGAGAGCCTTTTCAAGTTCTTTGCCCTATGGACTCATACATATTAGCAAAGAGGATAGTGCCTGCTAGAATCTTGGTTAATTTCTAGCGTAAAAGATGTTGGTAAATGTAATATCTCAGTAGATGCATCCAGTGGACATAAGAAATAATTTTTCTTCTTGAACAAACTTTTCTCTACATGCCTCAACATTTTGAAACTTAATATTTCCCCTGAATTCACCCCAAAGTTCTCCATTCTTGGGTAATAATAACATTGATTTCTCTTATCAAAGGAATTTCCATTTGGAATAATGCCAAAGAATTTAATGAATATAATTTGTTCTTAATGCCTTTTCTAATTGCCCTCCTTTCCCTAATATTTCATCTTATGTTCCAAGAAATTAAAAGGTGGTTTTATTACATTTTCATATCATTATATTTTTAAGTGTAAAATGTCTCATGGTGAATATAAATGAGATACAAGTCCTTAAAATTTTTGAGTAAACACAAAGAGAAGGACTTACAAGCAAGGAATGAGAACATTTAAATTGGAGCATGAATAAGAAATAAACAAAAAACTATATTATATCTACTGTGAAATGACTGCACCTAACATATTGTTTGTCCTCAAAAAATATTAAGTAATAGCATTCGACTAAAATGATCATTTAAATGAACCTTTCTGGAACAGAAAAGATAGGGAGAAACATTGCCTCCAGCTATTTCATGAAGCTGGAATAAAAAGTCTAGGTTCATTTACAGAGTTAGATATTTAAAACTACAAAGGGAAGTAAGGAAACAATAAATAGATTTTTGCCCCAAACTAAAAATAAAAAAGTAATGGAAATTAAATTAAATTAGACTTCTATGTGTGTTAAGAAAAATATACTTATTTTTCTTTCAAAATTATGCCCTCACCCTGAAATCTTACCAACACCCACTACTTTGTTGTTAATTTAATTTTACATCATTCAGCATTCTTATTCATTTAAAATTTCTTTAAATTTTTGAACTGTTTAGGAAAGGGCACTCTAGTTGTGTTTCCCAGACCTGAGTGCATATCAGAATCATCTGGGCTTATTTTTGTTTTGTTTTTTATACAGATTTCTAGAGCCCCACAAGCTGGAATCAAGATTGCCGGGAGAAATATCAATAACCTCAGATATGAGGATGACACCACCCTTATGGCAGAAAGTGAAGAAGAACTAAAGAGCCTCTTGATGAAGGTGAAAGAGGAGAGTGAAAAAGTTGGCTTAAAGCTCAACGTTCAGAAAACTAAGATCATGGCATCTGGTCCCATCACTTCATGGGAAATAGATGGGGAAACAGTGGAAACAGTGTCAGACTTTATTTTTGGGGGCTCCAAAATCACTGCTGATGGTGATTGCAGCCATGAAATTAAAAGACACTTACTCCTTGGAAGGAAGGTTATGGCCAACCTAGATAGCATATTTAAAAGCAGAGACATTACTTTGCCAACAAAAGTCCGTCTAGTCAAGGCTATGGTTTTTCCATTGGTCATGTATGGATGTGAGAGTTGGATGGTGAAGAAAGCTGAGCGCCGAAGAATTGATGCTTTTGAACTGTGGTGTTGGAGAAGACTCTTGAGAGTCCCTTGGACTGCAAGGAGATCCAATCAATCCATCCTAAAAGAGATCAATCCTGGGTGTTCATTGGAAGGTCTGATGTTGAAGCTGAAACTCCAATACTTTGGCCACCTCATGCGAAGAGTAGACTCATTGGAAAAGACCCTAATGCTGGGTAGGATTGGGGGCAGAAGGAGAAGGGGACGACAGAGGATGAGATGGTTGGATGGCATCACTGACTCGATGGACATGGGTTTGGGTGGACTCCGGGAGTTGGTGATGGACAGACAGGCCTGGAGTGCTGCAATTCATGGGGTCGCAAAGAGTCGGACACGACTGAGCGACTGAACTGAACTGAACTAATACATTTCTAAACTAGAATCTCTGAGATTTGGGCACAGGAATCTGTATTTCCCCCCACAAAGTACCTAGGGATTTCTAATTTACCACTGACAGTTGAAAGCCATTATTCATCGTTATTAAAGAAAAAAACAAAAAAAAAACCTAGCACAATATATCTCTAAATTAATTCAGCTCTTCCTTTCAAAAAGGCTAGGCACCTTTCTATTCATCCAACCTTAGAACCTGAAATAAGCGTTCGCTTTCTTCTTCACATGCAGGCAGCCTCTTGTTCTTATTGATTCTATTGCCCTAAGGTCTTTCAAATTAATCCTTTCCTCTCTGTTTTCCTCTGCTATTTCCCTAACTCAGGTAATCATTATGGTCCTGCTTTAAATCCTTAGTTGATTTCCCCAAACAGATGGGAAATCTATACTCCTCAGCCAGTAGAAGACGCCTGAGTGGTCTGGGCCCAGGGCATCTCCTCTCCTTGTGTTCATGCCACCAATGCACCACCTCGAGCACCTTCTTTTCTTGCTTTCTTCTTTGGCTGTTTGTTTATCTAACCTTTACACGGAAACATTCTTGCATAAGAGACATTCTTGAGGATTGTGGGGAAATATGTGGTTTTAGAATTATTTAAGTGAAACTATAAAGGAAGGGGAGGATTTTCATTCCAGGCAAAGGAGATAGAGTAAAGCAAGTCTGTGTAAAGGGTCCGCACCCGTCACCACGTCGTATGACCACTCATCTTGTGTGAATTGTGGTTCAGGACAACAGAACTTTCCACTATAAATTCTGCCTAGTGACACTGAGTATGCAGTCTCAGATGTTTCCAGTGGTAAAACAAGTTAAACCCGACAAGCCCATTTCCAGAAATCTGCTAGGTTCATCTATGACCTTGTGATTGGATACTGAAGCTTCTTTCACTTGATGAACATTTAGATTATGTTTCTAATGAGTGCTGTGGTCTCCTCAGGCATAGAATTCAGCATGAGATTCTTAGTTTATGTCCTGATTCTGATCCCTGATAGCTCTTGATGTTTCTAAATAACCATAGTTCTTATTTCTTGCTTGTGTCAGCAATTAAATTTCCAACTACCATAAATAAAAATAATATGCAGTACAAGTATTCACCACACAATTACTTTTGCACAGAAATCCATAGAGCAAATGAACTTTAAAAATTGAAAAAAGAAAAGAAAAGAAAACTATGGTGTCATCTCAAAATCACTCATTTTAGATGAGAGATTCAGCAATGAAGCCACTCTGTGACAGGTAATGTGTTTTCTTATTACCTTTCAAATATTTTCTTTTGCTTAAGGTGATTATTTTTCTCTCAGCCCTTCCCTCTAAGTCTGTATCAGTGGGGCTGCTTGCTTTCTCCCCGGCAGTTTTGTTTCCAATTACCAATCACCTACCAGCATTCCAGTGATGCTCTATGATACTAACACCAGTACCTCTCCTTTACTTTTGGTACTTAACGTCTCTCACTTTAGGTCCCAGGAGGGCTCATCCTTCCTCTGGCCATGTACCTTTATTTAAACAACATCGATCAAAGTATACATACTTAACTGCCTCTTACCTACGTTTCCAGCCTGATTTCTCTTTTGTTGTATCCTTCATCCACGTCGGATGACCGATCCTCTCTGTTTGCCCAGCACAGTGGTGTTTCCAAGGGCAGTCCGTAGCGAACCAGGAATGTTGGTCACCCTACTTCCAGTCTACTTTCTGTCTCAGAGTGCTGATATTCGGTCAGTGCTTGCAAAGTGATGTGACCTTTCCACATTGAGCTTATTCTTTACTTCCTACTTTTCTTTCAAAACTCAGCTCAGGCAGAACTTTCAGGATCTCATCTCTGGACTCCCAAATCACGTGGTATAAAAAGCCCTTTCCATGTACACTCAAGGCATGAACAGTAAACATACTATCTTCCACTTCTCAATGGTGAAGTTCATACTGTATCCCCAAAACATGATGCAGGAATTCAAGAAATAGAGTTTATATGAAGAAAGGAAAGCATTTCTGTCCTTGGAGGAAAGGAGTACAATTGGCCTCCACTTTCTAGCATTCAGTTGATATTAGCTACCGTGTAATCAATACACAGTGTGTCCCAGCCACTTTTCAACATGACCTTGTTTATTTTCCCCACATCCTGTAAAGGTATCATTATCCCAGAGGCAAGTAGAGCTGCTTATCCAAGGTCAGAGTGTTCATAAACACAAGTACACAGAGAAAAGACCTGCCCTTTGCTACAAACCTTTGTGGAGCAATATGTTTAGGAACTCAAAACTGTCCAGCTTTCAGAAAGCCTATACAGCATATACGCTTTATCCTATGGGACACCCTAGGATAATCTTGATACACACAGTAGTTAAACACTAATAGATGAATAGTCACTGTTAATAGGGTACAGAAAGCCTATAAATATCCATTTAGATTAAGTTTCATCACCAAATGTATTTTGGAAATGGGAAAATTTTCTTTTACAAATATTGGGAAGGATCTTAGATGGAAAAGCACGGACGTGTGGTGTATCCAGACTTTTCAGTTACGGTTGCTTGGTGTCAGAGCCCAGGACCTCTATGGTGTAGTTCCTGCTGAATCACTCTGCCTACTGTGATGTTCAAGAGACATTTTACTTCCCAGCAGCTTTGGCTCTCAGAGCACTTCCTAAAAATGGGCCCACTTTCTTTGACGTTATAGTATGCTGCAGATTGTAGTACAAAATATTTTTGAATAGTCAGTACAAATTTCCTGCAAGTACTACATGAAATGGAATGTAGTATTTTTGATATTGCCTAGATGTACCTAAGAGTTTTTGGAATTTCAATATCTTTATCAATAATTATTTAAATTGGCAATAGCTATATATTCAGTAGTGTGACAAGTGATAGAATTTGTAATCTATCTCTCATGATTTCTTTGTTTTCTGATTTCATGTTATTACCACACATTGCATCTCAACGTTAATTTCATTTCCAGAATGTTTTGAGGGCTTCATTTCATCCTTTGGGAGAACTTGGAGCTCCCTGGAGTCACAGTAAGTGGGATTCATAAACCCAAGAGTTGGCCATTCCACAATTTACTGCAGGGGGATGTTTTGTCATTTGAAAGCCCTAAACACACATTTTGTTTAAATGGTTCTCATATTCTTCTTTACTTCAACAGCTGCAGAAATTGTCATTTTATCAATCATATTTATTAAGATTTCCAACCCTTGAAACAGTCTCCAGTTGATATCAAATTGCTTTAATTTCAATCCTGACTTTTTGGACCATTTCAGGGAAAAATTAATTCATCTTGATTAAGTAGTCATTAAAATAAAATGAGAAAACAATCCTTGAGAGAACTAAGCGGGATTAGTTTTTGAAGGCTGGTTATTTCCCCTGTTTATTCATCTTTGTCCGTACAGCTCAGTCCTTTGTGAGGCTCCTCTTTTGTTTTTGGTAGAAATTATATTGTGGACAGAGGATGTAGGAGTTGGAGTTTAAATATTGTTTATCAATTCTAATATTGTAATAGATGTTTATGTGGCCTTTAGTTTGTTTATTTACATAGTAAACCTGTTGGCAAAAAGTATTATATATTCGATCTTAGCTACATGATATTTTTCATCTCTTTCTGCTACAACAACAACAAAATGGCTCTTGACTTTGCTTTATTTGATTTATTCTGGTTATATTTTTCTCTGTTGTTACAGTTCTATATATAATAGATATAAGCTCACTTTTCACATTAAGTGATATATAAAAAACTCACTCAACCATCCAATTGGTTTAAAATGTCCAGATATTTGCCCTCTTGCAAGCAAGCAGCCTAATTAAATTCTTCTTTTTCACTGGGGTATTTGTCATTGTTTTAACAAAGTGTACTATAAAGAACATTGCTCTTAAGGTCAGGAGATTTAAAATCCTCTGTTAACTCATTTGCAAACAGCAAATGGCATGACTATAGGTCCATGAAATGGTATCTGGAAGATCCAAGAGGATTACGAATGGATTTGGTTAAAGGAGGTAAGATCCAGCCATATGTTATGTTCTTAAAGAGGTCCTTTAACTCTGCTTCCACTGTTGCATCTATAAAATAGAGATAATAATGCCTACCTTAAAAATTCTTGTGAAGGTTTAGTGACAGTGTATGTAAAAGTACTCAATATGAGATTGTAATAAATTACCAGTATAAGCTGGTTGAACATGAACCTGAGTCTCAGTTTCACCAGCTATAAAGTGGGAATAATAATTACTCCCTGGAGCTCGCACCTCCTCTTCTTAGCACATGTCTCTTTTCTTTCTAATTCCCCTCACAGAGTTGATAGGAAGATGAAATAGTAAAAATGTTTCATAAAGTTATAAAACCTATCTCAGTGGAACATGTTAAGATATAGCCTGTATATTTTACTGTTTAAAGTTTGATTTCCCTGTTTCTGTTCTTTGCTCACACTTTCTCTGTGTTCTCCAAATGTAAAACCCTTTTAAGAGTCGGACACGACTGAGCGACTGAACTGAACTGATGAATAGGCAGTAGGTTGCCTCATTTGAAGGATGCTAACTATGACTTTTAAACAAATGCACTTCCCATGACACTTACCCAGGTCTCAAATACCAAATGTAGAATCTCTTTATTTATTATACAGCTTCCAATTACTATTAAGATGTAAATCATACTAGACTCGTAATGTTTAGGCTTTTATGGGTTAATAATCGACTCCATATTAGTTTAGAATCATTTGAACATATTGATTTCTTGGGAGGCAGAGGAAAGGGCACTTAATGGAAAGTGGGAGAGCTCCAAGGATAAAGTTAACTGTCTTGAACTATGGAAGAAGAACTAATTTTCTTATAGTATCCTTTCATTTTGACTTCACTTGAAAACCTGCTTGGTCATCATCTAGTAACTCTTTAAGGGAATTCTACTTAGTAATCAATTTCCAGATAGTGGTTTTGCCAGGAAAGAATTGTAGTGAGGATTTCTTATCTGTGCTAAAATCTACCCAAATGTGTGTTTTAAAAAATCAGCCCCATGTATGGTTTTCTATCCACTCTGTTTAGAAGAATAGCATTTGTTGAACTTAGATGTGTCATCCACTTAAAAACAAATAAATTTATTTGGGGATAATATACTCTAACTCTGTCCTAATTCATGGGTCCAAGATGGAGGCCTTGAGATTTTTATTTGTTATGCGACTAAGTAAGTATATTAAATGCAACTTTAATGACTGTTCTGAGATTTCCAATCCTAATGTTTTTCAAAATCATCTGGGAATTTTTGGATTGACAGCCTGGAATCTATGTCAAGTACCATACATTTCAGTGCATGCACCAGCTTAGGAATTAGAAGGCCCAATTTCTGATATCTGTTCTAACACTATCTTTGTTTTCCTTTACATAAATCATTTTATCTCCCTAGGCCACAATTTGCAATAAAATTTAACTAAATTCCTTTGCAGAAATTTGCTATGCAGAGACATTTTGAAAAAACAACAATCACTTCGCAAAACATTATAATACATGTATTAGTGTTTAGATGGTAAACAGCTGGCAAACATTTTACCTTGCTTTACCTTCCTACCTGAAATGCTTTGTGGATCGACATAGATGGACCTAGAAATTATCATCCTAAGTGAAACAAGCCAGACAAAGACAAATATCATATGATACTGCTTCTATGAGGAATCTAAAAATTATATGAATGAACTTATTTAAAAACAAGCAAAGTCACGGACATAGAAAACAAATTTATCGATAACAAAGAGAAGGAGGGGAAGGGATAAATTAGCAGTTTAGGGTTAAGATATATAAACTATTAGGGCTTCCCAGGTGGCGCTAGTGGTGAAGAATTCACCTGCCAAGGCAGGAGATGCAAAAGATATGGGTTCGATCCCTGGGTCAGGAAGGTTCCCCGGAGAAGGAAATGGCAATCCATTTCAGTATTCTTGCCTGGAAAATCCCGTAAACAGAGGAACCTGGTGGGCTACAGTCCAAGGGGTTGCAAAGCGTCAGACATGACGTAGCTACTGAGCACGCAGGCATGTATACAAACTACTATATATAAAACAGATAACCAACAAGGATCAACTGTACAGTGAAGGAACTACATCCCATAAACAGAGGAACCTGGTGGGCTACAGTCCAAGGGGTTGCAAAGCGTCAGACATGACGTAGCTACTGAGCACGCAGGCATGTATACAAACTACTATATATAAAACAGATAACCAACAAGGATCAACTGTATAGTAAAGGAACTACACTCAATATCTTTGTGTTTTATTAATTTGGCTGCCTCATGTTTCAGGTGCGCTTGTGTGATCTATAGTTGCTGTGGGAGGGCTTGGCGTTGCAGTGAGTAGGCTTAGTTGCTCCATGGCATGTGGCATCTTAATTCCCCTACCAGGGATTGAACCCACATCCCCTTCACCGCAAGGTGGATTCTTAAACACTGGACCATTGGAAAAGTCCCTACTCAATATCTTATAATCTGTAGTGACAGAGAATGTAAAAAAAAGAAATATATATATATATATATATATATATATATATATATACACACATATATATAGGACTTCCCAGGTGGCTCAGTTGGTAAAGAATCTGCCCGCCTGCAATTCAGGAGACCCCGATTCGATCCCTGGGTTGGGAAGGTCCCCTGGGGAAGGGAAAGGCTACCCACTCCAGTATTCTGGCCTGGAGAATTCCATGGACTGTATAGTCCATGGAGTCACAAAGAATGGGACATGACTGAGTGACTTTCACATATATATATAAAACTAAAAAGAGAACCTATACATTTATACACACACACACACACATATATATACACATATACATACACACACACACACACACACACACACACATATACATATAAAACTGAACCACTTTGCTGTACACCTGAAACTAACATATTTTATTTAAAACTTTAAAATTAAATAAGTAAAAATAAACGTTCTTGATTTATTGGAGCTGCTCATTTCCCCCCCCAGCTTGTTCCTCACTTCTCTCCACATCCAAAAGTTGGTTGAAATGTCTCTTAATATAATTCTGAGACTTCTGTATAACTCACCCTTGTTCTGATCCTAACACAGAGAATCTGTGAAAATTCTAGTTCAAGTTGCGTTAACTTAGAAGTGAGGGACGGAAAGTTTGTTCAGGCCTAGTTCTTCTGTGTACAGTAGTTAGTAATTATTTCAAGCACTGCATAAGCCTGAGCCTGATGAGTGCAGCTGCCTGGGACTGACAACTTCAGCCGTTAGCCAGGAAAGACCGTGACCAGGACTGACACATCTTTAGAGATAGGATTATGGGCCTGAAAAGTAGCATTTGAGCTGCTGGAAAGTCTAAAGTTCTCATGGACTCAGATGTCATCACCTTTACCTGTGCACCCTGTGCTGCAACTCCTGGGAGCCTCCAGTTCATCCCCTCCCCTGCCTCAGAGAAGGTTGCTGACCTGATAACAGTCTTTCTTCTGCTCCGAGCAGATAAACAAGTCTTGTTGAATTTAGCCAAATGGCACCTGTGTCAGAATTTTTTGACAACCTGAGCCTTATAATGACTTTTGTCAACTTGATGGTTGAGACTTTATTCCATTAAACTAACAAAGTAAACACTAAGATAAATACTTTTCTCCTGTATGAAAATACAGTACACTTTTCTTCTGAATTTTCATTCAGTGCCTCTGATAATGGACAAATGACTCACTTTGAAGAAAGATGGGGACTTTTGTAGACTATAGATCCCACTAATGGAAGCCTTTTATTTGCTTTTTTTTAATTAACAGAAGTTTAACTTTTAAAATAATTTTATTTTTGCGTACAAAATCAATTTCTATCTGTCATCTCAAAAATTTTGCCAAGCACAAATTCTTTCCTGCAAAAACGCAAGTTGTCTTTCCACCTCAAACTGATACTATAACCAGGATAGTGGGCTTGTGCTGATACCACCATTCTCTAATTAATTAATTATTAACAACTCAGCACCTAAACACGTTTGTCATGCTTATAAAATCCTTTATACCATCAGGCAGAAGCCATCTTCTTTTATGAAATTCAAATGTCAGATACTCACTTTCCCAGGCTCTCTTGCAACTGAAATAGAAGACAGTGATCTACCCTCCATCAATTAGACGTGTCCATTTCAGATATTGAATGAATTACCCTTGACGCAAAGAAGCAAGCCATGAAGAATTGAGTGAGGCACCAAAAATGATGTGCAATATACACATTCAGTAGCTGCCTTATTTCTGGTCCCGTGCCTAGGGCTGAGAATAAGCTGGAAGACTATGACTGTGCCCACTGGCCGCAGTAGAATCATCTATTAGGACCACTTGTGTTTGGATTTAGTAAATTCTTCTTACTCAGCATTCATCAAGACTTTTTAATGGATTGAATTAACTACCTAATAGTCAAAAAATAGTTCTATTGTGAATTACCTAAACTTGGCATGTTTTTCTTTGAAAATAAAATGGCCTTAAATATGCATGATTTCTTGCAATGTCCTTCTAAAATCTACACCTCTAAAGGTTTTGATATGTCTTATTGACTTTGGTTAAACTCCTTCTCAACAGTCTTTACTAGATTAAGTTCTTATTACCCATCTCAGCTTGTCCGCTGCTTCACTTGAGAGAGGAGAAATTTATAAATATTTTTATACTTCAATTTTTTTTCCTTTTTTTTTGTAGTGACAGAGCATGTGAGCTATCAAAATCTTATTTATAGCTTTTGGGCACACAGCTATGTTTCCCAGACTTCTCTGCAGTGTTGGGAGCCATTCTGGATCTACCGCCAGATGACAAAGTCACGGCAGCACTCAAGAAGAAACTGCAAAGTGGTTTCTCTCCAGGACCGGAACCTTCCCTCCTTCCTGTTTCTATGCTTCTGTTGTGGCTAACTCTGTTTCATTCTTTGATGGCTAGAGTTGTAGGGGCTTCCGTGACGAGGTCACGAGAGTCCAGGGAAAAGAAAAATGATCCCTTGCCCCAGAGAAACATTCCAGAAATCATTAAATCTACTGGGGCCCCTGGCTGGTGGGTCTCTAACACTCAGCCAGGGAATAAGGCCATTATCATTTGGAAAACAAGCCCTAAGCCTATTGTGACCTGGCCTCATGAGGAGATTATTATTGATAACTGGAAAACTTGGGTCATGTATCAGGGAAAACTACAGAAACTAAGCCAATTGCCTTTTCTCATAAAGATTGGGATGCTAGAGATATTTGTGCCCCTTAGAATCTAAGAGTAAACAGAAAGAAATATATGAATTGTATTGTAAATTGTTTCAAGGTAAACTGCAAAAGACTTGTCCCTGCCAGAAATAGTCTTGTGGTATGTGGGTAGATGGTAAACAAACCACCACTGACAATGGCTGGACTATGAGGAACTCTTGACCGTAGATGCTGCTATAGTGCTTATTTGCTGAAGCAAGATGCTGTATTCGCTGTAGTAGCAGGCTGTACAGAATAAGTAGATGGAACACTATGACTCACAGACTGTGTTTTAGTAGAATAAAAATTGGTTTCTGGGTAAACATGTAACCAACATGTAGCAAAGGACTAGGAAAAAACTTTTAACACATCTTAGAATCACGGGATGTTGATCTGAATGGAAAAATATTGTAAGAGTCATTATGTAGAAGAACATGTGCTATATAAGTAGAAACTGAAAGCAATAAAGATTATGGACCTTCAGTTCACTGTTTCTTTCTTTCCTCTTGCCGACGTCGTCCATCCCTTGGTCCAGCCGGAGCAGGACTCCAGCACTGCAGTTATGTGTTAGAATTTATTAAATTCTCCCTAATTAAACACATATGTATGTATGTATAAATATATATATATATATACATATAAATACATCAGTTAGTTAGAATAGGAAAAAGGATTCCAAAATGATGGTGGCTAAAAGACAAAGAAAGAGAAAAGGCCATGAAAACAGAACAAAAGAAAATCTGTGGACTGAAGTGAGAACTTCAGGTGAAACAAAAATGCCCCCTTCTTGGCTAGCTGAATTGGCCTAAGGCAGGCTCAGGGGGGAGGACATAAAATGAATAAAAAGAAGCCAAGATGGATTGAGGCCTCTCCTTTGGGGCTGGCCCACACTCACACCTGGAGGGTGTACTATCTTTTGTTTGCCGAATAGAACTCTGAGCTGTAACGGAACTGTAACACTGGTCTGCCATTTCAAATCTTTGCTGTGGTGAGACAGAACCAAGAAAATTACACACTCCCCTGACATATCATACATAGGGGCTTCCCTGCCGGCTCAGATGGTAAAAAATACACCTGCAATGCAGGAGACCTGGGTTCGATCCCTGGGTCAGAAAGATCCCCTGGAGAAAGAAATAACTACGCACTCCAGTATTCTTGCCTGGATAATTTCATGGACAGAGGAGCCTGGCAAGCTACAGACCACAGGGTCGCAAAGAGTCAGACAGGACTGAGTGACTAACTCCTTCATATAATACATATATATACACATACATATATAGGTATACCTATATATGTGTGTATTCAATACTGAAAAAACTCTAAAGTGAACTCCCTCATGCTGTTTTTCTTTTCTGCTGACCTTCCAGGGTGACCTTGAAAAGCTAATATTAAGGGTGGTAGGATAGCCATCAGCCTGGTGCCCCGAATGACAATTGACAAAGAAGGGTCAAAGTTCTCTCCAACTTGACTAAACTTTACACAGGCTTCTTCCAGACTCTAAGACTGCTGACCTCCCTTTTCTTAGAGTAATTACTTAAGAAAACTTGTAAATTATTTCTCTGCCCCTTTGATACGTAAATCTCTTGAAGAGCTTCTTGCCAGTTTTACAGCTTAGGAATGTCTTTCTCAAGGACCTAGGGGCCATCCTTCTGAAATGCAGTCATAGAGGAAGGTAAAGTTACTATCTCCCAGCTTCTGTGGGGGACAGGAGGCTAACTTGGCCAGATGCCTTCTGCTAAGTTGTAAAACTAGCTTTTGTGATGAAAATGAGAAAAAGGTTACTTTCCCTTTGGGTAAAGCCAATTAGCAAACACAGATGGCCTGTGATCTCTCCCTCATCCAATTCCTAAAGCATCTTTTATTTCAGCTGAGTTGAGTTAAAAATACATTTTGGCCTCTTTCCCCTACTGCAAGAAAGGTGTCTTATCCTCCTGCCTGCATGCTCAGTCTTTTCAGTCATGTCTGACTCCTTGCAACCCCACGGACCGTAGCCCACCAGACGCCTCTGTCCTTGGGATTCTCCAGGCAAGCATACTGGAGTGGGTTGCCATGCCCTCCTCCAGGAGGTCTTCTGGATCCAGGGATAGTAGCCCTGTTTCCTGCTTGGCAGGCAGATTCTTTACCACTGAGCCACCTGGGAAGCCATATATATACATATATATATATATGTATAATTTATTGTACAGTCCATGGGGTCAGATGAAATTTATGTACACATTTTGTATGTATATGAATATGTATTAGTTCAATTCAGTCACTCAGTCGTGTCCAACTTTGTGACCACAGTTATAAATATGTATAATTATATATATTTACATGACACATATATGACTTTCAAAGGCATAAAAAAGTACTAACAATTTCCTAAAATTCTTAGGAAATTATTCATTTATATTTGTTATTGTTATCAATTTTTAACTATTAAGCAACCAGATAATGTCACTCTACTGGGAACTCATAATTATTTATAAGATTAAATAACCCCAAGTTTAACTCATATAACTTGACAGATTTATTTGCTAACTCATGCTGACACAGAAGACAGGAAAAATAAAGTGTGATGGTTAGGAAAACATTATTGCATTTATTTTTTTTTCTAATAAATACATTTAATGCATAAAATAAGAGAAAATAAAAACAAAGTGACTCTATTAGTAGCATGGTCTCTAGAGTCAGTCTTATTTTTTTTGTCCCCTCTCTGAAAATGTACTGCGTGGGTAAATCATTTGAATTTGCTAAACTTTACATCCTCACCAACAAAATGACAGTAGTGAAGGTGCCTAATCTAACTTATATTTTATTGCTTCCTTGCATTATTTAAATTCCATTCTCCTGTGTACCAGTCACACAGTGTGGATTGGATTGACCCTCTCCTTGGGGCTGATTGGTCTAAGCCTCTTAAGTCACTATTATTCCCTTGTCACAGTGATTGATTCCTACAGTCTAAGCCAAAAAGTCTATCACATCCCTTGGTCACTGTGTGTGTGTGTGTGTGTGTGTGTGTGTGTGTGAGTGTGTGTATTTCAGGAAGGTAAAATCAAGATAAAGCCTAGCACTGTATGATGGTGTGCAGAGAACCATCAGCTCTCTTCCCCATGATACCAAAGATGTTAGTGCTCTAGCGTCAGCATGAAACTGTCTTCCAAAGTTAGTTCAAAGTCAAAATCCAGACAACAAGGCCAACATTCTTGTTGAGCCAATCAACCTCTGGACTTTTCAGTCTTATCACCACCTTTAAGCTTTAAACCAGTTTGATCTGAGCTTTTCTGTTGGATGAAATCAGAAACAGCTTCACCATCTTTCTATGTTTATTGTGTATCAGCATAAATTGCTGTAGAAAATATTGTAATTTGCATACTGTAAAAACCCTGTTACTAACAGTTTTATAACGAAAAACTTAAGTAGTTATGTTTGCATGCACTAGGATATTTCTGGAGTTCTATTATTCTTTCAAAGAATATTCACCTCGTATTCATGGGCACACCTCATTTTAGTGGGCTTCATTTTATCGTGCTTCACAGATCTCATTATTTTTACAAGTTGATACTTTGCAGCAACCCTGCATTGTCAGATGATGGTTAGCATTTTTTAGCAATAAAGTATTTTTAATTAAGATACGTACATTTTTTCAGACATAATGCTATTGTGCACTTAATAGACTATAGTAACTTTCATATGTACTTGGAAACCAAAAAAATCATGTGACTCACTTTATTGCAGTGGACTGGAACTGAATCTACGACATCTCTAAGGTATTTTCATATGTAGAATGAAGCTGTTACATATACCTTTTAAAAATTAGTGTCTATAGTTCTAATATATACTTATGTTAGATCAATTACATGATTTTGAAATGAATTTCTTTTTAAAATTATTTATTTATTTATTTTTATTAAATTAATTAATTTATTTTAATTGGAGTCTAATTACAATATTGTAGCGTTTTTTGCCATACATGACATGAATCAGCCATAGGTGTCCATCATATCCTGTTTAGGATACAGGAAGAGCTCACCTGGAGAGTATTTTTCTATTTTATTCCTCAAACACCATTGAATTCTACATGAAACTAAGTCTAACTTTAGTTAGATAATGAGGTGTATCTCAGGAAATTTCCTGCCTCAACCTGGAAGGCTTGAAAATGTCTAGCTATGAACTTACTTCTGAAATCACTCAAAAAGAACACAAACTGGATAAACAAAGCATAGAATGAAATGAAATGAAATTCATTCAATATAGTGTTAAAATACAGAACAAAGAGTAGAGGAAAGGTAGAGAAAGAAACTTGACTTTAATTAAAATTGAGCCTTGCGAGTTAAAATATAGGTATTTCTGAAAAGATAAATCCAGAGGGTGAAATTTCAATAAGATATACACACAACCTTTGTTGAACTGCACACAGGGACATGTAAGTAGATGTGGCTTTATGGCTAACAAATGCCTGTCACACACAAAGTACACCTGTAACAGACGTGTTGTCTCCCTGGCATCATTTAAACATGCACGGTAGAAATATACATGTTCTCTATTGGCTGTGCTTTTGTTAATTCTTCATTTCTGATAAACTGACCAAAGTCTGTTGACCACCACAGGCTACTGCATTGCTTCAGATAATATGGGGCTTCCCTGGTGGCTCAGATAGTAAAGAAATTGCATGCAGTTCCAGAGATCCAGCATCAATCCCTAGGCCAGGAAGATCCCCTGGAGAAGGAAATGGCAACGCACTCCAGTATGCTTCTCTGGGATACCCCATGGACAGAGGAATCTGGCAGGCTACAGTAGTCCATGGGGTCACAGTCAGACACGATTGAGCAACTAACACACCACACACACACACAAATATAATAAGTCCCATTACTAGGAATATTTCAGATGGGAGAATCCAAGTAAAATACATGGAAATAAAAATATTTTTGCATAATACAGTAAAAATTATCAATAATCTAAATAAATATAGTTCAATCATAAAATGTAGGGTTGGTATGAATGAATGATATTACAGATGGAAATTTTACATTTCTTTCAACTTCAATTTTAGGTTCTTTTTTTTTTTTTTTTGCATAGTGACCTACAAGTCTGTTCAGAATAATACAAAAAGTACTTTGGACCTTGGGTTCAGACAGCTCCAAAATCACTTCTAGGTCTGTCATTTTTGGTTCTGTGATAAAACCTCTTTGGCTTTAGCGTATTCAAGGTACAATAGAGATATCACTTTTAGGCTTACTACGAGGATTGAGTGAGACAATGTGAGTAAAGTGTTAGAAAATGAAAAAACAATTAATGTCTATATAAAATCATCATTCATTGAAAAGAAAAAAAAAGTTATTCTAGTTATGTTGGCTAGAAAAGCACTGGCTCCTGAAACAAACAATCTCAGTTCAGTTCAGTACAGTTGCTCAGTCCCATCCAACTCTGCGACCCCACGGACTGCAGCACTCCAGACTTCCCTGTCCCTCACCAACGCCCAGAGCTTGCTCAAACTCATGTCCATAGAGTCAGTGATGCCATCCAACCATCTCATCTTCTGTTGTCCCCTTCTTCTCCTGCCTTCAATCTTTCCCAGAATCACGGTCTTTACCAATGAGTCAGTTCTTTGCAGCAGGTGGCCAAAGTGTTGGAATTTCAGCTTTAGCATCAGTCCTTCCAGTGGAGATTCATGATTGATTTCCTTTGAGGTTCACTGGTTTGATCTCCTTGCTGTCCAAGGGACTCTAAAGAGTCTTCTCCTACACCACAGTTCAAAAGCATCAATTCTTCAGTACTTGGCTTTCTTTATGGGCCAACTCTCATATCCATACATGACTACTGGAAAAACCATAGCCTTGACTAGATGGACCTTTGTTGGCAAAGTAATGTCTCAGCTTTTTAATATGCTTTCTAGGCTGGTCATAGCTTTTCTTCCAAGGAGCAAGTGTCTTTTAATTTCATGGCTGCAGTCACCCTCCACAGTGATTTTTGAGCCCATGAAAATAAAGCCTGTCACTGTTTCCATTTTTCCCACATCTATTTGCCATGAAGTGATAGGACCAGATGCCATGATCTTAGTTTTTTGAATTTTGAGTTTTAAATCATCTTTTGCACTCTCTTCTTTCACTTTCATCAAGAGGCTCTTTAGTTTCTCTTCACTTTCTGCCATAAGTGTGGTGTCATCTGCATATCTGAGGTTATTGATATTTCTCCTGGCAATCTTGAAGCCAGCTTGTGCTTCATCTAGCCCAGAATTTCACATGATGCACTCTGCATATACGTTAAATAAGCAAAGTTGAAAATATACAGCCTTGACGTGCTCCTTTCCCAATTTGGAACCAGTCTGTTGTTCCATGTCTGGTTCTAACTGTTGCTTCTTGACCTGCATACAGATTTCTCTGGAGGCAAGTAAGGTGGTCTGGTATTCCCATCTCTTTTTTCCACAGTTTGCTGCGATCCACATAGTCAATGGCTTTGAATAGTCAATTAAGCAGAAGTAGATGTTCTTTTTTTCTGGAATTCTCTTGCTTTTTCTATAATCCATTGTATGTTGGCAATTTGATTTCTGGTTCCTCTGCCTTTTCTAAATCCAGCTTTAACATCTGGAAGTTCTTGGTTCACGTATTATTGAAGCCTAGCTTGGAGAACTTGAGCATTACTTCGCTAACATGTGAGATGAGTGCAATTGTGCTCACCTAACACAATCTAAACAATGCAACAGTTCAACACAGTTTAGCTCTTACTCATATACAGTCTAGAGTGGGTGTTCATGATCCATGCTTACAGCAGCTCCATTGTGTTCAATACCTGGTTTACAAAGAAATTCAGTTATCCACAGCTCAATAAGGTAGAAGATAAAAAGTATGACAGACTTGGAAGGATATTTTATGGCTTGGCTGCTCTCATGCCATTGTAAACTGAAATACCTTCCACTTTTACTTGCAAGGGACCTGGAAGTGTAGTTGTGTGTCCAAGGAAAAGAGAGACATGATACTATTGGAGAGCTCATAATCTTTGCACAGGCAGCACCTCAAGCCATTAAATATCTACATGTACCCTTCTTTCTATAGAGAACACAGTTTGTCCCTTCCCAAGGAAGATAAGCCAAAGTCCCTTCCAGTACGTAGAAATTCTAGAGTGTCTGGGTGATTTACAATCTTTAAAATCAGGACTAGTACTGGTGGTGATGCCTTATGCTTGAAGGATTTATAAAGTTAAAAGCATGTTCTTTGCTTTCCCCTACATCCAAAACCAATATGACAGAGGATAAAACAAAGATAACATAGGAGTAGTAACACGCTTATTCTGCAAATGGAAAAAAAGAACTTGGAGGGCTCAAGATGGCCCTCCTCAAGATAGGAAGATCTTCACCTCCTCCCATGGTCACAACAAACCTACAGATGGAATAATTCCAGCTTGTGCTTCAAGAATGGAATAATTCTGTCTGAAACAGACCTGAAAATTGGATGAACAGAGGTTCCACAACAAAGAGTGGAAGGACAGGTAAATAGAAGAAACAGTGACATGGCCATGCCAAGGCAAAAAGTCACAAGCCAGCTGTGGCACTCCACAATTGGGAAGGATCTTCCTGGTTTTTTAAAATTTATTTTTCCTGAGGAACAAAGGACTTTAACTCTCCATCAGGTACCTCCACCCTTAGATCTTACACAGGAGAAATCTCCTTCAAAACCCTGACTTTGAAAAACACTAGGAAATATACACTATTGCACTATCACTGTTAGAGTAAGATGGGAATATTTAAAGGGTAAGACCATTTTTGTAACCAATGGAAGGCAACAAATTTTAACATCTGATGACTTCTTTAGCTATGACTTATGATGGACTTAGCTTTAATGTTAATTTGTTTTAAATACTGTAAGAGAATCCTTTTATACATAAAGAAGAAAAGATGGACCTTTATTATATATACCTTAAAAATTGGTTTTGGTTTTGGATATGTTTGTTGGGTAGATACTTTCAACAATGTAAATATTGTTTCTAATCATAGAGTTGCTCATCAATTTTAGTATCTTTTGATGATATTCCCCAAAACTCGTGTTGTGAAATGGGGATTCTCTAGTCCCATCATTTCTGCTAATTGTATTAATTAGAATTTCATTGTTGGAAGAGATCTCTCTTCTCCTCCATTAATTATGTAACTGGGTCATAAATATGTTTTTTGAATTACAATTCACATACCATAAATTTACAATTTCAAAGTGTACAATTTAGTAGTTTTTAGTGTATTCATGAGGTCATGCACCAATCACTGCTGTCTAATTCCTTAAAATGTAATCATGTCAAAAAGAAGCTCCTTGTCCATTAGCAAAAACTTTCTCTTCTTTCCTATAATGGGCTCCTAGAAATCATTTCTTTTCTGTCTCTATGGATTTGCTTATTCTGAACTTCACCACTGTCCTGCAGCTCTCTCCATATTACCATGCACATGCATACCCATACAAGTGTGCAAACATACATGCACACCATTTTTCTTTTAGAAATTTTTTTTTCCACTCCTTATTTGCAAATAATATTGCTCCCATTTGGATGAACTTCAACAAAAATATTTTCTCAAAACCATCTTTCTCCTTGAAGTGTTTTCTCTGACCATCTGGAAGGTGATTATATTTTCCAATAGTCAACATTCTTACCTTGTGAATATCAACAAGTATATGGTAATGGTTGAGAAGCTCTTAGCAGTAGGATATATCTATATCTACTTACATCTCTGGGCTTCCCTGGTGGCTCAGTTGGAAAGAATCTGCCTGCCAATGCAGGAGACGTGGGTTCAATCCATGGATCAGGAAGATCCTCTGGAGAAGGAAATGGCAACCCACTCCAGTATTCTTGCCTGGGAAACCCCATGGACAGAGGAGACTGGAGGGCTATAGTCCATGGGTCGCAAAGAGTCAGGACTTAGCAACTAAAACAACAAGCATGTTTTTTTGCATAAAATACCAAAGTCTCTATGGTACTTTGATTTGTCTAACAGGTAATACAAAGAGTAGATTGTTACGGGATATTCCACATAAGGAAAACAATATTACAAATTCTGAATTTCAATTATAGGATGACTTTTTTCCTGGTTCATAAATTTTTATCTTTTTAAAATGTAGCTATTAATTATTTTCAAATGAGATGGTTGCAGCTGCTTGGATTTGAAATCCAATTACCTTTCTTACTAAAATATGCATTAAAATAGTGTATATTCTATTTCTAGAGTTTGAAAGTTTAATTCCATGAATGAGTATTAGTTTTTTAAAAAGAGATAAATTATCAACTTAAAAATGTTGCTATACATTTTGAAACTTGACTAATGCAGATATTCACTTGTAAACTCATATCTCATAAGCTCTTTAATTATCAGTTACCTTAAGAATAATTTTTAATTTCTTATTTGTGACAAAGTTTTACCTTTTCCAATGAAAATATTTTCAGCTGTAAAACAAATTCACAGCTAGTGTTTTGAAATATTGAGCCAGATGTTTAAAACATTTTTTATTCTTTAAGTATTCAGCCAGTTAACAATTATAAAAAGCATCTCGATATAATGCACTAGGCCTGAAAATGCTGTTGATGAAAGAAATTACTTATATTCACACATATGAGATGTGTGAATATGGACATGTTTTACGGATTTTATTATGTATAATTCGACTAGAAAAATCAAAATCAACTGCTTGGGAGCATGTTTGGCATGTAAATTTCTTGCTTGGCCAACGCTCTGTTACAGTAAATATGTGGTTTTAAATAAACAACTGTAATTTAGAACAAGTAGTTAGCCATGTCTGTCAAGCGGCAGAATTTAGCTCTCAGTCAAAGAGCCCAGAGTGGCACCCCACCATTGAAAAGGAACAGGAAGGGTGAGTGGGAAGGCAGTAAGCCTTGGAAGCATAGACATGAAACTTACAATGAGCAATGGAAACGGCTAATTCAGTATGCCACTACGGTTGATAAGCTTACCATCTGCGTTATGTGATTTTCGTTTCTAATCCAAATAAATGGAAAGCTAGAACAGATGTCAAAACCTCTTGGTTGCTGAATGTCTTCTGTAATCACATGACTTTGCACCTCAAATTTACGCAAGGATTTTGCCTTGCATTTAGTCAATAAGTATAGATGGCTTTCATTCATTTTCACTCTTTCATTCTCTCTACATGTTTTCCATTCTTTCTGGTTTGAAAGATTATTGAACCTATAGAGATGTTTCTTATCTTGAACAAAAACATATTACCATTCATCTACGCATAGTTGTCCCTGGCAACTTCAGGGAAATGGAAATGAAATACCTTTCTAAATGCAGTAAACATAGATATTTTATTTTAGAATTTATTAAAGGGAATTGAAGAGATATGTGTTTGTTTTTATTTGTTTATAAGTCTAAAACATGCCTTGAATTTTTACAAGTAATAAAAATTGTAAATAATATTTTGAACCAATTGTAATTGGTTATTTTTCTAAAACTTCTAGGTAAAGCCATCCGAACTCTCTGCTGCAAAATAACGTAAAGAATATGATGGTAAATCTGTGCAAATTTTCTTTGACTTGTACCTGCTGCCCCAGAAACATGAGTTTGTAAGACACTTGAGAAAATGTTTTGGTTCTCCATTAAATAAAATGAAATTTCCTAGATTAGGTTTAGGCCCTTGAAACAACCTTGAAGAAAGAGAAGAATCAAACCAAAGAACCTACAAGACTGCAGCAACGCATAGCGTGCTTTTCTGATCGTGAATCCAAAAAAATTAAATATCAATGCTAGATTGTGGTTTCAATCTGTAATACAAATATTTGCCACATTAATCTTGTTTAATAATTGCATTTATTTCAGAACAAATGGCTAATTACTTTAATGACTTGCCTTTGAGGTTACTCTTGGGAATCCTAGGACTGTGAAGAAAATGTACAGCAGTTTCTCTATTTGAAGCAAACTCATATATATTACATAGATTTTCAAATGTTATGCTTTTATACATAGTAAGTAACAGGAAAAAGAGTAGACTACTGGCAATTATAAAATCGTGGTCCAGTATTTGGTGGTTTAAAAAGGATGATGGTTTTAGACTTCCTCATATCATCCCAGAGGAAATGTCTTTCGACTTCAGCATGTACTACAAGAACAGGTAGCAGAGTCAATTTCCAGTGAGGCCAGGATTTGAGAGGTGTTCATAATGATAGCACAGTTTAAGATCTTTGCAATTTCTGTGCCATTTCTATAACCATGAGAAATCACATGCAACTGACAAGTTATAGTTCTCTATGTACCTCCTGATGGTGTTTTATCTCGCTGAAAGATGATTATTTTATATACATATGAAAGATTATTCTTATTTTAGAAAAGGAATTTTACTCATACTAGGATAAGCAAGGGAAATGCAGCCACAAAAGGAAAGAAATGAAGCATATTCCACATCTGAACATAAACGCTGATGTGAAAATGATACATTCACATTTCCGATGACAGATTCAACCATTAATAGGTTGGAACAAGTATTAGCTGATCATGTAGTACTTCTCTTTGGTGTCTTGATGAAGGTTGACATTTTTGACATTAAGGGTTAATTAGTTGCCACTCAGAATGAGGTCACAAATGGCTAATTGCACCTTCAGCTAGGTAATTACTGTCATGTATCAAATTCTCATTCCATGTAATTATACAGGAATCAGGTGCTCTGACTGCTCACCTAGGGATACATTTGCCTTCCAAGTCCTCTCTGTGGGAATTCCAAAGTTTCACATGGAAGGTGACTTCACTTGCAATTTGACCTGATGACTAATTTGATATGCAGAAGATTCCATGCCACCTTTTAAAATCGTGGTCCTAAGGATGTCACCCAGTCATGCTTTAATGTTTCTGGCTTCTCTGATTCTGTAATTTTGCTGCTGCCAGTTTCGATATTTCTGCTCACAGGTTAGATGTTCATTAAATTCATCTGGGCTATTCCAAATCTTCATCTTCTTTCCCCAAAATAACTGCTGAAGCTTAGCTTATCATCAACATTTACACAAAATGGCTGGATGCCTCTTAAATAGGGAATCAAGGCAGGGCACAGGTATATAAAATGAAGATTTCTCCTGCTGTGATTCTATATTCCGTGGGTCTGGCCAGCGCCTTGGTCTTGCATCATTGCTCAGATAAAAATGAAGTAGCTCAGGCATTTTATGAGAAGGAGGTCATAATACTTCTAAATTTATGCCTCTCTTCATATCACTGGAATACACTTCTGGGGTAGACTAGAGAACACATTTTCCTGGTTCTCAAAGGACAGGGTGTGGGTGATTAATTTAGCCATTCCTATCCTCTCCAATCTGACGCCACCGTCAATATTAATAGTTAGAAACATTAGATTCTGCACTAATAGGCATTCCTTCCTCATTAACCAGGCAGTTTAAATATTCCGCAGGGTAATTGAAAGTTGAAATTTATAGGTGGGCCATTCACCACCCTTTTTCTGGCTTGAAGAAGAAAAAACGTCTTGATTCAATTTAGTTAGAATGTGTATATGTGGGGTGTTGTATATGAAATTTCAGTGTGTCATATAAAGGTTTCATTGGCACTATGTGGTTAAAATAATTGAATTTCTGATACTGTGGGTGTATACATTCACATCTTCTGTTTGGGAGAGTTAAGCTCCCTTACAGTTGCTGTATGCACATGATCTTTGAGAATGAAATATTTCCTCTGGGTCTAATAATACATTTCTAAAACAGCCCTTATGCTCAAGAATTCCCATGGAAGATATTGACAGTCACATAAATGTGTTTCAAGTCTATGTCCATTGGGGACACAAAATTGAATTATTTTATTTCTTCTCTCTATAATGGACGTACAAACAATGACTAACACCTTTATGGTGCTTTAGTGTTTATAAAAAAATTTCAAGCATGTTATCCTACTTAATCTTCAATATAAACTTGTGAGCAAGAACTTCTAACACACGACATGTTTTCAGATGGGATGTACAATAAGTAGGTGCCGAGTTTCTTATTTCCAAATTCATACTTTTTTCATTATGAGAAACTTACATTTAGTTAAACAGAAAATATCTTGAAATTTCTGATATAATGAAACTGCTTTTTCCTATATGCATTTATTATTCAAAGAGCAATATAATGGTATTCTATTATTTTTAATTTGGTATCAATGAAAATCATCCTAGTTACTAAGTAGTCAACTGTCAATGGAGATCATTTTCAGATTATATATTTTTTCTAATCAAACGCATAAAGAAACATAAGTGTACTCTCCAAGTAACAAACTCTTGGACTAAAGATGGCATGCACATAGGGAAAGTTATCACTGAATAGAGAGTCTTCAGATCAAAAACTCTGTAACTTACACCCATCTGGAAGAGAAATACCTATTCAACTTCTAATCATGGCCAACAGCACCAATGATTCCTAGCGCATGGGAATGAAAGCTTTGAAGCTATTTTTAAGGATTTCTGAAGCTCACATCTTAATAGGAGAAACTGACGTTCAATAGTAAGTTAATCTATTAATTATTTAAGTATAATTACAATAAGCACTCCAAAGGAGATGTAAGTGGTAATAAAAGAGCACACAGCTAAGATAGGAGATTGGCCCAGGAAAAGTTCACTAAGGAAAAGCCATTTCATCTGAAACCTGAAGGATGACTAGAAGAAGGTCGGGGTAAACTTTCCATAGTAAGGAAACAGAAAATACAAAAAAAAAAAAAAAAGCTTGTAGTAGGATGGACTATGGGGCTTCCTGGGTAGCTCAGCTTGTGAAGAAGCCACTGCAATGCAGGAGACCCTGGTTAGATTCCTGGGTCGGGAAGTTCCCCTGGAGAAGAGATAGGCTACCCCTCCAGTACTCTTGAGCTTCTCTGGTGGTACAAACAATCTGCCTGCAATGCGGGAGACCCAGGTTCAATCCCTGGTTTGGGAAGATCCCCTGGCGGAAGGGAAGGCAACCCACTCCACTGTTCTTGCCTGGAGAATCCCCATGGATGGAGGAGCCTGGCGGGCTACAGTGCATGGGGTAGCAAACAGTTGGACAAGACCGAGCAACTAAACACGGAGCCCAGGAAGAACTACAGAACTGAGACTTACAAAGGCAGATATGACGCGAGTGAGAGAGTCGGGGTAAGTGTGGCCACAGATGAAGCAGGTATATCAGCAGGAGCCAGATCCTATATAGTTTAGATTAACTTACAAATTTTATGAATAGAGCTTGACATAACTTTGATAAGGATTATGCTGAATCATAGCTCATTGTGGGAAGTACTGTCATCTTAACAACACTGAATTTTCCCACTGGGATGTTGCACCATCCTATTTTCTCTCAATAATATTTTGTATGCTTCTGTGGATAAGCCTTTTCTTATTTTTAAAAATGTTATCTTCAGATTATGATATCTGCTTTTAAAACATTTGCTTTTAAGTTTATATAGGTGTAATTGACAAAATTGTAACATAAAGTGTACAGTGGGATGATCTGATACATGTATGCACTGTAAAAGGGCTATCCTCATCAAGTTAATTAACACATCCTATGAGCTTGGGGATTTGTTTTTATTTGTTTCTTTGTTTTTTAGATTCCACATATGAATGAGATGATTTTGTATTTGTCTTTTTGTCTAATGCCTTCAAGGTCTATCCACGTTGTCACAAATGGCAGGATTTCTTCATGTTTTATGGCTAAATGACATTGCATTGTATTTATACACGACAGCTTCTTTATTCATTTATTCATCAAGGGATACTTAGATTGTTTCCCTGTCTTGGTTATTGTAAACAATGCTGCTATGAACGTGGAGGGGCGGTGCAGATATCTTTTCAAGTTAGGGTTTTCATTTCCTTTGAAATATATTCCCATAGGTGTAATTTGGGGTCATATGACGGTTCAATTTTTAATTTTTTGAGGATTTCCCCACACTGTTTTCCATAGTAGCTGTACTAATTTACAATCCCACTGACAGTGAACTAAGACTACATTTTCTCTATCTCCTCCATAGCATTTGCTATCTCTTGTCTTTTTAGTGATGGCCTTTCTAACAGATGTGAGGTAATATTTCAGTGTGGCTTTACTTTGCATTTCTCTAATGGCTAGTGAATGATGGTGAGCCTTTTTTCATGTTCTTGTTGGCCTCACATATTTTTTGGGAAAATGCTTATTCTGGTATCTTGCCCATTTTTAATTGGTTATTTGATTTGTTGCTATTGAATTACTGAGGTTTTTTTTTAATATTTTGGACATTAACTTTTTATCAGATATGTATGACTAATTTTTAAGAATACTTATCATGAATGGAAGCTAAATTGTGTCAAATGTTTTCTCTATGTTTTTGAGATGATCATGTAATTCTTATCTTTCACTTCCATAAAGTATAAGTGTGATATATCCATTTTTGAGAATGGAGTGCAACTACTATTGCATTCTAGTTTAGCTCTCCTTCAAACTCTGTAAGTTTTGCTTTATATGTTCAAATACTACTGTATTGAGTGGGAAAGCTGAGTGTCAAAGAATAGATGCTTTTGAACTGTGGTGTTAGAGAAAACTCTTGAGAGTCCCTTGGACTGTAAGGAGATCCAACCAGTCAATCCTGAAGGAAATCAGTCCTGAATATTCATTGGAAGGACTGATGCTGAAACTGAAACTCCAATACTTTGGCCACCTGATGCAAAGAACTGACTCGTTGGATAAGACCCTGATGCTGGGAAAGATTGAAGGCAGGAGTCTCCTTCAACAGAGGATGAGATGGTTGGATGGCATGACCAAGTCGAGGGACATGAATTTGAGTAAGCTCTGGGAGTTGGTGATGAACAGGGAGGCCTGGCGTCATAAAGAGTAGGACACGACTGAGTGACTGAGCTGAACTGATTGAGTGGAGAAATATTTACAGTTACTTTAATTTTTGTATCTCCTTGATGTATTTTTTAAATTTATTTTTAATCAGAGGATAATTGCTTTACAACGTTGTGTTGGTTTTTGCCATACCGCAACGTGAATCAGCAAGTAGTCCACTCCTTTTTGAACCTCCCTCCCACCCCCAACCCCATCGCAACCTCTAGGGTTTCACAGAGCACCAGGTTGAGCTTCCTGTATTACACAACTTCCCACTAGCTAGCTGTTTTACGTATGGTAATGTACATTTCAGTCAATGCTCCTCTCTTACTTAGTCCTAGCCTCTCCGTCCCCCTGGTGTCCATAAGTCTGTTCTCTCTGTTTGCATCTCTATTCCTGCCCTGCAAATAAGTTCATAAGTACCACGTTTCTAGATTCCATATATATAAGGCATTGACCCTTTTATCATGATATAATGATATAACCTTCTTTTCTGTTTTTAATTTTTAGTTTAAAACATTTTTGTCTGTAGTGTAGTATATAGCTACCCCAGCTTTTTTTTCTTTTTATTACCATTTGCCCGATATATCTTTTTTCCATCCGCTTATTCTCAGTTTGTATGTGTCCTTAATGCTAAAGAGAGTATCTTACAGACAAATACCATTGGATCTTGTCTTTTTTTTTTTTTCTGAAGTACATTCAGCCATTCTATGTCTTTTTTTAATTGCAGAATTTAGTTTATTTACATTTAAGCACTTATTGATAAGTAAAAAGTTTCTATTCCCATTTTGTTAATTGTTATATGGTTGTTTTGTAAATCCATTGTTCCTTAACCTGCTGTCTTTTTTGTGTTTTGATTTATTTTGGTATCAGTATGCTTTGATTTCTTTGTCATGTTGATTTGTGTAATTACTACAGAATTTTTTCTTGTGGTTGCCATTAGTCTTACAAAATATCTTAAACTTATGACACCCTATTTTAAACTGATAACAACTTATTTTTAATAGAAATTTGTAAATTTTACACTTTTACTTCTCCTCTTTCCCACAATTTAGATTATTGCTGTTATAATTTATATGTTTTTAATATTGTGTTACTGAAAACAGTTTGTTGTAGTTATGGTTATTTCTATTATGCTCATTTAAAAAAAATCTTTTAAATAGAAATGTAAAGTGAATTATGCATCACTATTACCACATTGCAGTATTTAATTATGACTATGTATTTGCCTCAACTAGTGAGATTTACAGTAATGTAATGTCATTTATGTTTTTGTGATGTTAATTACTGCTCTTTTACTTTCTCTCAAAGAACTTCCTTTAGCATTTTCTGTAAGACATGTCTATGGGTAACAAACTCCTTCTGCTTTTGTTTGTCTGAGAAAGTCTTTATTCCTCTTTCATTTTCTAAAGGATGGCTTGGCCAGATACAGGATTCTTGGTTATTGTTTTTCTTTCATCGATATTTTGATTATGTCATCCCATTCTCTCCTTGCCTGAAAAGTTTCAGTTGAAAGATCTATCAATAATCTTATGGGAATTCCTTTGTATGTTATTCTTCTCTCTTGTTGCTCTTAAAAATCTTTTTTTGCCTTTGCCTTTTGGCACTTTAATTATAACGCGCATTGGTGTAGCCCTATTCATATTCAACTTATTTGGAGTCCTTTAGATTTCTTGGGACTGGAAGTCCATTTTTCTATCCAGGTTCAAGAAGTTTTCAACCATTATTGCTTTAAATATACTTTCTTTCCCTTTCTATTTCTACTATCCCTCTGAAGTCCCCATAATGAGAAGTTTTCCTTTTCATCATGTTTCATAATTTCTGTAGACTTCCTTCCTACTGTTTCTCAGTTTATTCTTTATTCCTCTGACTCAGTAATTTCCACTGTCTTTTCCTCTAGGTCGCTGATTTTTTCTCTTGCATGACTGAGTCAACTTTTGGAACTCTCTATTGAATTCTTCAGTTCAATTATTGTATTTTCCAACTCAGGACTTTTTTTTTTTTAATGGTTGCTACTTCATCAATGAACTTATTTTGTTCATGTATTGTTTTCTTAATTTCATTTAATTTTCTGTGTGTCCTTTTTGTCCTTATAGTTCACTAGACTTTAAGTGCATTGCTCTTAATTCTTTGACAATCCATAGATCAACATTTCTTTAGGGTCAATTATTGGAGCTTTATTAGTTTCCTTTGGTTGTGTCATAGTTACCCAATTTTTATAATCATTGATTCCTTACACTGATACTTGTGCATGTGAGTAATTAGGCTCCCCTTGTAGACTTTAAAGCTATGACTTGCAAAGACAGCCCTTCACCTGTCCTTTCAGTTTGGGTTACTGGGTATGTTTGCAGGTAATGTCCTTGGGCAAATGGGGCTTGCTACTATGGTCTGTTTTGAGGATAAGCAGAAGCTCAAGCTCTGAGCATGTGGATACAGGTGTGTCAATGGCTGAGAACAGTTGGATAGGACTATTATCTTGGTTCTCTACTCAGCTGAGGGTGTAGGCTGGGCTCTTTGGCTGTGTCGATTCTCTGGTCAGGCTTACGAGATAGTTGACACTGGTTACTGTGTTCAGTAATAGATGGGGCTGTGGATCATCTTCCACACCCTGGCAGATGGACAGGATAGGACTCAGGACTTATACAGCTGTACATTCTGGGGACACCTGAATCAGGCCAGAGTGTACACTGAGTTCCTTGGTCGGGTGAGGCCACTGGTTCTTCTCTGCATGTGGGGAAATTCACAGGCTAGGCCCTCTGTTAACACTGTACATAGGGATGTTGAGTGGGCTATGCAGCTTCCTATATGCTCTGGTTAAGTTTCCTGGTGGGACAGGCTGCGGGCTATAATTAGGCATGGACAGGGATATGGATTAGACTCTCTGCCTGGGCACAACAGTGCAACTCTAAAGTCAGTAGTAAAGTTCATTGTTGTCTTAACTCAAGCTGACTTATCCCCATCTTCTAAATTTCCTGACTGAACTGGGACACTGACTTTGTTCTGCAAACATTGCCTCTGCACCCGTGCCACTTGGCCTCAGTGCCACTGGGCCACACTGCTTTCAGCTCCTTGTCAGATGGTGCCAGAAAACTCTCTACCATAGGTGAGGCAATAATCCAGCTCCTTGTCTGGGAATGGGCAAACCAGGCTGTAGGACCAGCACAACTCATTGTTTGAGGATCTGAATGAGGCAGATGTGTACCTTGCTGAGTTTCCTTATCAGATTGTGCCCCTAACTTATGGTTCTGCAGATAAGCAATACTGCCGGGTTGGCATCCCACTTGGGCACTGCAGGTATGAGCTTGGTCTGTCAGGATCGTTGTAGTGATTATTTCAAGCCCTTCCCTACATCTTCACCATAGTCAGATTCCCAGTGGTTGAGTCCTGCAGATTCCCTTGAAATCTTCATGGTGCAAGATCAGAGTAGAGACTCCCACAAAGCAACCACAATGATGGCATGGGGAGTGGTTGAATCCCCTGTGCTTTCTTTTCCCATTGGAGGAACTGGAGGCTTAGGGGAGACCCTTCCATGTGGTCCCACACTGACCTTTAAGGAGGGTAACATGGTTAATATGAAGCTGATTCTCTTCATCTTCTAATGCAGTCTGTCTTGATCTATGTGGCCCAGGGAGACCTTCAGCTTCACTCCCATGTTCTAGGATTCTCTCAGGGGTGTCTTGTTCTTGAATATTGCTTCTTTGTATGTTTTTCTTTTGATAGGGAGCAAAGGCAGGGATAGCCTATGTCACCAGGCTGATAATGGCACTTCTGTTTGCTATAATCTTATAGATGATGTGAACAAAAGCATTGTTGGCTTTCAGAGCTAGGTTTTTGGAACTCTGTCCATTGGGGAACAGTCTTAAAGTTTGGGATGCTAGATATGGAGTCCATTCCCTTTGCTCTTCCAAGAGAAGCTCGGTTGTGGGTTCTCTTCTGATTGGATGGCACTGTTTGGAGATTGGAGTATATGGTGAGAGTATGTTTCCACCTTTCCTACATGTTTCAGTGGGGGTATTTTGCCCACTCATGTGATGTTTAGGAATCACTCAGGTAGTTTCTTGATTTCTTTCAGAGGGAATTCCTCCTTATGTAGCTATACATTTGGTGCATCCACGGGAGGAGGAGAGCTCAGGATCTTGCTATGTATCATCTTGATTGACTGTGAGATGTTAGGGTCCTGGCAGGAGATACATGATACTATATCAACGTTTTATTTGAAGAATAAATCTTACTTGGTGATGGTGCATAGTCCTTTCTATATAGTATGCATTTAATTTAGTGATATCTTATTAAGGATCTATGTTCATGAGGGATTAGTCAGCAGATTCCTTTTTTGCTGGTATCTTTGCCTTTAATTTTGGAGTGTTTTAGTTTTCTATTGCTACCATAAAGGATTACTGCAAATTTAGTGGCTTAAATTAGATGCAAAGAGTCATCTCATTAAAAAAGGCCCTGATGCTGGGAAAGATGGAAGGCAGGAGGAGAAGGGGACAACAGAGGATGAGATAGTTGGATGGCATCACCAATTCAATGGACATAAGTTTGAGCAAACTCCAGGAGATGGTGAAGGACAGGGAAACCTGGCATGTTGCAGTCCGTAGGGTTGCAAAGAGTAGGACACGACTGATTGAACAACAACAACCATAACAAATTACGGCAAATTTTGTGGCTTAATGCAATGCATATTTACTATCGCATTTCCATGTGTTAGGGAGGTCAATTAGCTAAATCTTCTAGTCAGATCTCACAAGCTGAAATCATGATGTCTGTTGGTATGAAGGTTCTCATCCAAGACTCAGGTCCTCTCCAGGGTCTAAGGTTGTTGGCAGAATTCACTTCCTTGCTGTTGTAGCTCTGAGCTCTCTATTTTCTTGCTGGTTGTTAACTGAAGGTCAATCTCAACATCTATGGGGCTATCCTTTTCCATTTTCAATTTACAAAATAGCTGTTTGATTTTTTTCTTTAAGATCACCAGGAGACTTCTGTGAAATATGCTATCAGCAGGAGAAAACTGCTTTGAAAGAGTTCACTTGAATAGATTCAATCCACCTAGATTTTCTGAGTATTTTAAGGTCAACTGATTTGGGACATAAATTACATTTTCAAAATTACTTCACAGTAGTACCTGAGTTATAATTTGAATAATCAGAGTAGGGCATTTGGGGGGGAGACCATGTTTAGAATTTTGCCCTCAACACATCATGTCTTGGTACATTTGGACTACTGTAACAGAATACCATAGACTGGATGTCTTATAAACAATAAATGTATATTTCTCACACTTCTGAGGGCTTGGAAGTCCCATGGTCTAGGTATCAGTATATTTGATATCTGGTGAGGACTTATTTCCTAATTCATAGACAGCTATCTTTGCAGGGTATCTTCATATGGCAGAAGAAGCAAAAAAAGCTCTCTGGTTTCCCTTTTACAATGGTGAAATTCCATTAATGAGGGCTTTAAGCTTATGACCTAATCAATTGCCAAAGGTCCCATTTCCAAATACTATCACATTGGGGAAACATAAATATTCAGACTATAGCACATGATAATATTGGTCTCACAGAATGAGTTAAGAAATATTTTCCCTCCTACATTTTTCTGAAAAAGTTGCATCCCTCTTGTGTCCATGCTTGGTCATGTTCAACTCTAAACAGCCCCATGGACTCTAGCCTGCCACGCTCCTCTGTCCATGGGATTTTCCAGGAAAGGACACTGGAGTGAGTTGGAGATGCCGTCCCATCTCCAGGGGATCTTCTGAACCTAGGGATCAAATCTGCATCTCCTGCATAAGCAGGCAGATTTTTTTTTTTTTTTTTTTTTTTTACCACTGCGCCACTTGAGAAGCCAAAAGTTGTGTAAGATTGATATACATTCTTGAAATATTTGGTAGAATTCACCAGTGAAGTCATACAGCATGAGCTTTACTTTCTAGTAGTTTTACAATCACCAATGCTATTTGCTTATTCATTATAGATATGTTAAGATTTTCTGTTTCTTCCTGAGTTAGTTTTGGAAGTTTGTAGAAAATTCTCCATTTAATCTAAGTTTTCTGTTTGTTGGCATAATACTGTTCATAATATTTCCTTAAATATCTATTTCTTTAAGACTAATAGTGATATCCTTACTTTCATTACAGGTTTTTGAAATTTTATCTTTTTATTTTAGATTTCTCAAGCAAATTTTTGATCAATTTTGTTGATTTTCTCAAAAAGTTTGATTAAAATTATTTTTTCCATTTTTTTGTATTTTTAATTTACTTGATTCCCATGACTTTAACATTTATCCCATTTTGCTTTCTTGAGCTTAATTTGACCCTATCTTTCCAGTTTTTAAGACAAAAGCATAACTACTTACCTGAGGGTTTTCTTCTTTTCTATATAGGTGTTTAATGACCTAAATTTCCAACTTATAATGTATTTTAACTGCATTCTATGTTATATGTTTTGACTCTTTGCAACACTATGGACTATACAGTCCATGGAATTCTCCAGGCCAGAATACTGGAGTGTGTAGCCTTTCCCTTCTCCAGGGGATCTTCCCAACCGAGGGATCGAACCCAGGTCTCCCACATTGCAGGCAGATTCTTTACCAGCTGAGCTACAAGGGAAGCCCAAGAATACTGAAGTCGGTAGCCTTTCCCTTCTCCAGGGGATCTTCCCAACCCAGGAATCCAACCAGGGTCTCCTGCATTGCAGGGAGATTCTTTACCAATTGAGCTATTAGGGTAGCACCATGATATATGTTGTACTTTCATTATTTTCTTTTCTAATTTTAGAGACTATTCATCATAATAGTCCATGTGTAATAATGTTTATGCAGTGTAAATAATGTGTATTCTATAGTCAGTGAGTGGAATTGTCTATATGTGTCAGTTAGATCAAGTTGGTTAATAGTTTTTGATAGATCTTTATCATTGCTGATCTTTTTTTGTCTGCTTGTTGTCCTTTCAATTAAGGGGAAGGTGATAATGTAATGTTCAAATATAACGGATCATTCCTCATTTCTCTTTAAAGTTCTGTCTCTTCTTGCTTCAAGTATTTTGGTGCATATTTGTTAGGTGTTTATAAACTTATGATAGTTATATTTTCCATCTTTTCCTCTGTGTTCTTCAGTTCAATAATTTCTATTACTATATCTCCAAGTTCACTGATTCTTCTCTCCTTTCAATTTTCTATGTAGCTCATCTACTATATTTTCCATTTTGGTTATTTTAGTTTTCAACTCTAGAAATTTCACTTACTTTCTCTTCCTTGTTGCTATGTCTTTATTGGAATCCCACATTCGTGTAAATTTTATCATATTTTAATCATGAAACATTTTTAAAGATTCTTTGTCCATAACTATAGCTGATTTGAAGTCATTGTCCACTAAATCCAAAATCTGGTCTTGCTGAAAGTAGGTTCCTTTTGACTGCTTTGATTATTTTGAGGATAGGTCATACTTTTCTGAATTTTTGCACTCGTATTTTTTTTCTTGACAAGTGAACCTTTAGATATTTTAGGTTAGAAACTCTAGATTCTGATGTTTCTCTAAACTTTTAAAACATGCCTTATTTAATTGCCGATGCTTTACTCCTGTGATACAACAGCTCCTGATATCTCTTGGTCCTTTTTAAATTGTGTCTCATTCTTATTTTTAACCATAATTCATAAGGATTGCTCCTGTGTGTACCTAGCTTAGTGGTTAGCCAAGGCTGGGATGGCGCTGCTCTTGCTTTTACGACTCTCACTTTCTAACTGTAGATCGTGTGAGGGTTGGGGAGTGCATCTAAAGTTAAGGCAACTTAATATGTTGCTCAGGTTTTATTTTACACTAGATATCTTGGGGCTTTCTAGTGCACACCTGATGTTTCTTAGTTATCCAGGTATCAGTGATGAAGGGGTTATCTAGCCCTTGGATGGCTGTCTCATTAAGTGGATATCTAAAGTTTGGCAGTTTTCTCCTGTTTACCTCAACTAGATCCCTTATTTTTTTCTACAAGGTTTAGTATTTTCACTAACAATACTGCTGTGTGTGGCTTTTGTTTTTCACTTGAAGTCAATTCATCCTCCTCTGTCAGCAAAGCTGCTGTTTTTCAGAGTTTGTCCTGCTTGAGTAAATCTATGGTGTTGTTAAAAAGAAAAAAAAAAAAAAAAAAACCCTGGATAGATCTATTGTCTGATAAAGAGAAACAAAACCAGATCCTAGTTGAAGACTGGAAAGAATTTTTATTCAGATTCTAATAGAGCAGAGGGAAAGGGGTTCAGTATAGAAGTGAGCTTCAATTCCACCAAAAACAAAAGCAGGAGACCTTGGAAACACTAGTGTGAGCTAAAGGAAAGGTACTTAACGGTTTTACGGGTAGGAGTGGGTATTGGTTCTTGTAACCAGTTTGTCTGGGTTTGGTAACTGGCCCTAAACAAAGGAGAAACAAACTGAATCTTTATGAGAGTTGTTCAGATTGACGTAAGGCACCCACAGGAGTCAGGAGCTTACCTTCAGACCACTTAGGGTAGGACGGGGATGTATGGGGGGAAGAATGATCTTTCTGGACGTCTGCACTTTGAAGGGACATCTCCCAGGTCCTTGAGGAGAAAGTTCTGGATGGTTGAAGATGTACATCTCAAAAAAGCAGAGAAAGGATTTACAATCGCAAACTTTCTCAGAAAGGCACTCTAAGGAGAACCGGGGTCATTCTGGGGACATGGCCTGAAGCAGTTAGCAGTCATGTGAGCGCTGGGTCAGTTTTTCAGTACAGGGATGTGGATGAAGGCCTTTTATGCTGAGTGGTTTTGCTGTTCTCAGGGCCAGTGGTGCTGGGTAGAGAGGGATGGGAGCAGTTTCACACGAAAGGGCCAGACGCCCACCTTGCTTACTGGAGCTTCTAACAGCAGTTTGTGTGTAAACGCTACTCAGTTTGGTATTTATTTGCCTTTGTTCAGTATCCAGAGCACTAAAGTGGTTGTTTTTGACAATCTGGTCAAGTTGTTTACTTGTTTTGTAGGAGTAAGAGTTGCCAGCCTTTTTACTCTGTCCCGGTCAAAATCTCACACTGACTGCTTTCAATTTTGAATGAAATGTGTTTGAAAGAGAATAATATTGTGGCTAAGGGTCAGTCTGATGTACTAGAAAGAGCATTGGGTTAAGACTTGGAACATTCTTACCTTGATGATGTTGTTACTAAATCTGTAGCCTCAAGTAAATGATTTAATCTGTTCAAGGGCTCTATTTTTTTCTTGTGTAAATGGTGATACTACATATACTGAAGATGTTTGCTGAAAAATTAAGTATGAATTGGAGAATGAAAGTAACTAAAGTTTCAAATTCATTTTATTATACTCTATAAAACATCTTAAATTTTTAACTATATAAGCTTTGGCATATTCTGAATAAACTGGAAAGTAATTCGTACCTAAGCATTTTATGTTGTTTACCTTCAAGTTATCATCCAATTTTAACTTTAATTCCACTATTTACCATATTTCATAGGATTTTAGAATTTGAAGACAAGAAGTAAATGTATTATTGAGTTTATTTCTTCTTTTATTCTACAAATTATGAAGTACTTGCTATTTGCCTTTCTTTTTCAATCTAAATAGCCTTGTTGGACACTGACCTTACTTTCCATCTGGGAAATAGCTACAAACCTGCTTCTGTATTGCAAAATGCATCTTTCTACCCCTTGAAGAAAAAATAGGCCTTAAGGGAAATTTTCACTTAAGTGTTTCAGCAACTAAAGAGCTATGCCTGAATATAAATGCTGTTAGAAAGTTCCTTCCAGTATTTTCTACCTGCCATACTCTGATCTTGTAGAAGTAACTATTGTTCTTCATGATTAAATTTTCCCCTTCTTACAGTGAAAGTAAGTAATGATTCTTCTCATGTTGGTAACAATTAGAATTGGGAGGAAAATTAGTGATATAAAACCTACAATTATTGAGACCCATTTAACCTTAGGGGAAAACAAATACATATTCTGATTTGTATTAAAATATCATTGGATAGTACATCTGTACATAAAAATTATTTAAAAAATTAAATATGCAAACTAACAACAACCTCTGCAAGTTTACTTCATTAGGTCTAGATTGAAAGGAAGTCAAGAAAACTTGAACAGATGTTTATAATACATTTTTATGCACATTTTTCCTAGTGAATCAAATGCAAATGGTACCAACTGTGTGTGCTTTCCCCAGCACTTTGAACACTTGTAGTTTTGATGTCACACTTTTTAAAGATGGACGACATGCCAAACCCTAAAGGATATATCACAAAGTACTACACATTTATAATGCATTATACTATTTAATACCAGAAAGATAAAATTCAACTTTACTGTTACCTCTTCACCATCTTTCTCCACTTATTTATAATATAACATACTTTAAATTTCTAAATAGTTTAGTTTCCTAGTACCTGAGATGTTCCCAAGACTTTTCCTATCCTTTCTTCAGCGGTTATGTGTTTTTCTTTTGTTTAACAAATCAAACAAACGAAAATAGAAAAGCGAGGGGGTCTACTATTTTTCTAGTGATTTTGATAAAATTCACATTATAACACAGTCTTTCTGGAGTGAGATTTTTAGGAATTGAGTGTGATTAGAATGGCCCACCATTCAGATTTTCTTCATGAACTTGACTTTCTTGATAGATTTCCTACATTTCTAGACCATCTCTAAACATTAATTCAGTTGTTAATTCAAAATTAATTCAAAATTTTCAGACCTTATGTTCAATGAATACTGTGATAACGTAGAGAAACCAAAAACAAAACCTCTCTTTAGGGGAGCATACTATTTCACTAAAAATAGAGTCACCTTACTTTGTAGACTTTGTTAAGCTAAGCTAGGGTCACAGTTATCTAGATAAAGGAAAAGTTCTTACTGCCATGTACACACTTTCCCTCCAAAAATATTACTTATTACAATTATTTCAAAATTATTACTGTATTTTGGAGTTTACTGTTTATTTGCAGCCCTGATACTGCTGTCAGTAAACAAATAACTTCAATGATTTTAGAAAATAAGGCCTTAGATGATTTTTCTTTGGAATACAAATCTTTAAAGATATTTCTATCAGGGAGGCCTGGCGTGCTGCGATTCACGGAGTCGCAAAGAGTTGGACACGACTGAGCGACTGAACCGAACCGAACTGCAAAGTCAAGACATGATATAAGCTGAAAAAGAAGGCACTTTGACTTGGCAGCACCCTAAATTTTAACTCTCATCCACATTGTTATTTCCAATTCAGAATGTCATTTCCATATTCAGAATTTTTTAATTATTAATAAATTCACAGTTAAATATTGGCTCAACATAAGATGTTTACACCCTAAAACATCCATTTCACAGGAGCAATGACATAAAATGCTATGGAAATAAACAAACAGTGCAAACTCTGTCCTTATACTTACCACTCTTGTTTAGATAATTCAAATTTTGCTCTTTTAGCATACTGAACCATTATTCTTAAGTAGAAAATTGTACTACAAAGCTCCTGGGGCCACAATATGGGTACTTTGAATTAGAAAATCGATGTTTTAACATAACTGCCACTGATACAACTTGTTTCCTCTATTGTACTATCATTTTTGGAACTAAAGAGAAGATATAACAATAAAATAAAAGAGACAATGCCATTCATTTTAGTGAATCTGGTCATATAATATTCAACCAAACCTGTGTACTATCATCCCTCACTTATGGATATTACTTAGAAGAGACCTTCACAACCTAACCACAGTGTCAGAAAGAGAAAGAAAAAGATGTGTGACCAAAATAACCTTTGTAGTTAAAACAGAGAAAGAAATCCAATCTAAAACTGTTTCTTATATTTTAGATTACTCATAATAAAAGTTTTCACCAAAATCTGTAGCTAAGAGAAGAGTAAAACAAGTAAATTAAGTGAGATGAGGTTTCTTGGATTAATAATATTCAATATCTAATAATACCAGTGCCTATAATTACATAGTGTTTTATGGTTTTAATGATGCCTTCATTGACTTTATTTGCTTTTCACAATCATTTTATAAAATGATAGTATGGGATTTTTATTGATGAGAAAACTTGCCTTAACCTCTTATTTAAACGAATTGCTATGTATTAAATGAAAATTGAACCAAGTTTTTTTTTTGTTTTTAATCAAGTATGTATTTATTTAACTAGACCAATGAAGCAAGAAGTTATGCTATGTAGCCCAACATAAAGAGAAGAGAATGAAAAAGCTTAAAAGCCAATAAATTAAAAAAAAAAAAAGCAACAAACCAACAGAACAACCATCATACACACATACACTGTGCTTAGCCCCTCAGTCATGTCCGACTCTTTGTGACCCCATGGGCTGTAGCCTGCCAGGCTCCTCCATCCATGGGGATTCTCCAGGCAAGAAAAATGGAGTGGGTTGCCATGCCCTCCTCCAGGGGATCTTTCCAACCCAGGGATCAAACCTAGGTCTCCCGCACTGCAGGTGGATTCTTTACCATCTGAGCCAGCAGGGAAGCCCATGAATACTGGAGTGGGTTGCCATGCCCTTCTCCAGGGGATCTTCCCAACCGAGGAATTGACTGGGGTCTCCTGGATTGAAGGTGGGTTCTTTGCCAGCTGAGCTACCAGGGAGCACACACATACATACAGACACACTTATTCTTATCTAGAGATAGAGTGGGAACTAACAATCCCACATATTCCCAAACTTCAACTTGCAGCAATATAAAACATTTATAAGCAGTAATGTCCCTAATGATGATTGAGCCTTTAAAGAAAGATTATTCAGACTTCTTATTTTAAGAAAATGGTAAAGAAAATACTTCAGAAACAATTTCATATAAATGTTTACTAAAGATGAAATTTGGATCCTTTGAATCAAATGTTATTCCTTTTCCCAATGTGGTTTTGCCCAGGTCAGTTCAGTTCAATTGCTCAGTCCTGTCTGACTCTTTGTGGCCTCATGGACTGCAGCATGCCAGGCCTCCCTGGCCATCACAAACAGAGCTTGCTCACACTCATGGCCATTGAGTCGGTGATGCTATCCAACCATCTCATCCTCTGTTGTCCCCTTCTCCTCCTGCCTTCAATCTTTCCCAGCATCAGGGTCTTTTCCAATGAGTCAGTTCTTCGCATCTGGTGGCCAAAGCATTGGAGTTTCAGCTTCAGCATCAGTCCTTCTAATTAATTTTCAGGACTGATTTTCTTTAGGATTGACTAGTTTGATCTCCTTGCAGTCCAAGGGACTCTCAAGAGTCTTCTCCAACACCGCAGTTCAAAAGCATCAATTCTTCAGTGCTCAGCTTTCTTTATAATCCAACTCTCACATCCATACATGACTACTGGAAAAACCATAGTCTTGACTAGATGGGCCTTCATAAGCAAAGCAATGTCTCTGCTTTTAGCGACCTGTTTCATCAATTTCACTTGAAAATTTTTTTTCAGTTTTACTCTAATTTTCCCTTTCAATAACATCATTTTTAGGTGACTGTTTCTCTTTGGAATACTCCGATCTTTTTAGTAAAATTCTCTCTGATGTCAGTCTGTCTTACTGAACAGTCTTTCAAGTCCTTTCTCCTGCATGGAAGAGCCTTCATTTTGACCATTACTATGGATGAAAGAGGATTTCTGTCCTAAGCTATTCCTTATCTATAGTCTACCAAGGAAATTTCACTTATTACCAAGCTTTTGGTGATGAGCATCCAAAGATTTCTGTCTCCAGGGCAGATATGTTTTTGCATTGAGAATTGAATCCAAACCCTTCCTTTAAGGTTTCCATGCTTTAGACTTTGTCAAACTTTCCAACTTATTTCATACCAATCTCTTCTTTCATTCCAGTAATTCTCTCTCTTCTTAGGACAGAATCAAATGCTCTCTCCTATGTGAGAACTGTTGTACTGACTTTGTCTTCTGCTACCAATATATTTCCCGAGATCGTTTTATGGCTGGCCTTACATCCTAGTTTCCTGTTAAATAGTAGACTTCCCTGACAATCCCTGTGGTTTACACCCTGGTGATTTCCATCGCAACACACTGTTTATTTCCGGAGTGTATTATATGCACACAAGACTCACGCATACCCAAGATCTAAAATTGTGTATTGTTCTATTAGTTACAAATGCTAAGTTTCTTGTACAGGAATTTTTTAATAAATCAATTCATTTATCTTAATTGGGGACTAACTACAATATTGTAGTGGTTTTTGCCATGTACAGGAATATTAACTCTCTCATTTTCCATTTTATTGCCAATGCCTATCTTATGGTAGCTATTAAATATATATTTGATAACTGAATGAATCAATAAAAATTTCATGATTGGCTGAGCGAAGAATGCTTAATAGGAAGACTGAAAACTGAGCCGAAAACTGAGTGCATTTGATAGAGAATGAGTTAATCTGGTTCGCAGCATAATGAATTTGATGTTAATTGGGAAAATTGATGGACATTATTGAAGAAAAGTTTGAAATCATAACAGAAACTCAATAATAAAAATAAGACTAGAGATGTATATTTGGCAATTATTTACATAAAAGTAACAGTTGGTTGAAATACTAAAAGTAGTTGAAATTGACAAAGGAGAGAAATAAAAAGACTAATGAGTTCCATTCTTCGGGAAAACTCATTTAAAAGGGATAGAGTTTGAAGAGGAGTCAGGGAAGAAGAGGAGGAAGAGAGCGACAGAACTAGTACTTTTACGCATTAGATACGAGACCTTCACGCAAGACAGTTTCCTGCTTTGCTTACATTAAGTTCACCACCAATCACTGAGTTTTAAAACCACTTTTGTTACTTACCAGTTTTTCTTATTCTCCATCTCCACTGTATTATGCACTTGTGTGCTCACTTGCTTCAGTCGTGTCCAACTCTGAGTGACCCTATGAACTATAGTCCGCCAGGCTCCTCTGTCCACGGAGGGGATTCTCCAGGCAAGAATACTGGAGTGGGTTGCATGCCCTCCTCCAGGGGTCTTCCCCACACAGGTCTTCCCCACACAGGGATTTAACCTGCGTCTCTTATGTCTAACCTGCATTGACAGGAGGATTCTTTACCACTAGCACCACCTGGGAAGCCCTGCAGAAATGGCTTTTAATTAACTAATCTCTTTTGAGCTGTTTCTGATCTGTCTACACTTACTAGGTTAGCATATATAAAACACTTAAAGCAATGGTGGACAATAGTAAGCACAGGATAAATGTTTCTTTTACTATCATTTTTATATAACCTCTCTAATATCTTTTTAAAATTTAAGTGTCTGAAACTTAACACTTAGGAGTTTTCTACATGATTAATTTTCCCCATATTGGAGCACTTTACTTAAGCTTTTTCTTTATATATAGGATGTTGTTGTTTCTTGTTTTGCTGGCTTTATGTTATTTTCTATTTATTTACTTCAACATATATATCTATCTGTTTTCTTTCACTTATTTCAACATTTTAAGCATACTTATTTTAAGGCACTGCTTTATTTTACTAGAACATAAGAGGAGACAGCTAATAGTGATTTTGTTATAGTTCTTTTCTTTCTTTTGTTGATAAAGCCATGAACATAAGGAGGAACATGACTGTCCAGCTAGAGACAAAATGTCTCAACATATGAAATATGACAGTATATCCTTTCAGTTAGGAATAGGTATGTAACTGAGTTTCAGTCAACAGAATAAAATCACTAATGAAATAGATCTCTAGATCTTGTCCTTAAAACAGTATAGTCCAGAATCTAAATGTGTGAGATGAATCTGTTTTGACATATTAGATAAGTGCAAACACCCTAGCAAGGTGGGGAAAATAAATGGAAGGAACCTGAGTCTCTGAATGACAATGTGGAGCAGAGACTCCAGCCAACTGGAATAGTCATGCCCTGTATGAAACAGGGGCTTCCCTGGTGGCTCAGCTGGAAGGAATCAGCCTGCCAATGCAGGAGACTGGTTTGACCCCTGATCCAGGGAGATCCCCTGGAGAAGGGAAGGGCAACCCACTCCAGTATTCTTGCCTGGGATATCCTGTGGACAGAAGATCCTGGTGTGTTACAGTCTATGGGGTCGCAAAGAGTTAGACACGACTTAGCAACTAAACAACAGCAGCATTTGAAAAAGAGATACACTTTTATACTATTTAAGTTACTATCTTTTGGCTATTTTTTTGTTATAGGAACTTCACCATCACTGTAATTATATATATAAAAGAAATATATAAGAAATATCTGAAATATATGACAATGACATAGAAGGCAAGTGCATGAGTGCTCGGTTGCTAAGTTGTGTCAGACTCTTTGCAACCCCATGGACTGCAGCCTGCCAGGCTACTTTGTCCATGGGATTTTCTAGGCAAGAATTCTGGAGTGGGTTGCCATTTCCTCTTCCAAGAGATTTTCCTGATCCGGGGATCTAACCTCTGTCTCCTGAATTGGCAGGTGGATTCTCTACCACTGGACCACCTGGAAAGCCCTGGAGGGCAAGTAGTGGATGATAAAGAGGAAATATAGTAGGCTGTAGAGCTGGTAATTCTTGTTACATTAGTGGAAATGTTTAATTATGAGTTTGCCTCCAATAACTTGAAAGTCAGAACACACACCAGAGTGCCAGTCTGTATGGAACTCTAGAGGGAAGTAGTTAGAAAAAGCTAGAATTTTCAGTTTGTTGCACCTTTCTATTATTACCAAATATTATATAACAAAGATAAGCTCAGTCAAAATTTTGGAGGACTTTTATGAAATTGCAGTACTTAGGACCTAAATCTTTGGGCTCTTTCAAAACTGGAAGATTCAATTGCTCGTGTTCCTGTAAATATTATGTTCACCTTCTTTAACAGAAACCTTCTATTAAAACTTCTCAGCTAAATAAAGAAATTGACCCTGGTTCAAATATCAGATCAGGGTATTGTTTTCAAAATAAGCTTATTATTTTACAGAGCAGAAAGAAAGCTATCACTGCCACGATGGAAAGAGAGATAAGCTAAGCAGAGGCTGTAAACTATAACCATCTTAGGGAATGATACCGTTAATGAGGTTTACAAGTCTGAATGGCCAAAGCCTATGTTGATTTTATTCCAAAAAGTCAACTTCAGTCCCTCAAGTATTCTCTAGTAGGAAAGAACCTCTTAAAAGGACAGAGCCTGGGACTTCCCTGGGGCTTCCCTTGTGGCTCAGCTGATAAAGAATCCATTGCAATGTGGGAGACCTGGGTTTGATCCCTGGGTTGGGAAGATCCCCTGGAGATGGCAAAGGCTACTCACTCCAGTATTCTTGCCTGGAGAATTCCATGGACAGAGTAACCCTGGCCAACTACAGTCCAGTCAGACATAACTGAGTGACTAACACTTTTACATTATTCATGGTTAGTCAGTGATTACACACCTGTTTTTCTTTTTCTAATTTTTAATAAGTATAATTAACTTACAATTTTGTGTTAGTTTCAAGTGTATAACAAAGGGATTCAGTTAATACACGCGTGTGTGTGTGTGTGTGTGTGTGTCTGTATAGGAGACCTGGGTTTGATCCCTGCGTCAGGAGGATCCCCTGGAGAAGGGAATTGCTACTCACTCCAGTATTCTTCCTGGAAAATTCCATGGACAGAGGGGCCTGGTTGGGTACAGTCCATAGGGTTGCAAATAGTCAAACATAACTGAGTGACTAACACCCCCTCCACACACATATATATATACATATATACATATGTATAGGCTTTTTCAGATTCTTTCCCCTTACAGCTTATTGCAAAATACTGAGTATAGTTCTGTGTGCTATACAGTAGGACCTATTTGTTTACCTATTTCATATTAATATGAAGTAGTGAATTACACAGGCTTCCCCAGGTAGCACTAGTGGTAAAGAATCTGCCTGCCAATTCAGGAGATAGAGAGATGTGGGTTCGACCTCTGGGTCAGGAAAGTCCCCTGTAGGAAATGGCACACCATTCCAGTATTCTTGCCTGAAAACTCCCATGGGCAGAAGAGCCTGGCAGGCTACAGTCCATGGGGTGGCAAAGAGTCAGATACAACAGAGCAACCAAGCACCAGGCAGTGGATTATACACCAGTTTTTATATTTGTTTCTCAGTTCCTGTGTTTTGCAGCATGTAAATAACACATTTTCAGATTCCACAATAAGCTGTGCAATCTTAGGCTTGAAAGTTCTCTGTTTTAACCTATGTGTCAACTTTAGACTAGAATAAAATTTTCAGTTTCTGCCTGTGGTCAAGACAATTTTTCCCTGGCTCCTTTGCAATGTAAGGAGCTACTTTCATTTCTCTACTATTCTTGTCACTGCGACGTGATACAGGTAATAAAATTCTAGAACTAGCATGCATAAGCTGCTGTGTCAGTCCTATGATACGTATGGCTATCACTCTTGCTTACTAACTTGTCTATGTGTTTATTCTTTGTTTATGGAATGTGAATGGTTTTCTTTCTCTTCCATATCCTAAAATATTTCATCCACCATTTTTATATGTGTAGGGTTGGGAGGGACATTTTCTATCCTTTTTGTCTAGGAGTTGAGATAGAAATATGAAATAAAAATGAATGAAAATAATATAGAACAGTTTCAGATGTTCCAGATCTTTTTTTAAAAAAAACCAAAGAAGTAGAGAAGGTAATGACAAAATGCTATATTCAACAAAATAAGTATAAGGAATTTCAAGAATATAATGAAGATATGAGATCAACAGTAGGAACAGTAGAGAAAACCCACACCGTAAGAACAGCTTGATGAAACCTTAATGCATCAAAGATAAAGTAAAAATGCCAAGAAATACCAGAGGAGGAGGTAAATTACTATAAATGAAAGGGAAACAAAATGATATCAGAAACAATAGAAGCAATAACTCATATGAGATAGTATCTTCAAAGCTCTAGGAAAAATGTTTTAACCTGAAGTTTATTAGCCACAACAACTATTCTAAAGTTTAGTTCAGTTCAGTTCAGTTCAGTTGCTCAGTCGTGTCCGACTCTTTGCAACCCCATGAATTGCAGCACGCCAGGCCTCTCTGTCCATCACCAACTCCCGGAGTCTACCCAAACCCATGTCCATCGAGTTAGTGATGCCATCCAACCATCTCATCCTCTGTTGTCCCCTTCTCCTCCTGCCCCCAATCCCACCCAGCATCAGGGTCTTTTCCAATGAGTCAACTTTTCGCATGAGGTGGCCAAAGTATTGGAGTTTCAGCTTCAACATCAGTCCTTCCAATGAACACCCAGGACTGATCTCTTTTAGGATGGATTGATTGGATCTCCTTGCAGTTAAGGTGACATAAATATGTTTTGGGGCATACAAAAGTTCCTAAAATTGACTAACTATAGACTTTAGCCAAAAGAAATGGTTAAAAATGCACTTCTTCAAGAAAATTTTTTTAAAAACCTAGAAAAATTAATGAATGCAAGTATCAGTAAGTCACACTGACAAATTTGACTTAAGAATATGTACACACATGCTAGAGACACAGGAGACATGAGTTCAATCCCTGGGTCAGGAAAATCCCATGGAGGAGAAAATGGTGACCACTCTAGTATTCTTGCCTGGATAATTTCACAAAGTGGTCTGGCAGGCTACAGTCCATGGCGTCGCAAGGGGTCGGACATGACTGAACACAGCACATATACACACCCATGTACTAGGTCACTTCAGTCATGTCCGACTCTTCGTGATCCCATGGACTGTAGCCCGCCAGGCTCCTCTGTCCATGGGATTCTGCAGACAAGAATACTGAAGATAGGCGCCATTTTCTACTCCAGGGGATCTTCCCGACCCAGGTTCAAAGCCACATCTCAGCACCACCTGGGAAGCCCCACATACATAGACACACACTTATATTCATGTAATAATTTTATGATATTATTAACAAGTTGGAAATAACAGATGGTGGGAAAGGATAGTTTTGAAGTTAATAAAAACCGGTTAAAATTCCTGCATTGTTCAGGAATGTGGAAAGACTAATTAATTAATAAATAATTATCCATATGAGAAAATAAAATTAATTTCCTACCCTAGACCATGAAAAAAGTTCCATATAAAAATTATGAAAGGCATGTGGTTATATATCTTTGACCCACATGCTCCGTATCTGCCACTATCTATCATGATGACACCTGGCTTCACCTTCCGAACAGGATTTTATTAGTTTAGTATTGTGGATTAGTGGGTTGCCATTTCCTTCTTCAGGTGATCTTCCCTGACCAGGGATTGAACCTGCATCTCTTGCATTGGCAGGCAGATTCTTTACCACTGAGCCACCTAGGAAGCCCCCTCTCCCCAAAAATGCTACCATGCCCTAACCAGATTGTAGGTGTTCTTGCTTAGGAATCTGGATAGGAATCCTTGTGACAGTAGTTACAAGGCCTTGAGCTAAAGCCTGAGTTATCAGATCTGATGCTAGTTGCATTCTGTTATAAGACAGGTAAGGATGAGTAGCTCTGAGTTTTCAAGGCCCTCTAATATCCTGTGACCATTGTCACTGAAAACCCAAACCTCTTCTTTCATTTTAAAAGCTATCACTGAACAAGAATAGAGCTTTTGACTTTAAGACCTTAAGGTGTAATGTCAAAAGCCTACTGTCTGTCTCTCTGTGAACATACAAGGCAGGGAAGTAGATATCCTTTTATTGAAAATGCTGTGTTTTTATCTGAAATAGGACTTCTGCAATGCCTATCATTTAATGCACTTTGGTTTGTACTAATTCAATATGATGAAACCCCTTTGAGACTGTGACTGTGTCTATACGAGCGTGGAAAAATCAAATTAGACCATAAAATTTGGCCTATTCAATTTACATTAAGAGAGAAAATGTGCTAAGCAAGACTTTCTATTGCATGTTTTATGGTGTCGAGGCTTTGAAATTTTTGGAGGAAGTAATTGGGAAAGCTCAAAGAAATAGTCCTTGAATATGATTAATTTAGTTTTTAAATCAATTCTGATAAAATACAATCAAAGTAAATAAAATAGAGGAAAAATAGCAGATACTCTGGACTTAAAACCTATTCAGTGGTAGAGAAACCTAATCACCTTTCAAGTTAGGAAGAGATAGTGTACATGGCATTGGTTGACCTTGAGGAATCATACAAACTTGTCTTCTGAGACTCAGTTGAAGATTGTAATTTATTTTTTCTACATGGCAACATCAATATACATTATTTTCATGTTTGATCATATATTTATATCACGTTTCCCCTTATTGATCATCTTTCTTGAAAAACTTGAACCTCTTTTCGTAGTGTTTGCCTGTTATATATTAAGCAACTTGGGAAGCCAAGGCGCAGATAGGAAGGGTGTTAATTTCCCTGAGGGTACCCAACAAGAGTATTGTGAGGCTGCTGTTCAGGATTCATTGCTAATGGTGAATCTATCAGTCAATAATGGAGTTAAGAATAAGATATGTTTCTCCCCAAAGGAAAACATTTAACTACTAAACCAAAGTCTGTCTTTAAGTGCTCTGTGGTTAGTCATTATTCTCTTCTTGCTAGTACTTTGAAATATCATCCTCCAAGATAAATATTCAAGTAAGAAGGGTGCATATGTGAGAAATCACTGATACATATTAAGTTCCCCATTTCTTTCATTTCCAGCCAATCATATTGTACATTTTTACTTATTATTTCACAAGGTGGGTAACTTACAAGGAAGTAAAAAAAAAGTTACATTCTGGGAATTAAAATATAAAAAGCGTTTTTTTTCCATGCACGATGACATTTCCAAAAAATATTAGAGCTATAGGGTCAGCAAAAAGTCACAATAAAGGAAAGATGAGTATTTTGAGATTTATCAGACCATTTCACTTCAAAGTACTGATTTAAGATAATTAATACTTTCATGCATGTACTATATTAGGTCAGGTTATTATGATCATCAGATTCTATGGGAGAGAGTTTCTATACATTTCAGCTCTACTGTGCTTCCAGATCTGTCAAACTTCCCAAAATGATTATTTACAAAATCTGTGTAGCCAATTAAGACCAAAAAAAAAAAAGAATTTAAAATTTGGATGTTTAGTTCACTTTTATTCTCAGTCTTTCAACTGAGTTACCAAAATTTTTAGTTCTACTTGCTCTCTTATTTGGAAATCATATATTTATTTATTCTTCAAATAATTTGATGTGACATATAGATACATACATTATTGTATGACAAAAAATAAAGTGGAAAAACAATGAAAATGAGAGTTAACTAAACCAGCATAAATTAGGACAGAAAGATTCATAGGACAATGTTCTATTCACTTGCTACAGGTCAACATCAAATTGGTTCTCTGATCCCTGACAGCCAAAGAAAGATGAAGACTTGGATAGCCACAAGATTCAATATTAGTGAAGCTAAAACATACCAGAGACTCATGAGAGGTTAAGCATTTTTTTTGTGGGGGTCACTGAGAATTAACAAAATGAAACCTGGGACTTTTCATGAAGATAATGCAGGACAAGAATGTCTAAAAATGCTCAAAAGAAAATCATACAACTAGAGATCTATAGCATATTTCAATTTCTCTAGGTCTTACTTCACTGGAAATGTACACTTGACCCATGATAACACAGTTAAAGAGTCATGCTGCTCAATATTTACAAGGATACTATTTATTGAAGTTGCCATACCAATTCAATTATTTTGGAGAAAACAAATTATCTGTCATACACACAAGCATGCACACACACTTATCCATGTAAATTTCTCATATTCTTCAAATCAAAAGATGATTAACAAGGTACTAATCGTCATGACATAGTATTCTCCAAGGGTGTGAGGTGATACAGATATAGATATAAATATATAGATATTTCTATAGACTATGGAATTCTAAAATCAAATCCTAGAATTATACTATAGACTTTTTAACTAAAAATATAACTTTTTAAAATCTTGATTTAACCTTCAGAAGGTGGCTTTAAAGATTCTGTTCCTCCACATGTATTTATGAAAATACAAGGTCATTAACTATAGGAGTGTAAATGTAATCCCTCTTTATTGTTATTAACTATTTTGAGAATACAGATAATTTCCATTAATCCTATAACATTTACTTATTCAAAGAAATCCAAATTTATATAAATTGGAAATGTTTGTAATGTTAAAAAATTAAATGATTGTTTGTGAAATTTACACATAATTACAAAATTGACTATTACACAAAATGCATAAAATGTATGTGTTTCGATAGAATAATAGCCCCAATTCCCAACAAAGTTGCCCATGTCTTAATCCCTATAACCTGTGAATATGTTAATTTACGTGGCAAGGAAGAATCCCAGTGGCAGATGGAATTAAGGTTGTGAATTGTTGGAGCAAATTTGGAAAACTTAGCAGTGGCCACAGGACTGGAAAAGGTCAGTTTTCATTCCAATCCCAAAGAAAGGCAATGCCAAAGAATGCTCAAACTACCACACAGTTGCACTCATCTCACATAATAGTAAAGTAATGCTCAAAATTCTCCAAGCCAGGCTTCAGCAATACGTGAACCGTGAACTTCCAGATGTTCAAGCTGGTTTTAGAAAAGGCAGAGGAACAAGAGATCAAATGGCCAATATCCACTGGATCATAGAAAAAACAAGAGAGTTCCAGAAAAACATCTATTTCTGCTTTATCGACTATGCCAAAGCCTTTGACTGTGTGGATCACAATAAACTGTGGAAAATTCTGAAAGAGATGGGAATACCAGACCATCTGACCTGTCTCTTGAGAAACCTGTATGCAGGTCAGGAAGCAACAGTTAGAACTGGACATGGAACAACAGACTGGTTCCAAATAGGAAAAGGAGTACGTCAAGGCTGTATATTGTCACCCTGCTTATTTAACTTCTATGCAGAGTACATCATGAGAAACGCTGGGCTGGAAGAAACACAAGCTGGAATCAAGATTGCCGGGAGAAATATCAATAACCTCAGATATGCAGATGACACCACCCTTATGGCAGAAAGTGAAGAACTAAAGAGCCTCTTGATGAAAGTGAAAGAGGAGAGTGAAAAAGTTGACTTAAAGCTCAACATTCAGAAAGCTAAGATCGTGGCATCTGGTCTCATCACTTCATGGGAAATAGATGGGGAAACAGTGGAAACAGTGTCAGACTTTATTTTGGGGGGCTCCAAAATCACTGCTGATGGCGATTGCAGCCATGAAATTAAAAGACGCTTACTCCTTGGAAGGAAGGTTATGGCCAACCTAGATAGCATATTTAAAAGCAGAGACATTACTTTGCCTACAAAAGTCCGTCTGGTCAAGGCTATGGTTTTTCCATTGGTCATATATGGATGTGAGAGTTGGATGGTGAAGAAAGCTGAGCGCTGCAGAATTTCTGCTTTTGAACTGTGGTGTTGGGGAAGACTCTTGAGAGTCCCTTGGACTGCAAGGAGATCCAACCAGTCCATCCTAAAGGAGATCAGTCCTGGGTGTTCATTGGAAGGCCTGATGTTGAAGCTGAAACTCCAATACTTTGGCCACCTCGTGCGAAGAGTTGACTCATTGGAAAAGACCCTAAAGCTGGACGGATTGGGGGCAGGAGGAGAAGGGGACAACAGAGGATGAGATGGTTGGATGGCATCACTGACTCGATGAACATGGATTTGGGTAGACTCCGGGAGTTGGTGATGGACAGGGAGGCCTGGCATGCTGCAGTTCATGGGGTTGCAAAGAGTCAGATACGACTGAGCGACTGAACTGAATTGAACTAGGGAGAATGTTCTGAATTGTTCAGGTGGGCCCAGTGGTAATCATGAGGGTCTTTAAAAATGGAAGAGGGAGGTGAGCACAGTCAGAGTGACACTATAGGAGAAAGTCTCAACCTGCCATTACCAGTTGTAAAGATGAAGGAGGGAACCATAAGCCAAGAGTGTGGGCAGCCTCTAGAAGCTGGGAAGACAAGGAAATGTACTCTTCCATGGAAAGTGCAGAAAGAAATGCAGCCTGATGATGGCTTGGTTTAGTTCTGAGAGTTCCAAGTTGGATTTTTAACCTAGAGAAACATAATGATAGTAAATTTTTGTTTTTGAAACCACTAAATTTATAGTAATTTGTTATAACAGCATTAGAAAACTAATACAGTATATTTCTCTGTTGAAAAGCAGAGACATTACTCTGTGGACAAAGGTCCCTATAGTACAAAGCTATTATGGTCTTCCCAATGGTCACGTACGGTTGCAAGAATTGGACAGTAAAGGAGGCAGAAGGCCAAAAAATTGATGCCTTTGAACTGTGGTGCTTGAGAAGACTCCTGAAAGTCTCTTGGACAGCAAGGAGATCAAACCAGTCAATCTTAAAGGAAATCAACCCTGAATACTCGTTGGGAAGACTGATGCTGAAGCTGAAGCTCCAATACTTTGGTCATCTGATGCAAACAATCTACTTATTGGAAAAGTCCCTGATACTCGGGAAGATTGAGGGCAGAGGAAGAAGAGGGCGTCAGAGGATGAGATGGCTGGATAGCATCACCAATGCAACGAACATGAACTTGGGCAAACTCTGGGAGATGGTGAGGGACAGGGAGGCCTGGCATGCTGCAGTCCATAGTATTGCAAAGAATTGGAAATGACTGGGTGACTGAACGACAACAATATACTTCCTAAAATGTAGCACTATGTCTTTTTCTGCATTTTTTTATATTTGTCTATATCATGAAGATCTCCATAAATGATAATATTCATTTCTTGCATGGATGGTATAGCAGATAGAAAAACCCCCAAAGACAGTTTCCCTTCATACCTAAATTAACATATCTATTTCCTTATTTTGATAGTTTAAAAACTTGCTATGTCAATTGATCTCCAAATAGTCTCTTGTCAAAGTTAAATAATAGTGTACGTTGATCATTCTATCGCTAGATTTAAATTATTCCTTTTGAGTCTTTGGGTAATAAACTAGGTTTTCCAGAAAAACCTAAAAATCCATTAGTTCCAAGGAGGTACAATTTTAATATATGAAATATTTTAAAAGAAAATTGTTTCAAGGTTATTATAGATTTAATGGTAGTTGATATCTCAACCACAGTGGAGCATATTTTTCAGACATTCAACAAATTGAATAATATTTTAGGGTCTTAGTTCAGTGGAGAAATACATCTCATTGAAACATTGTGCATACTTGAATTTTACTGCTATCTTGCCTAGGGTATCAATATTTGCCCTTACTGTGTTTTCTTAAACTGAAATGATAGTTTCACTTCTTTCTGATTTCCATGTATACCCATAAATGATCTGAGAGATTTGGTCTAAATGATGTGTCATTATGTGGCAAAACCACAGAAACTGCAAAGAGACTTTTTCTTATCTGTTTGCGCCATTATTAATCTTGAAATTTGCATAATAAAGAACATTATAATTAAATGAAAAATGTATCACCCTCTTGCACGACGGTTGCAGTAAGAAAACAATCAAGGGAAAACAAATCTGACGAAAACAGAACATCTACAGTAACGGGACAAAAGGGCTGGGGGATAATTATCCATTCGCAGATAGATAAATAAAATAAGGAAAACAAATGAGCAGATGGGAAAAAAAGTCCAGCAAACAAGCTAACAAAGCATAAGTCCCAGAGATGTGCTCTGCCTCCATGGAGACAAATTATCATAACTTTCCTCTTAGATCTAAATGAAGGCATGATTTCATCTCTGAAGTTGTTTTTCTCTTGGACAACCTTTGGAAAGACTTTCCTCTCCTTTTTTAATTTTTTTTTTTTTAATCTAGCCTGTGGAACAAAAGGAGCTGAGTTACTTAGTATTTTTCAACATTAAACTTTAAAATTTTGCTCTTTATTTAAACGAATATGGATGTGATTTTAGGTTCAGTCTTTGGGGAGAGTAAAGAATAATTCATCCTGTTTAAAGTTGATCAGAATTGATAAATACAATCATTCTAATCAGGTGAAAATAAATTTAAAATACAAAATTCCAACCAACGTTCTTAAATGCCAATGATACTTCTTTGTAAATAACAATTGATCTGTAAAACAAGGGATTTACATTCTGTTAAGTGACAAATTATGCCCCTTTAACCTGTTCAAAATGATGGAAATAGTTAGTTTGTAGGAAGGTAACTTATTTCTGTCCTGGAAAAAAAGAGTTATCAAGCCTTGCCAACTCTGCCTTTGTACCGGAGACACCCCTCTTCCTTACTGCTGTCACTGTTTTCACTCATCCTCAGCTTATCTTGCCTGAATTATTCCAATAATATCCCAAATGGTGTTTTGTCTCTATTTTACTCCCATGCAATCTGATTTCCACACTAACTTCAGAATATTCTTTTCAAAAAGACAAATCTGAATGTTTATTTTCCCGACTTCAAGTCTAGTAGTGAGTCCCATCACCTTCAGCTTCCACTCCAAACATGGGGGCTGAGATGTGGAAAACCCTACATGAAGTATGTTCTTTTCTTTCTACACCAGCCTCCCTGCAGTCACACTTGTATTTCTACAGCACCATACTGTTTATTGCACTCATTCACTCAGCACTTATGAATGTATTCTCTCTCTAGTAAATCTGTAGCTCGGATATGCTCTATTTGACAGCATGTGTAATGCCTATTGTCTGACCTACAAGGTCTCTCTCATTCTTTAAATCTGGGTTGAAGCGTAAATTGCTTAGTGAATAGTGCTCCATACTCCTTCTGGCCTTGAGGCAAAGGGTTTGCATTATGGTATTAGTCCAGGATGCACTTAGATTTCAAGATAGAGCTGAAAGAGTAGGGTCTTAGTTGCCATGTTTCACAGCTGTGTGACTTTACACGACATACTACACACATTCTGTGGGACCTCTGGTGCTTAGATACTCTCAGCTTTTCTGAAACCTGCCTTTCTAGTTGAGGTAGTGCAGCAGTCATGTGCTTAATAGAGGGTCTTGCCCTAAACTCCCAACAATTAGTTAGCCCAGAGGTGAATTCCTTATCCAGGGTGGGCCAATGGGTCAATGAAATTCCTCCATCCTCCAGACTGGAATTGTGACTTATTTATTTTGGCTTGTTTTTCATCAGTAAAATGGGAGCACTAATAACGGTTTATCAGATTGATTGTGAGGAGTAGGTAACAAATGGAAAATAACGTACACAGAGTAGGTACTTAGTAAATGGTTTTTGACTTATCTATCTCACATATGCTTTCAGCAGATGAAAATAATTATATCTGAGGATTTTATAAAGAGTTTAACATACCAGTAGCAATTATTTTCTGATATATGTATTATTTCTCATGTAACACCTTACTTTCAAAATTCACACTTGTGAATTTCTGTCACTGAAGAAGCGTGCACAGATGTGTACCACAGGCTGAGGGTAACCGTCAAACAACGAGGAGCAGTTTACATCCTTGTGATGCAGACTGCAAAATTTCCATACATATTCAAGTCAAATTGCACATATACATATATATATATGTATATATACATATTTGAAGTGTGATTATTTTTTGTAACAAATAACTGGACTTTTCCCCACATTCTCTAATGCTCTAAGGAATGAATTTGTTCTCTCCTTTTCTAAAGATTACCTCCCTGAAAAGAGTTTAAAACAATTATCCAAAATGTTATGAAATAAACAAATAATGGACTAGTTGAAATATTGTCTCAATTCCTCACTTTTTGATTCATGGGTTAGGGAAAAAAAAAAAAAAACCAAAGACTTCTGAAAGCTTACATCAGGGAAAGGGAAGTCAATTTTCTATACCACACTCATCTTGTTCACCTCCTTGTAATTTATATTCCAAGAACCTGCAAGGATTTATTTTTTCTCATCCTCAAGGGCATAGAGTTAGCAAGTCTCCAAGATGCAGAAATGGGTCAAACCAGGACAAAGAAAATAAATCTCAGTTCAAGGTCTTGGAAGACCCACACGCCTCTTCTTCAGAAAAGGAGGAAGCTTCATAAAACGTCAGGCTGAAAAATATAGGTAAATATCAAGATTCTGATATGAAATGCTGATGCAAACTTAATATTTGAATTATATATAGCTTCCAGAGGCCTCGGTGACATTTTTACTAGAAGGGGCTACTGTTTGTAAGGTAATGATAAAGGAATCCTTTGAGGCATATAGCATTCACCAGGATATTTAGGAGAAAACAGAGAAGAGGCAATAGGCAGTAACTGCATCAGAAAATGATGGTGTTTGAGAAAAAGTATAAAAGTGGCATTTACTTTTACTTTAATTGCATTAATTTTTCAATAAGCAGGGCTGTCACATTGTTCAAAATGTGAAAAAATATTCAGTGAAGTCTCCCTGCCATGCACATTCCCCAAGCATTCATGTCCTGTCTATGGAAGCCACCAATATTAGCAATTTCTTACATAATCCTCTAGAGATATTTTATGCTCTTATCTAAGAAAATATGTTTCTTTATATTACCCCTCCTACTTTACAAAAACAAAAGCTATCATTTCATCACATTGTTCTCTTTACTTCACTTGGCAAGACTCACTAATGTAATATGACATACAGTGCTTCCTCCCTTTTTAAAAGTAGCAGCATAGTCCAGGCCACAGATGCACAATAATTTTATTCACCCAGTAAATGGAATGCTTCTGATTTTACTCTTTCTCCTCAAAAGAGGAGGAGTAGGAATTAGTTGATTCGTTCATCGGCCTGAGAAAGCCTGTTCTCTACTCCGCACATTTGGGATCATCCATTCTCCAAGGTCTAGGTCTGGGGAGAAGGGAGGTTGCTGAGGGAAGCGGCATCACCTTAATATGTTGTATCAGTAATGGTGTTGCCGCCGTTCACTGAACTTATTATTAATCTTTTTGCTCATTCACAAAGTAATTAAGCCCATTTAGGTGATTGGTTGAAGCTCCCCAAAACTCAAATGAAATCTCCCACAAATTATCGCATTTCCTGCTTTCAACAGAAGCTCCACTAAGGCAGTGTCAACAGGCTGTACTGCTTTTGTGGGAAATGAGTAATTGTTTCCACTTTGAGATGCAGGAAGTTATGGAAACATTTTTATGATGGTATTTATATTTTATTTCAAATAAGATATCCCAGTTTTAATTTGGAAGCCAAACATCCATTTCTCTTATTTTCTGAATCAAAATGCTAGTTAGCAACTATCACAAGAATCAAAGTTAAGTATATCAACAGAAACCTTCAGAAAAACCTCTTGAAATAGGCTTTGGGAGAGAGAATTTCTCCTTAGTTATTCACAAGAATCACCTTAAACAAGTCTCCCAGTTATCAGCAAAGAGTCATATTTTATAAAGAGAATAAAATACAAAATTAAGAGTGAAGTGAAAGTGAAGTCGCTCAGTCGTGTCCGACTCTTTGCGACCCCATGGACTGTAGTCTATCAGGTTCCTCCATCCATGGGATTTTCCAGGCAAGAATACTGGAGTGGGTTGCCATTTCCTTCTCCAGGAGATCTTCCCAACCCAAGGATTGAACCTGGGTTTCCCGCGTTGTAGGCAGACGCTTTACCGTCTGAGCCAGAGAATCTCAGTAATATAGCTAACAATTATTGAGTGCTGGCTATATATCACACCATGCATTATTATTATTATTATTATTATTTTACCTTTTAGAATAACTTAAAAGGTAGTATTATCATTTCTATTTTACAGATGAATTTTCTGACAATCACACATTAGTAAGTGTCAATAGCAGATTCCATCCTTGGTTTAAGCTTGGTATTTGCAAGACTTTGCCTTTGACCCCATACTATCATTTTCTCTAATTTACATAAATGTTTTCCTTACTCATGTTTGAATTTCTCTGATCAAAATCCCTCCTAATACAAGGTAGAACAAATTATATTGTTGCTTGTATCTCAAATACTGGCATTTCCTATTGTGTGGTTTAAGAGCTAATTTAACCAAATATTTTAAGAATATAAGGCAATTTACTGCATGTTCAGGAGATGAGGTGAAGACCATTGTCATAGCCAATAATTTCAGCAAATCATTACTGACATACTGTCAGTTCTTCTTTTCAAGTGTGCCCTCGAATAATCAATCCAATCCATCGCTTGTTTTATTATACCTTTTTTTCCGGCTACAGAAGTTAATAATCATGGTATTGGGAGAGATTTCATATATATGGAATTTATATATATATATGTGTGTGTGCTTCATATATATATATATATGCATGTATATTGCAAATAGTATCAAATTATAGAGAAATATCTAACTTGGAATAATTTTTTAAAAATACGTCATAGTAGGAAGAAAGACACAGTGGGAAACCAAAGGTCCTGGAAAAAGCATCAGCTTGGCAAGTAAGCCTGGATTCAGGCCCTCCACTGCTTGTCTCCACGCTGCTGTCTGTTGAATTAGAAGCACTCTCTTATTCCCATGTTCTTTATCACCTCCTGCTACCTTGGCTTCAGACCCCTGCGAGCTCATCGTGAGTGGATCCAGTCTTTGTGCTCCTTTCTCCAGAAGCTGCAGGACTGCGACCTGGTGCACAGCTCAGTGATATGCAGGCTGCCCTGCCTGCTGCAAGATCTGTGCAACTTATCCTAATGCTGCTCCTTACAACTGCATGATCTGGGGTGAAGCAATCAACGTCTCTGGTCCTCACTTCACTCATTAGTAAAGGAAGTAGTTGGATTCTCATTCCCAAGGCTCCTTCTAGCTCTAACTTCTGTGTGTCACAAAGCATCTCAAAGCACAGATGAACTAGATCAGTGTTGATGTCTATAATCTGCCTGAACACTGTTTGCCAAACAGCATAAGAGAAACACACACACACACATAGGCTAAGAAGATATAAATACATGTAACCAGTGATTTTTCTTGTGTGGTAAATTTACAGAACACTTAAGACTGTGTATATGCAGAGTATGTACATAATAAAATTAAATGTATGCTATTAATTTTTTCTTAATATTCTGAGTTGACCATTTAATTACATTTAACAATCAGAAATGAAGCAATAAATATCATGGAAAAGCTAAAAAAAATGAGAAAAGAAGTAACTATGGGAGATAATGAGTTTGGTCTTTAAAAAAAAAATCACAATTTGAAAAGATAAAAACACCCCAGTGTTCAAAGTAGTTTAAAATAGTCAAGACATGGAAGCAACCTAAATGTCCATCAACAGAAGAATGGATGAAGAAGATATGGATAAAGAATGGATAAAGCAAATGCATGCAGTGGAATATTACTTGGCCATAAAAAAGAATGAAATAATGCCATTTGCAGTAACATGGATGGATCTAGAGATTATCATACTAAGTGAAGTAAGACAAATATTGTATGATATCACCTACATGGGGAATCTAAAAAGATGATACAAATGAAAGTATTTACAAAAGAGAAAGACTCACAGATTTTGAAAACATGCTTATGGTTACCAAAGGGGAAAGCTAGTGAGGAGGGATAAAGTAGCATATACATAAATCCCATGGACAGAGGAGCCTGATGGGCTACAGTCCATGGAGTCTCAAAGAGTCAGACATGACTTAGCAACTGAACAACAGCAACATATAAAATAAATAATAAACAAGAACACACTGTATAGCATAGGGAACTCTACTTAGTATTCTTTAATAACCTATATAGAAAAATAATCTGACAAAGAATGGCTATATATATGTATAACTGGGCTTCCCAGGTGGTGCTGATAGTAAAGAATCCACCTGCCAATGCAAGAAACTTAAGAGGCATGTGCTTGATCCCTTGGTTGGGAAGATCCCCTGGAATAGGAAATGGCAACCCACTCCAGTATGGAGAATCCCATGGACAGAAGAGCCTAGTCAGCTACATTCCATGGGGTTGCAGAGAGTTGGACACAAGTGAAGTGCTTAGCACTGTACACATACATGTAACTCACTCCCTTAGCTATACACCTGAAATTAACACAGCATTTTAAATCAACTATATCCCCATATAAAATAAAAGGTAACTTAAAAAATAATTTAAAAATGAAATTTTCATAAAAGAAAAAATGGATTTGAGGCTAAAAGAAATGAGAAAAGGATATTTCAGGAAGTGAAAACCTGGTCCAAGATAAAATGTGAACTAGGTGCTTTAATAGGACCAAGCAGAGAAGCTCAATGTACAGCACACACTGAGTGGGAGGAGCCACAGCTGAAACTGGATAAGGGACTAGTTTTCAGAAAATAGGGGTGATAAGGGATGGGGCAGGTGAAAGGTTTCTCAGATGGAGTTACTGATCTTATTGTTCCTTCTTGCTCATGCCCTAATCCTTAGGAACCATGAGGTTTTTGAGAAGACAGTGAAGAGAGCAAAAAGTAAGTACTTTCTCAGACCAATGACTCTGAGCGTCAGTAAGTTTGACTGTCACCTCTGTAAGGCATTTTGAAAGAGGAACATAGGAGGAGGCAGCCCTGGGAGCTGGGTGCACAGGACGTGGGATTTCAGCCTCCCCTGGTGGTTGTGTGCATACCTGTTCTCTGTGACCCACTCTTTGGATCCCACTCTTTCTAACCCCATAGACTGTAGACCACTGGCTCCTCTGCCCATGGGATTTCCCCGGCAAGAATACAGGATTGGATTGCCATTCCCTTCTCCAGGGGATCTTCCCAACCAGGGGATAGAAACCACGTCTCCAGTGTCTCCTGTGTTCGTAGGCAGATTCTCTACCTCTGAGCCACCTGGGACGCTCCCTCTGGTGGTTATGATAAGACAAACAATGTATTTAAGAAAATTACCTTGGTTGACACCTCCAGTGGTGGCATCCAATTATCTCCTACTATGTTCACACAAAAACCTGACTCAGTAATCTGTGCATATCATCGACAAATGATTTATGTATCCACAAGGTGGGTACTCACAAATTTAATCTTATTAATTGGTACATTTTAACTTGTTAGAAACCCAGTGACAATACTGTCAGTGTCGCTATAGGAATTCTGCCAACAGGGAGTATTACATGGCTTTTGGAGACACTGAGCCCTGTCATTTCTGTTTTGAAAACTTTCACACTCGTCGGGATGGCCTCCTGGTCTCCAATAATTTAAATCCTGCACATTCCATTTATGTGACAAACTCCTACTGTTTTAGAAGAATCTGGAGCACAGTTGTGACAGGTGGCCATGTAACTCAAGCAAGCTGTGGTGTTTTCAGGTCAAACTATGCAGACTTAACTTTCTTAGAGTTTCCTTTAACACAGATGTTGCTTTATTTTTTATTACCTAAGCTTTACCTGTGGAAACGATTTTTGTTTATTTTCTACAAGTATACCTTGAGGCAGTAGCAACAGGGAGGGTTAAGTCTTTACTTTCACTGTCAAAACTGATAGCCTATAAAATATCAGTTTTTTTTTCTTTCCTCTTGAAGTGACATTCAAACAAATCCGTATCTTTCGTACCAAGGTGTTGGGAACTCGACAGAGGAAACACACCAGACAAAGGCCCCCTTAGTTAGTCTGGATTCTGAAGTGTGTGTCCGCACTGCTATGTGGAACAGACTTAGAGTCTGCATCAGTGTAGACTGTCTTTTATCTGTTTAGCAATAATTTAATTGGAAAATTTCTTTTTGAGAATATTTAAATTAAAGAGGTTGCAACAATGCTTGCTAGTTAGTGCAACTGAGAGATGGAAATATTATTTTATTCCTGTTTAGGTAGTTTATTTGCTGAAAGGGCAAATGATAATTTTTCCTAACTAATTGGGATTGGGATAGAGTTAATTTTGAGGGCAGTTAAGAATTAGGGTAACCAATTTCAAGTACACAATACCAAAGAAAAGGTAACTATGTAGGATGATAGATATGGTAATTAGCTTTCACAGTATATATCAAAACAACACATTGTGTACTTTAAATGCATGCAGTTTTTGTCAATCACACCTCAGTAAGGCTGAGATAAAATAAAACAGAATAAAATAAATGGAAATTAAATTAAATTAAATTAAATTAAAAAAAAAATAACATAAAATAAAAGACTAGAGTAACCGGTTCATCTGGTTTGCCTTGGACTTTTCCTATTTTACCAGGAAGTAGCATGCCCAGGAACTGGGGAGTTTGATCACCCACTCCTCTTTTCATTGCTCTGATCTGCTTTTTACCTCTATATAGTTCTCAACACTCTAACCAACGAAAACTTCATTTTAGTCAGTAAGTATTTGATCAAATGGGAATGGTTTCTGAGCAGCAATACTGAGTGTGGTAGAGAGTATCGCTAGTTGGTGACACCCATTTGCTAAAACCCTTTGAAGTATCAGTTCAAAGAAATGTTGGCCTTGCTCAAGTAGAATGGAGAAGCTGTTTTCAGCCTGAGAAACTCAAACTTAAATCTGCAAATGAGTGACTTAGAGCATAAACTAATGAGTCTGGGAGAAGATAACTGCCAAATTGCTAGACTGCATGCTAGAAGGCTACTGAACAAGAAGCTACCGCCAGTCCTTGCCGATCCGACTTATCAGGACTTTTAAAAATGAAAGTGCCTAAAGACAACATTTCTGAACCAATTATAGCGAAGCTTGATTACCAGCATCTCGGTTTTATGCTTTTTTAATGCTGAACTTGAGGAAGGGTGCTCTGAAGACTGTGGGAAAATCATTCTCTGTCAGTAGACTAAGGCAGGCAACCTTCCTAAATCTTACCTCTAGGTTGAAGCTGACAGAAAACTCTGTGGAAGAGTACTCATTTTATTGAGGGAGCTGCAGCAATGCAGGAGAAAATCATAGTTTGGGGGATAAATTTGCAGCACAGCGGCCGTCAGAGATGGCGAACTTGGTTGGGGTCCAGTAAGTTCGGTTATTCTGAATATCCAGGGTGCTAGAAAATTTTGAGCGAGACGAACACCAATGTTGTTCCTCAGGTGACTTATGCTGACAGAGTTTGCTTTTTCATTCTCAGTGTCAAATCAGAAAAAGGGCGTTTATGGCAGCCTGGAAGGAAAAATCAAAATAGTTCCAGAGTCAACAGACTTGAAAGCTTTCATTTCAGACTTGGCTGTTATAGTGCATAAAAAAGCACAGCATCTTTGAAGATGAATATGCCATATTAATGCTATAGGAAGATGCTTTTGCATATGTAAAGCAAACATTCCCATGAAAACAAACCCAGCAGACTAAAGTAAACTTCTCTTCAATGTTGTTTAAAGTTAAAAAAAAAAAAAAAGAAAATCAACCAAAGTAAATAGTGCATTTGTTCAGGACTGCTTTCCTTTGCTACAGAAGACTTCCAGTTCAAACTGTTGTGCTCTCAAATGAACAGAGCAAGGTAGCTGAGATTTCATTGGCAGAAAATTGTTCAGTTCAGTTCAGTCACCCAGTGGTGTCCGACTCTTTGCAACCCCATGGACCGCAGTACGCCAGGCCTCCCTGTCCATTACCAACTCCCGGAGTTTACTCAAACTCATGTCCATTGAGTCAGTGATGCCATCCAACCATCTCATCCTCTGTCATCCCCTTCTCCCCCTGCCTCCTGTCTTTCCCAACATCAAATTGTTAGGATGACTCTATATTTACCGTGGAAAGGCTTCCCTGCTGGCTCAGACAGTAAAGACTCCGCCTGCCAATGCATGAGACTAGGGTTCAGTTCTTGAGTTGGGAAGATCCCCTGGAGAAGGAAATGGATACTCACTCCAAAATTCTTGCCAGGAGAATTCCTTGGACAGAGGAGCTTGCTGTACTACAGTCCATGAGGTTACAAAGAGTCGGACATGACTGAGCGACTAACCACTCTTATTTTCATATTTACTGTGGAATGTACTCCAGAGGGTGTACATTTTCCCCTCCTTAATCCTCAATTTCAGTTTGTTTTCTGATAATATGGTATTGATTCTTAAAGCCGACTGCAGAAAATTTAATGTTAGCTAACTGTCTCATACTGGTTAATTAGTTTTATTTAGAAAAAAAAAAAGCAACCTCTAAAAGAATCGACAAGTTTGTGAATTTTTGTTGTTATCAGAATTGTTTGAAGAAAACAAAAACAAAAACAAAAACAGAAGTTGTATAATTCCCTTTAGGTATATTTTTCCCTTATAATTATGGCACTGGCATTTCTTGTATTTCTGATATACATTCATCTAAATTTTGTAAGAAATATAATTTTTTACAGTGTGAAGTTATGAAGGGGTGATAACAAGGACTAGTTAAAAGTCTTCTGCATAACATTGTCTCAGAGCAATGGTTCAAGAGGTAATAAAGTTATAAAGGCAAGATTAATGATTTAGAGCCATAAGCATGGAAGATATCCAGAGGAACAGGGAAAATTCACATTTGAGAGGAGAATAAAAAGTAACATTCAGATGACTTTAAACATACATAAAAATATACATACCTGAGAATGTCTGGCCATTCTATACTCACTTATCTTAATAGACTCCAAGTTAATGATTTATTTTTTAAACCATGAGACCAAGTCATTAACCATTTACTAGGCAGGGAGAATACAGAAAGCAGGACAATGGACTAGCTCAATTATAATATGGTTTAAAACATCCTATGACATAACAAAATTGATCCTGTTGACAGCAAAGGATGAAAATATTGAGAAACTCAGAGACTGTAGCATGTAGAAAATAAATAAGCCCCCAGTTTTTCTAAATATGTCAGTACTATGATATAATTGTTAGAAGTTACATATATATATATATATATGCACATATAGTTTTGGTAATGGTGATTTAGTTGCTAAGTCCTGTCTGACTCTTGCAACCCCATGAACTATAGCCCACCAGGCTCTTCTGCCCATGGGGATTCTCCAAGCAAGAATACTGGAGTGGGTTGCTATGCCCTCCACCAGGGGATCTTCCCAACCCAGGAATCAAACCAGGGTCTCATGCATTGCAGGCAGATTCTTTACCAGCTGAGATACCAGGGAAGCCTATATATACACACATATAGGTAGTTAATCATTTTTCTACAGATTTGGCCATACCCAGTATTAATATGTGATTGTCTAAAAGATTTGTTCTTTCTCTTGATTTTTTCTCTGAATAAGAGCATTGATTTTTTTTTTAATTTTATAGAAAATAATCAAAGAAATGGGGGACTTTTTGAGAAAAACCTAGTGACAAATGACTTAACAGGATATAGAAAACCTAAAGTAACCTCTATGCCTAAAGACATTAAAAAGCATGTCAAATTATCTAGAATTGTACTTAATGCAGAAAATCCCATGTATATGCTCATTCAAACCTTTCCGGATCAAATTTTTTATTGTCATTTTAGATTATACTTATGTTAAAAAAAGTGCCTTTACCAAATTTCCCTGACTTTGAACAAAACCTAACAAATGTGAGATTAGAAATGTCAGGAATTGCTAGGGACAAATATCACATGAACAAAGATGCAAAAATTCAGAGCAAATATCAGTCAATCAAATCTAAGCAGATATGAAAATCCTAAGTGAATCATGGAAAATGAATTTGATATTTGGATATGATTTCTTTTATTATTTGTGTGTGTATCCTCTCTTCACAAAATCCCCATAGTGATAAAAACAAGGAATGATGACTATGTCATCTATCAACCTTAGCTGAAGCTGAGGTTCCAACCTTAATTCAGGCCAGGGTCATGAAAACATCTCAGAAACCCTTCACTTCTTAAGATAATTTGGTTTAGTTATCTTCAAACCAAAGTTGATAGGGTATGCTTTATTTCACATACCATCTATTCCCCCTACCATTGCAGAAATGCCCCCACCTGAGACACAATATCAACATTATAATCAAGGAAAGACATTCATAGCAGCCATTCCATTTTATATTTCTAACAACAGCACACAAGGGTTTCAATTTCTTCACATATTTTATATCCAACATGTCAATTTTTATTTTTTGTTTGATAATGAACATCCTAAAAACTGTGATGTGATATCTCCTTGTGGCTTTAATTTGCATTTTCCTGATGATTAGTGATGTTGAACAATTTTTCGTATGCCTTTTGACCATTTGTGTAACTTTAGAAAAATGTCTAAGTCCTTTGCCTATTCTTTAGTCAGGTTAGTTGGTTTTCCACTATTGAGTTATAACAGAAAACTATATATTTTGGAAATTAACCTATTATCAGATATACGATTTGCAAGTATTTTCTCCCATTCTGTAGGCTGCCTTTCTACTCTATTGACTGTTTTCTTGTTGCAGAGAAATGTTCTAATTTGATATTTTCTACTTTATTTTTGCTTCTTTTGGCACTAGTCACATTGTCATGTCTGGCTGCCGAGGAGGCTAGGAAGTGAAGTCTGTAGTTATTACCAAACAGGGTGAAATGTCTACTTGCTTGGTAACAAACCAAATTAAAGGCTAGTGATATAACACCAATCATGTTATTATTTCTCAAACTTTTGGTGGCTCAATAACTTAGGAAAATTTCAGCTGGGAGATTTGGACTCTGCATCTCACTTGCAGTTGTGAGATGGTAACAAGAGTAAGAATATGGATATGGGGTGATGGAACCATTTAGGACTGGTTGAATATTTCCCTCTCTTGTGAACCCAGAACTTTCGTATGTGGTCCTGACATATTGGCTGGGGCTTTCTCCCAACACGGCAGCCTCTGGGCAGTTGGACTGCTTACATACCAAGTTACTGGCCCTTAGGGGGGATTTTCTAAGGAAGGAGGCTGAATTCTAATTGTCTTAAGAAGCCTTAAGAAATCACCTAGTGTCATCTTTATCGTGCTCTTCTGAAAACGCAAGGGTCACCAGATTCAAGAGAAAACACAGGACCCACTTTAGTGGAAGAGCATCAAAAATTGGGGGCCAAATGTAAAAACTGTTATGTTTATTAAAAGGAAGAAGAGAAGAGAAGAAGCCGAGAAGTGCTCTTTAGTCTCTGTCCAAGTTCCTCTGCCCCACAGACACCCCCACCACACGCACACAGTTTACAGAGGAAATTAACTCAATTCCCCACTTTCTATATCTTGCTCAAATCCAAAAAATTGAATGCTTTGTTATCTGTATTAATTCTAAGGATGACTTATAGGGGTTGGGAACTAATAACATCACAGATTAAACACTCCAATATTCACAGAAAATTAGGGGAAAAGAATGCTCAAATATATACAGTACTATTTGAAAAACGGAAGTTTGGAAATATTTGGTTCTCTGTCACAGAGAGAAAACTCAGCTTGACAGAAGTCTCCTTGCCCCAGAGGTGGCAGTTTCCTTGCTTATTCCTCTCCTACCAACTCTGATTCTTCTCCATAGACGTCCTTGCTCACAGTCCTTCACGGCCCCTCTGCGGTCCATTGCAAACTCTTCCTCACCTGTTATGCCCTGTAGCCACTGTGTAAGTGGGTGTTGCAGAAACGGAGGTTTGATGACTGGAGAGTTGCTTTGAAGCCAGAACAACCACAGGCTTCTGTGCTTAGGCTTGTAATTTATTTGGCAATTCAGTTTTCTCCAAAATTTAGTAGTCTCTGTTCTACTTTCTTCCAGTCAGTTTCACGTGAAATAACCATTCACATAGATCTCCTCTGTTTTCAGTTCCTAAGCTTGCAGGATCTCTTCTTATACTGGATGGGTTCTGAACTTAGTCAGCCGTCTCTCTCTCTCCTATAATGGGAGCTCCCTTGAGGGATTTGTAGCCATGAGTTCATATGGGACAGCAACAACCTTAATCTGCTTTTTAGCTTCCAGTCTGCTTTTGGAAGCAGGAAATTTACTTCCTGCTGTTTGTACACAGAAGCGTTGGAACTTCAAATTCATTAAGGCCTCAAACTACTGGACATACATTCAGTTTAAATTTCAGTACACTGGCAGTCAGAACCTCCTGAAGCACAGCTTGTTTTCTTTCTATCTCTGGTTGCAAACTGGCCAGTTTTTGTCTGAATGTCTCTTTCCTCTCTGTTGCTAAAAACAACAAGGAACAGCCATTACAAACATTCTATATTTTTTCAACCAGTTCTCATGAGTCTGACATCCAGGTGATCACAAGCAAGGGTTCTGCCAAGTGCTTAACCTCGCCATAAAGTTGGTGACTAGATTGCAGGACTATAATGATACCTGTGTTCTTTCTAGATATTAAACAATCGCTAAGGCAATCCTTCATATTGTACATTTTTGTCAGCATCCCAACATCCCAGAAGACAATTCTATTTGTTAAGCTTCAAGCTAAAGTGCTATAAAAAATATCCTGTCATACTCAGTCTTAAAAAAAAGAGATGTTTTGCTTTTCCTTTCATCTATCAACTCAAAGTTTGTTGGTGTACAGCAGCAGTTTTTAAGGAAATGATTCAGAAGCCATACTTGTCACTTGCAGTAATTCACTCAGCTACTAATTTAATTACACAGCCAGAGTGAGCTGTAAGCCTAGGCAGTCTGTATCCAGCTAACATTGTGGGTTTCTTTGGCAAAAGAGAGAAAAGGAGAATGGTAATTGGAGATGGTTAAAATTTTCGGTGATATCCAGGTTAAAAACTAATAAAAACTTTCTAATTTTTATAAAAACTTAACCAAAATCATTGTAAGATTGACCTGAAATAACAAACATGTGAAAATCATTATCGAATTCTTAAATACAAAGAGCAGTAGTGTTGGGATAATATTGGGAAAATAATTTCCCCTAAAAAATATTTAAATGCATAAGATAAAAGAATATATTACTAGAATAGAAATAGGCAATTCGCCCAAAGAATATAATACAGAGATTTATATAACCCAATTTATAAAAATATAGCATATACAAAAGATGATATTTCAAGTAAAGCTATTAGAATGTTGGGAGAGTCATTATTAAACTATATTCATTAAAAATTAGGCTCAAGAGGGAGGGGATATTATATATATCTATCTATGTGTATGTATATATATATATATATATATGTACTTATAGCTGATTCACGTTTTTATACACCAGAAACTAACACAACATTGTAAAGCAATTATCCTCCAATTAAAAAAAATTAGGCATATAAAACTATAAAATTGCTAGAAAAATATAGATTTGAAAATTTGTATAATAATGGAGCAGAGAGAATGATAACAAACTATAAAGAGAAATAGAGTCCATAAAGCAAAACTTGATATAAATGATTGATAAGCGTTGCAAGTAAAAAATGACCAGAAACCTTACTAAAATGCAAGATGCAAATGGAAATCTGTAAAATTCATGTAATTTACAAAACATATAAAGAATTTACATCTTTTAAGAGTGCAAGTTATTGCAAATGAATGAGAAAAAAAGAGCAACACTCTAATGGAATAAATGGCAAAGGACATAAATCACAGACAAAAACATAGAATGTTCTAAAAACTTATGGGAAAACATTAACCCTTGGTAGCTGTCAAAGAAACAAAACAGTGAGAACATTTTTCAATTAACAAGAAGCTACCAATTAAAATATTTAATGTTGACATGATTATTTTGAAGTGGAAACTTTCATGCAATGCTGAAAGTGGTTTAATTTTATAATTTTTTAGAAAAATACCCATCAAAATCATTAAAATATTCCTACCTTCCTAATGATCAGTTATAACTCTTGGGGAGTCGTAAAGATGAGCCGAAATGTGCCAGCTTATAAAAATATACCAATAAAAATGTTCATCAAAATGCTTCTAGCAATAACAAAACACTGCAAATTCTTAATAGTTCTTTAAACAGTACAACTTTGGCCACCTCATGCGAAGGGTTGACTCATTGGAAAAGACCCTAATGCTGGGTAGGATTGGGGGTGGGAGGAGAAGGGGACGACAGAGGATGAGATGGTTGGATGGCATAACTGACTCGATGGACATGGGTTTGGGTAGACTCCGGGAGTTGGTGATGGACAGAGAGGCCTGGCGTGCTGCAATTCATGGGGTCGCAAAGAGTCGGACACGACTGAGCGACTGAACTGAACTGAAACAGTACATATGTGATGCATGCACACAGTGATATCCTGAGCATCATTAAAATCTGTACTATACATAAACATTTATTTACACAGGATGATATCTATTATTTTAAGTGAAAAATCACATTATGTATAAGGTACATATATGTACATATGCATATGCAACACGTGTATGTTTATATTTTTTCTTTAGGGTGATAAATATTTGAATAAGTTGATTGATTATGAAAAAAATTAGATTAATTAAATTAGCAGAACCAGGTGTTAAAGTGTACACTTGTGAATGAATTATCTGCTGAATACAATTAGCTATGGAATAGAAATGATTAAATAGGGATCATTTTGCTGCTATTCAGTGTATAAGAGATTGTATTTAATTATATTGCATTGGTTACGTTTTGATCTGAATAAAAATTTAATCAAGAAACCTGAAAATGGCTAATACTCATTTGCGCTCATTGATAATATATTTTTATATGCTTTCAGCTTTTATTCTGAAAGAAAAAAATCTTAAAAATTCAGAAAGCATACATATATGCATATATGTGCACATGTAAGGATTTCCCAGGTGGCACTAGTAGTACAAAACCCTCTTGCAAGTTGAGGAGACATAAGAGACGAAGGTTCGATTTCTGGGTCAAGAAGATCCCCTGGAGGAGGGCGGACAACCCACTCCAGTATTCTTGGCTCGAGAATCCCATGGATGCAGTAGCCTGGCAGGCTATGGTCCATAGGGTCGCAAAGAGTCGGACACGACTGAAGCGACTTAGCATGCACACACTCACGCACACACGTAAATTGAAACAAATAATGAGTGGCTTTATTTTAAAATAAAAGTCAAGGCTGCTTCTTTTACTATGATGTGGTTTGGCTAAAATTAACCCATGCTTTTATAGTCTATAATACTCATCTTCAATTTGAAATATGTAAGTCACCTAGTTAAATGAAAGGATGATAACCTAATGTAACAAACTTGAATATCAGAAATCAATTAAAATCTTTTATGTGACAATTGGCTCAGAAATGTCTGCCCAGGAAGATGGTACTGGTTTTAAAAGAAAAGACATAGTTTGCCTGGAGAATTTCAGAAAAATCTGGGCATCATTTTCAGGTTCTGGTAAAGGAGAAAGGTGTCATTTCCTTGACAGCCCCAGCGGTTTCCCTGTTACTGTTTGCAAGGCAGATGCCATGAACAGATTGACGTGTAAAGAGAGGTGGGGTACAGGAAAAATCATACAATAAGACTCATTAGCTGGAGCTAGGCATGCTCTGCTGGGAGTCACTCAGAAGCATTTTTTGATGTATAGAGAATGCTTAATGTTCTTAATATATGTGCTTTTTAATGTGATGGGACTAGATTTACATACGTGGTTGCTTGACTGAATGGGGGAAAAAAGCACTGTAGTTTAATGACAAGTAGACATCCATGAATATGTAACAGAAATGAATCAGTCTTAAATACAACTTTCAGCATAAAATACACTTTATTATTTTGTTTATCCTCTTGGTCTGGGTCTGTAGAACTGAAGCCTAATCATGGAACTATCCATTACTGTCAAAAACAAATAAAACCAAACAAAACTCAAACATTCCTGAACATAGAACATTATGAACAAAAAAATCAAAAGCCATGTTCCTGTGTTTTATGTCATCAACTTTTATTTTTATCATTTTCTCAAGAATGTAAAATCATGAAAGTTCTAATCCATGTGTGAAAATAAAATACTTCATTTTCCTAAGGTGACTGCATCATTGACTCAGGTTATTTTAAATAATATTTTCTCTGAGGAGGAAAGGACTAGAGAAAATGACTGTTAACTATTAACCAGAGGATAGTTTGACACATTGACAAATTTAAAGATTTCTGATAGATATAGGTATACTAGGATAAGTATGAAAAGGTGAAAGTGTTAGTCACTCAGTCATGTCCGACTCGTTGTGACCCCATGGACTGTAGCCCGCCAGGCTCCTCTGTCCATGGGGTTCTCCAGGCAAGAATACTGGAGTGGGTAGCCATTCTCTTCTCTAAGGAGTCTTCCTGACCCACAGATCGAACCCAGGTCTCCCACATTGCAGGCGGATTCTTTACCATCTGAGCCATGAGAGGCTATAGCCAGAGTAAGTATACCATTCTCAAATGAGAATTTTCATTGACAATATGAACCAAGTTCCTCACGCTAGTAGTGAGGTACTGATGTCCCTCATGACAAACATTGTTTAGAGACCAAGCGCCCTACTTAGAGTCAATGTGTCAGTCCACAGTGAAGGCAATCTCAGGTGCAAGGGCCTGAAGCTACAGCCCCTGCATGCCACAGAGAAAGAAGTGACAGAAATGCAGTCTGCATTCACGACACACTCAACATCAAGGTTAATTTATCTTATTATTGTTGTTCAGAGTCATTGGCCTGACTCTTTGAGATGCCATGAACTGCAGCATGCCAGACTTCCCTGTCCTTCACTATGTCTTGGAGTTTGTGCAAATTCATGTCCATTAAGTCTGTGATGCTGTCTAACCATCTCATCCTCTGCTGCCCTCTTCTCCTTTTGCCTTCAATCTTTCCCAGCATCAGGGTCTTTTCCAATGAGTCAGCTCTTTTCATAAGGTGACCAAAGTAGTGGAGCTTCACCTACAGCGTCACTCCTTCTAATGGATATTCAGGGTTGATTTCCTTTAGGATTGACTGTATTGACCTCTTTGTAGTCCAGGGGACTCTCAAGAGTCTTATCCAGCATGACAGTTCACCTAATGGCAAGAAAATGTGCCCCAATATTCACTTAAAAAAAATGAACCTCTTATGAAGAGTTTCTACAAGTTATTTATAGAAATTGATCAACTGTAATCTTAGATTGACTTGCTGCTGCTGCTGCTGCTGCTGCTAAGTCACTACAGTCGTGTCCAACTCTGTGCGACCCCATAGACGGCAGCCCACCAGGCTCCGCTGTCCCTGGGATTCTCCAGGCAAGAATACTGGAGTGGGTTGCCATTTCCTTCTCCAGTGCATGAAAGGGAAAAGTGAAAGTGAAGTCACTCAGTTGTGTCCGACTCTTAGCGACCCCACGGACTGTAGCCTACCAGGCTCCTCCATCCATGGGATTTTCCAAGCAAGAGTACTGGAGTGGGGTGCCATTGCCTTCTCTGTAGATCGACTTAGGTAAATGTTAATATACAATAACAGGACATAAAATGATCTTCATCTTCAATTTCCTCTTTGCTTCCATTCTGAATATTCTAAAGCTAACTTCTGCCTCTTTCTGCTTCTTCTCTGTCATCTTTGAACATCACAACCCTTTCCCCAGATAAAAGATGCATCATTTTTTAGTGAGTATGTCAAGATGCTGCCTCCCACGCTGTGCCTTCATGAAATTCCGCCTTCCCTCCCCAGCCCTGAGCCTCGCCTCTCTCGGTTTTCGCCAGTGGAGGTTTGAGACACTGCATTCCCTGCGCCATGCTCTGCAGACCGTGTTACAGTTCTCATACCCACCTTTGTTGTTTCTTGACCAAAACTTCCCACTTGGAGAACTGCTTTCATTTCGAAGGCCCATTTGATCCAGCTAGGATACCCTCAGCACACTTTATTGCCTTATTCACCAATATCCTGTGTCCTTGTTCATTTTGAAATTTGGCATTTGGCTGAACTTCTGTGGATGTCCAAATGTGTGACCCAGGAATCCAGAACTGTTGACCTTCTCAACATCAGCAGTCCTTGCCATCTGGGCCCGTCTCTCCATTCTGGACACTTAGAACCGCTCTCAGTTGAATTTAGGTAAGAAAATGTCTAACCATAGCCTCCTGCCCTCTTTCTCACTGCTTTCCTTTCTGCCCAGTTTCATTGATATCATCCTGATATCTATCCCTTGGTCTCACATCTATATCTTCATTGAGAACTTCCTTTGTGGCTTCATTACCTTCTTAAACTTTCAGCTAGGGCACTTCTTGAGCTTAATTTTCTGAGACAACCTTTCTGGAAATTCTCATCATTTACTGTATCTATTCATACACATGGACAGTGGAAAAGTGCCCCACAAAATCACACAACCATACATTTTGGTGCTACGAAAAATAATTTCACTTCTCTTTGGGTCTATAATACTGCTGATCACCCATCACAACCCAACCTATTCTATTTATCCCTGTAGCCATATATGTAGGGGTTTCCCATGAAAGAGACAGAAATAAGGGATTTATTTAATGGCTGATCTATTTCAAAAGCTTGTGCCATGCTTCTGAATCTTTAGCATTCATGAGAATTCCCTCTAGATCTTCTTAAAATAGAATTGCTGGGTCCCACTTCAGCATTTCTGATTCACTAGGTCTAAGATGTGGACTTATAATTTGATTTTCTAACAAGTACCTAGGGGTGGGGATCACATTTTGAGATCCATTGATCTAGAAATAGAATTCTCTTCAAACATTTTGGAATACAGTTGCTCAAATATATCATAAAAGGATCTCTATTTTCTCTTCCTTCCTCTCTGTTGATTTCATTTTTCAGGCAATGTCTTGTTCTATGACAGAAAAAAATCGAACCAACAGCTCCAGGATTAAATATCTTTTAAACTCATACCCTTTCAGGAAAAAAGACTGACTTTTCCCATACCTAGGAATTGCCTATTTCCCTCTGAGGAAATAAACTAGAAGGAGTCAGCCTTACTCTAGCTAAAGGAGTTAAGTGGTATTACTCAACCGGCAAAGGAAAAGATCCACAAAGAGAGGTGATGAGTTAGCTTTCTGTCCTCTGCAATGTGTTTTACATCTCTTTTATATGCTTTTTCTTTTCTGGGGGAGGGGTACACTGTAAGGCATTCAGGTTCTTAGTTCCTTGACCAGAGATTGAACCCGCGCCCCCTGCAGTGGAAATGCAGAGTCTTAACTGAAGTCTCTCTTTGCTATGCTTTTAAAACACTCCCAGACCTCTGCCCATCTCTCTTAGTAAAGTGATCTTGATGACAATTTAACAATAAAAACAACAGACTACTGAGGTTATAAAGCAAATCACCCCTTCACCACTTGGCTCAAGCACATAATTAAAATATACATACTCATAATATACATATTTTGTAGAAAGCAAGAGTCTTGAGGAAAAGAGTAGAGAAGTAGTTTAGAGTGGATAGCAAAAACAAACAAACAAAAAAAAACACCCAAAAGCAAACAAAGAAACAAACAAAAAAATAATGTAAACACAAAGAAAAATCAGAAGCTCCTTTCTCTGGAGTCAGGAAATTATTGGATCACACAGTATGATATATTCTTACCTCCTTTATTTCAATTTGTGAGAGAAATAATTCATTTTCATCACACTAATGCCATGAAAGGGGGTTTGTTTCCAAAGGTAGTTTCATTAATCAATTTTCCCTTCACGTTTCTCTATTTTTACCCTCATTCTCTCAGTCTAACAACTTTTAATAAGTCTATAAATTTAGTGAGATCTATCCAATTTACCATACGTGATTGGACATTTATGAGTTCAATCAAAAATTAGCTTACGCTGTATCTGCTTTTTAAAAAACTAAACGCCACATTGATAGTTACACAGCAATAAATATTCGTTTATTTCATCATTTTAAAGGCAGAACACCATTTCACTCTATAAATTGCAACATAAGCTATTTAAACATTTCCTAGTTGTTGAATATTTGGGTTGCTCACAATATTTTGTTGCCATAAACCATGTCACAAATAACATCCTAATTTATTTATATTTTCATATTTGTCTGTTCTCGAGTATGAAATGCAAGGTGTGGAATTGCTGAGTCAAAGGATCAGTCTTTTTTCCGGTTTTTGACATGCTCCTCAGTGACTCAACTGGTGAATAAACTGCCTGCAATGCAGGAGACCAAGGAGGCATGGATTTGACCCATGGGTCAGGAAGATCCCCTGGAGGAGGAAATGGCAACCCATTCAGGTATTCTCGCCTGAAAAATCCCCTGGCCAGAGAAGCCTGGTGGCCTATAGGCTGGGGTTGCAAAGAGTTGGGGCCCATGACAAGGCACAGCACAAAACCCTGCAGAACGATCACGCTCTTCCCCTGAAGCTGTGGTGTTCCTGGTCTCACCTACTTGCCCACACTGAGTATTACCATTCCTTTAATGCTAGTTAATCTGCTAGGTGCAAATTATTCCTTGGTATGATTTGATTTTGCATATCTTTGAACACTATGCAATTGAAACATTTTTAACATATTCACTTTTTTGCCATTTTTGTTTCTGCTTTGAACTTTTGTTCATTTGAAGTGTTCCTAATAATAAAAACTGTTAACACTTATTGAGGCATATAATGTATCAGGCTTATCCTAGTATTTTACAAGCATTATTTCATTCAATTATCACAGTAACCTTATGAATATGTACTACAGTTATTCTCATTTTACAAATGGAGATTCAAGAGTAGACACATTAAATTATTTTTCAAACATTATACTATAAGTAGCAAATACAGTCAGTACTCAGGCATACATATACCTGAGCGTGTCTCCCTTTTTATTCTGCTGATTTTTAAAGAAAATTTTATTGGGGTATAACTTTTTTACAATTTTGTGCTAGTTTCTGCTGTACAATGAAGTGAGTCAGCTTTATGTATACCCAGGTCTCCTCCCTCTCAGACCTCCTTCCCACTCACCCCATCCCATCCATCAAGGTCATCACAGAGCGCTGAGCTGAGTTCCCTGTGCTGTATAGCATATCCCCACTGACCGTCTATTTTACACATAGTGGTGTATATGTGTGAATCCCATTCTTCCAAATCATCCCAACCTCTCCTCGCCCCATGTCCACACATTCGTTCTCCACATCTGTGTCTCTATTTCTACCCTGTGGACTTTTATGGCCATCTTCTTAAAGGATTCAATTTTATCACACACTATACATCTGCATGGGTTTCCCGGTGGCTCCAATGCTAAAGGGTCTGCCTGCAATGTGGGAAACCTGGGTTCGATCCCCTGAGCCAGGAAGATCCCCTGGAGAAGGGAATGGCAACCCACTCCAGTACTCTTGCCTGGAGAATCCCATGGACAGAGGAGCCTGGTGGGCTATAGTTCTTGGGGGTCACACAGAGTCAGACACAATGGAGGGACTAACACAAAATACATTTGCATAGATTTTTCTCTAGTATAAATCTGACCCTAATTCAGCTTGGACTAAAATCCCTTAAATGGCCCTACATTTCCACACAGCAAAGCCTAAACTACTTATCAAAGTCACAGGTGCTTCCATGGTTTGACCCCCATTACCTACATCCCTAGACTTGCTAACTGCACAAAACCTTCCCTTAATCTACCTCATTTTATTATTCAACATACCAAAACAACTTACATTCAATATCTTATGGCCCATGGCTTAAGTACGCATACTGCTTTTGTATTAAACACCTATCAACCTGCCCTACCCCCCCAACAAAACCAACAAGTACACATATACCCTTCATTCTACCAATATGTGTTTCATCACCCATTTTAGTCACCTGCCTCTCTAAAGCTTTTGTTGTAGTATGTGCTTCTTTTGCCCCTCAAGTCCACTGCTTCTTCCTATTCAACCTCTTTACCCTTTTCTACCTTGAATATTTATCTAATCAGTTCAGTTCAGTTGCTCACTTGTGTCTGACTTTTTGTGATCCCATGAACTGCAGCACGCCAGGCTTCCCTATCTTTCACCATCTCCCAAAGCTGGCTCATACTCATGGCCATTGAGTCAGTGATGCCACCCAACCATCTCATCCTCTGTCATCCCCTTCTCTTCCTGCCTTCAATCTTTCCCAGCATCAGGGTCTTTTCAAATGAATCAGATCTTTGCATCAGGTGGCCAAAGTATTGGAGTTTCAGCTTCAGCATCAGTCCTTCCAATGAATATTCAGGACTGATTTCCTTTAGGATGGACTGGCTTGATCTCCTTGCTGTCCAAGGGACTCTCAAGAATCTTCTCCAACACCACAGTTTAAAAGGATCAATTCTCTGGTGCTCAGCTTTCTTCATGGTCCAACTCACATCCATACATGACTGCTGGAAAAACCATAGCCTTGACTAGATGAGCCTTTGTTGGCAAAGTAGTGTCTCTGCTTTTTAATGTACTGTCTACGTTGGTCATAGCTCTTCTTCCAAGGAGCAAGTGTCTTTTAGTTTCATGGCTGCAGTCACCATTTGCAGTGGTTTTGGAGCCCAGGAAAATAATGTCTGTCTAATAATTTATGCCAGTCTCACTATATTGATACTAATTTTGACTAACAGAGACTTTGTCTGATTCATTCTATACCCTGCATTTCTAGAAAATGTCTGGTGTATTTAAGTACTTTTGATTAATACACAAAAGAATAACTATATATTACGAGTCCAACTGCTAATTTTCTACTAAATATTAAGAGATAAAATGAATTCATCATTTTAAAGTAGCCTTTGAGCTTACATTTTTATGTTCTATCATCATACTTGATGGAACATTCTATCATTTAAAAACATTTTAAAATAAGCAACACTGCATTTCTTTTCTGGATAACTTAGTGCCCCAAAATAAAACACCTTAAAAGAAACTCCCTCTCAAATTAAACAATAGAAATAATACCAAAATTATGAAAAGAAATTTGACTCATTATACATTTAAGTTGCTTTTTTCTTGTCTTCATTTCAATACCTATTTATAAATCATCTAATATTTAAAGTATTATTTTAGTGTAATTTCCCAACTAATGCATAATTGTAAAGGTGTTTGTTATCTATCATTAATTCTATACAAAATTCTGAGTGCGAAAATCTGTTTTAAATATATTCTTTGCAGAAATAATTGTTTTATCTATTTAATTTTGTTATTTAGAATTTCCAAAGCACTAAAAAAAAATATGTAGACATCAAACTATTAAGCCATTCATGAATAATTTAGATAATTGCTTTTAGAAGATATCCTGTTTGAAGGGTCTCTAAAAAGGGAGTTTAAATATTGGGTATTCTTAGAATTTTTTTTTGTTTCAAAAATATGTGATATGTTGTGATCATTTGCATAAAACTATCACTCTTAAGCCAACTAACTAGTGCTACTGTGAAGGATCTATGAGCTGCGTATGAAAATCACCCCATTTCTTCTTCAGATTACTGGGGAAATTGAATTACAACCAGTCAATTTTTGTGCATTACAAGATACCTTCTGCAAGACTATATATAAATGGAAGCCACAGAAAGGAGTGAAAGCACTGATTGCATGTTACTTGGTACAAAATAATGCATCAAGGCAGGTCATAAATGAGAAAGGGGGAAGGATGAAGGGATGGGGATCAGACTGGGGTTTGCATCATGTAGACAGCATCAGTCAGTTTAGGAAGTGATTTTGAGTAGTGAGGTGAACAGAGAAGCAATCCATTTACCAAAAAAAAAAAATATTTAATATCTGCAGGTCCACAATTTCTTATACAATACAGTTGAGGCAATATGTATTGTTCAGTCAATAAGTCATGTCTGACTGTTTGCGACCCCATGGACTGCAGTATGCTGGGCTTCCCTGTCCTTCACTATCTCCCGAAGTTTGCTGAAACTAATCTCCATTGAATCCATCATGCCATCCAACCATCTCATCCTCCATTGCTCCCTTCTCCTCCTGCCCTCAGTCTTTCTCACCATCAGGGTATTTTCTAATGAGTCAGCTCTTCCCATCCGGTGGTGAAAGTATTGGAGCTTCAGCTTCAGCATCAGTCGTCCTTCCAGTAAATATTCAGGGTTGACTTCTCTTAGGGTTGACTGTTTGATCTCCTTACAGTCCAAGGGACTCTCAAGAGTCTTCTTCAACACCACAGTTCAAAAGCATCAAGTCTTCGGCGCTCACAGTTGTGGTCCAACTCTCATATCCATACATGATTACTGGAAAAACCATAGTTTTGACCATATGGACCTTTATCAGCAAAGTGGTGCCTCTGTTTTTTAGTATGCTCTCTAGGTTGGTCATAGGTTTTCTTCCAAGCAACAAGTGTCTTTTAATTTCATGGCTGTGGTCACCATCTGCAGTGAATTTGTTGCCCGAGAAAATAAAATCTGCCACTGCTCCCATTTTTTTCCATCTATTTGCCATGAAGTAATGGGACGGGATGACATGATCTTTGCTTTTTTGAGTGTTGAGCTTTAAGCCAGCTCTTTCACTCTCCTGTTTCGCATTCATCAAGAGGCTCTTTAGTTCCTCTTCATTTCTGCCATTAGGGTGATGTCATCTGCATATCTGAGGTTGTTGATATTTCTCCAGGTAATCTTGATTCCAGCTTGTGAGTTATCCAGCCCAGCATTTTTCATGATGTCCTCTGTATAAATGAAACAAGCAGGGTGACAATATACAGCCTTGACATACTCTTGTCTCAATTTGGAGCCAGACTTTTATTCCATGTCTAGTTCTAACTGTTGCATCTTGATCTGCATACTGGTTTCTCAGGAATCAGGTGAGGTGGTCTGGTATGTCCATCTCCTTAAGAATTTTCCATACTTTGTTGTGATCCACACAATCAAGGCCTTTAGCATAGTCAATGAAACAGAAGTAGAATTTTTCTGGAACCCTCTTGCTTTTTCTGTGACCCAATGGGTGTTAGCAATTTGATCTCTGGTTCCTCTGCCTTTTCTAAATCCAGCTTGAACATCTGGAATTTCATGGTTCACATATTGTTGAAGCCTGGCTTGGAGAATTTTGAGTGTTACTTTGCTAGCATGTGAAATGAGTGTAATTGTGCAGTAGTATGAGCATTCTTTGGCATTGCCCTTCTTTGGGATTGGAAGGAAAATAACTTTCCATTCCTGCGACCACTGCTGACTTTTCTAAATTTGGTGACATATTGAGTGCAGCACTTTCACAGCATCATCTTTTAGGATTTGAAGTAGCTCAGCTATATTTCAATCACCTCCACTAGCTTTGTTCTAAGGCCCACTTGACTTCACACTCCAGGATGTCTGGCTCTAGGTGAGCGATCACACCATTGTGGTTCTCTGGGTCATGAAGACCTTTTTGTACAGTTCTTCTGTGTATTCTTGCCACCTCTTCTTAATCTCTTCTGCTTCTGTTAGGTCCCTACCATTTCTGTCCTTTATCGAGCCCATCTTTGCATGAAATGCTCCCTCGATATCTCCGATTTTCTTGAAGAGATCTCTAGTCTTTCCCATTCCATTGTTTGTCTCTGTTTCTTTGTGTTGTTCACATAAGAAAGCTTATCTCTCCTTGACATTCTTTGGAACTCTGCATTCAGTAGGGTGTATGTTTCCCTTTTTCCTTTGCCTTGACTTTCACTTCTTTCTTTTCTCAGATATTTGTAAGGCCTCCTCAGACAACCCTTTTGCCTTCTTGTATTTCTTTTCCTTGGTAATGGTTTTGCTCACTGCCTTCTGTACAATGTTACGAATGCCTTTCCATAGTGCTTTAGCTACTCTGTCTGAGCAGATCTAATCCCTTGAATCTATTTGTCACTTCTATTGTATAATTATAAGGGATTTGATTTAGGTCATACCTAAATGTCCTATTTGTTTTCCCTACCTTCTTCAATTTAAGTCTGAACTTTGCAGTAAGAAGCTCATCATCTGAGCCACAGTGAGCTCCAAGTCTTGTTTTTTGCTGGCTGTATAGAATGTGAGGCATGATGTATATGGAAACATAAATTGATATGGCCACTCTGGAGAGCAGTATGAAATTTGCTTTAAAAATAGAACTATCATATGATCTAACAATCCCACTCCTGGGCATATACCCAAAGAAAACCACAGTTCCAAAAGACACATGCAACCTAATCTTCACGGCACTGCTATTCACAATAGTTAGGCCATGGAAGCAGCCTGAATATCCATCAATAGAGGAATGTATAAAAAATATGTGGTGCATATCTTCAATGGAATATTACTCAGCCATGAAAAGGAATTAAATTGGGTTATTTATAAAGACTTGGTTAGACCTAGCAACTGTCATGCAGAGTGAAGTAAGTCAGAAAGAGTGAACCAAATATATAATAAGCCATATATGTGAAATCTAGAGAAATGGTATAAATTATTCTGTTTGCAAAACAGAAAGAGAGACATAGAGAACAAGCATATGAATGCCAAGGGTGGGGGGAGGAGGGGTGGGATGAATTGAGAGGTTGGAATTTACAGATATACAGTATTTATACTCTGAATAAAATAGGTAACTATTGGGAAACTGCTCTATAGCTCAGGAAACTCTACTCAATATTCCATGGTGACTTAAATGGAAAGGAAATCCAAGAAAGTGGGGATATATTTGTAGCTGAGTCACTTTGCTGTACAGTAGACACTAGCACAACATTGTAAAGCAACTAAACTTCAACAAGAATTAATTTAAAATGATGTATATTGAAATTCAGAATCTTTCAGATTTTACCAAGGTAACATGGAAAATTTATGATATATAACATCTCAGTGGAAACTGGGACAGCATCCCATGATTAATACATTATTGCTTATTCATATGGTATTTGATTCTTTTTAAATTCCATAAAAGAAATACTGTAATTAGTCTCCTAACCAAAAATTAGTTAGATTTTGCCAGCAAATGAGTCCTGGTAAAGTTAGGTTGTGTTGCCAAATGAGAATTTTTTTTAAAGTAATAATGAAAAAGCACAACTTTGTTTTTTCTTGATTTCAGATCTTAGGGGTGTAGATAAAGGGTGGTGAGGGTGGGGGCCCACACTGCATTCTTGCTTGCACAATATCGCATATACTGAAATTCTTATTGAGAAGAAAAATTTCATATATCTGAAAAAAAAATTAGAACTGTTTTTCTTTGTTTTGTCACTATAGCTTATAACTAAAGACTTCAATTCTATCGTTCTGCTGGGGTGACACCAAAGGTAAACTACTAAATCAATATACATGGAAAGGGCAATTAAAGAAAAAACTATGTGTGTAGGAGTCAACTGGAGGTCTTGGTGGGCAAAATTTAGAAAGACCAACAAAAAGGTTCTTGGTGCAGCTGCACAGGTATTTACAGTTTGAAAACTCAGCAAGAGATCCTTATATCTCTCTTCTCCATCCACTTCTGAGTGCCCTCCTGCGGGTGAGATTGGCCAACAGAAATATGATGGCAATAGTATTCTATGGCTGGAGAAGGCAATGGCAACCCACTCCAGTACTCTTGCCTGGAAAATCCCATGGACGGAGGAGCCTGGTAGGCTACAGTCCATGGGGTCGCGAAGAGTCGGACATGACTGAATGACTTCACTTTCATTTTTCACTTTCATGCATTGGAGAAGGAAATGGCAACCCACTCCAGTGTTCTTGCCTGGAGAATCCTACGGACAGAGAGGCCTGGCGGGCTACAGTCCATGGGGTCGCAAGAGTCACACAGGACACTGGTGACTCAACAGTTATGCAGAAATAGGACTGATTATTTGTACACACACTAGTGTACAAACCATGTGAGCTCTGGTCACTGCTGTGGGCACTTCACAGAGTGTAACCACTCTGTTAATTTTCTGGATTCTGTTCCATCACTTTCTCAGTATGATCACTCTGTTTTCATATTGTGCATTTCTCCCATTTATATTTACCTGCATGTTTAAGCCCTTTTGGATAGAGTTAGATGTGAAATATGACATAGAATTTGTGGAAATGGTTTGAAAAAAAATGTGTTATTGTTTCATCTAATAAAGTAACAGTCATGTACGAAATATAGAAATGTATTGTGATCAGAATGGGTTTTCTCCTCAGTGAAGAAAAATACAATACAGTAAATAGATACTGTGAGCTGTGGGTGAATATTTCATCTGTGAATGATGCAACAGAGTTCTTGTCAGTGAAATAGAGCAACTCAATATAGGCAACAGTTGTAGTCATAATAGTTGCCAAACCAACACACATAAAATAATAAGGGAGAATTTCATTTCTAAAGACAGGCAGACAGCAGACCAGCTGAGCTAAGGTGGGGAAAGAAAAATGATTTTTTTTCACCCAAAACAGAAAGAAATTGGGAACCAGCCAACCCACTGGTTAAGAATAAAGGGCTCAGTTGGGAACTGAATGGGAAGGAGAGTAGCACTGGTCTGAAGGTCTAAACAAAATTTAAAAAAAAAATACAAAAAACTAAGTTAGACAAAAAAAGAAAAAGAGAGATTCTAAGACCTTAAACATGACTACAGCTCGAAAGAGTAAAGGAATTTTTCCACTAAAGATGACCTTTAGAATGTTTCCATACCAGTACAATTTAAAGGAAAACATCTAACTTCTACCAGAAAGAGTTTGATGTTATTTCTTAAATCAACTGCTGAAAAATTCTCCAGACACCTGTCATAAGGGTCTAAGGCTCTTTTCTGTAGAGGAAATGAACCTGAATCATTTGACAAACAAAGTACTGCAAACTCTGATCTTGCGGTTCGATTTAGTGAGCTTCCATTCCATATTTGAGAATAAAATAATGAAAAGTTTAGTATGTTCTACCAAATAGAAATATTCACACATACATACATATGGACATATATACATATTTCAGACATATAGTTCAGTTCAGTTCAGTTCAGTCACTCAATCGTGTCCGACTCTTTGTGACCCCATGAACTGCAGCATGCCAGGCTTCCCTGTCCATCACCAACTCCAGGAGTCCACACAAACCCATGTCCATCGAGTCAGTGATGCCATCCAGCCATCTCATCCTCTGTCATCCCCTTCTCCTCCTGCCCTCAATCTTTCCTAGCATCAGGGTCTTTTCCAATGAGTCAGCTCTTCACATCAGGTGGCCAAAGTATTGGAGTTTCAGCTTTAACATCAGACCCTCCAATGAACACCCAGGAATGATCTCCTTTAGGATGGACTGGTTGGATCTCCTTGCAGTCCAAGGGACTCTCAAGAGTCTTCTCCAACACCACAGTTCAAAAGCATCGATTCTTTGGCACTCAGCTTTCTTTATAGTCCAACTCTCACATCCATAAATGACCACTGGAAAAACCATAGCCTTGACTAGATGGACCTTTGTTGGCAAAGTAATGTCTCTGCTTTTTAATATGTTGTCTAGGTTGGTCATAACTTTCCTTCCAAGGAGTAAATGTCTTTTAATTTCATGGCTGCAATCACCATCTGCAGTTATTTTGGAGCCCCGAAAAATAAAGTCAGCCACTGTTTCCACTGTTTCCCCATATAGTTAGACAAATATATTGTCACCCTGCTTATTTAACTTATATGCATAGGACATCATGCAAAATGTCGGGCTGGATGAAGCACAAGCTAGAATCAAGATTGCCAGGAGAAATATTAACAACCTCAGCTATGCTGATGACATCACCCTTATGGCAGAAAACAAAGAGGAACTAAAGAACCTCTTGATGAAGGTGGAAGAGGAGAGTGAAAAAGCAGGCTTAAAACTCAACATGCAGAAAACTAAGATCATGGCATTTGGTTCCATCGCTTCATGGCAAATAGATGGAGAATCAATGGAAACAGTAACAAATAGACTTTATTTTCTTGGGCTCCAAAGTCACTGTGGACAGTGACTGCAGCCATGAAATTAAAAGACACTTGCTCTTTGGAAGCTATGACAAACCTAGATAGTATATTAAAAAGCAGAGACGTTACTTTGCCTACAAAGGTCTGTATAGTCAAAGCTATGGTTTCTCCTGTAGTCATGTATGGATGTGAGAGCTAGACAATTAAAAAAAAAGCTGAGTGCCGAAGAGTTGATGCCTTTGAACTATGGTGCTGGAGAAGACTCTTGAGAACCCCTTGGACAGCAGAAAGATGAAACCAGTCAATCTTAGAAGAAATAAACCCTGAATATTTGCTGGAAGGAATGATGCTGAAGCTGAAGCTCCAAAACTTTGGCCACCTATGTGAAGAGCCTACTCATTAGAAAAGACCCTGATGCTGGGAAAGATTGAAGGCACAGGGAGAAGGGGACGACAGAAGATGAGGTGGTTGGATGGCATCACTGACTCGATGGACATGAGTTTGAGCAAACTCCGGGAGATTGTGAAGGACAGGGAAGCCTGGCAGGCTGCAGTCCATGGGGTCGCAAAGACCGAACACAACTGAGTGATTGAACAACAAAGTTAGACAAGTGATAAGTCTAAAAACTGTACCCTTAATTGCTTTAACCTTTTTTGTTTGTTTGTTTACATTTCTGTAGCTTAAGAAATTACTGGGTAAAGTACTAGTAATTATTTCATATCGTTGGTCAATCCAGGTAGAGTTTATAGTTTTGGGGTATATTTAGTTTACTGATGGTATAAAATAAGAATTAGGTCTTGAACTTTTACATTTCACCTGACATGTAATATTTTGACCTTTAATGTATCTATTTTCATATTCAATTCAGTCTCTCTTAGAGAAATCAGATGCGTAGAAAAATAATACTCAGGAAGTTTCCAAGTGCTATTTACTATAAATGCATGTATTTTTCTAAATGATACTTGTTATGCGTTTCTTAAAAGTATTTCACTAAAATTTTTTACTGAAATAGATTCACTAAATGTTCTATACTTACTGTAAATCAAAAACACTCCTTTATTATCTGATTCAACTTGAGTGAACTAGGCAACACCTTTGGCTTCAATTTGTATCTTTATTTAAAATTAGTGTTATCTGCCCCAGGGAAAGGGGGACAGAATAAAATCGGATCACAGAGGATAGCTCACCAAATCTGACAGGTGTGAACACACAGGAGGGGAGTTTAGCAAACTTCTATCAATGAAACATGATTATTTTCTCTAAAATGGTGGGCCAGGAAAGAAATAGAAAACTCTTACTGGTCAAACTGGAACCAAACTCTGTCCCAATCTCCAGGTACTCTACTGGGAAAAAGACATTAGTAGGAAAAACCTCACAGCCTTCACTAATATGCTCCCCTCCTCCACACATACAAACACACACACAGAATGAGAGAAAGGGAATCAATGAGAAGAGCAGCAGACTGGAGAGATAAAAGAAAAATCACTTAAAAATTGAATATCCTACCAATCACTAAGGATGTCCTTATCTTGATATCTTGGTGTTTCAGAAGTAGCTGCAGGATAAAGTGCTGGTGTCTGCCATTTCCAGGATTACAAACTGGAAAAAGTCCACATTCAGGGGTATTATCCTAAGAAACATGATTAACCCAAACCTCAGTTGGGCCTGACACTTTGCGACCCCATGGACTATGCAGTCCATGGAATTCTCCAGGCCAGAAAACTGGAGTGGGTAGCTTTTCCCTTCTCCAGTGGATCTTCCCAACCTGGGGACTAAACCCAGGTCTCCCGCAATGCAGGCGGATTCTTTACCAGCTGAGCCACAAGGGAAGCCCAGACACATGATACACTTCTACATTTTGTTAGCACTCTTTTAGAACATTCTGCATTTTGGGCATCTCCGCAAGTTCTGTACATAGTCTTACTTCACTAGTTTCTACGCCACCCCTCCCTGTGCCGACAAGCAAGAAGCTTGACTAGATTTCAAGTTATAGATTAGAAAAAATAAATAAATAATTTTTTTTTCTGATAAAGTGGGAAAAGTCAAGGAGAAACCAGTTGCATTTTACTAGGCTGAATAAAAGAATGTGATCTCTCTATAGAAATATAAGAAGAGAAGAAATAGAAGATGAGGAAAAGATAAGCATACTATTTAAACTACTGAAGAATACAATCCAGAAGAAAGCATAATTCAAGAAACAGAAGTACAATAGAATCATGAATTTAAAATGCCAGTTTATAGATAAGATAAAACAATAGCATGAGGCTGTATAAATCAGGTGTGTGTATGTATATATATATATATATATATATATATATATATATAGTTCAGTTCAGTCACTCATGTGTGACTCGTGTGACTCATGTGACTCGTGTTCGACTCTTTGCGACCCCACGAATCGCAGCACGCCAGGCCTCCCTGTCCAACACCAACTCCCGGAGTCTACTCAAACCCATGTCCATCGAGTCGGTGATGCCATCCAGCCACCTCATCCTCTGTCATCCCCTTCTCCTTCTGCCCTCAATCTTTCCCAGCATCAGGGTCTTTTCCAAAGAGTCAACTCTTCGCATGAGGTGGCCAAAGTATTGGAGTTTCAGCTTCAACACCAGTCCTTCCAATGAGCACCCAGGGCTGATCTCCTTTAGGATGGACTGGTTGCATCTCCTTGCAGTCCAAGGGACTCTCAAGAGTCTTCTCCAACACCACAGCTCAAAAGCATCAATTCTTCGGTGCTCAGCTTTCTTTATAGTCCAACTCTCACATCCATACATGACTACTGGAAAAACCATAGCCTTGGCTAGACGAACCGTTGTTGGCAAAGTAATGTCTCTGCTTTTTAATATGCTGTCTAGGTTGGTCATAACTTGTATATAATATATATACATATATAATATATATGTATAACATACATGTGTGTACACACATAGTATATATACATACATATATACACACATATATCGTGTATGTATACACATGCAAGCACACAATAAAATCAGTAGTAAAACTGGTCATTTCTTTTTCTTTTACAGCAAAGGATTAATTAATTATTTAACATTAAATTCAGCATATATAAAACAAGCACATAACCACAATCTCTTAAGGTTTTTTATAGTTATCCTCTTATATATCCTCTCTTGGGCTTCTCAGGTTGCTCACTGGTAAAGAATCCACCTGCCAATGCAGGGAACTCAGGAGACCCAGGTTCAATCCCTGGGTCAGGAAGATTCCCTGGAGGAGGAAATGGCAACCCACTCCAGTATTCTTGCCTGGGAAATTCCATGGACAAAGGATTCTGGCAGGCTGCAGTCCATGAGGTTGCAGAGTCGGGTACAACCGAGTGGCTGAGCAGGCACTCACACACATTCTCTTTTAATCTTAAAAGAAATCACTCTCCTCCAGCTTCCTTGGTGGCTCAGCTGGTATAGAATCTGCCTACCATGTGGGAGACCTGGGTTCGATCCCTGGGTTGGGAAGATCCCCTGGAGAAGGGAACGGCTATCCACTCCAGTATTCTGGCTTGGAGAATGCCATGGACTCTATAGTCCATGGGGTCGTGAGGAGTTGGACATAACTGAACGACTTTCACTTTTATTCTCCTCCAGAAAAACTGCTGATTCTCTTTTAAAATAAAGTAAAATTTCTCCTCCACTGGTATACATGACAAGACTATGGCTACTACCAGCCCCTGAATATGGCATGTTATAGCTTTATCCATTAGTTATACACTGGAAGCATTTATCATCTGCTCAAAAATCTCCAGGCAAGAGACAGTTTGGACCAGTTAGTTACTTCAGTCTCATTGAACATACATGCACATATATATATATATATATATATATATATATTTTTTTTTTTTTTTTTTCTCATTGACCGTATATGCTCAGCAATTGGTTCTACTGTGGCCACATGGGTGGGGGAGGCTAAAGACATCAGACTGGTGAACCAGCATACAGATTACTCAGCTCCTTTGATGTCTAATGTTACCTGAGTTTTCCACTTGTTTCTGCTGAGGATCAGAATGCTTGTTAAATCCATCAAGCTCTTTAATTCCAGGTATTTACAAATTCTAAGTATTTATAAATAACATGAATAAATATACAAACCCACCTACCTTCTCTTATTTCTTCTTGCCCAGCCTTCTGCCTGCCCTCTGTTTCTGCCTCACACTGCTACTCCCCACACTCTACCGTTTTTTCACCTTGGTCTTTAGACTCCATCTTCATTTAAACTTGCACCTTAGATCCTAAGCCTCTGCACATGGTTTTCTCTGAGCAGAGCTGATATAGTTTAACATTGGCTCCCAGCCTCAGCATACTAACCTCCCTTCATCTCTCCTTAGGGAACAGAGGATTCTCCCTTTCACCTACACTTCTGAGAACACAGGAGTCTGAGATGACGCTGACATCCTCCCAGTTCCCTATTTCCAATTTCAGATGGTTATTCTGCTTCCTTTACTTATTCTACTTCCCCAACTTGTGGACACCTCTCTTCTGAGGTTCATGACATCACGCCTTAGCATCTTGTTACTTTTTCTGCACACTTCCCACTCCTTAGTCACAGTGGATGTTGGCGTCTAACTTGCATTATCCTCTACTCCAAGAACTTTCATCATTAGAGTAAATGTGAGCAGTCCAGTTCCCCACACTTCAAATTTCTTTACCAGAAATCAATCAATTTAATCTTCTATTCATATCTTTGGGGAACCCCTGGGCTTTTCAACAGCCCAAACTATTAAATATTATATCTTGGTGAATTTTAACTCTAATGCCTAATCTTTGATCACAACTTCATTTATCTTGATCTCCTTCAAGTCATATTCTAAGTAAATCTCTGATTTCACTGAAGACTTCAGCTTCTTCAACCCAAATTATTTTTTTTTCCTCAGCCTCCTAACTAGCACAGACACCATGCTGGAACTCAGCTATCTTATTGTCACATATTCTACTTTGCTTTGTACTTTATTTTCTACTATACTTATTGCAACCTCTTCCCTTGAATCAACGTGGGTGTTTAACATGTCTTATAACCTGGGTTATCTAAACACGGTTGGAGAGGATCGCAGGGTAAGTGGTTTGAGGTCACTTCAAATTCCAGATCTTCACTCTTGGTTTGTTAGCACTATTCACTACTAACTTCGCCTAGTTATGGTCATCCTTCTTTCCAACACTTTGCATCAAGCTCTTCCAAATACTCAACACAAAGCATTCATAATATGGTTGACCCTTAGTCATCCTATAGATCTTGAAAATTTTGATTGTGATAAATTATGGATTTTAAAATTTAAACTGCCAAATTTAATTTAAAAATATGAGAGAAGATGAAATAAATCTGGAGGTACATTTTCAAGATTTATACCTTCTGAAAATTACAGTGATCATTATTATTTGTGAATTCGCTGTTTGCAAATGCATCTACTTGTTAAAACATTTTGCCACTTCCAAATAATACTCAGTGTTTTTGCAGTCATTTGAGGACATGAACAATGCGGCAAATTTTTTGATGACCAGGCATACGTGTTGTCAGCTGTGGAGGAGCAAGGTGACACTGCCTTCTCATTACCGCATTAATACTATAAGCAAGAGTCTTCTAGTTCCATTTTTGTGGGTGTGTGCTTTCAGTTGGCGATTTCACTGTGGAAAATGGCTCCAATCATTGTGCTGACATGCTGTCTAGGGCTTCCACACACATAAGGCCTTAATATGCTTTGCAGAGAAAATACATGTGTTAGATAAGGTATGTTCAGACATGAGTTATAGCGCTGTTGCTCATGAGTTCGATATTCATGAATTACCAATGTATATTAAATAATGTACATTAAATAGAAATACATATAAATCAGGATAATGCATTGATCAGTTGATGAAAATATTACCAGATGATTATACGAACCTAATCTCATCTTTCCCCTGGGAGCAATGGTTCAGGATTCACTACTTCAATGCTCATGGGGACTTTATAGAACCTAATCACTGGAATAAGGAGAATCTGCCATCTATAGATATAGATATTACAGACATGTGAGAGGTTTCCATAAATACAGGTTCCTGTATACTTGATGATGGCACAAACGGGATTTCTGACTATCGGCAAACAATACCTGCATGGGCTGCAAATAACTGCTGCATGCCTGCTCAGTCGCTAAGTCATGTCCGCTCTTTGCAACCCCATGGACCCACAAGGCTCCTCTGTCCATGGGATTTCCCAGGCAAGGAGACTGGAGAGGGTTGCCATTTCCTACTTCAGGGGATCTCCCCGACCCAGGCATCAAACCTACATCTCCTGCATCGGCAGTTACATCCTTTACCACTGAGCCACCTGGGAAGCCCACAGATAACTAGTAGACCATTCAAATTATAAGATGGATAAATTTGTTATGGAGGATAGATAATCAGTTAATTGGGCCGTTAATTAAGGATTCTGGTGGTTTCTTTGTCAACTTTCTGTAAATGAACCAACTGGCTTGGCAGGGCAGAACAGATGTCCTTCTTGCTTCTAGTAGGTCAAGGATGCCAAATGAATACCATAGCTTAGCAAAAATGGTCTATAAATAAAGTCATAGAACTGGCCGCTACCCCCACCCCCAAAAAACATAAACCAAAAAATATTCTCTGGGGACCCATGAGGAAAGTGAGAAGTAGAGAAATAAAATTTAAAATGGTCATTTCATACCATGTAGTGTAATAAATTTCATATTATCTCCCTTAAACCTATAATTTCCTTTTGATATCAGTATTATTTCCTTTATTTTAGATGAAGTAACAGAAAAAGTAAGTATAATATCTAAATTCATCCAAAAAATAAGTAAGAGAATACAAACTGGCAATTATAGTCTGACTACTATTGTATGACTTCGGAGATCGTGTGCTTTTAAATTAAAATTCTAGGAGTTTAATTCTCTTTGCTTCTTTGTGACTCTTAGTTGTATGAGAAGCTTTCAACTTTCGTGTAGAAATGTATTTCAAAACCTTTTAAAATTTTTGAATAGTCTTCTGAAATATATGAAAAGTTAATATAAAGTAATAGAATTATCCTCCTATGGGACTTCCATCAGAGGATGTCTCTCTTTTACATTTGCGTTGCCTTACAAAAGTCCCTTTGCAAGTGACTTGCTTGTACTTTGGCTTATATTTTCCCTCAGAAAAAGCATAATTGATAGTTACACATTAAAGTGCAGAAAATTGCTATTTAATCAACGTGACACTTCAATGATAGTTTTGCCAATCCTCTATCATGAAGCTTCACCCAATTTATTTCTCTAGGAAAATGCATTTTGGTTGCAGGTTGATGTAACAAGAGCCATTTACCTGAACTCATTGACTTCTCAGGAATTCTTCCCTCCGCCTTGCTGGACGGTGGAAAAGGAGGTATGTGCCGTGCTGTGCTTAGCCACTCAGTCATGTCCAACTCTTTGTGACCCCATGGATTGTAGCCCACCAGGCTCCTCTGTCCATGGGGATTGCCCAGGCAAGACTACTAGAGTGGGTTGCCATGCCCTCCTTCACGGGATCTTCCCGGCCCAGGGATCGAACCCAGGTCTCTTGCATTACAGGTGGATTCTTTATGGTCTGAGCCACCAGGGAAACCCCTCTCTACTTATAGTCCTTGTCAATAAATTCTGAGACCTGTCAGAGTTTCTTTCAAGGGCAAGACTTAAGGAAGAAATGGGAGGTTCAAAGGGGTTGGATTGGAACGGCTCTGTTATTTCTCATTTCCTACAGTGGACCAGGCTGGCATTTACTCTAGTTCTGTGTCAGCAGCTCACTGCCTGGTAGACCATATGGCCTGACACATAGATGAGCCCTTAATTACTAGAAAAAGCATCTAGACAGTTAGCTGGGAAATACACATTATTTGCCTCTAGCACCAAAACCATAATAGTTAAAAAATCAGGATATACCATGGAAACTTGTCCAGAATATCAACTTCTTCCTTATAGTTAATCTCACAGAAAAAAGGAATGAGAATCCTGATATCAAATAAAAACCTATTTTTTTATGATTATTCCTATCCTAGAGATTACAATATAATGTGCATATTTATTTTTGTTCCTCACATATCATATTTACTTCAATCTTGCTTTTTAGCATATGCATATATAAGGAGATAGTGCATTTGTAGATATTGCATATGGATATTTGCAAATTATGGCAATACATAGGTGAAAAATCAATAGGTATGTCTATATATACACACCAAAGAAGGTGAGTTTATGCATAAACATTGTTGCCATATGTAAGACCTGTGTACTAGTGTCTCAGTTTTGACACTTAAAAGTTTCACAGGAAAATTCACTTCCTAGCACTTGAATAGATTAAAAACAATAAAAATCAGCCCCTCCTTCCAAGATTTGACTTGAAATACTGATTAGTGTATCTGACGTACAATGTTTCCATTGAGACTGTTATGAAATTCTTATCTAGAAGATAGGAAAAGTCAACTTCCAAAGAAACTAGATAGTCCCTCCCTCTCTTTTTCTTGGCTTTCCTTTTTAAGAAGTTAAAGTGTTCCATTATTTGAAAGAAATATCTGTCAGGGCTTAGTCTCACAAAGAGCAGTTTAAGAACATCTGTACTCTGTGTGTGGTATTCTCTAGACAAGGGTACTTTTTTTTTTATCTCATACATCATTTATAATTTTTTTAACATTCCATGCAGGATTACATATTTTTTTTTACTTCTGTGTGTGTGTGTGGAACTAAGAGAAAATAGTAAAAGAAGCACAACTAAAATGTTACTCTCTATGCTTGGACCCAGGTGTGTGTGTATGTGTGTGTGTGTGTGCGCGCTCAGTTGCTCAGGCATGTCTGACTCTTTGTGATCCCATGGACTGTAGCCCTCCAGGCTCCTCTGTTCGTGAGATTTCCCTGACAAGAATACTGAGGTGGGTTGCCATTTCCTATTCCAGAAGATCTTCCTGACAAAGGGACTGAATCTGTGTCTTTTGTGTTTTCTGCACTGGCAGGCACATTCTTTACCTCTGTGCCACCTGGGAATCTTTGACCTAGGAATATAAAGCTAATGATAGCATCCTGGAAAACCCCTCCAGGTGGAACAATCAATAGAGAGCAAGACAAAGACAAAACAGAAGTATTTAATGACAACAGATCCATCTAAAAACATTTACATGTATATTACTACTGCAATTCTTTTCTTATCATTGCCTATCCTTTCTCCAGTAGATCTTTCTGACCCAAGAATCAAACCAGGGTCTCCCGCACTGCAGGCAAATTCTTTACCAACTGAGCTACCAGGGAAGCCCATTGATAAATACTAAAAGTATTTTGTTTCAGATAGCTAAACGTTTTAGATATTTATTGCTGTTTCAGTAACTCTACATTGCCTTGCAATATCCAGATAAAGAATTTATTTTTATAAAGATATGTGGATACATAGATTTTGTGGATAGATACTATTCCCAAGGAGTCCTCTTTCCAATGAGAAAATAAAAATAAAAGCCATGAGATGGAGTTAAAGTTAAGGTGCATACTAAATGCAAAAGCATTATAGGATAGTGAAGTAAATTTTGAAAATTATGCTTTACTGAGAGATGTAAGGGTTCAATGACTTTTTGGAATACAAATAGAATTTCTTACATATTCTCTTTTATCAATGTTAGCCCCAACTTTATTAATATAATAAATAGAAAGGAAGAGTTATTGGGGAAATGACCCTTTCTGTGTAATGAAAGACTCCCAGTGCAGGATCACCCAGTCCCTGCATGAGATCAACCATTCCCACCAAGGCAGTACTGTCTGTAGGATAATGCTTCTGGATGGCTGAGAGTGCGTGCATTTTACCTCCTTCTCCTCCCCCAATCCCACTGAAGGAACGATAAACATGTATAGAAGAGTTGCTTCATAATAGCGCTGAGGACAGAAGCAGATCAAGAGTATTTCAGAAATTATGAGGAATTTGAGGGACAAAAACCAATTGGTTCATGTTGCTGGATAAACCAGAGGGCACTATTGCTACTGAACTAGTTCAGTCTGGTCGCTCATTCGTGTCTGACTCTTTGCGACCCAAGGGACTGAACTACAGGATGACCTCTTCCAGCAAAAATGTGAAGAGATATCAAGCTTGAAATGGACAGACTTTGTCTTTCTATAACCACAGGGCCAAGGCCACCTAATACACATCTTTCTCATCACACCCCCTTCCAACACACACACACACACACACAGACTACTAGAGAGAGAGTGAAAGAAACAGCAGTAGTGGGCTTTGCTCCTAGTTAAAAGGGAAAGATTGAGGGCAGGAGGAGAAGGGAACGACAGAGGATGAGATGGTTGGATGGCATCGCCGACTCGATGGACCTGGGTTTGAGAAAACTCCAGGAGTTGGTGATGGGCAGGGAGGCCTGGCATGCTGCGGTCCATGGGGTCACAAAGAGCCGGACACGACTGAGCGACTGAACTGAACTGAACTGAACTGAACTGAACTGAAAAGGAAACAAAACTCTGCTCTATAGAGAAACTGGCTAATTTGTCAAGAAAGACCAAAGTTTTTGTAAGTATTGGTACCTCACCTAAGTCCTTGCTTTGGCATTAGAATGGGTATGAAATTACCTGCCTCACTGTACCCAATATGTGCAACGCCCAGTCCACCCCCAAAAGGCCTGGCCATCACTAGTCCCCACTGCTCCACTCAGGCCTTCCATTCCTCTCTTCCTGGCAAAAGCAGGAGTGAAAAAAGACCTACCCAAGACAGAAAAGCTGGTGCCAGTGACTTCTATTAACAACATGGCTCTCCATTTATAAAAAAATAAATAAATAGCAGTTAAGGGCCACCAGATATTGCAGTGGTAAAGAATCCGCCTGCCAATGCAGGAGACCCAAGAGATGTGGGTTCAATCCCTGGGTCGGGAAGATCCCTTGGAGAAGGAAATGGTAACCTGCTCCAATATTCTTGCCCGGAAAATCCATGGGAAATCCCCTGGTGGGCTACAGTACTTGGAGTTGGACATGACTGAGCATGCAGACTTTTATGGAAACTGTTTTCACAAAATGAAAAGCCAAAAGTAACAAAAAGAACAACTGATATCAAGAAGATCAAACATGCTTTTGGTAAGAGAAGAAAACTTTTCCATCAATATTATAATTAGAGAAACTACAATACATACAGTAATGTAGATAAAACTTGGCTAAGGGAAGAGATCAGACTCAAAGAGCGAAATATCACATGCTTCCACTTCTGTTATAATCTAGAAGAGATGGAACTATGGGAACAGGGACTATATCCATGGTTGCCAGGGGTTGGGACAGGAGGACAGCAAAAAGTGATTTTTGAGGGCTGAGAAAACTGTTTTGTGTTGTGTCATAATTACAGTCATAACTATAAAGCTCTGTTCTGTTTCAGGACACATGGAACTGTATAAACTACAGAGAGAATTTGCTATATGAAAATACAAAAATGCATTTAAAAATTTCCAATTAGCATTCTCATAAAGACTAGATAAATAGCATATTCCTAAAAATAAAAAGAAGCTACTCGGCTTCCCTGGTGGCTCAGATGCTAAAGAATCCACTTGCAATGCAGGAGATCTGGGTTCGATTCCTGGATCAGGAAGATTCCCTGGAGAAGGCCATGACTACTCACTCCAGTATTCCTGCTGGAGAATTCCATGGACAGAGGAGCCTGGAGGGCTACAGTCCATGGGGTCCCAAAGTGTCGGACATGACTGAGAGACTAACACTTTCACTTTCATTTTCACTAGGATAAATAAGCATTCTGAAGACAAGAACAAAATACAAGCAACTCAAAATATTGCGCTGAAATTAAAATAAAAATAGACTTAAGAATCCCTCCTTCCCCCCTCTATCTTTATGTGTGTCTGTTTGGTTTAAAGGATGAGTTTCAAAGAAGTATGTGCAGAAGTTAGTACAGTGGTCATGATAAAGTTTAAAAGACACAGAATAAGAGAAAAAGACAAGAAAATTGGACAATTTGAAAAGCAAAATTAAGAGATAAGAGTAAACTTAACTAGTCTTCCCAGGTGGTGCTAGTGATCAAGAATCCGCCTGCCAATGCAGAAGACATAAGAGATGAAGACTTGACCCCCAGGTCAGGAAGATTCTCCGGAGGAGGAAACTAAAACCCACTCTGGTATTCTTGCCTGGAGCATCCCAAGGACAGAGGACAAGGAGCCTGGCGAACTACAGCCTATAGGATGGCAAAGAGTGGGACGCGACTGAAAAGACTTATCACAGCACAGCCTATACAAGATCTAAATAAAGTGTATTTTCAAATAGAGAGAGCAGGAAACATTAAAAAGAAAAAGTAATCCATTAATTAAAGGAAAACAAAAACAGTTTCAAAGTGATGTTTCAATTAAGTGCTGAGCAAGAGGAAACAAATAGAGACTGTGTGTCAGCATACATCCTCATGAAAACCTTAGCACAAAGGATAACAGTGCTTCCAGAGTGAAAACTGATTTCAGAAGAAAAGTCACACTAAGAAATGACTTGAATACATGTTCAATTGGTTTTGAATTTCATCAGTTGAATCAGCTTCTTTTTGGTGTGGACACCCTGATTGACATAAAAGATTAGCTATAGTTTCATTCTCCAGGGCTAATCATCTTTTCTAAAAACTCAAAAGGTATCCAGGTACAAAAATATAATTTTGTTGACAGTTTTGTGATGTAAATTAACCATTCAAAAATATTTTTTTCATCCAAGTTCCATACTAAAGCTTTAAATCTGTGCCACATAAAACCTTGTAGCAACTTAATGACTAACAATTTGGAAAGTTTAGTCTGTCATTGAGATCAAATATGCCTTGTGTGCCTTTGTCATTATTTGATCTCATCGCATAAGCAACACTCTGTTTTAGTGTAATTTTTTGAAAAACACCGTAATCAATGGAAAATATCAAAAAAGTGTTTTGTTTTGTTTTTTTTTTCTGACAAAGAGATTGTAGGCTGAGTCTCTAGTAGAAGCTGTCATTATTTGCAGGTGCATTGGGCTCTCCTCGTGTCATTGGATTATAATACTAGAGGTTGCTTCGAGTAATAATGCCTTTTTTTCTCAGGAGCTTTTAAACTGAAAGCAAACTATGGGACATGGAACATGGAACATTTTGTAGCCCATTCAGCTTATACCTAGTATAATAGAAATTGCTCTGACATATGCCTGAAACCACAAATGCTGTGAAGAATGTTAAAAGAAAACCATGAAAATAAGTGACTTTTGGTATCAAATTTGCAAACAAGTATTTCTGAATTCTCATTAAAAAAATGTAACTCATTTTCTCAAGCAGTTTCTAGCATCAGTTAACTGGCTCTTCCACAGTCTCTAGTCCAGTGATATCCTTAAAGTCCTTTGATGTCCTTGCATCATTCTGAAGCATAAAAGAGATATTAAATGCTCAGTACACTTCCAATGAAGGCATTTTTGTACCATAACTGGATATTCTTTCACCCATAGGTGGTTAGCAACTGGCAGCTTATACGGCGACAACAGAATGACGATTATGTTGTGTTGTGATACGCAGTGTTCAAAAAATTGAGTTGTCAGCATTTAAAAGCTATGATATTTTTGATAAACAAGGTCTTACTGTATAGCACAGGGAACTATATTAAATATCTTGAAATAAACTATAATGAAAAATGACATTAAAATGAAATAAAAGAACATAAAATAATGAGGGCTTCTCTGGTAGCTCAGGTGGCTAATCCGTCTGCAATGCAAGAAAGCAGCGTTCAAGACCTGCGTCAGGAAGATCCCGTGGAGAAGGGAATGGCAATTCACTCCAGTACTCTTGCCTGGAAAATTCCATGGACAGAGGAGCCTGTTGGGCAATAGTCCACAGGGTCACAAAAAGTCTGACACACACATAACTGAATCCCTTTGCTGTATACCGGAAACTAATACAACACTGTAAATCAACTATATTTCAATATCAAATACTTAGTTTATAATATTGAGAGAAAAAAACAAAAATTAAAAAATTAATATACATGAATAAAAATTACCTCCATTGTCACTTCCCAATCCCTTAACAATGTTTTCTGGCATCAACTTCCATAAGATTTACAAATGATAAGAGTTATTGCTCTTGTCATAACACCTTGAACTGTTTTCTGTTTTTGAAATAATGCTGCAATAGAATTTACATTTTAGTAGAGAAAAACAAAACTGAGGATATTTTACTGAAAATCAGAATTGATGTTCTTCTTTTGGACAAATTTGAAAAGCTATGTTATTGGACCTGGCAGCTAAATAGCAGTGGACCTTGTTAAGAAGCGTATCGCCTTACTAGTTCTCCATATACCACCCGCACTGCCATGATGTTCCATCAGGCTCTCCTCTGTCATTTATGTTGTGTTTGGCCCCATAATATTTGAGTAAGTGACCCTTTCATTTCTTACTGTCAGTAGGCAAACAAACAAAGACAGAAAGAGAAAGTGGGCTAACTAACCTGACTTAATGCTCTGCAGTATGGACAAACCTCTGTACCAAGGTCGCTCGTGATTTCATCTTATCTCATTTTTTAAACAATTTAGAATTGTTTTATTGTGTACATCCTCAATAACAAGCTTTATCATTAGCTTCTTGAAAGTCATTAGGAGCAAAAGCTTATAATAATGCACTGCAAAGATAGAGACATAAAAATAAGCCTTGGCAAAAAATGTATATGTGACATAGTTAAGTACTTCATCACTTGAAAAGTCCCAACAAGAACTGCGATTTGCATTGTCAGGGTTTTTACAAGATCTTCGCTGCATTTTAAGATGTTCAATCTTTGCAAAATCCTTTGCCTTTAATGATTATAAGAAGGTGAGAGGAAAACATGTTTCTGAACTTGGCTCCTTATAGCATCTGATTTTTTCAGATCAAACTCAAAATGTATGAGAACTAAGCTTGTTTTTCACGTAGAATTCTTTTTTCAAAATAAAATAAAATAAAAATAAATAAAACATTTTCTTATCCAATCAAATGATATTTTCAAAACAAGGTCAATCAAAAATATAAAATATTAAGGCTTAACTTTTGTGTATACAAAAATACTAGGAGTTATTTAATTTTATTATTACTTTTTTTTTTAATGGAGCAGCTACATGCATCATGTATTGTGCTGGAGCCAAACTGTACTAAATGTAATAGGTGCAAATGCAAAATGGCATAGCTGCTGTGGAAAACAGTAAGATGATTCCTCAGAAAGTTAAAATAGACCTACCGTATTATTGAGTCCCACTTCCTCATACTTTTCCAAAAGATTTAAAACCAGGATCTCAAAGAGATTGTTAGCACTGTCATGTTCATTACAGTATAGTCAAGATATAAAATGACCTAAACGTTATTTGACAGATAAAAAGATGAATATGTGTTATATACACACAATGGAATATTAGGCTGAATAAAGGCTGAATATGAATATGCAACAACATAGGTGAACCTTGAGAAACTTATGTTAGATAAAATAAATAAACTAGTCAAAGAAAGATAAATACTAAATAATTCCACTTATAAGAGGTATGTAAAGCAGTCAAATTCACAGAAACAGGAGAGTAGACTGGTGATTTCCAGGGGCTAGTGAAAGGGAAAAGTAAATTAATTAACAATGGGCATAAAGTATCTGTTAAGCAAGATGAATAACTTCTAAATATCTGCTTTGCAACACTGGACCAATAGTGAACAATACCAGTTCATACACTGAAACATTTGTTAAGAGAGTAGGTCTCATGTTAAATGCTATCATCACAATAAAAAAATAAATAAATAAAGGCAATAAAAATATTTGTAAGCAAATATGGCTCTTATTCCATTCTAAAATCACCTATGATAGCTTTCTGCATATAAAATCAGTGTTTTCTTACTGCCAATTTGCTGTCAATATCATCATTGCTTTTATTAGTACATGTTATTAGCATAATTATTTTCCTTTCATTGTATGGAAAGAATGTACTGGTATTGCAGAATCATCAGGTAAGGAAAACCTCTGCCTTCTGCATTTGAACGTTTAACTGAACAAATAAAAACAAACTTTGGGACCACAGAAAATTTTGTTAAGGAAGTGAGGATGGTAAATATGCAGTAAAGGTTCATAAAAAGTCCAAAGAAGTTTTTCCAGACAAATTCAGGCTGAAGTTTTAAGAGAATTATATTTAAAATCAAGTTTTTTTTTTTACTCATTTCATGTTTTGAAAAATATGAAATAATTTGCAAGTATTGCAGTTATTGATATCACAGATTTTTTACGAGCAGTGATATTTTTCAGGTTAGTAAGACACTGGAATTACAATGAACATATATGTAGGAAAACATTGCAGTTTAATAAGCCTATGTGGGAAAAACTGCACCTTAAAATATTCATGCACTCTTTTGACCTTTCAGTATATATGAACTCTGAAGTTAGTTAAATATTTTGGGGATTTTAACTCATGCTATATTGTGATAAAATTGTTTTCTTATATCTAAGAGATTCTAGTCCAATAAAAAGATACCAAGTTGTAGAATTAAAGGACCTTTGTGACTTTCATTGACTCTAAGGTTTTTACTTCTCCAAGTTTCTTCATTTACAAACTAGGAATAACAATGTCTATATGAATATTGACCTTATGCTAAAATTTAATGTGAATATGAAAACAATTTTAAATGCAAAAGTTTGCTCATGAATTGCCCATTGTAATTCCTCTGTAGAGACATACACTAAGAACCAATGAGAAAAATTCTAAAACTACATAAAATATGTTGTTGTTGACATATAGATAGACTGTCACTTATATCTACTACCAGGCACTTTATAGGATTCTGAAATTGAGGCTTCTCTGGTGACTCAGAAGGTAAAGAATCTGCCTGCAGTGCAAGATACCTGAATTTGATTCCTGGGTTGGGAAGATCCACTGGAGAAGGGAATGATTACCCACTCCAGTAGTCTCACCTGGAGAATTCCATGGACAGAGGAGCCTGGCGGGCTACAGACCATGGGGTACCAAAAGCACTGGACATGACGAAGTGGCTAGCACTTTCACTTTTACTCTTTTGCCTTCAAGAAGCCCACAGTCTTACAGTTCCCTACAATGGATTAAGTACTAGTTTAACATTAGCAAATGTGCTATGAGAGTGTATACATGGGGGGGTTACTTTTGGCTACAGGATCAGACACAGTATCACTGAGATAATGTCCTTTAAGCTGTTTAATAGGATAAACTGATTTTTTTTTTCCAGTGGAGAATGAAGACATTTGATGCATAAAAAACCGTCTTGAGTAAGATAGAAAGAGAGTTTAGGAGAGGTTCTGTGTCTGGGATGAGAATGAAAATGATGGGATTTGATATCGGATGTGCAAAAGCATATGAACTACAATCTCTTTGCAAAAAGCACGAAGAAAACGGATTTCAACTCATACCATGTAATTTATTAATGTGATTGCTATTCTATCATGTGTCAAAATACAAATAAGAATTTTTTAATGGCCCATACATTCACTACCCAGATAACTCTTGAAAATAAAAAGTTAATGATACTGCAATGAATATTATTTTATCTATCAATATATTGGTGAACTTTGTGTTTTTACCACACAGAAAACAAGGAAAAATATACTTCCTGAAACAAAGTATTTTATTTTAAATAGAACATTTTTTTAAAGAAAAGAAAACATGTAATTAGACGTGTGCCATAGAAACAGAAAAATCTCTAGTAGAGTTGACTTGTGGAGAGAGAGAGACTCAAGGCAAGGCAATTAATTCAGGAGAGATGCTACAATTTAGAATTATAGCCACAGCGGTGTGAAAGAATAGTTAGTATATTTGATTAATGTTTAAATGGAGAATCCACTGGCTAGAGTACATAAGTGAATGGGGGAAACTAGCAAATGTAATAAGAAATAATCAATACATTTTCTTAGCTTAAGTGAAGTGATAAAACACAATAGGATACAATTTGGAGAAAAGAGAATGTTTTGGAGTAACATAATAACTTATTTTCAGATACCTTCAATTTAGTGCCATGTAGACAATTAGACTGAGTTATTTAGCAAGGAATTAGAAGTAATATTATTCATATTACTTTGAAGAGATTTCTGTTTATTTAAGTAAAAATATCTGAAAGATATTGAATCAGTCATCTCTTTGTAACAACCTGCTCCAGAACTTAATGTCTTATTACAACAAGCATTATTGTTGTTCAGTGGTTTATGAGTCAACTAGGTAGTTTTACTGATCTTAGTCAGGCTCAGTTGATATTAGGTGAATTTCCTTCTGCATTTTTGGAGATAATGGTTTTCGAGGATGATATTCTTCATCTACCTGGCATATAGCTGACTGTTCACAGAGATGACTGGGGTGACTTAGCTCATCAGGCTAGCCTGTACTTGTTCTCATGGTAGCTGAGCAGAATTTCAGGAAAGTAAATACAGGTATGAAAGTTCCCTTGAAGCTTAACCTTAATTCTGGCAAATTATTTCTGCTATATTCTGTTAGATAAAGCAGGTTTCAAATCCAACCCACACTCAAGAAATGAGAACATGGGTTCTACCACTTAATGGGAAAATCTGGAAAGATATATTGTAAAGTGTATGGTATAGAGAAGCATGGAGAAGTGGGGCCATTTATTAAAAATCAATGTTATCAAAAAGGTATTTAAGTACATAATCATTTAGTGTTAAAAAAATATCTAGTAGACAGCCTTCCTCTTCAGAAAAAATCCCCAGCAAATCAATCATGTATGTTAACCTCTCAGAGCATAGAAAGCTCGCATATAATTTTGTGATCAGAGCCATAAAGCAATTAGTAATTATGCATGAATTACTCAACGGAGAAACTGACTTGTGTTTGCTTCTAAAATTCAGAACTGTTCACCAGTTTTGTTTTGTTTTTCCCAAAAGAATCTTTTAACTAAAAGAGTTAAAGTTCAACAGTCCTTCGAATGGTGTCGCTGTTTATCCTTAATTTTAGCTAGTGCAACAAGATGAGGATTTATTTAGTGCTATTAGTAGATACAGCAGGTAAATAATTGAGAACGAGTCAGATGAATTTCTCAAATGTGGGAAACACCCTACTGCCAACAGTTGGATGCATTTGAAGAGAGCAGAGACAGCATACTAAACAAACCAAAGACTAAACAAGCAAACCGAAAAGCACACGAACAAATTATCAACAATAAATAAATACAGAAAGAAATGCTCCATCACGATTTCAGGGGTGAAAAACATCACCATACGTGCAATAGACCCAATGGGACATGTTTCAGGGTTAAAGTGGGCTGGTGATTGGAGGGAAAGGGCAGGAAGACAGAGGCAGACACACTGGGAATCTTTCAAGTAAACTGGGACATATAGTTAGTGCGATAATGAACAACTCTGTAAGCAAGGTCAGCGGGGTTTACTCAGAAACTAAGATGTATTTTTGAGATGTATGTTGAGACTTGACTTATCCATAGCCAACTGTTTCATCATTTTTGTGTTTTCTTACCTCTTTTCTTTTATTTACATTCCAAAGACCATCCTATCTTATTTGTTTTTGTTGTTCAGTCATTCAGTCACGTCCGACTCTTTGTGGCCCCGTGGACTGCACGCCAGGATTCCTAGTCCTTCACTATCTCCCAGAGTTTGCTTAAACTCATGACTATCGAGTTAATAATCCCATCCAACCATCTCATCCTCTATTGCCCCCTTCTCCTCTTGCCCTCAATCCTTCCCAGCATCAGGGTCTTTTCCAGTGAGTCAGCTCTTCACATCGGGTGGTCAAAATATTGAAGCTTCAGTTTCAGCATCAGTCCTTCCAATGAATATTCGGGACTGATCTCCTTTAGGATGGACTGGTTGGATCTCCTTTCCATCCAAGGGACTCTCAAGAGTCTTCTCCAACACTGCAGTTCAAAAGCATCAATTCTTCGGCGCTCAGCTTTATTTATGATCCAACTCTCACATCTGTAGATGACTACTGGTAAACCCATTGCCAAGACTAGAGGGACCTTTGTTGGCAAAGTGATACCTATGCTTTTTAATATGCTGTCTAGTGTGTCCTATCTTATATTGTCCAATATTTAAGACAACTGAAAAAATTGTCTTCTCTGAAACATAGTTGGAAAACTAATTTGGGGAGATAGTCTTAAAGAATCTAGATGAAAAAGCCTCAGGAGAAGAACAGGGAAAATGGTGGAGTGGCAACTCAAAAAGTAAAGCCAAAATAGACATTAGAAAACTGGCTTAGAGGAGGGAAAAGGAACAATGAAGAACACCACCACTTTATTCTGCGTCTACTGTCCTCTGGACATGTAAAGCCCTGCTGAAGAGCATTTAGGGACTTCAGACACCCAGCCTCAAAAGCAAGAACCTGCAGAAACTGAATAGAGACCTTGAGCGAAGTTCTCCTTTGGTGGGGCACAAAACTGTGACGGTGTTGATGACCATTGATGAGGGTCGAGGCAGAGGTGGAGGACCTGGGTCTTTTTTTAAGGTAACAGGCTGGAACTCATAGTAAAGAGTTACAATATGTTGAAATACTGGCCACAAATAAGGGCCCCTTGAGGGCAGGAGAAGAAGGGGGCAACAGAAAATAAGACGGTTGGATGGCATCATTGACACAATGGACATGAGTTTGAGCAAATGCCAGGAAGGATAAGGAAGACTATGTGCTGCAGTCCATGGGGTTGAAAAGAGTCGGACATGACTTAGCAACTGAACAACAACAACAGCTAGGTCTCCAGCCTGATTTGGCTCTTCCTTGGCTTTGAAGTTTCAGAGAGTTGGACTCTTTAGTTTCTCAGAGTAGACTGGACTCGAGATACTGCCTAATGCCTAGAAAACTGAATGATTATTTATTGCAAAATAATCAGGCATAGCATAACAGATTTGATCTTAGCAAACTCCCAGAACTACAAAGGGATTTAGCTATGAGATTAGAATTCTTGTGGTTCTGAAAGCTGAGGTATTCTCCATGATAATGTTGCACCTGTAAACCAAACTGTACATTGAATTTGTAGCAATCTTAGAAGATGCTCTCTAGAGTAATGCTTGGGGAAACATATGTAATTCTTGATTTGCTTTGAAGATGGACAATGGTCCTTACATGCCCCTTCTTATTGATACAGTTTTTCTTTAAATTGCTACTATGTTCAAACAGAAAACAAATTTGCCATCTCGAGACCCAGTCTTTCCATTACTTAGAATATTGGTTCACTCCATACACTCTGTGTTAATTTCATGATTGATTTTCAGAATATAATCTTACTTTCCTGTTGTCTAAGGTCTTAGGGTGGGGTAGTGGAAGACTTCACTGCCAGCCACATATTTAGCCCCCTATACCCACAAGAAATTGTCAGCTGTATTCTCATAAAAGTAGCTTCAGTGGAAATAAGAGCTAGTTAATGTACCCTCTGCCACCATCTTTCCTTGTTCCATACTGTATATGTGTGTATGTGTTTGGCGCTCAGTCGTGTCTGACTCTTTGCAACCCCACGGACCGTAGCCCACCAGGCTTCTCTGTCCATGGAATTTTCCAGGCAAGAATACTGGAGTGGATTGCCATTCACTTCCCCAGAAGAACTTCCTAACCCAGGGATAGAACCCTGGTCTCTTGCATCACAGGCAGATTCTTTACAGTTTGAGATACAGGGAAGTCCTTACTGTATACATACAGGAGGAAAAAACTGTTGACTGGAGAGAAAATACATTAAAAGAGCCCAAATAAGCTTATTGACATGGTTAAGGAATTACTTTGAGAAATGATGAGAGAAGGAGCTGAAATGGGCAACCCCTTTTCTGAATTAAAATAAAATAAAAAAAATACCTTATGGTATTTAAGCTGATGAGGACAGGTTTTTTTCTTCTACTTTGTTTATTATTCCCAGTGCCTGATAGATGCTAGAAACTGCTCACTGTTTATGGAAATTATGATTAATTAGCTAGCTAGTTAATGATTAATTAATTAATGATCAGTTGATAAATTATTATTAATTAGTTGGCTGACTAATAGCCAATTAATTAGCTAATTGCTTAGATTGGTAGAACACTGTATTATATTTCAGCTGAAACAAGAGGAACTTGGAACATATCAGAGGATAAAAGAGCCAGTGATGGAGAAGATTGGAAGATCTGTTTAAAGAAGGCATGGATTTTTACCTGAGGGAAATAGAATACTTGGCATGAGGCAAAGTAAACTCTGTTTTAAAATACTCAAAAAGCCAGTGAGTAGGTGAGATATAGGCAGACTAATTCTGTTTTCCTGGGGAATGTTGAATAGCAGTTATAGGAGAGTTGAGGTTTTTCATAAATAAGAACTAATTTGTACCCATGGACCAGTTTCTATTGATGGGTAATATTTTACTACAATCACATGAATTTGTGACTTTCTTCTTTGTTGTTGTTTTTCATAATGAAAAAAAAAATTATTACACATGAGTCAATTCCCTTATGTTGTATCTGGAACATGTTGTGGCTGGTGGTAGAACACTAGTGGGAGTCAGAGTGTTTTTTTCTGTAATTTATTTATTTATTTTAGCTGAAGGTTAATTACTTTACAATATTGTAGTAGTTTTTGCCGTACATTGACGTGAATCAGCCATGGGTTTACATGTGTTCCCCACCCTGAACCCCCCTCCCACCTCCCTCCCCATCCCATCCCTCTGGGTCATCCCATTGCACCAGCCCTGAGCACTTGTCTCATGCATCGAACCTGGAATGGTGTTCTGTTTCACGTATGATAGTACACATGATTCAATGCTATTCTCTCGATTATCCCACCCTCAACTTCTCCCACAGAGTCCAAAACACTGTTCTATGCATCTGTGTCTCTTTTTCTGTCTCACATATAGGGTTATCATTATCATCTTTCAAATTCCATATATATGTGTTAGTATACTGTGTTGGTGTTTTTCTTTCTGGCGTACTTCACTCTGTATAACGGGCTCCAGTTTCATCCACCTCATTAGAACTGATTCAAATGTATTCTTTTTAATGGCTGAGTAATATTCCATTGTGTATATGTACCACAGCTTCCTTATCCATTCGTCTGCTGATGGACATCTAGGTTGCTTCCATGTCCTGGCTATTGTAAACAGCCCTGCAATGAACATTGGAGTACACATGTCTCTTTCAATTCTGGTTTCCTTGGTGTGTATGCCCAGCAGCGGGATTGCTGGGTCATATGGCAGTTCTATTTCCAGTTTTTTAAGTAATCTCCACACTGTTCTCCATAGTGGCTGTACTAGTTTGCATTCCCACCAACAGTGGAAGAGGGTTCCCTTTTCTCCACACCCTCTCCAGCATTTATTTCTTGTAGACTTTTGGATATCAGCCATTCTGATTGGCGTGAAATGGTACCTCATTGTGGTTTTGATTTGCATTTCTCTGATAATGAGTGATGTTGAGCATCTTTTCATGTATTTGTTAGCCATCTGTATGTCTTTTTTGGAGAAATGTCTGTTTAGTTCTTTGGCCCATTTTTTGATTGGGTCATTTATTTTCTGGAATTGAGCTGCAGGAGTTGCTTTTATATCTTTGAGATTAATTCTTTGTCCGTTGCTTTGTTTGCTATTATTTTCTCCCATTCTGAAGGCTGTCTTTTCACCTTGCTTATAGTTTCCTTTGTTGTGCAAAAGCTTTTAAGCTTAATTAGGTCCCATTTGTTTATTTTTGCTTTTATTTCCAATATTCTGGGAGGTGGGTCATAGAGGATCCTGCTGTGATTTATGTCGGAGAGTGTTTTGCCTATGTTTTCCTCTAGGAGTTTTATAGTTTCTGGTCTTACATTTAGATCTTTAATCCATTTTGAGTTTATTTTTGTGTATGGTGTTAGAAAGTGTTCTAGTTTCATTCTTTTACAAGTGGTTGACCAGTTTTCCCAGCACCGCTTGTTAAAGAGATTGTCTTTTTTCCATTGTATATCCTTGCCTCCTTTGTCAAAGATAAGGTGTCCATAGGTGCCTGGGTTTATCTCTGGGCTTTCTATTTTGTTCCATTAATCTATATTTCTCTTGTGACTTTCTTTTAAGCCTGTCCTCAAAATTCTACATGTAAGGTTTGCTTTATTTAGCCATTAATTTTTTTTTTCATTATTTAGGGTTGAGCATATTTCCCTATTATAGTTCATGATTACATGCCTGGTTCTATGGTGAGAAATTGGATTCCTTTTGTTTAGGAGTTAAAGACCATTACAAAAATATTTGTCAGAAGAGTAAGTATAAGGATATTTAATAATAGTTAATACCTTTATACTACTTTCATCAGAGAAGTTCAATTATATTGCTATAATTATTCAAGAGATCCAAGACTTTTTTTAACTTAAAATATTATTTGATTAGTTCTTATCTGGTATGCAAAAACATTACACTAATCAATAACAGAATTGAGTTCAAATTTAATAGCAAATAAATTAAAATAACAGAAGAATTGGGGAAATAGCACTAAAAGTTATGAGCTTATAGCAAGGCTAACTGTTCAGTGCACATGAATGTGGGTGGGTGTGGTTGGTTTAAAGAAGCTAAACATTTAAAGATACAGAGTTCTCCAATAGACACAGACATAATTTTTACATTGCTCAAAAGTGGTGGGTGATTCATCAAAAGATGATTCATGATTTTTCTGTTGTATCTAAAACAGTTTAACAAAATTTAGATTCACATTTACTTATGAAGAATATCCCTTCAAGAATATACTTTTCAAGATATACCATCTTTACTTTTGAAGAATATATTCAACAAGAATATCCTTGTTCAGTTGCTAAGTCATGTCCAACTCTTCATGACCCCATGGACTATAGCATACCAGGCTTCCCTGTCCTTCACTATCTCCTGAAGTTTGCTCAGATTTACCTCCATTGAGTCAGTGATGCTATCCAATCTTTCCTCCTTTGCCACCCCCTTGTCCTTTTGCCTTCAATCTCTCCCAGCATGAGGGTGTTTTCCAATGAGTTGGCTCTTGGCATCTGGTGACCAAAGTATTGGAGCTTCAGCTTCAGCATCAGTCCTTCCAATGAATATTCAGGGTTGATTTCCTTTAGGATGGACTGGTTGGATCTCCTTTCCATCCAAGGGACTCTCAAGAGTCTTCTCCAGCACCACAATTATACATACCTTGAAGAACATGTAAGATGAGATGCAATTAATTTAAAATTGAAGTTCACTTCAGTCACCCAGTCATGTCTGATATTGCAACCCCATGGACTGCAGCATGCCAGGCTTCCCTGTCCATCACCAACTCCTGGAGCTGCTCAAACTCATGTCCATTGAGTTGGTGATACCATCCAACCATCTCATCCTCTGTTGTCCCCTTCTCCTCTTGCCTTCAATCTTTCCCAGCATCAGGGTCTTTTCCAATGAGTCAGGTCTTTGCATAGGTGGCAAAAGTATTGGGGTTTAAGCTTCAGCATCAGTCCTTCCAATGAATATTCAGGACTGATTTCCTTTGGGATTGACTGGTTGGATCTCCTTGCAGTCCAAGGGACTCTCAGGAGTCTTAGTAGACAATTTTTATTTTAGTAAACACACACACAGAGCTACCCTAGAATACATATTTAAAGATTTCCTTTAGATACTCAAATTCTGTTCCTTTTCTTATATTTTCCACTAAATTTCAAGAAAGAATTGTTTATGCCAGCTTTTCACTTCTTTGTTTCCTGCTTACCTCTCTACCTCAATCTATCTTTCATTCCCATTATTCAAATAAAAATATTTCTCCTAGATCATTGATACATGAATCTGTGCACAGAAGTCCAAATGGTCACTTTTCACTATTCATCTAGCTTGACTTCTGTTTACTAATCCTTTTTAAATGAAACACTCTCTTTCATTTCGATAGCCTTATTTACTGATTTTTGCAGTTTCATGTCTTCCCCCTGGACAATAAATATTGAGGTTTTTTATGTCTTAGACTTTGGTCTACTGAATTCTTCCTGAAAAAATCTCATACCCAGAGAATCACAACCAAATCCATGCTTTTAGTTATCACCACAAATTTATATCTCTAACACCAAAATGTATATCCACTTGTGTACCTTAAGTTTTCCTTTAGCTGTCTTCATGTATTTTAAACTCAACATATATAAAATTTAATCTGTGATCTTTCCTTTCATTCTCTTCTGTTCCAATATTCTCTAAGTTGACAAGTGTATCATTAGCTTTCAATCACACACACATACACACGAAAACCAGAAATCTAGATGTCATCTTTGACATATTCTTTTTCCCTATCATGAAGTTCTATCAATTTTCCCATTAAACTGATTTTGAATGTTCTCCTCCTCTGTCACCTTCACCACCACCTTAGTCCAGGAGACCATTACCTCTTTCCTGGGTTCCAGCTGTAGCCACCCTGTTTGCTCCCCTGCATATATATTGGTCCCCATACTCTCTATTACATCCTCATTTAAAAAAAATAGAATAGCGATAGCTTTTTCTACCTTATTTAAAATATTCCCATCACTTTCTAATGCTCTTGGGATAAATGCAAGACGCTGCAATGTTGCCTGTAGAAAGAAACCTGCTCATTTCTCTGAACTGTTTACACACTTCTCTTTCCCTTATTGTCTCCACTTGAGTCAGAGTGCTTTCCACTCATTTCTGCATCTGAGTGTATCTTCTCCCCTCAGGGCTTTGGGTAGTGTTTTCCTTTTCTGCTGAAATATCTGCCTTTTCCATCAATCCTTTAGGCAGCTCATGCTCACTTCTTCTTAGGTCAATTGTTATTTTCTCAGAAAATTCTCCACAACTTGACTGCTCTCAAAATGAATTTCATCCAGAGGGAAGCCCTTCTAGCCCCACACACCTCTCCTTTAGAAGAATTCTTTAGTTGTATCTATCACAGTTATAATTTCATGCTTGTACGAGAGTCTCTGATTTACCTTTCTCTGTCTCCATAATAAGCTTCGCAAGGACAGAGACATTTTCTCTTTTGATTCACCTTTTTATTTCTAGGACCTAGATGGTGCTTGAATGAATGTCTTTTGTTGCCTGGAGAAGTCATTCATTGCATGTCACATGAGTATGGATTTTATAATTTTTTTTCAGTCTCAGTGCCATGAATAAGGTTTTGGGGAAATGGACTAGAAAAAATATGGGGGATCCTGAACCTGGCAAGTATCTTCAGAGTATTTAGGCAGTTGCTGTTATAAGGGAAATAGTAGTGCTTGTATCTTGTGTTTGCATGAAAATAAGTAATAATTCAACTAAATGTAATATATATTTTAAAAAAGATAACAGAGCTTTATCTATGGCAGCTCTATATTGAACAGTATAAATAAAATAAAATGTAAAACACTAAAGATCAAATAAAAGCTCTAGCTTATAACTCTTGTAAGCTTCTTAAAGCATATCGGAAACAAGAGAGAAGTAAACTAATAAACATTATTTTAATAGAACATTTGCTATGTATATGCATTGTAATAAATCTTCAAAATATCTCACTTTATGCTTGTTAGTCTGACAGAAGAAAGATACTTATATATTAATTTTAGAGCAAATAAAATTGAGGCTCCAAAATGTGAATTATATCCTAGTCCACACAGCTAGTAAGTGAACTGTTTTGCATATACTTCAGGTCTGTCTGATTTTAAAATCAATGAATTCATACTTAAAACAAATATTTGTCAGATTTCAGTAATATTTGAACCCTCATTCAGAGATAAAAATATTTCTGAAACTTTGTGCTATAGAATTAAATTAACACTATGACATTTCCTAAATTTATAAATAATTATGAAATTATTTTGCTTGAAAATTTATAGAACTACAAAAATAAAATAATATTTCATTTTAAAAATTTTACAAATTATAGGAAAAATAGAAAACAAAAATTCAACATAATGGTATTACTGTGAACCATTTTTATTTATAAATTAAATAAAAATTGATTTCTGTATTGATGGCTATGCTCCAGACTCTGTATTAGTTTTGATAGCTTAAATTTTGCTTCAATGACAACAAACCCTGAATATCAGTGGCTTAACAAATTTCTATTGTATACTGTATGTCAGGTGATTCTATAGGATGTTTCACCATTTAAATTCAGGATTTCCATTCTTGCTGCCAAGGCAGAGAAATAATTGGAGTGACATAGAACAATTTTTACTGCTTCAGTCTTGAATATTGATTACAACTAGCTGTCTGGCTCCCCATAGCTGTAAGAGGGCTGGGAATTGTGGGTTGCTATGCGTCCAAGAGCAACATTCCAATAGATCTTGCTGAATGCAAATAAAGATGATCACAGTCTCAAAACTGAAATCTTTTGCTCCAAAATATTTTAAAATTATGAATTACATTGACCGACAACATGTAGACTGCAAATCTTTCACCAGGAAGGTGGGTTGGGATCAGTAGAGAGTGGCAGTGTGGGGCCTGCAGCCAGGAGGAGACACACACAGATCCCGACACGTCAAGGAAAGCGATGGCTTTTGTAGAGGGGCAAAGGGAGCTGGAAGGGCTCCGGTAAACAAAGAGCCTGCAACTTTCATGGGCTGCGTCCCTTCCATGAAGGAGTCTTTCTTCTTACAGTTGGGCTCTTCTATCATCAAAGGCCAAGAGAGTGTCCCGTTCTAGTCTGCCAAGTCGATTTAACTGAGGTTTCTGTTTAGTAAACTTTTACAGTTACCATCCACAATAAAAACCAAATTTAGTTTTATTACTGGTGAATTATCAAACATAAATGCAAGAGTAGACACAGATGCTTGTTATTGCCTTTACATCAGAACTGTGAACAATAAGATGTGCTTCTCAGTATACTGAAAATTAAACAATAGCTGCCATTTGTATGAGTGCTCTTTTGATCCCAACTGAATTATAAATACTAACACAAATATGAGCTAGGAACCCTTACGTAATAATTGGTTAGAAGGTGGTCACTGAGATGATTCAGAATGAGAGTGCTTTATTGTGATCAACATAAAAGCTTAAAATAAAATTGTACTGACAAGTCATGGCCACATGTGAGAATATATTGCTAACCCCACAGGGTGAAAAAGTATATACAGCTATTGTGTCTATAGAGCTACTTGCCAATATAAGTGAAAAAAGAGTATTCAGGAATGAGCTCACTGCAGACTGGAGGAGGACTGAAAGGATTCATAGTCAGGGTGGATTTGAGTTCAGCCTTGAGAAAAATGGTAGAACTTAAGCATAAAAGAGAATTGGATTCTCAGCAGGTTGAACATCATAAATAAGAAAAAGGGAGAGCAAGGTTTGCTCATGGGTCAAGAAGGTGAAGTTGTTTGGATTCAAGTGTTTGTTCTAAAGAGTATTTTGAATTTTCTTTTATGTAAAATGTGAAGCTAATGCAAAATTCTGAGTGAAGAACTATGCCTTATTGAAAGTGGTGTTTTGGAAAAAACATTGTGATTTTTCAGTGACTGGTGGTTATGACATTGTCAGTCATGATTACTATGTATTATATAACCAAGCTGTGCAGGGTAGTATAGCAGGCACTGTAGATGAAATATCTAATTTCACGATAATGTGAACACTAACAGTTAGACAGTCCTTTCCTTGCTTTAGAGATAACAGAAGAGCATTTCAGAAATGTTGGGCAACTTTATTTACAATAATAGTATGAACCTGAAAACAAGGAATTTTAATCCACTTTGACACCAAAATTCATATTCTTTCTACTACATCATGCTAAGTGAAGAGAGCTGCACATTTCCGGCCCTGTATTGATCCATATGAAGAAATGAGCAGTCATCCTTACTGACGCAGAGGATTTTTGTTTCTTTCACAGGACTAGATAATACAACATTCGTAAGTGATCAACATTGCTAACAATAAAGTATGTTTTTATGTGACTATCAAAAGGAAAGTAACCTAGATAAGTTGGAACTATTTCTATTCTCATGAGACATTAATATCTAAGAAATATCTGCTGAAGTTTGAGATTCTGTGGGGTCACATGACATTTTTATCAGATTTGAGAAATTTATGATATAAATAAAAAGGAAATATGTTGATTTCATAATCTATTTATTATATTGTACCTTTGTATTTTCCTAGAAATAACTCAATAAAAGGTTGTACTCTCAATGCGATAAATGGCAGTGTTTAAACTTGTATAACTGGGCTAAAGATTAAACACATTATTTAATATTCTCTAAGGGCAGCCCATTAGGCCTTGAAGCCTTCTTATCCCTCTCACTTCTTTAAAAAAATAAACATTTGAATAGCCAATATAGCCCACAAAAGAGAATCATCTTGTAACAGAGAACAAATATGACTCCATATTGGTTCTGTTTCTTTCACTTAAACTGCTACATTCTACTTCTTTTGTTACAAATTATTCACTAAAGGTTCATTATGTATAGCTTAAAGTATGTATAATAGCTCATCTCCTGGGAACCTGTCTCCCATAAGTGAATGTTAAGCTAAAATATCTTTGTTTAAGCTGACAAGAAACATCCTGACCAGATTCACTGGTGAACGGCTCCAGGAAAGGAGAAAGAAAAAAATCTGGCCTGAATCAGGAAATATTTGTAACAATTTATCATCTTTTTTACACCACCCCATCTTTTTCATTGCAGCCAAAGATGGAGAAGCTCTATACAGTCAACAAAAACAAGACCAGGAGTGGACTGTGGCTCAGATAATGAAATCCTTATTGCAAAATTCAGACGTAAATTGAAGAAAGTAAGGGAAACCACTAGGCTACTCAGGTCTGACCTAAATCAAATCCCTTATGATTATACAGTGGAAGTGAGAAATAGATTAAAGGGATTAGATCTGATAGAGAGAGTGCCTGAAGAACTATGGAAGAAAGTTCATAACATTGTACAGGAGGCAGTGATGGAAACCATCCCCAAGAAAAAGAAATGCAAAAAGGCAAAATAGTTGTCTGAGGAGGCCTTACAAAATAACTGAGAAAAGAGAAGTGAAAGGCATAGGAGAAAAGGAAAGATATATCCATCTGAATGTAGTGTTTCAAAGAACAGCAAGGAGAGATAAAAAGCTTTCCTAAGTGATCAATGCAATGAAATAGAGGAAAACAATAGAATGGGAATGACTAGAGATCTCTTAAAGAGAATTAGAGATACGGAAGGAACATTTCATGAAAGATGGGCACAATAAAGGACAGAAATGGTATGGAGCTAATAGAAGCAGAAGATATTAAGAAGAGGTAGCAAGCATACACAGAAGAGCTATACAAAAAATATCTTAATGACTCAGATAACTGAAATGATGTGATCACTCACCTAGAGCCAGACATCCTAAAATGCAAAGTCAAGTGGGCCTTAGGAAGCATCACTATGAACACAGCTATTGGAGGTGATGAAGTTCCAGTTGAGCTATTTCAAATACTAAAGGATAATGCTGTGAAAGTGCTGCATTCAATACGGCAACAAATTTGGAAAACACAGCAGTGGCCACAGGATTGGAAAAGATCTGTTTTCATTCCAATCCCAAAGAAAGGTAATGCCAAAGAATGTTCAAACTACCATACAATTGCACTCATTTCACATGCTAGCAAGTAGTGCTCAAAATTCTCGAAGCTATGCTTCAACAGTATGTGAACCGAGAACTTCCAGATGTTCAAGATGGATTTAGAAAAGGCAGAGGAACCAGAGATCAAATTACCAACATCTGTTAAATCATAGAAAAAGTAAGAGAGTTTCAGAAAAAACATCTACTTCTGCTTTATTGACTATGCCAAAGCCTTTGACAGTGTGGATCCCAACAAACGGTGGAAAATTCTTCAGGAGATGGGAATACCAGATCATCTCACCTGCCTCCTGAGAAACCTGTATGGAGGCAGAGAAACAATGGTTAAAACTGGACATGGAACAACAACTGATTCAAAATTGGGAAAGAAGTACATCAATGCTGTAATTTGTCATCTTGCTCATTTAACTTATATGCAGAGTACATCATGTGAAATGCCAGGCTGGATGAAGCACAATCTGGAATCAAGATTGCCGGGAGCAATATCAATAACCTCAGATATGCAGATGACACTACTCTTATGGCAGAAAGAGAAGAGGAACTACAGAGTCTCTTGATGAAGTTGAAAGAGGAGAGTGAAAAAGCTGGCTTAAAACTCAGTATTCAAAAAAAAAAAAAAAGGCAACTGATCCCATCACTTCATGGCAAATAGATGGGGAAACAATGGAAACAGTGACAGATATTATTTTCTTGGGTTCCAAAGTCACTTCAGATGGTGACTGAAGCCATGAAATTAAAATTGCTTGCTCCTTGGAAGAAAAACTGACAAACCTAGGTGGCATATTACAAAGCAGAGACATTACTTTGCCTACAACTATCCATATAGTAAAAGCTATGGTTTTTCCTGTAGTCATGTATGGATGTGACAGTTGGACCATAAAGAAGGCTGAGCCCTGAGGCACTGATGCTTTTGAACTGTGGTGCTGGAGAAGATTCTTGAGAGTCCCTTGGACAGTAAGGAGATCCAACCAGTCCATCTTAAAGGAAATAAACCCTGAATATTCATTGGAATGACTGATGCTAAAGCTGAAGCTCCAATAATTTGGCCACCTGATGCGAAGAGCTGACTCATTGGAAAAGACCCTGATGCTGGGGAAAATTGAAGGCAGGAGAAGGGGACAACAGAAGATGAGATGGTTGGATGGCATCACCAACTCAATGGACATGAGTTTGATCAAAGTCTGGTAGATGGTGATGGACAGGGAAGGCTGGCATGCTGAAGTCCATGGGGGTCACAAAAGTTGGACACAACTGAACTACTGAACAACAGCAATATTTTTTAACACCATCTTTTTAAATCATTGCACAGTGGTAACAAATCCGCTTGCCAATTCAGGAGATGCAACAGATGCAGGTTTGATCTCTGGGTCTGGAAGATTACTGGAGAAGGAAATGGCAATCCCCTCCATTATTCTTGCCTAGAAAATTCCATGGACAGAGGGCCTTGACAGGCTGCATTCCTGGGGTTACAAGCAGTCAGACATGACTGAGCACACATATCCGTTTTTTTAAGCCCCCAGCTTCCTGTGTGGCTCAGTAGGGATTTCCAGGTGCTGCTGCTGCTGCTAAGTCACATCAGTCATGTCCGACTCCGTGCAACCCCATAGACGGCAGCCCACCAGGCTCTTCCGTCCCTAGGATTCTCCAGGCAAGAACACTGGAGTGGGTTGCCATTTCCTTCTCCAATGCATGAAAGTGAAAAGTGAAAGTGAAGTCGCTCAGTGGTGTCGGACTCTTAGCGACGCCATGGACTGCAGCCCACCAGGCTCCTCTGTTCATGAGATTTTCCAGGCAAGAATACTGGAGTGGGTTGCCAGTGCCTTCTCCATTTCCAGGTGACTTAGTGGTAAAGAATCTGCCTGCCAAGCAGGAGTTTGGGGTTTGTTCCCTGTGTCTGGAAGATTCCCCGGAGAAGGAAGTGGCAATGCACTCTAGTATTCTTGCCTGGGAAATCTCATAGACAAAAGAGCCTGGCAGGCTACAGTCTATAGGGTCGGAAAGAGTCAGACACGGCTTAGCAACTAAACAAACAACAACTCTTCTGTTTAACTTTACCTGCTCACCTCCCCTTATTTATTCCATAAAAGATGCTAGCATCCAAACCTGGACAAGATAGCTCTGTGTGACACCAGTCTGCCGGCTTCTTGGTCTGCTGACTTTCTGAATATAGGTGCTCTTCCTTGCCCCGACAACGTGTCTGTCAATATATCAGCCTGTCGTGTGGTTAGCAGTGTGATCCTGGACTCAATCACAGTCTGAAAAGTGAAAGAGAAAGTCACTCGGTTGTGTCTGATTCTTTGCGACCCCGTGGACTATTCTATACAGTCCATGGAACTCTCCAGGCCAGAATACTGGAGTGGGTAGCCTTTCCCTTCTCCAGGGGATCTTCCCAACCCAGGGATCGAACCCAGGTGTCTCGCCTTGAAGGTGGATTCTTTACTAGCTGAGCCACAAGGGAAGCCCAATAAGACCTCTATAAGCTGATGTTAGAGAATTAGACAAGGCCCAGAACATCAACTTATAGAGCTCTTAAACTATACTTCTTGATTCGTGCCAGCCTGGCCATTTCTAAGGCACCTGATAGAGAATTCTCTGAGAAGAAGCATGGTACAGCAGTTACAAGCAGGAACTCTGACGCCAGAGCGCTGCAACTTGAATTCTCCCTCCGCATTTTATTGACGAGACACCTTCCTTCTCCTCATTGTGCCTCATTGATTCCTCATTTTTAAAATGGAGCTAATAACAGTGCCTTCCTCAGTATGTCATCATGAAAATGAAAAAAATTAACTGTAAGGTAATCAGAACAGTACCTGGTCTTTATCACAAGCCTGGTAATATGAAACTCATTGAAGCTATATACGTTTCCTTACAATATAGTAAAACAAAGCACAAAGCAACAGGGCACTTAGGCCGGCCTGAAAGGCTTGGACACACTGCTGCTGCTGCTGCTAAGCCGCTTCAGTCGCGTCCGACTCTGTGCGACCCCATAGACCGCAGACCACCAGGCTCCCCCGTCCCTAGGATTCTCCAGGCAAGAATACTGGAGTGGGTTGCCATTTCCTTCTCCAGTGCATGAAAGGGAAAAGTGAAAGTGAAGTCGCTTAGTCGTGTCCAACTCTTAGCGACCCCATGGACTGTAGCCTACCGGGCTCCTCCGTCCATGGGAGTTTCTAGGCAAGAGTACTGGAGTAGGGTGCCATTAGCTTCTCCGTTTAGACAGAAGCAGGGAGAGAGAATTGCTATGAGCTGTTTTGCACCCCATTATCTTTAACTTGCATTTCTGTTTGGAAACCATGAGGCACATTGGGTGTCACAATAAACTTCCCTTATTGAGAGACACTCTGTATCACTGACTTTCACAAATTTTCCCTACTTTGTATGCTGTTAACTTGATGTTTAATCCATACACCCGCTGCTTTGTGCGCTCAGAATGCCTTTTCTTTTAAATCTCATTTCTCCCATACAGACTTCTCAATTAAGTAACTGTTTAGCAACTGAAACAATTTTTAACTCCAAGAAACTTCTTTGGCATTTCCAGAAACATTGCAAACACAATTAAGTGGGCATTACTTGTGATCTCACTTCCCCTTCGGTGAGAGGTCATCACTTGGTCAACACTGTTGGCCAATAATTGACACCTGAGGTGAAAATACCAATGGGGCAGTGACTATGTCCACTTAACCTACTTCTCAGATCATAGCAGGTTTGCATGTGTTTTACAGGAATTTATGTTCCATTTGATAATGATAATGACCCATTATTTTTATATCAGAAGTCTCTTAAAATTGGTTCAACAAAAGCAGAGGACAGAAAATGGACAATTTTGTCAGACCATCTAGAAACTTCCATCTAAGAGATATTAGTTTGTGAAAATCTTCTAGGATATTTGAACCTTAAGTTTAATTGCCCAGCCTCCTATTTGAAATCCTGTGGAATTTTCTGTAATCTGAGTCTAGAACCAACAACTAAAACTCTAGAAAACTCAAGTTTAATATCTTTGTATATTTAAAATAACCAAGATAACCCTCTGAACATGCTCATGTTTTTATGATAACACAAGTTTTACCTGAGAAAAAGGAAACCTCTAACACATGTTTGGTTCTCCCACCCCACAAATGTGTGTATTCTTTCTTTTATTTTCAGTAAAAGGGGAAAATGAGTTTGAGGAAATGACTTAGGACGTATTACCAAAGAAGAACTAAGGAATTTAGCTATGACATTCTCATTAAGCTTACAAAAGGGAATAAGTAAAATCATGTTCTGACTTTGTGACTTTCACCATTAGTAAATCATCAAAACATTGAGAAAAATGATTTCAAGATCAAAGTAAAGCATAGTAACTTCAAAGACAGATAGAGAGCTGAGTGCTGAAAAAGCATGGTCCTCTAATGTCACTTCCATTAGAAGGTTGTAAGAATTCAGGTAAACAAGACCTGTGTCTGAAATGGACCTAAGAACATCTACTGCAACCTACCAAGTTTATATTTCCCATATTTTTTTCAGAGTTACGCACAATATCATTTTCTGCTCCACAGATGAAACTCAAGTGTGTTTTGAGAGATCAATAAGCTATCTTTAATCTCCTAAACAGAATGATAAATTGACTACATAATTTAACATTTAAATTTGCACATTCTGAAGAGAATAAATGGCACTATTAATAATTATGTCTCAAAATAAGTGCTAATTTGATATTTCCTAAGCAAGTGAAAAGTACCTTACTATGGCATTCTTCCAAAAGAATAGCTTTACTTAGGATAAAATGTACCTTTGGCCCTAGATTAACAGTTATTTCTTTTGAAATCTTACCATTTCTCAGCCAATTCACTTTATGTGTCCCCCATTAACTAATCCTAATAATCACAAATACAAGTAGTTTATTACCTTTAAGTTATGAAAACACTTCATACCAACATCAGCACACACAATACTCAACAACAACAAAAATGATATTTAAATGCTAACACTGTTACCATATAAAAAATTATTGATGGGAAAATCAGTGTCATATTTTTTACATTTTCAGTAATTTTTGGCAAGTTGCCTATATCATCAATGATAGAACAATAAATAACTATAAAAATAACTATAGCTTTAGCTACTTCAATATAAAGTTATGTAAACAGCATCATAGCAGTGCTGAAAAATAGGATTGCTTTCAATTTTACCACTTTAAACACAGCTGTTGTGTATCATTGTTTCCTTTTTCTGTCTTTATATTTTTTATGGTTGTGTATGAGTATCCATTTTTCAAACTATCATTCTAAACCATTTTCTAGAGCAGAATATATATAATTGCAGTCAGGGTCTATAGCAAAATTTTACCCAGTTTGAATTTATTTCTGTGTTGTCATAGAATCTATGTAATTGTACTTTGAGAGTATAAATTAAGTTGCAACTGTGCCCTACTTTAATTTATCACACTCCATCTTTGGGTATTTAGAGTGACTCTCATTCTTCACTATGTTAACATTGAAATAAATATTTAAATACATATAGCTTTTCCCAACTCTTGAAATTTTAAAATATATACCCATATGAATGATTACTGAGCCAAACTGTAAAAATGAAAAAGAATAAAAAAGAGTATACAGGCTCAGAATCTTCAAGTAATTCTAATTATATCCGAAGTGACTTATTAGAAATACAACTTATTTATATATATTTAACATAATCAGTGTGATTCAAAAATACTTTGTTCATTTGTGATGTTTGAATAATGAAAGGCCATCTAACCTACTTCCTGAATATTCGAGTTCTCTTTTACTATGAGCATGATAAATTACCTGACTTAGTGATCCTCTAGTTTTGGTTTGGTTCACTACAAATGAATGAATACATAGAAATGTTATAGGCAAAATGTATAAGTCAGCAAATGGAAAGTGACAGTATTACTTAAGCATAAAATATGTAGTACCAGTTCAGGATTAAGAAGACAAACTACTTATTCCAAATAAAATATATCATTTTAAAGTCAGTGAGATGGTAAACTAGCTCCACCTCTACATACAAAGATTTCTCTGTTTTGATATTGTGGTATGTAAAAATATTTCCATTATTTTATTGTAAATAGTGGTTTATTATCTTGTTCCTAAATCAGATCCTGGTCTGACCTGATCCAGAAATAATTGTATTTAAACCTCTTTCTTAAACCCAGTATTATCTTCCTGTCTGTTTATCATCTTATTACCTTCATAAAGGTACACAGAGACCTGTAAAAAAGAAGAGGCTCATTCTCTGACAGTTGATAGCAGGAGGATTTTGCCTATAAATCTTTGCACAAAATCTTAAAATAATCCTTTTGAACAGAAAGTAAGGAGAAGTGTAAACAGACTTAAGTTTCTTTCTAGCTAAAATGTTTTGTGACTACCTTATGTTATGCATGTACCTTGTGTGATTTTTACAAAATCAGAAGCATTTCATTACTAGTATTTCTATTCACACGGAGAGGTGGAAATACATCAAGAGGAATTTATAGACCAAAAATAATCAGAGGTGTGGAAAATAGAAGAGGCATATTTGAGATTTAAAAGTAAGAAGAAACTTGAACAGCAGTGTTCAGAAAATATTGAAAACATTTAGAAATAGACAGCACTTTCTAGATAATGAATGATAAAGAAAAAATCAGTTGATTGCATTTATGTAGGAATGGTTAGCAAGAAAACCAAACTTGTACTCAAGGTATATGGTCATCAAAACTTGATCACAATGAACATTTCCAGGCTCATCTTTAAACTGAAATCCTGCATCTTTTGCTGGAGTGAACTGACCACTTTTTCCAGAAAGATCATCTCACTTCCAAATCTTACCTTTGAATGTCTCCCTCATCCAATCCTTCTCTGTTTACAGAAACCCTCATAATTCAAGAAAGAAGGTCCTTCCTTAAACCCCACAAAACTTTCTAAGCACCCTCATCTCACCCACAAGCTAGCATTCTGTGATGCAATTCTTCCTGACAGCAGCACAGAGCAACAGTCTTCCTGTGGAGCAGAGGAAGGGTTTTTGAAGAAATTGTATTAGCTAATGTTTCTAATAAGGTTAAATTACATTAAATAGCTAACATTTAAAGAAAAATGTGATAAAGTGGATAAGATAAATGTCTTTAACTGTAAGTTGAGGTCTTAAAATTTTTAAGTAAAGAGAATGAATTCATCAAATATATATATATATATATATATATATATATATATATATATAATTTACTTACTTTTTATTGAAGGATAATTTTGTGGTTTTCTGTCAAACCTCAACATGAATCAGCCATAGGTATACATATATCCCCTCCCTTTTGAACCTCCCTCCCATCTTCCTCCCCACCCCACCCCTCTAGGTTGATACAGAGCTCCTGTTTGACTTTCCTGAGCCATACAGCAAATTCCCCTTGGCTCTCTATTTTACATATGGTAATGTAAGTTTCCATGTTACTCTTTCCATACATCTCACCCTCTCCTCCCCTCTCCCCATGTCCATGTCTATTGTCTATGTCTGTTTCTCCATTGCTGCCCTGTAAGTAAGTTCTTCAGTACCATTTTTCTAGCTTCTGTATATATATGTTAGAATACAATGTTTATCTTTCTCTTTATGACTTACTTCACTCTGTATAATAGGTTCTAGGTTCATCTACCTCATCAGAACTGACTCAAGTGTGTTCCTTTTTTGTGGTTGAGTAATATCCATTGAGTATATGTACCACAACTTCTTTATCCATTCATCTGTTGATGGACATCTAGGTTGCTTCCATGTTCTAGCTATTGTAAATAGTGCTGCAGTGAGCAATGGGATACATGTGTCTTTTTCAATTTTGGTTTCATCAGGGTATATGTTTAGGAGTAGGATTGCTGTGGTTTTATTCCTAGTTTTTCAAGGAATCTCCATATCATCTTCCATAGTGGCTGTATCAATTTACACTCCCACCAACAGCGCAAGAGTGTTCCCTTTTCTCCACACCCTCTCCAGGATTTATTGTTTGTAGACTTTTTGATGATGGCCATTCTGACTGGTGTGAGGTGATATATCATTGTGGTTTTGATTTGCATTTCTCTAATGAGTGATGTTGAGCATCTTTTCATGTGTTTGTGAGCCATCAGTATGTCTTCTTTGGAGAAATGTCTGTTTAGGTCTTTTTCCCACTTTTTGATTGGGTTGTTTGTTTTTCAAGTATTGAGTTGTATGAGCTCCTTGTATGTTTTGGAAATTAATCCTTTGTCAATTGTTTCATTTGCTATTATTTTCTCCCATCCTGAGGGTTGTCTTTTCACCTTGCTTATAGTTTCCTTTGCTGTGCAAAAACTTTTAAGTTTAATCAGGTCCCATTTGTTTACTTTTGTTTTTATTTCCATTACACTAGGAGGTGGATCATAGAGGATCTTGCTTTGATTTATGTCATCGAGTATTCTGCCTATGTTTTCCTCCAAGAGTTTTATAGTTTCTGGTCTTACATTTAGGTCTTTAATCCATTTTGAGTTTATCTTTGTGTATGGCGTTAGGAAGTATTCTAACTTAATTCTTTTACATGTATCTGTCCAGTTTCCCAGCACCATTTATTGAAGATATCTTTGCCCCATTATATATTCTTGCCTCCTTTGTCAAAAAGAAGGTACCCATTGGTTCATGAGTTTATTTCTGGGTTTTCTATCTTTTTCCATTGGTCTATATTTCTGTTTTTGTGCCAGTACCATACTGTCTTGATGACGGTAGCTTTGTAGTATAATCTGAAGTCAGGAAGGTTGATTCCTCCAGCTCCATTCTTCTTTCTCAAGACTGCTTTGGCTATTTGGGGTCTTTTGTGTTTCCATATGAATTGTGAAAATTTTTGTTCTAGTTCTGTTAAAAATGCCATTGGTAATTTGATAGGGATCACATTAAATCTGTAGATTGCCCTTGATAGTATAGCCATTTTCACAATATTGATTCTTCCTACCCAGGAACATGGAATATCTCTCCGTCTATTTATGTCATCTTTGATTTCTTTTATTAGTGTCTTATAATTTTCTGTGTACAGTTCTTTTGTCTACTTAGGTAGGTTTATTCCTAGATACTTAATTCTTTTTGTTGCAGTGGTAAATGGGACTGAGTCCTTAATTTCTCTTTCTGATTTTTCATTGTTAGTATATAGAAATGTAAGTGATTTCTTCTTATTGATTTTGTATCCTGCAACTTTGCTAAATTCACTGATTAGCTCTAGCAATTTTCTGATACTATCTTTAGGGTTTTCTATGTACAGTATCATGCCATCTGCAAACAGTGAGAGCTTTACTTCTTCTTCTCCAATCTGGATTCCTTTTATTTCTTTTTCTTCTCTGATTGCTGTAGCTCGGACTTCCAGAACTATGTTGAATAATAGTGGTGAAAGTGGACACCCTTGTCTTGTTACTGATCTTAGGGGGAATGCTTTCAGATTTTCACCATTGGGAATAATGTTTAGTGTAGATTTATCATATATGGCCTTTACTATGTTGAGGTAGCTTCCTTCTATGCCCATTTTTTGGAAGAGTTTTAATCATAAATGGGTGCTGAATTTTGCCAAAAGCTTTTCCACATCTATTGAGATGATGATATGGTTTTTATCTTTCAATTTGTTAATATGGCATATCACATTGATTGATTTGCATATATTGAAGAATCCTTGCATCCCTGGAATAAACCCAACTTCATCATGGTGTATGAGCTTTTTGATGTGTTGCTGACTTCTGTTTGCTAAAATTTTGTTGATAATTTGTGCATCTATGTTCATCAGTGATATTGCCCTGTAGTTTTCTTTTTTTGTGTTTTCCTCATCTGGTTTTGACATCAGGGTGATGATGGCCTCGTAGAATGAGTTTGGAAGTGTTCCTTCCTCTGCAATTTTTTGAAAGAGTTTTAGAAGGCTAGGCATTAGCTCTTCTCTAAATGTTTGATGGAATTCTCCTGTGAAGCCATCTGGTCCTGGACTTTTGTTTTTTGGGAGATTCTTGATCATAGCTTCAATTTCAGTGCTTCTAATTGGGTTGTTCATAATTTCTATTTCTTCCTGGTTCAGTCTTGGAAGATTGAATTTTTTTAAGAATCTGTCCATTTCTTCCAGGTTATCTATTTTGTTGCCATATAGTTGTTCATAATAGTCTCTTATAATCCTTTGAATTTCTGCGTTGTCTGTTGTAACCTCTCCTTTTTCATTTCTAATTTTGTTGATTTGATTCTTCTCTCTATTTTCCGTAATGAGTCTGGCTAAAGTTTGGTCCATTTCATTTATCTGCTCAAAGAACCAGCTTTTAGTTTTATTAATCTTTACTATTGTTCTTTCTTTTAATTTCTTTTTCAATTATTTCTGCTCATATCTTTACTATTTCTTTCCTTCTACTGATTTTGGGGGTTTTTTGCTCTTCTTCTTCCAGTTGTTTTAGGTGTAAAGTTCGGTTGTCTATTCGATGTTTTTCTTGTTTCTTGAGGTAGGACTGAATTGCTATAAACTTCTGTCTTAGAACTGCTTTTGCTGCATCCCATAGGTTTTGAGTTGTTGTGTTTTCATTGTCATTTGTTTCTAGAGTTTTTTTTTTATTTCCCTTTTGATTTCTTCAGTGACCTGTTGGTTATTTAGAAATGTGTTGTTTAATCTCCATGTGTTTGTGTTTCTTACAGACTTTTTCTTGGAATCAACATCTAGTCTCACAGCATTGTGGTCAGAGAAGATGCTTGATACAATTTCAATTTTCTTCAATTTACTGAGGTTTGATTTGTGACCCAAAATGTGGTCTATCCTGGAGAATATTCCATGTGCACTTGAGAAGAAGGTGTATTCTTCTGCATTTGGGTGAAATGTCCTGAAGATATGCATAAGATCCAGCTCACCTAATGTACCATTTAAGACTTGTATTTCCTTATTAATTTTCAGTTTTGATGGCCTGTCCATTGGTGTGAGTGGGGTGTTAAAGTCTCCTACTATTATTGTGTTACTGTCAATTTCTCCCTTGATGTCTGTTAATGTTTGTCTTATGTATTGAAGTGTTCCTATGTTGGGTGCATAGATATTTCCAGTTGTTGTGTCCTCCTCTTGGATTGATCACTTGGTCATTATGTAGTGTCCTTCCTTATCTCTTGTAATCTTCTTTATTTTAAGGTCTGTTTTGTCTGATATGAGGATTGGTACTCCAGCTTTAATTTGCTTCCCATTTGCGTTGAATGTATTTTTCCATCCTCTCACTTTCGCTCTATACATCTCTTTAGGTCTGCACTGGGTTTCTTGTAGACAGCAAATATATGAATCATGTTTTTGTATACATTCAGCCAGTCTGTGTCTTTTGGTTGGAGCATTTAATCCACTTACATTTAAAGAAATTTTTGAAATGTATGTTCCTGTATTCATTGATATGTACGTGAACCGTGAACTTCCAGATGTTCAAGCTGGACTTAGAAAAGACAGAGGAATCAGAGATCAAATTGTCAACATTTGTTGGATCATTGAAAAAGCAAGAGAGTTCTAGAAAAAAATCTATTTCTGCTTTATTGACGATGCCAAAGCCTTAGACTGTGTGGATCACCATAAACTGTGGAAAATTCTTCAAAGGATGGGAATACCAGATCACTTGACCTGCCTCTTGAGAAATCTGTATGCAGGTCAGGAAGAAACAGTTAGAATTGGACATGGAAAAACAGACTGGTTCCAAATTGGGAAAGGAGTACATCAAGGCTGTATATTGTCATCCTACTTATTTAACTTATATGCAGAGTACATCATGAGAAACGCTGGGCTGGAAGAAATACAAGCTGGAATCAAGATTGCAGGGAGAAATATCAATAACCTCAGATATGCAGATGACACCACCCTTATGGCAGAAAGTGAAGAACTAAAGAGCCTCCTGATGAAAGTGAAAGAGGAGAGTGAAAAAGTTTGCTTAAAGCTCAACATTCAGAAAATGAAGATCATGGCATCCGGTCCCATCACTTCATGGCAAATAGATGGGGAAATAGTGAAAACAGTGACAGACTTTATTTGTTTGGGCTTCAAAATCACTGCAGATGGTGACTGTAGCCACGAAATTAAGAGATGCATACTCCTTGGAAGAAAAGCTATGACAACCTAGACAACATATTAAAAAGCAGAGACATTACTTTCCGAACAAACGTCCAACTATTCAAATCTATGGTTTTTCCAGTAGTCATGTATGGATATGAAAGTTGGACCATAAAGAAGGTGCAGCACTGAAGAATTGATGCTTTTGAACTGTGGTGTTGGAGAACACTTTTGAGAGTCCCTTGGACTGCAAGGATATCCAACCAGTCCATCCTAAATGAAATCAGTCCTCAATATTCATTGGAAGGACTGATGCTGAAGCTGAAACTCTGATACTTTGAACACCTGATGCAAAGAACTGACTCATTGAAAAAGACCCTGATGCTGGGAAAGATTGAAGGCAAAAGGAGAAGGGAATGGCAGAAGGTGAGATGGTTGGATGATATCACCAAGTCAGTGGACATGAGTTTGAGTAAACTCCTGGAATTGGTGATGAATAGGGAGGCCTGGCGAGCTGCAGTCCATGGAGTCACTAAGAGTCGGACATGACTGAGCGACTGAACTGAACTGAACTGATGTTCCTATTGTCATTTTCTTAGTTGTTTCGGGGTGATTTTGTAGATCTTTTTTCTTCTCTTGTAATTCTTGGCTATATAAATCCCTTTAACATTTGTTGTAAAGCTTGGTTGGTGGTACTGAATTCTCTTAACTTTTGCTTGTCTGAGAAGCTTTTTATTTCTTCATCAATTTTGAATGAGATCCTTGCCACATACAGTAATCTTGGTTGTAGATTTTTCCCTTATAGTACTTTAAATATATCCTGCCTTTCCCTTCTGGCTTGCAGAGTTTCTGCTGAAAGATCAGCTGTTAAGTGTATGAGGTTTCCCTTGTATGTTACTTGTTGCTTCTCCCTTGATGCTTTTAATATTCTTTCTTTGTCCTTGGTCTTTGTTAGTTTGATTGGTATGTGTCTTGGCATGTTTCTTTTTGGATTTATCCTGTATGGGACTCTTTGTGCCTCTTGGACTTGATCGACTATTTCCTTTGCCATGTTGGGGAAATTCTCAACTATAATCTCTTCAAAAATTTTCTGATACCCTTTCTTTTTCTCTTCTGGGACCCTTATAATTCAAATGCTGGTGAGTTTGATATGGTCCCAGAGGTCTCTGAGACTATCCTCAGTTCTTTTCATTCTTGTTACTTTATTCTGCTCTTTAGAAGTTATTTCTCCCATTTTATCTTCCAGCTCACTGATTCATTCTTCTGCTTCAGATATTCTGCTATTGATTCCTTCTACAGTAGTTTTAATTTTAGTAAATATGTTGTTTGTCTCTGTATGCTTATTCTTTAATTCTTCTAGGTCTTTTTTATTTGATGCATTTTTTCCATTTTGTTTTCAAGGTTTTTGATCATCTTCACTATCGTTATTCTGAATTCTTTTCCAGGTACTTCGCCTATTTCCTCTTCATTTATTTGGACTTTTGTGTTTCTAGCTTGTTCCTTCTTTTGTGTAGTATTTCTATGCCTTTTCATTATTATTATTATTATTATTTTTAACTTACTGTGTTTGGGGTCTCCTTTTCCCAGGCTTCAAGGAAAGTTGAATTATTTCCTTGAAGAAGTTTGAATTATTTCTTCCTTTTTGTTTTTGCCCTCCTAAGGCTGGTCCAGTGGTTTGTGTAAGCTTTCTATAGGGTGAGGTTTGTGCTGAGTTTTGTTTGTTTTTTTGATTTTCCTCTGATGGGCAAGGCTGAGTGAGGTGGTAATCCTGTCTGCTGCTGATTTGGTTTGTATTTTTGTTTTGTTTGTTGTTTAGATGAGGTGTCCTGCACAGGGTGCTACTGGTGATTGGGTGATGCCAGGTCTTGTATTCAAGTAGTTTCATTTGTGTGAGTTCTCACTATTTGATACTCCCTAGGGTTAGATCTGTGGTAGTCTAGGGTCTTGGAATCAGTGCTCCCACTCCAAGGCTCAGAGCTTGATCTCTGGTCAGCGATGAGATTGCACAAGTGGTTTGTTATGGCATTAGTGAGATTAAAACAAATATCCAAAGACGAGAAACCAAAGATGAAACCCAGATAAATGGCAGTTACAAAGTCAGGCAAATAACAATGAAAATAATGGAATATACACATGTACATATACACCCATGAGCAAAGTCAAAACAGTCCAACAAAAATTAAGTATGGTAGATTGATCCGGCAAACAAAGGAAGTCAAAAATTACCAGTTAAGAAAAAAACTAACTAAAGCACAAACTGGAAAACAAAAGTAAAGCAAGGTGCCAAGTGGAGAATAAAGCAATGAAAATAAAACTAACAAATATATTGATAGGAAAGGAAAGAAAGAAAAGAAAGAAATAATAGATATGCAAAGATAAGCAGGGTAGATGAAGAATATTTATATACATTAAAGATTAACTGCAAGAGGAAAAGAACAGTGGGGAAGCAAACAAAGGAATAAATGTAGAAAAAATATAATAGGTTTAAAGAAGTTAAAATTATAAAAAAGAGAGAGAGAGAGAAAAAAAAAGGAAAACTCCCCAGAACTGCAAAAGCACAACGTAGAGACAGAGGTTTATAACAACAACAAAAAGTGTGACTCAATATACCCATGTACATATACATATATATATATATATATATATATACATATAGCAAAATCAAAACAGTCCAACAGAAATAAATAGACTCACCCAGAGAACAAAGGAAATCAAAACTTATATCTACCAGAACAAAACAAAGCTCAAACTGGAAAACAAAACTAAAGCAAGGTGCCAACTGGGGAAGAAAGCAATGAAAATAAAACTAACACGTGTTTTGAGAAGAAAGGAGAGAAAGAAAAGAAAGAAAGGATAAATAGGCGAAGTTAAACAGAGGTAGACAAAGAAGATTTATATATGTTAAAAATTAACTGCAAAGGGAAAAGAAGAGTAGGAAAAGCAAAAAAGGAGTAAATGTAGAAAAAATAATAATGTGAAAAAATTTTAAAAAAGAGAAAAGAAAAAAAGCAAAACTCCACAGAAATGCAAAAGCCCAGTGTAGAGGCAGATATTTATGAGAGAGAAAAAAAAAAGAAAACCTCAAAACTTATTTGGATTTCATAGTGCCATTAAAATCAACAACTACAGCAGACGGGGTCAAAAAAGGGACAAAAAAAGAAAAAAAATCCAAAAGATTCTATAGCACAAGTCGAAAAATTAGAATTATAAATGTTTGTCTTGAGTCACTGCTGCCAGAGTCCTTGCCCTTGCTGGGAGTCCCAGTCCACCTCACCTCCCTAGGATACCCTCCAACACTGCGCTGATCTCTGGACCTGCCGTGGGGGCAGCTCAGATTCTAATCTGCTCCTGCTTCTGTGTGTTCTTGCCTCCAGTGAACACGGCTATCAGAACTAGTGCGTTTTCTTTCATGGGAGCTCTCAATGTCCTTTCATAAAGCCCTTAGACACAGAGTCTGCCTAGTTGATCTCGTGGATTTAATCTGCAGCTTGTACAGCTGGTGAGAAGGTGTTGGATCTTCTTCCTTAGCCACACTGCCCCTGGGTTTCAATTGTGGTTTTATTTCCACCTCTGCATGTGGCTCGTCCACTGGGGTTTGCTTCTGAGGCTGCCCTGGAGGACTTGGGTTTGCCCATGTGAGGGCCAGGTGTGGAGGTGGGGCTGCTTGGGTCGCAGGGGTTCTGGCAGCACCAGGTACTCAGGGGAGTTGGCGGCTAGGGCAGCGGGAGGTATAGTGCTCTAGAAGGGTATGGCAACCAGTATTGGCCAATACGCTCCAGTATTCTTGCCTGGAGAACTCCCCTCCTGATAGAGAAGCCTGGCAGGCCATAGTCAGACACTACCGAAGCAAACCTACGTGCATAGACGCAAGACTTTTTTCCTTGTGGCAGCTCTGCCCCAGTGAGAGTTGAGCGTGAAGGTAGCGCAGCTGCTTGGCTTGAGGGGACCCTGGCGGCGCCAACTGTGCAGGGACATGGACTGTCTCCGCTCCAGGAGTGATGGCCCTATCAGTCTTTTTTCAAGCCTCTTGTAGCTGGCGATCAGAAGGCCTCTTTGGCCAGTCTTTCTCTGCAGCTCCACCCGTTCAGGCACTTAGAGGGCTCCTTGCCTGGGGTCCTTCTCTGTTGTTCAGTGCATCAGGCACTTAGAGGGGCCCCCTTGGCTGGGGACCTACTCTGTAGATTTGCGCATCAGACACTTAAAGAAGCATCCTGCGTGGGGTCCTACTCTGTAGTTCAATGCGTCAGGTGTTTGGTGGGCCAGCCTCTCTGTTGTTCAGCTGGCAGGGCTGGCGTGTGGGGAGAGAGAGAGGCTATGGTGAAGGCTCCACCCCCTACGCATGACTCAGAAGTATCCCTTGCTTCCATGGCTGCCCAGCTTTCCTCCACAGGCATTTTCCACCACAATCTCCTCCCTTGCATCCCCTCGATTCGTCTCTCCTCAGTCAACAGCAGCCCTCGCCCTGGGATTGCTCCACAATCCCTAAACTCCAGCTCCCAGCCACTGCATCTTCCAGGGGACTGTGGCAAGGACTGTCTGATTCTCATTCTATTTAGACTGCCACAGATCAGCTGTTTCACTCTCAGCCTTAAATGTTTCTCCTCTGACTCAGACAATTGCCCTGATGTGGGGTTAGGACCCCTGCTTCAATTCCTCCACCCACCAAGGGCAGGTCCAGTTCTACTAACACTCCTGTTTTTCCGCCTATTTCCTTCATCCTACCGAGTTTTGTGTGGTTCTGTATATTCTTTTCCACTGGTCATGTACTCCTGTCCACTCTCAGCTGGTGTTCTGTGTGTACTTCTGTGTCTGAAGGTGTATTCCTGATTTATCCGTAGAGAGAGATGTACTCCACATCCACCTACTCCTCCGCCATCTTGTTCTCTCCCATCAAATATATTTTAAGTAACTGTTATATTCGCAGTTTTATGCTAGACCTACTACTACAATGATGAATACCTGTATTCTAAAATATTCCACTATAATGTGAGACATTTTATGTTCATAATAATATTTCCTATACTTAAAATATGTTTTAAATATAGTAACTCCAGACGATGGAGCAATTCTGTGACTATTGGGATTAAGTCATTGATGAAAGTGAAAGAGGAGAGTGAAAAAGTTGGCTTAAAGCTCAACGTTCAGAAAACTAAGATCATCATCTGGTCCCATCACTTCATGGGAAATAGATGGGGAAACAGTGGAAACAGTGGCAGACTTTATTTTTGGGGGCTCCAAAATCACTGCTGATGGTGATTGCAGCCATGAAATTAAAAGACGCTTACTCCTTGGAAGGAAGGTTATGGCCAACCTAGATAGCATATTTAAAAGCAGAGACATTACTTTGCCTACAAAAGTCCATCTAGTCAAGGCTATGGTTTTTCCAGTGGTCATGTATGGATCTGAGAGTTGGATGGTGAAGAAAGCTGAGCGCTGCAGAATTTCTGCTTTTGAACTGTGGTGTTGGGGAAGACTCTTGAGAGTCCCTTGGACTGCAAGGAGATCCAACCAGTCCATCCTAAAGGAGATCAGTCCTGGGTGTTCATTGGAAGGACTGATGTTGAAGCTGAAACTCCAATACTTTGGCCACCTCATGCGAAGAGTTGACTCATTGGAAAAGACCCTAATGCTGGAAGGATTGGGGGCAGGAGGAGAAGGGGACAACAGAGGATGAAATGGTTGGATGGCATCACTGACTCGATGGACATGGGTTTGGGTACACTCTAGGAGTTGGTGATGGACAGGGAGGCCTGGCGTGCTGCAATTTATGGGGTCGCAAAGAGTCGGACATGACTGAGCAACTGAACTGAACTGAACAGAGGAGATACTATCTCTTTGAACCTGACACTAATCAGCAAATAATTTGGTGATGTGTGAAGTCAGTAATGAAAAAAAAAAGAGTTGGAATAACTGGCTGGACCAATAGTATCTAGGATGCAGATCATTCTGGCACAAGATAACCGCTAAGGCCACCACATTTTAGACACAATATTGTGTATTTACTTATAGTACTGGTGTTTGTATCATACAAAAACACAAAATAATAAAAAAAAATCCTATTTAAATATCTCATTTTAAAATAATTATTGTGTTCTCAATTTTATTCTTTACACATTGGGGCCATTGTTTCCCATTTGAATTGAATGTCAATTTTAGAGCAGTAGTCAAGAGAAGTAATTGAAGCTTTAAAATATATCTCCCAGGAAAACATTTAATATGTAAAAATTGTGTGCATTAAATATCTACACTATATTTAGTCCAGTCAAACAATTAGTAACAAAACCTGTAATTTCTAATCATATTTTTTCTGCCATATCACTTTTTTCTTCTATGTAGGTTTCAATGGATATATAACATGATTGCATTTAGTTTTACATAGAAGAAAGGGAAAGGAAGTTTGCTTTTTAAGGGAAAAATTCCAAGATGTCACTAGTATTTATTGGTTTCCTTCCTGGTTATATAATTATAGTGTCCCCAGATGCTTAACACCAAACATGGAATCCCAGGTCCCCAAAAATAAAGGGACCTGATTCCTCAAGTCTCCAGAGTGCAAGCACAGGCACAGAATTCTTAGCAATATTGATTTTATTGATCACCAGTTCCCTATGTGTCTCCACAGGACTTGAGTTTGAATCTTATTCTGGGAGGGCTCCAAACAATTGACACCAAAGCTTCATCACAGCACAGATGATTAATGTAACCCTTTTATGATCATTCCAACCTCCTTGCTAGGAGTTATATGGTTTAATTTGAAACAATGAACTGCAAAGACCAATCACTTTGGTGAATCTTTGAACAATTTTCTCATGCATTAAAAAAATGAGTATAATTTTGTTTAGAACTGAGATCTGGAATACTCACTATCATGTTTCATGCTGGATTCAAAATTGGGAGAATTCTGACAAATTAAGGATATCAGAGCTGAGAATTGCAAAAAAAGTTTCAACTCTACTGTGACGTTATTGAATCATAAAATGAAACATAACCAAACATTCTCAGACTTTTGTTTACTGAAATGATAAACTACCTTAGGCTTTTTTGTGTTTTTACAATTAAGACCATTTTTTTAAAAGAGCAATTTAAAGTTCACAGCAAAATTGAAGGAATGTTATAAGGTTTTGGTGTAATATCTTTGTCTTACTTGGGTACTTGGGTAATGCCAACCTCATATGATAAATCAGAAATTATGACCTTTGTTTCTATCCTCTGAAAGCTATTATGGAGCACTGGTATAATTTCCTTCTTAAATGTTTCATAGAATTCCCCAGTAAATACATCTGGTTGTTTGCCCTGTTTTGGATGGTTATTACGTATTAACTTAATTTCTTTAATAAATATAAGCCTATTCAAATTATCAGTTTCTTCTTGTGTATTTTGGCAAGGCTTGTCTTTCAAAAAAAATGGTCCATTTCCTCAAAGGTTATGAAATTTGTGAACCTAGAGTTTGTCTAGTTTTCCTTATTGTCTTTTAATGTCGATGTGATCTGTACTAATCTTACCTCTTTCATTTCAGGTATTAGTAATGTGTCCCACCCCCCCTCCCTTTTTTTTTTCCCCAGTTAACTTAGCTAGAATCTTATAGGTTGTATTGAATATTGTCAAAGACCAGCTTTTGGGTTTATTGATTTTCTCTATTGGTTTCGTGCTTTCAGTTTCATTGATTTCTGCTCGAATTCTTATTTCTTCTGCTTATTTTGGAATTAATATGCTCTCCTTTTTCTAGTTTTCTAGGATGGAGTCTTAGATTATTTTTATTTTAGATCTTTCTTCTTTTAAAATGTATGCATAAAATGCTATGATTTTCCCTCCAAACCCTGCTTTTGCTGGATTTCACACATATTGATGAATTGTGGTTTCAATTTGATTTATTTAGGATATTTTAAAATTTCGTTAAATTTCTTGTTTAAGCCAAATATGTTATTTATAAGAATGTTGTTTAATTTTCACCTATTTGGTGACTTTTCACTTATCTGTTATTGAATTTTAATGTAGTCTGAGGACAGATATTGTTTCCATTCTTTTAAATTTAAAGTGTATTTTATGACCCAGAACATGGTTTTTCTTGGTGAATGTTCCATAGAGCATTGAGAAAAATGTATATTCTGCTATTGTTGGATGAAGCAATCTCCAGATGTCAATTGTATCCAATTGACTGATGGTATTGTTGAATTCAGTAATTTCTTTAGTAATTTTTTGAATTATCTTTTATATTCTTTTTCTGTGCTTTAAACTTTTTGTTTTGTATTGGTGTATAGCCAATTAACAATGTTGTGGTAGTTTCAGGTGAGCAGCAAAAGGATTCAGCCATACGTATACACACATATCTAATCTCCCAAATCTCCCTCCTATCCAGGCTGGCACATAACTTTGAGTAGAGTTCCATGTGCTGTACAATAGGTCCTTGTTGGTTATCCATTTTTAATATAGCAGTATGTGGGATCTAAATACATATGTGGAATCTAAAAAGAAATGATACAAATAAAATTATTTACAAACAGAGACTCACACACTTAGAAAACAAGTTTATGGTTGGTGGGGCTAAAGGATTGTTAAGGAGTTTGGAATGGTCATGTACACACTATTCAAAATGGATAACCTTGCTGATTTTCTGCCTACTGAATCTATTCATTTCTAAGAGAGGGGCCTTGAAGTCTCCAACTATGATACTGAATTGCTCTTCACGATTTTATTTCTTGTCACAATTTCTATAAGTTTTTTTTTTTTTTTTTAACCTCACATAGTTTGACACTGTTGATAGATGCACACATGTTAAGGATTATTTCTTCTTGGAAAATTGACCCATTTATTTTTCTGCAATGCCCTTCTTTCTGTGATAACTTTTCTTGTTTTGGCATTGGCTCTGTCTGTTATTATTGCAGCTAATCCTGCTTTGTTATGATTAGGGTTAGCATGGTATATTTTCCTCTATCCATTTATTTTTATCTGTATGCAATTTTATATTTAAAATGTATTTCTTGTAAGCATCATATAGTTGGGTCTTGTCTTTTTTTTTCTTTTGCATATTTTTGTTAGGTTTGCTTTGTTATTTTTCTTTCTTTTTATTTATTTTTTATTGAAGGATAATTGCTTTACAGAATCTCGTTGGGTCTTGTTTTTGATCCACTTTAAGAATCTCTTTCAAGCTGATGTTCATAGTTATTCTTGATATAGTTGGATTAAAATTTATCATGTTCCTTACTGTTTCCTATATGTTGCTATTGTTTTCTGTTCCTACTTTTGTTTTCCACTTTTTTTCCTGCCTTCTGTGCTTCTTTTCCCACTTTTTGTGTGTTTTTTTTCTTTTTATAATTTCATTTTCTCTTCTTTCTTTTCTGTTTGTTTGTATTTCTCTCTCTGCTTTCCTAAAAAACTTTTTTTTTTTTAACATCTTTTAGTAGTTGCCCTAGAGTCTGCAATGTACATTCACAGGTAATTCAAGTCCACTTCCAAATAACACTATACCACTTCACATGTGATGTGAGTACTTTATAATAAATAATCCTAATTCTTCTTTCCCATCCCTGTATCACTGCTTTCATCCTTTCTCTTACATATAACATTCATACCCATATATATTGGAAATAAAAATATATGACACGTACTTAAACATAAATAACTAAATTGTTGAAATTATCATTATGAATATGAACAAACTATTGTCTGTTAGATTAATTATGAATAATACAAATAAAAGTTTTTATTTTATCTTTACTCATTCCTTCAATGGTCTTCCTTTCTTTATGTAGATCAGTGTTTCTGACCAATATTATTTTTCTTCTCTCTAAATAACTGTCTTTAACATTTCTTGAAAGGTTAAGTCTGCTGGCAACAAATTCCCTAGATTTTTGTTTGTGAGAGAAAGTTTTTATTTATCTTCCACTTTCAAAGAATAATTTTGCGGTCTACAGAATTCTAGATTAGTGGCATTTTCTCTGAATACATATTGCACTTCACTATTTTCTTTCTTGCATGATTTCTGAGCAGAAGTTGGATGCAATTCTTTGTTCAAACATAAGTAAAGTGTTCCCACCCCCACTTCACTTCTTTCAGATTTTTTTTTCCAGAATTTTTCTTTACTTTTTGTTCTCTGTAGCTTGAAAATAATATGCCTGTTTGTATTAGCATTTATTCTGCTTGTTGTTCTTAAGCTTCCCGGATCTGTGGTTTATAATCTGGCATTAATTCTGGGAAATTCTTAGTCATTATTGATTCAAATATTTCTTTCCGTTCCTTTCTCTATTCTCTGATATTCGCAATTACATGTATGTTACAACTGTTGTGGTTGTCCCACAGTCTTGAATTATGTGTTTTATTTTTTCAGTCTTTACTATCTGTTGTTCAGTTTTCAAGAATTCTACTGATACATCCTCTAAGTCAGAGATTCTTTCCTCACCTGTGTGCAGTCTACTAATAAGCCCATCAGCAGCAATCTTTATTCCTGTTCTGGTGTTTTTGTTTTGTGTTTTTTTGGTATGTGTTTAAATTTTTCTTGATACCCAGGCATGATGCACAAAGAAAACAAGGAACTGCTCTAAATAAACCTTAATAATTGGTGGTGGGGACTTCCCTGGTGGCTCAGTGGTAAAGAATCTACCTGCAGGAGATGCAGATTTAATCCTTTGGTTTGAAACATCCCCTGGAGAAGGAAATGGCAACCCACCCAGTATTCTTCCCTGGGAATCACAAGGACAGAGGAGCCTGCCAGGTTACAGTCCATTGAATCACAAAGAGTAGGACATGAATTAGCCACTTAACAATTGTTGGTGAGGTTGGGGAAAGCACAAGTATGCTATAATCCTATGATTAGGTCTCAGCCCTTCAGTGAGCCCATGTAGCCGAACTGTGAACCTCACAAGAGTGTCTTCCTTCGCCCCCTCCCCCACCTTAGGTGGAAAAGGGTAGGTGGAGTGTCACGGGGCTGGGTATTTCTCTTCTCCCAGTGGCAGGCTGAAGATGACTGGAGTTGGGGGCTGCCCTTCACCAGGTCAAATCAACAGCCCACCTGGTTATACTCTGCTGTTTGCTTCCCTTCAGGGCAGACCTTGTTAAGAAGAAATGGGTACCTTTGTAATTCAAAATGTTTCCAATTCCCCTCCCTCTGCTGGAAGCCCTGAGGGTTCTTCTCTGCTGCTGCTGCTGCTAAGTTGCTTCAGTCTTGTCCAACTCTGTGCGACCCCATAGACGGCAGCCCACCAGGCCCCACCAGGCTCCCCCGTCCCTGGGATTCTCCAGGCAAGAACACTGGAGTGGGTTGCCATTTCCTTCTCCAGTGCATGAAAGGGAAAAGTGAAAGTGAAGTCGCTCAGTCGTGTCCGACCCTTAGCGACCCCATGGACTGCAGCCTACCAGGCTCCTCTGTCCATAGGATTTTCCAGGCAAGAGTACTGGAGTGGGGTGCCATTTCCTTTTCTCTGCTATTTCCTGTAAAAAGCTCCTCAAGCTCCTGGAGGTGAATCTCACAATATTGTTGGAGTTCTTCACAATATTTTAAATGTTAAACTCTTAGTGGTCCATACTGGGTCTCCAGCAATGCCCTAGTTACAGTCACATTTTCCTATCTGACATGTTTGTATCTGATCTGCTAAGCCGCAGCTCCCTGAATCTTCTGTCTGTCTCTCCAATACTCCGGCACTGGTTTGTCCTGTGTCCACCATTCTCCTAGGGATCTAAGAAGAATTGATTTTTCAAGTCTGTTCAGCTGTTTATTTGTTGTTAGGACAGAGTGGCAGCTGTAAGATTTTTACATGAAGGGTAGAAAACAGAAGTTCTCCTACCTTAATTTTGAAGAATTTTTGGTTGTGTTTTCTAGTCCCTGTGATTGAAAATATCTCAAATGATATATATGACCAAATAAATTATAAAAAATAATGCAAAGTATGTATCACTATCACTAATATGTTAATGAACATATCAAAAGCCACTTAAAACCCTGGGTATAAAATTATGTCTTTATTAATGCCAATAATCTATATATTTCTATAAATAGGTAATATATTTCTTGAATAATGTAAACACTCAGAGAAGCATATCTTTAAAACACTATAATGCCTCTCTATTAGCTAAAATCATAGATTCTATGCAACAAAAACTATAATATTTGAGACACAATTAGTGTATTTGTTTATTTTTAATTTTAATAAACTTTATTAGAATTGGTCAAAGTTAACAATTAAGGAAGAAATTATTTTCTTTTCCTCACTTATTCTGTTTTTTTGTTAGTTTAATGAATATAGCCTTTAGTATTAATGGGCTTATTATTAATGTTTTTATTGATAAAAATTGAGAAATGCAGGTACTAAACTTCAAATCAATGGTAAAACCTTTAAAAGAGCAGTTTCACTTGAAAGCTTTTAAGGGAAGTTGTATCATCCATTTGAATTAAATGTGTTAAAGATTTGCTTCTATTTCTAAGGCCTGAAAAGAATAGAACTTTTACTAATGATGTGAAATTATGTGTGAATTGTTTTAGCACCAGAGATAGACAAAGAGATTCAGAGTAATTGTGTTTTAACATCTCATCACTAAATAAGAAGTCAATAAAGTCCGTTTATAATTCACATAGATTAGAGAATTCAAATATCTAAATGTGGGTTAATTGAAAATAAATCAAGAGATGAAGAGCTGCCAAAAAAAAAAAAAAAGTGGTTAGATTGAATTTAAAGTTTGGCAAGGAACTGGACTTATATCCTCAGAGAAATACTCTTCTTTAAATGTAAAACATAGTCTAAAAAAGGCCCATTCCCCCACTGGCATCATCTTAATTCAAGAGATGGCATTCATGGCCTCAAAGCTACAGCTTTCAGAGCTCTACAACAGGCAAGAATGACCTTAAATGAATAGGATTTTTTTCCAGTTATTACAGCCGAATGCATCTGAAATAGGGAATTCATGCATTTCACTTCACTATGGAAATCATCATATAAATGGGATAGTCAGTGGAAATTTCAGCTTATATATAGCAAGAAATTATGTCATTTACAATAATGGTACAATTTGCATCGTGTATACTTTTTTCTATCTTGATTTAAATTTAAAAAATAATTCAGTGGTTATATTTTAACTCTCTTTTAAAATAAAAGTCTGTTGGAACCCATTTAAAACAGAGATTGAAATGGTTTAATATAACAGTAGGCCAATATATCAAAATACAGTATGTTTAAGTGGTAGCCCATTATTTATCTGCTAAAGTCAGGCCCTGTAAGTTCTGAACAAAAGTCATTTTGTGCCAAATCTCACACCATAACAGTAATAATAATAATAGCAAAGAGTATTGCTCATATCACTTTTAAATGCCACTGCTTGGAAGATAATCACCAGGCAATGCATAAAAGATTAAAATATATTAACAAAACAAAAAAATCCTTTCTAAGGCACTTAGAGGTTAAAGGAAAAGACACCATTTTCAAGCAACTTTAATCTTTTACCAGTTTACTCTTAATCTATTTCATCACAACTAATATCACTTTTCCTCTTTCCAGAAGTCTCTAAACCAGCCTCCATTTGCTTGTGTGACTGTCTTTTTGTCAATTGGATTGTAAGCTCTTGAGAAAGAACGTTCATGGCTCATATTTCCTTTGCTCCATCCTCAGAGTCCAGTCTGCGCACAGTGATCCCTGCCTGCTCAAAGCATCTTGTGGGAAGTTCAGTTGGCCTTTTTATTGGCCACAGAACCTGTGTCCTAACTGGGAGTTGCATTTGGGAAGACACAGGTTCTGGACCTTGTAAAATACCCACCCTTAGCCCAGTCCATGATACCAAAAAGTCTTTCCATACATAAATATGAATGGATTAATCTTGTTCCTGCATTCTCTCACTGTTCATCAGAGTTCAAAATATCTGGAAAAAGAAACTTGTTTATTCCATAGGGCAGCTTACTTATTGTTTAACTGTCAAAATATTATTTACACTTAGCCCAAATCTTTTGTCTTGTACCTCGTACATACAGGTATACCTCTACTTATTGTGCTTGGTGTTATTGCACTTCACAAATAAAACTGCATTTTTTACAGATTGAAGATTTGTGGCAACCCTGCATTGAACAAGTCTATTGGTGTCATTTTTTCCAACAGCATTTGCTCACTTTGTGACTCTGTGTAGTGTTTCAGTAATGTATTTAAAGCATTTTCATTATTATTATTATGTCTGTTATGGTGGTATGTGATCAGTGACGTTTGATGTACTATTGCAAAAAGATCATGACTTCCTGAAGGCTCAGATAACGGTTAGCAGTTTTTAGCAATACAGTCTTTTTAATTAAGGTAAGTACATTGATATTTTTAGACATATGCTATTGCACAGTTTATAGACTATAGTATATGTAAACATAACATTCATATGCACTGAGAAACTAAAAAATTCATGTGACTTGCTTTATTGTGATATTCCCTTTATTGTGGTGGTCTGAAATCAAACCCACAATATCTCCAAGGTGTGCCTGTATTTGTTCTTTTATACACTGAGCTTGCAAGAATAATTCTTATTTTTCCTAATATTTTGGTCATGTTTTACCTCCCAAAAGACCCTTAGCTATTACCTGGGAATTGGGACTTATCCTAAAATATTTTTCATGTTTTAGAAAATATGTTTATCACAGTTGTCATTTTTGCTATAATAATAACACCAAAAATGCATACAATATGTGGTTAACTTTGTTTAGTTATATATATATAATTTAATATTAATCACAATAGATAAATCTATGCACATTCTTCAACAAAATATTTTAATCAGCTCTCAAAATTAGTATTGAGAAATGAAGACACACAATTCAGATTCTCCAGTGAATTATTACTAGTAAAAGTTGAGGCAATGACACAGCTCAAATTAGAAAACTTTATTATGTAATTTCTTCTCTTCTTGTGCATATGTGCTTAGTCATTGCAGTTGTGTCTGATTCTTAGAGACCCTATGGACCATTGCCAGCCAGGCTCCTCTGTCCACAGGATTCTCCAGGCAAGAATACTGGAGTGGGTGGTCAGGCCCTCCTCCAGGGAATCTTCCTGACTCAGGGATCAAACCAGGGTCTCTTACATCTCCTGCATTGGCAGATGGATTCTTCACCACTAGCGCTACCTGGGAAGCCCTTCTTGTTGTAATGCATATTGATATGAATCAAACAGTACAGAATAGCTATTTTTCAAAATACTGTAACACAAAATTTTAATGTAAATTATGGATGATATGCTTAATGTAGTCTATTTCGTGTATATATATATATATAATTCTTCAATTTCAAAATATTTTAAACCTCATTCTGTTTTAAAACCTCATTCTGTTTTAAAATGTATATAATGGATGAGTTGCAATTCCAGATGACTAGAAGGAAGTACCCACTTCAGTACTCTTGCCTGGAAAATCCCATGGACGGAGGAGTCTGGTGGGCTGCAGTCCATGGCGTCGCTAGGAGTTGGACACGACTGAGCGACTTCACTTTCACTTTTCACTTCCACGGTTGGAAAATCCCATGGACGGAGGAGCCTGGTAGGGTACAGTCCACGGGGTCGCGAAGAGTTGGACACGACTGAGCGACTTCACTTTCACTTTTCCCTTTCATGCACTGGAGAAGGAAATGGCAACCCACTCCAGTGTTCTTGCCTGGAGAATCCCAGGGACGGGGGAGCCTGGTGGGCTGCCGTCTATGGGGTCGCACAGAGTCGGACACGACTGAAGCGACTTAACAGCAGCAGCAGCAGCAGAAGGAAATAGAGCCAAAACCCCAACACACCCTGTTACAGCTTTTTATTCTCTTGTCAGCCATTATATGATCATTTGATAGTTCTGTCTCCCTGAAAATCCTGGAGACCTAGAAGATGGAAAAAAAATATAGCTAGGAAGTCACTTCAAGTCACAAGCTTCTTTTTGTGGTTTCCTTCCAGCTTAACTTCCCTTTACATGCAAAGAATTATGTAGCAATTTGCCACAGAACTCTGCAGGCATTTACCTAGGTGAGAGGCTTTGTCTACGAAGCGGCATTAGTTTTGGCCACAGGAGAGTCAAGCACACGTACAATGAAGTGATGTTCTTATGACTTATGACTTCCATGTAGTCAATTCTCTATGGTCCTTCACTGAAGTTAATTGTCTGTTTGACTTAAGATTATGTTTTTGGGCAAGAGCAGAAGATGGCGGAGGAATAGGACGGGGAGACCACTCTCTCCTCCACAAATTTATCGAAAGAACATCTGAACGCTGACCAAACTTCACAAAACTACTTCTGAAGGCTGGCTGAGGACGTCAGGCTTTCACAAAAACTGCGCATTATCTTCAAAAGAGGTAGGAGAAATTATAAAAGATAAAAAGAGAGACAAAAGAGTTAGGGACGGAGACCCGTCCCGGGGAGGGAGTCGTAAAAGAGGAGGAATTTCCAAGCACCAGGAAACCCTCTCACCGGCGGGTGTGGGGGAGGATTTTTTATCTCGGAGGGCAACGTAACTGGGAGGAAAAAATAAATAAAATCGACAGATTACGTGCCTAAAGCAACTCCCAGCAAAGAACCCCAGACGCTCGCATCATCCGCCACCAGCAAGTGGGGGCTGAACGGAGAGGAGCGGGCGGCATTGCCTAGGGTAAGGACCGGGCCCGAGTGCCCCGAGGGCAATCTGAGGGAGCTAACGTGAGATAGTAACCTAAACTGTGGGACAGCGAGAGAGAGAGAGAACTATCCCGCGAAAAGCCCAACTCTAAGGCACTGCCGGCCCGCTCACAGAACAAAGGACTGAGCGATACCAGAGGAGAGCTAGCCGGCTGCGGACCGCCCCATCCCCCGCCGGACACAGCGGGCAGGCAGGGCCCGCCAGAGCCGGAAAGGGGCAAACTCGGCTCCAGAGAGGGCACCCCCTACCAAACTGCAAACAGGCTCCCAGTTTTTAAGCAAAGACTGCCTGAGATCCCGGAGGGTCGACAGCAGCCGGGAGGGTCGCAGCCAGAGACCAGCTCCCCAGAACCGACACAAAGCACACCGGAGCCGGGCGCGCCCGTAAACCGAGGCGGGGACCAGGGAGGTGATAAGCCGCACCGCCCCAACAGGGGACAGCGCCCTCGCCAAACTCCTGGCCGCCTGGGCAGCTCCGACCGGGAACGGCACAAGCCGCGGGCAAAATCGAGTCTGCGCCTTTGTGGAGTAACCGGGAGCCTGAACCTGAGCGGCTTAGTCCTGGGAAGTGCACGCAGCTCAGGGCCCGCTCCCCGGCCGAGTAACCTGAAGCCTGAGCAGGGTAGACGGGGAAAGCACACACGCCGTGAGCGGGGGCGAACCCAGTGCGGCCGAGACACTGCGAGCTTACCACACACACGCCAGAATTGCAGTGTTCCTTCCTCCCCACAGCACGATTGAACAAGCGAACCTAAAGAGATCACCTCCACCGCTTTGTTGCAGGGCGGAAATTAGATACTGAAGAGATCTCCAAACAGAAGCCAAATAAACAGAGGGAAGTGCTTTGGAAGGGACAGGCCAACAGATTAAGATCCCTGTAGCTAATACCGACTGCATTAAAAAGGACCTACAGATCTTGAAAAGTATAAGCAGGAATAAGGATCTATCTAAAACTGAGCAGATCCCACACTGCTCACAACAGCTCCAGAGAAAGTCCGGGATATATATATTTTTTACTATTATTATTTTTTTTAATTTTTTTTTAATTTTTTTTTAATTAAAAAAATTTTTTTTCTCTTCTTTCCTTTTTCTTCAAGTCCTCTATTACACCTTTAACTTTCATTTTCATAACCCACTATTAACTTGCAAAAAAAAAAAAAAACCCTATTTTTGAAGCAAACTACATACATATATCTTATACCTTTTGTGTTTTTTTTTTTAATGTTTTTTTCCTGTTCTACATTTTTTTACTGTTTCTTTTTTTACTGTTTTACTGTTTTTTTTTTCTTTTTACACTGTTCCCTTTTTTCTTTTTCTTTTTTTTTTTTTTTTTTAGATTGTAAGTTTTATAAGAGTCTAACCTCTACTCTAGATTTTTAAGCTGTGTTTTACATATTTGATATCAACTTTGTACATTTAAGAACCCAATCTTTAGGACCCATTTTTACTCAGGAGTGTGATCACTGGCCTGATCACTCTCTCCCCCTATTGATGCTCTTTCTTCTCCCCCAGGGAACCTCTATCTCCCACCCTCCTCCTTCTCTTCTCAATCCAATTCTGTGAATCTCTGAGGGTGTTCTGGGTACCGGAGAACACTTCAGGAACAGGATACTGCCCAGATCTCTCTCTCCCCTCTTAATTCCTCCCTTTCTACTCATGCTCACCTCTGTTACCTTCCTCCCCCCTCTCTATGTATCTCTGTGAATCACTCTGAGGGTTCCAAACTGTGGAAAGCACAGAGGGAAGTGCTTACTGGCTAGATTGCTCTCTCCACATTTGAATTCCCCTCTTCCCTTCCTGGTCACTTCAACCCACCCCCCCCACCTCATCTCTCCATGTAACTCAGTGAACCTTTCTGGGTATCCCTCACTGTGGAGAATCTTTTCACCATTAACCTAAAAGTTTTATTATTGAGGCTGTATGGAAGGAGAAGTCTTGAGGCTACTGCAAGAATAAGACTGAAAGCCAGGGGAAACATTAATTAATAAGAGACCATCCAATAGCCTCCATAAATTCACTGAAACCAAGCTCCACCCAAGAGATAATAAGTTCCAGAGCAAGACATACCACGCAAATTCTCCAGCAACGCAGGAACATAGACCTGAGCATCAATATACAGGCTGCCCAGAGGCACACCAAATCCATAGACATCTCAAAAATTAATACTGGTCACTCCATTACACTCAAGAGAGCAGAAATCCAGCTCCACCCACCAGAACACCGACACAAGCTCCCCCAACCAGGAAACCTTGACAAGCCACCTGTCCAACCCCAACCGCAGTGAGGAACCTCCACAACAAAGAGGAACTTCATACTACCAGAATACAGAAGGGCCACGCCTAACACAGCAATCTAAACAAGATGAAAAGGCAGAGAAATACTCAGCAAGTAAAGGAAAATGAGAAATGCCCACAAAGCCAAACAAAAGAGGAGGAGATAGGGAATCTATCCGAAAAAGAATTTAGAATAAGGATAATAAAAATGATCCAAAATCTTGAAAGCAAAATGGAGTTACAGATAAATAGCCTGGAGACAAAGATTGAGAAGATGCAAGAAATGTTTATCAAGGACTTAGAAGAAATAAAAAGGAATCAATATAGAATGAATAATGAAATAAAGGAGATAAAAGACACTCTGGAGGGAACCAACAGTAGAATAACGGAGGCAGAAGATAGGATAAGTGAGGTAGAAGATAGAATGATGGAAATAAACGAAGCAGAGAGGAAAAAAGAAAAAAGAATCAAAAGAAATGAGGAAAACCTCCGGGACCTCTGGGACAATATGAAACGCCCCAACATTCGAATCATAGGAGTCCCAGAAGAAGAAGATAAAAGGAAAGGCCATGAAAAAATACTCGAGGAGATAATAGTTGAGAATTTCCCTAAATTGAGGAAAGAAATAGTCACAGAAGTCCAAGAAACCCAGAGAGTTCCAAACAGGATAAACCCAAGGCGAAACACCCCAAGACACATATTAATCAAATTAACAAAGATCAAACACAAAGAACAAATATTAAAAGCAGCAAGGGAAAAACAACAAATAACACACAAGGGGATCCCCATAAGGATAACAGCTGATCTTTCAATAGAAACCCTTCAGGCTAGAAGGGAATGGCAGGACATACTTAAAGTAATGAAAGAGAATAATCTACAACCCAGATTACTGTACCCAGCAAGGATCTCATTCAGATATGAAGGAGAATTCAAAAGCTTTACAGACAAGCAAGAGCTGAGGGAATTCAGCACCACCAAACCAGCTCTCCAGCAAATGCTAAAGGATCTTCTCTAAACAGGAAACACAGAAAGGATGTTTCAACACGAACTCAAAACAACAAAGTAAATGGCAACGGGATCATACTTATCAATAATTACCTTAAATGTAAATGGGTTGAATGCCCCAACCAAAAGGCAAAGGGTTGCTGAATGGATACAAAAACAAGACCCCTATATATGCTGTCTACAAGAGACCCACCTCAAAACTAGGGACACACACAGGCTGAAAGTGAAAGGATGGAAAAACATATTCCATGCAAACGGAGACCAAAAGAAAGCAGGAGTCGCAATACTCATTTCAGATAAAATAGACTTTAAAATAAAGGATGTGAAAAGGGACAAAGAAGGACACTACATAAAGATCAAAGGATCAATTCAAGAAGAAGACGTAACAATCATAAATATATATGCACCCAACATAGGAGCACCACAATATATAAGGCAAATACTAGCAAGTATGAAAGGGGAAATTAACAATAACACAATAATAGTGGGAGACTTTAATACTCCACTCACGCATATGGATAGATCAACTAAACAGAAAATTAACAAGGAAACACAAACTTTAAATGATACAATAGACAAATTAGATTTAATTGATATTTACAGGAGTTTCCACCCCAAAACAATCAATTTTACCTTTTTCTCAAGTGCACATGGAACTTTCTCCAGGATAGACCACATCCTGGGCCATAAATCTAGCCTTGGTAAATTCAAAAAAATTGAAATCATCCCAGCCATCTTCTCTGACCACAATGCAGTAAGATTAGACCTCAATTACAGGAAAAAAACTATTAAAAGTTCCAACATATGGAGGCTAAACAACACGCTTCTGAATAACCAACAAATCACAGAAGAAATCAAAAAAGAAATAAAATTATGCATAGAAACGAATGAAAATGAAAACACAACAACCCAAAACCTATGGGACACTGTAAAAGCAATACTAAGGGGAAGGTTCATAGCAATACAGGCGTACCTCAAGAAACAAGAAAAAAATCAAATAAATCAACTAACTCTACACCTAAAGCAACTAGAGAAGGAAGAAATGAAAAACCCCAGGGTCAGTAGAAGGAAAGAAATCTTAAAAATTAGGGCAGAAATAAATGCAAAAGAAACAAAAGAGACCATAGCAAAAATCAACAAAACTAAAAGCTGGTTTTTCGAGAAGATAAACAAAATTGATAAGCCATTAGCCAGACTCATCAAGAAACAAAGGGAGAAGAATCAGATCAACAAAATTAGAAATGAAAATGGAGAGATCACAACAGATTCCACAGAAATACAAAGGATCATAAGAGACTACTACCAACAGCTATATGCCAATAAAATGGACAACTTGGAAGAAATGGACAAATTCTTAGAAAAGTATAACTTTCCAAAACTGAACCAGGAAGAAATAGAAGATCTTAACAGACCCATCACAAGCACGGAAATCGAAAGTGTAATCAGAAATCTTCCAGCAAACAAAAGCCCAGGACCAGACGGCTTCACAGCGGAATTCTACCAAAAATTTAGAGAAGAGCTAACACCTATCCTGCTCAAACTCTTCCAGAAAATTGCAGAAGATGGTAAACTTCCAAACTCATTCTATGAGGCCACCATCACCCTAATTCCAAAACTAGACAAAGATGTCACAAAAAAGGAAAACTACAGGCCAATATCACTGATGAACATAGATGCAAAAATCCTTAATAAAATTCTAGCAAACAGAATCCAACATCATATTAAAAAGATCATACATCATGACCAAGTGGGCTTTATCCCAGGAATGCAAGGTTTTTTTAACATCCGCAAATCAATCAATGTAATACACCACATTAACAAATTGAAAGAAAAAAACCATATGGTTATCTCAATAGATGCAGAAAAAGCCTTTGACAAAATTCAGCATCCATTTATGATTAAAACCCTCCAGAAAGCAGGAATAGAAGGAACATATCTCAACATAATAAAAGCTATATATGACAAACCCACAGCAAACATTATCCTCAATGGTGAAAAATTGAAAGCATTTCCCCTAAAGTCAGGAACAAGGCAAGGATGCCCACTTTCACCACTACTATTCAACATAGTTTTGGAAGTTTTGGCCACAGCAATCAGAGCTGAAAAAGAAATAAAAGGAATACAGATAGGAAAAGAAGAAGTAAAACTCTCACTGTTTGCAGATGACATGATCCTCTACATAGAAAACCCTAAAGACTCTACTAGAAAATTACTAGAGTTGATCAATGAATATAGTAAAGTTGCAGGATATAAAATTAACACACAGAAATCCCTTGCATTCCTATACTCCAATAATGAGAAAACAGAAAGAGAAATTAAGGAAACAATACCATTCACCATTGCATCAAAAAGAATAAAATACTTAGGAATATATCTACCTAAAGAAACAAAAGACTTATATATAGAAAACTATAAAACACTGATGAAAGAAATCAAAGAGGACACAAACAGATGGAGAAATATACCGTGTTCATGGATTGGAAGAATTAATATAGTGAAAATGAGTATTCTACCCAAAGCAATCTACAGATTCAATGCAATCCCTATCAAGCTACCAATGGTATTTTTCACAGAACTAGAACAAATCATCTCACAATTTGTATGGAAATATAAGAAACCTTGAATAGCCAAAGCAATCTTGAGGAAGAAGAATGGAACTGGAGGAATCAACCTGCCTGACTTCAGACTCTACTACAAAGCCACAGTCATCAAGACAGTATGGTACTGGCACAAAGATAGAAATATAGATCAATGGAACAAAATAGAAAGCCCAGAGATAAACCCACGCACATATGGACACCTTATCTTCGACAAAGGAGGCAAGAATATACAATGGAGAAAAGACAACCTCTTTAACAAGTGGTGCTGGGAAAACTGGTCAACCACTTGTAAAAGAATGAAACTAGAACACTTCCTAACACCGTACACAAAAATAAACTCAAAATGGATTAAAGATCTAAACGTAAGACCAGAAACAATAAAACTCCTAGAGGAAAACATAGGCAAAACACTCTCCGACATAAATCACAGCAGGATCCTCCATGACCCACCTCCCAGAATATTGGAAATAAAAGCAAAAATAAACAAATGGGACCTAATTAAAATTAAAAGCTTTTGCACAACAAAGGAAACTATAAACAAGGTGAAAAGACAGCCTTCAGAATGGGAGAAAATAATAGCAAATGAAGCAACAGACAAACAATTAATCTCAAAAATATACAAGCAACTTCTGCAGCTGAATTCCCGAAAAATAAATGACCCAATCAAAAAATGGGCCAAAGAACTAAACAGACATTTCTCCAAAGTAGACATACAGATGGCTAACAAACACATGAAAAGATGCTCAACATCACTCATTATTAGAGAAATGCAAATCAAAACCACAATGAGGTATCATTTCACACCAGTCAGAATGGCTGCTATCCAAAAGTCTACAAGCAATAAATGCTGGAGAGGGTGTGGAGAAAAGGGAACCCTCTTACACTGTTGGTGGGAATGCAAACTAGTACAGCCACTATGGAGAACAGTGTGGAGATTCCTTAAAAAACTGGGAATAGAACTGCCATATGACCCAGCAATCCCACTGCTGGGCATATACACCGAGGAAACCAGAATTGAAAGAGACACGTGTACCCCAATGTTCATCGCAGCACTGTTTACAATAGCCAGGACATGGAAGCAACCTAGATGTCCATCAGCAGATGAATGGATAAGGAAGCTGTGGTACATATACACAATGGAATATTACTCAGCCATTAAAAAAAATACATTTGAACCGGTTCTACTGAGATGGATGAAACTGGAGCCCATTATACAGAGTGAAGTAAGCCAGAAAGAAAAACAACAATACAGTATACTAATGCATATATATGGAATCTGAAAGATGGTAACGATAACCCTATATGCGGGACAGAATGAGAGACACAGATGCATGGAACAATTTTATTGACTCTGAGGGAGAAGGTGAGGGTGGGACGTTCTGGGAGAATGGCATTGAGACATGTGTATTGTCATATGTGAAACAGAGCACCATTCCATGTTCGATGCATGTGACAAGGGCTCGGGGCCGGGGCAGTGGGATGATCCAGAGGGATGGGAGGGGGAGGGAGGTGGGTGGGGGGTTCGGGAAGGGGAACACATGTAAACCCATGGCTGATTCTTGTCAATGTATGGCAAAAACTATTACAATATTGTAAAGTAATTAGCCCCCAAGTAAAATAAATAAATTTATTAAAAAAATAAATAAATAAATAAATAAATTTCATGGGCAAAAAACAAAAAAAAAAAAAAAAAAAGATTATGTTTTTGGCAAAACTAACATTTTAAAGCTTAACCTCAAAGAAAACATGTGCTTATACTATTAGCAACATCATAATTCTCCCAAGAAAATCTACATGTGAGATTTAAAATATGATAACATCAAAATGCACATCCACTGTGCCTTAATGCTAGGAGACTTTTCTTCTAACTCACTGAATTTTATAATACTGAGAAATATGTAATAATGGCATTTATGTAGCATGTTCTATTACAAAAGCTTTTGAATTTTTATTTAATACTGAAATTGTCCCCATTGAGATGTTAACATTCCCCTTTGCAATTACACTGATATTACAAAAACATTACCCATGCACTTATAGAATATCAACTCAGCTGGGCTTTGGTTCAGTGAACAAAAATTAAAATATAAAAATGTATTTGTTGTTAATAAAATTTGAGCTTTGTTTTCTGGCAATAAATTTATGTCACAAGATACATTTTGATTTGGCTATTAGCATTTGCTATTGCATGTTTCTGTATAATTCAATGAATCCACCACTTCACTTGGAATTCTATTGAGGAGAAAGTAGAAAATCAACTCCATTGCCCCTACTTACTTTAAATCTATGAGACTCATTTGTACTTGCCCGTAATGCCCTGACATCTCTAGTGATAACCTTACAATGAATGCAGGTCACAGGCAAAGCAGTTTCATTGTATCTTTGGGCACCATCCAATATTGCCAAGAATACACTAGAATACTTTGGGAGTAAAGCTCTTAATAGTTAATAATTTCCCAATATTTTTAATCAGTCACATAAAAGAGTTATGTTATGACTATAAAGCCTAGTCTTTGTATGGCTTTCAATTTATCAATAATTGTTGCTGAGCTTTGGGAAGAGAACTTCTATCTTTGTCAAATTCAGAAGACTAACCATAGTTAAGAAACAGAACTATAAATAAAAATAAGGGACAAATAAAAATAAGAAGACTCTTGAGAGTCCCTTGGACTGCAAGGAGATCCAACCAGTCCATCCCAAAGGAGATCAGCCCTGGGTGTTCACTGGAAGGACTGATGTTGAAGCTGAAACTCCAACAATTTGGCCACCTGATGGGAAGAGCTGACTCATCTGAAATGACCCTGATGCTGGGAAAGATTAAGGGCAGGAGGAGAAGGGGACAACAGAGGATGAGGTGATTGGATGGCATCACCGACTCAATGGACATGGGTAAACTCCGAGAGTTGGTGATGGACAGGGAGTTCTAGCGTGCTCCATGGGGTTGCAAAGAGTCGGACACGACTGAGAAACTGAACTGAACTGAACTGAAAAATAAAAAATAAAGATAAAAAAGAAAAATTCAGGGAAATACAGATATTTCCAATTCTTTGTAGTGATACCGTTTGTTGTGACGTGTGAAGATCATTACTGTGAAATGCCTTAGGATCATCTAAGAAAAGAGGATCAAAGAAGGGCAAGTGGTTTGCTTCTCTGTCACCAACCACCTCCTTCCCAAACTTGATGATTCTGCTCTAATTTGTTTACACTTTCTTCTTCATAAAATATAGATTGCTTTCTTTTGCAAAATAGTGTTATACAGCTAATAACATACAAAGGCTACTATTAATATTTCTTTCTCATTTAATTATTCAGCAAAGAGACCACCCACGGTTATCCACATGTAACCAGGAATGTCAGAAAAGAGAAACAACTAGAATTTCTTTAGTTTGATTCTGATGTTTTCTCCTACCACATTGTTTTTAGTCAGAGAACACTCCTAGAGGTGAGAAAGGGGCTTAAACTGTGTAAAATACCCATTAGCCTGGCAGATCTAAACTGCTGACCTACACCCATGCAAATGTCATCTTACGGTGTGATTTAGTTTAACTTGAAACTGTGCACTGGCCTCAGTCTGTCAGTCGTGTCCGACTCTTTGCAGCCCCAGGTCCCTCTGCCCATGGAGTTTTCCACGCAAGAACACTGGAGTGGGTTGCCATTTCCTTCTCCAGGGGATCTTCCCGAACCCTCATCTCTTGTATCTCCTGCATTCGCAGGGGGATTCTTTCCTGCTAGCGCCACCCCATCTTATTAAATCTCTTGCACTATAGATATCTTACAAAACTTATTTGTCTACAGGCTGTTTATAAAGGTTATAAGCATGTAAGCTCCCAGTCCCTGGTTCCTGGGAATTTTGGTGGTAAAACTCAGCAAGACGTAGCATAATAAAGAGATGGTGTGCATGAAGACTGACCTTGGAGGGTAGATTCCAAGATCTATTACATCATTTCTTGCTATGTGACCTTGGGCAAGTTAGTTAACCTTTCTTGGCTTTCGTTTCTTTGTCCTTAAAATAGCTATGAGAAATAGGTGATTTCATGTTTGCAAAGTACTTGGAACAATGTCTGGCACATAATAAATATGATTCAAGTCTTTGTAGAATAAGTAAGATTACTTCTTTAATGAAACAGCATTGCCCCTAAAATTGAAAGATAAGAAACAACACATACAGACACGACTAGGTAGTGATCTAGTTTGGTGTTCTGGAGAAATAAAGAAAATAAAGAAATATTTGCTTTTTTATTGTAAAGAAATAGAGAAACAATATATATTCTAGAAAATAAAGTTCTTAATGGATCTATCTGAGCTTTTGTGCATAACACTGAATCACTCTGCTTCTATAGTCAAGAATGTTCAAAAGTGTATCTTTTTTCTCAACTAAGCATCGTGCTAGAGTTAGCCTGTCTTTGACACTTCCTATGCTGAGCTCCTGGGAGGTAATCTATATGGGGCCTTCCCAGAAGCTTCATTAAGTTGTATTGAGCGGATCTGCTTGCTTGTGGGCAAGGCGAGGAATACCAAACACAAGACACCTGTGCTCTCAAGTTAGCCAATTTCATTTCTTTAGACAACTCAAGGTTGTGTTTATTATTTATAAAATTCTGAATGTGTTGGGACCTAATTATTTCTTAAAATGCTGTACCCCTCATGCCATGTCATGTCAGTTGCAGCTGGGTCTCATCTTACCTATTCTGAGATTTGAATTTGAAGCAGGATGTTCTCGGTAGAGGGCTCTTGTCTCCAGAACACACTCCCCTCAGTAATCGATCAAAGTGCAAATATGAAAGAATTAAGCTCATGATTTATAATACCTTCAGTCTTCTCAAAATTTGATTAATTTTGATCATCTTTTTTTTTTTTTTAGGACAGGAAACAATAGTGTATTTAATAGCACTTACTATCATTAAATGACAAAAAGGTTGTCTTAATATACTCATGCTAATCATTTATATTGGAGCAAATAATATAATCACAAAACATTAATAACCAAAATGGTGTTTGTAAGCCAAAAAAGAGTATATCTACTGAGAAACATTTCAATCCAGTTGCAAAGTATGATCAACAAGATTTCCTCAGCAGCTATTATCTAAAGCATTTTAAAAAATATATATGTTTAAAGTACAATCCAACAACAGAAACATTCATAAGCTTTTTAGAAATGCAGGTACCTTGCCCAAAGCAGACTCATGGACTGGGATGAGGCCTAGAAATGAGAATTTGAACAAATATCATACATGATTCCAATATTTAAGACTCTGTGATTCGCTAGTATGAAAGTGCTCATTTTTTCCAGATTCTTCAGCTCTTCAGCTATTTCAGGCAGCTGTCAGCCAGGCAGGGTGTGACTGCCAGGTAGGATAGAACTACTTCAATCCACACATGTGTATTAATTTATCATTCCTTCGACCTGCCAGTCACACTTTTGGCCTCTTTGATAGATATGCGAATTCCCTAGGGAGCAAAGAACAGATTTGCTTAGAGTTTAAGATGGTGCTAGTGGTAAAGAACCCAACTGCAAATTCAGGAGACGCAAGAGTCGTGGGTTAGGTCCCTGGGTCAGAAATATCTCCTGGAGGAGGAGATGGCAACCCACTCCAGTGTTCTTGCCTGACACATCCCAGGGACAGAGGAGCCTGCCGGGCTACAGTCCATGGGGTCACACAGAGTCAGATATGACTGGGAGACTGAGCACCCAGCACAGTGCCTTGAAACACCCACACCAATGCCAAAGAAATGAACGGCATAGAGATGCTTGGTTGGCACCTAATCCAGCATACTCCAGAGGGTACTGCGAGTCCAGATTCAGTCTCAGAGCTAAGAAGAACATCTCTTCACTATTTCACTTGGATGAACGAGGCTGCCTCAGCACTCCTGTGCCTTTGTAAACTCTGGTGACCTGAACTACAGTCCTTCTGCCAATCCCACCACGTCTGATGAGAAGCAGTGCTGCATCTCTGCCTACCCTCCCTCTGTGTTCGCTGCTGGTTTAATCTTCTGTCTTCTTTCCTCATCTTCTCTGTGCAGCTATTTCATAATGTGCTCTTCTTGATCTCTTTCTCCTGCTCTCCTCCCTGTGAAGGAGAATTCATCTCCTTCTGTAGCTTCAAACAACAGCTCCAAGTTAATGATGTCCAGATGTTTATCTTGAGCTCTCATCACTTTAAAAAGCTAACAGCCACTTTTCACTGCTATCAACATGTTCGCTTTCACTTATGATTACGAATTTGCCTCAACTTTTGCTCATCTACTCTGGAACACATTTCCTTACCTTCAAAAAAAAAAAAAAAAGAAAGAAAGAAAAAAGGAAATCAGGTCCCAAATCTGGCCTCTTTCATCAGTGGTATCTGCATTCTCCAAGTTTCACAGTTGAGAAGTGTTTATCAACTTTGACTTCTTTAATCCTACATTTTTCATGGAGAGGATTTAATACGATTTACATGTTTTCTGCTTAGCCCCTCACTTGTTTCTGATTCTTTGTGACCCCATGAACTGGATAGCCTGCCAGGGATTTTCCAGGCAAGAATACTGGAGTGGGTTGCCTTTTCCTTCTCCAGGGGATCTTCCAAATCCAGGGATGGAACCCACATTTCCTGTGTCGCCTGCATTGCAGGTGGATTCTTTATCCGCTGAGCCATCAGGGAAGCCTATTAGAACAATTCTTTATAGAAATCTCAGGAATTCCAGGATCTTTTGAACAAAGAAAGCATTTAACTCTAAAGGAGGTGTTTCATTACGGTGATTATAAGGAAGACTTTGATACAAGAGAGACTTTGTTTTGAATTCTGTAGTACCTTATGCTGCCAGAACATAGGCATGTTGCTTAACCTGTCTAAATCTATGTCTTTCTTGCCAATATGAATTTATTCTTTCAAACAAACAAACAAACAGCCTTGGGAACTTTGTAAATTTCATGACTGTACTAGAACCTTGTATGCTGTATTGGACAACATCTCTTCACTCCTGGGGAATATAGAGGAGTTCCTTATTGCGATGAATGATAAGGTAATATATTTAAAACACTTGGCACAAAATAAACGTTCTGAAAATATTAATTACTTCTGTTTCCCCTAGAGTCTCTTTTCTGGCCCTTGGCTACCATCTCATATTTCAGGTGGATGCCATGGTTTTGTTTGCCTTTTTTTTTTCTTCTCATTAAAGCTGTCATACATAACTTCTTCTGCCTCCTTGACTTCTCCACCAAAATTAACTCTAAAGTGTACTACTTTCCTCTATATCTTCTGATGATTTTTACTTCTCTCTGAGAAGATCTGATCACTTCCATTTTACTTTTTTCCATGCGATCCATTAACAAATCTTATTTAGTGATGTGATGTAATCAAACTTGCAAGATAGTCTTTTGTGATTTGTTGTTGTTCCAATATGAGTGATGAGAGAATCAGGTAAAAAAAAAAAAAGTCTCCTGTTTTTTCGTTCTTGGCTGACTCACTGGGAATAGGGGTGCCACTAACTGAGTTTGATATAGAAGAAAGAAAGAGGAAACAACTCTTCACTCATTTAGAAATGGTAACTTTGAGACCTTTGTGAAGGTTTTTGGGGTAACTGTGAGCTTTTAGATGAACAGTTGAGCAGAAATTCAGATAAACAAATATGAAGCTTGGGAGAGAGATCTGGGCTGGAAATAAAGCTTTGAGATATGTCAACTTGAATTCGATACTCAAAGCTACAGTCATTGATTCAGTTCAGTTGCTCAGTTGTGTCCGACTCTTTCTGATGCCACGGACTGCAGCACTTCAGGCTTCCCTGTCCATCACCATCTCCCAGAGTTTGCATAAGCTCATGTCCCTTGAGTTGATGATGCATTCCAACTATCTTATCCTCTGTCATCCCCTTCTCCTCCTGCCTTCAATCTTTCCCAGCATCAGAGTCTTTTCCAATGAGTCAGTTCTTCGCATCAGGTGGCCAAAGTATTGGAGCTTCACCTTCAGCACCAGTCTTTCCAATGAATATTCAGGACTGATTTCCTTTAGGATGGACTGTTTTGATCTCCTTGCTGTCCAAGGGACTCTCAATAGTCTACCCAACACCATAGTTCAAAACCATCAATTCTTCAGTGCTCAGCTTTCTTTATGGTCCAACTCTCACATCCATACATGACTACCGGGAAAACTATTGATTAGTTAATGTGTTTTAAAATATTATGTGTTATGCATTTATTGTACACTAGGCTTTGTGTTTAAAACTAAGAATAAAAATTTGAATAAAATTCATATTTTCCAGGCCCAAAGGGAGTTAATAATCAAAGAACCAAAAATTCAGATAAATAAATATAAATATACATTGGGAAATGTATAAATCATGTGTGTTGTGATTAGAAGTGCCTGATTCCCTCTAAGTAGTATAAACTGAGAGATATCCAGTATAGTTGAGCATGGGCAAGACGGGCCTGCTCATATATAGCCAGGGGAAATTTGGATTTCAGACAAAAAACAGTAGGACTTCTTGAAGAATTTTTAAGTCGTGACACAGTGACTCATTAAAGACTGACGTCTGGTCCTGTTAAATGGAAAATGGGTAGGTAAAGGCTTCCCCAGCTGGCTCAGTTGGTAAAGAACCTGCCTGCCAATGCAGGAGATACAAGAGATATGGGTTAAATCCTGGGTGAGGAAGATCTCCTGGAGAAGGAAATGGCAAGCCATTCCAGTATTCTTGCCTGGAAAATTCCATAGACAGAAGGGGCTGGCAGGCTGCAGTCCATGGGGTCACAAAGTGTCAGACATGACTGAGTGTGCACACACACTCACAGAGAGAGCACGAGGATTGCCCCCGCCTCATTTCTGAGCTCCAGAACCACGTTTTCCATGGGTGACTTGTAATAAACTCACTAACCATGGGATGAGTGTATCATGTAGAAGAAAGTGAGCTCATATGATTTGTTGAACAGACTAGTTATTGAGCTGACACAGAAATCCAGGACTTCTGAATTTCACTTCAGTGATTTGAATGCAGTATGGATTGCCTTCTGTTTTCTAAACAATGTCCTAATTCCTGCACATTTCAATATTTTCTGTCTATAGTTCCACACCAACAAAAGCTTCATTCGCCAGAGAAGTTCTGCTGGAATTTTCCAACACAAAGATCCACTGCCAAGAGATGTTCTTTATGAACTCAGCTCCTGTGTAGCGAAGATTGTTGCCAAAGACAAAGCTTGAACTTCCGTAGCAAAGTCAAGCCTTTCATCAAGATTTCAGAATATGATTTTCAAAATTCATAATCATGAGTACTAATGACCCAAAGATTGGGAGGGTAATTAATTACATGGACTGTGATGGATGTGATGGATATTGACCAAGTACATGTTAGTTCAAGTACATGGGTTCAGGGTGCAGTAAACTGAGGTACAAAGCCCTCCTCAGTTTAGGTCAAAGGCCTTCATAGCCACAGAAACAATAACAGCGATATTTCTTCAAAGAACTGTACACAAGCAAATATAATAATTGTAGCAAATACAAACAGAATGTTTAGTGTGTTCTATCACTTTAAATGTTTTGTATGGATCTCTGTCAAATAGGTACCTTTATCATCTTCATTTTATAGAATTTGAACAAAGAAGACTGAGTCAGAGTGGTCATATAATTTTCTAAAGGTTCACATAGTTGGAAAGTAGCAGGTCTGTGACTTGAACCACAGCTGCCTAGGTTCTCTGTCTTTGTGTATGTAAAGCAATGCTGTTGAAATGTGTCACTATTCATGGGGTCAGTCTTATCTATGTTTTAACCATTGTGAATTATCAAAATTCAGAACCACCAGACAGATTTAAGTAGATAGAGTTTGAAGTTTTAGTTCAACCATCAGAACAAATGGTTTTATATTTATGTGCACAAAGATTTATAAGATGTGAAGGGTGACTATAGATTGAGAATGTAAAACTCTATTTTTTATCTTCAAATACAGTTATGACACTTGTTCAGTTTTAAGTACTAAATACTCCCTTATCACACAAAATGACTCTCAGTGTTCAAGGACACGAAATTATTATGCCCATATTGTCTACAATTGTAGATTGATCTCCTGTCATTATATTGTTGGCTTAGTTTATAATCAGTTGCATCAGTTAGTAAGTATGACAGCTGCTTGATTTGGTCTAGGGGAAAAAAAAACAACATTCTGATAAAACTCTACTAGTAAGAAAAAAATCAAATAGCATAATAAACTTTTCACATCAAAAGGACATAAGGATCCTAAAGTACTGTAATGACTCAAATAGACATATTACCCATGCATTAGAAATACTTTTAGCTGTAGCTTTGCTTTAATAGGTAAAGCAGATGTATCAAAAAACTGTAGTAAGTTCCCAAAGGGAAAATATTCCATTTGCTGCCTTGAAACTAAATAAACATGCATTTCCTAAAATGTGAAATAAACTACTTTAAAATGTTGGTTTATCGACAGATTTTAAACATGTTTTATTATGCTAATAAAGATTTTTGAAGGTGGATTTTTAAATAATATTTGAAAGGGGAAAAAGAGGTTTTTTAATAATGTCTTACTGTATTTTACTGTATTTAATTTTATTAGAGAAAATAATTGCTAACATTTAATAATTGTTTCCTTTAGGCTATTGCTTTACATTTACTAATTTATTAACATTCACAATAACTTTATGAAGTAAAGGTGACTATTATATCATTATGTAATGAGGAAACTAAGAAACAGAGACAAGGCAAGTCTCCCAAATTTATGTTTATTAAGTGGATGCGTTGCAGTGTGAATCTAGGCTATTTAGGTTATTTGTTTCCTTTAACAGCTACATTAAACTGAAATACATACATACATATATATATATATATATATATATATATATATATATATATATATATATCCATCCTCAGGAGATAATGGAAACTTGCTCTGGAAAACCTAATATTCAGATTATAAAAGGAGAATTCTATTTTAAACAACAATTACATATCTGTGTATAACAACGCTTTTATTACATTCTAGACTATGTACCATAGTTACAATATTTTACCTTTCCACTTTGAAAGAATTCTAGTAAATTCTAGTCAATGAAAAATTCTGTGCAGTATATACATTATTTAGTTCTTATCTGTTCAGATGCTGATTTTATTGACCAAGGTCAATACACACCAATCTGGTAAAGTTAACTCTGGGCAGTAGAACATATGGAGTGACAAAAGTAAAGAGAAAAAATAGTGAAGGAGATATCTTCATGATAATGGTGTTACTTTGTATCATTTGTTTACTCTCTTACAATACCATTTTGACTTATGTAATTAAAAACAGGAGAAAGGTAAAAAAAAATTCCAAGCCAAGCCTACAGAGGACCGCATATGGCAGTTTTATTTTATGGATGAGAACATGGATGCTGAGAAAGTTGGTAAAATGATCAGGATCATTGAACTCCCAAATCCACTCTTTCCATTAAACTTGAAGTATGAAGAAAAGCAAGCAAACAATATGCACTTAGAAATTCAGCCTTTGACTCCATTAGCTGCATAACTTGTGTCAGAACTTAGAATTCTGCCAGAATTCCTGGCATAAGTTTTAAAAAGGCAGAAACTTGGTGATATTTATCTCTGTCATAACACAATGCCTGGACCATAGTTAGAATTCAGCAGCTATTGAATCTGCATCAATTAAGGAGAATATTTTTATTTATCCCCAAGGAAACAGCTCTTTTCCATGGACATATATTTAGAGATCTCTTGGTTTCATCTCACATTCTTCAATCAAGATCAGACGTTGCCTTAAAAGAGGAGTAGGGTAATCAGTAACCTGGTTGTTCACAGCTCAGTTAAACAAATAATTTTCATTAATAGACAATCACAGGAATCATAATTGGCAGGAATGTGCTGGGCCCTCCCAATTCCCTGTGACATCTGGATTCTCTTTACGAATTTTCAAAGTATTATTTTCTTCTGCTTATTTTTCTTTCTTCCCATCTCTCCATTTATCTCCATTGCTCACCTGAAAGGCTTACTATTAGAATAAAAGCTTTAGTAAAGGAACGGGGATTACCATGAGGCATAAAATATTCTAGTTTCCTTTCCTATATTAATAATCTGAGCATTGATAGTAACTGCAAGAGTCTGGCCTTAAGGCACAGTATTTCTCTTAGCATGATTTAACATCAGAACAATGTTTTGCTTTTAAATAATTGCATAAGGAAGGAAAGAAAATGGAACAGGAATACCCACAATCTGTTAATAATAATCTCTAAGAAATACTTTCAGCAGCCATGGCAATTCCGACCCTAAAACTGAGCTTAAAACCTAGAAGTCTCATACATTGTGCAAGAAAATTTAAATTATACTATTTTTAAAGCTACCTAAGCATCTTAATTTCCCTGTAATTATCTTCCACTTTCAATACCCATTATCTTTGTATGCCTATGGTTTATGCTTAAAAAAATCAAGCTATAGCCATAAAAATAAAAATGCATTTTTAGTAACTACTGCCATCATACTAAAAATACATTGGATCTATAAGATTTCACAATTTCAGAACTCTTTCCCAAAACCAAATGTCTTGAATTCCCTACAATTGAGTAGAGAATAGTTTGAGTTGCTTCTCTAATTAAAGTGCAGAAAGTTAATAGCTTTGGACATCTCTGCAAAATGAGTAAATGTGTACCCATATTCTGGCATTTCCTTCAGCATTGATTTGAAAACGCTAAATATATTTTATTTTGTAGAACCAGAGCACAAAAATCCACCTAGTAATTGTTTTCCATTGATATTCCCTTGGTGAATTTGCATTTATGGAATAAGAATTGGCATTTGTAATTCAGAGCCAGTCAAATGATAGAATTTATAAACTGAAGCTCCTTATTTTTATTAGTATAAACTTGCACAGTGATTGGGTGGTTTTGTATGGCTTATTCATTTATCATGTTTTAAAATTGATTAAAGAAATAACTTTGCCTATGGAATAGAAAAAGATATTTCTTGAACAATTTCATTTAAACTACATTTCTTAGAAAACTTATTTTGATACTTTAAGGCTAAGACACTACCAAGAAATCAACTTGATATTAAATATTTTAACAGAAGACAGTCTAAATGCAAGGGTTCAGGTCTGGTCAGTGGGAGGCCTCCAGATTTGTGGCGAACTTAGGAACTTTTGACTTCACATAGGTGCTGAAAACATGAATAATGACCTTACTATTGATTATATGTCAAGAGGGAAAAAGTCAGGGTAGTGCATCTGTGGGAATGAGATGAAGCCATGGCATAGGTCAAACTGTGGATAAATGAAATATTAGTTCAGCAGTAATATGCTCTCCCTTCCGAAGGTTTGTTGTATAGACCGACCCAGAAGGATATTGAAACCAGGGAAATTCACATCACATCCATCTCTCACCCCTTTCTTTAAACTATAGCAGATAACACAGACAAACGCAGGCAAAAAGGAACATGAAAGCCATTCACTCTTAACAGAAAGAGCAGTTTAAAAGGCTAATCTAGTATGGGATATGAAAGTTGGTGAGAGATAATTCCATAAATTTTGCTTTGATGTTCTAGTTGGTGGTGGTCTGTGGTGACTGAGATTCTCTTTTTCTTTTCCTTTCTATAAGAGTCAAATAGGGTGAGGCCCCCAAAATATGGGAATGGAAAAATTACTCCATTTAATAAGTAAACATAAAATGTACAGAGTCCAAGATTCTGGAGTGAGAATTGTTGGATTTCTCGTAGGAAGTTTTATTTGCTCCATTCACTGAAACATCTACAAGGAAACAGTAGTTAGTGACTCTCAGTCTTCAGCCTTGACATTAATGAAACACCCTCAATGTACTTTGGAGAAAATGCATTTCTTTGCATCTTCTCTCTCTCTCTCTCTTGTCCTTCTGTCTCTGATATTGGCATCATCATTTATTTGTCTAAGTCAGGAACATCAATTATTTTCCTTCACTTCATACTAACTCCCCATTATCTTCTACGACTATTGAACACAGGCCTATTCATGATGCACCTCTGACTTCTCTTTGCTTACTACTGACTGCTACTCGCTACACTGCCTGTTCTCACTGCCTCTATCACAGAGCACTGGGCACATCCCCACACCCATGTAAGAAATATGTCAGTGAAAAGGATAATGAGACTGTGTCACTAGAAAAGATCATTCTTTTGGAGAATACAATCCTGCAATCCCATTCCTGGGCATATACCTGGAGAAAACTCTAATTCAAAAAGATACATTCATCCCAATGTTCATAGAAAATGTTCATAGAAGCACTATTACAATCACCAAGACATAGAAGCAACCTAAAGCCCATTGACAGATGAATGGTAAGGGTAGAGTAAGGAAGATGTGGTACTTAAATACAACGGAATACCGCTGAGCCACAAAAAAGAACAAAATAATGCCATTTGCAGCAACATGGATGGACTTTGGAGATTGTCATACTAAGTGAAGGAAGCCAGATAAAGACAAATATCATGTAATATCATTTATATATGGAATCTTAAACAATGATACAAATGAACATATTTACAAACCAGAAATAGAGTCACAGACATAGAAAACAAACTTATGGTTACCAAAGGGGAAAGGTAGGGGGATAAATTGGGAATTTGGCATTAGCAGATGCATGCTACTATGTATGAAATAGCTAAACATTAAGGACCTACTTCATAGAACAGGGAACTATATTTAATATATCGTAATAACCTATAATGGAAAAGAATATGCATATGTATGTGTATATATATATATATATATATATAACTGAATCACTTTGCTGTACACCTGAAACACTGTAAATCGACTATACTTCAAAAAAAAAGTAATTTGTTTTAATTATTTAAAACAATAGCCCTTCGCTCAGGGTAGACAGGAGACTTGAGGCAAAGAGTTGAAACAATAGCTAGTTTCACCTGTCAGGGAATTCCCTACACAACTTAGGTCAATGAGTAATGTGGTTTTGTTGTTGTTTATTTGTTTAATTTGAAAGTTTATGAAGAGGTTACAAAGAATGATTTTATGTCTTGTGACTATATTCTCAACGTGTTTAAGAGAGGAGATAATTCAGAATCCGATTACTGTATATACCATGGTCTCATGGAGGGCATACAGGTATCTTTCTTGCCCTGAATGTACAGAGGCTGATAAGGATGTCACCAGCCCGTAATAATATAACAAAGATCTCATGAGTTAAGTAGTTAGAGAGATCTCTGTGTATCAGTCACTCTGCTAAGCTGCTTTCTATAGAGCATCATAATCAATCCTCATAGCAACCTTATAGGGTCATTACTATTATCTTCATTTTATAGATGAAGAAATTGACTTTCAGAGAGAAGAATTCGATTGGCCAAGGTCTGGTGGTGGAGGTTTGGTCTCTAAGTCATGTTTGACCCTTGTGACCCCATCTATCCATGAGATTCCCCATGAGGCAAGCATACTGAAGTGAGCTGCCATTTCCTTCTTCAAGGGATATTCCTGACCCAGTGATTGAACCTGCATCTTCTGAGTTTCACGTGGTCTCCTGCATTGCAGGCAAATTATTTACCACCGAGTCACCTAAATTTGAGTCCAGATTTAAATGCAGTCTGATTCGCAAGATAAATTCTGTAGTAAACACTGACTCTAGAACCCTCTGCCTGAATTCTAATCCCTTAGAATATATTTCCCTTATATATTTAGAATGAAGTTTTAAAAAGTTAATAGATGTTTAGCATAAAGCATAAAATCTAGCACAGAGTGAATACTCTAGACCTGTTAACTTTTTTCAGTTAACTGTCTCCCCTCCATTCACCTTATATTTATAAGTGGGACACTGGGTAGATTTGGATGCATGTAGTTTTAGGACCTCTGTATACTATTTACCTGAGTCAGGGGGGCATCAGGCAGAGTAAAGAGGGTAAAGGAATAAGCCCCATCATATCCCAGTTTAGATAAACTGTTGCCAAAACCACAAGATTTTTAAAGTTACTCTGATTTAAAGATCTCCCTTGAATGGTACAAAGAATCCTCAGGGCAGGAATGGAAGTCCAAGACTGGAAAAACTGCCATTGGGGATCTGACAGTAATAATTATTACCAGTGTCTGTGGCTGCTTATGCTTGCTTCTTCTCCAAGTGCACATAGATAGATAGATTAGAGGTTTTGACCTCTTGAGACCAATACTTTTTGCATTTAGTCACATTTTAAAGCAAAATGAAGATGATATCCAAAAGCCATAGTAAAGAAAACTTGACAAATTCATTAATCAGGGTTTCCTCTCCTCTCACAGATAATATAATCACTGAAGCACAACGTTCATATTGTTTCTGCTTTGGGTATGTGAATATATTCACTTTTTGTGTCCAAATTCAAATTTTATTAGTTTTTAAAAAGATGAAATATTACACACCACATACCCTATTATTTCAGATGCCAATAAAGGTAGATTTTAGTTAAACAAATAACTAGTTAAAGGCAGTAAAAAACGATCCTAATTAATGAATTTTCTCATTATTCTTTCCCATGGTCTTTAGCTGTTACAATGAGAGAAAATCAATAAAAGGGTGAAAGGTACTTAATTATCTCTGGCCATTTGAAGTGTTTTATATGTAAACTTTCATATCCAAATACATTTAATTTATAGGTTTGGATTAGTTTTAATGGATGATATGAACATTGAAAATGGAAAGAATCTCATCCTGGGAGCCAGAAGACCCGAATTTCCTTCCTTTCTTCACTGGTCATAAATGTCACTTGACCTCTCCCTACCTCAGTTTCCTCAGGAGGACATGCAGACTCTGCCTGGGTAGCCCTTCCTCTGGTTTACAAATTCTCCAAGTTTTAGCTGAAGTATCACATTCCTTATTTAAATATTATTGTTAGACTTCTAATTTCATCTGTAGTTTACTTTGAGGCATTTAGCATCAATTTAATTATGTAATTATTTGTCTACTGTCTATACTACTAATGGACCATAAGCTCCAAATGAAGGTAAGAACTACTGTTTCTCTGCTCTACATAGTGGGCTCTCAAGTAATATAAAGAATATAAAACACAACAGAATTTAGGAACTAGGTAAACTGAGGACTGTGTCTGCCCCACATAAAGTTATTAAAAAAAAAACAAAACACTATTAATGCCAAATGGAATCCTTCTAGGGCTATGACTTTGTGACTTCTAGCTTCGAAGAGTAGGTCATTCGAACACATCAGTGACATTAAAACAAAAAGAAAACAAAACAAAGCAAGGAGGAGTTTATGAGATGGTTCCATCAGACAAATTAGTGAAAGTTTTTTCTAATGTATTTTCACTGTCTTCTGTTGATATTAGTAATTGGCTCATTTTTCAGTAATCTCAGTTTCTTTTTTATGGGATTGTCATTTTTTATTGAAGTATACTTGGCTAACAATACTATATTAGTTTTAGACGTACAGCATACTGATTCAATATTTCTATAGATTACACACCATACAAAGTTATTATGAGATAGTGGCCATACTTCTATGCTGCACATTATATTCCTGTGACATTTTTGATTAGCTCAAGTTTATACTGCTATCTCCAAATATTCTCATATCACCATCAGTACTTGTATATAGCAATCTGTAAGTTACATAGAGTTAATAAGTTTAAAAAGTGCATTGAGAAAATATTAAAATTCATCACTTCCTTACAAAATAACCCATTTTAAATTGATCTAGGGACCTCTTGTAGTAATGAGCTCTTCTTGTGTATTTAAATATGCATTTATGTTTACAACTTGTTTTGCATGGCACTTTAGAGATGTCCATCCCCTTTCACAGTGAGACGCAGCTGTATGGATCAAAACTGTGCTTCTCAAATAGATGAAGCTATGTTTTTTATTTACTTCAGTTTCTTTAAAACTCATGTACTCTGTAGTCATTCAATAAATATTAGTGACTAAAATTACAATAGTTTCAACCTCTCTCTCAAATGCCCTTCAGTAAGAAAATTTAAAAACAAAACATTCCATGTAAATTAAAACTATGAACAGAAAACTAAAACTTGGAAATATTTATCCAAAAAAAGAGAGAGAAAAAGAAGTTAGTCATTCAATGCCCTTGACTATGAAAATCCTTCATTTCTTATTACAAAACTGGAGACAGAATAGAAAAGCATAAGTTTGAATCTGTATATATTCTTCTTCAAGCTAAGATATTCTTTAACTACCATATTATATTCCTTACATAAAGCATTCATTTATGCCATGCATAATTAAAATAATTATGGAAATAGAAACACATTGACCTAGAACATTTTTCCCCCACAGTCTTGGTACAATCATGAGAACTAAATTCATTATTAGTATCTATTCCCGTGTCTATTAGAAAAATTATGCACCCAGTACTAATCTTGTCACTGAAAAAAATATAGTATACCCCAAACTTATGCTGAATTTAGATATATTTTTCATAATCTATATTGACACAAACATAAATATCAATTATGAAAATTCTGCCACTTGCAAAAATGATATGAAGACATTCTGTAATCATCATTCAAAATTTAGAAAACAATGCCTTTCTGTGACACAGAATAACCCTAAATATTAGACTTAAACATGAAATAAACTAAGACAAAAACACTTAGTTTCAAAACACGTATTAAAAGCTTTGAGACAAAAAGAATTTTGTAAGCAATTCCTTAAATAACCTCTTGTGCTAAAGGATAGCTCTCTGACATAACAGAAATTTTAAGGTTATCTAAATACATAAGAAATATTTGTTTTTCTAAGTATAGAACTGCTGCTGTTGCTGCTTAGTCACAAAGTCCTTTCCAACTCTTTGCAACCCCGTGGACTGCAGCCCACCAGGTTCCTCTGTCCATGGGATTTCCCAGGCAAGAATACTGGAGTGGGTGGCCATTCCCTTTGCCAGGGGATCTTCCCAACCCAGGGATTGAAACTTTGTCTCTTGCATATCCTTCATTGGCAGGCAGGTTCTTTACTAGCTGAACCACCAGGGAATGTGCTTCAGGGCAGCAAAGGAGACATAGACTTAAAGAACAGACTTTTAGAGTCAGTGGGAGAAGGCAAGGGAGGGATGTTTGAAAGAATGGCATTGAAACATGAGCATTACCATGTGTAAAATAGATGGCCAGTGCAAGTTCAGTGCATGAAGCAGGGCACCCAAAACCGATACTCTTGGACAACCCAGGGGAATAGGGTGGGGAGGGTGGTGGGAGGTGGGTTCAGGATGGGGGGTGCACATGTATACCTGTGGCTTGTTATGTAAATCTAACCATAAAGACAATAATGCCTCAAATGTGAAATTCTTTATCTCGGTCTTACAATTCAACAGCAATTGTTTACATTAAAGTTTTTATGGCTTTTCCAGGAATAGATTTCTAGCTAATATTTTTCAAGGATGCTGACTTTAATATATGGAATAATTATACTAAGCAAAACTCTTCCCAAAAGAACTTGGTTTTTTGGAAAATATTCTGAACCTAAAATTGCTTTACAAAAATGAAATCTAATTAAAAAATAATTCCATACAGTGAACTAATCCATAAAGTATTGAAGAAACATTTTTTTCTCTAGGTTAAATCCATATATTTAATCCAACGTTCAGAGATTTTTTTTTCCATAGGAGCTAGTACTTAAAGATTTCCTAGATCACTGTCTCATAACTAGGTTGTGACAATGAGGAAGACAAAGGCAAAAGTAAAGATGAAAGAAAAGGTGAAGAAGAAAGAGAAGGGCCAAGCAAAGAAGGTGCAGGAGGAGAAGCAGGGAAAAAAGAAGGTGATGATAATGATTAGACACCAAAGAAGATGAAAGAGACAGTAGAGAAGAAAGAGTGGAAGAAAAAGAGCCGGGAAGAAAAAGAGCAGGGAAGAAAGTGGACACTCACTAAAAGAAGGAAGCCCTTACTATTCTGAAGCAAAACATTAACAGAAAAGACAGGTTTCTCCTATTTTTTCACTTTTTTACTGTCATCCATTAGTCATGTGGTCTTCCTTGGTGGCTCAGATGGCAAAAATTCTGCCTGCAATGACCTGGGTTCATATGTACTTGATCTTTTTCTTTGCTGGGTAATGAGAATAGTATTGCCCGTTCTCTCACAGATATATCTCTGTTCATCCCTATCTATCTACCACTTATCAATATCTATCCATACATCCATCTATCTTTCTATCATCTGTCTGGATCATCTATTTAGGTATGTTACTTTCTAACATTGTGTTTCTCAGGGAAGAAATCATCTAAAATCAGCCCATGTGTCATTCTTAGAAAAAACTCTAACACAAAATCTTATTCACATCTCTGTTAGCATCACCCTGACAAGCGAGACTATAAGCAGAAAAGCAGGAAAAGTTCCTCTATGGGGCCATAGCTCCTAATGTTGTATATCTTTCTGCCCTAAACTGCTGTCAGTAAACTCAATCTTCCAAGCATTGCTTTAGGCTTTCTCCTCATGGAAAACCATGCTTTCATTTCAGTTGACTGTAATTAAATAACTCCGAAGGATTCAATTAAGGGGCAAATAACAATCAATATTAATATTGCTTTTCTAGATAATTTTGCATGTTAAAAGATAATCTGTTTTAACTGAAACAAAATTTTATGAAAATTTGAAATATAGACATTGTATAGGATATATACTCACACTGGAGAAGGAAACTGGAAACCACTCGAGTGTTCTTGCATGGAGAATTCCATGGACAGAGGAGCCTGGAGGGCTACAGTCCATGGGGTTGCAAAGAGTTGGACATGACTTAGCAACTCATACACACATATACTTACAGAGTGGAGTCCTCTGGAAATTTACAAATCATATAACATACCTGAGGTAATCTACAGACATATTGGGCCAAATATTGCTTCTACTTAAGAGCTAGTTTAAATTACTTCTGCCTCCTACTTGTTTGCTTATTCTCACCATTAGAACTCTAACATTTATTTATCTATGTTCAAATCATTTCTCATACCAAGTTTTTTGTTTGTTTATTTTTCAGTCCTAAGTGATATCTGCCTTTTCTCAGAAGAGACCATGTCTGTTTGCTCACTGTTGTACCTAATACAATAGCTGAAAGGTAACAGCGACTCAATAAATGCCTGTTGGAAGAGTGTAGGGTCAGACCTCAGAAATGAAGGAAAACTTGAGCCAAACAGAGTTCTATGCAAAATATCCTTCTTTTGGTCCATGAAAGTATGTTTTGATTCAGGCAAAAGAAATATGCAAATTGAGGGTTTGCGTAGTGAATGAGTAAAATTAAAGTCAATTGATAATCACATCCTGTGAGGTTAACAGAAGAATACAGGCATCTGAAAATGAATCAGTGATTGGTACAAACAGGAACATCAAAAACACAGATGATTTCCAAGCTTTTAGTCACTACTATTTGCAACTTTAATGCAAACAAAAATTAGTCTTTGGAAACTCTACAGATAAGCACTAAAATGACACGCTAATAGATTATCATTTTAATTCAGACATGGCATGTGCAAGTCTTCGATATGCCTTGATAGAATACTTTTATTCTTTCCCATGACTTGATTTTTTATGGCAGGCATTTCCCTCTTCATGTCACTGCCTATTTCCATACACAAAGTGACTAGCCAATGTATGATACTACATTTCCAATCTCACAGAATCCCGGGCCCTATTGTTGCAATTCCTTTCTCTGCCTCAGACATTGTGAAAAGCATTTGTTGTAAAGTATTGTTGAGTTGACAGGTCTGGAGTTGCTGCTGACACTGTAGAAAAAGACTTCCCCAAAGGTTAAAACCTACGTTTTATCAAAGAAAACAGCAATGAAAGATTTGAACTATTGTGTCTTGAATTATGGCTGGCTGAGACACTCTACTGAATCACTTAATCCTTTTAATACCTGCCTATTTTAGCTTTTATATAAGCATCTGCTCATACAAAGCCTGCATCAAACTCCAAATCCAGGAACTATTAGAAGTGCACATAAGACTGATGGACTGTGCTGTGAGCTGTGAAAAGATTCAGAAAATGAAGGAATCAGTATCACTGGAGCCCAGGAGGTGTGAGCACTTAGATACCCAGACTCAGCCTTCTCGTGTCTTGCTTATTGGATTTCTTCTAATACCAGACTGTTTCTAACAACTGAGAACAAAATGGTGTCAGGAAATCAGATATGTTGATGTAATTATTTTTGTTAAGCTGCTAGGCCTATTGATTGAGACTATCATAGGAAAATACTATAGTGGCTGTTGTGCCACATGACTTTGAAATCAATTACAGTCGAGTTCATGTCTCATGTGGCAAACCTAATGGAAAAAGATTGATCTGTTTAGTGCAAGGTAAATACTTACTATTGAGATTTGATTTTGTTATACTTCTGAGTAGGATAAATGAGGAAGAATAGAAGCAAGTCATTCTGGAATTTCTTTCTCTCTCAAGCCTTGGTTGGCAATGAAAAATTTCCACTCCCTCCCACCCCCGGTCCCATGATAGGGGAAGGTAAATGAGAAACTGAGAATTGAGTCAGTGAAACAGGAAACCTTCTTCCTACTGAACAAAAGAGGAAAGCATAATCTAAAGGACAATACAAAAATACTTATCAAAGCAAATACAATTGTTTTTTTCATTAAGAAACCATGCAGCTGAAAGTTTGAACACTTGCTTCAGTACTTACGCATACAAATGCAATAAACAAAGATTTCATCATCAAGGTATCTTGCTAGAACCCAAAGAATTAGTATCTGGAGTTAACTAGGTTAAGAAAATGTGATTAAATACCCGGTATTTCATGCTTCTCTGTATATAGATATTCTCAAATTTAAGTCTAGGAATATGAAAACAAACATTAGCAGGTAAAGTCAGTAGCTCATGTCTAGATAAATACAATTCTGTGGATAATCTGTTTTAGAAGTAAAGGACTGGATATCAGTGTGAAATTGTACCTCTAAAGTATAATTTACATGTCTTCCCTCAAAAGTGGTAGTACTTGATCAGTGAATATTATCTAAAATTTAGAAATAATACTGTATCCTTTATGGAACTGTGACCTAAGTATTTTATTTCCCTTTCTTACTACTTTTAATGATTTGTTATTACTAGTCTTCCCTTGACTCCTTATCGACAAATGTCCATATAGTCAAAGTCATGTTTTTTTCCAGTAGTCATGTACAGATGTTAGAGCTGGACCATAAAGAAGGCTGAGCACCAAGGAATTGAGTGCTTTTGAACTGTGGTGCTACAGAAGACTCTTGAGAGTCCCTTGGACTGCAAGGAGATCCAACCAGTCAATCCTAAAAGGAAATCAACCTCGAATATTCATTGGAAGGACTGATGCTGAAGCTGAAGCTTCAATACTTTGGCCAACTGATACGAAGATCTGACTCACTGGAAAAGATTCTGATGCTGGGCAGAAGGATTGAAGGCAGGAGGAGAAGGGGGAAACAGAAGATGAGATGATTGGATGGCATCATTGACTCAATGGACATGAGTTTCAGGAAACTCATGGAGCTAGTGAAGGACAGAGAGGCCTGGTGTGCTGCATGCAGTTCATGAGGTCGAAAAGAGTCCGGCACAACTGAGCAACTGAACAATTCTTCCTTTGCCATGTTCCTATAAATGCTTCCGATGATACTCCACTGCTTAAATCTTTAGAACATTTTTAAAAATATAAGGATGCATTTATCTTTTTTGGTTATCACTTTATTTCACTCTAACAAGTTTTATGTAAGCAGTGATCTCTGTATATATTACCTTATCTAGAAAACAGTATGTCTTTTTCTAATTTTTTTCAAACTTTTGTTTGTAGAGAATCACATTCAGATACTATTCTGTACACAAGATAAAAATGTGCAATAAAATGTTACTTAATCTTAAAAAAGAATTAAATAATGGCATTTTCAGCAACAGGGATGAACCTAAAGATGATCATACTAAGTGAATTAAGTCAGAAAAAGAAAGACAAATATGGTATCAGTTATATGTGGAATCTAAAAATATGATACCAGTGAACTTATATACAAAACAGAAATAAATACACAGACACAGTAAACAAACATGTGGTTGCCAAAGGGGAAGGATGGGGAGGGATAAATTAGGAGTTGGAATTAACAGATACAAAGTACTATACATAAAATAGGTAACCAGCAAGGACCTATTGGATAGCACAGGGAGCTAGACTCAATATTTTGTACTGACTTATAACAGAAAAAATCATCTGAAAAAGAATATATACACATGTATACATATGTGTGTATACATATATATATGTGTGTATATACACATATTTACACACACACACATATATATATACACACACATGCATACACACTCATAACTGAATCACTCTGCTGTACACCAGAAACTAACAAAACATTCTACATCAACTATACTTCAATAAAAAATAGAAAATAGAAACAAAATGTGCGTAAGTCCTATAAGAAGGTTGTTTTCCACCACATTTTCTTCTAACTCACACAGTAGCAAAACCCTCAATTAAAAGAAGTTGAATAAAAACTTCAAGTATACATGCTTGTGGACACTCCATCACTCACTTCATGAATAAGCCAAGGAGACATCCCCTACCAATATTTAAGAAAGGGCATCAAGCTACACATGTAAAATGAAAATCCTGCCATTTATAAAGAATTGTATACTAGGTAATGCAAATACAAGTTGGATATTCATTAGGAATCCATGAGCCATAAAAAGTCAAACAGCCACAAGTGATTCATCTTGAAATAAAAGTAGACATTGCTCTATAAGAAGAAATACAGAACCATTAGGTGAAAAGTGAGTAGTGGTAACCAGTTAACCTAAGATGAATACAGGTTTACCTGCAAATGAAATGTGACAATGCTTGAGCTTTTCCTCTGATGTTCCAGAAAAGATGAAGATGAAATAGTCTTCCTTCAGCTTAAGTGCTGCATACTCATGGTAGGCTAGATAATAGAAGTTCTATTGAGACTTATTATTCTCAATGAAAGTAATGTCAAACTGGACGGCCATTTAAGCATGAAAGTGATAGATAAGGAAGTTTATTTTAAGTGCACAGGGTTTTTTTCTTATATTTAAAAGACTGTTTTTTTGGGGGGAAAATTACTTTAAGTAAGAAAGTGCTCTGTGTTCTGATGACAACACGCAAAACAAACACAACTGAAAAAATTTGTGAGTGATCTTTCTGAGTGGAGCGGTAGTGGGTGCTGCTTTCATATGTCAGAGAGTGTTGACTTGTGGCGTTCTGCATGCCTTTATTTTGTTTCTTCAACCTCACAGAAAGGACAGAGACACATGGCTCTCTCCTCCTTTCTTGTTGCATTTCTCTATTATCTGCTCTAAATCTGCAATTTATAAGTATTGACTGAACTAATCCATTACATTTAAATATCTTTAATGGGTGAAACACTTTTAACATGAAACATACTATATTAACTGAAAGATATTTATCCTGTCTACAGTGAAAGAAATTGAATAAAGACACCGTGTGTGTGTGTGTGTGTGTGTGTGTGCGTGTGCCAGAGAGAGAGAGACAGAGACAAGAGACAGAAATAAAGAGACAGAGAAAATATGTCTTTGCATATCCTGGGGAAATGTCTAAAAAGGTTTGTATTAGTGTGAGAGCATTCACCATACTTACAGCTTTCTGAGATATTGGCTCAGACTGAAGCATAGATAATTAAAGTCAGCTCAGGTTTCCAGTAAAAACAGATATTATTGTAATGCTAGGACAGACTTTTCTCTCTTTGTATCTTTATAGCTTTTGTGATCAAACAGAAGACTTTACTTTTTTCCTATATTTGAATTTTAAAGGGTTCTAAAAATCCTCATTCTCTTATATCTGAATGTCACAAATCTTTTAAAAATTGTACAAATGGACTCTGCAATACATAGAGGGATGAGGCCAGGGATAAGACATCTGGAAGGATTTGTAGTTGCTAGGAATAGGAGCTTTCTTGGGCTTGGTTTGGTGGGTCATCCCTGGAGGATCTTAAAGCAGGAGAGGTAATATCCATCTGGACTACTTGTGATGCTGTTTCAAGAACATGAAGCACCCATCATTCAAACTCTAGACCCAAAGGGCTATTAAAAGGGCCCTGCTTGAAAATAATGATGACAATAGCCTACACAGCATGGTGTTTACAGTTTTCAGAATGCTTTCAGAAAAAAAAAACAAAAAATGCTCAACCCTTATCTCTGTGAAATCTCTTTGTTCTCCACTTTTTCCAACATTATCCACCTACTCACCTAAATTAGTACTCCTGTGTCATTGGTGACACTCCCCCTGTTCTAATTCCCTACAGTTTTCAAAATGTCTCTGAAATCTTTTACTTTCTTTCCATTTTCACTCTCATGGCCTTTGTTGGATGCTGATCTCTCTCACAAAGATTGTTATTTTACCGTGACTTCTCTTGCGGGTCCCAGCTCACTATCTCCATGTGTGTGCTCTGTGGCTCCTGGAGTAAACATTCTCAAATGCAGTTCTAATCACAACAGTGTCCTAGTGGTCAGGGGTCGAGGACTCCTGACAGCTTGCCAGGAAGTCCACACTCTACTACTACAATCTATGCCTTTTCAACCTGCTTGCAGCTTCTTTGGTTTTCTTTCCTTTTTTTTTTTTTCCATTCTTTCACCTGTACCTTCAAGTCACATAGAGGCATTGCTTATGCACCTCTACCACACTAACCTATAGAATGTTTCTGCAACGATGCCTGTTCTCTTTCTTAAGTCTGGGACAACTCTCTTTGTTCTTGTGCTGAGAAAACACGGCCTTTGTTCAAGAATAATTTGGGGAGGGCTACAGAGAGTAGCCAAGAGATTCCAGTTTGATTCCAGGGTTAGGAAGATGCCCTGGAGGAGCAAATGGCAACCTGCTCCAGTATTCTTGCCTGGAGAATCCCAGGGACAAAGGAGCCTGGCAGGGTATAGTCCATGGGATTGCAAAATGTCAGACACAACTGAGTGACTGAGAACACACATACATATACACAGGGAGGGTGACAGGATTCAGTCATAAAAGACTCTGAAATCACATTAAGGAAACTGAACTTTGTGTCAAAGGAAATTGAGAAACAGGAAGGATTTTAAAGAGGTGAGTTCTATGTTTGCATTTTAGATGAGAATCTCCTTATATAGGAAGTGACCTGGAGAGGAGCAAGGGATGGAGATCAGTTAAGGATGTTTTAGATCAGAAGAAAAGGTGAGCTGATAGCTGCAGTGGGCAACAGGAATGGAGAGACACGTGGGTGAGTTGAAAAGTCTTACGGAAGCAGATTTGGCAAGATTTGGAAATTAGCTTGATTCAGGGAGTCAAAAAAGTGCAATATAGTTAGGTAGAGAGTTTCTATTCTACCTTTATGATGAATTTCATGATGTGTAGTTTTGAATCTGGGGGATATGATTTTTAGAAGTGACTTTTAAGGTGAAGAAGTTGCTATTTTTATTCAAATGTAAGGGAGGAACTTCAGGTCAGAGTTGTTGCTTGACTTACTCAAGATCATGCAATTAATAAGTCAGAGCTGGGGCCATGTCATCCCAAATAGTCTGACAGCTCTTTTCAGTTACTTTCAGCAAGGAAAGCAGGAACTTTTAAAAGCTATAAGTGAGCTTCCTATGGCTAGAATTTTATTTTTTAAATGGAGGTGACATGAGATCGCGGAGAAGGCAATGGCACCCCACTCCAGTACTCTTGCCTGGAAAATCCCATGGACGGAGGAGCCTGGTAGGCTACAGTCCATGGGGTCGCTAAGAGTCGGACACGACTGAGCGACTTCACTTTCACTTTTCCCTTTCATGCACTGGAGAAGGAAATGGCAACCCACTCCAGTATTCTTGCCTGGAGAATCCTGAATGAGGTTGTTCAGGCCTATCTAGAGCTGGCCCGATTGTCACGAGGCTCTCGATGGCCATGTGCACAGTTTATCTGGCAGTAGTACAGCTGGCGAGGCCAGTGGTCTCCTCCCTTCCTGGCCTTATTCTTCCCATCTGCAAGTCAAAGGCAATGACTCTCAACAAGGTAGCTTCTCGGGGCCTCTGGGAGGCTGAGGACTGTTGTCTTCTCTCATGGCCAAAGGCATAGGCCAGATCAATGCTCTGGGGACTTGCAGGGCCAGGGGATCTACAGATCTGAGATTGTCTATAAAGAAGCTGCTTCCTCTTGGGGTCACAGAGAGGTAATTTAAGCAAAAAAAAAAAGAAAAAGAAAATCAAAGATGCAGACAAAATAGAGAAGCGTACAGAGAAAAGTCCTGGAGATGCAAGGGAGAACCCGAATTCTACCTTCATGGAGTTGACATCCTCCAACCAAGAACAGGACTGACCAAGATCATTCAGGGCAGGAAAGTAATATTAAAGGCCAGATAACTTGAGGAAGGTGAGGTTTGGCTGTGAATTCTTTCTCCTTTGGCAACCTTAGGACGGTTTTGTCAGAAACCAAGCTCAGATTGTTGAGCCACATTGCTGCTGTGAGCTAGGCAGCCAATGGGGTGATAGCTTTTCCAACCATGTGGCTCATGGGAACAGGAAAACACTACTGGCCTAGAGGCTGGGGATGACTCCTGCTCCGAAGCAGGCGTTCCTTCAGGAAAGGAAAGCATTTGGCCAGGGAACGATTTCTGGCTTGACTTTGGGGAGACTTCATTATGTCCTGAAAACTTAGCTTCTGAGAAGGTTGTGGAACTGAAAAATAAAGCTGTACTGAGCAGCTTGAAGCAAAGTGTCTGGCAGCTATTTCAAATCCAAGGCAGTTACTAGAGCCAATAATCATGGAAGGAGGAATATATGGTTGTTGCTGTTTAGTTGCTAAGTCATGTCTGACTCTTTGTGACCCCATGAACCATAGCCTGCCAGGTTCCCCTGTCCGTGGGATTCTCCATAGACATGTATATATATAACATACATACTATATAATATGGGCTTCCCAGGTGGCTCAGTGTTGAGGAACCCACCTGCCAATGCAGGAGATGCAGGTTTGGTCTCTGGGTCAGGAAGACCCCCTAGAGGAGGAAATGGCAACCCACTCCAGTATTCTTGCCTGGAAAACCCCATGGACAAGGAAGACTGGAGGGCTATAGTCCATAGGATTGCAAAGAGTAGTACATGATTGAAGCAACTTAGCAAGCATGCACACACACACACACACGTATACACTATATAACATACATATTCTAAGTAGATATCCCAGAGGAAACAACCCTTTCAGGGCAAGAGACCTAAGCATGTGTTCCTGAGAGTAACATGGGAATGTCTTTCTCTGTCATGCTGTGTATATAAATCATATTAAAAATAAATTGCCATTATAGTTCATAATGCTACCCACTAAATGCTGCTCACTTAGAACACATTTCCCTGGTCAGATCAAGGCAGGGAGAATGGGGATGTACCTGTAAGCTTATGAAAATATTTCAAGTATTTTGGTATTTACCAAAAAAAAAAAAGTTTCTATTAAAAAAGAGAGAGAGACAGAAAGAAGAATCAAGTATGGAAGGAAAGGAGTGAGGAAGGGATGGAGGTAGGGGAAACAGGATTAGCATGGGGAGAGGCTACTGAATAAAAAGATGCCATAATGTCTGCACGTTTTTAATTCATTCTTTAAATAAGATTTTCTCCCTCCAAAAATATTATATACAAATTAATTGACAGCTGATTCATGTAGATGGAATTTGTCTTTTTCATACAACTTAGGAATGTTTATTATTCATTTATAAATAAGGGTCCTTTAGCTTTCTTTCCCTTCCCATATCATACCACATTTTACTAAGAAATTTCCTCAAGTTTAAAGTCACTTTCTAAATTTTGCTTTTTTTTTTTGTGACCACACCACCTGGCTTGTGGGATCTTGGTTCCCCAGATAGGACTGAACTTGGCCCTTGGCAGTAAGAAAGAGGAGTCCTAACCACTGGACTTCCAGGGAAGTCTCCCTCTTGTTCTTTTTTAATATCATGATGATGATATATCTAAGATTGTTTTCTAACTGGCTGATGAGAGGATACTAAAAAAAAAACAAAACTGAAATGTTTTTGTCTAAATGCCTATTTTTCAATATGCCAGTGGTAATGCATAATTAAATATCTACTGACACTCACTTAGTATAGTTGGAAGTGAACATAATCTGAGTTTCTGCTTAAAACGGAGCACCTGACATGTACCTCTTCCCTCAGATAGATGAGCCTTGAATCATGCATTACCTCAAAGAGATGTGAGCCGTGTCAGACGGTGAGCACAGACAGCATCGTTCAGGCAGTGGGGCAGTCCTAATCAAGATGAGCAGGGGGACCACACACAGACAAGTGATGAGAAGTGAGCTACTGAGATCAGATTAACTCAGCAGCGGAGAGGCAGCTTGACTTGGCGGTAGGTTGGTGCAGAGGTGGGGGGTTGGGAAGAGGCACGACAGAAAGATGGGCAAGAATGGAGCTGATGACAGTTCCGACAGGTTTAGAATCACTGCTGCTGGATCGTTCAACAGTCAGACTAAGCCCAAGACCCGGCAGGGTAAAATGCATATATTCAGAATGTTATTGGACTTCCTCACACTTTCTTTCTGCCAAGCATTGTTTGCATGTCAATTACACATGCCGAGGGCACCATGACCAAGACTGAGCTTGGAGCTGAAGACAGAAGTTAGATTGTCCAGTTATGGATATGTGAGTGTTAGAGGCAGATAGAAATTTGCAAGACTTCAAGAAGCCTATGTACATCACTGTCAGGAACTGTGAAGGATCTGAAAATTGACTGTACTTGCCATCTAGCTACTCAGTTTGCTGCAGTTTCGCTGACAAAGACAAGACGATGCATGGGTCAGAGGCAAAAGCTTTCATTTCTCACAGTAATAGCGATAGTGAATGTACGCCTGTTCACTCAGCCCTAGCTCCCAAGGAACACCATGAAGAGGGTCAAGTGATGGCTGTTCACACAGTAGTGGAACCATGAGTTTAGGAAACTGTTAACATGTAGTAGGCCTGACCATCGTCCTGGAGGAAGACAAGACAGCTGTCTTCCAAGGATGTTCACTTGTGCTGGTCACTTCAGTCGTGCCCTACTCTTTGCGATCCTGGAGACTGCAGCCCACCAGGCTTCTCTGTCCATGGGATTCTCCAGGCGAGAATACTGAAGGGGGTTGCTCTACCTTTCTCCAGGGGATCTCCCCAGTCCAGGGGTCAAACCCACATCTCTTACGTCTCCTGTGTTACCAGGCAGGTTCATTTATTTATTTATTTATTTATTTTTACCACTAGGGCCACCTGTGAAGCCTTAGGATGTTCTCTATACAGTCAAGATTGTAATGACAGTGGGACAAAGGCCATCAGTGCCTTTGCTCACAAGATGTGAAGAAACACTGGAGACCTATGGAGAACCGATTCCCGGCCATCAGTGGATTCAAGCTCTTATTTTACTGTTTAGGAGACTGAAGCTCTGAAAGGCTAAGTGATACCTCAGGGAAACATGATCATTATAAGATTTTATGTCAAGCCTAGATGCCCAGGTTTCGATAAAGGTTAATAGCAAACCTCACCCTGTAACATCCACATTTCCTACAATTTCTCCCATGGAGTTCCTAAGTTGTGCAAAAGATATAAATTTTTTTTTTTTTAGCTTAACTGATGACTGATACTCATGATACTCTTGTACTCATAGTATCAGTAATGTCATTGTTCAGAATATTTTGTGAGAGTATTCAGATTGTCCCATTTTTTCTCAAGTAGATTTAGACATGTGTATAGATTTATTCTCCACAGGAGACGCACATGGTTATCTATATAGTGACATAATTTGTGTAGAATGTTAGGATCATGCCTTGATGACACTACATTACCCAAGAGGATCCCTTAGAGGAAGAGCCTCTGACATCAATAGCATTGAACCTGTCAGGCATAGCAGATGAGCAGCCAGTCCCTTCGATCATACAAAGAACTCGGTGACGTTTGGAAATTAACACCTTGAAGTCAAACACTACTTGCTTTACCTGTAAGAGAGGGATACCTCAAAGTGTTATCTTGAGAATTAAATAGAGTGTATGTGGCAAGGCTTCATTTAGAAAAAAGTCACCAGAGATTGTGCTCTGTTGAAAACTGTGGGCAGTTGTGTATTTCATAAACACTGTTGTTAATGACAATCACGAGACCTGTAAGCTGATCAATGTGACAACATTGACACTTTGATTTTCGTAAGATTTCTACGTGTGTGACTTTCAAAGAAAAATTTTAAAACAACCAAAATATATAAAAAAACAAAGCCAAGATCATAGAAAGATGATTTTTTGAAAGTTGTTTTTCATGTGCAAGTTCATTTTTATGGAAAGCGCATGACTTCCCCAAGTAAATAAGCTTTTGTTTTTGTAGAATAGAGGGCATATTTTATTTATTTATCACTAATTTGCAATTTCCTTAAGATGTTGAATTTATAATGATTAAGGTGTTTGGGTTCTTTAATTAAAATTGATATTTTCTATTTCTTCCATTTGTATGTTTTCCAACTCTGTTCATTTAATCACTGTACAAATGGAGTGTGTTTAAAAAATCGTGATATTTTTATGAACCATATCAACTGTCTTTGAAAGTCATGACTTCTTGTTACTTGATAAATCACCAGAAAACTGGAAAAATTATTAGAATTTAGAAACGGATTGCGTCTATGGCATTTCAGTCTATTACCATGCTTGCCAAAGTCCAGATTCCTCCTATTATTTTTACTAAGGATTGCTTCATTGTTCCAATAACTAGGTTTGGGTTTCATCTATTATCGTTTATCCCACTCTCTCTTCCTCCCTCATATAACCAGGGGTAACTGCTTTCTATTACTCTTAATTCAGCCAACATCATTTACCAATGTGGAAACTGAGGCCCTGGGGTGTTATGACCGATTATCTCCAGGCAAGAATACTGGAGTGAGTAGCCATTCCCTTCTCCAGGGGATCTTCTCGACCCTGCATTGCAGACAGATTCTTTACCATGTGAGCCACCTGTGAAGCCCAATATTAGGGTTATAGAAAAAGACAAATGTCATATGATATCTCTCATATGTGGAGTCTAAAATAATGGTACAAATAAGTATTTTTACAAAACAGAAAAAGACTCACAGAAATGGAAAGTAAACTTATGGTTATCAGAGGGTAAAGGTGGGGAGGGAATAAACTGGGAATTTGGGATTAACAGATACACACTGCTATATATAAAATAGATAAGCAATAAAGGTCTACTGTATGGCACAGGAAACTATAGTCATTATTTTATAATAATTTGTAATGTAAAATAATCTGAAAAGAATATATATGTATATATATATATATATGTATATATATATTCTGAATCACTTTGCCGTATGCCTGAAACACTGTAAATCAACTATATTTCGATTAAAACAAAAAGGAATGTCATCATATTTGAGACTCTGTCTTAGTTCTTACCTCTGACCCAGGCTGCCCATCTTCTTTTTCTGTCTGCCCTGGTCTGCTCTACATGTCAGTGACCCATCTTAAAACACATCTTTGGTCATAGCCAAACATCATGAAAAGATCTCTATGATTTACCGAAAAAGTCCATATGTCTTGGCCTAGAATTCAAAAGCTTCTATGCTCTGGTCTCAGTATACCCTTGCAGTCTTTATTCCATCTTTTCGATAATATGTCTCCACGCTTTTGTGTAACCTGACAGCTTGACATTGCTGGTCCTTTCCCAACTCTGCGATGCTATTCCCTCCACATGAAATGCTTCTCCACCACATATGGAGCTGTCAAAATTCTACCAATACTAGAGGATTAGATTGAAGTCTTATTTGAATCTTCAATTTACGTGCTCACATTTCCTTGAAAATTTCCATCACATGTTCGTACCTCTCTTATTGTAATGAATCATTTCTGCTCTCAATTGTATTTGCACGTGCCATGTTATAGTTTGTGATTCAAAAAAAGCAGAGTCCTGACTATTTTAATTTTCCACTGATTCGTAGTACATAACGAAAAAGTTTCTTCATCAACTTGTGTGTGTGTGTGTGTGGCTGTACTGGGTCTCAGCTGCGGCTCGTGGGCTTAGTTGCCCTGTTGCTTGTGGAGACTCAGTCCTCAACCAGGGATTGCATCCACATCCTCAGATTTGGAGGGTGGATTCTTAACCACTGGACCACTAGGGAAGTCCCCATCAACATTTTAGCAACATTTCTTGTCCCCGAAATGAGCCTTCCCGAGTCTTCTGTTAGATTACTCCTTGTCCTCACCTTTCTTTGTGCATGATAAAATTGGAATGGGGACAGCTCAGAAACTATTCTATAAGAAATGCTGCTTATTTACCCTGAGTGGCTGAATAATGCATTGTTACAAAGAAAGAATAAATAATATAAAAAAACAATTAGTCTGAGACACGTGTCACACGAGACCAGGGCACCAAACTTAAAAGAGTCACATAGAATTAAAACTAAAAAAAGCATCATACACTGTAAATGAGAAATAGGTCCTGAGCAATATTGGTAACTGAAGTTCTGTGTGGTCTCTAGGCCACCAATAAGGAAATTCAGAAAGCCTGAGGCTAAACAACAACAAAAATCTCATCACAGCTAGAAAGCAGAGGTAAGTGTTGGTTGACAGAATAATTGTGGCCTGAGTCTTGAGGAAGGTTGACAGAAATGCCCGAACACCTCAGCCTCACACTGACTGCTCAGAGTTCAACACCTACGTGAGCGGAAATCACTCCCAAACTTCTGAAATATTGAGGTATAAGTATGTGCCTTGATTACAAATAATTTACAGCTGTTACCAAGGGTAGATTTGATAGTGATTCCCAATCTCTGTTTGCCAAGAGATTGGAAGATAATGACAGCCGTGAATATCAGGGTAATTTCTGATGTCGTTTTCACCAAGGTTTTCTTCTGTCCTTGGATGTATGCGACGTACTGGCCCTATTTTGTGTCTCACATCGGTCTACAACTCACAGTAATTTATACCAAATCTGGTGTGACAGCAGCAAATTCACACATAGTAATCCAATGTACGTTGCATTATATCCAATGTAAATGAGATTTGAATGAAGCTTTTCATTAATCTGAAGTGAAGTTTTGTTGCTCAGTCTTGTCCAACTCTTTCCAACCCCATGGACTGTAGCCTGCCAGGCTCTTCAGTCCAAGAAATTCTCCAGCCGAAAATACTGGAGTGGGTAGCCATTCCCTTCTCCAGGGGATCTTCCTGACCCAGGGATCGAACCTGGGTCTCCTGTATTGCAGCAGATTCTTTACCATCTGAGCCATAATCTAAATCCTACAAAAGTTGGTTTCACTTCTGTTTGCTTCTGCAAAATCCATGAAAATACAAGAAACTATACTTGTGACTCAATCAATTGGAGGAGTTTTATCTATCATCCAAGATTTTTGTGGGAAAGCCACTTTTGTTCTGGATGCCAGCTAGGTAAGTATTTCTCACCTGACTAAAGCCCTTTACCCCATGGTCACATCCTGTGACTCCTGAACAAACGTAGCCTCCACAGATTCAGCTATGGATTAAACTGCTTGTTTGCTCTCTCTTGGTCTTTTAGCTGTTAGTTCCAAAGTTATGCTTTGGGAGCTTGTATAACCAATTGCTGTATGTGTTTCTGTAGCTCCCTCGAACAGCCCCGTCTAGACAAGAATGAGTCTTTCCTTTGTGACTACTAAATTCAACTTTCTTTCAAACTGAGGAAGTACATTTGGACACAAAATATTTAAAGGTTCAATGACTAATGTTTTCCATCACTTTAAAAATTGTCACCGGTGTTCAGGTGCAGGAAGGGTTAATGAAGAGTGAAGATAGTCAGAGTGGGAAACTGAGTCAGAGCCTCATATCTTTCAGTTTATTATATCCTGCAGTCTTTTACTTCCTCCTGTTCTGAACTGTCTTGTCCTTCAGATCAGGTCTGGCACCAGCACATCTGTCTGTGATAGTACCTTGACTGTTTCTGTGTTTGCTTGACCAACTTGCTGTCCCATCGCTAAGTTGTATCTGATTCTTTTGCAACCCCATGGACTGTAGCCCACCAGGCTCCTCTGTTCATGGGATTAACCAGGCGAGGATACTGGAGTGGTTGCCATTTCCTTCTCCAGGGGATCTTCCTGAGCCAGGGATTAAACCTGCATTGACAAGTGGATTCTCTACCACTGGGCTACCTGGAAAGACCTTTGGAGCTACTTTGTTATTAAGCTCCTGAAAATATATCTTAAGAATTAAGAAAAGGAAGGATTCTACCAATCCTACTTAATTATTGATACTATTTAACTGTGTGCTTCTTTAAGTATGTTTGTAGGAGTCATAAACAGAACGTCTGTATTAAACATATTTTCACATTTCAAGTGATTCTTGGGATTTGTGTCACACATGTTGTTTTTCTCAACGTTTATACCATTTAATCAGTCACAGAAGAAGTAGTGGGTGGTTAATAAGTTATTTACAGAAAGAGTGAGGCAAATAAGAATTAATGAAAGACACTTAACTGACATCACTAAAGAGAACCTGACAAAACTTAACTACTCAAGTGGCTTTAACAGTCATCAACTTCATACAATGTTACAGTTTATTATTCAACAAACATAATTTATGTTGTACTCTACAGTGTTTTAAAACTTTCTGGTGGAAACTTTTACCAAGGAATTTGAGGCTGTATTTCATTTTCCAAGACTTATTTTTTCGAGTGTATTTTGTGCAATAAATCTGACATTTTCAGTAGCGGTTGCCTAGGATGACCATATAATGTATCGTCCAAACCAGGACACTGTTGCGAGTGTGAAGGGATGCTATTAATATTATTCTGGGATAACTAGCGTGAAACCAGACTACCCTGGGATACCACAACTTATGGACATCCTAAAGTTAATCAGGTAGGGAGAGGTCACCTTTTTTGACCTTTGACCTCTTATGAAAGAAAGACCAAAAAAAAAGGAGAGTTAGAATAGAGTCTGAAGACTAAGTAATTTGGTTAAAATCTTAACTCTTCCAAATTTAGTAGCTGCATGACATTGCTCACACCTTCTGTTTCCTTCCCTATAGTACCAGAACTATAGGATCTGGTATATTTTACGTTGTTTTGGAATCATTTAATATCCAAGATTCTCCTCCCTTAGAACAATACTACCCAATACATTAACCACTAGCTGCATATGGCTGTTTTTTACATGTGATGTGACCTGATGAACATACATTTGAAATAACTATTATTAAATAAAACGCTTTCTTGGTCTCACTAGCCATATTTAAGGGTTGGATAGCCACATGTAGCTAATGGCAGCTGTGTCCCTGCAGATTAGAAGATTTCCATCATTGCTAAAGTTCTATTGTCAACACTGTGAAGGTCAGAATCATCATTATTTCCTGCCTAGACTCTGTCAAATCCTCCTGAATAATCAATGCACATTCACTTTGGCATCCTAGGATCTATTCTCCAGTCAGCAGCCAAAAGATTCTCTCAAAAGACCAAACTTGACAGTTTGCTCACCTATTAAAATCATTTAATGATGCCCTTTGCCTCTCCTCGGCCCTGGGTGCTCTGCTTCCTCTCCTCCTCTCAAAGCCTGGTGCACCACGTGCCCTTCTGTTGGCCGCTTCCAGCGCCCCCCCACCCCGACCTTGCACTGCCATTTGCATTTGCCAGACTTGCTCCCTCCACAGGTCCCTTGACTGCGTTGTTTTCACTGCCTTGAATGCCCTTCTCTGTGATTCTCACCACATACATCCTCCTACAGGCTTCCTCAATCTCTCAGTGGGTAAAGAATTTGCCTGCAATGCAGGAGACACAAGAGATGTGGGTTCAATCCTTGTGTCTGGAAGGTCCCCTGGAGGAGGAAATGGCAACCCACTCCAGTATTCTTGCCTGGAGAATCCCATGGACAGAGGAGCCTGGAGGGCTACAGTTCAAAGGGTTGCGAAGAATCGGACATGGCTGAGCTACTAAGCAAGTAAGCAAGCTCCTACAAATCAGCTCAATTGTAACTTTCTGGAGGAGTGCCCCCAAGCTTCTCTGATAGGTTAAATCCCCTCTGATAAATCTTAAGCATTGAATAGTAATAATCCAAGAGTGACTTTTTTTTTTTTTAACAATTTTTCTGTTGAAACATTTACAATGTTTCATAATGTCATGTTAGTTTCAGATGTACAGAACAGTGATTCAGTTATACATTATCTATTTATCACCTATTAGTTTCAGGTTCTTTTCCCTTATAGGTTATTCCAAATTATTGAGTATAGTTCCCTGTGCTGTAGAGTAGGTCCCCGTTGGCTACCTATATTATATACAGTACTATGTATTTGTTGGGGTTCCCAGATGACACTAAAGGTGAAAAATCTGCCTGCCAAAGGAGGTGACATAAGAGACACAGGTTCAATCCCTGGGTCAGGAAGGTCCCCTGGAGGAGGGCATGGCAACCCACTCCAGTATTCTTGCCTGGAGAATCCCATGGACAGGGTAGTCTGGCTGGCAATTGTCCATAAGGTCGCAAAGCAAAGAGATGGACACTACTGAAGCAACTTAGCACTCATACACCTCTATTTATATGTTAATCCCCACCTCATAATTTATCCTTCCCTCCTTTTCCCCTTTGATAACCATAAATTTGCTTTCTATGCCTGTGAGTCTGTTTCTGTTTTGTAACTAAATTCAGTAATATTTCTCATATGAGCAATATCATATGGTATATATTTTTCTCTTTTTGACTTTCTTCACTTGGCATCATAACTTCTAATTCCATCTATTTTGCTGCAAGTGGCATCATTTTATTCTTTTTTTGTGGTTCAGTAATACTCCATTATATACATACATACATACATACATATATATATATATATATATATCTTCTTTTTCCACATTTTTATCCATTCATCTGTCAATGGACATTTACTTAGGTTGTTTCCTTGTCTTGGTTACTATAATTAATGCTGCAATGAACATCTTGTAATCTCACACCTAGGCGTATATCTGCAGAAAACTCTAATTCAGAAAGACATATGCACCTCAATGTTTATTGCAGGAGAGAATATTTATTCAGAATTCTTTTTGAATTCTGAATTTCCCTTACAATGACTTCCATAGAGTAGGGATCTGAGGCCTCCAGTGGGCTCTACATGTGTTATTATTAGAAAAATTTATAGCACTTGATACAGAAGGGCAAGATCACTCAGAACACTGAGACTGATCTCCAAAGGTCAACAACAATTTTTCTCCTCTGCCTCTTGTTGTTTCTATTTTGTTTGAACAAGAATTCATTAATAAGAGAATTACTTATGTAAATATGAACTGGAAACCTGAGTTACTATTTCATGAATATTAAAAGTTAATATAACAGTCAATGATTAATCTACATTACTTGCTGTAGGGAATTATTGAGAAATGTCCATCTTTTAAGAGTTTAAATACAGCCCTGGTCCCAGGAGACCAAGTCCTTCCTGGGTTATTTGATCTTCTACTGAAAGAGGACATTTCTCTGTCTCCCGCTCAGAGCTTCTGTCTGGCCACTATTTTAATATGCTTGACATTTTTGACTTAAAATCTAATGTTTAAAAGAAACTATAAATTAAATTTAAATGATTAATGATGTTCAGCTTTATAATTATGTATTTTGTTTACAGGCGACTTTTAAAATATTTTCCAATAGGATTTTGATGGTTAGCTTTATGACTCATTACAGTGTTTATGTCAAATAGTACTAGCATCAAATTCTAATCATCGGAGAGTAAAAAGCAAATAAAAAATGAAAAAAAATTTGGCAAATATTTTGTTGAAAGTATTTATCAATATGTTCTTTAGAATGAAGACTTACCAACTGTAAAATTAAGGTAGTGTGTGTTGGTTGCTCAGTCATATCTGACTCTCTATGACCCCATGGACTGTAGCCCACCAGTATCCTCTCTCCATGAAACTCTCCAAGCAAGAATACTAGAGTGGGTCGCCATGCCCTTCTCCAGGGGATTTTCCAGACCCAGGGATTGAACCCAGGTCTCCTACATTTCAGGCAGATTCTTTACAGTTTGAACTACACAGGAAGCCACAAAATTAAGGTTACTATAAGTTAAAATTAAGGTTAGCATAATTAAAAGAAGTGATCACTACTTAGATATAACTGAACTGTTAAAGGTTTCCATCGGGCATTTTGTTTGCCCTCCTAAATGCTTCTTAACATTTTTAATAATAAAATTGTTCACTCTGAAATAGATATGCAGACTCTCTAAATACATGTGCATGGTAATGAGGTTTCTTTTAATCACCATGTTGCCTTCTGTCTTTCATTTTCTCTATTGCTGTCCTGTCGTTTTCATGTTAATTCTCCTAAGTTTGAATGCATAAATAAGTGAAAGCTGCCCTTGGTTTCTCTCTTTAGTGTCATTTTCAGCTAGTGTCGCCTTAAGAGTCCTTTTGGGTCTTCTAAGATGCATAATAATGGTAATGATGATGACTTCCATTTATTGAGAACTTACTAAGCACTTTTGCATACCCTTCACAAAAACATTATGAGGTATATATCATTATCTCTCTTTTAGAAGAGGCAACTGTGTCTCAAAGAGATTAAGTAGTTTTAAATTAAGCCATAGTTATGGTAAGGGACGTAGGCAAGATTGAGAATGAAGTAATCTTGATTCTGGGCTTCCCAGGTTGCTTTAGTGGTAAAGAATCTGCCTGCCAGTGTAGGAGATTCAAGAGATGCGGGTTCGAGCCTATGGTTGGGAAGATTGCCTGGAGAAGGAGATGGCTACCCACTCCAGTATTCTTGCCTGGAAAATTCTGGGGACGGAGGAGCCCGGCGGGCTACAGTTCATGGAGTTTCAAAGAGTCAGACATGACTGAGCGGCTAACACACACGCAGCCTTGATTCTAGTTCTGCACTCTCAGATACAAAGCTATCCTCCCCATAGTCCATACTACTTAGTCTTACCATATTCTGCTGAGGACAAGCCATCTTCTACCTGGTATCTCTATGCTTAGGATATTTTATCATACAATAGTTGTTAAGATTTGTAGGACTTGACACCCGAGACTGGCTATGCAGTGAATCATCAGAGAAAACTTAGGGAAAATTTTCTACTTTATTACCCCTATGGTGTGGCAATGAACCTCACTTCAGCATAGATGATGGTTAACGGCACAGTGGGCTCAGATGCCCTGGGGTTCAATTTTAGGTCTGCTTCTAACTTTCAAAACTCTGGGGAGAATGCTCAGTCTCAATTCTTTCATTTATAAAATGGAATTAATAACTGATAACTGTACTTTCCATACAGGATCGTAGTGAAGGTTAAATGTACAGGCTTTGAAGAGTGTCTGGTATGTACTTATCTCAATAGATGCTGCCTACCATTATTTGGGCTTCCCAGGTGGTGTTAGTGGTAAACAATCCACCAGCCAATGCATAAGATATATGGGTTCATCCCTGGTTGGGAAGATCCCCTGGAAGAGGAAATGGCAACCCACTCCAATATTCTTTCCTGGAGAACTCCCGTAGACAGAGGAGCCTGGAAGGCTACCGTCCATAGGGTTGCAAAGAGTCAGAAACTACTGAAGTAGCTGAGCATGCACACACCCTTATTATTACTATTATCGGTTTCATAAAAATTCTCATAGCTATTCCTCAGAAAGAAAATAAGAACTAGCTTGATACCCTAAATTAAGTGAATAGAAATAAGAAAAAGAATGATAGTATAAACTTTTCCCTGGATCCGTACTAAGTAACAGGCAATATACTGGGATTCAAATATGAGGAAAGCAAGACTTAGAAGTCACTTTTAGTAACTGGATATGAAGCCAGTCTGTTTCCTGGATTCCTAAGGGTTTGATGACAATGAACTTCAGGGAGGGCCAAACGGCACCAGTAAGTAGATCAAAAATGCAGTTTCCCATTTCCTCCCTGACTGCATGGTTTGAGTCAGTTGTTTCAGGATAAGGTCTGGCTATCTGTATTTAGTAAACTTCCTACGTGATTTTCATTCTATCCAAACTTGGGAACCCCAGAGCCTATGAAATGCATCAAAGCAGGTCAATTAACAGAGGAAAGCAGGTTTCAGGAAGTGAGACAAGGAGAGGTCTGGACTTGACTCCAGGAGAGAGATAGGTTAGGAAGTCCTGGAAGGAGAGATTTAAGAGTCTTGGCAGATGTCTTTGGGGCTAATATGAAAGATCCAACTTCCATTCCCACCAAAGAAGGTAGCTGGTGAAGCTCTGCTAAGTCTTCAGAGCAAGTGTATTGGAAAAACAGACACAAGGGCCTCGTGATTTAAATAATTTGCTTGGCAAACCACCTTAAGCCAGTTTAAGCTTATATAAGCTTTTATATAGTGATTTTCAAAGCAAGAGACAGAACATCAATTTTATACTCACCCAGAAGATTCAGAGAAGAGCTGACTTAGGGCATTCATGGCAAATTAAGCTCAAACAAATGGCAACCAAAATACCCCCACACCCCACATCACCCAAATGCAACAAGACTGTGAAAGCCACCCCCCATTTTCTCTGATCGCCAGACTCACAAAATACCGGCTTTTCATTATTGTAATAGATACTCTGGAGTTAATCGAATCTCAGAAATAACCTTAAGGAACGATATTTTCCAGAATATGATGGTCTTACAGCATTAATCTTTGTTCCTCTCCCTTCATCCGTGTATTTTTTGGTTAAAACAAAGGAGTGCTTCCTGAGGCAAACATTCTACATTGTTGTCTCTGTTGGAATTTTTCTTCAGGAAGAAGAGGCAAAGAACAATGGTGTTTGGGTAAAACTTTCTTATTTATATCCCACAAAGCCAGTCCTCTTTTTGTTTTGTTACATCCCTGAGCATTTGTCTTTTCACAGGTGCCTGAGGATACACTTCTTACCTCTCATCTTTTGATCCCAAACCAGCAACGGTGTTCTTTGTATTTCCAACAGCTTATCACCTCTATCCTTGGTTTGTGCTTTGGGGAGAGCTCCTTTGTTTGGACAGAGTGTAGTTGTCTTTTTTTTCCTGTTCATCATTTGTTAATGTCTGCGTCTGCCCAGCTGGCATAGAAATGTCTGTCTTTGCTGAATGTATTAAACATTATGATATTTTGCCCTCTGACCCAGTTGGTCCTTTAAACCATCTCACACATCCAATCTGATGCCTGAGGGCTCTCAAGATTCACTATGACATCTTGTACTTGGGCACCCTACTTATTTACAGCATGCTTTCAGCACGTCCAGATAAAATAGGCAAAGGCTTCACTCCAGAACCACTTCTCATAACTTCACCTTTATGCCCTGCTGTCTATACTCCGTAGAGGTCTATTTTTCCCATTTGACCTCTCTCCTGCCTGTGGGTCTCAGTGAAATGTGCAGCCTGGCCCCGCTGGCACCATTCTAGTTGTGAAAATTCACACATCTGTCAGTCAGTCTCTCTCTGTTGGCCTTTTGCGAAAGAAGTACTTTGTGGAAAGTGGGTTTTCTAATAGATGTGTGCCAAGTTCTTTTGTAAGAGTTAACGAAATGGATTCTAATTGCATTTCCTCTGCAAGTCATATGCTGCTCTATTTCTAAAGTTTACTGAAAGATGAAATAAAAGACTCACTTCTAATGTATACAGCACATTATAAAAGTTAGAACTCAGAAATAATCTATGCTTCATTTCAACTGATTATGGTTTAACCCATTTAGGAGTAAGCAGAGATTCTTACAGGCTTCCCCAGTGGCTCAGTGTTAAAGAATTCGCCTGTAAAGCAAGAGAGGCAGGTTCGATGGAAAAGATCCCCTGGAGAAGACAATGGCAACCCACTCAAGTATTCTTGCCTGAAGAATCCAATGGACAGAGGAGCCTGGTGGGCTACAATCCATTGGGTCACAAAGAGTCAGAAATGCCTAAAGTAACTGAGCACACACGTAGGCACAGAGATTCTTACATCTGTTATATGATAAGGAATACAAAGGCATTATTTCCACTTTATTAAGGAGGTAGATGAATGGTTTGTCCATAACCACATAGTTAGCAAATTATGGAGCAAAAATGAATAGCCATATGTTCTGACTCCTGATCAAAAAATCGGTCACATAGCAAGGGTAAAACGTGCCTAGGTGCTATACAATTGGCTAGTATTCTTTCTTCCACATCCTGCTAAAACTACACGGGGATTGGGAAAGACAACCAACTTTGAGATACCCACTATATCCACCCCCAAATATCACTATATCCTGCCCTTGTCCCAAATGTAGGTCTTAACAAGGTAAAAGGTAATTATTTTCTCTGGGACTTTGTACATAAATAAGTGTTGACTAGCTGTTAACAGAAAGAAGGAAAGAATATTCCAGGCAGAAGTAACAGTGCTAATGTACCACTAGGACAGGGATTATGAAAAAAATGCTTATCTTTCCAAATACAAAATTCATAAGCAGAGTAGGATTCTGCCTTAAAGTGAAAACTCAAAGGCTAACTTCTGAAAATTCACATGGCGTGGTATTAAAGGCACAGAAGGATTTGATCTGTGATACCTCTAAAGAATTACTGGGAATGCGAAGAGCTGGAGTATAGATAACTCATTCTCAAGTGTTGCTGTTAGTCTTTTGTCTATGTGCACACGTGTGTGCTCAGTTGTGTCCAACTCTTTTGCGACCCCATGGACTGGAGCCTGTCAGGCTTCTCTATCCATGGGATTTTCCAGGCAAGAAAACTAGAGTGGGTTGCCATTTCCTTCTCCAGGGGATCTTTCCAACCCAGGGATCAAACCTGCATCTCTTGTGCCTGCTGCATTGGCAGACAGATTCTTTACCAATGCATCACCCGGGAAGTCTTTTGCCTAGGAAACATCAAAATAAGTCATTCATTTTAGAATATACTAAAGCTCCCAATTTTAAGGGGCTTTATAAATATAATGAAGTTTGCACCAATCATGTCACCAGATCCTTACCATAATCCGACAAGCAGAGCTCACTCTTATATACTTAGAGGTTTGTACAAGAAGGACTTGAAAATTTGAGACAGCAAGTGATTTGCTTAAGATCACATATGAAATTTATCCCAGAACTGAACTGGAGCTGAGAAAATAAATATTTGGACCCCCTGTCCAGTGTTCTGAAATACAAACCAGTTTGGATCATTTCTTGGATGTAAATTTCTTGGGAGGTAAAAGATAAACAAAAGATAATCAGAGAAAGAAGCCAGCTATGGCAGAACTGTAAAAAGGTTACTGTTTTCACTCACCCAAGGTTGTTAACTTTCACGCATATTAGTATTTGAGGGTGCTCATCCGCTGCTATTTCTGCTGGCTGCTCCTCTTCGCCCCCTGGATATGAGATCGCCATACTGCTCCTTCAGAGCCTGGGACCTCCCACTACTTGCCTCACCTGATTTCCTCCCCCTGAATGCTGCCCGCTGACTGCAGACCACCCAGGACATTTATTTCTGCCTCACGAAAAGATACATCTTCATTGCTCTTTCTGGATCTTGATTCTTTGCACTGTCTGAGAGGTACAGGTGACCACACATCCTGTTTTGTCTGAGAAAATCAGGAAGAATGTCTGGTGTCCTGGCAAAGGGAAAAATGGTTCCTCCTTTCATTTTCACACATGTCACAGCTTGTCAAAAATGCATAGGGTCTCCCTATACCACATAATCAGATAAATTAACGAAATGCTCTTGACAGAGGGACTAGAGATATATCAAATAGTTTTCTAGCCAATGCTCTTTCAGAAGCACACAAGTGAGTTCGATAGATGTATTTTAAGAAAGAAAATTAAAAAAAGATATATATTCTACATGCAACTTCAACTCAAGATTTTTAAGCTACCATAAAACAGATATTAATAATGTTTTCCTAGTTATATATAGAAAAGAACTTTTTAAAATAGAAGGGCTCTCACATTTTCAAATAAAAAAAGTCCATTCTCAGTTGAAACCCTTTCTTCACTTGGCTTCTGAGAAATAGCACTCTACTAGTTCTCCATTTACTTTACTTAATGAACATTCTTAACTTTCTTTGCTGTCTATTCCTCTTATTTCTATGAAAATATTGGATTGGGTGCCATATGAAGCAGTCTTTGGAGGAATTTCTTTTCTTTTTTCTCTAACTACATGAACTCTTAACAGGGTCTCATTCAGTGTTGTGGTTTTATAGCAACTCTATGCAAATAACGCCTCTGAATTTCAAATGTTTAGACTCAATTGTTTACAATATCTCAATTTTCATTCATACATTTATTTCTCTATTCTCTCATACAGCAAACATTTTTTTTTTAACTGCTAATAATTGCCAGGCACTGCTTTATGTGCTATCACAATGAGTAGGACGGAGTCCTTGCATCCTGTGGAGCATGCATTCCAGGGAGCGAAAATGGGTCTCAGAATATGTTCTAAACCAGAACTCTTGATTCGCCAAACACATCCCCCACACGTACACATGCATCTATGCATGCACAGACCTGCACATAAACAAATCTGTGTTGCCCAGAGTCTCTTATTTCAAATAATAGCTCCCTAAATGATCTAGTTGCTCAGAACAAGAACATTGGAGTTAGTCTCAACTTCTTCTTTTCTTAAACTCCAAATTCTGGCAGCTTTACACTTAAAATCTATTCTGAATTTCAGCTCTTCTCTTAACAGTCACCTCTGCTTCTGTAGACCAAGACACCACCATCAAGGGCTTAGAGTTTCCCAATAGCCTCTTTATTGTGTTCCTTGCTTCAGTGACATTTGCTACAATTTATTCTCCACAGAGCAATTGTAACTATCCTATTAAACATGAACCAAATCCTTTCACCACTTAGATCTCTCCAATGGTGAAGGATGTTAGTCAGTCAGCCATGTCTGACTCTTTGTGACCCCATGGACTGTAGCCCACCAGGCTCCTATGTCCATGGGGTTATCCAGGCCAGAATACTGGAGTGGGTAGTCATTCCCTTCTCCAGGAGATCTTCCCAACCCAGGGACTGAACTCCAGTCTCCTGAATTGCAGGTAGATTCTTCACCATCTGAGCCACCAGGGAAACCCAGATCTTTCCAATAATTTTTCCTAAAATCTAGCATAGAAGGCAATGACCTTCCCATGCCTAGAGTACTCATGGTGATACAGCCGTGAGCACCATAACCTCTCTTACTCCTCAGGCCTTTGTTCACTTTTCTCCAACTACACTGCCCCCTTGCTGTTCCTTGAACTTATCAACCATATTCTCACTCTGCGGCCAATAGTTATACCTTCTTGACCTAAAATACTCATCCCCCAGATACATGCATAGTTCATGACAAGGTTACTGAAGATGTTACCTCTACAGAGAGGCCTGCGTTTATTACCTGGCCTAAATCAGCTCCTCACCCTCCCACCCCCATTCTAAAGATCCTGTTTAACGTTTGTTTCTAAACTACAATAAACATTATATCTATATATATATATATATATATATATATTTTTTTTTTTTTTTTGCATTGATTTTCCAACACGCCACTAGCATGTTGCCACCATATCAAGGAAACTCTAGTGCTCCCTGGTTTATCTCAAGCCCTAGGAAAGTATAGATCATGCAGTAAGAGTATTATCTAAGATTTGATGAATGAATAGATGAATTAATTCAAGCAATCTTAATGATCTCTGCCTTACACGACTCTACATACAGGAGGCTTGACATGAAATAAAAACCAAGTTTGATGACAGGCAAATATAAAAATAAACAACTTCAGAATATCTTTCAAAGATTTCTCTCTTGTCTTAAACGATAGAGAGGAACAGTTCTGTGGTACGGAGGCTGTATCAGTTTACACTGTGATTGCAAATTTTACGACCCAAAGGAATTACTTGACCTTTACCTTAACTTCTCCAAAATTTTACCTACCTCACAGGGACTTTGTGAGAACTGCATGACATAAGACACATAAAATGCTTAGAACAGTGCCTGGTACAATGCAAATATGTATTTATTTCTTTTATTCTCTCATTTTGAAAAGTAATTCCTTAAGCTGTTCAGCAAGTGATAGACCAGAGTTTATGCTACATCCTTCTGCTCCCTCCACTGATCCTGAGTGACACTTGTTGGATCAGGCAGAATGTTTTGATGGTGGATAACATCATCAACTTAAAAGTCATGAAATTGTTTTATGTGTGAATAACGTGTGGGCACCGCTCTAATCCTCTGGATGTTGGGCCCGGTGGGTGTAGTTTTAATCCTGAGTCGTCCACAATCCTCTGGGTCTCAGTGGAAATGAGAGAGTGCTAAGTGCTAGGTTTACTAAGTGTTCAGTGAATCCCTGAGGAATCAAATTAGATTAGTCACAGGGCTTTTTCTGCCTCCAGATACACAAACAGATGCAGAGAGACTCACCATATGAGATTTTTGGCTTTATTCTCTTATGAATCACTTTCTAGTCTCTTCATCCTTTTCTCCCTTCACCTTTTAGCTTTAGAGGCCTGAAACTGCCAATTCAGCTGCTTTGGAGCAGGTGGGTGAGTGAAAATTTTATAGAACATGTGGATAATGGGGGTTTTATTGGGGGATGTTTAGATTTGTCTACAAGAGGGATTGCCGCTGCTTTTCCTACAGCTGTTCCTCTTCACCATTTAACTTTAGACACCTCAGGAAGAAGCATTAGGGAATAATAACAAATCATTGCATTCTTTGCGTATCAGACAACAAGACTGTATAACAGACTAACTGAACTCCACCTTCTCCCATCCCATCTGGGGGAAAATATAAAGAAGCCTGATGAAATCAGGTGAGGATTTTAATCACATAAGAGATGCAACTTTGTGTCAGAATTTTCACAGCCTTGGACCATTGTTTGGAATTAACCCATCATTTATTTCTGTTATTAATATGGCAATAACACTGATGGTAAGAGTGCAAAATAAAGAGAGCAAATGGAGACTTTAAATACTACGCTGATCCCAAAGCCAGAACTGGAGGAGGCTGTGTTGCATCTTCCTAGTCACCTTCTTCCACCTACCACTGGGGCAAGGGCCACCAAAAAGAAGACAGTGTACCTTTCATTCCATTCATTTTCTGCATGAAGGTCAGAGGACAGTGGCAGCTCCAGGAAGGGTCACTGTAGAGAAAGTGATAGAGATTTTTAAGCCTTCATTTTTACCCTGCAAGGTGTCAAGATCCCAAACTGTTTTCTCTCAAAAATAGGGAGCTAAGACCTCACAATGGAAAAACTGAAAGCGTTAGTCATTCAATTGTGTCCAACTCTTTGCTTCAGTCGTGTCTGACTCTGTGACCCCATGGACTGTAGCCCACCAGGCTCCTCTGTCCATGGGATTTCCCAGGCAAGAATACTGGAGTGGATAGCCATTCCTTTCTCCAGGGAAATTTCTCAACCAAAGGATTGAACCCAGGTCTCTTGCATTGCAGGCAGATTCTTTATCATCTGAGCCACCGGGGAAGCCCAACAATGGCTGACTGAAGAGTCATGCAAGCTAGGTTTGGTTCTCCAGACCAAGAGCTCCTCACAGAACAAAAGTATGCTTTTTATTTTATTGTATATTTATTTTCTAAGTGTCCTCAGTAATGGTTGAATGAAGGAAAGTTCTGGCCCCTGACTTGACTTTACCTTCTGTGTGATCTTGAAGTCTGTTCACTCTTTTCCATGACACGATTGTTCAGGCCACCATCATCTCTCACCTGGATTACTCCCCCAGCTTTTCAACTGGGAACTAACCCTTCAGCTATCGCCCCATGCTCTTGCCTGAATCCCTGTCCTTTTTAAATTTTTTTTTGTACTGCAAAACAAAATTACATTTTATGAAATGAAAATTTTATCAAGACAATTCCCCACTTAGAATTGTCCAGTGGCTTTTTCTCTCTCTTGGTTTTAAAGTCCAGGTTTTAGTTTGTGTATTTGGTTTGCAATACTGAACATACTCCAGTTAAATCAAAGGTATTATCTCCTCCAATCACTATCTTCGTATTCTGTAATCCAGCAATACATTGGGGCATTGGTTTTAGGACATATTTTTTCACCTTTTAACATCCTCAACTCAGTCAGTGATATCATAACCCTGTTTTTCTTTTCATACTAGGGGCGTCCCCGGTGGCTCAGCAGTAAAGAATCTGTAAAGAATGCAGGCTTAAAGCTCAACATTCAGAAAACAATGATCATGGCATCCGGTCCCATCATTTCATGGCAAATAGACAGAAAAACAGTGGAAACAGTGACAGATTTTATCTTTTTGAGCTCCAAAATCACTGCAGATGGTGACTGCAGCCATGAAATAAAAAGACGTTTACTCCTTGGAAGAAAAGTTATGACCAACCTAGACAGCATATTAAAAAGCAGAGACGTTACTTTGCCAACAAAGGTCCATCTAGTCAAGGCTATGGTTTTTCCAATAGTCATGTATGAACGTGAGAGTTGGACTAGAAAGAAAGCTGAGTGCTGAAGCATTGATGCTTTTGAAGTGTGGTGCTGGAGAAGACTCTTGAGAATCCCTTGGACTGCAAGGAGATCCAACCAGTCCATGCTAAAGGAAATAAGTCCTGGGTGTTCATTGGAAGGACTGATGCTCAAGCTGAAACTCCAATACTTTGGCCACCTCATGAGAAGAGCTGACTCATTTGAAAAAACCCCGATGCTGGGAAAGATTGAAGGCAGGAGGAGAAGGGGACAGCAGAGGATGAGATGGTTGGATGGCATCACCGACTCAATGAACCTGAGTTTGAGTAAACTCCGGGAGGTGATGATGGACACGGAGGCCTGGAGTGCTGCGGTTCATGGGATCACAAAGAGTCAGACACGACTGAGAGACTGAACTGAAAGAATGCAGGAGATGCAGGAGACACAACTTCAATGCCTGGATTGGGAAGATTCCCTGGAGTAGGGCATGTCAACCCGCTTGAGTATTCTTGCCTGGAAACTCCCATGGGCAGAGGAGCCTGGCAGGTACAGTGCATAAGGTTGCAAAGAACACGACTGAAGTGACTGAGCATGGCACACACACAACATTATGATTCATTTTATGTTTAATATCAACCTAAAATTAATAGACAAAATAATATTTCTATTCTGGTCATTGACGTGTTTAGCCAATCTTCCAGAATATTTACTTGGTTAGTATTTTTGTAGAGGAATGCCCCTTAGTTTTTATTGTCCCAGTTTCCTAGAACATATTTCTCTCTTAACACAGTGTTTTTGAGTCAGTGTTTCTATAAGACAAAAATTATATTTATGCCCCCAAAGCTCAATGAAATATTTTTTTAACAAAATAACTTGCAGGACAGTTCTTCAGTTCCAATCCAAATACAATTGCTAGAATGCCAAAGTCACTTTCATACAAACTGAAAAGTGTGCCAAATGTCACAAAGAGTACATGCTCCTTGGAGACTGTTGCCAGGGAGAGACATTCCCAGTGTCTCCTCAATGTGAACAATCTAAGGGCATCAAATCTTGGTCCTGACTGTGTTTCCACAGTTGTTTTTCTATGTAGCCCTTAGGCTTGGGTAGACATTGTGATAGACTCAAAGAACGTCCTAGAGAAGCGAGGAGGTTGAAAAAGTAGATAAAAAGAGAAGAGGTGACTGCATATTCAAAGTATGCTAAGCTAATAAACCTATTGAAATCATGTTATTTGGTGATTAGAAAACTTTCACTTTTTTACACTTTTATGCGACACAATCATATCACTATGTCTTAGTTATGGTTCAGGAAATTGCCTGAGAATTTTGGGTTGAGATGCGCAGTAGACTTCAGTATCCTGTTGAAGTCATATAGACTGTGCCTCTACCATCATATGTGGACATAGACAGGTGATTTGCTTTGGCCAATGGGACAGTGATAGATGCATGTCAAGCAGAGTTCTAAAATAGACCTGTGTATTATTCATATTTTAGAGAAGGAAACAGCAACCCACTCCAGTGTTCTTGCCTGGAAAATTCCATGGACAGGGGAGCCTGGCAGATTACAGTCCACGGGGTTGCAGAGAGTTGAACACAACTGAGCACACACACATGCTTAATTATATTTAAAAAATATTTCTGAATATTATGCTATTTTAGCATCTTAAATTCCCTTCTGGCTAGGGAGAGACTGCCCTTCCATGGACTAGCCAGTTGTTAGAGAGAGGAAAGGCTTTCAAGCATTGATATGCAAAGGAACAAGCTCAGAGCCTGCCTGCCTCCTCTCTCTGGCCCAGGAACTTAGGAGGCGAAATTCAGTTTCGAGCCAGTCAGAATATTCAGATGAGCCAATTCTACCCTGTTTCCCTGCCCTAGTGCGGTTGCCCCCTCCTTCCTGCTTTCTGAGCTCCCTCCAGCTCCCCCGTGGGGCCCTGAGTGGCCTGGTTGTGCTCTCTCTTTCTAGAACCTGTGACATAACAAGGGAGCTTCCTGCTGACTCAGATGGTAAAGAATCTGCCTGCAATGTGGGAGACCCAGGTTCAGTCCCTCTGTCAGGAAGATCTCCTGGAGAAGGAAAAGGCAAACAACTCCAGTATTCTTGCCTGATTTGAAATAATAAACTTTCATTTTCCTGAGCCACACCTTACTGACCATCATAGAACAGAACATAGACGAGCTTGTGTTGTTGACCTTGGTCTCTCCGGCCACTGTCTTTTTTCCATGAGAAGGTCACGCGTCCCAGAGAGCTGGTGGTCTCAAAAACATGAGACATGGAGAAGGCTGGGTTCATCCCTAAGATGAAACCAAATCCTGTCCATTTCAGCCAAGGTTGACCAAACCCCAATCTACACACACATGTGTAAGCAAGAAATAAATGCTTATTTTTGTAAGCCAAGGAATACAGGGATGAAGTGCCACGCAGATATGTGGAAAGCAGCTGACTGCTACCATGCGAAACACCATTGAAAATGGAAAAGAGGCTGTTGGTTAGAGATTTTGTTCAGAGTATCTGATTTTTGGAAAGGATTGTTGATGTTTAGAAGGAGATACACTACATTATGACATATGCTTGGTATCAGCTTGAAAGACTTAACCTTCGTTTGCATGTATATTTTTAATCAATTGCCCTGGGCTCAGGGCACTTTGCCTGGTCTTCCATGGCTCCCTGACTTCTCCTATGTTAGATCACGTGTGCATTACACAAGCTCAGTCATGTCTGACTCTTTGTGACCCTATGGGCTGTAACGTGCCAGACTCCTCTGTCCATGGCATTTTCTAGGCAAGAATACCGGAGTGGGTTGCCAATGCCTACTCTAGATCCTCCCAATCAGGGATGGGACCCAAATCTCCTGTGTCTCCTTCATTGGCAATGGATTCTTTATCACTGTTCCACCTGGGAAGTCTGGTATACAAAGACTTACAGAGTATTCGTTGAATTCAATTAGTTCTCTCATCGCAGCTCTGTCTCTAGATAGTATGTGACTTTGAACAAGATACTTATACTTTCAGAATCTTTATATTTTGCAAATGAGAGATTTGGCTTAAATTATCTCTAAAATTCTATTTCGATAATACATGTTCATGTGCTAAATTAAAAAAAAATGATGTATTTAATTATAAAGTTTATATAAATATTTGTAAACTTTCATCCGGAGTGATGAAAAACATCTATTTCTGCTTTATTGACTATACCAAAGCCTTTGACTGTGTGGATCACAATAAACTGTGGAAAATTCTGAAAGAGATGGGAATACCAGACAATCTGACCTGTCTCTTGAGAAATCTGTATGCAGGTCAGGAAGCAACAGTTAGAACTGGACATAAAACAACAGACTGGATCCAAATAAGAAAAGGAGTACATCAAGGCTATATATTGTCACCCTGCTTATTTAACTTATATGCAGAGTACATCATGAGAAATGCTGGACTGGAAGAAACACAAGCTAGAATCAAGATTGCTGGGAGAAATATCAATAACCTCAGATACGCAGATGACACCACCCTTATGGCAGAAAGTGAAGAAGAACTAAAGAGCCTCCTGATGAAAGTGACAGAGGAGAGTGAAAAAGTTGACTTAAAGCTCAACATTCGTAAAACTAAGATCATGGCATCTGGTCCCATCACCTCATGGGAAATAGATGGAGAAACAGTGCAAACAGTGGCTGACTTTATTTTTTGGGCTCCAAAACCACTGCTGATGGTGATTGCAGCCATGAAATTAAAAGATGTTTACTCCTTGGAAGGAAGGTTAGGGCCAACCTAGATAGCATATTTAAAAGCAGAGACATTACTTTGCCAACAAAGGTCCATCTAGTCAAGGCTATGGTTTTTCCAGTGGTCATGTATGGATGTGAGAGTTGGATGGTGAAGAAAGCTGAGCGCCGCAGAATTGATGCTTTTGAACTGTGGTGTTGGAGAAGACTCTTGAGAGTCCCTTGGACTACAAGGAGATCCAATCAATCCATCCTAAAGGAGATCAATCCTGGGTGTTCATTGGAAGGACTGATGTTAAAGCTGAAACTCCAATACTTTGGCCACCTCATGCAAAGAGTTGACTCATTGGGAAAGACCCTAATGCTGGGTAGGATTGGGGGCAGGAGGAGAAGGGGACGACAGAGGATGAGATGGTTGGATGGCATCACCAACTCGATGGACATGAGTTTGGGTAAACTCCGGGAGTTGGTGATGGACAGAGAGGCCTGGCGTGCTGCAATTCATGGGGTCGCAAAGAGTTGGACATGACTGCGCGACTGAACTGAACTGATCAGGAGTGATAAAACATGAAATAGGAGCTCTATAAATGATTATAGTCTGCTATATTTAATGATATTTTATTCTTATATTCATTTTTATGAATAAATCTTATCTTTTGTATCATTAAGATCTCTTTCTATGCAAATTTTTGTATCTTAACTTTTTATTTAAGATTTCATCATGTTCTAATATTTAAGCAGAATGCTTAGTTCATTGATTTTCAATTAAAAAATAATTATAGCTTTTAAATTTATGGATTTTCCCACTCATTGTAGCTTTGGCTGTACCCCATTAATCTTGGACATAGTCTTTTCTATTTCATTTTTTATGAACTTGTTCATCTGTTCATTTATTAACTTAACAGACTAAGTACTCACACTAACTAATGTGCTCAGCACTGTGTCAAGCCCTGGAATTCCACCCATGTACCAGAGAGATAAATGTTCTGTCTTTAAAATGACACAATTTCTAGTATCTGTGTACTTGAGAATGAAATACAGCTTCAACAACAATAAATAGGCTTCACCTGCCTATGTGTAAGCAATCATTTCACCCTTCTCTTAAATTCTCAAACCAAATTTGCCTGAACTCCCAGAACTATGCCTCTGTATAATAAAGAGATTTTCTTAGGTTCTTATCTCACAGGTTCTAATGAACAGGTATTAAATTATTTCCAGGGACCTGGACTTGAAGCCATTTACTGCTGTGATCACTTGGCCTCTCAAAGCAATTTATGTTATTAAACCAGAACATTTAACACTAGAGTTTAAGAAAATGGTCACTTAGTGGTGTTTTGTCCAAGAACAATGGAAAGATCCTTTCCTTTCTCTATATCTGTGTAATCGGAGAACTTTTTCAAGTTGCTTTCACAAAAGTGAATGTAAGTCTCATTTTGAAGAATAACTACCTGCAACTTTAAAAGGGCAGTTGTCTTCAAACTCTTCTGATCATATAAATAAATTAAATCTTAAAGAGCGAGAAGGTAGGCAAGGCTCCATGTTATGATAGTTTAGATTTCTTTTTGAATCATGTTACTCTGGAATTTAGGTTTTATATTTTTTTAATTGTGTGTTTTGTTTGTTTCATTTTAAAAACATATTTCACTGTGGAAAGCAAAGGTCTGGTATATGGATAATTATTGTTAGTGTTCTATAGATACTCGGAAATTTTTAGATTGAGTAAAATGATAAATATTCTACTGTAAACTCATACATGAGGTAGATAGTATGCCTTGGGAAGCTAGATCATCAATTTCCCAGGCTTCCTTGTAGCCAGAAGTGACCCTCTCATTTGCTAAGAGGTGTATGATAAAACCTTTGCTTTTGACAATTATTTCCTGGTGGCTCAGCTGGTAATGAACCCACCTGTCAATGTAGGAGATGCAAGAGATCCAGGTTCAATCCCTGGGTGGGGAGAATCCCTTGGAGAAGGTAATGGGAACGTGCTCCAGTATTCTTGCCTGGAAAATTCCGTGGACAGAGAAGCTTGGCAGGCTACTGTTCATGAGAGTGCAGAGTCAGACACAACTGAGCACGCGTGCACACCTTGACAACTGTAGCTGTAGTGACCTTTACTCTTTGTCATTCTCTTTGTCTAGAACTGGAATATGACTAAAAGCACAGCTGCCAAATCATGACCATTAATAAGAGAGACAGAAAGCTGAAAATACAGCAGAGAAAGGAAAACTGGGTTCCTTAAAGTCGTAACTGATTTCCCAGACTAGGATTAACCTGGTACCTTCTAGACTTCCTTTATGTAAGAAAAAATAAATCTGTATTATTGTTACAGGAAGGGGGAGAGCTTCTAGAGCTGAAGAATAGGCTCTTATCTAACACTTGGAAATAAATTGTCTGAAGAGAAGCATGCACTGACGAAGCAAGACTTGGCTGGGAAGGGGAGCCCAGGCAAAGAGCAGCAGTGGAAGGGAACCTAGGAGACCTGCTCTGCCAGGTAGCTTGCAGTCTCCGCTAATGGGTTTAGTTCCCTGCTGTCTCTGGCCAATCATTCTGACTCAGGGTCTGGTGGCGGCATATCACTCAGCCAAGATGGATTCCAGCGAGAAGGATTCTGGGAGGCTACTAGGACGTACAGACGGGCATTCCCTCTCCTTTTGGCCTTTTCTTACTTGTTCCAGTTGGTGATAGCTGGTTAGTTCCACATTCCTTACCAGAACCTCCTGTTATAAGATGGTTCACTCAAGTGATTACTGTAGTGTCTGGCCAGGGCGGACGGTTTTGGTTAGTGGTTTCTCTAATAGTATCACTTTTTTTTTTTAACAACACAGTTAATAATATTGTTCAAGTAATCTCTAAGCTTATGTTTTGTACATCTGATCTTGCAGGAACTGAGAGATTCTGTAAATATCTCTTCATAATTTTAATCATATTTTAATCTGTATATTTTGATGCCATGACATTCAGAACATATTTATGATTTTTATATCTATATTGTGGACCATGCTTATAACAATATAAAATGATTCCTTTCACTTACTAGTTAATTTTGCCTTAAAATTATGTTATCTCAGTTATTTATCAAAAAATATCAATTACATGTTGTAATCAAGGCTTACTTTATTAAGCATTCTTCACAGAAGTACCAGAATGAAATTTTAAAAACACATTTGATATTAATTTAGTGTTTATTTGGAATTGTCAATGTTTTCCCATTAAACATAGAATAAAATCCCAACTCTTGACAATTGCTTTTAGTACCTTGTACTGGCTTGTTTCCGTAGTGTAGTGGTTATCACGTTCACCTCACACGCGAAAGGTCCGCGGTCTGGAGAAGGAAATGGCAACCCACTCCAGTATTCTTGCCTGGAGAATCCCATGGATGGAGGAGCCTGGTGGGCTACAGTCCATGGGGTCGCAAAGAGTCGGACACGACTGAGCGACTTCAGTTCTTTACTGGCTTAAAAGTCAGCATTCAAAAAACTAAGATCATGGCAACTGGTCCTATCACTTCATGGCAAATAGAGGGGGAAACAGTGGAAACAGTGACAGACTTTATTTTCTTGGGCTCCAAAATCACCACAGATGGTAACTGCAGCCATGAAATTAAAAGACACTTGCTCTTTGGTAGAAAAGCTATGAAAAACCTAGACAGCATGTTAAAAGGCAGAGATATTACTTCAGCGACGAAGGTCCATATAGTCAAAGCTATCATTTTTCCAGTAGTCATGTATGAATGTGAGAGCTGGACAATAAAGAAGGCTGAGCACTAAAGAATGGATGCTTTTGAACTGTGGTGTTGGAGAAGACTCTTGAGAGTCCCTTGGCCTGCAAGGAGATCCAACCAGTCAATCCTAAAGGAAATAAGTTCTGAATATTCTTTGGAAGGACTGGTGTTGAAGCTGAAACTCCAATACTTTGGCCATCTGATGCGGAGAGCTGACATTAGAAAAGACCCTGATGCTGTGAAAGATTGAAGGCGGGAGGAGAAGGGGACAACAGAGGATAAGATGGTTGGTTGGGATCACTGACTCTATGGACATGAGTTTGATGAAGCTCCGGGAGATGGTGAAGGACAGGGAATGTGCTGCAGTCCATGGGGTCACAAAGAGTCAGAAATGACTGAGTGACTGAACAACAAATCTAGTTCTTGCTAAGCCATATAACTTTATCCTCTACCACTCTCTCAACACCCATTGGCCTCTTTTAATATTGCATTGATAGTACCATCTTTCATGATGACTGAATATCATCATCAGTGGTTTTTTGCACTTGCTGATACCTTTGAGTGGGTTGTTTTTCTGCTGATTCTTTCCATCTCTACTGCCATATTTTACCTTACAAGTTCCTATCAGTTATTTTGCCAGCAAAACTCTAATTCAAACAGCTTGAATTTGCTGCATTATATAATTCAAGAAGTTAAGATGTAGATCAGGCTTCACGTTTGATTTAAACCAGCCACTCATTCTTCTGAGATGTCCTGAGATTTAATAGCCCTATGTATCTCAAGCTGGTAGTGAAATAGCTGAAATAGTTACAATTCTCAATTCTGTGCATGTCAAAGAGTAAAAGAAAAATGAAATGTGCACATAATCTCTTCTTAATTATCCAAGAACTCTGTTAAAAACTCTTTAGCATTTTATTAGCCTCCTGATATACTCACTGGGATCAGGTTACCTTAGACCAGCTAGACACTTTCAAGGAGGTGAGGTGGTTCAACACTTGTGTGATGAAGTGGGGAAACCTGAACAGAAAAGGGTCATTTTGAGTAAGGATGGGAGAGCAGAGTGGATCCTGGAAAGCCCATATACAACTCTACCACTGTCAGGGAGGAAGAAATGTTCCTTTTCCTTTATAGATTCTTCTGGCTAGACTGAGAATTAAGCTGACTTGAGACAGATTAACTAAACAAAATCAAAGTTTAGTTACATGTATACATGGAGGAGGTCCAGAAAAACTAAATAATTCATCAAAATGACTAAAATATTCATGCTAAGCACTGTCTTCAGCTAAAGACTGAAGAGAATGCTGGGGATAGAAGTTTGAGTCTTCAAATGGGAGGAAGGGCATTGGTATGGAGATGAGAAAGCAAATGCTTGGTAAATAGATGTTTCTTGGGCCGGCAGAGACAGTGAGAAGGCCCAAAGAAATATTTTAAAATATGGCTTTTGCTCGGTTCCTCCCTGTCAACCATACCTAATCCGTACTGTTGTTATAAATTGTAGAAATCTACAAAGAACATAAATGAATTGAACAGACACTTTAAAATTTGCTTTAGGGCATTTCCTAGTTGTCCAGTGGTTAAGACTCAGCACTTTCACTGCTGTGGAAAGTGTTCAATCCCTGGTCAGGGAACTAAGCTTCCATAAGCTGCATGGTGTGGCAAAAAAAAAAAAAAAAAAGTTAAATTTACTTTAAAATTCTTTCAGTTTAACAATGTATTTGAATTTTTAATTCAAAAAATGCTGGACAAACTCATTTAGGGACATTAATCTAGTACCAAGTGTGGGTGGTGGTAGTGAGAGGTATAGACTCTCTGGAACTGGAACCAAGTATTATTTACTCTAGTTTGGCCCTTGGCTGAATCATCTTGGTTCTCTGAGCCTCAGCCTCTATTGTGTTGGCCAAAAAGTTTATTTGCTCTTTTTGTAACAACTTATGGGTAAACCCAAAAGAACTTTTTGGCCATCCCAACACATCTGCATTTAACAGTGGAATCTCAATACATATTTGTTGAATTAATGTTTGATATATTTATTTAAAAATTGAAAGAAATGGATTAGATGGTCTCTGGTATCTTCCAGGTTTTCACTCATATGACAAAGATTAACTGAGTGTCTATCAGATCACACAAAGCTGTAATGATTGAAAATAGTTTTCAATTTCAAATAAATAATATTGAGAATATTAGCAATTTATGTATGGTATATAACTGTGTAAATTCCTTCCACAGTGTAAACTAGACTCAGAAAAGTTTATATTTACACATGAATAATAGCTCTCAGAAGTAGGCCTCAGGAAAAGGTACAGAAGTATGTCTTCGTAGGAAAATCAGTATCAAATACAGAGCTACACTATTCTTTTCAAGATGCATCTCCTCAAATGTAAAATGTGTAAATAAATGTACATATGCTTCCTAAAGTTTAGAGTTTGGGTCTAATAGTAGCTATTTTGAAAAACTCTGTTCCATTGGATGTAACACATTTTTGTGCTGAACTGTAGCATCCTTATTATTAGTTGAAATAGAAGTTGTTAAAGTACCCCTAATAATTTATCTGGTTTGAGGGGAAACAAAATAGCCATGGATAATGAATAAATATCATATTCTTCCTTTGTCAGCAGCTGTATCCTAACTTACTGAGTTTCAAGCTGTGTAGAAGAAAAAGAGACAATTGTGACATGACACCCACAAGTAACTATTGCATTATCCTTGGTATTGAACTAAAGATAACCAAAAACTTCCATTTTTATCAGGCACCCAGGGTGCACAATAAAATATTCATTTACCTTACACTGCATATGAAGCTGTTTCTTTCAACACTTTGTTTCTTATATAGAATTGCAGTTATGTGGTTCCCAGTACATTAAGCACCAATGTAATTATTATCCTCCTTGTACACAACCATCTAAATTAAAAACCATTAAATGAAATGTTCTTATAAATACTGTATTTCTTTATAGGACTATTATCTACATTTTCTCAAAACACTGTGCTCAATTGGTCCATTGGAATTAGTGTTTTGTTCTCACAATAATGTGACTAAGCCTAAGGCTTCATCCAGAAAAAAATAAATCTTAATGGCTCCAAATTCAATGAAACAGACAGGATTTCATTGGGACTAGTGTCTCAGAACCGCATCCTCCTATATCCCTCTCACTTTTCTTTTGCAAAAGTTTTTGTACTTACTTCTCTGAAGCCCTTTCAGCCATAATCCTTTAGGAGAACTGGGCTCTTTAAAACATCTTTGTGCAGTTAGCATCTTCTCTGAGATATAGGAAAGGGCAACCCACTCCAGTATTCCTGCCTGGAAAATTACATGGATGGAGGAGCTGGCAGGCTACAGTCCGCGGGGCCGCAAGGAGTCAGACACGACTGAGCAATTGAGCACGCATGCTCTGAAATGCAAGCACTTAGCAAGACTGCCAATGCTCAGGAAATATCTGATAAAAATGAGGTTGAACCATTTACCTTGGTTTCCAAATTTGTATACACAGTTACAATCCTCTGGGAACCTTATGAAGCATTCCAAATCTTAGGACACTCCACAAATCAATTAAGCCACAATCTCAGTGGATGAGCCCAAATCATTAGTGTTTTTTGAAGCTCTCTAGATGAGTCCAACAGAGAAGGCAATGGCACCCCACTCCAGTACTCTTGCCTGGAAAATCCAATGGATGGAGGAGCCTGGTAGGCTGCAGTCCATGGGGTCACGAAGAGTTGGACACGACTGAGTGACCTCACTTTCACTTTTCACTTTCGTGCCTTGGAGAAGGAAATGGCAACCCACTCCAGTGTTCTTGCCTGGAGAATCCCAGGGATGGAGGATCCTGGTGGGCTGCCGTCTACGGGGTCGCACAGAGTGGGACGCGACTGAAGCGACTTAGCAGCAGCAGCAGATGAGTCCAAAATGTAGACAAGTTTGGGAGCTATCAGGCCTGCAGTTAGGACTCAAAACACGTTACACCCATGGCAGATTCATGTCAGTTCAGTTCAGTTCAGTCGCTCAGTCGTGTCCGACTCTTTGCGACCCCATGAATCGCAGCACACCAGGCCTCCCTGTCCATCACCAGCTCCCGGAGTTTACCCAAACCCATGTCCATCGAGTCGGTGATGCCATCCAACCATCTCATCCTCTGTCGTCCCCTTCTCCTCCTGCCCCCAATCCTTCCCAGTGTTAGGGTCTTTTCCAATGAGTCAACTCTTTGCATGAGGTGGCCAAAGGATTGGAGTTTCAGCTTCAACATCAGTCCTTCCAATGAACACCCAGGACTGATCTCCTTTAGGATGGCAATATATGGCAAAACCAATACAATATTGTAAAGTAAAAAAATAACGAAATAAAAAATAAAGAAATAAATGAATTTAATTTCAAAAAAAAAAATGCTATGTATGCCTCTTTCAACAGACACTTAGGTTGTCTCCATACCTGACAGATGAATGAAGAAAATTATTTATCCTATATAATGGAATATTACAAAGCCCTAAAAAGGAAGGAAATGCTGGCGTTCGTGATTACATGGATGAAACTGGAGGGTGTTATTCTAAGTGAAAGAAGCCAGATAGACAAAGACAAATACTTCACGGTATCACTTACATGCTAAAGGTTAAAAAAAAATGAGTCAAACTTACTCATAGAAATAGAAATGTGGAAAAGCAGTTTCCAGGGGCCTGGAGTCTGGAGGAAACTGCAGAGGTCAGTAAAAGGTAGAAACTTTCAGTTACAAGATGAATAAGGTCTAAAGAGATACTATGATGATTGCCTGTGTGCGCCATCACTCAGTCATTTCCAACCCTTTTGTGACCCCATGGACCGCAGTCCTCCAGGCTCCTCTGTCTATGGGATTCTCCAGGCAAGGACACTGGCGTGAGCTGCCATTTCCTCCTCCAGGGGACCTTCCTGACCCAGGGAACAAGCTCCAGTCTCCTTGAGTCTCCTTCATTGGCAAGCAAATTCTTAACCACTCAGCCATCAGGGGAGCCCAATGTGATGACGATCAGAACTTCAATAGAGTAGAACTTAAATGTACTCACACACACACAAAGAAAGATTAAAATATGTGAGGTGATGGATGATGTGTCAGTTAACCAATTAACTCGATGGGGGAAAACTTTCATAAAGTGTAGGTACATCTAATCATCACACGGTACACATTAAATATATTATGTCAATTGTTAAATATACCTGTCAGTTATCCTCAGTAAAGCTGGAAACAAGAGAGAGAGAGAAAGAAGAAAAGAAAGACAGGAAGGAAGAAAGAAAAGAAAGAAATACAGAAAGGAAGGAAAAGAAAGAAATATGATAGAGGTCAAATGGTCCAAAGTTGAATTTTTTCAGTTTTTAGGAGGAAAAATTTAGAGCTAATATGATTTTGTTACTTTAAAACCAGTTATTTTCTTATTACATCAAAGGAGATATTTAAGTACGTTTGAAGGTGCTATCTTCCATGATTGTTTAGCAATAGCCACCAGGCTATACATGTAGTCATTTGGACATTAATTCTGAAAGTAACAAGCTGTAAAAACTGAATACCAGCTTAGCAGGCATTTGTATTAGTTGCTCACTTGTGTCTGACTCTCTGCGACCCCGTGGACTATAGCCTGCTAGGCTCCTCTGTCCATTGTATTCTCCAGGCAGGAATACTGGAGTGGGTTGCCATTTCCCGCTCCAGGGGATCTTCCCAAACCAGGGATTGAACCCGGGTAGTAAAAATCACGTTGGAAACACTTGTGCTGTTCTGGGCTAAGTTGCTTCAGTCGTCTGTGATTCTGTGCCAACTCTACAGACAGCACCATGCCAGGCTCCTCTGTTCATGTGATTCTCCAGACAGGAATACTGTAGTGGGTTGCTGATATAAAGTCATACTCAGGCCCATCCAAAAATAAGGGAAATTGATGCTAAGAATTTACATAGGAAGTTATATATTTTAACAAAAGCAAAGATGGAAAGAAAACATGAAATTGTGTTTTGTTGTATGAATACATGATTTAGTAAGATAGGAGTAAATCGCACACGAAGAGATGTATCATGTTGTATAGGCATTTTGGGATTTAGAAAGAGCTACACTGATTTTTTGAATTCCCTGTATGATTGAGTTATTATGCAGAGCAAAGTCTATTGAAAAATATAGTATGTTGTTTATATTCAATAGATTTTATAATTGTATTTATGATACTGGACACATTTCTAGATAATTTGATTCAGAGTAAAACCTGAGATAGTAGGTTAAGCGCATTATAACCCATCTATTGGTGTCACCAATGCTGAGAGTCTGTTATAGTTTCCATTTTTACCTTACGTTTTCCTGGTTTATTACATTCTTGCAACATTGTTTTCTCAAAAAAAGTCATTTAGTGGGTATAATTATCTAATGAAAAATGTGCATTATATAGTTACTGTTTTGAATATTATCGGACCAAAAAATCCGGAATATGTTTAGTGCTATGACATTAAAAAACAGATGAAGATATAAATGCTAAATGAATTTAGGAAATCTAAAAGTTTTTAAATGAAAAGAAGTTTTTTATTAACAAATGAATGGATAAAGAAGCTGTGGTACATATATACAGTGGAATACTACTCCTCCATAGAAAGGAACACATTTGGATCAGTTCTAATGAGGTGGACGAAACTAGAGGCTATTATACAGAGTGAAGTAAGTCAGAAAGTGAAATATAAATATTGTATGAAAGTGAAAGTCACTCAGTCATGTCTGACTCTTTGCAACCGCATGGACTATGCAGTCCCTGGAATTCTCCAGGCCAGAATACTGGAGTCGGTAGCCTTTTCTTTCTCCAGGGGATCTTCTCAACCCAAGGACCGAATCTGGGTCTCCCGCTTTGTAGGTGAATTCTTTATCAGTTGAGCCACAAGGGAGGCTCAAGAATCCTGCAGTGGGTAGCCTATGCCTTCTCCAGTGGATCTTCCCAACCCAGGAATCGAACCGGCTTTTCCTGCAATGCAGGCGGATTCTTTACCAGATGAGTTATCAGGGAAGGTAAATACCATATACAGACACATATATGGAATCTATAAAGATGGTACTGATGTTTTTTTTTTTTTTTTTTCAGGGCAGCAATGGAGAAACAGATATAGAAAACAGACCTAAGGACACAGAGGGAAGGGATAAGGGAGAGGGTAAGATATATGGAGAGACTAACATGGAAATTTATAATACCATCTGTAAAATAGATAGCCAATGGGAATTTCCCATGTGACTCAGGGAACTCAAACATGTGCTCTGTAAGAGTCTAGAAGGGTGGGATGTGTAGGGAGATGGAAGGGAATTCAGGAGAGGGGACATGGGTGTACCTATGGCTGATTCTTGTTGATGCATGACAGAAAACCACAAAATTCTGTAAAGCAAATATCCTTCAGTTAAAAAAAAAAAAGCAAATGCAAACTCAGGCTGCATTAATTTAGGCCCAGCAGAAAAGGTGCTAGTCAAGGGAAAAAAAAAATAAAGATGATGAAAGCATTGTGTTATCAGAATATAGTGAAATACTCTTTAATTTTAATATAGCATTGGTCTGTGTTATAGGTTCCAAGGAAACACTGGGCATATGAAAGCTTTATATATTCACCCAAGGGGGAAAAAATATATATATCTAAACTCAATACTATAATATAATATATATATTATGTATATATAAATGTATCAACTGAATCTTCTTGAGATTAAATGAAGTAATTTTGCAAACTTCTTTGTTAATGTTGGCTTAGTCTTGACATATGCACTTAAAGAGAACTTTTTCTCTCTTGGCTCAATGACTCACAGAATTATAGAAATTGGATCTTTGAAGGATGTCAAGGACATTACAGAGGAGTAAATTAGAGTTGACACATTTTGGTTGTCCTGACACAGACCAGAAGCTTTAGAAATTTCAGTGATATTAATTGAAGGCACATGCATTGATATAAGGATTAGGTTAAAATTTTGATATTTCTCTTCTCTCCTTTAAAGAAAAGTAAAAAAGTCAAAATAAGAAGTTCAGTTGCATCTCACTTGAAAAAGGAGAAGTGAACATGTTCGTATTAGCAGTTAAGAACCTGACCTTTGCATATGTTTTGTTTTGCACCTTTAAAATATTTCATAATTTTATGCTGACACTTTAAAAATTAGGAAAAGTTTTAGCAACATTTTAAAACGTTTTAAATTTTCCATAAATATTCTGATTTATATTTATAATATAAATGAAGAAGCCACTGACTCACTATCACTGGGCTTTCCAGTCCCACATGGCAGTACTGGGTCAGAGCTGACTAGCTACTGCCCCCTACAGGTGAGCTTGTTTGGCAGTGTCCTCAACTCACAGATGGCCTGTCTAGCTCCTAAAGGCACTCCAGCATTTAGTCCTCAGACTTTGTACTTAAAAGTGGTAAATAAAGTGTGGATCAAAACTGGTGGTGGCTTCAGACATCCAGGATTCTAAATTACACCACACTCTTTTTTTGACACTTGCTGCAGAGTTGGTGATGTTATAGCATCTGGCCATTGGCACACAGATTGGAATAAGAATATTTCAGATGGTAGATAGAAAATATCTGTAAATGTCTAAGTCTGGTGCCTCCAGTGCTGCTTTTAACCTCATGGGATTTCTAGTGTTTCAGAACTTGAAAACTGTTATCAAGATGATCACCAACCTCAGACTCACAAATGTGTCCAAGCTTGTGATACCACAGCCACTCCAATTTGCTGTGAGTGAGCAAGGAGGCAGGCTTGGCAAAATCAGCTCTTGGCTGGATGAATATTATCAGGGAAATTCTAGAACTGACTGCTGCATAAAAAACTTGCATAGCATCTGTTCTTGACCTCCCCTTGGCCCAGCTGGTTTCCGATGCTACTGTGAAGGATGCATCATGTGAGTTCAGACACACATTGTGTATATACGGCATCTTACCTCAGGCAGTGATTTGGTTCACTTTCTTCCCCCACAAATTCTTTAATTCTGGTCCTTCTGGCCCTTGCAAATATACAGCCTGAAAGAGGAGTTAATGGCATTGAGAATAACCTCAGTGTGGAACAGTGGACAGATATTCTAATCTCCTGTCCTTTAGGAGACAGGAAGACAAAGGATAGACTAAATTTTCTTTTCTTTTTCTAGTACTATAGTTTGAAAATTCCATAAAGCAGTAAAAACACATACAAAAGGAAAGATTATATCCATATATCCACAGTCAGGTGGCAAGGGCGTTTTATTCACTTGAAAATTAGCAGCATGCTATATATTACCAGGAAGAATGGTGCCAAGAGATAAAGTTGATGGATATCATTTCCTTATTCAGTTTAGTGCACAGAAGGCAAAGTGGTGTTTTTTTTTTTTTCCTCTTTCTCTCTTTTTTTTTTTTTTGAGAGGGAGGTAGAAATAGAAAACCACAAGCAGCAGAGAGACAAGCATATGGAAGGAAAGGCCAAAAGAAAGGATATGGCAAAAAGTGGAGAAATGCAAACTGTACTTGACAATTACATCTGGACTGACAAAGAAACATGGATGATAATTTAAGCAAAAACAGCTGCCTGATTAGCTTAACATTCTAGAACTTCAATAGCATTTATCTGGAAGAAGAATTTCTCTACTTTTTTGCCCTTTGCAGGGGGCGGGGGTGTGATATTACTTTGGAGAAGGGCATGGCAACCCACTCCAAAATTCTTGCTTGGAGAATCCCATGGACAGAGAGGAGCCTGAGGGGCTGCGGTCCATAGGGTCGCACAGAGTCAGGCACGACTGAAGACACCGCATGCACATACATGATGTTGTTTTACTTTTTTTTATACGGGATAGACCTTTAGCTCCAACAGCTTGCCTGGCACGTTGCACTAGTTCTTCAATAAATATATTTTGAATAATGAGTGAATGATGTTTGGAGACCAGAGTGAGATGCTCTGTTAATCACTTAGTTCTGCAGAGTGTTAGGCCAAAACATATCCCCAGATCTGATTAGTTACTTTCTGTCCTAAGTGAGTCACATTACACTGATTTCGCCTTAGCTTTATCTCTCTGACAACTGAAATCAAATGAGAAACTATTGCTTCAGGGGTCAGACAATGACATTTTTCTAATAAATTTGCCACAATTATTCACATTTACATTTTTGAATATACATCTGAATCTAACTGGTTGTCCAGTATTAGATAAAACAGAACCATCCAGCTCATCTATAAAAAGCCCAATTATGATATTTGAGGTGGCTTCAAAACTGATCCTTGGTTAAAGTTTGAATAAATAATACAAATTATCTAAATAACTCTTCAGTGGATCATGAAAAGTTCATTTAATCTGTATTAATATTCTTCACATGTCATATTATTTGATTTTATTGAATTAAATGTCCATTGCAGTTTTATTTTTTGAATTATTTATTTACTTATTTTGACTGTGTTGGGTCTTAGTTGCTGGGCGGGCTTTCTCTAGTTGTAGGGCATATGCTTCTTGTTGTGGTGGCTTCTCTTGCTGCAGAGCATGAGCCGGCGGGCATGCGAGCTCAGTATCTGAGGCTCCTGGGCTCTGTACACAGGTTCAGTAGTTCTGGCACACAGGCTCATTTGCCCCATGGCATGTGGGATCTTCCCAGCCCAGGGATCGAACCCGTGTCTCCTGCATTGGCAGGTGAATTCTTTACCACTGAGCCGCCTGGGAAGCTCCTGCCTATTCCATTTTATTGATTGGTTGGTGTGGCTAGGTATTGGGTTATATAGTTGTATAAGACACAGTCTTTGCAATGTGTGCTTGCCATTCTTATGATCATGGGCCATCCGAATGTCCTTTGTGTGGGTATGTTTGGGAATATTTCACTTTAAGGAAACTGTTGGGAGTGAGAGTATTCTCTATGAAAAAAGCTCAACATGCCAGACTGTAACAGAGACTCAGACACATGATCTAGTTAGTGCTGACTCTGACCTAGAAGCTAATGACATCAGAAAAAGGGAGCCATGGGCCTTTCTCCCAGGGGGGGAAGCATCAGGGGTGAATTCTGCAGAACTGAGTTTACCATGCAAGTCATGGCAGCGGAGAAAGCCATGGCTTCTGGTAATGGGTCGCCAAGGGCGACAGTCATTTTCTTACTCAGATGAATTTTGAACATAGTTTTGTTAAGTTGAGCCTGATTCTGTTGACTTTACCGATCTGACTCTATTGTTTTCCTGTCATTTAATGTAGACGAAGAGCTTTTTAATCAACATCTTTTCTGTTCCTAGACTTCCCTGGTGGGGCAGTGTATAGGAAATTGCCTGCCAATGCAGGGAACACAGGTTTGATCCCTGGTCTGGAAGGATTTCACATACCGTGGAACAGGTAGGCCTGTGTGATGCAACTTCTGAGCCCGTGTGCCACAAGTCTCGAAGAGCACTGAAGCCCACGAAGCTAGAGCCTGTGCTCTGCAGCAAGAGAAGCCATGGCAAGGAGAAGCCTGAGCGCTGCAGCCAAGAGCAGCCCCTGCTCACCGTGACTAGAGAAAGCCCACACAAAGCAGGGGAGACCCGGCTCAGCCAGAATTAACTAATTAGGTAATTATTTTAAAGTGCATTAAAAATAAATAAGCATCCTTTCTGCTCCTGTCATCTAAAATTGTTGATTATAGCTGAGAAGCTTCACACACACACACACACACACACACACACACACACACACACACACACACACACACACACACACACACACTTCAGGCTTGTGCCAGAAGATAGACACATGGCTGTCAGGATTTGGGGTACGCTGATACAGTTTTGATAACATCACTAGCTCTTATGATGAATAATCCACTCATAAAGGTAAAGAAAACAGACACACATGAAAATCCTACCTTGTACTTGACATTGACATGTTAACATTCCATCTCATTTACTTGGCTGTAGATCAGATAACTGCAAAAAATTCTGATTTTTGTTACTGAAATGATAAAACTAAGCAATAACACGCACATAATTTGTACAACACAGTAGTAGATGTTCAACAAATACTAAACCCTTTTATTTGTATATAGTAATGTGTTTTCAGAGCAGTTTTTATGTTGCTCTTACAAGGAAGGTGGGGGTAACAGATATGTGAGCTAGGTCAGAATTAAGCTAGCTTCTGGCAGCCTTAGGGCTTCCCCAGTGAGCTCCAGTGATAAAGAATCCATCTGCAATGCAGAGCCACAGGAGACACAGGTTTGATCCCTGGGTCGGGAAGATCCCCTGGAGAAGGAAATGGCAACCCACTCCAGTGTTCTTGCCTGGAGAATCCCATGGACAGAGGAGCCTGGTGGGCTACAGCCCATGGGGTCACAAAGAATTGAACATGACTGAAGCGACTGAGCATGCACGCTGGTAGCCTTAGTTTGAAAAATGGGAGATTAATTTTACACAGAAAAATATGTACAGATATAGGTCATTTTGTAATTAAAAATCAGGATCTCACAAAAATAACTGTAGATTTGTGTGCTTTATTTTAACATAACTTCATTGCATATGTCTTCTTCAAATATTATCAAGCCCAAGAGTCTCTGTTGAATGTAGGTTCACATATATAACTGTTTATTAACTCATTTGACTTGGTGAATATAGGCCCTTGCATTCATTTCCTAAGGTTGCTGTAACCACTGGGTGACTTAAACAACAGAGATGCATCTTCTGACAGTTCTGGAGGTCACTAGTCTGAGATCAAGGTGTTGACACGGGCAGTTCCTTCTGCGGGCTGCAAGAGAGTATCTCGTCCCTGCCCTATGTAATTTTCTGGAATGTGTGGGTGTTTCTTTACTTATAGATGTGTCACACTAACATCTGCCTTCATCTTTGCATGGCATTCTTTCTGTGCCTCTGAGTCCAAATTTCTCCTTCTAATAAGATCACTGTTATATGGGGTTAGGGCCCAACTAAAGGACTTCATCTTAACTTCATCATCTGCAAAAGACTTGTTTCTAAATAAGGTTTCATCCATAAATACTTGGGGTTTAGACTTTAACATCTTTTGGAGGGGGCCACAATTCAGTTTATAGCATCCCCTCAGCCCTAGCATGACTAAATGCAAATATTTCCTTTCTTCTCTTCCTCCCCTCATCCTACTCCTCACTAGTCTGCTCCTCCTACACCTTTCCTGGCTTCCCAGGTAGCACTAGTGGTAAAGAACCCACTTGCCAATGCAGGAGACATAAATATGTAGTTTCGATCCTTGAGTCTGGAAGATCCCCTGGAGGAGGGCATGGCAACCCACTCCAGTATTCTTGCCTTGGAAATTCCATGGACCGAGGAGCCTGGAGGGCTACAGTCCAAAGGGTCCCAAAGAGTCAGACATGGCTGAGCGACTAAGCATGCACGCAATGCAGAAATCTCTGAATAAAAATAAGGTAAAAATATGTAATATTTATTAGGAGAAAAATGTAGAGCACTCAACAATCTAAGCAATCTGGGGTTATTAAAAAAAATCTTCTTCAAGTAGCGTATTTAATTATAAATTAAATCAATTCTGTTAATTGAGAGCTGAGAGAAAAATCAACCTAAAGTTGAAGAAAAGTCATCCCAGAGAAAAGCTACTCTGAGTCAATATTCTACATTTCTTCTTTAAGAAGCGATAACTATTTTTCATGGATATGACTTCCTCTATTCAAAAAGTGTGAAAAGTCAGCAGGATTTTGCAGTTTTCAAAGAGTAAATAGACTGAGAATTGTAATATCACGTGTGGAGAGTGAATCATTGCTTGCTAATAGTGGGAACATCAGCCTAACATCTGGACCACACAGCAGTGACAGATTTTTAAAATAAAATGCAAATTTGAAATTATGATTTTTAAATATAAATGGAAAAAATACAAATTTATTATCATTTTATATAGACCTGTGTTCCTCTTGAAGACTTCTAGGATTTATTAAAAATCTGAACTTAAATTCTTATCTCCTCTGAGGAATCACTAGGATGAGAGTTGCAGCTCTAGTGATGCAGAGTGAAAAACTTATCCAGATTCAGTGAACTTGAAATTTGAATAGAAAGCTGGTGTTTTTTCATTTGGTCCTGATATCCAGTCCTACCTTTGGTCACAACATACTGTTTTATGAAGCCATTATACAGTGAATGCAAAAGCACCTTGTTGTTGTTATTCAGTCACCAAGTCTAGTCTGACTCTTTGCGACCACATGGACTGCAGCACGCTAGGCTTCCCTGTCCCTTACCATATCCTGGGGTTTACCTAAGTTCACATCCACTGAATTGGTGATGCTATCCAACCAGCTCATCCTCTGTCGCCCTCTTCTCCTTCTGCCTTTAATATTTTCCGTTGAGCCAGAATGGCAATTATGTCAGTAAACCTAGTTAATTCAAGTGAAAATACTTCATGTGACTTTCATAACTTCAAATATTATAACTTACTATTTATATGTATAGTAGCAGCGAATGAGGATTTCATGAGTGTTATGCTTTTTCTTCCCCAATAAGTGATTCTTGTCCTATGTTTACTTGTACAATTATTTGGTAGGGATTTGCATCAGTTTAGGGAGCTACAAGTAAGTGTTAGTTGCGACCCCATGGACTGTAGCCCGCCAGGCTCCTCTGTCCATGGGATTTTTCAGGAAAGAATAGTGGAGTGGGTTGCCATGACCTCCTCCCGGGGCTCTTCCTGACCCATGGATCCAACCTTTGTCTCTCATGTCTCCTGCATTGGCAGATGGGAAGCCTGTTAGGGAATTGTATTTTTCATCAAAAAAGGCTAGTTTTACTCTCATAAACTGTAGCTCTCAGGCTCCCTTTTTAAATTCTGTCTTTACAAAATAAAATGTGGCCCCTTTTGATGCTCCTAATATCTGTAAGCCTTAAGGAGGCCATTTAAACGAGTCTACCATGATGTTACAGTCTGTGAGAAATGTCCCTCCTGGACTCCGAAAACCAGCCCACAGCATCAGTTTTCTGGGTGGCAGGCAGGGATATTCCCTCTGGCCTCTCTTCAGAACTTTGTCATAAGGGAAGAATGGACTTTCCCCTGTTACAGATACTAAGCATCATCAAGAGAATACCAATAGCATGGACAAACTTGCTGTGGTGGTGTTGTAATGCTGAGAAATTGGTTGTCTTTCTTCTGCTCCCCACTGATCTGAAATCAAGGAGTCTGGGTCCCTCCTGGAGGAGCCTTAACAGGGAGGGGAAGGACTACTAAGCTGTGCAAGAAGTTACCATTAGCGTCTGAGGGGAAGTTATATACCATTTTAGTAAGCACTAGTAACTCTAAAAATTTCCTTAAAAATAAAGGTTGGGTTTTGCATTATATCAAAGAGTTAATTTGCAAACATATATACTATAGTTGAATCTTCTGTTGAGCTTGTGTTCAATATAAATTGATGTTAGAACATGCTGTGTTGCGAAGTTTTATAAAAGAATGTCCATCAATGGGCATGTTCATAAAAATGCTGCTTTAGCCTTCAATGACACTTCTTATATTTTCAGACAGATTGTTTACCTTATGGCTTGTTGTTAACAACAATAACAAAAAAAACCACATTGTGCTGTAAAGAAGGAAACATTGCAACACAGTTGTATTCATTCCCATAATCCTCCTACAATAATATAATTGCTGTTGCGTTAATAGGCCTAAGTACCAGTGATGAATGTAAGTTTATGTATGGCATATTGATGATAATATCTGAGTAGGATAAGCTGCCAAATGAGAGGCAATGAAAAAGAAATATTGCAAATTGCATTCCAAATAACTATTTTTCCTCTCTGTGCAATCAAAATTCTGTAGTGTACAGTTATTTCCATAAACACCCATTGATGCTGTAGAATGAAAATAATAACTTAATGTGATTCACAGCAGATGCTGGTAACATAAACCTACACACCTGTGGTGAGTAGGATTTAGTCATTTCTCCATGATTAAAGCAATGGGTGCTTACCGTTCTGCCATTGCGATGGATTGTTTCTCTTTTCTGTTAGACTTGTAACTAATGATCAAAGCATGGACCTCTTGATGCTGGGTAGATTTGACATCCTGAGATGTAGGTTAGAGTTGGATACAGAATGTGTTGCACCATAAGTGAAACATACAAAGTGCTCTCCAATATTTCTTTGTTTGCCAGCAGCATAGAGGGTAAATGAAATGTAGGCAAAGGAAGAGTTTAAATCAATGGTGAAAAGGATGCCTTTCTTAGTTTAAGCTATCTGGTAGATCTTCTTTAGTTACTCTTGTAGAAGTTTTAATAGATTTGTTTAGCTATTGTTAGTGAAAGAAGGAAATTGGTTTCTGCTAATGTAAGTGGGCAAAGTACACTTTAAGGGATAACGAGATGATAAAGTAAAGAAAACACTGTCACAGTCTGCATAAGGAGAGTGTCAAGCTGTGGTAATTTAGGCGTCCAAGGAAACAAGCTAAAGCTCTCAACTGACGCTGGTAAAAGGCCCTAAACAGGCTCTTTATGCAGCTGAAAATGCAAATAAAGGACCCTCTACCTCCTAGTAATATCAAGAGAGGAGAAAAGAGGTAAGCAGAAACACTAAAGTTGATGTATTGTTGGTTGTATACTGCCGTGAATCAAATGACGCCACACTGTAAAACCATAAACAAAGGACAAAGCTTTTCTTTTTCCAAAATTGTTCTTCGTAGTTTATTTTGTAAATTAACTTCAGTATGATACTTTTACCATGGAACTTGTGTACTTGAGTAGCTTTCTCTGTTTGCACCCGTAGTTTAATAATTCATGTGGGTAAAGACTCTCTCCAGGAAGGTTTTAAACACTGAGAGTGGATTCCATCCCTCTGAGCTTTGTATTGAGCTGTTGATTGATGAAAGAAATCACGGGAAAGTGAAAGAAAATAGAGCTTTTCTGTCAGACGGCAGTAAGTAACTTAGAAATCTGAAACAGTAATAATGATGATTATAAAGACTTGAAAGCATGTAGGAAATTAAAACCTCTATTTTTACAACCACTTTTTATGACTATCTTAGGCCACCAATTCAGTCAGAAAATTGGATGTGTTGACAATGTGGCAAAAGACTAGTTGTGATGTTCTACAAACATCTGAATTAAAACAGCTGTTTTCATAAAAAGTTAACCATATGTGTGGGGCAGAGCACCGTTCCATGTTCGATGCATGAGGCGGGTGCTCGGGACTGGGGCAGTGGGATGGCCCGGGGGGACGGGATGGTGGAGGAGGTGGGAGGGGGGTCCGGGAGGGGGAGCGCATGTGGACCCGTGGCTGGTTCGTGTCAATGTATGGCGGAAACTACTACAGTATTGTAAAGTGATTGGCCCCCAACTAAAATAAATAAATTTATTTAAAAAAAAAAGTTAACCATGAATCTGAATTTTTCAAGTGAATGATTAATTTCTGATCATTTAGTTTTAAAACAAAGTGAGACTCTGGTCCATAGGCCAAATATAGCCACTTCCTGTTTTTGTAAATAAAGTTTTATTGCAACATGGGCAAGCCTATTGGTTTATTGTCTATGGCTGTTTGTGAGTAATGGTAATGGAGAAGTCAGGAGTTACAACAGTTGGCCTGCAGAGTCAAAAATACTTACTGTCTTGTCTTTAACAAAAAAAGTTTGCCAACTCTTAGATAAGTCATTTGACTCTTTGGAGGGTCACTTCAATGTGGGAAATGACATCAAACTCAAATACAGTTTATTCTCCTAATAAGCAAAGCCATCTCTGTAAACTTTGGTCAATTGTGGATTTTGGACTTCTTCAAGGACTAAACTTACCTTTAAAATATTATGAAAAGTATTTTTAATCTTTGACCTCATTTGAATGATATTAGCTCAGAATTTAATGCTTTTTCTAACTCTCAAAATATCCAATGGAGAGTATTGGTTTAAAAAATGAATTGAAGAATCTTATAAAATACATCTTCAGACAATTCCTTTTCATATCTAAGATGTTGAGCTGCAATTTTTCATCAATTTTATCCATAGAGCAGACTTGTTTACAATTGACTAACCCTAAGTTCAGTTCAGTTACTCGGTCGTGTCTGACTCTTTGTGACTCCATGGCCTGCAGCATACCAGACCTCCCGGTCCATCACCAACTCCCAGAGTTTATTCAAACTCACGTCCATTGAGTCGATGATGCCATCCAACCATCTCATCCTCTGTCGTCCCCTTCTCCTCCCACCTTCAGTCTTTCCCAGCATCAAGGTCTTTTCCAGTTGGTCAGCTCTTCGCATCAGGTGGCCAAAGTATTGGAGTTTCAGCTTCAAAGTCAGTCTTTCCGATGAACATTCAGGACTGATTTCCTTTAGGATGGACTGGTTGGAATTTCTTGCTGTCCAAGGGACTCTCAAGAGTCTTCTCCAACACCACAATTCAAAAGCAGCAATTCTTCGGTGCTCAGCTTTCTTTATAGTCCAACTCTCACATCCATACATGACTACTGGAAACCATAATCACAGAAAACTAACCAATCTAATCACATGGATCACAGCCTTGTCTAACTCAATGAAACTATGAGCCATGCCGTGTAGGGCCACCTAAGATGGACGTGTCATAGTGGAGAGTTCTGACAAAATGTAGTCCACCAGAGAAGGGAATGGCAAACCACTTCAGTATTCCTTCCTTGAGAACCCCATGAACAGTATGAAAAGGCAAGAAGATAGGACACTGAAAGATGAACCCCTCAGGTCAGTAGGTGCCCAATATACTACTGGAGATCAGTGGAGAAATAACTCCAGAAAGAATGAAGAGACAGAGCCAAAGCAAAAACAACACCCAGTTGTGGATGTGACTGGTAATGGAAGTAAAGTCTGATGCTGTAAAAAGCAATATTTCATAGGAACCTGGAATGTTAGGTCCATGAATCAAGGCAAATTGGAAGTGATCAAACAGGAGATGGCAAGAGTGAGCATCGACATTTTAGGAATCAGCAAGCTAAAATGGACTGGAATGGGTGAATTTAACTCAGATGACCATTATATCTACTACTGTGGGCAAGAATCCCTTAGAAGAATTGGAGTAGCCATCATGGTCAACAAAAGAGTCTGAAATGCAGTATTTGGATGCAATCTCAAAAATGACAGAATGATCTCTGTTTGTTTCCAAGGTAAACCATTCAATATCATGGTAATCCAAGTCTATTCCCTGACCAGTAATGCTGAAGAAGCTAAAGTTGACTAGCCCTAGGATAGTCTTAAATTATTTGAAAAATACACACCTTTGGGGATGGTAAAATACCTTCTTGGAAAACAACAGCAACAAAACAAGCAAGGACGTATGAAAGTAGCTTTTTTTCTCCTGGAAGGTTCTTCAAGTTCATAAGCCTCATAGGTACAGGTAAAAGAGAATCGATATAAAAATAATAGTAATGTAGTTTGAAGATACAAGTACAAATAAATAATAATTAGACTCATATCTTCGTGAATGTAACTCTACTTCATATTGACATCAAGTATCATGAACATTTGAAAAGGAAAGTCAATCAACATATATTTCCCGTGACACCACAGTGTATACTGGCCTGTAAATACATTTTATTCCATATTCAGAAAACAAATAAATAAACATGTTCTGGAGAATTTGTAATGGCAAAAGTGTTCCTGAAAAAAATTTAGAAATTGCTTACCATTCATTTTGACAGACAATGGATTGAGGAGTTTAAAAATGACTTTCTGAAGAAACAGCCTACAATGCATATTCAATATCTTAAAATGCCATTTCAGTTGCTTACAATTTGAGATGTTGGAGGTGTATGTAACTGCCTCTCATTTAACAAATTGTCATATATATATATATACATATTTTTTTTTTTTTGGCAAAAAGAACCTGCATTTAAATGTGTTCTGACCTCCCCCAGTCTCTTCTGGTCTCTGTGCCCCTGCCGTGTACACTGTGTGTTTTCTGCCCTCCCACTCACCAGTTATCTGCCTGAGTTTGAAACTGTTCTAGAGACAATAGAGAAAAAAAAATATCTAAATTGTGTTTCAAAACTAAATAATAAGATAGTTTACAGGAAAATTCGTGATTTTTTTTTACCCCCTACACAGAATGCTTGTAATCTCTACTAGATCTCATTGGCATAGAGTTTATATTCTAGTCTTTCCTGGCTCAATATTTGTGGATTCTGAAAATGTATTCTATTTTCTTGTAACAAGCATTTTTGAAGGTCTGTGGCTTCTGCTCCAAGTCTGTATCAATAGAAAGTTGTAGATGGAATTTTCACTCTGATAATGTGAAGAACTGCCCTTCAAGTATAAAAATAAGAGTTCTGACGAGATTTCCCTTCCGAGATATGCTTCAGCCATGTCCCTAGTATAAACCTTTAACTCTCTATCCTTAACATACTCAGTTTGGATAAGTGCTAACCAATGTGCCAGGTAAAATACAGGAAGTAGATATTCTGTTTTATTAGCCTGAAAGCTTGTGTAAGGGAGATTGTGTCCTCCGGATAATTTATTATACATTTGTGCAGTTATTAAAGTTAAAAAAATCGAACAGTGCATTTTCCCCTTTATACAAGTGTTTCATTGACAACAAAAACAAACAAACAAAGAAAAAGCAAAAATGAGAAAAACTTAAAGAAGCTGGACTGAAAATAACATCTCTGTTTCTGGTAGCACTAACATTTCAAAGTGAATACTGAATTCACTTTGTACTGTATTCCATGTATTAGAGGTTGTTGATTCCTCCTCTTTGGAAAACATATTTCAAAGCTTGCTGGTAGGTAGAAACAGTGATGTGGAAGAGTAATGAGGCTCGTGGAATCTGGAGATACTAAGGTTTAAATAAAGTAATGTCTGTAATTACATAGCACAGTGCCGGGCACATAGTAAATACTCAACTAAAAAACATCTGTTGTTCCTTATTGCTATCATTACAATTAGCCCTCCTCCTAATTCTTCTTTTAATTTTATTACAGTAGCACAAAGAATTAGCTTTGGGGAAATATATTAGAATCAACTTTATTTTTTCCCTCTAATTTGGCTATCACATTTGCACTTGGGTTTTTTGTGTATCTGATTAATATGTGGTGCCATCTAACGCCTCATGACCCATTGTGCCAGATGACACCTCAATTCCTGATTTTTGTGTTTATAAAACATATATTTTGTTTAGGGTTTTTAAGTTTAAAGCATCATATTTCAAGAAAATGGAGAAGTGAGTATAGAGGTTAACATTAATTTAAATGATTTTTTCAAAGATTATTATTCTATTCTTGCATATAATTATCTCTGCAAGCAAAGATATTAGTAGTCACCCCTGAAGAATGGGAGTTCCCATTATACATACTGGGTTAGTCGTCCAAAATATAGCTTAGTGATCAGGTATAACTCTTAGCCTATTAACAAAAATGTGCAAATAATATGGTTTTACACTTCAATTTTCTTTTAAAACACTAAAAACCTGAGGATAATAGTTACATTTCATTCTATTGGAGTTCCCCAACTTCAAGGGGTTGTTGTCTGATTTCCAGGGGGGTTACACAGTGCCAAGGAGTTGTTGGAGATGGGAGCTGCTTGAATTGTCACATTGGCTAATGCCATCGTTATCCTTCATATTCTATTACCTCAAAAATCATAATTCTCTTTCAAAGTGTTCCCAGCTCCTGCTGGCATGGCTTCTCAGGAGTTGGAGCCCTCTCAATAATTCTGTGACTTTCCAGGGCTACCAAAGGATCTGCGTTTTTGACATGTTAATCTAGACTCCCAGAATTCATTTGGATTTTCAGACTATTGCATATTTCCCTGTTGAAGGAATATGACATCTGATGTTTTTTTCCAGTCTGAGGAAGGAAAAGAGAAATGTTAAGGTGGAGACAGAAGTGAATATTTCAAATATTGTGCAGACAAAGAAATTAGTGCACAATAATCCCTGTTCTACCTTTCCAGACCCTCCCCTTATCTGTCTTAGGGTTTTAGGGTCCGAAGAGCCGAACTACAAATATGGTTAAACATGGAGTGGACACCTTTATGAGAAGAAGACCCGTCTATGCCATCTGCATTCACTAAGATAGAGCCCTGGAAGTATGTTCATGTCCTCTCAGCAGTTAGGCAAAACTTCTTCTTATGTACAAGCTCTAATTGAGGGAGGGAATCAGGCAGAAAGAGACCCAAATGTCCAAGATTCATATGGTAGTGTTTTCACTGTCAGAGCTTATACAGTGAATATTTTGTGAGATATTTTTGATTTGTTGTACTTGTCTTGGTTTAGCAAAAAAGGAGTTGAGTATATTTTAAAAAGTGTATGATAAACAGCTCTCTTTTATTGCTAAATACCAAGTTTGACTAAAATCAGAAATCATTATATTGATATACCATGAAAGGGAATTCAGCATGAAATGGAACCTTCTTAGCCTCCTTTTTAGTTGTCCATTATATAAAGCGGCCCCATAGAATGCCAAATCTGTAGTTGCATCTGAATCCTATTCACTGTAAATCATCCTTCCACAGCTATACTGAGTTTCAGGCTGAAACACTATTTGATAAACATTCTGATACTATCTGGTATTAGAAAAGTTCTTGAAGTAGGACTTTTACAAGAGTATGAGAAGGGAGTTAGAAGGCTGTGGATCTTCTGTTTTATCTTTCTCCCCTTTAAGCTCATTTTGAATAAAAAGTCTTTGACTGACATGAGAGAAACAGTGGGTCCAATATCTACCTCTTCCCATACACACATCTATAAAGAAAGCTGAGCACCAAAGGATTGATGCTTTTGAACTGTGGTGTTGGAGAAGACTCTTGAGAGTCCCTTGGACTGCAAGGAGATCCAACCAGTCCATCCTAAAGGAGATCTGTCCTGAGTGTTCATTGGAAGGACTGATGTTGAAGCTGAAACTCCAATACTTTGCCACCTGATGCAAAGAGCTGACTCATTGAAAAAGACCCTGATGCTGGGAAAGATTGAAGGTGGGAGGAGAAGCGGACGTCAGAAGATGAGATGGCTGGATGGCATCACCAACTCAATGGACATGAGTTTGAGTAAGCTCCGGAAGTTGGTGATGGACAGGGAGGCCTGGCGTGCTATGGCCCATGGGGTCACAAAGAGTCAGACACGACTGAGCGACTGAACTGAACTGAGCTGAATACAGACACCTCAGATACACCTGCAGATGCCATGGACATTTTTGCCATAATCAGATGAGATCCAGGAGACCATTTACTCCTGTCATATCTTATACTCCCAGGTCCTCTTATCCTCCAACTTGAAGATACAACATTCAAAAGCTGGCACTCCCCTTGTTCCAAACGCTCGTTACCACAGTGGACTGATCGCACTGCCTAACTTGCCATTCCTGCCAAGACTCATTTCTCATTTTTTTTTTTTTTTGGCCTACAACACCGACCATTTAGAAAATATTGGCGTATTCAACAGATGTTTGGCAGAAGTTTGAAGTAGAAGGTCTGAAATATTTATGGAGAATATCCTTGACTAGTTTTAATCTCTGACCAAGTAATGGGAAAGGATATAGATATCAGCATTGGTTTATTTCCCTGTGTCTCTCTTTTTAGGTAATATATCAGAAAAGAGAAATTTAATCCAAGATGAAGCAGGAATGCTTAGTGAAGTGCATTCAGATCCTTGGTTATGAGTGTTCTAAAGAATGGTGTATCATTCGCGTTGCTCTATCTGTTGCATCATTAGAGCAATACGTTAGAGTAGCTCTAATTGTTTCCTTCTAGAACTTCACATGAAAAAGTAAACTGCGAACCAGAATCTCTTTCTTTTACAAACAATTTAGTCTGACTCAGATTCTTTTTTGAAAAAGCTAAGGAAACTTCTTAAAGGAACTTTGTAGAGTGGTCTCCTTCTATTGAAATAAATTCAGCAAGTAAAATTAATGCAAAAATCCAGTCAAAATGAAACTAGAGATGGTTCATGGGTGGATATTTGACAACCTGGCTATTGTGGTAATTGAGTTGAAGCTTTTATGAAATCATGTTATCTCCTGAGAATTACTTCACTATCAGGTTTGATTTTTCTTTATTCCAATTATCACATAGTAATTTCTAATTAAAGCAGAAGATCACTCAAATGTGTAAAAAGAAAAGAGTAAAAGCAAACAAAATTATTTTACTTATTTGATAAATAATTATTTCTTATATTTGTAGACAATTTCAAAAGCAGAAAAGGCTGTGTGTTTCTACACCATGGAAGGTATAACCATGGACCCAGTGTACAGTAAACAAGATAGTCATAAGTAGCTGATGACCACTTGAGTTTTATATAGATGTCACCTGAAAATAATATATTTGTTGTCTTCACATAAATAATATTCATTTCCACTTAAGATGTAGAAAATTGAAAAAAAAATCTCCCTTACCAGAGTATACAAAGAGTTATATAAAAACCAGAACACATAAAGCACTTTTTAAACTCAGTAATAATACAACCTGGTTTTGAAAATGGGCAAAATATTTGATCAGACAACAAAGACTATATATGAATGACCAATAAGCACATAAAAGGGTATTCAACATGATTAATCATTAGGAAAATAGAAATTAAAATCAGTGAGAAAATACTACCTAGCTATTTGAATGACTCCAATCAAAAGCCAACAAACAAAACCAAACAATATCAAATGCTGTCATGAATTCAAAGTAACTGAAATCCTTACAAGTTTCTGGTGGAAATACAAATTGGTATGGTGACTTGGAAAACAGATTTTCAGTGTCTTATAAAGTTAAAAATATTCTTACCATGAGAGACCCAGAACTCTTATTCCCCAAGTGGAATGAAAACATAGATTCAGATAAAAACTAATAGGCAAATCTGTAAGGCAGCTTTATTCATAATCATCAAAAGCTGTAAGCAACATCAATGGACACCAATAGGGGAGTGGAAAAAGGAAACACATTTCATTCATACAATGAAATGATACTCAGCAAGAGAAAAGGAGCAAACTACTGATACATGCAGTGGCATGGGTGCATTTAAAAAGCGTTATGCTAAGTGAAAGACCCAGAAAAAAAGAGACAGCATTCTCTATAATTCCATTTATTTGACATTCTAGAAAAATAAACCTAAAATGAAAGAGGAGAGTGAAAACTTTGGTTTAAAGCTCAACATTCAGAAAGCTAAGATCATGGCATCCGATCCCATCACTTCATGGCAAATAGATGGGGAAACAGTGGGAACAGTGGCAGACTTTATTTTCTTGGGCTCCAAAATCACTGCAGATGGTGACTACAGCCACGAAATTAAAAGATGCTTGCTCCTTGGAAGGAAAGTTATGACCAACCTAGATAGCGTATTAAAAAGCAAAGACATTGCTTTGCCAACAAAGGTCCGTCTAGTCAAGGCTATGGTTTTTCCAGTGGTCATGTATGGATGTGACAGTTGGACTGTAAAGAAAGCTGAGCGCCGAAGAATTGATGCTTTTGAATTGTGGTGTTGGAGAAAACACTTGAGAGTCCCTTGGACTGCAAGGAGATCCAACCAGTCAGTTCTGAAGGATATCAGTCTTGAGTATTCATTGGAAGGACTGATGCTAAAGCTGAAACTCCAATACTTTGGCCACCTGATGCGAAGAACTGACTCATTGGAAAAGACCCTGATGCTGGGAAAGATTGAAGGCAGGAGGAGAAGGGGACGACAGAGGATGAGATGGTTGGATGGCATCACCGACTCGATGGACATGAGTTTGGGTAAACACCAGGAGTTGGCGATGGACAGGGAGGCCTGCGTGCTGCAGTCCATGGGGTCACAAAGAGTCAGACATGACTGAGCGACTGAACTGAACTAAACTGATAGGGACAGAAAGCAGATCAGTGCTTGCCATAGGCCGGGAATAGGGAGAAGAGGACTGAATGTAAAGCGGTACGAAAGAATTTTTTGGGATGGTGAAAATATTCTGTATCTTGATTGTGGTGGTGGTCACCAGACTTTATAAGTTTTCAAGATTTACAAAACTGCCTACCTTTACAGGGTGGATTTTACTATGTTTAATTTACACCTCAGTAAATCAATGATAAGAGAAGGATATGGAGGAGGAATGATCCTTTTTGTCTGAATTAGGCATGACAGTCTAACACTTACCACACTGGATGGTTTTGTTCAGAAATTACTCATGGTGAGTTGTCTTGTCTGAGAACTCAGTGATTGCAAATTGGTACTTGAGTGCAGCTATTCAATTCATTCTAGATTTCTTTCTTTTTTTTATTTTTTATTTTTTTTCTAGATTTATTTCTTATCCTGTGAACTTCATAGGACTTTTATTATTAATGAGGTCAAAAGTCAGAGTATTAAGAAACATGAAGGAGTAAAAGCTTCTTTAAATTCAGAGAAGAGTTTGATCATGAGCCCCAAGGGCTGCCTCTTCTGGTCTTGGGGGAAGTGGTGTGGGAAGGAGAGGATGCAGAACCACAGAGTTGATAGGAAAATGAACCTTATTATAATTTAAATTTGAGCATCAAATACCGGTGAAGTATCTACACACAAATTTAATTGGGAAAGTCGGTTGTATCTACTAAAATCAAGCCAAACATAACTTATTTTAAGAGCATGATTATTTTGAGGCTTTATAGGTAGACTGTGAAAATGCTAATGAGTAAGTTTACAGATTTGAACCAAATTATATGTTTTGTGTTTTGAGGCTCAAGAGAACTGATTCAATCATACTAACAGACTGAAGAAGCGAACAGATATTGCGTGACAAGATGGCATGTATTAAAAAATTAAGAACAGCTACATATTTTGCTTTTAAATTTTATTTTACTTTTGGTTTGATCAATGAGAGAGTACATAAAAATTCTGGCAACACTGGCTTTGTAAATATGTCTTCGAAAGGGGATCACTCACTCTTCAGTCTGACATCTGTCACTCCCCTAGAACACAAAAGGACTGTACAGGTTTGGGCAGCTTGTTAGATTGCTTCCAATGTTTATTTTCACCAATATCCAAATGTGTGAATATAAGAAAGTTAATGTTTTAGAAAACAGTTTGCCTTTGTTCTTTTATAGTATGCATGCATTTTTATATCAATCTGTTTCAGAATGAAGCATATTTTATCCAGACATGGTATGTTTCAAAGACTACAGTGTTGGTCAATGCACAAGTTTCATCATGTTTCATGAAGACCATAACATGAAACCAAAGAACCTGTAAAACATTTTTATCTTACACTATTTGCCATACTGGATATTTATTCTTATTAATATAAGAAAGTAGAATTCATCATATATTTTAAAGTAAGAATTATTTGTATTTTAATACAAACACCCAATTTTTGAGGGTACATAATTGAAATCACTTCTCTAGTAATTGAAATAATTATACTGTTGATTCCACATGCAAGTATAATTATATTAAAGCCTATTTCTTTCCTTTTGGCTTTTATTTGCTTGTAAAAATCACAGGTACTTTAGATAATGTACAATTGTTTTGGTTATTAAACTCCACCAACTAAAAATTGTTCACTCAAAGCCATTTTAAATATAAAGAACTTTTAAAAGTTAGCCCTGAAGATGTAGTAAATTTTCAGGCATTTCCTCTCAACATTCAAATAGAAAATCTGTTCTCTGTTCACTTTTTAAATTAAAAATGAGAGAAGAAATGGAATTCAGACTCCAGTGAAAGCCTGCTTTCTGTGAAGAAAATGTATTGATTTTATCATGGTCTTATGAACATGTCAAGTGGTAATTAGGTATTTTCTGAACAACTTTCAAAGGGTGATTTTGCAGGACTGGGGATCATGAAGATTGTAATGCTCTGAACAGTCTCCAGAACTACTTCTAACACCTGCTTTTGAATCAGAAGCAAACTAAAACCTGATAGACATGAACATATAGATTAAATTATATTTCACTAATTTTCATTACAATTTTATTAATTCAATAGTAACATAATATTTCATATTTGATTTGCATCTTTCATTAACTGCATGAATTGCTACACTGGGATCACATCCCTTTGACTGGTCTATCAAGCGATTTTCCAGCTTGCTTACTTAGTCAAACTCTACCCTGTATTCTTCCTCTCTCCTCATAGCAACCACACTCATAGAGGTTAGCCTGCACAGCTTTTATTGTTCATTTAACACATCTGTGTTTAGCTCACACTATGTTTTTATATTAATATCCTCAATTTCCTAGAGAGGGTCATTTTCTCTCCCACTGGTAAAACAAAAAATCTTTTATTTGCAGGGATTATTATGAGGATCCAATGAGGAGATTTTAGTAACCTTGTTCCACTCACTTTAAAAAGGCTTTAAAAACTTGAGATACTATAACTCAGTTACTGTTCAAACAGAAAGAAACCTAGTCATGGCCCCTGAATCAGTTCAGTTCAGTTCAATCGCTCAGTCATGTCCAACTGTTTGCCACCCTATGGACTCCAGCACACCAGGCCTCCCTGTCCATCATCAACTCCTGGAGCTTACTCAGACTCATGTCCATTGAGTCGGCGATGCCATCCAACCATCTCATCCTCTGTCATCCCCTTCTCCCTCCTTCAATCTTTCTCAGCATCAGGGTCTTTTCCAATGAGTCAGTTCTTCTCATCAGGTGGCCAAAGTATTGGAGTTTTAGCTTCAGCATCAGTCCTTCCAGTGAATATTCAGGACTGATTTCCTTTAGGCCCCTGATTTCCTTTAGGCCCCTGAATACATGTAAACTTTCTCTAGTTCCCAGGAGAAATTGGTTCAGAGTGCACTCAGGAGGACTGCTTTGCTTTGATTTGTAATTTCAAATCCCATGTGGGTTATTTCCTTAACGTTATAGACTGAACAGTCCATGAACTCAGGAACACATGCTGTACCTATAGATTGCAACTAGACCACAAATAGGCCTGAGAAGATTGTTCTTAACCTCTTTCCCCCTATATATCACCCTATTCACAGTTAGCCTATTAAAGGAAGTGGGAGAAATCCTCATGTTATGTTCCCTCACTCACATCTAAGGAGAAAAGATCCAACGAAGATGGAGGTAGCTTTTAAACACTCTGTTCCTTCCAGTAAAAATATCTGTATCACTTTTGAACTGGAGATAGAAATATCATATTCTCAGGAAGAAGTTTGGAAGAGTGTCAAATACAAGGTTAAAAAATGCTTTTTATAAGTTTATATCTCTCTCTGGCCACCTCTTTTCCACTCCATTCACATTTGGAAACATCAATATATAAAATAGTATCATCCAGGAAGGATTCATGATGAACCTCCTTGAAAACCCTACATTTTTCAGCATAACATGTTTGACATAAAAATGTGCTCAACAAACATTACAAAATCAGATTTTTTTCCAACTTTGTTTTTAAAAAAGACAATATTAATGAAAATCTGAACATTCCTCCTAATTGGTAGTCACAAAACATGTAGTACAACTGGTTAGTATGCAGACCCAAAGGAAGAAAAGCTTCAAAGAAATTAAATATCAAAGAAAATATAGTTTATAATTTATGACTGCAGGGAACAAGTGTTGTGCAATGTTTAAGACCTAAGGTTCTAGAGTCCACATACTTAGTTTTAAATCCCAGTTCAATCATCAGCCAGCCATCTGATAAGAGACTACTTTATTAACTTCCCCAAATCTCAGTTTCCTCACATGTCAAATGGAATATTACTAGTGCTTGCCATCATAGAAAAGTTAAATGAAAAGATGAATGTAAAGAATGTGTAACAAAATTTGACTCAAAATTTTAGTTAGTTTCCTTTCAGTTAGTGCATATAGAACAAGAAATATATTTTAGCCTTTTATCAATGTTCATGTTTTCAAAAGTATATGTCACTCTAAAATTAATCTTAGATGATATTTCTAATCGGCTTCCCTGGTGGCTCAGTGGTAAAGAATCTACCTGCAATACAGGAGATGCAAGAGACGCTGGTTCAGTCTCTGGGTCATATACATGTTGAATGTTCTAGGTAGTAATCCAGTGAATGACATGGAATGAATTATTCTTGATAAGTAAACACATACAATAAGAAAAATTTAAACTACAAAAAGATGACTTTGTTATCATTAACCATCTTGATAGGAAATATCTCTCCTAAAAAGCTAATATGATACACATACACACACACATCATATTTCTATATAATATATATATTAGTTTTGAGTCAATCAATGACTAATGCCACACTCTTAAATGGATTGAGAAATAATAAAACATGTTAAAGTCACCAATCCATGAAAAACAATTTATTATCATTTAAGGGAGAAAAGACAGTAATTTTTAATTTTCCCTACTGACAATCAGCTCTGCTGCAAAATCCATTTGATTAGAATGAATGCATTACCTCTCAGACAGAGGTAAGTATCTATCAACACAACACAGTAATTAAGAGCAAGGTCTTGAAATAAAATTCCTGGATCTAAATCTTAGTTCTGCTTTTAGCTTTGGAAACTTTGGCCTTTGTTTCCACATCTGTTAACTGGGGATAAAAATAATACCCACCTCATAGGGTTATTGGAAGGATTAAATAGACAATATTTGCTCTGGGCTTAGGACAGCATCTGCCATATAATAAATGCCAAAATATTAACTTAGCTGACTTGTCACACCAAGGTTTATCTTTCTCTTTGGCTGAGTTTCATCAGTAATTGAAAGAGTGCTTCTAACTTCTACTAGGCTAGATTAAATAAAGATCCCGGTTTTGTCAATAGTGTGCTTAATTAAGCAGACCAGATAAGAGTATCAATAAGCAGCTGAGAGAGGCCTTGATATGGATAAACTTAAAGAGAGCAGATACGGAATGTAGGTAAATGACTAAGCAAGTGCTGGGCTCTTTCAGATTATCTCTGGATGCACAGCTACGGTCTCATCGAATTCTGATGTTTTCAAGTAATGATGTCTTACCACTCCTGTGTACAGTTCTGGAAAATTTGGGCCCCAGTTTGTGATTGTACCAAAAGCTCATCTGCAAATCAACTGTTTGAAATTCCAAAGATATTTTTCAACAGGAATGATATTCTGAATGGTAGTTCTCCGGCCAGTCAAATGGATTCAGATTTTCACTGAAGAATACTACCCCATTAGCTATGTTTGACTCTCACTTTTAGCATGCATTTTATTTGTGTTTAATATGCCAGAACTGAATATCTCTGTCTGCAATAGCAGCTCATTTGCCACACCAGGAAAGGCACCCTGGTTGTTCTAGGGTGCCGATAATTTGAAAAATGGGGATTTGTCAAATTCCCATTTCTACATAAGATAATTTTCCTCTTAATTTCTACACTTTTGCAGAAGAGGATATTTGCATAACAAAAGCTCATAGTTGGAATAGAGTTTACATTCCTTCTAGGCCACAACATCATATAGGGACTAAACTTCTGTTTATTCTTCCTTTCTCACTGTTTCCGCTTCTGGAATAGAGGCAGAGGCCCGGGAAGGAACCTGTCCTGCCCAGGAGTATGGTGGGCTGTGCTGCAGAGAGCAAGGCCCCCAGACCAGGGACGGTGTTTTCATGACTGTCCTTGCCTGTGCTTTAAGCTTTCAAAGGGCTGTTAAAATTTCAGCTACTATTTCTGTAACTTCTGGTGACATTTGTCATATCAGTCCCCTCTCCGGATAGAATACTACCCTCCCTCCTATTTAAATCTCTTTCTCGACCACTCAGAAAAAAAATCACATTTAAGAAATTCCATCTGAACAGAAGATTCATTTCATCACTCTTCTCTCTATGGATCTAAGCATCTCTGGGACGTCAGTTTATAATTGAGATTAAAAAGAAAAAAAAAAAACTAGCAACCCAGATGTATCTATAACAGTGTCAAAATTGAATATCCTTTTAATAATGAGTAAGAGAGTATTTTTCAACTTCTCATTATTTTCTCTTTGAAAATACATGTGACAAAAATAATGCACACGTTTTGTTGGACTGTGTTTCTTTAAATGCTGCATTTCGTGAAAGCATTAAAATGGATTTGGTATCAACATGCTGAAGGCTCCTGCAACTACCAAGATATCAGCTGTCATTACTGTGTCATGGAGATTCACCCCTAAAAATACCTCACACAGAAGTGAAGGAGACATTTGCAGACAGCTTTGTCATTTAGACATTGTCTCATGGTACATAGATGGATCCTAGGTGCTGTGCTCATTATAAAATGATTTCCCAAATTTAAGGAGATCAGAATCCTCCAATTAGATGCTTGATATCTATGGATGCACTAGCTTTGGTACTTCTTTAAATCCAGTATGTAGAGCTTTGTGATCTTGTGACTCCTCCCACCTTTCTGCTTTTAAAGGTTTCTTTTTACACTTTGTCTTCATAGAGTTTATTGGCAACAAGAGCAGCTCAGTGCCAAACATGTCATCCATTACTCAGTACATCTTAGCTCTTATAAATGAAAGAATCAATGCCACTGCGTCGTTTCACATCTGACTTGCTGTGTTCCACAGAAATAATGCACATGCAATGATATTACATAATGGAACTGTGTCTACCATTTTAGCAACAGCTGGGCTGGCTGGATAAAGTGATTAGTGACCTTGAGTTCTCCCTGACTTCACTACATTCTCTGCCAGATAGACCAAGTGATGAGGTTGGTAACCCTAAGTATCCCTGTCAGCGCTTTTCCTCTCTCCTTACTATATTGCAGATTTTTGTTGTTGCTATTGTTTTTTCTTATCCATCTCCAGCCCCAGAATTTATCCTTTCATCTCTGCTCACAGACCTTTGCCTTCATCTTTCTAAATAAGATGAAAAAGGATAAGCAATTACAATATGGCCTGGAGAGGGTTCTCTTAAAATATAATTCTTTCTCTTCATTTCTCTCCTTTCTTGTTCCACATTATGCATGCATGCTAAGTTGCTTGAGTCGTGTCCAAGTCTTTGCAACTCTATTGACTGTAGCCCACCAGGCTCCTCTGTCCATGGGATTCTCCAGGCAAGAATCCTGCAGTGGGTTGCCATGTCCGCCTCCAGGTGATTTTCCCAATCCAGGGATCAAACCTGCATCTCTTATATCCCCTGCATTGGCAGGCACATTCTTTACCACTAGCACCATCTGGGAAGCCGATTCCATATTATAGTACATCCTTATTCTCTGTTGGTCAGATAAGAGCAAACAAAACAAGTCAATGAAATATAACAGTACCAGAATATTTACCTTGACTCTGTATCCTTTTCACAAGTTTCACAGGAGATGGTGTGGCTGAGAGAGTGAAGAAAAAAGAAGAAAGGTCTTGGAAGGTTGAGGGAGAGGGGAGAAACTGAGAAAGAGAGTGAAACGTGAAATCTTGGTTGAACTAATCACGAGTAAAGTAGTTTTCATTTGCGACATGAAGACCAGCGATGATTTTTGTTCCCAGGTTGATGCAGGACAAGAAAAAAGGCTACCCTTGAAGCCATGCTATGCTGGTTTAGAGTCAGATTGTTATAAAACAAGTAAAAATGCTTCCTCTAGATGTCTCCCTCTCTTTCCCTCTTTTTATTCTTGCCAGCATTCACATGAGTTCCATGATCATAGCCTCTTTCCAGCCTACAGTAATATCTATTGTTTTCTCTTCTGCCACAAAATTAATCTTCCTAAAACATGGCTTAGATGACACTCCCTTGGTCCCAGGCCTTGGAGGTGGGGAGACTTGGCTGGCCCCTGCTTAGCTTTGAAGTGCAATATGATTAGCATGTCAATGCAAGTCACTAATACATCAGTGACTGTCTTCATCATTTTCCCACCTGTTATCTGTTAGTTATCTTCCGCCACAGAAAGACTGAGCATTTTCCCTAACTGGATGTGCTTAAAGATGTTTCCAGACCAACAGGGACTTCTTAAAAAGTAGAATCCAAGTCATTTGAATACTTTTTTTAGCATATGTGAGCAGCCGTCCTAGACGACAAACTAGTCAAGTGTTAGCACAAACTGCATGAGTGGAATTTCTTTCTTTCTTTAAGTAGTCACACACACACACACACACACACACACACACACACACACACACATGCTAAACATACATTCTGTTCTGTTTACACATTCCATGTTCAAGTGGTTCCTTTTCCAAATTGTCCACTTGAGCAATGATTCTCAAAGTGTGGTCCCCAAAGGAATACATCAACATCACTAGGGAGCTTGTGAAAATTGCAAACTCTTAGGCCTCACCCAGGATCTAGAATAGGAATCTCTGGTGGTGAAACCCAGCATCTTTGTTTTAACAAGTCATCCACATAATTTTGATATATGCTATCAAATTTTGGGGAACATTAATCTAATGTCTACCAATTATGAGTTCATTTTTCATAATACAGTGAGATTTGATGTAAAAATATATAATACTCTTCTTATCATACCTACTACAGAATAAAGTGAATGTGAATTTTCATTATGAACATCTATCTGGAATTTTTGGAAAATAGCCCCATGAGATACAGGCTTTCAAATACATATAATCATATATATATATATACATCTAGCAATTCAGTAATTTTTCCAGGCACAGTTTGAAGACCTTTACATATATTAACCCCTTCAAGTCTTAAAACAAACAAGCCACGCCCAGAGGAGTCTAACAATTTACCCGTTATCATAAAGCCAGTCAGGAAAAAGCAGAGATTTGAACCTGGTAATACAGTGCTTCATGCTTTTAACCACTTCTTTATGTTACCTATTAAATAAACATCCTCTTACTCTTCTTAGAGCTACTTGGTTTTTAAAAATACAACTGTGTTCTGTTTCACATACGATAATATACATGTTTCAATGCTATTCTCCCAGAACGTCCTACCCTCACCTTCTCCCTCAGAGTCCATAAAATTGTTCTATGCATCTGTGTCATCAAATGTCCAGTGAACATTTTTGTAAAACTTGAAATGTCACCCCACTTTGTTTTATTTAACTTATTTAACTTCCAGTTTACACTCACTAAGAGGCTTAGTGAGGCTACATGATTTACTCAATTCCAAATAATTCTTATATCATTTGAACTGATCTGTTTTTGAGTAGAATGTGCTTTTCCTTATAATTTTATTTTGTAAAAATCAGTGTCAATTCACTGATTGAGAAGTTACTATTTATTTTTAATGCACATCAGTAGATGGAAGACTGTACATTTTCATTCTGAGCAGACCCAATGAGAGTAAATAAATCATTCCATTGTTAAATATAAATTCATATTATTTACAGATTGGTAAATATTTACCAGCATTTTATCTTCTAAAGCTAATACACAGAATCTTCCTCTGCAATACATTTAACATAATTTAGTGTCTGTAAAATTACTACTAACTAGCATATTAGAAATAAATTGCAAATTGAAGTATTACACAGATTTAAAGTGTAACCTTTGTTAGCTACATGTGTTAGCACAAATTGCTTTGCAGTGTATTAAACATAAATCTGATGCAAATTAACAGGAGCAAATATTCAATAGATTGTCTGAACCAGTTATCTAGATTGTAGTTATTTTGAAAACTTTTAAAAATGAAAAGAGAAGAAATTTCTCTGATTTATTGTATATTAAAATTAGGATATGTGTTTTTTTAAGTCATTTTCCCCTCAATCCATCTTTATTTTAACATTGTCTTAAAAACATTGGCATTTTCTTTCCCATTGTCCAGTGCGAAGACATCTGAAAATACAGTTAAGCAACTCAAATGCACTATGAAGGTTAACAGTCTCTTGGGGACTCAATCACCATTTGATTTAATGTTGGACTGTTTAATCATATTATAAACTTCTCCAACCAGCCTGCATAATTGCCTCCTTAGCAGAAAAGAGTAAACAGCTTACCTTGCAACTCCGGTTCCTTAAGAAGCCATTACATTCCCGAAAACATCACAAGATCTGTCAGCATTTTCATTATCTACCTCCATTTTCTAGAGCTGATAACTGGCTATAAAATTTTACTCTGGGCTTAAAATTGACATTTAATATTTTGACCATGAAATAAATGTAGTCATATTCTGGGAGAGAGGGTAGGGCTCTTTTGCTGTGCAATTCAAATTAAGTAAATTGTTATTGCCCAGAAAATAGCAACTCATAACAATCACTACCATTTATTGAGTGTCTATGTTCCACCAGGGGCCAGTATAGTTTCATATACTATATTGAATTCTTTTTAACAAAGTTCAACAAGGAAGGGGGTATTATTCTGAGTCTGCAGATGAGGAAACTGATACTTAGAGAAGTAAAGTCCTTTTCCCAAGTTTGCACAGAAAGAAATTGAGCTCAAACAGAAGTTCGTAGGACCATGGTGCTTCTTACTATGTAGCTGCTGCTTAACCTCACCCATGCCCAGGGTGAGCAGGAGGGACATGAGCTAACAATATAAAACAGGGTTTCTCATTTCAACAGTCAGCCTATTTCACCTCTTTTCCCAGAGGCGACTGTCTCATTTCTTAGCCAATTATAGCTTCCATGGATATTTTTGCTGCATATCTTGAAGGAGAAAATTATACTAATACAACAGGATTAGAAAAAGACGTTCCACTATTTGAGAGCTTGCCATGTTTCCCTAACAAACAACTATTTGATTAGAGAAAATGAGGTTTGAAAATAATTTCTTTCATCCAAAATATGAACCAATAAGTGTAGGTTTTTTTAATATTTTGAAAAAGCTCACAATAGCTATCTACTAACTTAAATGACTACTGTCTCCCATATATGTTCTTTATGACTTCTTCAGCAAAAACTCTGTAAATACTTTCTCCCAGAGAAAGTTTAGCCACCTGACACTGAGACTAATGTGACAGATCACACAGCTCACCATGTTGGAAACCCACTGTGACTTACGTCTAAAATCATACTGTGAGAAAGTGCTCAGCAAGGCTGATGGTTATGCTAATTCGGTGGCATCTTAACTTTAGGGGTGAAACCAAACTTCAGAGACAAGAAACTTTATCCTTCTGTTTTGAAAGGCAGACTATGTTAGCCTGTCTGAAAATTCATTTTCTGTTCATTATTTTTCTACTCTTACAATGATGGCCATCAGCATCAGTTCAGTTCTGTTCAGTTGCTCAGTTTTGACCCCATGGACTGCAGCACGCCAGGTTTCCCTGGTCCATCACCAACTCCCGAAGCTTGCTCAAACTCGGGTCCATCGAGTTTGTGATGCCATCCAACCATCTCATTCTCTGTCGTCCCCTTCTCCTCTTGCCTTCAACCTTTCCCAGCATCAGGGTCTTTTCCAATGAGTCAGTTCCATCAGCATCATCCACATCAAATCTTTATTAGTATCTACTTGGTAAGTAGTACCATGAAGTTGTCCTCAGAACAACATTAAAGCAATATTCTGTGATAATCTAAAGGAGAAAAGAATTTGAAAAAGAATAGATACATGTATATTTATAACTGAATATAATATGTATAATATAACTTGGCTGTACACTTGAAACTACTCCAACATAAAATAAACATTAAAAAAAAAGAACAAAGTTAAAGCAGAATTAAATCCCCTCAATGTACCCAATTTGGTCAAGGTCTATTGATTTGATCTTTTAGCCTGGCTTCATGATTAATTATAAAGTGGTCAATTGGGATGACTAGGCAGTAAGCACAATGGAAAACTCAACAGCAAAAATCACCAAATTGCTTCTAGCCATGTCCTTTAAAATTGTCTGCAATTTAACTTCACATCCAGGCTCTAGGATCTTTTAAATCCTTTAGAGAGGAAATACTGTCAAATATGTCATCAGGATAGATCTAGGGAGGACCAATTCTCAATTAAACCACGACTGACTTCATCCAGGGGAAAGCTGAGTTTTCAGTGTTTGATTGAGAGGATCATTTAAACTGATTAGAAATCTTCAGAGGATATTTAAGTGATAGGTAGAAACCTGAGTGGCTTTCATTGCCACAAAAGGCCTATAATTCAGTGGTAGCTGAAAGAGAATGTGTATAAAAAATTCAAACAGTTCTTTTCAACCTCCAAAATTGGATGATTTTACTCATGAGGAAGGCTGGGACTCAAAAGCATAGAAATCCACTGTAACTTAACATCTGAAACCGTTCTGTGAGTAAGTGCTCAGCAGCGTTGATGGTTATGCTAACACTGCGGCATATTAACTCTGGGGATGAAACCAAACTTCAGAGACAAGAAACTTTTTTTTTTTTTTTGCCAACAGGGACAGTGGTCACAGAAATCAGTCATTCTGCAGCAGATACACTTCATCAGAAAAGCAGACCAAGTCCTCCTGTCTGAAAGGCCATTGGAAAGCTTGTTCCTTAGTAGAATAGGATGATGCCCCTGGTCATAGCAGCACAAACATGGCTTTGAACTTATATTCCCCTTTTCCCCTGAATAAAGACATACTCTAAATATTTAGGGAAGCTCCGATCGCTCAGCAGGTAAAGAATCTGCTTGCCAATGCAGAAGATGCAAGAGACACAGATTTGATCCCTGGGTCTGGAAGATCCCCTGGAGGAGAAAATGGCAACCCGCTCCAGTGTTCTTGCCTGACAAATCGCATGGAGAGAGGAGCCTGGTGGGCTACAGGCCAAAGCGTCACAAAGAGTCAGATACAACTAAACAACACAAACATGCACTAAGCATTAAGTGACCACCTATCTCTTGTGTACTTTCTGTTTCACTCTTACAGATCTTTGATAATTTCCAGAACCCTGCAGATCATGAACCTCCCAGAGAGTAAGTGGGTTGACTAGGAGGTCCCTGGTTGCTGGATTCAACCTGAAAATGCCTCTGATCCTGAAATTCATGTCAAGACAACTTGACTCACGCCGTTTGGCTTGTCTGTGCCTCTGTCCTCCGCTTCTTTGTGTGCCTTAAGAAGTTCTCCTCGGGATTTTGCCTTGACTGCAGAAAACATGTGTTTTAGTTGCTTTCATCAGGTTTTTGTCTCTGTCTGAAATGCTCTGTCTTAGAGCACTGCTTAATGCAAACTGCAAAGCAAAACCTTAGGATAAGGAAGCGTGTGTGTCTCTTTCTGGTCTGGTCTCTTATTGTTACCCCTGACAAGTTTGGCTCCTGGGGGCCAGAAACTGGAAGTCCAATTCCTACCTAAGGGTCTGGAGTAGTCGGCCCAGAGATGATTATGGCCTCAAGGAGCCACAAGGGGGAGACAATGACTCACCTTGGTGACTCCACACTCAAATTCTGTTCTTCCTGTAAAGGAGCTAAGTGGGAGCTGGAATGGGTTTTACTGATAGGTGACTCAGTAGTAAAGAATCCATCTGCCAATGCAGGAGACACAGGAGATGCAGGTTTGGTTTCTGGGTTGGGATGATCCCCTGGCAGAGGAAATGGCAACCCACTCTAGTATTCTTTTTTTTTTTTTTTTAAAATATTATTATTACTATTATTATTTTTAAACACCAAGAATATTTTGTATTGGGATATAGCCAGTTAACCAATTTATGATAATTTCAGGTGAACAGTGAAGGGACTCAGTGATAGATATACATGTATCCACTCCAGTATTCTTGCTTGGATAATCCCACGGACAGAGGATTCTGGTACAGTCCATGGGGTCCACAGCTGAGCATGCATACATGGTAGAGACACACCACACCCCTTTCTTCTTCCTAGTTACATATCAGTCCACTTTTCTAAGTCTCCTTTTCAGAAAGAAGACGCCATATGACTGACTTCTACACAATAAAAATCTAAGCTGACATTAATGTGGACTATTGCCACCTATAAAATCCTCCTATGAAATTCCCTCTGATTAGTGATTTTTGAGCACCTTCTCATATACCTGGGACAAGGAAATGGCAACCCACTCCAGAACTCTTGCCTGGAAAATCCCATGGATGGAAGAGCCTGATAGGCTACAGTCTATGGGGTCTCAAAGAGTCAGACACGACTGAGTGACTTCACTTCACTTCTCATATAACTGTGCATCATTTGTATATCATCACTGGAGAAATGTCTGTGAAAGTCCTTCCCTCATTTATACATACATATTTTTTTTGCTATTGAATTATAGATGATACGTGTATATTTTGGATGTTAACTTCTTATCAGATATAGGGTTCACAAATATTTTCTCTTACTCCACAGGTTGCCTTTTCATTTATTGGTTATATCCTTTGTTGTGCTGAGGATTTTTAGTTTGATGTAACCCCACTTGTCTATTTTTGGTTTTATTGCCTGTGCTTTTGATATCACATCCAAAAAAACCCCCAAATCATTGCTAAGAACAATATCAAGATTTTCATTATGCTTTTTTTTTTTTCTAGGAGTTTTACAGTTTCAAGTCTTATGTCTTTAATCCATACAAATGGCCAACCAGTAGCACATGAATAAAGATGCTTGATGGTACTAATCATTGGGAAAATGCAAATCAAAACTACCATGAGATTAAATCACCTAACACCTGCTAGGATGGGTATGATCTTTTTTTTAAGTGTTGGAGAGAATATGCAGAAATTGGAACAATTCTGCCCTATTGATGGGAATGTAAAATGGTACAGCCACTATGGAAAAGAGGATGAAGGGGATATATGTATACTTATGGCTGATTCATGTTATTGTATAGCAGAAACCAACACAACATTTGTAAAGCAATTATCCTCTAATTAAAAATAAATTAAAAAAGAAAATATTGTGTATACATACAATAAAATACTATTCAGTCTTAAAATAATAAGGGAATTCTGTCATATGCAATAACATGGATGGACCTGGAGGAAATTATGCTGTTAGTTAAGCAATCACAGAAGGACAAATAACATGATTTCACTTACATGAAATACGTAAAAGAGTCAAACTTGTGAAAGTAAAAACTAGAATGGTGCTTTCCAAGGGCTAGGAGGGGAAAAATAGGGACGTGTGTAACAGATATAAAGTTTCAGTCAAACAAACAGATTGTAAATATCTTCTGTACAATATAGTGCTTATTGTATTGTATTATACACTTAAAGATTTGTTAAGAGCGTAGATCTCATGTAAGTGTCCTCACTACATAAGTAATAACAAAAATCCTCCCACACAAAATCTTCTTTCCTGCCAACACAAACTTGAGCAAAATACTGCTGGTAATCTTGGAAGCCACCAAGTTAGATATGACAAATATACAAATGGAAGGAAACTGTATTCCTGTATTATCTTTTTGAGAATAACTTAAAACCAGTAGAGAAAACATATAGCAAACTTCATATTAATGAGAAATAAAATTATACAGTATAAACATTTTGAAATCTTGGGTTTATATCTTTAAACAGCTGTCATTTCCTAAAGTATTTGTGAGTTGTATGTTGAGAAGGGGTGTTGCCAAAACAAAAACTAGATTGTATCTCATTTGTTTAGTGGTCAAAGAGTAGATGATAAGGAAACTGATATTAGAGACTTAAAAGATGGGGACTCATCTGATATAAGACATTTGGTAAAATGGTTGTTCCTGTGGCACTTGAGAAATAGATCAAGTATCTACTGATCCTGCAGAGCAAGGGTGAAAGAGTTGGAAAGAGTCAACATGTTGGTTTTTACATTTGATTTTTGATACTATTTTAAGAAAGAGATAAACTCAGGAAAGAATTGCCCATTTTCCAAGCAGAATTGAAAAGGCATAGAGAGAATCCAGAATCTAGGGCCCAAAATGGTGGCAAAAACTGATTATTTCTAGATTCCTCAAAAGTAAGAGAGAAGATCTGAAAAAGCTTTGAGAGACAAGGACCAGATACAGTTGCTCAGATGTAAAAAATTACTGAACCTGTGGCAAAAAGTTGATTAACAGTACGAATTGCTCATCTATTGTTTTAGCTGTACCAAAATTGTTAGTTGACTGTAAAGTTGAGGATGAGTAAGCCATGAAGAAAATAAATTTGGCCTTAGCACTGTGTCTTATGAAGAAGTTTTAGTTTCTTTATTGGCACATGGAATTGACTGGAAATAAATCTATTCAGACTTTTGAGTGCATTTTATTGCCAAATAAATTCACGAGTTTACTCCAAATATGTCGTTTAACAGTATGGCACCTAAAAATTGGATCCTCAAAATTGCACTGAGACTAAACTGTGTGTGAAGGTTTCCATGTAAATTAATTGCAAATAGAAATACTTATAGACATGTCCCAACAAAAAATTTAAGCTATGACACAACAACAAAAAAAAACACCCTCAACATAAAAATATCTCTATGAAGGTTGAAAACAAACTCAAAATAAAAATGCACTGTTTATAAAGTAGAATGGAAATTCCAACTGGCTGTGATTTCACATCTACAAAACTAAATTACTGAAGACAATAGAGCAATGGATGTGAATTAAGAATCAAAATCCAGTATTGTAACTGACGTGTGAAGGCAAGAAAATAATTTTCCCAGATACACTAGAAATTATATTATGCAATATTATTCTGAAATGGTCTATAAAATGTACAACATGAAAATGGAAGAAAAACAAAATTAGCTGATCAAGAATAAGGGAGTCATAATTTTAATGGCACATATATGAACATTAAATCTATGTAAAATGCAGACCCAATGTATCATAATTTGTAGGCTGAATCTGAAGCAATACTGTGGATAACATTTAATGTTCTAAATGCCTATATTAAAGACAAAAGTTCTCCAAGCAAAAACCTTGACTTCAGAAACTATAAAAAGAGCAAATAAAACCCAAAGTAATAATAAGAAAAGTAATAAGAATCAGTGCAGAAATCAATGAAATAAAAATCAGAAAGGCAGCAGAAGGTCATGAGAATACTCTTGAGAGTGATTCATTATCTTGAGTGTGATGGTAGCTTCACATGTGCATATCTATTTTAAAACTTCTTAAATTATATATCTCAAATCCACACATTTCATTATATGTCATTTAGGCTTCAACAAAACTGTTAAAAACCTTTATAAAAAGAGGTTGAAATAACTATTAAAGTTTATAAGATAAAATTATTGAACAACTTAATCAAGTTTTGTTGAACTGAAGACCATGGGCACCGAGATTAAGAACATCTACTGAGCATCCAGTGTGAGTGAAAAAAGACCTGCTCCAATAGATGTCATTGTGAAACTTCAGAAGGTCATAGAGGATGGAAGACACCAGAAACACTCAAAGGTAAAAGAAAAAGGAAAACCCAAAAGACAACCAAACTGATAAAAATCATGTTTGGTGACTCAGACAGTAAAGAATCTGCCTACAGTACAGCAGATTTGGGTTTGATCCCTGAGTTGGGAAGATCCCCTGGAGAAGGAAATGCCAAGCCATTCTAGTACTCTTGCCTGGAGAATTCCATGGACAGAGGAGCCTGGTGGGCTACAGTCCATGGGGTCGCAGAGTCGGACATGACTGAGCACCTAACACATACATACTTTACAGGATTAGAAAACACAGTGGCAATTTGACATTTCAAGAGCATCTCTGGGTACTTGAAAAGAATGTAGACATACTTATAGAATCCGGAGGAAAATGATTTTCAATCACTAATGCTACGACACCAGAAACACTCAAAGGTAAAAGAAAAAGGAAAACCCAAAAGACAACCAAACTGATAAAAATCATGTTTGGTGACTCAGACAGTAAAGAATCTGCCTACAGTACAGCAGATTTGGGTTTGATCCCTGAGTTGGGAAGATCCCCTGGAGAAGGAAATGCCAAGCCATTCTAGTACTCTTGCCTGGAGAATTCCATGGACAGAGGAGCCTGGTGGGCTACAGTCCATGGGGTCGCAGAGTCGGACATGACTGAGCACCTAACACATACATACTTTACAGGATTAGAAAACACAGTGGCAATTTGACATTTCAAGAGCATCTCTGGGTACTTGAAAAGAATGTAGACATACTTATAGAATCCGGAGGAAAATGATTTTCAATCACTAATGCTACAGTGAGAATTCAGAGATGATTAAGCTGTAGCCATCAACAGAGGGAGAGGAGGAACTGTTTAGGGGAGGGATTGTAATCTTCAGAATAAATACTTTTTTGAGCATGGATTTCAGAAGCTCTTTTGTATAGCAATTGGAGTTCATAGTTCTGGCTCACTGAGTAAAGGTAGCCGGCAGTCTAGAAACCAGTACAGGTGAGCAGAGAGAGAGAAGGGGCAATTCTACCTGATAAGTATTCAAGGGACATTCTCAATTCACTGCTCTATATCTCCAATTCTTCATCAGCACGTACGAGTAGTGGGGTTTGGAGAAAAAGCCTAATGCTCTTTCCAATCAGTGCAGTTGAAGGCAGTTGCTTTTAGGTAAAACACGTTATGTTTGATGTCTTCAACATTTTCTTATGTTTTCTTAATCTTCCTTGGAAGTTCAGATTATTCCATTTGCACTCCTAGAGTACTACTTGATATGTTTTGTAGCTTGTGTAAAATGTCCAGTTGATGACTTGAAAAAATTTGATACAAATAGTTACCCTAATTCTTAGCCCATGGTCTCTACACACTCCATCACCCTCTCTCTACTCCAGGTAACTGAAATTTTTCTCCAGTCACAAATTGATAACACTGGACTATATAAAATCATATTTATTCTGTAGGTAATAAATGGTTCAAATTTCACCAATTGGATATTTCATCAAAATGTGTGAATAGTAAATATTTCTGCAGACTGGAAAAATAATTTTGGCAATTATATGTTTCATCATTTTTCAAAAGTGGTGCTTTAAAAGATACTGTTAAAATGATGGTCTTGGTTGTTTTGTAGATGGTCCATCTGAATGTTCTTTTATCAATGTAATTTTCATCTTCTGCATCATCTGCTTTTATAATGAATAAATTACACACTCAATTTCCAAAATGTTAAAAGTTAAAGGAGATATAGAGCACAAAAGGATATAGAGAGCAAAAAAGTCAAATAAAACTATAATATTTATATTAGATAAAAATTAATTAAATTTCCAAAGGACATTTATATCAATAATTGGAAAGATCACAGTAAAGATGTAGTTGTCATGAGTATTTGAATTAAATGTCATTCAGAAATTATATAAAATATAAATCCATAGCAACATAGAAAGAGACAAAATGAAAGGTACAGAAAGCAATATTCTAAAATTTAATATTATTAATCATTAATATGGGTGTATTTCAAAGAAGCAAGGCTGGTTTGAAATTAAAAATAAACTGTAAATATACTTAAAGAAGTATCTAGGCAAAAAGTAAATAGAGATATAGTATACCAAAATAGTATCTTAAAAGATTTATGTAGACATCATGAAATAGCCTTGTGCCAAGTACTATGTTTGCTGTTAGGAGTTATATTAGTAAATATTTAAATATTAATGGAGCTTCCCAGGTGGCGCTACTGGTAAAGAACCCACCTGCCAATGCAGAAGACATAAGAGAAACTGGTTCAGTCCTTGGGTCAAGAAGATCTCCCGGAGAAGGAAATGGCAATCCACTTCAGTGTTCTTACCTGGAGGATCCAATTGACAGAGGAGCCTAAAGGGCTACAGTCCATGGGGTCACAAAAAATCAGACATGACTGAAGCAACTTAACACATACTCATGTAAATATTAATATATTTATACCTGTTTTACTTATTTAGAACAAAATTAAAATTATTATCTACTAGAGAAGAACATATACAAAAGTTGATTGTGTGGGGACAAATCAATAAATATTTCAAATGAATAACTTGTTCACATCTCATTCTCTGAACAAAACTAAAACAAAAAAATGTATAACAAATGGTTAGTTTAGATACTTGTTTGAAAACTGAGAACCTTTTGTTTGAGAACAAAATGTATCAAAGTTTGTAAGAGGCAACCAAACTGTTATTCAAAGAAATACATTTCCTTGAAAGCTTTTATTGATAAATTAGAATTCCTTCTCCAGAAATTAGAAATAAAAGAATATAAATAAAATAGACTCACAGGGATCATTTATTAAAAAATAACATAATTATAGGAAAATATGAGTAAAATATTAGTAAGTTAAAGAAACTAAAATAAGCAATAATTAATTACAGTTAATCAGTAACTTAATGAGATCCTCTTTGCAAAGATCAATAAACTCCTCTAGCTAATATAATGAAAAATAAGAGAGCAAATTTCTAATATTGAAAATGAAACTGATCATATAGCTATGGATGCAGAGAGTTTAAACACTGTGAAACCATCACATTAGGAAAGCCTGTCCTGACACATTGAAATAAGCAATTGCCTTAGAAAAACATAAATTAGCAAAATAATTTTAAAAGTAGAAAATGAGAATAGTCAATTAATCACAAAAAGCTTAGTAAAAGAAAATTAATGTCATGAAAGCCCTCTAAATAGAATCATCTCTATTCCTTTCATGGGAGAAAAACACACACTTTTCAATGAACAGGCGAAGTACATTCATAAAACAAAGACCATACGCCTGTGTGTGCTCAGTCACTTCAGTCGTGTTCAGCTCTCTGCGACCCAGTGGACAGTAACCCCCCAGGCTCCTCTGTCCATGGGATTCTGCAAACAAAAATACTACAGTGGGTTGTCATGTCCTCCTCCAGGGGATTTTTCCCAACCCAGAAATTGAACTCACATCTCTTGAGTCTCTGAATTGCAGGCAGATTCTTGCCAAGAGCCACCAAGGAGGCCCAAAAACTATATACATTTTTGGAAATCCTCAGCTGAAAAAAAAAGGAAGTCAGCGTTGCGGTTATAAGAAAACATGAAAGAATGACTCGCACAAAAATAAATCCTTCAAACAAAATCTCATTTACAAATGACTTGGATTTGTATGTGAGTTTATTGTAAGAGTTCACATATAGATGGCCTTCCCAGGTGGTGCTAGTGGTAAAGACTAGAATGTCTGCTAGTGTAGCAGACATAGGAGATCTGGGTTTGATCCCTGGGTCAGGAAGATTCCTTGGAAGAGGGCAACCCACTCCAGTATTCTTGACTGGAGAATCCCACGGACAGGGGAGCCTGGCAGGCTCTAGTCCACAGCGTCAAAAACAGCTGGACACAAATGAAATGACTTACCTCACTACACGCATGTTATATAGATAGTAGACTAGTTGAAAATTAGGAAGCCTATTAATTTAATTCATAAGTTATTAAGTCTTAGAAGGCAAAAATCTTATGTTATTGCTGTTCAGTGTCTAAGTCGTGTTTGACTCTCTTGCAGCTCCATGGACTGTAGCCCATGGTATTTAATTAAAATCATTGTTCCTTATTGATAATATTTAGCAAATTCAGGGGGAAAGAATACATCCTTAACATACAGTGCTAAAACTTCAAAGCTAATCAACCACACTAGATTTAAAATGAAATAAAAAATGTAGCATTTCCAACTAAGATCTGTAGAAAATTGCCTTTTTGAAGATATAGCATATATTATATGGGAAAAAGAAGTTCTGTACTCAAATGCATGTAAGAAATGCCTCACATTTATCCTTAGAGGATGTACTTTTGCTCCTGTGTAAAAAGACCTGAGAAACTCTATAGTAAAATGACATTTTTAACTTTGACTAAACATTGACACAGTAAATTTTTGCAGTGCTAACAGTCATGGTTCCTGTTTTCCATTAGCTCCTCTGACCTTAGTTCATCCTGTGGCTGAAAGTCTGTACCCTTTCACCAGCCTCTCCATATTTACCCCACCCTTCAAGGCCATACATTACTACTCTCTATTTCCATCAGTTTGACTTTTTTCTAAAGATCCCTCATATAAATGACGTAAAAGCCACCTTTTGAGAAGTATGCATAATAAAATCTTGTAGAACATGATAGGTGTTACCATTTTCAGAAATATCCACCGAAGTCAGGCCTAAGACAAAATCCTCATGTTAAGAAAAGTTGTTTAGTTTTCTTTTTTGCTACACGGAAATCCAGTTAAGAAAGCAAGGAAGGAAACAAGTGAAAGTGAGCTGGGGAAACAACCAACTAGCAAGTATTAGTAAAGAAGAAACACATTTTTATTGTTCTTAAATTCAGAGAATTGGTTTAGTCCTATTGTGTCAATTGGGCTTCCCTGATGGCTCAGCCAGTAGAGAATCTGCCTGCAGTGCAGAAGACACAGGAGATGTGGGTACCATCTCTGGGTTGAGATGATCCCTTGGAGATGGAAAGGGCAACCTACTCCAGTATTCTTGCCTGAAAAATCCATGGACAGAGGAGCCTGGCTCTTTCAGTGCATGGGTTGTAGTAGTAGCCTGGCAGGCTACAGTCTGATCGGTTGTAAAGGGTAGGACATGGCTGAACAACTAAGAACACAAGCATGCATCAATTGAAAACCTTTTGAACCCAAGGCCTTTACTAAAATAGTCAGTTACAAAGTCAACATATAAAACTCAGTATCTATTCTACATTCCCAGAAAAGATCATCTACAAATTATAGTACATAAATGTTGCCATTTTCAACAAAAACAAAACAAGTACTATACCTGAAAATACATTTACAAAACTAAATAGTGCTTACACATAAAAAATAATCATAACTATGAAAATGTTTTTAAAAGTGTTTAAGGTGTACAAAAATGGAACAAGAAATACTATGTGAAAAAATGTACTGAACTATATTCTCTGTTATAAAAAGTATATAGAGTAAAATCATTTTCCTGGATGAGTCAACTTAACATTGTAAAGAACTTAATTTTTCTCAAATATAGCTTTAAATTTACAATTACTTCAATCAAAATACCATTTTATTTCTGGTGTTCAAATAAATTGTCCAAATAAATGTGAAAAATTAGTTCTAAATCTTATGCAGAAAAATTAGAATAGCTAACAAATCACAGGAAAGAGGTAAGGAAGTAGCTTTCATACTAGCAGATATTAAAATTCATTAACAATTAACAATTATAAATATGCTGTAGTGATAAAAATAATAGCCATGCATGTAAATGAAATACAATAGAATATTCAGAAAAATCATCCCAGTATAATAAGACTGTAGTGCAAGTACTGGATCAAGTAAAGAATCTGCCTGCAATGCAAGAGATGTAAGAGATGCAGGCTCAGTCCCTGGGTCAGGAAGATCCCCTGGAGAAGGAAATGGCAACCCGTTCCCGTATTCTTGCCTGGGAAATCCCATGGACAGAGGAGCCTGGCAAGCTACAGTCCATGGGGTCACAAAGAGTTGAACACAACTTAGTGCCTAAACAACAACACACTTAAAAGTCAGTATTGTACCACCAGTGGTGAAAGATAACAGTGACCAATCCAGGACAGCTAGGGAGCTGGGAGAAAGGTTATCTCATAATGCTGCCAAAGCAGAATGTCAATTGGAATAAATTTTCTGGAGAAATGTTCATCAGTAGGTTTCAAAAATGTTCAATTTGTGTATGCCCTTGGGCTCTGACATTCTTTTCAGTCTCCTTGAAGCAACATAAAATTTTTATTTCGAATAATTCATTTGGAGATGATTGCAAATTTCACAAAGATATACTCTTAAGCTGTTCATCTCAGTGTGGTTAAGACTATATATCAAAAAAAAAAAAGAAAAAGAAAAATGACAGGAAATAACCTAAATATCCAACAGTAAAGATTTGGTTAAAATATACTTGTATTTCAGACAGATAATGAAAATATCACTATTATTAAGTTTGAGGTGGGAAAAAACGATTGAGGGGGTAAATCTGTACTTGACTTGAAAAACTGTTCACAGCATATACTAAAATTTTTACAGTACAAAAATTATATATACATATATATATATATATACATTTTACAAAAGTGCACACACATGTATACACATATAAAACACATATTTGTATAGGTATGCTGTAAGAACCAAGATTTACTAAGAGACCATTTAAAGCCAGGGCTGTCTCTCTGTATGTGTGCATGTGTCTCTTTGTCTCTGTTTGTCTCTTGAGAAAGAGAGATGAGAAAATCTGGTATAGATTTTTGGCCATTCAGATATCCATTCAGTTATTAAGTTTCACGCGATTTTAGAATTTGAAGTCAAGCCCTCTTCTTCACGTCTCTTCCCTTTATTGGGTTCCCAGGTGAAGTCCTTGCTGTGTCTGCTGCTGCTGCTGCTGCTAAGTCACTTCAGTTGTGTCCGACTCTGTGCGACCCCATAGACGGCAGCCCACCAGGCTCCCCCCGTCCCTGGGATTCTCCAGGCAAGAACAGTCGAATGGGGTGCCATTGCCTTCTCCGTTGCTATATCTTGAGCACGTTATCTTGTTTCTGTCAAGGAAGACATCAACTTCCCAATGAAGCTTCTGTCTCACTGGGGTCATTGGACAGAAGCCTCTCTTTACTTTCTAATGAAGGGGTGGTCTTTTCTGCTCTGATTTTGCTCTGTTCTGTCATTTGTATACTGCCTGGTCCAACAGGTTTCTAGATCCACAGCTGCTCACTTTACAGAAGTTCATTTACTCGGTTTGTGTGGTCTGTGTGTGATGGTTTGGTTTCAGGCTGAAACTTTCTATATTATTTTACTGGGTGAGATTAAGTCAACAGTAAATTTAACTAATTCACTTAATTGAATTAAATTTTGCTCTAACAAACTGTAAAAGGTGTCCAGCCTGTTTTGAATGCTATATTAAACCAGTACCTTTGATTCACTGTAGCCTTATGTGGTCTTTGTCCTGAGGCTCCCCTTGTATTGTGATGGGTTTGGTGAAAAGAAATCACATTTGCTGTGCATTGCCTTTGCTGCTGGAGCCTGACAATACAGGTGCTGGCTGTCAAAGTTAAAACAAAAAGTCTTATAAAGCAAACATTTAATTATAATAAATTACCTAGTATAATCCCAACATATTAAAAAAATAAAAAGTGGGGTGTTTTCAAATTAGACTTACATTCAGGACATTTACAAAAATATAATAAATAATATTACATGATTTCTGTAACCTGTCAAATGACAACTCAGGGATTTTGCCAGTTTACTGATTTTTTTTATTTCTGTTTTGTGACACAGCATAGGAAGCTATGAGTAAAAATATATTTTTGAATGATTAAGGGAAATTAAATAATTTTCTTTCTTAAAATGAGTAAACTAATCATTATTTTACTAACAATAAGAAAAGTTTCCTGGACAAATTTTACATATACTATCCCTTCAGTACCATAAACAGAATGCTTAAGGCCAGAAATATCCAAACATGTATTTTGGTCTGTTACAAAGCAAAAGAAAAAAAAAAATGACTCTAACTCAAAGAAAGAAAATCTGTGACTTTAAGGTGACAGGTAGTTCCAGGTTTTACTGTAAGGTAGATGTTTAACATTAAACCTGTAATTCCAATGAAAAATTAAATTTGCTCATTTTCAAGTATTCATACAGCCAATGTGACTTAAAGACAATGATGTCCCAGCTTGTAGAAAAATATAATTACTGATTCTGCTTTTCTTCTGGTTTTTCTCTCCCTCTCCTTTTCACAGCTTTGTCCATTTTATCTGCTCAGAAAAATAAGCCCAAGAGCTTACATACACAAAGAAAAGATAAAATGTCACCTCCAGAGCTTTCACCAAAGGCAGACTCAAACTAAATATCCTAACAAAAGGTAAAGGAACAATGAACTAAAACATGGTAACAAATATGTAATGAGCTGTAAAAAAAAATAAAAAAAATAAATCGATAATTGTACTTGAGATCTGTCAAAATGTTACTGTCCCTGATCCAACCAAGGGACTCTTCCACTGCAGTATGCTGTGAACACAGCTCTCTTGTGGGATAGGGCTGCAGAGGACATTTTAGTGGGAGGACAAGAGCAATAGGAAGAGGAGTATGATTCATGTTCAGCATCTCAAGTGGAGGATGGAGTGCAAGCCTTGAATAATGAAACAAAGACCAGAGATTCCGCATGCCAGGAAGGTTACTGTTAGAGAGCTGTTAGAATTATTTAAAAAGGTTAGTCTATGAATAAACATGCTTCATCAAGGTCTCTTACACATGCAAAGAGAGATGCTAATGAATAATAAAAGAGTAATGGGGACTGGCGAAGAAATGAATGTTAATCTTATCCGAAGCAGATACAAATTAATATTGGAGCAACATTTTTGTAATCACTTCTCAAGGCAAAAATTCAATTAATGTGCCTATATCAATATTTCAAATCAGTCCCTTGAAAATATACTTGTCGCTCTTCATATAAGCCTGCTCCCCTCTGTGAATGGCTGTAACTCACCTTGTCAATACTTGGGGAGACTTCTAAATGGTATAGTTGGAAGAAATTGGGACCAGTTTTACAAATGACAGGCTTATGATGCAGAATTGCCTTAGGACACATTGAAGTTAGGAAGTTCACTTAAGAGTAATTTTTCTATAGAAAACAGATACACAAGTCCAGAATAGTTTACCTTACTTCATGGTTTTATTTTCTGCTATAAATATATATATATATATATAATATTTATATATATATATATACACACACACACACATATATATTCACACACACACGTGGGATTGTGGTTTCTGGAGAATAGACAATTCTATGTACATGTCTACAGTCACAGAATAGATGTCTATATATCATATAATATATATATGTATGTTTACACCTATAATATATGTATTTAAATAACATCACAGCACAGGAATCTATATACCACCACCAAAAGAAGACTAGTTCTCTCAGTGGGGAAATAGTCATGTAAAACATAGTTGAAAAAAAATGTCTGCATCTGAGCTCAATTTTATCTTTTGTCACAACCTACTTTGGAGACAGGAAAAGGAAATTGAATGTTTTCTTCAGAATTATTAATATATCTGATTTTTTCACTACAGATTTATTTTATCTCATATCTTCTTTCTTTTGTTGGTAGTCACTAGATACATTTTATATAGTGAGCTATTCCTCCTGTTTGGCCTACAATATAAATGCCTGTCATAGTTTGTTTAAGGTGTCAGAGACTTAGAAAAAGTTTATGAAACTAAATGGACTCCTTGAATAAGTGTTTTGCAGCTGGGCAGAATGTGTTGTTTATGTTGTAATGCCCTGACAGGTTTATATAATAAGAGGTGCTAACGCCACCATCCTATGATAGATTGGACTTATTCGGAGCATGGTGCTGTAGACAAATACACTTACGCGCTGTGGTTTGCAAAACCAAACGCCGATCCAAAGTAAGTCACCCTATTAAAATAACTGTCGGGACAATCTCATTTCTGTACTTTTAATAGACAGCGTATCATTCCCATAATGAAAGAAACATGAAATAGTTTCCATACGGAATGAGTTCCCTAGAGGGGCTGGGATTTGTCTCATTATACAAAGCTTTTCCATCACCGTTGCAATACCTCTTCTCATCTTGGCTTCTCATCCGAGTGGAGAATTTTCTGTCAACAGCTTTAGTCTGGCTAAACCTGCATAACACAGGAGAGAAATATACTGAAGATAAGATTACATTTTTTCCATTTATGTAGAAAATTATATCCAGTATTCCTGCCTGAAAAGGATTACTTTCTGATGTGGACAGCATTCTGCACTCTCATTAAAAAGAAGGCAGTCTACAATTTTATTTTATTTTTTAAAGAAGTTGGATGTGGTAGGAAAGACTATCAGAGATTTCATGCTGTGAAATTCACCAGGGGGAGAAAATCACTACTTGTGTATTCTCCTCAGATACCTTTGGGAACTAACAGTCCTATACTGTACCGAGAGCTTCCCGTGGCCAGCAATCCTACCACCTGCCTCAATAATTTTGATGGGAGGAAGAAGGTTAATATGATGGAATAAAATGAACTTTGTCAAGTAATATTAAAGTTCAGTCCCTAGCTGTCAATTCCAAGGATTCTCTGAGGGAGGATGTTTCTGTGCTGTGATTCTCCCTGACTTTCTGTTGCTTCTCGCTGCTTTTGCTCACGTAGGTGCTTTGAGCAGCCGCTGTCTCACGGCAGAGGGATTTCTTCTTGCCTCTCGTGCTCCTTCATATCTTCTCCACCACCATCTTCATCATCTCAACCTCCTCCTCTCCTTGTCTTCATCATCACCAGTCACTAGGTAGTTAAAATGTATCAGTCAATATAATTTCATCATCAAAAATGCTTCTGTGTATTTTTATGCTCATTTCACATGAAAAAAAGTCACTTAGAGTAATTAACTTCTTCAAAATCATAAAGTCATAGATCGAAGAAATAAGATGCAAACCCATGTTTGAAACCAAAGATGAGGCTCAACAATGATGTTCCAATACCATTACTCTTTGGGCATACTCTTCCATGAATGTACCCAAATATCAAGTCTATTGTTAAATTGCCAGACTTGGGCACAGTTCCTTGACATGCAAATACGTTACTTAACATAGCCCCTCTTGGACATCAGCCTTATGGAAAAATATGTCATGATTTAACATGAAGTAATAAGAACAAAGGGGCTTCCCTGGTAGCTCAGATGGGAAATAATCCGCCTGCAATGCAGGAAACCCAGGTTTGATCACTGGGTTTATTCTTTGACAAGTTGCAAGTGGCTTAATTTTACTTGATATTGATTTTCAACTGGTCATTCTGGACATATATTTAAAGGCAAGTATAGCAATGAAAAGAATCTTGCTTTTTTTGTTGTTCATTTTATTATTTTGTCACATAGCAATATAATATTTTCCTAGTATTTGTAGCAAGTAATTTAGGTCATTATGGGAAAGGTCAAAATATGTTGTCCCATTATTGCTTTTAATAGAAGAACTGGATTAATCAGACTGAGGTAAGATAAATGGATCAAAATAAAAATAATCAAAGAACTTAGCTCCTCAGTAAAGAAGAGAATTACTGAAAAACCATCAATAGCTAACCAAATCTGTAGCAAGTACTGTCATAGGTGAAAGCTTGAAGAAGGTATTCCTAAGACTTGTAGATAAACTTCATCAGCTAAATAAAGCACCCTCTCCAATGTACTTTAAATCATTCCATATTAGCTTTTATGAAATATCCTCTAGAGCCCATTCTATGGATGAAATAAAATAAATATTTGTAAGATCAATATTGAAAGTTTAAGCTATACAACCTACCAGTAGAAGTCAGCAGATGACTTTTTCTGTTATTTTCATGGATGTTTTCAGTTCTGTGGTTTCCCATCATCCATTTTCTTGGGGGAAATTTTCTCCTCATGTCATGCAGTAATAGTTGGACTGTAATCTAAGGCATATATTGGGTCTCACTGTACAATTGAAAAGGTCCTTGAAAGTTCCTTTAACAAGTCCTTTCTTTCCAGCTTCATTATTGTGAAAGAATGTATAATCAGACCCCCTTTCGGGACACTGAATCTTGAATAATGCAAAGATGGAAAAAATCACCGAGTTTTATTTCAACTATGGTACCCCAGTAACTGGTTGGAGAAGGCAGTGGCACCCCACTCCAGTACTCTTGCCCGGAAAATCCCATGGATGCAGGAGGCTGGTGGGCTGCAGTCCATGGGGTCGCTAAGAGTCGGACACAACTGAGTGACTTCACTTTCACTTTTCCCTTTCATGCATTGGAGAAGGAAATGGCAACCCACTCCAGTGTTCTTGCCTGGAGAATCCCAGGGACGGTGGAGCTGGTGGGCTGCCATCTATGGGGTCGCACAAATTCAGACATGACTGAGGTGACTTAACAGTAGCAGTAGCAGTAACTGGAGGGGGGAATCCTGCTCTAATAACTCTGGAACTTCCGGAACTCTCCCAAACTTAGATTACCTCTGTAATAGTAATATCTCTTGTATCTTTCCAATTAATTATGTGTTTATTTAAATAGGGTCACTTTCTATTGCTTGTATCACTTTCTATTGCTTGTATCCAGAACAGTAAAAGGATAAAATTCAAACGGCCAAATATAAATAGCTTAATTTCACTGGTAAGTTGAATTCATGTTTCGTTAAAGAAAATTCCATGCCAAACCATCACATACTGTTAAGGTGAAGAAAGGCTAATTTGATGATCATCTTCTTTTAAAAAAAAATAATTTATTTTTTATTGAAGGATAATTGCTTTACAGAATTTTGTGGTTTTCTGTCAAACTTCAACATGAATCAGCCATAGGTATACACATATCCCCTCCCTTCTGAACCCCCTCCCATCTCCCTCCCCATCCCACCCCTCTAGGTTGATACAGAGCCCCTGCTTGAGTTTCCTGAGCCTTATGGCAAATTCCCATTGGCTATCTATTTTACGTATGGTAATGTAAGTTTCCATGTTACTCTCTCCACACACCTCACCCTCTCCTCCCCTCTCCCCATGTTAAAGGCGATTTACTTGCTCTGTCTAATCAGCCAGCAAAATAATGGTCCACGCTTCCCAAACGAATCTCCCCCTAGCTGCTTCTGTCATGACTCCCGACAGCTTTATCCGCACCAGCGTCTTCTCTCTGGTCCAGATGTCATCTGTTTTTATTTGCTCTTCACTTTTTGCTCTACTCCAAGCTAATATCCACTTAGCACCCAAGGAAATACTTTAGGAACATGAATTCAATCATTTCACTTTGCTGTTAAACTTCTTTGATAGCTGACTATTAACGCTTCACATAAAGTCCAAACTGCTATGCTTTGCAAGGCCCTGGGTGATCCAGCCCATGGCCCACTGTTAAACTCCATCTCATATCATACTGTTCCATGAGCCACTTGTTCTTTCTTTTGGATCTTAGCAATTTTAAAACTGTGCCCCACCTCAACTTCTCAACCTCTCACCTTAAGTACTACCTCCTCAGAAAATTCTTCCCTAACAATCTCTTTTTACTTACTTGCCCTTGGTTGCTTGCTTCAATGTCTTGCATATTTTTAAGTATCTGCTATGTGTTCGTCACTTGCTTATTGTTTGTGTATTTACTGGAAAGTAAGATCCTTGAGGGCAAATTAATTCACAAATGCATCCCCAGTGGAACAGAGCCCACAGTGGCCTCTCAAGTGTTTTGTGAAAAAATAAATGCATGTTTTCTATGTACATGAACACTGAATTGCTTTTCTTGTAAGAACCCTGCTTATTATCTCAGTTTTTCCTTAAAATTAAATAGCTTTATGATTTAATTCCACATTTCAGTGCTTGAAAATTTCATACACACATTTATGTAAGTTTGTCTTTTATAGGATATAAACTGAATAGCATTTTGAACTGTTAGTGTCTATTTCCTTTGTTTTGTATAACAGTAATGAGATTAAAATGAATACAGTATAAGCAGGAAATCTACTAAAATCTCACCAGAGAATAAGCTTATAAAATACTCCGGGTATCAGGGGAAACCTAACAAATCTTTTCTCTACCTTGTAAAGTGTTTTTTATCAATACGAGATTCCAAGAACTCTTATAGAAGAAGGTCGAAAGATGCATTTGAACTACTGTGTGCTGTATCAGTAAGACAAATTTGGGTTTTCTTTTCTGAACAATACACTCAGAGGAACTCTCATGGAAATGGTTATTGAGTTAGAAGGAGAAGGAGCACAGCACTTTTGAGAGAAAATATCCAATTTCTTCCATTTTGGAGCAATTATGATAGTGATGAGAAATTTGTTAGACCTATCTTTTCTATGGAAATGTCAACAGATTTCATATTAAAAATAGTATGAGGTGTGCTATACTTCCTTTTTTCATAGTCCAGCAATATTCATCCATCCAGTGAAGAAGGAATAGAAGTTAAATGGGAATGTGTGCAGAACTGAGCTAGCAAGAAAATAATGTCCTAAGAATATCTATATCTATATCTATCTATCTCTCTCTCTATATATAGATATATATACAGAAAAAAGTTCTGTGCAAATAAAACGTTCACTCTGATTTCCATTTGAGATATAGTTTTCACATATAAGTTGCAACAAAATGTCAAATATGATACTGGTATCATTTTTGGATCTAGTCTAGGCAAGAATATTAACACAGACAAAGCCTATTAGTATGGGATCTCTCTTTTTTAGATAATTATGGTGAAGATATTTTTGTGAGGCAAACCTATAACATTTAGAAAGAGAAGCAGAGAACATAACAAACTCTGCTTTTTTTTTTTTTTTAGATCATAGCATTGTATCTGAAATATCACTAATTTTAGATTTAAATGATCAAGTTTAAAAAGATACTACAGATGGTTGTTTCATGTGAATGAGACTAATGTTTGAAATCCAATTTAATAAGCATTATTGCGTATTTTCTATTTAGAAAACACTAGGCAGTGAAGTTTTTCAAAGGCTTGCAGAGTTTTCTCGTCTCAATTTACCAGGACATGTAAGACCTGCACAATTTGGAGGAGAAATCCAGGTTTCTCAAAGATTAATGATGATTATTTCTGGAAGGTCATGGTAAAATGAAGCTTCTGTTTCAGTAGATTTACTGTGGAGCCTAGAATCTGCACTCCTAAAAAACTCCAAAGTAATGCCAATTTTGCTGTTATATGGACCAAACTTTGAACAGTGAAGGTATAAAAGGTAGTTGTCTGAAGTGGGTCTCAAAAAGTAAGCCTTCCCTTGACCATAAAATTGCACTTATAATACTTGTGAGATACTGACTGGAGATATTCTAGAAACAAGAACAATATGTAAATAAAGGAATGTCAATAGGAAATTGTCTATTTTGGATGGAAATTGATCATTATGATGGCTTTTTTGAAGTGAAGGGTGTTAGTCACCTGCTACATGCCAAGTCATGTGCAAGATTTTACTACATATGGTTGTTACATTTCAATATTTACTACTCATTAGTGAAAATGTTTATTTTTGAAAGTAAAAAATCAGAAACACTGTCTTCTCAGGAAACTGAACCTTTTTCCAGGAGTCTTTTTCCTAGTACATCTGAGAATCCCCAAAGACACTTTCATATGTAACTACTAGATCACTGCAGTGTTGTATTGAAAATGCAATTATCACCATCTGTCTCTTTTGCTCTATTTCCTCTTTTCTTGTGGCTGGAGGGGAGTGTCGCCTAATTCTTGTGATCAGTCAAACAAAAGGTATTCCACAGCAGAGATATTAGGACCCTCCCTCTGTGAAACTTCATTTCTCAGAGTAAACAGAACCTGGGGATGAGAACAGGAGTGGGTGGATCTTGGGTTTAAATGGTCAGGTGCATCCCTTATGAGTGATGAGTTGCTTCAGTTATGTCCTACTCTTTGTGACTCTATGGATTGTAGCCCACCAGGCTCTCTGTCCACGGGATAGTGGAGTGGGTTGCCACGCCCTCCTTCAGGGAATCTTCCTAACCCAGGGATCAAACCTGCCTCTCTTGCATCTCCTGCATTGACAGGCGGGTTCTTTACCACTAGTGGGACCTGGGAAGCCCATATCCCTTATTTGTCAACTGTAATCATTCTAGGTCCTGCTGCTCTGAGAGATGTCTAGACATCTCTCACATGTTATTCCAATACTATTTTCTCACTTATGGACAGCTAAGCTAGAGAACAAACCTGAATCCTTGTTGGATCGATTCCTTTAGCTCTAATCCTTGTGCTCTGCTGCCTGTGCTTAGTCATGCTGGCCATGCACCTTTGTCTAGTCATTCAGTAAAAGGATGTTGCCAGCAGCGCAAAATATACAGAATAGCCCATGCCCAAGGTTCTGATCATTAAAAGTATAAAATTTTTCCATTCGTTATAGAGACTAAAAGATGCAGTACAAAAAATAGCAATTTTCTTGCTGGAAGTATATAGGGACACTGACCAGATCTACCAGGACAGCTGCAAGAACAAAGAATTCCAGCACCAAGAAGTTTGAAACAACCAGACACATGCCTCCCCATTTAGCGCAAAAGACCCTGAATCCTCACCTGGATGAGACGGCTCTTAGGGGCACGAGGACACCACTTCCTTGATCTGCTGGCTTTGTGAATAAAGTTGCCATTTTTGTGAATGGCAATATTAGTGAACTCCTTGCCCTGACAACTCATCGGAAGTAAAGTCCAATGATGTAAAAAGCAATATTGCTTAGGAACCAGGAATATTAGGTTCATGAATAAAGGTAAATTAGAGATGGTCAAACAGGAGATGGCAAGAGTGAACATTGACATTTTAGGAATCAATGAGCTAAAATGGAGTGGAATGAGTGAATTTAACTCAGATGACCATTATATCTACTATTCTTGGCAAGAATCCCTTAGAAGAAATGGAATAGTCATCATAGTCAACAAAAGACTCTGAAATGCAATACTTCAGTGCAATCTCAAAAACTACAGAATGATCTCTGTTCGTTTCCAAGACAAACCATTAATTATCACAGTAATCCAAGTCTGTGCCCCAACCAATAATGCTGAAAAAGCTGAAGTTGAACAGTTCCATGAACACCTACAAGACCTTCTAGAACTAACACCCCCCAAAAGTTGGCCTTTACATCAGAGGGGACTGGAATGCAATAGTAGGAAGTCAAGAGATACCTGGAGTAACAGGAAAACTTGGCCTTGGAGTACAAAATGAAGCAGGGCAAAGGCTAACAAAGTTTTGCCAAGAGAACATGCTGGTCATAGCAAACACCCTCTTACAACAACACAAGAGAAGGCTCTACACATGGACATCACCAGATGGTCGACACTGAAATCAGATTGATTATATTCCTTGCAGCCAAAGATGGAGAAGATCTATAGAGTCAGCCAAAACAAGACCAGGAGTTGACTGTGGCTCAGATCATGAACTCCTTATTGCCAAATTCAGACTTAAATTGAAGAAAGTAGGGAAAACCACCTGACCATTCAGGTTTGACCTAAATCAAATCCCTTACAATTATACAGTGGAAGTGACAAATAGATTCAAGGGATTACATCTGATAGACAGAGTGCCTGAAGAACTATGACTGGAGGCTCCTGACATTGTACAGGAGGCAATGATCAAGACCATACCGAAGAAAAAGAAAGACAAAATGGTTGTCTGAGGAAGCCTTACAAATAGCTGAGAAAAGAAGAGAAGGTAAAGGCAAAGGAGAAAAGGGCAGATATACCCATCTGAATGCAGAGTTCCAAGAATACAACAGAGAGATAAGAAAGCCTTCCTCAGTGATTAGGACAAAGAAATAGAGGAAAGCAATAGAATGGGAAAGACTAGAGATCTCATTTCTTCAAGAAAATTAGAGATACCAAGTGAACATTTCATGCAAAGATGGGCTCAATAAAGGACAGAAATGGTATGAACCAAAAGAAGCAGAAGATATTAAGAAGAGTTGGCAAGAATACACAGAAGAACTATACAAAAAAACATCATCATGACTCAGATAACCACGATGGTGTGATTACTCACCTAGAACCAGACATCCTGCAATGCGAAGTCAAGTGGGCCTCTGGAAGCATCACTACGAACAAAGCTAATGGAGGTGATGGAATTCCAGTTGAGCTACTTCAAATCCTAAAAGATGATTCTGTGAAAAGGCTGAACTCAATATGCCAGCAAATTTGGAAATCTCAGCAGTGGCCACAGGACTGGAAAAAGTAAGTTTTCATTCCAATCCCAAAGAAGGGCAATACCAAAGAATGTTCAAACTACCACACAATTGCACTCATCTCACACACTAACATAGTAATTCTCAAAATTCTCCAAGCCTGGATTCAACAGTACATGAATCATGAAATTACAGATGTTCAAGCTGGTTTTAGAAAAGGCAGAAGAACCAGAGATCAAATTGCCAACATCAGTTGGAGCATCGAAAAAGCAAGAGAATTCCAGAAAAACATCTACTTCTGCTTTATTGTTTATGCCAAAGCCTTTGACTATGTAGATCACAACAAACTGTGGAAAATTGTTCAAGAGATGGGAATATCAGATCACCTTACCTGCTCCTTGAGAAATCTATATGCAGGTCAGGAAGCAAAAGTTAGAACTGGACCTGGAACAACAGACTGGTTCCAAATCAGGAAAGGAGTATGTCAAGGTTATATATTGTTACCCTGCTTATTTAACTTATATGCAGAGTACATCATGAGAAATGCTGGGCGGGATGAAGCACAAGCTGGAATCAAGATTACCAGGAGATATATCAGTAACCTCAGATACACAGATGACACCACCCTTTTGGCAGAAAGTGAAGAGGAACTAGAATGCCTTTTGATTAAAGTGAAAGAAGAGAGTGAAAAAATTGGCTTAAAACTCAGCATTCAAAAAACTAAGATCATGGCTTCTGGGCCCATCAGTTCATGGCAAATAGATGGGGAAACAGTGGCTGGCTATATTTCTTGGGGCTCTAAAATCACTGCAGATGGTAACTGCAGCCATGAAATTAAAAGACATTTGCTCCTTGGAAGAAAAGCTATGACCAAACTAGACAGCATATTAAAAAGCAGAGACATTACTTTGCCAACAAAGGTCCATCTAGTCAAAGCTGTGGTTTTCCCTGCAGTTATGTATGGATGTGAGAATTGGACTCTAAAGAAAGCTGAACACCAAAGAATTGATGCTTTAGAACTGTGGTGTTGGAGAAGACTCTTGAGAGTCCCTTGGACTGCAAGGAGATTAAACCAGTCAATCCTGAAGGGCATCAGTCCTGAATATTCATTGGAAGGACTGATGTTGAAGCTGAAACTCCAAAACTCTGGCCACCTGATGTGAAGAATTGACTCATTGGAAAAGACCCTGATGCTGGGAAGTATTGAAGGCAGGAGGAGAATGGGATGACAGAGGATGAGATGGTAGGATGGCATCACCAACCCAATGGTCATGAGTTTGAGCAAGCTCCGGGAGTTGGTGATGGACAGGGAAGCCCGGCTTCCTGCAGTCCATGGGGTTGCTAAGAGTCATACACGACTGGGCAACTGAACTGGACAACTGGTCTCCTAATTTATTGGCCTGCCTTGCAGTAAGCAGCATGAATTTGGACTCAGTACCACTCCTTATTCTTTTCTTTCATCTGACTTCCTTCAGTTGTTCATTAGATAAGTCTATTGAAAAAGAGAAGTTCAAAAAAAAAAACACAAAGGACAAGTTCACATTCATTTACACTGTGTTCCTATATCCCGTGGAAACTAAAACTGTGGCTGGATAATATTTCAGCAAAAGTACACAATCCATGACATTTTAATGAAATCGTAGGACTTTGTATTTCATTCAAGTGGCTGGTCTATATGGAGGACTAAGGGGACTTCTAAGAAACAGTCATTGTGGATGACATTCACTAGTCTATCTAAGTCTCAGTTCTGACTCAAACATATGAACCTCTTAATTATGAACTGTCATTTATCCTAACGACAACCTTATAAGGTAGAGATTATCTCCATTTCATGCAACATTTTGAGCATGAAAAGCAATTCATGAAGCAATCTCAAGAAGATTAAAAAACTTTTACAAAGTCGGAGAGCTAGTATGATGATCAAGCCAAAAGGATCAAGCAAAACCCACCCACTTGGATTTGGAAGGTAACTGTGGTCCAGTGAAATAATAACTAGTATTCTTATTTGCTATAGTCCAGTGTTATAAAAACTTGACATGTGCTAACTAGTTTATTCCTTACAACAAACCAAGAGTTTTATAGGCGAGGCCATTGAAACACAGAGATTCATTCCAAAGTCACATAGAAAGTAAGTAGAAGAACTGAGATTTAAACTCAGACATCACGGCTCTAAAACCACATTTTTAACCACTAATTCATTAAAGCTGTATTAGAGTACTCTGAGACCAAAGATACAAGGTTAGGGTAATAGATAATTACTGAAATGTAACCTAAAAAATGCACTGGATGATGGCAACTATGGTAAGAATCAGCTGATTACAGGTACTTGACCACAGGGGAAATCTTTGTCAGGAGGTCAATGCCAGTCCCTTGAACTGAATACACAGAAGTCTGGAAAACAGAGAAAGGTAATGGAGCAAGACTAGGTTGAGAGAATCTTGGGGAAGGATGTGAACTGATAAAGCTAAAGAGAGCATATCAAAAAGAGAATTCCTCTGACTGTAGAAGATTGGAGAGTATAAATCTTGGGTGATAGGTATGCAGCCAAAATTAATCTATTCCAACTAGGGTGTGCACCCACTGCAAGCTTCAGTTCTTGCTTCTCAGAATTTCCTTCTTGATAATTTAAAAGTAGGAATTGTATATATTGAAGATAGGGCTTCCCTGGTGGCTTGGATGGTAAAGAATCTGCCTGTGATGTGGAAGACCTAAGTTCAATCCCTGGGTTGGGAAGATCCCTTGGAAGAAGGCATGGCAACCCATTGCAGTATTCTTGCCTGGAGAATCCGCATGGACAGAGGAGCCTGTTGGGCTACAGTCTGTGGGGTCACAAAGAGTCAGACATGACTAAGTGAATAAGCACAGCACATATTGAAGATGTATAACATAATGATTTGATATACATATACATGACTGCAGTCAAGTTAATAAACCTGCCCATTGCCTCTCATAGTTACATTTGGGTGTATGTATGGTGAGAGCACATGAAATCCATTCTCTTATCAAATTTCTAGTATTCAATGGATGAGAGAATAAAAATCTGATTTCCAAATTTTCTATACCATGAAATAGGCCAAAAGAGAGGACGTCATGGTGTGAACTGTTATACGCTATATGGAAGAAGAGAAGTTCATAAATGTGAGTGGCAGAATGTGGGGAATGGAAAAATTGGTGTGATTTCTTGTGTGAGTCCTCATTCCTCACATAGTGAGACAGAGAGGTGAGTTGAAGGTGGAGATACACATTTCACCCACTACTTCCAACTCCTACCATCAGAGTTATTCTACCTGATTTGGTGCTACATCCAACTTTTCCACTAACTGTTTGTGCCTGTTAGTAAAGTATATCAGATTGAACCCACTGTTCAGTAATCTGTGATGCCGGCACTGGAACAGCCAACCACATTTTTGTTTTCCCACTTGGCTCCTTTTTGTGCTCAGCCTGTGAGGGACCCTGGAGGGAAATGGAAGACTGAAGGAGGAAGAAAACAACTTGCTCCTTTCTTCCGTCTGGATTCTTCTAGCAATGTGTCTTGACTCAGTAATAGCAGTTCATTCTAGTTGCCAGTAGTTGAGTCCAGTTTAAAGTTTTTTCCATCATTTGCAGAACCAGTGTCCTTGCTTCCTTTTGGAGATATTAATACCAGCACAAGCCAACAATCCCAACTAATGTTTCCATGTGGTTCCTCTTCTGGGCTTATAGACATTAGTACAGACTTAATGACATCTTCTGTGTAGCAGTTTGTGCTTCAGATTCACAAAATTCTTCCTTGTATTTTCTAAATTTCAATAATTTCAGACTCTTTCAGCCTCTTGTCTGCCTCAGGGGTTGAAGCTCTCCTCTCTCCTACAATTACTACTTCTGGATAGTTTTTTTACTTTTCAGTTCTTCCGTACCTAGTTAGCTACATATATACACATACACAGAGAGAGAGAGAGAGAGTTTCTCTCTCCTAACTAAACTCAAGCTGATATACCACATTTATGACCTCAAAAAGTTTCTGAGACTTAATTATTTCATTACCAAAAGGCTAGGTTTCTGCTGCATAAAAACCAGTTAGCTGCAAGTTCTGTGACTGCTTGTATGGCCTTTAGAGTTTCTTTCTTAAAATATGTGCTCACTGCCAAACTGGGTAAAAGAAAAAATCTGTAGGTTTACTTGGTTTTTTACTTACTATTGTCTTTACAAGGATTATCCATCTAGCTAATAGTTCCATCAAATGCACTAGACATCTTGGCTCATGAGGATAATACAAAGTCACAGTAGATTTCACTGAAATTCAGAGGAACAAGTGCTAGATGCATTCAGTGTTGGCACAGAGACTGAAATGCTATCTGGGGAATGGACCCCAAGTCAGGACTCAAGACATAGTAACTAGAGAATAAGAAAGCACTCATTACGGTTATTGTTATTTATTGAACACAGACTTGATACCTGACACATGGTTTAAATGTGTTTAACACATCCTACAGTCCTACATATGGTGGTGGTGTTTTTTATTAGCCTCTTATTACCAGTGAGAAAATCAAGGCTCAAAACTGTTATATGACTTGTCCATCCTCCTTGATAAGAAAAGAGGGGGAGATTCTAATGCTAAACCATGATGCTGCAAGGCCCACTCTCTTAATCTTTATACTAATTTCCTGTGGTAAAGTGTTGGACCAAAGAGAAAGTGTGGCCATTAACAGGGACAAAAGATGGATTATGAGAAAGATAATGCTGAATGAAAATGTTACATATGTCATCTTCTGGCTCTCAATACATCTTTGTTGCCACTTTTGTACTTGAATGAGTTTTATGATCTTTAACCAATTTCTGGTTTATCTGTTTTTATGTTTTCAGGTACAAATTTTCTATCAATGATCATGTTGAAGCCCTAGAAACAATTGCCCAAAAACATTACCAAGGTAGGTCCAGAACCTAAAATACATACTATTGTATGAATTTCTTTGTTTCTAAATGCTAAAGGTTAATAATTTATATTTTCATGTGAACTTTCTGATGATCTGTTAAATTTTGATTCATGTATATTAACATCCTGTGTAAGTATGCCCTGCAAACAAAGCTGAGTTTATTGGGAAACTCAAAAAAGAGGCTGATTCAGACAAAATTTTTACACTTTAGTGTAAGGTGATGATTAATGGACAGAACCAGGACTTCTAATTAACAAGCAAAGTATCATGAAATTATGTCTAAATCAATGACCTACTTCTTACAAAGAAAATAATAGAGATAATAAGGTCATACTGTTTAAATTTTGAGTTTGTTTATAATACTTATATTTTTGCACAGTAAAGCAGACACAGTAGTGATGAGAATGAATATGAACAAGTCTCTAAACTTTTCAATCCCTTGTCTAAAAACTCTTTGTCTAAAAATTCAGGGTGATAGAAAGGTACATTAGGGAAGTTACTGGGTTCGGTGGGTTGGCATCTACGAAGAACTCAGCGTTGAAGAAACCAGTCTGCACTAACATCAGTTATTACTATTATTAGAAAGCAACAAATGGTCCTGGGCATGTGGTTAGCCTACTATGAAACTCAGTGTTAAAAAGCAGCAAAGGAAAAAAAAAAGAGCGCAAGAGAGAGAGGGGGAAAAAAAAGAATTTTAACAAAATGAAAAAAAAATGCTGTTATAAGAATTAGTTAGAACTAAAAGTCAAAAGATAGAAATGTATAGGTTACTGGTTGAATGCTGATCTTTCTCCTTTGAGCTCTTCTGGTTCCTGTGCAAATGGGCTGGAAATCTAATGAGGGCCATCTTCCTCACAACATATCAAATACCCCACCCCGAGACAGTGCCAAAAATACCGCAAGAAAGAACAGCCCTTCTCAGAGTACCCCAGCCTTCCTTTTCCAGATGGATGGTATAATAAAAATATTCCTCCAATTATTTCGGGGCTTTAAAGGAGAAAAAGAGAAGACACAGCTTAAGTTCAGTTCTGAAAAGGCATGAAGCTGTCAGTGAAGCTATTTCTGAGCAGGTTGGCCCTTCCTAGTAGAGATTCTTTAAAGAAAACTTTTCTGTCTTGTTTAAAAAAATATTAAAGGTAAGGTAGAAGAGTCACCTCCTTGTATCATAGTAGTCATGGCAGAAATACAGTGTGGAAGTTTATGAAGCCATTTAAAATCCTGAGATTCTCAGACAAAAGACACAAGGTAAATACAGAAATATACAGGAATACTGAGCTCAATTTGGCAGCGGCATGAAAGGCACTTGCTTGTAAGATTTCCTTAGAGACTCTGTATAACGGAGTAACTGCTAAGGATATTCCTTCCTAATTTCTCTTTCCAGAACACAGAGCCTCCACTTGTTCAAAGTCTCCTTACAATGTGAGTCCATGTAAATGTCTATCAGAAGTAAGTAATAGAGTATCAATACCAAGGACCATGCTGAACCCATGGAGGGCGCCCCCAGTGTAGATGGTTACTCCCATCCAGTTCTCCTTCCTCTAGCAAATGAACTTGCAAAGGTCACTGTGTGCTCAGTCTGCACAGAGAGACTTCTTTTCTACAGTGCGTATCTTCTCTGAATACAAATTCCCTTAAGTAGAGCAATGCTGCTCATAACTGTATTATAGAGAAGTTCTATTTTCTAAAATTAAATCCAAAAATGAAAAGGAAGTTAAGGAAACTATCTTAGTAGGCTATTGCAACAGAGACTTCATTGGACCTGGAAAAACACTCATCTTTTCCATGCAACTGACGTTTATGATTAAATGGGACAATTCCGTTTTACTCTTTGGATAGATGCAGAGCAAAATCTTGTGATCATTCATGAGAGAGTAAAAACACACTAGACAGTTTATTTGATACTTAGTGTTCAGAACCAAATTTAATAGTTCTGAGTGTTTATTCTGGCTACAGTTAGTACATGATTGCAATCAGGAAGAGATGAAATCCTTTTCAATCAGAATAATCTTCTGAAAGGAGTTCACATCAATCTTTTAGCCTTGGAGGAATTTCTCTTGAAAATTATTAAAAACTTCCTAAGAAGTAAGGGTTCTCTGATTTCTGTGTGGCATCTGTGCCATTTATTTATTCAACTGTATTATTCTTTGTTATTAACACACTCCTGGTCTGCCTTTATGACCCTAAGCCTTATTTAGCATTTAGATAGTGCTTCGTTGGTAGCTCAGATGGTAAAGAATCTGGCAGCAATTCAGGAGACCTGGGTTGGATCCCTGAGTTGGGAAGATCCCCTGGAGAAGGGAACAGCATGTGTGGATCATAACAAACTGTGGAAAATTCTTCAAGAGATGGGAATACCAGACCACCCTGCCTGCCTCCTGAGAATTCTGTATGCAGGTCAAGGAGCAACAGTTAGAACAGGACACGGAACAGACTGATTCCAAATTGGGGAAGGAGTACGTCAAGGGTGTATATTGTCACCCTGTTTATTTAATTTATATGAGGAGTACATCATGTGAAATGCCAGACTGGATGAAACACAAGCTGGAATCAAGATTGCAGGGAGAAATACCAATAACCTCAGATACGCATAAATAACACCACCCCTATGGCTGAAAGCGAAGAACTAAAGAGCTTCTTGATGAAAGTGAAAGAGGAGAGTGAAAAAGCTGGCTTAAAACTCAGCATCCAAAAAACTAAGATCATGGTGTCCGGTCCCATCACTTCATGGCAAATAGATGGGGAAACAATGGAAACAGTGAGAGACTTTATTTTCTTGGGCTCCAAAATCACTGCAGATGGGGAGTGAGCCATGAAATGAAAGATGTTTGCTTCTTGGAAGAAAAGTTATGACCAAACTTGAGAGCATATTAAAAAGCAGAGCTATTACTTTGCTAACAAAGGTCCATCTAGTCAAAGCTACCGTTTTTCCAGTAGTCACGTATGGATGTGAGAGTTGGACTATAAAGAAAGTAGAGTGCAGAAGAATTGATGCTTTTGAACTGTGGTGTTGGAGAAGACTCTTGAGAGTCCCTTGGACTGCAAAGAGATCATCCTGTCAATCCTAAAGGAACTCAGTCCTGAATATTTGTTGGAAAGACTGATGTTGAAGCTGAAACTCCAATACTTTGGTCACCTGATGTGAAGAACTGACTCATTGGGAGAGACCCTGATGCTGGGAAAGATTGAAGGCAGGAGGAGAAGGGGACGACAGAGGATGAGATGGTTGGATGGCATCACTGACTCATTGGACATAAATTTGAGCAAGTTCCAAGAGTTGGTGATGGACAGGGAAGCCTGGCATGCTACAGTCATTGGGATCGCAAAGGGTTGGACATGACTGGGTAACTGAATTGAATTGAACTGAACCCACTCCAATATTCTTGCCTGGAGAATTCCTTGAACAGAAGAGCCTGGCAGCTATAGTCCAAGGAGTCGCAAAGAGTCAGACACAACTGAGAGACTTTCATTTTCTACTTTTAGGAATGTATGCTACAGGCATTTTTACTAGCTATTCCTTACAGCACTCTGGTGCAATAGAACAACGTTACTGTATTATTTCTTAGATGTAAAACAAACTCAAGCAGTGCTTGGAGGTATGGCCATTCTTAACTGATACATTCAGAATTAAAGATGTGACTTCAAGGTACATTGTTTTACTGGATGAGCCAATAAAAATGTTTTGAAAAAGAAACGACGGATTCAGATGTGCTTCTTGTCTTGATTCACTAAAACATTTTATATGTTGGTTGCCTTTCAGGACAACAAATGCCTATGTTAGTAAAATAATATGTTCAAAAGCTTACAAAATATCTTCCATACACAAACATAAGCCTATCTTCCAAAACTCAGCTGGGAATGCATTCCTCCTAATAGGAAGGCTGGATGAATCAGTTACTGTTTTTGTTCCAAGATTATCTTTCTGTGATTTCTTTTTGAAGACATACCATCTCCCAAGGAAGGCGCTAATACTAATCGTTTTGAAAATTGTCTGTTTGTCTCCTATAGTTGTTTGTGTATCAATACATGTGTTTGATAGCTACTTCTGCCTGCCCAAGACACACTAGCTGCACAGATGACAGATTCAGCCATAGTCGAGCCCCAGTAAACCAATTATTTCAGTGCTGTCAAACCAATAGAACACTTAATCAAGGTCATTAATTCTCTGTTATTCTCTTGTTACAGCTGGGAGATAATTTTATTTATCTCATTGGATTCTTAGTTTCTGAGCTATACTTTATTCAAAACAGATGTATTCAACTACCACTTTGTGAAAGGAACATTGTAAATGGTGGGGATAAAAATGGATGTAGTGGGTCCAAGTGAAATCATAATGATATTTTCTCGGGGTAGTTAGACCATTTACTATTTCTATCTGGTTTTACATATTTCCAGGCACTTTTGATTATTTAAGCAGTCTCATACACTTCATCACTCTAGTGGAGTGGCATGAGCTAGTGGAAAAGTACTTGGGGGAAGTAAAGACTGGGGGTTGATTGGTGGGATCTGTTGAACACATTGAGTTATTCCTGTATTTGCAATTTTTTTTTTTTTTTTTGGTTACTCTACAATTAGGCCATTTGTGTTTGCTAATCGATACTCATGCTACATATATGAGGCTCCTACCTGCCCATAGAGGCAGAGAAATAAAGTTACCATCTCCTTTGATGTTTAGATTGTAACGACAGAGTTCCTGGGTCCTCAAGAAAGACCTGGAGAATCCCGTGGATAGAGGAACCTGCAGGCTACAGTTCGTAGGTCACAAAGAGTCAGACATGATTGAAGCGACTTAGCACACAGCACAAGAAAGACATTCCCTGGGTTGGAAACTGGCAAGAGAGTGGGAAAAAACTTACATACACATCAAAGGAACAGAGGAAAATTTACAGTTGCGATTTTTCTAAAGTAAATGCTCCAAGGGAATTCCCTGGGGAACAAGTGGTTTCGATTTGCTGCTTTTACTATCATGGCCTGGGTTCAATCCCTGGAGGGGGAACTAATAGCCCACAAGTCACTGGAGTGGCCAAAAATAAATAAAGCAATTGCTCTAAGAAAAGGGACATTGTGGGCCTGTGGTTGAGAAGGAACTTGAATAATGTTAGGCAAGTTGAGGGGAATGTTAAGACCATTTTGGTCACCACTGTTTGTGGAGATCATGAAAGTTGGAAAATCGATTAAATTCTCAAGTGGGGAGAGACTCCTGCTGTCATCAACGTTCCAGAAATGTGAGAGAGAGCTTAACGAGGTCCTTACATGTTACTGTTAGGGCAGGGCTAAAGTAGTAGTCTTTTTCATGGCCCATGGATCAGAGGCTTGCATATTCATTCAAATAAATAGATAGCTTTTGCTTTGAAGTAGCTGAGAATTCTACTTATAGAGTCAGGCTGATTTTCATTAAGATTCTGTCCTTGAAATGTATTTGCAGTGAAACCTGGAAACTTTGCTTAATGTTTCTACTATGAATAGATAATTATACCTATCTCATAAGTATATTGAAAGGACTAAATGAAACTGTTTCTAAGGGACATTCTCCATACAGTTCTTGGCACATGATGAATGCTCAAGAAAGGCTATATACTTCATGTGTACCTAAATGAGGTATTAGCCTACTGCCTAAAATTATTCTCATTCTATGTCTCAAACCCAGCAAAATAAGCACTTTATATTTAGCTCTGCTCTTGGAGAAAAATGCAACAATCTCTTTGATCACATGCTAATTTAATTATTAATATTTATCATTGTTATTATTAATTATACTTTACATTCACATATAATTTATGAATTGATTATCACAAGTGGAAATGATCTTAAAGGAACTTATTCCAAGAAAGAAGGTTTTTACTTCTTTGGAACATTATCATTCCTTTAGCCTTTAAAAAATGTTATTTGAATAGTGATTTCATCAAAGCTTTTTATATCCTTATTACCTTACCATTCTGAATCTTTAGGGAAGCTATATGTAAGCATGAAAGGCTTTAGAAGGAAAACCAGTAGAACAGAGTTAGATTCATTCCTCAAAAAAAAAAAGAAAAAAATCCCCAAATTTCTGTAGGCCACTAGCAGAAGAGGTTTTTCTTAGGAGAGCATTTCTGGATTTCCAGCTTTCCTTAAATGCCAAGCTTCCTGTATCACTACTAGTGATTGCCTTGGCAGGAAAGACGTCACATAACCTCTCAGTGTAGAAGCAGGGCTGTCATTTTTGTTCAATTGTTGGAAAACAAACATTAACTAGAACATCAGTAGAAATATGATCTGGATGCAGCGACTCATTCTGTTCTCACTTAATTTCACTTAAAATTTAACAGGGCAAGACAATAATTATTTTTTAAATGTCTCCTATGTTCTCAGTACTTTTTGATGTATTTATAAGACATCCTTGAAGAGAAAGACTGACATTTGCTGTAGGCTAGATGTTTACATTCCCATCATATTCATTGGTTGAAATCCGAACCTTCATATACTGGAAGGTAAGTCTTTTAGAAGATGATTAGGTCAGGATGGTGAATCCTTAATGAATGGGGTTAGTTCTCTTGTAAAAGAAGCCCGGGAGAGAGCTCCTTTGTGCCTTCTGCTGTGCCAGGACAAAGCAAGACCATGGCCATCCGTGAACCAGGAAGCAAGCCTTCACTAGTCACCAAATCTACCAGTGTCTTGACTTGAACTTCTCAGCCTCCAGAACTATGAGAAATAAGCTTCTGTTGTTTAAACATAAGCATAACCATTTGCTTATGCTCAGAAAAGATACAGACCTTTGTTTACTTCTCTTATCAACTAGGGTTTAAATGAATGATTTTAAAATATGTTCTTCTCATCTCTGACTCAAAGAAAAGACATCACTCTCAATTTTCTTTTCCAAGAGATATTCAGAAAAATGTTAATTAAAAATAAAAAAAGAAAATGATTTGGTGTGTAGGCAGGAAATAAATATTCTAAGTCACTTACCTCTACTAACTAATCAAAAACAAGTGCCTCTCTGCAAGTGAAGACAATAACATACTCCCAGATGTTTTAGATAAAAAGCAAAGAATCACAATAATTAATTTGATTAAATATCTATCTCTGGAGGTATTAAATTTTGTTATTTCTTCTATCTCATATAATTAAATACTAAAAAGAAAATGCCTGCTATTGATAAGCTATTTAAAATTCAAAAAGCTTAGTTTAAGCAAAGTACAAAAGACTTGACACTACAAATCACCAGAGTGGAAAAATCTCAAGGTATGAAAACCTTTAAATGATTTCCATTACAACTTATGAAGTATGCCACTGGTAGCCATCGGTCTAGAAGAAGCTCCAACAAGAAGAAACATGTTCATGAAACTTGTCATGAACAAGAAAGCTTGCAGCTGTTAGACCTGCAAAGAGAGAATTACAATAATGTAGCCTGCTGGCAATTTAGCTTAGCCAAAATCACTGAAAATATATACATGATATTAAAATTCTGATACCTTGCTCTTGTGTCAGAAATGACAATGTCAAGGGAAAAAAGAATCCATTGTTGTGACAAAAAAAACCCTAGGACCACAGGAAATGGCCAAGTATGTCATCAAAATGAAGACAGTGTGAGCTTATGTGCCTGAAATGCTTTGTTCACACTCTAGCTAAAATTAGTTGAAATGTGATTCTACTCTATTTAAAACAGTTCTTTTTTCATTTTCAGCTTCATTTAGAGAAAAAAAAAAGAAGGTGTTTTCTAAAGAAAAACTCTCCTGGCAAGAACTGATACAAGTTCATGAAACTGTAATCTCAACAACCAGGTTAGTGGGCAAATCTACAGTTCATAGTAATTTATTCTGTTTTGTCTAGTCATCTGACCTGGTTACATCTATTACTTTATTTACTCACTCATATTTGGGGTTAGTGAGAGATCAAAATGGTAACCAAAAATATCTTATAATAGTGCTCTTGTTTTTTGGTGCATACAAATTTATAGAGCTTAAAAAATCAACACAAAATAAGACACACCCAGACACTGTCACTTGACTGTCTATATCCATATTAATACTATACTTAATGCCAAGTTACACTGTCCCTTCTAACGTTTGCTTGCTTCTGGATGAAATATGATACTTTATATTTATACTTTACGTGTTGCTGATATTTAAAAACTTGTAATTATCCATCTTGTAACCTTTATGTTAATGTCATCATAATCACAACCTGGTTTGAGTGCAAATTAGCAAAACTCTACTGGAAGTCCATTTAGAAATATATGTCAAAATTTTGCCAGAAAAGGTCTCCCAGTGCTTTTAACTCATCTGGGAGCACTGATTGCAGACTCAGAGCATCCTCTCTAAGGCTCTGGTGTTTACCTGCTCTGCTCTGTACCCATCTAAGGTTGGCTCGGCAGCTGCCTTTTTTGGTAGTTTTTAACTTTGTGAGCAGCCAGTGATACAGTAGGTCTTGCATGGCAGAAGTTTACACTAATTTGGGGGTTCAGACTTCTGTGTGTGTTTATTAATAAAGCTTAGTAATTGAATTCCTCAAAAAATTTGACCAAGAAATTCTGCTTCTAAGAATTTATCCTACAGATATATACTTTCAAAATACTTTATGTACAAGTTCAGTCATTGAATCATTCTTTCTGAGCAAAATACTGGAAACTAAATAAAGTTTAACCCATAGAGAAGATGGGTTAAGCTAATTAGGGTAGAATCACAAAATTAACCATTATGCAGTCATAGAAAACAGCAAGGTTGCTTAATTATGTGCTCATATGGAAATATGTCTAATATATACTGGTAATTAAAATATATCAATTATTAAGATATCAAACATTGTATAGAATAGTACCTAGAAGAGGCAAATATATACACATAGCTGAAAATTTTTCATTAGAAATAAATACCATTTTCTTCTATGTTTTGGGAAACTAGTTGGATGGATAAGAAAGCACTATTAAGATTAATTTTCCATGAATGTTCTTATAGTTTTAATTTTTTTTTCCGTTTTGCGAATGTATAACTGGGCATGGAAAGTTTAGTGCAACTGTTCTGTGTTACTCAAAATATGCACATTTCAAGGAAAGATCTGCCTTCAGGACTGGCCTGTGGTGGACTCCTGGGAGGTAGCATCCTAGTCTTTGGTATATTCTTCCTGGTAAGAATGATTTTTGTGACTGATGCCTTAGGTGACACTGTATTTATGCTAAATACCTGTGTTTGCATACGAGATGACCTGAGTTACAGTCTATAACAACCTGATCAAATACAGTTTTTCCTAACAAGGTCATTTATTATGAACAGTTGCTTTATCTCAAGGAGTGTAGTGTGGGAAGACACTATGTGAGTAGGTAAGGTCAGCCACGCAGGTACTATATGCCTTGGTGACTGAGCCTTTATAAATCACTGGACACCAAGCTCTGGGCTGAGCCTCCGGGCTGCCATCACTTCATACACACTGTCATATGATGTTGCTGGGGTAACTGAGCGTGTCCTCCTTTGCCTCTACTGGGAGGAAATACCACCAATGCTTGCAGAGGGCTTCTTCTGGTCTCCGTCTCATCTGAATTTTCCTTTTGCTGATTTTAATCTGCATCCCTTCACTGTAACATACTATAAGCATGAGAAAACCATTTCTCTGAGTCCTAGGAAAAGTTGTAGCAAATCACTGTGTCTTAGAATGATCTTGGAGACTCTGTACATTCCAAAAATCAAAGGAAAACATTTTAAAGTTTAAATTGCCCTTATCGAAGTCAAGTCCATCAGTTTACTGAAATCCTACTATAAGCAAATTTAGTGCTAAACATTGGGAGAAATCCTAGAATAAGGCCATCATCAAGTTTATTGGCCAATTGAGGGATAGAATTATGCCAGTGAAATTATCTGCAATGCAAGGAGTTATGACTATTTCATACATAGAGTGAATTAGAGGAGTTCCTGGAGTCTAAAGATTATTTCTGTTGTGGAAAAGAATACAAGCATTTTTTATGAAAGCAATCTTCTCTTACTGAACATTTAATGTGCTCTGCTATTCTAGCTGTTTGTTTTACTTTCATGGTCTCTAAATCACTTCAAGATAAACATTTACATTCTTATTTTACATATGAGGAAATAAAGGTTCTGAGAGCCTGAGGCCAAAATTGGTCACTTAATAAGTGGTGGAAGTAGGTTTCTGATTAAAAATAAGTAAATAAAATTTCTAACTTATATTTATCAGTGTACTATAAATACAATATAGTCACTTGATATTATATGAATACACAGTTTAAGATTTCAAGCTTTAGAAATGAAACATTCTCAGAGTTAGAGAGATTAAGTAACACTCAGCTAGGAAGAGCCAGACCCAAAACTTGATGTTCTGTCTTCTTGAATCTGAAGATGGCATTTCTCCCCATTGTGTTAAAGTGTCCTATGAAGATAAACAGTCTCTATAAATAAGATTTTCTTGTTTTAATTTAAAAAATTTTATTGATGTGTATGGCTCAGATGTTAAAGAATCTCCCTGCAATGCAGAAGACCCGGGTTCTATTCCTGGGTCAGGAAGATGCCATGGAGAAGGGGATGGCTACCCACTCTAGTGTTCTTGCCTGGAGACTCCCATGGACAGAGGAGCCCGGTGGGCTACAGTTCATGGGGTCACAAAGAGTTGGACACGACTGAGTCACTAACATTTTCATTTTCATAACTGATTTACAATATTGTGTTAATTTCTGCTGTACAGCAAAGTGAGTTAGTTGTACATATATATATTCTTTTTCACATGAGTTTCTATTCTGGTTTACCACAGGATATTGAATATAGTTCTCTGTACTATACATGAAGACCTTTTTGTTTATCCATTCTGCATATAATAGTTTGCATCTGTTAGACCCAAATAAGATGTGTAAGACAGACCACACTTATATATATGATTCTAGAGAAATAACAATACATCTGGTCTTAACAAGAATTTTCAGTAATCCTATATTTATCTATGAATATAAACTAATAGTAAAGGAGAAACTATTACAGTAGTAAACTTTAAATAGTATGAAAATAAATGCAGATAAAATGCTGAATATTTCACGTAAGTGAAATACATGTGTTTTATAAACAAAAGAAGGTGAAACAGTGGTACTATTCCCTAATTTCAACTAAAAGTAAATGAGGGAGTCCAGATAAGCATTTCTCAGACTTTCAGTCTTATCCTTGAAATATCTTTTGTACTTTGAATGTACTGATATATGTCACAAGTAATCACAGAAACAGTAAAAAGTTGTCAGATTGCATTAATAGATAGTGTGCATGTAGCAACATCATCATTATTAACCTAGGTATTAATTTCCAAGCAATTTCTTCAAAACTCTTAGATGTAGGCTAAATGCATCTTTGTTTGATGACCCCCATCATTGCATTGTTATTGAAGGATCCAACAGAAATTTAGATTGCTAACTAAATTAAGCACATTAAAAGCTTATCTGAAACTCCAAATTATAGCCTTTGAAGATTCAAAAAGTCATAAACACAAAGACAGCTATATTTAACTGATTTAAAAGAAAAAATAACACAGCTGGAAATTAATCATAAAATGCAGCGCTCATAATACAGAACTGCATGTCGTTTTCATTAATGTCTATCCAAGCATTCAAACAGTGCTTCAACTTAAGACAATATACATTTCCCTTAGGACATCACTGTATTAAAAGTAAGGTGGTTTTTATGTTTAGTTGGGAAGAATGAAGAACTGTTTGAATCTTGCCATACTTTATAAGCAATAAGCCTGTATTACCCTCAAAGGCAAGTCAGATGCAAAGATTTTCTTAAGAGGAGATTAGTGAAACGCATGCTTCTTATGATAAAAATTGATATGGAGGAAACTGATGAGATAACATAACTCTTAACCATCAAAATTTTCCTGAAAGATAGTCCATAAATTCAGGATTACAAATCTGATTGATCAAGGCTGTGGGATTGAAATAGTATCATGTGATGAGGTTTTGCATCCATTGAGGGAGGATCATCGCACGTGTACCAGGGAAGCTAGTTGATGCTTATATATTGTTGTTGTTTAGTTGCTAAGTCATGTTTGACTCTTTTGTGACCCCAGGGACTGTAGCCCACCAGTCTTCTCTGTCCATGGGATTTCTCAGGCAAGAATACTGGAGTGGATTGTCATTTCCTTCTCCAGATACTTATAAATAGCCTGCCTCAAATCTTTCAAGGAAGAGCATTAGCATAAGTAAGGCAGAAAACATTCCTTAATCTTCTTTTTAATTTCATTCACACTCAAACGACAAAGGAAAATCTGACTATCTTGGAAGAATGGAAGCAATTTAGTGACTGAAGGCAAGAAAGAACAAATAGTGATGGAATAAAAAGTTTTTTTAAGGAAACTGCAAAATTGGTTTAAAAAGAGATTTTATTAATACTGCAATACATTTTGTCTTTTTTGCAATTTTGTAATAAATTTAATATACAACATTTTTATTGAAGCATAGTTAATTTACAGTGTTTTGTTAGTTTCAAGTGCACAGCAAAGCGATTTAGGTACACACACACACACACACACACACACACATCTATATATACTCTTTTTCAGATTCTTTTCAGTTATAAGGCTATTACAAAATATTGAGTATATTTCCCTATGCTACACAGCAAGTCTTTGCAGATTCCTATTTTATATAGCGTGTAAATGTTAATCCCAAACTTCTAATTTGTCTCTCCTCTCCCTTGCTATACCTTTTGATAATCATAAATTAGTTTTCTACATCTGAGTCTAGTTCTGTTTTATAAGCAAGTTCATTTGATTCAATTTTTAGAGTCCATATATTAAGTGACATGATATGATATCTGTTTCTCTCTTCTGATTCAGTTCAGTTAGTTTGATCTCTAGATTCATCCATGGTGCTGCAAATGACATCCATTGTATTTTATGAATGGTTAATATTCCATTTTGTGTGTGTATATGCCACATTTTTATTCATTAATTAAGATACAACACTTAATTAAAATACAGAGAACACTGTCTCTGACTTCTTTTAAATGTCTATTTTAATTAAGAAAATAATACATTTAAAAAATGTATACCAGGTGCCAGCAATAATTCAGTTTTTTTAGGAAATCAAAAATAAATGAGGCACAATCCCTTAAAGTCCTGCTAGGGACAAGATGAAGAATTTTATATCTAAAATTTTTACAGTTAGTTATAAAGGTGGTAGTATATTCTGATGTTGAGTTCAAATATCAGGAAGGAGAAATTAAATTTGTGAAATAAGAAAGGAAACACTCAAGATAATCTACACTTGGAATTGAGAATCAACTGAGGCTTTTTATGACTTCAACTTGACTTCTAAACAGTTTCATCAAAGTAATACATCAATGAAAGCTAAGGGTCTTTTGGGATGATGTCAGGTCTTTACTATATATTTTTTGTCTTGTTTAAGTTGCTTTTAACTTAATATGTTCTTCTCAGTTCTTTGAGTTCCCCTAAGCAAATAATATTATAAGCTTTTTAAAATAAAATTTTACAAGGAAGTATATCAATTACCGTGAAAGACCAAATTTCATAGCACAAATTTTTTGTTCGCTGCCATTGCAAAGGAAAATTTTACTAAAACTTTTGAGGCTGTCTCCATATGAGATTATTTATCCTCCCCACTAAGCAAATTTAATTCTCTTTTGAATTCTTTTCTTTCTTATTTTAAACACTATTGTTTAGCACTTATTGAGTAAATATATTAATTTATTTTATTTAACAGCTTAATTATATGTGTACTTTATGAAACATCCCTTGTTCATGTTTATTGCCCAAACCTATGTTGTGTCCAATTATTTGTGACCCCATGAACTGCAGCACACAAGGTTTCCCTGTCTTTCACTATCTTCCAGGGTTTGTTCAAACTTGTGTCCACTGAGTCAGTGACACCATCCAACCATCTCATCTCCATTGTCCCCTTCTCCTCCTGCCCTCAATCTTTCCCATCATCAGGGTCTTTTCCATTGAGCTGGCTTCCCTGATAGCTCAGTTGGTAAAAAATCCGCCTGCAATGCAGGAGACCCCAAATCGATTCCTGGGTTGTGAAGATCTGCTGGAGAAAGGATAGGCTACCATTCCAGTATTTTTGGGCTTCCCTGGTGGCTCAGCTGGTAAAGAACCTGCCTGCAATGCGGGAGACATGGGTTCGATCCCTGGGTTGGGAGGATCCCTTGGAAAAGGGAAAGGCTACCCACTCCAGTATTGTGGCCTGGAGAATTCCATGCACTGTATAGTCCATGGGGTCCCAAAAAGTTGGACAGCACTGAATGACTTGCACTTCACTTGAATCAGATGGCCAAAGTGTTGGAGCTTCAGCTTCAGTCCTTCCAATGAATATTAAGGGTTAATTTATTTTAGGAATGACTGGTTTGATCTACTTGTTGTCCAAGGGACTCTCAAGAGTCTCAGCTAGCACCAGAGTTTGAAAGCATCAATTCTTCGGGTTTCGCTGGTGGTTCAGATGGTAAAGTATCTGCCTGCAATGCAGGAGACCAGGATTCCATCCCTGGGTCAGGAAGATCCCCTGGAGAAGGGTATGGCAACCCATGCCAGTATTCTTACCTGGAGAGTTCCATAGACAGAGGAGCCTGAGGGGCTACAGTCCATGGGGGTCACAAAGAGTTGAACTTGACTGAGCAATTAACATTTTCAATTTCAGCTTTCTTTATGGTCCAACTCTCACATCCACACAAGATTATTGGAAAAAAACATGCCTTTGATTATACAGACTTTTATCAGCAATGTGATATGACTGCTTTTTAATACACTCTCTAGGTTTGTCATAGCTTTTCTTCCAAGGAACAAATATCTTTTAATTTCATGGCTGCGGTCACCATCCTCAGTCATTTTGGAGCCCAGGAAAATAAAGTCTGCAACTGTTTCCATTTTTTCCCCATCAATTTGTCATGAAATAGTGGAACTGGATGCCATGATCTTACATTTTTGAATGCTGAGTTTTATGCCAGCTTTTTCAGTCACCTCTTTCACCTTCATCAAGAGGCTCTTTACTTCCTCTTTGCTTTCAGCCATTACGGTGATGTTACTTACATATCTGAGGTTGTTGATATTTTCCCAAACAATCTTGATTCCAGTTGGGGATGTGTCTGCTGTTGAAAGTAAAGTCCAATGATGTAAAGAATATTGGATAGGAACCTGGAACATTAGGTCCATGAATCAAGGTAAACTGGTTGTTGTCAAGCAGGAGATGGCAAGAGTGAACATCAAAATTTTAGGAATCAGTAAAGTAAAATTGATAAGAATGGGAGAACTTAATTCAAAGTGCCATTATATTTACTATACTGGGCAAGAACCCCTTAGAAGAAATAGAATAGTCCTCATAGTCAACAAAGGGGTCCAAAATGCGGTATCTGGGTGCAATCTCAAAAACAACAGAATGATCTCAGTTCTTTCCCAAGGCAAACCATTCAACATTATAGTAATCCAAGTCTATGCCCCAACTACTAACGCCAAAGAGCTGAAGTCAAATGGCTCTATGAAGACCTACAAGACCTTCTAGCACTAATACACAAAACAGATGTCCTTTTCATCATAGTAGATTGGAATGCAAAAATAGGAAGTCAGGAGATGCCTGGAGTAACAAAGTTATTACTTTGTAACAACTTTATTGTTACAAAATGAAGCAGGGTAAAGGCTAATAGACTTTTGCCAAGAGAACACACTGGTCATAGCAAACACCCTCCTCCAACAACACAAGAGGCGACTCTACACGTACATGACCACCACAAGATGGTCAATACCTAAATCAGATTGATTATATCCTTTGCAACTAAAGATGGAGAAGCTCTATAATGTCAAAAAAACAAGACCAGGAGCTGACTGTGGCTCAGATCAGCTTATTGCAAAATTCAAACTTAAATTGAAGAAAGTCAATAAAACCACCAAGCCATTCAGGTATGACCTAAATGAAATCCCTTATGATTATATAGTGGAAGTGGCAAATAGATTCAAGGGATTAGATCTGATAGACAGAGTGCCTGAAGAACTATGGACGAAGTTGCGTGACATCGTACAGGAGGCAGTGACTAAAACCGTCCCAAAGAAAAAGAATTGCAAGAACGCTAAATGATTGTCTCAGAAGGTCTTACAAATAGCTAAGAAAAGAAGGGAAAGGTATACTCCACTGAATGCAGAGTTCCAAAGAATAGCAAGGAGATAGAGGAAAACAATAGAATGGGAATGACTAGAAATCTCTTCAAGAAAATTAGAGATACCAAAGCAGCGTTTTATGGAAAGATGGGTACAGTAAAGGATAGAAATGGAAAAGACTTAATAGAAGCAAAAGATAAGAGGTGGCAAGAATACACAGAAAAACTGTACAAAAAAAGGTCTTAATGACCTGGATGACCACAATGGTATGGTTACTCACCTAGAGCCAGGCATCAGTGTGAAGTCAAGTGGCCTTAGGAAGTATTACTAGGAACAAAGTTAGTGGAGGTGATGGAATTCCAGCTGAGCTGTTTCAAATCCTAAAAGATGCTGCTGCTAAAATGCTACACTCAATATGCCATCAAATTTGGAAAACCCGAAGTCACTAGAGGCGCTCAAATTAGTAAATATGATTTGAATCTTGAGTGAAGTCAGCTGAGCTTCCATTTAGAGAGAATTATCTGAGTTAAGAATGATTTTTGACCACTGATTTGCAAGGAATATTTAAAAAAATAAACATTGTGACCCAGAGATTTAGACAAAAAAAAAAAAAGACATGTGTGTGGGTGTGTATGTGTGTGCACAGCTGCCTGTCTGCCTGTGTGTATATTTAAAACCAAAGGGATACTGTGAGTTCTATTTCTAAGCCTTGAAGGAGATCACACTTGGACATAGACAAAATTAAACAAATTGTTGGAATATGTTAGTAATGAAAACTACAGTTTTGATTTTCACATTGATAAGTGCTGGCAGGAAATTCTGGGAAATTTCTCATCATAATATCATTCTGTCTTTTCTGCTGACAAACATGTTTTCTAACAAACCTGGCATAGCTTTACCTTGTAGTAATGAGTCATTACTTCATTGGTGTCGTACACAATAGCACAAGCACTAGTAAAGAAAGGGTTTTGAATTCACTTAACTAATCACCCATTAAATTCAGCAACCTACTCAAAATTGAAATTAAGCAGACTGATTATTTGTTTACATATATTCATAATATATAGACGGAATAGAAAATCTTTACTCTGAATTAATAGATCTCTTTTGGAAATAGAACCAGATTAATTTAGAATTTGTGTTGTTTAGCCTGGATTTAGTTTCAAGTTTTCATGAAAAAATAACTTCTCATGCAAAATTTGTTTGCATTATTTTGTCTAAATCACCCAATCCCAGTATTTGAATGATTTGCTCAAAATAGAAATTTAGCTGACTGACTATTCATGTACCTATATCTATAATATATAGAGAGAATAGAATAGAAAATCCTTGCTTTGAGATATTAACTCTCTTTTGAAAATTGAGCGTGCTTACATAAGTTTGATTTTTAAAATATTTACTATTTATTTGATTTTGGCTGCACTGGGCCTTCATTGCTTTGCTCAGCTTTCTCTGCTTGCGGTGAGCGGGGTCTACTCTTCATTGTCCCGAGCACGCTTCTTATTGCAGTAGCTTCTCCTACTGTGGAGCACAGGCTCTGGGGTGCATTGGCTTCAGCAGCTGTGTCCCATGGACTTAGTTGCTCAGAGGCACGCGGAGTTGTCCCAGACCAGGGATTGATTGAACACATGTCCCCTGCATTGGCAGGCAGATTCTTATCCACTGTGCCACCAGGGGAGTCTCATATGTTAGATTTTAAGATGTTTCAATGTGGATTTATTTTCAATTTTAAGTTTACATGAGAAAGGCTTCTCACATAAATTATGTTTAAATTACCCAGTCCCAGTATTTGAACACATTAAAAAGTTAAACTCTTGACCTATTTTGCTTAATCTGTATAGTGGAGATAGCAATAGTCACTACTGCATAGGCTCTTGAGTATATGAAATTAGAGGCAAAATAAATGCATCAATATATGGTATAGAGCAATCACTCAATATTTGCTAATATTTGCTATTGTTAGCACCATCATCATTATCATCTTATTAAAGCTAGTTGTAAGTAATTTATATAATTTAAAATAAGTTATTTAGGGTCATTATAGAAAGGCTTTATTATTGTTTAGAGATTGATCAAATGTTTGAAAGCAATAAATTAAAATAAAAGATTGACTTTTTCCGCACTCATTGGACTGGAGCTCCTGTTTAAGCTGTCAAATAGAAAACTACAAAATAGCTAACAAGCACTATAAAAAGAAAGCTGTTCTGATAGCACACAGTAAGGATACCTACACTGACCTGTAAGTTTGAAGATACTTCTCAAGCAAAACGAAATGCATTCGAGTTCTGAAAGATAAGTAAATCTTATTCAGAAGTTAGAGACTTTGGGAAATCCAGGTAAAAGAAACAGCATGTGCAATGGTGTGAAGATTGAGGAGGACTTTTAAGTGCAGCATCTCAGTACAGGGGAGATTAGGAGGAGTAAGAAAACAGAGAAAGCGGGGGAGAGAGAAAACTGAGTGCAAATTTGAATTATATAGAATCTTGTACATGTTTAAAGGTATTTGAAATGTATCCTATCAGCAATAAAGAATTAACCTAGGTATTTTGTCGATTAAATAGCTTTTCAATTGTTCACAAATAATTTACATAGGTAATTTCTTTAATGTTCAGTTTGATGTGCTTTACAACTGGCCATTCACATAGCAGCTTCCCAGGTGGTCCAGTGGTGAAAGATCCATCTGCCAATGCAGGAGATGCAAGAGGTGCAGGTTTGATGCCTGGGTTGGGGGAAGTGGCAACCCACTCCGGTATTCTTGCCTGGGAAATCCCATGGACAGAGGAGCCTGTTGGGCTGCAGTCCATGGGTCACAAAGAGTTGGACATCACTGAGCAACTGAACACACATGTAGCAACTGCTCCAATTAAGATACAGAATGTATCTATCAGCAAACAGAATCCCCTCATATCCCAGAAATAAATGTCCCCTCCCACCTCTAATCTCATTGTAACATGTTTATTTTCCTTGGTCTTGTTCTGTATATAAGTAGAATCATAGAGATTGTATTCTTTTGCACTTGGTTTCTTTTGTGTGATATAATTTTTAGAGATTTACTCATGTTATTCAATATATCATTATTTTATTCTAATCTATTTTCAATAAGTATCCCACTATATGAATATTTCAATGTATTTACCCATACTTCTATTGATTATTAAGACAATTATGCAAAAGATTGTGATGAATGTTACCTATAAATTTTTTTGGGGGGGTACATGCTAAGTATGTCAAAGTGGAATTGTTTCATCATTGTGTGAAAACATGCATAATTTTAAAGAAAATACCAGTTTTCTAAATCTATTGCACCATTTTTGCAATCAAATTCTTAGCAGTGAATAAGATTCAGTTGCATCAGTCTTGTCAGTGTTGTGATCTTTCTTGATATTAAATACTCTAGCAGGAGAAAAATGATGCTTTATTTGTATTTCTTTAATCTGTATTTCTTTAGTGACTGATGCTATTGTACTTTCATATATGTATTGAACATTTATGTATCTTCTTTTTCAGTTATTTTCAATTAATTTGTCCATTTTTTAAGTTTTTTAGTTTATTTTTCATTGTAGAAGTTCTGTATAAATACTGGCTGCATCATTTTTTAAATTTGTGACTTTTCAAATTATTTCTTAATGGTGTATTTTACAAGCACAAATGATTAGTTTTGATAAGGTCAGTTGACTATGTGTGTGTTTGTATACGTGGGTCTCTGTGTGTTTTCTAAGAGATATTTTATCACAATCATGAAGATGATTAGTTTTCTTCTAGCCTGTGTTTTTCTGGTTTTCGTGTTCCAGTCTATACCACTTCAATCAATTTTCTTTTACTAGATTAAAGAAGAAGGTAAGGGTTTTTTTCTTTATTTTCTATTTTTTTTAAGCTTGAATATCCTGCTGTTTTAACATTTGTTAAACATTAAACACACACACACGAAGTCCTTCCTTTTCTCTTTAAATTGATTTAGTACTTTTATGTAAAACGTCAAGTGTAATATATGTGTGGATTGAGATTTCCTCTTCTGTTCCATTGATCCATGTGTTTATCCTTAGGCCAATATAATTCTATCTGATATAATTTTACAGTATGTCTTGAAATCAGGAAGCAGAAAACATCCAGCTTTGCTTGTGTTTTTAAATGGCAAAACAGATTCCTTTAGATCCTTTGTATTTATATATCAATGTTAGAATGAGCTTACAAATTTTCCTTTTAAATGTCTACTGGGATTTTGATTTTGATTGTGTTGAATCTATATGTCAGCTTAAGAGATAATGTATATTCAAAAATTTAAAGTATTGCAATCCATGAACATCATTTATCTCACCATTTACTCATCACCATCATAAGTCACTTCAGTCGTGTCTGACTCTTATGACCCCATGGATTGTAGCCCGCCAGGCCCCTCTGTTCATGGCATTTTCCAGGCAAGAACACTGGAGTGGGTTGCCAAGACTTTCTCCAGGGGATCTTCCTGACCCAGGAATTCAACCAGCTTTCTTATGTCTCCTGCATCAGCAGGCAGATTCTTTAACACTAGAACCACCTGGGAAGCCATTTACTCCTGTCTTCTTTCATTTAGAAATATTTTGTATATTTCAGCAAAGAGATATTATGTATTTTCATTATATTTATTTTGAGATTTTTAAGTATTTTGTTGCTATCATGAGTGCTATTGTGCTAATTTTCTTCAATTGTTTATTGATTATATATAAAATAAAATCCATTTTATATTAATCATATTCTGCAATTTTCCAATTTCATTTCTTATTTCTTATTCCAAATAATTTTCAAATCTATAACTTTACTTTTTCTTAGTTTAATCTTTACCCTAAAATATTTGTTTTCTTGCCTTATTATTGCATTTGTTAGAATTATCAGTACTATGTTGAATAGAAGTGATGAGCACCTACCAGATATTCTTGTTTTTTTTATTCCCTTTGTTTAAGAGGGAAATATTTAATGTTTGCCATTAATTGTGATGCTAGCTGAAGATTTGTATAGAGTCCTTTTATTAGATTGAGAAAGTCTCTTCTAACTCCAGGTACAGAGAATTAAATATCTATCTCTCTATCTGCTGCTGCTACTGCTGCTAAGTCACTTCAGTCGTGTCCGACTGTGACCCCATAGACGGTAGCCTACTAGGCTCCCCCATCCCTGGGATTCTCCAGGCAAGAACACTGGAGTGGGTTGCCATTTCCTATCTATCTATAAATATGAATAGGCATTGATTTTTTTTCAAATTTTTTGCCTGTATGCATTTTAATTATCATTGTCCTTTTAATGTGACAAATTATAATGATTGAAGATATTAAGCCAACATTATATTTCCAGATTAACTCTACTTGGTCATGATATACTGCCTTTTTACATATTGTTGGATTCAACATGCTGACTTTTTGTTAAGAATTTTGAATCTGTGCTCATAAAGTTTATTTTTATCTGTTTTTTTGTCTGTGATATCTTTAATATCACAGTTATTCTGTACAAACCAATTGAGTTAGAAATTAGTCCTTTCTATCTTTGTAAAAGTTTTGTTTATAATTTGTATTATTTCTTTTAAATATGATTGATGAAATTCAGCTACACATCTGGACCTTGATTAGTCTTTATGTAAAAATCTTTGAATATGAATTCAGTTTTTTAAATAGATATATTTGAGTGTTTACTTCTACTTATTTGGTATTTTTTTTTCAAGAACTTTTTCCATGGTATTTAAGTTGTCTAACTTACTGGCATAAAATTTCCCTTAATATTCTCTAATTGTTGTCTGTCTGCAGAATTTATACTATTGTCCTCTATTTCATCCCTGACTAGTACTTTCTGCATTCCCATTCTGGTTTTTTTTTTTTTTTTTATCTTTTTTCCTTTATACATCTTGCTATCAGTTTATGAGAATAATCCACTTTATTAAAAAGGTGAGTTTTTGACAATATGATTTTTTTTATATTTGATCTATTTCCTATGTCCTTGATTTTTGATCATGATTTTATTTCTAATTTCTGCTTAATTTATTTCAATTTGATCTTGCTTTATAATTTCTTAAGAAGGAAACTTAAATAGTTAATTTTATATATTTTAAAATATAGTCCTTAAATTCTAAGAATTTAATTGCATCTCAACATTACATGTTCTCACTAAAATTTAATTTAAATTATTTTGTAATATCTATTATGATTCATTTGATTTATATATTTTTTAGAGGCATGTTGTATAACTTTCAAATATTTGGGAATATTTTTAGATGTATTACTACTTTTAATTGCTATTGTAAACCTTCTATTGTTACAAAACACATTTTGTATGATTGATTTTTAAAGAATTTTTTAGCATTGTTTTGTGGTGGATAAATACATAATCTATCTTGGAGAGTGTTCCATGTACCCAGGAAAATAATGTATATTCTATAGTTTTTGGGTGCAGTATTTTATAAATATCAGTTTCATCAAGTTGGTGGATAGTGTTCATTCTTATTAATTTTTTGTGTACTTATCCTATCAAATACTGATGAAAATTATCACATCTTCAAATATGATTTACATTTATCTCTTTTGCCTTCGAGGAGAAGGCAATGACACCCCAGTCCAGTACTCTTGCCTGGAAAATCCCATGAACAGAGGAGCCTGGTAAGCTGCAGTCCATGGCGTCGCTGAGTTGGACACGACTGAAGCCACTTAGTAGCAGTAGTAGCTTTTGCTTTCAATGCTATATTTTGCCTCATTCACTCTAAAGAATGACAAAGTTGAGCTAGATTATGAACAATTAGCTCACATGCAAATTTGCAAAGATTTCATACAAAATTTCTTAGACCAACTACTCAAGGAATTCATAATTTCTAAATTCTAGGGGTCATAACAATTTCAAAATCTTATAAAACAAGATCATTCCTATTCAAGGAAATGAAGTAACATTATTCACCAAATTTAAGAAACAGAATGAAACTTGACATATTATAATTAAAACTTTATAAAGAAAATAACTAAACTTCAATATCAATAATATAAATAAAAAATCTTTGAAAATTGTGGAAATTACAAAAATTATTACTTTTTGTACAAACAATGACTGCGAAAATCTCCCATATTTTGAATGAGTTGGGTGAATGATTTTGAGGAATTAAAATTGATAAGGCATCAATTTCCTAAAAAATAAAGTTTATATTATTGTGTTCAAATTATTTTTGTTTTGAAATAAGTAGAATTAATACAAAAGTCAAATCTACATGAACATTCAAACCTATGAACTTAATACTTTCCCACATTAATATCCTACTATTTTCAAAATATGTAGACCTCACAAGTAATTTCTAATGAATTCATTGTATTATATAGCTTAATTAATCTTTAAACTCATTTTATATTTGCACTTTAATTGGTCAAAATATCTGTAAAGAACTAAGCTTACTACATTTCATCATTCTCATATAAGTTGATCAATCTATACAAGTACATTCTCACTTGGTACTTTACTTAATGGCTTTATAAGCATACAAAAATAATTAACACACTTATGAATGCCACGTCTATTCTGTTTATTTATTTTTGGGGGGGGAAGGGTTGATACTTGTCAATGAGATTGTGCTCAATTGTGTATATTATAGAAGCATAAATCTCTGTATTTAGAACTTTCTGCAAGATAAATTCAGATAGTCAAATGTTCAAAATAGAAAATAGTTAGCATTTTAATCACTAGTGGTTGTCCTTGTGCTTTAAAAGGATACATTTTTAAAGTATGAGGCTTTTCCCTAAGCTCTGAAGCAGAAATCTGAACATAATTTAAATATCACTTTATTTTCAAGGGGATACCAGTAATCGTCAAAGTTTGGCCATTGCTCTAATTATTATGTAGAAGCTTATGCTAGTGATGTTGTACGCCATCCAAAAGAAATTGTGACTGCATCAATTGTCCTTGAAAATTTACTTTTGACCATTTACTTTTGAGTCATTTGCTGTTAATTGTATAATTGACCACACAATGCATATAGCACAAAAATACATCATGTCATTAAATTTTCAGTGTATTAGGGCTTCAGAGATATAGTACTGGTCCCTGACTTCAACAAGCTTGCCTTTTTGTGGAGTGGGTGTAGTTGCCCTACAATATTGCGTTGCTTTCTGCTGTACAATGACGTGAACGAGCCATATGTATACATATACCCCCTCCCTCTGGGACTTCCCTCCCACCCGCCCATCCCGCTGATCTCGGTCAGCGCGGAGCAGTGAGCTGAGCCGCCTGTGCTGTGCCGCAGGTGCCCCTAGCTACCTGTTTCACACATGGTAGTGTGTATGTGCCAGCCTACTCTCCTGCTTCATGCCGCCGTCCCCCCACGTCCATACGTCTGTTCTCTATGTCTGCATCTCTATCCCTGCCCTGCAAACAGCTCATCCCATATTTGTCTGTCATACAGAATGAAGTAAATCAGAAAGAGAAAAACAGATATCATACATTAACACATATATATGGAATCAAGAAGGTTTTTTTTCTTTTAGAGCCAAATGAAAAGCCTCCATTAGCCAACCCTGTCCATCCAAGCCTAATGATGCTGCAAGGTGGGTTTTTATACTCCAATTACCTAGGAGAAGATTGGGACTTGGAAATGTTAGATAACTTAGCATACATAAAACAGTGGTGAATGTAAGAACCAAATTCAAACTCAGTTCTGACTTTCAAACTTGTATTCTTTCAATACGTCTATGTCCCCAAGGGCTTTGATGTACAGTAAATCATCTTTGCTTCTTTCCAGTCTTCTCCCACGCAGAAGACAAATTCCATGAGAATAACTGATTATCTCTCTTGACCTTATCATTCTTGACCTCTGGTGGCAGCCACTGATACCTCCTTTCCTGTGAGAATTGCAAAATTCATCAAATCCTAGATCTTCAGGATTGTCTAAACAAGCCCCTTACTATGCAAGATCTGTCTGTTCTCTATAATTAGGCCAGTTTGCCCATTTGCACTAGGGATGATTTAGCCCTTACAGAGCTAAAGTGATGTAGGATCATGCGTCTAGCACAATCTAGATTGTTTCAGTTCCATTTTTAGCACTGTTGCCCCTTGGCTGATTATAAGAACAGCCTGAAGAATGCATTCAGTCTTGACATAATTGAGAGTAATTTGTGTGTGTATGTGTTATGGGATACTTTTGCTTCTGGAAATTCTTACTGTGATTTAAAAAAAAGATTAACTATCTCTAGTATTTTATTGGCTCTCAGTTTTACTAACATCCCAATCACAATAAGGGAATTCCCAATAGGAACAGCCTTATCTCAGCCATCAGACAGTGAAAAATCTCCCTGAAATGCAGAAGACTCAGGTTTGATCCCTGGGCTGGGAAGATCCCCTGGAGAAGGAAATGGCAACCCACTCCAGTCTTCTTGCCTGGAGAATCCCATGGACAGAGGAGCCTGGTGGGCTACAGTCCATGGAGTTGCAAAAAGTTGAAACAACTGAGTAAGACTTTCACTTTCAGTCACAATAGCAACTAAATGTGTACTTCTGTATACATTCCCCAAAAATAAATCTATCCTCTCACTGATAAGTTGAAAAAAACAAAAACAAATAGCTCTTACTTCTAGGTTGACAAGCTCCAGGTCCAGTCATGTGGGAGCCAAGACTTGGTACCTGGACCCAGGTTGGATTTAAGGCCCCACTTCTTGCTTTGGTCAGATGCCTCTTTGCTGCAACATACAGAAGTATGTTTTCCACCATGTGGATTAATCAGAGGTTAACTTGGTAATACCCAAGCATGTCCCTCCGTGATGTTTTTGACATAGAGGAATAACACATAGGAAATGGTAGGACAGAGAATATGACAAGTGCATGCAGAGAAGGTCTTTTGATAAAGGTCTTGCATAGTCTAGACCCTACCTTGATCATCAGTCAGTAGCATGTTTATGATTTGAAGATGTGTATGCATTTTCACATTTATTGACAATGACTCTCTCTGACTTCACATTGAACACATCTAATATGTCATCATTTTATCACCTTTTATAAGATGATGCTTCCACTATCACTCTTTTAGGAGAGTGTTAAGTAAACAATGAGTCTGATCGTGAACAGATTTGTGATGATAGTCACACAGACTATAAATCACAGTCCCCATTCCACTGTACTTTTCAGAGTGTTTTCAAAGGCCTTTATACTTATTGACTAGCCAAGCATGTCTAAATACTTCAGTAGGGGCAGAGGGTTTTATTTATCAATTTAATTTGGATGCTATCTGCTAGAAATGCATAAGTAATTTAGCATACTTGATAAGTAATTTAGTACACTTGGTATAGCTTCTAAAAGATTATTCTATGTGAAGATTACACTATTCATTAAGATTCTTGGAGTTATGTTACATATAAAAACAAACACTAAAAGAGATGGAAACTAACATTATACATTCTTCCAACCTCAGCAGAGTGATTGAAACCATGAAAATGTGGGAGACTAATCTCTTTTATTGTTATGTTAAATGCAAAATATTTGCATCTTTGGCATTCTGGATAGCATCACATGGGTAGATTTTTTTTTTTTCAAATTTCCCTTCCGTGTGTCTGCAAGAATTAGGTATTCAATACTTAGTAGAAAAAGGCATCTACTACCTTTTCACTGTCGGTACACTTCATGGCCTTACGTCTTGTCTCTGTATTCAGTGGCTGTAGGACTTTTTCTGTATTTCCTAAGGTGTAATGTGCTCTGAAAATTGAACTAAGATTTTAAAAACCTGGGCCCTCATTTAAGATATGCCACTTACCAATAAAGGTCAATAAATCTTGAACATTTATAACTTTTATGATGCTCACAGTCAGTACAGTCATTTAGTCATGTCAGACTCTTTGCGATCCCATGGACTGCAGCACACCAGGCCTCCTTGTCCATCACCAACACCGGGAATTTACCCAATCTCATGTCCATTGAGTTGGTGATGCCATCCAAACATCTCATCCTTTGTTGTTCCCTTCTCCTCCTGCCCTCACTCTTTTCCAGTATCAGTCTTTTCCAATAAGTCAGTTCTTCATATCAAGTGGCCAAAATATTGGAGGTTCAGCTTCAGCATCAGTCCTTCCAATGAACACCCAGGGCTGATCTCCTTTAGATGGACCGGTTGGATCTCCTTGCAGTCCAAGGGACTCTCAAGTCTTCTCCAACCCACAGTTCAAAGGCATCAATCCTTTGACGCTCAGCTTTCTTTATGGTCCAGCTCTCACATCCACACGCTACGACTGAAAAAACCATAGCTTTGACTAGATGGACCTTTGTTGGCAAAGTAATGTCTCTGCTTTTTAATATGTTATCTAGGTTGGTCATAACTTTTCTTCCAAGGAGCAAGTGTCATTTAATTTCATGGCTGCTGTCACCTTCTGCAGTGATTTTGGACCCCAAGAAAATAAAGTGATGCTCAAATTTCCATCTATAAATTAGGGCAAGAAATACTTGTCCCCACTTGCTTCCTATGATTGAATTGTTAGAAGCAAATGAAAGTAATATATGAAAGCATTAAAGTTGCAAAGGTCAATCCAGAAATAAAATGTAATTGTTTGAAATCTATTAAGCTGAACTTTGAAAAATAACTTGACTTCTGTTATTGACATCATATCATACATGGAATGTGGTCAGTCAAAAAACACTTCTGAGTATCTTTTAGCTAATCCACTCTTATCATGAGTTTGTCAATAAATTATGCACCCACATTTTCCAGTGTATATATTTCAAGTGCATCATGCCATTCTCCAAGGCTAGAATGTTGAGTCAGGCTTCTGGCCTTAACGGATGGTGATCACTTGTGGCATGTGATTGCAGCTCCCAGAAGGGACAAGGATTTGGTCTATTTTATTCACTGATGAATTTCAAGCACCTAAAACAGTAATTAGCCTTTCAGCAAGTACTTGCTGAATGAATGAAAGAATTTCTCCCCTAAAATACTGAAAAGATCTGAGTATAAGTGGAAAAATGTGGTCAACTGTCCATGGCCTTTTTCAAAACAGTGGTTCAAATGCTGGTAGACTTAGCCGTTTCATAAAGTTCATTTATATACAGATCACATTCATGCCTCAAGGCTTAAAAAGCAATCAGTGAAGTTCAAGGGAATAAACAGCACATTTCCTTACAATCCCTTTTCCTATCATTGAGATCCTACATTTTCTTATATTATTTTTATTAGTAAGCATTATGTGCATATACATATATATATATACATATGTATGTATATATAGAGAGAGACAGAGAGAGAAAGAAAAGTGAAAGTGTTACTCACTCAGCCATGTCTGACTCTTTGTGACCCTGTGGACTGTAGCCCACCAAGCACCTCTGTTTGTGGAATTCTCCAGGCAAGAACATTGGGGTGGCTTGTCATTCCCTTCTCCAGGGGATCTTCCCTATCCAGGGATCTAACCTGGTCTCCTGCAGTGTAGGCAGATTCTTTGCCATCTGAGCCACCAAGGAAACCCCATGTATATATATAGTGAATCTTATATTATGTGAATTTTTCATATACTATGAATGGTTCACAGGGAATGTGTCTTCCTTCAATTCTCTCTGTATCTCCAATCTTTTCCAGAAATACCCAGTTAGCAATGATCTGTGAATCATTTCAGATATATCTCGGAATATCCAAACGGTATCATAATATACATGCTCTCTTGCAACTTGCTTCTTCCCTGAACTACACATCTTGGTTGTTATTGATATCAATTTACAAAAATCTTTATAAATTTGAGTGGCCATAATAACATATTAATCCATTATATGCTTATGCATAATTCTAAACCTATAATCTTGTGACTATTTCTGTTGATTTTAATGTTGCTGTTAAGTCGCTTCAGTCGTGTCCGACTCTGTGCGACCCCATAGACGGCAGCTCACCAGGCTCCGTCGTCCGTAGGATTCTCCAGGCAAGAATACTGGAGTGCGTTGCCATTTCCTTCTCCAGTGCATGAAAGGGAAAAGTGAAAGTGAAGTCGCTCAGTCGTGTCAGACTCTTAGCGACCCCATGGACTGTAGCCTACCAGGCTCCTCCATCCATGGGATTTTCCAAGCAAGAGTACTGGAGTGGGGTGCCATTGCCTTCTCCGATTTTAATGTTACGCTACCACAAACAATGTTGAGATAAATATCCTTATGCAAATGACTTGTGCTAAAGTGTGAAAACACAGTTGCAGGATGCATTCCTAAAATGAAATGACTGTATCAAATGTCCTTTGTCACTTTTATTTGGCACTTAAAAACATGTTTCCTTGCAAACAAGTTTCTAATATGTGAGCCCACCTACCTCCATTTCAGCATCCACATCAGTGTATAATCATCCTTTCACACTTTGCCAACTGTGATAGTTGAAATATCAAGTCTCATATTATCAATTTTGGATCAGTGTTATTATGATGCAAATTTTATGTAGTATTTTTCATATACTTTAAAGTCTTTTTCATTTTTTTATGAACTACCTTTCTGTATCCTTTGCCCATTTTGAATGGAATTTTCACAGATTTTCACTGGTTTTTATTTGCTCATTATAAATTAACAATTGTATTTTTGCCTACCCAGATGGCTCAATATCTTTATTTGGTGTGTCACTCATTGTTAATTTGGATAATAATACTTTTATGCAAGAATTTTTTAAAAGAGTGTAGTCAAATTTATATATACTTCAAGACATCTTAATTTTGCATTATATTGAAATGATTGCCATTCGAATACTATGAAACAAACTTCAATTTGTAATAATATTTTTATCAATTAATTTTCCATTTAATTATTTTATCCTCCTGCTATTTATTTTGTATTAAAGACTGATATAAAATTCAAATTTATTATTGTGTTTTTTTCAGGAGTTTGGCAAGGTTTTCTAAATCTATTTATTCAAGGATGAACTGTTTCTTCAGGAACTGGTGGTTACCTTTATTAAAAACTAAATTTCTGTTTAAGCATCTGTTTCTGAATTCTTTCTACTATTCCATCTATTTTGGAGTTCTTTCTTCTATTGCATTGATATGTCTGTATTTTTATGCATAAGTACCTGATGCTTTGTTTTCTAAAACTGTACACATATTGAAATATCTTACAGAGTTTGTTTCTACACATTATTCTTTTTTAAAAGAAACTTCCTGGCAATTCTTGCAAGACTTTTATTCCAAATATACCCTATAATTAGCTTGCTCAGTTGCAAACAGAAATCATTTTGATGCTTTGTATTGATACTGCATTAAATTTATGATTCATTTATGGAAAACTGGTCACAGAAAATTCATCTCTTTCTATTCAGGTATTCTTTTAAGTTCCTCTTTTCATGTTTATTTTTATCATCTACTTTTCCTGTTAAGATTTTCCAAAGTAAGTTCATTTTACTCTTACTATTTTAAAAATGGGGGATTCTTCCATTATGTTTTCTAGATGGTTGTTCTTATATAGGAAATACATATATACATGCAAAATTATAACTAAAATTATTTTATATTCCATAATAGTTTTTAAGGTTATTCACCTATTTATCAAGGTATAGCTCCAACACTTCAAATATGTATCTATACCTTTGATTTTCTTCTCCAGTCTAAATGTGTCAAATAATTACTCCCCAAAATATGTATGTGTGTGTATATATATATATATATATATATATATATATATAATTTACTTTTTAATTGAAGGATAATTGCTTTACAGAATTGTTTTGGTTTCTGCCCAGCATCAACATGAATCAGCCATAGGTCTACATAAGTCCCCTTCCTCTTGAACCTCCCTCCTGCCTCCCTCCCCATCCCACCCCTCTAGGTTGCTACAGAGAACTCAAACCAGGGCTCTATAACAACCAAAAACTTATCTTTGATATTAGAATTTCTTCAAGTCATTCTTGCCTTTACAAATAAAGCTTCTAATTCTCCATTAAAAGTTATACTTGATTTTGCTTTGTTTGTATCAACATATAGCAATACTTACATCTATGGATCTATCTGTACATATATATAATAATACAGGTTTTAAAATGTACCCTAAACCTATGCCTTTTTTTCCCCCTCATACCATGTGCTTTTCACTACATTTGTCATCTGTGACTCTTGAAGGAAAGTAACAAGGCAGGTTGAGTCTTCTGGGGCTCAGTTGACAAATCCTATTTATGTTTCTATCCAAGGGCAATGGAGAATTCCATGGATTGTATAGTCCCTGGGGTCACAAAGAGTTGGACACGACTGAGTGACTTTGACTTTGACTTTCACAAGGGCAGTGGAAAAGTAAAATTCATGAGCCCTTAGCTCTAGTTTTCATAAGATTAGGCTTCTCAGGGTACAGTGAATGAAGCATTGTGGTAAAAAACAGAATATTGTTTGTTTGTTTGTTTGAGGAGGGAGTTTGGATGATGAGAGATGGATATGAGAATTTTTGTGTCTCAATAATAAATGCCCCTTCAGGGGCAAGGTAAAATGAAAAAACTTGTAGCGCCAAGTCCAGGGCTAATTACATGCATTTAATACAGTACTTACAATTTTCCTCATTTGAAGTGTGAGAATGTTAGAGTACATAGTGCCAAAATATTTTTTATATTTAACATTATTTGAATTCTATCACTTAATGCAATCTAGAAGGTGACAACTTGGCAAGCTGAATTACCAGACTAGATTATAATCTCCCATTTATGCATTTTTATTCCCTACAGCTTTAAAATGCAGAGATTAAGGCACTTCAAAGCTTCTCTTTCTGCTTATTTGGGCTACATTTTCATTTGTATGGAAACTGAATTCAGAATATATTTCTGCTTAATTTTATATTCTGCCAAGCTTTTTTCTTAATTTGATTGAAGAGTTTAAATTTTTATAGAAAGTGAAGCTCTACAAAGATGCTGATTTTTTGGTTGTGAAAATAAAGGATTGGAAAATGCATGTTTGGTTGACATGCAGAGGGTAGGTCCTAATATTTTTAACTTTTTCTTTTGGAAAGCAAACCTCAATGTTTATAATAGTTTAACATAATGCTATTTAAGATTATGATGAGGTATGTTTCTTCTCTAAGTAGGTACCCTAAAGGAATTCTCTGGTAGTCAAGTGGTTAAGCCTCTGAGATTTCACTGCCAGGCCCGGGGTGTAATCCCTGGGCAGGAAACTAAGATCCTGCAAGCCACACAGTGTGGCCAAAAAAAAAAAAAAAGAGTTGGTACTGTCATCGTTATCTTTGCCAAGTCATTTCAATGTACAGGATTTGAAATACAAGATATCTTCACGTCACCAGTGGAACTTGAGGTTTACTGAGTGGGGGCGGTGACATCTGGGCCTGCCACAACTCTCCGTGGAATTTCCTGCAAACCTGATTCAGTGTCTCCCAAGAGCTTGTGCCACATGAACAGCAAGGAAAGATGAGTAACAGTGAAACCCTGGCAAGCAGCCAACCCCTCTGCCACGAAGCTCTGCTCACGTTAATGTAGCGCCACTGGGCTGGATACACATGAAGGATGGATGGCTGCAGGATGCTGGAACAGCTGCTGGGGGAGATCAGCTGAAGTGGACCTCATGGAACTGGGCTGGCAAGGAGGAGTGGGGTTCTTAGGACGTTTGCTAAAGGGCTGCTCAAACCACGCCACAGCACCACGGTGCTCTCACCTCGTAGACTCATATAACAAATAGCATCAAGGAGTCCATCTCGGCCTATAAATTTCAGGGGTGGGTGGAAGGTGCATTTCTTTTCAAATAAGGAAAGGAAAATAAAGCCACAGAGACAAAGCTCTTTCTGAGAATGCTGGACTGACTCTCGTTTTGACATGCACTCCCGTAAGCAGTCAATAGACAGATATCTAAATGTTTTGATTTTTCTTTGATAAAATCAGCAGGTTCCACATTTTCCAGCCTTCAGAATGTGCTCTTTTAGCTTCCTTTTCAAATCCTTTAAATCAGCATGAGCAAAAGTGTGGCATGAGCTGAGGCAAGGTAATAAAAATGAAGGAACAATTAAGAAGTTAAAAAAAAAATCTGCAGTACTTTTCTGACAATTAAGTCCTCTCCTGTAGGGCTTTGTATATTTTTGGAAATTAAATTAGTCTTAAGTTGGTGCTAAGGCTTGAAGTTGTTGTCTGAAAGAATAAGCATTTTGTTGGTAGAAAAATAAACTAAAAAAATAAACTCGAATATTGGAGAAGGGAATGGCAACCCACTCCAGTTTTTTTTGCCTGGGAAATCCCATGGAAGGGGAGCCTGGAGGGCTACAGTTCATGGGGTCAAAAAAAGAATCAGACACAACTTAGAGATTGAGTGTACACACACACACACACACACACACACACACAGATCTCAAAAACCATAGAGCATGACCCATTCTTTGACTCCACACTTAGAGCTGACTACAAAATTTTGTCTTATTTATTAATGTGCAGCTTGTATATATGACCAGATTGAAATCAGTTTGTTTATTTGGATGTTTTCTTATTCAAGATATTTCAAATACCCGCCACCACACCCTGCAGTCATAACCCTAATCCATTTATTTGCTCATCTACCATGTATCTGATACAATGCAAGGGAGCAGGTACATAATAATGGATAAGAAAAATATAACTCAGCTCCTGGAACTTGTATGTTTATGTTTAAAGCTTACTCTGCTTGATACTGTTCAATGATACCGCATCACACAATACATGATGTTGTTGTTTACTCACTAGATTGTATCAGACTCTTTATAACCCCCTGGACTGTAGCCCACCAAGCTCCTCTGTCAATGGGATTCTCCAGGCAAGAATACTGGAGTGAGTTATTTCCTTCTCCAGGGGATCTTCCCGACCCAGGGATTGAACCCATGCCTCCTGCATTAGAGGTAGATTCTTTACTGCTGAGCCACAGGGGAAGCCCATAATACATGATACCCTATAATTAAAGGTCAACAGTTTCACTGGAGAAGTATGAACCACCTGAAAAGAAAGAAATACGAGGCAATGTGTAACAATTACCTAAGAGTTCTTCAAAGCAGACAAACTTTTTCTACAAAGGGCCTGATGGTAAATATTTTGTGTGTTATGGGCCAAATGGTCTCCTTTATGATTATTCAACTCTGCCATTAAAGCACAAAAGGAGCCATAGACAACGAACAAGATAATGGGTATGATTTTATTCCAGTAAAACCTTATTCACACAAACAGCTAGTGAGCTGGATTTGGTCAACAAGTTGTAAATAGTTTTCCAATTCCCACCTTAGAAAATAATTTGCATAGGGATAGGAGGAGAGAAGTCAGAGAGGAGGTTGACTGGACAATAAACACTGGAAGAAAAAGTGGTTCACGCCCATTTTCAGAATTTCAACAAAATAATTAGAATGTACGGTATATCTTTTTGGCTTCCCAGGTGGCTCTAGTGGTAAAGAACCCTCCTGCCAATGCAGGAGATAGATATAAGAGACACGGGTCCTATTCCTAGGTCAGGAAGGTCCCCTGGAGGAGGGCATGTCACCTCACTCCAGTGCTCTTGCCTGGAGAATCCCATGGAGAGAGGAACCTGGTGGGCTACAGTCCATGGGGGCGCAAAGAGTCAGACTCAACTGAAGTGACCCAGCATACACACGCATATATCTTCTTGGAGCTTCCCAGGTGGCTCAGTGGTCAAGAATCTGCCAGTATACCCTTACTGACAGTATGTGAATTCATTTATCTGGATCCAAACTCTGCTGGATACATCAAGTTAAACTCCATCTTTTCTAGCCCAATTCTTTCCACCTGAGGCTTTATCCTTCCCTTTGGTTTTGAGCTTGGTCTCTGGAAGAGACTTGGTTTCCAAATATCTTAAGCACTTAACAGGCAAATTTTATATTGGTTGGCAGCCATAAAACTCTGTACCAGATGGTGAATGAAAATAAGAAAAATAATGAAGAATAGGGTGTATGTACTTAACAGTGGTTGAAAATGGACAGTGATGGGAAGAATAAAACCTTAGGAAAGACTCTCAGAGATTGAGAGAATGTCAGTGAGGCACATTAACTTTCTTCAGAAGGTCTAGATTACTATCACACACCATTCCCATGGGTAGAGACAACTTCATTAAGAATTTGATGATGTTACAGTGGGATAATGCCATCTCTATAGAGAGTACATAGTAACTATATATTACTGGTGAGTTTATGAATATGTCACTAATTTGAATATACTTTCCTTTCCCATAATACTCTCCATAGGCTCTATAATTAAGCATTAATCATTTAAGTTGCTCTTTGAGTTCTTCGAGGATTTCTAATTACAGTATAAGGATTATAGAACTTTAATATTGGATTTTTCTTTTTACCGAAAGTTGTTAATCAAGTAACAAAGTACAAATGATTCTTCTTTTAAGTACCAGATACATTTTAAATAAGTACACATACAAAGTATATACTCTCATATTGCTTGAGTAATTCAGGCAAAATATTTCTAAAAGACATTACCACTTTATGTTTTTGCTATGTCCGTATTTTCCATTTTAGACCCCTTCTGCCTGGCGCTTTCCCTTGCATTCGCATATAACTGAACTGTTCAACTCATTCTATCTCCTTCTTCAAAGGAGTTTTATTTGGCCTTTCTAGGAGGGTTAGAAGGTGCAAGCCACATCTACCCATTTAGCACCCTCCTGGTATATGTCACATTGATTTCTAATCACTTATGTTTTTCTCTCCATTAGATTATGAGCCCCCAGAACACAGAAATTCTTTCTGGTCTCAGTAGTTACTGCTTTTGCCTGGTATATAGTAGGTACTCATCACATATTTGGAGTGACAAATGAATGATACTTTCCCACTGTATTGTGAGAATATCATTATGAGTATATCCCAGAAGTACAAGAACGCTTTTTTTGTTTTTATTTAGCATGATAGCTAATATCCTATGCATCTCATCTTTGACTTATTCATGTTACAAACAGCATCATCTATAGTGGTAGTGTTTCTGATCTTAGACAAAGACAACTTAAGTTCATTACTGTCATCAGCAACTATGGTACTTTAGGTAAGTCACAGAGTCTCTCTGAACTTTAGTTTCCACATCTATTAGCAGAATAAAAATAGTATTCTCCATGGTAGTGCTGGGCATAAAAAAGGTAATTCCAAAAATGGTTTCTAAATCATGTGATGAAATATAAACCATCATAGTTGTTTCATTTCTGTTCATATTCTGCCCTATGTATCACCCGGTAAAACATTGTTAAGTCTTAATGAGCAGGACCTGCCTTGGAATATATGGAATATTATTTTCAATCATTACTTATTTGCCCCTATTGTCACCTTTACTGTTTCTGCCAGGTCTTAAAAATGCTGTAGCAGATACATATTTCCATATTATTATTTATTTTCTACTTTCGGTTCGAACCTCTAATGTCAAATAAAGAATTAAGGTAGAAAGTAATATAATTTTCTAACTAAATTAGAGTAGGAAAAGAATCATGGTCCTTTAGTTTTTAATGAGAATGGTCAGTCTTTAGGTAGAGATGTGTTAAACGATCAGTTTATGAAGAACAGCTACTGGGGATCGGGTATGTGTACCCCATCTCCTTCCCCAGGTATTCAGTTGGCCAGCAGAAAAATGATTCTCTCTCTTGTTTGAGAGGAATATGGCTATGCCTCAAGCAGATTCATGCTGTTTAACTCTGCTTATCCACTATCTGTGAAAGACAGTTCGGTCTCCAGAATGTTAACTCACATTTAGAGTGTTGGCAGGAGCTTGCAGTGCAGGGGTGAATCTTTAAAGAGACTTACTGCCACATTCACCACCCATCCTATTTAATAAAACAGAGCAATGGAGGTGCTTTAAAAGTCACATACGGTTTTCAGATTAGAAGAAAAACAGCACATTTCTGAAAGCAGAGGGCTTGGATGGTAGAAGTAATTGCCTAGGTCATTCACACATATCTAATGGAAAGAAAGACTCTTGTTATGCCATAGTTAGTTTGTGCAAAATATTTTTCAATTACCTTTCCTAATTTTGACTGGGAACAATTGGAAAGGAGGTAGCAAAGTAAGCATTTTCAAAAGGTAAGGCCAAATTTCACAGGAAGACACAATTTTTTGTAAATGAATAGATCAGACATAATCACAATTTAACCCTTTTTAAAGCTAACAAAATTTGTAACTCCTTTGTCTGAAAGTGAGACTTCTATCTATTCCTATCTCTTAAATTGCAGAGGAATGGAGTGGGAACTGGAAGGGTGTAGAAAAGTGGGAAAGATATTACATGGCTCTTAGGCATAGGGATGCTTAATCCTGAGAATCAAGGAGTTAGTCCCCCTTGAAAGAATATTGACAGTGATATCATCCCTTCAACAATGTAGTCTCCATGTAGGAGACTTTCTAAAAATATGTTGCCAATTCCAGCTTTGTCTTTCTAACTTTCTAGACCAACCTTTCCAACTAGAGTCAATTTGGATGCCTGGATGGAGCTGCTAACAAATAAGCATTTTGTCTTCCATTCTGGATGTTCTATAGCTGGAAGGGCAAGGAGTAAAATAAAACAAAGCAGGATAACATAAGAGGCATGGCTGTGGAGTCAGGGGAGGAGAAACTTAAGAGGAAGTGCTCTGGAAAAACCTATTTTAAATTGTGACAGGTGAATCATGAAAGATGAGTAGGGATGAGCCTCGTAGATAACCTGTGTAAAGGCCCTGAGGCTGCACATAGTTGCCTTTAAGTTTGGAGTATAGTAAGGAAGACACAGGAATGAAGGGCCCTCTCTTGGGTCTTTGAGACCTTGAGGCTATTATAACTCATTAAATAAAAACCCTCAAAGGATAGTGAATAAACATAAATACTTTTATTGAAATTTATCACTGAACTGAATCATGTTCTAAAAAATTCATTCCCTTATGCACTTGAGAAGCAACTGTCTGGTTAGAGTATAAAAATCTGTCCAGTCCACATTCAAACGGTTTCATATCTGAATCCTCCATTTCAAAGTTCTGCCTGTCTTCTCCTTTTGAGGCTGGGTGTAGGCCCCCACAGAGTTCAGAGTAGGGGAGGTGGGGCTGGGAAGAGGAAAAACGGCTCTTCGCGGTCACATTTGGGTTTTGGCCCATCCGTGCCCGTTTTCAGTGCGTTTCCAGCTGCCACTGCTGGCTCTCAGCCTCTGGGTGGAGGGCACTGACCCGCTGGGTACTACAGAGCGTGGGTGCCAGATCTGGGGGTTTTGAGATCCCACCTATCAGGTCTCTGGTCTGAGAGTTCTGCCTTACATTCAGACCCTTTCTGTCCACACCGGGGGCCCAGCTGCCTTGAGATGGGAGTGCAGATTCCTAGACCGCCAGCCTGCCCTGCCCTGACTGCTCATTCTCCCTGCTGAGCGAGGCAGAGAGGCAGGTCACCAAGCTGACCATCTAGGCAGATACCCAGCTGAGAGACAGAATGCCAACCTCCCTTTACAGCGACAGCATCAGAGGTCATTTTGCAGTCTTTCTGTCATACCTTTGAGGAGACGGATGCCTCCCGCAGCCAGGAGAGTTCCATAAGACCAACGATACTGACCGTCTTGTCCTCCTTAGCCTTCTAAGTACATCCATTGGGGAGGGTTGAGGAAGTGGGAAGGGCTTTTGCCATTTAATGGCTGGCAAAACTCAGCATCAACAGACAGAGATGATTTTAACATTCAACAACACTTGGGAAATGATGGAGTGAGTCTCCAGCAGAGTAGTAGGAGTATTAAAGGCTTGGTCGTAACTGACACATATTCTAATCCTGGTTGCTGTATTTACTAGGTATTCACTCTTGGGTAAGCTAAATTTTTCAGGGCTTTACTTTCTAATTTGTGAATATGGGGGAAATAATAATACCTATCTTCAAAGAGTTATTGTGTAAAGTAAATGGGTTAATCCCTTTAAATTATGTGGATAAGTACAGGCAAATAATAAGGGCTCAGTAAGTTTAGCTATTATTAGGGACTCTGGTTAATAATGAGTTCATGCAATCTGACTACTAAATGAAAATTAGACTAGGTGAGGGAAAGAAGGGCAAGATGGAAGCAGAGAGATCATTAAGGCAGATAGCAGAGCAGGCCAAGAAAAATCTTGTAGGGATTTGGAATAGAGTGGTACAGGTAGAGATAGTGAAGTAGTCATTTTCATTATTTGGTTCTAGATATTATTGTCAGGACTTGTTGAGAAATTTTTCATAGGGCTTGAGATGAAAAAAAAAGGAATCATACACAGCTTTGACATTTTCAGTCCGAGAATCTAGGAAAGCTGTTAGGTGTTTAAGGCCATGGAGCTACATGACATAAGAAAATCAAAAAGAAACAAAAACAAAAAAACTAAAGAAAAAAAACAACTAAATTCTCATTATACATAGATGATGTAATTTTCTAGTTAGAGATTTTACCATATAATAGCATATGGTGAGTTCTAATAGCAGAACTTTATCCATGATATATATTTGAAAAAAAATAAAAAACCTCCATATAAAAGGAGGCTGTTTTTTTTTTTTTGTAGGTGAATAAGGAATCCCTTATTAAGATGTCTTAATACCTTGAACTGTGAATATATGGTTTTACATGGCAAAAAGACTTTGAAGATGTGGTTAAAGTCAAGGACATTGAGACAGTAAGATTATTAATGGGCTTAATCTAATCACATGGGTGTTTAAAATCTGAGAGCCTTCTGGGTCAGGGGACATTGCCTTGATGGGGGAAGAGTATGAGACTTGGAAGGCTGAGAAGGATTCCATCCCAGTTGGTTCGGAGACACAGTGTCTGGTGCGAGTGCTGGAGGAGGCCTCCCAGGGCTGAAGGTGGCCTTGCCCACAGCCAGCAAGGGGACAGAGAGCGCGGTCCCAGGCAGAACTCAGCTCTGTCAGCTCTGGATGAGCACGGCAGGAAGTGTCAGATCTCAGATGCACAGAACTGTACAATAAGGAATCTGTATTACTTTAAGCCAAAAGGCTTTTTGCAATTTGTTGCAGCAGCAACAGAAATTAATCTGCATATTATAAAATTCACTCACTTTTTTTTTTGACATTTAGTACATTTATAGAGTTGCGTAGCTACAGTCCAGTCTTATAACATTCTCCTCACCCTGAAAAGATGCCATGTGACTTTACCATCAACTCCAGCTCTGAATTCCAGCTCCAGATAACCACTATCTGCTTTCTATCTAGATATTTGGTTTTTCTGGACACTGCATATAAATTAAATCATGTGATATGTAGTCAGAATTTTTACGATTATGAATAAAGTTGCTATGATCACAGGTCATAGTGTGGACCAGTGTTTTATTTCAGGTGGATATGTAAGAGTGAAATCGAGATAGTTCTGGGACTTGGGACTCTTTGTGGCAGTGCTAAAATGCTTGCACCTAGACACACCCTTCCTCCAGCAGCAAAATACAAAGAAACTCCATGGGAGTGAAAATAACTGCATGCATGTACAGTTGGGGCAAATTCTGGACAAACGATACACAAAGACCAAAACCCACTCCTGCCACTTCTGAGGAGCCAGGAGCAAACTCAGGGTGTTGGGAGCTAAACCAGGGTACTGCACGTGCCGCCTGGACTCAACACCACCAAAGGAGTGGGCAAAACACCTAAACCACCCCTCCAGCCAGAGCCCTGGACACACTCCTACCCTCACCACACATAAGGAGAATGTTTCTCCTCCCTCACTTCGGGGATCTGGTGAGCAAAAGAATCTGCTGTTTGTTCACTCCCTCCTGCTGCATCAGGGACCCCAGTAAACCTTGTCCAAATTTCTTGTCTGGCCTCTGATCAACTTCTGTTGATTAAGGAGGTCAAGAACTCTGGTTGGTAACAAAATTGCCAGGTCATATGCAAGTTTATATTCAGCTTTTTAAGAAAGAGCTCAAAGTGATTGCCATTTATACCCTCATAAGCAATATAGGGAGGTTCTGGTTTCTCCATTGTCTTTGCCTGCACTGTTGACTGTCTGCCTTTTTAATTATAGCTGTTGTAGAGAGTGTGAAGTGATGTTTTATGTGTTTTTTTAATTTGTATTCCTCTAATGACTATTAATTGGGCTTTCCTTGTGGCTGAGCTGGTAAAGAATCCATCTGCAATGCGGGAGACCTGGGTTTGATCCCTGGGTTTGGAAGATCCCCTAAAGAAGGGAAAGGCTACCCACTCCAGTATTCTGACCTGGAGAATTCTATGGGCCAGATAGTCCATGGAGTCTCAAAGAGTCAGACACTATTGAGCGACTTTCACAATGACTATTAATGCTATGCATCTTTTCATGTGCTTATTAGCCATTCATATTTTTCTTGGTGTAATGACTATTCAGTTTATTTGCCCATTTTTAATGAGGTTGTTTCCTTTATTATTAAATGATGATTTTTTAATATATTCTGCATATAATGGTAGTGGGAAAAATGGATATTCTCATGAAACTTTTGTAGACATATCATACAGAGATAAATAAAATGAAACATATGCCAAAACATAAAGGTTACCTATGTATATGTGTACACAAAGAGTTTACCCTTAAACAATGTGGGGAGTTGGAAGCTCTGATCCTCCATGCAGTCACAAATTTGCATATAACTTATAGTCAGCCCTCTGTGTTCATGGTTACCCTGAACTCGCCGATTCAGTCAATCATGGGAGTTGTTTATACATGATATGAGGTACCTGAGTTAATTTTTGTTTTTCAGAAGAACATCTGATTTGCCCAGTATTGTTTGTTGAAAATATCCTTTCACCCACTGAATCGTCTTAGTACCTTTCTGGAAAACGAACTGAATATAAATTCAAGGGTTTATTTCTGAACACTATTTTAACAATCTATCAATCTATATATCTGTTTTTCTACCAGTACCACAGGGCCACGATCCATGTAGATTTACAGTAAGTTTTGTCACTGTTCTTTTTCACAATTATTTTGGATGTTGTTTATCTTTTTCATTCCCATTTAAATGTCAGGGTAAGCTCGTCAATTTTTGAAAAAACACATCAGCTGTGTTTTGATAGGGATTGTGTTGAATCTGTGCCTGAAAGTGTGAGAATTGCCAACTTGACAACATTGATCTTTCCAATGAATGAACAGGGAGCATTTTTCCATTTATTTTAGGTCTTCTAAATTTTCTTTCAGCAATGTTTTGTTGTTTTAAAGAAAAGTCTTGAACTTCTTGATAAATTTATTCTCAAGTATTTTATTCTTTTTGGTTCTACTTTAAGTGAAACTGTGTTTCTTAATTTCATTTTCAAAAATCATGCATTCTTATAAAAGGGATGTTTGATCATTCAGGAGGCAAATGATTGGAAGAATTTAGGGCTTTTTGTGTGGCATATGAGAGTGTATTTGGAAAAATATGCTGAATTAGATTGTAAAAGACAGGATATTGAAGCAGAGGCATCACTTTGCTGACAAAGGTTTGTATACTCAAAGCTATGACTTTTCCGGTAGTCAGGTACAGATGTAAGAGTTGGACCAAAAACAAAGCTGAGCACAGAAAAATGGAAACTTCTGAGTTGTGGTGCTGGAAAAGACTCTTAAGAGTCCATTGGACAGCAAGATCAACGCAATCAATCCTAAAGGAAATCAACCATGAATATTCCTTGGAAGGGCTGATGCTGAAGCTGAAGTTCCAATACTTGGCCCCCCTGATGCAAATAGGTGGAAGCCTGGAGTGCTGCAGTCCACGTGGTTCCAAAGAATTGGACAGGACTCAGCGGCTGAACAAAAGCAAGATTTTAAAATATTTTGCATATAAATTCTGACCTATGCAGAAAAATGATTCACACAGTGGGAAAGAGAAAGTAGAGCTAGAAGGAATGAGACTGGGAAATGGAGATCTTTGCAAAAAAAGTGAAATATTAGCCAGGGGTGATTTGAAGTGGAGAAGGCAATGGCACCCCACTCCAGTACTCTTGCCTGGAGAATCCCATGGACGGAGGAGCCTGGTGGGCTGCAGTCCATGGGCTCATTAAGAGTCGGACACGACTGAGCAACTTCACTTTCACTTTTCACTTCCATGCATTGGAGAAGGGAATGGCAACCCACTCCAGTGTTCTTGCCTGGAGAATCCCAGGGACGAGGGAGCCTGGTGGGCTGCCGTCTATGGGGTCACACAGAATCGGACACGACTGAAGCGACTTAGCGGCAGCAGCATGATTTGAAGAGGGCCTGGACAAAACAGTAGTAAGTACAAATATGCATTTCAGCTTGAGGTGTGCATGAGCCCTATGTCTAAAGTGAAAGTGAAAAAGTAAAAGTCACTCAGTCATGTCCGACTCTTTGCGACTCCATGGGCTATACAGTCCATGGAATTCTCCAGGCCAGAATACTGGAGTGGGTAGCCTATCCTTTCTCCAGGGGGTCTTCCCAACCCAGGAATCGAACTGGGGTTTCCTGCATTGCAGGTGAAATCTTTACCAACTAAGCTACCAGGGAAAGGCCAGCCCTATGTCTAGTGAACCAAAAAGATAATTTGCCCTTCAAAACCCATCACCTGTGCGGCCTATTTGAGGGCTGAAGGAGTGCTCACATAAGTAAAAGGCTGAAAAGAAAAAGACAAATTAGCCTGAAAAAAAAAACAATGCATTTCATTTTAAGCAATATATTTGACAAATAATCAAATTTATATGTCTCCTTTTTTAACCTTATCATTTTATGAAGTGCTTTTAGTACTTTGTTTACCATGTAGACACTTGGAAAGGCTTTGCTTATCGCTTTAAAGTGAAGCAAAAACACGATAAATAAAAATACCACTATTCATTGACTTTTGTTGAACATTCCTCAAATTGTGAAAAGGTGTGGCGAGCACTAAATGAGGTTAAAAACTAGCACAGTACAAAAAAATGGGCAAAAAATTTTTCCCTCAGAAAACGGTCATTTCTATTCTTTCCCCTTATCATTCATATTCAGTATTTATTGAAATTAAAATTATTCTTGACATTCAGGAAAGGTGTTTCCTCTGATGTTTTTTATATTATGAAGGCAAAATTAAGACAAAAATACCAACAGAAATTTCACAGCACATATCCTACAAGAAGGACAAGAAAATGAGTTTGTAATTAGATAAAGCTGCATCCTTTTCAAAGGATTATATTATTAAATATTCAAGATTACGTGCATTAGGGAGGATGTCAACTCAAAGACATACCTTTTTGCAGGGCTTCTGACAGTAACTAACCATTAGAGAAACATTAAATGAATCATTGAAAGGGGAAAGCAATTCAAGAAATGGACCAATTTGAACAACTCAAAGTACTGCCTTAGATGGCACACTTAAAGAACAAAAGACAAAAGAGAAGCAGAAAGAAAAAAATCACTTAAAGACCAAGTGGTCATTGTCCATTGATTGAGAGGTCACACTCTAAATCATTTTGACAGCTGAAAAGGAAGAAGGATATAGTTTTCCCAAAAGATAGTTTAAACATTTTTTTGAAAGTAATATAAAGAAAAGGACACCAAAGCTGACCCAGAAATGACTAAGAGACTTAGTTGCAGATATGACCAGTCAAAGGACTAAATCCAGATAAAGAACATTTAAAAACTGGCCGCAGAGTAGATGAAGGGAACAACTCACTCACTTGGCATTTTCTGGCTCCTATGGAAACTCTATCTCCCTCCAGCAATATTCTACCTTTCCATTCAGTTTAACCATAATCTTATTTTTTCCAGCATGATCTGGGTTTATGACAACTCCCATTTTTTCTTAGCAGAGGCATTTATTAGATTTATTGCTTATGACAAATTCTCTCAAGATTTAGACAGTGAAAACAATAGCAACACTGAAACACAGTTTGAGCCATTTTCATGCTTCATTTTATAAACCCTAAATATGTGAATGTTCCCTACCATATTTGCTGCATATTCTATAAAATGTATTCAAGGTGAATAGTAAAATGAAGCATGGTTTCCTTTGCACCTCACAAACTTGTGATCAAACAGAGTTGGCATTCATGTTACAGCTTGGGAGATGTTTTTTCTCAGATTTATTTTGAAATTTTCAGCGATTCTGCAAGTTGAGCTTTATGCCACATAGACACAGAGAAACCTTGGAAAATGAAAGAATTATTGGAATGATGCATGCAAAAACCCAGTTTTCATCTGAATTACATATCTATAAGCATGATTTAATGATTTGGTTCTCAGGTTTGGAGTTAAACATATCTCAACATGAATTTAATTTATGTCACTTAAATTCATTAATATTCTATTCTCCTTTATGCACTGAGATAATAAAATTGATATGAAAATAAGTTCATATAATAATAATAATTTCTATAAAGATTAAATGAGATGATGCTTAGAAAGTCATGAGAATAGTGCCAGAAAAAGCAGTCATTCAGCAAATGATAAGTGATAGTAGTCATAATAATAATAAATACGATGTTAATAATAGTAGTAGTAATAGTAGGATTACTAGTCACAGCCATGGTATTTTCATATTTGTCTTGAATGATCGAAAATATTTTGTAACTTTACTTTTGCTCTTGAACCTCAGGCTGAGCCAGCTTATGCATGAGAATCTTTACAGAAGTGAGGAAGGAGGGCAAGTCATAACAAAAATGGCCTCAACTTACATTGCCTTTAGTCCACTCCTGATATTTCACATGGATGCTTCTAACTCCAAAACCAACCCCAAGAAAGGAGTATTAGTAGAACGCGACTTACAAATGGCTAAGGCATCTGTAACTGGATTCATCTTATAAGGGAGGTTGTTCATCTTATGCTTGAAGCCATGGGATGGAAATGACCTCAGAATGTCTCTGGATTCCATGTCCAGCTTCTATGCTATTGTGGGTAGTTCTCTTCCTCAGAGGAGTGTCTGTAGTTACTTCCGGTCCAATGCCTTGCAGATCCCTGACCACAGGGAAAAAGGACATGGTCTCCTTCATGTCTGGCATGAATGCAGGAGCAGAGGACATCTGCTTGGCTCAGCTTGGGTAACACATCCAGCCTTTGGGAATAATTGCTCTTGGAGATTGGAAGTAGGGTTGGGAGTTGATTCTGGATGTAGGGTTGAGAACTGATTAGCTTAGTTTATGGTCATGCCCAACCTGTGTCCAGGATGGGCTCTGTAACATCAAGATTGTAAGACACCAAGGAAGACAGCAACTGTAGCATGTAATCAGAGCTCTTTATTTATAGATAGGGAATTAGGGTTCTGAGAGAGTGAGTATAATAACCTTTTGTGTGATAGTGTGAATTCAAAGTTGTGTTTCTTTCACCGCAAAACATATAGTCTGTCCACTGTCTCATGCTGCACTCAGATTTCCACAGATAATATTTATATAATGAATTCAAGAAATAGACATTGACTATCAGGTCAGGAAATTCATACTGGGTTAAGCAATGTAAGTGCTAAGTATTCCCAATTCTCTTGATAATCGCAAACCTTCATTTAATGCTACAAAAAATTTTACTAGGCTTCATTAAATCTACATGAAACTGACATGTTTTCCTAAATATCCTAGATGATATTCATGAAGGATACAGCCAAGTTGCTATTTGTCATTCAGTTGGTCAGTTTTCAACAGCATGCTTAATGGACTTTGATATTAGTAATGCCTCCCTCAAATCTAGAGAATGTTTGCATTTTCATTCCATTTTCCAGATGATCTCGTGGAGCCCCTGGTATTGTTGTTGTTCAGTTGCTAAGTTGTGTCCGACTCTTTGTGATTCCATGGGCTGCAGCGCACCAGGCTTCCCTGTCCTTCACCATCTCCTGGAGTTTGCTCAAACTCATGTCCATTGAGTCAGTGATGCCATCCAATCATCTTGTCTGCTGTTGTCCCCTTCTCCTCCTACCTTTGATCTTTCCCAGAATCAGGGACTTTTCCAATGGGTCAGCTCTTTGCATCAGGTGGCCAAAGTGTAGGAGGCTCAGTCTCAACATCTCAGCAAAGTATTGGAAGGACTCAGTCTCAGTCCTTCCAATGAATATTCAGGATTGATTTCCTCTAGGACTGACTGGTTTGATATCCTTGCTATCCCAGGGACTTTCAAGAGTCTTCTTCAGCACCATAGTTTGAAGGCATCAGTTCTTTGGTGCTCAGCCTTCTTTATTGTCCAGCTCTCACATCAGAGCATGGCTACTGGAAAAATCATAGCTTCGACTATACAGACCTTTGTCAGCAAAGTAATGTCTCTGCTTTTTAATACACTGTTTGGTTTTTCATAGCTTTTCTTATAAAGAGCTAGTGTCTTTTAATTTCATGGCTGCAAAAACTATCCACAGTGATTTTGTAGCCTGAGAAAATAGTTTGTCACTGTTTCCATTGTTTCCCCATCTATTTGCCATGAAGTGGTGGGACCAGATGCCATGATCTTCGTTTTCTGAATGTTGAGCTTTAAGCCAGCTTTCTCACTCTCCTCTTTCTTCCTCATCAAGAAGCTATTTAGAGTTCCTCTTCATTTTCTACCATTAGGGTGGTGTCATCTGCATATCTGAGGTTATTGATATTTCTCCTGGCAATCTTGATTCCAGCTTGTGCTTCATCCAGCCCAGCATCTCTCATGATGTACTCTGCATATATGTTAAATAAGCAGGGTGACAATATACAGCCTTGATGTACTCCTTTCCCGATTTGGAACCAGTCTGTTGTTCCATGTCGAGTTCTAACTGTTGCTTCCTGACTTGCGTACAGATTTCTTAGGAGGCAAGTAAGGTGGTCTGGTATTCCCACCTCTTTAAGAACTTTCCAAAGTTTGTTGTGATCCACACAAAGGTTTTAGTGTAATCAATAAGCAGGGGTATACATACATATTAACACATAGATGAACCATTATTATCTGCTACTTCAGCATTTTTGAACATGATTAAATAACAAGTACAAATTATCTTTTGAACTGTTTTGGAGATTCTTAAAATATCCAAATGCACACAAAAGAAAACTGTTTAATTCATTGGCTTATAAGACCCAAGGTCCATAATACTGAAGAGTCTGAGAGTATCAGTTCATTCCTTCTTTGCTGTTTTTATTTATTTATTTTTTTTACCCCTAATGTCATCGATTTCATCAGTTTTCTCCCCCCTGCACTTGACCTTGTTATTTTGTTTTGGTATGAACTCAAAACCATGTTCTTTTCCCAAGTGCCTCTTGACATATTACAACAAAGTAACACAGTAATAACTAGTCTATTATGCTTTGTGGCATGATCAATAATATAAATAAAATGTGCCTTGATGTAATTTTCTCTTTGAAATGTTAGTGGTTACAATTTATTAAGCTGTTCATAAGATAAGATTAAGTTTTGCTGTAATTACCTGTCTTTTCCTCCTGTGTCTACCATAATATTCCTTACTGTTTCTACTGCATCATTTGTGAATGCTTCCTTTTGTTTTATAAATTTGTATTTTATTGTACACACTGGTGTGATCATCACCCTTTGACTTAATCACAAGCCTGTCTTAAAATGTATTTATTACGTTTTCCAAGTGGTTAAGAAGTTTGAATTTTGTATAATCAAAAAAGTCCTTTTTTTAAAGGAACTCAAAGTTAATGTTATCATAATCCTAAATAGATGAAGCAATGGTGAAGAAAACTACAGAGCAAATATGAAATTTAATAATGGCCTTCCAACAGCTTCCCTTTCAAATTGTTAGGAATTCATGAAACAATGGTTGAGCAGCACAGATAATTAAATTGCTCTCATATGAGGTATCCAGTCATAATACGAATACTGCATACTGCATGGCTCAGATTTCTACAGGGATGCAGACAACAATTGCATTTCAGATAATTTACATGAGGCTTGAGTTTAGTCTCCAGATGCCTCCCACTCTGTTTCCAAGCAAAAATAATTGGGATGTAACTGTATAAAGAAGGTTAGCATTAAAAATGTTAAAGAAGAAAAATATAGAGCTTGTAGCTGTATTAGAAGGAGCTCCCCCCACTGTAAAACTGTAGAGAGGTGGAAGTGGTAATAGCAGCTAACCTGGTAGAACTGCAGATATTCTGCGTGCATTAAGCCTTTTAAAGCTCATGTTCTATGAGGAACTCTTTTACCCACAGACAGCCAAGCCATTGGTAAAAGTCATGTCAGATTGCAATCTATAGAGTTTGAATTTAATATCCCTGTTACATAGATCTTGTAATACACAAAGCTAAGCATCACCCACATTCTAACAACTGGATCATTTTTTAATATTTATGATGGGTGTCTGCGTATCTCCTCTAAAACAATGAAAAGATACTAGTAAGGATATTTGTAAAAAATAAGACCAAAAAATACTTAGAATGAGCACTTCCTGAGAAGCTGCCTTATTCATTGTTTGGGTGGAGCCCATAGGAAATGGGAAAATGAGAGGAAATGCAGATGTTGGACCTGATTATGAAACAGAAGTTATAGAGAACTGAGTTGGAGGCTGTCTTTCCTGTGGTGTGCTTCCATTAGCTGCTTTTTTGAATTACAATTTGAATTTTAGAATAGCTTTAGAGGGACTTCCTTGGCCATTCCGTGATTAAGACTCTGTGCTTCCAACGTAGGAGGCATGGGTTTGATCCCCGGTCAGGGAACTAAGATCCTGCATGCCATGAGGCATGGCCACAATTTTTAAAAAAAGAAAAATAAAGGCAATGCCAATGAAATGAAACTGCACTGAAACCATTAAAAAAAGAATAGCTTTAAATTTAGATAAAAGTTGTGAAGAGGGTACATCCCCCACATTCAATGTTCCCTATGCTGAAGAAGACTCTTGAGAGCCCCTTAAACTGCAAGGAGATCAAACCAGTCAATCCTAAGAAAAATCAACCCTGAATATTCATTGGAAGGACTGATGCTGAAGTTCCAGTACTTGGGCCACCTGATGCAAAGAGCTGATTCATTGAAAAAGACCCTGATGTTGGGAAAGGCTGAAAGCAGGAAGAGAATGAGGCAAGAGAGAATGAGTTGGTTGGATAGCACCACCGACTCAATGGATATGAATGTGAGTACACTTCGGGAATTAGTGGAGGACAGAGGAGTTTGGGAAGCTGCAGTGCATGGGATCACAAAGAGTCAGACAGACTTTAGTAACTGACCAATGACAACATGATTAATACATTAATATTGTTAATAATAAAACTATTATATTTTAATGCAATTAATCAATTAATGAACTACTATTAATGCTCTACAATTAACTAAAGGTCATTCCTTATGCAGATTTCCTTGCCTAATATCCTTTCTCAGTACCAGGATCCCACCGGGGACACCACGTGACATTTAGTTTTCATGTGGTTCAGGCTCCTCTTGGCTGTGAAAATTTCTAAGACTCTCCTTGTTTTGATGACATTGACAGTTCTGAGGGTACTGGTAAGGTATTTTGTAAAAATCCCCCTATTGCGATGCGTCTTATGTTTTACTTATGATGAGACTAGGGTTATGGGCTTGAGGGAGAAAGATCACAGAAATAACATGTCATTTCCATTACACATCAGGAGTGCATATCATCAGGATGATTGGTGCCTGAGGTCATTCTTGCTCAGCTGGCTGAGGGAGTGTTCCTCAGGTCTCTCCGCTGTGGTTGCTTCTCCTCACCCACACCTCCATACTTGACTCTGTGGGAAGAGGCCACTATGGCCCTTCGGTTGGCTCCTGTGTTCCTTTGGCAGCCTGTCATCACAGCGGGATTTTTTGAGTACTTCAAGCTGCTTCAGGCACATTTGGTATAGTTGACGCCCCATCAATTAACATTTCGTGTCCCCACATGTTATATACTATGGACATTTAAAACACAGATTTATTACATATAATTGATATAAAGTGTCCATAATTAAAATTTATAATTTTCTTAGCTGTGAAATATGTATACAGCTGAGAAAACATCTCCACGATCAAGACAGTGAACAGACCAAAGCTGTCTCTCCTCCACTCTTGCCCTTTCCTCCATTTTCCTTCACTATCTATTGACATACACCAATCTTCTTCCTGTCACTAGAAATGGTGATGAATTTTCTAAACCTTCTTTTAAAAATTGGACTGGTTATTGCGTATTTTTTTCAATAGCTTCTTTCACTTGGTATAATTATTTTGAGTTTCATCCATGTGTTGTATGTATAAATTAATCCTTTTTCATTGTTGAGTAGATTCCCTTATATATACTGTCAATTTTATATACAATATATAAGTTATAAAATTATATATAAAACATAATATATTTATATACATATTAAAAGTTTTTCTCCATTCACCTGTCCATGGACATTAGTTTCCCTATTTTGGTTTTTACAAACAAAGCTCTTCTAAATATTTGTGTACTCTTCTACATTTCTCATGGGTTAATATCCAAGATGGGAAGGGCTACTTCATAAGACTGGACTGTGTTTAACTTTTAAGAAACTAATGAGTTATTCTTTGGAGTACTGGTACTGGGAGTTCTCTGAGAGCCCAGTGATTAGGACTCTGCACTTTCAGTGCAGGGGGCACAGGTTCGACCCCTGGTCAGGGAACTAAGAGCCCATGAACTGTGTGGCATGGCCAAAAAAGGAAAACCAAACAAAAACAAAGGGTAGTGGTACCATTTTTAATTTCTAGCAACAGTGAGGCAAAGTTCCAGCTTATCCACTTCCTCATCAATACTTCACATGTTGTCATATTTTTGTTTTCAGCATTCTGATACATGTACAGGGTTATCTCACTGTGACTGAATTGGGATTTTCCTAATGAAAAATGCTGTTGAGTATCCTGTGTTTATTTTTCTGCTGAACACTTCTTTGATACAGCTTTTGGATTTTTTTTTTTTTTAATAAATTTATTTATTTTATTTGGGGGCTAATTACTTTACAATATTGTAGTAGTTTTTGCCATACATTGACATGAATCAGCCATGGGTTTACATGCGTTCCCCCTCTTGGACCCCCCTCCCACCTCCCTCCCCATCCCATCCCTCTGGGTCATCCCATTGCCCCAGCCCTGAGCATTTGTCTCATGCATCGAACCTGGAATGGTGTTCTGTTTCACATATGATAATATACATGTTTCAATGCTATTCTCCCAGAACGTCCCATCCTCACCTTCTCCCTCAGAGTCCATAAGACTGTTCTATGCATTTGTGTCTCTCATTCTGTCTCGCATATAGGGTTATCATTGCCATTTTTCAAAGTTGTGTTCTTTGTTTTCTTTTTATTGAGTGTTGTGAATTCTTTTTATATTCTGGATACAAGCCATTTATCAGATCAGTTCAGTTCAGTTTAGTTGCTCAGTCATGTCTGACTCTTTACAACCCCATAAACTGCAGCATCCCATGCCTCCATGTCCATCACCAACTCGAGGAGCTTACTCAAACTCATATCCATCGAGTCAGTGATGCCATCCAACCATCTCATCCTCTGTCATCCCCTTCTCCTCCTGCCTTCAATCTTTCCCAGCACCAGGGTCTCTTCAAATGAGTCAGCTCTTCACATCAGGTGGCCAAAGTACTGGAGTTGCAGCTTTAGCATCAGTCCTTCCAATGAATATTTAGGACTGACTTCCTTTAAGATGGATTGATTGGATCTCCTTGCAGTCCAAGGGACTCTCAAGAGTCTTCTCCAACACCACAGGTCAAAAGCATCAAATCTTTATCAGATATTGATTTGTAAATATATCTCAGCTTTGTGACTTAGTTTTTCATTCTCTTAATAGTGAGATATCCAATACTTTGGCCACCTCATGCGAAGAGTTGACTCATTGGAAAAGACCCTAATGCTGGGAAGGATTGGGGGCAGGAGGAGAAGGGGACGACAGAAGATGAGATGGTTGGATGGCATCACTAACTCGATGGACATGGGTTTGTGTAAACTCCGAGAGTTGGTGATGGATAGGGAGGCCTGGCGTGCTGTGATTCATGGGGTCGCAAAGAGTCGGACACGACTGAGCGACTGAACTGAAATGAATAGTGAGATATAAAAAAACACCAAGGATCATAGATCACAGAGCACCATAAAAAATATCATACTATTGAAAAAGTTCAAAATATTGTGAGAAAATTACCAAAATGTGACACAGAGACACAAAGTGAGCAGACACTGTTTGAAAAGAATGGGGCTGATGGAGAGTTGCCACAAACCTTCAATTCATTAAAACACAGCGGGAAGCACAATAAAGCAAAGCAAAATAAAATAAATTATGACTGTACTTAATTTTAAGCAGCTAAAATTTAATCAGTGAGAAGAATGTAAGAATGCAATCTCTCTCCCTTGTTATTTTAATTCTATAATGTATTTTTAACTTGTCTTATACCCCAAACATTTTCTATCATAATTGTTACTGTATTTCTAGCCAAAACTGATTTAAATTTATCCAAGTCTTTTGATCACTACTTCTTACATTCCACTCCATCCCTCAAGGTTTAATTTTCTTTGTTCTAAAGTACATATTATTTTATCTCCTACATGAAGGTCTGTTAAAGACAAAGATTCAATCCTTGTCTAACAATACCTATATTTAATCTACACTATTACATTTATTTTTAAGTTTTAACTGGTTGCTCTTTCCTTGTATTACATTGTCATCCGGATTCTGTTGATTTTGTGAATAGCTAGTATCAGTGTGATTATTGATTATTGTAGGTAAATTCTTTTCCTTCTTTATGCTTTTAGGAATTTACCAATATGTGCATTATCTTGCCTATTTGACCTTCATAGTGTTCACTTTGTGTCCTGATATTTAGAATTGATATCTTTTTTCAATTCAGGAAAATTTTTCTTATCAATTTCCCTTTAGATGTTGTCTCTCTCCAATGTCTATTTTTTAAAAAAGTCGACAATGTATGGTATTTCCATCAAGATATATAAATCCATAGAACAAAGTAAAAGTCTGGAAATATACCCCCATGTTCTCACCTTTTGTTATGCAAATATTATCAAACATAATTTTCCTCAATTTTTCCTTTATTTATTTAAAAGAAAAGAGTATAATTACTTTACGATATTGTGTTAGTTTCTGCTGTACAGTTCAATGACTCATCTAAATATATACATACATCCCCTCTCTCTTGGACCTGCCTCCCATCCCTCACATCCCTCCCCTCAGGGTCATCACAGTTAGCCGAGTTCCCTGTGCTTTATAACAAGTGCCCACTAGTTATCTGCTTTACACATGGAAGTGTGTATATGTCAGTTCTGCTCAGCTCTTCCCAAGCTCTCCTCCCTGCTCACCATGTCCACATGTCCTTCATGTCATGTCTCTATTCTTTCCCTGGAAATAGGTTCATCTCCACCATTTTTCTAGATTCTGCACAAATGCATTAATATATGATTTGTTTTTCTCTTTCTGAATTACTTCATCCTGTATGACAGACTCTAAGTCCATCCACATCTCTTCAAATGACCCAATTTCATTCCTTTTTATGGCAGAGCAATATTCCATTCTTTATTTCTCTTAATTTCCCTTTTATATTTTAAATGTCTCTTTTATATGGCATTATTTGCAATATACTCAAACTAATTATGTCTTCAATAGTGTTTAACATAATGTTTATTTCACCACATAGTATAATCTATATAAAGGTAACCAGACTCAAACAGCTCAACTAAAAAACTCAAAGCCTGTTAAGTTTATGGTTACAGTTCTCTGAGACATACTGGATTGTTTATTTAAAATCTGTTCATCCTAGATATAATGCTCATAATTTTAATGCCACCTAATACTTTCAATTGCAGTAAATCATATAGAGTAACAGAAAAATAAAAAATGCCTAGATGTAGAGGATAAAGAAAGGATGACAGAGAGGCAGACAGACCTGAAAATATTCTCATGGGCACTAATCACATGCGTAAAACTATAGTTAAGAAGCTATAATATTACCCTCTAAGAGAAGGGCTTCCCTGGCAGCTCAGCAGTAAAGAATCTGCCTGCCAAGCAGGAGATGTGTGTTGAATGCCTGGGTGGGGAAGATCTCCTGGAGAAGGAAATGTCAATCCACTCCAGTATTTCTACCTGGAAAATCCTATGTACAGCGGGGCCTGGTGGGCTACAGTCCATGGAGAAGCAAAGCAGCTGGACATGGCTTAGCAACAACAACATAAGGGAAGAAAATTGTTGAACTATTTTAATCATATGAATGCCAAATTCAGAAAGTTAGCATATTTTACAATAAAAATTTGAAAATGTGAGAAACCTATTTTAATAGTATATTTATCACATGTATATGATGTCTTGTCACTACTATGAACTTCTCAAAGATAGATTCAGTGTTTATATACATATATGTGTGTGTGTGTGTGTGTGTGTGTGTGTGTGTGTGTGTGTGTGTGTGTGTGTGTGTCTCCGGAATCTTAATCCAGTGACTGTAACGCAGTGATTATTCTGTAAATGGTAGTTGAATTGAACCAAACATAGTAAAATGACAGGTTTTAGAGTCCAATCTTTTGAAAATATAATAAAAATATCTTTAAGATTCTAATTCCTCATACTTGTTTCATATATATTTTTAATATTATAGGCAAATAAAATTGCTATCTATAGTAAATAAATGACTCCATATTGATATCAATAGTTTCTTCATAAAAATTAAAAAATTTGTGTAGACATTGGGTTGTACTATTAGGTTATTAAACCATCAATCATGAATAGTAACATGTACTTCTGATTATGTTATAGGTGCACTGAGCTATGCATTTTTCTACTACTAAGATATAAGACAATTGTATTTATTGAAATATGGTCTACAAAGTGAGCTATTTTCCTCAAAATAAATATATCAATGGAATAAAATAAAGAACCTAAAAAGAGACACATAGATAGAGCCAAATTACTTTTGATAAAGGTGGAGAAAGAATAATCTTTTTTACAAATAGTGACTAAATCATTGAATGCAAAGGTTGAATCATACTTTTCACTGAAAGTTAATACAAAGTGGATTTAACCTAAATGTTAAATATAAAATTATAAACTTCTTGAAGAAAACAAATCAGGACATCTTTGTGACAGTGGGTTTAAAATTACAGAGCAAAGTCCCACAAAGCATAAAAATAAAACCATTGATAAATTAGACTTCACTATTAATAAAATAGTGGAGGAGACTTTTGAGATTCCCCTGGACAGCAAGGAGATCAAACCAGTCAATCCTAAAGAAAATCAACCCTGAATATTCATTGGAATTACTGATGCTGAAGCTGAAGCTCCAATACTTTGGCCCTCTGATGCAAAGAGCTGATTCACTGGCAACAGCTCTGATGCTGGGACAGATTGAAGGCAAGAGGGGAAGGGGGCAACAGAGAATGAAATGGTTGGATGGCATCATTCTCTCAATGGGCATGAGTTTGAGCATACCCTGGGAGAAAGTGAAAGTCAGGGAAGCCTGGCGTGCTGCAGTTCATGGGGTCGCAAAGAATTAGACACAACTGAGTGACTGAGCAATAGCAGTTAATAAAATAAAACTAAGTACCAATACACCTTGTTTCATGACGCTTCACTTTGCCATTCTTCACTGATAGGCGTTTCTTTGAGTGGAAAGTCTGTGGTAATCCTATCTCCATCCCATCTACCAGTATGCTTCCAACCACATTTGCTCACTTTGTGCCTCTGTGTCACATTTTGCTACTCTGGCAATATTCCAAAATTTTCATTGTTATTTTATTTATTATGGTTTTTGATTAGTGATCTTTGATGTTACTATTGTAATTGTTTCCTGGTGCCACAAACTGATCCCATATAAGATGCAAATTTAACTGACAAATGTGTGTGTTCTGACTTCTCCCCCACCTATTGTTCCCTCTTCTTGGGTGTTCTTATCCACTAAAAAGATAAAATTGAAATTAGGACAGCCAATATCCTCTTTTTTTTTTTCTTAGTCAATATCCTTACAATGGCCTCTAAGTGTTCAAGTGATAGGAAAAGTCATGTCTCATCTCACACTTGAAATGGAAAACTAGAAATAATTAAGTTTAGTCAGAAAGGAAGACCAAAAGCTGAAATAGTCTCAAAGCTAGATCTCTTACACCAAATAGGCAAATTGTGAATACAAAGGAAAAATTATTGATGGAAATTAAATGCATTATCCAAGTGAACACATAAATGATAAGAAAGCAAATAGACTTACTGCTGAAGTGGATAAAATTATAATGGTCTGGATAGAAGATCAAGACGGCCACTGCATTCCCTTAAGCCAAAGCTGAATACAGAACAGGGCCCTAACTAATTCTCTTCAAGTCTATGAAGCTTGAGAGAGATAAGGAAGCCGCATCAGCAAAGTCTGAAATGAGCAGAGTTTGATTCATGATGATTAGGGAAATGAGTGATCTCCACAACATAAAAGAATAAAGTCCATGGAATTTTCCAGGCCAGAATACTGGAGTGGCTATTCTCCGCAGAATACTGGAGTGGGTATTCCCTTCTCCATGGGATATTCCCAACCCAAGGATCAAACCCAGGTCTCCCACATTGTAGGCAGATTCTTTACCAGCTGAGTCACCAGGGAAGCCCAAGAATACTGGAGTGGGTAGCCTATCCCTTCTCCAGCAGATCTTCCCCATCCAGGAATTGAACCGGGGTCTCCTGCATTGCAGGCAGATTCTTTACCAACTGAGCTATCAGGGAAGCCCCAAAAGTATAAAGAGAAGCAGTAAATGCTGATATAGAAATTGCAGCAAGTTACCTAGAAGATATAATTAAGATAGTGAATGAAAGTGGCTGCACACAGCAACACATTTCTCAATGAAGATGAAACATCACTCTATTGGAACAGATGCCATGAAAGGATTTCATAGCTAAAGAGGAGAAATTGAATCCTGACTTCAAAGCTTCAAGGGACAGGTTAACTCCCTTGTTAGAGCCTAAGGCAGCTGGTGACTTCCAGTTGAAGCCAATGCCTCACTTTTATTCCAAAAGTCCTAGCCCCTTAAGAATTATGCTAAATCTACTTTGCTTGTGCTCTATCAGTGGAACAACAAGCTTGAATGACAGCGCACCTGGTTATAACATGGTTTTCTGCATATTTAAACCTTGTTTGTTGAGAACTACTGCTAAGAAAAAAAATTTATTTCAAAATAGTAGTCTAGTTTTGTTCATCGACAATGTTTCCAGTCCCTCAAGAGCTCTAATGGACACGGACAATGAAACAAATGTTGTTTTCATGACTTCTTACACAACAGTCATTCTGCAGTCCATGGATTGAGCTGTAATTTCAACTTTCAAGTCTTATTACTTAAGAGACACATTTCATAGATATAGCTGCTATAGATAGTGATTCCTCTGATGAATTTGGCTAAAACCTTCTGGAAAGGATTCACCATTCTAGATGTCAATAACAATATATGTAATTCGTCGGAAGAAGTCAAAATATCAACATCAACAAAAGTTTGAAAGAAGTGGATTCCAAACCCTATGGATGACTTTGAGGGGTCCAAAACGTCAATGAAGAAAGTAACTACAGACATAGGAGAAATAGCAAGACAACTAGAATTTAAAATGGAGCCTAAAGATATGAATAAATTGCTGCAATTTCAGGATAAAACTTTCACAGATGAGGAGCTGCTTCTTATGGATTAGCAAAGAAACTGGTTTTCTTACGATGAAACCTACCCATGGTGAAGATGTTGTAAAGACTGTGGAAATGACAGCAAAGAATCTAGAATATTACAAAAACTTAGCTGATAAGGTAGTGGCAGGGTTTGAAAGGATTGAGTAAATCCTTACGGATACTTTTTTTTGGAAGTTCTCTGTTCACTTTTGGTCCTTAAGGAAAACTGCTTTCTCAAAAAACTCTCCATCTTCATCTCACATCATCTTTTCAGCCTAATTTGTCAACGCTTCAGTTCTTTTGATTACCAGTTCCTCTAGAATGTCTTTCTAGGCTTTTAGCCTATGACATTTGCTCAGTTTATGACATTGCTTAAGACCTTGACCTTCACTTTCATTGCCTTCAGCACAGTTCCCTGAAATGATTTTCTTTTCTTCCCAAGAACTTGGAAAGGGCCATGATGTAAAAGACAATGTGTCAGGCTTCCTGCATCCTTAGACTCAGCCTGCTGCTGCTGCTAAGTCGCTTCAGTCATGTCCAACTCTGCGCGACCCCATAGACGGCAGCCCACAAGGCTCCCCCATCCCTGGGATTCTCCAGGCAAGAACACTGGAGTGGGTTGCCATTTCCTTCTCCAGTGCAAGAGAGTGAAAAGTGAAAGTGAAGTTGCTCAGTCATGTCCGACTCATAGTGACCCCATGGACTTCAGCCTACCAGGCTCCTTGTCCATGGGATTTTCCAGGCAAGAACATACAGGATAAATAAATGATGGTAGAGTCCTGTGGGTTGAAAGAAACTCTTTCCTCTTATTGAGAGTGTTTAAAAAAAATGTTTTCTTGGAGTAGATATTCCTTAGGTACCCTTCATTCTGCTTTGATCTAATTCATTCAATATTCTTTCAACAGTTACTTACTGACCGTCTGCAATGTTCCAGGGACCGTGACCAATGTTGAGATTTCAGTGGTGAATGAAACAAACATGGCTCCTTTGCTGATAAAGCTTTTTAGAATTTAATAATAAAAAAAAGTACATATCTTTAACAGCTACTGATAACATGCTTACATCTGGAGAGGACAGCCACTGAATTAAGTAATGTGTTTTGATTCAGCAAACCAACATCAGTGCATACCTCCTTGTCAAGCACTGTGGCTGAAAGTAGCATAGATGAATGAGATTCAGTCTCTGACTTAAAGGATTTATAATCTAACAGCAGATATTGACTATAGAGCTCAAGTGAATGAATTGTAGTGTGATAGTGTGGCTTGAGTCTGTAAGAGCACAGAGAAGTGAACTATGTTATGAATTGGAAGCTTTGGAAGAATTCACATGGAAAGTTGCATGTTATCTACTGATTTGTTAAGTGTGTCTTCAGGACACTCTCAATGAAAGATAGAATGAATCAAGGCCAGGGGTAGACACCTTCTCTGACTTTTCAGAATTATTAGCCAACCTTAACATTCATTAAGTATTTAAGGAACACCATAATATTATGTAAAATGTGTCAATGCCTAGAATGTAGTGACAGTTGCTATGGGAATGTGACTCCCTTATAATTGAGATTGTAGGTGAAGCTATTTCTCTATTTTAGTCTTCTTATCAAGTGGTATAAGAGTTAGAGTGGTCATATACTGCTCACGAAAATACTCGCCTATTCTATAAATTGGTAAAATGCATGCAATTTTTATTTTTTAAAAATCTCGTTCAAAGCAAACTACTCTATTATATTCTTTCACTAATTGCTGTGAATTAGTTTAACCCAAAGTCAATTTACACACTCAGGCCTCCTGACTTAATGGATGCAGCATCAGTCATAATTGTATTTTATTTCATTTCATTCAGAAAATGTAACTCTATAGAGACCAATCCCATTATAGTACTACTTAGTCTGTTCAAATGTGTCATTGAATGTATTTACAACCCTGATATAGAGTGTAAATTGCCTGCAAAGCTGTGTATATTTATGCAACTGCATTTTTCTTCAGAGTTCATGATCTTTCATTAGACTCTCAGAGGGACCAAGACCCAATAAAGGCTCAAAAGCACTTGAAAATCTTTCCTTTTGCATTTGCTGATTTTGGCAAACTTGAAAAGACTCTACTCACATGTTGTCTTGAAAGCAATAGAAATTATTTTAGAATATTTTTCTTAAATCAAGAAAGGAAACGTTACTTCTCATGAGACTCACTGCACGACTCCTTCACACTGTCATGTAAATTACTATGGATTGTCAATGGCTTACGTCTGAGATTGAATCCTGTTTGTTCCCATATAGCTGGTATTTTACACAATATGTGCCACATAATTGGGCCTCCATAGATGTAGAAACGGAGAAGGCAATGGCAACCCACTCCAGTACTCTTGCCTGGAAAATCCCATGGATGGAGGAGCCTGGTGGGCTGCAGTCCATGGGGTCGCAAAGAGTCGAACATGACTGAGCGACTTCACTTTCATTTTTCACTTTCATGCATTGGAGAAGGCAATGGCAACCCACTCCAGTGTTCTTGCCTGGAGAATCCCAGGGACGGCGGAGCCTGGTGGGCTGCCGTCTGTGGGGTCTCACAGAGTCGGACACGACTGAAGTGACTTAGCAGCGGCAGCAGCAGCAGATGTAGAAAATTTGGGTAAGAGACATGACTTCCTTTTTCTGTTCAGTGTTGCTAGTCAAGGATGCACTGGATACCATACAAGCCCTAATCATGTTGCCTCGACATAATTTGTTTTATGACTACATCTATCCCGTGACATAAGATATTTAAGTTATAGTAAATGCTTGATAAATATAGATGCCCATTAAACATTTATCAATTAAATCAATTTCTGCAACTGTTTTGGTTTACTTAAAAACAAACAGAATAATGGACATATTTCACCAACAAGTATTCTATTATTTGTAACACTATTTTCATCCTTCAAGATTCATTTTTTTGTCCTTTAATATTATAGAGTTGCCAGTGGGGAGTCTGAGCTGAAATGCTTACCACATGAGTCTGGGACTACATTGTAATGAAATCAGCAGAAGTGAGTCTCAGTGCATTTTCATCATAATTTAAGGCCTAGTTGAAGCATGATGAACGGCCCTTGTCTCTGATCATTATACCAGTTGAGCAGTACTATGTCATTCATGTCTTCCTGCTGTACTCTTGGAACTGCCATGGGGGTAGCAAATGTACAATAAATACTTCGCTCGATTAAATTTATATTTCAGAAAAACTCAATGTGTTTTTCAAGATATAGGAGTAGCAACTTTAATGTAGACTCTAGGTGACAAAAGACTTTACTGAGCACCCTCAGCTCTATATCTTGTTTTATGGTTCAGGAACAAAGATCCAGATAAGTTGAATATTTTCACCAAGGTGATAATCAGTTACTATTTGATCTAGAATTGGAACACAGGTTATTAACTCATCTAGTCCTTGCATAAGCAGTTATTGAGTGATAGCAATGTTCTGAGCACTGAACTAAGGATAGATTAAATTAAAAGGCAAAATCTGCTCTGAAGGTCTTGGAATCTAACTGGAATGACTAATTTATTAATAATGATTGCAATGCAGAGCAAATGAAAGAGCTCCAATAGAGGTTATGTACAAGGTCCATAGTGTTTTTTAAAATTATTTGCAATGTTTGAGAAAAGTTATGTATGTGTTGTTTTTGTTTTCTAATGAAAAAACATTTTTGTACAGTATTGCCAGAAAAACTACAGAATATCCAGCTAAACTATAATGTTTTCTAGTGTAACCCAAACATGAAATTCAATTTTAAATGACTTCCTGCATTGTCATTTGCTATATCTGAAAACTCATTTGTTGTTGATGGCTATTCCCTATTTGAAAACTATGAAATCATTGATGTTTTGAAACATGTTTTTGTTTGAACTTAGTTGCCATTATTTTATTTTTTATTTTAATGAACCACTTTTTAAAACTACTTTAAAATTTGTTAACTATTTTATCTAAGTAACTTGTATGTCACAGCATTTTACAAACTTAAGTGTTTAACTTCCCAAATATTGGCAACTTTTTAACTCTCATTTTGCATAAATTGAGGAGTCATAATTTTCAGTTAATTAATTTTTAACCCATATTCATTCTTACAGGATTCCATAAGAATATTCCTGTGATCCACACATTCAAACTTGCTGGTTGAAAACAAGAACTATTTACAATAGGTGAGACATGAAAGCAATCTCTAAATGTTCATCTACGGAGGAATGAATGAACGAAAAATGGTTTGAACCCTCCTGCCAATGCTGCAGATTTAAGAGATGCAGGTTCTGTCCCTGGGTGGGGAATATCCCCTGGAGAAAGAAATGGCAACCCACTCCAATATTCTTGCCTGGGAAATCCCATGGACGGAGGAGCCTGGAAGGCTACAGTTCCTGGGGTTGCACAGAGTTGGACACCCCTGAAGGAATTAGCATGGCCCAGCACGCTATATATACGACAGTATTCTACTTAGCTATAAAAATAGAATGAAATAATGCCGTTTGCAGCAATATGGATGGACCTAGAGATTATCATACTAAGTCAGACAGAGAAAGACAAATATTGTACGATACCATTTCTATACCAAATCTAAAACATGATACAAATGAACTTACAAAATAGAAACAGGCTCACAGACATAGTGTGAGTGAGTCTCTCACACATCACAAATTTATGGTGAATAAAGGAGAAAGGGTAGCTAAATTAGGAGCTTGGGATTAGGAGATACAAACTACTATATATGAAATAGATAAACAACAAGATCCTAATGTATAGCATGGGGAACTATATTCAGTTTCCTATAATAAACTACAATCGAAAAGAATATGAGAAATATATATATATATATATATATATATATATAACTGAATCACTTTGCTCTATATCAGAAACTAATACAGCATTGTAAATCAGCTATATTGCAATTTAAAAATTCCCATAATTTGTAGCTGATTCTGTGACATAATTTTTAAATTAAATCTTTCTGTAGTTTTTGAGAATAGAGAGAAGGAAATCCAATACTGAGAATAATTTTTGATTGTTAGGTTTCATGAAGATTCCCATAGATTATACATAGGAGCAAATGAAACTTTTCTCTTTCACTCTCCTGAGAAGTATACTGTGCGCACACACACACACACACACACACACACACACACATGTGTATATGCATATAGGTATCTAACATCAATATGTATAACACTGCATTTTTCCTTCTAAGACTTTGACAATTTTATGGTACACCATAAGTTCAAAAGTCAACCATTTAGAAAAAAATAAGAACCACACCCCTGTTAAAAACACACAGAAAGAATGAGACACACTTTGACTTAGAAATGTAACAATTTGAAGTAAAATGAACATATTAGATTTGACAATATAAATAATATTTACACAGTCTATCCCATCTGGTAGTAGGCCATAAATAACTTTTTATTGAATATATTAAGCAAAAAAAAGATGCTTAGGATATGCATTAGGAAGAAGGGAATTCACTGCTATTCCCCTAACCCTTTCACCTCAGCCATTTGGGTATCCTTTCTCCCTCTCTGGCCCCAGCCCCACCCAGGGATATGTTCTAATCTAAGGAGGCTGATGCAAGAACATTTGTTGCACTGTGATCCCTAATGAGCACATGCCTGTTCTGTGTTAGTGTATCAGAGAGTTTGCCTATCATAGCATAAGCCAGGTGCATTGAGTTGAGGACTCTTGAATTCTATTGGCTCTCTCTCTCTCATTGATGCAATATAGTTAGAAGGGTAAATTTACCCTACTTTGTCTTTTTCTTTACAGAAATGCATAAAAGTACTGGTACAAATAATAAAATGTGAGACTAGGGAAGGAGAGGAGAAGACTTCATGTATACCTTAAGTCTAACAACTTTTTTTTTTTTCCTTCTTTTTTTTTTTTTTTAATAAATTTATTTATTTTAGTTGGGGGCTAATTACTTTACAATATTGTAATAGTTTTTGCCATACATTGACATGAATCAGCCATGGGTTTACATGTGTTCCCCTTCCTGGACCCCCCACCCACCTCCCTCCCCATCCCATCCTTCTGGATCATCCCATTGTCCCGGCCATGAGCCCTTGTCACATGCATCGAACATGGAATGGTGTTCTGTTTCACATATGATAATATACATGTTTCAATGCTATTCTCCCAGAACGTCCCACCCTCACCTTCTCCCTCAGAGTCCATAAAATTGTTCCATGCATCTGTGTCTCTTATTCTGTAACAACTTTTTTTAAGAAGACTCTATTTGAGAAACTTCTATAGCTCTTAATAAATCAGTGAGTTGATTCAAACATGAAGTATTATATAGGAAGGAAGTTACGGTTGGTGAAAGAGGATTCAGACATCCATGAGTCTTGATTTCATATTATTAAAAAGAACCTAAATCCTCACTAAGTGGTGGGATGGCATCACCGAGTCGATGGGCATGAGTCTGAGCGAGCTCCCGGAACTGGTGATGGACAGGGAAGCCTGGGGTGCTGCAGTCCATGGGGTCGCAAAGAGTCAGACACAATTGAGCGACCGAACTGAACCGACTGAAAACGTCACTTTTTATCTTTAGCTTCAGACACAGCTAATAATAACTACAGCTTCTTATGATATCAAAATCTTTTAACTGAATACTCATCATCATTAATTACAACAATTCTAGAAGCAGAAAGTTAAACTAATAACAATACTAGTCTACAATATCCAAAGTATTCTGCTAGATGCTATGGAAAATGCAATAAAAATAATATATTCTGCCCATCTTAAGCTAGTTATTGCAATGGAAAGTTAACACAGGCAAATATGAGCTCAAAGCCCTTTGCTCTGAGTTAGTATATGTGGATACTAAAATAATCAGGCACTACAGAGGAAGGAAAAATGGTAACTCAGAGAACGAAAATGATCAATGCTATTTACAATGGATATGGGAAGATCCATAGAGATTTTAAAAGCTGTGGATGGTTTGACAGTAAAGAAAAGGAAAGGGCCAATTTACGTTCATGAAGATAAAACAGTAGAAGAGACGTGCGGACACAGTAGGGGAAGGAGAGGGTGGGGCGAGTTGGGAGAAGAACGTGGGAACATACACATGACCACGTGTCAAAGAGATAGCAGATGGAATCGCTGTATGACACAGGGAGCTCTACCCAGTGCTCTGTGCCAGCCCAGAAGGGTGAGATGGGGTGGGAGACAGGAGGGGGTTCAGAGCGAGGGGCCATATGTACACCTGTGACTGGTTCCTGTCGATGTGTGGCAGAGGCCAACACAATATGGTAAAGCAATTATTCTCCAATTAAAAAAGAACAGTAAAAACAGGCAAGAAACTAGTCGGGAGAATTTGAGTAGATTCATTTTGTTAAAAACAGAAAAAAGAAGGATCATATGATAAAATCCTGACTCTTTCCAAAGTATTGAATGCCATATTCTGTAGGCTAAAAGACTAACTAATGGAGACATTTTGGCCAGAAGGTAATGTGGTGACAATGAAGTGCCGTGACCCCTTGTCCGACAGTGTTGTCTAGAAAGAACTGGAGAGGGTCAGCCAGACACCAGGAGAATGGCAGCAGAGATCCCACTTAAAAACGGTGGTGACATTACAACTGTGTTGTTGGCAAAGAAAATACGAAGAGAGGAAAATGAATGAGAGAAAATTCTACGGAAGAACTAAATTGTGACAATTAATTGTTTATAGGAGATATACTGTCACCCTGCTTATTTAGCTTATATGCAGAGTACATCAAGAGAAATGCTGGGCTGGAGGGAGCACAAGCTGGAATCAAGTTTGCCGGGAGAAATATCAATAAACTCAGATGTACAGATGACACCACCCTTATGGCAGAAAGTGAAGAACTAAAGAGCCTCTTGATGAAAGTGAAAGAGGAGAGTGAAAAAGTTGGCTTGAAGCTCAACATTCAGAAAACTAAGATCATCGCATCTGGTCCTATCACTTCGTGGGAAATAGATGGGGAAACAGTGGAAACAGTCACAGACTTTATTTTTTGGGGCTCCAAAATCACTGCAGATGGTGATTGCAGCCATGAAATTAGAAGACGCTTGCTCCTTGGAAGAAAAGTTATGACCAACCTAGAGTACATATTAAAAAGCAGAGACATTACTTTGCCCACAAAGGTCCATCTAGTCAAAGCTATTGTTTTTCCAGTAGTCATGTAAGGATGTGAGAGTTGGACTATAAAGAAAGCTGAGTGCTGAAGAATTGATGCTTTTGAACTGTGGTGTTGGAGAAGACTCTTGAGAGTCCCTTGGACTGCAAGGAGATCCAACCAGTCCATCCTAAAGGAAATCAGTCCTGGGTGTTCATTGGAAGGACTGATGTTGAAGCTGAAACTCCAATACTTTGGCCACCTGAAGAACTGACTCATTTGAAAAGACCCTGATGCTGGGAAAGATTGGAGGCAGTAGGAGAAGGGGACGACAGAGGATGAGATGGTTGGATGGCATCACTGACTCAATGGACATGAGCTTGAGTAAACTCCGGGAGTTGGTGATGGACAGAGAGGCCTGGTGTGCTGCAGTCTATGGGGTTGCAAAGTGTCAGACATGACTGAGTGACTGAACTGTACTGAAGCAACTTAGTATGCACACCTGCAACCCTATGTAGTCTGTATATCTAGTGGAGGGGTCTTGATAATAGAAAAGTGGGTGATTTGAAATGTGAAATAATTTGATAGAAAAAAAGGATGATGAATGTAAGCTGAATGTACAGGTTTAGAAACCATAAGCCAGATATAGAAGATAAATGATGGCGGTGGTGGTTTAGTCCCTAAATTGAGTTCACCTTTTTGCAATATCATGGACTGTAACTCACCAGGCTTCTTTCTCCATGAGATTTCCCAGGCAAGAAGACTGGAGTGGATTATCATTTCCTTCTCCAAAGAAAGATAAATACTACATCACTTATTCTGTAGAATCCAAAAAAAAAAAAGGCAGACACATGAAAACAAAGAGTAGAAGAGTGATGGTCAAGGGCTGGGGAATTGAGGGAAACAGGGAGGGATTGGTACAAGGGTACAATTCAGTCATAAGATGAGTAAGAGCTGAAGATCTAATGTGAAACTTGGTAACTGTAGTTATACCACTATATTTTGTATCTGAAATTTTCTTAAAGAGTAGAACTTAAAATTGTACCCCTCCAAAAAAGATAAAATAAAAGATACATATGTGAGGTGATGAATGTGCTAATTAACTCAGTGGAGGGAATCCTTTTGCAGTTTGTACCATATAAATTCATCACACAGTGTACTTTAAATATTTTAACATTTTGTTTGTCAATTATACCTGAATAAACCTGGGAGGGAAACATATTTGTGTAGAAGTAGGTGAAAATTAAATGCTGAAAGTAAATTAGATTCATCTTTTCTCTTTGTGGCCTTAGGAAAAATTTTATCAGTTGAAGATTATTCTCTTATATTAATTTTGCTGATGGATAATGGGGTGGGTTCTTAAGAGTCTTATCTTATCCTTAATGACATTATAGCAAATATCAAGATACCTTCTAAAAGACAAGAGATTTTTGTCTATTTTTTTAAAATTTACAATGAAAGATTTCAAAATGAAACTTTAAATTTTAAGAAATTTATTTATTTGAAAATACTTGAGTCCCTTCCTGGGAAAAAAATGATCAGTAGTGAAATTATTATGCTAGAACAGCTCTTATATCCCTTGGAATGAAGCTTATTATTCCATGATGATGCTAATGTAATCATGACCATCCTTATTTGTTTCTATAATTCTTTATTACAAGAACTTTTGGTATTCATTGTTAGGGAATGACTTGAAGATATCTTTATTAGTGACAACATCGGCTTTAATTAAAAATACATGACAGAAAAATCTATCACTTCAGTAATGCACTTACTTTCTGTCTGTTAAGGATAGCCTTTGCTCCCAATAAAGTTATGTAGGCACAGTCACTCTCAAGTCATTATAACATGATTTTCTTAATGAGACAGTTTTACTTTCTCTTCAAATGAAATAAAATATATTTTATTATACTCTCCTTGGGTCTCTTCAAATTATAAAAAGCATAATGCTTATTAGTGATAGGTGAAGAAAGCAGTGGCTAATATTGTCTCATCCTTCCTGCCTGCATCTGAAAATGATAATTGTAATTTGAATTTGAGGAGTATTTTTAAAATGTTCACTATGTGATACTTCTAGGTTGAACTATATACTTATGTTTCATTATGAATCATGCAGCAGTTACAGTTTCAATTACATTTTTCAATCATAGAAACATTTATATTACTACTATTGATTTCAACATGAAGAGTTTCAAGATGCAGTCTTCTCCAGTTAGTGGTATTTATTGTATATACTTTCATAAGTTTAATGACCACCAATGTGGAGGAGATTACTGCTATTACGAAGTTCTGAAAGGGTCTGGCTATTTTCTCATAAGCAAGTGTTATGCCAACAGAGTTATGTGGAGTCATCTGTTTTAATTCATTCTTTTAAAAATCAAAGATTAGATTTTATTGAGTAGCAAACATATACTATTCAATGTGCTGTGCTGTGCTAAGTCGCTTCAGTCATCTCCGACCCTTTGCGACATTATGGACTGTAGCTTGCCAGGTTCCTCTGCCCATGGGGATTCTCCAGGCAAGAATCCTGGAGTGGGTTTCTGTGGCCTCCTCCAGGGGATCTTTCTGACCCGGGGATGGAACCCTTGTCTCTTACACCTCCTGCATTGGCGGGTGGGTTCTTTACCACTAGCACCACCTGGGAAGCCCATACTATTCAATGTTACACACATACAAAAACAATGGGAAAGTTTAGTCAAGACAAAGTATTTTTATTCATGCAAAGTACAACTTAACTTAAAAATGCCCTACATTTTCAATTATTAAGTAAGAATGTATAGTTCACTTTACTTTGATTATATTACCTTTTAAATATGGTTTCCAAAACATGTACAGATTTAGAGAAGAAAAGGGCTTTGCACAACAAAGTTGCAGTAAAAGCAAATTTAAAAGCCTAATTTAGGCATAGAAGTATGACCTTTACCTTCACATTAAAGTTCTAAAAACTTTCTGTAATTTTATATTTCTTTCTGTCTCTTTGGTTTTCCTCAAAGAGTTATTTTTTCATATGCATTTGCTTCAGATTCCTTACTAATAGCTTTTTTCAATATGGTTTTAGAAAATCTAATAAAAAGAAGTCTATAAATACATTATATCAATTCTAAAACATATATTAGGTAAAATATTTACCAGTTGATAACATTTTCATTTTTTTTTAAGTTTTAGCTACCAGTGGAAATACATCATGTCTTTAGCATTCTCTTTGTTTTTCTATTCATTACTTTTCTGTGCCTTTATACATTTTATTCACTTCTGTAGCAGTAAATTCTGAATCTCAGATCTCTACGTGATGTTTGGTTTTCTCTCATGTCTTAGATCAAAATAAAGATCAATTATGGCAATAACATTATTTCTGATGATGATTTTTTTTTTTAGTAACAATCTTTATATTCAAGCATCTGGTTTCTGAATACATTCTTTAGTGGATGGTGACCCTCATGAATCCCACATATACAAATACAAACTTTTAAAAGTTAAAGTTACTTTCATTAAGTATTTGTGAATTATAGAGATGGAATGGTTGGGTACAGAAGTGGCTTCTTGGGAAACTAACTCCTGTAAATTAAGATCTTCTGAAACCATCTGTTCAGATTTTCTTATCACCTCCAAGTTCCTTGTGTGTGCTGAGCCATTTCAGTCATGTCTGACTCTGTGCAACCCTATGAATGGTAGCCCATCAGACTCTTCTGTCCATGGGGTCTTTTCAACCCAGGGATCAAATCTGCATCCCTTACATCTCCTGCACTGGCAGATGGATTCTTCACCACTAGCACTACCTGGCAAATCCCAAGGTCCTTATATTTTACCAAAAATTCTGAAATGATATACCTATGAATGCTTTTTATATTTTAGAGCTTTGAGGCATGATGTTTGAATCCATTCTGTTTTTAATCCACTCTATTTTACCTTTGATTTGAAATGTCCTTGGAAATCATTAATCCCCTTCTTATGTTAGCATATGTGATCTAGTATTGTGTTTAAAATTAATTCAATAATCTTAAGATTAAGAAAATGCTATAGCCATCATATCTTACAATGGAGGTCTGTTTTCAAGTGAGGTGACCAATTAGCCCACAATTGATCATTGGTATGAATGAATTTTTCATATCAATGCACTTGGACTAGCCCAGAAGAGGGACTTCAACTGAGGAAAGGGACAAAGGCAGGAGTCCCATTTTGAAAGCAAAATTTTGTTCTAAAAAGTAACACATGGAGACTACCTAATGAAGGCAAACAGAAGCTGTTTTTGACGCTGAAGTGGTGAGGGGTGGGTATCAGTGTGTGACATGGCTGCTGAACTCTCCGAGAACAATGGATGTCTAAGGGCCTATGAAGGAGTTAAAACAGGTGGAGCATCAAAGAAAACTCTCTGCTTTTCCTTTGCTGATGTAGAAACTAAAACTATCAACTTTGCATATCATTCATACTGTACCACCCTCATTTATTTGGAAACCTGTTCTTAAAAGATTGTGTAATAATTTCCTGCCCTTACCCGTTTTGACAATAGGATTCTATATCTCAGATATAATCTTTAAAGATGTACACTTAGCCTTCTAAGTAGGTTAATAATGCATTTTATCAATTGTGGCAGATTGTGCATATCCATTTATTCCTGTTTTTGGCTGATTTGTTCTTCCATGCATTTATTGACAACACATTGCACCGCTTGTGTTTTACCCTAGGGTACTACCAGGGTGTCTTGCAATGTTCACTAACATCTCTAACAGTCTTTGACATCCCATGATCCCGAAATAAAACTATGGTCGTGTACTCTATATTTACATTAATGATGTCTTTTACTTATGCAAATGTGACAAGTCATTGGAGGGTGGAAATGAGTACGTTGGATATAAAGTGAAATCCTCTCTAGTTAATTGATTTTTCATTTGTTTTATTGCATTAGAAGGAATTGTGTTAGCAATGAACTTACTTCAGCCAGAATGTTCTTCCTCTGATCTTGTGCTTTGTGGTATGTATCTCCCCTTTTCTTTTAATCATAAGTAACTGCTTACCATTCTGCTTTTCACCCTCTGACCTAAGCTGTTTGCTCTCTCCACTAGGATACCACAATAACTGTTATTTCTACCACTTCTCTTAAGGATGACACTGTATGGTAAAGCATGCTTTGAGTTACACTCTAACTGTATGATGAATAAAAATGTGAAATTTTAAAAAGTGAGTCAAGCTCATATTATGCATATCATGCAACCTACCTCATCCGTTTCTCATCTTAAAGTGCCTAGATCCTCACAAGACAACATCTTCAACCTGTAAAATGATATTTTGAGGACAGTAGACATTTCAGTGAGCCTAAATTTAAAGTTAGAAGATTATCTCTAAAGTTGATCTATTGGAATTACTTATCTGAGTCAAAGTAATTCAAGTAATTCAGGTGTAGTGAAACACTTCTAATTTTAAATTCAGAAGCATCGAGGAGTGAGTTAGATTATTGGCTATAGTGCTTAGTTGATCCTCCTTCTTATCAGCCTTGACTTTTAAAGCCTGGCCTTTTAAAAATGTGCTTCAGAAATCCATGTGCTCACAAGCATTCGATTCATTAATTTTGAAAGACTATTACAAAGGTCTTTGAGTAATAAGTTCAGAAATATCAAACACCCAAGATTGAACATACACAATTAAAATAAAGAACTCTGTAAAAATGTTTCAGTGAATCAAAGGTATCAAAGTGAATCTTGGATGAAAATGTGATCATATTGTAGTAGGGAAGTCATGTAATAGGGACATTATAAGAACATATCCTCACTCAAAGGATCCATGAGCTGGAGGTGGGCAGAAAATAAAGAATTTACTTTTTGTCCCTATGTTATATATGTTTTAAGTATACAATTTATAAACATTTTTGTGGTGTTAGTTAACAAGTGCTACAAAGGAATAAAGAATAAAAATTTTACAAATATCAAATCTCTGAGTAGAGTATGTACCTAATTTAATATTGAAAGACTAGGCACAATCTAAACTAATGTTCAAGGTAGTTTTCCTGCATTCATTTTTTTCCTTTCTCTCTCTTTCTCTCTCTCCTACCATTCCCACCCCAGATCTCTCTCTCTCTCTCTTTCTCGTTTTCTTTCCTCTTTGAAAGAAGTAGCAGCATTTAGCAAGATTAGGGATCATATTGCTACTATTTATTCAAATCTACAGTACTAGCTAATATTCCCCATTGGAATGTATGTTCAGTTCAGCTCTGTTCAGTTGCTCAGTCATGTCTCACTCTTTGCAACCCCCTGGACTGCAGCACACAAGGCGTCCATCATCAACTCCCAGAATTTACTCAAACTCATGTCCATCGAGTCAGTGATGCCATCCAACCACACCATTCTATGTCATCCACTTCTCCTTCTGCCTTCAATCTTTCCCAGCATCAGGGTTTTTCCAGTGAGTCAGTTCTTCGCATTTGATGGCCAAAGTACTGGAGTTTCAACTTCAGCATCAGTCCTTCCCTTGAATATTTAGGACTGATTTCCTTTAAGATGGACTGGTAGGATCTCCTTGCAGACCAAGGGACTCTCAAGAGTCTTCTCAAACACCACAGTTCAAAGCATCAATTCTTCAGCACTCGGCTTTCTTTATAGCCCAACTCTCACATCCAAAAATGAGTACAGGAAAAACAATAGCTTTGACTAGATGGACCTTTTTTGGCAAAGTAATGTCTCTGCTCTTTTAATATGCTGTCAAGTTTAGTCATAGCTTTTCTCTCATGGAGGAATTGTCTTTTAATTTCACGGCTGCAGTCACCATCTACAGTGATTTTGGAGCCCAAGAAAATAGTCTCTCCCTGTTTCCATTGTTTCCCCATCTATTTGCCATGAAGTGATGGAACTGGATGCTATGATCTTAGTTTTCCGAATGTTGAGTTTTAAGCCAACTTTTTCACTCTCCTCTTTCACTTTCATCAAGGAGCTCTTTAGTTCGTCTTCATTTTCTGCCATAAGGGTGGTGTCACCCTCATATCTGAGGTTACTGATATTTCTCCTGGCAATCTTGATTCCAGCTTGTGCTTCAGTCAGCCCAGCTTTTCTCATGATGTACTCTGCATATAAGTTAAATAAGCAGGGTGACAATATACAGCCTTGATGTACTCCTTTCCCTATTTGGAAACAATCTGTTGCTCAATGTTTAGTTCCAACCGCTGCCTTTTGATGTGCATACAGATTTCTCAAGAGGAAGGTCAGATGGTCTGGTATTCCCATCTCTTGAAGAATTTTCCACAGTTTGTTTTGATCCACAAAGCCAAAGGCTTTGGCATAGTCAATAAAGCAGAAATAAATGTTTTTCTGGAACTCTCTCACTTTTTTGATGATCTAAGGGATGTTGGCAATTTGATCTCTGGTTCCTCTGCCTTTTCTAATTACAGCTTGAACATCTGGAAGTTCATGGTTCACATACTGTTGAAGCCTGGCTTGGAGAATTTTGAGCATTTCTTTGTCAGTGTGTGAGATGAGTGCAATTGTGCGGTAGTTGGAACATTCTTTGGCATTACCCTTCTTTGGGTTTGGAATGAAAACTGACCTTTTCCACTCCTGTGGCCACTGCTGAGTTTTCCAAATTTGCTGGCATATTGAACCCAGCACTTTCACAGCAACACCTTTTAAGATTTGAAATAGCTCAACTGGAATTCCATCACCTCCACTAGCTTTGTTCATAGGGATGCTTCCAAAAGCCCACTTGACTTCGCATTCCAGGATGTCTAGCTCTAGGTGAGTCATCACACCATCGTGGTTATGTGGGTCATGAAGATCTTTTTTGCATACTTCTTCTGTGTACTCTTGCCACCTCTTCTTTATATCTTTGCTTCTGTTAAGTCCATAGCATTTCTGTCCTTTATTGAGCCCATCTTTGCATGAAATATTCCCTTGGTATCTCTAATTTTCTTGAAGAGATCGCTAGTCTTTTCCATTCTATTGTTTTCCTCTCTTTCCTTGCATTGGTCACTGAGGAAGGCTTTCTTATCTCTCCTTGCTATTCTTTGGAATTCTGCATTCAAATGGGTATATCTTTCCTTTTCTCCTTTGTCTTTCACTTCTCTTCTATTCACAGCTATTTGTAAGCCTTCCTCAGACAACCAGTTTGCCTTTTTTACATTTCTTCTCCTTGGTGGTGGTCTTGATTTCTTTCTTCTGTACAATGTCAGGAACCTCAGTCCATAGCTCTTCAGGCCCTCTGTCTATCAGATCTATTCTTTTTAATCTATTTGTCACTTCAGCTGTATAGTTGTAAGGGATTTGATTTAGGTCATAACTGAATGGTCTAGTGGTTGTCCCTACTTCAGTTTAAGTCTGAATTTGGCAATAAAGAGTTCACAATCTGAGCCACAGTCAGCTCCTGATATTGTTTTTGCTGACTCTACAGAGCTTCTCCATCTTTGGCTGCAAGAAATATAATCAATCTGATCTCAGTACTGACGATATGGTGCTGTCCATGTGTAGAGTCTTCTCTTGTGTTGTTGGAAGAGGGTGTTTACTATGACCAGTGCATTCTCTTGGCAAAACCCTATTAGCCTTTGCCCTGCTTCATTCTGTACTCCAAGGCCAAATTTGCCTGTTACTCCAGGTATCTCTTGACTTCCTACTTTTGCATTCCAGTCCCCTATAATGAAAAGGACATCTTTTTTTGGATGTTAGTTCTAGAAGATATTGTAGGTATTCATCGAAGCGTTCAACTTCAGCTTCTTCAGCATTTCTGGTCAGGGCATAGACTTGGAATTCTGTGACATTGAAAGATTTGCTTGGAAACGCACAGAGATCATTCTGTCATTTTGAGATTACATCCAAATACTGCATTTCAGACTCTTTTGTTGACTATGATGGCTACTCCATTTTTTCTAAATGATTCTTGCTTACAATAGTAGATATAATGGTCATCTGAGTTATTCCATCCTAAAGTAAGTCAGTCTTGAATATTCATTGGAAGGACTGATGCTGAAGCTGAAACTCCAATTCTTTGACCACCTGATGTGAAGAACTGACTTATTTGAAAAGACTATGATGCTGAGAAAGATTGAAGGTGGAAGAAGAAGGGGACAACAGAAGATGAGAGGATTGGAATGCATCACTGACTCGATGCACATGAGTTTGAGTAAACCCCGGGAGTTGGTGCTGGACAGGGAGAAGTAGCGTACTGCAGTCCATGGGGTTGCAAAGAGTCTGACACAACTGAGTGACTAAACTGAACTGAACTGAGTTAAATTCACCCATTCCAGTCCATTTTAGTTCACTGATTCCTAAAATGTCTATGTTCACTCTTGCCATCTCCTGTTTGATCACTTCCAATTTGCCTTGATTCATGGACCTAACCTAACGTTCCAGTTCCCTGTGCAATATTGTTCTTTACAACATGGGAGTATACTTCCATCAGCTGTCACATCCACAGTTGGGTGTTGTTTTTGCTTTGGCTCCGACTCTTCATTCTTTTTGGAGTTATTTCTCCACTGATCTCCTACCGACCTAGGGAGTCCAACTTTCAGTGTCTTATCATTTTGCCGTTTCATGCTATTCATGGGGTTCTCAAGGCAAGAATACTGAAGTGGTTTGCCGTTCTCTTCTCCAATGGATCATGTTTTGTCAGAACTCTCCACCATGACTCGTCTGTCTTGGGTGGCCCTACACGGCATGGCTCATAGTTTCATCGAGTTAGACAAGGCAGTGGTCCATGTGATCAGTTTCATTAGTTTTCTGTGATTGTGGTTTTCAGTCTGTCTGCCCTCTGATGGAGAAGGATAAGAGGCTATGGAAGCTTCCTGATGGGAGAGACTGACTGAGGGAGAAACTGGGTCTTGTTATGAAGGGTGGGTCCATGCTCAGCAAATCTTTAATTCAATTTTCTGTTGATGGGTTTGGCTGTGTTCCCTTCCTGTTTTTTGACCTGAGGCCAAACTATGGTGGAGGTAATGAAGATAATGGCGACCTCCTTCAAAAGGTCCCATGCAGGCACTGCTGCACTCAGTGCCCCCGACCGTGCAGCAGGCCATCGCTGAGCCACGCCTCTACGGGAGATTCCAGGACACTCACGGGGAAGTCTGGGTCAGTCTATTGTGAGGTCACTGCCTCTTTCTTCTGGGTCCTGGTGTGCACAAGGTTTTGTTTGTGACCTCCAAGTGTCTGTTTTTCCAGTCCTGTGTAAGTTCTGGTGGCTCTATAATGGGTTTAATGGTGACCTCCTCCAAGAGGGCTTATGCCATACCCAGGTCTGCTGTACCCAGAGCCCCTGTCCCTGCGGCAGGTCACTGCTGATATGTACCTCCTCAAGAGACACTCAAACACAGTTCTGGCTCAGTCTCTTTGGGTTCTCTGGGTTCTGGTGTGCACAAGATTTGTTTGAGCCCTCCAAGTGTCTCTGGCAAGTACGGGGTCTGAATCTGAAAGTGATTTCGTGCCTCCTACCATTTTTCTGGGGCCTCTCTTTGGATCCAACATTCTCCTGACAACAGCTGTTTAGCAGCAAGTTGTAATTTTGGAGTTTTCACAGGAGAAGATGAACACATGTCCTTCTAATCTGCCATCTTGGGGATGGTCTTGATCACTGTGTCTTGTACAATGTTACGAATCTCTGTCCATAGTTCTTCAGGCACTCTGTCTAACAGATCTAATCCCTTGAATCTATTTGTCACTTCCACTGTGTAATTGCAAGGGATTTGATTTAGGTCATATCTGAATGGTCTAGTGGCTTTCCCATGCATGCACTGCCTCACTCAGTGCCCCCGACCCTGCAGCAGGCCGCCGTCAACCCATGCCTTAGACGAAGGCTCCTAGACACTCACAGACAAGTTTGAGTCAGTCTTTTGTGGGGTCACTGCTCCTTTCTCCTGGGCCCTGGTATATACAAGGGGTTCTGTTTGTGCCCTCCAAGACTCTGACTCTTGTAATGTATGTATGTGTGTGTAAAAAAAAAAATATATATATATATATATCTACATATGTACACACATACATATAATATATAATTTTATATTATCATGCAATATATACTAAACAATAAGCAGCTTCAGATTGAAGATATTTTTTTATAAGCTGAAATTGATGCTTACCAAATTGTAATGGGTTTCACATTTTATTAATCTGTTACTACAGAAAAATTACTACTTAATGTTGTTTCCTAATTCTATATAAATTGCTGTTTGCTTGCCACTGTACTGGCACAGTAGATGCATCTTTACACTATTTTGAACTTAAATAATTTACTGTTCAGCTGGAGGGAGCATGTCAGTGACTAGGACTTGATCTAGATTTTGAGGCAATGGCACTCATCTCTCAAGCTACCAAAGTAATGCTCAAAATTCTCCAAGCCAAACTTTAACAGTATGTGAACTGTGAACTTCCAGATGTTCAAGCTGGATTTAGAAAAGGCAGAGGAACCAGAGATCAAATTGCCAACATCTGCTGGATCAACAAAAAAGCAAAAGAGTTCCAGAAAAACATCTATTTCTCTTTTAATGACTATGCCAAACCCTTTGACTGTGTGGATCACAACAAACTGGAAAATTCTTCAAGAGATGGGAATATCAGATCACCTGACCTGTCTCCTGAAAGATCTGTATGCAGGTCAGGAAGAAATAGTTAGAACTGGACATGGAAAAACAGACTGGTTCCAAATCAGGAAAGGAGTACATCAAGGCTGTATATTGTCAACCTGCTTATTTAACTTATATGCAGAATATATCATGAGAAACGCTGGGCTGGAGGAAGCACAAGCTGGAATTAAGATCGCTGGGAGAAATATCAATAACCTCAGATATGCAGATGACAGCACCCTTATGGCAGAAAGTGAAGAAGAACTAAAGAGTCCCTTGATGAAAGTGAAAGAGGAGAGTGAAAAAGTTGGCTTAAAACTCAACATTCAGAAAACTAAGATCATGGCATCTGGTCCTATCACTTCATGGCAAATAGATGGGGAAACAGTGGAAACAGTGACAGACTTTATTTCTTGGGCTCCAAAATCACTGGTGATGGTGACTTCAGTGGCGAAATTAAAAGATGCTTGCACCTCAAAAGAAAAGTTATGACCAACCTGGACAACACATTAAAAAGTAGAGATATTACTTTGCCAACAAGGTCCATCTAGTCAAAGCTATTGTATTTCCAGTAGTCATGTTTGGATGTGAGAGTTGGACTACAAAGAAAGCTGAGTGCCGAAGAATTGATGCTTTCGAATTGTGGTGTTGAAGAAGACTCTTGAAAGTCCCTTGGACTGCCAGGAGATCCAATCAGTCCATACTAAAGGGGATCAGTCCTGGGTATTCATTGGAAGCATTGATGCTGAAGCTGAAATTCCAATACTTTGGCCACCTGATGTGAAGAACTGACTCATTGGCAAAGACCCTGATGCTGGGAAAGATTGAAGGCAGGAGTAGAAGAGGATGACAGAGGATGAGATGGTTGGATGGCATCACCGACTCAGTGGACATGAGTTGGAGTAAACTCTGGGAGTTGGTGATGCACAGGGAGGCCTAGCGTGCTGCAGTTCATGGGGTTGCAAATAGTCAGACACAGCTGAGTGACTGAACTGAACTGAACTGAACTAGCATTATTATAGAAAGTGGAGAGGAAAAAGAAAAAAAGACCTTTAAGATTTGGGAAACATTTTCCAATATAAAGGTACAGGGTTAGCGAGAGACTTACAGTGAGAAATGGGGACTGTGGGACATGGCAGGACATAATGCCATGACCACATTGGGGAGAAGCTAGAGAGTCAGGCTGAGCGGTGGATGTGTTATTGCATGAAGAAGAGCCATTTTCCCAGAAACAAAGAGGATCAACTTTTAAAAAGAGGAAAAAGAAGGAGAAACAATCGCCAGATCTCAGAAGACAAGAGGAGAAATGAACACAAAAACAAAGAAAAGAACACAAAGAACATTTTGGAAAGTGAGGACACAGGGGATTTGGCCCTGCTTTGTCCATTTCACCATTCTTGCAGTCATTGGTAATCATTGTTTCTCTCCAGAAAAACTTGTTCAGAAACAGAGTTCTCAGGAGGTAGTACTCCAGGAATCCCTCATCCATCATTACTGATATATGAGATGAAACCTCTTTTATATTTTGGAAATAATACATAAAAATTCAAGAGGCATGGTAACTCATGTTAACATTTTCACTTTCAAAGATGTGATAGACAATTTTACCTTTTATTTCCTGGATGGATAGTTCACTGGCAGCACAGTTTGGGAAATTATCTACCTAAACACTTTATAATGTTATGTTTCTCAAATGATGGTCTGCAGACCAACTGCAGCAAAATCAGCTTCACTTCTGAATCTCCAGCTTTCTCTACTAAGGTATCCTGAATGAGACTCCAGAGTAGGGGACAGAGAAGTTGTGTTTTGAGCAAGCCCCTTGCCTGCATCTGTTACACAGCAAAGTCTGAAACACAAGAGTAAAGCATGGGTCATCTGGTTAACCTTCCTGCCAGCCATGAACAGCAAATGCTGATGGAGTGACCTGCTGAAGGTACTTTTGCCTAATGATATTGGAAAGTGTTGAAAGTGTTAGTCTCTCAGTCATGTCCAACTCTGTGATCCCATGGATGGTAGCCTGTCAGGCTCCTCTGTCCATGAAACTCTCCAGGCAAGAATACTGGATGGAGTGGGTAGCCTTTCCCTTCTCCAGAGTATCTTCCCAACCCAGGGATCGAATATGGGTGTCCCAAATTGCAGGCAGATTCTTATTGTCTGAGCCACTAGGGAAGCCCCTAATGATACTTAGCTTCTTTGGATTTAGGACTTTAGGAAAGTATCTATTAGTTGAGATAAAATTTAACAAAGTGTGCTTGCTAAATGGGAAACAAATACATACATTTGTATAATTCTAAAAGAATATATTAATACAACTCTTTGTGTCTGATGTTAATTAGCAGTGATTTAGACTAGATATGATTTCCCTCCTGGCTCAGAAGGTAAAGAGTCTGCCTGCAATACAGGAGAACTGAGTTCGATCCCTGGGCCGAGAAGATCTCCTGGAGAAGAGAATGGTAATCCACTCCACTATCCTTGCCTGGAGAATCCCATGGACAGAAGAGCCTCATGGGCTACAGGCCATGGGGTCGCAAAGAGTTGGACATGACAGAGAGACTAACACTTTCAGTTTCACACTTAGACTAGATGAGGGTGGAAATTCTGCCAGGCACAACTGGGGTGCTCCTCCTGACTACACCCTCTTTCCCTCTCACCTGCTACTGTATGTCACTGTCAATCATATTCCTCCCGCTTCTGTGTTGGGTAACCCTAACTGATGCCTGTCCATTATAACTCCCTCATAAAAAACTTATTTAATTAAATTATGCTTGATTTTCCCTTCTAGTGATGCAAAACAAAGTAACATGCCATCCAGAACTGTGAATGAAGGAAAATGGTTTCCATCGGTGGCCAGATCCTAGCTGTATGTATCTTGTTTACCATCATATTCAGAGCTACTAATAGTCAAGCTAAATCATAAAATTTAAACCATTCTCTACCATTTTCCCCCTAATACATGTTTTTTATCTTTTGCATCTTTCCTCACTTTACTTCTTCTGCCTAATATGTCTGTGTTCTCCCTATGTCTTAACTCTCCCTCACTTTTTGCCTTTCTAGATAAAGCATTTTCTACTTATAATTATGAATTTACTATGACTCTCTTATGACAGTTAAGTATACCTTATATTTTCTTGTATTTATTGCAGTGCAACTCTTTATTTATACAAAAATATCTCCAGGGGCAGATTGTCTCTCCTTTCTTAGTACTTTCATGTATGCAGTAGGTGCTCAGTTATACTTGCAAAATTAACAAATTAATTGATGATCAAAAAAGTCAACTCTGGGAGGACTGAGTAGGGGTGAATTCATTTTTGCCTCATCATAACTGTAAAATGATCTTGCTAGGGAAAGTTTTTCCCTGACTTAGATGGAGTGTTATTCCATCAGTCCTGAAGTGTCGCTATCCAGTGGATGTTTCATCTACGCAGAGGACCATGGTGAGCTGGTAAACACAAAGTGTAAGGAAGAAATTCAATGATTTCTTTGTGACTCATCGACATTTTACTTCAGTAAGCACTTGTGCATTTATTTTAATTGTTCTTTTCAGAAGTTTTAGAGATAAGTAAGGAGTTATAATGCCTAGAACAATATAAAAAATTTTAAAACATTAACAATGGACTATAAGATTTTATGATAAGGATGGGAAGTTGGATGGGGGAAGACGTGCCATGTATTTGAAAGAATTTGAACCTATCCTCAGAGCAACTGTAGACGACATACTCAGTCTATTGACAGACGTTAATATGAGTCAGAGACTGAGGTTTGGTGAAACTGGTCCAAGTATTCCAAATGATTAATTAAAAAAAAAGGACAGAATGTTTAATAGTTTTGTTTTTTGAAAACAAAATTTGAAGAAAATACATGTCTCAGAATATCTTATGTCTAATATATTACACTAAAGAAGAGTCAACTCTCTGCCTTAATTGCCAAAGACTAAGTAACCATTTATTCCCTGAGGCAGTGGACATTGAAGGCTTGTGTTAAGAGAGTAAAGATTATCAGAGATAAAATAGTTACTGGAGTGGAAATTTTTTTCCTCAGGATCTGCTGTATTTGACATCACCCTACCCCCTTAATTCATGTTATGACGCTGAAAAATGCCAAGTAGTCAAATTTAGCTATTAATTACTTCCCACTCCTAGAAATACTGGCATTCCAGAAAGTAAATTAATTTTTCGCTTCTGGTTTCAGATTACTGACTTTTGGTAAAAGGGTTATGCTATTTTTTCTGGTCAAGTGTCAATTGATGAGGTCCATAAAAGCACAAAGTGCTATAAATATCTTTGGTATTTATCAAATATCTTTAGGCAATTGAGAAGCCAAATGAATATATTTATCCTGCCTCAATCCCCAAATAAGTGAAAAGAAAACAAATTCTTATTTTATTACTGCATAATAGTCATGACTATACATATTTAGCCTCAATATTACATCTGAGTACATCTTATTAGAATGTGCAAAACATCCAAATATTTTAAAACATTCACAAAAGCAATACAACAAAATTGAGATCCTTCAATGTCACCCTTTAGGAAGATGTTGGGAAGCTGTTGTTATACACATTTTCTCTGAACTTACCTTGAAATATGCATAAATTCACATGACATTTTGGTAAATGTATTTTCCTAAGATGCCATGTATTTCAGGAAGTGTAGGATTTGGCAATTACTAAAGAAATTATTCATTTCTCTTGTATAAAAAATAGTTGCATTAAATACATGTAACCTGTCAGAATGCGACTTATGGTTGCCTCTAGCAATAGTAATGTATGTTCTCTGCTCATTCAATTTAATAATACATTTTCAATAATAAATAAATTAGGTAATAAATTTGTGTTATGTGCGAGAACCTGGAAATAACTCTCTCTTGCTGTCTCCCTCACTCCCCCTTCCTCTCCTGCCACTGTCTCTGTCTCTGTCTCTTTTCTCCCTTTCTTCAGTATGCAGTACTCCGAGGACGTCAACATCTTTTGAAAAAAATAAAAGAAGTATCACCCCAAGAGAAAAATAAATAGCATAAAGAAAACTAGGGCAAAACAATAAATATGACCAATAATTCTTAAAATGTTTTTCTTATAATTGTATCAATTTATGTCTGCATTTCAGATGGCTTTGCATCTTTCATTTTATCCTAATAAAATATTCAGTTAAGTTCAGTCAATCAGTCCTGTACGATTCTTTGCGACCCCATGGACTGCAGCATGCCAGGCTTCCCTGTCCATCACCAACTCCCGGAGTTTACTCAAACTCATGTCCATCGAGTCGGTGATGCCATCCAACCATCTCATCCTCTGCCATCCCCTTCTCTTCCTGCCTTTAATCTTTCCCAAATTCAGGGTCTTTTCCAATGAGACAGTTCTTTGCATTAAGTGGCCAAAGTATTGGAGTTTCAGCTTCAGCATCAGTCCTTCCAATGAATATTCAGGACTGATTTCCTTTAGGATGGACTGGTTGGATTTCCTTGCTGTCCAAGGGGCTCTCAAGAGTCTTCTCCCTCCAGCACTGTCTAGGTTGGTCATAGTTTTTCTCCAAAGGAGCAAGCACCTTTTAATTTCATGGCTGCAGTCACCATCTGCAGTGAGTTTGGAGCCCAAGAAAATAAAGTCTCTGTTTTCTTTGTTTCCCCAGTGGAGAATTTTGAGCATTGCTTTGCCAGCCTGTGAGATGAGTCCAATTGTGCAGTAGTTAGAGCATTCCTTGGCATTGCCTTTCTTTGGGATTGAAATGGAAACTGACATTTTCCAGTCCTGTGGCCACAGCTGAGTTTTCCAAATTTGCTGGCATATTGAGTGCAACACTTTCACAGCACCATCTTTTAGGATTTGAAATAGCTCAACTGAAATTCCATCACCTCCACTAGCTTTGTTCGCAGTGATGTTTCCTAAAGCCCACCTGACTTTGGACTCCAGGATGTCTGACTCTAGGTGAGTGATCACACCATCGTGGTTATCTGTGTCATTAAGATCTTTTTTGTATAGTTCTTCTGTGTATTCTTGCCACCTCTTCTTAATATCTTCTGCTTCTGTTAAGTCCATACCTTTTCTGTCCTTTATTGTGCCCATCTTTGCACGAAATATTTCCTTAGTATCTCTAATTTTCTTGAAGAGATCACTAGTTTTTCCCATTCTATTGTTTTCCTCTATTTCTTTGCAATAAGTAAAATATTGGGAACACCTAAAATATTACTTTGACTATTCAATATCAGTGGAAATCAAGGCTCATTGAAGTCAAATCATCAGTGGTTCAAATTGGAAGTGACAGTATCATATTCAGTTTGAGAATGTGCTTTTTCTACATGTATAGAATATATATTTATATAGACTATAGCTTTCTTGACTTCCATATTGTTTCTAGAAACCAAAAAATAGACCATATTGGTACACCAATTTCCCTATTTACTGTGCCAGCTTTGTGGCTTATCCTTTTTTTGTAATCTTTTAAACTCTTCTTCTGCCTCTGTCCTAGTACAGAAATACAGGCAGTTGAAAAGGATTTGCCTGCTTAGATCTCAAAGATGAAGAGTCAGTTCTCAGTCAGTGTGCACTTAATGTGAAGTCATCACTGGTGAAGTCTGAGTACATATTTATACTTGTCTGCCAAGGAAAAAATAGGATTTTCATAAGGTACATGATTGCTCCTGTGGGGCACAGCATATAAAAGCAGCATAAGTGTGAGAATTCAATAAATACGAGTATCAACCCCAGTTCTCCCACTGATCAGCTCTGTGTTCTTTGAAAGTTATGGTTCAAATTTTTGACTAGTAAAAGTGATGGTGCTATAACACTTAAATATGCCATCCAGGGCTCACTAAATATTTACTGAATACTCTCATCTTATTCCCTGTAGATCTAAACTTGCTTCTCTACCGTCTCTCTATTGACTATGATTCAGTCTCCTCTCTGGTATAGGTTAGACTCAGAAATGAAGGTCAGTTGAAAGGAGAGTGGACATTGGTGTAGGTCTTTCTTGCCCTAGGGCCCTTCCGTTAGGGTTAAGGGAGCACCTTTCTGTACCAAAGGAGAGACCTGATGTCCTAGCTGATGTCTCTCTTCTACTCTAGTTTCCACTTTTGCTTGGTCCTGGTGAACCCTCCCTGCATGGGGCATTCAGGGTGACGGTGGTGATAGCTTTCCTGCCCTTGTTGTTCCAGAGCATTTCAGCATTACTTGTCTTCCTCAGCCTGCTCTCACTTTTGCAAATAGTCCCTTTATATACAAAGGGATGAAACTCTCTCCAAGGTCCATTTTCAATGAGCCATCTATTCTCTACCTGGAATACTGATCAAATCATTATTGTCATTATATCCTGAAACATAATGAGCTGTTCCATTGAATGCCATGTCAAGTGTTATTATGAACAAGTTTTATATTATTGAGACTGTGAAAGCTATCAAGTGATACATGAAAAATGCACAACCATAAATCTTGTGAGGCTTGTGGATAATTATCTAAAATGTTAGACCTCTTAAAGGGACTGAAAAATGTTTACATCTCTTGGTGTGTGTGTGTGTGTGTGTGTGTGTGTGTGTGTGTGTGTGTGTGTGTGTGTGTGTGTGTGTGTGTGTGTGTGTGTGTGTGTGTGTGTGTGTGCTCAGTCACGTCCAAGTCTTTGTGACCCCATGGATTATATAGCCTGCCAGGCTCTTTTGCCCATGGAATTTTCCAGATAAGAATACTGGAGCTGGTTACCATTCCTCTTCCAGGGGATCTTCCCAACCCAGGGATCAAACCCATGTCTCTTATGTCTCCTTCACTGGCAGGCAGATTCTTTATCTCTAGGGCAACCTGGGAAACCTGATTAGCAAGTACAATTAGCAAATTTAATGGAGTATTGTTAAGCATTGCACAAACTATATATATATATATATTATATGTATATATATCAAATTTTATAAATAATTATAAATGCAAACATAAAATGAAAATCAGTTTTATCTTTTGTATTCATGAGAAGCAAAAAAAGTATGTTATACTTGTCTTCCTGGGAGTGGCTAGAATGGGATTGCAGAGAAAGAGGCTTCTGCCTTCAGCCCTGGCATGATCACAGACCTGAGCAAACTCACTGTGACCTGCCCAAAACCGACGATGCCAGTGGTGTGTCCACCATGTGAGCTAGTTCCTCACTGGCCAGGATAAACAGAATCTATTCAACTGAATGACAAAAATAGAAGATACTCTGGATCGGGCTTAGTGAATAAAATATTTTGGCAAAAGATAAGAAAGAGAAGGAGCAAAATATGTTTTTAATTTAAAATGCTATAAATCACATCAGTTAAGTAATTTAAGTGGCATGACTTTTAAAAATTACACATTGGCTGATATTTTTCAGTCATTTTCTCTGAAGCAGTATAATACATATCAGAGAAAATCAGCTGATTCACTTTTACAAAGCAGCAGAAAAATAAATTAGCATGAGAGTTTCTCCTCCAAGTAAAAGTTGAGAGGATGAGCATTCATTTCCCGATGTTTCCTATCAGTGAGATTTCCAATAACCCATGGTTTCAGGCAATTCACTCCTTCTACTTCATTTGGTTGACCCAGGCATTGGGATTGATTGCTACAGGTTTAATATAGCTACAGCTAATGGCTTGTAGATTGTTTTATAATCAAGTCTTGCTTAAAATTTCTATTCAAGTTTGCCCCAGGAATCAGAATGTCAGAGTGTCTGGGACAAATGAGTTTCTCCACATCAGGTGTAATTCCTGGACAAGATAGCACAGTAGTCGTTTATTCCAGGGCCCACTAAAATAATAAAACCAAACAAAAATGAATATAAGCAATTACAAGTACTTTAAATGAAAAGGCCACTAGGAGTAAAAGATTGTTTCACAGTCTATTGGTGACATAGCGGACTACAGAAGATTCTGAAAGTATGTGATATTTTTCACTTAGAGTATCAGCTATAACTTTCCATTAATGCATAGTGACATTTCAAATATCAGTCTAACAACCTTGAATTTCTTTCAGATTTGGACCTCATTTGATGACTTGGACTTTTTTTTTTCCAAAACGAGTATCTTATAAATTTAAATACCAAGCATGAAAACAACAAATTGATCCCCAATTTCTGGGTCTCCCTTATTATGAAGTCAGAATGTGTTGTCTCAGATTATATTTTTAAATAACTCTTCTACATTGTGCCTGTGGTGTGTTTCTCGTAACTCTAGCTGACGTAATTACTTAAAATGACTAAAAGTTTATTCATATTCCCCAAATGTGTGTTTGAAAAGTGCAACTGAAAGCCATTGCTCAGGCTCAGTCGTGTCTGACTCTTTGCCACCCCATGGACTGTAGCCCACCAGGCTCCTCTGTCCATGGGATTCTCCAGGCAAGAGTACTGGAGTGGGTTGCCATTTTTCTCTCCAGGGGATCTTCCCAACCCAGGGATCAAAACTGGTTTCCTGCATTGCAGACAGATGCTTTACCGTCTGAGCCACCAGGGAAACGTTTGCCCAAGTTCATGTTTATTGCAACTATGATGCTGTCCAGCCATCTCATCCTCTGACACTCTCTTCTCCTTCCGCCCTTGATCTTTCCCAGAATCAGGGACTTTTCCAATGAGTCATCCGTTCACATCAGATGAGCAAAATACCAGAGCTTCAACTTAATCGTCAGTCCTTCCAATGAATATTCAGGGTTGATTTCCTTTCAGACCGACTGATTTAATCTCCTTGCTGTCCAAGGGACTTTGAGGAGTTTTCTCCAACTAGAGAAGGCATCAATTTTTTGGCCTTCTCTCTTCTTTACGGTCTAGTTCTCACAACCATACAGGACCACTGGGAATAGCAGAGCTTTGACTATATGGACCTTTGTTGGGAGAGTAATGTCTCTGCTTTTCAACACACTGCCTAGGTTTGTCATAGCTTTCCTGACAAGAAACAATCATCTTCTGATTTCATGGCTTCAGTCACTGTCCACAGTGATTTTGGAGCCCAAGAAGAGGAAGTCTGTCACTGCTTCCACATTTTACCTTTCTGCTTGCCATGCACCAATAGGGCTGGATGCCCTGATCTTAGCTTTTTTAATATTTAGTCTTAAACCAGCCCTTTCACTCTCCTCCTTCATCCTCTTCAAGAGGCTCTTTGCTTTCTGTCGTTAGAGTGAAATCATCCGCACATCTGAGGTTGTTGATGTTTCTCCTGCCTATCTTGATACCTAATATAACCAGATATTTTTACATGCATTTATTTATAAATACTATACATTCAAGTATATCTTACTAGATTCTGAACTGAGAGCATTTGAGATAAATAACATTATAAATATAACTAAAACCTTAAACTAAGACATATTGACATCACAAGAGGGCTAAACTCAAGACGTTGAAATATATCATTGCCGGTTTAATATCTTACATCCAAATATTTCTTTTCAGTGTGTCTGGTGCTTTGACTTACGTATTAAAAAGCTAGTTGGTATAAATATTCAAGAGATGAGCATTTCTTTACCTCAATACGTTTTAGACTTACTCTTAATGAAGGATTATCTTTTTGATTAAACTCAAACCAAGAATCAATTCAAGGAAATAATAAAAAGATCTCCAGGCTTTCAGAATACTTTGGATATGGGTATGTGTATGAAGTAGGAGGAGCAGATAGAGGATATTTACATTAATTGTAAACAATGACACAGCCTTATTTCTGTGACTGTGCAAAATCATATTTTTTTCATTAGTGTACATATGTGTATATATATATATATATAAATTATAAATACTTTAAAAACTGGCCATTTTCCTCCAATCACATATTTTCTACCAGGTTGCACTTCTCCTTGTCCATTCTTGTTGTTGTTCATTTTGCATGCAAAAATAATTGCAACTTGTAATACATGTTCTTCTCATCATCTTTCAGTCATTTGTTAATTTGACCATGGTTGGTTGAAGGTTTTACTTGTTTCAACTTATTTATTTTTAATAATTTGGAATCTGTGATTATTTAAAATCAACATGAAAATAAAAGTATAAGTTGTGGTTTTTGTTGTTGTTGATTTTTTAAGAAATTATTCATTTTTAATTGGAAGATAATTGCTTTACAATATTTTTGGTTTCTGTCGTACAGCAACATGAATCAACCATCGGTATACATATGTCCCCTCTCTCTTGAAGTTCCCTCTCATCTCCCATCCCATTCCACCCCTGAAGGCCTAGTGCCTGTTTTTCTAGGGGAAATTGGGACAACAGAGATGAAAACTAGAGAAATACATAAGATGAACAATGTATAGACATTAAGCATCTTTATAAATTAAAATTCACTTATTTAGTTTAAAAATATAAATTTACATTATTAGTAATGTTATTTGATTTGTTTTTAAAATTATCATAGTTGATATATTTATATCAAATGGTAAAGAAGAAAAGGTTTTGAATACAAGGTTTGAATTTGCCCTTCTGATAGATGGAGACCTCTGAATTAAAGCCATTAGTAAAAATCCTCTTCTCCTATGTTCTCAGTATTTATCATTCTTATTTGTGATGCCTTGAATTTTTGAGGACTAAAAATCTCCCTGTCACATATTACTATTTGAATTTTGACACAAAACAAATCTGTTTTGAAGAGCATCACAACAGATAACTATCAGGACATTCACATTTATACCTGTTTTTAAATAATACTTAATGCAATATTTTATAGTTTTTGCAGATGGCTTATCTCTGAATAGTCCTTCTTGAAATGTCCTATACTTTAAAGAGTGTATGACTAAATGTTGTGTATATTTAAATACTCAAAATGATTTGTTATAATAGAAATTTTGGATTGATTTAGGAAAACAATAAGACAGTTAAAAATTAGAAAACAATGGTACCTGTTAGCCACTGTAGCTTAAAGATAAAAAGTGCTGAAAATCATTTTATTAGTTGTCTCTAATTAGAGTTTACTGTAAGTGTTGAAGTTATTAAATGTAATAAACTCCCCATAATACACCCTACAGAACAATACTAGTTTGCTGTCTAAGACTAAACAGTTGAAAAAAGAAGAAGAAATATATACTAGTTTTTACCTTGGCAGATGCAGTTGTCTTCAGTTGATTAGAGCAGATACTCTGTTTTCAGGCACTGTGGGCTCTCCTGAGCTGAATTTACTTCTGGACTTGAAATCCTATACAATGTAAGCAAAGGGACTACAGTGTAAAGTCAAATTGTTCTATACAACAGATCTGAAATGTACCTGAATTCCAGTTTATGTGCTTAATGAATGAATTATAATACTCAAACATCTATTAATAATGAAAAGACCAAGTTAGATTGGACAGGACTGTCTAATCTTTGCCAGTCTCCCAGAATCAGAATTTATTGCTTTCAAGCATGTGTCTTGAAGAACCAGAGTGTGGAAGGATGACTTAAATTTGAAAAAAAAAAAATTTAATGATGAGGATGAGATAATTTGTTGTGTCATGGCCTCCCAAGTAGCTCTTCCATAAATAAAAATGAGTCGAAGTAGTAAGAGCTTCCCTGGTGGCTCAGATGGTAAAGTGTCTGCCTACAATGTGGGAGACCCGGGTTCAATCCCTGGGTTGGGAAGATCTCCTGGAGAGGGAAATGGCAACCCACTCCAGTATTCTTGCCTGGAGATTTCCATGGATGGAGGAGCCTGGTAGGCTACAGTCCATGGGGTCAAAAAGAGTCAGACACGACTGAGCAACTTAACTGAAGTAGTATAACAATCTTCCCTTTTGAGAAACAACTGCAGACATGTGCTTAGGATAACTCAAGTGCTATGACAACTCATAGAAATGATGAAGTTAATATGCTGTGACCTATTGGGGCAGTTTTGAACCAGAAGCATTCGAATAAACTCCACATGTTGGAAATTGAGTAAATGTGCTTTGAGTAATGAGGATGATAAATTGGAATATACGTGTGATTTATCATCCCTTTCTGGAGAACACCTTTAGCAATAGCAAATGTAAATTAATATGACACTACAAAACAGATTAGTGGAAAATAGTATGTAGAATTCCAGGGAGATTAACAAGCAAGACAGGAGGCATCTTTAAAAATCACAGAAAAAATTCAAGTGCCTGTTGGTCTTGAAAAGAATCAGTATTATCTAGTCCCTTTCATCCAGGAATCTTAGTACATTTCAAAGTATTTCAAATTGCTTTTTACCTCATCATATTGTCATTTAAGTCCTACAGATCAAAATCAAAATCAAAGTGCCCGATCTTTATTAAAAACTACAGAATAGGAAAAGCAAGCTAGTGATGGATCCCTCTTGATAATCACAGACACAAAAATGCAAGGAAGATGAGCAAAAATACACTATGCTTTACTAACGCTACGTGGCAGGATAATTATTGGAAAATGCATTTGTGTTTTGTTTTCTCTGCTCTGGAAGAATCAGAAAGAGTAAGAGTTCAGCGTGTTTTGTGCTCTGCATTTTTCCTTCCACTCTGAGCAGGCCTTTGTGTTTCTTTGCCTTAGGGGCTGTTCAGGGCCTCCAGCAGAAGGTATTTGAAAATAACCTCTCTTTCTGGCTTTTGTGAAAGTACAAACCAGGGGTCACAAACTCAAATACCGGCAGAGCCAGGCAGCACCTAAGTGAACAAAGCAGACTGGCTTTAATTGTTCCCACATAGGGTCGATTTGGTTGCATGCTTACTTGTGTAGGAATCGTCTTTAGTTTCACTAAAGAGTATTCTTCCATTTTCTTTTTAATTTAAAATTTAATTCATTTTTCTTTTCCTGTTTTGATATTCTGAAAGAAAAATTACACCAAACAGAGTTAAACAGGAAAAGAAAACTTTACTCAAGATTATTACCAAAGGGTCAAAACTGTTGCAATAGGAGGGAGAGACTGAACTCAATTTTGCTAAAATAAAAAGTGGGACGAACTAATGAAAATACACAAGAGGATGTGATGGGGAGGCTGAGCTATGTGAATAGACCATCTGTGTTTGTTGATGGTAAGTTATCAAAATTAGGCTCTAGCATCCCACAGAGAGTGGGAGATAGGAACACTAATTGTTTTGATGACTGAGTTTCAAAGGTAGGCCTCCTCAGTCCTTGAGAAAGACCTTTACGGGCTATAAAACTACCAAGATCCTGAGAGAAGCTTTACATCCAAAGGGACAGAGAGAGAATTCACAATTGCAAATTTTCTATTATACCCCCAAGAAATGAGAGGTCAGAGACCTATCGCCAGGGAGAAGTCTAAAATTTAGTCAACCTGAGGAGAATATTATGGCCTTTCAGGTCAAAAATGAACTGGCCAAAGGGAAGTCTTTGTGTTGCACAAGGAGGGGTGTTTTAGTCACTAAGTCATGTTCAACTCTTGCAACTCCATGAACTGTAGCCCTGGCTCCTCTGTCCAGGGGATTTCCTAAGCAAGAATACTGGAATGGGTAGCCATTTCCTTCTCCAGGAGATCTTCCCCACCCAGGGATTATACCCCAATCTCCTGCATTGCAGGTAGATTCTTGACTGCTGAGCCACTAGTTAAGCCCATATGAGGACAGTGGTGCAAATATGGTGATTAGTGGTGGCCATCAGATTAGTGTCCTGGCAGACACTTGGTACTGACGCGGGAGACTGAAGCTTGTAAGCCTCATCTAGATGGGGCAGCGGTGCCATCAAGGGGGACTGAAACCCAGTTTTGCCAGATCTGTGCATTATTTAGAAGAATCCAGTTTTTATCCAGGAAATTAGTATAAAATATTTCATCACTTTGAAATATTAATAAAAGATTTACCTGGTCAGCAAGACATTAATCTATCCACACTTGCCAGATCTCAGAAAGTAATCTATTAAACCTCCTAAAATGAGATGGAAGAGGGGAAATTACCCTTTTTTCGGCTAGAGGTTAGGGATGAAAGAAGAGGAAAGAAGAGGAAAAAAGAAAAGAAGGTTCTGGAGGAGGATTAAGGACTGTCTGCATGGGTAACAGATCATGAAATCAACCTGTCTCCCTTCCACTAGAATCAAAGGACTTTAAGGCTTAGAGTCAAATAGATTTAATTTAAAGTGGAAAAAAATAAAAAGCTGATATTTCCTGCAGAGTGAAATTTGTGAAATAAGAATCATACCCAAATACAGTGAATGTGTGACTTGATGGTTATCGTCACCTATTTCATATAATAGGTATGTGCAGTGAGGAGAGGGGAATGTGATTCATATTGTCCTATCCAGATGTGCGGAAGAGTAATGTTATTTGCTTTCTATAACTTATGTCATTTTTTCTTAGTCTCCATTTCTACTTATAGAATAGGGTGTAGGGGGTTGAAAGATTTCAGCTTGCCAAATGGTACCTCAGTCCTCCCATTTTTCAAAGTTTGCATTTCCAGTTTCTTTTGAATTCATAGTCAGAATTTCAAAGTTAAAGCATCAAACTAAGGATGTTCCTCCTGTTTCAAAAAGGACCCTTTTCTCCTCTCTGTCTTCCTTTTTCATGCAGCCCTTGGGTGCAGGGAAATATATATTCTTAGTGGAAGAAAGCACTTCAAAAGTGTCCACTAGAATGCGATTGTTCTGAGACTGTATATTGGGAATCAAACTTAGAGTCAGGATTACATCATGGGAACCAATATATGTAGAGTTTAAAAGCATCGACAAGGAGATAACATTCCCTGGACTCAGGCCCACCTTGGGCTTCCCCAGTGGCTTAGCAGTGATGGAGGTGCAGGAGACTCAGCAATGCAGGTAGACATAGGAGACATAGTTTCAATCCCTGGGTAGGGAAGATCCCCTGGAGGAGGGCCTGGCAATCCACTCTAGTATTCTTGCCAGGAAAATCCCCTGGACAAAGGAGCCTGGCAGGCTGCAGTCCCTGGAGTCACAAAGAGTCAGATATGACCAAAGCATGTGAGCATGAGATCTATGACAATGGGAAATTACTTAAACTTTCTTGGTCTTAATTTTATCATGTGTAAAAGAGGGGTAACTTACAATAGTACCTACTGGTAGAGTTTTTAAAAGATTCCATTGTTGTATACAAGCACCTAGTAAATGGCAAGTTCTAGATAAATATTATCACTAAATTACCAGCTGGTTGGTAGTGTGGTATTTACATCTTTAGGGTCGTTGTCATTGCTTCCAGTGAGGGAAATCCATACCACAGTATGTCCCTTACCCCAGAACATAGCTATTTTTGTCAATTTCTTAACTGTACCAAAAGTTCTTAGCTGTGTTCTCCTCACCATAGTCAACATATAAGACATCTGTGAGTTTGGTTAACTCAATCATAATAAGTAACCTAATCAGTATGATTAGAAGCAATAGGAATTTAGAATCTAATTTCTGAGAAAATTTTATAAAATTATTTAAACTTTTGTCATTTCAAGTCATCCAGTACTCACTGAACATTTATTGTATGCAGGAAGCAGAATGAGAACTGGAGATGGGAGGAGGGGTTACTCAGAAATTATGAAAGCATAGTCACCTTTTGGACTTCCCTGGTGACTCAGCAGTAAAGAATCTGCCTGCTATGCAGGAGATAGTATGGGTTTGATCCCTGGGTTGAAAAGACCCCCTGGAGGAAGACATGGCAACCCACTCCAGTATTCTTGCCTGGGAAGTCCCATGGACAGAGGAGCCTGGCGGGCTACAGCCCATGAAGTCACAAAGAGTTGGACAGGACTGAAGCCCCGGAGCATGCACGCAGTCTACCTTTTAAGGGTTGAATTTTTACATAGAGATGGAAACAACCATATTCATATGTGTAATACCAGAAACAAGGCAAATACACTTTAGTTCACCAAAGCATTATAAACAATTTCTGATACTCAAACAAAAGAGGAAACTATGAATTTCCACTGAAGAAATATCTCTAAGAAGAGGAGGAAACATAATGAGTTGATAACATCTGCTTGTTTTTATCAGATAGAGAAGAGCCACATATAAAATAGAGTACACATCATTAGGGAATATGTGAGACTTTTCCTTCTCTGATAATTCTGAATTGAGATGTGCTTTGAGGTTAGAACTAGAAACGAAGATTGGATTAGTTACAACAATGAATATCAGAAGAGGTGCTCTGGTTTTTGCTCCCTAAACAAAGAAGAACTTTTAAAGGTACATGAAAGTGTGAAGATACAAATTTGTATTTAAGGAAAAATACTCCTTGGATAGCATGTAAAGGACAGACCCCCCCAAAAAAGACAATTTAGAAACATGGATGAAACAGTTTCACCCACAAATTATTTCCTAATGGGCTTTTAAATGTATTTCTATGTTGGGTGCAACTGGGATCTGTTTCTTTAATTTGTGGAAATTTCTTGGAAGAAAAGGGTGCTTGAGGAACTAAGCTGGGATGAGATACCAAGTTTTGTACTCTGAATTGTATTATTTTTCACATCTTCAACTTGACTTAAAAAAAAGTATCACAACATAAATTAATTCTGAATTGATTTTAAGTGACTTAAACTGAATTATAAAGGCAAAATGAAAATGAGAGGAAATGAAAGAAGACTCTATTATTAAGTAAAGAAATAAAACTCAAAGGCTATTGTCACAAAACAAGTAAATGCTGAGTGTTAATCACGAGCTCTAGGTTGTGGGTTCTATTGGATGGAAGCTTCAATCTGAGTAAGAAGCCAAAGACTCATCTACTAAAACTGTCTCTTCCCCAGAAGGTCATGATGGTCACCATTTCACTTAAAGATCTTTTAGAGAAAATGTTTGATTTCAGAGAATGTTTATATGTTATTGTAAAGGCATTCTCCCAAGTATAAACTCAACTCTGCAAGATTTCTTAGAAATTCTATCCTTTCTTTTATATTTCACTGCATAGAGTTCTGTTGATTACACTCGTCTTTTCTGATCTATGCTCATTATATTTTCTTTTCCCTTTAAAACTGATGGTCCTTTTCTTCCTGTATCCATTGGCAAGCTTCTATGCGTTTTCGTGAAATGCGTACTGGTGTTTTGTGTGCATGTATTTTAACGCACATAAATTGGCTGTGTCATACATCTCATTTGTCTTACCATTTTCCACCAAGCATTAAACTTTGAAATTCCCTTCATGTTTTTATGTGCAGATATATTCCATTGCTTCTGACTTCTACTTGAATTCCTTGGGGTGTATTAATTACACTTTACTTATCCATTCCGACAGTGATGGACACCATGATTAACTCTAATTCCCTGAACTCACAAGAATGCTGTCACAAATACTCTTGTTTGTTTCCATTAGAAATCTCTACAAGAATCTCCTAGGAGTGGCACTGTTGGGTTACAGACTGTATTTATTCCTACAAATTATAAATAATTTGATCTCCAGAATGGAGATGCCAACCTTGTCTCTCAACTAATGGTGCATCAACATTCTGCCATCCTCACATCCTTACTAACACTTGCAACTATCCAGCTGTTTAATAGATTAAAAGTGACATGCTTTCATTTTCAATTCTTTAATTATTAAATTAATAAATGAATTTGAGCACATCTGCAATATGCTTGTTAGCTTTTGTTTCCTCTTTTATGAATTGCAAGTTCCATTTTTTTTCTCTAATAAACTGATACACACAAACTAATATGCAAAAGTTCATTGCTTATTCCACATACAAGTAAGTCCCCTTATCATTTTTGTTGTTGTTCAGTAGCTAAGTCACATCTGACTTTTTGTGATCCGGTGAACTGCAGCATGACAGGTTCCCTGTCCTTCACTGTCTCCTGACATTTGCTCAAGCTCATATCCACTGGGTCGATGAGGCGATCCAATCATATCCTCTGTCACCCCTTCTCCTCTTGTCTTCAATCTTTCCCACCAACAGGATCTTTTCTAGTCAGTCAGCTCTTCAAATCAGGTGACCAAAGTGTCGGAACCTCAGCGTCAGCATTGGTCCTTCCAGGGAACATTCAGGGTCGATTTCCTTTAGGATTGACTGGTTGCCTCTCCTTGCTGTCCAAGGGATGCTCAAGAGTCTTCTCCAGCACCACAGTTGAGAAGCATCAATACTTTGGCGCTCACCCTTCTTTATAGTCCAACTCTCACAGCTGTACATAGCTAGTGGAAAAATCATAGCTTTGATAACAGAAAACTTTGTCAGCAAAATGATTCCTCCATTTTTTAATACACTGTCTAGTTTTGTCATAACTTTTCTCCAAGAAGCAAGTGTCTTTTAATTTCATGGCTGCTGTCACCATCCACAGTGATTTTGGAGCCCAAGAAAATAAAATTTGTCACTATTGCTACTTTTTCCCCATCTATTTGCCGTGAAGTGATGGGACCAGATGCCATGATCTTAATTTTTAAATGTTGAGTTTTAAGCCAGCTTTTTCACTCTCCTCTTTATTCCTCATCAAGAGGCTCCTTAGTTCCTTTTCACTTTCCACCATTAGAGTAGTATCCTGTGCATATCTGAAATTGTTGATATTTCTCCCAGCAATCTTGACTCCAGCTTGTGAGTCATCCAGCCCTGCATTTCACATGATGTACTCTGTAAAGAAGTTAAATTAGGTCTTGGAAAAATAGCTTTTCAATATATTGCCTGCTGTTTTTGATCCTAATACTTTTTAACTGAGCACAAATGTTTAAGAATTTGTTGTAATCTAATTTTCAGCATTTTACTTTTTCTATTTGCTTTGATGTTTTGTTGTTAGAAATTCTTTCCCACTCTAAGAGAACAAAGATCACTCTATGACCTCAAGTTAATTTTAACACTTTACCATTTGGTATTTACCAAATACCCGTTTTAATTATTTCTATGTTTTACTTTGAAGCACCTATCTGTACAATATAATCTGTTATAATTAATCATTTACATGTCTTTAAAATGGGGAAATGTGAAGATAAGAAGAAGAAAGAATAAAGACTCACCTTAAATAAAAAAATTAAGATCTAGAATTCTTTGACAGAGATGAATACAAAGAAGGGCATATCCACTAGGATTAAATCACAAAATAGATAATGAATAGGGGAGCTAAGGACTGAATTGTGACCTCCCACTCCCACCTTATTCATATGATGAAGTCCTAATCCCCACTATATCAAGATCTGACCTTTAAATAGACAATGAAGTTAAAAGGAGGTGATGTGGGTGACCCTCATTCAGTCTGACTGGTGTCCTTATAAGCAGTGATTAGGACACACAGAAAGAGACACCAGGGATGGACCTGCAGAGAGAAAAGCCTCGGTGAGAACACAGTGAGAAGGGGGCTGTCTGCAAGTCAAGGAGTGACTCAAGGAGAACCCAGCTCTGCTGACACCTTGATCTTGGACTTCTAGCCCCTAGAATGATGAGAAAAGGAACATCTGTTGTTTAAGTCACCTAGTCTACCATACTTTGTCTCAGCAGCCCAAGCGAATTAATTGGTTGCTGTTATTCAGTCAGCTGTGTCCAACTCTTTGGACCCCATGGACTGCAGCATGACAGACTTCCCTGTCCTTCACTGTCTCCCAGACTTTGCTCAAACTCATGTCCATTGAATCAATGATGCCATCCGACCATCTCATCCTATGTTGTCCCCTTCTCCTCCTGCCTTCAATCTTTTCCAGTATCAGTGACTTTTCTAGTGAGTTGGCTCTTTGCATCAGGTTGTTAAAGTATTGGAGCTTCAACTTCAGCAGCAGTTCTTTCAGTGAATATTCCGGGTTAATTTCCTTTAGGATTGATTGGTTTGATCTCCTTGCTGTCCAAGAGTCTTCTCTAGCACCACAGTTTGAAAGCATCAATTCTTCAGCATTTGGCCATTTTTATGATCCAATTCACACAACCATACATGACTACTCAAAAAACCATCAGTTCGGTTCAGTTCAGTAGCTCAGTTGTGTCTGACTCTTTGTGACCCTATGAATCACAGCACACCAGGCCTCCCTGTCCATCACCATCTCCGGGAGTTTACCCAAACTCATGTCCATCGAGTCAGTGATTTCATCCAGTCATCTCATCCTCTGTCGTCCCCTTCTCCTCCTGCCCCCAATCCTTCCCATCATCAGGGTCTTTTCAAATGAGACAACACTTCGCATGAGGTGGCCAAAGTATTGGAGTTTCAGCTTCAACATTTGTCCTTTCAATGAACACCCAGGACTAATCTCCCTTAGGATGGACTGGTTGGATGTCTTTGCCATCCAAGGGACTCTCAAGAGTCTTCTCCAACACCACAGTTCAAAAGCATCAATTCTTCGGCACTCAGCTTTCTTCACAGTCCATCTCTCACATCCATACATGACTACTGGAAAAACCATAGCCTTGACTAGACGGACCTTTGTTGGCAAAGTAATGTCTCTGCTTTTTAATATGTTGTCTAAGTTGGTCATAACTTTCCTTCCAAGGAATAAGCGTCTTTTAATTTCATGGCTGCAATCACCATCTGCAGTGATTTTGGAGCCGAAAAAAATAAAGTCTGTGACTGTTTCCACTGTTTCCCCATCTATTTCCCATAAAATGATGGGACCAGATGCCATGATCTTAGTTTTCCGAATGTTGAGCTTTAAGCCAACTTTTTCACTCTCCTCTTTCACTTTCATCAAGAGGCTTTTTAGTTCTTCTTCACTTTCTGCCATAAGGGTGGTGTCATCTGCATATCTGAGGTTATTGATGTTTCTCCCGGCAATCTTGATTCTAGCTTGTGCTTCCTCCAGCCCAGCGTTTCTCATGATGTACTCTGCATATAAGTTAAATAAGCAGGGTGACCATATACAGCCTTGACATATTCCTTTTCCTATTTGGAACCAGTCTGTTGTTCCATGTCCAGTTCTAACTGTTGCTTCCTGACCTGCATACAGGTTTCTCAAGAGGCAGGTCAGGTGGTCTAGTATTCCCATCTCTTTCAGAATTTTCCACAGTTTATTGTGATCCACACAGTCAAAACCATAACTTTTACTAAAAAGACCTTTGCCTCTGCTTTTTAATATGCTAAGTTTGTCATAGCACACTTCCAAGGAGCAAGCATCTTTTAATTTTATGACTGCAATCACCATCAGCAGTGATTTTGGAGCCCAAGAAAATAAAGTCTGCCACTGTTTCCATGTATGAACATGGAAGGAAACTTTAAGTTTTCAGAAAACATTCTTACCGCCAAATACTAGAAGATGATTACTCAAGAAAAATGATGACAATAACATCTTCTGAAAAGATTTGCAGCTACTAGGTGGTAAATGCTAAATTATATTGTACTTCAACTGGTGTTTAACAGATGGGGTTTGGATTGTTAGTTCATTTCTAGCTCCAGCTTCCATGTTTTATTGACTATTGTTCATTGTTTACTTAGCTATGTTGTTGTAAAAAGATACATCATGAAGTCTTGGCTAAATAATGCAGCAGAAAACCAATTCACTTTTACCTAAATAAAAGCAGCTATTAGGTTAACACCCCTGAGATAACAATTTTCAACAAGCTTAGGTCCACTCTATCAAATAAATTGTTTGTTCTTTAACCCAATCTAAGTTGAAGAGTGACTGCTATTTCTTGTTTCCCTTGATTCTCTATTTCCCAAATAATAGTTCTTTGGAATAACAGTGAGTCCTATCCTTATGCAAATAAAAGTGAAGCAAATTTCCACTTGTTATCAATGCTTTGACAGCAGAAGCTTAAGTTCAAAAATGATGTTTTTTGCTTAAATAGACCTCTTTCAACCTTTAGAAACTCTGTCGGTCTGAGATAGGTTTTTTAATATATTCAACGCTTTGATGATAACCAGAGCAAGGGCTGTGTGCAACTGTCAATAAATACACATGGCGAGCAAAAGCATTATGAAATAGCTCAAGATAAAATTTATTGGTGAGAACTGGAGCCCCTATCATCAGTCAACTGTCTCCTTTCATTTCACCTAGGTATATTGCCTTTATTTATTTATTTTTTTAAACTTACCAAGGAGCATAGTGCAGAAGCTAAAAAAATGGGAAGGACTCCCTCATTGATTTATAGGGTGCACAAGCCTTCCGGCCTTAACTAGACTGAAGTTTCCTTGAGTAATTCTTATATACCTAAATGATGATGCCTTCTTAGAGGGGTGATGAAACACCAGCTCAGCCCCTCGTTAAAGCAGCCAGGCGTGGAGGACAGACCCCTTCTCGCATACTCACTCACGATGATAAGATTGTATATCACCGAGACAACAGCATGTCCCATTCAAGATAAGAAACGCCTCTCTGTTCTCTCACATACACCAAGGAAAACATTTCAAAGTTTGCCAGCTCTCTAGGACAAATCGAGAGAAGTCGATTCTCACCAGGTGACAACCATTTCACTCAGCCCCGTCAGAATGCTGTGTCACTGCAGGCCAATTTGAAATGCATTCAGATGATTTGGCTTGGAGAATCTCATAATCTTATCTTTCTTTGCACAGAATAGGGTCCGCAGCTGCGAGCTCTGAATTATGAACGTGGGTATGAAGACGGCCTCTCTGTCTCATGCCTGCTCTCTGGCCCCCTCCCTCTTTTCTCCCCCCTCTACCCTCCTCCCTCCTCCCTCTGTGCCATTCTGGCCCCCACTCCCGCCCCCCTTTCATTGTTGCAAGGAACATGGCACTGGTGTTATCTTGACCTCAAAGCAAATCCTGATTTTCCAATCCTGATTTTGGCACTTAATATTTGAGCGACTGTCAACAAGGTGTTTAACTTTCTGAACTTTTTTGTTGTTGTTGTTGTTTAGTTGATAAGTCATGTCCAATTCTTTTGTGACCCCATGCACTATAGCTCAACAGGATCCTCTGTCCCTGGGATTTGCAAGGCAATGATGCTGGAGTGGGTTGATATCTCCTTCTCCAGGAGATCTTCCCAACCCAAGGACTGAACCCGTGTCTCCTGCATTGCAGGCAGATGCTTTACCGCTGAGCCACCTGAGAAGCCTAGACTTTAATGTATTCCTCTGTCAAATGAAGCTCAGAATGATTACCCCGTAGGGTGCTTGTAAGGTCTAATTTAAATTATATATGAAGTACTCAGATACTTGCCTAGTGCCTGGAAAATATTTGTCTCCATAAATTTTAGTATATTCAAATCCCACCCCTATGTTAGATTTTTCAAAAGCTATTTCATAGATCTCAAAGATTATTAACCAAAATTTTCAAGAACAACTAAAAAGAGAGATGAACTTGTTTTGACTCAAAAGACCATGAGAATCTGATGTCTTTTAAGAAGATATAGTTCTTAGTAAGAGTAGGAATTCATATAAGATGAACCTTGATTGCCTATAATGCCATAGTGAAAAATAAATATATTTCCTACTGTCTTATTACAGAAAATGTTGTATATTTTCCCCATTAATTCTTCGATTAGCTCAAAGAGTTCTAAACATTCCAATATTACCATTGCACAATGTACCCTCTACACATCTGTCCTTTTAAATGGTAGAACAGTGAGGTTGAATGATTCCGAGTTACACTGGCTACTGCAGCATGGATGCCTTCCCTGCTGAATGAAGGATGCCTTCTGATCCTGTTACCAATCCTTGTTTTCTCATGTACCAGCCAATATCTCAGGATTCTGAATTTCTTTCAAATCTTCATGCTTTTAGTTGAGTTTGACAGAGTTTTTGCAACTAGTTCCTCCATACTGATTTACTCTGCAGATCTTGGGATTGTACCCCCTTCATACTCTTGCCTGGAAAATCCCATGGACGGAGGAGCCTGGTAGGCTGCAGTCCACGGGGTCGCTAGGAGTTGGACATGACTGAGCGACTTCACTTTCACTTTTCCCTTTCATGCATTGGAGAAGGAAATGGCAACCCACTCCAGTGGTCTTGCCTGGAGAATCCCAGGGACGGGGGAGCCTAGTGGGCTGCCGTCTATGGGGTTGCACGGAGTCGGACACGACTGAAGCGACTTAGCAGCAGCAGCATAATCTCCCAAGTCCATTGTTTATAATAAGGAATGCATTTCTGAGATTTTATATGTATGTATATATACATGTATATATTTTATAGTTTCTGTTTCTCTGGAGAATCCCTACTATATACTATACTATCCCTACTAGATACTACCTTACACATAGCACCTATGAAAGGGAGATAAAACAAAACATACAGAACTCAAGGCCCAGGTTTAGTTGTTAGTATTGCTAAATTAAACAGATGTGAAATTACTCTGTCAAATTGTTATAAAGTCTGTAAGTGCTTTCTTTCTCAGTCTCTGTTCTTACCTTACTTTGAGCCAATATAAAGCAGCTCACGGGTACATGAAGGTGCGCAGTCTCAGCTCTGAACAGCGCTGCTCTGATCTATTTTAATAGGACGCTGGAGAACGGATATGTAAATGTTTCTTTTTAAGTGAATGAGGAGAAGTTGTTGAGAAAAAGCAGTTGAACTAAGGTAGACCTTTCGCAGTATTAAATGCATGTGAATTTATCTAGTATTGAGAGGGTAGCAGGTAGGAAGGGCAGAGGTCCCCAAGTCGCAGGAGGAAATAAACTGCCAGTGGCAGACATTTTTTCCCTCCTCCACACAAAATTAAAAGCGGCTCTTTAAATCCTGTGTTGAGGACACCGGACACTGCCTTGAGCTAACCAATCTTTTTTTTTTTTTTTTTTGTGGGCGTGTTTTTCTTAAGCTGTGCTAATGAAACTATGTATTTGCTTTGGAATCTGTCTTTCTTCAAAATGGTTCTGCCAAAGACTAACATTCTTTTCCTTTCTGAAACCTTGGGCTGACAATGGCTCAACAAACCGGTATTCATATCAATTGTTTTATGGCCGGGGGATGATACACCTCATGCCATCCTATCTCAAAAATGCATATTGTGGGAGAAGGGCCTGATGAAACTCCCTCAGCCTCGAGGTGTCTCTCTTATCTGATTAATAGCTTTCTAACAGACATAAAACACCTCGCTAAAAACTAGCAAGGGGGCATTCTTTCTGCCCCCTTCTGATGTCTATGTCAGAAGCTTTCTCTAGCTCTGTTATACTTCCACAAAATTCTGCTACACAAAAAGCTCCATTGGTCAAGCCTGGTCCCTGACCCTGGATCGAAATCCTCTCCTCCAGAGGTCACGAATCCTGGCGTAGCACAGAGCTAGCAGCAACAAACTTTAAGTATTGACTGTTTAATATTTTGTTACACTGAACCCACGAGTGCTACAAAATCAGTAAGGAAAAAAAAAAAAAAAGCACTTCCTTAGTGAAAAGAACTACTCTTGCTTTCAAAGAGGAATGAATGGCAGGAAACATTTAAACAAAAATGCAAGATGGGATATATGACCCATGACTTTTTATCTAGAAATATTAGAAATTAGTACCATAGGAAATAGTGACCTTTCTCCCTTGAACTCCACATTGTTTATAGAGGATGCAGGATAAAACGGAACTTACAGAATGAGCAAGCTTTAGACAAGTAGAAGCAAGTGATAGCATCACTCCGGGAAGATCTAAGAGAGTGATAATGCAATGGACGGCATGAGTATGAAGCATTCATGGAAGAGTAAAGAGATGTGTGGCCAGGCTTTGAGAGAGAAACACTATGGAAAAATGTAAATTGAAGTCAGATAGTGAACAATCTTGAAAAGATTGATGGTATTGATAGAAGCAGTAAGCCTCGGGGATTTTGCCTTGGAGAATGACATGATAGATGTTGTGCATTGGTAGAGAGGTGGACCCTCCACTGCTGTCAGGAAAAAACACTGGAAGTCAAGGAAAATTAATATGACGGTAATAACATTTACATCAGATCATTCAGACAGAGTTAGTGATATTCTCAATTAATACTGGATTCCACTGTCATCACAGATTTGGGAATCAGTGAATACAGTTTTCATTTCTCAAGAAAAGGGTCAGAGACGTCATAAAAGGACGAAGATGCACGCCTCATATGAAGTAGACTGTCTTTGAGAGTTAATACTCATGGTGGTGATGGGTGTTTCCCCCATGTAATTTAGAAGCCATGGTCGTTTCCAGTAAAAAGTAATCTTACACCAAACTTCCCACTGTTTTCTAAGCTCCCTGACACCAGCACTCACATGCCCCCTTTAGAAGCCTTCAGTGGGAGAGCCAGAAAGGTAAATGCCATTAACATCTGGCTGAAACCTAACATGGTTTTTTTTTTTTAATTAGTTTATTTATCTATTTTTTAACTTTACAATATTATATTTGTTTTGCCATACATTGACATGAATCCACCATAGGTGTACATGTCTTCCCCTTCCAGAACCCCCCTCCCACCTCCCTCCCCATCCCATCCCTCTGGGTCATCCTGGTGCACCAGCCCCAAGAGCCCTATATCATGCATCGACCTGACGTATTTTTACAACACAAAGAGAAAGACAGGGCAGGGTCTCCATTATTATGTGAGTGGTTCTGAGGAAGGTATAAAAAGAGGGAGGAAGAGATTGTAAGAATTCTGAGATTGTAAGAATTTGAGATTACCTGAGATTGTAAGAATTCTAAAACAAAAACTGGAAAGACTAGGACTTCCCTGGGGATACAGTGGTTAAGAATCTGCGTTCCAATGCAAGGGACACAGCCCAATCACTGGTCAGGGAACTAAGACCCCACTTGCCCCTGGGCAGCTAAGCTTTCTTGTCACCACTGGAGAAGCCCATGTGCTCAACTACTGAGTCCATGCACTTTAGGGCCCCTGCTTCACAACTAGAGAAGCCTGCGCGAAACAATAAGAAGCCCCTGCACCGTACCAAGAGAAGCCAGGGCCTTGCAGCTAGAGAAAGCCCACGTGTTGTAATGAAGACCCAGTGCAGCAGAAAGCCATCAAACAAAAAGACCTTTGAAGATAGAGTAAAGTATAGAAAATATAAAATAAGAATTAGGAAAATAGAAAGTTAGGGCCTAAACAGAAGATATTGGTGAAAAACCATCTACAGTCTGAAAGAGTAATGACTTCCATACATGTGTGTGTGTATGTGTATATACATATATATATATATATATACATACACATTTGTTTTTTTCATTTTAACTCTCCAGTCGTCATCCCTTGTTTTCTGTGTTACGGGTGGTAGATTAGTTTTGTGTCTAACTCTTAGACTCCCAGTTCTATACTGCTTTGTAATACTTCAGGAGGTTTGGAGAAAAAACATACCTATTAAGGATCACTGTGTGCTAACTCGGGCTTCCCAAATGGCCCCTGTGGTAAAGAACCTCCCTGCCAATGTAGGAGACTTAAGAGATTCAGGTTCGATCCCTGTGTCAGGAAGATACCCTGGAAGAGGGCACAGCAACCCACTCCAGTATTCTTGCCTGGAGAATCCCGTGGACAGAGGGGCCTGGTGGGCTACAGTCCATAGGGCCTCAAAGAGTCAGACATGACTGAAATGACTTCACATGCATGCATATGTGCTAATCCAGGAAGGTTGGAGTAGGCATTGGGAAAACACACAAGAGATGGAGAGATGGAGAGATGGATCATTTGCTTTTATTTTGGGGAGATGAGTAGATAGTGAGGTCTCTTCAAGCTTAGAAGACCAGAAGGATTTGTCCCCTGAGATTGATGGTAAGTACCCCTCCAGATTAAAGGAGGAGCAGGTCATAAAAGTTTCACTAGAAGGGTTATTTTTGTGTAAAACAAAGAACATAAAGACATTGACATCCTAAAAGAATGCAATATCAATTCGGTGAGCAAATATTTATTGAGCAGCTACTGTATCCCTAGCATTGTGTTGGTCCTTGACATTGAGATGTTGGATAATCTATCTGGAGAGACAGAAAGGAAAAAGACAAGGTACTACACATTTTGATATATAAGTCTAATAGATGCTAAATTCTGTGATGCAGACACTAGGAGTCATGAAATAAGGAAAAAGGTATCAGTGTGAGGTGAATAAGTGAGCAAGGCATGTTTCTTGGAACTGAAGCAAAAGTCAGCCATAAATGACAAATAGTAATGTGGATAGAAGCATATTATCAAGGGCACAAAGGATCCAGTTACGGGTGATTATATTCTGAAACCCAGTCGATCAGCATATGATCCTTTTCTTGGAAATAAATTCCAGCAAACTGGGAAAATGCATTCCTCACTCTCCCCAGGAGTCATCTCATGGCCTCAAAGCACTCATCATTACAATTTATATTAGTGTATTCAAAATGTTGCATCAATAGCAAAAGCTTATCCACACGATTTATATGCCAGATTTGGGGGGAAGCATCTAAAATCTCAACTTTCCTATTCATACCTCATTATTTCTTCCTAGTCACAGACTACCACAGTGATATCTATTGTTTGACCCTATTTTACTGCCTTTCCAATATTGATTAATACAGGCAAGCAGGAACAGCATAACTTATTTACAGATAAAATGCTTACCAGTTATGATCAATAGTGTCATACCTCTTGAATGCTGCAGCTCAGCTTGAACCATAAGAGTCAGAATTTATTACTAGTAAATCAATATGGTGTTCCTGGGATAGGCATCTCTTTCAGAATCTGTATAGTGTAAGGTCTATCATTATGTAATGAACTCCATTCTTTTCTAGCCATCTATATGTTTTTGAATATTGTAAACCTCTGAATTGATTTTTCACGAAAGAATCCACACTACCTCAATAAGAAGCATGTGTACCATTTAGTGGTAGTCAAGATGACAGTCCTAAAGTGATCTTAGGAGTGAGGACATGCTGAGGGGATAAACTACTTATACATTTCAAGAGCAATATGTCAAAGCCAAAAAAAGAAAAGAAAGATTTATTCTCCATGTGATTGGTGCAAATAAGAATCATTCCATTCAAAAACTGATGCTTTTCCCGTTGATTTCTTTCCCAGGGGGATTTTACTGTCAGGAATACGGAATCTTGCTTTAATTCCAGGTCTCGTGTGAGATGAAATTTCCTGGCACATCTCAGAAACTCCAGCATGTTAGGTAAACAGAGAAAAAACACTTGCCTTAAAAGAGTTGCTGGGTGATCTTCGCTTTGATTGTGATGAACAACACAGCCAGCCCTGTGAGTTTTAAGTGGCTACATTCTCAGGGTTCCTTTTCTCAGCTGTGGTCACTTACCCTGGCTGGTCCAAAGAATGTGTATAGTAGAACACTTTCTTTTGCCTAGGTAATAAAAGACTCTAAAGCTTCTGGGAGATCTGTGAAAACTGACAGCATCTTTGATGGTTTTGCAGCTTAGAGATCTCATCAGTATCTAAATCTGTCATAATGTGTCTTTAAAAAGAAGGAAAAGCATTACTGAACTGACTTGTTTCATTAAGGTATCACTACATTCTCATATCCAGATAGGAGATTTTATCTTTGCTATCTTAGCAACAAGACACTGGTTTACTTCTGACCCCCTGTTGGTGGGAATGATTTTAAGCAATTCATGCTCTCAGCCTGCCTGCCACCCTCACCAACATCCTCTCAGTGACTTGCATAATCACGAAACATGAGTTTGCTTTTTTCCTTCATGGCTCTGGAAATGTGATTCAAAGGGGTTATTCATAGAACAAAATAGAAATTGGATGAGTTGATAGACTTATCTAAATCATTGGAAATTAATTATGTCATTGGTGGCATCTTAACAGTGAGAGATACGTAGAGATATGAGCTGCAAGGCCATGATAGCTGCTTTTAGAATTGGAATGGCTGCCTCGTGTGATAAGTAAATTACTGTCATATGCTCGGACGTATGCACAGGCATATATTTACATGGTAGTTTTGCCTCATGAAATGCCTTTATTATTGAATCGTATAGGACACTTGAGTTCCTCTGTTCATAGAAGTCCTAAAATTACTCAAATATGATACTAACAGCACATGTAAGGCAACAATGAAGCAAAGTCCCCTAACCCAAATAAGTTGAATGGCAATGTACCAAACTGTCCAACCTCATTTTTTTATTGTTAAAATGGGGTTTTCCACTGCTTCATTTGTCAATGTCAAATTTTTCCAAAAGGTTTGCAACTCCTTATTAGATCAAAATATATACTAAAGATGCATTTTAGGAGGCATAGTGCTTTTGTAATTCTCTTTAAGTGGTTAATTTCAAATTTGGTTATCATATTGCATATTGTATACATTTCTGTTTTGAGTAGATCTTCCTTGGTGACTCAGTGGTAAAGAATCTGCTGTCAATGCAGGAGAGGAGGGTTTGATCCCTGGGTGGGGAAGATCTCCTGAAGAAGGGAATGGCTGCCCACTTCAGTATTCTTGCCTGGAGAATCTCATGGACAGAGGAGCCTGGCAGGATACAGTTCATGGGGTCCAAAGAGTTGGACATGACTGAAGTGACTTAGCATGCATGCATGCACACAGCCTTTGGGTTAAATGAAATATGAGTTTAAATACACTGTCTGTTACTTATTTGCTAAGAAATTTTGGACAAGTAATTGAAACTCACTAAAATTTCAATTTCTTTCTTTTTTTTACAAAATGTACAAATACTGTATTACACTATACCACATAACAGTACTTTTGTGAAGATGTATTAATTTTAGGAGAGTTTTTGAACAGTATATGGCTTAATCACTTTGTATTTATATAAATTATGGATAAAAATGTTATAGGTATCTGAACTCACAGGATAACTTACATAGATTCACTAAATATTCCTCGTTGTCCAAATCCTACCCAGAACTAGGGACAAAAAATAATCAAGTACATTTTACATACATAATTTCCCTCCTTAAAATTTATTTGTGATGATATGAGTTCAGGTATTTTTCAGGATAATATTTTCTTTATCGTGAAACAACTATGCATAGAACTTTGAAACTGTGAACTTCATGATTGCACTTCACTTTTAAAACTTTAGATCATCATTGACTATACTATTTACTTATAATTTCATATTTTATAAATGTATTAGCATTTTAATTAATGAAAAGGGGTGAAATTGCATCCACCTTCAAATCAATTTCAACCCAAGGGATAACTATGAATAGAAATTGTGTCCACTGAATTGTCAAAAATTAGTCATTTCTGTTTTACATGATTAACTAAAGTAACCTACTGGTGACTCTGTGGTCCCTCCAGCTTCCCCCATGGGTCCCCTGGCACCCTTGTTGGAAAACAATTCTCTATGTAGTTGACAAATAATTCTCACTCTTGAATAAATAACTGTGCTGACCCCCAGACTGTTGCCTATAGAACATGGTACAAATTCCTTCTATTTTCTACTTTTTAATCTTTCTTAAAGTATTTTACTATTTCTCCCTTCTGTCAAAACATATTCATGTTATTTTGAAAAACTTTGATCCATAATGCCACTGTTCCACCTTTTCTTCCTTTTCTGTATAAATATCCATCACTGCTGACATTTAACATTCATGAATGATGGTAGCAGATTTCACTTATGCATGATTGGATATGATTTTCTATATTTGGACATGTGTTTGGTTTATCCATAAGATTTCCCAAATTCTTTATATTCACAGATTGATATATTAAAACAGTCAGATTATTTTCACAAACTAAATATGATGGACTATGATATTTAAACTATTCTTTTCTCAGGTTATAAACATAAGTATAGACTTTTTGCTAGTTAAAGTAAACTAGTACATCATTGCAACAGACATTTCACAAAAATCCTATATAAACTGCAATCAGAAAATTAGAATTAGAAGAACTGAGAAATGCCTTTTGATAGAATTGGATTATACTGCAGCCTGACAACTTATATATGTTGAACTGCCTGTTCTTTTAATCATTTGCCCACTACAGGATTAGCCTTGATAATTAGATGAGACTTCATGTTACAGTTTTGCACAGATGTCGCAGTGTTGGCTCAAGGATTAGCTCCTTCTTTTTGTTTACTGTAACTGCAATTCCCAAAGACAATTAAGGGAGAATCTTTTTGGGATCCATCTTTTATTTGATTTTAGGTACCACATTTCTCTCTATAAACAAGAGAATTATCTGCCAATCCAGAAAAACCTTTTGTTTGAGACATTTTGGTTGAATATACATATTCATCCACCTATGGGGGTCTTGCTCTACAGTTGTTTTTTTTTTTTGCCAATAACCACAGTTTGGTTAACCTTAGATCCAGAGGCTACTCTTACTGATGTCCCAAAAGGATATTAGCATAGCATGGATTCCTTTAAGTCTATCTTGTTTAGGCCAAAAGGAGAAGTCTAAGTGTAGGATTTACACACACACACACACGTATACATATATACACACAAACATATATACATGCATGCATGTGTATACATGTACACACATATATGTCATATCTTTCCTGCATATACATTCATGGAAATATATGCATGCACAAATCTCACCTTATGCATAAGGGAATAAAATGCAAATTTTATTTTAGCTATCAAATAGCCTAGTAATCATAGATCATGGACACTGTGACTTAAAACAAGCATAGAGATCAAGGAAGGCAGAACAGCTGTGAACATGGGCGTGAAGAAGAGCCGATGCTGAAGGCAGAGGCAGTGGGACCAGCCCAGGGCTTGCTGATGGGGCCAAATCTGTTCCCACCCAGGTTGTTCAGCTCAGTCATGAATGCTCTTTCTGTGTCAAATCCGTAAAAATAGTTCCAACCTAGTCACTCATTTTCCTGTGGCTCTTTCTCTCAACCACTGCCACGACTAATTTTTTTGGTTGCTACTTTCTTGCAAAGTAAGCCAGGAAGCTGGAGACAAATTCTATGGCTGTCTTGGTAGTCTGATTGCCTTTTCCTCTTCCATTTCTGCTTCTTGTTCATTATCATGTTCCTGTGAATATAAATCTGGACTCACTGCTTGCAGTTACTGGGTCTTTATGGGCCTTGCAAAAAAACCGCATCCTATCTGGTGGACCAAAGAGAAAAAGGCATCCATCCTCCTAGAGGAGGCAGACCATTTCCAAGTGCAAAGCCAGATGAGCTTAATGAGGGAGAGATTTCTGCCTCCACCCACGGGCTCCCAGCCAGGCATCTTTGTGAAGGGTGCGATTGTCACAGCCCTGCGTGTCAGCCTTCATGGGGAACCACATTACTTATGCTATAATAACTTGTAATGGCTTAAACTAAACTAATTTTCTTAGACCACTGATGTAATTCTTAATGCAACTAGTCTGTTGTTTTGGGACTTAGCCAAAATTGGGGAGAGCTGACTGCTTTGTACAGATCTCCTTATTAATTAGTTATTTACTCTTCCAAAGCTTCGAGATGAAATTTCAGAACATGAGGAAACAGGAATAACTTGAAAGATTTTTTTTTTTAAGTGCCTTTCTTGGGAATTTTTCAAAAACAAAAGAGATTGATAAAGAGGTTGGCCAAAATCAAGTTTAATGGCCACTATGTGGTCCTTGCTTCAAAAGAGGATGTTTACTGACCTCCTCTGTAATCTTCCCAGAGACAGAGGTCTTGGACAGGATGACATCCAGTTATTTCACCCCCCCCTTTTTTTGAAACACTGAAAGGAAGAAATTCTGTAGTCTCTAAAATAGACATTTTAATGTAGCTGAAAGATAAAATTTTAGTTGGAAGACAGGAAGTAGAAAATGCTTCCATTACTTCTTTTCCCCTTAAACAGTGTGGATAATATAACTCTTGAGCTGGAACATTCATAGGAAAAACAGTTTATCTATCTTATTTTCCCCCCAAGAAAAGGAAGAATTGTGGTCTGGCTGATGTTCAGAAAACTCTCTTACTGAAGCCAGTAGCATTCCAACTGCTTAAGGCATAAATTACTTTAAAGGCTTTGTCATTATGTAGATCTGGATTCAAATCCTGCCTCTGACATCCTGAAAAAGAGAGCAGATCATTCTGGAACACTCATAGCAAGTTACTAAATAGTGCTATCTCTGAATATAGCATAATCTACACCTGAATTGACTATAGAATCCTCTAGGAAATCAGAGGATTTTCTTATTGTCAGACATTAAATACAGCTATGAAAGGTGAGGGGCTTCCCAGGGGGCTCATTGGTAAAGAATCCACTTGCAATGCAGGAGACATAGGTTTGATCTTGGGTCAGGAAGATACCCTGGCGAAGGAATTGGCAACCCACTCCAGTGTTATTGCCTGAGAAATCCCATGGACAGAGGAGCATGTTGAGCTAGAGTTCATGGGGTTTCAAAGAGTTGGACATGACTTAGCAACTAAACAACAGCAAAGGAAAGGTGAGCCTTCTGAGTGACATTTTCTTTGGTTTGGAAAAATCAAACTTTTTTCTAACTTTGGCAACATATAGAGGAGAATTGGAAAACATCAACGAGATCTTTGTGGCCGCTGAGCAAGAGTGATCTGGCCCTCCTAAAATGAAACTCACTCTAGAAATACACAGGATAATTTATTGAAGACTCATTTTACTAAAATATCCCTAGATTTAGTGAAGCAGATATCCATCATCAGAAATAAGCCATTTGTGAACCGGAAAGGTAAATTCAGATTATGTATCAATGTTCAGGGGCCAGTACTTGTATAGATGTTACTATTAGCTTGATCAAGAAATAATTATCTTTTGATTCACCTGAATATAGTGGCTTACAGGCTTCCCTTGTGGCTCAGCTGGTAAAGAATCCTCCCGTAATGTGGGACACCTGGGTTTGATCCCTGGGTTGGGAAGATCCCCTGGGGAAGGGAATGGCTACCCACTCCAATATTCTGACCTGGAGAATTCCATGGACTGACTAGTCCATGGGGTTGCAAAGAGTCAGACACAACTGAACAACTTTCACTTCACTTCACAGACTTCCCTAAAGAAGTTGAAACTTGGGTTTCAGGAACCTCCCAGGTGGATGCACAGGCAGCAATGCGGTGACAGAATGCAAAATGTCACTGACTATTAAGCTCCTTTCTGCCTGGAGTTATTTCTCACACTTTATGTTGACAAACTACTTCCGTCAGCAAGTTCTTCTTTAGAAAGTTACCTGTGGATGTTGCTTCCAATGATATATAGGCTTGAGGCATATCACCTCTCTTTACTCATTCAAAATTAAGTTGCGTATATAGAAAATCAGGGGATAGCTCAGTTAATGCGTGAGTAAAATCTTCACAATGCTGCTTGTAAATAACTTAAAATAATAAAAAAGTTCATTTAAGGTCCCGTATCTGTTGTACCAATCAAGATGGTGAAATATGTTATGTTAAAGATGTGAACTATTTATTGTAACAGAGAGAATGACGACAGACACCATCTGCATGAGTATGCTTTCTGGTTAATTGTTCAATTTAGACATTGTACTTAAATTAAGTTCATATTTCACTCTGAATTTCAGTAGTATTGCATTAATGATTATTGTGATGAACTCATTAAATCTGAAAGTCAATATTAATTTATTATCAGAAGTCTCTTAGTGAACTATATTGGCAGGTGAGAAGAAATGGCCTAATATTACCTATTTGATTATTTCATAGCCAATGTACAGATTACAAAGCAGCCTCTGGTTGCTAAATTCTTATTTCAGTTATAATTACCTCATATTGAATTATATTATATCATAGTGGCTTTTCAAAGAAAAATCATAGCATAACTAACTACGATTATCTTTACTACATCTTTTTTATTAATATGTAGAACACTTCTTATATGTAAAGCCTGTTTCATGGAATAATAAAATCCAAATATTGTAACAGGTTTAGGGGAAAGGAACTAGTCTTTTAATCCCTGCTTCTCTGGCCCCATGAGAAATTGATAACTACTTTTAACATTTTTGGCTGTTTTCACTTCTGAAATTTACTTGTATATTTCTACATAGTCTGCTTCTTCTATTGTGTTTTAATTCTTAAAAATATTTTATCTATTTATTTCTATGAAAATATAGGATTTAATTCTAGACCCTAGCCTCTACTTCCATTTACTGAACATAGATACACATGGTGTGAATGAACATCTGTACGTATCTACACACATGCTGCATGCTAAGTTGCTTCCGTCGTGTCCAACTTTGTGACCCTATGGACCATATCCCCCCAGGCTCCTCTGTCCATGGGATTCTCCAGGCAAGAATACTGGAGCGGGTTGCCATGCCTTCCTCTAAGGGATCTTCTCTACTCAGGGATTGAACCCAAATCTCTTTGGTCTCCTGCGTTGACAGGCAGGTTCTTTACCACTAGCACCATCTGGGAAGCCCACATTTATGCACTTTTTTATCTCTACACTTCCCCTTTTTATACTCCTTCCAGGTGGTTCAGCTGGTAAGTCTACTTGCAACAGGGAGACCTGGGTTTGATCCCTGGGTTGGGAAGATCTGCTGGCGAAGGGAATGGCTATTCACTCCAGTTTTCTGGCCTGGAGAATTCCATGGACTGTATAGTCCATGGGGTTGCAGAGAGTTGGACACGAATGAGTGACTTTCACTTATATAATTTAATCAATTTCTGATTAAATCAATATCTAGTGTTTGTGTTATTAACACAATGTAAATATTATTCAGAGCTAAGTCATGCAATTCACTATGATTATATTTGCTTTTCAAATGCATGTCTGTTGATCCTGGAGGTAATAATTGCTTTACTTATCATTTGCTTCATTTTCTCTATCACTATCAGCATTCAGCTTAAAACTCTACAAGGGAAGTATAAATCTGTGTTCCATACATTAAAAACTGTCACACAGTTTCCAAGATTTGTCATACTCTTGGATATCTTCTGTTTCACCAGTTACTTTCTAGGTGTGCAGCACAGCTGTCCTCCTTAGATGATCTGGACCTCTCATAGTATGATTATGTTGTTATGCAATAATATATTACCATGCTATTAGTATTATTATTTTAATGACTATATCATATAATTTCTCCTTATGAAAGAGTAGATGGTGGAGGATCTTGTCTGATGATCCAGTGATTAAGAGTTCACCAGTGCAGGAGTTGCAGGTTTGATTCCTGGTCAGGGAGATTGGGACCCACAGGCCTTGAGGTAACTAAGCCCAGAGCACTGATGCAACTAAGACCCCACACAGCCAAATATATTTTTTTCTCTTTTTTTTAAGAAGAAAAAGTGAATGGGAAATTTTTGAAAATGTGCATCCTTGAATTGCTTTTTTTTTTTAATTTTAGCCTCACACATGATTGAAAGTTCACCTTGGTATTGAATACTTTTTGGGAATTATATTACCTCTAAATTTGGAAGGTCATGTGCCATTATCATACAGATTTTTGCTACAAAGAAGTCTAATTCCATATGCTTGTCTTAGAAGATCTGCCCCCACCCCCAAATCCCATAGATGCTTTTAAACTCTCCTTTTTATTCCCACTAATTTTTAGAAATTTTCTGATGATGAACTTTGGTGGGGTCATTTTTCTTTCATTATTCTGGGCCCTTGATAAGCTCTCTCAAGCAAGATAGTCATTAAAAAAAATATTTCTTTGATAATAATTTCTTTCTCTTGTTTTCTCTGATCCTATTTCTAGAGCTTCACTTATAGAGAAAGATAATGGATAAGAAAAAAGTGGAACTTCTTGGTCAGTTCCCTAACTTTCTTTTTCTATTTTCTGTTGCTTGGCATTTTTGCTCTGCTTACTGAAAGATTTCCTTTAAATGTAAGTATAAATGTACATATCTAGAAGTATATAATATATAAATATATATGTATAGCATGTACATATATTTATATTTATATATACATAAGACAGTATAGTATACACATAGATAGGTATATAACTCCTAAAATTTTGTTGATTTTTGAATATAATTTTACTCATGTTTAAGCTTTCTGTCTTCATATCATGAGTGCAAAATTTTCCCCTACCTGAGTAGAATAATTACAGTACCTTTTCTTTAAATATTGCTCTATTTCCTGTCTTGTTTCTCTGTCCTCAGTTTAGCTTTCCTCTGTTCATTTTGTTCTTTGTCTTCCATCTTAGAGCCTTCCAGGACTTCCATTCAAATTTTCAAGAGAGGAGCTAAATACAGACCAAAAGCCTTGAACCTGGGCAAGGTTTGTTGAATGATGTTTTGTGAAGGGGGATGTCTTCATTCCCAATTGAACAATAATGAATTATCTCAAAGTGAAAAGTTGGCTTAAAACTCAACATTCAGAAAACTAAGGTCATGGCATCTGGTCCTATCACTTCATGGCAAATAGATGGGGAAACAGTGGAAACAGTAGCAGACTTTATCTTTCTGGGCTCCAAAATCACTGCAGATGGTGATTACAGCCATGAAATTAAAAGACGCTTACTCCTTGGAAGGAAGGTTATGACCAACCTAGTTAGCATATTTAAAAGCTGAGACATTACTTTGCCAACCAAAGTCATCTAGTCAAGGCTATGGTTTTTCCAGTGGTCATCTATGGATGTGAGAGTTGGACGGTGAAGAAAGCTGAGCATCGCAGAATTGATGCTTTTGAACTGTGGTGTTGGACAAGACTCTTCAGAGTCCCTTGGACTTCAAGGAAATCCAACGAGTCCATCCTAAAGGAGATCAATCCTGGGTGTTCATTGGAAGGACTGATGTTGAAGCTGAAACTCCAATACTTTGGCCACCTGATGCGAAGAGCTGACTCATTGGAAAAGACCATGATGCTGGGAAAGATTGAGGACAGGAGAAGAAGCGGACAACAGAGGATGAGATGACTGGATGGCATCACTCACTCAATGGACATGGGTTTGGGTAAACTCTGGGAGTTGGTAATGGACAGGGAGGCCTGGCGTGCTGCGGTTCATGGGGTCGCAAAGAGCTGGACACAACTGAGCGACTGAACTAAACTGAACTGAATTATCTCAAATTCAATGGCTTAAACAATACAAACATATTATCCTATGGTCCTGTAAGTTAGATATCTAGCACAGGTGTCACTGGGCTTAATTCTTCAAGGTGCTTTGTTCAACAGGGCCATGTTGCCTTCTGTAGGCTCTAAGGGAGAATTTTTAGACAAATCTAGAGAGTGTATTAACGGAGAAGGCAATGGCACCCCACTCCAGTACTCTTGCCTGGAAAATCCCATGGATGGGGGAGCCTGGTAGGCTACAGTCCATGGGGTCGCTAAGAGTCAGACACGACTGAGCGACTTCACTTTCACTTTTCCCTTTCATGCACTGGAGAAGGAAATGGCAACCCACTCCAGTATTCTTGCCTGGAGAATCCCGGGGACGACAGAGCCTGGTGGGCTGCAGTCTATGGGGTCGCACAGAGTCAGACACGACTGAAGCGACTTAGCAGCAGCAGCAGCAGAGAGTGTATTAAAAAGCAAAGACATTACTTTGTAGGCAAACATCCGAATAGTCAAAACGTTGACTGGTTTTTCCAGTAGTCATGTACAGATATGAGAGTTGGGCCATAAAGAAGGCTGACCGCCGAAGAATTGATGCCTTCAAGTTGTGGTTCTGGAGAAAATTCTTGAGAGTCCCTTGGACTGCAAGAGGATCAAACCAGTCAATCCTAAGGGAAAACAACACTGAATATTCATTAGAAGGACTAATGCTGAAGCAGAAGCTCCAATACTTTGGCCACCTGATGCAAAGAGACAAGGGATAATCCCTTTACTTTCATTTTCTACCTTCTACAAAGGAGCTTCCCCTATTCCTTGGCTCATGGAACTCTTTCTGCATCTTCAAATCCAGCAATGGTGGGTGGACGCAGGTCTTTCTCATCACATCATCCTAACCATTCTTTCATAATGACATCTTCCACTGACCACTGCCAGCAACAGTTACCTGCTTTTAAGGACCTATGTGCTCAACTGGGAGACACCTGTGTAACACAGGGCAATTTTCTTATCCTTAACTTGTGATCCTAACTTAATCGCATCTGCAAAGTCCCTTCTGTCATGTAAGGTGGCAAATTAACATATCAAGGGATTAGGATCCTTGATCTTTGGGGTCTATTTTCCTACCTCCCAGCAGGGAATCAAGCAGAGAAATCCAGCCATTTTTGTTGATAACTGACTTTCAGTTGATAACTGACTTTCGGTAAGTGTTGCGAGAGGGCATCAGAGGGCAGACACACTAAAACTAAAATTACAGAAAACTAGCTAATCTGATCACATGGACCACAGCCTTGTCTATCTCAATGAAACTAAGCCATGCCGAGTGGGGCCACCCAAGACGGATGGGTCATGGTGGAGAGGTCTGACAGGAAATGGTCCACTGGAGAAGGGCATGGCAAACCACTTCAGTATTCTCGCCTTGAGAACCCCATGAACAGTACAAAAAGGCAAAAGGATAGGACACTGAAAGATGAACTCCCCAGGTCAGTAGGTACCCAATATACTAATGGAGATCAGTGGAGAAATAACTCCAGAAGGAATGATGGGATGGAGCCAAAGCAAAAACGATACCCAACTGTGGATGTGACTGGTGATAGACGCAGAGTCCGATGCTGTAAAGAGCAATATTGCATAGGAACCTGGAATGTTAGGTCCATGAATCAAGGCAAACTGGAAGTGGTCAAACAGGAGATGGCAAGAGTGAACGTCGACATTCTAGGAATCAGCGAATTAAGATGGACTGGAATGGGTGAATTTAACTCAGATGACCATTATATCTACTACTGTGGGCAAGAATCCCTTAGAAGAAATGGAGTAGCCATCATGGTCAACAAAAGAGTCCGAAATGCAGTACTTGGATGCAATCTCAAAAAAGACAGAATGATCTCTGTTCGTTTCCAAGGCAAACCATTCAATATCACGGTAATCCAAGTCTATGCCCCGACCAGTAATGCTGAAGAAGCTGAAGTTGAATGGTTCTATGAAGACCTACAAGACCTCCTAGAACTAACACCCAAAAAAGATGTCCTTTTCATTATAGGGGACTGGAATGCAAAGGTAGGAAGTCAAGAAACACCTGGCGTAACAGGCAAGTTTGGCCTTGGAGTACAGAATGAAGAAGGACAGAGGCTAATAGAGTTTTGCCACGAGAACGCACTGGTAATAGCAAACACCCTATTCCAACAACACAAGAGAAGACTCTACACGTGGACATCACCAGATGGTCAACACCGAAATCAGATTGATTATATTCTTTGCAGCCAAAGATGGAGAAGCTCTATAAAGTCAGCAAAAACAAGAGCAGGAGCAGACTGTGGCTCAGATCATCAACTGCTTATTGCCAAATTCAGACTTAAATTGAAGAAAGTAGGGAAAACCACTAGACCATTCAGGTATGACCTAGATCAAATCCCTTATGAGTATACAGTAGAAGTGACAAATAGATTTAAGGGACTAGACCTGATAGACAGAGTGCCTGACGAACTATGGACAGAGGTTCGTGACATTGTACAGGAGACAGGGATCAAGAAAATCCCCATGGAAAAGAAATGCAAAAAAGCAAAATGGCTGTCTGAGGAGGCCTTACAGATAGCTGGGAAGAGAAGAGAAGTGAAAAGCAAAGGAGAAAAGGAAAGATATTCCCATCTCAATGCAGAGTTCCAAAGAATAGCAAGGAGAGATAAGAAAGCCTTCCTCAGTGATCAGTGCAAAGAAATAGAGGAAAACAACAGATTGGGAAAGACTAGAGATCTCTTCAAGAAAGTTAGAGATACCAAAGGAACATTTCATGCAAAGATAGGCTCGATAAAGGACAGAAATGGTATGGACCTAACAGAAGCAGAAGATATTAAGAAGAGATGGCAAGAATACACAGAAGAACTGTACAGAAAAGATCTTCACAACCCAGATAATCACGATGGCGTGATCACTCACCTAGAGCCAGACATCCTGGAATGTGAAGTCAAGTGGGCCTTGGAAAGCATCACTACGAACAAAGCTAGTGGAGGTGATGGAATTCCAGTTGAGCTATTTCAAATCCTCAAAGATGATGCTGTGAAAGTGCTGCACTAGATATGCCAGCAAATTTGGAAAACTCAGCAGTGGCCACAGGACTGGAAAAGGTCAGTTTTCGTTCCAATCCCAAAGAAAGGCAATGCCAAAGAATGCTCAAACTACCGCACAATTGCACTCATCTCACATGCTAGCAAAGTAATGCTCAAAATTCTCCAAGCCAGGCTTCAGCAATACGTGAACCGTGAACTTCCAGATGTTCAAGCTGGTTTTAGAAAAGGCAGAGGAACCAGAGATCAAATTGTCAATATCCGCTGGATCATCGAAAAAGCAAGAGAGTTCCAGAAAAACATCTATTTCTGCTTTATTGACTATGCCAAAGCCTTTGACTGTGTGGATCACAGTAAACTGTGGAAAATTCTGAAAGAGATGGGAATACCAGACCATCTGACCTGTCTCTTGAGAAACCTGTATGTAGGTCAGGAAGCAACAGTTAGAACTGGACATGGAACAACAGACTGGTTCCAAATAGGAAAAGGAGTCCGTCAAGGCTGTATATTGTCACCCTGCTTATTTAACTTCTATGCAGAGTACATCATGAGAAACGCTGGGCTGGAAGAAACACAAGCTGGAATCAAGATTGCCGGGAGAAATATCAATAACCTCAGATATGCGGATGACACCACCCTTATGGCAGAGAGTGAAGAAGAACTAAAGAGCCTCTTGAGGAAGGTGAAAGAGGAGAGTGAAAAAGTTGGCTTAAAGCTCAACGTTCAGAAAACTAAGATCATGGCATCTGGTCCCATCACTCCATGGGAAATAGATGGGGAAACAGTGGAAACAGTGTCAGACTTTACTTTTTTTGGCTCCAGAATCACTGCTGATGGTGACTGCAGCCATGAAATTAAAAGACGCTTACTCCTTCGAAGGAAGGCTATGGCCAACCTAGATAACATATTTAAAAGCAGAGACATTACTTTGCCAACAAAAGTCCGTCTAGTCAAGGCTATGGTTTTTCCAGTGGTCACGTATGGATGTGAGAGTTGGACGGTGAAGAAAGCTGAGCGCCACAGAATTGATGCTTTTGAGCTGTGGTGTTGGAGAAGACTCTTGAGAGTCCCTTGGACTGCAAGGAGATCCAATCAATCCATCCTAAAAGAGATCAATCCTGGGTGTTCATTGGAAGGTCTGATGTTGAAGCTGAAGCTCCAATACTTTGGCCACCTCATGTGAAGGGTTGACTCATTGGAAAAGACCCTAATGCTGGGTAGGATTGGGGGCGGGAGGAGAAGGGGACGACAGAGGATGAGATGGTTGGATGGCATCACTGACTCGATGGTCATGGGTTTGGGTAGACTCTGGGAGTTGGTGATGGACAGAGAGGCCTGGTGTGCTGCAATTCATGGGGTCGCAAAGAGTTGGACACGACTGAGCGACTGAACTGAACTGAACTGACTTTCAGTGTTGAAGTTCTCTGCTCTTTGAGTAAAAAGTATATATTTTTTATTTTCCTTCCTTTTGTATATAAGACTGTGTGCCAGGTTTCAGGGTGTCAGATGGGGCTAAGTGACTGGGGTCAAGCTGGTTAGGATGTTGAATTCCTTTATTTGTCCTTGGCTTACTTGAGTTTCGAAAAGCTCTCGTTCAACCTCTAGAGAGAGCAAATCTGCTTGTAGGTTTAGGGTCAGAGGTAGAGAGTCAGCTCTCCACGCAAAGTGGACATGGGCTTTCAAACTTGTGCTATTCCTCAGCCCCGTGACCTGGAACATTCCAACTAGCTTCTTGACATCATTCGTCCTGCTGACTCTCAGCTTTCAAATTTACCTCTGCTGAGTTACCCTGTAAATGTGCTTTCCACTTCCAAAATTTGCTTGACATTTCTCATATACTGTCATTTATTTCTCCTATTCTCTTTGAAATTATGGGTTTCCCCATTTTTGAACCATTTGTCAACATTTCAGTGAGTGTACAGGAGACAGTGCAGGTCAAGGGGTGTGTTCAATACATCATTTTATCTAGAAGTCACTATGCATAGAAATTAATACAATTATACGCCTTCCCTGTATCTCCCTATTTATCGTTGGGTGGCTTTTATAACATCATTTGCCTTATACAGAATCCTTTTGACTCTGTCATATTCTGTAGTATTTACACAGCATGAAGAAGTTATAGTTGAGATATATCTAAAGGCAGAACTGAAAGCACTGACAATCTGTCATTTAAATGAATACACGTAAGACATATTTTGAAAGAGTGGAATATTAAACTATAGAGAAAAAGAGAGAAATGGTCATCATGAGATAAAGCTGTTGGTACCAAATCAAATGTACAGAGATTTTGATATGCCATGATTACAATCAAAGTGTCTCCATCATCCTTGTTGAAATCCATTAAATTTTCTTGATAATTTGTGTTTTTATTTGATACATGTTTTATACTAGAAGCAATTCTTATGATTAAAAAGCACAGTAAATAATTATAATAATCCATAGAAATTCTTTTAAAATTCTTTTTTAACATCATTGTAAAAATAAGTGAAATTAAATTTATTTTATATGCATGAAAATAATGTATTTCTCAAAATTAAGAAGCAGGGACACATACTAGGATTTATGTATTTTCTTTGGATTTCTTAAACTTCCTTTTAGAGTCTGGTGAAATAAATACTAAAGCATATAATTCAGAAGCAAACCATTTTGAAAGTTCAATTAATTTTAAACATGAGAAAACAAATTACTGGAAGGCATTTGGAACGCCCCAGGCTCAGCCATAATGACTAAACCCTGTCTGATCTCCAGGGTGTTGCCTTTACAAAGCTTTATTTCATTGTTTGGAAACTTTCCTTTTTCCTAAGATTCTAAAATTACAGGTTGTCAACACATACGGTACATCTTATAATCTACAGTAAATAGAGAGTAGGCAAATAAATACACGGATTATAAATATTAGCAAAAATAAGAAACAAAATAAAAGAAAGAATAACTACCAGTCTTGCAAATCAACATTACAGAACTTTAGTTTCATGATAAAGGAAAATATAAGGTAAAGTGGGATCTCTGCAAAGCAAAGCAGTGTAGGAAATCAAGAAAGCCAAGACAATAGATTATATGCTGGGAGAAAATATTACTTTGCTCAAGGACATCTAAGAAGTTCAATCTTTATCTGTCTAAGAATGGCTAGCTCAGGTATCCTTCAAGCAACTGGAGACATGGTAGGAACCATGGTAGCAGGAATTAGTGCAGCAGGCAATGCCAAGGGGCATGTGGACACTTGTAAACTCAATTTTAGGTGATCTATTCATAAACAAGGCACTGATAAGAGACTGTAGTAATAAGAGGAAGTTATCTTTTGTATATGATTGGTAAGAGGTAAGTGGGATGACCAAAAAAACTGAGCAATCAGACTTATATGTAAAAAAGAGGATTCGGGCTTTAAGTAGGTGAACTGTCATAATCAAATAGAGTTAAGGGAATGTCAAGGTTTGGAAATAATATACTAGGTCTCCATCAATGAAATGAGTTCTGTGACTCTAATATAGTGAGCCTTGATGACTAATAGATTACCTACCCATTTTCTTTTTTGTAATAAGTTCACAAGTAGATTTCAGATAGGAGGGTTGAGGAAAACAGGAGCTGGCAAAAATAAAGATCCATTAATCACTGCAAAGCCAAAGTTTACTTTCTGTCTTTCTAAATCAAGATATATTTGGATATTAATGTAGTCTCAATATGATAACAAGTACACTAAGTTGAATTTCATGACCAGAGAATGAGTAAAAGGCTTCCAAGATAGTGACTAGTTCAATCGTTTTTAATCCCAGCTGTACATAGAATTACCTGGGTATCTTTTAAAAATAATGATGGCCGGGCCTTTTAAAACCAGAATCTCTTCAGGTAGGTCCCAGGCAGTACTATTTTGAAAGGTTCGTGCCCCAACCTCACCGCCACCCCAGGCCAAGTGCTTCTCTTGCAGTCAGGTTGAGAACCACCTGGACCAAGCAACCCACTGGGAGGTCATCGTTTCCCTTAGACTACGATTCACATGATCCTTGGACACAAAGGTGACCTTGAGGGATTGGGGGAACATTGCTTAGGCCTGTTAAGTTTAAGTACAGCAAAGACCAAGTTTGCAAAATTCAGCAATGAATAAAACTCCGAAAATCACTCTACACATTTTAATTATTTTTTATAGTTCCTGTGCATTTCTGCAACAATTCCAGAGGCTAATCTGATGTCTCTTTTGCAAGCCCACTGTGGAAAAACAATTGCATTTTTGCAAACTCTTTCTGCTTTCTGTTTCTACACTCTAAGCAAAACAGAGGATGGAAGCTATAATTTTGATAATTTAAGCAAAAAAATTTTCCAACCATAAACTTTATTTATCTTGCTAATTGAAGCAAAAGTAGCATTTTTTTTCTTTTTCCTATATTGTCTGGAAAACCACCTTGATTATGGACCCTGCAGGCGTAGCAACAGCCTTCATCTAGAGAAGTAGAATTCATGATTTATTCACATCTGTAATGGTAATGAGTCGTCGGTCTATGAAGGAAATTCGAGTCTATCAGTTATTCCAAGGGTATTGAAAGCTTTCTTTACATCTAGCTGTTCATCTCTATGACATTCCTGGAGGGCGTCTTTTGATAGTTGATTATTATTTGAAATGGCAGGAGGCAGGCAACTTCAAACGAAGCAGCTTCTTCAGCCGAAACTAATAGTCTTGGGATGATGTTTCCTATTCGAAATATAACCAAGTTTGTTGACTGTGAGTATGGGAATTTGGGGGATATTATGGAAGAAATGTGCATTAGGAAAAAAGGAGAAGCAAAAAATATACTCTTGGAAACTAGTTAATATGAAGAATGAGTATTATTTCCAATTAAGGAGAAATTTGCCAAAAATACAGCATTGGTAAAAGACATAACTAATCCTTTCCTTAAATGGAACTTATTTATTCACTGTTCAAAATGTAAAACCATAATATGACAAAATTGAGGCTTGTCCAAAGCAGAGGAAGATAAACAGTGTAAAGAAAGTAAATAAAACATCCTGCTTCAACCAATCTAAACAGTCCAATTTTTATTTACTTCCGTATTGGTATTCTATATAATATTTGGTTTGACGGAGAATTTTACTATTAAAACAAAGGAAAAACAATAGCAATAATAATAAAGTTATGAAGCCCGCTCTAGGAAAGGGTTCAGTTATAGCTGCCACATCTAATCCCTGAATACATAGTACACAATGTTAGCAGAAGTTATCAGTGCCTTACGTATTGTAGACTACTCACCTCCAACCATGCCTTCCTTTTTCTGATCCCTCTCTCTCCACTCACTATTCTTTCTCCCTTTCCTCTCTTCTCCTTGACAGTTGGTTATGAAATGTGACATTAACGCCTCTGCTGTGACCTTGACCCCTCTAGATACGCTTTCCTCTTTCATACTCACTATAAGGCCAGTTTGGATAATTACCCTTCATTCTCACCCTTTAGAATCTTTGCACCTTAGGATCACTTGGTTTGCACAGATTCAAAAGCACTGAATAGGTCAAGAACTCAAATAAATGAGACTCAGAGATGAAGGGAAAACTGCTAATGATCCTATTTGCCTTGTTTTACCTACTTGTTAAAGTACCTGAAGAAAATCTACTATTTGCTGCTGCTTTAGGTATCTGTAGAACCAGGAACTGCAAAACATTTGTAGAAAATCTACAGTAGGCATGAACACTAATTATATTATATATTTTATATCCAGAATGAAATTATTTTGTGGGAAGTCACATATCTGTGAACCATTTTGATCATTGCATCTGGGTGTACATCTCATTGTTTGAGTTCATTCACAAAACCTGATTTCCTAATGGCCTAGTAACTAAAATTTAAATCTCTATAAACTCACTCAAGGGTTACAAGGGAAGTCAGAACTGGAATCTGTTTCAAAAAATCATCTGCTTGAGGCCCATCTCACACAGATCCACAATAGAACCATGAAAAGGTAGTAAGTAATATCTTAAGAGTTGAACATCAAAATGGCTTTTTGGATTTAAGCTAAAAGGATTTTATTCCTCCACAACTCTTTTTTCTTTAACTTTTATTTCATATTGGAATATAGATGATTCACAATGTTGTGATAGTTTCAGGTGAACAGTAAAGGGACTCAGTCATACACATACATGTATTCATTCCCCCACCCAAACTCCCCCCTCATCCAGGCTGCCACATCACACTGAGCAGAGTTTCATGTCCTTATTGGTTATCCATTTAAAATATAGCAGTGTGTACGTGTCCATCACCAATTCCTTAACTATCCATTCCCCTATCCTTTCTCCTGACAACCATACGCTTGTTCTCTAAGTCAGCATGTCTGTTTTGTAAGTTCATTTGTATCATTTCTTTTCAGATTCCACATATAAGGAATGCCATGCGATATTTCTCCTTCTCTACTTGACTTACTTCACTTAGTATGACACTAAGTCCATCCATGTTGCTGCAAATGGCATTATTTTGTCATTTTTAATGGCTGAGTATTATTCCATTGTTTATATGCACCACATCTTCTTTATCCGTTCCTCTATTTATGGACAATTAGGTTGCTTTCATGTCTTAGCTATTATAAACAATGATACAGTGAACACTGGGATGTATGTATCTATTCGAATCATGTTTTTCCCTGGATATATGCCCAGGAGTGGGATTGCAGGCTCATATGGTAGCTCTATTTTTAGTTTTTTTTAAGGAATCTTCATACTGTTCTTCATAGTGGCTGTATCAATTTACATTTCCACCAACAGTGTTGGAAGATTCTCTTTTCTCCACATGCTTTCCAGGATTTATTGTTTGTGGATTTTTTGATGATAGGCTTTCTGGCTGGTGTGAAGTGATATCTCATTGTAGTTTTTATTTGATTTTGATTTCTATAATAATTAGAAATGTTGAACATCTTTTCTTGTGCCTGCTAGTCTCTGTCCCCTTGTTGATCGGGTTGCTTGTTTTGATGCTCTTTGTAAATTTTGGAGACTAATCCCTTATCAGTCACATCATTGGTAAATATTTTCTTCTAATCTGTGGGTGGTGTTTTCATTTTGATTATTGTTTCCTTTGCTGTGTGAAAGCTTGTGAGTTTAAGTAGGTTTATTTTTGCTTTTATTTCCATTATTTTAGGAGATGGATTGAAAAAATGTTGCTGTGATTTATGCCAGAAAGTGTTCTGCCTATTTTTTCCTCTAGCATTTCAAAGCGTTCAGTCTTGATGCTGGGAAAACTGGACAGCTACATGTGAAAGAATGAAATTAAGTCATTCTCTAGCTCCCTACACAACTATTTATTCTATAATTTGATGTTGCTTATTTTCTGTAAATAATATGATCAATGACCATTTATGTTTTTTCTTATTTTGCTTTTCTTCTGCAGTGTCCTCACATTCATAATTATGTATACTTGCAAATATCTATCTACTAAATAACCATTATCCCCCACCATTTTCACATTCTGAATTTCTCATTATGTTTCAAGAAAGTAATCCTCCTTATTATATTATATAATATCCATTTACTAGTTGGTTAACAAAATGACTTCTTCTTACCCAGTTTCTGGGATTCTTTGACACATCAGTTTTTTTCTTTGACACATCAATTTTTATTTGTCTCCTATCTGAACTATTCTTAGCTTTCAACTCTTTTACAATGCATGAGTAAAGATTGAATAAATTTCCATGACTATTGTAAAAGTACAATGAAATAATTAGCTCTGACTTCTGCATTTCAATTTTCTTAAGTTCTATTGACATTTTTAGTGAAAGTGAAAGACACAGTCAGCATGCTAGGCCTTATGACACTGCTGTACTTTAGTTTCATTGATTTTCTACCACTTCTGTCAATGCGGTTTAATGTGCATCCCTAAATATATCAATTTAGCCATGTGCATGATCAACTTAATTTTAGTTTGGATGATTCATTACATTGTTTTGTGACTACTACTATTTTAATTCAAGGCTTGCATTTTAATTAAATAAAGCAAGGTACATTTCTATAATCTTAAAGTGCACGTAACAGATAAGACATCATATTTACTCTGCAGTCTACAATGTTGGAGAGCGCAAGTGAATTAGAAATGATAACACTGAACAGTGTTTAGTAACTACACTAGATTTGTATAAAAACCTAAAATAACTTTTTATATTCTTAAAATTCTATGGCAACCAGGATTTGGAAATCATCAATTTGTATTTTTCCAAATGCTTCATGAGAAACACATGGTCTGTGATCAAAGATTTAAACAAAAGTCATATATTATTGTGATACTAAAGAGACGGTGCTAGAGAACCCATTGAAAATGAGTGCTGGGCAGAGACAATAAGCAAGCATCTGGCTCAGAAGGCTGATCAAGGACCCTGGGCACAGGCAGCGCATCCCCATCAGACTCTGAGAGTTTAATGGGCGAGGCTCTACAAAATTCTGTGATTTTGCTGTATCTTCAGCATCTACATGCAGTCTGCTTGGCTAAACTTTGTAAAGTTTTTCTTTTAATAAAAATAAGCAATGTAAGTTTGTGATAAGAATTCTTGCTAAACACATATGGTTCTTCTCTCTAAAAAGATTTTTAGTTGACCAAATAATCAAGGATCATGATGTTATATGTACCATGGTGGGCTACAGTCCTTTGGGTCACAAAGAGTTGGACACAACTGAAGCGACTTAGCACACACACGTACCGTGGATAAAAGGGTAATGTACCACATACAGAAAAAATTTCATAACACAAACAAAAATCACCATCTGTTAAAGAAGTAATGGGCAGTGGAGCTCACTAGTGTACTGCTAATTTGCATATTGACCCATTGTTACCTTTTCTGGAGAATAGCCACAGGAACTAAATCCCAACCTTTTTCCTGGCATTAGTGCAGTTACTTAATCTCTCAATGCTTCTTTGGTTTGGAACCCCATGATCTGAGCTCTTCACATGGCTGTAGAGTTCTTATCACCAGTGCCTTTTTTGAGTTGTTAATAATCCCCTTGTAAAGGTGATACCTTTTCATTTTCTTGGTGAGGTCCTGCAGAAGCAGCATAAGGATAAAACTGTACTTTATGCATTTTGTATCCCTAGAACCTTACGCTACAAGTAGAAAGAGTTGTACTCTCACATTGGAATGATTTTGAACAGACTTTCATCTGTGCAAATCTTTCTGGTCTTTGTATTATTTCTATCAAATAGCCATAAATCTACTGATGGTGAGTGGGTTGTCCCAACATTTTCTTAAACAAGTGATAAAGTTATTGCCAACTAACGTGGATTTGGAAACTTAAGCTGTGTCCAAGGACAAAGAAGAGAGTGACAGAGTGGAGTTCTAGGTTAGTCTATCAACTAAAATAGCAATGGGGAGAGCCAGGCAGCAACTCAAATATCCATGTGGTTTCCAGACATTTTGAAACCTTGTTCTGTCATGGGGACAGAAACCTAGTCCCAGTTGGAGTCACTTTGAGATATTTATCCTCTGTTTTTGCACCTACAATACACAGTTCTTCTTTTCAAAAAGATTGGGCAGAGGTGGAATGCCCACATCTCTTTGGGTGCCTAGTCCCATGGAAATGAGAGCGTTCGTTTTCTTCAGATCCGGACACACCGCATCCTCTGGTAAATATCAGAAACAGCAAAGCTGCAGGCTATAAATCACCAGGTGCCATACCAGACGCTAAAAAAGAAAAAAAAAAAAAAATCGGTAGAAGCCAGATCATTTAAAAATTAGCACCCAAGTATTTGAGAATATGCTGTAGGGGACAATTTTGCTTTTCATTAGGTAGCAGGATAAATATGCGTGTATCCTAATTTGATGATTTTCCTGTCATAGTATGACATTTTTGAAAATGGGGTACTGCTTTCTTGGGAGTAAGAGTGCTTCTACATGTGCTGACCTACAGAAAATTTCCAAAACGTGAAAAGTCTAGGGGGAATTCAGCGCCAGGTGGCAGCAAGTATTTCTAGTTAGCATGCCTCTCAAATGCTTGTCATTGCAGGTGAAGGGAGGGAGCCTCGGACAGGGATTTGAGGGCAGCTCCGGTGCAGACAGGAGAAGCGGCCAGCAGGCTTTTGAGAATTCCTACCCTTGAATATTCCATCGTACTTCACTGATGCAAGCAACTTGAGCAATGGCTACCGTATATTTTTGTTATTGCTTTAGAATGCTGCAGTTTTCCGTTGCCCTTGTCCCAGTGACATTGCTGCCTGTGGCTTTTTACCGTCTATCAGGACTTTTGCTCATTCGGCTGCTCAGTTTCTAGCACTTTTCTGAGACATTGTGCAAGACCTAGGAAGTATAAACCCTCAAGGAGTTTGCAGTCACAGCATTGTTTCTTAATTACCTTTAAAACGTTGTTTTATTTATTAAGGTGAAATACACATAAAATACAATTAACCATTTTAAAGTGCATATTTCAATGATATTTAGTACACTCACAAGTTGTGAAGCATGTAGCCCTCTCCAGTTTCAACACTATGTCTTCCCCTAAAAATTCCCAGTACTCTTAAGTAACCACTCCCCAACTCCCCATTCCTTGGTAAGCCCCTAATCTGCTTTCTGTCTCTACGAATTTCTTGTACTGAATTCATTATATATGTGTTTATAGAAATGATGCACCTGGAGAAGGAAATGGCAACCCACTCCAGTATTCTTGCCTGGAAAAGTCCATGGACAGAGGAGCCTGGTGGGCTGCAGTCCACGGGGTTACATGACTGAGCACGCGTGCATGAGGGTACAGGGAAATGGGTTGGTAGCAATAAACTGGTAGAACTAAAAAAAAAAAAAGAAATGATGCAATCCGATGCTTTTTTTTTTCTGACTTCTTCCACTTAACATAGTATTTTAAGGATTCATCCAAGTTGTAGTTTATGCCAGTGCTTTTTTTCCCCCTCTTTATGCCTTTCATGATGCACATATACCAGTTTCTTTAAGCATTCATGGATGCGCATTCACGTTTCTACCATTTGGCTATGTTGTGTAAAGCTGCTATGAATATTTGTGTACAAGTTTCCTCATGAACATATATTTTTATTTCTCTTGGGTATTATACCCGGAAGGACATTGATGGGTCATATGATAATTCTATCTTTAACTTCTTGAGGAATCGAAACTGCAGCCACTGTGCCTGCACCACTTTCCAGTCCCACCAGCAGTTTATGGAATACCTACCTCTCCACATCCTAGCTAACATTTGGAAAATATAACATATTGAGATAAGTAATTCATCATTTTAGAATTTTATAGCTGGAAAAGTGTGCATCAAGAAAAGAAGGAAGATTTCAAATCAACAACCTAACTTTGTACCTTAAAAAACTAACAAACTAAACCTAAAATCAGCAGAGGATGAGCATAATTAAGATGAGCATGGAGATCAAAAAATAGAGAATAAAAAAACAAGCAAACAATAGAATGAACAGCAAAACAAAACAAAGCAAAACTTGGTTCTCTGAGAAGATCAACAAAATTAAAAAGTCTTTCACTAGATTAAGTAAGAAAAAAATGGAGAAGACACACATAACCAAAATTAAAAATAAAATGACTACCACAGTTAAAGAAATAAATAGGATTATAAGATAATAATACAAATAACTATTCATCAATAAATTAGATAACTTAGGTAAAATGGAAAAAATTCCTAGCAGTGCACAAATCTCTAAAACTGGTTTGAGAAATAAAATCTCAACAAGCTTACAACAAGTAGAATGATTGACTCAGTAATCAGAAACCTCCCAGAAAAGAGAAGTCCAGGTCCAGATGGCTTCACTGGTGAATTCTGCTGCTGCTGCTAAGGCGCTTCAGTCGTGTCTGACTCTGAATTCTACCAACTAGTTAAAAATTAACAGCAACACTACTCAAAATCTTCCAAAAAACAGAAGAGGAAGGAACACTTCTTAACACATTCTATTTAGTCAGCATTACCCTGATACCAAAACCAGAAAAAGACACCACAAGTAATCTACAGACAAATATTCCTTATGTAAACAAACACAAAACTTCTCAACCAAAAAGAAAAGTGAAAGTGAAGTTGCTCAGTCGTGTCCGACTCTTTGTGACCCCATGGATTATAGTCTACCAGGCTCCTCCGTCCATAGGATTTTCCAGGCAAGTGTGCTGGAGTGGGTTGCCATTGCCTTCTCCAGGGGATCTTCCCGACCTAGGGATCGAACTCGTCTCTCCTGCATTGTAGGCAGACGCTTTACCATCTGAGCCACCAGGGAAGTCTCTCTTCAACCAAACACTAGCAAAACAAATTCAGTAGCACATCAGAAGGATTAGACTCCATGACCAAGTAGAATTTGTCCCAGGAATTCAAGGCTTGTGCAGTTTAACTAAATCAATTAATATAACATCACATCAGTAGCATGAAGGAAAGATGATCTGAATAGGCACAGAAAAAGCATTTGAATAAAATGAAAATCCCATTGCTAAAAGCTCTCGGCAAACCAGGAATAGAAAGAGGCAATTTCCTTCAAGCCAAATATGTTCTTTTTGTTTTCTTTCCCTCTGCTAAATATTGGGAAATTTAAAGTGATTCCCTTCAGTTTAAGTATGCATTGTATTTATCTGCTAGTGTCAAAACAATGATTCTTTAAATAAAATTTCCAAATTCTAAAATTCTATACCTGCCTGGAATAAGCATTTACTTTTCTCTTTCCTCTTACTGTTAGCTGGGTTTTGTTTTAGGTCATGTGCCTCATTTGTTCATCTTAGACAAAAGAATAAGGGAGATGGGTCTATCCAGGGCTTCTTCTCCTTGTTGAGAGATCACACAGAGTCAAGATAGAAATGCACACTGTTTGTTAAGGTTTTTGTTCTAGACTAGCATATCTTCTGGGCTTCCCTGATAGCTCAGCTGGTAAAGAATGCACCTGCAATGCAGGAGAACCTGGTTCGATTAGGAAGGTCCTCTGAAGAAGAGATAGGCTACCCAGTCCAGTATTCTTGGGCTTCCCTGGTACTTCTGACACTTAAGAGTGAGACCAGGGTTTGATCCGTGGGTTGGGGAGATCTCCTGGAGGAGGGCATGCCAAGCCACTTCAGTTTTCTTGCCTGGAGACTCCGCACGAACAGAGGAGCCTGGTGGGCTATAGTCCATGGGGTCATGGAGGAGGACAAGACTGAGCGACTAAGCACACAGCACAGCCTATCTTCACTTGTGGTCAAATATAACTAACCAGGGGGAAATAAGCACATGGCAATCCCAGCACAAATGGGTAGGTGAATAGACTTTACTCCCTCTCTTAATCTGCGGTATCACATGTCAACAGGCGCTAAAGAGAAGAATATCCCAACCTGCCAATGTCTGTCAATAAAAGTGTCATATAAGAAAGTGGAGAAGGAAAAATGCCAAGATGGGGGTGTTCTATTAAGAAATGTTTATGTGAAAAATCCCTGGAGGAGGACACGGCAATCCACTCCAGAATTCTTGCCTGGAATATCCCGTGGACAAAGGAGCCTGGTGGGCTGCAGTCCATGGAGTTGCAAAGAGTCAGACACAACTGAAGATACTTAACACACACACATGTGAAAAACAGGTTGATTTCTGTAATATACTACAAAATCTCAGTGGTTTAAGAGCAAGTTTATTTCTCACTCACTCAAAATCAAGTGTAGATGTTCCTGGTCTTCTGGCTTTTGGAGTGGCTCTCTTCCAACAGTGCTTGGGTATTTAGGCTGTTTCAATCTTCAAGTTTATCTTGTTGCCATCCATCTTACAATCATGAAGGGGAGAAGAAAAGAAGGGAAATGTTTACAGAAGCCATTCAGTATATTTAACCATTTTGCCACTGAAGTGACACAGCTCTTTAGCTCACATTTTATCAGCCAAAACAAGTCCCATGATTTCACCTACATGGAAAGTTGGAGGGTATAAATGCAATTATGCAATCCCTGACTAGGCATTGATTGGTCAACTGCATTACCACTCTATCTAAAGGCAGTAGAGTCCCTGGTGACCAACCAACTATTTGGTCTAGGAGAAAAAGACGGACCATAGATGTTTGACCAGGAGCCTCTGTTAACCCTAAAGTTATTGTAGACTAGAAACTCTGAGATTGCAAATAAACTGTGTTGTTGTTGTTGTTTTAATAAGAAAAATAGAGGGCTTGTGGAAATTTGGTTTAAGTAAAACTACTTCAGCTTCTAGCTGGTTAATCAAAGCCTGTAATAATCAATAGCATTTGCCTAATACTTTTATTAATAATTTTAATGTATTCTATCTTTATACCAACTTTTGTGTATTTTTGTATGGTATAATACCAAGAACAACTGATATAAAAATATACAAAGAGATATCCTAAAGAATACTATAAATCAAGATAAAATCTTAAACATATTGTGGCAATCCACAGGAAGATAATATAAAATAAATTTAAAAAGAGGAACTAGAACACATAATAAAATATTAAACTTAAGTGCAAACATATCAATAGTTATCTTAAATGCAATTGGTCCAAATGTATCACTTGAAAGACAAGGATTAGCGAGTGGATAAAAAAAAATGTGACCTAATTAGATGTGTCGTTAGAAACTCAACTCAAAGTTAAGAACAAAAGTAGATTGAAAGTATAAGGATGAAAAAAGCTATGCCATGTAAATGTAACCAAACAAATAGATGTGGGTGGCTATATTAAATTGTGGACCACAGAACAAAGAAAATTACTGGATACAAAGATGCACGTTGCATAATATTAAATGGATGAAAGGATAAAACCATTTGCATAATGATGTATAATGCTAAATGTTTTCCAACCAAACAATAGAGCCTCTAAATATATAAAACAAAAACTGTTAGAAGTGAAAAAACAATAGAGAAATTCACAATGATCATTGGGGATTTCAGCACCCCACTTTCAGTTTATACAAACAGATAGGAAATCAACAAGGACATAAAAAATCTGAATAATAGGATCAGCAGGTCTAGTTAGTGTTTATAGAATGTGTTACCCAAACACAGTAGAATGCATATTTTTCAAGCGTACAGGGAATATCCACCAAGATAGACGATATTTTGTGCCCTAGAAACACCTCCAATTTAAAATTGAAACTAGAGAATTAATTCTCTTATATCAATGGACTAAATAAAGCTAGAAATCAATAACAGAAAGACAATGGAAAAATGTCTAAATTTATAAATATCAAAAAATATGTCCAAATAACCAATGGTCCAGAGTTAAAGTCTCAAAGGAAATTAAAAAAATAAATTGAACTAAATGAAAATCAAGACATGGTATACCCAATTATATGGGATGCACCTAAATCAGTGCTAGAAGACAATTTATGACATTAAGTGCTTTCATTTAGAAATGGGCAATAGTTGTGAATAATAACAAATGAGTAAATGGTTGTGAATTTCTATCAAGAAGTGGAAAATGAAGGGAAAAAAAGAGAAAACCCAAAGCAAACATAAGGAAGACAGTAGAGGAAAAATAAATACAATTGAAACAGAAAATCAGTGAGACAAAAAGCTGAATCTTTAAATATTTAAAAAAATTGATAAGCCTATAGCAATATTGACAAAAATATAAGGCAAAATTAAACCACAAACATCAGAAATCAGAGATATTACTATTTGGCAGCCAGTAAAAAAAAAAAAAAAAGGAGGACATACTATGACCAAGTAGATGCACATAAACTTGGAATAATAATGACTAGTTCCTTGAAAACTACAAACTAAATAAGATGAAATGAAATATATAATCTGCATGGTATGATAATGATTAAAGAAATTCAATCATAATTAAAAATCTCTGGAGAAATCTACCAAACATTTAAAGATAAATTATTACCAGTTTCCCACAATCTTTTCCATAAGACAAGAGAAACTATATCTCAACTCATTAATGTTACTCTGATACCAAAACCAGCCAAAGACGATAAGGTAGGCACAAAAAGCTTTATTCATGTTCTATCCATGCACTTAATATATTTACTCAGCAATGTAAGTCCATTACTGGCCAGACTTGAGGAATCTGGGAACCGCCTGTCTGGCCAGGGTTCTACAACACTGCATAGGATCTCAAGGAGATTTGGGAGATTTGGGAGGTAACATCATCTTCTTCACTTTCTGCCATAAGGGTGGTGTCATTTGCCTATCTGAGGTTATTGATATTTCTCCCAGCAATCTTGATTCCAGCTTGTGCTTCCTCCAGCCCAGCGTTTCTCATGAAGTCCTCTGCATATAAATTACATAAGCAGGGTGACAATATACAGCCTTGACGTACTCCTTTTCCTATTTGGAACCAGTCTGTTGTTCCACGCCCAGTTCTAACTGTTGTTTCCTGACCTGCATACAGGTTCCTCAAGAGGCAGGTCAGGTGGTCTGGTATTCCCATCTCTTTCAGAATTTTCCACAGTTTGTTGTGGTCCACACGGTCAAAGGCTTTGGCATAGTCAATAAAGCAGAAGTAGATGTTATTCTGGAACTCCCTTGCTTTTTCAGTGATCCAACGGATGTTGACAATTTGATCTCTGGTTTCTCAGCCTTTTCTAAAACCAGCTTGAACATCTGGAAGTTCAAGGTTAACGTACTGTTGAAGCCTGGCTTGGAGAATTTTGAGCATTACTTTATTAACATGGGAGATGAGTGAAATTGTGCGGTGGTTTGAGCATTCTTTGGTATTGCCTTTCTTTGAGGTTGGAATGAAAACTCACCTTTTCCCGTCCTGTGGCCACTGCTGAGTTTTCCATATTTGCTGGCATATTAAGTGCAGCACATTCACAGCATCATCTTTTAGGTTTCAAATAGCTGAACTTGAATTTTATCACCTCCCCTAGCTTTGTTCATAGGATGCTTCCAAGGCCCACTTGACTTTGCATTCCAGGATGTCTGGCTCTAGGTTGGTGATCACACCATAGTGATTATCTGGGTCGTGAAGATCTTTTTTGTACAGTTCTTCTGTGTATTCTTGCCACCTCTTCTTAATATCTTCTGCTTCTGTGAGGTCCACTCCATTTCTGTCCTTTATTGAGCCCATTTTTGCATGAAATGTTCCCTTGGTATCTCAAATTTTCTTGAGGAGGCCTCTAGTCTTTCCCATTCTATTGTTTTTCTCTACTTCTTTGCACTGATTGGTGAGGAAGGCTTTCTTTTCTCTCCTTGCTATTCTTTGGAACTCTGCATTCAAATGGGTATATCTTTCCTTTTCTCCTTTGCCTTTCACTTCTATTCTATTCACAGCTATTTGTAAGCCTTCCTCAGACAACCATTTTGCCTTTTTACATTTCTTTTCCTTGGTGGTGGTCTTAATTTCTGCCTTCTGTACAATGTCAGGAACCTCAGTCCATAGTTCTTCAGGCTCTGTCTATCAGATCTAGTCCTTTTAATCTATTTGTCACTTCAGCTGTATAGTTGTAAGGGATTTGATTTAGGTCAAACCTGAATGGTCAGGTGGTTTTCCCTACTTTCTTCAATTTAAGTCTGAATTTGGCAATAAGGAGTTCATGATCTGAGCCACAGTCTGCTCCTGGTATTGTTTTTGCTGACTCTATAGAACTTCTCCATCTTTGGCTGCAAAGAATGTAATCAATCTGATTTCGGTATTGACCATCTGGTGATGTCCATGTGTAGAGTCTTCTCCTGTGTTGTTGGAAGTGGGTGTTTGCTATGACCAGTGTGTTCTCTTGGCAAAACTATATTAGCCTTTGCCCTGCTTCATTCTGTACACCAAGGCCAAATTTGCCTGTTACGCCAGGTATCTCTTGACTTCCTACTTTTGCATTCCAGTCCCCTATAATGAAAAGGACATCTTTTCTTGGTTGTTAGTTCTAGAATGTGTTGTAGATCTTTATAGAACCATTCAACTTCAGCTTCTTCAGCATTACTGGTTGGGGCATAGACTTGGATTACCGTGATATTAAATGGTTTGCATTGGAAACCAACAGAGATCATTCTGTCGTTTTTGAGATTGTATCGAAGTACTGCATTTCAGAGTCTTTTGTTGACCATGATGGCTACTCCATTTCTTCTAAGGGATTCTTGCCCACAGTACTAGATACAATGGTCATCTGAATTAAATTCACCCATTCCAGTTCACCTTAGTTTGCTGATTCCTAAAATGTCAATGTTCACTCTTGCTATCTCCTGTTTGATCACTTCCAATTTGCCTTGATTCATGGACCTGACATTCCAGGTTCCTATGCAATACTGCTCTTACAGCAATGGACTTTGCTCCTATCACCGGTCACATCCACAATTGGGTATTGTTTTTGCTTTGCCTCCAACCCTTCATTCTTTCTGGAGTCATTTCTCCACTGATCTTCAGTAGTGTATTAGACACCTACCAACCTGGGGAGTTCATCTTTCGGAGTCCTATCTTTTTGCCTTTTCATACAGTTCATGGGGTTCTCAAGGCAAGAATACTGAAGTAGCTTGCGATTCCCTTCTCCAGTGGACCACATTTTGTCAGAACTCTCCACCATAAGGTTAATGACAAGAGAAAGGATGTGAATCATGTGCTTAAGTGATTTAGAAAGGAAGAAATGACTTCCAAAGGACAGAAGATAATAACGGTCATAATTAAAAAGATTAATTTAGAGTTTGTTTGCATACTAGCCTTTATTTATGGAAAACCTGCTTTGTTTTTCTTACTAGGTTTTGAATATAATTCTCCTTGGTTTAAAAAAATATATATATATATATGAACCTTTGTCATCTCATATTTAGTCCGTTTTTGATGAATGAGAGTCTTTCATTCACTAAGTATTCATTAAGGGTCACCCATATTGTTATCTTGTCATGCTTTATGTGCATTCAGACTTAGTGCACTTGAGCAGTGACTATAATAAGAGATAAGATATGGCCCTGGGCACCAAGATTCACTGTCTATTTGGTTAAATAGACCCGCAAATACAGACATAACTCTATAACTGCATATGAATTCATGACATGCAAATACATAAGTCTGTAATCAGGAGTTTTATTGACACACACACACACACACACACACACACACAATCTACTTCTCCCCCCTAAAGCATAATTTACCAGAAAAATAGATCAGGGTACATGTCTATTAGTTCTTTCTGTCTCTTGACAATATATGGTGAGGTACAAGTAGTCCCAGAAATGAAACCTATTCATTATCAGTTCCTGATCTGCTAACAAGGAAATTGTACCAATTTCCTTGACCTCTCATGGCATCTTTCTGTTGTAAACATATGGTGTTTATGATGATGGCAATTTAGATAATAGAAGAGGAGGATAGAATTAAGAAAGAGAAGTAATATTCAAATGTCCATATCAGGATAGTATAGAAGGTATTTGAATCACTTTATCCCCACATTCAAGTATAAGAATGATAAAAAACAAAAATATAATTACACAAAGCTATTTCAGATACCAGAGAAGGCAATGGCAAACCACTCCAGTACTCTTGCCTGGAAAATCCTATGGACAGAGGAGCCTGGTAGGCTGCAGTCCATGGGGTCACGAAGAGTCGGACACGACTGAGTGACTTCACTTTCACTTTTCACTTTCATGCATTGGAGAAGGAAATGGCAACCCACTCCAGTGTTTTTGCCTAGAGAATCCCAGGGACGGCGGAGCCTGGTGGACTGCCATCTATGGGGTTGCACAGAGTCGGACACGACTGAAGCAACTTAGCAGCTTAGCATTTCAGATACTAATATGCATGTTTATGTAGTTTTCAGAAGTCAGAGTAAACCAGAAACATTATTTTCAAAACTAAAAATTTTCAATATTATCCCATTGCATCACTATATTCCAGGATTGTACTAGGTAGAAGGAACATGTTCCTACTTTACGCACACTGGAGGAGGCAGAAAACTTAAAAAAAAATTATAATACATTAAGTGTTACTGCATTAGAAGTGTCCTGACCTCCACAGACTGGGAATAATTACAACTCTTACTAAAATATGTAGCAGTAAAATAAAACAATTATCAAAACTAACATAAATAGGACATAAGTCCCCAGGAAATTCTTCAAAAGGCTAAACACTAAAAATGGGGCTCATTTTATGATTATATTCAATTTTTTCATCTCGTCCATATGCTTTATATATATTTTAAAGGAGGAAGGTCAGCAAGCCTTCCCCTGAGAGCTCTGGCTAAGCTCTATTTGTACATACCATCAGAGAGGCAATGCTGTCACACAGATGGCCCCCTGGTCTGGCCAGCTTGACGAAAGTGCCTTTGTGTTCCTAATTAACTAGTGAACAACTGTGCCAATTGCTTTGATACATTCTAAACCTTCTGTTCTCAGACTTTTGATGAGCTGTTTATTCAGGAGCAATACCTGCCTGCTTTATTGGCCCCAGCACACCACTTTTAAAGGGCAGAGCTTCATTGAGATTGACAAGGATTCCTCAGTCCCAAGGAAGCAGATCATCAGGAAGCATTAACTATATTCAGGTAGTCTGCTTTAGATCTCATTGATGAAAGGATGAAGCCTATGACTACAGAGTGCAAACATTTTCTGGCAGTAACTCAATAGATCTAGAGCTCACAGTTCAGTAATGAGCTGCCACACCAACTCCTTCTTTGATTTTGGGAGTTCCCAAATCTCTACCAGTGTTTAAAGAAGCAAGGTTTCTAGGATCTTTACTCAACACTTGAAAGATTAGTAGTAAATTAGATGCTGACATAGAGAGTAAATTAGAACATCAAACGATACCAGGATAATAAATGTTAAAGAGCATGCCAAATGATATTTAGTATACAAAGGAAAGACATGCAAATGAAGCCCAGAGCCCCAGACCACTTTTGTGCAGATAATTGTGTGAGATGTAATGGGAGGGACAGATGTTAGTAGCTTTTTAAAAATTTTCTTGACTGAGTGTAGTGTAGATAAGGTCATGTGATGAAATAACTATTTTTTCCATGTCAAATTAAAGAACATGGTATTTTTCAAAATTAAAAGTTATAAATCCTCAAGCATATTTTTGGAAAGGTTCTTTGCATGTTACAAAGCTTAAGTTCTGCCTCAGGATCAGTGGTTCTATGATGAAGAAAGGAAAAAAAAAAAACCAATACAAATGTCCAATCCTAAAACATTTTAAAAGTAGCTAATCTGTTTGATGTTAATAAAGAAGACTATTTAAATCAAGATATCCCAACCTCCCCATTACTGATACTTGTACTACATAGTTATTTGTTGTGGAAGAGTGTTCTTGCATTGTACGATATTTAGCAGCATCTGAGGGCTCTACGGAGAAGGCAATGGCACCCCACTCCAGTACTCTTGCCTGGAAAATCCCATGGACGGAGAAGCCTGGTAGGCTACAGTCCATGGGGTCGCTAAGAGTCGGACACGACTGAAGTGACTTAGCAGCAGCAGCAGCAGCAGAGGGCTCTACTCATTAGATACGAGTAGGATTCATCCTTATTTTGACAACTAAGATTTACCAGTAATCATGTATGGATGTGAGAGTTGGACTATAAAGAAAGCTGAGCACCAAAGAATTGATGCTTTTGAACTGTGGTGTTGGAGAAGACTCTTGAGAGTCCCTTGGACTGCAAGGAGATCCAACCAGTTCATCCTAAAGGAACTCAGTCCTGAATATTCATTGGAAAGACTGATGCTGAAGCTGAAACTCCAATACTTTGGCCACCTGATGCGAAGAACTGACTCATTTGAAAAGACCCTGATTCTGGGAAAGACTGAAGGCAGGAGGAGAAGGGGACAACAGAGGATGAGATGGTTGGATGGCATCACTGACTCGATGGACATGACTGTGAGCTGGTGATGGACAGGGAAGCCTGGTGTGCTGCAGTCCATGGAGTCGCAAAGAGTTGGACATGACTGAGTGACTGAACTGAACTGAACTGAACTGAAAGATTGTCTCTAGACATTGTCAACTGCCATCAGGGGTAAATCAATTTTAAGAACCACTAGTTTAGATTAGAACCAACGGACTTTCTGTCTTCTATATAAAGTTGTGTAGAATCATCTCTGTCAGCTGCTATGCTCTAAATATAACTATAAAATGCATTAATAACTTAACAGATGAACAATGGATGACTCTGAAATGTAGTAAGAAGAAGGGAGATTTATTAGAAAGCTCAGGAATGGGAGAACAATACAGCAGCATAACTCTTACAAAATTTCATCCAACAGAAGAAGAAAATCCAAGTCCATGCTTCCTGACCTCTGATCGACAAACTGAAGGTGGACCAGGTAAGCTCACTCCTTGCCAGTACCCAAGGAAAGTCCCCCCAACAACATAAGATTATCCCCATTAAACCAGCAAGGAGGATCATTGATCCATACGTCACACTAAAAATAAAGGACCTGTGGAAGAGCTCCCCTTCTGTAATAGATCTGAGGCTCCTGCATTCCACCTGCTTTGTGACATTGCAAAGCCAGGGCACATGGAGCATCAGAAAGGAGGGTCTTGTACAAGTCCTGACTCTATTAGAATGGAGATGATAGGGAATCAAATTTGTGAATTTGAGGACAGATCAGTAAAATTTACCCAATCTGAACAATCTATAGAAAATAAACTAGAAAACAACAACAGCAACAGCAACAAAGCTTCAGAGCCAGGATCATAGGAGGAGAGGTGAAATAATGTAGGGCTGAAAGAGCATGCAAAACAATTATGGCTGAAAATCTCCCAAATGTGTTGAAAGACAAAAATCAACATAGTCAAGAGGGTGTGCAAACTTTAATAGGATAAACTCAAAGAAATCCAAATCAAGACACATCTTAATTAAATGTCTGAAAACAAACAACAACACAAAACATATTGAAAGCAATCAGAGAAAAGCAAGACTTTATGTATGGGGGAGCTCCTATTCAAAGAGCAGCATACTTCTCATCAGACATCAAGGAGACCATGAGGAAGTACTACAACATTCTTCAAGTGCTGAAAGGACTCTCAACAGTAATTATATACCTGAAATACAACTGTTTCAGATAACAGACCAAGCCTATAAAAGGTTAAGGAAAAGTTTTCACATATAAAGAAAATCATAAAACAATTGAAAGAATTTTCAAGCATCAGGAAGGAAGAAAGAACAATAACATATCATATGTTACAAAAATGTTTAAAAGATAGCACTTAAAATGTTACCAAGATGACTAATATATCACAAATAAATACCAAGACTGTTTTTAATACTTTTATAAAACTATCCATCTTTGTGCCCCAGACTTTGCAGATCTGAAGTAAAAGCAAGAAATAGAACTAGTTATAATGCAGGAAGAGGTTCTTCAAATTTCTTTTGTGAATTATCCAGGGAGCCCTAATTTTCCTTTCTTCCCATAATTAGAGTGTTCTTGCTCCCTCTCTTGCTTCTTTTAATCCTTTTTGTCCTGTTACAACCACTTCCCATTTTCATGAAAAACTCCAAGTTCCTTCCTTGAACATCAGTCCCCATACAGCTATGAGTTATTTCTCTAACTGTGGACTCCCTCTCATAGGCAAATGTTATTGAACATTTTCATTTCAGTTGATGTCTCCATTTCCTCACCTCTCACAATCCACTGCAGTCTAGATTCTTTCCCAGCCATATCACTGAAACTATATGTACAAGATTACAGTGGATCTCTCGGTTACAAAACTCATGGAGCACTCGAGTGAACTTACCTTACTCAAACATTTGTACGCATTTGATATTGCTGACCCACTTCTACTTCATGAAGTACTTTTGCCTTTGGTTCCCATGGTATGATAATCTCCTGATATTATGGATATCATTTTATATGGAGGTATTCTGTGACAGATCTTTCACTTCTGCTTACTTTGCTGTTGGTTTGCAAATGAGCCGCCCCAAGACAGAGGACAAAATGAGACTGAGGAAAAAGGCATTTCACTCCACATGGTTCAGTTCAGTTCAGCTCAGTTGCTCAGTCGTGTCCGACTCTTTGCGACCCCATGAATCGCAGCACGCCAGGCCTCCCTGTCCATCACCAACTCCCGGAGTTTACACAAACACATGTCCATCGAGTCAGTGATGCCATCCAACCATCTCATTCTCTGTCGTCCCCTTCTCCTCCCACCCCCAATCCTTCCCAGCATCAGGGTCTTTTCCAATGAGTCAACTCTTCACATGAGGTGGCCAAAGTATTGAAGTTTCAGCTTCAACATCAGTCCTTCCAATGAACAACCAGGACAGATCTCCTTTAGGATGGATTGATTGGATCTCCTTGTAGTCCAAGGGACTCTCAAGAGTTTTCTCCAACATCACAGTTCAAAAGCATCAATTCTGCGGCGCTCAGCTTTCTTCAGCGTCCAACTCTCACATCCATACATGACCACTGGAAAAACCATAGCTTTGACTAGACGGACTTATGTTGGCAAAGTAATGTCTCTGCTTTTTAATATGCTATCTAGGTTGGCCATAACCTACCTTCCAAGGAGTAAGCATCTTTTAATTTCATGGCTGCAATCACCATCAGCAGTGATTTTGGAGCCCCCAAAAATAAAGTCTGACACTGTTTCCCCATCTATTTCCCATGAAGTGATGGAACCAGATGCCATGATCTTAGTTTTCTGAACACTGAGCTTTAAGCCAACTTTTTCACTCTCCTCTCTCACTTTCATCAAGAGGCTCTTTAGTTCTTCACTTTCTGCCATAAGGGTGGTGTCGTCTGCATATCTGAGGTTATTGATACTTCTCCCAGCAATCTTGATTTCAGCTTGTGCTTCTTCCAGCCCAGCGTTTCTCATAATGTACTCTGCATGTAAGTTAAATAAGCAGGGTGACAATATACAGCCTTGACGGACTCCTTTTCCTATTTGGAACCAGTCTGTTGTTCCATGTCCAGTTCTAACTGGTGCTTCCTGATCTGCATATAGGTTTCTCAAGAGGCAGGTCAGGTGGTCTGGTATTCCCATCTCTTTCAGAATTTTCCACAGTTTACTGTGATCCACACAGTCAAAGGCTTTGGCATAGTCAATAAAGCAGAAATAGATGTTTTTCTGGAACTCTCTTGCTTTTTTGATGATCCAGCGGATGTTGGCAATTTGATCTCTGGTTCCTCTGCCTTTTCTAAAACCAGCTTGAACATCTGGAACTTCATGGTTCACGTATTGCTGAAGCCTGGTTTGGAGAATTTTGAGCATTACTTTACTAGCATGTGCGATGAGTGCAATTGTGTGGTAGTTTGAGCATTCTTTGGCATTGCCTTTCTTTGGGATTGGAATGAAAACTGACTTTTTCCAGTCCTGTGGCCACTGCTGAGTTTTCCAAATTTGCTGGCATATCGACTGCAGCACTTTCACAGCATCATCTTTGAGGATTTGAAATAGCTCAACTGGAATTCCATCACCTCCACTAGCTTTGTTCGTAGCGATGCTTTCTAAGGCCCACTTGACTTCACATTCCAGGATGTTTGGCTCTTGGTGAGTGCTCACACCATCGTGATTATCTGGGTCATGAAGATCTTTTTTGTACAGTTCTTCTGTGTATTCTTTCCACCTCTTCTTAATATCTTCTGCTTCTGTTAGGTCCATACCATTTCTGTCCTTTATCGAGCCTATCTTTGCATGAAATGTTCCTTTGGTATCTCTAGTTTTCTTGAAGAGATCTCTAGTCTTTCCTAATCTGTTGTTTTCCTCTATTTCTTTACACTGATCGCTGAGGAAGGCTTTCTTATCTCTCCTTGCTATCCTTTGGAAGTCTGCATTCAGATGGGAATATCTTTCCTTTTCTCCTTTGCTTTTTGCTTCTCTTCTCTTCCCAGCTATCTGTAAGGCCTCCTCAGATAGCCATTTTGCTTTTTTGCATTTCTTTTCCATGGGGATTGTGTTGATCCCTGTCTCCTGTACAATGTCACATTGGTAGGTGGCAGGTATAATAAGCAAGGGAACTCACATAGGAATCTTGTTTTTGAGCAGCCACAAGACAAGTAGATCTCTACAGCCATCCACCAAATCTTCAAAAAGTTTATGTGGGGGTCTTCACTAGGTTCAGTCACATATACCATCCAGGTGTTCTCAACAGGTTCTCAGCAACACATTGTCATCTCAAGGCTGTGTCTTTGCAGGGAGAAGCCAAGTGTGAAGAACATTCCAAGGATGGGGAGCGTGTGAAGAACTTCAAATTGCCCAAGTCCAGCTCTCTGGTCACCTGCAGTCTTGTTTTCTCAACGACCTCCTCCAACACTTGTAATTCCTAATGTTACCTCAGTTCAGTACAAGTTTTTTCTCTTCTCTTTCTGGATAATTTACCTAGACATTATTAATTGGTGGTGGAGTTATCAACAAACTCATTTTCTACACTATCCTTGTCCCAAGCAAAATCTCTCACCAAATTTATTTCTTATTTTTGATCACCTTTTATGGTGTTTGCCAAAATCACATAGATTCAACTACCTAAACAGAAACCGGTAAGTAATTTTTGGCTCCTGTTTCTCCTTCTCTATTCAATTAAAAAGTTCTCTGGCTTCAACCTTGATAATTGGGAAATAGAATTCTTCATATTCTCTAATCCATCCCCATAGATCAAGACATTATCTCTTGCCTGAATTTCAGCAAAAATCTCTTCACCAAGCTGTCTGCATCTATGTTTGACCTCGTCTTCTTATTCATTAGGTTGTTCTTTACCCTACAGAGACAATGCTGTCCCAACAAATAAACAGGATCATGCCATGTAGCTCAGACGGTAAAGCGTCTGCCTACAATGCAGGAGACCCAGGTTCGATCCCTGGGTCGGGAAGATCCCCTGGAGAAGGAAATGGCAACCCACTCCAGTATTCTTGCCTGGAAAATCCCATGGACTGTGGAGCCTGGTAGACTACAGTCCATGGGATTGCAAAGAGTCGGACATGACTGAGGGACTTCACTTCACTTCACTTCATCCCTTTGCATTATGCCCTCAAGACAAAATAAACTTTGCGTGGTATTCAATACTTACCAGTAGTTATACTCCACTTGCATCAACAGTATTTTCTGTTATCTCTCCCCATGCTTAACAGTTATGAAGTTCTTTTATAAAGTGAAAAAGCAATATTTACATCAATTTTATAATCCCATAACACTTTTAGATCCTGGATGCATCATACTTAGCTTTACTCTCAAACAGTAGCATATACTCTGTTTAGAACAGCACTTTCTCCCCATCAGATACCCTCTGTCTTTTTATTCTGGTTAATTTTCAGTTGCAAAGACACGTACTCTATGAATTCTTTCTCATCTACTATTTTCTTTGTGTCGTCACAGCACTTGACCCTTTCTGCTTCACCAGTCTTAGTTCATAACAGTGTGAGTAGGAACTACCTTATTATTTGTACCTCTCTTCCTATCAATCTCTCTACAGCTCTTTGAAGAAGGACATTGTCTATATTGTATAATATTGTCTCTCAGTCCTTATATTACTTGACAATTGGTAAATTGTGGACATTACTTTTTTCAGGAATAAATGAAAGATGACAATTCTAGAGTCATAAAGGAAGCTACAGTGAGAGAAAGAAAATAAGCTTCTTATTTTTTGAGATGATGATGACAAAATGATAACCAACTAAACAGTATTATCACATTTTTGTGAGCAAATATAATCTAAATGATGTCAAAAATTATTATTACAAAGCCATATAGTCAACAAAGTATATATTTATTGTTATTGAATCAATAAAGTGACTTTTTTCCTGATTTATTTGAGTAACCCCCTTGATATTCATAAAATCTCATCATTAAGGCCAAAGAGGGTACCAGGTGAAACCCAAAGCCTTCAGGGAATCCACACACTACTTATTATCTTTTAGAATGCCTTTATTATATCACCAAATAATTCCTATATGGCCCTTTCATTAATATTTTCAGAAAGTGTTCATTGATGATAAAATTACAAGTAGTATAAATTCTATGCCCATTATAAGTGACAAATTTTGCTTGGTATTTCATTTACTTGGTCTATAAAGCATTATGAGATTATGAAATGGATGTAAATGCTGTTTCTTTTTTGTTTGTTTGTTTTCATTTTAAAAGCAAGAGACTAGAACTCAGAAAAACAAGTTATTTAAAAATAAACAAACATCTTTTCCAACATAATGGAAGTTATCAAAATTATTAAATCAAGATAATATAAAAATCAAATTGTCTTGGTATTTAAGGGTCGAGTTTCAACCTATCTGGCCAATGAAATATAAAAGAGACTCTTCATGATACATTTCAAGTACACAGAGAAGCACAGAAAATCATACAGAAAGAATACTGAAAATGGTGGCTAAAACCTGGCTTCTAATCATAGTAATGTGACTTGGGCATTTGAGGAACTAAAAGGCCATTTAATCTTCATCTAATACTTGAAATTTTCTATATCAACGAAATAAGATTTAAACTTGAAAACCTCTAAAGAAAGAAGATTTCCTCTCTCACGCTCAGAGAAAAAAAGTTTTTTTTTTTTTAATATACTTTTTTGCTTATAATGAGGTGATACTTGACTCTCTTAAACATGTATCTATTAATGACAATCCTTTGAATGCATAACAAGGGTTAAATCCTAGTCTTATATAAGAAGTTTCTCTCTTCTACTCTTCTGTCCTCCCCCGCTTCCAACCATGCATCTATATCACACCAAATCATTCTGTTTCCTAAGTGTAGGGTTTAAGTTGAGTTGCCATTTAGGAGAATAACAGGGTGCTGTCTCTCCTCTACCACTCCCTTCCAGGAGAGAGAATGTTGATTTGAAATCTGTCTCACTAGGGCATTTTCCAGACTTTCACTGAGTCAGACAGCTCATGAGAAAGTGGAAACAGTTGCTGTGAACACAATATGAACCATAGCAAGTCATGGGTCTTTGGTGCATAGCTGCAGAGGTGTATGGCAAAGTCAATGCCTTCCAATCTCTTCGTGTCTGCAGGGATTAACTTAGTTTCCAGTGAGATCAAAAAGGGGTATTTCATATTTTGCACTTGAAGCTGTGACTCTGACTGCAGATGTAGCCTGAGTGAACTGAATTCAAGAACATTCTAATGGATTAGGATTTCTACTCTGACATCAAACCCAGGCACTTCCTGGTGCCTGTATAAAGCCATCTTTCTCCCGTGCCAACTCCCAAGTCTTCAGCTACTCTCAAAATGTAAGGGATGGGGCTACTGAGGCCTCCATTAACTGATAGACCAGAAACCTCACACATACACATGCCCTTTTCCCTATCTCCTTCTGAGTTTTAGCCTTTTCTCTTTTTAGAAACTCGTATATGAGTGTGTGAGATATCCAGTAAACTCAAGCTATATACTCACTCTCAAGGGCAAACATTCACTGTATGCAAATTTAGGAAAGTTACTTAATTTCTTTTACCTCAGCTTTATTATCAATAAAAATAAGAATAATAGCTTACTTTCATAGTTGCTATAAGATTAAAAGGTATAGTTGTAAATATAAAATATTTAAAATATTACATGACACAAAATATGTGCCTTATCATAGTAAGATTTTGATCCTGATGTCATCAGCATACCTCCAACAGTCCATAAACTTCCCCACTTTTATCCTGATCATAAAAGAAACTTTGATGCTACCCACACAGCAAGGGTGCGACGAGACCTGAATCTTAGGTTGGACACCTGAGTCCATTCTGGGAGTCCTGGTCTTGGCTTCCAGTTATTGGGTGACCAACCTGCCAGTCTTTTCTTGCTATCTTCCTGGTTTGCCACCAAAAGTTTGGGCATCCAGAGAATCTCTTCAGTCTCAGGGAGACTGAGATGGTTAGTAATCCTACACTTTACCTACCACCCTCTCTAGTTTCCTGAACTCACTCACATCCTCATTTCAATGATCTGTATTGACTCAAAATTAGTTTAGATTAGAGGGTAGCCGTCTGGTATCTTAATGGCCAGTGCAGAAAAAAGACTCAAGGTTAACCTACATTCACAAATGTCCTTCACATATTTGCATGGAGTTCTCAGTCCCTCCCTCCCATTGTGGATTCGATGGTTTTAGTGTTGGCTTCTGATGACCACTGTTTCTTCCTTAATTATTGCATTCTGTGCTTTTAATCGCCTATTCTAAAAGTGAACTTCTGATTTTTTTTTTAGATTTTTTTAGCAAGCTCTCCCCACTTTTGAGCACTGAGGCTAGAGTTGGGTGTAGCCTCCTGTTGATTCCCCTGTTGTTTCTACCGGGCTTATTAATTCATGTCAGTGTATGGCAAAACAAATACAATATTGTAAATTTAAAAAACAGATAAATAAACTAATTATAAAAAAAAAACAACAACTTAAGCTGCTGAAATTCAAGAGTGTCTTGAAAAGTATACAGGCCACACACTTGGACTCAGAGCAACTAGACTTCTTTTCTGATCTTTTTACTTACATTAGGCTCCAAGTTCTTCTTCTCAGTATTCATTTTACCCTTCCTAGTTGTGAGTTCATTTTTGTAAGAAATTGATAATTACCAATATTACTGGGTGCCTATTACAAGCTAACATCTGTGATCAGCACCTCCTTTAATACTCAAAATGACTCAATGGGTAAATAACATTCACATTTTCAAACTGGGAAGGAAATGTTCAGATGAGGATAGGTACATTCCCCAGGATTATGCAGTTGGAAATTTGAGTTTAGATTTTTCAGACCTCAAAGCATCTGCTCTTCTTAACCACTAATAGAAGAAAAATGTAATTGAGCCTTTTCTGCCCTGTAAATATTGGGCCATGCATTTGATGCTTACATCTTGCATTCCTATTCATCTGACAAAATACCCATTTGGCAGCACTCTTCCATAATTATTTTGAAAAAGTTTATGTAAAAGTTTAAGTGTATCAACTTTGAAGCAACTTTTTAATCTTTCAGAATTCCTATTTAATTACATCCTGATTTGAGGTCGTCTAACTCTTGAAAATGTTGCCGCATGAATATTCAGATAGCTTAAGTATCAATACACTTATCTATATATGCACAAATATCATAAATACGTATATATTAATCAGAATACATGAATCTTAAATGCATTTAAGAACATTTATATTTTATGTAAATAAAAAACCCTGATCAACATACATTGAGTCACACTAAAATTAAGAAGTATGGACCAAAGAAAACATAATTTTAAATATAAAAAAGTCATTATCAATGGGTTTTTTTTTTTTCTGTTTAATAATGCAAATCATGGGGATCAATACTTCCAGAAATGGTTTGAATATAAAGTGACTTTTCAAAATTCCCCAAATTCCTTATACAAATCCCCCCTAAATCTTGTCCTGTTAACTGAAATTTAGCCTAATCAAGCCCAAACAGCTGAGCACCTTCGGGTGGAACACAAATTGAAGAGAGAGTCACCAAAGGTAAGTGAAGCTGATGAGAACTAAAGCCAACAGCTCCTCCTGAAATGGGAATGCCAGTCAGTCTGCAGAGTGGACACTGGTGTTGAGAGCATTAGGGTACTCCTTCCCATCAGGAGTGAGTGTCTCTCCTTTACCCATAAGCCCTTCTCAATTCTGAGTTTCATTTACACGTGATTCACATCTTTGACTTTATGAATCTTCCATGTCACGTCCTAAAATCTCTAACTGATTTCATCTTTTCAGCAATATAACATTTGATGCATCCACTGCTTGGACTTTGAAGAACCTTTATTCACTCACAATGTGCTTGCCTTCTCCTGTGTTGATAATTATTTTAAAATCTTAAAAAATATTTTCCAGTATCCAAGAGTCAAACCTTTTTGTACAAGTAATTTTCCCCCCAACACAGTACTGTTTACAGACATGTGATAGCCTTTCTACCCTCCATAAGCAGTATCTTCGTCTAGGCTATGACTCAGTGAACCATTCTTTTATTCTGTCCTACCTATAGACAAGTTATAAAAGAATTTTCTTCATTGCATCACTATCCTTTTTTTTGCTTATATCTTGTTATCAATGTCTATTTGATGGAAAGGGCCATTTAGAATTATGGTGGCTGATTTATTAGGGTGTGCACTGGGTACTGCCATTAATGGTAAATATTCTGTTTTACAATTGCATTTTCCAAGTGCTACCTCTACTGTGGTAAGTAGCATAAACCTCAGCTAATAGGAAATGAATGAATACATATAGTGATTTCCTAAAAAGCTATTTTCCGAACTTAAATTCGGACATCTTATGATATTGTGTCTGTTTTTTTGGAGAAACAATGTTTATAATTTTTTCCCTAAAATGATAGTTTTGACCTACTAACAAGCAAGATTCAAGTTTGATTGGGTTTTGTTGTTGTTGTTATTTATATTCTGCTAAAATTCTTAAATGAACTGAGTTCTCTGTACCACAGATAATTCAGAGTTGCATACCTTACTTTTTAATAACACAATTAAAGCAGTAACATGGAATAACATGGGCAGAAGTAAACTTACTCATTGAATTTACTTACTTTCAGAATGCTTGCTTTAGTTCTGTATGGTACATATACACAATGGAATATTACTCAGCCATTAAAAAGAATACATTCAAATCAGTTCTAATGAGGTGGATGAAACTGGTGCCTATTATACAGAGTGAAGTAAGCCAGAAAGAAAAACACCAATACGGTATACTAACTCATATATATGGTATTTAGTCAATTGGTAAAGATAATCTTGTATGCGAGACAGCAAAAGAGACACAGAGGCATAGAACTGTATTATGGACTTTAAGGGAAAGGGTGAGGGTGGGATGATATGGGAGAATGGCATTGAAACATGTAAATTATCATATGTGAAACGAATCGCCAGTCCAGGTTTGATGCATGATACAGGGTGCTCAGGGCTGGTGCACCGGGATGACCCAGAGGGATGGGATGGGGAGGGAGGTGGGAGGGGGGTTCTGGAAGGGGAAAACATGTACACCTATGGTGGATTCATGTCAATGTATGGCAAAACCAACACAATATTGTAAAGTAAAAAAATAAAAACAAACAAAAGACCTCTCAAAATGTAAATATCTTATCTTTTCTTAAATATTTTCTTGCTTTCATGAACTTGATTCATTTATGTCTGGTTAACCATCACTTTGGATTACTTTAACTTAAGTCTCTTATCTAAGAAATAAGGGACCAAAAAGTATTATGTCCATCACTTCAAAATGTATAGCTAAAATAAGAAAACCTGTTTAAACAATCCTGTCATCACATTCATATCTCTGTGGAAAACACCTATGTTTTGACCTTGTGTTATATTCAGTGTCCCAACTAGGAGAGGCCTATACTTCTCAACATTTTTTGAATGTAAGTGTTCCGTGTGTAATAGTTTCCTCCAGGTGTCACAGCAAGTGACCACGAACTAGGTGGCTTAAAACAACAGAAATGTATTCTTTCACAGTCTGGGAGGCCAGAAATCCAAACTCTAAGGAAGAAACTGTTCCTTGCTTCTCTCCTAGCTTCGGGTGATTTCCAGAAGTCCTTAATGTGCTTTGGTTTGTAGATACATCACTCTGATCTCTGCCTCCCATCCTCATATAGCCTCCTTCCCTGTATGTCTTCATGTGACCTTTATATTAGGACTTCAAGCACTGGACTTAGGGCCTGCTCTAAGGCGATATTGGACTGCCTAGGGCTTCCCAGGTGGCACAGTGCTAAAGAATCCACCTGTCAATGCAGCGGGTTTGATCTTTGATCCAGGAAGATTCCACATGCCGGGGGGAAGCTAAGCCCATGTGCCACAACTATTAAGGGCACATTCTGGAGCCCATGCACCATGAGAGGAGCCACCAGAATGAAAAGCCTGCACACAGCAGCTAGAGAGTAGCCCCCGCTCTTGGCAACGCGGGAAAGCCCACGCAACAACAAACAGCCAAAAAAAAATAATAATAATTTTTTAAAAGAGCTAACACTTTGTTTGCCATCCTCTCTTACATTTCCTCTGACCCTGCTAATTAAATGCATATTAAAGTGGACTTTGTATATTAAAATGAAATCTCCATCAGCCTGGAGAAAAGACATGTAGACATGTGAGGTGACACATCTCATGAATGAGACAATGGCATTATTCCTTTAAGACACTGAGGTTGGAATGTTTCTTTCCTTTGAATAACTCGACCATCATGATCGTGGTAAAAAAGTTAGTACTGGATCAATGGAGGTCCCTTAACAGGCAGCTGAAAATATGCAGCACTGGCTTTGAGGTCAGGTATTTTTGTAGCAAGTTTTTTGTTGTTGTTGTTGTTGTTTGTTTTAAATCAGAACCTATAAGGATGGTGATGCAATGAAGAGGCAAAAAACCAGTGCTAGTAGCCTGAATTTGTTCCTGTTGGTTGCACTTGCCAGGATAATGCAACAAAGATGAGCTCAGAAAAGAACTGTTTTGCAAGCAGAGCTTAAGGAAAATAGGGAGAATACAGAGGGGAATGACTGTCTGGGTTGGAAGTTTAATTTGTACTCATCTCCACTTAATATACGGAACTGACAAAGCAGCTGAATAAAAATGGCCAATTAAAATTTAGGCTTAAAGACCAATATCAGAGTATAGTTATTACACCAATTTTAAAAACTCTTAATGGGTATCATTTTCCCAGGACATTCTTTCAGTTAGAAAAATATGGTTCAGGAAAAAGAAAAAAAAATGTCATCTCTCTCTTATGGAAGCATGATAGGCTTAAAGTTACCCATATTAAATCTGGGGAAAGAAGCATGGTTCCAGAAGATTGGTATGTCTGTTGACACATGAGACTCAGAAGGATCAAGTAAATAAATTGATTAACTTTTTGAGAAAACTGTATGAACCAACAAACCATGGACCTAAGATAATTGTTTTTTTTAGACTTAAAAGTTTGACCACCAAATTCTATGGACAGGAAACAGGCAGAGATGATCAGCTAAAACAAAGTTCATATAATACCAATAAAATACCTAAGCCTTCTGAGGTAAGGTAAAAATTAAATTATCCTAAGAAATTATCCTAAGCCTTCTGAGGTAAGGTAAAAATTAAATTATCCTAAGAAATTGTCAATCAGTTTTAGCTATAAATAAAAATGTATCACTATCTTTTCCAATAAGAAAATGCATAGTATTTTCTGATAGTTACTGATAATCTCCAATTTATATATATTTTTATAACTATGCTTCCTTGCAACTGGAAAAGCAATTAAGATAATAATGGGCATAGAATCAAACCTCTGCTGAAATTTAAATATTTTGTGCTTTTGGATCACTTGCTACAAGATACAATATGGGAGAAGTGTCAAATGTCTTTTAAGATGCAAATTTAGGAGAAATTTATGAAAGGAATTTTTCTTCCAATGTTTAATTAACTGAAGATTAAAGCAATGTTTTCCATTTTCTAGTTAATGTTTTCTACTATAACACATTGCTTCTCTTCAAAGCATGCTCTTATTTTAGCAGCAGGTACATTAGAATATTTCAGATAGGACATTTATGTAAACATGCCCACAACATATACTTGAATATGTCTTTTCATGTTGCTAAGTCTGACTGAATCAGGCTGTGATTCACTCTTCCTCACAGCAGTAGACATAGTAAGAAAACAGAAGACGATGTTGGGTGGGGGGACAAAACACAAAGCTTTATATCGTATTGTAAATAAAATCAGGTAAATCCGATCTTAGAACAATGCATACCAAAGACGCAGTGCTAGCTACTCTAGTAAGAGAAAGCTATTCGTAATAAAATAGAAAGACATGAAAGAAACAAACCTCAAAGAAATAAAAAACAAAATATGGTTTATTGTTTAAATAAAAAAATCTGTTCAGACTGCATTTTTGGATGTTCAGAAAACAAGTGAACTAAACGCAAGTTATATGTTTTCTTGTCAAAACAACAGTATGAAATCCATCACTGTTAAATGGGTACTTTGTGCTTGTGACTGCACTTTCGTAAAACTAATAACTGTGAAGAGTGCCTTTTGACATTATTTTAAGCTAGAATGCATGATGAGATTGTTATGTCAATTATGAGTAGCTTATAAAGCAACAAATTACTTAGCCATAGGCATGGAAACACATTTGAAAAGCATGTTCAAGAGTTTAAAATATGCATAAAAATGGATCCAGAAAAAATTCACAACAATTTTCAAGGGTCTGCAGAACTGAAAAGCAGAATATGTTTTAAATTCCTTACATTTTTAAAGATATTCCTAATGTGCTTTGCCTATAAAAGTAAATATATCTCAATATAAAGTTGCATATTATATATCATTAATATCATGTGCTTTACCTTAATTCTCTGCCTTTCTATTAAATTTTTGTCACATAATAATAAAATTATGAAATTGCTCATACATTATAATAAAAATATAATCAGAGATTATATATACATTATATATAAATGTATATATACTATACATATATACATATACGTATATGTATATATTTTAGATTCTTTACCACTGTAGGTCACTGCAAAATACTGAGTGTAGTTGCCTGTGCTATACAGTAGGTCCATGTTTGTTGTGTATTTATATATGCGAGTGTGTACATGCTAATCCCAAATTTTTAATTTATCGCTTCCCTCCTCCTTTCTCCTTTGGTAGTCTTAAATCTGTTTTCTATGTCTGTAAGTCTATTTCTCTTTTGTAAATAAATTCAACTGTATCTTTTATTTTTTAGATTCCTCGTATAAGCGATATCATATGATATTTGTCTTTCTCTGGCTTACTCCTTTTAGTATAATAATCTCTAGGCCCATTCATGTTACTGCAAATGGTATTACTTTATTCCTTTTTATGTCTGAATAATATTCCATTATGTGTGTGTATATATATATATATATATATATATATATATATATCCCATCATTTTTATTCATTCATTTGTTCATGGACATTTAGGTTGCTTCCCAGCATGTCTTGGCTGATGTAAATAATGCAGCTATGAACACTGGGGTACATGCATCTTTTCAAGTTATAGTTTTCTCCAGGCACATGCCCAGGAGTGGGATCTTTGGATCATACGGTAATTATTTTTAGTACTTCAGAGAATCTCCCTACTGTTCTCCATAGTGGCTGTGCCAGTTTACAGTTCCATGAACCAGACATGTTTATTGATCCTAGCATACTATAAACTCTACGCTGGGCAGTGGGCAATAAAAAACTATTTAGTCCACTGGGGAGTTTACACAGTAATAGCAGCAAAAGATAAACTAAAGAGTATGATAACTTGGATTAGAAGAGCGTTAGGAAATGACTCAGACTGGGTCTAACCAAGTGGATCTTGAGAGAAGGCTGGAGGGCTAGTGGTCTCTCTGCCTGGTGACTCTAACAAACACAAAGAGGTCAGAGAAAAGGGAACCAGAAGGGAAGGAGGACCACATAGGATATGTTAGTGAGCAGATTACCGATTCGGTCAACTGGGATGTTCAAGTTGCATTACATGCCTAGGTTTCCTCATTTCAGGGATTTGGACTCAGCATTTGTCCTTGGTTAGGTTTTTTCAAAGTCTCTAGCTCTGTGGTGTCTCATCCAGGCCTGCACTTGTAAGTTCTTTTGATGAGACATAGCAAGAAAGCATGAGGACCGCAAGAGAGGTGGGGACATGGGCAGGGCGGCAACAGTGTCTGCTGTAAGAATGGGCCAAAACGCACCTACCCCGAAAGGAGAGTGAGGGCAGGGGAGAATTTAATGCCTCTGGAAACATGAAAATTAAATGATCTGAGTTTTGAAGGATAGGTAATTGAGTTAAGAAGACGAAGCATAAAGTAGGACAATAAAAAAAAAAGTGAATAATATGCAACATACCACCTTCAGAAGATCTTAGTTTGTTTAAGAGTTTGTGTCTTTCTGTTTTCATGTTTGCCATAAAGGAGGAACAGAGAAAAGGCAATGACTGTTTTAAACTTTAAGTTAGTCCTTTCTTTCAGATTCTGTTTTAGTTTAGCTAGTTTCCTTGAAAACTGTGAGAAGGCTGGAACAATTTTAAAAAGAGCTCTTTTTGCATCCTCCATTCACTCTTTTTTTAAATATATATTGAGATTTTTCTCTCTGTCAGACATTGTACTAGGCACTAAAGATAAATTAGCAAACAACATTAGCATTCTTCTGGTCCTTGTGCAATTTGGGGAAAAAATCAGTTGAATTTTCAGTGTAATATTATATCTGTTGTGCTAGGGGCTGTTCAAGTTGCAATAGAAAAATGTAAAAGGGGGCATCTATACTGGGTTTATTAGGGTTCCCTAAAATCCATGCCCACCTGGAACCTCAGAATATGACATTATTTGCAAATATACTCTTTATAGGTGTAATTAGTTAAGATGAGGTCATACTTGGTGGTGGGCCCAAAGTTCAATGATTGGTGTCCTTGTAAGATGGCCATGTGAAGGCACAGCCATGTGGAGGGGAAGACCATGTGATGATGGAGACAAAGACGGGACTGGTCCCTCTGCTAGTCTAGGAATGTCTAAAATTTCAGGCACCCACCAGAAGTTAGGAGAGGGGCATGGAATGTTTCTTCCCTAGAGCCTTCAGAGGAACCATGGCCCAGCCAGCACCCGGATTTTGAACTCTCACCTCTAGAAATGTGAAAGAATATATTTCTGCTCTTTTTAAACCATTCATTTGTTAGGACAGGGCTTCCCTGGTGGCTCAGATGGTAAAGAATCTGCCTGCAATGCAGGAGACCCAGGTTTAATCCCTGGGTCTGGAAGATCCCCTGGAGAAGGGAATGGCAACCCACTACAGTATTATTGCCTGGAGAATTCCATGGACAGAGAAGCCTGGTGAACTACAGTCCACAGGGTTGCAAAGAGCTGGGTACGACTGAGCAACTAGCATGTTCATTTTCACCATTTCACTTGTTAGGACAGCCCAAGGAATCTAATAAAGCATCTAAATCAAACTGCAGAAAAGTTGAAAAGGATGGGTGTTAAAGGGAGAAAATATTTCAAGCAAAATGAAGGAAGATGTGTAAATATCTAAAGGAGAGGGAGAAAAATTTGCGCTCAAATAACAAAAATTGGAAACTAATGCTCAAAATTCTCCAAGCCACACTTCAACATGATGTGAACCGTGAATTTCCAGATGTTCAAGCTGCAATTTGCAAAGGCAGAGGAACCAGAGATCAAATTGCCAACATCCCTGGGATCATCAAAAAAGCCAAAGAGTTCCAGAAAAACATCTACTTCTGCTTTATTGACTATGCCAAAACCTTTGACTGTGTGGATGACAAAAAAACTGGAAAATTCTTCAAGAAATGGGAATACCAGACCACCTGACCTGACTTCTGAGAAATCTGTATGCAGGTCAAGAAGCAACAGTTAGAACTGGATAAGGAGCAACAGACAGGTCCCAAATAGGGGAAGAAGTATGTCAAGGCTGTATATTGTTACCCTGCTTATTTAACATATATGCAGAGTATATCATGCAAAATGCTGGGCTGGATGAAACGCAAGCTGGAATCAAGATTGCCAGGAGAAATATCAAAAACCTCAGATATCCAGATGGCACCACCCTTATGGAAGAAAAGGAAGAACTAAAGAGTCTCTTGATGAAAGTGAAAGAGGAGAGTGAAAAAGTTGGCTTAAAACTCAACTTTCAGAAAACTAAGACCACAGCATCTGGTCCCATCACTTCATGGAAAATAGATCAGGAAACAATGGAAACAGTGCGAGACTTTTTGTTTTGTTGGGGGCGGGGGGGGGGGAGCTCCAAAATCACTGCAGATGGTGACTGCAGCCCTGAAATTAAAAGATGCTTGCACCTCAGAAGAAAAGCTATGACCAACCTAGACAGCATATTACGAAGCAGAGATGTTACTTTGCCAACAAAGGTCCATCCAGTCAAAGCTGTGTTTTTTTCTGTATGGATGTGGTTTTTTCTGTATGGATGTGAGAATTGGACTCTAAAGAAAGCTGAGTGCCAAAGAACTGATGTTTTTGAACTGTGGTGTTGGAGAAGACTCTTGAGAGTCCCTTGGACTGCAAGGAGATCCAACCAGTCCATCTTAAAGGAAATCAGTCCTGAATATTCATTGGCAGGACTGATGTTGAAGCTGAAACTCCAATACTTTGGAATTTGACCTGATGTGAAGAGCTGACTCATTGAAAAAGACCCTGATGCTGGGAAAGATTGAAGGTGGGAGAAGAAGGGAACAACAGAGGATGAGATGGTTGGATGGCATCACCGACTCGATGGACTTGAGTTTGAGAAAGCTCCGGGAGTTGGTGATGGAAAGGGAGGCCCGGCGTGCTGCAGTCCATGTGGTCACAAAGAGTCAGACGCGTCTGAGCGACTGAACTGAACTTAAGTTGAATTAAGGATGTTAGAACTTTATCTTCAGGGCTAGAAGGCGACATCCAGTAGTCTTAAATGTGAGAAACATAAAATTATACTTGCAGCTTATGAACATTACTGCAAGTGCATGGTGTTTTCTTCAGAAAACAAGCAGAAGAAGGACAAATTGGACGGCCAAGATATCAGCCAGGAGGTTTTGGAAATGCAAATGGGAAACAATCATTATCTAAACATGCACTTGGGAATAGAGAGCTGAGACTGGATTTGATAGTCAATTATTTAATAGAATGTTTACTATTTGATAACTATTAGGATATTGAGAGTAAAGAACAGAATGAGATCAAGGATGATTCCATATCTACTTGAACAGCTAGGTGCAGTGACGTGGGGAGAGTGAGCAGGCATGCGAGGAAAAGCTGACTTTAGGTTTGGACATACTGAGTTGAGGTGTCCGTGGGACATACCAGTGGATGTGTTCTGTGAACAGTTGGATATGAGGGTCTGAGGCTCAAAAGGAGGTACTGGTAAAATAGAATTGGAGGGGGAAATTAATCAAACAATTCAAAGATTAATGCAAGTAACTAAAATAATAAGTGGGGCTTCGCTGGTGGTTCAGTGGTCAAAAAAAAAAAAAAAAATACGCCTGCCAATGCAGTTCACAAAGATCTGAAGGGTCAGAAAGATCCCCTGGAGAAGGAAATGGCAACCCATTCCAGTATCCTTGCCTGGGAAATCCCATGGATGGAGAAGCCTAGCAGGCTACAGTTTATGGGGTCACAAAAGAGTTGGACACAATTTAGCAACTAAATAATAACAAAAATAATGAAGGTAAAGGATAGTAACGATGAGGATTCAGATGAGAGGAGGCATTTAAGAGCTAGTAATGATGTGAAATATGCAGGACATTATTGGAGAGAGAAACATTTCTAGAGGGAGGAGGGGAAATACTCCCTTTTACCTTTGAAGAGATTTGAGCATACATGTACATTTGGAGAAAAGAGCCAATAAAGAGGAACAAATTAAACACAAAGCTGAGTGCGATCCCTGAGAATTAAGGGGCTCAGATCCAGAAAATAGGTTTGTTGTAGAGAGTAATTATGAGCCAATGAGCCAGTGAGGCATCCTTGATACCAAAACGATTTATTAAACTAAGACGTGGCATAGATTTGCTAACTGACAGTATATAAATAAAAGATGGCAGTCACCCTCAAGAAGATTGCATCTTCATGTGCAAAATAAAAAAACATCTCATTTTTCTCTTTAGCTGTGTTTAGTCTGAGCCTTTAGCAACATCATTTAATAGCAGAGATGAAGGGTGATATTGGACTGTGAGGGTTGGAAAAAAAATTGCAACAGGGAAAAATGCTTAAATAGTATAAATACCTGTATAAATCTTTCTAATAACTTTTCTAAAAGCTAGGCTGGATGTGTTTTATCACATATTCCTGGGCAACTAGAGGGCTTTACACCAGCAGTAGCGCTGGACTGGCCTTGGTAGTCAGAACTTTATTTAGGAAATTTACAGAGATCACCAGGGGCATGGAAGTAGGGCATACATGCTAGGTTCAAATATCTCCTGTGAAGAAAGAGAAGGAAAATATTTAGGTGAAAATTAGGATACATTTGAAGGTGTGGGATTTAAGGATGAGAAAGAGAGATGGGATCTGATGGTGTCTAATTTCTCTGTAAGGCAAGAGCTAAGGTTAATTGCTGAGAATAAGGGAGGCAGGGAGTGAATAAGAAGATTGGTGAATTCTTAAAGTAGCTCATGGGGGTCAGAAAAAGTTGACATAGTGAACATTGCGGAGCAGTTTGTGAAGACCTTGCAATAATTCCATACTGTATTTCATCAGAGCTGTAGTAGCACAGGAAACTATATTCAGTATTTTGTAATAATCTATAAGGGAAAATTCAAAAAATATATGGTTGTGTATTTGTAACTGAATCACTCTGCTGTACACCTGAAACTGCACATTTAAATCAACTATACTTCAATTTTTTTAAAAAAGTGAAAAAATATAATAAATTCTTAGAATAAAAAAAGTTGTGGTTTTCTAATTCAGTATTGATCAAGGCTTCTGGTTATTTACATAATCGTTCAGAGATAACAGCTCAGGCAAAGATTAAGAAAAATGCAGGGCTTCCCTGGTGGATAAGAATCCACCTGCCAATGCAGGGAACGTGGGTTCAATCCCTGATCTGGAAAGTTGCCGCACGTTGCTGAGCAGCTGAGTCCATGCACAGCTACTGAGGCCAGGCTCTAGAGCCCACAAGCTGCAACTCCTGACGCTCACACACCTAGAGCGTGTGCTCCACAGCAAGAGAAGCCACTGCGGTAAGAAGCCCGCTGACCACAAAGGAGAGTAGCCCTGTTCATCACAACTAGAGAAAGCCCATGCAGAGCAATGAAGACCCGGTACAACCAAGAATAAATAAATCATTAAAAGGTAAAATGCAGCTTTTCCTTTTCTGTTATTTTTGGCTCTTTTCCTTTGTATCTCTCCTTTAAAAATTTTTATTTTTTCACTAAATGCTCACTTTTTTTTTTTTGCTGTTTTCTCCAGTTTTAATTTTCAGCAAGCAGATCTTTTTCACCCTTTGTAGATTCTACTCTTATTACATTTAAAATGTACATATTTGCCATTTAAAACATCAAATAATACTTCCAGTCCTGTATGGAAAAGCAGTTATCTTCTAGCCTTATCATCCCTAGCTTTAATTCCTTGAAAATCAAATACTTCACCTGTTTGAACCGTTGCTTCTGGTATTAACCTATTGAAAGTTGAGACATTAACTTTGTACTTGTAATGTGGCAGGTCAGGATTTAGCTCTCTTGAGCCTAGCACTCACAAGTTCATCCCCACAGCCCATCCCCCTGACATAATTCTATGACATTATTGGTTACACTGATTTTTTACATTAATTTATTTTTTTATTGAAGGATAATTGCTTTACAGAATTTTGCTGTTTTCTGTCAAACTTAAACATGAATCAGCCATAGGTATACATACAGCCCCTCCCTTTTGAACTTCCCTCCCATCTCCCTCCCCATCCCACCCCTCTAGGTTGATACAGAGCCCCTGCTTTATTTAGAATTTATAATATGGTGGCCAGGTAACTATTTTTCATAAAAAGCCTTTTTTTCCTTGTCCAACTTTTTTTTATCATCAGTGCATTAATAATTGCCTACCTAACTTCCATCGCTGAGTTTTCTACCTAACCTTGCACTGACTCAGCACCAAATTCCTGGTAGAAGCATACATTTCCTCTCAATATGGTAAGTCATCTAGGAATTTGTGTGTGAGTGTGTGAAAGTCACTCAATTGTGTCCGACTCTTTGTAACCCCCATGGACTGTAGCCCATTAGGCTCCTCTGTCCATGGGATTTTCCAGGCAAGAAGGAGTGAATTGCCATTTCCTTCTCCCGGGAATATTCCCAACTGAGGGATCAAACCTGGGTATCCTGCATTGCAGGCAGACTTTTTACCGTTTGAGCCACCAGGGAAGCCCCATCTAGGAATTTACTAGTTCTATTTGCACACTTTCATTCTCCTCATACTTTCCATCTTTCTCTCATGATATATTTTATGCTTTCTATCTCTGACCGCTCTCACTTGGGATTTCTTTCATAGTCAGCTCAGGGACTCTGTCTCTTTCCTTTTAGCTATTTTATTTTTCTTTTAAATAATTTTTTTTTTGATGCAGATAATTTAAAAATCTTTCTTGAGTTTGTTACAATATTCCTTCTGTTTCATGTTTCATGTTTTTTTTTTTGGCTGTGACTCATGTGATCTTAGCTCCCCGTCCAGAGATTGAACTCACACGCCATGCAATGGAAGGTGAAGAGTTAACTGCTGGACCAATAGGTAAGTCCCTAACTGTTCCATTTTGAATGCTGTCACTTACACCTTCTTTTGAAATATAAACTATAGTTGTATTGAGGCAAAAATTGCACTGGGTAAATGTAAACAGTCAAGGAAGACTTAATTTGTGGCTATTATAAAAGGGGAATGAGACCAGAACTCTGAGTTCAATTCTGCTAAAACCAAAGGATGGCAAGTTTTTAAGAGATGGGATGCAGGAATCATAGGCCATCTGTGCTTGCTGTTGGCTTTATCCAAAATAAAGTAATTTCTCATACTTTTATTATGGGAGGTAGTTTTACAACTTGGAGGATGGTGCCTGCCAAAGTTAGACTCTAACTCTGCCAGGGAAATAGGAGATAAGACCATGATCTTTCCTGGTGATGGCATTACAAAGGGATGGCTCCCAAGTCCTGGAGAAAGATACTCCTGGATTGTAAAACTGCCCAGGTCTTTTAGAAAGATTTACATCTCAAAGAGCAGAGAAATAATTTGTAATTCTAAGCCTTCTAAAGTAAACGCTTGAAGAAAAGGAAGCCAGGAACCTGGAGGAAGCTTGTCTAAGGTTTAGTGCTGCCAAGGGGAATGTTAAGGTCTTCTAGGTCAGCTGCCTTAGGAAGGTACTTGGCTGGTCTTTTGAAATATTTTCAAAACTTTTTTGAAATATTATGTTTCTTACACTTGAGTAGCTGTTCATTTTGATAAAGAATTTTAGATTGACAGTCATCTTTCCTCATATTTTAAAATGCATTGTTCCAGTACCTTCTAGCTGCAATGCAGGAACTAAAAATTTGGATGCTATTCTTATTTTGGGTTCTTAATATATTCACCCTTTTTTTTTTCTCTCTGTAAGATCATAGTCTTTTTTTCCTCCTATAATTCTGAAATTTTATTAAAATACATTTTTGAATGAAATCTCATTTATTATGCTAGGGACCCAGTGTAGTTTATTTCAGTGAAAAATTATATCCTTTAAGAAAATGTTCTTATATTATTTCTTAGAAGAGTTCCCCACTGTTTTTATTTTTCTCCTGCTTACTCCTGTATTAACTGAATGTTGAAGCATGTAAAATAATTATTTAAAGTTTTTTTCTCTCTACATTTGCATGTCACTTTTGCTTCAGGTTTTCTTTCTGAAATCTGTCCCCAATTTCAGTTTCCATTCTCCTCTACCTTTGTGGTAGTGGTGGTGGTGGAAACGGTTATTGCTTTTTTAGGTTTTGTCCTTCTTTTTATAATTTCCAGAAGCTCTTTCTTAATTCTGTATTTTCTTTTCCTATAGTGCCTTTTTTTGGGTAGTATTTACAGCTCCCTGAAGATTACAGTTCTTTTGAAGTTCCCCATCCCCTATGTAGTCCCTTTTTCCTGCAAATTGCTCTTCATTCCTGGTATCTATTTTGTTGGATACTGTTACTTTTTCTTTCGTTTTGTCTCTTTCATAGCAGTGGATTTCCTCAAATGTCTGTTGATTATTATTTGCCATTTATATTTATGTTGTGAGGCACTGAAATGGTGATTGCAAGCTCTTTATGTATGAACAAGGTGCATTTCTACCATGCCTCCCTCAACAGTGATAACACAAAGACTTATCAGAACTGTAGGAACTTCCTCTAAATGCAGAGATCTATAGACTTTTTCTCTCGGCCTCTATAATATTCTTGGTTGGGGCAATGGCTATATAAATATAGAGACCTCTACCTCAACTTGCTGTGTTGAGTACTTAGCTTCACCTCTACTTTCAACCTTGCCCAAAAGTCCATGTGCAGAATCTCTTCAGTTAACTCTCTCAGATGGATAGCCACCTGTTTTCCCTCATCTCTGGTAGGGCAGTTGCTTAGGTGAAATGGCTCCAGGCTTTTGGAGAGCTGCCTAATTCTTCTAAAGACTTGCATTCACAGCTAGCTGTCTTCAAACTCCCCAGCCTTCCCCAGAACAACTTCTAGATGAATCTCCTCTGTAATCCTGGAAATATCATTTCATATATATATATTTTTTTTTTTCTGTCAAGTCAGATATCACTTGTCTGTCGGCTTGCAATCTTCCAAATTTGATTGATATCTGTTTGTTTCACTTTTATCTCCTATTTACTTTGTGTTGGTAGATATATGCGTCTTTTTAAAAATTCTTAACAGTTTTTTGTACATAAGCACATGTATTTAATCTGTGGTGTTTCAATTCAAAGTGATAGCCATTTTATAACACATTCAAAAACATTTCCCATTTGTGTTTTCAGGTTATAGTAGGTTTTGATGTGAGATATCTGCCATATAGCCCTTAGTTAGATTATGTTGTTTTATTTGGTGGCTATTTGACTCAGATCAGAATAATGTAATTGTAGATGTCTTTTTTTTTAATTTAAAGTAATGGAGAAATTAGAACATTCTGTAGTGTGTTCATGTGGTGTTCTTAGTGGAAGATAGGGTTTGAAATAAGAGAAAAAATATAATGAAAAAGAATATGAGAGACTGGGGCTACAAATTAAGCATATATGACATTTCTAATTACCCGAGAGAGAGAGAACTTGAAAAAATTTCTTCTTTACAGTAATAAATGTCAATGTGGTAATTAATCACAAAAGAAAACATTGCAGATTTCCAAAAGTTTCATGGTATAGATAACTATATCTATGCTTCTATCTTTCTCTTTATTTAGGCTATATCAGTCAGTTCAGTCGCTCAGTCATGTCCAACTCTTTGCGACCCCATGAACCACGGCACACTAGGCCTCTGTGTCCATCACCAACTCCCGGAGTCCACCCAAACCCATGTCTGTCGAGTCGATGATGCCATCCAACCATCTCATCCTCTGTCGTCCCCTTCTCCTCCTGCCCTCAATCTTTCCCAGTATCAGGGTCTTTTCAAATGAGTCAGCTCTTCACATCAGGTGGCCAAAGTATTGGAGTTTCAGCTTCAACATCAGTCCTTCCAATGAACACTCAGGACTGATCTCTCTTAGGATGAACTGGTTGGATCTCCTTGCAGTCCAAGGTACGCTTAAGATTCTTCTCCAACACCACAGTTCCAAAGCATCAATTCTTCGGCGCTAAGCTTTCTTTAAGTCCAACTCTCACATCTATACATGACCACTGGATAAACCATAGCTTTGACTAGGTGGACCTTTGTTGGCAAAGTAATGTTTAGGGTATATAATTAAGTATAAATATATATATACATTTGTGTGTTAGTCGCTCAGTCATGTCCAACTCTCTGTGATCTCATGGACTGTAACCCACCAGGCTCCTCTGTCCATGGGATTCTCCAGACAACAATAATGGAGTGGGTTGCCATGACCTTCTCCAGGAGATCTTCTCAGCCCAGGGATCAAACCCAGGTCTCCTGCATTTCAAGCAGATTCTTTATCACCTGAGCCACTGGGTAAGCCCATATTTGTATAAAATATATAAAGGAATTGCATCAGTTCAGTTCAGTTCAGTCGCTCAGTCGTGTCCGACTCTCTGCGACACCATGAATTGCAGCACGCCAGGCCTCTCTGTCCATCACCAACTCCCGGAGTCTACCCAAACCCATGTTCATCGAGTCGATGATGCCATCCAACCATCTCATCCTCTGTCATCCCCTTCGCCGCCCGTCCCCAATCCTACCCAGCATTAGGGTCTTTTCCAATGAGTCAACACTTCGCATGAGGTGCCCAAAGTATTGGAGTTTCAGTTTCAACATCAGACCTTCCAACGAACACCCAGGCTTGATCTCTTTTAGGATGGATTGATTGGATCTCCTTGCAGTCCAAGGGACTCTCAAGAGTCTTCTCCAACACCACAGTTCAAAAGCATCAATTCTGCGGCGCTCAGCTTTCTTCACCGTCCAACTCTCACATCCATACGTGACCACTGGAAAAACCATAGCCTTGACTAGACGGACTTTTGTTGGCAAAGTAATGTCTCTGCTTTTAAACATGCTATCTAGGTTGGCTATAACCTTCCTTCCAAGGAGTAAGCGTCTTTTAATTTCATGGCTGTAGTCACCATCAGCAGTGATTCTGGAGCCCAAAAAAGTAAAGTCTGACACTGTTTCCACTGTTTCCCCATCTATTTCCCATGAAGTGATGGGACCAGATGCCATGATCTTAGTTTTCTGAACGTTGAGCTTTAAGCCAGCTTTTTCACTCTCCTCCTTCACCTTCATCAAGAGGCTCTTTAGTTCCTCTTCACTTTCTGCCATAAGGGTGGTGTCATCCGCATATCTGAGGTTATTGATATTTCTTCCGGCAATCTTGATTCCGGCTTGTGTTTCTTCCAGCCCAGCGTTTCTCATGATGTACTCTGCATATAAGTTAAATAAGCAGGGTGACAATATACAGCCTTGACGGACTCCTTTTCCTATTTGGAACCAGTCTGTTGTTCCATGTCCAGTTATAACTGTTGCTTCCTGACCTGCATACAGGTTTCTCAAGAGACAGGTCAGATGGTCTGGTATTCCCATCTCTTTCAGAATTTTCCACAGTTTATTGTGACCCACACAGTCAAAGGCTTTGGCATAGTCAATAAAGCAGAAATAGATGTTTTTCTGGAACTCTCTTGCTTTTTCGATGATCCAGTGGATATTGGCAATTTGATCTCTGGTTCCTCTGCCTTTTCTAAAACCAGCTTGAACATCTGGAAGTTCACGGTTCACGTATTGCTGAAGCCTGGCTTGGAGAATTTTGAGCATTACTTTACTAACATGTGAGATGAGTGCAATTGTGTGGTAGTTTGAGCATTCTTTGGCATTGCCTTTGTTTGGCATTGGAACGAAAACTGACCTTTTCCAGTCCTGTGGCCACTGCTGAGTTTTCCAAATTTGCTGGCATATCGAGTGCAGCACTTTCACAGCATCACCTTTGAGGATTTGAAATAGCTCAACTGGAATTCCATCACCTCCAACACAAAATTCTGCAATTATAGCTCACATAAATATTAAACAACTGTAACATGAAGGACCAATATTATTGAATTTCAATTAAAATATTAAAAGGCACGGTATATATTTTTTTAAAGAAACATGAACATTTAGCAAGAAAATATTTATGTTCTTAAAAGTAAAAATAATGAAAGATAATGCACTAGCAGAAATAATCTGTAAGTTTGAATGTGTTTGCTTTTCAAATGGAATTTTGCACCTTAGAAAATGGTTTTCTATCAGGAAGAATGCAATATTGTGTTGCAATAAGCAATGTTTCATAAGATATTTACTAAATTTTATATAATAAGGATACAAAAATATTTTAACTAAAATTCGATATAAAATTAAACGTCTATATACATGCAAATTCTTCATGAATTATTGAGAATACATATGACTGAAACATTGGATTCATTAGGTTTCATGATTAGTAATTAGTACTTATTTCTTATCAGTATTCTCTTATTGTGCATTTTTTAAAAAAACAGATGTTTGTGGAATAATTTCAATGTGTCATATTTTCACATTTACATATAGCATTGCAGTAAAATCAGAAATTATCTGCCATGTTCTGTAACAGGTTAATATTATATTTGAATTTTTGTTTCATATCTCCCTTATCAGCATATCATTCCACATGTTTTGTTCAAAATGAAAATTTGTGGTGCCATTTGCTTTTCTTATTATCCTTAATGGCATCGTATTATCTGTAATTGAAAATTATAGTGAATTAACCAAACCTGGGCTACATATGAAAGGAGAAATTGAAGCTAGATATCTACATTAACTAGAGAAAAGATCATCAGTTTTTATAAATTAAGTTTTTTTAAATTAAAAATCATAGCTATGCTGTATTGGTAGGAGAAACTTAAACTGTGGTTGCCATGGTTGAAATAGGTGTAATTCTAGTGGAAAAAAAAAAAAATGCAAGCCCATCATGAGTAAAAAAGTTACCACTTTAAAATCAATGATGTTTTTCTTTCTGGCTTACTTCACTCTGTATAATGGGCTCCAGTTTCATCCATCTCAGTAGAACCGATTCAATTGTATTTTTTTTAATGGCTGAGTAATATTCCATTGTGTATATGTACCATAGCTTCCTTATCCATTCATCTGCTGATGGACATCTAGGTTGCTTCCATGTCCTGGCTATTGTAAACAGTGCTGCAATGAACACTGGGGTACACGCGTCTCTTTCAGTTCTGGTTTCTTCGGTGTGTATGCCCAGCAGTGAGATTGCTGGGTCATATGGCAGTTCTATTCCCAGTTTTTTGAGGAATCTCCACACTGTTCTCCATAGTGGCTGTACTAGTTTGCATTCCCACCAACAGTGTAAGAGGATTCCCTTTTCTCCACACCCTCTCCAGCATTTATTGCTTGTAGACTTTTGGATAGCAGCCATTCTGACTGGTGTGAAATGACACCAATACAGTATACTAATGCATATATATGGAATATGAAAGATGGTAACGATAACCCTATATGCGAGACAGAATAAGAGACACAGATGCATAGAACAATTTTATGGACTCTGAGGGAGAAGGTGAGGGTGGGACGTTCTGGGAGAAGAGCATTGAAACATGTATATTATCATGTTGTATATTAACATGTATATTTCATTATGTGAAACGGAACACCATTCCTTGTTCGATGCATGAGACAAAGGCTCAGGGCCGGGGCAATGGGATGACCCAGAGGGATGGGATGGGGAAGGAGGTGGGTGGGGGGTCCAGGAAGGGGAACACATGTAAACCCATGGCTGATTCATGTCAATGTATGGCAAAAACTATTACAATATTGTAAAGTAATTAGCCCCCAACTAAAATAAATAAATTTATTAAAAAAAAAAGGAAAAAAAAATCAATGATGACTCTCTGCAGATCTATTAGCATATTATTAGCTGGGCTAAAAGTCATATTAAGACAAGAGAACTATGTTCAAAATTCTGTGATAAATCATAACAGAAAAATATTTAAAAAATAATGCTTATATATGTATAACTGAATCACTGTGTTGTACAGCAAAAATTAATGCAACACTGAAAATCAACTATACTTCAATAAAAAACTGATAAAAAAGACAAGAAGGCTGATTTAACAGTTATTGCAACATGAGCAGTGCCACCAATTTGATTCATTTATGCTCACATCACTTTTAGATACTTCCTATGCGTCCACTGTTTTCAATGTAGAGATTCAACATAAAGACAAAATTTGGTTTCTAGACATGAGCTATCAGGAAGCAAATTTTAAAATTCCTTCCTGTCCACTCCTCTGGTGATCATTCTGCTCTTGTGTACAAAATCACAGACAGCATTCTGGTTTTTACTCTTAACTCTGGCAGAAGAGTTGGGGAGATCACTCATCACGCACTGCCCGCCTGGTGAAAGCTGACCACGTGACATCATTCTCTCCACGGCTGGGAAGGGGAACACCTCGCTTGTCACAGGCTATTGAAAATCATCAGCTTTCATCAGTGGATCCTGACAACGCGGAAGAATGATTCACCTGAAGGAAGCAGAGGGCATAGCATTTCAAAAGTGATCTCTAAAGACTGATTATTTCTTGTCCTTGACACCCTGCCAAGGGCTAGATACATCGAACATTTGGGATGTAATGGAGCCTACAAATCACTGGTTGCCTAGAGTCTCCCTGGGCCTACCGGAGGATAGCATGCTTGACTTTAGTTCAGTTTTTATTACATGCTGTAAACTTTTGACGGCTCTGATATGCCTTGTCATTGATTTGTCAAGATTGGACTCTGACAGGGTGTCTGACCTGATGGAAATCAAGAATGCCCTACTGGATCTTGTGGAAATAATGGGAAAACTTCTGTCGTAGGACCCTGGGCAACGGGATACATTTCATTATGATGAAATTCTAAGAGCATTTTAGTTAGAGTGAAGGGGTTTTCCTTGGGCTGCAAAATGTATGATTTAATCATATATTATAAAAATTCAAAAGACATAAAGGCACACATTATACATTTTGCTAAGGGCTAATTTTGGTGGTAGAAATTTGTGCATCCAATACCTATTGGTTAGTGATATTTTGTTGTTTTACTGCAGCTGATGTAAATGATTTTTTTTGGTACACAAGAGAAATCGCAAAAGACTTGTTATCAACAGAGAGATAAGCTCTGCTTTTGTTATTCCAGTATTCAAAGGGCTCACTCGATAATATTTGAAAATCTTTTATGACTGACTCATGAAATGCAGTTTCGAACAAGACAATCCCACTCCTAAGAAGACTATCGATGATAACAGTGGTTTACCCTGTGGAGAAAGGATGGTGGATCAAACTGTTTTTTTCTTCTTCAAAGATATTTCTTACTCAGAAAAACTAGTAAACAGAAAAATAAGGATATTATTTTAGCCACCCTAAATCCTAATCAAAGTAGCAGAGTGCTGGTGGAAAGGAGTAGCCCCAAAGCATGCAGCAGGTTGATTTTGTAATTTTTTCGATAGGAGAGTGCCCGCTTGTAGATTAAAAGATGCAGTCCATCACTACCTGGAAAAGTTGATATTTTGAAGAAGTTAAGTAAACAATCACCTTCAGCCCATGGGTTTAGGAATATTGCAAAGCAAATAAACAAAATCTTTCATACAAAGAGTCCTTTAAAGGTAGGAAAAAAAACTATGGGGCATAGAATGTCATTTTCTTCAAAACTTATTCCTTTCCTCATGTTTCTCTGTCCTACATGTGAAATATTATCAGTAAATTAGAAAACAGAGGCCAACAGTAGTTAAAATGGTAAAAACAGATTTTATTCAGGAACTATGTGATGGGGGAATAAAGACCTCAGTATCAAATTCAATACAATAACAAGTGGGGGTTTATAGTCAGGGAGTGGTAGTGTTTGCTTTATGGATGGAGGATTATTAAAGAGGCATTAAGGGCAGGTCAAGGTATTCAAATTTCACCGGGGAGATGGTGGAAGATGAGGAATTTGAGCAGATGTCAAAAGTAAGGGATTCTCTCTAGACTAATGTAGCTCAGTCGGTAAAGAAACTTCCTGCAATGCAGGAGACCAGGGTTTGATTCCTGCATTAGGAAGATCTCCTGGAGAAGGAAATGGCAACCCACTCCAATATTCTTGCCTGGAGAATGCCATGGGCAGAGGAGCCCAGCAGGCTACAGTCCATGGGGTTGCCAGAATAGGACACAACTTAGCGACTAAACCGCCACCACTATTCCACTAACACTGCACTATGTAGGCCAAGAGATGTGGGGACATAGTCAGGGTCTAGGCCAGAAAAGGGTACAAGGTAGCCTGACGTTTGGTCAAGGAGAGGCTCTCATCAATGGTAAAGGCATTTCCACTTGGCACTAAGGCCCTGGTGCACATCAATTGCAACCCTTTTCTTTGCTATTTTTCATGTTATGAAGTATTATTCTGAAATTAATTTATACTCACCAGAGCTTTCTGATACCTATGATTATCTTTTATGAAAGTCTAGTATCATTTTGGAGAAAACTATATTTTATCTAAAGTATATACTTAACATTTGAAACAGTTAAGAACTGATTGCAAGTTTTTGGAGAAGTGGATGAGTGGAGTCAAGGTGACTCCAAAGTGGCTTTGGAGTCAAAATTTCCAATTTTGATTCTATTATTTGTTAATTTATTCTATTATTTGTTAGCTATATAAACTTGGACATATTACTTATATACCATCTATTCCTCAGTTCCTTAATATTTAATATGGAGATCATACATCTATCTTATAAGAATGCTGAGGGTGGTATAAAATATGTAAAGATTTTAGTGGACTAGCGCCTCACCACATAAGTGCTTAATTAATGTTGGCAATATTCAAAACAAAGATAAAGAGGTTTGTTTAAATAATTTTACTTAACTTGGAAAAAAGAAGAAAAAATAAGCTTTTTTAGAATTGAATAAAACTCCTTAAAATTCTGGACTCTGAATCCTGTCATTGCAGAATGCCCTCTCTGTCAATTGTGGGTTTAAATCTGTTATTTATACTTGTGCAGTTCCTCAATGTGATAAATTATTCAGAAATATACAATGTTTGTACTTACATTAGGTTTAGAGGAGATAAGGTAATAGAGTATCTGAATTTAAATGAAAAATATCAGTCTTGGTCCAGAAATAATGATTATAAGTATTTACGGAAACAAAGGAAGCAAGACATATACAGATGTAAAAGATCTGCTAAGCTAACTAGTAATCTACTTGCCTTTGCTAAACACAAATATAAGTGTGTGTATCTTTTAGAGACTTTTGATTCCAATTTTAAGTTGCCCATGAAATTGAATTTTTTGTTTCCCTTGGGAAGCAGTTTTCTGCACAGTTCTTAATATTTAACATGGGAGATGTTCATCCATCACATTCAAAACATTCACCTGTATTCAGCTTTGCTTTCCTTGTTTTCAAATTTGATTTGGTCCATATTTTTTTAGCATAATCTACTGCCATACCCTACAATGCATTTTTTTGAATTGGCAATGAGGAAACATAATACTACAGTGTTATATAATTAGAGAATGACAGTCATATTAATTTAAAACACACTTATAGTCAGTGACCCATGCTATTGCATTTTTAAAATATGATCAACTGATGTTAAAGAACCTACTATATTTCTGATTTATGTTTACCTGAAATTCTTATTAAATCAGCATATTTGTTGTTCAAATACAAAGTTATGTGATCAACATTCAGAGGTTCTTTGGCATTCTTTAACACAGAACCACATGCTGAACACTGCTAAAATAAATCTTAACTTTTGGCATAAACAAATAATTTGAATTAAAAAAAATTACTATCACCTACTCTGTATGTGGGAGCTTCCCAGGTGGCACTAGTGGTAAAGAACCTGCCAGCCAGTACAGAAGACATAAGAGATGCAGGTTCGATCCCTGGGTTGGGAAGATTCCCTGGAGTAGGGCATGGCAACCCACTCAGTATTTTTGCCTGGAGAATCCCATGGACAGAGGAGCCTGGCGGGCTACAGTTCATAGGGTCACAAAGAGTCAGACATGACTGAAGCAATTTAGCATGCACTCCGTGTAAGGCTAAGTATTCTATTATCATCACTTAATGCTGTTCCACCTGATAGAAATGGACTACAGTTTTTATGGAGAAAACCAAACTTGGCCAACCTTGACAAGAGAAGTTACAGAAGATTCCAACACAACGACCAACAGGGCTTCCAGGTGTCTGTCCTTCGGATTTCTAAGAGAACAAATGCCCCCAGTTTAGTGTAGGGGAAATGGAAATAAGATGGCTTTTCCAGCTTAGGATAGGAGGAACTTTTAAAATTGTTTAATGACTACCTTTTTTCAGTGTAGCATGAACCATCAGTGAGCAATTCATGACAAATTGACATTAAAAAACAATCCTCATTATGTTAACCTTGCTATATCTATTGTTTGTTAAAAGAATATTCTCAAAGTTTGGTGGAGACAGAGGTGGAAAAGAAAAAAAAAAAGAAATGAAACTCTTTCAAAATACATGTTAGCATTGGAAAAATTTCTTAATTTTATTTTCTAATTTTACTGCAAATTAGGGACCAAATTGGGAACCAAAATGAAGTGACTTAGTCACAGCCACACATAACACTTTCTAAATCAATTTCTCATTACACTGCAAATTTATACAAAGTGTGCCTTCCTATTTCATTTGATCTTATGGTATAATGTCTTCCTACCAGATTAGGATGAGAGAGAAGTCTTTGTCTTCAGCCTTGATATTGTCTATAGGTGTAAGCCTATTGATGTAATACTCCTCTAAGTGTTAATCACTCAATTGTATCTGACTCTGTGACCCCATGGACTGTAGCCCACCAGGCTCCTCTGTTTATGGAATTCTCCAGGCAAGAATACTGGTGCAGTTTGCCATTTCCTTCTTCAGTGGATCTTCCCCATCTAGGGATTGAACCCAAGTGTCCTGCATTGCAGGCAGATTTTTTACCATCTGAGCCATTACTACTCTAGATAGTAATATATTCATTTCTTCACAAAAAATGTTTTAAATGCTCCACAAAATTTGTACTTTGTCTTTCACTTTTCTAATTTATCACCTTCCTTGCCAGCTGTGCTTTTCTACGTAATCTTGCTATCTTTGGTGAAAACAACATTTACTCCCATCTTTTGGGAGTCACCCTTTAATTCTTCTCCCTCTTCACTTTGGCTTCTATTGAATCAACTGATTAGCAACATGATCATCTTTTTATCTCCTTTGGTATATTATATGTTCTTTAGAGAAACAGCTAAATCTTGTTCATCTTTGAATCCCTAATATGTGGCAAAATTTTTTGCACAATAAGTAGATCATTTATGAGTATGAAGCCATAAATGTTTATTTATTTTTAATGCAGTAGCACTTATATCTACTTTCCAAACTACAAATTCCAGCACATACTGTGAAGTAATCAAACCTTGCTTTAGATCATACCCTCCTCAGGTCTCTTCTGATATCCTTTGGTTCTCCTCTTGAAACAGGAGGGCATGATCTTTAAAAGAATGACATGGTTGTAGGACTTGACAAAGACTTGGTTAGAACCATCTAGGTCCAAATGGTGGAGTATTCAGCTTCTAGTAGAGCCCGAGCCTCATTATATGCTCATTGTCATACATTAACATGCTAAATGATATACCCACCAGTGCCATGACAGTCTGAGTCTAACCATAAAAGGCCAAAAAGTGACTGGAGGTCATATTCCTGGAGATACCCACCCCTTCCCCAAAAATAATTGGAATAATCCTTCCACTAATTAGTCTATATTACCCAGCCCCTAAAACCTAACCACACCATCTTTCAAAGCTCTCACCTTCTGAGATGGTATACACTCTGTCTGTGAAATGTGTTTCTCTCTCAATAAATTCACTTCTTACCAATTATTTTGTTTCCTAATTCTTTCCAATGAAGCAAGAATCTCAAATTCACCAGCAATGCCCTGGGCTAAGCAACAGTTTCTTAACTGGTTCTTCTCACAGCAATTTCTTAACTGATTGTGTCCACTTTCAAATTGTCCTTGTGTTGATATCTGCATTTATGGGTATATATTATCCAGGTGTCCTTTAAATAATTTACAACTCAGGTTTTTCCTCAGTTCTGCACACTCATTTCTTCCGTAGTTGTTGGTCCTCAGATCAGGTCTGAAGGAAAAATAATACTCCTTGTATTTATTTAACCAAGCAATCACCAACATGAGAGTTAGGTGTCCTAAAGTCCTGGCCTTTAGGAAATCCATATGATCACCTTTTTCAAAAAACATCTCCTACTCTAGAGCAAAGGATGATGAGGAGCTTACTTCCACACATTCAGATCCTAACTTATATCCAAATATTCTTCTCCCCCAACATCCATGCTACCGTCACCCTGTCCAAGTCATTGAAATAGCGTCTGTTCAAGGCAAACAACCCTCCAGCCATTCTAAGTGACTTTATTGGTGTAGAGGATTTCGTGAGTCCTCTGGGCTTCCTAGCTCAGAAAGAGGAATAGGACCCCATTTGAAGTGCATCCGCTAGCTGAATCCTTCCTGTTCTATAGGGACAATGAACCCTAGGCAAGCATGTCCACACTGATAACATCTCTTGCGGGGTGAGCCACGCTCTGTTGATCCTCCTGGATGATCACCAGCAAGGGCTGGAGCCATATTACATTCACCTCACCACGACTATCCAGAAACGCCAGAACTCCTGGGCCACGGCCTGCTCCAATCATTCTTTCTCCAATCAACCCCCAACACTTATATTGCTTTTTACTTTAATGTTTCCAGAGAGGTAGTTTTGGCAGACTCATCTAGCTCTCCTTTCAAATCATGAAGCCACTATCTTTATCCACAAAGATGATGTCATACGGATGACGTGCTGGTGTGCTGTGTCCCTCATCTTGAACAGGGCCAACAGAGATCCATCACAGAAATGAATAGCAACGCTAGCAGCTTGGTGTCACTTTGACTAGACAACCCAACTCTGCAAGTTAAGACTTTGCTTTATGGCTACACTCCCGTGTCTGACAAATCTTGATGGTAGCCTAAGTGGTGACTGATACGAATGCAAAGGCATGTTTCTGATAGCCTATGTATCATAATTCCTGATGACTCTCATTAAAAATAATCTCTAATCCAGAAGAGAATTTCACATTTCCTTCATCTGGATCTTTAATATGATTAACTATTTCATGGCAATTTTGTTTACATTGAACTAGGATTCTAATACCTGACTTAACGTGAAACAGGGATAAAATAGAGTGGGGAGGCTGGATGATCCACAGGCCGAGACCCCTTGATGGATACAATCTTAAGCAACTGAGTCACTTCACTGAAGATGAAATAAACAAAAAGCAAAACTGTCTAGGACACAAACATAAAACACCCGACAGAAATATCATACTTTGACAGTTCTGATTATTGACCTAGCAGAGCTGAAATACCTTTTTCAATTTCCAGGAGCAGAAGTTGTGCAGCCAGAAGCTCATGCTGGAGGCTGTGTGTAGGGCAGAGAGAGTGAGAAGCTTGAGGACGCAGCCCGGGGGGAAGAGGCGATGGGTTCTGGGTTCTGTGGGTTTTGCTTCCAGGTTCCCCATCAGGTCCCCAGCGTGAAGATGCTGGAAATACACATGCGTGACTCTCAAGCCTAGGACTGCAGCCTCCTCCTTCCTCACTGCAGCAGCCATCACAGCTGACACAGGCCCAGCCAGGCAACACAGGGCCGCTTCAAGGCCCAGCATCTCAGAGCCCTAAGACATGGAGGTAGGGACCAGCTCTCCAGGTCCTGCGGCCTCGCACCCCCACTCTCAGCGTTCTTTTTCCCCCCAGATTGATTAGCAGTCAGGCTCTTAAAATTAAAGAGGACTTAGGAGCATGTCTTGGGGAATAGCAAGGATGACATTTATACATGTCTCCTCCTTTCTTGATCCCATTTTTATCTGAACCAGGATTATTTGAAATAGTAAACGTAGAGTCAATGTCTACATGGAAACCAGAAGATGGGAAAGGAGAATAAGGGAAAATGAAAAATAACAGTGTTCCAAAGGTAACTGGCTATGAATTTTTGTGTTTTGTTTTTAAGAAGCTGAAAATCTTCCTTCTGAAAGACTTTGTACTGTTTAAGTTCTGTCTTCCAGCATGGAGACTGGTATTTTCCCTGGGGACAAACAGCTCCTTTGATGCCCACAACTGCATTAATAATATCATTCTTATGCAGAAGTAAGACATTTTATCTAAGCACATGGCACATTGAGTCGAAGATAGAAATGCTATATAAACAATTTATTAAAGGAAATTGAACTGTAAATTTTTGGTTTGTTTTGAGACTCTCAAGATTTTATTTGTGTTGACTGTACAAAGTAGCAATTGAGAAATGTAAAATATTATCTACCTCACAGAGTTGTTGCTAGGATAAAGAAAATACTAGTTAGAGTGACTTAGTTCATCCTTAGCTTACGGTAAGAGCTCAGTAAAAGCTCTTATTACTGTTGTTGAACTGTTACCAGTGGTGGTGGTGGTGGTGGTGGTTTAGTCTCGAAGTCGTGTCTGACTCTTGAAACCCTGTGGACTGTGGCCCGCCAGGCTCCTCTGTCCGTGGGATTCTCCAGGCAAGAATACTGGAGTGGGTTGCCATTTCCTGCTCCAGGGAATCTTCCCCACCCAGGGTCTCCTGCATTGCAGGCAGATTCTTTACTGACTGAGCTACAAGGGAAGCTTTCATTACTGTTGTTGAACTGTTATCAGTATAAACGCAGATGGTGTTTATGTGTATATGTGTGTGTTTAGATTTCTGTATGTGTACATTTGTAAGTGTACATTTATTTTTATATACTATAATATTATGTTTTACATGTATCTCTAAACTCATTTAAAGTGATTTCTTACTTTATTTTTGAAATCTAAATTCATATATATTTTTAAGACCATGTACATTATTACCACTCAATGTGCTTTTAGGGAATATTGAGAGAGATATTCAAATCTTTATAGCTTTCAATATTTTTAAACCTATTTTTAAAGTGTGAGATTATCCCCTTGAGTGTATGAGAAAAAGCTTGGTTACCAAAATTAAACAAATGTGTGTCATTTCTACCTAGAGCATTGGCACAGGTGAATTTTACAGGAATAGGGAAGATTAACTAGGAACTCAGTGTGATGTAAAGGCATCTGAGAAGCAGTAGGAGATGATACTTGACCTTTTGAGGCTTCTCAGGGGATTGAAGTTAAAGCAACTCCAGGTGGTCTTCAGAATCACTTGACATTTCCTGTAAGTGATGGGCCAAACAAGAAAAAGCCAGAGAAAGTCAGAGTTACAATAAAGTTCCATTTCACCAATTTATTGAACATATTTATTTAAAGTATCTCTTTAGCTCTACAGTCAGTGTGTCTAAAATGCCTCTCTAAATTCATCACAGCAACCAATGCGGTGCTTGTATGTATCAAAGTCCATCCTCAGGCCTTGTCCTTTGTTGTATTCTTCCGGGCTCTGTCAGTTCCAGGGTTTTGCAAATTGCGCCTGCGCTAATTACTTAAATCTATGTTGTCAACCCCAGTGTTTTTCCTGAAATCAAGACCCATATGTTTAACACTTGCTTTATATCTGCATTTGAATGCCTATCAGCATCCAAGACTTGGATTCTCCATTTTTTAAGAGGAGCATGTCCTATTTGATGTACTATGTAGTCCACATCGCGGATACAAAGAAGAATACACATGCAGTCTTTTCCCTGAGGAAGTTCTGGCCTAAACCACAGGCCAACAAACTTTTTTTTTTTCCCCCTGAAAAAGACCAAATAAATCCAATTCACAGTAGACGCTAGAAAGGCTTTCCCAACACACAATGGCAGTAAGCTTCTTCTCTCTCCATTTGCAGTGTACACATACCCCTGTTTCATCACTTACCACACTTCATTATGCTTTTTTCTTTAACCGCTTTAACCACAGGTCAGCAAATATAGACTGCTGAAGAAATCCAGCACCTACTGGGTCCTGAAGAATAAATACATTACAAATTATTAGGAAACATCAATTTTATTTACTTTCCACAGAGCTCTTTCTCTAAATTTAAATTTACCGTGTTTGATTAAAGATATCACTACCCTCTTAGATTAGAGGACTAGAAATGTTGGCATCTCTTACACTGCAGCCTATTTGAATAGGCTGGTTGTGGTATCATGTAGACAAGAGGCTTGTCTAGGCTTTGTACTTTACATGATATAGGGGTTTTATTTAACAAAAAAAGTTCCCAATTATTCATATAAAATTTGGCAGAGGCCTTGGAGGAGGCTGCAGAAGTGAGGGTCTTAGACACATAAACTTCACAGCAAACAGTGTGTCCACATGCTGCCTTCTGGTTCCACCTTTTCTCTCTGTAATTCAGACCTTCATTAAGCTGCGCCCGGATGTCTGTTTTGGCTTCTTCTGTTGGGCTTCCCTTGTGACTCAGATGGTAAAGAATCTGCCTGCTATTTGGGAGACCTAGGTTCAATCCCTGGCTCTGGGAGATCGCCTGGAGAAGGGCATGGCAACCCACTCCAGGATTCTTACCTGGAGAATCCCATGGACAGAGGAGCCTGGTGGGCTATAGTCTATGGGGTCACAGAGTCAGACATGACTGAGCGACTAACACCATAACACCACCGGTCTTCTAGGGCTGTTATGACAAATGACCACAACTCGGGTGGCTTAAAACAGAGTTTATTCCCTCTTAGTTCAGGAGAACAGAGCTAGAAATCAAAGTGTCACCAGGGTTAGTACCTTCTGGAAGCCGTGGGGAGGGAGGGGACCATCCCACATCTCTCTCTCTCTCTCTCTCTCTCTGTCTCTCTAGCCTAGTTTCCGGTGGTTGCAGTCAGCCCTCCAAATTGTTTGACTTGCAGACACAGTACTCCAATCTCCCTCCATTTTCACATCACCTTCTTTTCTGTGTCTCTCTGTATCTTCTCCTCTTCTTAATAAGGATACTTGCTGGTCATATCACTTAGGATCTATCCTAAGTCTGAGAGATTTCATTTTGAAATCTTTAGCTAATAACATCTTCTGTATAAGGTCACATTCTGAGGTTCTACATGGACATGTTTTTTAAGACACATTGGAACATATGACTTTTCTCCACTCATATGCCACTTCGGTATGCCTTCACTATTGTGGTGCCAAAGTATCATTACTCATGGTTGTGATGGTGCTACTTCCTTTCTTAATAGCATTTATGATTTATCAAAGCTCCTGAAATGGAGTATAAACACCTACTCTTGGTATTCAATAACACTCCCTTATTTCAGAATCCATGCTTTTCTTCTGGATGTTTTCTTGTGTAATTCTAAACTCTAGCTAAACTGGCTTAGCTTGTCTCAAAACAAACCTTATGCTTCCCTGCTGCTGTGTCTTTGGTCATTCTTCCCCTTAAACTAGAACAGATATTCCATCAAATATTAACTGATAACAACAAAAAAAAATCTATCATTCTTTAAGATCCCAAATATATAAATAATTTAATTAACTAACTATCCTCTACCAGAAAAGTCAGTTATCCTCAAATACCTATGTTAGTTTTCCCTTCTTTAAGTAATAGAAAAACAACAATTTGTTGCTTTTGTATAGATCTTTATAGCTTACAAGGCGCACACAGATAAACTTATTGATTATAAACACTATTAAAGTCATTTTAAAAATTTTATTTATTTTTATTATTATTTTGGCTGTGCTGGGACTTTGCACGTTTCTCTATTTGTGGCAGGTGGGCGCTCCTCTCTAGCTGCGGTGCCCGGGTTTCCCACTGCAGTGTCCTCTCTTGTTGCAGAGCACGGACTCTAGGCACACAGGCTTCAGCAGCCGTGGAACACAGGCTCAGTTGCTCTGCAGCATGTGGGGTCTTTCAGGACCAGGAATCAGATCAGTGTTTCCTGCATTACAAGGTAGATTCTTAACCACTGGACCCCCAGAGAAGCCCCTAAAGTCATTTTTATACATGTTTGATTTTCCTTAGATTCAGAGTTAGGCAGCCACAACGCTGTGTCTTGGTCATTTTATAACCCCTTCGATGAATAGTACAGGATCTTAGTAGTAATATAGTACCACCATACAGAAATTGCTGTTCAATAAGGATCTGCTAAACCAGTGACATGGAACTTTAAAATTATGAGCATAACTGTTAGTAGAGACCTACTTGCTTGAGGATTTGGTCTTGAATGATAATCCAAGGTCATTTAAAAAGTCTCAAGATGTAGTAATAGTAATTATGGGCCTTCTTTGTTCATCTTTATTAGTATTAATATATCCTGAGACTTTCAAAATTGACTTTGGAATGAAGACAATCAAATAATTAACAGGTAATAACAAATTTCACACAGTATTGCTAAAACTAAATATAATTTGTTAAATGGGATTATGCTTGATCCTCAAAGAGTTGTTCCTGAGGTTTTATCCTTCCAGTACCCAACATACAATGATGTGTCCCTTTTAAGAGAATAGAAATTACTGCTAAATTGTAGTTGATGTTCCAATTAAATTAACACCCTTCCTTATAGGATGCAGGCACTGAAGAAAAATAAATAATGTATACAAATGCCCTACTTGAATATTTATCTCTCTAATCTACTTAGGGAAGCATGTACCTTAGTAAGAAAAGGAATTTTGCCTGAGAGTGGTCAATTGAATCTATCAGTTGAAGTTGTGGGTCGAGTTAAGTAATGTTCATACTTTCTCTCTGAGATACAAAAATAAGAGTAGATAAGACACCCTCTCCATTTCACTAGAGCAGTAGCTCAAATAGTTTCTCCCAATGCTTTGCTGATTTTCTCCATTGCCAGCTCCTGTTTACAAAGGAATAAAGCCAGGCTGGGGGCTCAGAATTCTGCTCCAAGTGAAATATCTTCCTGTCATACAGAATGATGAAAACAGTGCAGATTTTATTTAAATATAGTCTGTCTATTGAAATAAAAGAAAAAGGGCAAATATAACCCTTTTGACAGGTTTATGTCTCTTAATATTGTGGAATGTTCCTTTCATTATAATTAAAAGATTCAAGGCATAACTTCAACTAGAAAATAGAGGCACCCTAAGCAGCAGCAGCAGCAGCAGCAAGTTTGTCCTAAGAAACAAACATGGTTAACACAAATATGAATTAGTGTTTGAGCATATTACATGAATGTTGAAAACCTAAACTCCCATTCTTCACTCCTCAATGGAAAAAAAAAAAAAACAAACATGGATGTTACGAAAATATTTTGGACATAATACCACTTGTTATCGTTTTCTGTAAGTAGGTTTGTAATGTAACCTAGAGTAAGGAGGAGGCAAATGCACTCCAAGACCAAGTTTATTTTATAGAAAATGGGTCTAATTTGACAATAAAAGGTAAAGAAACCTCTGATACAGAGCAGATATGTATCTTCAAAAAAAAAAAAACATGGTATTGCTTTGCTGTAGCCAATGTACTTGACTGATTTCAGATATCTTAGGGAACAAATGATGGCCCAGAAAGGAGATTTGCTCCATTCATCTATACCTTTTTCCTTGCTGAAGGTCATGGTTTCTTTTCTTTTCTTTTTCCCCAAATTGTTAAGCCTTTGTGACATTATTCTGAACACTTCTATGAATAATTATAAGTTAAATCATACAAAATTAGCTAGTAGAATCTAATTCTATTGGATCTCATATAATATCTGAGCTTTCATCAGAGTGAAGAATGGTTTTCATGGGAGAATAAGTGAGAAGGTAGAGAAGGGACAGAGATACCCAACAACCACTCCCTACCCCCTTCCCTTGGCTGGCCATCTGAGAGGTATTCGCTGTTTCTTCACGATGAACCTCAGAAACCAACTAGCTTAGAGAAGTAGGTTGATCCCTCTGGTAAATTTCCTGTTGCTGCTGTTGTTGCTCAGTCTTTTCTGACTCTCTGCGGCCCCGTGGACTGCAGGATGCCAGGCTTCCCTGTCCTTCACCATCTGCTGGAGCTTGCTCAAACTCATCTCCATTGAGTCACTGATGCCATCCAACCATCTCATCCTCTGTCGTCCCCTTCTCCTCCTGCCTTCTATCTTTCCCAGCATCCAGGTCTTTTCCAATGAGTCAGCTCTTCACATCAGGTGGCCAAAGTATTGGAGCTTCAGCTTCATCCTTTGTCCTTCCAATGAATATTCAGTGTTGATTTCCTTTAGAATTGACTGGTTTGATCTCCTTGCAGTCCAAGGGACTCTCAAGAGTCTTCTCCAACACCACAATTTGAAAGTATCAATTCTATACCTTACCAATACTGGAGATATACCACGAAGGACAGAAAAGCACAGGATACGTCATACAGATAGTATTTTCTGATCTCATCCAGAACCTTTGAAACTCCTTGCAGTATCCCATGAACCCTAACCATACATGAGCCAGATCCGAGAACCTATAGATGAGCTGGGGCATAGTTCTTTCCCTTCTCCTAACCCCACTTTGTGATTCACAGCCGCTAAACTGAGTTTAATAGTTGAAGTGAAAAGTGAAAGTGAGAGTTGAGCAATGAAATAAAACCGGCACTCAGAATATCCTCCCTGAGGAATATGTGATACAAGTGGAAATGTCACAACCCTAGAGTTGCTGAAAAGTAGAAAGACCTGGTGCTTCATGGGTCAATTGTATTTAGTGCTGTATTTAACTGTATTCAAGTATGCAAGGCCCATATACCAGGTGCCCTCAAGAGCTATCAGCAAGGCTAGGCCCAGAGCATGCTTAGAATTGACCAATTACTAAAAAAAAAAGGAATGGTCACATTTCTGCATGAGGAAGAAGAGGCAGCTCCATATCTAATATGGAGAGTTAGGATACAGATGTCCAGCCTAAGATCCTGGACTATTGACCAGATCTCCGGTCCTGGGTAGGTCACGAGGTAGACCATGCAGTCTGCTATTGATGGCATTTTATTCGAGAAAATTTTAGTATACTTTGAAGTGAGTATGTCTAATTGTTAGCAACAAGCAGATTTTCTTCTGTTTTCTCAGTTCTTTTTGAAAGCCTCTTTGTTAGCTCCATTCTGTTTTATGACGGGGTTCAGAGCAGGTTGCCCCAGAATGTGTCACGCTGCCATGTGGATTATTTTGAGCTAAAAACAAAGCCAAACAAACTCTAGACTATCTTTTAAGTTCTTTCTAAACTGCCAAAAATAATTTAGATGGGGGCTTGTACCAGGAAGAGAGCTGATACCAACATCAGACTTATCTGCATAACAGGCACATATTTGTTTACCAAATGTTTGCTCTTCCCACCTTTCTGTGATTTGTCTTTCTCTCCTTTGAAGTCCCAGACTTCTAGACCCTTCTCCTAAGCTCAGGATATCATATGAGCCTCAACCTCCTGACTGTCAGGAAGGCTCATATTTGGGGGTTCCTGTACCAGGTGGCTCCATGGTAAGAAACCTGCCTGCCAGCGCAGGAGATGCAGATTTGATACCTGGCTTATGAAGATGCTCTGGAGAAGGAAATGGCAAGTGAAAGTCACTCAGTCATGCCAAAATTTGAAGTTGGAATTCTCCAGGCCAGAATACCAGATGGGTAGCCTTTACCTTCTGCAGGGGATCTTCCCAACCCAGGGATCAAACCCAGGTCTCCTGCGTTGTAGGCAGATTCTTTACCAACTGAGCTATCAGGGAAGCCCTGGTATCAGGGAGGAAATGGCAACCCACTGCCGTATTCTCGTGTGGGAAATCCCATGGACAGAGGAGCCTGGTGTGCTACAGTCCATGAGGTCACGAAGAGGCGGACATGTCTGAGTGATTGAGCACTCACACATGTATGTACGAATCAAATTTGTTTTCTCCAGTTAACCTTGGTTATGTCAACTTAACTATCAGATCAGCCAAAGAACTTAAAAGGAAAGATAAGTTTTCCTCCTCTACATTTTAGAGAATGTATTAATATGACAGTTCTTAGTCTGTGATTCCTCCAAGACGCTCCACAGTATTAGCAAGCCTGGGAAGTGTTCAGGAGTTAGTCAACATTTGTACGTGGAAGATTTAGACTAGAATACTACTCATACTTCCCATTTCATGTAATCTTTTATAAGATCAGGAATAGTAGATGAGCTTTATTTTTTTTATATAGATATTTTTATTGATACATAGTTGATTTACAATGTTGTGTTAATTTCTGTCATACAGCAAAGTGATTCAGTTATACACATATATACATTTTTTAAAATATTCTTTTCCATTATGGATTTATCATAGGATACTGAATATAGTTCTCTACAGTTGCAGATATTAAATATTAATTTCTATTAAGTCTTTTTTTATTATTATTATTTTTGTTAAGCCTAACCCATTATTTTTGTATCATGTCATACATTGACATGAATCCACCATGGGTGTATATGTTTTCCCCTGCCAGAACCCCCCTCCCACCTCCCTTCCAGGAAACCAGAATTAAAGAGACACGTGTACCCCAATGTTCATCGCAGCACTGTTTATAATAGCCATGACATGGAAGCAACCTAGATGTCCATCAGCAGACGAATGGATAAGTAGATGAGCTTTAAATGACCCTCCTGAAAGACGTTAGTTAATTATACCCTGATTACAAAAAAAAAAAAAAAAAGCAGCAGCAGCAGCAGCAGGGGACTTCCCTGGTGTCCCAGAGGCTAAGACTCCATGCTCCCAAGTGCAAGGGACTCGGGGTTGATCCTTGGTCATGGACTCAACTAGATCCCCTACACCATAACTAAAGATCTCACATGTCCCAAACATCAAGGATCATGTTGGTCACAACTAAGACTCAGCACAGCCAAACTAATTAATTAATTAATTAAAAAAAAAAAAAAAAGCCGAGTTGTATTTGTATTCTCCTGTTCTACTCTATTTTATATCAATGAGAGGGTTATATACCATGATTCTACCATGGTTTTGGAGAGAAAAAGAAACTTTCCTCAGGTGAGTCCAACCTGAACACTCCCCACTAGGAATTCACCAGTGTTAGACACTCACAGGCCTTTTCCTGCTCTTGTGTTTTCCATTTCTCACTCTGATGGCTGCATTAAAATCAAGGATTATCACTATTTAGTATTTCATAATTGCCATGCCATATGTGTCTATTTAATTGAACTAAGTAATGTCTGTTGTTTATATCAACAGTAAAAACATTCAGATAAACACCAAACCACAGTTTTGATAAAACCCACCACTAACTTCTACTTAGTAATAAAATGTATGTGTCATTTCATGATACACTGATTAAAATACTGATTTGCTAATGGCATTCTATGACTAATTTTAATAAAACTTTTGTTAGATTCTACTTATTGATACAATCCTCTTTTCTCAGAAGCTTTATGACTCAGGAAGACATATAGAAAACATTGAATGATCCTCTTGAAATGTATTATTGAATTATACTCTTAGAATCCTTTTGTATAATCACTAACTGTATTTATTTTTTATTCACAACTGACTCAACTGTAATGACAGGTTCCGAAAATTATGATAATGAAGATAAATAGGAACTTTATATGCCCCAACAAGTTTCTTGATGCTAGAGATTTTGTTTTCCTTTTCTATACAGGTTCTTCATTATCCATAGACAAGACCTTGAAAAGACTGAATAAACTTATTTCAGGAGATATTTGAGTCTGTTATATTTTTCTAGGTTGATTGCTACATATACTCGTTTTAAAAGGTACCTGTTTATTTTAAACTACATTTTGTTGCGGAACCATTTTTAAAATTGAAATATCCTAACCCAGAAATCCTCTCTGCAAAGGTAGTGGAGAAATAAAACACTTTTATATTGAAGAAGCGTTGCTAAAAAACAAGATTCAACTGAATCAATTTAAATAGCTAATTGGTTTTATTCGACAATGGGGCAGTATCTTATCCAACCACTTCCCTAGTGGTGCAGCGGGTAAAGAATCTGCCTGCCAATGCAGGAGACATAAGAGACACAAGTTCAATCCCTGGGTCGGGAAGATCCCCTGGAGAAGGAAATGGCAATCCACTCTGGTATTCTTGTCTGGAGAATCCTGTCGACAGGACAGCCTCGTGGGCTGCAGTCCATGGGGTCACAGAAGAGTCAGCTGTGACAGTGACTGAGCACTCAACCCTGCACCCCATCTAACAACTAGAAAGGAGCTCCAAGGAGCTGTACAAAACAAGGGGCTTTTAGAGGCAGAAGGAGGGTGAAGCGAGCAAGCTTAAATAATGGATAGTTTCAGGCAAGATCCCCTTCCCTTGGGGGAAGGCAAGCCTCTTATCCAGGAGATTACCTCAGTAGTCTTGATCAGGAAATTCCAAGTTGATTGGTTTAAAATTCTACTTGTGGGAAAGACTGAAACTGCAATCAGGTTTGCTATTAAGTCTTGCTGGGGATTAACATAGGGGATTCCATTCGGAGGTTGTTGTTTCTTTTTAACAGCATTAAATCAGAATGTGATGTGCATTATAGGTCATCTTCTAAGAGACTGCAAAGATGGAAAGAGTGCTCATTCCCTTATATAGCCAGTAGAGGCAATTCATTACATGCATATTTTTAAGACAAACAATAGAGAAAAAGAAAAGAAAGTCTTAGTCACTCAGTCGTGCCCTGTTCTTTGCGACCCCATGGACTGTAGCCCACTAGGCTCCTCCGTCCGTGGGATTCTCCAGGCAAGAATACTAGAGGGGTTGGCCATTCCCTCCTCCAGGGGATCTCCTTGACCCAAGGATTGAACCCAAGTCCTCTACATTGCAGGCAGGTTCTTTGCAGTCTGAGCCACCACGACAGGCAATAACTAGTTCATAAGTAAGAGGATTTGGCAACACTGTTTGTTACACATTGACATCCTAACTCTATATGGTAATTGGAGTTACCATCTGTGTTAGCTAATCAGCTGCTGGAGAAAAAACAAACCTCACATCTTTGTAACAGCAGATAGTTTTCCAACTCAGAGCAAGGTTCCCACGGAAGTTAAACTCCTATCTTTTCACAGAAACTGGGAAATAGCGATGCAGTCTTCCTTAATGTTTGGCCTTCCGTGGTGGCTCAGTGGTAAAAGAATCTGCCTGCAAAGCAGGAGATGCAGGTTCGGTCCCTGGGTCAGGAAGATGCCTTGGAGGAGGACATCGCAACCCACTCCAACATTCTTGTCCGGAGAAACCCATGAACAGAAGAGCCTGGTGAGCTACCGTTCATGGGGTCACAAAGAGTCAGACATAACAGAAGGGACTGAGCAGGCAGGCAGGCTCTCTTAATGTTTACATTTCAAAGAGATGGTTCCTAGGTCTTTGAGAAAGTCATTGGTAGATCATAAAAGGTGACAAAAAGCCAATGTGAAATATTTACAATGAGATGTTTTCTAATGTAAATACTCTAAGAAAATTGGGGAAAGGAGAAATAGTTTCTTCCCTTATTTTCACAGAGGAGAATTAAGACGTGTGTGTGTATATATATATATATTTTTTTTTTTTTTTGAGTAGACAGGTTTATTTATTTCTGGCCAAGCTGAGTGTGGGTTTCTCTAATGGTGTTGCATGAGCTTCTCGTGGCAATAGCTTGTCGCTTTGCAGAGCTCTGGCTGTAGGGTGCATGGGCTTAAGTTGCCCCGTGGCGTGTGGGATCTTCCGGCACCAAGGAACAAACCCATGTCCCCTGCACTGGCAGGCAGATTCTTAACCGCTGGACCATCCGGCTAGTCCTATTTGTAATTTTTATTTGTCGTTAATAATCCTTCCTGTAGCATCTCATAATACTCACGGGTTAATTATTCCAGTGTTTCCTCCAAAACTCACTAATTTTCCTGAAGAACTAGGTTGACCTGAAAGAAACAGCAAGATATTTCTTCAGCAGAGGTAGATTTATTTAGGATCAGCAGAGAATTGCAATTCAAAGTGCAACCATGATGAACCACGTGCAAGGCCCTGCACAGAAAGGGAAGGCGAGCTCTTTTATAGAGGTGAAAATGAAATTGAGAGGCTATCATCCAGTGGCTTTTCACTGGGCCAGTCCTTGCCTGGAAATAAGAGGACTCTTTCTTCTTCTTTTTTGGATCCTGCTGTATTTGCTTCCCAGGTGGCGCTAGTGGTAAACAGCCCACCTGCCAATGCAGGAGACATAAGGAATGGGGTTCCATCCCTGAGTCTGGAAGATCTGCTGGAAGAGGGCACGGCCACCCACCCCAGTATTGTTATCCAGAGAATCCCAAGGACTGGAGCCTGGAGGGCTACCGTCCATTGGGGTGCAAAGAGTCAGATATGACTGAAACAACTTGGCATTCATGCATGTAGTCTCAGGACTTAAGAGTACCCCCTTTGGTCTCCTGACCCTATGTAATTGACAGTTTTGTTTATTAATATTTTGCGACTACCATTGAGGGTGCTGCTGTACATATGAAGACAAAATGAATGAGAAAGAAAGCCTGAAAGGCAAACGGAGTAACTATTTTCTTAAATGAGGCAGCCATGGCACACTAAGGAAAAAATTTCTCCGCGGTATATTATCAGTTTTCCATTTTTTAGTTCTACCATTGATTTTGTCATTGTACAAATCACTCTGAAGCTATAAATGACAGGCCTAACCACATGACTTTGCATATGTGACTCTTAGGTCTGTTCCATGAATAGATTTTGACCTATAAGTAAATGTGTGTACTAGCCTTTCTCTGGTATCCATAAAGAAATTGATAGGACCATTCCTAATATTTCAATAAATGCATTTTTCCTTTTTCTTTTCAACTTTCTTAGAAGGCACAAAACACATTTTTTTTGTTCTAAGGACACTAGATGTTAGACTTCCACAGTGGTACAGGCCCAAATTGGGGCTTCTCTGGTGGCTGAAGTGGTAAAGAATCTGCCTGATTGAGACCTGGGTTCGATCCCCAGGTCGGGAGGATCCCCTGGAGAAGGGTACAGCTTCCCACTCCAGTATTCTTGCCTGGGAAATCCCATGGACAAAGGAGCCTGGCAGACCACAGTCCATAGGCTTGCAAAGTGTCAGACATAGCTGAGTGGCTAACACACACACACACACACACACACACACACACAAATCGCAGCGTTTGGTTTTCATGTTTGTGACATTTTACTCTGTTATTATACATGCATGTTTTTACATGATATTGGGAAATGATGGCTTGTTTGCAATCAGGATTCAACAGAGGCAAAGAGGGAAAATTCAAAAGGTCAAGGAAGCATTGGGCCACTATTCTCACCAGAGAAAAACAGACAGTGGATCCTTTTACCAAGGCCAGAGCTGTCAGTTCCTTCTGTAAAACACAATGCAAAAGAAGAATACCCTAGAGGTGCAGATGGAGATAGGAGACAGGAAATGACAAGAACCAATGATTTAAATGCTCCCTGAGGGAAAAATATAAATGCAAAAGTACAGGAATTGAAGTTTAAAGAGCTTTTTATAACTGTTATTTTAAAAAAGGAAAAGTGAAAAACAATATGTCCATTTCAAACTGGTTCCTGACAACACTTAAATAATAAAATGCTTCCTGAAGAACTGTGAACACCTTCCCGTGGTATTCCTGTCCCCCTTAAAAACAAAGTCAAGTTATCTTGACACCTAAGCAAATTGTTCCTTAAAGAGGGTACGAGAAGGCTCACTGTGGTTTCATATACCTCAAAGTTTATTTGATTGAATATTGGCAAGTACCTTAAAAATCAAGCAGTTTTGCTAGCTTAGTAAAGAAAATCACAACAGATGTCACATAGCTAATTGTATTGTCCATGCTTTCAAGAAAAAAAAAATGTGTAAATAGGGATATGCCTAAGGTCGCCTTTCTTCAAATTAGAGATTAAAATATGTATTAAAACACTTGAACATCTGTGTTCCAAAATATATACATTCTAGTCTTCTTAAAACATATATATATATATCAGTATCAGTTCAGTTCAGTCACTCAGTCATGTTCACTCTTTGTGACCCAATGAACCGCAGCACGCCAGGCCTCCCTGTCCATCACCAACTTCCAGAGTTTACTCAAACTCAAGTCCATTGAGTCGGTGATGCCATCCAACCATCTCATCCTTTGTTGTCCCCTTCTCCTCCTGCCCTCAATCTTTCCCAGCATCAGGGTCTTTTCCAGTGAGTCAGCTCTTCACATCAGGTGGCCAAAGTATTGGAGTTTCAGCTTCAACATCAGTCCTTCCAATGAACACCTAGGACTGATCTCCCCTAGGATGGACTAGTTGGATCTCCTTGCAGTCCAAGGGACTCTCAAGAGTCTTCTCCAACACCACAGTTCAAAAGCACCAATTCTTTGGCACTCAGCTTTCTTTATAGTCCAACTCTCACATCCATACCTGACTACTAGAAAAACCATAGCTTTGACTAGACGGACCTTTGTTGGCAAAGTAATGTCTCTGCTTTTTAATATGCTGTCTAGGTTGGTCATAACTTTCCTTCCAAGGAGTAAGTGTCTTTTAATTTCATGGCTGCAGTCACCATCTGCAGTGATTTTGGTCCCCAAAAAATAAAGTTTCTCACTCTTTCCACTGTTCCTCCATCTATTTCCCATGAAGTGACGGGGCCAGATGCCATGATCTTAGTTTTCTGATTGTTGGGCTTTAAGCCAACTTTTTCACTCTCCTCTTTCACTTTCATCAAGAGGCTCTTTAGTTCTTCACTTTCTGCTGTAAGGGTGGTATCATCTGCATATCTGAGGGTATTGATGTTTCTCCCGGCAATCTTGATTCCAGCTTGTGCTTCCTCCAGGCCAGCGTTTCTCATGATGTACTCTGTCACTCAGTCATGTTCATTCTTTGCGACCCGAGGGATTGCAGCACGCCTGTCCTCCTTTATTTAACTTATATAAGTTAAATAAGCAGGTTTACAATATACAGCCTTGACGTACTCCTTTTCCTATTTGGAACCAGTCTGTTGTTCCATGTCCAGTTCTAACTGTTGCTTCCTGACCTGCATACAGGTTTCTCAAGATGCAAGTCAGGTGGTCTGGTATTCTCGTCTCTTTCAGAATTTTCCAGTTTTTTTTTGTGATCCACAGAGTGAAAGGCTTTGGCATAGTCATTCCCTTCTCCAGGGGATCTTCCCAACCCAGGAATTGAACCTGTGTCTCCTGCATTGCATGCAAATTCTTTACTGACTGAGCCACCAGAGACGTCACTGAGTCCTTCTGGCTCACAGCTAAACCCTCTTTCTGCAGCACAGAGCATTATATTGGCTAAAAGACTTTGTAGATGAATAAATGCATATATAAACCTAAAAGTCAAAATTTTGACTCAAGACCACACATTTGTAATTAACTAGGCTTACCACGTGACAATTTCTAGAACAAAATCACTTAGCTTACATGGAAACGAGAAGCATAAATCTAATTCCAGAATGAGTTCCATTGCTCCTGGGAGATTAAGGCATTCAGAAACACAATTTTGGTTTAAAAATATCATTATGTTAATGATCTCCAGTGTAAATAATTCCTTAACTTGCGATGAGACAAAGATTACACTAAGTTAGTTGATGCATTGTTGTTAATACAAGAAGTTCAAAGTGTTCACATTTAGCATGGTGACAAACACTCTTCCAGCAGTTTTAATCTCCCATTCAGAATAAGTTTAGATAACCCAAAAGGGGTCAAATTCTTTGGAATTATCTTCATTTTCGTATAGTACAAAACATGCCTACTGTCGTAGGGATCCCCACTTGCCAAAGTCTGGTGAAATACATTTTGATCTGAGCACAGAAAGATTACACGTAACTAATCATATCAGGCCGTTAAGTATGGTTTGGCCTCTTTATAAGACTCGCCTGTGGACAGGCGTGTGCTGTGAGCTGCATCACGATGCAGCCTTTATTGCTGTGTACTATTGCTAATGTCATGTATTTGAAGACTAAAATAGAAACTAAAACAAATTAAGACATAGATGTCAATTTTTATATGTAATATCAATAAAAGCCAAATATAAAATTCATATTAAGTTCATGGAATTTAATTTGCACTCTTTCTGACAGTACAAATAAAATTATATAGAACAAGGGTGCTATCAGTTTCAGTTTGGAGGGAAACTAAAAGGTCTAGACCATCATTAGTATTCACCTAAATGGTTTAAAATGCTGAGACATTTATAATTATTTTTATTTTTATTGCATATTGGTTATAACACTTACAGGCTAAATATGTGACATAAAAGAGTCATTTTATTTGTTTTTAATAAACAGTAACAACATGGTGAGATAGCCTATATGATGTGTGTATGTGTGTGTGTGTGTGTGTGTGTGTGTGTGTGCACGCTCAGTCGTTTCAGACTCTTTAAGACCCTCTGGACTGTAGCCCACCAGGCTCCTCGGTCCATGGGATTTCCCAGGCAAGGATACTGGAACGGGTTGCCATTTCCGTCTCCATATGATGTGCATGGAGGTTATCAAACTATTGTCTCACAACTCCACATTCACGCTTTGGTACACCTGCTCTAAGCTCTTATTTCCTCTTTTACAGTGAGCATGATTTTCAGCTGTGTCGGTAGAGGGCGCTGGAGAGAGGCAGAAAGGGGCTTCTTTAAGTGATGCCTTTGTTTCTTTGGCTCCTGCCACACTGTATTCCAAGGAGCAGGTGTGTGGGAACATGTAGTGTCACTCAGCCCGTCTGTGCGCGCAGAACACACAGCTTTTGGTGACCACACACTCCAGCGCGGAGGTTTTCTTCGGTGCTTGCCTCATATCGGTAAACGAACTTTGGCTCTGACAATACAACCGACTTCTCTCTTCTCTAGGCCTGAACCCTGTCCTGCCCTGAGGGGTGGAGTGCTGGGAACTCGTGAAGGGAAGTATGTCCTTACTTAGCTACGTTTGCTCTAGGCAAAGGCAGATAAACCCTTCAGAGTACACTTTAGAGTTCTCTTTCTTTTTATAGTTATGATTCTATCATAGCTTAAATAAGTCTTTATATTAAACTGCTCCTATTTAAGTTACTATGTGTCTCTGTCTCCCGATTGGACACAGATCAATATAATGTGTATGTGTTCAGTAGCTCAGTGAACTCTTTGACACCCCATGGACGGCAGCCCACCAGGCTCCTCTGTCCCTGGGATTTCCCAGGCAAGAATACTGGAGTGGGTTGCCATTTCCTTCTCCAGGACATCTTCCTGCTCTAGGGATTAAACCCACGTCTCTTGCATCTCCTGCATTGACAAGTGAATTCTTTACCACACTGTGCCACTTGGGAAGATGCTGTAATGAAGCACATTAAAAAAAATTGCAACATTTTCCCCTTATTTTGTAAATGATTACAAGAGCTGATATGCATTTTTATTTTTTAACCATGTTTGCTCAGGAATTCAGTTTAGAATAATAAATGTTTTCCCCCCTAGGGACTAACCATCATACACATTACAGTCCTATGCTTTATTTCAGGGCATCAGAGAGAAAAGTTATGACTTTATATAAAAATAGGTATGTCATATTTTTCCACTGTGAGAATACTGTTTTGAGAAGCCAGTATAAAACTATCCCTTTCCCTGAAACAGTAGGTGACCTGAAAGTCAGAGCTTTTGTAAAATGTACACATTAAAAACACTGAGATTCAGTTTCTAAATTTATGACCTTCAGTTATTATTTCTATCAAAGATGAGGAAGAAAGCCAACAGAAGTATTTTTTTCAATGTTATGAAAAGACGGAAATATTTAATACAATTTTTATTAACACAGCTGATTTACAATGTAGTTTTAGTTATTAGAGTGATATGATTTCTTGTTAGCTGTTGTGTAGCAATTGTTCTGTAGCTAGTCTGGGACTTAATACTGGTAGAAAGAGTTTAGATTGGATAGAAGTGGGAGACTAAAAACTAACACTGACATAAAATCATCTCTTGGAAATTGCATAAGAATCAAGTGATGGAAATCTAAGCAAAGAGACAAAACATTTCATGTGAAGATTACAACAATGGATACTAGGCAACAAAGGATCCAGGCAGGCAGGCCTGTCAATGGACAGGCAGGCCATCACACTGATGTCCAGAAAGACCAGCAAGAGTGTAAGTTCGGTGTTAAGTAACTTTAAATTAAGGCAGCTAAGGACTAAAACAAAGATTCTAGACAGAATTACAGAAACACCATGGAAATTGAAGGGGACAAGCATAATTCTTGCTTCAGGGCTAAAATTTTCAAGACAGATTAGACTACAGAATCTACAAGAACATATTAGGATTAAAGTCCTAGGTATATAGAGGAAATGTGCAGGAAATCCAAACCAGGATTGTGGCACAAGGTTAAACAGAGGAGGGAGATACAGCTACCTGACATAGAATATAAGACGGCTTCATCTCAAAACCAAATCTAGGAAGAAGAATGTGACTAAAGGAAAAGAGTGAAGTTTCCAAGAAATCATCTCAGTGTTGAAATGCTGATTTACTGGACTGGACCATTTAAATTCTACCTGATGAGAATCTTTCTTGATCCTAGGTCTGGATTAAGCTTTTCTAGTTAAAGTTCTAAGAGATGACAGTGAATGGGAGAAAGGAATAAATCTGGTCATAAATCTTCATCACAGAAATAAAGAATTTCTAATTTGAAGCCCTCTAAGAATTAAGAATTCACCTATGTTTATTTTCTTCACATGTGGGCTGAGTTTTAAAATATCAAGTAGTATAAAAAATGTTAAATAGTAGAAGACAATGAGATTAAAAGTAACACAGAAAAAAACTAATAATAAACATTTGACTTTCATAAACTTGATTAATTTCTAAACATTTTAAGATAGCATTGTATATTAAAAATGTACTTTGTCGGGACAATGAAGTATAGTGAAAATAAAAATAAGACATAGATCTTGGCTTTGCATCCTTCTCCTCCCCCTCATAAATGCATGAACTTGTACACGTTACTTCATTCCTCCTTGCGATGATTCTTCTGCTAAAGATCTATCTTGTAAAAGGAAGCGTTGGTGTTCCAGTCACCTATTGCTGGACAAATGACCACAAAAGCTAGTGGTAAAAACCCTACAATTATTCTACCATATTCTATAAATTTTGTGGGTTAGGACATCCCATAGAGCTCTGATAGATAATTCTGCTTTTCTATGTGGTACAGTAGAAGTCGTCTGATCATATTTAATTGTTGAAACTATCTGGACAGGAAGGCAGAAATCTCTTACTCATATATATGGTGACTTGATGGGTGTATCAGAAAGGCTGAGTTTAGCTGTAATTGTGAACAAAATACCTAACGGTGGCCTCTTCAGTATGGCCACCTCAAGGAATCTAGAATTCTTACATGGTGGGTCCAGATACCAAGAGAAATTCTTCTAGGGAAGAAGATGAAAGTTGCATGAAGTTTTACAATCTAGCTCCACTTCTTTCCTGCTTAGTTGGTTGAAGCAGATCCAACCAAGTGCATATTCAAGGTGGGGGAGCACAAACCCTGAATATCAAGAAAAGTTTCAAACAATATGCTTCCATGTTTGAAACCACGGAAGTCCTTGCCCTGCCCACAAAATTACTGATCTTCCTTCTTCATCCAATAACCACCAAAAAGCTCATGCTATTATTCGACAAAGTTCAGGTGCAAGGTCCTGGATCTTGTCATTGAAATCAAATCTAGCTACAGACAGATCTCCTTAGCTTTTATTCCTTGGATACAGTTGCTCTTGATCTAAAGACTTATGAAGAAGAGATACAAATTATCTGCCCCATTCCACCTAATGTCTTAAGATGGGAAAAGCATAAGATAAGTAGAGTAAATATTTCTGTTCCACAAGGAGAAAAACGAGAAACATGTTGCAATCACTGTCCTATAGTAATTCTTAAATACAATCTGGTAGAAGTCTTTATTTCCCTAATTAAAGCTCAGTCTTGATCTCTGAGCATAATTCTACATGACTTTTGGTTTTAGACGTGCCATCTGAAAACTTCCTTGTCCTTATGACGCAACTTTTCCTATAAACTCTAGGTTTCTTAAAATCCATTGTTCTTCAATTTTTTTCCTTCTTATAGAATTTGGGGCTTCCTAATTTTTTTATTCTTTCTGTCCCTCTCAACCTATGCTAATATAATCCTTAAAATGATATCCCTAAATCTATTTAAGATATAAATAAATTTTCTCTAACTTGTTAATAAAAGAAATTCTCACATATTGGATATGGGGAAATCATTCTGGCTTATACAGGGGTTAACTTCAATTTTCTGCTGACTAGAATAGCCTACTTGTGGCCTATCAAGCATATATTATATATCTACTTTAGTTATTGAAGAAAAGAGACCATTGACCAGAAGCAAAAAATGACCATAAGAATAAAGATTAAATGCCTCCCTTCCTAGGATGCCAGCGCTGGTACTCCTTCAGTGATAAGACTGCCTTCCTAGGTGCCAAGTTCATACTAATTTGCTGTGTATGGGCTGATTTTTTTTTTTTGAAACCTTGAAGGAATGTACCCCTGACCTCTTTGATGCTCTATGTTCTGAAAACCATGCTTCTTTGGAGCAGTTTCTTGGAGTTACCTACAAGGCTGTTATCGGGGCTATGTCTTCAGCTGGACTCCAAAATAATGCTCTTCTATTACTATTGCTGCTCAGCCCTCAGTCGTGCCTGACTCTTTGCGACCCCATGGACTGCAGCATGCCAGGCTTCCCAGATGGTTTGTTAATTTCATCCATAAACAATTGATTTTCCTGTGAGACTTCTCTTTGTGCACTGAACACTATTGTATGTCTGAGGCCATCTATATGGCATGCCTTTTTTTTTTTCCTTTTTTTTTTTTTTTTTTCTGACTAAGATAAAGACTTAAGTCTTAACAAAGGACCTTATGACCACAGCCTGCATTCACTGAGGCTGGGTTCTCCTCAAAGCGCCTCAAATTTCATCTTTACCCTGAGACTGTCTCTTGCTTTCAGGAGAACTTGCTGCATAGAAAGATTGTCCAAAGTCTTTTACATTCACTCCATATTCTATTAACAGTTGATTTATTTAGTTCCTCTTGCTTTTCTCTTGTTTTAGTAGACAGCTGGAAAAAACCAGGCGGCACCTTCAACACTTTGCCCAGAAAATCATCTTAGCTACATTATCAAGTTCATTAAGTACATTTTATTTCTCATGTTACCTTGAGTGGCAGTATCACCATACTTTCTGCCAGCTCTCGATATAGTATTTTTTTTTTCAATCTTCATTAAGTCCTCTATGCCAGTCATGTCAGGGCTTGTCAGGCTTTTTCCTGTTGTTTGGCCCCCAAACCAAAGTCAAACAGTTTAGACTTTGTAATGTTAGTATCTCACTTCCAGATACCAAATTCTATTTGCCTATTGCTGCATTAAAAACAAAAAGAGACAGAGAGAGAAAGCTGTCCAAACTTGATTGCCTAAAACAATAATTTTATTGTGTATATTTAATAATTTTAGGAAACCATAAATTGGCAGCGTTCAAATGGGTGACTGTGTTTTTTTTTTTTTCACGTGACGTTGATGGAAGTCACTCAGGGGTATTCAACTGGCAGATGGGCTGGTTTGGAGGGTGCAAACCCACTTCTAGTCACATGATACTTCACTGAGAATGTCAGGAAGGCTAACCTCAGCTTGGATCATCACCTAGAATTTTTCCAGTTGGTTTCTCCAGCATGGCAACCACTGCAACGTAGTGGAACTTCTCACAGGGTGCCTTGGAGCTTCCAGGGCAAGCCTTCTAGTTTTCACGTATTGATGGGAGGAAGGAAAAGAATGTGCAGTCCCAGTTTAAAAATGCAGAAACTGGGCTAGGTAATCGTTAATGTCTTTTTTGTTTCTAAAGGGTCTGTTTCAAGAGCAACAGTAAAGACTTAAAATGAATATGAAATAAAAGGAAAAATATTTTAACTTTTTACAAGTTATAAGCATCTAAACCTGCTGAAGCATTAAATAGTCTACAGCATTCATCTCTCAAAAGATTTAATTCCAAAGATAACTGTAGGTGATAAATACATTTATCCCTGAGATTGGCTGGAAAATATCTAAAAATATATACTTTTTGTCTGAGTTTCTATAAAAATGGCTCTATTGCTTACAACCTCTTGATAGGAAATGTGCTGTTTTTTTTTTTCCCCCATGAAAGCCTATAAACAAAACTGAAAAACTTTATTTTTAAAGGTTGTATTTTCAGTTATTTTGATAATATGAAAGATTTCCACCTGAGAAGTTTTTAATGTAATTCATTTTTAAAGATAAAGTTACCAAAATCAATAAATGATATTCTCCTCTTGATATGGTACTACGTGGTACCTAAAATAATAAAGCCATAGAGACTGGGATCATCTTAGAGATCATCTTGACTAAATCTTTTTAGTCACAGATGAAAGAATTGAGCCCAAGAGGGACTATGAAGCTTGGCCAAGGTCTCTTAGCTGGTTAATGGGTAGAGTCAGGGGCTCTTTCTATGACCATGGTGCCAACAGTTCCAACAGTACTCTTGAGAGAAATAAGCTTCTCAAATGATATGACTATTCCCTTGCAGTTTTTGCTTTCATTAATTTTAATTACTCTTCATTCATCTGTTGTACATAATTTTTAGATCCACTTTACTGAGTTGAAATAAATTCTAATCAGGCTGACTTAGTAAAAAGGTAGTTTCATCACATTTGAAAAAGAAAAATGTGATAAAAATAGACAACATTGTAAGCATATTTCTAAAAATAGTAAATAAAAATAAGTTTATTGTTTTATTTTTTCCTTTCATTGTTTAGGGAATCATAGATTTTCAGTATGAGATGCTATCTTAAACGCTATCTCACTTTTGACAGAATTTGGAAATAAGCCACTCTGCACAAGCATTCTGTGTAGATTTGTACTTCCAGTGATCGGTTACTCACTGTTTCTGGGGAGAAAAATGGGAAACCTTTGGTATAACAAGTATTATTATATTCTATCTTATGCATAAAATATCTGTCTCTAAGTAATGTTTAATCTACTTTTTCATCTACGTGCCATCAGGAAATATGTCAATATCTTTTTCTAAAGACTAACATCTCCAAATATTTGAAGAAAAGCATCAAGTTGTGACTAAGTATTTTATAATTTAAATACACAGTTCAGTTCAGTTCAGTCACTCAGTCGTGTCTGACTCTGCGACCCCGTGAATCACAGAACGCCAGGCCTCCCTGTCCATCACCAACTGCCAGAGTTTACCCAAACCCATGTCCATCAAGTCGGTGATGCCATCCAGCCATCTCATCCTCTGTCGTCCCCTTCTCCTCCTGCCCCAAATCCTTCCCAGCATTAGGGTCTTTTCCAATGAGTCAACCCTTCACATGAGGTGGCCAGAGTATTGGAGTTTCAGCTTCAACCTCAGTCCTTCCAATGAACACCCAGGACTGATCTCCTTTAGGATGGACTGGTTGGAACTCCTTGCAGTCCAAGGGACTCTCAAGAGTCTTCTCCAACACCACAGCTCAAAAGCATCAATTCTTCGGTGTCCAGCTTTCTTCACCTTCCAACTCTCACATCCATACATGACTACTGGATAAACCATAGCCTTGACTAGATGGACCTTTGTTGGCAAAGTAATGTCTCTGCTTTTAAATATGCTATCTAGGTTGGTCATAACTTTCCTTCCAAGGAGTAAGCGTCTTTTAATTCCATGGCTGCAATCACCATCAGCAGTGATTTTGGAGCCCAAAAAAATAAAGTCTGACATTGTTTCCACTGTTTCCCCATCTATTTCCCATGAAGTGATCAGGCCAGATGCCATGATCTTAGTTTTCTGAATGTTGAGCTTTAAGCCAACTTTTTCACTCTCCTCTCTCACTTTCATCAAGGGGCTCTTTAGTTCTTCTTCACTTTCTACCATAAGGGTGGTGTCATCTGCATATCTAAGGTTATTGATGTTTCTCCCAGCTATCTTGATTCCAGCTTGTGCTTCTTCTAGCCCAGCATTTCTCATGATATACTCTGCATATAAGTGAAATAAGCAGGGTGACAATATACAGCCTTGACGTACTCCTTTTCCTATTTGTAACCATTCTGTTGTTCCATGTCCAGTTCTAACTGTTGCTTCCTGACCTGCATACAGGTTTCTCAAGAGACAGGTCAGATGGTCTGGTATTCCCATCTCTTTCAGAATTTTCCACAGTTTATTGTGATCCACACGGTCAAAGGCTTTGGCGTAGTCAATAAAGCAGAAACAGATGTTTTTCTGGAACTCTCTTGCTTTTTCAATGATCCAGTGGACGCTGGCAATTTGATCTCTTGTTCCTCTGCCTTTTCTAAAACCACCTTGAACATCTGGACGTTCACAGTTCACGTATTACTGAAGCCTGGTTTGGAGAATTTTGAACATTACTTTACTAGTGTGTGTGATGAGTGCAATTGTTTGGTAGTTCGAGCATTTTTTAGCATTGCCTTTGTTTGGGATTGGAATGAAAACTGACCTTTTCCAGTCTATCCCTTTATACCTGGGAATGTGGTCAAAGACTCCCAGTGGATGCCTGAAACTTGTAGTAATAACTCCTGAAGTTAAGTGAAAGTTGCTCAGTCTTGTCCGACTTTCTGTGACCCCAAGGACTGTACAGTCCATGGAATTCTCCAGGCCAGAATACTGGAGTGGGTAGCCTTTCCCTTCTTCAGGGGATCTTCCCAACTCAGGGATCAAACCCAGGTCTCCCACATTGCAGGTGAATTCTTTATCAGCTGAGCCACCAGAGAAGCCCAAGAATATTGGAGTGAGTAGCCTAACACTTCTCCAGGGATTTTCCCAACCCAGGAATTGAACTGGGGTCTCCTGCATTGCAGGCAGATTCTTTACCAGCTGAGTTACCAAGGAAGCCACTGACTTTTACATATACTCACTTTTTACTATACATACATATCTATTATAAAGTTTAGTTCATAGATTTGGATTAGAGAATATTCAAATTGCCAACGTCATTACTCTTGCAGTTTGGGGCCATTATCAAGTAAAATAAGGGTGACTTGAACACAAGCACTGTTATAGCAAGATAGTTGATCTGACAACCAAGACGACTCCTGAATGACTTATGGGCTGCTAAAGTATACAATGTGGATGTGCTGGACAAAGGGCTGATTCGTGTCCTAAGTGCCACAGGGACAGCACAAGATTTCATCCCACTATGTAGAGTGATGTGCAATTTAAAACTTATGAATTTCATATTTCTGGAATTTTCAGTTTAATGTTTTCAGACTATGATTGACCTTCAGTAACTGAAATCAAAAAAGTGCAATGATAGATAAGGAGGGATTACCGCAATCAATTTACTCAATTGGAAAAGATTCTAAACTAGGATCTATGCACAGGGATGAGAATGTGCTAAACTGAGTGCCCAAATAAGAAGACAATGTTATGGACCTCACTGGCTCTCCTTCTCTGTCAATTCGCTTTATTCTTCTCATAGTGTTATTTTATAATTTATATGCTTCAATTTACTTTTTGTTTTAAATACCTTTATGCTTTGTATATAGTCACATAAAACTGACATACATTTAAGTGTATATATGTAAATATTCATTTGTTTGATATTGCACATTAAGAAGGCAATATTTTTTCCTAACCAGTATGAAAAACAAGGACGTTTAGAATTCTCATGTTTAGATAGTGTGCCAAGCTTCCATGAGATTGTAAATCACTGAAAATAAGACTAGTTTGAATAAACAGTTACAAACTTGGGATAATGCTTGAATTTGTAGGACCACATTTCTGATTACTTCTGATGACTTTTTTTTTAATAAATGAATTTTCATTTTGGTGGAAAGAAAGAAGTTTTGAACTGAGCGTAATTCAGTGTACTCATAAAATCTAGGCAATTATCAGTGAAAAATTTTCCTTTGAGTAGATATGAGGTGTTTGCATTGCCTACTCTCTTACTGTTACCAGAATTGTGGAGTCATTCCCTTTTTGTGTGTGTGTGTTTAGTCACTAAATTGTGTCAGACTTTTCTGTGACCCCATGGACTGTAGCCCACCAGGTTCTTCTGTCCATGGGATTTTCCAGGCAAGAATACTGGAGTGAGTTGCCATTTCCTCCTCCAGGGGATCTTTCCTACTTAGAGATCAAACCTGGGTGTCCTTCACTGCAGGCTGAGTCTTTGCTGCTGAGCCACGTGGGAGCCCATTCCCTTAAGTAAGACTTTACCATACCAGCGAACATTTGTCCTCATCACATCACTCAAGGACATCAAGAATGAGTTCAGTTACAATAATGCCCTAATTTACTCTGTGTGTAGTATGCTTTTCCAAAGTCAACTACATTCATTTTGATGTATATGCTCTTATTTTTTTGACTAGTTTTTTCATCAGAGTATAGTTGGTTTATAGAGTACTAGTTTTTGCTGTACAGCAAAGTAAATCAGTTATACAGAAACATATATCCACTCTTTTTTAGATTCTGTTCTCATATAGGTCATTACTGAGTATTGAGTATAGTTCCCTGTGCTAAAGAGTAGGTTCTTTTTTTTTTAATCTATTTTAAGTATAATGTAGTGTATATGCCAATCCCAATACCTCAATTTATCTCTTTCCCCTTTTTTTCTCCCTTGGTAACCAAAAGCTTGTTTTCTACATCTGTAAATCTATTTCTGTTTTGTAAATAGATTCATTTGTACCATTTTTTTTGATTCCATATAGAAGTAACATCATATGATATTTATTTTTATTTAGCTGACAGTCTCAAGGTTCATTCATGTCACCTCACATGGCATTGTTTCATTCTCTTTTTAAGGCTGAGCTATATTCCATTATACGTATATCTATAGCTATATCTATCTATCTATCTATATATAGATATATATATATATATCCATAAGCATAACTCTTTTATCCATTCCTTTATTGATGGACATTTGGGTTACCTCCTTGTTCTAGCTGTTGTAAATAGTGCTACAATGAATGTTGGTGTGTAGGTATTTTTTTTTTTAAATATGGTTTTCTACATATGCCCGGGAGGGGATTGATGGGTGATATTTATCCCATTTCTCACATGCTTAAAATGTATTCATCTATGAACTTGCCATTTCATATTATGACAGTTCTTTTAAGAGAAGGGTTTTATTTTATATGCTTTGTAACTAGTCAATGAATCCAGTTCAGTAAAAAACAAAAATTCAAATCAATTACTAAATTTAATTTTAAGGTATTTTGAAGTCATTTTAAAAAGTTGTTGCCAAGAAGTCAACCTGTTACTCTGTTAGAGATCTGACCACCTCATAAGACTATTGTATAATTATCATCCTTAAAAATCTCAAGTACATAATTTGGTTCACTGACATAAGGATACAATGCATATATAATATTTTTAGCATTTTTGAGTTCATATTATACAATTCATATTTAATTAAAATTCAGAGACCTTATTTCCATGATTTTTCCACGTCTTCTCATCATCTAAGTCTCTCAGTTTTCTAAATATTAAATTTTTTTTTCTAAATATTAAATGTAATACCACTATTCATTCCTGTGTAATTTTTGTCCTTGGTATTTATAGTAATATGACTTTACTGTTTTATTTTATTTTATTCTCCATCAAATATTTCTGTTTTAAGTCTCTCAGTTTTCTAAATATTAAATTTTTTTTTCTAAATATTAAATGTAATACCACTATTCATTCCTGTGTAATTTTTGTCCTTGGTATTTATAGTAATATGACTTTACTGTTTTATTTTATTTTATTCTCCATCAAATATTTCTGTTTTAAGTCTCTCATTCATCACTCAAAATTGAAACCCAAGCATATTACCTACAGACAATCTTATCTATTGAGAAAAGTGTTCTATTTCATTGGCCATGTGTAAATTTCTTTGAGCATTAAGTTTGACTTTTGTGATATTGCTCTGTAAAATACTATATACATTAGGTTTTCTAAAATACATATTTGATCCTAGAATATTGGAATTTTGGTAAATGTCAGATTGTAGTGGAAAATAATATAGTAATTTGTGATCGATTTAGGACATGGGTTGCATAATTTCTCATTTCTGTGCTTAGATACTAAAAGATATGCATTTTTGGTTTATCTTTTAAAATTGCTCATACGACTTTTCCTTGTAAATGCAGCTAAGTATTTAACTTTCTTAAACAATGCACAGTTGACTGAAAAGCTAGACATACTTACTGCATTTATGTAAAGTATGCCATCTTCAAAGTCTCAATTATAAGTAATTCTGGTATTAAATTCAATATGTGAAGAAAACTTAACATATGCCCAAGAGATTTAGCTGTATAATATATTTTTTTTTGACTAGCTACATATTTTTATAAGTATTCTTCTTCAGTGATATTTGTTGGTTAAATTCCCAAGTAGCACTTACATTTCGTTATTTTTCCATTAGAAATGTATTTGTCCATTTCTCTACACTCATTAACATCTTATGATTTTATATAAATTTTTTCACTACCTCACCACAAAATAAATGCAAGATTACTTTGCTGTTGTATCCCCACAATTCCATAATAAAGGTACCATTACTAAAACAGATTTCTTTTTTATAACCTTGAATTGCTCAAATTTTCTTTTTCTATCCAGTTACCATAAATGGATGGAAAAACAATTCACTACAAACTCTAATAAGTGAGTAAAAAATACTATATTTTTCAGGGAAACTATTTCTGGAATGCATAACAATTACTTTAGGACACATTTCTTTTCTACCATTATGATCACTATTTTTTCTTGATTTCATATATCTATGTATTAAGATGTTGAAAAGGGTATGTCTTCCTTTTCATTTATTTTTATAAGTTGGAAAGATACTGATCCTCTTTTAATGTCGCTTCCTTTCTATATAAAGGACATATTGATTTAGAGCCCTTAAAGGAATTAATTCCTGCTCAAAATTAGTTAGAAACTTTAGGAATGAAATTTTATTTTTATTTTCAGTTAAATATATTAGACTAGACTAGACACTGAAAGATGAACTCCCCAGGTCAGTAGGTGCCCAATATGCTAATGGAGATCAGTGGAGAAATAACTCCAGAAAGAATGATGGGATGGAGCCAAAGCAAAAACGATACCCAGCTGTGCATATGACTGGTGATAGATGCAAAGTCCGATGCTGTAAAGAGCAATATTGCATAGGAACCTGGAATGTTAGGTCCATGAATCAAGGCAAACTGGAAGTGGTCAAACAGGAGATGGCAAGAGTGAACGTCGACATTCTAGGAATCAGCGAACTAAGATGGACTGGAATGGGTAAATTTAACTCAGATGACCATTATATCTACTACTGTGGGCAAGAATCCCTTAGAAGAAATGGAGTAGCCATCATGGTCAACAAAAGAGTCCAAAATGCAGTACTTGGATGCAATCTCAAAACGACAGAATGATCTCTGTTCGTTTCCAAGGCAAACCATTCAATATCACGGTAATCCAAGCCTATGCCCCGATCAGTAACGCCGAAGAAGCTGAAGTTGAACGGTTCTATGAAGACCTACAAGACTTTCTAGAACTAACACCCAAAAAAGATGTCCTTTTCATTATAGGGGACTAGAATGCAAAAGTAGGAAGTCAACAAACACCTGGCATAACAGCCAAGCTTGGTCTTGGAGTACAGAATGAAGCAGGGCAAAGGCTAATAGAGTTTTGCCATGAGAACACACTGGTAATAGCAAACACCTATTCCAACAACACAAGAGAAGACTCTACACGTGGACATCACCAGATGGTCAACACCGAAATCAGATTGATTATATTCTTTGCAGCCAAAGATGGAGAAGCTCTATACAGTCAGCAAAAACAAGACCGGGACCAGACTGTGGCTCAGATCATCAACTGCTTATTGCCAAATTCAGACTTAAATTGAAGAAAGTAGGGAAAACCACTAGACCATTCAGATATGACCTAGATCAAATCCCTTATGAGTATACAGTGAAAGTGAGAAATAGATTTAAGGGACTAGACCTGATAGACAGAGTGCCTGATGAACTATGGACAGAGGTTCGTGACATTGTACAAGAGACAGGGATCAAGACAATCCCCATGGAAAAGAAATGCAAAAAAGCAAAATGGCTGTCTGAGGAGGCCTTACAGATAGCTGGGAAGAGAAGAGAAGTGAAAAGCAAAGGAGAAAAGGAAAGATATTCCCATCTCAATGCAGAGTTCCAAAGAATAGCAAGGACAGATAAGAAAGCCTTCCTCAGCGATCAGTGCAAAGAAATAGAGGAAAACAACAGATTGGGAAAGACTAGAGATCTCTTCAAGAAAATTAGAGATACCAAAGGAACATTCCATGCAAAGAAAGGCTCGATAAAGGACAGAAATGGTATGGACCTAACAGAAGCAGAAGATATTAAGAAGAGGTGGCAAGAATACACAGAAGAACTGTACAAAAAAGATCTTCATGACCCAGATAATCATGATGGTGTGATCACTCACCTAGAGCCAGACATCCTGGAATGTGAAGTCAAGTGGGCCTTAGAAAGCATCACTACGAACAAAGCTAGTGGAGGTGATGGAATTCCAGTTGAGCTATTTCAAATCCTCAAAGGTGGTGCTGTGAAAGTGCTACACTCGATATGCCAGCAAGTTTGGAAAACTCAGCAGTGGCCACAGGACTGGAAAAGGTCAGTTTTCGTTCCAATCCCAAAGAAAGGCAATGCCAAAGAATGCTCAAACTACCGCACAATTGCACTCATCTCACATGCTAGTTAAGTAATGCTCAACATTCTCCAAGCCAGGCTTAAGCAATACGTAAACCGTGAACTTCCAGATGTTCAAGTTGGTTTTAGAAAAGGCAGAGGAACCAGAGATCAAATTGCCAATATCCGCTGGACCATCGAAAAAGCAAGACATTTCCAGAAAAACATCTGTTTCTGCTTTATTGACTACGCCAAAGCCTTTGACTGTGTGGATCACAATAAACTGTGGAAAATTCTGAAAGAGATGGGAATACCAGACCATCTGACCTGTCTCTTGAGAAACCTGTATGCAGGTCAGGAAGCAACAGTTAGAACTGGACATGGAACAACAGAATGGTTACAAACAGGAAAAGGAGTACGTCAAGGCTGTATATTGGAATTGTACGTATAAATAAGCACCCTGCTTATTTAACTTATATGCAGAGTGCATCATTAGAAACGCTGGGCTGGAAGAAACACAAGCTGGAATCAAGATTGCTGGAAGAAATATCAATAACCTCAGATATGCAGATGACACCACCCTTATGGCAGAGAGTGAAGAAGAACTAAAGAGCCTCTTAATGAAGGTGAAGGAGGAGAGTGAAAAAGTTGACTTAAAGCTCAACGTTCAGAAAACTAAGATCATGGCATCTGGTCCCATCACTCCATAGGAAATAGATGGGGAAACAGTGGAAACAGTGTCAGACTTTATTTTTTTGGGCTCCAGAATCACTGCTGATGGTGACTACAGCCCTGAAATTAAAAGACACTTACTCCTTGGAAGGAAAGTTATGGCCAACCTAGATAGCATATTTAAAAGCAGAGACATTACTTTGCCAGCAAAAGTCCATCTAGTCAAGGCTATGGTTTTTCCAGTGGTCATGTATGGATGTGAGAGTTGGACGGTGAAGAAAGCTGAGTGCCGCAGAACTGATGCTTTTGAACTGTGGTGTTGGAGAAGACTCTTGAGAGTCCCTTGGACTGCAAGGAGATCCAATCAATCCATCCTAAAAGAGATCAATCCTGGGTGTTCATTGGAAGGTCTGATGTTGAAGCTGAAACTCCAATACTTTGGCTACCTCATGCGAAGGGTTGACTCATTGGAAAAGACCCTAATGCTGGGTAGGATTGGGGGCAGGAAGAGAAGGGGACGACAGAGGATGAGATGGTTGGATGGCATCACCGACTCGATGAACATGGGTTTGGGTAGACTCTGGGAGTTGTTGATGGACAGAGAGGCCTGGTGTGCTGCAGTTCATGGGGTCGCAAAGAGTCGGACACGACTGAGCGACTGAACTGAACTGAGACTGAAAAAGTGAACAGTGAAAAAGAAGCAAGGTAGTTCTTGCCCAACAGTTGATAATGTAAACTAGAACCTCAAAGAATCACTTGAGTTCTCTAAATCTATGCTTTTTTTCCCTTTGCTTTTGTATGTGCACCTCTACTACCTGAAATGCACTAATAACCGTCCCTACTGCTCATTCACAACTGTTCTAGTCTGTGTAGTTTATCACTCTTTCCTTGAGACTCAACTCAGGTGTTACCTTCTCCAAGAAACCCTCTTATGACCTAAGGGCGTCCATAGTGCTTTTCTTTTTTTTTTCCTGTTGTGACATTGTCTCAATCTTTTGCAACAAATCATTCTTTTTTTTTTTTTTTCTTTTCCTCTATATACGTTAGGGAGAAGGCAATGGCACCCTACTCCAGTATTCTTGCCTGGAAAATCCCATGGATGGAGGAGCTTGGTAGGCTGCAGTCCATGGGGTCGCTAAGAGTCGGACATGACTGAGTGACTTCACTTTCACTTTTCACTTTCATGCATTGGAGAAGGAAATATCAACCCACTCCAGTGTTCTTGCCTGGAGAATCCCATGGACGGCGGAGCCTGGTGAGCTGCCATCTATGGGGTCGCACAGAGTCAGACACGACTGAGGTGACTTAGCAGTAGCATACACATTAGACTATGAATATCTTGGGAGAAAGTTTGTAGCTTATTTCTATAATCTTGTTTTAATCCCTTCATTTTACTAAAAAAAACCATGTTATTAAAGATTCTGGAGTTCTCTATATCTATAATTTATTACAGATTTCTCTGTCTATAATTTATATCTATGTAATTTATTCATATTCACTATGCTTGATCTCATCAGCATTTCGTTTGGCTGGATTACTCCTTGGATTTCTTTCTTCTTTTGGATTCTGTGACACTAAGCTCTTCTGGTGTTCTTTTACTATTTATCTCTTCCTATTTGTCTTTATTTTCTGGTTCTTCCTTTTTAAAAGGAGTGCAGTTATTAATATTTCATTAGTTAATTCAACATTCTATGAAGAACTCTTCTAGGTCTTAAGCATTAAGAAACAAGAAATAATAATTAGAAGAAGGATAACAGGATCTTCTTCTCGTCCCTCTTTTTAAGGTAACTCTATCTTCAAACACCCTTATTAATGTCTTTGACTTCCAATATCATGTACATTTTAAGGACTTTGGGGCCAGATCTCAATTATGAAAAGAAAGTTATCTATTTAAATTCCTGTTTAATATTTCTGCATATAAATTTCACAATAAAGATACCTAAAATTAAAATATTTTTCCAGAAGATACTCTACCTCTTACAGATAGAATGAAAATGAGATAATAAGTTATTACAAAATGATATTTTTATGTGTGGAAATAAGCTTGAATTACATGTAAAGACTCTGTATCATAATGAAAAGGACCTTGAACTTGTATTCTGGGCCTAATACAGCAAGTTCTGTCAATAACTAACATGGTAACACTGAAGACTTCTCAGAATTTTAATTGCCAGTAAGATATTTTATATTTCTAAGATCTAAAAATGTCTTGTTTCCATGATTCTAAAGACTGTGGCACTGCTGTTTTAAGGGCATTTGGAAGAAGAATGAAAAGAAAAGCACAGAAATTGAATCTAGATGACTTTTTTCCAACCCTGTTCATCAGATGATCTTTGCATTGTTGATTCCTCTTCCCTGTGATTTGATCTTTCAATATACCTCTTCTTGACTTTCACACCTTTTCTCCATTCCAAACCCATTTAATAAAATATGTTTATATTACTTGATCATATGTATAATTTCCAAGTGTGGCTCCTATTGCTGAAGGAACTCTAGAAGATAATATGTCACTTTGCTTTACATTCATTTGATATTGAAACTTATCAATATGTAGGCAATCTTTTTTTTATTTTTTGTATCCACAGTCAAAACTAAACTGACTTTGAATTTTAAGTGTGTCCTCAGAAATAACTATGCTGGAAACATAATTCAGTTCAATAGAGCTTCAGCGAATGAGTTAATGTGACAGAAACGACCATATGTATATCAAACACAGATAAGCCCAACTATATGATGTGCCCTATAGTCTAAGCAATGGTAACTTCAAACATTAGTTTAAGAAGAAATGTAGTGAACGGAGAGAAAGCAGTGGTGAAAAGGGTAGGTAAAATTCAACTATAAGGAAACTGAGGAAAGTGGGGAATGAGACGATTGAGTGGTTTAGAAAGAACCTTTAATTGCAGCATGAGAACTCTTAGTTGCGGCATTCAGAATCAAGTTCCCTGGAGATCGAACCCGGCTGCCTGCATTGGGAACTCAAGTCTTATCCACTGGCTCACCAAGGAAGTCCCTATGGTCCTTTTCAAGAAGCACAAAGTATGCTTTTATTACTGTCTGTATTTAGTCTGCGACGACACACTCCCATTCTTTCACTATTTTTTCTTAAATTGGTGTTAAATTAGTTGCTTTGCATCGTCCGTCGCGTTAGTTTCTCCTATCCGGTGACGTGAATCAGCTGTATGTATACATACCCTCCTTCCCTGTTGGACCTCCCTCTCCCCATCCCACCCATCTAGGTAACCACAGAGCACAGAGCTGAGCTTCCTACGCTGCAGAGCAGGTTCCCACGAGCTATCTATTTTATACATGGGAGAGTACGAAGAATTAGGAAATACTGTTTTCATATTTCATAGAAAGAATAGTAAATGATATTTGGGAATGAGAATCAATTCTATCATAAATTCCATTTCTGAAGATCAAATTTCTGCACAGTAAAACAGCTCATACTTCGTGAAAGCTATGATGATATTTGTTTTATTTTTTTCTTGGTCATTTTCATCAACAGTAAGATGTTTTGTTGCCATTGATTATCTTCTTTTGTTTGGTTTGTCATTATAAAAAGAACCTGTACTTCTGGGAAGCCAAATAAAACTCTGATATATATTTTATATTAGTTTAGATGTGTCATCATGAATTGTTACAGTATACAGCCTCATGAATACTGGAAGAAATATCAATAACCTCAGATATGCAGATGACACCACCCTTATGGCAGAAAGTGAAGAAGAACTAAAGATCCTCTTGATGAAAGCAAAAGAGGAGACTGAAAAAGTTGGCTTAAAGTACAATGTTCAGAAAACTAAGATCATGGCATCTGGTCCCATCACTTCATGGAAAATAGATGGGGAAACAGTGGATACAGTGTCAGACTTTATTTTTTTGAGGCTCCAAAATCACTGCTGATGGTGATTGCAGCCATGAAATAAAAAGACGCTTACTCCTTGGAAGGAAGGTTATGGCCAACCTAGATAGCATATTTAAAAGCAGAGACATTACTTTGCCAACAAAAGTCTGTCTAGTCAAGGCCATGGTTTTTCCAGTGGTCATGTATGGATGTGAGAGTTGGACGGTGAAGAAAGCTGAGCGCCACAGAATTGATGCTTTTGAACTGTGGTGTTGGAGAAGACTCTTGAGAGTCCCTTGGACTGCAAGGAGTTCCAACCAGTCCATCCGAAAGAAGATCAGTCCTAGGTGTTCATTGGAAGGACTGATGAAGCTGAAACTCCAATACTTTGGCCACCTCATGCGAAGAGTTGACTCATTGGAAAAGACCCTTATGCTGGGAAGGATTTGGGGCAGGAGGAGAAGGGGACGACAGAGGATGAGATGGTTGGATGGCATCACTGACTCAATGGACATGGGTTTGGGTAAACTCCGGGAGTTGGTGATGGACAGGGAGGCCTGGCATGCTGCAATTCATGGGGTCGCAAAGAGTCGGACACGACTGAGCGACTGAACTGAACTGAATAGCCTCATGATAAAGAGGTATTATATGAAAATGTCTTATGATTTTACCATTAATATTCAATCAAATCTATTTATTGGCTAATAATAAAAAGGTAAATTTGTTAAGCACTTAAGGATATCTAATAAATATTGTACCTAGTAATTTCTCTCAGAGATATTTTATTCAAATAACATAGCATTTTATAGAGGACTGGTCATGTAAAAATTAAATATTCATATGCAATATTCAGGGGTCTTCCCCACTGAAAAAGTATTTTGAAATAGGCAAGTGTTTGAGTGGTTTAGACTTTCACTTATAAAATGTATATATCATGCCATTTTAAAAACAAAATAAATATTTAAGAAGATTATTTATAAATTCAGGTGAAATATATTGTGGAAAGACAAAAAAAAATGGTGGATTGGGAATAATGGAAAAATAAATAGCCAGTATCCTCATCATAGCTATTTTACTTGCTAGCTAAAGGATTCTGAGAGTTTTATGACCTTTCAATTTCAGGTTTGCTCATCTATTAAACTCTGATAATAAGAATGGCACTAACCACATAGTCCTTTATTTTGAGATGTTAGTTATATTAGTATATTTGTTGCCCAAGCTATATGAAAACATTAAAACAATTTGTCATTTGAAAAAATTAACATTGTGTTCTTCCAATTTCCCATAAGGTCCCAAATCATTTTTTTTTTCATATTATTCTTCCATTGTGCTTTGTAGCACTTTTTTTTTTTTTGTAGGTTTTTCTACTTATTTGTTTACTTGGGATATTTACTGAATGACTCTATTTGTTTTGCTTTTAAATGGAAATGGGAAAGCAAAAGTAATTTCTGAATTCCCTATTAATTAGCTTATATATGCTAAAGTAATGTTTCCAAGATAAACTTTTTTTCTGCTTTTGAAATAATTCACAGAAATGATTCTAGAAAATGTGCGTCAGGCTTTTCAAGTAGCAAGTTATAAGGCTACCAGTTGATATTTAACAAAAATATGAATGTACTTCCATTTTGTGTTTGTATTTGAGGGTTTACTATTCCAATTTTACATCTTGAAGGTAATTCAGTTTTTCATTTTCTGGAAAGAACACCATCAGTTTATTGCATAGCTTTACACCTTATCTATTACTCCAGTATGCTTGCCTGGAGAATTCCATGGACAGAGGAACCTGGTGGGCTACAGTCTTGGACATGACTGAAGCAACATAGCCTGCACAAACCTTTAATTACAAAACATGAAAACTTTTCAGACAACGTGCATTTTAAAAGATTCTTTCAAAAAGCCTACCTAGATAAAAGTTATTTGAATATATAAAGATATTTTAATATATAATACTGTTTTCTATCACATAACAAGAAGCTTAGGGCTAAGTAAGAAGTGAGAATACTTATATTTCTGTCCATACAGACACTTGTTGAAACATGTATATAATTTAGTGCACATAATGTACAATATGTAATAAGTATAATGTGATATAAATGTTTATATATAGAACATCTATTAATTTAACTTAACATGAGCAGAAGCTAGTAACTGCATAGATCCTAAAAAACAAGCCTAGCTTATTTGCTCTTGGCAATCAGCTCTTAAAAGCTTTAAATCTTTAGAATGCAGTTGCTTGCCTGAAGATTACTTAATTTGTTAAGTTGTGCTTATAGCATCATGTAAATATTAAGTCCTTATTATTGCAAATGATTTTTGTGCCCTTTCTAAAGGTTCAAGAAGACAATTTTTTTTTTCTGATTTGGTTTTGCTATGAAAATGAATTTTAAAAGGTAATTAAAAACATGTGTACTTGGAAGATTTAAGTTCTATCAGGCTAACTAAATCATTTATGTAGCATGTTGAAAATTAAAGGAATTCTACATAATGAGCCAGTCAACATAAAAGAAAAATTCTCTTGTGGTGCTTTCATTCATGTTAAATGTTTTTCATAAGCTATAAAATCTGCCTAGCAGTTATTAGATGAAACACTATAGCCATATTATTGAAAGTCAAAAATTCAAGAGAGACTAGAAGATGAGGGATGGAAGAGTAGAAAGATACGAAACAAAATCCCTGAGTCTTGTATCTCTTGGGATTTGGCTAGCAACTAAAATGAATGGATGACAATACATACACACAGAAAGAATCAGAGATACCACTGAGTGTATTTTCAAACCAAAAAGAAAAGAAAAGGAAAGGAAGAAATAAACAGGGGAAAAAAAAGAAGGAAAGAAGTTTTCTTTCTGCTTACTAAAATAAAAACATTTGCACTGATTTAAAACTTCAAAAGAGAAGCTGTCTCTGTAAACAGTTGTTCCCAAAGAAATAAAAGTCTGGATCAAAAAAGCAAAGTAATGATCTTCTCTCTAGAAAAAGTGAAAGTCAAGTTAGTCTCTAACTCTTTGCTACCCCATGCCAGAATACTAGAATACTGGAGTGGATAGTTGTTCCCTTGTCTAGGGGATCTTTCCAACCCAGGATCGAACCCAGGACTCCTGTTTTACAGATGGATTCTTTACCAGCTGAGCCACCAGGGAAGCCCAAGCTCCTGGCATGGTTAGCCTATTCCTTCTCCAGGGCATTTTCCTGACCCAGGAATTGAACTGGGGTCTCCTGTATTGCAAGTGTATTCTTTACCAGCTGAGCTACCAGGGAAGCCCACAAGGATGTAAATAAATGTGTGTTAGTGTTAGTCACTCAGTCGTTTCTGGCTCTTTGTGACCCCGTGGGCTGTAGCCCTCTAGGCTTCTCTTTTCATAGAATTCTCCAGTCCAAAGTACTGGAGTGGGTAGCCATTCCCTTCTCCAGGGGATCTTCCCAACCCAAGGATTGAGTCCAGATCTCCTGCATTGCAAGTAGATTCTTTGCTGTCTAAGCCTCCAGGGAAATTATTTACAAAGTAAGAGTCACAGATGTAGATAACAAATTTATGGTAACCGGAGGATAAGGGACCAGGAGAGACAGGGATTGACATACACACACTACTATATAGAAAATCAATAATTAATAAGAACCTGCTATATTGCAGAGGAAACTCCACTCAGTACTCTGTAATGGCCTAAATGAGGAAAGAGTCTTAAAAAAAGAGTGTATATACATATATGTATAACTGATAAAACTGATTCACTTTACTGTATACCTGAAACTAACACAATATTGTAAATCAACTATACTCTAATAAAAATTTAAAAAGCAGAGTAGTCACCGCTGCACTGTATCTACTCGATGGCTTTGTCAAGTGGAGATTTCCTAGGTAAATAAAATAACTTCCCTCTAAGGAAATAAGTTCCCTGCTGTCTATGGGGTCACACAGAGTCGAACACGACTGAAGCGACTTAGCAGCAGCAGCAGCAAGGAAACATCCAGAAAGTACTTAAGAAACACACACACAGGCAATCAGGGAGAACTCAGAGATCCACTTCAAAGTTTTGTCTTCTAATGTATGGAGAAGGTAATGGCCACCCACTTCAGTATTCTTGCCTGGAGAATTCTGTGGACAGAGGAGCCTGGCGAGCTACAGTCCGTGGGGATGCAGAGTCAGATGTGACTCAGCGACTAACACTGCTAACACTATTCTAATGCACATACATGTGTATGCACATGTGCATATGCCCTTGAGAAATACACATATGCAGCAGTAGCAGATATCTATTAATGTGTCATATGTGTCTATATATGTGCTGATACGTCTGGCTCAAGGATGGATGTTTGTGATTATGTTCAGTTTCTTAGCTAGATCAAATCAGAAAAAATATAGCAAAAAAAAAAAACAAACATGATACGTAAAAGCAGATGCCTGTTTAAATTACAAAAGTGCCATTTGTGATTTTTATGTACTGTGTAACATTACATTGTTTTCTTTCAGTCAGTGGTGTATTGGACTGGCTGTGAGCCCAGGTTTCTCACATAATGATCAACCTGAGACTCTGCAGTACCATCTGGTCATGTCCCAGGCAGGAAATAGGTGAAAAATATCTACCAGTTCATGCATTTCATACTGAAAGCATGAGAATGCAGATGACGATATGACTTTTTTTCTGTAATGGAGCTTCTTGCAAATAAATGAAGTAGAAAATGCTTTATTCAATTTCTGTAGAAGAATTAAAAAAATATACAAAATCTGGGGAACAGGTGCAGAAGAATGACTTCCATCATGGTGTGAGAAATTCAAAAGTAATCACACATTTTTTAACATGAGAGGACTTAAATTAGTTATACAACTAAAGGGAATGTAGGGAACGATGGCAGGACACTCCTGGGCCAGAGTTATGATGAGTCTAAGAAACTATCATCAGAAAAGAATTAACAATATGTGACTTTGATTACATAATAGAATGCTGGAAAAACATCATTTTCCTACTAAATTACTTTATTCGTTTAAGAATTTAAACATGTGCCTTTGTCTTGTTATCTGTTGTCTGACCATATAAATAGGTATTTACTTATGTTTCTTTGTTTATTTGTGTTAGAAGAAGCCTGATGCAATGTGACGATGTTGCTGCTTTCTTCTTGTGTTCCATTTCTACCAACATCTCAAGTATTAAGTATTTGACATTGAGATTTACAGGAAGACAAGATTTTTGTTAACTCTACATACTGCTAGGATAACAGTCCACCTTATGTGCTGAATTCATTCTATTCATTGATGATTAGAGCATAATTGAGTACATTAAAATGTGGCTTGTTTTCTCCATTTTCTATCTCATCTTATTAATAAAGATACCTTCATTAAGGATCTTCATTAAGGTTTTTTTTTTTTTTTTTAATGTTCTGCAAACTGTAGCTACTGAGAATGTATGATGTGGCCAGTATATGGAACACATAAATAAGCAAATAGATCTTATATGGTGATCTTAGAAATACTTCTTTTGATTATACAGTAAAAAAATATCTCCTGATTTTATGTTCTTTTTTTTAGAAAGGATACTAGGGTTTACAACATAGTCAATGCCACATTATTCTGGTATAGGTTAAAAAATGTTACAACTAGATTCTTTTGCTGCTTACCATGATGAATTTCCTTGGAGGAAGGAAGTATGAGATAAAAATACTGTGGACAGATATGCATCTTATAGTAGGTCATGCTATAGTAAGACTTCAGGGCCTTTAGATTTAATTTTTTTTAGTTTATTTTCTCCTTTATTTGCCAAACTGAGGTTTTTTGAAAATATAAATATGTTTTTCCAAAATTCATCCTAATACTGGTGTTTTTCAGAGTCTAAGGTTAAGAGAACTTTGATCTTGCTGGAAGCAATAGTATATGTACATTTCTCTCCATCCTAACTTTTCTCTAACTCATCATTTCCCTAACTGATTTACAGTGCTACTGCTGCTGTCATCCACTGGGACGTTATATTTCGGATATAGACATCGTCTAAAAAATCTCCAATTCTTACTTCCATGTTCTCCTCAATTTTTCTAATGGACTTCAGAGTTGGTGGATGGTGACTTTGAACTCTTAATCAGAATCATGACTTTTATCATAAATTGGTAATAAGATTCTATCAAATAATGATGAAATTGTAAGATTCAGGCAAAATATATATCTAGTTTTAGTATATGTTGAAGGATATCTCTATATAGGTAAAATCCACAATTAAATGATTTACCTTTCTTTGAAAACATATAAAGCATTTTGGTACTAAAAAAATCAAAGGAGCTAAAATTGAGGATTTACTTTTATTATAATTCTTATAGAGAGAACACATTATTTTGTAGTTGTTGTCAATTGATTTGATTTTCAAAGAATGTATCAAAACAGTGCTTTTTATGTTATTAGATCACAGAATCTAAATATCATAAATGGCTATATTGTTGTACCCCTGTAAATATTTCAGGAGAGATACATATTAAGTTTGATAAAAAATCTTAGAAAATTTCAATTCATCAGTAAGTGCTTTCTGAAAAGATCTTCTATCATCTTCAATTACTTCACAATCTGAGAGAACTTGGCATGTTTAACCCTTAAGGGCCACAGAATTGTGATTAACAATGAAGATAGAAATGGTAAAAAGCAAAGTTAAGCTAACATCTATTTGGTTGTTCAAATGTTTAAATTAGAAATTTTAGCAAGCTAGCTTTTTTTAGCTCTAAATTTAATCCCTTAAGGAAATGGCAACTACAAAACACTGACAGTTCTTTTTTCTCCTTTTAATGAGATTGTATATGAGTTACTAGTTTAGAATAAAAATAGTTTGGGCCTAGAAATATACACTTTGATGTTGCAATTAAATTGATTTTTTTAATAATTTATTCTCCACGATCCAGTCCATTGTGATATTTACTTAGAAATCTTTTATGGATTGAATGATGTGCTTGTTTGATACATTGCACAATTTATTCTCATATAAGAACATAAGACAGTTTCTATTCTGAAGCAAGAGTCCTTCCAGCTCTGTCTCTCTTAATGTTAGCAAAACTTACTAATATAGGGAATGTTTTCAATTATCTATTAATCCAGAAGACAAAAAACAGAATTGTTCACTATAGACCTGTATTTTATTGCTATAAAAGAGTGCTTACCATCATCCAAACAAATTACAACTTTGAATATCTTACACATTTTATACTGAATATTATTATAGTTACATATCACTGTAAAATAGTACTTTCATTTTGAGCCCATTGTTAGACTTGTATAGCTTGCAGTAAAACATATTATATTTAAAGAAAAAGATAAATTAAAAGGAGGTTTAGTACAGTGCAATTACATATACTGTAGCTTCTGTTTAAAGGGATTCTCAGTTAAAATTGGTTTTCATTATGGGCTTTCAATAGAGATTTGGATTTGCTGGGTACAGCCCTAGTTTTGCATTTCTTTTATTTTACTTTGCTCTAAAGATTGGACAATTTTCTTAGTTTTCAATTTATTTGTTGGCTAAGGTAGCATTCAATAATATTAGACTACTGAGCGAAAGTGAAGAAAATAGTATTTTAATTATTTCTTCAGACTCAAAGAAAAAAGGATTAAGCAGCCATAACTAATATAGGTATTCAGTTATTGTTAACAAAAGATAAATATTTGTTCTCCAATATATAAAGGAAAATATGCTTGGGAATTATGGTGTTCTTTTGGGCTTATCATTAGTTACAGTGTGACACTTTGGTGTAATATCTGACAGTCTTACTCAGGTGGAGTCCTTTCATTGTAGACAAGACACCAGGATATATTCTGAAGCATGCTGCAGCAGATACTCTTTCTATAATCATTGCAATAATCATTTCTCCTCACCCCCACCAGCTTCTAATAGTGAATTATGACTATTTACCTTCAAGTATTGAAATAAACTTTTACTTGTTAGATGACTCTCGCTTGATCAGGATATATTTTACTTTTGTATATTTGGTAATTTTCTGTTAAGGATTTTGTATCTTATTCTGTAAAATCATCTCCCCCCTCCCCGCTTCCAACAGTGAATTACGTCTATTTATCTTCAAGTGTTGCAATAAACTTCTATTTGTTAGATGATTCTCATTTGATTAGGATGTATTTTGCTTTTGCATATTTGGTAATATCTTGTTTATGATTTTATATCTTATTCTGTAAAGTGTTTTGGTCTGTAGTTTTCCTTTCTGGTCAAGACATGGGTGCAAACAACTACAGCAGCGTGTCCACTATAATGGCAACTGCATGAAGCTAAGGGCAAGAAGCTGGCAAATTCTTCAGCTGCGTGCTGCCACAGATGAGTCCGATTTATTGCAACTTGGAAGAGACAGCGGAGAGGTGGTGTATGACAGTCCCATTGATATAAGCACACAAAGATGGGACACAGCTTTTAAGGCCAAAATCAGAAATTGTGCACTGAGCTCTAAGTTACCTTTTCCATAGACTTTTAGTATTGATTCACACAATATTTCCAGCTGTTGAAAAGCAAGTACCTTGCAAAATGGTTTAAGTAGCAAAGACTAGAACTCCTATTTTGAATTATTTATGTTATATTTATTTAATTTCTTGTTTAAACATTCATTTTTAATTCACATTTCACCTATAACTTGTTTGTTTAATCCGAAATGCTTTGCCGTCAGATATTTTTCTTAGTGGCCTGTAGTAAGATACCAGTTTTAACAAGCTGACACTTTCCCTCCAAAAGCTTTCTTTATCATTTAGTTTAAATTGCCTCCTGTCTAATCACTATCTACTCTGTTTGAGTGTCTTCACTGCCCAGTTTTTTATGTATTTATCTCTTCTTCATCTGTAGAATATGAATGTGTGTGTGTGTGAATATTTGTTTGTATATGTCTAGTGGATGTGATACATAAAGACAAAGTAGATCAATGTAGTGTAATTTTATTTAAAATGTATTTCCTGTATGCTTCCAAGAAATCTTGAGGTTACTGTAAAATGAAGTATATACTTAACCGAACTAAAAGAGATCCTATTAAAAATTATTGAGAGCAGATGACTTACCCACATGGAGAGCATATTATATTGAGTATTAAACAATGTGTACAATGCTGACTGAGCACAGTGCACACACAGTGTGATACTGATAACTTTGAAATACTGTTACCAGTGAAATGTTACTTTATACAAGTGTCATATATGTTAACAGCTGGGGAATCTGCTTTTAGCTGAGATCTTAGGATGTGACTCTTTCTATTAATAGGATCAAGCAATAAAACTGCATTCTGTGATTTCAAGATAGGAAACAATGTTTATAAATGTTCTTCATCAGACTGGAATGCTGATGATATAACATATAGACAGAGAATTCTCAAAATGTTATGGAAAGAAAAGCATAATCAATGCCTTGGTGGTTAATAAAGGAAGTGCACATTTCACCACCTACTAAATGAGAACATAACTCATAAAAAACAATTTATTAAAAACCATGCCTAAAGTTAACTTGTAGCATTTGCAGAATACCCAGCAATAGCAAATGGCATGACTAAGTGATTCTTTCAAATAATTGATAATAAATTTTAAAAAAAATCTTATTTTTGGCCTACTCTGTGGTAAAGTACAAGGAAGAGGATCTAATAAATCTGGAAGAAAGGTATTTGAAGAATGGGGAATTTCTCCCGAAATACTTTTGTTAGAGTATGCTATTACATCCTATCGGTGAATCCTTGGTGGAAAGGAGATGAAATGTGCTTTCAGAATACCTTAGAGTATTATTTAGAACTGTGTACATTTACGCTCTCATTGTGATCTTCCTTGGTAGCTCAGCTGGTAGAGAATCTGCTTGCAATGCGGGAGACTCTGGTTCAATTCCTGGGTCGGAAAGTTACCCTGGAGGAGGGCAGGCAACACAACCCAGTATTCTTGCCTGGAGAATCACCATGGACAGAGGAGCCTGCTGGGCTACAGTCCACGGGTTCACAAAGAGTTGGACAAAACTGAGCAAGTAAACACAGCACAGCATACTTATCATTAGTGCGAGATGTGTATAATCAACTATATCCAGAGTAACATATGCCATGCCAGCAGATTTGAATGGGTACTTACACAATTCTAAGAATTTAATTAATTTGTATTTTTTGTAAACACATTCATTTGCTGTTCAAGCTGGATACTTAAAGAGTACAATGTTCACACCCTGGAGAGAACAAAGTGACCAAATACAGACTTAGGGATATACAAGTAGAGTCTGCCCAAGTGATTTGTTGATGACCTGTAGCATATGATGCACATTTTTTTTTTTCTGTCAGATAGAAATGCAAAGTAAATGTGCTATGAGACCAAACGTAAGTTTTTAGCAATACTCACAGTTCTAACACCATTTTTCTATGTTTTGCCCTTCTGCATTGATTACATCTTCTTGGTTATTCAAATCAAGTATTTCATTAGATTAACCTTATCACATTTTGCACTTTATCTCATTTCTAATCTCCTTCCTCATTTTTCACTGCTCTTTGTTCAACTGCATTCATTTTAGGCTTTCATTTCAATACTAGTCAATTTTCTCTAATGCACTGTTAGCATTACTTGTATGATTTCTTAAAATTCTTATATTCATTTTAACTGTTTTCACTGTGTTTAAAATATTCAGTTTGATTAATTAAATAAAGGCTCAGCAATGCAAAATACTGAAAGTATATGATTTTAGTACATTTTAAAATGTATTTTGTTCAAAGTTTAAATTTTAAAGATGCTGTAAAATGCCTATAGTTCTTATAAACAATTATACCTATCAATATTTTTTAGTATTTATCAATTAGTAGGGGCCTCCCTGGTGGCTCTGACCATAAAGAATCTGCCTCAAATGCAGGAGACCGGGGTTTGATCCCTGGGTTGGGACCCTGGAGAAGGGAATAGCAACCCACTCCAGTATTCTTGCCTGGAGAATTCCATGGACAGAGGAGATCAGCTGGCTACAATTCATGGGATTGCTGTGAGTTAGACATGACTGAGCGACTCACACTTTCACAATTTCACATCAATTACTAAGATTATTTTTATATGATCTCTGGATATTTGTTTATTGATTGGTTAAAGTTATTGCTTGAAAATCATTCCAAGCTGAACGTAGAGAAACTCATGTATGCATTAGCAGAATAAATTGGTAGTTATTATTATAGTCATCATCATCACCAACACAAAATAGTGTGTGGATTCATTCTAAAAAGGTAATTTTATCAAGTCAATAAAACCCTTGGATAATGATTTCCACCTCTAGGTGCAGATAAATTTTACACACTTTATTGGGTTATAACATTTAGATTCTGAAGAAACCAGGAATTCTATTTCTTTATAGAATATCCTTGGTAAGAATTATTTAAGGCCTGTTTTGGTACTCATTTTCAGAAGTGAATAAACCTTTCTTTCTGTCTAATAAGGATAATGTTTTCATTACTAAATTACCTTTTCATATTACTATTGATGTTACTCCCACATGGATTAAGGAACGGCTTTTACGTGGTAGACATGAAGAAATAAAATCATGAATGTTTCAAAAATTTCATATAACAATAGCAATCTCTTCTGTACTTCATAAAGATTCATAGACATCAGATTCAGCTTTAGTTGATGAGAAAAATTGAATTTGAGCCAAATCATATCTGTTATGAATCTTTGTTTTGAAAAATAAAGTACTGCCAGAGGCTTAAGACATTCTCAGTGAGGGCTACTGTATCAAAAATGTTTTGCAGTTAAAAGAAATCTTTGTGTGAGTTAGGAGAATTGAGACAAAATTCTTATTCTGCTACCAGATGATCCTAAACAAGTTAGTTACCTCATTTTGAATGAGGTATTAAAAGAAAATGTCTTTTCACTCTGAAAATCTGTGCATTTCTATAGTAAATCCTCTCAGTATAATACATAAGAATTCTTGAAGGACAGCTTCAGTTCCCCAAAGTGATGCAATAAGAAAACTTAAACATACTCTCACTGATTGCTAAGGGCTTTTTCTTGAACTGGTACTTAAATTGGGGAGTCTAGTCCAGACAGCACTCTGCCATGCAACAACCCTGAGACACTCTTCTTTCTTCCATTGGGTTTAGTGAGGTGCACAAAGATAATTTATGACGCTTACGATACATTTATGAACCTTAAACGTGGACTTACGTGAATTTTGTAGACCTAGGGAATTGGGGCAATGAGGAATTCTCTTGTGTGCTGAGAAATCTCTACCCCTTCCTAAAACCTTTGAAAAAGTGATGTGGTCAAGCAGTGCCAGGAGAAAAGTATAGAAAAACACCTTCTCTATAGATAATTTCATCAGGTTTTATAGACTATATATAGTAATATCAGTCATGCAACTTCATTGATTTATAGCCCAGTAGACAAAATGAAGTGTTTATTTTTCAGATATTGGAAGAAATTATCACTTAAATATAGATGGAGCCCTCCTTATCAGTGGCTACAGTTATTGTTTAAAAGCTATATAATGCAACATCCTTGAAAATGGCACTGCTTAATTGCTAGTTGAAAATGCACAGAAAAAAAGAGAAGAGATGCAGTCAGTCTGATGATAACCTAAAGTAGGGGAGCCATGGACTTGCCTCATCTCTGCAATTCAGCATCATGTGGTCTTAGCTCACTCATCCCCACACTTCCAGAGTATGGCTAATAAACATCCGATTCCTTCATTGAGCACCATACTCTATGTCTATAAATTCTTTTAGTATCTAAACAGCTTCCTAAGAAACACTCCAATTTTTTAAGCAAATTTTAAAACGCCTAAGTCCATAAAATATCAACCCAACTTATTACAATCAATGATTAGGCTGACTGATGATCCTTAAAAGCTTTTTTGTTAATGGTGTGAAAAAACCATATATGTAACCCAACAGACTTTTTAAGATTCAATTTAATCATGAAACTATCATAAAATACAAATATTTGGAAATGTCCCAAAACACATGTAAAATGGAGTCCAAAGGATTATATTGTGCTCAAAAGTCAAATACAAAATTCAAATTTCATCAGAATACAGTGAGCACATAGAATTTACCTTTCAACAGTCTATTAACTATTTGCTTAGGGTTGATTTGCCTTAGGAAAAGGGGAAAACTCAACAACCTATTTGGTGCCAAAATTAATTCTAACAGTAATACATTTTGTGCTCCACTGACTTTCAATTTATTACCAGTGGAGCTTGGTTGATTGTTTTGATCTTCAGCTTATTGGCAATGAAGTAGGATTTACTGTGCCACCGCCATTCAGTAGCATAAATGTTACTTCATTGAGCTGGTGCCTCATTGTGAAAAACTACAAGAAAATAATTTAATTGTTTATCTTTGCTTAAATTCATAATACTTTTGAGTGTGGCGGAATGTTTAATGCCAAACTTGTCTTCATGCATATTTATTTTTTCAATTTCAACTCTTACGAAGTAAAATGTTCTTAGTCTAAGGAAATGCCTTTGCAATATGATTACACTAACATCAGACGTCAGTGGATAGGTAACAAGATGTTAGATATTAGACTGCAGGTAGGTTTACACCCAAAGTACTATATAGCCTTTAAAAAGAGTCAGAATTAAACTTCAAACAATACACTCAAATACTAGTTCAAAATTCTTTTCTAAAATAAAGATAAGTCCAATGGTACATACACCATTCCTTAATAAGGCTCACTTTTCTTTTAACATGTAATTTATTTTTGGATTTGAAAACCCGGTTTTATTGTCAAATAAAGAATTGTTTTAAAGTATTCTGTTATTTTATTTGTCTCAAAAAAAGAAGGATCTGTATTCTTTTTTCATATATATGTATATACATATATACTAATCTAGACTCTTTCACTTTCACTTCAATGTAGATTCTCTTTCAAATTTACTTTTACCAGAGTCTATTTTTTAGATCTTCTAGAAGTACCAACATATTTTTCACATATTTTAGAACATGCCTTTTACCTTTGTTTGAAAAGCTTCTTCTTCAAGCATTTTGGGGTTAAGATGGTACAGTGTTAGCAACGCCGTGTGTGGCACTGAGAAGTCAGATGTTAATGACATAGAAGGGATGCTTGTGAGGCAGAAGAATCTATGCTCTCTTGCAAAAACATCTTACTTGTGGAAATGCTTGGGTGGTGTAATTATTCACTAAGATAGGTATATGAACTAGAGGCAGGGCAAGCAGTTTTTACAGTTTGTGCGTGCTAAGTCACTTCAGTCGTGTCCAACTCTTTGCAACCCTATGGACTGTAGCCCACCAGCCTCCTCTGTCCATGGGATTCTCCAGGTAAGAATACTGGAGTGAGTTGCCATGTCCTTCTCCAGGGAATCTTCCCAACTCAGGGATCAAACATGCATCTCTTCCATCTCCTGTATTGGCATCTCCTGTATTACCATTAGTGCCACCTGGAAAGCCCTTTTCAAGTACAATAATGGGTTATTTCTGATATTTTGTATTTCAAGTGCTTCTTTGAATTCCCAGTAGACACATATCACAGTAGTTATTCATACTGGTTTAAAGATCAAGCAAGAGCTGCAACCCGTTTATATGGACCTGAGAATGTGCCAACGTATAGGTAACAGTCGATTCTGCATCAGGTCTGAGGGTGAATTCCAGGGTTCTTCTAGTATTTTAGAAGCAGGCAAAGAAAGTGGACTAGAGATTGATATCCCGCTCTGTGGGAGAAGCAAAACTGCTGGTCTCACGAAAGCCAGGGGTGAGGAAGTCTTCAAGGAGAGGAATTAATGGTGGCCCATTCTAGAGAGTACTCCAAAATGAAAAAAGGAAAGAACAACAACAGCAAAAATTGTTGCCCTTTGTGTTCAGCAAGAAGAAAGTTCCTTCTGAGTTTAGTGAGAGCCATTTCCGTAGAGTGCTGTGGATAGGAGCCAGATTGCAGAGGCTTCTGCAATCGAAGTGGACAGATTGATGAGAGATCACTTTGCAGTTGTTAGCTTGTGAGTAGACTACAGAGGAATGCAGTATCATAGTGGAGTATTAAAAGTTGTGCAAGATAAATGAGCTCATTATAAAAGTATTGGTTTATGGTAAGGACTTAATGCAATTTAACTATGACTATTTGTACAGGGAAACACTCTTTTCACATACTCAATGTGTTCATGTGTAAATAAACAATTAGTGTCTCTTTTGATGTTCATTTGTGGGAGGAGGAATGACTTCCTCGATGGTGAGTTCTGCAAAAGAATTCAGAAAAAAACAATTTTTAATGTAATAGTATCCCTTTCTCTTATCTATAGCATTAATCTATGTCCTCATAATCTCTATTTGGGATGAATCTGAAGATCTCCTTATCATTTACAGTTTCCAGACTCAATTCTGGTTACTATATCTTGCCCATTATCAAAAAGGCTAAGGGATCTTTATAATATGAAATCTAACCTTGTCACTTTATTCTTGATGAATAACAAACTACTCCAAAACCCAGTGAAAACAACGTTCTTGGTGTTGCTCAGGTACTAAGTTGTGTGTGACTCTTGGCAACCCCACGGACCGCAGCACGCCAGACTCCCCTGTCCTTCACCATCTCCCGGAGCTTGCTCAGACTCATGCCTTTTGTGTCGGTGATGCCATCCAACCATCTCATCCTCTGCCATCCCCTTCTCCTTCTGTCCTCAGTCTTTCCCAGCCTCAGGGTCTTCTCCAGTGAGTCGTCTCTTTGCGTCAGGTGGCCAAAGTATCAGAGCTTCGGCCTCAGAATCAGTCCTTCTAATGAATATTCAGGGTTGATTTCCTTTAGGATGGACTGGTTTGATGTCCTTCGCCATTTTTATAATGTCTTATGATTGAATTGGTCTAGCACTCCAGGTGAGAATGAGACGGATTATGCCTCTGTTAGATTTCACATAGGTAGAGTTTCCTGTGAGCTGTTCAGGGGCAGGTGCTCTGGTTTAGATGGTCCCTGGCAGCTTCGCTCATGGATCTGATGCCTGGGTGGGGATGGTGGAAAGACTGGGCTGAGCTAAAACATTCAACCAGAGTACCTAGAAGGCCTCTTCTGCATGGCCAGACTTCTTACAGGGAGACTCGGAGCTCCCAGAGACAATGTTCCAAGGAATCTGAATTGGATTCAGGGAGTCTCTTAGCTCACGTGCTGAGCACCTGACATATTTCTGCCATATTCCTTTCATTGATGTATTACTAAGATCAGTCTAAATTCAAACAGAGTAAAATTAATGGACCCCACTTCTCAAAAGGGAGAAGCAACAAACAATTTGAACCATCTTTAATCTATCACTCTTTTGCCTGAAATATCTTTTTTATATATCTTTTAAAAGTATTAAGAGTATTATCTGTTTCATCCATGCATGTATTCAGTTTTACATTTCAGAAAACATGAAGTTGTCTAATTTTCTTGAACAAACAAGTATTATTCTAAGCACTTCATTTATATTGACTCATACTATTCTCACAGTAACCCCAGGATGTAGTTTCTTTTTAACAAACAAAGACACCAAAGCATACAGAATCAACTTTTCTTAAGTTTTCAGTTGTGGAGATGCATTCGAACCTAAAAAATCTGTTCGCAAAGTCTTTGCTTCTAACTGTTAACATTGGCTTCAAGATTGTTTCTTTTCTCTGGCTAAATATCTTTTTTCTTTACTTTTTATTGGTTTATCCACGTGGCAAAATTAGAAGTGTTTCTTTCTTTCTTTTTTTTTGTTTTTTCAATACCGGCTCAGTTAAAACATCCTCGGAGAAACGTCATGACTTTTGCATATGCATCCACTTTAGCAATGATTGTCTTCTTTGCCAGTTTGTTTTCCTGCTTTGCACACTAGAGGGCAGTACACTTGTTCTCTAATTTTATAACCCTAGTCTCAGCACAGTGCCAGGCACATGGTTAATGCTGTGTAATTTCTTTATGAAAAAAATTTATGACTAGAGATGTATCAGAGAACTAGATTTTCCTTCACATTGTACCTTGCGGGCTTACACTGAAGCCTGACCAAGTTTTATGTCATTATTTCAGACCAGAACATATTTTAAAAATAACCTGTAAGGAGATGGACAAACATTTTCCTTTGGTCTGAATCCTAATATATACATTTTAGAAATTTTATGAATTTTTCCCATGCTAGTAATATTTAAAGGGTTCAATTTATAATGGAATGTTTTATTTTAGGAGCTCTCACTTTGTGTGAAGACATCATAAATGTCGTACTTTTCTAGCTGAGGTTCACAGTGAGACATTGACTCTGTAAAAATTCAGGGGCATTGGAGAATACTAAGAATATTATTACTGTTAGTGTAGCTATCTGGAGAATGAGCTAAGTAAGAAAATCCATATTTAATTAAAACTAAAATTGCAGGGCATATTATGTGTAGGAAAGAAATGATATACACGTATGGCATTCATTTAATGCTTAATGAGAACATCTGGTCATATTTTTAAATTTCAAATTTACACTGCCGAATAAGAAAAGGCCTTCTTTCCCACAGGCTACAATAGAAAGTCAAAGCTTAAGTGATATAATTAGTAGATTTATGCTATTCAATTGTGGTGTCTCTAAACCTTAATATAAAATTATGCTGTGGAGGATGAGAGATGCTCAGAGGAGACAGGAACCAATATTTATCTGGTAATCAAGGAGCTGCTCAAGAAAGAAAATGTATGCATAATACTCACAAACCCTTGCCAGATAAATTCTTTTGGTCAGTGATCCTTCAGAAGAAAATAGAGCCTTTAAAAGAGTTCAGCACAAACACAAAGAGAGCGTGCTCTTAGAATTATGTTTTCAAAGTAGTGATTTTCAGTGACTTGAGTGAGGCTAACTGGGTCTCCGTGCAACATTATATAAACATATCTTGGCTAGAATGAGCTCAGTAGAAGTGTTTAAGAAGATCCAAATGGTACTTTTGAAACAGCATACTACCTAATTAGTGTTGAGCTGTGTTTAAAATTGAAATGGCAAATATGATGCAAAAGTTTTTCAAATATTATGAGATCCAAATATTTTTTTAAGTTATTTGCTCAAAAAGTCCAATAAAAAGGATGGAATTGGATACAAATTAATGGTAGTGATGCTACCTTGGTAAAGGAGGTGATTCACAGAGAACAAAGTGAATTCAAAGTTCTTCTGTAAATATTATGTTAACGCAGAATAATTTTTCACTGGACTCTGATAGAAAATGCTGCTACCTTATATTTTACATAGTATTAGGTCAATGAATAAATCATAGAAGCCATTTCAAATAAGAATGAAATAATAATTGTCTTAATAACCATGAAATAGAATAATCAAAGGAAAGGCATTAATTTTATTATTCAGTCTTTTAACAGCCGTCTCCCTCTGAACTTTAGAAGCAAAGGTTACAAAGAATAATTTTATACATATAAAAATTGTCCAGTTAAATAGTGCTTATGGTGTGCGAAACAACTGAAATATATAATTATATCTTTGTTAATCTCAACTCACTTGGACCAATTATTACTCATATCTTTTACTTCTAAATCTAGTGTAGGTTAGGAACTATTTGTGTGAAAGAAGGATTTTGTAATGTACACTCCAAATTACATTTTAGGGTTTCTGTGCTTTTCCAATTTATTACTCTCAACAAAAATGAATGGATCTTACATTTTGGAAAGTCCATCAAAATTTGTAATTTAAAGCTATTATTTTGGTTTCTTGAATCAAAAGTATTTGGCTAGGTACTATTCAATACAAACAAAATTGAAGTAATTATTTCTTTTAACCCTCCTTAGATTAAAAATTATCAAAGCAGACTCTTTAAATAGAATAATACATTTTCTTTTTTCTTTAACAGGGATAAAAAGAAATGGATGACGAAAGACTGTAAGTGCCATGCTCATGGACTATATATATGCACATATATTTATGTGCGTGCTCAGTCGCTTCAGTCTTATCCGACTTTGCGACCCCCTGGACTGTAGCGCACCAGGCTCCTCTGCCCATGGGATTCTCCAGGCTAGAATACTGGAGTGGGTTGCCATTTCCTTCTCCAGGGAATCTTCTCCACCCAGGGATTGACCCTGGGTCTCCTGCATTGAAGGTGGATTCTTTACCAAAAGAGCCACTAGGGAAGCCCTTATCATCCAGGGAATCTTATAGTACCTAAATCATACCAAGCCATTGACTAAGTAGAAGGTGAGTTCAATTCCCTTATTTGGTGTCACACAGAATTTGATCCATTATCAGTTCAATGATGAAGAAGAAAGTTTTTAAAAGGAAGAAGAAACATTGCTGAAGAGGAATATAATCCACTACTATCAGGTTGACTATAAGACAAATAAGCCCACCAAAGTATGAACAAAAGGCAACACTAGGAATTAAGTGAAAGAAATCTGACCTACAAACAAAACAATATTTTTCTCACAAATAAAAGTATTTCTTTTCCTTTATGGATGTTATTAAAAATGTAATTAGTAGAAATAAAAACAAAATGCAACCAGTTAAAGAGTTTTCATGAAGTAACCAAAGAGGAAGATACCTGTGAATTAATACGTGAATGCAAAGATGCATCTAATTCGCTAAATTACTTTCTCTTCTTTGGACACTTTCATCTTAACAGAGCTTGACTTAGTGAGAGACGTTTCTTGTATATACATCATTTTACATTCCATGGTCTTCCTAAATTGGAACATAATATCATTTAATTGTTTCCTGTGTATATTTGAGCATGTCACCTTTTCCGACTAATTGCATGTAAATGTGTGCACAGTCACGTCCGACTCTTTGAGACCCCATGGACTATAGCCGGCCAGGCTCCTCTGACCACAGATTTTTTTCAGACAAGAATACTGGAGTGGGTTGTCATTTCCTCCTCCAGCGGTTCTTCCCAACTGTGTCTCCTGCATCTTCTGCATTTGCAGGTGGATTCTTTACCACCAGCGCCACCTGCAAAGCCCTTTGCCACCCTTAGGAAAACAGTTAGCAACCAAAATAGCACTAATAACCAATACTACCACTTACAAAAGACCGTGAAATTTTTATTTTTGGTGCAGGATGTATTTAAATGAATGAAGGTTGTAGTCAACAGTATACTTACAACAGAAACCAATTTCTTTATTCTCTCAAGACTACACAATAGACTCTGGAGACCTCAGTATGAAGGATTTGAGCACTGCCTCAACACACAGCTATCTCTGGGTAGAACAGGGAAATCTATTGGCACACAAATGACGTTTACTGTTAATTTTTTACCCTTCAGAAAGTCAATGTGTGCCTGCATGCAAAGTCGCTTCAGTTGTGTCTGACTCTGCGACCCCATGGACTGTAAGCCTGCCACTCTCCTCTGTCCATGAGGCTTGTCCAGGCAGCATACTGGAGTTGGTTGCCATGTCCTCCTCCAGGGGATCTTCTGGACCCAGGGATCAAACCCATGTCTCCTGCAGCTCCTGCATTGCAGGAGGATTCTTTATCACTGAGCCACCAGGAAAACCCCAGAAAGTCAATTCAGTTCAGTTGCTCAGCCATGTCTGACTCTTTGCGACTCCTTGGACTGCAGCACATCAGGCCTCCCTGTCCATCATCAACTCCTGGAGTTTACTCAAACTCATGTCCATTGAGTTGGTGATGCCATCCAACCATTCCCTTCTCCTCCTGCCCCCAATCCTTCCCAGCATCAGAGTCTTTTCCAGTGAGTCAATTCTTTGCATCAGGTGGCCAAAGTATTGGAGCTTCAGCTTCAGCATCAGTCCTTCCAATGAATGTTCAGGACTGATCTCTTTAGGATGGACTGGTTGGATCTCCTATCTGCCCAAGGGACTCTCATGAGTCTTCTCCAAAACCACAGTTGAAAAGTATCAATTCATCAATTCTTCAATTTCTTCAGAAAGTCAATAACGAATGTGGAATATTTGACTCAGATATGCAAATGACACCACCCTTATGGCAGAAAGTGAAGAAGAACTAAAGAGCGTCTTGATGAAAGTGAAAGAGGAGAGTGAAAATGTTGGCTTAAAGCTCTACATTCAGAAAACTGAGATCATGGCATCCGGTCCCATCATTTCATGGGAAATAGATGGGGAAACAGCGGAAACAGTGTCAGACTTTATTTTTTGGGGCTCCAAAATCACTGCAGATGGTGATTGCAGCCATGAAATTAAAAGATGCTTACTCTTTGGAAGAAAGGTTATGACCAACCTAGATAGCATATTTAAAAGCAGAGACATTACTTTGCCAACAAAGGTCTGTCTAGTCAAGGCTATGGTTTTTCCAATGGTCATGTATGGATGTGAGAGTTGGACTGTGAAGAAAGCTGAGCACCACAGAACTGATGCTTTTGAACTGTGGTGTTAGAGAAGACTCTTGAGAGTCCCTTGGACTGCAAGAAGATCCAATCAGTCCATCCTAAAGGAGATCAGTCCTAGGTGTTCTTTGGAAAGACTGATGTTGAAGCTGAAACTCCAATACTTTGGCCACCTCATGTGAAGAGTTGACTCATTGGGAAAGACCCTTATGCCCAGAAGGATTGGGGACAGGAGGAGAAGGGGACGACAGAGGATGAGATGGTTGGATGGCATCACTGACTCAATCGACATGGATTTGGGTAAACTCCGGGAGTTGGTGATGGACAGGGAGGCCTGGCGTGCTGCGATTCACAGGGTCACAAAGAGTCGGACACGACTGAGCGACTGAACTGAACTGAACTGAACTGTATTTACATTATTCAAACAGTATAACCAATATGTTGTTACTGAATATTTCTCCTGAATATATTTTTAGGTTTTGCCAATTTGGATGTCTTTTTAATTTAAATTGAAATCATGTTTGATTGAGAATTTTAAAATAACACCACATCGTTTAAGAAACTGAAAATTCTGACTATCCATATTTTAAAGCTCAGTTGGTAAAGAATCTGCCTGCAATGCAGATCTGGGTTTGATCCCTGGGTCAGAAAGATCCCCTAGAGAAGGAAATGGCAACCCACTCCAATATTCTTGCTTGGAAAATTCCATGGACAGCAGAGCCTGGTGGGCTATAGTCCATGGGGTCTCAAGAGTCAGACGTGACATAGTGACTAAACCATCACCATTTTTAAAGAAAAAAGACACAGTGATCCTGACAATTATTTAAGAAAATTAAATACCATAGACAATTAATGTAATGAGCATATATCAATAACAATTGGAGAAAACACTTAAAATGTTAAGAGTAATAATATCGGTATTAATCCCATTTATTGCCTAGTTTTTCATCAGTTTGTAACTGGAAAATTATTTTTTTTAAATTAAGCACTTGCTTACACGTAGAGTTTGCTGCATACAAATAACTGAGGGCCAGTTTCCATTTGGGCAACCGATTTTGAGACCCATCAAAGGACAGAAGACAAGGGATCTATATCTCAGAAATGTCTGAGGCTCTAGGAGGATAGAAAGGAAAGTTCTAATCTTTATCTTTGCTTCTGGGGCTTGGCTGGTAAATTTTCTTCCAGTAGCATCTAGTGAAATTTGCTGCAGAGACTGGGAAACAATATCATGACACATATTCCACGCATGCTGCTGCTAGATCAGTTGTCCCTGATGTTTCCAGAAACAAGATGTGGCTGTCAAGTCCGTGGCCACTACCACCTTCACTGTAGTGGTGGATCTGACTAGAGAACCTTATTCACGTAGACACTAATTGTGAATTGACTCAAAAGGAAACCATCCGGCACTTTTAGCATCTATGTAAAAAACCAAGTTCTGTCTGAAAGATTAGGGATTTCCTAAATATATAATGGAAATTCGAATGCTGGGGAAATAAACCAAAATAATAAATGCTCTTATACCTGCCAATCCCTATAGTCTTGACTGTGTTGTGCATGCATGCATGCACACCTAGTCACTTCAGTCGTGTCCAACTCTTTGCAACCCCGTGGACTGTACCTCACCAGGCTCCTTTGTCCTGGGGATTCTCCAGGCAAGCATACTGGACTGGGTTGCCATGCCCTACTCCAGCGGATCTTCCCCACTCAGGGATTGAATTCATAGCTCTCATGTCTGCCTGCATTGGCAGGTGGGTTCTTTACCACCGGGACCCCTTGACTGTGTCACTTTTCCTTTAATCCGTATAGTGGGAGCTTGTTGCCAGAATTATCAAATTTCAGCTGTTTTCTTTAAGGGGAATAGATGATAACTTTATGAGCCTGATAAGCTATTGACAATTTATTAAGCCAATAAACCGGTCAAGATTTAAAGAAAGGAAACTTGAGTGCAGTGTAGAACGGAGCAGAAAAGAGCAAAAGGGAAGAGCAGAGGCTGGAATTTTAGGTAAAGGCACTAATTGCACAATCCTGCTGTAAAAGCCTTGACAACACCTCTTTTATGTGTGTTCAGACTTATCTGATTTTGAGAATCACCTTGGGAACTTGTTATAAATAAAGATTTCTAGGATCAACCCAGATCAAGCGAATTAGATACTCTTAGTCCTTGGCATGTTTAAGATACTCACTAAGATTCTTGTGCTCTGATTAGTTTGGAAATTTCAGGGAAATTCAATCTTATTTGTTGACATTAGATCCTAGATTGCAGTCAGTTAGCCTAAACTGCCTGGACTGAGTTCTCAGTTTCATGGGATGGCTGTGATAACTAGGAAACTGCTGTTAAAGAGACTAAGCATTGCCTTTTGGCTGACACCTAGGAATTCTTGACTTGAACTTGTTTTATTTACTAAACAATTCTCTAGGACTTCCATTAACTCTTCTGGCCTTTAAGATACAGTGAAAAATAACTTACTATATCAGAGTTATAGCTTGTGAATTTCCTCCTGACCTAACAGCTTTTTAAATCTCTCAACCATGAAAGCGTGGTATATGATGTTTATCTGTTTAATAAGAATTCTTTTTCTGATTGACTGAATACTTGCCTATATCATTTATTTTAAAGTGTCCTCTTTCTATTGATCCAGATACTTAGGACCAATCCATTTTAAAAGTCACTATAATAAAAGAAGCAGTTATCACTTTGTGAAAAGAAGTGAAAGTACCAGTCATTCAGTCGTGTCTGATTCTTTGCAATCTCAAGGCTCTTTATGTGTGTGTGTGTATGTGCATATATATATGTACATACACATGAAATAAAATAAATTTCCTATGAAAAATTATTAATGTACTTTTGATTAAAATTACCTCCTTGACTTTTTCAAAACTATAGACTTTTCAGCTATAATTGGGAGGAAATGTGTATTTTGGACTTATTTATCTGACTTCTCTAGAATTCAAGGGCATGCGTGTGATGGGTGATATTTAATGTAGAGTTCAGGAATTATGTCTGTGTATGTGAGTGTGTGCTATGGAGTGTGTATGTATATGTGTGTGATCTGTGCTGTTAGTGTAGGCTTGTGGGAATCTACGAGTATGTGTGTGTGCGTACGTGTAGTGTGTAGATGGAGAAAAAGATATGAGTGTGTTATGTGTATGTTTTTGTGTGTATCTCCATATTCTCATTAAAGATTTTGGACTATCTTTACTTGTGGCACTCTCAGGAGGAATACCTTGCTCTATCCTGTGTCCTTTTAGATATTAACAGATTCCCCCAGGTACTTACAAAACATCCACCTGTCTCTGGCACAGATAAGCATTTCTGATTTCTTCGTCCTTCTTTATTTGTCAATATCTGGATTCTTTTTGAGAATAAATTGAATCAGGAGAAATAATGTAAAGATATTGGAATAAATCAAATAGCCTTCACATAATGCCTGAAAAAGTCCTCAAATGTTTATTTTCAGCCTATTCCCATGCTTCAAGGAAGAACTATCTCTAAATTTTCTATTTGATGCCTTTTTTCCCCATTGTTTTTGTTGCATTGGGACATTTATTTAGCTGATTCTGATTGTGATATTTCCATTTTGTGATGCATAGCTATTTTCTCCCTTTATAAACATTTTTTCTGACCTCCAGAAAGCTGTGCAATCTCCACAATAACTATCTAGTTAAACAGTTAAGTGAACCTCAAATTGATTTGATATATTACTAGCTTTCCCCATTTCTGTCAAATAAAACAACGAATTTCATGAAAAGTGAGAACCTTTCATCTGTATGAAAGTTTTCTTGGCTTAAAATCTTGGTGCTAGGCACAAAATATGTACTCAGTGAATAATTACTGATTTCAGTGATGAGAATTAGATCATGTTTTGGTTTTTTTTTTTTTGCTATGTGACCTGCACTAACAGAAAGGGAGGCAACTAGAGGACTCACTTCTGTTTTGTTTGTTTGTTTCTGTTCTCTTAGGAATTACGGTCTTGGGTTGTTGCTGGTTTTGTTTGTTTGCTTATTTTGTCTAATATCTGAAAATATTTCTTTTATGCATTTTATCCAGCTTTCCAACTTTCTACTAAGATAAGCAAATCCATACCAACTTACTCCATCATGGTCTGCTGTAGGAGGGTTTCATCTAGGGCTTAGCTGGTAAAGAATCTCCTGAAATTAAAGATTAGCAAGAGAAACGGGTATCATCCCAGGATCAGGAAGATCCCCTGGAGAAGGAAATGGCAACCTACTCCAGTACTTTTGCCTCAACTGAGCAATCATGCAGATATAGGAGTTTACCTTGAATTTGCTTTTAAGGTTTTGACCAGTATCCTGCCCTGCAGCTGATGAGTGCCATAGTCAAATAAATTGATACTTTAAATTTTGGCAGATGGTAAGCATATCATCTCTTATAAAACACTTAGAAGCAAAAAGCAGAATATGGTTGCTAGGGACTAGGAGGAGAGAGAAATGAGGAACTTATCTTTAACGAGTATAAAGTTTCATTTATACAAAATGAATAAATTCTGGAGATCTGCTGTACTACATTAAGCCTAGAGCTAAGATACTGTATTGTGCACTTGAAATGTTTATAAGAGGGCCGATCTCACATTTAGTGTTCTTACCACAATTATAAAAAATTAAAAATAAATTTAAAAATGGAAAGATGGTTCTTGAGCGTTTTCAGAGGGTTTCTAAAGGAAAAGGAATTTGAATTAGGCATGCAAATATGAACGCTAAGCAGGAAGAATAGAAAATATTAAACACACTTCCCACTTTCTGATCAGTATGATTAGAATGAATAAAGTCATTAAGGCATGCGGTAGATTGGTGGCTCTGCATTAATATGATTAGGCTAGAATATATGGTTATAGCAAATCAAGCTGAAACTTTCAGTGATTTAACCCTATAAAAGGTTGTTTATTGACTATATTAGTTTGATCTTTAACTGGGGGGCTTATTCCATGTTGTAGAAATGTCTCTAAAGCAAGAAGCCCCCAAAGTCATCAGGACTAGAAAGCAATAACAGAATAACACAGAATGTTTTTAAGGTCCTAGAAGAACTTTCAAATAAGTAAATATGCACACATAATTTATATAGCATTTTACAGGGCTTCCCAGGTGGCACAGTGGTCAAGAATCTGCCTGCCAGTGCAGGAGATGAAAGAGAAGCAGGTTCAATCCCTTGGTTGGGAAGGTGCTGTGAAAAAAGAAATGTCAACCCATTTCAGTATTCTTGCCTGGGAATCCCATGGACAGAGGAGCCTGCTGTGCTGCAGTCCATGGGATTGTAAAAAGTCAGACATGACTGATCACACACACACAAACACATACACTCACAAGCATTTTACACACAAATCACTAGATTTATCTATCATGTACTTATCTGTTACCATGTCTATCTATCTGACACCTATCTATCTAGAGATATTATTGGTATTATAAGGCCAGGCATGAAGATACTGAGATGGAAATGAAAATACAACAGTGAAAACATCAGAAAAGGATGCTGCTCTCATGGAACTGACACTGGAGTATAAAAATTCACAAATAACAGACAAACAACATGGGAAAACAAAATAACTCCAGATTATGACAAGTTTTCTAAAGAAAATAGAAATGAAGAAAAAGGTGTGCTGGCTTTCATTTGTGCCAGTAGTAATTGGTATCAGCTTGTGAAGAGAGTTCTAGAAAAAAGTAATCAGTCCAGTTCAGTCACTCATTCATGTCCAGCTCTTTGCGACCCCATGGACTGCTGCATGCCAGGCTTCCCTGTCCATCACCAACTCCCGGAGCTTGCTCAAACTCATGTTCGTCGAATCGGTGATGCCATCCAACCATCTCATCCTCTGTCATCCCCTTCTCCTCCCACCTTCAAACTTTCTCAGCATCAGGGTCTTTTCCAATGAATCAGATCTTTGGATCAGGTGGCCAAAGTATTGGAGTTTCAGCTTCAGCACCAGTCCTTCCAATGAATATTCAGGACTGATTCACTTTAGGATGGATTGATTGGATCTCCTTTCAGTCCAAGGGACTCTCAAGATTCTTCTCCAAAACCGTAGTTCAAAAGCATCAATTCTTCAACACTCAGCTTTCTTTGTAGTCTAACTCTCACATCCATACATGACTACTGGAAAGACCATAGCTTTGAATAGACAGACTTTTGTTGGCAATGTGATGTCTCTGCTTTTTAATATGCTGTCTAGGTTGGTCATAGTTTTTCTTCCAAGGGGCAAGCGTCTTTTAATTTCATGGCTACGGTCACCATCCACAGTGATTTTGGAGCCCAAGAAAATAAAGTCTGTCACTGTTTCCATTGTTTCCCCAACTATTTGCCATGAAGTGATGGGACTGGATGCCATGATCTTAGTTTCTTGAATGTTGAGGTTAAGCCAGTTTTTTCACTCTCCTCCAGAAATAGGTAATAATAAGTGCTAAATTATAAAAAAGTGAGATGTAGTTTAACAAGAAAAGGGGAGAATAGTCTGAGATAAACAGGGTGGAGGTGAAAACTAGAAAAAGCAGAGTTTGTGGAGCTTCTTAAATAGTTAAGGTTTTATCCCAAGAGTAATAAGAACATGTGGAAGTATTGTAAATATTATAGTAGTACGATCAGATTGACATCAAATTGTCAAGCACACAAGTGGCTGAGACCACAGTATAGCCAGTGATGAGGAAGTAGATTATACGGATTTTAATTATACTTGGAGGCTGAACTGAAAAGCTTTATTAATATACTTGGTGTGGTTCCTTAGGAAACGTAGAAATCAAAGAGCATTCATAGGTTTGGGACATGAAGAATTAATTAAGGGAAAATACCATTTATTGAGATGAGGATGACCAAGAAAGGCAGAATTGTATGGAGAAATCCACAGGCTTGTTTTTGATCAGTTTAACTTTAATGGGCATTTCTATTTGATATGACCTTTTTAGTTGTGAGTGACAGAAACCCATATAACACTACCTGCCTTTGCTTTCTATAGTACCATTTTCTGTATTGTCCATATTTGATTGCTGCCAGTTAGATGGACAGTGCTCCTTCTTAACTCACAGTCTTATCCTAGAAGAGGCAATCTGGGTTAATAATTAATGGCAAATAGAAATAAGAGGAAGTAATTGCTGATATCAGTTCAGTTCAGTCGCTCAGTCGTGTCCGACTCTCTGTGACCGCATGAACTGCAGCACGCCAGGCCTCCCTGTCCATCACCAACTCCTGGAGTCTACCCAAACCCATGTTCATCGAGTTGGATAGCCAATAAATGGATAAGACAAAAAGGAGAAAAGCTAATAATACTTTGTATCTTGAAGATGATGTGGTTCTCATTTCCTTATTTTTATATCACCCCTGCAATATTTTGTAGTAAATTATTCACATCTTTTTTCCATCTTATGAATAAATTTACCAAAATTAATCTAGCATTGTCAGATTTTCAACATATTTCATTGCTTCTCTTCAAACCCATTCTTTGAAGTTAAGAAAAGCTATGACAAAACTAGACAGCATATTAAAAAGCAGAGACATCACTTTGCCTACAAAGGTCTGTATAGTCAGAGCTATGGTTTGTCCGGTAGCCATGTATAGACATGAGAGTTAGACCATAAAGAAGGCAGACCTCAGAAGATGTGATGCTTTTGAATTGTGGTGCTGGAGAAGATTCTTGAGAGTCCCTTGGGCTGCAAGGAGATCAAACCAGTCAACCCTAAAGGAAGTCAACCTTGAATATTAATTTGAAGGACAAAGGATGAAGCTGAAGCTCCAATACGTTGGCCACCTGATGTGAAGAGCTGTGTCACTGGAAAAGACTCGGATGCTGGGAAAGATTGAAGGCAGGAGGAGAACAGTATGAGATGGTTGGATGACATTATCAACTCATGGACATGAGTTTGAGTAAATTCCAGAATATGGTGAAGGCCAGGGAAGCCTGGTGTGTTGCAGTCCATGGGGTCCCAAAGAGTCAGCTATGGCTTAGTGACTGAAAAACAACCCGGAGTTAGAGTTGTGATATGTCAACACCGTTAATATTCCCTTGTGAATGGACACTTGGAGTATTTCCAATGCTGTTTTTTTCCTTGTTCCTCATTGTACAGATTTCATCCAATATAGAGAATCTTTTAAAGAGGTGATATGCAGAAACTGTTGCTTCTCAAATACTTGCAAAAGACTTTGTTCATCAATGAAATTACAGGTCTCTGTGTGACTATTAATCTGGGTGAGGATCTGTCTATTTTGAAAGATGCCCAGATATTTGAGGTGCATCATAGTTATCATAATATCATATTCCTTAGCTACTATAAGCCATTTTATTGTGGGTTCAGGATAACAATGAAGGAAAATAATCCTCAGCAAGTGTTAATCAATGTCAGTTTAGGTATGACGTGATGGGCTTATATAGTTACCACTAATAGTCTTAAAGCTCTTATATCCTTTCTTATTTCGACTCTGTCATTTGAATGTTAAAATAGCTATGCATTTTTCTATTTTTGTTTTACTTTTCTGCCCATTCCTCATGTCTTCTCTCTGATTTATAGTAAATGAATTTCGTTTTTACTTTGGGGCATGTCTTAAATCCACACGAGGCAGTGAATACAATGATCATATTGGCCATTGCAAAGGAGCAAATATGACCTAAACCAGGTCACAATTATCAGTGAGGGTACCTCTAGGAAGCCTCTGGTATATTCAAAATCAAGTATATTTGTGCATATCTACTATACATATATCACTATCCTGGGAACTCAGTGTCATCCTAATCTTGTTTAGATATGTATGATGCTGCTGCTGCTGCTGCTAAGTCGCTTCAGTCATGTCCGACTCTGTGCGACCCCATAGATGGTAGCCCACCAGGCTCCCCCGTCCCTGGATTCTCCAGGCAAGAACACTGGAGTGGATTGCCATTTCCTTCTCCAGTGCATGAAAGGGAAAAGTGAAAGTGAATTCGCTCAGTCATGTCCGACTCTTAGCGACCCCATGGACTGCAGCCCACCAGGCTCCTCCATCCATGGGATTTTCCAGGCAAGAGTACTGGAGTGGGGTGCCATTGCCTTCTCTGATATGTATGATAAGGATATGTAAAACAAAATAAATGTAAAAAAGTAAAGATGTGGAGAAATAATATTTTTCTTTCCTGAAATTGCTTTCAAACTTGAAAGATAAAGAGAGATGTTCTACTCCTTGTTTTAAGACATGCCTAAAAACACTCACCTCCTAGGGTTTTACCCCATTTACTCAGTATACAATAATGGAAAGGCCCACTTTTTACACATGCAAGGCTTTAATACATGTAAGGGATAGAGCATCGCAGAAGCAAGAAAGAGGAGGCAATCAGAGAGAGAGTGACAAACTTCCAGTCCCCGCCAACCAGAATCCTTTCTCAACCCAACAGGATGTTCTTTGTCTTGGATCGTGAGTTGCTGAGATTAATGAGACATTTCTCAGTTTTAAATGTGTAGGCATTGTGGCCCAAATTTACTGAGGAGTCTCTGATCACAAAGCTTGAGCCAGGTGTGTAACCAGGAGGAACTATTGATCTACACCTCTCTAAACAATTTAGGAAAGCTAGTACAGAGTGCCTCCAAATTTTAAATGACACTTTTGTGCTCCAAAATTTATCCTCCAGATATACTCAGTAAATACTCAATGGCAATAGTGTATTTGTTGAATAAATCAACATTGGGCAAAATGTTTTAGAAGCAATTTGGACAAAATTGGCACAGGTCTAGAGCCACATTTGCTTACGATCACCAAAGATATTGACGAAAAAGACTTACTGGCTTAAAAATGGACATAGAGAAAGATCTTAAAGAAAAAAAGAGACAGCATGACAAGCATCCTGCCAAATACTATGGTTTAACATTCAGTTCAGTTCAGTCGCTCAGTCGTGTTCGACTCTTTGCGACCCCATGAACCCCAGAACACCAGGCCTCTCCGTCCATCACCAACTCCCAGAGTTTACCCAAACTCATGTCCATTGAGTTGGTGATGCCATCCAACCATCTCATCCTCTGTCATCTGCTTCTCCTCCTACCTTCAATCTGTCCCAGCATCAGGGTCTTTTCAAATGAGTCAGCTCTTCTCATCAGGTGCCCAAAGTATTGGAGCTTCAGCTTCAACATCAGTCCTTCCAATGAACACTCAGGACTGATCTCCTTTAGGATGGACTGATTGGATCTCCTTGCAGTCCAAGGAACTCTCAAGAGTCTTCTCCAACACCACAGTTCCAAAGCATCAATTCTTCAGTGCTCAGCTTTCTTTCTAGTCCAACTCTCACATCCATACATGACCACTGGAAAAACCATAGACTTGACTAGATGGATTTTGTTGGCAAAGTAACGCCTCTGCTTTTTAATATGCTGTCTAGGTTGGTCATAACCTTATACTTCCAAGGAGTAAGCGTCTTTTTATTTTGTGGCTGCAGTCACCATCTGCAGTGGTTTTGGAGTCCCGATAAATAAAGTCAGCCACTGTTTCCACTGTTTCCCCATCTATTCACCATGCAGTGATGGGACCAGATGCCATGATCTTAGTTTTCTGAATGTTGAGCTTTAAGCCAACTTTTTCACTCTCCTCTTTCACTTTCATCAAGAGGCTCTTTAGTTCTTCTTCACTTTCTGCCATAAGGGTGGTGTCATCTGCATATCTGAGGTTATTGATATTTCTCCTGGCAATCTTGATTCCAGCTTGTGCTTCTTCCAGCCCAGCGTTTCACATGATGTACTCTGCGTATAAGTTAAATAAGTAGGGTGACAATATACAGCCTATTTGGAACCATTCTGTTGTTCCATGTCCAGTTCTAACTGTTGCTTCCTGACCGGCATACAGGTTTTTCAAGAGGCAGGTCAGATGGTCTGGTATTCCCATCTCTTTAAGAATTTTCCACAGTTTATTGTGATCCACTCAGTCAAAAGCTTTGCCATAGTCAATAAAGCCAAAATAGATGTTTTTCTGGAATTCTCTTGTTTTTTCAATGATAATAAATAAACAAACCACAAATAGTTAAATAGAAACTAAAGAAGCAATATAGAGCAAAGAATACACATTGACTCAAGAGGGGTTAATAAGTAAAATCATTCAGAAGATTCTAATATAGCTTATGGACGGTGGTGCTGACTCTTGGGAAACCACAAGGAACAAAATTATGGGAGAATTATTTTCCATGTTCCACCTCATGAAATCTATGGGAATTTCTAAATTGAAATTATGCTCAAGTGCTCTCTAACTGCCAAAGTTCCATGGATAAAGACAAAACAGATCCAATAAATAATGTAGTATATTGACATTAGGAAGTTATTTAACTTACTAAGATTTTACTGATGGGGAAAAGATGGGCATTACTTTAAGATGAAACACAATGGGAAGACTGACAAAGCATATGACTATGCCCTCAGGAGCCTTGATATCTACAATAAATTGAAAGTTGGGCTTTGCTTCATACTGAAATTCTACCGGTTTTTTAAAAATTATTTTAATTTAATGTGACCACTGTTTGTAACCATTATTTGGTATAATACTGGCATAATTGGTAAGGTATATTAGAATTATTATTTTTTAAAGAACTATTACAACAGAAATACTGATGATTACACACAGGAAAAGGGAAATATGAATAGCCTGATTTGGATCACCTTTTTGGCTTTGTGGTGACAAATGGAGTTGTAAAATTTATTGTGCCACCTGTTTAGCAGGTTTCCAAAAAGTAAAAGAAGAATAATTTTGCTTGAAATTCGGGGGAAGACATTTTAGAAAGGTGAACAATTTTTAAAAAGTATGTTTCAACATTCAAAATAAAGGTCTAGCAGAAAATAGGTTATAGACACATAGAACTTAAGTCTGAAAAATGTATACCTGGATTTCTGTAGTCACAGATTCTGAATCCACAGAAAGTATTCTGAAAAAAATTCCTGAAGTTTCCCAAAAGCAAAATATGAATTTGTGATATAGCTAGCTTCCCCAGTGACTCAGCAGTGAAGAATCTGCCTGCAACACAAGAAACAGGCAGGAACTGTGGCTTGGATCCCTAGGTCAGGAAGATCCCCTGGAGAAGGAAAAGGCAACCCTCTCTAATACTCTTGCCTGGAAAATCCTATAGACAGAGGAGCCTGGCGGGCTACAGTCCATGGGGTTGCAAAGAATCGGACACAACTCAGCGACTAAACAGCAACAACAAACAACAATTCACTTGGAATTTTCATTGTATTTACAACTACTTAAATAATAATAACACTGTATAAGGTATTATAAGTAATCTAGAGATGATTTCAAGTACACAAGAGACGTTGTGTCGGTTATATGTAAATACTGTGCCGATTTATATAAGGGATTTGAGCATTTGGGGAGGAATAAAACCAACCATCCAAGGATAATAAGGATAAAGTACAACTCAAGAAGAAAGAAAAGGTCCAGAATCTAGAAGTCTCTGCAATAGAACAATTAGCAGAGTAATTTGTACCCAATATCCAGCACTTTTATATACCTTGGAAATCTCCAGACTCCTGGCTTCTTGTTAGATTATAATTCAAATTCATGAAAAAAGTGTTCAAATGAAAACACAGCCAAAGCAAACTGGTAAAGCTGTGATAACTTATGACTTTTATTTCCTGATCAGACTATATTGTTGTTTAGCTGCGAAGTCGTGTGACTATTTTGGGACCCCATGGACCATAGCCGGCCAGGCTCCTCTGTCCATCATATTTCCCAGGCAATGATATTGGAGTGGGTTCCCATTTCATTCGTCAGGGGATCTTCCTGACCCAGGGATTGAACCTGTGTCTCCTGCGTTGGCAAGCGGATTCTTTACCACTGAAACACCAGGGAATAGTCAAAATGTAATAGCCAAGGTATTTTGTGGGGAGATATTTTTATCAGTATTTTCCTCCAAGAACAAAATTGTCAAAACATACTGCCTGTGTTCTCCTATGCCCTCTAATAAGGTAAATAACTAAAACAAAGCCTTAATAAAGCACACTACGATCATCCAGAGGATGTTAACGGTGCATTTCTTTAGTTGCAAGTTCAAAATATATCACCAGTAAGAACATAAAAGATTATAAAATACTATCTACATGACACACATTGCAGGTCTTTTTCTCTTTTTTTCACAGTTCCAAAAGATAATTATAGGCTAGATAGACATACAGACAAGGGAATTACAATGAAATTATGCTTGTACAACATTTTTTATATTAACATAAATTATAACTATATATGTTTAAGCCTATATTAAGATATCATTGACTAATTATATTTTAACTATAATATATGGGTTTACATTTCTAATTTTTATAAAATATGGTCATAAAAATTTCTGACTTTTAATATAAACTGAAAATGAATCAAACAATAAAAATAAGTGGGAAAAAGTGGCATTCAAAAAATAGTTTTATAATATGTGGACAAGGACACTAAAAGCCTCTTAAATGAAGGAGTACATAACATTTTATTTTGGTTTTAATGGGAGGAAACAATAAAGTAACATTTTATCACTTTATGGCAATTATTTTTGAAATCTTGTCTCTAGTAATAAATATGCCATTCATCAGGATTTTAGTTTATAAAAGAATATAGCTCTTATCTAAACAAATAATTTTACTGTTAATTTATTCTTTCCTAAATGCTAGGTAATTTATTCTTTCCTAAATGCTGTTCTAATGAAATTAGAACAGTTGAATGTATTATTATATTATCTACATTTGCTTAATAATCAAAGCGATAAAACATTTAGCTTAATATTACTTTTTTGTTTCCAAAACCAGAGAGTGACTTAGTGAAATAAATTATTTTGAAAGGTTTACAGTAGAATTCCAACAAGTTTAAGAAAATATCTAAAAAATTGTCAAACTTTAATGGTGATCTGGGCTTCCCTAGTAACTCAGCTGGTAAAGAATCAGCCTGCAATGCAGGAGACCATGGTTCAATTCCTGGGTCAGGAAGATCCACTGGAGAAGGAATAGGCTACCCACTCCAGTACTTCCCTCATGGCTAAGACAGTAAAGAATCCACCAGCAATTCAGGAGACCTGGGTTCGATCCTTGGGTTAGGAAGATCCCCTGGAGAAAGGAATGGCTACCCACTCCAGTATTCTGGCTTGGAAAATTCCATGGATTGTATAGCCCACGTGGTCACAAAGGCTGAGTGATTTTCACTTTCACTTAATGGTGATCTTGGTACTTAACCAAAAAGCGCACCTAACATCTATAGCTAAATAAGTTTCTTGAGATAAATATGGTGATTGTTCTTTGTTCATTACTTGTTTTTAAAGTAAGAAAGTATACATTGATTGAAATAACACCATAATCCTTTCCAAAAAATTATTTTGAACTTGTTTAACAATTAAATTTTCCAAAAATTTTAAAGGTGTGAATCTCTCTCTCTCTAAAAATACAATGTTACAAAGTCTTGTTTTACCTTCAAATTTATAGTCAGCTCAGTAGTGTCCGACTCTGTTCTGTTTAGTAATTTTTTCAAGTTGCATTGAACTGAAAATCATCAAATTAGGAGAGTGAGTCTTCTGAAATCATGGATTCTCTTTGTCCAATATAAAGCCCCTACAATGTACATAGATCTGTGCCTGAACAATGGACAAATTGGCAGACACAGTCAGTTATCTTTTAAAGGAAAACTAAAAAGAGAAAGTTTTGTGATAGTAAACTATGATGCACTATGTTGTGTGACCCGTTCTCAACATCTTGGGTATGGGCATGAGAGCAAATTCTTAAAAGTTACACTTGAGCTGAATTTATGGGCTTTCCTGTGGCTCAGATGGTAAAGAATCCACCTGCAATGCAGGAGATCTCGGTTTTATCCCTGGGTCAGGAAGATCTCCTGGAGAAGGAAATGACAATCCATTTCAGTATTCTTGCATGGAAAATTCCATGGCCAGAGGAGCTTGGCAGGCTATAGCCCATGAGGCGGCAAAGAGTCAGACACAACTGAGTGACTAACTCTTTCTTTCTTTCTTGATCTGATCCTGATTGTTGGATAGGATTTGGTTAGACACAGAGAAGTGGTATTAACCCAAATCTATGTAAAGAGAAGAATCTATTTCATTACTGTTGAAGCTAGCAGAAACTGAGACGAGGGAGAGAGAGTGTGGGAACCTCAGAACATCTACTCAAAGGCCAAGTTCCTGAAGGACTAAGGTGTTCTCTCGATTTTGAGGTAGTTTTAATTAAAAACATGTACACCCATGGTGGATTCATGTCAGTGTATGGCAAAACAAATACAATATTGTAAAGTTAAAAAATAGAAAATAAACTAATTTAAAAAAAATCAAGACGAGAGTGCAAGAGTGGGGTCTGTGTACATGTGTGCATTGCATCTGTGCACATGTACGTGTGTGTGTATGGCTTTAAGATGAAGGAAAATAGTATCACTTTTAAACAAGACATGTAATGTCCATAAAGCGAAAACTAAAATTAAAATTAAAACATTTGGAGATGGCTGTGTTATATGTATATATATATATATATATATATATATATATATATGTAACCCTGTTGTATAGTCTATCTTATGTGGAAAATCATTGTGTATTTTGGCAAGTGGGTATGGGACTTAGCCTTCAGTTAACACATCTTGAAAAGAAAATTCCTGCTTTCTAAATATCTGCTGTGTACACTCAGACACTCAGTCATGTCTGACTCTTGAGACGCCCATGGACTGTAGGCTCCTCTCTCCATGGTTTTTTCCCACAAAGAATACTGGAATGGGTTGCCATTTCCTTCTTCAGGAGATCACCCTGGGTCAGGAATAAAATCCGTGTCCCCTGCATTGGCAGCAAAATTCTCTACCACTGAGCCGCCTGAGAAGCCCATTTTGAATATAAAAACTATAAGAGATATTTCCATGACTTATGGTTTTAGGATGCTTCTTTCAGAAAGTGGGCCCATGACCTGTCAAAGAGAAGATTTGTCTGATTTCAAATATTGCCTCCATCACTTGGTCAAATAGGGAAAATACAGTGACTATATCTCTAATATTCTTCGAAAACTGCATACTGTCTCAAATAGATGTTATAAAATAGAATATGAAGCATATATATATATATACTCATAATTAACACTTCAAAAGACTGCAAATGCTAATGAGAACATGTCTTCTATCAACTCCTCTTAACTGATGGTTCTGTTATAATCCTGAAGGAAACATGTCCAAAGTATATTATTTAGAAAGAGATGCAAAACCCACCTTGCTTTCCTGGTCTTTGACCTCATCCAGCCACTCTTTCAGAACCTTTAAGGCATCGAGGTAGGTAAACTAATATACAGAAGTGCTTTTATTGTTCATTCTTCTCTCTGCCCTGTATCCCTACATACTCTAAAGAGAAGGCCAGTTAAACACAGATGGATAAACAGATTGAAATTAAAAAAAAAAAAAATTATAAGCACTACTATTTAAAAACTCTTATCATCAAAAAAAATAAGAACAGAAGAACAACAATTATAATACAAGTGATGGTCTGTTGAAGACACGATGTCTGAGTTGAAATATACATATTTTTATTAAAGTTATAACCATTTGCAAATGCCATTCTGAGCACACAGAGTATAAATTTTAACTATCTTGTAGAGTACATAGCTAACATGCACAATTAAATTAGCATTCATGCATACACATCCCTAGAGGTCTACACATTTAAAAACTTGTTAAGAAATACAAGCCAGTCTTATGCCGAACTCTTTGAGGTTTACATGGATTAACTTTGCACTTCAAAGAAAATATATTAAACAGCTATCAAGGCTAAACTCTGAAGAATAGTAAAAGTATATTTAGAAATATTCATCACTCAGGTTTTTCATCTCCCTGTCATTACAAATATGTTTTCACTTTATTGTATTTACTAGAGATTAGAATCTAAATGTTAAATGTTTTATTTGATAATGAGCACATGACATTCATAGTCACAGTAATGTTTGTTGATGGAATCAGTGGTCATGATGTCTGATGTTAGTGGATTGCAGGATTTCACCTTTCCTTTGATATTGCTGACATTAATTTTTTATAGCAACTTTATTGAGATATAAATTACATGCCATACAATTCTTCCTTTAAAGTATATAATTAAATGTTTTTTAGCAGATTCATAGAGTTATACAACCATCACTATTATCTAGTTTTAGAACATTTTCATCATTCCCAAAAGAAACCTTATATCTATTAGTGAGGCTACCATCTGCCTTTCTCACAAGACCCTGGAGAAAATTGGGTAGTTCCTGACTCTTTAAGTTTGCCTATTTTGGATATTTCTTTAACAAGAAATCATATAATAGGTGATCTTTTGTGACGGTATTATTTTACCTAGTGTAATGTTTTCAAAGTTCATCTGTATTGAAACATGTATAAATACTTCACTCTTTTGTATGCTGAATAATATTCCATTGTACAGATATACTACACTATATTTATCCATTCATCTATTGATGAACATTTGTGTTATTCACATTTTTAGCTATTATGAATAATATTGCTATGAACATTGATGTGCATGCTTTTTGTGTGGACTTATGTTTTTTATTTCTCTTGAGTATATACCTAGGAATAGAACTGCTAAATCATACAATAATTGTTTATTTAACATTTTGAGAAACTATCAAACAGCTTTCCAAAAACACTGCACTATTTTAAGATACTGTTAGCAGTGTATGAAGTTTTCAATTTTTTCACAGTCTCTCCAACAGTTGTTATAGTCAGTCTTTTTATTTCAGTCATGTTTCTAGGATGGTATCTCATTTTGTATTGATTTCTATTTGTCTAATGCCTAATGACATTGGCTACAATTTCATATATGTATGTTAGATAAAGCTTGCTGTATGCAAGAAATTTTCAGAAAATTCATAGAAGGATTGATTATACTATGATATAGCTAGATAGATGACATATAGATATAAATTTCCGTTTGTTTTTCTTTTGAATATAATTCAGAATATTTTTTATTACCTTTGAAGACTTTAAGAATGAAACATTTTTTCTGACTAATGGTTCCTACTTCAGTTCTTGGTTGAGTCTAAAGAATAACCTATTTTTTATAATTATTCTCTGATTCTTGCAGACAAATTTTCATGATAGATAGCTTAACATTTCAATAGGGAATTTTGAATTGGATGGCAAGGAGATCAGACCAGTCACTACTAAAGGAAATCGACTCCAAATGTTCATTGAAAGGATGGATGCTAAAGCTGAAGTTCCAATACTTTGGCCACCTGATGTGAAGAGCCGACTCATTGGAAAAGACCCTGATGCTGGGAAAGACTGAGGGCAGAAGCAGAAGGGGACAACAGAGGATGAGATGTTTGGATGGCATCATTGACTTAATAGACATGAGTTTGAGAAAACTCTGGGAGACAATAAGGGAAGCCTGGTGTGCTGCAGTCACGCAGTCAGACATGACTAAGAGACTGAAAAACAACAAGTTGAATAATTTTAGAAAATGGGACAGTTATGATGGATTAATTAATGTCATTTATAAATTTTTATCTATATGTAATCCAGTGCCACAGTTGTTAGTACAGATGCTCTGATCCTGTTCTAAGGTTTCTATTAGTTTTGGCTTCAAGTTCCTCTTTTCATGGTACATCTTTCTTGATCTCATCACACTCCTCAAAATAACTGTTATCTTTTCTGTATATCCTGTAATCTAGAGAGATAACCATATCTTTGGCCTTTGGTTTTGTAAAGAGTCATTTAAGGTCAATTTACATATTTATGTCTGGATAATAATTCATTTTTCCCCCACTTTGAATTCTGAAATCTCCATATTAGTAACAAGAGAAACATACTCTTGCATGAATAATTTTATGGTAAAGTAATCTAGAATGGGTAACAGTGTTATACTCTCACAAAAGTTCATTTTGATAAAGATCATCACTATCTTGAAAATGTAAGTACATAGGAACCAAAGGGTGGCACAAAGAGAAAAATTAGAAATGGTCCAATTAACAGGGAGGTCAGTCTTTATCTCTAAACTGATCCAAGGGGAAAAATTCAACTCCATGTATATCCAAAGTAGGAATTCTTAACTCCACATTCACAAATGCATTCAGTTAATTTGCCATCCTGCAGAGAGTAATGTAAATCTTTATCTTATGGCCATTTTTTTTTCTGGGATAAAGGCCCAGAGCTTTCAACATCTTTCAAATTATGGGACTTTACAATGGTTCAAAAAGATTTCAAAGATTGAGAACCTCAGTTCTAGAAGAATAAGTCTTGTTATCAGGTGACAGAATGGAGAAATTCTCTTTAGAAGTAAAACATTAATATATCCAGACTGCAAATAAGAAATTCCAGATTGTAAGTCCCAATTATTAGTAGAGTGTATTGATTTTAATTTTCATCCCTGATCTACATTTTTAATGAATTGGCAGAATGGTTTATAAAAATAAAAAGTGAGTTGCTTTGAAATAATGTTTATAAATGAAGGGATAAATCTCATTGATATAAATATGTGACAGTGGGTACTAATTTCAGTTGAATTGATAACACAATTCAGAGGATGGATGAACAATGAACACATATGAAGAGTATAGATGGTGTTCTGATTTAGGTGAACAGTTACACTAACTGACCTTCAAGGCTCCCTCTAACTCCAAGATTCTCAGTAAACCCAAGAATATAGATGAGAACATTGTGAGAAATTGTTACAATAGATACATCTTACAGTGTGTGCCTCAAAAGCTTTCAGCAAAGCAAATACTCTCTGTGCAAGATAAACAAAACAGATAAATAAGTAACTAGCAAAATTGATCTTATGCCATTTTAAATTTATGATCTCTTTATTAAGAAGTCATGGAATGTTGCTGGCACAGGTCCCAAAATTGCAAACGTCATCGATGTTCACCCCTAGGACATTTCTAAATATTGAATTTGCAATGAAAACTATGTATCTTTCACAGTTAGTATTTGAAAAATAAAATAAGCAATACTCTGAATTTTTGAAAGGCTTTTGATGTCCCAAACTGTTGCAAACTTTTTATCAGATGCTGTGCTCCCAGCTTTGCTTGAGCTCATCCATTATTCAACAGGGATATCCTTGCTGCCTCTCCATAGAGGATCTTATCACTTCTTACAATTCAAGACTTTTGTTCTGTTAACTCACCTTCTGTGAGGTCTGTTTATCTTTATTTCCCAAAGCCTCCACTCCTTCATCTTCTAATTAATCTATAGTTCTTTTTCTTCAAGTCAACATGCTGTTCTCTCCACACTTCACTTCCTGTGCTTTCTCTATTCTACTTTTCCTACAGTTTGGTATTCCTCTTAGATCTATAATTAAAATAACTTTTGAAATCACATCATCCCCCCAAAAAGACTTCATCAAATTGAATAAATGCTGATGACTTTCCACTAGCATGTTTCTTCTTTGATTTAACACCCCGTTAAACTTATCTCTTATCATTCCACATAATTAAACTTTGTGCTAAGCAAGCTTTATCACGCTACCTTATTGCCATACAAAAGAAGTCTCATTCACCTTCCATGTGAAAACCATTTTTTATACACAAACCCAGTGATTTTCTTTTTACTTTCAGCAAAACTTCTCTGGTAATTTATGACATCCCTGATATGATCTCCTTTAAAGCCACTTTGCTAATGATACATTTAACCAAACTCTTTTAGTATTAGCCAGGGATTCTCAAAGCAGTACAGACTCTTTGGTGTCTTAAATGTAATACATCCTTGAATATAGTATGCCAAGTATGGTTTACCCTCAGAGTAGAATTAATCCATCCTGCCCTGCATTTCTGATTTATATTGCTAGTGATGCCCTGTGTGACATAACTGTTACCTTTATCCTGGTGCATTATTAACCTACACTCAGTTTACTATTAACTAAATCCTCTTTACTTGAAGAACATAGAAGACTTTTTAGAATCTTATATCTTTTAAACTATTTATTATTCCTTCCATCCGGGTTTCAGTCCTTTACTGATTTGATGAGTATGTTATTTGTCTTACCTGAGTCACTAAAATATTGAATACACAGGATTAATAGCTGAGTACTGTGGCATACTTCTAGAATGTCATTTGAGTCAGCAATTTTTAATTTCTTAAAAATCATGAAACACAGTAAGAACTACAGTTTATATTGTAGCCCAGAATATACATGTGTATATTTAAATATCAAATTAAGTTTAGTAGTTGAATTTTTGCTATTATGAATTAACCACTCTGCTATTTTCTGTTATATTTGCTTTTATTCTATGTAGTTTTGTGTAAATTACTGGTTGTTACTTACAGTATTGTTTAGCCAGTGCTATGTGAGAAAACACCCTCAAGTGTCATTTTCCCAGCTCATGTATCTATGGTTCATCCAGAATTCTGTTGATTTAGCTTGGTCTTTGCTGAGCTTGAATCCAAGCTCTCTGTTTGGTCAAGTTGATCCCATGCTGTGTATGGCCCTTCTTAGAATAATGGGTTAAACTGGGTGTGTTCTATCCATAACTATTCATAACAAGCAAGCAAAAAGCATATATTCAGTCAGAAATGTGGAGTAACGTAGGTAATCTCAGAGTATTGTCAGAAACATAAAAAGCAAAGTCCAGTTGCACAAAGCATGCTTCAGTACCTGTATTTTGCTAACTTCTCTAACTTTGCATTCTTTAAAAGTCGTGAGGTTGAACCTAACATCTATAGTGTGGAGATACATTTCAATCACCATGATCCCAAAGCTACTCTTGTGACTAAGCCCAACATCATGGAGAGAAGTATAGTCCTGCAAGGGAGGTGCCATAGAAGGAGTATACTATCTCTATCAGAACCTTCACAACACAACTATGGATGGCCACCTGAGGCTCTAAGCTGACCTTGATCTGTTGATCAAAACTCTTTAAAAATATCTATCTCTCATGTTACTAAGCCACTTGATAATTTTTGCATTCAGATCGTAATATTCCATTGATTGGAGAAGGGAATGACAATCCACTCCAATATTCTTGCCTGGAGAATTCCATGGACAGAGGAGCCTGGTGGGAGTCCCTGGGGCCACAAAGAGTCAGACTCGACTGAGAAACTAACACTTTACATTCATTCCATTGACACAAAGCAACAGTGATTTATTGAGGTCCAGATTCTCAAAGTTTCCTTGAACTACTAACACCAGTAATAAATAGAAATTATGTCAGCTTGACATTTAATCAGGTAAAATATTTTATAATTTTCTAATCAGTATATCCTCCTACATGCATGCTAAATCATTTCAGTCGTATTCAACTCTTTGCAACCCTATGGACTGTAGCCTGCCAGGCTCCTCTGGCCATGGGATTTTTCAGGTAATACTGGAGAGTGTTGTCATGTCCTTCTCCAGGGGACCTTCCCGACTCAGGAATTGAACCCCAAAGTCTCTCATGTCTCCTGCATTGGCAGGCAGGTTCTTAACCATTAGCACAACCTGGGAAGCCCCAGTGTATGCTCATCTACTGATATATAAGGTCTCACATGAATCATCCATTCTATAATTGTGCTCAGAAATAATGTCAGACATTTGAGACTAAAGACTGATCATTACACCAAAAATGATGTTTATATTAAATATCCCTTCCCACATTTACTGTTTTAGGCAAAATATTTTATATCTTTTGTGTATCCCTTAGCTATTTATTGTGGGTATAGATGACTTTACTACTTTGGTCTTTTAACCTTCCTATTAGCCTTCATTATTGATTTATAATTTTAGTTTATGTTTTCCTTTACCAGTGATATTATTTTTTGTAATATTCACCTTTCTGATTACATTTTCTTTCTTTCTTTCTTTGTTTTTTTTTTTTTTTTTTTGCCGAGAGAATTCCCTTTAACATTTCTTTTAAAGCTGGTTTAGTGGTACCGAATTCTTTTAGCTTTTGCCTGTCTATAAATCTTTGGATCTCACCATCAAGTCTGAATGAAATCCTTGCCAAGTAGAGCATTTTTAATTGTAGGTTTTTCCTTTTCATTACTTAAATATATTGTGCCACTAGTTCTGGCTTACAGAGCTTCTGCTGGAAAGTCAGCTGATGGCCTAATGGGAGTCCTTGTACTTTCAGTCCAGTTTAGTCGCTCAGTCATGTCCAACTCGTTGAGACCCTATGTACTGCAGCGTGCCAAGCTTCCCCGTCTATCACCAACTCCAGAGCTTGCTCAAACTCATGTCCTTTGAGTCGGTGATGCCAACCATCTCGTCCTCTGTTGTCTCTTTTTCCTCCTGCCCTCAATCTTTCCCAGCATCAGGGTCTTTTCAATGAGTCAGTTCTTCACATCAGGCGGCCAAAGTATTGGAGTTTCAGCTTCAGCATCAGTCCTTCCAGTGAATATTCAGGATTACTTTCCTTTACGATGGACTGGTTGAATCTACTCGCAGTCCAAGGGACTCTCAAGAGTCTTCTCCAACACCACAGTTCAAAAGCATCAATTCTTCAGTGCTCAGCTTTCTTTATAGTCCAACTCTCACATCCATACATGACCACTGGAAAAACCATAGCCTTGACTAGATGGACCTTTGTTGACAAAGTAATGTCTCTGCTTTTTAATATGCTGTCTAGGTTGGTCATAGCTTTTCTTCCAAGGAGCAAGTGTCTTTTAATTTCATGGCTGCAGTCACCATCTGCAGTGATTTTGGAGCCCCCCAAAATAAAGTCAGCCACTGTTTCCACTGTTTCCCCATCTATTTGCCATGACATGGTGGGACTGGATGCTTTGATCTTAGTTTTTTGAGTGTTGAGTTTTAAGCCACCTTGTACTTTATGTCTTGCTTTTCTTTGCTGCTCCTCAAGCTTACTAATATGAATAATTTTGCTAATTAATATTAAAAGCATCCATGCGGAGGGCATGGCAACCCACTCCTGTATTCTTGCCTGGAGAATCCCCATGGACAGAGGAGCCTGGCAGGCTACAGTCCGTGGAGTTGCCAAGAGTGAGACATGACTGAGCAACTAGGCAAAGCACAAAAGCATCCATACAAGTGTGAAATATGCATGGCTATGCTACAGTATTCTTTAATGTGTTTCTATTGATATGTTGTTTACTCATGATTTACTTCCAATGATTGCATTAATAGTTACATTTTAGCATCAGTCTATTTGACTTTTTAAAATTGCATGTACTTCATTATTCTTTCTTTCCAAAATTTCACTTAGTTTCCTAAAATCATTCACAAGACTCTTCTATTTTATATGCTCTGAAACAATTTAATAACATTAAATTTTCTATTCTGGTTAATAGTGTTATTGAATTTCTTTGAGAAAGTTCCTGGGCCTGTGGCATTAGTTAGGGGTATGTATCTTTTTAATATATTTCATAGAAACTGGAATAGCTTTGACAAAAGTGTATTTTTCTTGAAACATTATTTCATTGGGTTTTTAATTTGGGGGGCTTCCCTGGTAGCTGAGCTGGTAAAGAATTAACCTGCAATGCAGGAGATCCTGATTCGATTCTTGGCTTCTAGTGAGAGAAGATCCGCTAGAGAAAGGATAGGCTGTCCATACTTTTTTAGAATTGCATAATTCAAAGATATTTCTATATGTCTAATTTTCCTATATATCTTTATATATAAATTTCCATTATTATTGTCTTGACTTGTGTTAAATATGTTTAATTACTATAAAATAAGTTTTTTTTATTTTATTTTGGTAAGATTTTTCCTAATTTAATTCTATTTTTATCAACTTATTTTTCTTATTTTATTTTGGTTCAAATTACAATTGTTCATCTATCCTTTAGAGCTAGACATTGCAGTATTTTAATTAACTTTTAATTTAAAGTTATAATTTTTTCTCTGAATACCTGTAAGTGGCATGAAATAATGGTTGTAAGCTTGTAATGTTTATTTTTAATAATCATTGATAGAAATTGTGCTAAACAATTATTTTAAAAACACACTGTGTTTAGTTATGCATTTCATGTAAAGGACTAAGGAAAGTTCTAGTTTTTGCTCTCAATTCAGTTCAGTCACTCAGTCATGTCCAACTCTTTACAACCCATGGACTGCAGCACGCCAGGCTTCCCTGTCCATTACCAACTCCTGGAGCTCACTCAAACTCATGTCCGTCGAGTCAGTGATGCCATCCAACCATCTCATCCTCTGTCATCCCCTTCTCCCCCCGCCTAGAATCTTTCCCAGCATGAGGGTCTTTTCCAATAAGTCAGTTCTTCCCATCAGGTGGCCAAAGTATTGGAGTTTCAGCTTTAGCATCAGTCCTTCCAATGAACACCCAGGACTGATCTTCTTCAGGATGGACTAGTTGGATCTCCTTGCAGTCCAAGAGACTCTCAAGAGTCTTCTCCAACACCACAGTTCCAAAGCATCAATTCTTTGGCGCTCAGCTTTCTTTATAGTCCAACTCTCACATCCATACATGATCACTGGAAAAACCATAGTCTTGACTAGATGGAACTTTGTTGACAAAGCAATGTCTCTGCTTTTTAATATGCTGTCTAGGTTGGTCATAACTTTCCTTCCAAGGAGCAAATGTCTTTTAATTTCATGGCTGTAGTCACCAAATGCAGTGATTTCAGACCCCCAAAAAATAAAGTCAGCCACTGTTTCCACTGTTTGCCCATCTATTTGCCATGAAGTAATGGGACCAGATGCCATGATCTTAGTTTTCTGCATGTTGAGCTTTAAGCCAACTTTTTCACTCTCCTCATTCACTTTCATCAAGAGGCTCTTTCGTTCTTTGCTTTCTGCCATAAGGGTGGTGTCATCTGCATATCTGAGGTTATTGATATTTCTCCAGGCAAACTTGATTCCAGCTTGTGCTTCCTCCAGCCCAGCATTTCTCATGATGTACTCTGCATATAAGTTAAATAAGCAGGGTGACAATATACAGCCTTGATGTACTCCTTTCCCAATTTGGAACCAGTCTGTTGTTCCATTTCCAGTTCTAACTGTTGTTTCTTGATCTGCATACAAGTTTCTCAGGAGACAGGTAAGGTAGTCTGGTATTCCCATGACTTTAAGAATTTTCCACATTTTATTGTGATCCACACAGTCAAAGGCTTTGGCATAGTCAATAAAGCAGAAGTAGGTGTTTTTTTCTGAAACTCTCTTGCTTTTGCAATGATCCAACGGATGTTGGCAATTTGATCTCTGGCTTTTCTCAATCCAGCTTGAACATCTGTAAGTTCATGGCTCATGTACTGTTGAAGCCTGGCTTGGAGAACTTTGAACATTGCTTTGCTGACATGTGAGATGAGTGCAATTGTGCAAAAGTTTGAACATTCCTTGGCATTGCCTTTTTTTAAGATTGGAATGAAAATTGACCTTTTCCATTCCTGTGGCCACTGTTGAATTTTCCAAATTTGCTGGCATATGACTGCAGCACTTTAATAGCATCATCTTTTAGGATTTGAAATAGCTCAGTTGGAATCCCTTCACTTCCACTAGCTTTGTTTGTGGTGATGCTTCCTAAGGCCCACTTGTCTTCATATTCCAGGATGTCTGGCTTAGGTGAGTGATCACACCATTGTGATTATCAGGGTCATGATGATTTTTTTTGTACAGTTCTTCTATGTATTCTTTCCACCTCTTTTTAATATCTTCTGCTTCTGTTAGGTCCATATCATTTCTGTCCTTTATTGTGCCCTTCTTTGGATGAAATATTCCCTTGGTATCTCTAGTCTTTCCCATTCTATTGTTTTCCTCTATTTCTTTGTATTGATCACTGAGGAAAGCTTTCTTATTTCTCCTTGCTATTCTTTGCAACTCTGCATTCAAATGGGTATATCATTCCTTTTCTCCTTTGCCTTTCGCTTCTCTTTTTTTCACAGCTATTTGTAAGGCCTCCTCAGATAACCATTTTGCCTTTTTGGATTTCTTTTTCTTGGGGATGTTCTTGATCACTGCCTCCTGTACAATGTCCGGAACCGCCGTCCATAGTTCTTCAGACACTCTGTCTATCAGATCTAATCCCTTGAATCTATTTCTCACTTCCACTGTATAATTGTAAGGGATTTTATTCAAATCATACCTGAATGGTCTAGTGCTTTTGTTATATTACTTATCTAAATAATTTTGATAGAAAAATTCCCTGGAAAATTTCATTGTATGTTGACTTCAATTCTTTCCTGAAAAAGACTTTTTTTTCCTGTAAAATTTCTATTTCTTTTAGGTTTCAAGTTTAACTGAAATATATTTTCTAATATTACCTAGTCATGCCTTGAAAACTTAACTAATCTCTCTACATCTCAGTTTCCTCATCTGATAAATGGAAATGCTAACAGTAACCATCATATAGTTAAATGAGAATAAATAAAAACCCATACAAAAATATGTATATTTATTCTCTGAAATATTAGATATCTTCAAAAAAATGTCTTTTGTTTAACTATCAGTTGATAAATGCCCACAGTTCCTGTTATTATTATCAACAGTGTCATTATTGCATAATGTGTATGTATATTAAAATATTTGAGCTAATGATTCAATTTATGTGCTTTGAAATATCTCAGTGATTAAAATGATCAATTTGAGTTAATTGTTACTATTTTGCACTGTTTTTAAAAAAGCTGAGATTCCACATTTTCAAAAGTTATCCATAAGTTGTGCATTTGAATTTCATATTTTGAATTTTTAAGGAATTTTCAATTTCATGTTTTATTCTTACAAATAGCAGTATAAAGAAACAAGTCACACTTTATTTTACTGAATTTTGATGTCTTTAGATATGAGTAACTTATTTGTTTTAATGTCCTTCTGCCAAAACTGTCATGATAAGCAGAATCTAATGTTTTAAAATTAACGTTTTCCAAATGTAAGCTTTTTTTTCATAAAAATTATTTGTCTTAGATGATTGTTTCATAGTTCTAAAGGATTTTCAAATCAGTTATGTTACTCAGGTAAATGGTAAGATATCAAATATTTCTTCAGATCTTTAGCAAGCCTCCTATTTACAGAAAGCTCCCTAAGGTTTTGTTCTATGAAGCACTGAATAATATTTAAGAGTAAAACAAAGTCACATAACAACAAAATTTGAGGGAAAAAAAACCAAAACTTGGCTCAGAAAAACAACCAAAATTTTTTAGAAGGTAAAAAATTCAGAGAAGAACACATAATCCCTCTCTATGCATGACAGAACGTTCAGTTCTGTTTTGGACAAACTCAGAAATTTATTGAAGGGCAATGATGTTTCCCAAAGCAAACACCCTCATCCAACAACACAACAGAAGACTACACATGGACATCACCAGATGGTCGACACAAAAATCAGATTGATTATATTCTTTGCAGCCAAAGATGGAGAAGCTCTATACAGTCAGCAAAAACAAGACTGGAAGCTGACTGTGGCTCAGATCATGAACTCTTTATTGCCAAATTCAGACTTAAATTGAAGAAAGTAGGAAAAACCACTAGTCCATTCAGGTGTGACCTAAATCAAATCCCTTATGACTACACAGTGAAGTGGGAAATAGATTAAAGGGACTAGATCTGATAGACAGAGTGCCTGAGGAACTATGGATGGAGGTTTGTGACATTGTACACAAGATAGGAATCAAGACCATCCCCAAGGAAAAGACATGCAAAAAAGCAAAATGGCTGTCTGAGGAGGCCTTATGAATAGCTGTGAAAAGACGGGAAGTGAAAAGCAAAGGAGAAAAGGAAAGATATATACATTTGAATGCAGAATTCCAAAGAATAGCAAGGAGAGATAAGAAAGCCTTCCTCAAGGATCATTGCAAAGAAATAGAGGAAAACAATAGAATGGGAAGGACTAGAGATCTCTTCAAGAAAATTAGAGATACCAAGGGAAAATTTCATGCAAAGATGGGCTCAAAGATGGACAGAAATGTTATGAACCTAACAGAAGCAGAAGATATTAAGAAGAGGTGGCAAGAACACACAGAAGAACTGTACAAAAAAGATCTTCACAACTCAGATAATCATAATGGTGTGATCACTCCCCTAGAGCCAGACATCCTGGAATGTGAAGTCAGGTGGCCCTTAGGAAGCATCACTACGAACAAAGCTAGTGGAGGTGATTGAATTCCAGTTGAGCTGTTTCAAATCCTGAAAGATGATGCTGTGAAAGTGCTGCACTCAATATGCCAGCAAATATGGAAAACTCAGCAGTGGCCACAGGACTGGAAAAGGTCAGTTTTCATTCCAATCCCAAGGAAAAGCAATGCCAAAGAATGCTCAAACTACCACACAATTGCACTCATCTCACACGCTAGTGAAATAATGCCTAAGATTCTCCAAGCCAGGATTCAGCAATACGTAAACCGTGAACTTCCAGATTTTCAAGCTGGTTTTAGAAAAGGCAGAGGGACCAGAGATCAAATTGCCAACATCCGTTGGATCATTGAAAAAGCAAGAGAGTTCCAGAAAAAACATCTACCTCTGCTTTATTGACTGTGCCAAAGCCTTTGGCTGTGTGGATCACAACAAACTGTGGAAAATTCTGAAAGTGAGGGGCCTACCAGACCACCTGACCTGCCTCTTAAGAAACTTGTATGCAGGTAAGGAAGCATGCTAGAACTGGACGTGGAACAACAGACTGGTTCCAAATAGGAAAAGGAGTACGTTAAGGCTGTATATTGTCACTCTGCTTATTTAACTTATATGCAGAGTATATCATGAGAAACACTAGGCTGGAGGAAGCACAAGCTGGAATCAAAATTGCCGGGAGAAATATCAATAACTTCAGATTTGCAGATGACATCACCCTTATGGCAGAAAGCAAAGAACTAAAGAGCCTCATGATGAATGTGAAAGAGGAGACTGAAAAAGTTGGCTTAAAGCTCAACATTCAGAAAACTAAGATCATGGCATCTGGTTCCATCACTTCATGGGAAATAGATGGGGAAACAATGGAAACAGTCTCAGACTATTTTTTTGGGCTCCAAAATCACTGCAGATGGTGATTGCAGCCATGGAATTAAAAGACGCTTATTCCTTAGAAGGAAAGTTATGACCAACCTAGATAGCATATTAAAAAGTAGAGACATTACTTTGCCAACAAAGGTCCGTCTAGTCAAGGCTATGCTTTTTCCAGGAGTCATGTATGGATGTGAGAGTTGGACTATAAAGAAAGCTGAGTGCCGAAGAATTGATGCTTTTGAACTGTGGTGTTGGAGAAGACTCCTGAGAGTCCCTTGGACTGCAAGGAGATCCTTTCAATCCATCCTAAAGAAGATCAGTCCTGGGTGTTCATTGGAAGGACTGATGTTGAAGCTGAAACTCCAATACTTTGGCCACCTGATGCGAAGAGCGGACTAATTTGAAAAGACCCTGATGCTGGGAAGGACTAGGGGCAGGAGGAGAAGGGGACGACAGAGGATGAGATGGTTGGATGACATCACTGACACGATGGACATGAGTTTGGGTAGACTCCAGGAGTTGGTGATGGACAGGGAGGCCTGGCGTGCTGCAGTCCATGGGGTCGCAGTCAGACACGACTGAGCGACTGAACTGAACTGAACAAAAGCTGAACAAAAGAATGTTTCATGCTTTGAAATTACCTGGATATATTTAAGTTTAAGGAAATAAGTTCAACATTAAAATTAATATCTGACTATTATAAAATATGATTCAATAAAACCAAATAAGGCTTTTTATTTTGAATTTGTATATTTTGAAAGGGAATTTTATTGGGCTAAATCACACACATTATCAGACAAAATTAGGCTTAAAAAACAAGTTAACTGAATTGTCTTTACTATTCTGTGTAAATTGACCAATAATGAAAAAATTATAATAACAGTGAAATACAGGTCATGTGTTACATGTTTTTAAGTTTACCCTGGAAGTGCTGAGAATTCCACAACAAAATGTTTAACTTCAAGAAGCAGCTTAAAAACATAAAGATACCTTTGCACCTTCATGGCATAAATACTTCAGCGTGAAAACTCTCATTCCCAACCACACAATTTTAATGATTTCTGTGACTTATTTTTTGTGGTGCCAAATAGTGTGAAGCTCTGAGAGGAAAGATCAAAAAGATATACAAGTGTAATCATGGGACTTTTCTTTAGGTTCTAGGAAAACAGTGCACCCTAATTGGCTATTTTTCTTCTATTTTGGCATTATACTTTTAGAGAGATATTGATAGTCTGAGGTTTGTCTAGAAGAGAGTGATCTGGAAGGTAATGTTTTGCAATATGAGGACAAACAAAACAACACTAAAGCTCTTGCTGTTGTTGGTTAGTCACTAAGTTATGTACGACTCTTTTGCCACCCTATGGACTGTAGTCCTCCAAGATCCTCTGTCCAAGGGACTTCCCAGGCAAGAATACTGGAGTGAGTTGCCATTTCCTTTTCCAGGGGTCTTCCTGATGCAAGGATTGAACTCACCACTTGGGAAGCTTCAGTTTTTTAAATGGGGACATTCAAAAGTTGTCTTAATAAATCTCATCAGGTAATTTTGCATCTGTGAAAGAGAAGGTAGATTTCACATAAATAGATAGGAATGACATAAGGCCACTAACAAATGTGAGTAAAACAAAACGTTGGATTCTCTGCAAACAAAGGGTTCAACCAGGCACAAGGTGAATGCGATTCCCAGGTGAGAGAGAAAACTGGACAGATTATTGCATGTGAGCAAGATTGCATTTATTCATTTGTTTTTCAATCAACGAATATCATCTAGATTTATCTTCTTTCCCTTCTGCTCCACAGATTCCATAATTACTCTAAATGTTTTACCTGCAGAAGACAAAGTAGCAGTCTGAATCATACTTAAAGTAAACAAATTAATGAAATAATTATCTGCAACATTTTCTCTAGGCTACTGCTTTTATTTTTATATGTGTTATATTATCTTATAGTTTGAAAGACCTTCTCAGCATATGACCCCATATTTTTCTACTCTGTGAGATGCTTTAAAAATTCTAAGGGAACTTAGTAATTTTAAGTAATATATAGAATTAACAGTATAAGAGTCACTTGAATTGTGTTATTAAATAACCTTTGATGTCAAAAGATGGTACAAACTTATTATCTAGAAATGTATGACCTAAAAGATGAACAGATAGAGTAATGAGAAATATAGTTACCAAGCTGGCAGATGGAAATCATTATTACTATTATTATTAATTGAACACTTGATGTCTCTGAAGTAGTTTTCAATTCTTTATTAGTTTCTTTCTTTTCTTTTTTTTTGTTACTTTAAGTGGGTCATTATCATTATTTCACAAATGAGAAAACCATCACAGAAGAGTCAATAATTTATCACATCCTACAGCAAATGAGCCACAAATGAAAGATTTAAACACTGGTTTTATTCTCTCTGCTTTTTAAAACATGACCTTATTTTGGTTGGTTAGACCACTGGGTATATCTAGGTAGAAGAATTGATATGTAACACAAAGTTACTTCAACTAAGAGTGAATCCACCAGGGAAAAGATACCATGTATAATTTCTGGAGCACATAGGAAGTTTGGCCTTACTACATATAGAATTGTTTGACTGTGGCAATGTTTTTGAAAAATTCAAAGAAACTCAGAGTTCCACTTCCCACCCTTCCAGACAGAATTTTGACCAAACATAGACTCGGATTTTGGTTAAAGGTGGTAAATAAGACATAGAAACTAGCCTGGAGCAATTTTAAACTATTAAGGGACTTTAAGCAGATCTATTGATTCTGGATGTTTTATATCTTTAATCTGTTTTTTTTTTTTTTTAAACTTGAACTATCCCTAACTGTGTGCCTTTAAAAGAAGGAAATGGCAATGCACTCCAGTATTCTTGTCTGGGAAATCTCATAGATGAGGAGCCTGGCTGGCTACAGTCCATGGTGTTGCAATGAGTAGGACAAGAGTTGGAGACTAACCAGCAACAGCAGCATCGTGACTTCAGGTTTAAGTTCTTAAAATCTCTTTTCCTTGGTTTTCTTACCTGTAAACTAGAGACTGATAGCTGTTCACTGTAGTGTTTTTTCTATGTGAGAAGTAAATAAAATGATTTACTTAAATCACTATGCAGAGAGTATCAAACCCACTGTCGTCATTTTGTAATTTATAATGTATAAACACATTGTAATCACATAAGGCATTATTTTAATCATTGTTTTGTGTCCATTTTTAAAATAGAACTTCTTGTTATAAAAATTTTCATTGATACTAAATCTTTCTCAGAATAAATAAAATGCTTAAGTATGTGTGGTAGGCAGAAATTTCAAAATGGTCCCTGAAAAGTGTACAGACATTATTTTCAAAATGTGTAAGTATGAGTCATCTCTTCTGTGATCATGTCATTTTGTATGGCTTGCATCAGAGTGTTAGTCTAAGAGGCAAGTGAGATGGAAGATGGACAGAGGCAAAGGGATGAAAACAGATTCTAGATGACAGCCAGCCAGGAAACAAGGACCTCAGGCCTACAACGGCAAGGAAATGGATTCTACCAACAATCTGCATAAACCTGAAAGCAAACTCTTCCTAAGAAGTCCAGATAAGAGCCTCATTCAGTCAGCATATTCATTTCAATCTTGTAAATACCTGAAACAGACTACCCAGTTGAGCAATAGAAATTGAATACACCATCCTATGTTTATTTGTTAACATACAGCTTTTTGTATGTTGATGCCAAAAAGCTAAAGATCAAATAGATTTAATATAGATAATTTCTAATTGGATGCTAATAATATTCACCTAAGTTTGCGTGTGTGCGTGCTAAGTCACTTCAGTAGTGTCCAACTCTGTGTGACCTCATGGACTGTAACCCTCCAGGCTCCTCTGTCCATGGGATGCTCCAGGCAAGAATACTGGAGTGCATTGCCATTTCCTTCTCCATCGTCTAATTTAATAACATTAAAGTTTAGAGTGAAAAAAGACTTTAAGAAACATATAATCTAGAATGAAGAGAATTTGTCTAGAGAAAGTAAAGAATTTGCCTTTCCTTGGTGATTTCTATTATTATGGGATCTATAACTGTAGGCTGCTAGTCATTTGATTGAGTCTACAGCATATGTTAATCAAATATCACTGATGGCTGAAATAATTATATTCTGTGACTGTTTATAGGTATCCTACCTATTATTCACTTAGAATTTACCAAGTGAATTAACTATGTTTTGGTCATTAAGGGCTTCCCTTGTGGCTCAGTTGGTAAACAATCTGCCTGCAATGCAGGAGACCTGGGTTTGATCCCTGGGTTGGGAAGATCCCCTGGAGAAGCAAAATGCTGCCCACTCCAGTATTCTGGCCTGGAGAATTCCATGGACAGTCCATGGGGTCGCAAAGAGTCTGACATGACCGAGTGACTTTCACTCTCACTTTGGTGATTAACATTCTTGCCTGACCTCTGCTGAATGTGCACAACGCTGATGTGGATTAACTCAGTTACAAACTGAAACCCTGTATTATGTCATTTATTGACGGGGATTTGGTGGCATAAATAGAATTCTAGATTTTCTAATTCCGAAGTCTCATATGCCATCCTGCAGCCTTCTATACTGTAGTGCCTCTTTTGTTCACATTCTGTGTTACAGAACAACATTTATGTCTGCTTTATTATCTTTGCATTTTGCTTAATGAAGCATAATGATTTGTTAGGGACACCCTGCCAATCTTCTTAGCCGTGCATCTGATTGTTGTCAAAGCAAAAGTCAAACCAGACAAAGTTAAACAGGAAAGAAAGACTTTATTTAAGACTATTACAATTTTGGAGAGAAACTGAACTCAACTCCACTAACACAAATGGCCAAAGAGTTAACATGGAAAATTATAGGCCATCTGTATTTGTCTTACTGGCTTTATCCAAAGGAAACAAAACAAATAAACAAAAATCCTTACAGCTCTATGAAAAGAGCCAGTTTTATTCCTTTCAAAAGTACCCTCAGACATCACCACAGAGACTCAGAGACACTATCTTTTTTTTTTTTTTAGAGACACTATCTTTCTTGATGATTACGTTTTAAAGAATGGCTCCCAGAACCTTGATGAACCTTAATTACTTTTCTGTAGTTCTACCATGGAATCAATAGAGAGATATTTCAGATCTTCTTTTTAAATGTTGAGCAAAAACAAAAACCAAAAAAAAAATATATCAGAAAGAAAGTATTTATAAGGAAAAAAAAAATCACGTTTTGTTTTCTTTGAATCAGTAGATTAGAAGGCAAACAAACATGGCTTTGAGCTCAGTGTTTCTTCTTATAAGCTCACATTAAGCCATTAGACCTCTTTATCTCTAGGTTCTTTGTTTGTATAATAGAAGCAATAATAATTACATCTTATTTGTCTTAATGATTGAAAGAGATGTTTTCAATTGCTTAAAATAGTTACAGAATATATTAAGTGCTAATTAATAATTATCATTATTTGAAAACCTTGAGTGTGGTTTTTAAGGTATAATTATAGAGCACTCATAGCCTCTTTTTCAAAGTAGACTTTCTCTTTCCAGTTTTCCCTGTTGGTATCTGCCTCCCACGAGCTCCACCCAACCTCTGCTAGATCACCTATAGGATAACAGTGTTCACTATTTCATGAGACTATGCATTTCACTCCAACTCTAATTTCCAAAACTTCCTTCTTAGTTTTTGTTATAGTTACTAGTTTTACCTCTTGCTCTAAGTCTATAAAGCAGATGGAGCATGGGTTAATTTGAAATAAACTTGCATTGTTTGACAAATTAATGATCATAAAATTAAACTTTGTATCTTAGAGTTTTCAAATAGTGTATAAACTAACAAAATGTTTAAAAAAGTCAAACACCATATGGAAACTTTGCTTGTCACCTCAGTATCTCAGCAGGGGTGTTTAGCCACACAAGGTCACCCGGGATTTACTAAGGTGGTTGATGAGTCCTGCAATGATGACTGGATGTTAATATGTGAAGATTGCCAAGCGCCAGGAATTTTATTTCTGAAATATGACAAAAAGTGATAAATGTCAAAATGTTCTAAAGGCAATGTCATTGTTCCACCCAGCTTGGGACAGACACTTTCAGAATGCCAGCAGCAGCAGTCCTGTCACTGTTCGGTCACCGTCCACCACCATTCGACCCCGGCAGTTGTCATCTAAAACTTGAGCTTATAAAATTTGCTAAAAGACAGTAAGAAAATAAAATAAGACCCAGGATGAATCATCATGAGCTTTATGTGTCAGAAGAAAAAAAAAACCCTATATCAGTGTTTATTCCAGTGTAGTTTCGTTTATTAAAATAAATATTTGTGATAGAATTCAAATAATGAAGAGACACACTAAGTGAAGTAAGCCAGACAGAAAAATATAAATATCATGCAATATTCATGGAATGAAAAAAAAAATACCAGTGAACTTATTCCCAAGACAGAAGAGACTCACAAACATAGAAAATGAAATTATGGTTACCGAAAGGGAAAGGGGTTGGGGAGAGGGATAAATTAGGAGATTGGCATTAACATATACATGGTACTATATATAAAACAGATAACCAAAGGACCCACTGAAACCTATAAGGGAAGAGAATCTGAATAATAATAATATATATACATGTTTGTTGTTTTATATATACATATATATACATATGTTATAATATTATATATATACATACATATTATATGCTGCACACCTGAAACTGACACTATATAGTAAATCAATTACACTTCAGTTATAAAAGTAGAATTGAAAAACAGTGGATAAACTCATTTAGAATGAGAGGTCTGCACTCGGTCTGTATTTTTCATTTCATCCTATCTCTATGACTTCAATAATTTATTCTTTTGTATTAAATTAACTTTGCTAACATTTTCATAAAGATGTATCATCCGGGTTAGGATCCCCTGAGTCTCACACTCACAAGCCTTTCAGTTTCTCTGCTCATATAACTGCACTCTCTGATCCTGCCTTCCTCTCACTTTCCTCTCGAGGACGTCACCTTTGACCTTCTGTAGTTTTATCCCACACCTTCCTTTAGTTCTTCCATGAATCGGGCACCTTCTTCGTTATGTTTATGCATTTGATAGATTTCTTTAATAACATTTCTAACAAATGTGACAGTTTTGTTAATTCTTGTCTTTCCTACTAAATTTCAACCTTTGAAAATTTGGCCTTAATCTGATGTTTTAATCCATTATATATGTAGCACCTACCATAATGTGGGTAGGGCTTCCCCGGTAGCTCAGCTGTTAAAGAATTTGCCTGCAATGCGGGAGGCCCGAGTTCAGTTCCTGGGTCAAGAAGATCCCCTGGAGAAGGGCATGGCAACCCACTCCAATATGCTTGTCCGGAGAATCCCCATGGACAGAGGAGTCTGGCAGGCCACAGTCCATGGGGTCACAAAGACTCAGACATGGCTGACCAAGTATACAGCACAGCTCAGCATAGTGTGTGTATGTAAACAAACGTATCCACTTATAACCAGCCACTGGGAACCTGGGGGGCTGGCGTCTATGGGGTCGCACAGAGTCAGACACGACTGAAGCGACTTAGCAGCAGCAGACTTTCAAAGGAGAAAAATTACTATGCTGTATAATTCTATAAATTATACGTTGCATTCATACCTCACATTTGTTGATCACTTGCTTTATGCCAAACCTGTGTTATTACATGAAATTTTTTGTCCTTAATATCATAGTAGTTTAGAAATTAAGCTCTGGAATCTGGATCCACTCCTTGTAGTAGACTGTGTATCCTTGGGCAAATTATTGTGCCACCAACTACTTTAGTTTCCTCATCTGGAAAACAGAGAGCACATTAACCAAATCAAGAAATCATTGTAAAAGAAATAAATAGTACACATGCATTACAATACAAGCCTGACACATGGTAAGCACACAACAAATGCTTGTTTTTAAAAGTATCATCATTAATAAATCTAATATGTGGTAGAAATTGTGACAGATCCTGTGTATACAAAGTAGTAATGCAGAGTCTTTTATTTAACAATTGCTTAACATAGTTAGATAAAAATAAAATGTAATAAAAATGAATTGTATGCTGAAACAAAAATGTATACAAAGGACTATGGAGAACAAAGAAAGAAAAATTTAAGGACCTATTCTTTCATGAGGATTTATCATTTTTTATTGTGCTTCATATCCACCTTTTTAGAGCAATTTTTAAAATTGAAAGCTGGATACCTACATTAAAGTATGCAAATGATAAGTAAGCAGCTCAGGGAATTTTTACAAAAGAAAATATTATATGAACTATCACCCACCTCCAGAAATAGAACACCATCAGCATGTCAAATTTTCCCTCAGAGGTAAGCACGAAGATGACTTCTATTACCTTCAATGAGGTTTTACACTTTCTGAACTCAATATAATGCAATCGACTAGTACGAACTCTTCTTTCTTCTGCCCTATTGCATTTAGAATCGCCTTGGTGAGATTAATTCATATCAATCCATGTAGCAGTTATTTGCTCATTCTCATTGATGAATCATTTTGCATTTTAGACCTATTCTACAATTTATTTGTCCATTCTGCTATTAATGAAAAGTTAGTATTTCCTGCTTGACTTATTGCATAAATAGTGCTGTTATGGAATTCTTTTATGTGTCCATATATAAGAACCACATCTGTCTGTATTTCTGCTGCATTTGTAGACATATTTAGGTTTAACAGCCACTACCAAACTCTTCCAAATAAGTAGTCCTAATTTGCATGCTTACCTGCAGATTATGAGAGTTCTAGATGCTCCAATTCTCATCAGCACTCCTCAATATATTTTGTATCACTCTTGACAATCTCTATATACAATATTTCATGAGACTTTGTCTCATGAAACATATTATCTTTAACTTGACAAAAAATGATTGCCATCTGTTTTCAGCTGTTCACAGCACAGATGTTGATTTTCCGAGATCTAATCATAAGTTTAAACATGACCTGTGATATTGCTGATAGTTTTTAAGATACCTTCTTAAGTCAACTCCTCTATATTTAAGCATATCTATCGGTTACCTGATCCTTTACTTTCAGATTGAAAAACAGCAGTCTCAAATAGCTTGAAACATTGAGAAGAAAATAATTTCCAAGCCCCCAGGGATGAGTCAGCTGAACCTCGAGACTGAAATGACAAGCACATCAGTGAATGATAAACCAGCTGCCAGACTTCTTTCTATGCAAGTCATTCACTGAGATATCAAAATGTGGAAAATATAATGCTCCTACCAACATTTCTTGTTGAACTAATGCCCAGGTGAGTTCTTCTGAAATAGTGCAGTTGTATCTTAGCAAAAACAAGAAGCAGTAAAGCATCATACTTATTAGGATCCAATTTGCCACAGCAGCAGTCAAGTGCTTCAATTTCTCCCAGTGGTGATGGAAAGGGAAAGGTAAGGATAGAGAAATTTAAATTAAATTCATAGTGCAGTGAACATTTGGAATCCAATATTGACAGCTCTAATTACACCTACTTTACTATCACAAGTTCATTAAGTGAGTGTGAAGAATTAAAAACTACACATTGATTTTAAAAAAATATGCCATTCTTATTCTGCTTCAGATCTAATCTCTCTTCCTCCAGTTTAATGCAATTGTGATGGAGATATTTAGGATTTAGAAGGAGAGGGTAAATTATTCCTTTAATAAACAACAGACATACATATATGCAAACATACAATTGGAAAGTCATGTTACATTTAGATATACTTTTTGAAGTGTGATCGACATAAAATATCAAATTCAGATATCCACAAATGACTGTTTGAATCATTATGAGTATTAAAATAACTTACTAGCCTTTTAGGTCCTAATCATGCCTAAATTGTACTTGCTGATGAAGATATTAATTATGCAAAGTCACATTTTGCTTTATTTTTGCAAACTCAAGAACAGCATCTTGGAAAATGAGTTATTTCCCTGCTCTTGAATGGGAAAAATATATCCTGCTACCTACAACTTCTTCAGGCTTGAAGTTGGTGTATGACTTATGGTAATATTATGTTTACAAACATATTACAATACAGTTTCTGCCAAATACGAGGTATCTGGGTAAGTTAATTCTTACTACGACCACAACTGTGGGGTTGAAAATATGAAAAAAATACAGTAACAGATATAGAATACTTTTGGCGTAAAAGAAAAGCACATGATTTGCTTTCTCCTTAGTATTTAGCTCGTATCATTTGTCTGGCATAAAATAACAAAGGCATGTGTGAAATTACATTACGTTTCCATGATAGAGTTCAGTATTTTAAATTAAGAAAAACATTCAAAATTTTAATTAACATGGAAAATGTCAAGTTTTGTGGTTTCATTCTTTAAGTGTATATGGCAAACACTTTTTTTTCTTTTGTAATGGATCCAATTAAACATTTTTGTATGTAAGTCCCTCAGGGAAATTTTAACTCTTTCAGATAGCCTTCAGATGACAGATGAAAGTACTTAATAGCTTCTTATTTTCCCTCAAAGGATAAATTCATTATTCTCAATATTTAACTGAAAGCCAAGGGAATAACTTGGCACTAAAGAAAATTAATCTGTATTATATGTATTAGAAATTAATCCAAACCTTATTGTTTCAAGTTATTTTCTCTGAATTGAAGCAAACATGGTTGAAAGGTATATGGATATTTGTACATGTGTATATGTGTGCACACATACACATGTGTTTATGTGGAGTACATAGAGAAAATAAACTAGATCTTTGAAATATGCCATTTTATTTAGCATATATTTTAGCATATGCAGTTGATATCATAACACAGAAAATCTTCAGAAACTTCAAAAATCTAACAAACTTAGAGTTTATACAATGACTTTGTATCCAAAATGATTCATTATTCCTGACAGCTAAGTTTTTTCAGCAGTCGTGTACGGATGTGAGAGTTGGACCATACAGAAGGCTGAGTGCCAAAGAATTGATGCTTTTGAACTGTGGTGTTAGAGAAGACTCTTGAGAGTCCCTTGGACGGCAAGGAGATCCAACCAGTCCATCCTAAAGGAGATCAGTCCTGAATATTCACTGGAAGGACTGATGCTGAAGCTGAAACTCCAATACTTTGGCCACCCAATGGGAAGAGCTGACTCATTTGAAAAGACCCTGATGCTGGGAAAGATTGAGGGCAGGAGGAGAAGGGGACGACAGAGGATGAGATGGTTGGATGGTATCGCCAACTCAATGGATATGAGTTTGAACGTGTTCCAGAAGGACAGGGAAGCCTGGCATGCTGCAGTCCATGGGGTCGCAGAGAGTCGGACACGACTGAGCTACTGAACAACAACAACCGCCTTTGGGTCACAGAGTAAAACACAGCCACTGAATAACAACAAAAAAGGAAATAAGAACATGTAAATGAGATTGGTTTATGATAGATGTGGTGACATTTTGTGGCTACACAATTCAGCTAAACTCTGAAATTAGATCTACCAATATGTCAACATGCTATGTTGCCAAAATTCTTATCCAGACGTTAGAAGATCTGAATCTCAATACAGTTTCTATTAAAACAATCAGCTCTTTGATCTTTGGTCCTTTGCCTCAGCAACTTATCATTAAGTTGAAGATTTCATATTAGACTGTTTACAAAACACCCTCTAGGTCTAAGATTCTTAGAATGCACTTATTAAGTGTTGAGGACTTCTAATATACTACAAAATTTTGTGCAATGTTATATGGAGTATATAGAGAATGTAGAGATTGCAATCTCTGTTCTTAAAGAGCTTAAAAATTCAATTATGTCTAGTTCAGTAATTGTTATGGAGAAGGCAATGGCAACCCACTCCAGTACTCTTGCCTGGAAAATCCCATAGACGGAGGAGCCTGGTAGGCTGCAGTCCATGGGGTCGCTAAGAGTCAGACACGACTAAACAACTTCACTTTCCCTTTTCACTTTCATGCACTGGAGAAGGAAATGGCAACCCACTCCAGCATTCTTGCCTGGAGAATCCCAGGGACGGGGGAGCCTGGTGGGCTGCTGTCTATGGGGTTGCACAGAGTCAGACACAACTGAAGTGACTTAGCAGCAGCAGCAGCAATAATTGTTAAGAACAAGCTTTCTGTGCATTTGACAGATTGGAAACAGTGAATAACATGAGCCACCCTCTGTTTCCATGGAATTTGTGGGAAAGACAGATGCTTAAATCCATACTTATGATCAATTTTTGATTAGTGTTATGATAGAGGAAGCGCATCGAGTTTCAGGAATGCATATTTCAGGAGAGCTATAAATAGTGGGGCTTCTCTGGTGCTCAGATTGTAAAGAATCTTCCTGCAATTCAGGAGACTAGGGTTTGATTCCTGGGTCTGGAAGATTCCCCTGGAGAAGGAAATGGCTACCCACTCCAGTATTCTTGCTTGGAGAATTCCTTGGACAGAGGAGCCTGGTGGGCTACAGTACATGGGGTTGCAGAGTTGGACATGACTGAGCAACTAACAAATGGTGTAGAAAGTCACAGAATACCTTCTGGAAGCTAAAATCTTTTACTGAAATGTAAAGACTGAATAGATGCTAGACATGCCAACAGGAAGCAAAGACCATTCCGATAGAAGAGGACCAGGTAAACAAATACTAGTTGGTAAGAGAAAATTGATCATTTAAGGAAATAAGTTTAGCAGAATGGTGCAGAACATGAGATGCAAAAAGACAAGATTAACAGTTTCAAAACAGCAGTGAGAAATCCAAGCTGGCATATTCTAGGTGCTGATTTGGTCAATAAAGCTCCAAATATCAGGGAAGAGTTAAACATACTTGCTTTCGAAAGGAAGAGTGTCATACTCAGTGGAGGAGTCATAGCTTTTTATGAGCCCAGAAAAAAAAAAAAAACAATTGAGTTTAAAAAAAAAAAAAAACAGAGGAACATTTCAAAGAGGAATATTAAGCAAAATACAGAGGGTGAAACATTTTTTATTTTTAACATTTTTTGCATTATAAAAGAATCAAAAAGTAATTTGTGTGACTTTTTGACAGCAACCTATTTGAAAAAATAAAAATGCTAAACCATCAGTCAAAGGCTCAACTTCTTAAGAAATTAAGATATTTTTGTGTACTTCTGGAGGTGAACTTGAATGAGAATATTTATTTCTCTACCATTCTCTCAAAATTCACAGCTGTTATCTTCCTGTTCATCTTAAAGACTGCCACATTGCCTATAATTTCCTTTTGTCTTCATACCAGTTATCATTTGTTAACATCTCAACAGGTGTGATAGTACTCCAGAGTAGTATAAAGAGTTACAATTGATGATACTGAAATAGATGTTTTATTCATCTTTGAGGGGGCCACATATCATTTTTCTCCTTTCCTCTCTATTACCAACTAGGTATATGAAATTTCTTCCCTCTGTTGAGCATGGAAGACATAAAAATCTGAAATTTTGAGATATAGCTTTCCAATAAGTTAAAATTACTTATAACTTTATAAAAGGAACATGATAACTTACCAATGTTTTCAAGGAAGTATTTAAAAATCCAAGTTCTAGTTCAAATTTATTATATATTGCTTTCAAATCTGCATGATAAAATTGTTTAGAGAAGCGATGCATTATTTGGTTGATGTAACACCAAGGAAGATTTGTTGAGTCCCATCTCTGTGCAGAGCTTCAACTCGTTTTATTATCTACACTAACTCCATGGATAGTCTCAACATCATTATAACTTTTTAGGTGAAGAAGCTGTCATTCAAAGACAAGGAAATGAGTTAAGGCCATGGCACTCAAACTTGGTAAATGTGAAGCTCAAAACCAAAACTTCTGACTGCAAAATCATGCTCTCTCCATTGTCAAAATAGATACACATTTTCAGTCATTAATAGTACCCAGAGGTGATGTTCTGAGAACCAGAACATAAAAGAGAAAGTCAGCATAAATAAAAATCAGAAAACTAACATCAACTAACAACCAGAGAACTAGCTTGGCCTAGTTCTTTAAAGAAGTAACATTCTCATTTTTGTGTAGGTTTGTTTCTTGTTTTCACCTTAGCTGGCTGGGTTAACTATGTTATTTTCCTAACATAGGCCCTAAATGTCTCTCATATCATTCGTTACTCGATGTCTGATCAGGGAGAGGAGCTAGAAAATGATAAACTTCTGGAGCATCAAGCCACATAAAGAGTGGTGGAGAGGAAGTGAGTTTACCCTTTGTGATGCAATTATCTGAATACAAGATGATGCATTAATTTGTGAACTAGGTTTTACAGTTCTTTATTTTTTAAAAGAGCTGCGATAAAATTTCAGAAGAACCAGAGATGAGTGGTGACAGAGTGAAAGATTAAGAGAAGTTGCAACTGGAGAGCAAGAAATAAAGCTAGAATAACCCTTGTCCATTTGCCATGGAAGTCATGGCAAGTCGCAATGGAACCGCTGCACACAGGACTTCCCCCTTTTACTAGACTTGTTATATTACAGATGGAAAGCTTAGTTGTCCAACATCCCCTGCTGCTAAGGTTGGATATAAAATAAAATACTGTCCTACATCATCTAGATAAAAATCCCTGGGCAAGATATCACTTTCCAAATTAAGAGGAAAATTTACTCTAGTCTAAAGCTTTTCATCTGTCATTCTTCCCCTAACTGAGAAGGGACCATGATATTGAAGATGCAGTATTCGTCTTTAAACCAGTCAAACCACAAGGAAGCAGCTCTAGAATTACATATTAAAGTGATTGAGGGAAAGGAGGGAATGAACATGTGTCCCTGGGTATATTACTGAATTTCTCTGCTATCTCTTGAGCATCTGTCTTGGAATTTGTTTTGGATGGGATATATATAGGATTTTATCTAAATCAATGCTTATCAGATTTTCTATTACTTTTGTCAAATACATTTATCACTGATAAAAAAAAACCAATAGAGTATAGATTAATAATAAAAACCAATAATATTTATCAAGTGTTTACTATGGGATAAATATGTCAAAACTATTTGTATGCAATACCTCTTTAGATCCTTTACATTTCTTTAAAGTCTTTGATAAAATAACTATTAATAAACCCACAATAAATCTCAGAAAGCTAAGTATTAAGAACTTGCCCAAATGGCCAAAATTGGTCATTAATGGAAGTAAGTATAGGACTTGCTGTCTGACATGGAAGCCTACTGTCTAATGAACTAAGCATGCTTTATATATCTCTCTCTCTCTCTCTCTACACACACACACACACACACACACACACACACACACACATATATATATAATGGAGTATTATTGAGTCATAAAAAAGAACTTTTGCCATTTGCAAAAGCATGAATGAAACTTGAAGAGATTATGCTCATTGAAATAAGTCAGAAAAAGACAAATACCATATGATTTCTCTTGTATATGAAATCTCAATTAAAACAAAAACAACAGCAACAAAAAGCAAATTAATTGGTAGAACATACTGGTTGTTTCCAGACACAGGAAGTTGGGGGGGTCGTGTTTGGGAGAAAAGCATGAAGGGGGTCAAAATATTTTTAAAAATTTTCAGAAGAGTAAATCATAACTAAGTTCCAAGAAAGAGTAGTGCTCTTCATCACAAACAACTTCATTTGTAAAACAAGAAGTGCATATCCTTTGAAATTCTTCCAGTATCAGAGTGAAACATGAATATAGCAGCTATGAATATGAGTGCTAATTTTGAGAAGTAAATGATTGAAATTAAGAGAAAAACCAAAAATTTCCACAAGATGGAATAGACTGTGTAACCTAGTTTGGCAGCATGAAAAATGACAGTAATGAGGAAATGAGGATCACTTTCTTTTCAAATTTTCACTGTGCAATCCATAAATGCATAAAGATCAAGCATTTCCCATTTATTTTTAAAGAATTTAAGCTTTATTATAATTACACTCTATTGAATGCCTACTCTAGGTACACATGTATGCCCATGTCTGTTTCTGAGATTTTTTCCTTGCTTAATAATAATTATTTGAGATATGTAAACTGAAGCTCAGAGAATAAAAATGAAAAGCAATTGCCAGTTCTTAGTTTAACACATCATATAAATTCCAAGATGATTAGAATAATGCATTAGAAGAGATACCTAAGAGCCAAATGTAGAGTATAAGCCTGAAATATCTTTGGAGAAGAAATAAGAATTGTGCAAAAGATGCCAATTTCTAAGCCAACAGGTTGTGGGCTAAATGGAAGTTGTAGAAGATGAGTGTCAAAGCGGAGCCAGAAAAAAAATTTTGTCTATAAAAATAATGGCTGGAATAGGGCTTCTTCCTTTTCCTAATAAATTGGTACATCTAATACATTCAAATCTTTTGTTCAGTCTCTCAGGCATGTCTGACTCTGTATGACCCCATGGACTGCAGCATGCCAGACTTTCCTCTCCTTCATTATTTCCTGGAGTTTGCTCAAACTCATGTCCATTGAGTAAGTGATGCCATACACCATCTCTGCCTCTGTCGTCCCCTTCACCTCTGCCTTCTATCTTTCCCAGCACCAGAGTCTTTTCCAATGAGCAAGGTTTCTGTAGTGACTCAGATCTTGGCATCAGGTAGCCAAAGTATTGCAGTTTCAGGAACAGCATCAGTCCTAACAATGAATATTCAGGACTGATTTCCTTTAGGATTGACTGGTTTGATATCTTTGTAGTCCAACAGACTTTCAAAAGTCTTCTCCAGCACCATAGTTCAAAGGTATCAATTCTTTGGCACTCAGCCTTTTATATTGGCCAACTCATACATCCAAACATGACTACTGGAAAAACCATAGCTTTGACTATACAGACCTTTGTTGGCAAAGTGATGTCTCGGCTTTTCAATGTGCTCCCTAGGTTTGTCATAGCTTTTCTTCCAAGGAGTAAGTGCCTTTCAGTTTCATGGCAGCAGTCTCCATCTGCAGTGATTTTGGAGCCCAAGAAAATAAAGTCTGTCACTCTTTCCAATGTCTCCCTATCTATTTGCCATGAAATGATGGGACTGGATGCCATGATCTTCATTTTTTGAATGTTGAGTTTTAAGTCAGCTTTTTAACTTTCCTTTTTCACCTTCATCAAGAGGTTCTTTAGTTTTTCTTCACTTTCTGCCATAAGGGTGGTGTCATCTGCATCGGTTCACTTCAGTTCAGTCGCTCAGTTGTGTCTGACTCCTTGTGGCCCCATGGACTGCCGCACGTCAAGCCTCCCCCTGTCCATCACCAACTCCTGGAGTTTACCCAACATGTCCATTGAGTTGATGATGCCATCCAGCCATCTCATCCTCTGTCATCCCCTTCTCCTCCTGCCCGCAATCTTTCCCAGCATCAGGGTCTATTTAAATGAGTCAGCTCTTCGCATGAGGTGGCCAAAGTATTGGAGTTTCAGCTTTAGCATCAGTCCTTCCAATGAACACTCAGGACTGATCTCCCTTAGGATAGACTGACTGGATCTCCTTGCAGTTCAAGGGACTTTCAAGGGTCTTCTCCAACACCGCAGTTCAAAAGCATCAATTATTCAGTGCTCAGCTTTCTTTACAGTCCAACTTTCACACCCATACGCGACTACTGGAAAAACAATAGCCTTGATTAGATGGACCTTTGTTGGCAAAGTAATGTCTCTGCTTTTTAACATGCTGTCTAGGTTGGTCATAACTTTCCTTCCAAGGAGTAGGAAGATGCTAAAAGTAGCATCTTTTAATTTCATGGCTGCAGTCACCACATGCAGTGATTTTGGAGCCCAAAAAATAAATTCTGTCACTGTTTCCACTGTTTCCCCATCTATTTGTCATGAAGTGATGGGACTAGATGCCATGATCTTAGTTTTCTGAATGTTGAGCTTTAAGCCAATGTTTTCACTCTTCTCTTTCACTTTCATCAAGAGGCTCTTTAGTTCTTCTTCACTTTCTGCCATACGGGTGGTTTCATCAGCATATCTGAGGTTCTTGATATTTCTCCGGGCAATCTTGATTTCAGCTGGTGCTTCACCCAATCCAGCATTTCAAATTGTTTACTCTGCATAGAAGTTAAATAAGCAGAATGACAATATACAGCCTCAACATACTCCTTTCCCAATTTGGAACCAGTCCATTGTTCCATGTCCGGTTCTAACTGTTGCTTTCTGACTTGCATACAGGTTTCTCAGGAGCCAGGTAAGGTGGTCTGCTATTCCCATCTCTTTAAGATTTTGCACAGTTTCTTGTGATACACAAAGTAAAGGGCTTTAGTGTAGTCAATGAAGCAGAAGTAGATTTTTTTCTGGAATTCTCTTGTTTTTTCTATGATCCAACAGATGTTGGCAATTTGATCCCTGATTCCTATGCCTTTTCTAAATCCAGCTTGTACATCCGGAAGTATGTGAAATGAGTGCAATTGTGTGATAGTTTGAACATTCTTTGGCATTGTCTTTCTTTGAGAATGGAATGAAAACTGACCTTTTCCAGTCCTGTGGCCACTGCTGAGTTTTCCAAATTTGCTGGCATATTAAGTGCAGCACTTTAACAACATCATTTTTTAAGATTTGTAATAGTTCAACTGGAATTTCATCACCTTCACTAGCTTTGTTCGTAGTGATGCTTGCTAAGGCCCATTTGACTTCACACCCCAGGATGTCTGGCTCTAGGTGAGTGATCACACCATCATGGTTATCCTGGTCACTAAGACCTTTTTTGTATACTTCTTCTGTGTATTCTGCCACCTCTTCTTAATATCTTCTGCTTCTGTTAGATCCATACCATTTCTGTCCCTTATTGTGCCCATCTTTGCACGAAATTTTCCTTTAGTATCTCTAATTTTCTTGAAGAGATCTCTAGTCTTTCTCAATCTTTTGTTTCCTTCTATTTCCTTGCATTGTTCACGTAGGAAAGCTATCTACCTCTCCTTGCTATTCTGTGGAACTCTTCATTCAGATGAGTACAAATTAAATATTTTGAGTTTTGAAAGTTGATCCTGGTAGAATACAGGTTTATGAATCTTTTAATAGTTTTTGAAGAGGAATATAGTAACTTACTAATTAGTAATGCAGTTTCAAATACGTTTTGTTACTTCCCCAGAATTGTTTATACACTATCACTCACGTACAATATATACATGTACAAAGCACACGTCATATGCAGTCATCTATTCTTTTTTTATTTTTTTAATAAATTTATTTATTTTAGTTGGGGGCTAATTACTTTACAGTATTGTAGTCGTTTTTGCCATACATTGACATGAATCAGCCATGGGTTTACATGTGTTCCCCTGCCTGAACCCCCCTCTCACCTCCCTCCCCATCCCATCCCTCTGGGTCATCCCGTTGCCCCAGCCCTGAGCATTTGTCTCATGCATCGAACCTGGAATGGTTTTCTGTTTCACATATGATAATATACATGTTTCAATGCTATTCTCTCAGAATGTCCCACCCTCACCTTCTCCCTCAGAGTCCATAAGACTGTTCTATGCATCTGTGTCTCTTATTCTGTCTCTCATATAGGGTTAACGTTACCATCTTTCAAATTCCATATATATGCATTAGTATACTGTATTGGTGTTTTTCTTTCTGGCTTACTTCACTCTGTATAATGGGCTCCAGTTTCATCCATCTCAATAGAACTGATTCAAATGTATTCTTTTTAATGGCTGAGTAATATTCCATTGTGTATATGTACCACAGCTTCCTTATCCATTCGTCTGCTGATGGACCTCTAGGTTGCTTCCATGTTCTGGCTATTGTAAACAGTGCTGGGATGAACACTGGGGTACACACGTCTCTTTTAATTCTGGTTTCCTCAGTGTGTATGCCCAGCAGTGGGATTGCTGGGTCATATGGCAGTTCTATTCCCAGTTTTTTAAGGAATCGCCACACTGTTCTCCATAGTGGCTGTACTAGTTTGCATTCCCACCAACAGTGCAAGAGGGTTCCCTTTTCTGCACACCCTCTCCAGCATTTATTGCTTGTAGACTTTTGGATAGCAGCCATTCTGACTGGTGTGAAATGGTACCTCATCTATTCTTTTGTTGTTGTTTAGTCACTAAGTCATGTCTGACCCTTTGTAACCCCATGGACTGCAAACCATCAGGCTCTTTGTCCTCTATACAATCATCAAATGCACATTAAGTCTATTTTTCCAGCTATTAGAGGATCTACAGAACAGTGTGAGGCTAAGTATTAATCTTTACAAAAGATTTTAAATCTAGAATGGGAAGCAAGATGCATAAACAGCACACTTCTTGTTCATTATATACATAATGTTTTAATTTAGTTTATTTTTCAGTATCTGTGACAAACAAGTGTATATATAATCTAATCACACTGTCATCATTTTAATAAGAATTTCTACATTTCTTGGTACTAAGATAAAATATGTTTTTTATAAATAGCAAATATTGATAGTGTTTCAGTTATACAATCACTGATGAAATAGATTACTTTAGGAAGTAATAATGTTATGCTCATCACATAACAAAATCAGAAGAGGTGTTGGGGCAAAGAAAAATTGCTTAATTCGAAAAGCCATCAGATGGAGAAGATGGTGGACTAATCTACCAAAGAACCGTCTTATGGAAGTTAGAATGCAGACTCCTTTTAAACTACAAGGGGAAGGTTCTGGCTCATTGTTGCACACTCCTTGGCACTGGCCAGACGCTGAATGGGATGTGTAATCTTTTTCTCTTTTGGCTGTCCAGGTAAGTCTGGTCAAAATATTACTGTAAACTTCAGCAAAACAAATGTTATTTTCTCTCCAGCAACTCTTTATCTATATATGAATGAAAAGTGTTACAGCTTAGAAGGTTAAGCCTGGGAGGCAGAACCTTGAGAAAGGGCTATTACGTATATTTCAGTCTACAGGCAGCATTCTTTAACAGGTTGACTAGAAAAAGGTAAAGAGCCAGCATGACTAAATTCAGGCAACAGAGCACAAGCCCTTATAGCTAAAGGAATGCCTTCAGTATGGAGTCAGGTTTGTTCTTTTCTGTTACAATGGCTTCCGTCGAATGCAGTGTATTCCACATGCTCCCCTTGCAAGATTTTCCATTGTGTAACTTAATTTTATTTATGTATTTTTGTCTGTGCTGGGTCTTCGTTGCCGTGTGGACTTTTCTCTAGTTCCAGAGAGCAGTGCTACTTTCTAGTTGCAGTCCATGGGCTTATTGCAGTGGCTTCTCTTGTTGCAGAGCATGGGTTCTTGGGCACAGTGGCTTCAGTAACTGTGGCGTGTGGGCCCAGTAATTATGGCTCCCAGGCTTTAGAGCCCAATAGTTGTGGCGCCTGGGCTTAGCTGCTTTGTGGCATGTGGGACCTTCCTGGATCAGGGATAGAGCCTGTGTCTCTTGCATTGGCAGGTGGATTCTTTACCACTGACCCACCAGGGAAGCCCAGATTTTCCAATTTAATGTGTCAAAGGCATCTATTCAGTAGCTCAAGACAAAAATCCCAGGTATCATTATTTGTCATTTACCGGGCTTGTCATTGTTTCCCCTTGTCGTCTCTAAAATCCATTGCCGTCAAATTACCATCATCTTTCTCCTGCATGAGGGCAATAACTTGTTGCCTAAGTAGTCTTCAAGTTTCTACACTACACATTCTAAAATATTCTCAAGCAAACAAAAGCAAAACAAAACAAAGAACACCGAAGACTTTTATCTTAAAATTTCAATCAGATTGTTTCCTTGGTTTAAAATTGTTCACAACTTCTCATTATAGTTAGAGTTAAATCTGTCATACAATTGTTGAGAAGAAAGAATTTTCCTTTACTTTTAAAAGGTTTATCCAGCTATCTACTAATCAAATTGACACAAGACAGACTAACAGGAAAAAAAAAAAAAAGAAAACAGTCACACATTTAATTTTTTACTTTTGGGATCACCACACCCCTGAGAGTTCAAAGAAAAAAAGGAAAAAATGAGGCCTGTATACCATTCTGAGCTAAGGAATGTGCCAGGGGCCTGGGGCTTCCAAGGACTGGAGGGTAATTCACAGGACCATAATAAGAAGAGCAGATTTTTGGTGATCAGTTATTTGCCCTGCCATGCAGATGGTTCACTCAAGTGAAATTTGTCTCTGGTAACGATTCTCATTCTGGAAATTCTCCCATTTCAATTCTGTGTATGTAAGAGAGGAGCAGAACTCTCTCTTGAGGCCACAGAGTCTCAGTTGCCTTTAGCTCTAAATTATCTTCATGGCAACATGGCGAAATTTGGGGTGGCTTGTTCTCAACCCCTTCACTCTGTACACCTGGCCTAGCCAGATCTGTCTGATACCAATTTTTATTATTTTATTATTCTTAGCTTTTAAGTAAAGAATTTGAGTATATTTTCTGTATACAAGTTGAAACATAATAGATATGGGTAAAATCTGCTTTGTATGTTCTTGGAACGAATGTCATTGATTATATGTTATTCATGTTGCAAATTTTTATTGCTTGCTCTCGTATACATTTCAAATATAAGTATATCGATATGCACAAAGCAATTTACCTATATGTACCAAGTGCAAACTAAATAAGAAATATGCGGCATTCTTACAAATAAAATATATATTTTGATGTGCATAAAGGAAATCTAAATATATGGGGAATTACTAATACATAGGTATATGGATGAGATGAGTCAATTTTGTAAAACTCTCAATTCTCCTCTCCCTCCTAAAAAATAATCTAGAAATTCGATATAATCTTCAAATTCCAGAACTTGAAAAACTCATTCATAAATTTCTAAAATTCAATTATATGTGAAGATTTTGTGCCTATTGAATGGGAAATATGTTGAAGAAGAAATGTATATTTTGTTCTTTAGCTAAACTCTACTGAAAAATAGATCTTAATACTTCACCATAATAATTGCTACAGAAGTTTTTTCACAAATGTTTTGCTTTTAGATCAATATTTAAAAAACAGCACAGAATATGTGCTGTAGCACATAAAATATCTGTTTTAATTTAAAAAAAAACTTGTAAGTATGATCATCTTAAATTTATAGAAAATGAGTCAATAAAAAATTTAAAACAGTACCCAAGTACACAAAGTGCAAAAGGACCCCTTTTATATGTGTATATGAGTTTTCCTAAGTTCATAATCTGCATCTACAAATTCTAAAAGAGTATGAAATAAAATGGGCATCTTTTCTTTTCTCAGAGTAACGCATTAAAGCAGAAAGCAAACACACACACACACACACACACACACAGCAACAATAAAAAAGGAGAAAGACATAGGCACACACTCCCTTGTCATTTTTCTCCTCCCAGACTCCATTCCTGTGGAGTCTAGAATCAAGTGACCAGAAAACTGAAAGGGTCTGATTTCAAAGGAGTAATCATTGATTATTCTACTGAAGCTTTATAAAAAACATTTAACTATGAAAATAAGTGGACCACTTACAGCAATTTTAGTCTTGCTTCTAAGCCATATTTTATTCCCTCTTCTTGTTTCCTTTATTTCAACTGTTTATTGAATTTTAATCAGCAATGTGGACAATGAATTCACTCTAATTTCAAGCCGATCTTGCAAATTAAAATATTTTTGTGAGACTGGAGGCAGTAGAATAGTCCTCATCTTTTCAAAGTTAAATATCCCTATATTGATCTTTGCTATTGCACTTTTTTGATGGAATCATTGCAGAATATTGACTCTTTAATGCATTGCATTCTTCAGGAAGATATAGCTACATAGATTAAAGCTTAAAAAAAAGTTTTCAAATTCTCACCATATACTCTAATACTGAAGCATAACCTTAAGAAACACAGGATTACTTTCAATCTTCACTGGCACCTCTTTGAGCCACAATATTTTCAAAAGATTTAAATGTAATGGAGTGTTTCTGCAAAAGTTCATGACCACGTGGAGAAACTCATTCAGCATTACTTAGTGTGTGTTACTCTCATAAAACAAGTTTAAACAGGCTCTGGATTTCAGAAGACATCTTCAGATTTCACTGAAGTCTGAAAGCAAGGATGAAGATTCAGGTGGATCACCTCTCACCTTGTACCTGAAGCAATGCATAAGTTACAGCCAAGTAAGAGAGAAGGTGGATTCTTCTCTCTACTGACAACAAAGTATATTTATAAGACTGCCATTGTACTTACAAATGTATTCTGTAGCTGTGAAAAAAATGTGTCTAGGTTACAAGTAACTGTATATATGTTTATTAGATAACAGCATTATAGTTTTAATTTTTTGCTATTTGTTCTGATATCATGTCCCCCTAATAAACATAAGAAAGGTAACTTGGGTACAATTAGACATGAATAAATTCAATTAATTTGGTTAATTCATTGTTTCGTGCTTTTAGATCAATTTGCTATTTTCAGTAACTCAACACATTACAAAAGTTTATGTAGTGGAACTTGACTAATAACAAATACTATATTTCAAAAGCACTAATTGAACATTTCTTTAGACTAGACTTCAAGCATTTTTCACCAGTTAAAACTGTTGGAATTTACACAGTTGAGAAAAGCCAGGCATGCCTGACACCTTGCTGATTAAACTAAAGAAGAAAAACATATTTTCAAAACATTAGCCCATCTGTCAAACAACTAAAAAGCAGTTCTTTAAGGAAAAAGATAAACTCATTAAACTAGTATTTTACCTGATGACATTATGGACATGATTTTTGCTTTATTATGTCTTTTCTCCAATGTAATTACTCTTTCAACTTTTTTGGCTGTCCTTCAGAAAATTATATATATATATATATATACATGCATGCACACCGATTTGTTGATATACCACATTCTCCTCTTGCCATAAATATGAACATAATGTACATATTGATTGGCATATTATGTTTCATATTACTATTCTTATTCATTAAATATACCATAAACAAAATGTGTATAAAACAGTAATTTAGATGTAATGAATTATTGCAACTTGAGCTACGATTTAATCACCCCCAAATTCAATAAATATAACATTCCCGATATTCACATACATAAACACACACAGAGAGTTCTTGAAAATAAATGGCAATTCTCTCTCTACTGGTAAAACAAAGCTAAATATTGATACTCACTTCTTTGTTTCTCTTTTATCATCAGAAATTATAGTGGTGGTGGTGATTTAGTTGCTCAGTCGTGTCCAACTCTTACAGCCCCATGGACTGTAGTCCACCAGGCTCCTCTGTCTGTGGGATTCTCCAGGCAAGAATACTGGAGTGGGTTGTCAATTCCTTCTCCAGTGGATCTTCCCAACTCAGGAAAAGAACCCTGTCTCCTGCATTGCAGGTGGATTCTTTACTGACTGAGCCATCATTATATGATAACTAAAATTTGTAGCTTAGTTTTGCCTGTTTTTGAATTTTATTAAAGATATTCTTTGGTCTTTATTTTTTAGTCTAATAGTATGCATTTCAGATTCAAGTATATCCTGTGTAGATATAGCTCATTAATTTTCTTTGATGTATGGTGTTTTGTTATATAAACAGAATACAGTTTCTTTATTCACTTTTTGGTTAATAGAAATGTGAATTGTTTCTAGGATTGGCACTTACGTATAGTAAATGGTGCTGATCTTTATGTTCCATTAAAAATTTATATACCTTGTAGATCTTTTTATATTTGTGTGTGTTGTATATATGTTATCACATATATGAGAAATATATATGTACAATATATATACATGCTATATACACATAAATAAATATTATATATAATTACATATATATGTGTGTGTGTATACACACACTTACACACATTATAACATAAACATACTTCTTTTAAATGGCTGTATGGTTTCCATTTTGTGGAAATGTTGTTTCTTTAATTTATTTATTTTAATTGGAGGCTAATTACTTTACAATATTGTGATGGTTTTGCCATACATTGACATGAACCAGCCATGGGTGTACAGGTGTTCCCCATCCTGAACCCCCCTTCTACCTCCCTCCCCATCCCATCCCTCTGGGTCATCCCAGCGCACCAGCCCTGAGCACCTGTCTCAGGCATTGAACCTGGACTGGTGATCTGTTTCACATATGATAATATATATATTCCAATGCTATTCTTTCAGATCATCCCACCCTCACCCTCTCCCACAGAGTCCAAAAGTCTGTTCTATACATCTGTGTCTCTTTTGCTGTCCCGCATATAGGGTCATTATTACCATCTTTCTAAATTCCATATATATGTGTTAATATACTGTATTGGTGTTTTTCTTTCTGACTTACTTCACTCTGTATAATAGGCCCCAATTCTATCCACCTCATTAAAACTGATTCAAATGCATTCTTTTTAATAGCTGAGTAATATTCCATTGTGTATATGTACCACAGCTTTCTTATCCATTCGTCTGCTGATGGACATCTAGGTTGCTTCCATGTCCTAGCTGGATATGTTTTTAATTGTCTCTTTTGAAGGACATTTACAATGCATTTGGTCTTTTGGTATTACAAGAAATTCTATGGTGCACCTGACTACATTTGTCTTTGCACACGTGCACAAGTGTCTACAGAAAACAAATATCCAATAATGGAATTTCTGGGTGAAGTAAATTGTATCTGCTGCTGCTGCTGCTAAGTCACTTCAGTCGTGTCCGACTCTGTGCAACCCCATAGATGGCAGCCCACCAGGCTCCTCTGTCCCTGGGGTTCTCCAGGCAAGAATACTGGAGTGAGTTGCCATTTCCTTCTCCAACGCATGCATGCATGCTAAGTCACTTCAGTCACGTCTTACTCTGTGCGACCCTATGAACAGCAGCCCACCAGGCTCCTCTGTCCACAAGATTCTCTAGGCAAGAATACTGGAGTGGGTTGCCATTTTCTTCTCCAAAATAGTATCTAAACTTCTTTAATGGCTATCATTACTTTTTTTGAAAAAAAAATTACATAAGCTTATGCTTTTGTACCACATCTAACATAGTCTATTAATTTTTTGATTCAGTCGTTATTTCAATAAATAGTTTTAATACCTATTGGATGAGGTTTACTAGGTGAGAATGTAGGAAAGGTACTTGTAGGAGTGAAGATATTGTCAGGATACCTTTTTCTGCTAATTAGAGTAAAGAGTAAATTAATATATTTCAAGACTGCCTACTAAAGTCAATCAGATGTCCTCTGTTTACTGCTGAGGAGGATAAAAATGGATTAACTTAGAGAGAAATATCAATTACAAGTCACCAGAGTACAAGCAAATGGAGTCTCTGCATCTTGTGGTGGTGATTGTTTAAAATTATTAAGAGGAGGCACAGAGGTAGTTATTCAAAAAAAAAAAAACAAAACACAAAACAAAACTCTAGACATGTTTTCCCCTTTCCACTTTTCTCTAATCAGAAATTTTGACAATTCTGCTTAAGAATATGATCAGCTAAAAAGGCACTTTCAATTCCTGCCAAATCACACAAATTAAACTTGACCTAGATTAAATCTTTAAATAGATAAACCTTGTCTTCATATTCTACCACTTTCCATGCCATGGCTTCCATATTCAGATTTCTTAATATTTCAACTTAGATTTTTGGGTAATTATGCTGTCCTCTAACCGATTTCTCCCTTCTAGCACTGTAGAAAATCACCTATCACATGATCCATTTGTTCAGGTTCTAAGGTATGCTAATTAGGTAAACTATTCTGCACTGTAGTACCAATTCATGGTTATATATCACTGCATTATATCTCACAAATAATAGTCCTCAAATTGTTAAGCTCATGTAGTACTGTGCCCTGCAAGCCTCAAAGCTGAGAGTATCATCCTTTTTTGCATTATTATCCACATTAAGAAAGCAGACTCTGCAAACTAAAACGTTTGACTGGTAGTCAAACTATATCTCAAGTGGGCCTACAAGAAGAATGAGTAATGAAAAACTGTAGCTGAGAGCAGAGGCGATGAAACTCAAGCAGGAAAATACACTTTGACAAATATTTTTACATATCCCCATAATATATGTGGGCTTCCCAGGTGGCGCTGGCGGTGACGGACCCACCTGACTATTCAGGAGACATGAGCAGTGGAGGATCGATCCTTGAGTCTGGAAGATCCCTGGAGGAGGGCATGGCAACCCGCTCTGATATTCTTGTCTGGAGAATCCCTTGGACAGAGGAGCCTGCTGGTCCACAGTCCATGGGGTCGCAAAGAGTCCGACACGGCTGGAAGGACTTAGCACACATTCTATATATGCATGTACTGGACCTGAATAAGCTTTTGTGTTTACCTAGAATAAAGCTTAACTTTCTTAGGAATACTTTGTTAGAGTATTAACTCTCAGAAAAGAGTTAAAATTGTGCTTTATTACAAAATTTTCTTTTTATATTTTTCATTGAATTTGAAATTGAGAGTAAAATAAGTGAATATTTTCTTGGAAAGTAGAAAGCTTGAGACTGATTATGAAAACAATAACTGAAAATAATAAAAGAGAACCTTGCAGGACTATGACATATGGTGAAAATAAATCAACCACTACCAATAATATGTTTTAAGGAAAAAGCTAAGCAATGAAAGTACAAAAAATAATAAAATATTTGGTTGATGGTGAAGAAACATTGACACTAGTCAGTGGAAGATGCTACCTTTGTTGTTTCCCTTTTTCAGATTTTAAATTAATTTTCCTGAGAATAATTAAAATTAAGCAAAATTAACATATTAATACTGCTACTGGTAGATATTGAAAAATAAATCCTAATCTTGATTTTGACTTTGATTTTAGCAACTAAAAAAAACTTAGAAATTATCCACAACTACATGTGAATATGAGCTTAGGTTTGTTTCCTAATTCTTTGAGATTTTTAACTACTCTTGGAATTAAGAAGAATGAAAAGTATTTAGTAAAAATAAATATCATTGCTTGGCCTGTTGTCATTATATTGTTTATTTGTTATTAGTCAGTAGACTGATAGCTTAAACAAAATATTGCTTCCTCTTGTAAATATCTCAAATATAAAATACATGTATAAAATTTCAGTTTGTAAGTTTATACATGGAACAGGTGGTAGGAGAATGAGTAATTATTTTCTTTGAGTTTTTCTCTATTTTTTGATTTCCATAAAAGGTATTTATAATGAGAATAAAAGAAAAATACTTTTTAAAAATCTGCTCGATTGTGTGTTGACAAAGAGGAGATAGAGGTTAAAACATTTCAGGTGTAAAGAAGATGTGGTACATATACACGATGGACTATTACTTGGCCATAAAAAAGAACAAAATGATTTTATTTGCCATAACATGGATACAACTAGAGATTACCATACTAAGTGAAGTAAGTCAAACACAAAGACAAATATCACACGATACCACTTATATGTGGAATCTAAAAAACAGTACAAATGAACTTATTTACAAACAGTAAAGTCACACATGTAAAAAACAAACTTATAGTTACTGAGAGAAGGAGAGGAGGGATAAATTGGGCAATTGGGAATGACAATATACACACCTCTACATATAAAACAGATAACTAGTAAGAACCTACTTTATAGCATAGGGAATTCTAGTCCATAATCTGTAATGACCTATATGGGAAAAGGTTCTGAAAAAAGTGGCTGCATCTATATGTATAACTGATTCTCTTTCCTGTACACCTGAAAGTAACAAAAAATTGTAAGTCAACTATGCTTCAATAAAAAATTAAAAATAAATAAATAAATGATATGTTGTTAGAAAGCTCATAAAATCCTATAGTTCACAGTCAGAAGAATAGTTATTATCTAAATTTATAGGAAAGGGAACTATGTGGTAATGATGACTTTCTTGGATGTTGTCTCTCTGAGGGAAGACATTATTTAACGTATTCCAAGTGCCTAGAACAGTGTCAGAACATAGTATGAGCTCAATACATATTTGTAAATAATGAAAAGATTACTTTTCCCCATTCTCACAATTTATCTGGGGTTGCTAACACATTTCACTAATTGATAGGTATTGCTATAAACTTCATCTGTAAAAAGAAATGGGACTACATCAAACTAACAGTTCATGCACAATGAAAGAAATTGTCAAAGAAAAAGATGGACTACTGAATGGAAAAAGATATTTGCAAAAGATATATCTGATAAAGTGCTAATATTCAAAACATACAAAGAACACAACATTAGATTTTAAAAAACACAAAAAATTAAGCACCTCAATTAATATATGACCAGAGGACATGAATAGACTTTTTTTTTCCAAAGAACACATACACACGGCCGGTGGACACGTGAAAGAATGCTCGGTATCACCAACACTCAGGGAAATGCATCAAAACCCTAATGAGATATCATCTCACATCTGTTGGAATGAGTATTATCACAAAGACAACAAATAAGTGTTGGGAAGATGTGTCGAAAAGGAGACCCTTGTGCATAGTTGGAGAGCATGTAAACTGGGGCAGCCACAATGGAAACTAGTATGCAGGTTCCCCAAAAATGTAAAAACAGAACAACCGTATCATTCAACAATTTCACATCTAAATGGTTTTCCAAGGAAAAACAAATCAGAAATTGGCAAATATGTGTGCACCCCTATTTATGCTCATTGCAGCATTGTTTACAATAGCCAAGATATTGGCCCATCAAGAGATGAATGGATAAAGAAGATGTGGTGTGTGTATATGTATATAAATACAGTCTTCCCTGGTGGCTCAGAGGGTAAAGAGTCTGCCTGGAGTGCCGGAGACCTGGCTTTCATCCGTATGTCAGGAAAATCCCCTGGAGATGGGAATGGCAACCCATACCAATACTCTTGCCTGGGAAATTCCATGGACAGAGGAGCCTGGCGGGCCCAATTCATGGGGTCTCAAAGGATCAGACATGACTGAGTGATTAACACATTCATTCACATATATATGTGTGTGTGTGTGTATGTATATGTTCATTCATATATATGTACGTATATTTAGTGAGTGAGGTGAGTGAAAGTCATTCAGTCATGTCTGACTCTGTGACCCCATGGGCTGTAGCCTCCCAGGCTCCTGGGTCCATGGAATTCTACAGGCAAGAATAACAGAGTGGTTGCCATGTCCTTCTCCAGGAACATGTGACATATACATACATGCATACATACATACATACATACATACATATATATATATATATATATATAAACAGACACACACATATTACACATGCACACACAAGTACACACAGTGGAATATTATTCAGCCATGAAACAACATATCTGAGCCTAGAGAGTATTATGTTAAGTGAAAATACTTTCACAGAGACAAAGAATATCATATGATTTAATTTATATATGGAATCTATGAACCAAAACAAATGAACAAACTAACAAAATGGAAGCCGGTTTATAGATGCAGATGATAAGCAACTGGTTGTCAAGAAGAGGAGAACTAGGGGATGAGTGAATTAGGTGAGGATGGTTATTTCAGTTATGAAGTATATAAGTCATAGCAATTTAAGGTACAGCATAGATAATATATTCAATAATATTTCAATATTTTCGCCTTGGGTGATAACTGGTAACTAGGCTTATTGAAGTGGTCATTTTGTAATATACAAAAATATCAAGGGCTGTGCTATACTCCTGAAACTGGTACAAAGGTGTAAGTCAATTATACTTCTATTGAAAAAAAGAAAAGAAAGTGATTAGCAGATCTAAAGACTATTCCTGATAGATAAATGAGTAACCATCAGTGAGTGAGAAAGACATTAGGATGATTAACACAGTATTTCCTGTCAGCGTGAGTATTTGTAGTCAGTTATACTCAAAGGAAGTTATATATTCTACTATAATTATGTGGAATCCCTATTCAAAATGAACCTGTATAATGATGTCGGGAGCTATTTTCTCCTTGTCTTTAGACTGAATTTTTATCACAGTTAGAAATTTTATTATAAAAAAAAGAACTGTCATCATCTGAAACTTTACTTCTTTCCTGTTTCTCAAAGTATTTATAAGGCTAAATTCCTAGTCTAAACATTTACCTTCACTTCTGCTAATATCAGATACATAGCTGAATCAGGTCTGAAACACATTTTGTAAAGCAGAAGTTACGGGACGGTAGCATTACAGAAAAAATGAGAAGATTGCTACCTCTGCCTTCCCTGACAGCTCTGCCCCTATTAGCAGAAGGTTCTTGGGATGGAAGATAAAGCCCTGGGCAACATATGCTACGACAATCGTGGTCATGGCCTATTTCTGTTATTTCCTTTTTAAGTTGACTTGCATTGTTAGCAATTTCCTATTTGTCTATGAGGTATCTCTAAGGTACTGCTAGGGTTAGGATTTAATATAAAGGGCACAAAGCAGTGATACTAAAAATGAAAAAGAAAGAAAGGATAGAAAATGAACAATACGTGAATTATAGAAGCAATGGAATGCATTGAAGTGAAATATTTTATTGCGTGTATTTAGAAGAAAATTGAATTGCATACTCATATCTCATTTGTTTTAACACTCTTGATACATCATTTTTGATGTCATCACCTGTCCGGGAGTGTCATCTTTTCTCTGTGCATCTAGACACTATGTGAAGAAAGTCAATCATTTCTTGTCCCTATCGGTCAATTGTCTTTTTTTATCCATTCAGTGAATAAGAAACCTGATTTTTAAACTGGTATGAGTATGACATTAACAATCTCTATGCTTAATTTGGCACTGTAGCTTGGAAAAACATATTTCTGATTCAAGATATACTGCATTACCTTAAATAATTTTTCTAGTTATAAAATACAATAATATGTATATTGATGTTTTTTGATTTACTGTGAAATTCAGTTTTCTGCATGTAGAATTTAAATATTCTGAAATTTCATCTGTTTTTTTATCCTTCAGAAATTATTTTATACCTCATATGTACAAAATAATAGTTTCACTATGTTGCCGCATGTAATGTTATGCATATCATAAGCAATTGTATAAAATTGATATCTACACTCAAGGAATTCATGCCATAATAGAAGGATTTGGAAAAGATTTTCAGTGAAAATACTGTATGTTATTGGCATAAGTTTCTACCTTTTTCAAATCGAAATAGAGATAATGAAATACAAGCAAGTGGTTATAACGTGGACATACAATAAACTATACATATATAGATTCGATTCTGATGGCTATACAACATATCTCCAGTTTATTTTAGTGTATTGGTGATGTTAAACTCTTTTATATAAGAATTCAGTATATTTTCCCTAAGACATTTTGTTTTTTTTTTATGGTACAAATTCCTCTCAATTTTCTTTCCAAAACATCTCTGAATATGAGACTGTTCAAACCAAGTAAGTGCCTTTGGAATGTATTTTTCCATTGCACATAAGTTGTTTCCATTATAAGCCATTATCATAAACGGAGACATTGTTGAAGTCCCAGGGAATACACAAGCATTTTCAGCCTTTACTAAGATCTTAATTCTGCTTTAATAAACTCTAACTAAATTCTTGGATTAGCTCATTCTTTTTAATTGTGTAATGTTTTTTCATCCTTTTCTATTTCTTTTCAAATCAGAGGAATTCTCCAGGATTACCTTAATTCACTGAGTGAACATTCTATTTCAACTGTATAACATAAATGCCTTTCCCTCTTCAATGACAAATATTTTCCTTCTGAACATTTCCAATAATTTAATATTCTGCAAACATTTATATATGTTCTTCCAAACATTTAATTGAAGTATAATGAAAAGTTAACCCATGGTTTACAATTACATTAGTTCCCATATGAGAACAAACCTAGACTGATCATATATAGCATTATGGATAAACATTTTAGGAAAATTATATGTTTAGCCATCACACTAGTATTTGTCAACTAGAAAGAATTTTATTGTCTATATCAATGATGCATGATTCTTCTAATTTACTGAACTTTTTTCAACAAGATAGTATAATCAATTTTTTAAAACACAATAGGGCCAGTGATATTTCTTTTCCAATTCAAAAGCTTGTGCTTAGTGGCACAGCCATGTCCGACTCTTTGCAACCCCATGGACTCAGCCCACTAGGCTTCTGTGTCCATGGGGATTCTACAGGTAAGAATACTGGAGCGGGTTGCTATGCACTCCTCCAAGGGATCTTCCCAACCCAGAGATTGAACCCAGGTCTCCCACATTCCAGGTGGATTCTTTACTGTCTGAACCAACAGGGAAGCCCTTCAAAAGCTTAACCTAGGCATTTTTAAAAGTGCACTTGATTTCTTGCATCAAGAAGTTCTAGGCCTATCTCTCTTCCTGTCCCAGTTTTACTGAGGTATGATTGACAAATAAAAGTTGTATACAGACAGTTCCTGACTTAGAATGGTTCCACTCACATTTTTTTTCAAATTTACAATGGTGCAAAAAACATGCATTCAGTACAAAGTGTACTTCAAATTTCAAATATCCCAAGACTAATAAAATGCAGTAGAAAGGATGCTCTTTCCTGGAGCTGAGCAGTGGCAACAGTCGCAGCTCCCAATCCACCAGGAAACCTCAAGGGTGAACAACCATTACACTTACAACCATTCTGAATCTGTACAACCATCCTGTTTTCGCTTTCAGTATAGAATTCAATAAATTACATAAGATTTTCAACACTTTATTAAAAATAAGCTGCTGTTAGATGATTTTTTCCCCAACTTTAGGCTATTGTAAGTGTTCTGAGCATGCTTAAAGTCAAGTAGGTTAAGTTAGGATGTTTGGTAGTTTAGGTATATTAAATGTATTTTCTATTTATGATATTTTCAGTTTATGGTGGGTTTATTAGGATGTAACCCCATCATAGTTGAGGAATAATCATTCACTTAAGATGAACAGAGCCTTCTGTGGTGGGCCAGTGGTTGGAGTCTGCTTTCCTGTGCTAGGGGGTATAGGATACAGATTAAGATTCTGCATGCTCTGGGGCAACTAGAGAGTCTACGTGCTGCAACTAAGACCCAACACAGCCACAAATAAACAAATAATATATATATTTGAAAAATGTACAGCATGATCTTTTGATGCATATATATGAAATCATTACCATAATAAAGTTAACTGACATACCCATCACCTCAGGTAGTTACTGTTTATTTATTATTTTGTCTGTGAGGACACTTAAAATCTACTCTCCTAACTCTGGACCCAATTGAATCATTTTATCCCAGACAACCTTTTATGTACTTTACAAAGAAGACATTTTATGAGTTTGTCTCTAGAGAAGATTATAACAGACCAAACTCACCAGCTGAGTGTTCATGTTGCTTTTTTCCATCTGACTACCAATGTAAAGCAGCGTAAACTGCTGTGTGATGGCAAAGATTTTCCTTTTTTCACAAAAATCGGAAATTTATTTAGTGCCACTCTTTTCTTTCTCTCTCTTGTTTCCATGCACACTATAGAATACCATCTGTATACACTCATGGGAACCTTTTGTTTATGGTAGCTACAAAATTTAGCTCCAGCTTACTGAGTTGAAAGAGATGTTAGGTTGCAGTGCAGAGGGAAACAAGGTCACTTTGGAAAATAGTTTGGCAGTTCCTGCAAAATTAAACATATGATTTCAGCAATTACAGTCCCAAGTGTATATTCAAACTAACTGAAAATTTATGTCAACTCAAAAATATGTACATGAATGCTAACAGCAACATTATTTGTAATAACCAAAAAAGTGCAAACCACTCAAATATCTATCAATTGATTAATGAATAAATAAATTGTGGTATATCCATATAATACAACATTATTTAGCCATAAAAATGTTACCGATTTATTCTATAGCATTGAGGAAACTTAAAAATATTCTGCCTTTTGAAAGAAATTAGATGCAAAGTCTACGTAGTACACAACTTCATTTACATGAAATGGCTAGTATAGAAAACTCTATAAAGATTAAGGGTTGCATGGGTTTCTTTTTTTTCTTTTTAATTAAGTTTAGTTGATTTATAATGTTATGCCGATCTCTCCTGCAAGGTTTCCTTTTTTGAACTCATAAAATGATCTGGAATTAGTTAGTCTTTATTGCACAATTAAGTGAATATACTAAAAATCGTTCAGTTTTACACTTTGAAACAGGGGACTCTTTGATCTTAATTTTTAAAAATGTGAGGACAAAAGGTGGATATTTGTATAGATTGAGACATTATATACCTCTGCTTCTGGTCATATTGGAAAAAACAGGGAATGGATTTATCTTCCCTCCTCAAACTACTAAGAAATTTGACAAAATATATGAAATAGTTCTCAAGATGACTTTGAATATTGTGCAGAAAGAGCAGTGCTTTCTGAGAGACATGAAACAGACAAGGGAATTTTCTGCCATTCCTGGTTACTCAGTAGAGAAATATTCCAGGAATAACACAGGGAAGGAATAGAAAGGAATAGACTGGTGAACTTTCTGAGTCAAGGAAATGGAGACCAGAGACCAGAGTCCAGAGAGGGAAATACATCTAGCATTTGGATGATTGTCTAAGTAGAAAAAGCTCTTGAATCTAAACAATAAATTAAAAAAAAAAATTACACAAATAAGTTAGGCCCAGATTTTATAGGGTGCCTGTTCATTATAGAAATATCAACTATATACACAAAAAATAAAATAAAGAAATTAAAATACGATACTATCAAAAGTTTGAAATATTAGGGAAAATAAAACTAAAGAAATGCAAGACTTGCACACTCAAATCACTGCTGAAAGGCATTAAAGAAGATCTGAATATGTGGAGAGTTGTACTTCTTTTAGGGCTTAGAAGACTCAGCTACAATGACAACTCTCCCTAAACTTATCTATGAATTCCATGTGATTCCTATCAAAATCTCAGCAGGTTTTTGTTATTAGATATTGACAAGAAGATTCTACAATTGACATATAAATGTAAAGGACCTAGAATAGTAATAGCAACTTTGAAGAAAGAACAAACTTGAAAGACATGTCACCTGAATGTTAAGCCTGCTTTGTAAATCTTCAATAATCACGCCTGCATGATATTTGTATCAAGGATCAATGAAACAGAATGAAGAGTATAGATCAAAGAAATTCTTAGATATATCCATGGCAAATTCCATAAAGAAAAAAAATCCATTAATTTGATGTTATCAAAATTAAGAAAGACAAAGCTAAGAGAGCAGGGAGAAAATACTTGCAAATCTGATAAAGTATTTATACCCATAATACATGAAGACCTTTAAAAATTCAATATTAAGAAAGAAAATAACCTAATAAAAATGAGCTGAAGTTCAGAAGACACTTTAGCAAAGGTAATGTTCTTTTTCCAAATGAAGACATTAACAAAAATGCAAAACATGATAAGTCATTAGAGAAATGCAAATGGGAACCGTTGTGTGATAAAACATAGCACTTAGAATGACTAAGATAAAAATGTTGACCATACCAAGTGTTGATAAGAATATGGTACAATTTGATCTCTCTTAAATTGCCTGTGGAATACAATACGGTAAAATCACTTAGGCAGTTAACTTCATAGTTTAAAGGTAAACATGGGCTTCCTGCTGGCTCAGTAGTAAAGGAGCCACCTCCTAATGCAGGCAACACGGATTTGATCCCTGGGTTGGTAAGATCCCTTGAAGGAGGAAACAGCAACCCACTCTAGTACTCTTTCCTGGAGAATCCCATGGACAGAGGACCTGGTGGCTGCAATCCATGGGGTCACAAAGAAATGGACACAATTGAGCAACTGAGCACACATGAGCCCAAAAAGGTAAACAACATGAACATATGGCCGAGTAATTTCCTTCCTAGATATTTATGTAATAAAAATGAGAGCTGATATCCAAATCAAGACACATAGGCAACTATTTATAGCTGTGTTATTTGTAATATCACTAAACTGGAAACAACCCAAATGTTCATGAGGAGATAAAATTCTAAGAACATATGGTATATCCATGCAGTGGAATACTAATCAGCTATAAAAAGGAATAAATTATCAATGAATTCAGCAGCATAGAGGAACCTCAAAATTATGCTGAGTGGAAGAAAAGACTACATATCTTAGAATTCACTTTAAGAATTCATTATATGTACATTAATCTACAGTGATCCAAATCATGGTTTGGTTGCCTGGAGGAGAGAGGGCAGAATAGAGAGATTACACAAGGGTAGAAGAAAACTTTGGGGCATAAAGAATATGTTCACAATTTTGATTATGATAACAGTTTTACAAGTGCATAAACACATCAAAATTTGTATAGTTATATACTTTAAATGTGTGTAATCATTTAAATATTAATTGCACTTCAATAAAGTTATTAACAGATTTTTAAAAACCACAAATAAATCTCCAATTTTTGTACTGTGTGCCAATCAGATTGCTACAGAGACAAACACATGTCATCTTTATAAAATTATACCCTAAAGAACATAGTCTGATTTAACCAAAAAAATAAATAACAACATGAAAACGAGAAAGTAAGAAAGAAAAAAAATTCTGTGTTCAGACAATTTTGGAATTGTCTAATTTTGAAAATCCTCTAAATAACAATGCCACAAAATCATACATCTATATAATTTTCAATTGGAAAATTTGGAGTTAGGTGGTTCTTCTTGCTTCAGAAGCTATAGAAAACATAATTTTGAGACAAGCTTTCAAAATAACACATAATAGGAACTTTATTTTCAAAAAGTCAGGCTTTGACAAATATCTTAAGGAACTATATTTGGGGGTATCTTGCTATAAATATTGTTGTATCTTTAATTCTCTTAATCCCAGTATATAATGGCATGCTAAGTCACCAGTCGTGCCTGACTCTTTGCGACCGTATGGACTGTAGCCCAGGCTCCTCTGTACATATGATTCTCCAGGCAAGAATATTTGAGTGGGTTGCCATTTCCTTCTCCAGGTTGCCATTTCTCTTCCCCACCCAGGAATCCAACCCACATTTCTTGTGTTTCCCGCATTTGGCAGGCGGGTTCTTTACCGCTAGCATCACTGGTAAGCCCCCATATAATGGCAGTCGTCCTCAGTAAAGTTATGTCAAAGCACAGTATTTTGGAAGAAACACTCATGATTCATATAATAATTAAACACTATATGTTACTTTAGTGTTATGGAAAATTAAAGTACAGAGTAAAGAGCTGAAATTGTACTGGTGACTTGCGTAGATAGTTGCTGCTGCTGCTGCTGCTGCTAAGTCGCTTCAGTCGTGTCTGACTCTGTGCGACCCCATAGACGGCAGCCCACCAGGCTCCGCCGTCCCTGGGATTCTCTAGGCAAGAACACTGGAGTGGTTTGCCATTTCCTTCTCCAATGCATGAAAGTGAAAAGTGAAAGTGAAGTCGCTCAGTCGTGTCCGACTCTGTGCGACCCCATGGATTGCAGCCTACCAGGCTCCTACATCCATGGGATTTTCCAGGCAAGAGTACTGGAGTGGGGTGCCATTGCCTTCTCCTTATGAGGTATTAAATAAGAAAATGTAGAAACTCATATACTTTTTCTTTAAATTAGTCAAAAATAGGTTATGTATGTGTGTATCTGCATATGCACATATGTATTTATATATGTATGATTCCATGAGAACAGAGAAAAATGGAGGCATGCATGTTAAATAGTCAATGTATTTCTCATGGAGTAACAGTCCTGAGGAGACACAGTAGTAAAAAAGGAACATGCTGAAAATCTGTATTCTAAATAAAACCACATTAATAACTGTGAGTACTTTTTTAAATATTGAAGTACAGTATAGTTGATTTACAATGTTATGTTAGTTTCAGGTATACAGCAAATTAATTTTGTTAGTTCATTCCTAATTTATCCCTCCCTCTCCTCCTTTCTCACAACCGCAAGTTTGTTCTCTATGCTGTGAGTCTATCTCTGCCTTCTAAATAAGTTCATTTGTACTGTTCTTTTAGACTTCACACATAAGTGACAGAACAGGATATTCATCTCTCTTTGTCTGGCTTTTTAAATATACTACAGTGCATAACAGAACAACAGATTTATTATTTTAACACTGTCTAGTACAACTGAATAAATGCTATTGGATCCAGAATATATAAAAATATGCATGTAAGTTAAATCTTATAAAATGCTGATATGAAATTCTTTGCAAACTCAAAAATATCAGTTCCATATCATTCAAACTGATATTATGATAATTCATGCAGATTTTTTGAAGGCCACAAATTCTGCACAAACTTTGATTTAGTGAGATTTCACATATAGTATTTCCAGAAGAAAAATGAATGCATTTATTTGAAAATAAAATATTATTGATTAGATATTTTCTAATAATTTTTCAGATTATTCTCAAAGCAAAACTTCTTATAATGGGATACATAAAATTCTAGATGAAAGGATGAAATGAAAACTAAATATACAATTGACTTGGGGAGAAATTAAAGAAAGTTATTTTGGATGAGGGCCAAAAGTAAAGCAAGAATCCAGAAGCAAGTCAGTCACTGAAGCTCTAGTGTACTTAGAGGTCTCTGGAGATGTCTGCTATCTTAGATTCCAGATTTCAATGGATCAAAGTGATGATGTGAAGGCTGAATAATAAGCAGGATAAAAAATCTGATCTGAAACTCTCTAGTTGAAAGGAAAAGAATAAAACACCCCTTAGGGTGATGAGGGGAGGTACTTAACTCAGGTATGGTCATGAATAAAGCAAAAAAAAAGGCAGGAGAATAAAACTCAGACATTTTTTAACCATATGCATTTGCTTGATGTTAGCAACATTTCACTCCATGTTTGCCACATATCTCCACACACACACACACAAAATATTAACATGGTTCAGATTGATTATGTCCTCAAATATCTAAGGGGAGGAAAACATGAATCCTCTCTGCTGGAACACACTTTAGAACCAAACTTCATAAAATTTATATAGATAAAACTCCAGTAAGTATAAACTCACAGTAAGCCATTATGAGAAACACGTGTAGAAACAATCCTCACTGTGAACTAGAATCAGTACAATCAATACACTGGAGAATCAGATACAAAGAGCTCACATCATCAGCAAATATTAAACTACAAAATGATGTAAAGTAAAATAGGAATAGGTTTATATTATGAAAAGTGGCAACAAAAGTATAATAAGGTAAAAGAGAATGAAAGGACCATGCAAGTATGAAAAATATAACTTGTATATATAAACACAGAAGGATGGAAGATGTATACCCTTAGATGTCACAATGAACCCCAGCCTACGACATTATAGAGCAGCAACCACAAAGAGAAACTCTTCACTCAGCGCCGAAGGACGCAACTACCAAAACCGACAAGTGTGTAGACAAACTGATGAAATAACAAAAGTCATAAGACAGTGAAATCAATCTTCAAATTACTATGATAACATAATTATTAACCATATATATATAAAGGGTAACTGCTGCTGCTGCTGCTAGGTCGCTTAAGTCGTGTCCGACTCTGTGAGACCCCATAGATGAGGGAGCCCACCGGGCTCCCTCGTCCCTGAGATTCTCCAGGCAAGAACACTGGAGTGGGTTCCCATTTCTTTCTCCGATATAAAGGGTAGAGTCTACTTTAAAACAGGACTTTTTTTTTTTTTTTCCAAAAGTTAAAGCACACAGGATGTACTACAATTAAAATTTTACTAATGAAACTTCTAAAAGCTATTCAAAAACAAGAATGATACAGACCACACACAAAAATCAAATTTTGAGATGTATAAAGCAAAGATAAAAATGAGTCTAAATATATTAGCAGTCACATTCAATGAAAATAACAAACTTTTCTAAACAGAGCCAAAACTTTTTAGAGTCAATTAAAAATAATCCAGCTTTTAAAAAATAGTTTTAAATGAAACACAATTATAAAAGAAAAAAAATGAAATCAAATTTATGAAAAAATTGTTAGGCAAATATGGGCAAAACCAGAATGTCTTAGTAACAGCAAGAAAAACAATAAACTTTAAGATATAAAGTCAAAACGAGAGAAAAAGATAATGATCACATATTGGTAAAAAATTCATTTACCAATAAAACATAGTAGGTAAAGTTTATGATAAACAGATTATATGCATATATATTTAATAATATACTTTTTATAGATGCAAGGAGAAATTCTAATGGAAAATACTTAGAAAAGAATAATAAGAAACCGTATCTATTTAGGATAAAGTTAAAGATAGAAATAAAAAAAATAAATGCCTCATTTATAGTGAAAAAAAAATTGGTGTATAAACTGAGTATCCAAATTAAGAAAGAAGCATATTTTAAAAGGGAAAAAAAGAAAAAGAAAGAATAGCACTAATAAATATATATATATGTGAATAAATATTAATAATATAGAATACAATGGTATAAAAGAATTAAAAAAACTCACATCTGTTTTCTTGAAAATACTAATAAAATTGACAAGGCATAGGATAGATAATTCAATAAAAATGTATGCAGGTGCAAAGAAATAATGTTAATATGAAAGGAGATATACATACAAAAAATACCAAAATGATAATTAAAGGATATGTAGACCATATCTTGGGGACTAAAGGAAAACTGGATGAAAAGAGAACAAATAAGAGATCAATTTATATTTACAATGTTGATTCAAGAGAAACAGAAGCTACACAATATTTGATATCTGTTAAAGTCATTTAGTCACTAGTTTACAGTTTTACACAAGGATAAATCTCAGTCCAATCTTTTAATTTTGCAGATTATTTGTAACATACCTTTAAAGGAATCAATGAAGAACCAAAACATATGAGGAAAAATGATAAGGGACTAATCTTACTCACAAACATAAATTGAAAAATTATTAAGGTTATGTAAATTTTCAATGCAAATTCTCCCTAAAAAGTATATTATGACAAGTTTTGGCTTATTTCAAGAATGATGGGTGAGTTTTAAATTAAGTAAAACAAATCTGTAAATGCAATTTGACAGTTTAGCTTATTTTGAAAAATGGAAAAAAAAAGATAATGGAGAAAATTATTTGACAAAATTCAGCATTTTATTGTCTAAAAATATCTTCTAGTAAGTTACAAATAGAAAGGAACTTATGGTATATATCTATCAAAGACCTGTAGCAAGTACCATATTCAATTAAAAATGATAAAAACTACTACATTAAAGTACAGAACATGACAAGATGCCTATTCTCATCACTTGTAGTCTACATTTACTTTGGACACCCTGGAGAGTATGGTAAGATAAGCCCTTGCATAATTTGCAACATAGGGAAACATGCTTTCGAACTATGGTGTTGGACAAGACTCTTGAGAGTGCCTTGGACAGCAAGGAGATGTGACCAGTCAATCCTAAATGAAATCAATCCTGAATATTCATTGGAAGGACTAATGCTAATGCTGAAGCTCCAATGTTTTGGCCACCTGATGCAAAGAGACGACTCATTGGAAAAGACCCTGATGCTGGGAAAGATTGAAGGCAGGAGGAGAAGGGGACGACAGAGGATGAGATGGTTGGATGGCATCATTAACTTGATGGAAATGAGTTTGAGCAAGCTCTGGGAGATGGTGATGGACAGGGAAGCCTGGTGTGCTGCAGTCCATGGGGTCACAAAGAGTCAGACAGGGCTGAGTGACTTAACAACAACAAAGGAAACTAAGAACTTAGGCTGCACATAAGAATGAGCGGGGCAGAGTTCAGCTTTGCATTCTAAAGTTATTCTTTTCCAGACTTGCTGGTTAAAGTCAACCTACGTCTTCATCTGGGGCTTCCCAGGTGTCACTGTGGCAAAGAATTCTCCTGCCAATGCAGGAGCCACAAGAAATGAGGGTTTGATCCCTGGGTCAGGAAGATCCTCTGGAGGAGGAAATGGCAACCTACTCCAGTATTCTTGCCTGGGAAATCCCTTGGACAGAGAAGCCTGGTGAACTGCAGTCCATGGAGTGCAAAAAGTCAGACATGTCGGACCTGACTGAGTACACATACACACACATACCTCTTCATCAACCACTTAAGAGAAAGGATGGATATTCTGGCCTGAAATGAGTTTAGGGATACATTTTTCCTCATGGAAACCAGAATGAGGGGAAAATGCGCTTCTACTCAAAACATAGTTATTAAAAAGAGAGACAAGATTCCCGGTGTCAACCTCACATTCTTGAGTTGACTAGCCTTTCTTTCCACTAAACTGGAACAAAATTAAGTATCCATTACATTAGTAAATCTTGAAATCATACATTTATAATTATTCTCAAAACATGGTAGAATGTACTGATATGTTTTATGAACAGCACAGTTCAATGGAAGACATACAGATGGCCACTTGATCTAAAAGAATATATTAGCTCACACAGAAAAGACAATAAGGAAATGTGAAATCATACCAGTATAGATTATAACTGTATTTCTTGTCTACATCCATAAAACCTCAGCTATTTTTATGGTATCTTTTCAGGACTGAGCACTTGTCTTTTTTTTTTTTTTCCTTAACACAAATTGAAATGCTCTATAGCTCTGTGGCCTGTTGGAACCTGATGTCAGGATCCAAATCTCTGTTACTATGGGTACCAGATACTACACAAGATTCACATAGTAGCCAACATTTTTTTCTCTTTTTGAAAAGCTATTCATTTCAGAAAGAAAGGTTAATGGAGCCCAGCAATTTTACATTTCACATTTTATGTATTTGTGAGACTTAGAAACATATGAAATGTTATATATGAAAGTATATAAGTAGTAATGGCATATATTTTAAATTTCTGTTACTTTGAATGCATCCAGATTATGAAATAATCAACCTTAAATCCTCAATTTCATTTAATCGTAGATCATCTCCTATTAACAAATTTATAAATTTTCTTAATGTATAGGGGAAAATATTAGTTGGGAGTTCACTTTCCTAGTCAAATTAAAAGGATAAATAATTAGACAGTTGGAAAGGATTGGTTGGTTACTTGAGCCTGGACATTTTGCACACACACAAATCACACAAATGTTAAGGTCTCGGGTAAGTTTTCTTATAATTTGTGGGTATTATAATTTCTTATAATTTGTCGGTGATTATTAGAGAGAAATTTAGAACAGGATACTAAAGGGTGTGTTCTACTAATTCACTCAAATGGGAACATGTAGTCTCAGACATCATCATGGAATTGAAACAAGGACTCTTAGTTGCAGTGTTTGCACCCAGACACCCCTCTATTCCAACCCCTGGACCCACCCCTACCCTCACCCCATATAAAGAACCAACTTACCTCCCCTCAGGTGGCAAGCAAGGGAGCCTGTTACTTGTTTTGGCTCCCTCCTATTGCAGCTGTCATTGCTGTTCAGTCACCAAGTCGTGTGTGACTCTTCACAACCCTATGGATGGCAGCATCAATTCTTCAGTCCAGCCCTCACCCCGACCTATTGCAGTAGGAGTCCTAGTGAACCTTGCCTGAATTTCTTGCCTGGCTTCTTATCATTTCTTTTTATTAAGGAGACCGAGAACTGAGATCAGTAATAGAATGATATTGCAAAATAAAAATACAACCAATGGAGCTGATGAACTTGATTTTACATGTGCTCTGCAAATAAGTAGAGTTGGAGCTATTTTTCCCACAAGCTAAAATAATAATATTCAAAAATATTCAAAAGAAATTTTTTGGTTGGATATACTTTCAGGTTGGCAAGAGAAGGTAAGGAAGAAGAGAATAGTAACAGAATAAGAAGAACAATTAAAAAAACACGTGGTAACAAGCCCAATATATGAGCAACTGTATTAAATGTAAGTAGACTGAATACTCCAATAGAAAGAAACAAACATTAACACTTTGGATTTTTTTTTTAATGCTGCTCGCAAGAGAGACTTGTCCAATATAAGGATACAGAAATAAGGAAAGCAAAAGACAGAAAAAGTTACACCATGCAAATACTAACCAAAAGTAAACTGATGTACCTATATCAATATCAAAGCAACAGGTTCCCTTGCTTACTTCCTGGTGGCTCAGTGGGATAAGTTCTTATCTCTGCGTTCATAGCAGCAAAAGTAGAGTTCAAGGGGAAAAAAGCAATGCTAAAGAGAAATAAGGGCTTTTCAGATAGCTCAGTGGTCAAGAATCAGCCTGCCAATGGGTTTAATTCCTGGTCAAGAAGATCCCCTTGGAGAAGGAAATAGCAACACACTCCAGTATTCTTGCTGAGATGTTCCCATGGAATGAGGAGCTTGGTAGTCTCCATGGGGTTGCAGAGTCGGATATGACTAAGCAACTGAGCATGCATGCACTCAAAGAGATAATCACGATGAAATAAAAAAAGATCAATTTATCAAACATCTGCAATTCTAAATGTGTATACAATTAATAATGCAGCTTCAAAATATATAAAACAAAGCTCAAGAGAAAAAAAAGGAGAAGTTGACAAACCCACAATCCCTTTTTCAATAATTGATAACATAACCACATTTTCTGAAAAAGGAAAAATATATATTATTGTTTCAATAGATAGCCTTTGAAAAGAGGAATCTGCCTACAATTATTTAAAGATACTTAAACCGAATAGTTTCTAAGTAAATATGAAGGCAAGAGGAGACAGAGTGACAAAGGATGAGATGGTTGGATGGCATCACTGACTCAATTGGTATGAGTCTGAGCAAACTCCAGGAGATAGAGAAGGGCAGGGAAGCCTGGCTTGCTGCAGTCCATGGGCTCGCAAGGAGTCGGATACGACTTAGTGACTGAAAAATGGCAAATATATAAAACCTGTGATGAAAACTTTATAATCATTAGAGAAATTTCATCTGGTTCTTGTCTTAGAAAGTCAGAGACAGAAGAAATGATGGAAAGGACTAGAACCAATTTCAAAAGTGAAATGAATGCTTTAGATGTACCCAATAGGTGGTTAGAGAACCTACTCAGGTGGTAAGAGGAGTGAGTGTGAAGATAGTACCAAATTGCTGAAGACCCAAAGGATCATGTTGTAAATAAAGATAGAAGGGAGCCTTTTTTCTGAGAAGTTAGGATGCATATGTTTTTCAGAATAAAGTGCATTGCTACTTGGAAGCATAGAATGGGGTCTGAAGATATATTAGTTAATATTTGGAATAGACTGCTAAGCAATTTTTGCTACAAATGTTCTTCAGAACAACTGAACTAATCCTGATATACTATTTCTTCTAAAAGTCAAATAATCTTTTTAATAATCAGAAAAAAATTAGAAAATAATAGTTTTGCATACTTTTAAAGCTATAGTTCTGGGTTTGATCCCTAGGTTAGGAAGATCCCTTGGAGAAAGGAATGGCAACCCACTCCAGTGTTCTTGCTTGGAGAATTCCATGAACAGAGTAAAATGAATTTCCTGCCATTTGTAATTTATATGGAGAGAATAATTTTTTTGAGCAGGACTTCCTAGATGCCCCGTGAAAGGCAGGTGTAAAAATTTGAACATCAAATTGTTTAGAAGGCCATTTAATTTTACCATTCAGAAGTGTGTGCATTTGTGTGTGTGTGTGTGTACAGGGGTGGAATCCAGGGGTTTGGGGCAAAATGAGTCCAAGGATGGAATTTAAAAAGCTATTCTCACCCCAGTTACTAAAGGAAAGGAGAAATTCAGTAAAGAGATTTAATTAACAGAAGTTGCACTAAAATAAGTAAAGGTGAAAGCAGTTTGATCATCAGTAAGAGAGAGATTCAAGCCTAAGAGCTCTACCTAGTAACTGGGTTAACAAGACTCTCATTTATGTTGGTTCTACAAAGTGGTTAAGAATTTGAAAAACTGATGGTCCTGGTCAAAAAGGCAGGAGACTGGAGAACAATGGAGTATAAAAGTCACCATGGAAAGTTGAGAACTTAAGAAGGCAGACTTGGTTTAAAAAAGAAAAGAAGAGGAAAGAAAGGAAAACTTTTAAGCAAAAATTCTAATTCAGTAGTTGTACTTAAGAATTTGCAACTATGTATTTGCTAGAACAGAGGAGAAACCCACATGACAAATAGGTAATAAGATGGAACAGTTTCTAGGACACCCACCCCAACACCTCTGCCCCTGGTCTTCGGGAGGGTGGACCTGTGACTCACCTCTAAAGCTTGTAACATAGCAAAGGCGATGGAATGCCACCGCTGAGATTAGGCTTTTTTATAGAAGCCTCTGTTTTACTATCCTACTATTCTCCTTGTCAACTTGGTGAAATCAACGGTCAGGTTGGGGAATCCCACGCAGCAAGGAACTTCAGAAATTTTGGACAGCCTCTAGGAGTTGAGGCTGGCCTCGAGCCTTCAGTCAGCAAAAAAACTAATTGCTCTCAGTCCTGCAACTGCAAGGAAATGAATTTTGTCCAAGAACTAGAAGTTTGGAAGCACATCATTTTGCAAGGGAGCCTTCATGTGAGAGGGCTTCCTCAGTGGCTCAACGTGAAGAATCTGCCTCCAATGCAGGGTTCCTTCTCCATGGAAGATCCCCTGGAGAAGGAAATGGCAACCCTCTCTAGTATGCTTGCCTGGGAAATCCCATGAACAGAGGAGCCTCATGAGCTACAATCCATGGGGTCGCAAAAGAGTCTGACATGACTGAAGTGAATAAACAACAGTGACTCCAGATGAGAATCCAGCTTTGACAGACTCTTGATGACAGCCTGTTGGACCCTAAGTATGGGAATCAGCTGAGCAAATTCCCAGACTCCTGACTTCCCGGAACTGTGTGGCCACATAGCAGCCTAAGGTGCTAAATCTGTGGTAATTTGTAACGAAGAAATTGATAACAAATAAAAGTTTCTCTAAAGTAACTTCTCAGAAAAGCCAAAGGATATTAAAAACATGCATTCAGGAAAGTCTAGTAGTTATCAGGAATATTGTCTTTACCATCCATGTACACTTATTTGCAATTTACTATGAAGTAGAATTGTTTCCACTTTGGTTGAATGGCTGTTTTGACTATTTCTAAAGATTTACAGTGTTAATAATAAAGGTGAGGACTAGGTCTTATGCAGTGTCTAAGGAGAGATATGTCTTGCCTTTCTCACTTCAGACTTTATAGCGGATGCGACAAACTGATTTTTCAGCCATTCACTGTGGCAGTGGTGAAGACATGGGGACTTTTATTTTCTTTTCTGTCTGCAAAGGCTCACCTCCAGGAACTCATTTGAGTGGCTGTCAGCTTGGTTAATCTGTCCTGTCCACAACCCATTTCTGAGAAGACATTATCTAACTGTGAAAAGATTTCCAAGTTCTTTCCGGATAAAATCTCAAAGTGTGGAGTTAATAGTTGCCATTTGCTATGGCAGAGAAATGTCTGACATACACAGATACACTGTCTCCTGCAACTGCATTTTATCCAGCTCTATAGGAACTGTTTTATGTTTAGCTCTAAAATAATTCTATGCAATTGGCAATGGAAATTTTTCCAAACTGTTAATTATCAATCCCCTCCAAAAGAATGGATCAAATACCATTAGAAATGTTAATGATTTGTCATAAATTACCTTGCCTACCTAACCCAACCTTCTTACTTTCCTCCACTACAGAGAATTGTTAAAATGGACTGTGCTTTGTATGCTTTATTCACAATAGCGATTCCAGGTGCATATGAAGATAAAGGTGACTAATTAGGTTGCTGCTTATTCTCAAGGAAGTAATTAGGCATCATTAGGGTATTATTTTTTAAATTAGAGCTTGCTTTCATGTGGAATTTATATAGTGCTCTGTCTTTGTAGAAACAGTCTTGAAACTCATTCATTTGTTCAAAAAAGAAAAATTAAATGTCATTATTAAGATCTACCTTTCTGAAAACATAGCCAACAGCAATTTGGTCTAAAATTTGTCAGCTTTGCACAAAAGGCAATTTGAACATTAGCAATCACTCTTTCAAGGTGATTGCTATCTGCATATAAAGATGTTAATTTAAAAAGCCATGAAATCATCCTCATTATAATCGATGTCAACAACAAATTCCTATTATTTGCAAGTTACTGGGGAGAAAAAGCGTTCTTAGGAGCACATCCTAACCTCAAGGAACATGCTGACGTTCTACTTTGCTGGATGTGTTCAAACAACGGCTGAAGTCTTGTTTTTATGAGAGAGGACAACTGTCCTTGTTTATACAGAACTATCATTAAGAGGAACTTAAACGGGTCACTTATAGGGTATCAGATAAGTCCTTACATCCTTTTCCAAAATATCATACCCTGACTTACCAAAATGACTATTACTTTAACATTGGCTTAGTAAGTTTCTCAGTTTTCTTCGAATCCTTATGACATGTATTTACACTTGAGAGTATTTCTTTTTTTCATTTCACCAATTTCTTTCTTTAACTATGTAACCCTGGGTAAAAGATAATTTTTAATATCTTGATATCTTTATCAGTAAGCTGGCATAATATTTTGCTTAACTTAGATTTTTTTGAATATTATGTTAGCTAATCCATATATAATGCTTAGAGTAGTGCCTGGCAAATAATAATAGCTCAAGAAATGTAAATTATTATTATTTTATCATTATTACAACTTTTATTATTATTAGCCTATATGCCATAGATATTTAGATAGGCTGACTATTCAAAATTAGTTGTCACACTAACCATTATCTAAACATATTGGCAAGAATTTCTTATTCAAAAATTCACTTCATATTGTAATTTTACTTATAAATTTCCATGCACTTGTCAATTTCTGTCCTTAGCTTGTTGTTCAGTCGTTCAGTCAAGTCTGACTCTTTGTGACCCCATGGACTGCAGCATGCCAGGCTTCTCTGTCCTTCACCATCTCAAACTTCTGTCAATTGAGTTGTTGATGCCATCCAGCCATCTCATTCTCTACCACTCCCTTCTCCTACTGCCTTCAATCTTTCCCAGCATCAGGGTCTTTTCCAATGAGTCAGCTCTTTGCATCAGGTGGCCGAAGCATTGGAGCTTCAGCTTCAACATCAGTCTTCCAATGAATATACAGGACTGATTTCTTTTAGGATGGACTGGTTTGATCACCTTGCAGTCCAAGGGACTGTCTAGAGTCTTCTCTAACACCACAGTTCAAAAGCATCAATTCTTTGACACTCAACATTCGTCCTTAATTTCAACAAATAAAATTATTTCCTATCTCATTGATAAATAAAAATTATCAGAAGGGAACATCCATAGACATTGGCTACCATTCCTACCAGCACACAGTATCTGCAGATATATTCTGCCTTCTCTCTTTTATTAATACCACTGATGAAATTTCCAAGCTTCTATCTCAAGGCAGTCTCCTCTTTGCTACATAGGATTTCATGTATCCCTATCTCAAAGACACAGTTCCATCAGTTCTCTCTTATCATCAGAGCTTTCTCACCCATCAGTAATTATTTTCTCTCAAATGAATGTTACCATCAGTACGAAGCTTCCACCTTTTAGGTACACCTCCTTTCTGACCTGCCTTCCCCCAGCAGATACCATGCCATTTCTTTCTTCTTCTTCTTTTATTTTATTTTTGCATTGAAATATCACCTCAAAATAGTTGTTGATACACACTGCCTCCAATTTCTCTCCTCCAATTCTCTCTTATACTCATTTCAATCAAGTTTTAGAGCCTACCAGTTGGCCAAGATTTCTATCCCAGATGCTTTGTAAATTCAATTTTCAGTTCTAAATGAGCATCTTACTTGACCTACCAGGAATAATGGAAAAAGTCACTCGTGTCTTCTTCTTTGATATGTCACACCGTCTTTTTGATTTGTCTTTCAGGTTGCTACCTTTCTCAGTTTTTTTCTTACCTGGCTCGTCATTTTTTCTCGGTACTCTGTCCCTTGGTGATTTAATTTGCTTACATAGATTTCAGCAAAATCTATATTATAATGGCTTGAAATATATATATTCCAAATGCTGACTTAACAGCTCTATTTTGATATCTAAGGTACATATTAAAAGGTGAAAGTGAAACTTGCTCAGTTGTGTCAGACTATTTGCAACCCTATGGACTATAGCCCACCAGGCTCCTCTGTTCATGGAATTCTCCAGACAAGAATGCTGGAGTGGGTGGCCCTTCCCTTCTCCAGGGGACCTTCCCCACCCAAGGATCAAACCTGGGTCTCCTGCATTACAAGCAGATTCTTTACTGTCTGAGCCACCTGGGAAGCCCAAGATATATATTATATTGTCATAAACTGATCTTTCCTCATGAAAACTCTTTGAAAAGAGTTAGCCTTTGAGAGCAACTATACACTCCCATTAATTTAGCAAAAGATTATAATTTATTCTGTAGCAAAAGCAAAAGGAAGCAAGGCACTATCCATATATATATATATATATATTTTTTTTTTTCCAAAAGGAAGTAGTGTATCAAATCTTAGAAATACAATGTCCAAGAATATACAGAATGGGTGGGCATTGGACAAGACTGTAAACAACTAAATCTGTTTACTGTTATAATGCCACTGTCACAGTGCAAGAGGAATAGGAGATAAGGGTCTAAGGTGAGAAAGAGAAAGATCAAATAGAGGCTGCAGGCTGAGTAGAGAGTTGCCAACTCTATGGATTATGGTGTCATTAACTTGAGCAGAGAATACAGCAGAAGCAGCAGATTTTAGGAAGGAGAATATGTTTTCTGATTCCAGTTTGGGAAATTTTAAGGTTGAAGGGTCCGCTAGAGGGTCCAAAAAAATCTACACACTTAGATCTCAATTCTTTGACACGTAGTTGGAACTGAGAATTGTTATGTGTAAATTGAGAATTAAAAAACTCTTCAGGACGTATCTGTGAGAATTAAATGAATCAGTTGTGTTAAAGTTATGATCACATACTCTGAAAGCCACTTTATCGGTTGTGTGGTGTTGAGCTAGTAATTTAATAACACTGTGCCTCAGCTTTCTTATCTGTACAATGGGATGAGAGTAGTGGCTATAGTGGCAAAAGTCTTGTTCTTGGCAGAGATTTCGTCTCTGGGTGTAAAAAGGATGTAGAGAAAAGAAGGAGGATGATGATGAAACCAAGGAAGTCACTAGCGTTACAAGAGTGGTCAAATAAAGATGGCAGATCAGGAAACTGAAACAGTCATGTTTAATTGGTAAAAGATAACAACAGCTGAAGTACCATATATACTACTACACACTACCAAGATTGTTACTGCAAATAGAGTATTTATTGACCAAAAACACAGGCTACAATATTAGCTTATAGTGTTAGCTCCTGCCAATGCAGGAGACATAAGAGACGTGATTTTGATCCCTGGGTCAGGAAGATACCCTGGAGGAGGGCATGGCAACCCACTCCAGTATTCTTGCCTGGATAATCCCATGGGCAGAAGAGCCTGACAGGCAAAAGTCCATGGGATTGCAAAAAATCAGACACAGCTGAAGCAACTTAGTTTAGCAACTGGGGGCATACAAAAATAAATTAATGTTGGAGGCTGGGTAGATAATGATCTTTGTTATGGAGTTCCAAGTTATTTGTTCAAATATTTGTTTAAAATTGTAGAGTATGTGCTAAGTCGCTTCAGTCTTGTCTGAATCTTTGCAACCCTATGGACTGCAGCCTGCCAGGCTCCTCTGCCCATGGGATTTCCCAGGCAAGAGTACTGGAGTGGGTTACCATTTCCTCCAGCAGGGGATCTTCTGACCCAGAGATCAAACCCAGGCCTCCCACATTGCAGGCAAATTCTTTACCTTCTCAGCCACCAGGGAAGCCCCCAAAATTGCAGAAGAGGTAGTTTTGTCTGATGGTGACTAAGGAACTTATTACCTGAGAGAATCTTGAAGAACAAGACCCATAATGCCTTGTGTTGGTTCTAATTATGTTTGGCAAGTTGTAGGAAAAAGTTGGGCTAGTTTGACAGCTTGATAAAACAAAACCGGGTAAATTCCAGAAATGTGGAGATTTGCAGTGCTAGAGATTCTAACTTCTTGGAAAAGCCAAACATTTGAAGTTAAAATGTAATGTCCTTTAAATAAAAACACCAAATTAAGATGACTCTCCTGGCACAGATCAGATAAAGGATGTGGTTTTAACACTTCTTGCTTAAAAAATAAAACAAAAAACCTGTTGACAAAGGAACAACAGGTTGAAAATCCAATCGTATATTAGTCTCCCATTATAATTTTCTACTTGAGAAACTAACCCCACTCAGAGATCTGCATTCACCCTACTGTCAAAGAGACTGTAATCCTGGCTAAAACACTTCTGTGTCACGTTACTTCAAGCAGGAAAAGTTATGATAAATGTGTACAGCCCTCAAGAAAGGCATGATTATGGAATGCAGAACTGAGTGGAATCAACGAGTTTGTACATCAGAACGAAACACTGGCAAAGATTGGTATTTATCAAATATCCTTTGTGTGCCTTTCATTTTCCTATCTTTTGTTTTGTAGTTCTCTGTGATTAGCTCTTGTCAACAGATGTGGGCAGAAGTAATATTTGTCACTTTGGGGCCAATGAATAATAGCTGGTAGAAGCTATGACAGCCTTGGCTTTGAGTGACCATGTAGAATACAACCCTTTCCACACACATGCAGACTCATGCTTACTTTGGAAATGGACCCTAAAACAGAAGTCAACATTTTCTATATAAAGAATCCGATATTAGCGATGAAATTGATTTGGCATAATCCAATACCTAAGTAAAACTACACCTATATCAGAGGAGTATTGTGAGAAGTGAACAAGTAAATAATTGTAAGATCCCCGGCTATTTGAAATAAGTATATAAATGCTATATATGAATGCTCTTATTGTTGTTATTAGATAAAATCCCCAGCTAGCAGAGGGCCTGACATAAGTGGCACAGCAACAAATCTCAGTTTCTTCTCTGTTGTTTATATTTAAATTGTCATTACACTCATTAACATTTGCCATCAGATGAGTCTACAAGGGAATGGAAACCTAATTATATTAAGATCTAAGAATCTGACGGCATTTTCTTTTTAGAAGCTCAGATACCTGTTTTCCGCTTGTTGCTTTGCTCATGAGAAACATATTCCTTGTTGCAAACTGAAATCCACGGGGATGAGGATGAGTAAATTATTCAAATTATTATACAACACAAGATGCAAATGGGAATAGTGTAAAGATTTAATATTTTTGTGTAATTATTTTTTAATATTTAAAACATTTATTCAGAATGTATAAAAATTAATTCTTCAATTTAGCCATGTATGAGCCATTAATTTCCCTATTCTAATGGACATATGGCAGTGAACATGTAATTTTAATATTTTTAATGGTGAACATTCAGTTTTGATAGCATCAAGTAAGGATCCTTTTAACAGAAATTTTACTCATAATTTCTTAACAAACAATATCACTTTCTATGTATAATAGTTTTATATAAAACAAGTAAGTAAAAAGAAGAGGTAACTAAATATTTTCAGAATGGAAGAGAACAGATGATATTATAAGTGAAGGTTAGTAACTGTTGTTGATTATAAATTTCAACTTGAATACTGATTTCAAGCCATAAATGTGTTGAAACTACCATTGTCTCTCTATTAAGGTTATTAAGTATATAAAATCAACACAAAGAGCTAGGCTTGAGATATAGATCTCGATGTTTCCTTAAGCACAACTAGCAGCGTTAAAAATATATAAACAATTGCATAATGTATATACTAGAACATACATATTCAGCTTTGTAGATTATAATAGGCAACAGTAATTTCATCCTCCTTTCATTCATTTTAGTCACTTATATCACTTTGCTCTGAGAACAATGCAAACCAATTATAAACCTCATGCACTGAGTATTCAATGCAGAAATACCATTTATTGCAAATATTTTTTGATAACATGAGCCACTCATTTTTTAACCCTTATTGTTGTTGTTCAGTCACAAAGTTGTGTCTTACTCTTTGAGACCCCATGGACTGAAGCCACACCAGGCTTCCTTGTCCTGTACTATCTCCCGGAGTCTGTTCAAACTTATGTCCATTGAGTCAGTGATGCCATCTGATCATCACATCCTCTCGTCCTCTTCTCCTTCTGCCGTCAATCTTTCCTAGCATCAGAGTCTTTTCCAATGAGTGGTGTTTTTTTCCAAAGAGTCAGCTCTTTGCATCCAGTGGCCAAAGTATCAGAGCTTCAGCTTCAGCATCAGCCCTTCCAATGAATATTCAGGGTTGATTTTCTTTAGGATTGACTGGTTTGATTTCCTTGCTGTCCAGGGGACTCTCAAGAGTCTTCTCCAGCACCACAATTCAAAAGTATCGATTCTTTGGGACTTAGTCTAGTTCATGATCCAACTCTCACATTTGTACATGACTGCTGGGAAAACCATAGCTTTGACTATATGGACATTTTTTGGCAATGTAATGTCTCTGCTTTTTAATATGCTAAGTTTCTCATAGCTTTTCTTCCAAGGAGTGAGTGTCTTGATTTTATGACTGCAGTCACAATCTGCAGTGATTCTGGAGCCCAAGAAAATAAAATCTATCTATTTTTCCACTTTTCCCCCCATTTATTTGCCACAAAGTGATGGGACCAGACGCCATGGTCTTACTTTCCTGAATGTTGAATTTCAAGCCAGTTTTTTTCACTCTCTTCTTTCACCCCCATCAAGAAACTCTTTGGTTCCTCTTCACTTTCTGACATTTGAATGGTATCATGTTCATATCTGAGGTTGTTGATATTTTTCTAGGCAATCTTGATTCCAGTCTGTGATTCATCCAGCCCAGTGTTTCACATCATGTATTCTGCATATAAATTAAATAAGCAGGGTGACAATATGCAACCTTGACATACTCCTTTCCCAATTTGGAACCAGTTGTTGTTGCAAGTCTGGTTCTAACAATGCTCTTGATCTGCATTCAGATTTCTCAAGAAACAGGTAATGTGGTCTGGTTTTCCCATCTTTGTAAGAATTTTCCACAGTTTTTGTGATTCCCCACAGTCAGAAGCTTTAGTGTAGTCAATGAGGCAAAAGTAGATGTTTTTCTGGAATTCCATTCTTTCTCTATGATCCAGCAGATGTTAGCGATTTATCTCTGGTTCCTCTGTCTTTTCAGAATCCAGCTTGAATGTCTGGAAGTTCTCAGTTCACGTACTGTTGAAGCCTTCCTTGGAGAATTTTGAACACTACCTTACTAGCATGTGAAATAAGTTCACTTGTGCGATAGTTTGAACATGCTTTGGCATTGCCCTTCTTTGGGATTGGAATGAAAACTGACCTTTTCCAGTCCTGTGGCCATTGCTGTTTTCCAAATCTGCTGGCATATTGAATGCAGCACTTTAACAGCATCATCTTTTAGGATTTGAAATAGTTCAGCTGGAATTCCATCACCTCCCCTAGCTTTGTTTCATAGTGATGCTTCCTAAGGCCCACTTGACTTCACACTCCAGGATGTGTGGCTCTAGATGAGTGGCCACACCATCACTGTTACCCAGATCATTAAGAACATTTTTTTTTTATAGTTCTCTGTATTCTTTCCACTTCTTAATCTCTTCTGCTTCTGTTAGGTCCTTGCCCTTTCTGTCCTTTATTGTGCCCATTCTTGCTTGCAATGTCCCCTTGTTTATACTAGATTGGGACCAGCAGCTGACATTTTCTGAAGCATCCAGGAAAGCAGGGATAGTTTCAACAGAATCATAACAGGTTATGCCCAATTCATGCAGATGCGTGCTCAGCTGAAGCTTGTATCTTACATTATCAGGAGCCCCAGTACCTGGATTAGCTCTTCAAGCCATATAGAGCACAGAGCTGGAAGCATAGTCAACAGCACTGTTCAGGGAGGCAGATGCTGACAGCCAGCAAATTGGTGAGTGAAAAAAAAACAACAATTAATATTAGCATACACATGTGCATTCTTGGTGAATTAGTAGTGGAAGTTTATATACAAAATCATTGGAATCATCCTTCAGAAAACATTTAATGTCTTTATAAAATTTAATTTAGCATACATTATAGGCTTTTGAGCATGTCATAAATACCAATTGAGGATGATAAAATGTAGGCACAAACTAATTCAATGAAGAGATGCTGATAAGCCGTATATTAAGTACACAAATTACAAACACACACGCATGCACACACACACACACGACAATTACCACAGTAGTGTAATCGATGAAACATGGATTATTTATTACTTGTTGAATGAAATTTTGAAATAAATTTAGAGAACTGTATTACGTCAAAGGGAAATAAAGGAACTTTAAAACTGAAAATAATGGTCTCTCTGAAAAGGCTACATCAAAATATAAATGTGAACTCTGTCTAGAAACCCTATTAAATAACTAAAGGAAATCAAATATATATGTATTTGTGATTCATTTATACCTAAACACTTGTCCAAAAGAATGCATTACATCTTTGTGGTCATACGAGTTTTGTCTCGATGTGATTTTTTACTTCTATGTGTTTGAGACTTAAACATAAAGCATTTGGAACCGTAAGTTCTGAGATCACAGTGGCTTTGTAAACTGAGTAAAGCGACTTTATCCCTTTGAGGTTTTTTTTCTTTAATAATTGTACAATAGTAAAAAAAAAAAGGAAAACAAGGTCTGTTAGTCATACCTAGTAAGATATTTTTAAAATATAAATAAAGAAGGCTATATACTCTAACTCATAATATGCATATTACTTAATTACTTAATATGATTTTGTATGTGACTATAGCTTTATATTATCATTTTCCTTGTCTAAAAAACAAAATAAAATATCCTGGTCTAAACTTGTTTCTATTGTACATGCAATTGAACGCTGTACTTTTGCATGTTTAGGATCTATTGGTTTGTAAAATTAATCTTGTTTTGTTTCATGGTTGCACACGTACATATGGCTACAAAAATGTCTTGTTGCCTGTTTTTTGAATTTTTGTTTTATTTTTCGGCTGTTCTGGGTCTGCTTTATGGCCTGTGGGCTTAGCTGCCCAGTGGCATGTGGGATCCTAGCTTCCCAACCAGGGATCGAACCCGTACCCTCTGCAATGGAAAGCGAAGTCTTAACCACTGGACCACCAGGGATGTCCCAAATGTCTTGTTTCTGCATGAGAAGTGAATCTGCTTGCCACCTCAGCTCCTCTGCCTTCTACAATTATATCCCAATAACAGACATTGTTATTTTATATAATGCATAACATATCTCAAAATTTCTTTTAGATCTACTGACCAGCTGATCCCCAAGTAAGTTTTGTCATCCCATATTTGTTATACCAGTTAAGCTTTAGCAAGTTTTATATCTTAAATGTCTATAATGGTCCTGCCTTGCTTTTAATATTTGATATATCTTATTAGTATAATTACTATAAGTTTTGTCATAAGGAAGTCATATTATTTCAGTTCTTATATGCTGTATGATTTTAGGCCAATAAAAGCGAACAAATAAACAAAAATCCTCAAACCCCCCACAACAAAACAAAAAAACCCTAAAAAACAGAAAAACAAAAAATTTCTCTGAACCTGATCTCCTTATGTGTAAAGTAACAAATATGTCACAATCTTTTATTAAGCTTGCCAATGTTTACTGCAGTTTTAACTTTTATAACCTCATAATTATCACCATCAATGATCATCTCCAGATGAACATATCTGTTCTCAGGATCTAGGACGTACATCAATACTTTGCATTTTTATACTTCTCACCACTGTCTAGCTCTTGAAAATACTCTCTTACGATAGCTTTTTATTTTCAATCAATTTTCCTTCTTTAATTTGTCTCTTGAAAATCTTACTTGCTTTCCTGACCAATGGTCCTAGTCATAGTCCTTATTATATAATAAACACGGTTTTGTAATGGCCTTCTAACCTTCTAATGGATTTTTTTGTGTAGTCTCTACTCCTCCCAATAGAAGAGTTGCCTGAACACTCTTTTTCACATGTGGATCACCCGAGCGTCATATTTTTTTTAGGTTCTCATTAGTTATCTGTACTAGTATCTATATGTCAATCCCAATCTCCTAGCTTATTCCATCTCTCTCCAAGCTCCTTGGTAATCATAAATTTGTTCTCCATATCTGTGACTGTATTTCTGGTTTACAAATAAGTTCCTCTGTACCATTTTTCTAGATTTCATATATAAGGGGTATTACGCCATATTTGTTTTTCTCTTTCTGACTCACTTCATTCTGTGTGATGACTCCTAGGTCCACCCACGTCTCCACTAACGGCACTACTTTATTCCTTTTTATGACTAATATTCCACTGCATGTACGCACAATGTCTTCTTTAACCATTCCTCTGTCAATGGGCATTTAAGTTGCTTCCATATCCTGGCTAATGTAATGAGTGCTGCAATGATGTGCACACATCCTTCAGAATACTGCTTTTCTCCAGATATATGCCTAAGAGTGGGACTGTTGGGTCATATGGTAGAGCTTTTATACAGCAAAGGAAACAATAAACAAAATGAAAAGACAGCACTAGAATAAGAGAAAACATTTGCACACAAAACAACTGATGAGGGATTAATCTCCAAAATATACAACAGCTCATGCAGCTCAATATAAAAAAAAAATGAGGAGAATATCTAAATATATATTTCTACACAGAAGACATGCAGATGGCCAAGAAACACATGAAAAGATGCTCAACATCACTAATTATTGTAGAAATGCAACGTCGTATCACCTCACAGCAGTCAGAATTACCATCCTCAAAAAATTTACAAACAATAAACACTGGACAGGCTATGGAGAAAAGGGATATCTCTTGCACTGTTGGGCTTCCCAGGTAGGTCAGTGGGTAATGGATATACCTGCAATACAGGAGATGCAAGTTTGACACCTGAGTCAGGAAGATCCCCTGGAGGAGGGCATGGCAACCCTCTCTGGTATTCTTGCCTGGAGAATCCCATGGACAGAGGAGCCTGGCTGGCTACAGTCCATAGGGTCGCAAAGAATCAGACATGACTGAAGTGACTGAGCACAGCTTAGAACTTGCACTGTTGGTAGGAATGTAGATTGATACAGTCACTATGGAGAACGGTATAGAGGTTCCTTAAAAAACTGATATATTATCCTTAAAAACAGAGACAATCCATGCATTGGTCTGAGTTCTCCAGCTTCCCAGGTGACACTAGTAGTAAAGAACCTGACTGCCAATGCGGGAGACATAAGAGATGCAGGTTCAATTTCTGGGTGAGGACTATCCCATGGAGGAGGGCAAGGCAACCCACTCCAGTATTTTTTTTTCCTGGAGAATCCCATGGCCAGAGGAGCCTGGGGGGCTACCATGAAACAAACCTTGTGCAACCATGAAACAAAACAAGATTTATGTGTATGTATATTTATATATATATATATATATATATATATATATATATATATATAAATCATCTCAGTTCAGTCACTCAGTCGTGCCTGACTCTTTGTGACCCCATGGACTGCAGCATGCCAGGCCTCCCTGTCCATCACCATCTCCCAGAGCTTGCTCAAACTCATGTCTGTTGAATCAGTGATGCCATCCAACCATCTCATCCTCTGTCATCCCCTTCTCCTCTTGCCTTCAATCTTTTCCAGCATCAGGTTCTTTTCCAATGAGGCGGTTCTTCTCATCGGGTGGCCAAAGTATCGGAGCCTCAGCTTCAGCATCAGTCCTTCCAATGAATATTCAGGACTGATTTCCTTTAGGATGGACTGGTTGGATCTCCTTGCAGTCCAAGGGACTCTCAACACCACAGTTCAAAACACAATGAGATTCTAATGTTTACCTCATCCAGAAACATCTTCACATACACACCCCAAAACATCGCTTTATCAGCGCACTTGCCCTGGTGTCCCAGTAAAGTTGACATATAAGACTAATAATCATCACAAACATTTTGCCTCCCCGTTCAAAAGCATCTATTGTTTTAAATATGAAGGTGATCGTTTTCACTTGAAAGTAAACTATTACCCATTTTCAGAATATCAGATGGGCTTCCCTGGTGGCACAGATGGTAAAGAATCTGAATGCAATGTGGGAGACCTAGGTTCCATCCCTTGGTTGGGAAGATTCCCTGGAGGAGGGCATGGCAACCCACTCCAGTATTCTTGCCTGGAGAATCCCCATGGACAGAGGAGCCTAGTGGGCTACAGTATATGGGGTCACAAAGAGTTGGACATGCCCGAGCAACTAAACACAGCATAGAATATCAGGTATATGGAGACTCTATACTTGAGTTTTGTTTTTCTTAAAGAATTATAAACATTAAAAATGTAGTATGAAGAAGGGAATAGCATACATTTTTATGCATAATGGATAATATTCACAAACTAGTTTGAATTATAGGACTCAAGTGATTTCTGTAACATTTATCCTAAACAAGGATGTATATAGGATATGAAAAGGTATTAGCTCTTTCAGATAATTTATAAATATCCATAATGGTGAAAAAATATCAAATCTGCTAGACATACCTTGTGAGGTACATCCCTGATTGTATCTTTTTTGTAGAGGCTGATAACATTTGATTCAATTCCACTTTGGGATTATCAGTCTGTTAAGAAATCATTAAATAACATTGAATATTGCAAGGCTTCAAAAATCAGTTGTGCTTATGTTCATGTGTTGAAACTACATACATGATTTTCAAGTCACATAATCAAGAAAGAACAAAGATCAGGGCAAATGGTCACATTAAATATATTGAAAAAGAAGTAAACACGTGAAAAAATAGAGACCGTAACATACATTGCAGCAACATGGATTAATTCGCAAAATATTTTTAAAGGGAAATTGTTACTGTTATACTAAGAAGACAATAATATCCTTTGTTGTTGTTCAATCGCTGAGTTGTGCCTGACTCTTTGTGACCCCATGGACTTCAGCATGTCAGGCCTCCCTATTTCTAGGTATCCTGAACTATGAAAAATGCTGTCATAAAACCCTTTGGATACAGTCTATTCTGAAAATATTAAATCAGCTTTGCTGAGTTTTCAAAAGCAAGACTTTTCCTTCAAGGGTGATTGAAAACAACTTTCTAACTTAAGATCTTAGAAACCATTAGTCCCAATAAACTTGATGATTTCTTCTGGGAGAGTTTAATCAGTTTGTTGTGACATGGTACCAGTATCTCAATTCCAAAAAACAATTGTGATTGATTACAGTTGTCCCATGAATTGGCCAGAAGAGAGCCTGAGAAAATCATTTCCAAGCCTGTCTTTCAAAGTGCAACTTCAGAAAATGATGGTCTTCTGGCTTTAAGCCATGTTTTTCTCCTGACCGTTCACAAAAATACCATTCATTACTCATATCTTTACTTCCTAAACAGAAAATATCAATGCCGATCACAATCTGTGATAGAGGTCACGGCAATTAACTAACTGTAATGACACGTGTTAAGGTTACGGTTTTTGCTCAAACCTCGAGCTAGTTAAGTATTGACATCTCCTGACCGGAACTCAGCATGAACACTTAGAAAGCCACTTTCAGGTCTATTAAAGTGCTGTGGCAATCCAGGATTTTTCCATGTCAATAAACAGTGCCCAAACTGAGATTTGGGCTAGCCACTTAGAAATGAGATAAGCTTACTTTAACTATAATGTGGCTCATAAAATTTTCCTTTGGTCTTCCACTATTATCATTTTTATTTATGACATCTTCCTGCTGCTTCCTGTATCATAACACATAAGAGTATATATTCTCAGAGACGTTTTTATACAACACAGCCTACTGGAAGGGGTATTTACTATTACCCAAAAGAAAAAAGTCACTTTATTACTTCTTAGGTGCAGTCGAATCAGCCATGACTTTTCTGCCTCTTACGTAGATGCTGTGGTATACTCAGTATTGTCTGACTCTGCTACTTACGGACTCTAGTCCACCAGGCTCCTTTGTCCATGGAATTTTCCAGAAAAGAATATTGAATTGAGTTGCCATTTCCTCCTTCAGGTGATCTTCCCAACCCTGGGATTGAACCTGCGTCTCCTGGCAGGTGGATTCTTTATCACTGAAACACCTGGAAAGTCAGATAGGCACCCCTTATTCTACATGTCCACAGGATTAAATAATTACATGGAATTATTTTGAATAGAGAGGCTCTAGAGATAACCTTGAAAGAGCTGCCTTGCTGAAGAAGTAGCTTTGGTTATACTTTCTATTACTGCATCATTTAACAAGTTAGATATGGTGTACATTGTTTTTGCCCCCAAAACAAATGTTCTCAGTGTAACCTTTTCACCTTATTTTCTATAAAGCTAAACAATGTGGCATAATTTACTTATTATGATCCACCAAATAGGAAATCACGAAACTTCAGAGAAAAAAAAAATCTCTATGTTAGAGTATTAATTGATTAACTTTGAAAACATAGCTTCTAAATTTTTGATCATATCAGCTTAACACTTAATGAAATAGGCCAGTGCATTAGTGGTTTAAGTGAGACTGCAATGCCCTTAAATGTCTTTTTTCTCTATTTGTCTTACCCAATGCTTCCTATTAAATGGTAACAAGAAACAGGGATCAAGACCATCCCCATGGAAAAGAAATGCAAAAAAGCGAAATGGCTGTCTGATGAGGCCTTACAGATAGCGGTGAAAAGAAGAGAAGTGAAAAGCAAAGGAGAAAAGGAAAGATATTCCCATTTGAATGCAGAGTTCCAAAGAACAGCAAGGAGAGATAAGAAAGCCTTCCTCAGAGATCAATGCAAAGAAATAGAGGAAAACAAAAGAATGGGAAAGACTAGAGATCTCTTCAAGAAAATTAGAGATACCAAGGAAACATTTCATGCAAAGATGGGCTTGATAAAGGACAGAAACAGAAGCAGAAGATATTAAGAAGAGGTGGCGAGAATACACAGAAGAACTGTACAAAAAAGATCTTCACAACCCAGATAATCACGATGCTGTGATCACTCACCTAGAGCCAGACATCCTGGAGTGTGAAGTCAAGTGGGCCTTAGGAAGCATCACTATGAACAAAGCTAGTGGAAGTGATGGAATTCCACTTGAGATATTTCAAATCCTGAAAGATGATGCTATGAAAGTGCTGCACTCAATATGCCAGCAATTTGGAAAACTCAGCAGTGGTCACAGGACTGGAAAAGGTCAGTTTTCATTCCAATCCCAAAGAAAGGCAATGAGAAAGCATGTTCAAACTACTGCACAATTGCACTCATCTCACACACTAGTAAAGTAATGCTCAAAATTCTCCAAGCCAGGCTTCAACAATACGTGCACCGTGAACTTCCAGATGTTCAAGCTGGTCTTAGAAAAGGCAGAGGAACCAGAGATCAAATTGCCAACATCTGTTGGATCATTGAAAAAGCAAGAGAATTCCAGAAAAAACATCCACTTCTGCTTTATTGACTACACCAAAGCCTTTGACTGTGTGAATCACAACAAACTGTGGAAAATTCTTCAAGAGATGGGAATACCAGACCACCTGACCTGCCTCTTGAGAAACCTGTATGCAGGTCAGGAAGCAACAGTTAGAACTGGACATGGAACAACAGACTGGTTCCAAATTGGGAAAGGAATACGTCAAGGCTGTATATTGTCACCCTGCTTATTTAACTTCTATGCAGAGTACATCATGAGAAACGCTGGGTTGGAAGAAGCATAAGCTGGAATCAAGATTGCCGGGAGAAATATCAATAACCTCAGATATGCAGATGACACCACCCTTATGGCAGAAAGTGAAGAAGAACTAAAGAGCCTCTTGATGAAAGTGAGAGAGGAGAGGGAAAAAGTTGGCTTAAAGCTCAACATTCAGAAAACTAAGATCATGGCATCTGGTCCCATCACTTCATGGGAAATAGATGGGGAAACAGTGAAAACAGTGGCTGACTTTATTTTTCGGGGCTCCAAAATCACTGCAGATGGTGATTGCAGCCATGAAATTAAAAGACACTTACTCCTTGGACGGAAAGTTATGACCAACCTAGATAGCATATTAAAAAGCAGAGACATTACTTTGCCAACAAAAGTCCGTCTAGTCAAGGCTATGGTTTTTCCAGTGGTCATGTATGGATGTGAGAGTTGGATGGTGAAGAAAGCTGAGTGCTGAAGAATTGATACTTTTGAACTATGGTGTTGGAGAAGACTCTTGAGAGTCCCTTGGGTTGCAAGGAGATCCAACCAGTCTATCCTAAAGGAGATCAGCCCTGGGTGTTCATTGGAAGGACTGATGTTGAAGCTGAAACTCCAATACTTTGGAAGCTTCATGGAAGTGTTGACTCATTGGGTTTGGGTAACCTCCGGGAGTTGGTGATGGACAGGGAGGCTTGGCGTGCTGCAGTCCACGGGGCCGCAAAGAGTTGGACACGACTGAGCAACTGAACTGAACTGATCCCAGGATTAAAGCAAAAATCTCAAACGCATATAAGCAATTAACATTTTATATTAGTTTATTAGAGTAGCTCCTTATCTTTAAGCTCCCTGGTTAGTCTGTAGAGGAATGGGAGGAAAGGTAAGATGTGGAATAAGAAAAAGGGTGAAGCCCAGATGGGCAGCCAACAGGGGTGAACCTGGTAAATCAGTGCAAGGGAGACCTGAGACCTGATGGCACGATGACAAAATAAAAAGGAAATAAAAGATGAGGCACATACACAAGCTCGTGAGCGTAGCTTTAGGAGACTCTTTTCCTTCAGAGCTCTGATGAGCCATAGTTTAGGGAATCACTGATTCTTGAGAGAAACTAACCAAGCAAAGAAAATGTGGTGATGATTTGATCATTTATGCTTTGCAGTATCTTTTTTTTCTTATTAAATCCCCTGAAGTTAATACATGAAGAAGATAGTATTACTTAAAGTATAATAATTAACCCATGACAGCTATTCCATTATGAAGTACATTTGACAATTAATGTCATGTATTAAATTAATTACAGACCATTTAAATAATACTGCTTTGAACTTAAAGCAAAATCATTTATTGTTATACTTCAGAGCACTTCAAAAGGTTTTCTGAATGCCTAGTTATAATTTTTTTATCCCTCTGGATTCTTTCAACAGCAAAACATATTAAAATCTTTAACTTGGCTGGCTGTCAATGATTATTTGTTTGTTTTCAATTATGAGAAATCGTTCACATGCCAAAACCAAGGATTGGACTCAGAGACATGAAGCACAGGGAAAGCGAGACTTTTAATGACAGTCTTGCAAGATCGGGTGTTTGTTGGGCAGGCACACTCAGGAGAGTTACAGCAAGCACTCTTATTACCTAGCATGCAGACCTCACCCCGGCTCCTCATTGGTTGAGTACTATGGGGCTACAGTCTTCTTGGACATTGTCTAAGCCCTAAGTCTGTTAGGGTATTCTTTCTTCTCCCTTTCCATCCTAAATCCACATTTATCAGCAAGGACTTTAGCTTAACCCTTCCCAAACATCCTGTTAGTTTAAGCACTCTCCAGGAGTAAGCTGCTAGGCAAGACCAGCTTGCTAGTAATTTTCCAAGACAAAACTATCTAGCTCTGATTGGAAAGCGGTTTGGTAATAATTTTCCACCCAAGGCCAGCTACTTTGTCCTGAAAATGGACCACTTCAAGTTCCATTTCTTACACAATGCATTTGATAAATATTAAAAGCATAACAAAATAATATTATATTAAAATTTAGATCATTTGGCAATAAATTTATGTCATAAAATAAAGAAAATCCTAACATATCTGTTCTCAATATACGTGTTGATTGTACCATCAATGCAAGCAACTTATGAAATGTCTCAAAACATAGATTTCCAAGAGAAATAGTGAAATAGTTTTTACTAGGATTTATTTGGGAAACAAACTTGGAATTTACTTCCAAATGAATTTATACCAGAAGGCAATGTTTATTTCAAAACTTTAACCATGTATAAAAGTCAAATGAATTATATCCAGTCCTTGTAAGGTCCAAAATTCTAAGAATTTATTGAGTGACAGCTTCAAGTTAAGCAGATTATGTTTTTTTATTTTAATTGAAATTTTTGTTTATCTGGGTTTGATTTGTTTGTTTTCAGTTGAACTACAAATTTAAATTCTAGGGCCTGAATTACTGTGTAGAGCTAGTTTCTACGTTTCTTTAGAATCAGTTCCTAAATTTATGACAAATCATTTAAGATATAAACTAATGTGTCTATAGCATGTCTCAGAATAGTTAATTACATTTAATTAAGTCAAATCAAAACACATTTAATTTGTCCAAGTATGAAAAGGCTGAGACTGTAAGTGGTTTTATGTCATTAAATTCAACGTGAAATTATACAGCTATAACTCACTAGTTTTTCAAATTTTCACTAGTATTATACACGTAAGTTGCTGGGATGCTTAGGGAAATGCATGACTAGATCATGTGTTAAAAACAAACTACACTACAACAAAGGAAATATGAACTTAAAGGGCAGCTGCTGTTTTATACTCAGATCATTTTGAATGATTCCTAAGTAGACACTATGACCTTTAAATTATCCTATTTTTGAAGAGCCGGCTTTGGTTAGAGTGGATGAAATAATCATAAAGTCACAAAATGAAAGCTTTCTCAAATACTTTGGACACTTGTCCATATAATTTTCTAGCTGGTGAAAGTATATTTTACCCTTGTTCCTTCCTCTTGTCTGAGACTCAGATATGATGGCTAGAGGTCTATAAGGATAAATCTAGGATAAAAATCATGGAACAAAAATGGAGGGAGCTCAGGTAGCTGGTAGCTAAGAATCTATTTTACCAGCCCCAAAATATTTTTCTTCATTTTTCTTTATTTATGAAAGAATAAATATCTATGTTGTTGAAGTCACAATATTTTTTTTTCTTTAGACAGTTAAACTAATTTTTTATGATTTAGGTATTTGTTTGGCCTTGATTTATGCTTGTTTTTCTGGTTGACAGTTCTACCAACACATTAGAAAATCTTGATTACAAGTATCATATGTTATTCATATTGATTGTGTTGGCACCTACATTTCCCAGCCCTTCCTTACTTTCAGCAATCAAACCAATAACTCTTTTCATTCCCATTGACTATCTGCTATACAATGGAAGAAAAATGGTATCAAAACCCAAAAATGGACCATGGGTGGGAATGGAGAAGTGTGTGAGTGAGGGGCTGGATGATGACCATTTTGAGGTGCAGCTATAACTCTGCAGAAACACACTGGTGAAGTTGCCAGTGTTAGGAAATATGCATCACCTCACAAGCAGAGCTCTAGCTTATAACTTTATTTCTTGGCGTCACTTAAAGTTTGCCTGCCAAACCAAGAATGACAATCTGACAGCAATGGAAGAGAAAGTTTCTAAATCCCCAGAGAATCAAATTGGTATCTGTGATACTAGTCCTATCTTACCAAATATATTTAGGTTAAATATTACCACATCCTTCTTATTCTAAAGTTTGGGCATTTATTATGCTTTTTGCAAGATGATAAAGGGAAAATAAACCCTCCTATTTCAGTGTTGGGAATAGGTGTGTGTATAAAATATATGTGCACATAATAAGGAAAGATATATGCCGTATGTTCAATTTATTAACCTAAACACTAGAACAGCATGAGCAATGATGTTTTATTTTCTTGTTTTGGGAGCAAATCTCTACCTCTGTATTTTGTAGGTTAAAATGTTGTCAAGAATATTCTGTTACAAAAAAAAAATGAAAAATCAATTTTATAAACATTAACCCCACTCCAGTACTCTTGCCTGGAAAATCCCATGGACAGAGGAGCCTGGTAGGCTACAGTCCATGGGGTCGCTAAGAGTCGGACACGACTGAGCGACTTCACTTTCACTTTTCCCTTTCAAGCACTGGAGAAGGAAATGGCAATCCACTCCAGTATTCTTGCCTGGAGAATCCCAGGGACGGCGGAGCCTGGTGGGCTGCCGTCTATGGGGTCGCACAGAGTCGGACACGACTGAAGCGACTTAGCAGCAGCAGCAGCAAACATAAAAGATGGATGGGGAATTTGTGTGGTTGGGAGCCAACTTTGGTTTTTCCTGAGAAATATAAAGTGTATTCATTTATTCTTTCTTATTCTATATATAGATTGTAAAAGTCATTCCAACACCATATCTTGAAAATGGCACTCAGACTGAGCAAAGCTCTTCCTTGAGATCTTTCATGATGTGTTGAGAGAATTCATATACAAGACACACAATCCATCTAATTTCAATCTAGTTTATGCAGCATAAATGTGCTGCCAATCAACAAGAACACCATTTTAATTGAGTTACTCATCTGCATGATCGTGCTGACAGGGCTGTTCATTGCACTTTGGTTTAGGAGTATGACTTCTTCATGATGGCACAGCAAGTCAGGCACAAACTACCCAGGGAAAGTCAGAAAAGATTTCAGCAGAGTATGGTATTTGACGTTGGGTTTGGTGAGAGAATAAGTGGATGAGAAGGACTGGTCAGCTAGAGAAGTTATTGAATATTTAAAGAGAGAGGAGCTAATAAAGGCAGTGCCATAGTGAAAAGAACATAGAAAGTGGATAATCTTTTTTTTTTTTTTTAATTTCACTCAAAATGAAAAGCAAAGTCAAATAAAGAAAATGGGACCATCCCTTTCCCTGAAATTGAAGTCAAAGGAAGAGAAGAGCTATGTATCAAGATGATTAGGCAATTGGATGGTAACACACTTATACATTACACACCCTTGTGTCTTATTTATCCTTTGAAAAAACAAGTGAAACAATCCATGAGGATGAAGACTATGTATATAACCTGATGTTAGTCTCTGAACTCCAGCACATTTGCTAACTATAATGGAAAGAGATGAACAAGACACAAATAGTTTTCTGAGGCGTATTGATGGCTCAGTTGAGATTAGAATTCAATGTACATTTGGGTAAAACTCAACTGCTCAGATGATTCTCCTATTAAACTGGAGGACCTCTCTGCTAATGAGGAGACATTGTATTGTAGAACTTACCTCAAGTTTAGCATTTTCAGAAACAGATACTATGGAAGTTGACATATTGAAGAAGTTGAAAGAAATAACTAGAAATTCAAGGAAATAACTAGAAATTCAAGTAAATAACTATGGTCAGAAGATCCAGATTTTTTTTTTTTTTTGGCTGTGCTGTGCAGCCTGTGGTATCTTAGCTTCCCAACCAGGGATCAAATCTCCGCTCCCCCCTCCCCCCCCGACTCCTCATGCAGTGGAAGCACAGGGTGTAAACCACTGGACTGACAGGAAAGTTTTCAGAAATAGTTATTCTTTTTTATTTTTTTAAAGTTCTGAGTGTAGAGGGTAAGGTCAGGTGTTATAATAATCAAGAAAAATGTGAGGACAAGTATTAAGAGATTTAAGGACTTGATAAGATAATACATCAGGACTGTTGGGAGTGAAAAATGAGGTAGATAGAAAGATAAGTTGTGGTCAGATGTTGGTGTTTAAGAATTCAAATCTGTAAATGTTCACGATGAAAACAGTATCCGGGGTAATTAAAGGAATCATAAAGATGACAAGAACTTAGAAGTATAACGAATTAATAGGCTGCATTTGATTGGATATATACATATTTAGATAGCTCAGTATTTATTCTGAATTTATATATATGAGGAATTATTTTAAGAGCTGGAGCAAAGCATTGAGAAAAGCAAAACGTAGAACTTAGTGAGGCGTTGCACGCAGTAATCAGTCAAAAAACAAGTAGACAACATACTACTGTTTATGTTAGTAAATATTTCAGAGGAAAGGCATAGTTGATGTATAAACCATGAGGATAATTTCTTCAATATCGAGGGAAAGCAATTCGGTAAAGATAATATTTAAGGGAGAGACATGAATGAAGTTAAAAAGATGAAATGTGAATATCAGAATCCAAAACTTTTATGATAGAGGTCATAGACTAGGGACAAGGATGCTTAGTGTGTTAGAACAGACTAGGGTCTGATGAGGCCAGAATATGGAGGCTGGTCCAGCAGCAAGGAATGGCAAACATTGTAACTTGTACTCAGCTCAGGATGCATCACTTGACCCCTAACCAGGCCACGGTAGTGTAAAGGAGGTACAATACCTCAAGGAGGCATGATAGTGCAAGCGGACACTACTGCTCCTGTCTGTCTTCCTTCTTCACTGATGCATGCCTGAAGTTCTAAGCTTTCAGTGGCCTATACAAATGGGGGAATCTACCAAGTGAGAAGAGCCCTTAATCTTGGCTTCACTGCTATTTATATAAGCTTAGAGTAAGTAGGTAAAGGGAGAATGGTGGGATGAGAGGGTGTAAGGATCAGCTTGAATCTAGCTCTAAAATTTGCCTTGTAGAATCCCAGTGTGGTATATTTATTTAATACAATTTTCTATTTTATTTCATGTTGGATCTTTGGGTCTAGTCACAAGTTCAGAGCAGCAGATGTAGCTGTTGAAAAGTGTCTCAAAATGAGTTTAGAAGGAAAGACTAGCTTAAAACTTGTAGAACATAGTAGGAGTTTTATGGTAAGTTTTAGGAGAAACAATTGGAGAATTGAAAACAGGGGACTAAGAGCAAAGTTTGTGATGTAAATAGATGGGGTAGGAAAGAGAAAGCAGGATGTAGAGGAACTGAGTAGGAGAGTATTACAAAATTCCATGTAAAAAACTATACTGACTTGGGTAGTTGTGGTGGAATAAATGAGATAGGAAAAGATTTTTTGGTAGAGTTTTTAAAATTGTTTTTAATAATAGAACAGAAAAATTGTGCTAATGACTGGGATGTAGAGTGTGCAAAATAAGAGTCAAAGGAAACTCAAGGATTTCCTGTGTTGTGCTCATGTTTATTAAATCAGTGAACACTGGAGACAAATAGATGTTTTTGTTGATGGTGGAGAGTATAAGGGTTTGTTTTGATCATCTTAAGACAGAGATATTTATTAGACTCTTAAAGTGAAGATATTAAGATATAGGAGTCTTGGATTCAGAGGAAACATCATACCTGAAGATGTAAATGTACTTGCTATTGTCATATAGGCAAGGTTGGTTGCATATATACAAGGGGAGTAAATGTAGGAAGAGAAAAGATCCACAGACTGAACAGAGGCACTTGTGAATAAAAGAAGAGAAGACCAAGAGATTGGAGACAACCACAGATCCAAACAAATGGAGTAGAAATGCTAAAGAGTGTGCTGGAGAGAAAGAAGATTGTGACGGAGGTAAAATCTTTAAATAGCTATGCTGGAAAAAATACCATTGCTGTTAATGCAGGCTCTAAGCTCTACGTGTGGCATAAAATGATTAAGTGTAGAGGAAAGCAACACTGTTGAAAGTAAGAAGAATACAAAACTAAGAGATCATGCTGTTGGATGGATCATCTATATGAATATTGAGAGAAATATAAGTGCATAGCAAGAATAGTAGCAAAAAAATACAATGGAGAGAAAATTAAAAAGCCAGATACTAAAGAGAGTGAGGGAAGTGATTAGAAATATGGTTTATTGCTGCAATGTGAAAGTTAGTGACTTGTAGGATATTAAGATTTTAGATAAGCGGAGTTGTTTTGTATTATTTTTGTCTTAATTGTTTAATTAGGATGGAGACACAATAGCATGGAAATAGTATTATGCACAGGTAGAAAACTCACCTTACTCTTATGACTTTGTGCCACCAGGCAGGAGAGAAAGAGGGGAAAAAATGTCAATTGATAGGTCTACTTGGGAATCACTATCTCCAGAACACTGACAAAGAAGGTCAGAAGATAGAGTGATGACAAAGAAGAAATTCTAGAGATTTTAAACTAAACCATGTGGGGATTATAATCTGCATGGCAAGGGGTAACATGGGAGCTTTGGATTTTTCATATTGATTTATATGCCAAACACTATGGCCTGATAGAATGAGTTCTACTGTTCTGTCAGGGGACGGAGATAATTGCAATTATATGAGGCAGGTATTCTGTATGTATGGACCAGGTGGGTGGTCTACTCAATAGTACAAAATTATTTAAGCTTCCTCTTCCCCAAATCCAACGTTAGGTGATTATCATGTTGGGGGATCATTAGTTTGTGCTGTGAAAGCAAAGCTCTTAGACCCCTCATATCATCTGCTGTGGACACTTTTGTGGCCAGGGGAAGACTCTACATAAAGAGGCGGAACTCCTTACATAGATGCAGAAGGTGCCCTTCCATTTTGCTGTGGGCAGTTCTGAGCTAGGCATGCACGAAGCTTTGGGGACCTTCCTTCAATGCTACCATGGGTTGTGGTGAGGAAAAAGGAAGAATGGTTTTAACAGGGGATGGGAAGATGATCACAAGGGGTAAGGCAGAGATAATTATAATTAAATTTATAAAAAATAAGTGATGGGGAATAAGTTAGTAACAACAAAAACTGATAGTAGGACAATGGTAATGTTATTAGATGTAATTAACCTCAAAAGGACAACATTTCTTTTTGCATGAAGATAAAAAAATGTGTATTTTTTAAGAGACAGTGGGTAGAGAAGTGAAAGCACCTTATGTTTCAAGGGGAGCAGAAGCTAAGTAGTCTCCTTGTAAGGTAATCTCAAAAGAGAGCCAACATTACTTAATGTAATAAGATCCAGAGAACCATCTCTGAAGAAAGTAATGTGAAAAAATTAATTAAAGTAGAAATCTCAGAGATTTGTTTCAACAGAGTTGGGAGGGAGGTCAATAATACAGAATTGATGTGTTCGGATTTAGAAAATGTAGAAGTAAGGTACAGATTAAAATAATACATCATAAAATAAAATCATGCACTTAAACTTACTTAACCATCCACTCCAAGTTTAATATTATTGTTACTAATAATGCTTTCTTAACTAGGTCATTAAATATCCTTATAATTAGTGCCTTTTTTTCTGAAATAAATGGCTTTAAAACATTTTTAACTGAAATAGCTAATGCAAAACAGTCATTATTTTGGAAACTCTATTTCAACAATATCTGGAAATAGGTTGGCATATGGGTGTGTGTATGTGTATGTGTGTTTATGTGTATATATGTACAAACATTTATTTAGATACATATTTATTTAGGAATATATGTAAATATCAACACTACTTACATGTAATTTATCTAGTATTTATGGGGCATATATGCTGTAATTAGCTAGAAGACTGACTAAAGTGGATTTCCTCAAGAAGTTTAATTTGGAAATTAGGAATTTATGAACAGATAAATGCACAACTTATATTAAACCACATAAAAGAGGGTTTAGAAATATAGTGTTTGGATATACGGTTCTATATATCTGCATATGGAAAAAACACACGTATGTCAGAAGTGTATGATTAAATGCAAAGAATCTCATTTTATTTTCCTTTTGAGAATGAGTGGTATTATTTTTTATGTAATAAATATATGTTTACAATCACATTTAACATCATTCTTCTCTTAATTAATATTTACTATATTTGCTGCATCTCCGTTTGTTCTCTTTTTCAATTAAACAAAAAAGCTCATTTATCATTTGTGTAAATTGAGTGGGGATTGGTCCCCATCTCTGTACCATGGACGTATACTTTTGTCCCAGGCTAAACAACAATCACTAATCCCAGTATTTGATTCACAGATGTTCACATAAACAAAAAAAAAGCAAATGCAATCTTCAGATTAAGCTGCCAGATCTACTGGCCTTCCCAGGTGTAGCTTAGTGATAAAGACCCTGCCTGCCAGTGAAGGAGAACTAAGAGATTTGGGTTTGATTCCTGGGTCAGGAAGGTTTCCTGGAGGAGGGCATGGCAACCCACTCCAGGATTCTTGCCTGGAGAATCCCATGGACAGAGGAGCCTGGCAGGCTATGGTCCATAGAGTCTCAAAGAATCAGACAGGACTGAAGCGACTTAGCATGAGCACCATGGCTGTAGGTAGTTTCTCATATCTCTGCTCTTCTGCACATACCATTTATTTCTCCTTGGCTCCACTGTTGTTAACTATTCATCTGCTACATTGCCACTAATACGTCATGCCAAACACTCTTTCTATTTTTAAGAGAGAAACATAATTAGAGTTTTTTCTAAATAGATGTAGGTATTTTATTGTCTATATTTCCACTTGACTTGAGATTTGCCTGCATTATAATACAAACAATGAATAACTGTCTTATTGACTTACTTTTATTATTATGCTGATTTTTATAAATGTAACACTAAAATGAATTAAAAGATGAATTATGATCAAGATGGTGCTTGTTTATTTTATTTTTTTTTAGTTTATATTTTTTATTTATTTACTTTTTAAAATTAGTTTATTTATCTATTTTTTTAACTTGACAATATTGCATTTGTAACGAATCGCCAGTCCAGGCTCGATGCAAGATGGTGCTTGTTTAAATTGCTTGCGGATCATACTCTTTTGCCTTTGTTCAGATGCATACCACTATGACTACAAAGAAAGAATATTCAAATATAATCATGCTTAACATAGTAAGTATTTCTAATGACCAGATACAAAACAGAAACAAAGTAGTGATCACAGTTGTCACGAACACTTCACTGATTTCCAAGTTGAAAAAGACAAAAGGAGTTTACAAAGTTCACTCTATGCTTTCTACATGAGATGATGAACTAGAGCTCAGCTTATTGCTGAGGCGGGGCTTACCATTTATCTGAAAAGTTTGAAATAAAATGGTGCACACTTTTTCTTTGAACTATAGTTTATCTGCAGCTGTGTGCTTAATGGGAAGAAAACACAAGAGGCCTTCTGTGGAAGCCCTGAGGCAAGGTTCCACCGGGCATTAGTGTGATGGACATATCTGAATGTCTCCATTCCAGATGTCTGAGGGTTAGGAGCCACTGGAAACCAGTGCATAGCAAAATTCAGGGCCAGGGTCTCTGGGGAACAGTCATAAAACCAGCAAACAAGAAAGGGAGAGCACAAAGGCAAACAAAAAATTAAAGGTCACAACCTCATGCTTAAAATGATTCTACAAAGCAAAATTCCAGACATGTGAAAAAAATCAACATAAAATATTGGAACTGCTTGTAGATAACAAAAATATCTGAAAATTAATTTCTTTAAATGAAATGAAAAAAATGGTGGCAACTGCAGTACTTAAAAATTAGTATATATAAGGTACCGCAAATATAAATGAAGTGCTGGTATTCAAAAATATGACAATAGTGCACACAATCTGAAGACATTAAACAATAAAGACAAATATGAAAAAAAATAGAAATCTTGGAAATGAAAAAAATAGCTACTGAAATTTAAACTCCAGTCTGTACATGATCAAGGAATCACTAATATAGAGTATTTACATATATAAGTACACATATTTATATTCACTTGAATGTATATACCTATTTTTATAGGTTTTATATTTAAGTGAGTATAAAGAAAAGACTCTAAATCTTGGAGATGAAAAGCACAGTCAATGAGAATTTCCCCAGTGGCCCAGTGGTTAAGAATCCACGTGCCAAGGCAGAGGACACGGGTTCAATCCCTGGTTCAGGAAGATTCCACGTGCTGAGGAGCAACGATTGAGTGTGAGCCCTAGAGCCCATGTTCTGCAACTACTGAGGCACAGCCTGCAACCACTGAAGGCCTCACACCCTGGAGCCTGTGCCCTCACAACAAGAGAAGCCACCGTAATGAGAAGCCTGTGCAGAGAGCAGCCCCACTTGCTACAACTAGAAAAAGCCTGCACGCAGCAAGGAAGACCCAGTGCAGCCAAAAATCAGTAAACAGATACAGTTAAAATATACATATAGTCAACGAAATTTAGACTAGGTGTGTTCAATCAATCAATAATTTTTAAGATTATACTGAGAAATTCATCTAGATTATGGCATAAATAGAAAAAAGAAATGAACAAAATTATGAAAAGCAGCTTGTAAGAGTTTGAGAAGGTAACATAGATCAAGTAGATATTTAGGAGGGAAAACTTGATAAGTTATCAGGGGAAAATATTAATAGAAGGAATAGCTGATGCTTTTTCAGAATTAAAGTTAGACATAAATTATGTTAACAGCTAATGCCAAAATGAAAGTAGGAAAATTAAGAGTTTATTCTAGAAAACAAATATAAAATAACACATATCAAGAACAACACCATAAAGCTACCATAAGGAAAAGATAGCTAATCCACAAAGGAGCTGACAGGCAACTTCTTATGAACATCGATATTAAAAGATGGTCAGAAAAAACAGAGAAATGCTTTCAAAGCACTAGGGGAAATAAACAACTGAACTAGAATTGCATGGACAGGGAAAATACAGTCACATGGATAAATGACTTAAAGAAATAGTGAAGCAGAGAAGTGTTATCGATCAAAAGTTCATACCACTCACCACAGAACACACCAATAAACTGAGAGACAAGTTCTTGGGGTAAGAAACAGTGCGAAGCCAGGAAACTGAGAAGATGGGGGACTAGTGTCCCAAGCACGTTACCTTAATAAGGAGTCGAGTGTGGCCTCTGTTAGAAAAGGGCGATGTGGAATGCCAGGATGTGACAAGTAGGAGAACTTAAATATTAATATTATATTTTTATGTTAATAGAGAGTCAGAGAAGTTCTATCACTTAAGCCCAGATGGCTTAATGACAATTAATGACAATATGTTTCTTATTAGAAAAGCAGATAACACATGAGGTGTGACCATGAAGAATTAGGATCAAAGTAGCGAGCAAAATACACATTAGTGCTAAGACTGAGTATATTTGTTTTTATATTCATTATTTCATCTAAAATTTATTCTACTTATTGTTTAGAGTGATGAATTTGAAAAGAGGGGAGAATCTTGTGAGAATAATGTTTGTTAGAGTGCAAATTTCTATGACAGGACCCTGTTAAGATCTTTTAAGAAGGTAAATACATTAAATATAGTTTTGCTTAGATTACAGTAAATGCTACAGAATAATAAAGAAACATGAAAAGGGAATGGAAGCTTTTAAGGACAGGAAAACAAAATTTAACTGATTTGGTTAGAAAAGCCTTCATGGAAAAGGTAACAATAAATTATGACCTAAAGAATGAAAGTATGTTATGAAGTTGTCCTCATTTATTTTATCATTCCCGTGTGATGTTCCACAAAATTTCACAATACATTTCACCTTGTTTCACAATCACATTTCAAAACCTAATAATTTCTTTTTCACATTAGTACTTCTCCTACCTAGACTGTTCTTCAGAATTTATTGAAATTATACTATCAGCTATATCTGATTTCATATTTTACCACGTAATGTTCTTATAAAAATTTAGGAAGTTACAGCCAACTATTATAAATACATTAAAAATCTTACCTATCCTTTAAGACCCAATTAAAAACAATTTCTGCCCAAACTGCTGTGTGTGTCCATAGAAGGAATTCTTTGGGTTTCTTTCATTGCTTATTATTTACCTGCTTGTTTTCCACATTATATTGGAAACTGTATCCCTTAGTTATCCTCATAAACAACAGTTTTATAAAGTCCTCTACTGATATTAAGAACCAAAACCATTGATAGGCTAGAAGAAGACAGGGAAAGGAGAAATTACCAAAATTCTGGGAATGTAGTGTACAGAGAGGGTCCTTGAAAGATGGTGAGGGGTGTTGTTAAAGGTATAGTCAACTTAGAGAGACCTGGAAGGGAGGCTGCAGAGAAAGCAGATACATGAGTTCACTCTCTGTGCTCCTCTCTCTCACTGTGCCTTTGACAAGTTTTAGTAGAATCAGGAGAAGGAGGACCAGAGTCCTGTTGATGCAGCTCTTTTGAATCAGCAGCCCCGGGTAGTCAAAGCTATGGTTTTTCCAGTGATCATGTATGGATGTGAGAGTTGGATCGTAAAGAATGCTGAGTGCCAAAGACTTGATGCTTTCAAACTGTGGTGTTGGAGAAGACTCTTGAGAGTCCCTTGGATTGCAAGGAGATCCAACTAGTCCATCCTAAAGGAAATCAGTCCTGAATATTCATTGGAAGGACTGATGCTGAACCTCCAATACTTTGACCACCTGAATCGAAGAGTTGACTCACTGGAGAAGACCCTGATGCTGGGAAAGATTGAGGGAAAGTAAAGAAGGGGGCAACAGAGGATGACATGGTTAGATGGCATCATTGACTCAATGGACATAAATCTGAGCAAACTCTGGGAGATAGTGAAGGACAGGGAATCCTGGTGTGCTGCAGATCATGGGGCCGCTAAGAGTTGGACATGATTTAGAGACTGAACAACAACAACCCTGGACACAAAACAGGGTTGATGAATATGGAAGACAAAGCCAGAGGGGGTAACAGAAGCTATACAGAACACATGTCTATATGAAACCACAAGAATACTTAATATTCATGAGCCCAACTCTTATTCTTGAAGTACCATTTGGAAACATAGAACAAAATATATAAAGTCACAAAGTAACTTTTAAACATTTCTTTCCCATTTTTGAGTATCGATTCCCTGTCAACAGCATGAATCATACTGAGAGGAATACTTCTTCATTATCATATAGTTCATAAGTGTAACTGAAAAATACTTTTTCCTCAACAGTTTTATTCTTAAATCTGGTGACATTACATTGCCTAGAGATTACTTTTAAAGGTTTACAACTGAAAATAAAATCTGACTGTGCATATCCAGATTCATCCGTAAAATTGTCATTAGAGGGTCTTTAACAATCTTTTTAGACATGAGGTTTATGGAGTGAATTGTGTCTAATAGCATGAACTCTAATACAATTCCCAGGAAAGTCACAAAATTCCAAGATAATGTTATTGGTAGAAATACCACCAAACTGGATTGTGCCAGAGTCTGTGCCAGATTCCATAAAATGATGAGGATTTGAGTAAGTAGGACATTTCACTTTTCAATTTATAGTAATAGTACATAGGATTGTGGCAGATTGTATTTTTCAAACGAAGACGCTAAACTTTTCTTTTCCACTGTTCTTCTAGTACCTGCCACTCTTTGATCAACATGGGAATTCTATTCCCTTTCACTTGAAATTGAGCAGCCTTTGTAAGTGCACTGGCCAATAGACTTTATTGGAGTAATGCTGTCTGTCTTTTTATTCCAATCATAAAATTCTGATAAGGTTTCTGCCCGAATTCTTCACTCAGAATGTGTGGAACCCAACCTTTATGTCAGAAGAAAGCCTGTATTATGTGAAATTATTCTGCAGACCCAGATGACAAGCGGCATCAACCTTCAGGAATATAAATGAACAAATGTTCAGATGATTCTAGACCCCAGATTTTGAATGCCCCTAGATGATACTGAAGGAAAAGGGAAAAAGCTGGCTTGCTGAGCACTGCCCAAATTACAGATTGGTGAATAAAATAAAGTGAATGCTATTGCTTCAAGCCATTAAGTTTCTTTTTAAGGAATATTTATTTATTTGGGCTGCACTGAGAGGCATGCAAAATCTTAGTTTCCTGACCAGCAATCTGTGGCCCCGCATTGGAAGCACAGAGTCTTAGCCACTGGGCTGCCAGGGAAGTCCCTCATCAAGTTTCAAGACTGTTTATTAGGTGTTAATAGATAATCAAAATAATTTGTTTATTGAAAGCACTCAATAAACATTAGCAATCATTGTTAAGAGGTAGAAGCGATGTTCTCTTTAATATTCTGTGAACCCAAAGCATGTATTTTTAATACTTATGCTGTAACAGGGCTTCCCTGGTGGCTCAGATGGTAAAGCATCTGCTTGCAAAGCGGGAGACCCAGGTTTGATCCCTGGGTCAGGAAGATCCTCTGGAGAACGAAATGAAAGCCACTCCAGCACTCTTGCCTGGAAAATTCCATGGGTAGAGGAGGCTACAGTCCATGGGGTTGCAAAAACTTGAGCACGACTGAGTGACTTCACCTTCACTTTATGCTGTAACAATATCGCTTCTGATACTCAGTATTGTTTTTGAAGATTTATTTATTTATGTTTGGCTGTACTGGGTCTTTGTTGCTACAAGGGCTTTCTCTAGTTGCAGCGAGTGGGAGCTATTCTCTAGCTGTTGCGCACAGGCTGCTCATTGTCCTGGCTTTCCTGCAGTAGAGTACGGGTTCTAGAGGGTGCAGGCTTTGGTAGTTGGGTCACAGGGTCTCAGTTGCCCAGTGGCATGTGGGATCTTCCAGGACCAGGGCTCAAACCTGTGTCCAGTGTATTGGCAGGTGAACTCTCAACCACTGGACTACCAGGGAAGCCCTGGTACTCAGTATTTTTAACATACCTCATTTGTTAAGTTTCAAGTGTGCTCAGGTACTATATAAAGATAACCAACTCTATTTGTTTAGATGCTACTATCAATATTTCCTGGGGCAGGAGAAATAAATCCATCTATAAATAATAGCAGATTAAACACAATAAAACAGTATACAAGTTATCACAGTTTGGGGGGATCAATTTCACTAAGAAGTAAAAATGGAAAGAGAGCCAATATACAACTGTCAGGATGGCGATAACAAATAGAATATAAGCTTCATGAGACACTAGATTCTTCATTGTCTCCCAGATCAAGCACAATGCCTCACCCATAAAAGGTATTCAATCAACAAGTAAGGAATCCTCGGGTTTCAGGCTAAAACAAGAGGGCAACAGGTTTAAACCTTGAATGCAGAAAGTTTTTGCAGAAGAGAAATTTGCAAGTTGTCTAATTCGAATGCATCTTTCTAAAAAGACTAGGGATGGCTTCCCTGGTGGCTCAGTGGTAAAGAATCCACCTGCCAATGCAGGAGACATGAGTCTGATCCCTGGAAGGTCACACGTGTCATGGGGCACTTAAGCCCATGTGCCACAACTACTGAGCCTGTGCTCTGGAGCCCGGGGGCCACAATTGCTGAAACTACACGCTCTAGAGACCATACTCAGAAACAAGAGAAGCCACTGCAATGAGAAGCCAATGCACCACAGCTAGAGAGTACCCTCTGCCCACCGCAACCAGAGAAACGCCCGCTCAGCAATGAAGACCCAGCATGGTCGAACATAAATAAACAAATAAAATTATTTTTTTAAAAAAAAGACTAGAGAAATGGCAACCCACTCCAGTATTTTTACCTGGAAAATTCTGTGGAGACAGCAGCCTGATGGGGTACTGTCCATGGGGTCAAAAAGAATCGGACACAACTGAGTGTGCACACACACACACACACACGTAAGTGCATGGGAAAAAATGAGTCACTGACATTTGAGCCCATGTTAAGTTATTTAATTCTGGCTTATGATTAGAGAAGGCTCAACTTTCAGGCCACTTGTGAGTATTCGTCTGTAAGATTCCTTCTAATTCCAACAGTCTACAAGTAGTCTTGTTACCTCTACTCCATTTTTTTCTTGGCTTCTTCCAATTAATTTAAGAGAAAATAGTTGCTATTTGCTTTCACAACAAAACCTTTTGATAAGTTTTGAAGTTTCTAATGTGTTGCGCTGGCACTGCAATTACTTGGGGTAAATCTTACAATCAGCATAAGGCCCCTTCTGTGATATGCCTTTTACTGTTTTCCCTGCTTTTATAATTCTCTCAGCTCCTGTCTCCTTCCACACTTTACAATTGTTTGCACATTCTATAGTCCTGCGATGCCTAAATGCTCCTGGGAACCCACATTTCTGATTACTTTGCTACTGCATGAAAAAAGCTCCTGTGCTTTCTGGTGAAATGTTGAATTGATTTTTCATTCTGCTTGGTATGAATAAAGCACAGTCAATCCCTTCTGGTCGTTAGTGATATTTGTCCACTCTCTGCTACACTCTCTCTCTGTCCTTGTATACAAATTCCTTTCAACCGAATTCAGAAAATTGTTGGGGATTAGTTGAGGATTACACCATTTAAAATGTTTTCCTTTTACAGCTGTAGTTGATTTACATTTAAATCATTTGCAAAATTTAAATAGGTGTTTAAAAACAGGACATTGTTTTAGATTTTTAAAGTTTTTCACCAATTAATGCTTCATATAAATATTGTATTCCTTTAGCGCTTCTGATAATGAAATGAAAGATAGTTACCAAGAATTTGCTCAGGAAACAAAACACCTGTTTTGCTTTTGCCCTTGACTTTACTTTCCCCTCTCCTGGATCAATACCTTTTTTTTTTCCTGCTCACTTTGAGGGATAATTGACCAGCACAAGTTTCAGAGTGAAGGTTGGATGAATGGACGGGTTCACTTTCCCACTTTCAAGAAAATGTCGTATCAGTGCCTGATTACTCTTTCCATTTCCTTATATTTCAAGCTTTTAGCCTTCCTTTGTTTTGTTTTTTTTTAAACTTCTTTCTTTTCTCTTCCTTCCTTCTTTCCTTTTCTTGTCTCTCCCTCTTTTTTTTTCATTCTTCTATTCTTTCTACCTTTTCTTCTCCTAATCAGAACGCAACTTGAAACACTGACAAAACCAGAGGTTGGGAAGTAGAAATGACCTAGGTAAAGTATCTCCTACTTTTTGAGAAGTAGTGGAAGACTCTTTGGGCTGTATAATCTTCTCAGGAAGGGTTGGAGGTGATTTGTTTACTTTGTTTGCCACAAGTGAGTGGTTATATTTTTGGTTTATTTTTAATTGTGGATGTTTTTTCTATGTAAATATGATGACTGAAAGCTACAATTGTTAGTTTCATAAGCATTAGATTGAAGTACCTGAATTTAATTTACTACTGTGTCATTAATCATGTTGAGAGGACCAGTTGTTAAATGGAATATTAACAAATGTTGGCTATTTTTAAAATGAAATTTATTGTTTGCATATGTTTAGAAATATTGGATTAAAATAAAAAGGCTTTTCTTTTATTGTAAATTTCTGAGCATCCTTAAGTTGATCGTGTTTACAGTGGTTTTCTAAAATATTTTTGAAGTTAATATTCACAAAGTTGTCTGACCTCATAAAATATTATTCATAAACCATATCATCAGATTAGTGTTTCATAGAATTCATATCAGTAAAGGAACATACCCCAATTACATGTCAAATAAAATTTACATTAATGATTCTAAAAAGTATTTGTTTTTTATTTTTTCAGAGTAAAAAGAAGTATAAACTAAATCCCCAAAGTGATATTTGATATCTGAAATAACATAATGTTTTTCTCTCATTTTGATCATGAAGGTAACAATATAAATACTCCATGCTTGAAGGAAAAACTTACTTATTTTTAGTTACATTTAACTAGTATTTCTCATCGCTCGAGGACTAAATCATTTTAACTTTTTTCCCTTGTCTCTGATGGAGTAAATGCTGGCTACCTACAATGTGTTTAGACTTGTAGCAGTTGCGTTTTAGTGCACTTCGCCCTTCTGGTTGGTGGAAATTTCTCCCGGTACCATCAGTCTCTCTCCAATTGTTGTTGTTTTCAGTCACTAAGTCAGGTCCAACTTTTTGTGACTCCATGGACAGCAGCACACTAGGCTCCTCTGTCCACCCGTTGTATTCCAGATTTTGCTCAAATTAATGTCCACTGAATCAGTGATGCTATTGAACCATTTCATCCTCTGTCACCCTCTTCTCCTCCTGCCCTCAATTTTCCCAGCATCATCTTTTCCAATGAATCAGCTCTTTGCATCAAGTAGCTCAAGTGTTGGAGCTTCAGCTTTAGTATTAGTCCTTCCAATGAATATTCAGGGTTGATTTTCTTTAAGATTGACTGGTTTGATCTCCTTACAGTCCAAGGGACTCTCAAGAGTCTTCTTCAGCACTACAACTCAAAAGCACTTATTCTTTGGCAATCAGCCTGCTTTATTGTCCAGCTCTCATAATTCTGGCATAGCATAGCAGAAAACTCTCAGAGAAGGACGTAATTCCAAGTAGCAGTAGTTATTTAGACACCAGTGCTTCTCCTCCTTTCTCTGTAAATAATTTCTTTACTCACTGGAAATGTGTAAGACACTCACTTCTCTGTTTGTACAATACTTTTTCTGTGTTTCAGCCACATTCCTATATCTGTATCTTTTACTTAAGCACTTCTTTTTACCTCTATTTGTTGAAAATATCTTTTCCTCCAAGTTACCCATCAAATGAGACTTCACCAAGAATACTTCCTAGTGCTCTGAACTCAACTTGATCAAATCCATCTCTTTTTTTTTTCCTAGAGTACTTTGGATTACTCTTCTCTCCTTATCTATATTTTCTGTTGATAGACATCAAGAAACATGTCTTTTTGTGTCTATGCCTTTATCACCATTCTTCCACTTTAACATGTACAAAGATTCAGTAAATGTTTTTTGCTCTGAACTAATTGTACTCAGTAAAATCTTTACTCATTTTTCATTAGATGGTACAGCTTTCTTCTTAAGTATTGGCATCTCTGCTTTTAAGTTCCTATTTTGGTTTGTCTCTTTCTGTCTTTTTTTTTTTTTTTTTTCACTTAATGTGACAACTGAAGAAAAAATAATACTTTTTATAAATAGTTTTCATTAGCAACAATTGCAAAGTGCTTTTCAAGTTTAAAGTGCTATCATACATGTAGTGAAATAATACTCAAAATAACTGAAGTAGGGCACAGTTACCTACCTGGTGCAATGAAAAACAAAATGGTATTAGAATTTAAGACACCACTTCCTTCAACCACCACAAACACTTTTCATCTAAATATGGTATGCATATTTATTCATTCTTTCTAAGTTCTAAATAACTCATCCTACAGTTATTCATTTTATGCATACTTGGTTACAAGTTAAGTTAGGTTCTCTTCAATCTGGACTTTCCTTTTGTAAACACACATAGTTTTATACCAAAATTTATTCTTTAGTACTTAAAATAACATTTTTATTTTCTCCTAGAAAACAAGATGTCACTCAAATCACTTAATGTTATGACTGTGACTGTATTTAAAAAATATACGGTGTTTAATTTTATGTGAAATATATTGTCAGTCTGTTTACCTTAGTATATCTAAGACTATTTAAAAAACAAATAATTCTCAAGATGGAATTTATGAATATTCTAAAGAAAATAATTTGAAATAGCAAAGAACAGTTTTCAAATGAGATATCAAGTGTTTAATTACTGTTTTTAAAATATCAGGGACAGTTTTTAGAAATGAAAGTTTACTATAGCATTTGAATTGCATAGCAGATATTATTTCTGTTTTTATACAGAATTATTTTACTTATATTAATAACAGTTAAAACTATAGGATATCATGTGGAATTTGTTGAAAATACTTTGAATAGGAAGTGTGACTAGCCCCTAAATAATGCTAAAAAATAAAGTTCATTGTCAAATCTGATACATTCCAAATTTTACTTATAGAATTTTTAATCACAAGAAAGTTTGAGGTTATCATCTGAGTCAAAGAGCATCTATGCTATGATGTCATTGACAAGCATTGCTTGAATATTTGCAAAGTTGAAATCTTTGTTTTGTTGTTGTTTGCTTGTTTGTTTGTTTTTTTTGTGAACCTTGTATACTTTACTAATTATTTTAGTCTAATTATACCTCATTATTCTACTTACTGAAAGTATATGAAATAAGTGAAATATGTTTTCTTACATAAAGGTCTTTGAAAATATAGACCTGCTAAATTAGCAAATAAAAATAAAAGACACGCAACTAAATGTGAATTTCAAGTAAACAGCAGTAACTTTTACCTTAAGTATGCTCCATGCATTTTTTCCATTCAGGGTTGGGCATGCTAATACTTTACAATTATTTGCTGTTCTTCTAAAATTCAAATTGAACTTGAAATTCTATGTTTCATCTGGCAATCCTATTCAAAGACAGTTTTCTATTCTAACCTCTTTCTTGTTTCTTTAGATTTAGGCTAAAGATGTTGTTGTTGTTCACTTGCCAAGTCATGCTCAACTCTGTGACTCATGTACTGAACCACACCAGGTTTCCTAACCATTTCCCAGAGTTTCACCAAGTTCATGCTCATTGAATCGGTAATGCAATCCAACCATCCCATCCTCTGTCGCCCTCTTCTCCTCCTGCCCTAAATATTTCCCAGAATCAGAATCTGTTCCAATGAGTTGGCTCTTTGCATCAGGTGGCCAAAGTATTGGAACTTCAGCTTGAGCATCAGTCCTTCCAATGAGTATCCAGGGTTGATTTACTTTAAGATTGATTGGTTTGATCTCCTTGCTGTCCAAGGGACTCTCAAGAGTCTTCTCCAGCACCAAAATTTGAAAGCATCAATTCTTCGGTGCTCTGCATTTGTTATAGTCCACTCTCACATCTGTACATGACTCCTTGACTATAAAGACCTTTGTCAGAAAAGTGATATCTTTGCTTTTTAATGCACGGGCTAGGTTTGTCCTCACTTTCCTGACAAGAAACAATCGTCTAAACATATACATTAAATTATTAGGAAACAGCAGTATTATGTTTTCAAGACTCATAATCCCTCTGGAAATGTTGCATTTATGACCATGTTAAATTTCTAAAATCATCAAGTATAGTTCCACCAAAAAGAATGTTGGGATTGTAACTGTGACGCAATTAGAATAGGAAAAAGAAGTCCAGAATGATAGTGGCTAAAAGACAAAGAAGGGAAAAGCCCACGAAAATAGAACAAAGGAAGGTCCGAGGACCAAAGTGAGAACCTCAGTGAAACAAACAGCCCTCCTGGTTAGACCAATTTACACAGGGCAGGCTCAGGGGGAGGGGAAAAAAACATATAAAAAGAGGAGCCAAAATTGGGCCCCCTTACTCTTTGGTCCTTTGGGTCTGCCTGCCCTCACTCCTTGAGGATGTATTTTCCTTTGCTTTCCAAATAAAACTTAGCTGTAACACTGATTCATCCGACACTTCAAATTATTGCTGCGGTGAAACAGAACTGAGGAAATTACAAACTACCCTGACATACATGTTACTGTTTCCTGAATTTAACCTGGCTGAAGCAACATCAGCTCAGGCCCCATAAGGCAGAAGCCAAGCACAGCAGAAGGCCAACTCAATGAAAACTCCTGCGGTGGAAGCTGAATATGAAGAAAACCCAGCAGACTGGAAGTGACAAGAAGCCCAGAGTGCTGGAAACCGCAACAGCAAAAATAAACTCGGCAGAAAGCTCACGTGGCTGTCTCAGATTCCAGAAGACCTCTGGTTGGGGTAGGAAGTCCTTGCCCCTATGGCTGGAAAGACATACGGCTAACAAAATGTTACTTCCTTTGCAATCTCTTGTTTCTTGTTTCCTAGAACTCCCTGTGAACAGGCGAGCAGCAGTGTGCGCCCCAGGGTGTCATGAAGGGTCTACTATCTGCTGTGCCTTAGTAGCTGTTGCTCAAGTGGGTGGGGGTTCTTCTGTTCTTACTCTTCTCTGTGCCAAGGATCAGGCCCATGAAAACTGTGAGCACAGGTCAGGTATTTAGGAGATTTTTCTGGCAGGTTATGAAGGGGATTCCTCAGCACGTTTTCCCACTGCTTTTTCCTCCCGTCCTTCAGCTCCTTTCTCCTGGAACTTGAGCCCAGCCAAAACCCACGGTGCCTGGTTTTAGGACCTAATGAAGCTCAGACTCTTGATGTCTCATTGCAAAAAGATTCAGTGAGAGACACAGCGATAGGTAAGAGGTAGATATGTTCGGATTCAGAGAGAAGCACACTCCACAGGTTGTGGGCCATTGCAGAGGTCAAGTGCTGCAGCCATGGAACATGTTGGGGCTAGGTTTTGCAAGCTGGGTAATTTCATATGCTAATGAGTGGGAGGATCATTCCAACAATTGGGGAATCACCCACTCCTCCATCTTTTGACAGTGACCTGGAACTATCTTGGAACCTCAGGGTGTATCATTTAGCTTGCAGACTGAGGATCAAGGTTTAGTTGAATTTGACTTATCTGTCATCTTGGACCCATTTGATTTTAACCAGTTTATGTTATGCCCTTGGGCTGTCATTCATTCAAAAGCTGTGCCCCGCCCCCTTCCTTCCTGTGTCATGCTCTTTCCCTGAGCCCTGTCTGGGCCCACAATGTAGCCTCTACAATCTTCTGGAGGGACAACCAGAAAATAGCTGGCCCTTGGGAGGGAAATACTGTTAATACCCAATCCTTCTAAGTAGTCAGGCCTTCATCTTCCATGTTTCCTACAACATGTGCAACAACAGCATCTCTCAGTGAACCCACTAGGCTGGGAGACAGGCACACAATGCCTGCTAGAAGTCCATCTGCTGGTGACATCCCTTCAAGGGCAATTAGGCTTCCAGGGATAATATTTGACACTTTGGGAGTTAGTCCTGCAGGCTGTTTGGGTAAGGGCCCAAATCCTTACCACCCTTCTCCTATAGTTACAAACATACCCCTGGGTCAAATCTCCACTCCACTTTTATGGAACAGATGGTCTGTTACCTGTTATCAATTTGTTCTTAAGCCACTTACTAGCTCCTACAACCAGGACCCTGGCCCCTTGTAGACAACTTTGCTCCACCCAGCTTATTATTAAAATACCCTTAATGCCCCTAATAAGACCAGATAACCCACTTTTGTCATTGCTGCTACTGCTGCTAAGTCGCTTCAGTTGTGTCCAACTCTGTGCGACCCCATGGACAGCAGCCTACTTCTGTTATTAACTAAAGTGGGCCTATGATAATGAAATGTTTACCATTGGAAACACCCTAAACTGCTCTTATGGAGGACTAGGGGAGGAAATCAGTGATGTACATTCCCTCAGAGCAATGAGGATAAGCCTTTTTTGTTGTTGTTCTTTAACTTTATTTTTATTTTTTTATCATCATTTTCATGTAACAATCACAACATTTATCAAGCTCTCTGTGTGTGCCAGACCCTGTTCTACATACTAGAGGTTAATCCAACCATCAACACATGAAATAAAGACTATTCTTCACCAGTTTACATTCTGGAGGGGGGAAATACATTCTGTAGGAGGGAATGAAAAGTGATTAGAAGAAAAATAAATCCAGGTAAACAAAGAGAGCTATAGAGATGGGCATGGAATATTTTATATATTTTTCCTTTAATACATTTTAAAACTCTTGATGGTGGAAATATTAAAACTAGAGATGAAAATGTTGTGAATGTTCATGGGCTTATTCACCATTTATCAACTTCTGAGTAATCTCATTTTCTTTTCTGGTGTATTTTATTTTTTTATTTTAAATTAGTTTATTTATCTATTTTTTAACTTTACAACATTGTATTTGTTTTGCCATACATTGACATGAATCCACCATGGGTGTACCTGTGTTCCCCTTCCAGAACCCCCCTCCCACCTCCGTCCCCATCCCATCCCTCCGGGTCATCCGGGTGCATCAGCCCTGAGCACCCTGTATCATGTGTCAAACCTGGACTGGCGATTCGTTTCACATATGATAATTTACATGCTTCAGTGCCATTCTCCCATATCATCCTGCCCTCGCCCTCTCCCATAGAGTCCATAATACTGTTCTATTTATCTGTGTCTCTTTTGATGTCTCGCATACAGGGTTATCTTATGGCTGTTTCACCAGGTTCCCAGTCTCAGGGCACGGGCTTGGATTGCTTTACATCATGATATCTATTCCCATCTGGGGTGGGCAAACCAGCAAAAAGTTAAGATTACAACCCCTTAATCCTACCCAGCACTAGTCACGCTGGAAAACTTGGGGAAGCCCAACTCTTGTCCGGGGTTCCCAGGAGGTCTATTTTCTTCAGCCTAACTAGGGATCTGGTCCTCAGGAGTTTGTCACATCTCAAACTGCTTGGGGATATGCCAGTCCAGGGGTCTCAGGAGGTCGACACACTTCGACCTGCCCAGGGATTTGATCTCCAGGAGGCTGTCGTGCCTCAGCTTGCCTGGGAATCTGCACCCTGACCCAGGGATGCCCAGCTCTCAGGTTGTGACCATACTGGGGAGGATAAGCTTCAGAAAGACTCACCCCTAAGGAAGTACAACCATGGAAATAGAAGGAAGCCTGATAGTTGTGGAACTGTGTCCGGTCTCAGCAATAATGAGAATCCCATTGCCTTTTCGGAAAGGCAAAAGGAGGCCCTCTAAAAGTTTACCAATCTGGACTTAGACTCTTACGAGAGACAGGTGGTTTTAAAGGAGAGATTACTTTCCCAGTGTGGATCAGACATCAGAATAAAGTTACAACAGCTACAGAAGCAGGACCCTGCTGCCTCTTTAGCTGAGATGGTCCAGACAGAGCCACCAATACCTTTTATAACAGAGAACAGGAGAGGGAGGCCAAGGCCCAGGAGAGGGAGAAAAGGAAAGAGACAAGACATACCCACATGTTGGCCGCCCTCCAGGGAAAGCCTATGGCAAACCCCGAGTCCTTAAAGGACGAGACACCAGGCAAATGCCTAATCTGTAGACAGGAGGGACATTGGGCCAAAGAGTGTCCAAGCCATGACAAATCTCCTAGAACAGCTTGCTACAAATGCCATCAATTGGGACATTGGGCGGCACTCTGCCCTTGGGACCCAAGAACCTCAAGGTCAAGCACCAGGCATTCTCTCATTATGGTTCAACAGGACTGAAGTGGGCCACTCCAGCCAGCCTGCTTGTCACAGATAACCATCACGGGGCTGGAGTGCAAATGCATGTGGCAAGTAAGTCCGAGAATTTCTTAGTTGACACAGGGCTACCTATTCTGTCCTGACCTCCTACTCCAGAGCCTTCTCCGAAACCTGTACCATTTTGGGTGCTACAGGAAACAAAGTTATAAAAGATTCACATGAGCACTTCGTTGTTGCTGGGATGGACAAATATTTTCCCACCAGTTTCTGATGGTCTCTGAGTGTCCTACTCCCTTATTGGGAAGAGATCTCTCCTTGCCTTTGAAATCATGCAGCTATTGTAGTCCTGACAGATGCTTTAAACTCTCTCTTGGGGGCAAAAATATTTTTACCAGCACCAAGTGAAACAACTCCTGAATGGGAGAGGTCTTTTATGGATGCCTGATCAAAGGATCCTCAGATATCAAGCAGTGCTGATGGAAAATCCAGGCCTCACTATATCCCTTTGTGAGGTTCTCAGCCCAGCCACGCTCCTGCCTACCCCCGAGGGCTCTCTCCCCTTTCACTCATGCCTAGAAACATTGAACCACTGGACAAAACCCCAAGAGGGATTGTCAGAAGATCCTCTGACCAATCCTGAGGAAATCTGCTGCACTTATGGAAGCAGCCTTGTCTTGGATGCAAAAAGAAGAGCCGGGTATGCAGTAGTCTCCAATTTTGAGACCATAGAGGCTAAGCCTCTGCCACCAGGTACTTCAGCCCAATTAGCTGAGCTCATAGGCCTGACTCGCGCTTTAGAGCTGGAAAAAGGAAAGAGAATAGCCATTTACACTGACTCCTTTCTGGTGCTACATGCACATGTGGCTATTTGGAAAGAAAGGGGCCACTTGACCACCCGAGGGTCCCCAATCAAATATGGTGATCACATCCTTAGGCTCTTGGAGTCAGTCCATCTGCCCACTGAGGTTTCAGTCTCCCACTGTAAAGGACACCAAAAAGGGAGCACAGAAGTGGCATGAGGGAATCAAGCAGCTGATCAGACAGCTAAGAGAGCAGCATTACAGAACAATGACCTAATTGAGATTGCCACCTTAGTTCCACAGACTAATTTGCCAGAAACTCCTTCATATACTGAAGGTGAGACTCTTAAAGCTAAGAGTGAGGGCTTTCAAGAAGATCATATGGGGTGGTTCCAAAAGGAGGGACTCCCTTTTCTGCCTGGGAACCTCCAATGGAAGTTGGTTAACTCCTTGCATGCCACCACTCATTTAGGGGAAAAGGCCCTCCAAAGATTTCTAGAAGGGTCCTTCAGAGGAACAGGCCTCCAAACGACTATAAGGAAAGAGGTCTCCTCTTGTCCCACTTGCCAGTTAAACAACCCCCAAGGAGCTCGAAGACCCAAGCTGGCCCAGCCTGTCCAATGACGTGGTCCTACCCGGGAGAGGGCTGGCAGATGGACTTCACCCAGATGCCAGTTTCTCAAGGGTATAAATACCTATTAGTCATGATAGATACTTTCACAGGATGGATTGAAGGCTTTCCCACCCAGACGGAGAAGGCCAAGGAAGTAATAAAAAAAACTGCTCCACGAAATCATTCTGATATTTGGTTTGCTCAAGTCATTACAAAGTGACAATGGGGCATCATTTATTTCTAAGATCACCCAAGGGGTCTCTAAAGCATTGGGCATTACTTATTATCTCCATTGTGCCTGGATGCCTCCGTCTTCAGGAAAAGTAGAAAGGGCCAACCAATTCTTTTTTTTTTTTTTCAACCAATTCTTAAAATCAATGGTAAAAAAGATAACCCAGGAGACCTCCCTGGGATGGAAGGAGGCTTTACCAATAGCTCTCCTCCCCCCCGTATTGCCCCTAAGGAACAGATTGATCTTAGTCCTCTTGAGATGCTACATAGGAGACCTTTTTTTTATGTCAATGACCTCTTCCTAGATCCAGAGGCTCAGACACTTTGGTCTTATACCATGGTTATTGGGCAATTTCAACAGGATATGCGCTTGTGAGGTATCAACCAGGACCCAAAAGATTGTAAAGAGCTACCACTATATGCTCCAGGGACTCAAGTCCTAATTAAAGTCTGGAAAGATGGCTCCCCAAAGGCTCAACTCTAGCCCACATGGAAGGGCCCCTACCCTGTAATACTTTCTACCCCCACAGCAGTCAAGGTACCAGGGCATGACTCCTGGATTCACTACTCACGAGTCAAGCCGTGGAAGAAAACAGAAGAGGACACTCAATATACCCATATGCCCTGGGAGATCTCAGATGCCCATTCAAGACTACAAATGAGTGCCATTCTAAGGAACACCCCCAAAATTAATTTTCTGGGGATAAAATTTCTCAGGACAGCTCTAAGGAGCCAACACAGCTTTTCAGGGACAAAACAAAATAGACAGGAGATAGATGTCCTGATCCCTGAACAAGGAGGGATGTGAGCCATCTTGAATGAGATTTGTTGTTTCTGGGTAAATATCTCCAGTCAAGTTAAAAAAAGTCTTACAGTCTTCACGAAAAACATTCAGATCCTACTGGATCTCAAAGAATGAGCTGGAGAGTTCTCAGGGTGGCTACAATTTCCCTTTGGGGGATCTTTCTCCTGGTGAGGGGGAATTTGAAGTTGGCCAACACTTGTGTTCACCATATTGATGCTGCTTATGATTGCTCCATGTATTACCAATTGTCTAACCCATTTTATCTCTGCCCAGGTGAACAAGCTACAACATGCAGTGCCAGTTCAACAAGGATATAGAAAACTACAGCTGACCATGGAAAATATCACCCACCCTTAGATGAACACAGCTATAAGGACTCTGAGGCTTGAGACTAGCAAGAGGGGGAGGCCCAAAGCCTCTCGCTGTCCTAGTTCAGCAGGAAGTAGCCAGAGAGACCTCGATGCCCCAAATTCTCAAAGACCTGGGCCTCTCATCTCTTGAGGGGGGAATGTTAGGTAATCAGAAAAGGAAAAAGAAGTCCAGAATGGCGGTGGCTAAAAGACAAAGGGAAAAGCCCATGAAAATAGAACAAAGGAAGGTCCGAGGACCAAAGTGAGAACCTCAGGTGACACAAACCTCCTGGCCAGCCTAAATGATATAGGGCAGGCTCAGGGGGAGGACAAAAGCATATAAAAAGAGGAGCCAAAATTGGGCCTCTGACTCTTCTCTTTGCATCTTTGGGTTGGCCTGCACTCACGCCTTGAGGATGAATTTTCCTTTGTTTGCCAAATAAAATTGAGCTATAACACTGGTCCGCTTGTTGCTTCAAATTTTTGCTGTGGTGAAACAGAGCCATTACAGGAAATTACAAACTCCCCCAGTGTAACCTTTAATTCTCTATCAGTGTAGTTTAAGATTCAGTGTTTCTTTTCCTTTGTTCTCTTCTTTGAATTTTGCAATGTCATATTGCTGATATGCATCATTCCTGTGTCTACTGAAACACTTAATACCACCCATATCCCCAAAACATCACTTCATCATGCTATACATATGCCAGGGATTTTAAACTTAAATGTATTGCTATGCACTTAGTTTTCATCTTTAACTCAAATCAAATAATTTTAGTTGGTGTTATTTTCCTGTACTAAAAGTGTTCTCTGCCTTTCAAAGATTTCATAATAACTGCCTTTATACAGAGCACTGACTTATTGCTTTTCAAATATGGCTAATTTAAAAAATGTTCACCTTTTCAAATCAGTCTCAGGAACACATTAATATTCAAGTTCTATCCATATGAACAGTAAATCAAGGTAAAATATTCTTTTATTATTATTACATCCTTTTTATTTTATTTCTTTATAATTTTCATTTTTAATGAGGTGATTTCTAGAACTTTAAGTTTCGATTTTCTGGGAACTATTATATAAAGAAATAATGCACTGTGCAATACATAGTTACTGAGAAAATGCCACTTTATGGTGTTCTAAGATTCCTCACGAGCCCCAAACTAGCTACTTTTGGCAATTTACAGGAAAATGTATACTCTAGGACACAAACTATAGGTGCAGGAAAAAATTTTCATATACAAAGACTTACAATTGATAGGTAATTAATTATGAAAAATATTGGTGGGACAGTGAAGAAGCAGGAACAAGACTTATTTTGCTTTTGTTGGACACCTTGTCCTATACATATAGACGGTTGGTTAGCTCATTTTCTTGTAGCTTGGAAACTGTTAAGTCTAGAATTGTGCACAAGCTTCTACAATGTTCCAATCCAGATATCCTTACGCTATGTTAATTTCTGATGGTAGGCTAAAATTGTATTTTAATTTATTACACCAAATTTTTAAAATTTATTTACCTGGCAGATGGAAATCTAATCAAGGTTTCAACCTCATATAAATTTTCCAATAACAGCCCTTTAGGATTGAAACACAGAGTGAGCCATTTTGAATACCTCTGTGAATAATTTGTTAGACAGCAATTTCAAAGCTTTCACAGCTTTAATATAAATTTAAAATGAATTTTGGTAAACATATTGAGGTTATGTAAAAGTTAATGCATTTTTAAACAGATAATCCTACCTTCCTGAATAGAACATCAATTGCTTGGAAGCAGGATAAGAAATCAGTTTTAGAATTTATTTCCTGATGGTTCAAATAATATCACAAATGAGCATATTTTAAGAGATAGATAAAGAGACCAAAAGTTACGATTTTATTTGAACTTAAGCATTTTCTAGGAATCCAAAATTTAATACTCACTTGTTTTGGTATATGCAACAATTTTGAAGATGGTTCTATTTAATTTATAACCTAAATGCTTAATGTAGAAAATGAAACTTTAAATAACATATCCCATCTTTTTTTCCCCTAATTTTGACTTCTATAGAATCATCTTTAAATATGTCAATGATTTTCAATTGTCAAAGAAAATTTGCAGCAGATAGAGTTAAAAAGACAAGGAAGTGTTTTTCAAGACTGCTGAATTTGGGAAAAGAGTTTGAATTCAATCCGCATGAAACAAAAGAAAATGAGGGAAAGGGGAGAGGAATTTTTAGCAAATGGAAAAGTATTGAACGCCTGTTGATACATATGATTAGGTCATCTGTGTTTGTGGCTTATTGGAAAAAAGAGGCACTTAGACCTTCAGTGATTACATTTCAAAAGAATGGTTCCCAGGTCCTTGAGAAAGACATTCTTGGGTTGTAAAATGGGCAAAAAAAAAAAAAAAAAAAACAGGAGAAAATTCACATCCAAAAGGAGCAGAGAAGGAATCTGTAGTTATAATTTTCTAACATAAATGTTTGGACTTCTTTAGTGGCACAGTGGATAAGAATCCACCTGCCAAAGGAGGGACCATGGGTTTAATCCCTGCTTTGGGGAATATTTCACAGGCCATCAAGCAACTAAGCCCTTGCTCAACTACTGAGCCTGTGTTCCACAGTGAGAAAAGCCAGCCCAGTGAGAGGCCTGGAAACTGCAAAGTAGAATAGGCCCTGCTCACCACGACTAGGGAAAGAAAGACAAAGCTGCAAAGACCTAGCACAGCCAAACATGAAAAAGAAATGAATAAATACAGCATATATTCTAAGAAAAGGAGCTCTGGGTCTGAGTCAAGAAGAAACTTGTGTAAAATTTAATCAAGAAGAGGGGAGGTTAAAGCCATTTTCATTCCACTTAAAAACATGGAATACAAAGCAAGCTGCTTTTACAAGTTTTCAATTGACTTACTACATCACAGATACATCTTTCACCTGTATTTATGAAATTTGAAAAATGTATTAGTTACAGGATGAACCAAGGAAATTTGTTTTGTTTTGTTTGTGTGTGTGTGCTCAGTTACAGCAGACTCTCTGTGACCCTGTGGACTATAGCCCACAAGGCTCCTCTGTCCATGGGATTTTTCCAGGCAAGAAAACGGGACTGGGTTGCCATTTCCTCCTCCAGGGGATCTTCCCAACCCAGGGATTGAACACACATCTTCTGTTTCTCCTGCAATGGCAGGCAGATTCTTTACCAATGAACCACCTGGGAACCAAAGGAGACAGTTTAACAAATGAACTTCAATTTTTGCTAATAAAGCTCTAACATTCAGGTTACTATTTTTTTTATGATCATGATTTATTTCCTCAAGATAGTTCCGAAAGAGTATCGTTGTTGTTTTTGTTGAGTCACTTAGTCGTGTCTGACTCTTTGCGACCCCATGGACTACGGTATTCCAGGCTTCCCTGTCTTTCACAATCTCCCAGAGTTTGCTCAAACTCATGTCCACTAAGTCCAAAAGGAAATATTTGTGCTTATATAGCTTGTGACACGTTTGTGTTTATCATAGACTATTATAAAATCCCTGTAATATATGTACTCTTCATATTGTCCTATAATCCAAGATTGCTCAACTATTTTAGCTACTCAGATACTATATTTCCCATTTGCAGCAATTTTATTTTAGAGATCTCTTCAAGAAAATTAGAGATACAAAGGGAACATTTCATTCAAAGATGGGCTCAATAAAGGACAGAAACAGCATGGACCTAACAGAAGCAGAAGATATTAAGAAGAGGTGGCAAGAATACACAGAACTATACAAAAAAGATCTTAATGACCCAGATAACCACCATGGTGTGATTACTCACCTATAATCAGACATCCTCAAATGTGAAGTCAAGTGGGCCTTTGGCAGCATCACCATGAACAAAGCTAGTGGAGGTGATGGAATTACAGTTGAACTATTTCAAATCCTAGAAGGTGATGCTGTGAAAGTGATGCACTCAATATGCCAGCAAATCTGGAAAACTCAGCATTATGGCCACATGACTGGAAAAGGTCAGTTTTCATTCCAATCCTAAAGAAAGGCAATGCCAAAGAATGTTCACACTACCACACACTTGTACTCACCTCACATGCTAGCAAAGTAATGCTCAAAATTCTCCAAGCCAGGCATCAGCAGTACGTGAACCGAGAACCTCCAGATGTGCAAGCTGGATTTAGAAAAGGCAGAGGAACCAGAGTTCAATTTGTCAACATCCACTGGATCATAGAAAAAGCAAGAGAGTTCCAGAAAAACATTTACATCTGCTACTTATTGACTATGACAGTGTGGATCAGAACCAACTGTGGAAAATTCTTCAAAAGCTGGGAATACCAGAACACCTTACCTGCCTCCTAAGAAATCTATATGCAAGTCAAGAAGCAACAGTTAGAACAGGACATGGAACAATGGACTGATTTCAAATTGGTAAAGGAGTACATCAAGGCTGTATATTGTCATCCTGCTTATTTAACTTCTATGCAGAGTACATCACGTAAAATGCTGGGCTGGGGGAAGCACAAGCTGGAATCAAGATTGCTGGGAGAAATATCAATAACCTCAGATATTCAGATGACACCTCCCTTATGGCAGAAAGAGAAGAAAAACTGAAGAGCCTCTTGATGAAAGTGGAAAAGGAGAGTGAAAAAATAGGCTTAAAACAGTATTCATAAAACAAAGATCATGGCATCTGGTTCCATCACTTCAAGACACATAGATGGGGAAGCAATGAAAACAGAGATAGAGTTTAATTTGGGGGACCTCTGAAATCACTGCAGATGGTGACTGCAGCCATGAAATTAAAAGACGCTTTCTCCTTGGAAGAAAAGCTATTACCAACCTAGACAGCATATTAAAAAGCAGAGACATTACTTTGCCGGCAAATGTCTATCTAGACAAAGCTATGGTTTTTCTAAGAGTCATGTATGGATGTGAGTGTTGGACTCTATAGAGAACTAAGTGCTGAAGAATTGAAGCTTTTGAACTGTGGTGTTGGCAGACACTCCAGATTCCCTTGGACTGCAAGGAATTAAACCAATCAATCCTGAATGAAATCAGTCCTGAATATTCATTGGAAGGACTGATGCTGAAGCTGAAACTCCAACACTCTGGCCACCTGATGTGAAGAACTGACTCCTTGGAAAAGACCCTGATGCTGGGAAAGATTGAAGGCAGGAGGAGAAGGGGGTGACAGAGGATGAGATGGTTGGATGGCATCACTGATGTGATGGGCATGAGTTTGAGCAAGCTCAGGGTGTTGGCGATGGACAGGGAAGCCTGAGATGTTGTATGCCATGGGCTTGCGAAGAGTTGGACAAGACTAAGTGACTGAACTGAACTGAACTGAAGAGAAAATATAAGAATCAAGTTCCAGGAAAGAATTTTAGGATATATTTAAACTTGGCAAAAGTCTCATTATAATTTTAGAACTTACTGATCATTTTTTTCATATAACATTTCACATTGATAAGGATTAGATCATTCATGTAATTGAATAGCAATATCCCTAACTGAATAATTGTGCTTAATACAGACATCATCTCAATGATATATACTTGTCCACATTTTATAGATGAAGAAACTGAGGCAAGTTAATTAACTTGCCCAAGGTCACGTATTGTGCCATGCTGTATAAAATGCTGAAGGAGATTGATGCTAAGTTACCATCAAATGATGCTAAGTTACCTATCAAATGCCCAAATCCATCATCAAGAGAAACAAATTGTTACCATTTAGAAGGTTTCACTGCCCTCCATCAAAGTTTTTCTGTAGTTACTCCTTACTATTTTTACCATAACCTCTCCATAAATTAAAAGGCGCTTACTCCTTGGAAGGAAAGTTATGACCAACCTAGATAGCATATTAAAAAGCAGAGACATTACTAACAAAGGTCTGTCTAGATAAGGCTATGGTTTTTCCAGTAGTCATGTATGGATGTGAGAGTTGGATTATAAAGAAAGCTGAGTGAAGAATTGATGCTTTTGAACTGTGGTGTTGGAGAAGACTCTTGAGAGTCCCTTGGACTGCAAGGAGATTCAACCAGTCCATCCTAAAGGAGATCAGTCCTGAATATTCATTGGAAGGACTGATGTTGAAGCTGAAACTCTAATACTTTGGCCACCTCATGTGAAGAGCTGACTCATTGGAAAATATCCTGATGCTGGAAAGGATAGGGGGCAGAGGGAGAAGGGGATGACAGAGGATGAGATGAATAGATGGCATCACCGACTCGATGGACATGAGTTTGGGTAAACTCCGGGAGTTGGTGATGGACAGGGAGGCCTGGTGTACTGTGATTCATAGCGTCGCAAAGAGTTGGACACGACTGAGCGATTGAACTGAACTGAACTTCCCTCCATCAAAATTTTTCTGTAGTTACTCCTTACTATTTTCACCATAACGTCTCCATATCTGAGATCCCTTTAAAAAGCGACATGATGCATTTGATTGTTCCTATTAAATTAAAAATTCAGCTCTTGCTTCCTGGCCTACATGTCTGTGATGTTATTTAAATTTTTACTCCTGAATATACTCCTTTTTCTGTTTTATTTCTGTTTATCATTTTCTGACTTATGCCTAGACAGAACTTAATCTATTATCTGTTAAGATATCAAGTTTCTAAAGTTTCACTAGCTGTGCTGAACCGTTTTCTACTACCTCCATCTTTCATAAATCAGAGCTTGAGTAACATCAACTGATAGGGTTTGCCCCTGCAGGTGTGACACCAAACAGGTCTTACCTTACTGTAGCCTCAGTGAAGCCCTATCACAGTCATAGAACCATGTGGTGCTTTCTCATGGGCCCATGCTCACAGTGGTGAAGACAGAATACCTGGTAGATTGGAGAAATGATGATGGAGACTGTGTTTGAAGATTCTGCACGAGGTTCCCCATCCTCCCTTCCTCTCTTCCTGGATAACTCCCACTCAATAATCCTGTCTCACTCTATTGTTCTGTCTCATCCCAAGTGTTCTCTTGCCATTTGTCCCCTCTCCTCCCCCACCTCACTCTCCAAATATCTCAGCTCCTGCTGTTAGAGATTTTGTGGGTCTTATATCTGTCACCTCGGGGCACTTTGACATTCTGATGGTATTGTTATTGTTACTGAAAGGTGTGGGGTCTGGCTGCTCACTGCTCAAAAGCCAATAAACAGGCCAGGTTGGTGAAAAAGAAAGGTTCTTTATTTCAGCAGCTGGCACCTGAGGGTGATGGTGGTGGACATTAGTCCAAAGGCCAACTCCCTCCACCCACTGGCAACTAGTGGGGCGAGAGCTGTTATAGACAGAACTGGGGGGGACTATCTGCAGAAACAGCAGCGTCAGCTATGACAGTCATCTTCAAAGTGGTTATCAGTGGTTTGACCAGCGTCATCTTGATTGTTTTAGGCCCGGTTAATCTACAGGTCTATGGTTCATATGTTTCCATTTCTCTGAGGCCAGTTCTCGGAACTGTGGCAGCTCATGTCTTGGTTACAGTCCAGTCATCATGCAGGTAACTTTTCCACCTAATGTTTTAGTCCCTATAAGATACCTCACAGGAAATGGATCAGAATATTATCAATAGCCCTTGAGAAAGAACTAAAGTTCCTTGTCTTGCTTAATGACTACATGACTACTATTTAGTCTCCTTTGTTTTCCTTTGTTTCTGCATTTCTCATTTCTCTGATTAAACTCGTTCTTTGTCTAAAGTTTTCCACAAACAAAAGGCAGATAGAGGTCATGGTGCAGGGCAGGAGGGGCGGGAAGGACCGCAAGGTCTTGTTACATTTTAGTATCTCTCGTTTTTCCTTCTTCCCCACCAGTGGAAGTTTCATTGTCCTGCCAGAAATCAGCAAGACACACATCACTGTGGTGATAAACATTTGCTCACCAAATGAACAATAAAATTAACCTACAAAATCAGGAAAAGAAATAAATTGATGAACTACTGGTACTGGTAGCATGATTTAGTAAAACAACCAAATGGTTATGAATGGGACAAAGTTTAGTTCAGTCACAAATTTACTGTCCATCCAACAGATACGTAATGGACACTATTTACCAAGCATTGCAGTATTCACTATGGATAGAGTAGTAACTAAATCAATGCCTTTAGCTCCAGGCCACTTTATGTCTCACTGAGAACACAGATAAATCTCTGTGAAGTGTGACAATATGTTTGTATACAGTGTTTCAGGAAAACACTGAAAATAGGTGTCTCAAAACTGTATGAAGATTAAGAGAAGTTTTCTAAATATTCATCAGCTAAGGACTGATTGATGAGTGTAGTTAAAGCTACAGCAAGTCAAGAAATACAAGTCCCCCAAAGAGAAAAAAAATAAAAATAATAGTGTATGCAACTATGTAGAAATAGGTTGAAATGATACATTATAGAAAACTGGAAATAATTTAGAATGAACAAGAAAGATATGGGCTTCCCAGGTAGCACAGAGGTAAAGAGTCTGCCTGCCAATGCAGGAGATACGGGTTCAATCCCTGGGCCAGGAAGATCCCCTGAAGGAGGATATGGCTACCCAATCCAGTGTTTTTGCCTGGAAAATTCCACAGACAGAAAAGCCTGGTGGTAGGCTACAGCCCGTGGGGTTGCAAAGAGTCAGACACGACTGAGCACACGTGGATCTACATATGTAGATCTATACGTCTAATCATATATGTATATATGATTTAAAGAAACCAATATTAATGGAAATAAACTGCATGATAGGAAAGAAGTAAAGGCAGAATAGATAGTCAAAGGCACAGAGAAAAGGAGTCAGGAGGGAGAAAGAAATGAATAAAAAATGGATAATGAATGAAGCAATAAGAAGCAGTAGAATCAAGCTTGAGTCAAGAGAAATACAATTTCCACTGAGGAAAGAAGGTTGAAAGAATAATTATGGATTCAGTTATTTTATAACATCGTGGCATTTAATTAAGGTAGTTCTTGTCTTTGTGAACTTGTAGATGAAATGATCTACTGAAAATGGAGAGGAGAGTGAAATAGGAGATTAGATTATAGGGGGATGGATTTGCAATATCCATCTTGGGCAATGGCAGAGGACTCTGACCAGGAAACAGAAAAGAATTATGCCTGGTAACTAAGGTAACGAAGTTGCCAAAGCAAAGTGAAATTCTGAGAGAAGAGGCTGTTTCACATCCTTAACTTGAGACCTCTCTAAAATCATCCATGCATTATATCTTTTATCTTTATATAATCTCTCACCCCCTCATACTCCACCTGTTTTACACATTTTTTTTTTTTTTCCTGAAAGCTGATCTTGTTACCCGGCACTGGTGAATATCAGTTTTGGAAGGGAAGGGCTAGAACAGTGTAATAAACTATTTCCATGAATATGTGATTAATAAATCATAGTAAAGTGTTAAATCTCTGAAAGCAGTTGAATGTTAGCCATCTTCATAGATTATCATTAATATTTCTGCCGAATTTCAGTATAATCATCCCACTTCATACGGACAATCCGTATTTTGAATGAGCCTAAAGATATGAGGCTTCTGAGCAGTTTAACACACGTTTTCCTTATCTGAAAATACTGTTAGAAATGTTATTTGGATTATAAGCAGAGCTTTCATTTGTGGAGCCCATGGCAGTCTCTGTCATAAATATGCACATATCTTTGCCTTAGCAAGGTTCTTCCTAAGTACATTTCATGGTACTTTTCACGTGCACTGGATTTGATTTGTTTTAGGGCATAATATAAATTCTCTGCTGTGATACACGATAATGGAAATACTTTTTAAGAAACCCATGTTGGTTATGCGGCTGTGTGCATCGCCCAGCCTCATGATTTATTAACTGCCTAAATAATCCCTTATCATTATTGTTTGTTTTCATACATAACCACTCATCAGGTACTCAGCACTGTATCTGCCTTTCTTTGCAGTGTCTCTTCGTCCACGCATTTGCCCTCAGTTACTTTTGTGAATTCTTCTGGAGGATAATGATAGCATTTCACATTCAGTACCACTATCCACACTCAATGCCACAGAATACAAATGTGTGGAAGGTGGTGGTTTCATTATCTTAGGGTCAGTAGAATTTCAAGAGCTTTAAAATTGCCTCTATCAATGATGCAAGTGTCAGCTTAGTTTTAATAAATCTTTAGGAACAGCCACAAGTTACTTCTAGGACATCTCCTATTTCCAGAAATGCATCATTCAGTTGCCAAATCTACTATCAATGTCTTGCTAAAGATTTTCCAATACTAAACATAATGCTATATCTTTGGTATCTGCATTTGCTTTTTGTTACCATGATTAACCCAACGGTTCTGCAGAATCAATCCATACTTATGCTACTTACACAAAATCAGAGAGAATATAGTACAAGCAAAACAGAAGAAAAATATACAAATGCATCTATTATAAATAACACATACAGGAGGTGGGAGAATTGCAGTGCTTTTTGTCAGAATTACATTACTAAATGTAGGAACAATGAAAACCTGGGCATTTGGCAAGGTGACATTTTTAGAATAAATTAGAGTTGACAAGTAGTGAATTCAGCCAACCAATAAGTGTAGTGTAAAATTTCTCATAATATGCAGCCAAACTCAGATGTTTCCCTTTTAATTTCCAATAAATTTGACCATATGTTCCTTTTGCTGAAAAGCTAAATTATGGGGGTGGGAGGGATTGCTGCTTTTGTTTTTCTTTTTTGTAAACTGCTGCCATTATTTAAAGTTGATGACATTTTTTAAGAATGAACTGTGCCCCATTGTTGAAAGGTAATGTGGTATTTAAAAGGCAAAATAGCTTCTTTGTGTATTAGAAAGTAAATAGCTTTTGAAAAAGTCATCAGCACCACAGGATACCCATCTCATCCTATAAGTATCTATCATGTGACTTCTTTCATTTACGTACCAGTTTATATTAAGTGGGTCCTGATATTCCTAGCCAAAAAAAAATGATGCTCAGCATGAGAGTGGGCAAAATGTACTTAAAGGAAAAGTGAAATTAATGAAGTTTGCTTAAACTTGAAGAGGCTTTTTCTAATAGCAAAAATGTATATAACTATAACAAATTTAATGCTATTAAATATTAAAGTTTATTAAAAATTTAAATTTCTATCTTTCTTACAGGGCTTAAAATGTGTTAATTGAAACAAAGGAACATCAATGAGATTGGAAACAAAAATAGTAAAAGGTAAACAAATATAAAAAAATATTTAATCTATAGCACTGAGCCTAGTGTTAGTAATATCGCACTGGTGTTTACTAACAGTGAGCGTCATAATATTGAACCATTCGAGTGGAACCTTAGAGCTACCCAGTCACGGACAGAACCGCACAACCACTGGGCTTCCTGTGTTAGTTCCCTTAAAGTAATTAAACAAGGAGATGAATTAGTCTGTGTTCAATTGCTCAGTCCTGTCTCCTTCGCAGCCCCACAGACTGTAGTCCGACAGGCTCCTCGGTCCATGGAATTTTCCAGGCAAGAATCCTGGAGTGGGCTGCCATTTGATCTTCCCAACCCGGGGACAGAGCTAACCACCTCTTGTGTTCCCTGCGTTGGCAGGCAAATTTTTACCACTGGGCCACGGGGAAACCCCAAATTAGTCTGAGGTAGCTTTATATCTTAGCGACCTTTAGAAGCAAACTAAAACCTAAGTCTCTAAATGGTTCTGGGTTAAGAAAAGAAAACCTAAGCACAGTCAATCAAACACCGTCAATCAGCCTGTTCCAAATAAGGCGAATGCTTAAGTCACAGCCAATCAGATAATTCCATTTTTTCTCTCCTGCCTTTCCTCTTTGCTTGTCTTTCACATCCTACTCCTCTTGGTGGAGGGCGCCGAATCACTTCCTTTTTGGTGCTGCCTGATTCCATCTGATTTTTGCTCAGATAACCTCTTAAAATGTTTACTATGCCTCCATTTACCTTTTACTATTAATAGTTCACACTTCTATATAACTTGGCATCATGCAGCCAAACACCAGTAAACAGAAGCCCGACGGGAAGCAGGATGATGAAGTCAAAGGAAGGAAGACAGGGTGGAGCTGGAAACCTCCAGGTCACCCACTCAAAGAGCTCCAAACGGAAAGAAGGGAAGGGCGGCGTGAACACAGAGGAGGAACTCGAACGGCTGTCCCTTCAGAGAGAGGACCAGAGCGGGAGCGAGGAATAGGCGGTCCACACCAACCTCCCCACACCCCACCCGGGAGTTTCCTGAGTGGTTTTCAATATTTATTTTCGAGCTATTTTCTTTTATTTTGACTTCGACCTGTTTGATGAATGTGTGTCATCATGTTTGTGGCTTTTATTTACTCTGCTTTCTCTTTGCTTCTGGGATTATTTGCTTCCTAGATTATTTGTTGCATCGGTCAGTTTTGTTGGCTTGTTTCTCGTTGTCTTCTAATGGATGGAAATAATAAACTTCTTATCTTTTCTTTTAGCAGCACCTTTTAACACCTTAACACAGATGATTTATGTGTTCCAACATAGCCTAATTAGAATATTTCCTCTGGCCTCCTCTCAAAGTAGGTAAATACTATATCACACTTCTCAGTAAATGCCCCACAAAATTCCCCGTTATATTTTAGTCTGTTTTCATTTTCTTTTCAAAACATTCAAATAATGTTAGTGTCATTGGAAAGTGTAATTTATTAAACACATTCCCAAATTACTGTTAATATGATCTAACTCAATAATAAAAGCTTAGTTAGATTGATCGTAATCTTTTACTGATTTCCTTTTATGCTCTTTTTATTTTTCTTATTTTCTACTTTCCATTCCTTCTTGAATTTATGTTTCTTTAGCTGAAGACATATCATAATAGTTTCTCTTTGAGATTCTAGGGGCTCTAACATTTATGAATTACTGTATTCCAAGTATAATCTTTATTTTATCTTTATAATTTGATGATATATGTTAAAAAAATGTTCCTTCTTAGTGGTACAAGGTACTTTTCTGTTGTCTTCTGTCAACTATAGTAGCTGAGGATAGATCTCCTGATAATTCATCTTTGATAGATATTCAGATATTTCTTTTATCGTTTATAATTTTCCCTTATCCTTGATGCCTTTATTTTCCTTATGACTTGAGAAGGTATGAAATTACAGATGTTATCATTCCTAGCACTAGGTGGAACTTTTTAAATCTGAGAGTTCATTTCTTTTCTTGTTTCTGGAAATGTACTAGCCATTAACTCTTTGAATATGGACTTTCATCCAGTCTCTGTCTGCAGGCCTTATGGAACAAATACAAATAGAACACTTAAGTTTCACACTGCACTCTTCATGTCTCATCTAGAAAAACCTGATTATGATACATTGTATTGCTTTTCTTTCTCCTCTCTACCTTGTCAATATTTAACTAGCAGTTTAAAAAATTTTCCAGGGATTAAAATTTTAGTATCTATGATTTATACCATATTCTCTTTTAAATCTACCTTTCTATTTCATATATTAATATTACTAGTCTTCTTATTCTTTTTTGAGATATTTAAATAAACATATATCATAAGACCTATCAACTTTTCTATTAACATCAATTTCTTAGACAGAAATCTCTAAGTTGTGTCAAAGAAATACTTTGTCTATCAAAATGTTAAATTATGTATTTCAAATATCTAAAGGGATATGCACTAAAATAATAGCAGTGTTTGTTCCTAACAGGTATGGATTGAAGAGGGGAAATTTTTACTTTAAGTATTTTACTATTATTTTTATTTTTGCTACAACCCATATTAAATTAATTATTAAAATTATTCTAAGAATTTTTCTACCTAAATTCATTTGTCTTAAGGTTATGAAACAACTATAAGTTCAGTTTTTCACTTTCACTCCAGTGTTTCTTCTTGAGTCACATAGTTTTTTGAAAGGATATAATGGTATAAATCTCCACACAAAAAAAAGAGTTTTATAAAGAACATATTGTAGATATTTAGATCATATCTAAACATTCTTCTAAAGTCTAATTTGTAGCCACAATAATGAATGTGACAGGGGACTATGGTAGAGTGGGAAGGACATTAGGAAAAGATGGGAGAAGAAAACATTAAATCAATATTTTAATTCAACTGGACAATATTTATCGTCTATATATTCTAACTGTTGTTGCTCCAGGTCATTAATGTTCATTAGAAAACCTATCTTGTATTATTTTATATGATACTTTTCATTATTGGGATTAATATACTTGGCAATGAGATTTCTTGACATATTATCTCTTCCAAGTGTAACAACCAGCATTGATTGACTGGACAATTCATTATCAAAACTCATAAAGCATTTTAAAATATGAAAAATTAAATCTTACTACAATTACCTCATTTTTATAAGTTTGTAATATTCATATCTATTGGACTAATATTTTCTCTTATATTAAAAGAAATGAACTAACAATGTTTGCTATCAAATGAAATGTTTATACATGAACTTAAAATATCAATATTGTGCAGTTGAACATTGCAGAGATCCCTGTATTCATATATATATGAATACACTTTTAACATGTATCATATATCATATATATGTCATATGATATATGATATATGTTAAAAGTATATATATATATATATACTCATAGAGCCCTTTAGGTATAATTATAAATAACATCACTCTTAGCATTTCCAAAGATAAAAATACCCACTTGAAAACATTCCATGGTTCAAAGAAGTCAAATAAAAAGAGAATCTCATGTAAAAAGATGTGGTAACTATAAAAGCAACTAGATTAGTGAAGAATCTCTGATTTAAATGGTCAAGTTAAACAAGACACAATTAAGACTAATTTGGTTTTCTTGTCTGCAGCTGAGAAAAAGAGGATTTCAAATTAACCTATATTATGTCTAGTATTATTTTTAAATGTAAATAGCATAATCCTTTCAGCTCATGGCAATGTGGTTAATTTTTTAAAGTAACAAACCCACTAATTCTTTTGCCAGTTCTTATGTTCTAATTTGGTACATCAAAATTTTTCTCATTTTTGCTAAAACAATTTCCACAAGGTCAAATTTTTAAAGGGACCTGACTGTCATTTCAGTAAATATAGAGACAATTGGAGAAGGCAATGGCAGCCCACTCCAGTACTCTTGCCTGGAAAATCCCATGGACGGAGGAGCCTGGTAGGCTGCAGTCCATGGGGTCGCGAAGAGTCAGACACGACTGAGTGACTTCACTTTGACTTTTCACTTTAATGCATTGGAGAAGGACATGGCAACCCACTCCAGTATTCTTGCCTGGAGAATCCCAGGGACGGCGGAGCCTGGTGGGCTGCCGTCTATGGGGTCGCACAGAGTCGGACACGATTGAAGCGACTTAGCAGCAGCAGCAGTAGCAGCAGCAGCATAAAGACAATTTAAACCTTTCATAGGCGCAATCAATTGGCCTGGTTGTCCCTTGATTCATAGCACTGGGAAATGTGCAGGCTCTGTTTGACCAGATGTGGCTACCAAAGAAGACAGGCTTCCAGAATACTTACCCTGGGGTCAGGAGTCCATTTGGATGAAAAAGAATGAGGAGACACTTGCTATCCTACCTAGTAAGAACTCCTTACTATTTTTCCCAGACGCGATGTTCCCCATGAACCTGCTGGTTTGATCCTCTGCATTTGAGGACTTGGAGACCGCAGTCTAACCCACTTGGCTCCTTCCCGTCTCTTTTCAAAATCAGACGGCTGCTTTGCTGTGGGAGCACTGCGGCCCAGTTTCTTGCTGGCTGCGTGGAGCACTGCCTTTCTGGTGCGGCTGGCTCTTCTCAATCACTTCACTGGATGCCCCAAGGAGTCTGGTCTCCACATTATATATGCACTGTAGATAATTCAGGTTGGTCCTTGGATGTCTTTCCACATAAATGTAAATGTCTTTGCTACCTGGGTGTTGGCCAACCATACATGCCAATGTTTCACTATTTTGTTGTTGTTTTTTTCTTTTCCCAATGTTTCATTTTGAATATATTTCGTATGGAAAAATTTGTCATAAGGCTCTCCAAAACTGAGAGTAAATTAGTCTGCCTTTTCAAGATAGAAGTGGTTTTGCCTTGCTCTAACGTTCATTTGTATAGATTTCCTGCATCAGATTACTTTCATCATATTTATTCTGGGCTGTATGTGACAAGTACAGTGCGAGATATAAACCAACTGTGTTGTTGAAACTTCATATGGTATACTTAAAATTTTATACTTAGCACAGTTTTTGCATCTTGTTAGATCCTGCCCATCAACCTAACTGCTACAGAAATGGTATCTTGATTATATATATTTACCAGTTGTTCTTCTGTCTCTAAATCGTGTCCAGCCCTTTGCATAGCAACAAAGTAAACTCCTGCTCTTTTATTGAGCAGGAAAATAGTTTTATGTGTCTTTTCTTGGGATTTTCAGGCAGCCTGCATTCCAAATTGACACTGGGGTTTGAAGGTTTTAGGATTTCAAAGACATTACTGTAAGGGTGAGTTTATAGGCTGGGCATGGGGCTCTTCCCTGTGTGAATTATCGTTGACTGCCTAACCTTGTGTTGTGACTGGGGGAGCCCTGCTGGTGTGCTGTAATTCTCATGCTTGACAGGAGGCTCGGTGTTATCCAAATCCCGATGGTACTCAACTGAATTGATGAAATGACCAGGAAGGTCTAATTAAAGCTGTTCAGCTCAAATGTATTGATGTATTACATCTATTACAGCTTGGTTCAATAGGTCCACCCATGAATGCTGTCACAGCCTGTAAAGCAAACTAAACAGATTGAATAAATAATACTGCAGGGAAAGGAGACAGCAAAGGAACCAAAGCAACAGAGCACTGAATGCAACAGGGTGACCTATGAACTTATCATATGATCCACCAGAAATTAATCTTTATTATTTTTACATGTTGTGCACAGAAGAGAGAATATTAAGACCTAGAATAATCTTTTAATCTATCGTAAGAGCTGGCAAGCTCTTCTCTCCTTTAGTAAATGTTACAGTTGCATGACAATGTGCATAAAATCAATGTGGTTTTGCTTGAATTTTCTTTGCAATTTCTTGTTAGACTCTAGCATTTTTTTTTTCCTTTTTGGCTTCTGGCTGAGTCTTTGTGAAAGTTTTTAAAACATGCAATCTACCACCATTCTTTATTTCTTCTGCCCCAAGAGACTTGGTAACTCTTTTTATTCCTTTGCTGAATTTGACTCGTTTCACATTTTCATAATTTGTATATGGTTCTGACCAATAACTCTGGTAATGAGTTCTAAATTCTGGGCATTTTAACATGGGGATTTCTTACTCATTTATTTGTAGCATTCGGTATTACTTATATTATTCTGTTTGCACTGTCAGAAGAGTAAATTATTATTGCAATCAAAGCTTGATGCTAAAACAAAGAAAGGGTAGCTTTCTTAATATGCATTGTATATATAATACAAGCAGTGCAAGTTTGATGCATGGATCAGGGCATCCAAAGCAGGTGCTCTGGGACAACCCAGAGGGATAGGGTGAAGAGGGAGGTGGAAGGGGGATTCAGGATGAGGTGTTGTATACCTGTGGCCAATTCATGTTGAAGTATGGAAAAAAAATCACAATATCATAGTTATCCTTCAATTTAAAAATAAACTAATTAATTAAAAAAATAAAAAGCTCAGTAATCAGAAAAAATGTGCAGACCAAAAGTCATCAAAGTATTTTTTTTCTTTCATACAATTAAATTAAAAAATATTATAGGAGATGATGGCTGTCTTCCAAATTTATTTTCTGCAGTTGAACTCACACTGAACTTCAGACATACTGCTGCCTACTTGACATCTCCCCTTAGATGTTTAAAAGACATCTCAAACTTAACATTTAAAAGTGAACTCCTAAACTATCTCCCCATTCAAATTTGCTTCTTCAGTTTCCCCATCTCAGCAAATGTCAAATTCCAGTCTTCCACTTGCTTAGGCTCAAAATATTAGTTATCATGAGCTAGACTGTTTCTTTTATATGCTTCCCTTCATATCGTGTTCATTTTTCCTTCTAAATATTTCCTAACTAAATCACTTCTCATTCCCTCTATTGCTACCATTCTGGTCTGGATCATGATTATCTTTATTTGGATTTCTACCATAGATTCTTAGGTATCTTCTATGATTTCTCTCCTATCCCTTCTGATCCATAGATAAGTCCTTAGCATCTAATCCAAAATCTGGCCAACTGTAGCTGTGCAACAACTATTAATTAGATACATGATACAAGAAGTGAACCCCTGTGGAATTTAACTCACTTAGGTCCTTAGTGGTTCTCATATGAGTGCTTCATTTTCTGCCACCCACTTTTGTCAAACTTTAATGTTATCCTCTCAACAGGAAAAGAAATAACCCACTACACACAATCTTACTTGCTAAAACCAATTAATATCTTGCTGTTGCCCATAAGTTCTAAACTCGACACTTTCTTCATTCAGCAAAGGTTGATCAATGGCGTTTCTGTGCAGGGCACCATGCTATGTTGCTCAGCATTTCATCACAGTCCCTTCAGGAGCAGACTGCGAAGACTAACTGACTTCACTTTCTTTTCTTATAGACTAGAAGCACTGCTTCTATAATATAAGACCCATATGTAAGACCCTTATATATATAAGACCCATATAGTTGTATATACATTCATATATATATACTCATATATATACACCCATATATATATACATTATATAGATAAGAACCATATATTTGTATATATATTCATATATATATACTTCTAGTCCATATATATAATACTCATATATATACATTATATATATATATCCACACCCATATATATATATACATTATATATATAAGACCTATATATTTGTATATACATTCATATATATATACTTCTAGTCCATATATATACTCATATATATATACATTATATATATATACACACCCATATATATAAACATTATATATATAAGACCCATATATTTGTATATACATTCACATGTATTTACTTCTAGTCCATATATATATATACTCACATATATATATATTATATATATATACACCTATGTATATAGACATTATATATATAAGACCCATATATTTGTATATATACTTCTAGTCCATATATATATATACATTATATATATATACATCCATATATATATATACATAAAGTCTGACACTGTTTCCACTGTTTCCCCATCTATTTCCCATGAAGTGATGGGACCAGATGTCATGATCTTAGTTTTCTGAATGTTGAGTTTAAGCCAACTTTTTCACTCTCCTCTTTCAACTTCATCAAGAGGCTCTTTAGTTCTTCTTCACTTTCTGCCATAAGGGTGGTGTCATCTGCATATCTGAGGTTATTGCTATTTCTCCCGGCAATCTTGATTCCAGCTTGTGTTTCTTCCAGCCCAGCGTTTCTCATGATGTACCCTGCATATAAGATAAATAAGCAGGGTAACAATATACAGTCTTGACGTACTCCTTTTCCTATTTGGATCCAGTCTGTTGTTCCATGTCCAGTTCTAACTGTTGCTTCCTGACCTGCATGCATGTTTCTCAAGAGACAGGTCAGATGGTCCGGTATTCACATCTCTTTCAGAATTTTCCATAGTTTATTGTGATCCACACAGTCAAAGGCTTTGGCATAGTCAATAAAGCAGAAATAGATGTTTTTCTGGAACTCTCTTGCTTTTTTGATGATCCAGTGGATGTTGGCAATTTGATCTCTGGTTCCTCTGCCTTTTCTAAAACCAGCTTGAACATCTGGAAGTTCACGGTTCACATATTGCTGAAGCCTGGTTTGGAGAATTTTGAGCATTACTTTACCAGCATGTGAGATGAGTGCAATTGTGTGGTAGTTTGAGCATTCTTTGGCATTGCCTTTCTTTGGGATTGGAATGAGGACTGACCTCTTCCAGTCCTGTGGCCACTGCTGAGTTTTCCAAATTTGCTGGCATATCGAGTGCAGCACTTTCACAGCATCACCTTTGAGGATTTGAAATAGCTCAACTGGAATTCCATCACCTCCACTAGCTTTGTTTGTAGTGATGCTTTCTAAGGCCCACTTGACTTCACATTCCAGGATGTCTGGCTCTAGGTGAGTGATCACACCATCGTGATTATCCGGGTAGTGAAGATCTTTTTTGTACAGTTCTTCTGTGTATTCTTTCCACCTCTTCTTAATATCTTCTGCTTCTGTTAGATCCATACCATTTCTGTCCTTTATCGAGCCTATCTTTGCTTGAAATGTTCCTTTGGTATCTCTAATTTTCTTGAAGAGATCTCTAGTCTTTCCCAATCTGTTATTTTCCTCTCTTTCTTTGCACCGATCGCTGAGGAAGGCTTTCTTATCTCTCCTTGCTATTCTTTGGAACTCTGCATTCAGATGGGAATATCTTTCCTTTTCTCCTTTGCTTTTTGCTTCTCTTCTCTTCCCAGCTATCTGTAAGGCCTCCTCAGACAGCCATTTTGTTTTTTTGCATTTCTTTTCCATGGGGATTTTCTTGATCCCTGTCTCTTGTACAATGTCACGAACCTCATGTCCATTTTTGGGCTCCAGAATCACTGCTGATGGTGACTGCAGCCATGAAATTAAAAGATGCTTACTCCTTGGAAGGAAGGTTATGACCAACCTAGATAGCATATTTAAAAGCAGAGACGTTACTTTGCCAACAAAAGTCCATCTAGTCAAGGCTATGGTTTTTCCAGTGGTCATGTATGGATGTGAGAGTTGGATGGTGAAGAAAGCTGAGCACCGAAGAATTGATGCTTTTGAACTGTGGTGTTGGAGAAGACTCTTGAAAGTCCCTTGAACTGCAAGGAGATCCAATCAATCCATCCTAAAAGAGATCAATCCTGGGTGTTCATTGGAAGGTCTGATGTTGAAGCTGAAACTCCAATACTTTGGCCACCTCATGCGAAGGGTTGACCTACTGGAAAAGACCCTAATGCTGGGTAGGATTGGGGGCGGGAGGAGAAGGGAACGACAGAGGATGAGATGGTTGGATGGTATCACCGACTCGATGGACATGGGTTTGGATAGACTCCGGGAGTTGGTGATGGACAGAGAGGCCTGGCGTGCTGCAATTCGTGGGGTCGCAAAGAGTCGGACAAATTGAAGACATTTGAGAAGAAACATATTTTCAATTCTTTACTTTTTTCCCAATAACTTCTGCTTGTTTTTTCCGTCTTTCAATGGCAACGTTTTTAGTGATTCCTTTTATTGTAGTGACTTTTTGTACGAAAGGATTTTTTTATTTACTCAACTTATTGGACAGTTATATTCATTCATTGATAATAGTTGTAAGTAAGGTTTGAAAGAAAATACAAGTGTCTCTTAGCAAGCACATAACTGATGAAAACAACAAAATTCTGAACAGGCCCACTGTGTAGGAAAGTTAACAATTGCGAGTATTTACTGTCTTGTGGGCACAGATTGGTATATATTATGAAGGGATTGGAGAGAATCATTCTGGTCAAAAAGCTGCTTAAAGGTGCTTCTCTTACACTGTAGCTCTAGTGGTTCCCTCATCTGGCTCCATTTCCCCACCCTTCCTGATTTCATTTCTGTATTTGCTCATTCGGCCTGAAAACCTCATCCTTTCTGACTGAATAGTTACTAACTATCTTGTAAAACTCATTTTAGACTGACCTGTCCTAGTTAGTCCTCCTTGTATGTTCCTACAATACTTTTTCATATCTTCCATCGTAACACTTTCCTCTGTAGACTGACATTTTGCATCTATTTGTGCATCTCTCTAATTAGACTTTGGACGTTAGAGGGAAAGTTTGCTTCTTATAGGACCTGCTCCCTGCACCTTCCACAGTTTTTAGCACACAGTTTACAGTCGGTAAGTATTGGCTAATTTCTGTTCATTTCTTGATGTTTATTCCATTACCCAACAAGAATACCTAACTTAAATTTTTCTCAACACTTGAGAATTGTCTAAACGCAGGTTAAACCTCTGAATTCTCCTCTTTGAATACGACAACCTCTTCTCCTACTTCTTTTCAGGTTCAGTGGAATTTCCCCTTTGCTATTACAGTCACGCTCCTGACTCCTTTTTATCTTTTTAATCCATTAGCCCATTTCTGATTTCACTAACTTCTCTAATCCACCTAATTTTTTTTGTTGTTGTAATTTTTCCTTTCTCTTTCCTCTTGCCCATCCTGACAGTGTCTGGCTCTGGGATCCCGTCTGGCTGTGCGTTTTAGCGTCCCTCCAAAGTCATGTCAGCTGGAGGTAACAAAACCATTCCAGTTGGGGCCAATATAAATTCTTGGTAACTCAGACTCATGGGGAACTTTGCTATTCTCCTCCTTTCCTTTTGGACAAAAACTGCAATTTCTTATTTTCAGATCTCATCATTCCATCTATTTCTACCTCCTCTTGAAATATCTTCCATTGATTTTTTCATCTCTTAATTGCATTTTCTATTTCTCTTCTGAATCTTTCTATCCCTTATGACTCTTCATCTTCCTTTATCTTAGTTATACTTCAAAATGTCTTTTCTGTATCATGATATGTAAGTTTTTCCCCTTTTTCTAAGACCAAGTTGCTAAACGTCAAGTCTATAAAATGTTCTATAAGGCTACCTGTTTTTCCTCACTAGCCATTCTTTTTTATTCTTGCAACAATAATAATATAGTTCCTAAACCTACAAATATAACTGAAAGCTCATATTTGGGAACAAGGTGATGTTTCATATTTATTACCTTATATAAATCTTTAAGATATTCCTACAAATTGTTCTCATTTCCTGCGTTCTACAGAGCATGAAACTGAGCTTCAAAGGCGAAGTAACTTGACAAATTACTTACAGTTATATGACTGTGGCCTCCAATTACCTCTAAAACAGTCTCTGAAGTGTCATTGGTGACTTTCTTATTGTAGTGATTTTTTTTTTTTTCTGGCCGTATAGATTGCAAGATTGTAGTTCTCCAACCAGCAATCAAACCCAGGCCCTCAGAAGTGTGTGTAGAGTCCTAACCACTAGACCACTAGGGAATTCCCTGAGGTGAAATTGAAAAGAACATAAATTAGCCACTTGAAAGTTCAGTCAGGGCATTAAATATCTTCTCAATGTTGTGTAATCATCATCTCCACTTCCAAAATATTCTGATCATCCCCAAAGGAGCTCCTGTACTCATTAAGATATGATTCTCCTTTACTTCCTTCCCTCAGTCCCTGGCGACCACTGATACAGTTTCTGACTGATGACTTTACCTATTCTGGGTATTTCAAAGAAATGGAATCATCCAATATGTTCCTTTTCATGCCTGGCTGTACTTAGCATGTTTTCCCTGTTTATCCACATTGTAACTTATGTAAGAAGTACTTGCTTTCTGTGCTTAAAAATATCCCATCGTATGGTTATAACACATTTTGTTTATGCATTCAACCATTGATGGACTTTCGGGCTATTTGTGAATTGTATTACTATGAATACTCATGTACAAGTTTTATTTGAAAATTATTTTCAATTATTTTTGGTATATACCTAAGAGTGAATTTTATGGATGATACGGTAACATTTTGTTTAAGTTATTGAGAAAGTTCTATATTGCTTTCCACAGTGGATGCACAATTCTATATTCCCACCAGTAATATATAAGTGTTATAATTTCTCTATATCCTTGCCAAGACTATTTTTTTTTAATTGTAGCCATCTTAATAAGTGTGAAGAGCTATTTCACTGTGGTTTTGAATTGCAATTCACTAATGATTAATGATGTTGACCATCTTTTCATATGTTTGTTGACCATTTTAATATCTTCACTGGACAGTTTTCTAAGTCCATCGATTAATTTTTAACTGTGTTGCTTGTCTTTTGGCTGTTGAGTTGTTATTCACATATTCTGGATGTTAGACACCTATCAGATTTGCAAGCATTTTCTCCTTTTCACTATCTCATGGTGCCTTTTGATGCATAATATTTATAATTTTGATGAAGTCCTGTTTATCTTTTTTTGTTTTGTTACATTTGACTTTTGTGTCACATTGATTTCCAAATATGAGTTTTGGAGTTTTAGCTCTTAATTTATGTTTTTTAACATTTGAGTTATTATTTTTTAATGTGATATATAAGCTAACATCCATTTTTTTTTGACATAGAAATCTAGTTGTCCCAGCATTATTTTTGAAAGCATTATTTTTTCTCCACTGAATGGTCCTATTACGCATGTCAGTAATCATTTAAACAATATTTTAAGGTATTCAGCTGAAAATTATCGAATATGTGGCTTTGTATTAAATTTTCAAAGGGGAAGCCTGAGTTTTCCAACTTTGCTCTCCTTTTCAAGGCTGTTTTGACTTTTCGGAGTCCCTTGCAACTTCATATGAATTTTAAAATAAATGCTTTTCTTTTCTGCTAAAAAAGAAAGAATTGCATTAATATGGAGATTGCTTTGAACATATTTTATTCTAAACAGTATTAAGTCTTCTAGTCTATGAACCTTAGATGTCTTTCTACTTATTTTTGAGTTCCTTAATTTTCTTGCAGCAAAGTTTTATAATTCTTGCACATGCCTTATTCAATTAATTCCTAAATTTTTTTTCTTTTTTGATGTGATTGGAAATATAATTGCTTCTATTTCATTTTCAGATTTTTCATTTCTAGTTTGTAGAAATCCAACCAGTTTTCACATATTGATCTTGTTTTCTGCAACTGTTTTGAATTTTTTAGTAGCTCTAATAGTTTTCTCATGTATTCTTTAAGACTTTCTGTAAAAAGATAATCCATGAATGAAGATAGTTTTATATCTTTTTTTCCCATTTTGGATGCATTTTATTTCACTACCTTTTCTGATTTCCCTGGGTAAGATTTCCTGTAAAATGCTGAATAGAAGTGGTGGAAGAAGGTACCCTAGTCTTGTCCCTGATCTAAGTGGGAGAACTCTCAGTATTTTATCTTTGGGTGTGATATTAATAGCTGGGCCTTTCATAGATGCCCTTCATTAGGTTGAAGAAAAAACACTCAGGAAACAGTAATCCTTATTTCCTGAGTGTCTTTATCATGAAAGATGTTGAATTTTGTAAAATACTTACATGCATACTCAGTTGTGCCCCACTCTTTGTGCCCTAGTGGACTGTAGCCCACCAGGCTTCTCTGTCCATGAGATTATCCCAGCAAGAATGCTAGAGTGGGTTGACATTTCCCCTTCCAGGGGGTCTTCCCAACACAGGTCTCTTGCATCTGCTGCATTGGCAGGCAGGTCCTTTACCACTGATGCCACTTGAGAAGCCCGCTGTAAAATGCTTGTGGTGCTCCATTGTTCATTGTGTCCAGCTCTTTGCAATCCTGTGGACTGTAGCACCCCCAGGTTCCTCTGTCCATGGGATTTCCCAGGTAAAAACACTGGAGGGGGTTGTCATTCTCCTCTTCAGGGATTTTCCCAACTTAGGGATCAAACCAGCATCTCTTGTGTCTCCTACATTGGCGGGCAGCTTTTTTTCTTTTTTTTTTTTTTAACCAATAGAGCCTCCTGGGAAGCCCTGCATCAAATGACATAATCATGTCACTTTTTATTCATAATATGGTACATTTAGTTGATTTTTATGTTTAACCATTCTTGCCACCTGGGATAAATCTTTCTTGGTCATGATGCAAAACCCTTTATCATATGTCGCTAGGTTCAGTTTGCTAGTATTGTGTTGAGGGTTTTAGCATTTTCAGTAGTCATGTATGGATGTGAGAGTTGGATCGCAAAGAAGGCTGAGCACCAAAGTTTGATGCTTTCAAACTATAGTGCTAGAGACAACTCCTGAGGGTCTCTTGGACAGCAAGGAGATCAAGCCAGTGAATCCTAAAGAAATCAACCCTGAATGGTCATTGGAAGGACTGATGCTGAAGCTCCAATACTTCGGCCACCTGATGCGAAGAGCCGAGACATTGGAAAAGACTCTGATGCTGGGAAAGGTTGAGGGAAGGAGGAGAAGGTGGTGACAGAGGAAGAGATGTTTGGATGGCATCATCAACTCAATGAACAGAAGTTTGAGCAAACTCCAGGAGATAGTGAAAGACAGGGAAGCCTGGTGTGCTGCAGTCCATGGGGTCACAAAGAGTCAGACACAACTGAGAGGCTGAACTGAATTGAACAGATTCATAAAGAATTTTAACTGTAGTGTTCTTTACTTGGGGTCTTTACCTTGCTTTGAATTTGGGTAATGTGATCCCATAGAATGATTTATAAAGGGTTTTTCTGCCTTACTACTTGTTGGAAGAGTTTGAAAAGAAATTGTATTAATTTAACTTTAAATATTTGGTATAATTCCACTACAAAGGTATCAGGTCTAGAGCTTTCTTTGTTGGGAGGTTATTACTGATTCTATTTCTTCAGCTATCATATACTCATTCAGATTTCTATTTTCTCTTTATTCACTTTTGATAATGTGTTTCTATTGTTTTGTCCATTCCATCTAGGTTATCCGAATTGTTGGCATACAATTATTAGTATTACTTTATTATAATCTCTTTATGTTATATAACATCTCCTCTTTGATTTCTGCCAGCATGGATTTAGTTTTGCCTTCTTTATCTAGTTCCTTAAAATATAAAATAAGTGTTTGATTCATGATCTTTTTTTTTTTTAATTTATTTATTTATCTATTTTTTACTTTACAATATTGTATTAGTTTGCCATACATTGACATGAATCCGCCATGGGTGTACATGTGTTCCCCTTCCAGAACCCCCCTCCCACGTCCCTCCCCATCCCATCCCTCTGGGTGATCCCAGTGCAACAGCCCCGAGCACCCTGTATCATGCATCAAACCTGGACTGGCGATTCGTTTCACATATGATAATTTACATGCTTCAATGCCACTCTCCCATGTCAGCCCACCCTCGCCCTCTCCCATAGAGTCCAAAAGACTGTTCTATACATCTGTGTCTCTTTTGCTGTCTCGCATACAGGGTTATCTTTAGCAATTTACTAAATTCCATGTATATGCGTTAGTATACTGTATTGGTATTTTTCTTTCTGGCTTACTTCACTCTGTATAATAGGCTCCAATTTCTTCCACCTCATTATCTTTTATCTTTGCTTTTGCTGCATCTTATACATTTTGGTGTATTATGTTTTTAATTTCATTTACCTGAAGATATTTTCTAAATTCTGTTATGATTTCTCTTTTGACCCATTGAATGTTTAAGAGTATGATATTTAATTTCTACATATTTGTTAATTTTCTAGTTCTCCTTCTGTTATTAATTTCTCATATCACTCCATTGTGATTCCAAAATATACTTTGCTTGATATATATTTTGCTAAATCTATTGAGACTGGTTTTGTGCCCTAACATATGGTTTATCCTTTAAAATGTTCCATGTGCCCTTGGAAGAAATGTGTATTTTGATGTTTTTCTTTGAAGTGTTCTTTGTATGTTAGAGCTGGTTGGTTTAGATTGCTATTCAAGCCTTCCACATATCTATTAACCTTTTGTGGCTGTTGTGTCCATTATTGAAAGGAGGGTATTGATATCTCCAACTATTATTGTAGAACTGTCTATGTCTCCTTTCAGTTTTGTCAATTTTTGCTTCATATAATTTAGGACACTGTTGTTAGGTGTATATATGTTTTAAATTGTCATATCTCCTTAGTTAGCATCTTCATCATTATATAATGTCCTTTTTGTCTGATGTCTGATTCTTGTCCTTTTTCAGGGTTTACTTTTGTTGCTTATTATCATTTGTAGTTACTGGTTTAGCAACTTTTCCAAACTCTTTTAAAGACTTTATTCTTTGTCACAGGTGATCCTTGATGTCTTTGTTTCTTTAGCTTGCAGTCAGCTAGTCAGAGAGTTCCTTAAATGCTTGGAACAAACAACAATCAAAAAGCAATCCTCTCCTTGTCTTTTTGCAGCCTGGCGCTGTTGTGAGGTGCTCCTTCAATGCTGAGTCAGGATATTTATAATTCTGTTGTAGCATTTGCTTTCTCTTTGTGCTGAGCGTGAAGCTCAGCCGGACTTGAAACCCTACGGTCTTCTCAGGTCTTGACTGATTATGTTTCTTTCCACAGTTACACATCTACCTGTTGAGATCCCCTGTTATATGCAGGAGATGTTTAAGCCCTATACACAAAGCAGTTATCTTCCCAGATTTTCCTCTTAGGTTTTCAGTATGTTTACTTTTGTCCCCATCTGTAACGTCTTTTGCCTCGGTTGGTTGAGGCTTGTTCATTTGTCTTTTAATATTTTTGACTAATGTCTTTTATTCAGTAGGTTTTCCACTCTGGAAAAGTTCCAAGTTAGGGGGAACAAAGACAAGCGCATTGCATCAGTCCTTCGGGGAAGGTCCTAAAAGCTTTCTTTCTTTTTTTCTTAGTTGGACTATAATTGCTTTGCAATGTTTTGTTACTTTGTGCTGTACAACAGCATGATATACATACACACACATGTTCCCTATCTCTTGAACTTCCCTCCCACCCACCCCTATATCACCCCTCTAGATCATCGCAGAGCACGGAGCTGAGCTCCCTGTGCTATACAGCACCTTCTACACTAGTTATTTATTTTACATACAGTTACATGTAATGCTACCTTCTCAATTTGTCCCACCCTCTCCTTCCCCCCATGTGCCCACAAATCCATTCTCGATGGCTGCATCTCTGTTCCTGTCTTGCAAATATGTTCATCAGTACCATTTGCCTAGATTCCATATATAGGTATTAATGTATGATCTTTTTTTCTTACTTCATTCTGTATGACAGACTCTGGATGCATCCACATCATTATAAATTATCCAGCTTCATTCCTTATTATGGATGAGTAATTGTGGATTAGGAATCAGTGAACTAAAATTGACTTGAATGGGAGATTTAATTCAGATGACCTTAATATCTACTACTGTGGGAAAGAATCCCTTAGAAGAAATGGAGTAGCCCTCATAGTAAACAAGAGTCCAAGTAGCATTACTTGGGTGCAATTTCAAAAATGACAGGATAATCTCTGTTCGATTCCGAGGCAAACCATTCAATATCACAGTAATCCAAGTCTATGCCCCAACCACAACTGCCAAAGAAGCTGAAATTAAATGGTTCTATCATGACCTACAAGACCTTCTAGAACTAACACCAAAAAATCTCCTTTTCATCAAACAGGACTGGAATGCACAAGTAGGAAGTCAAGAGATACCTATACTAACAGGCAAGTTTGGCTTTGGAGTACAGAATGAAGCAGGGCAAAAGTTAACAGATTTGTCAAGAGAACACAGTGGTCATAGCAAACACCTTCTTCCAACAACACAAGAGAAGACTCTACACATGGACATCACCAGATGGTCAGCACTAAAATCAGATTGATTATAATCTTTGCACCCAAAGATGGAGAAGCTCTATACAGTCAGCAAAAACAAGACTGGGAGCTGACTGTGGCTCAGATCATGAACTGCTTATTGAAAAATTCAGAATTAAACTGAAGAAAGTGGAGAAAATGACTAGATCATTCAGGTATGACCTACACCAAATCCCTTACAATTACACAGTGTAAGTGACAAATAGATTCAAGGTACTAGATCTGATAGAGTGCCTGAAGAACTATGGACAGAAGTCCATGACATTGTATTGGACACAGTGATTAAGACCATCCCCAATAAAAAGAAATGCAAAACGGCAAAATGGTTGTCTGAGGAGGCCTTACAAATAGTTGCGAAAAGAAGAGAAACTAGAGGCAAAGGAGCAAAGGAAAGATGTACTCTTTGAATGCAGAGTTCCAAAGAATAGCAAGGAGAGATAAGAAAGCATTCCTCAGTGATTGATGCAAAGAAATAGAGGAAAACAATAGAATGGGAAAGGCTAGAGACCTCTTAAAGAAAATTAGAGATACCAAGGAAACATTTCATGAAAAGATGGACACAATAAAGGACAGAAATGGTATGGACCTAAAAGAAGCAGAAGATATTAAGAAGAGGTGGCAAGAATACACAGAAGGACTATACAAAAAAGATCTCCATGACTCACATAACCACTATGGTGTGATCACTCACCTAGAGGCAGACACCCTTTAGTCCAAAGTCAAGTGGGCCTTAGAAGCATCACTACGAACAAAGCTAGTGGAGGTGATGGAATACCAGTTGAGCTATTTCAAATCCTAAAAGATGATGCTGTGAAAGTGCTGCACTCAATATGCCTGCAAATTTGGAAAACTCAGCAGTGGCCATAGGACTGGAAAAGGTTGGTTTTCATTCCAATCCCAGAGAAAGACAATGCCAAAGAATGTTCAAACTACCACACAATTGCACTCATTTCACATGCTAGTAAAGTAATGCTTAAAATTCTCCAAGCCAGGCTTCAGCAATATGTGCACCGTGAACTTCCAGATGTTCAAGCTGGTTTTAGAAAAGGCAGAAGAATCATAGATCAAATTGAAAACATCCGTTGGATCATCGAAAAAGTAAGAGAGTTCCAGAAAAGCTTCTACTTCTGCTTTATTGACTATGCCAAAGCCTTTGACTGTGTGGATCACAACAAACTGTGGAAATTTTTTCAAGAGATGGGAATACCAGACCACCTTACCTGCCTCCTAAAAAATCTATTTTCAGGTCAAGAAGCAACAGGTAGAAACAGACATGGAACAACAGACTGGTTTGAAATCAAGAAAGTTGTATATAGTCACCCTGCTTATTTAACTGCTATGCAGAGTACATCATGCCAAATGCTGGGCTGGATGAAGCACAAGCTGTAAATAAAATTTCCAGGAGAAATATCAATAACCTCAGATATGCAGATGTCACCACCCTTATGGAAGAAAGTGAAGAAAAACTAAAGAGCCTCTTGATGAAAGTGAAAGAGGAGAGTGAAAAGGTTGACTTAAAACTCAGCATTCATAAAACCAAGATCATAGCATCTGGTCCCATCACTTCATGGCAAATGGATGGGGAGACAAAGGAAACAGTGTCAGACTTTATTTACCTGGGCTCCACAATTGTTACAGATGGCAACTGCAGCCATGAAATTAAAAGATGCTTGCTCCTTGGAAGAAAAACTGTTACAAACCTAGACAGTGTATTAAAAAGCAGGGACGTTACTTTGCCGACAAAGGTCTGTCTAGTCAAAGCTATGGTTTTTTTCCAGTAGTCATGTATGGATGTGAGAGTTGGACCATAAAGAAAGCTGAGCACTGAAGAATTGATGGTTTGGACTGTGGTGTTGGAGAAGACTCTTGAGATACCCTTGGACTACAAGCAGATCCAACCAGTCCATTCTAAAGGAAATCAGTCCTGAATATCCACTGGAAGGACTTATACTGAAGCTGAAGTTCCTATAATTTGGCCATCTGATGTGAAGAACTGATTCATTGGAAAAGACCCTGATTCTGGGGAAGACTGAAGGCAGGAGGAGAAGGGGACAACAGAGGATGAGATAGTCAGATGGCATCACTGACTCAATGGACATGAGTTTGAGCAAGCTCTGGGAGATGGTGATGGACAGGGATGCCTGGTCTGCTGCAGTCCATGGGGTCTCAAAGAGTTGGACATGACTGAGTGATTGAACAACAGCAACTTCCTGATTCAGGATTTTCTTGGATGCTGTAAAATATCTAGATTGTCTGGAGTTTTGACAAAGTTATTTTTAGCATATTCTGATCATTTCTTTGGCATTTCTACTGAAGGTTCAGCTCTTAGAATTCTGTAGGCTGTCGTTTTCCCTGGCATCCTACATGTGACTTCTTAATAACCAAACCAATCTCATCTCTATAGAAATCTGAAGAGTGTTTTACTTATTAACCATATTCCTCCCTCTGTCCACTAGCTCCCACAATAGTGAAATATTCCCTCCTGTTCCTCAACTCAATGTAGTATAAATTGCTGTTTAATTTTCTTTTACAGTGCTATCCATTTTTTTCCTCTACTGTATCTATTTATATCACGTAACAATTTTAGCATTTTCAGGGAAGCCTAGCATGCTGCAGTCCGTGGGGTCACAAACAGTCAGACACAACTGAGCAACTGAACTGAGCTGATTCTGTATTGAGAATTTCCTAAGCTATTTATTCCTGCCTTCCTTCATTCTTGCTACTATACTTTTCTCATCTGTTCCTTTCCCCCTTTTCCGCAAGATTTATCAAACATCTAGATAAAGTATTGTCAAGTATTATACTAACCTTTAGGGATCTGGAAATGAAGTCAGCCTCCTCTAAGTAGTTCAGAGCCTAATGAGAGATTTAGCAAACAGTTAATTTGAACACTGTTTAATAATATTAAAATAGCAGTGATTACATACTCTCATGAGGAGAATTTATAAGGAGAATATAGTCCAAGAGAATAAGAAAGACCTTAATGAAAAAGCACTAATGGAGCCAAATCTGAGAGTATAGAAGGAATTAGTCAGAAGAGATAGAGCTACAGAAAACAGAATATATTGAGGAGCCTCATCTTGTCATTGCACTATCTTTGCACAAAGTGATACAAAATAGAAGAGACAATGATTAGGGTTAGAGCAAGTGATATTCGGGGGCCAACTTTATAGTCTACAATACCATGGCATCATGTGGTTTCACCCAAGCCACCAAGGCAAGTTGAATTTCTTCTTCTTATGGGTTTCTGTAGTATATTATAGGTACTTCCATATATATATATATATATATTATAACTTCCATATATATAACTATACATCATTATGTATATTGACTTCTTATTGAAACAGAGGAATTCCTAAGAAGAGGCTCCATTTAATTCTATATCTGGACCACACTCCTCAGAAAATTCTACTACACAGAATAAGTACTCTATAAGAATTTATTGAGTTGAATGCAATCTATGTATCTTGACATTTGACCTCTTCCATGAGGTTATAAACCACATTTCCAAATATTTTCCAATTGTCACAATAACAAGAAAACTCCACATGTCGAAGTCCAATCTTACTTTTTCCCAATTCTGGGGACACCTCACCCCTTTAACCTTTTAATTTAGATGTATGTCACCACTACTGTCACAGCTGTCCATCCTTTTAAACTGTAATCATTGACATCTTTTCTAAAGATGCTCCATATCAAATCAGCATATGGTTGTTGATTTGACATTTACAGTCATTCTTGAATCTATCCATATGTTCCATTCTCTCACTGCTTTGAAAGTAAAAAAATATATATATATTTTAAACATGTAGCATTTAATTTTGTTGCTTATTGAAGACAACTAATAATCTTGAGCCTCAAAATGACTAATGAGAGAGGAAATGAGGGCTCATTTTAAAGAATATAAATAACATTTTTAATGGGCAATGATTGTGGTAGAATTTCAGGTCAGATCAATAAACTGCAATTTTATGTGTAAATGGAGGATAAACAAAGACAATGAAGAGTATGTATGATATATCCAGGGAAAATATGTAGCATGATTTAATGGATAATATATATTTACATTTTTTTATTCTGTAATAAGAAAAATCTTTGGGGGAAAATCACCCTTCAGGCAGAATGTGTATTATGTTAAGGATGAATTGGAAGCATAAAAATACTATGGATTGTTATTTTTAAATTAATTTTTAAAATTCAGAATTATTTTCCCCACCATAGAAATAATACCCAAAATAGGCATTTGATTCCTTGACTAGCTCAAAGCAACCTTTTTCAAACAACATGCCTCGAAAATAAGATTATATGTATTGGTCTTTAGGACACAATTTCAAGCAGTTCCAATGTTGACAAAGTAGCTTTTCTCATAGCTCTTATTATTTAATAAATTGGAACTCTTACTATTTAATGCTTTATTGCACTGATCTTGTTTTTCTTTTGTTCCGAATAAGATTGAGAATGATTGCCTAGTATTCAAAGAAAAGTGTAGCCTAATAATAACAACAAAAGAGGAATAATATTGTTACACAGTATAATTCAACTAAGACATTGTGATCCACAACTGTGTTTGTTTTGTTAAAAGCCAAATTTGTTTTCTATCATTATTTTCCTTTAACATAGAGTGAAAATTAGTTATTTAGGATTCAAGTTTCTTATTATCCACAAAATTCTGTATCCAGCATTCCAAACTCCAATTGTATAATATAAAACAAAGATTAAATCAGCAAAATAGTTTGAGCATTTATATAGATAACATAAACCATATACATTCAAACATTTTCAACAACTCAATTTTACAAGGGCTAAGGGGAAGTTTTTTGCCCAGAAAGACTTGTTTATGACTCCCTGGGCTCTATAATTTGCAAAATTCTCTACTCTTATTTCTCTGTATTTTTCAGTCGTTTAAAACAGTAAATTGTGGAATGGAAACAATTTGGCTGTTTGTGAAATATTTGCTTTAGGAATAATGAATGAATAAAGCCAAGACATAAATTGACCATAATATAGATTTTTACAGTCACTCAAGTCTTGTTTCAATAGAGCATCTTGTTGAAATACTGATTGCACATATGAAAATAACAAGCTTTAAGGTACTTACAGTACAGAAATGTGTGCTCTGATCAAATGAGAGGTGGTTACAAGCAATTTATAACTAAATACACAGAAAAATCATTATATATATATATATGAGGCTTTTTCCCAGATAATACTAAGATTGAAGCTTTGACACTAAAGTTTAAAAAAAAGAGTCATGTCTGTAATATATATATGTCATATTTTGGGTTTCCCTGATAGCTCAGATGGTAAAGAAGCTGTCTCCAATGCAGGAGACCCAGGTTCCATCTCTGGGTTGGGAAGATCCCCTGGAGTATGGAACGGCAACCCACTCAAGTATACTTGCCTGGAGAATTCCATGGACAGAGAAGCCTAGTGGGCTACAGTTTGTGGGGTCACAAAGAATCAAACACAGCTGAATGACTAACACACTGTCATAACACGCCTCACATTTTTATCTTTTTACGTTTACATGTGTATTAGTTGGTTTCTATATCTATGTGTGTTTGTAATAGACACATATACTTTTAATTTGCAACACTCACTGCCTTATTACGTTGATGCTGTTGGCATTTTAAAGTAATGCACACCCATGAAGTAATTGGTGATCACTGTATCTTACAACTCAGAGCTCTGTGGCAGCCCCCTTAGCCATAAACAGTCCTAGATATCAGTCCATCACTTTATTTTCACAATGACTTCCAATTACTATCACATATAATTCATTCTCTTCTGCCTGGTTTTCCCACCCATCTTAGAAACACTCCTTCAGGAACGTATTAGTGAGTGGCTAAAAGCAGTTCCTATAGTGTATGCAGTCAATTCTCTGGCCTTTGAAGAAAGTCTTGTTCACTTTCTTCCAAACTAAGCCACATTTTCAGGTGACTCACAGCAGTTTATATAGTTTCTAATCTTACTTGGTATAGATCAGGGTTAGAGAAAGCCCAATATAGTGAACAGTGACCAGAGAGGTTAGAAGGGTTTGAGTAACAGGGAACCTATATGATTTTGGATGAAACAATATTCCTCAGGCAGCCCTCACAGATCTATAAAAGGAGAAAGTCAGATGAAAGAACTCTGAGATTCTTTAACTCTAACAGATTTCAGAAATACATTAAGGACTACTAAAATGTATGAGTTTATGAATCAATACAAACCCACATAATAGGTTCTGTGAGAAAATTCTTATGCATAACTACATTATCTTATTCTCATAATATTTTGTACTTGAAAATAGGATAACAAGCAATGTGATGGTGGGTATAGCATTTGAACTCAGACAAACCTGAATTCCAACACTAAAAAAGCTTTATTAATTTCGTCAAGTTACTTACAATTTTTGATACTTAGTTTTGTCATCGTAGGTGAAGAAAAATATGTGAATTTTGCAGAACTTGCTTGACAGGAGTAGAAATAATAATATATGAAAAGCTCCACTCTACTTCTGGAACATAATAGGAAGATACTATGAGACACATTTTTAGGGATATTATCATATTCATTTGATTGTGAATATAGATATCTTTCATAGCACATGTTTCAATCAATATTTATCATATAAGTAAGTAGACCTAAGTCTGTGAGACAACTGAAAACAATTTCACCCACCACCATCAATAAATACAACTGACAGATACATAAATACTGGAATTCAAGAGATAAAATCTACAGCCATCTAGATGTTCAGGTTCCTGCCAGAACAGCAAGTGAAACAACTCTTAATAATTAAGTAGCCACTGTTGCCAGCATGTGATGTTGTGCTACTCAATAATTCATTTAATGACTAATTCTTAAGTATCTACTCTGTATTAAGTCCTGGGGCTGGGACTATGGCAAAATCTCTACTCTTGTGATTCTTATTCTAACAGAATAAGAAAATGAACTAATCACTATTTAATGTGCTAGTCAGTTGGAAATTTGTGCTATAAAGAAAATAAAATGGACTAATGGAGAAAGAGAGGGATGGAGGAAGAAAGTGATATTTTTATCTCTGATAAAGTGATATTCAAGAAGAGAGTCAAAGGAAGTGAGAGAAGAGTTTTGTTGCTACCTAAGTGAGGGCATTTAAATCAGAGCAGAGAGCAAAGGCCCTGAGTCAGGAGACCACCAAGTTGTTTAAGATACAACAGGATAGAAAGAAAATATGAAAAAGCGGGCAATAACAAGAGATAGGTATATGTGGGAGTACAACATGGCAACAAATTAGGATCTCACTCCAGTGAGATAGGATATCAAAAATGCAACTTTGGAAATTAGCAACATGTAGAAAAGCTTTAGGCAAGAGATCATCTTGGGAGTGAATGAACACAAAGAGAAATTAACTGAGGATTGAATACCAAAAAAGTCAATGTTGTTTCATTGTTACAGCACAATGTGTTATAAATTATATAAATGTTATACATTAGCTGAAGTGTTGTAACATTTTATGTTTTTCAAGTATTGCAGTACTTTCTTCCTTATTCCATGCTAACAGATGACAGAAATAACCCTGGGGATATTCTCACTCATGCACTACAGATGAGGAAACCGACACACATCCGGATGGGATGATTGCCTCCAGCTTAAATCAATTTTATTTACTTATTTTAAAGTAATTGGAGGATGGTTACTTTACAGTGTTGTGTTGATTTCCACCATACAGCAACAGGAACCAGCCATAGATACACATATGCCATCCCTTCTGAGCCTTCCTCCTACCCCCACCATCCCAATACCACTCTCTAGGTCTTGCAGAGACCAAGCTGGGTTCCCTGTGTTATGTAATAGCTTCCCATCAGCCATCTATTTTACACATGTTAGTGTATGCAAGTCAATGCTACTTTCTCAATTGTTCCTCCCTCCTCACGTTCCTCTGCCGTGTATACAAATCTGTTCTCCATATCTGCTTCTCTATTCTTGCTCTATAAATAGATTCAACAAAAGAAAATCTGGTACATATATACAAAGTAATAATATTGTTGTTGATCGGGTGCTAAATCATGTCCAACTCTTTGCAATCCCATGGACTACAGCACAACAGGCTTCCCTGTCCTCCACTATCTCCCGGAATTTGCTCAAAATCCTGTGAACTGAGTCGGTGGTGCTATCCAACCATCTCATGCTGTCCCTGTCTCCTTTGGCCATCGGTCTTTATGCATGAGTCAGCTCTTTGGATCAGGTGGTCAAAGGATTAGAGTTTCAGATTTCAGCATCAGTCCTTCCAATGAATATCCAGTGTTGATTTCCTTTAGGATTGAATAATTTGATCTCCTTGAAGCCCAAGGGACTCTCAAGAGTCTTCCCCAGCACCACAATTCGAAAGCATCAATTCTTCGGTGCTCAACCTTCTTTATGGTCCAACTCTCATATCTGTACATGACTACTGGAAAAACCATATTTTTGACTATAAGGACCTTTGTCAGCAAAATGATGTCTCTGTTTTTTAATATGCTGTCTATGTTTGTCAAGCTTTCATTCCGCGGAGCAAATATCTTTTAATTTCATGGCTGCAGTCACCATCTTCAGTGATTTTTGGAGCCCAATCTCAATAGGCTTTGGAGGACCCTATTTGGAATCCTTCTCCCCACTTGTTTTGGAAGACTCCTCACAGACTGCCAGGACTCTTCAGGTGATGTGGTCTCAGTTGCCTTTTTGCTGCCCTGAGACAAAGGCTAACAAAGAAGAGCATGGCTGAAAATTGCTATCATTTGTTGAATGTCAATGATGAAGTCTCATCTGCCGCATCCTTCTGATGGAATGGGTGAAACTGCAAAGCAATGCTCGAGTACCAAGCTTCACATTGAAAATCACAATCTCAAATGAATCCTTCTTCATTCAGTTACTTCCTGACTTCCCTTGAGCAAATTCACTTACTTTCTTCAACAATTATATGTTCCTTAATGAAGCAGGCATAGCAGCATAGTAGTTTCTAATGTGGAGATGGTGTCAGGAAATCACTTTACAGACTACGAGGGGATCTAGCCAGTCCATCCTAAAGGAAATCAGTCCTGAATATTCATTGGAAGGACTGATGCTGAAGCTGAATCTCCAATACTCTGGTCCCCTGTTGAGAATAACAGACTCATTTGAAAAGACCCTGATGCTGGGAAAGATGGAAGGCAAGAAGAGAAGGGGACGACAGAGGATGAGATGGTTGGATGGCATCACCGACTCAATGGACATGGGTTTGAGTAAATTCTAGGAGTTGGTGATGCACAGGGAGGCCTGGCGTGCTGCAATTCATGGGGTCGCAAAGAGTTGGACACGACTGAGTGACTGAACTGAACTGAACGTGGTATGCAATTATTAACAAATAAAGCTTATACAAATATAGGGCTTCCCTATTTTCCATGGGGTCGCAAAGAGTCGGAAATGACTGAGAGAATTTCACTTTAAGTTTTAGTTCTGCAAAAAAATTTTTGAATTTTTGAGTTCTGTGTAACTTAACAAAGAAAGGAGATAATAATATACTCTTATTAGATTTTCTAACAGTTGTTTTTGAAAAGAAAAACAGATCAGGCAGCACTCACTTGGCAACTTTAGCAGCTGCAGAAAAAGAACTTGCTGAGAAAGAAGCATAATGGATTTCCAGGTCTCCAGTACCTGAAAATGAAAGTGAAAGTCACTCAGTCCTTGGAAGTCTATAAAGTCCATGGAATTCTCCAGGCCAGAATACTGGAGAGGGTAGCCATTCCCTTCTCCAGGGGATCTTCCTGACCCAGGAATCAAACTGGGGTATCCTGCATTGCAGGTGGATTCTTTACCAACTGAGCTATCAGGGAAGCTCCAATGCCTATAGCATTCCTATTCCAGATACATTTTCAGGAATTTTTGCTCCCTAGTGGTTAAACATGAGCTTCCCTGATGGCGCAGACTGTAAACAATCTGCCTGCAATGCAGGAGACCGGGGTTCAGTTCCTGGGTTGAGACGATCCCCTGGAAAAGGGAATGGCAACCCGCTACAGGATTCTCTTTTTTTTTTCTTTTTTTTTTAATTGAAGGATAATTGCTTTACCGAATCACTCCAGTATTCTTGTCTAAAGAATTCCATAGACAAAGGAGCCTGGCGGGCTACAATCCATGGGATCTCCACGAGTTGGACACTACTGAGCGACGAACACTTGGTCAGACTTGGTCAGTGGTTAAACTTTGTTATTATTATGAATTAAACTATATAAGCAGAATTTTAAAACTTCATTAGAAAAAGGTAATAAATACATAAAATTCATCCCTTTCTAATCATTTTACTGTATTTTATTAGTATCTATGCTTTTGAGGTTATTTATGCCCCTTGTATTTGTACAGTGAGAATATTATGTGACTGTTGCTCAGTATCTCTTCCCAATTTCTTGTACAGTGGTATCATGTATATATCTTGAACTCACCTTTGATAGGAATATTTATACCATGGAAATTAGAACCACATGTTATCAATCACACTAGAACACCCTGCCTCAGAAGTGGTTAATATTTACAAGCATACAACTTATTAGATATCGCCCTTTGGAAGAAAGAGCTTCAATCGTGGAATCCTGGAAACATCAAATTATGTGATTTAAGGTTTCATTGGCTCTGCCATGATATAACTGGGGGAGGGACTGATAGCACAAGTTTGGACAGAACCTTAGAAACAGGTGTGCCCTTGGAGCTCAGTGATTCACCATTGACTGAGTGCCAGCCACTTCCCTGGCACTGATCAGGGCTGCCACTAGCCTTAGCAGTTAAACACATTCAGTTGCAATACACTATCAGTAACTAAGGAGTTTTGCAAGAACAGAATTCCTTTTGGGATGCTAGCTTTAATGGATCCCTTTTTAATAAATTCATCTGTACAATTCAACCATCTTTAAGAAAAATGTCTTTTCACCTAAATAGGTTATATATATTATATAACATAATGAGTGTAGCAGCGAAGATAAGTCACTTTTCAAAATTTTGCATAACATTATGGAACGCATTTGAGATCTCTTTGAAAAGCTATGCACTTTAATGAAGTTTATATTTTAAAATAAAAGTTGCCATTAATTTTTATATTGGAATTTTGTTTTTGTTTTGTTATGTAGTATCCCAGTATAACAGAAATGCATACTGATACATGCTGCTTAAATTATTTTATCTGTTTTCTTTTTTAATATCCATTTTAATGATATATTATAGATGTTGCTTGTATAGAATGGTTAAAATGAACTTTTAGGGTACTTGTCTTACCATCTTATGACTCTGATTTATGAAGGATTAATATTCAGTCAATCAGTAAAATGAAGTCTGTTACAGTATAAAATAAATATATTTTATTTCTGTGAAATCTCTGCCTTAACAAGGTCGCATGCATGAGCACTCTGCTTCCTTTATGCACAGGGAGTCATTCTAGAGTCCATAGGTGCATCTTCTGTGCTTTAGAGCAGACCTGGTCTCATAACCTTAGTTCCCTTTTCTTTGTCTTGGAAGACATAAAATATGACATGAATCAAAAATATAATTATATAAATATAATATATATAATTAATTATATAAATATAATATAATAAAATATAATATAATTCATTAAGACATAAAGTTATTGTAAAGTGACTGCTAATATTTGAGTAGAGCATCTTGCCTAAAACTGGAGCCATTGTCTTTAAGGATTCTCTTTATTCAAGAAAAATACTTTCAGGAAATAAAACTCCAGTTCTATTTACATTTGATTTCAGTTTTAAACTGCATTAGCATTAGCTATTCTCCTATTCATTCAGGAAGTAACAAATCCTATGCAATAAGAATGTTAATTCTCTCATAACGCTACTAATATACATTTGCAGGAAAACACTACCGGTATTTTTTCTAATCGCAAAAAGCAAAACCTGTGAAAGCCCTGGCACCCAATTCCAAAGGAAGTTGAATACTGTGTATTTGTTAGATTCACTGAATAATAATTCTTAAAGAAACAACAGATTTAACTATGTATGGGAACAGCGTGAGATAACAATGTGAAAAGCAATAGGCAGGATGAAGTAAAAGGAATAGAGGCTGATGTTAAGAAAGAAGAAGGAAAGAAGGGAAGAAGCAAAAGAGGGAGGGAGGGAGAAATGGAGAGAGTGAGGGAGCAAGGACAGAAGGAAGAAGAAAAACCGGAAGGGATAGGAGTGGCAATAAAACATTAGAGCAAGCTTAAGGGAAAACGTCTGCTTAAAATAATTGATTTCTAATTATTCAACGGAACTTCCCTGGTGCTTCAGATGGTCAAGAATGTGTCTTCAATGCAGGAGACTCTGTTAGACCCCTGGGTCACAAAGACCCCCTGGAGAAGGAAATGACAACCTACTCCAGTATATTTGCCTGGAGAAATTCGTGGACAGAGGAGCCTGGTGGGCTGCAGTTCATGGGGTCGCAAAGAGTTGGACAGGACTGAGTGACTAACACTTTCACTTTTATAATAGGCATTTGGTGTCCAGCCTAATTATTTTCTGGAGAAATGGCTGATTTAATCAGTGAAGTGGGGTTTACCATATTGAGGGAACGGAGGAATCCTCCACTGGGATATCTTCCTCAATCTGCCTCTTAACTGATGATTTTTCCTAGTTTATAATTGATGACTCTGTTACCTTGGACATATTTTCTTTCTTTATTTTCTTCTGAATATTTTTGTCCAGAGTTATGTAAAATTACATCAAAAAAGCATTTTAAAGTGCAAAATAGATGCAACTAGCAGGAGAAGTGTGAATATTAATTATCACTAATAAAGTAAAATAGACAGTAATGGCTTAAGTGAACAAAGCTTAGTGCCAGGTTACCGTCTGCACAAATCATGCTCTATAGTCATCTGCACAAATCTCTTCACATTGTATGATCTGGGGCAAGATCTTATCATTTTATATTGTCAAATCTGAAGTGGTAAATTGCTAATGGGTTTACAGAAACAATATGCTGGGAATGAACTCTTAAATCCATGTAATACTGCTAAATAAATATAGGAAATCAAAATGTTTCTGTTGTTTCATGGCAAATGAATACTTTTGAAACCAAATTATTTTTCTATGAAAATGCAATCTTAGGAGAATAAAGTCAACTGAATGTTAAATGGTCACACATACTCAGCTAGCAACCAATGCTTTCTTTGTTGATATTAAAGGAATTTAGAATATCACAAGTGTACATGCCATAACCCTCTGGTTTGCGTAAGGCAATCTGCTTCTGTTTTAGTGAGAACAATGAGATCCTGAGTGGAGAAGTGATTTGACCAACGACTCAGAGAGATGAGACTAGAACTCAAGACTCCTACCTGTGTGTCACAGTACCCTTCTAAATGCATCAGGATGCCTTTCCTGCTTAGTACATAGATTAGCTGTCAAACAGCAAAAAGTCTTTTGTCATATTTGGATGAGAGCAGCCACGATGTGGCTTGGAAGGAATCAGCCGACATAAGGTGGAATCATCTGTGAAAAGAAAGAGGTCATTATTGGCTATTTCTGTGAGGTGGCTTGAAAAGAGGAGGGGGATGAGTGTCACACTCTGCATGGATCCTTGAAGTTTTTCAGGATAACACTCCATTAACAATGACAAGTTGCCATCTGTTAGTGAACTCTTCCAGAAGAGAGAGAAAGCTACCCAAGAACATTTTGCTACAGTCAAACTGATTCTCCAAATTCAGCCCTTGGTTTCCTTACATGTGCCAACAGATATCCACGGTCACTGGTAAACTTTCTCAGTGAACTAGATAAATGTCTAGAAATAAATTACAAGTATTTATACATGATAAGTTGCTACTTGAAAGAAGCTGTCAATCAGTCTACTAAATAAAAGCCATTTAAGTTAAATTTTAATAATTTTGCCTGCAAGCGTATTCAACATTGCAACTTTTTGATTATTCTCTACTAAGCTGTATGTTTGTAGAACGCAGTATGAGCCTCATTAGGGGAAAGAAAAGTGACCAGTTTATGCATTCACCTTAAATTGTGTCTCTTGCAGATTTTCTGATAAAGATAGGGGAAACACTGAGCAGTAAATCATGAGTACCTCTCCATCTCATGCATGTTAAATTTGAGAAAAGTCATAGAATGAAATATTTTCACCTTAGCATATTGACAGTTTAGAAGACACATAAATCTTTCAATAAATAATATCTTCACTTGTTTGCATGCAGATTTCACGAAAAGCAAATAAATACATAGTCTTTTTCCTATTTGAAAATGATATAAAAGTTTTAGGTTATTCATAGAGCTAAAATATAATAAGGGTTTATTTGTTCTAAGAATGCATTTCATATTTAAAATAATAGTAGCTAGAGAGCAAGAATAGTGATATTACCAACACGGAACCTTGATACATTGATGGTACTGAATTTAAACTTAGCCCTGTGTGCCTGGAAAATGTCAAAGGTTAAGCAATTTCCTCACTCTTTTGTGATCTGGAAAACACCTACCTGCTGAATCCAACCGCATACTCCTCACCACACAATAGTCCATTATTCAAGAGAGGAGTTGTTGGGACAAGGAATAGCAACTTTATTCAGAAAGCTGGCAGACAAGGAAGATAGTGACAGAGTGTCCCAAAGAACCATCTTATTTGTAAGAATTCAAATTTATTTTATACTAAATGGGAAGGGGTTGTGGCTGGTTGTTGCAAACTTCTTGGTACTGGTGTCTTTTGTTCTTGCAGTTGTCCATGTAGGTCTGGTCAGAATGTTCTTATAAACCTCTAGTACCAGTGTTATTCTCTGTTCTATAACTTCTATGTCTGTGTGAATGGGAAAATGCTGTACCTTTAAAGGGCAGAGCTTTGAGCGTGGGGTATCCTGTATATTTCATGCTATAGGCAATACTCTTTTGCAAAGGGTGCAGAGCCAGCATGACTAAGTACAGGCAATAAGGCACAAGGGTTAGAGCTAAAGGAATAGGTCCAATATGGAGTCAGGTTTGTTATTCTCTATTACGGTCTTACTGAAAGAACCACCTTTTCCATATGACTCAGACAGAACCAAAGTCTGACCTTTACTTACTTGTTTATTTACCTCTAACTAGAGCATAGACATAGACACCCCCTCTCCCATATTCCCATTCTTTGACTCATAAATATTTGCCTGAATTATTCCTCCTCAGTCATCAATTGGAACAAAATACTTGTTAAATAAACTTGGTTAAAGTTGTCTCCTCTTACCAGATTCCTGAATTTCTTCCCACTCAAAACCTGAGCAGCAAAAAGTTTCCCCTTAAACAGACCACTGTCACTTCTTACACCTGCTTCTTTCAGGCTCTATTTATTCCAGTTTATTTGAAAGAAAATCTTTTTGGCTGCCCCTTGAGATATTTGCAGATCTTATTGTCAGAGCACTCTCCACAGTGCAGCGGTTCCCTTGCCCCCACCACTACAAATGTCCCTTCTTCTCCCCTTTCCATAAAACTTTTTGAATAAATCTGTTCTTGAGTCACTATATTGTGGAGTCACCCGAAACTGAAGTAATATTGCGAGTGAACTATACTTCAATACAAGCAGACATATAGAAAGTCTCTTCTTACTAAGTCTGAATTTTTTTGATTTGGCAAGATGATGCAATAAATATGAACCACTTCAAATATCTTTGGATAATGACACTTTGAAACCATTCTTGACTAGAATGACTGGAACCACTGCTATTCAAGATCAGCTCCAAATTTTCATCAACAATGTTCATCTTTCTAATATTCCAATAGTAACAATTTTCATGTGACTCTTTTGTCCTTTATGAAAGAATTGCCAATGGTTCACTTATCAGACAGTGCCTTTTTTAACTTTTAACTAGCATTCATAAAGAATAGGAAAAAAGTTCATTTCCACAGTTTGAATTTACAATTCATGTAATTTCTCTGAATAAAAAAATGAAAGAACATACCTAAAAAAGCATGCATTCAGAGCAGTCTGAAGGAACACGTGAAGTGAAGAGTTTCTCATCTTGGCTAAACTGAAAATTATGCTTGAAAGAAACATTTTTCCTTTAAATTAGCAAGCAATTCTAGATGAGTCATTTTGAAAAAAAAAATAAAATTCTATCCTGACATCAGTTTACTGGAAACCGTTGGGAAAGCCTGCTATTTAATCTCCACACTGCATTAATTAATGAATCAAAGAAAGAATATAATAGTAAACCCTTTTTAAGTCAACAGATTTCAATAAGAAAACTGAAGCATGCGTCTGTGTTTTCAGACTTTATCTGATTTATTTGTGCCTGCTTCCACAATTTGTCATGGTCAAACTGAGTTTTAAAACTATTCTCTAAGGTAGCTGCTATTCACAATATTGATGTTCTTAGAGGATTTAATGAGAAGGTGCTACATTTTAATATCAAAAGCACTGGTGGAACTAATCATGATCAGACCAAGGACCAGCCCTCATGGGCTATGAATGCAATTTAATATATATGCTTTAAGCATTTACTAGTACCCAGCACTGTTCCTCTGTGATTTCGGTGTGAGACAGTGGTTCAAACAGAAAGCAATAGTTCATCAGAACCAATGCATTTAATCCCCTGTGTCCCTACATGTAGAACTCTGGAGAGGCTTTCTAAGAGATGAGGAGATAAAGGGAGCTCTAAAAGAATTGTTTTTGTTCTGTCTGAATTAATGGTTGCCTAGGTCTGGGAAGGAGGGTTCTACCATATCACACACTGATTCAGATACCTTTTGCCTTTCAAACTCTGATTCCTGCCATCTGCCTAACTTGCTGAAGGTCTGCTTCGTTTCTGCTTGGATGGATTTCCCAGATCAGCTCTTGTTCCTGCTGCTCAGGGTTTGACCCTACTTTCCTGCATACAATGACATTTACCTCTTCTCCTGCCTCAGGGCTCCAGAACACAGTCCCATCCTTCCAACCTCAGGCTCCTGTTCCTGCCAAGACTGCTGCCAACTCAGTATCTTTTCTTTGGACCCTATTATGAAACTGACCCCAATTCTTTCACAAGCTGATTGGAAAACAATTTGCACACAAACAGCTCTTTCTCAAGGATGCTACCTCACTTAGCATCGTGTAGATATTCCAGCCATCCTGTTCTAACTTGTTCCATGCCCGACTGGAATTCTGGCTGCTTATGACTTCTGTGAATGAAAAATGTTGCTTCCCTGTCAGTAAATACATGAGAGCCATCAGACCATTACGGACCAACCCCCAACCCCCAACCACCATCCGGAGTTCCTGGGAGAACTCAGGATGAAAACAAAGGGACTGACCCCTGCAAGTCCTCAGCCACTGCAGCCAGCCCAACCATGCACCCCGAGTGGATTCAGGATGGGAGAGAAAGAGATACTGGCTCTACAAAGCTAAAGAGCATATCAAAGTAAAAGCAGCTCTTGGGCTCCTTTCCTGTTCCCCTCTAACCTTGGAATAACCTAATTATGGGAGGTAAAGAGTACACCTGCCAATTCAGGAGACGCGGGAGACTCAGGTTTGATCCCTGAGACAGGAAGATCCCTTGGAGGAGGAAAAGGCAAGCCACTCCAGTATTCTTGCCTGGAAAACCCCATGGACAGAGGAGCCTGGCAGGCTACAGTCCATGGGATCGCAAAGAGCTGGACCTGACTAAGTGACTGAGCACCCACGTGGGAATGAGATAACTTGCCTGCTTCACCTAATGCTCTCCTAAATGTACACATGCCTGTCTAACCTGTTCATTCTTTTCCTAGATAAAAAGAAGAAAGAAAAATTAAGCAGTTAAAAAAAAAGTGACTAGCTCCACATCTTCACCGCGCCCCTCACACCAAGCAATCTTAAAGGCAGATTACTCTGGCAGGACAAGATCTGAAGAGAGTGAGCCACTACACACTCAATGGATGATTGTTATTGAATATAAGCTCTGTCTACTCACCATATGGCAGGACAATAATGGAGATGAGGTGCTGAGGCAAGGAACAGTGACTCTGTTCAGAAAGCTGGGAGTCTGAGAAGATGGTGGACCAGTGCACGACAGTACCCTCTGATGGGGTGTAATGCCAGTTTCTTTCATAGAACAGAGATGGGGATGAGTTCAGTTCAGTAAGTTCAGTCACTCAGTTGTGTCCGACTCTTTGCAACCCCAAGGACTGCAGCACGCCCGGCTTCCCTGTCCATCACCAACTCCTGTAGCTTACTCAAACTCATGTCCATAGAGTCAGTGATGCCATCCAACCATCTCATCCTCTGTTGTCCCCTTATCCTCCTGCCTTCAATCTTTCCCAGCATCAGGGTCTTTTCCAATGAGTCAGTTCTTCACATCAGGTGGCCAAAGTATTGGAGTTTCAGCTTCAGCAACAGTCCTTTCAAAGAACATTGCTTATTGATTTCCTTTAGGATGGACTGGTTGGATTTCCTTGCAGTCCAAGGGACTCTCAAGAGTTTTCTCCAATACCACAGTTCAAAAGAATCAATTCTTCAGCTCACAGCTTTATTTATAGTCCAAATCTCACATCCATACGTGACTAATGAAAACCATAGCTTTGACTAGCCAGACCTTTGGTGGGAAAGTAATGTCTGTGCTTTTTAATATGCTGTCTAGGTTGGTCATAGCTTTTCTTCCAAGGAGTAAGTGTCTTTTAATTTCATGGCTGCAGTCACCATCTGCAGTGATTTTGGAGCCCAAGAAAGTAAAGTCTGTCACTGTTTCCATTGTTTAGCCATCTATATTACATGAAGTGATAGGACCGGATGCCATGATCTTAGTTTTCTGAATGTTGAGTTTTAATGCAAATTTCTCATTCTCCTTTTTAACTTTCATTAAGGGGCTCTTAATTTTTTGCTTTCTTCCATAACAGTGGTGTCATCTGTGTATCCGAAGTTATTGATATTTCTTCTGGAAATCTTGATAATACCGTGTGCTTCATCAGGCCCTGCATTTCACATAATGTACTCTGCATATAAGTTAAATAAGCAGGGTGACAATATACAGTCTTAAAGTACTCTTTTCCCAATTTGGAACCAGTCTGTTTTTCCATGTCCGTTTCTATCTGTTGCTTCTTGACCTGCATACAGATTTCTTAGCAGGCAGGTAAGATGATCTGGTATTCTCATCTCTTGAAGAATTTTCCACAGTGTGTTGTGAAACACACAGTCAAATGATCTGGCATAGTCAATAAAGAAGAAGTAGATGGTTTTCTGAAACTCTCTTGCTTTTTGATAATCTAACGGATGTTGGCAGTTTGATCTCTGCTTCCTCTGACATTTCTAAATCCAGCTTGAAAATCAAGATGTTCACAGTTCATGTACTGTTGAAGCCTGGCTTGGAGAATTTTAAGCATTACTTTGGTAGTGTTTGAGATGAGAACAATTGTTTGGTAGTTTGAACATTCTTTGGCATTGCCTTTCTTTGGGATTGGGATGAAAACTGATCTTTTCCAGTCCTGTGGCGACTGCTGAATTTTCCAGATTTGCTGGCATATTGAGTGCAGCACTTTCACAGCATCATCTTTTAGGATTTGAAATAGCTCAAGTGGAATACATCAACTCCACTAGCTTTGATCATAGTGATGCTTCCTAAGGCGCACTTGACTTCACATTCCAGGATGTCCAGCTCTAGGTGAGTGATCACACCATCGTGGTTATCTGGGTCATGAAGATCTTTTTTGTATAGTTCTTCTGTGTATTCTTGCCACCTCTTCTTAATATCTTCTGCTTCTGTTAGGCCCACACCATTTCTGTCCTTTACTGAGCCCATCTTTCCATGAAATGTTCCCTTGGTATATCTAATTTTCTTGAAGAGATCTCTAGTCTTTCCCATTTGTTTGTTTCCCTCTATTTCTTCCCATTGATCACTGAGGATGACTTTCTTATCTCTCCTTGCTATTCTTTTAAACTCTGCATTCAAACGGGTATATCTTTCTTTTTCTCCTTTGCCTTTACCTTCTCTTCTTTTCTGTGCTATTTGTAAGGCCTCCTCAGATAACCATTTTGCTGTTTTGCATTTCTACTTCTTGGGGATGGTCTTGATCACTGCCTCCTGCACAATGTCATGAACCTCCATCCCTAGTTCTTCAGGCACTCTGTATATCAGATCTAACCCCTTGAATCTGTTTGTCACTTCCACTGAATAATCACAAGGGATTTGATATAAATCAAAGCTGAATGGTCTAGTTGTTTTCCCTACTTTCTTCAATTTAGGTCTGAATTTTGCAATAAGGAGTTCATGATCTGAGCCAGAGTCAGCTCTTGGTCTTGCTTTTTCTTACTGTATAGGCCTTTACGCTCATCGGATGCAACGGACATAAGCAATCTGTTTTCGGTGTCGACCATCTGGTAATGTCCTTGTGTTGTGTCTTTCTCTTGTGTTGTTGGAAGAGGGTGTTTGCTATGACCAGTATGTTCTCTTGGCAGAACTCTGTTAGACTTTGACCTCCTGCATTCTGTCTCCAAGGCCAAATTTGCCATTTACTCCAGGTGTCTCTTGACTTCCTACTTTTGCATTCCAGTCCCCTATAATGAAAATAACATATTTTGGGGGGTGTTAGTTCTAGAAGGTCTTGTAGGTCTTCATAGAACCTTTGAACTTCAGCTTCTTCAGCATTACTGCTTGGGGCATAGACTTGGATTACCATGATATTGAATGGTTTGCCTTGAAAATAAACAGAGATCATTCTGTCTTTTTTGAGATTGCATCCAAGTACTGCATTTCAGGCTCTTTTGTTGACTATGATGACGACTCCATTTCTTCTAAAGAATTCTTGCCCACAGTAGTAGATATAATGGTCATTTCCCCAAGATGGTGGAGTAAAAGAACATGTGCTCATCTTCTGCGAAAACTCCAGAATTACAACTTGCTCCTGAACAACCATCAATAGGAGACTGTTGGATCCCACCAAAAAAGGATACCTCATGTCCAAGGGAAAAGGAGAAGCCCCAGCAAGATGGTAGAAGGGGTGAAATCGGATTTAGAGTCAAACCCCATATGCATCGGTGATGCTCAGAGGGCTCAGACAAAAGCTTGTGTGCTCCAGGAGGCCCCACAGAGACTTAGCCAGGCTTGCCTTTGGGAATTTCAGTGTCTCTTGCATAGGGATGGGTCAGCAGTGGCCTGCCACAGGGGCAGAGGCTCTGGTTACAGCAGACTTGAGTATGGCATAAGCCCTCTTGGAGGAGATCACCATTAATCCCACATAGAGCTGCCAGAATTTCCACAGGACTGGGGAAACAGACTCTTGGAGGGCACAAACAGAAGCTTGTGCACCAGAACCCAGGACAAAGGAGCAGTGACCCCACAAGAGATTGACCCAGACTTGCCTGTGAGTGTCCCGGAGTCTCTGGTGGAGGCGTGGGTCGACTGTGGCCTGCTGCAGGGTCATGGGCACTGAGTGTGGCAGTGCGTGCATGGGGCCTTTTGAAGGAGATCACCGTTACCTTCATTACCTCCACCATAGTTTGGGCTCAGGTTAAACAACAAGAAGGGAACACAGCCCCACCCCTCAACAGAAAATTGGATTAAATTTTTACTGAGCATGGCCCTGCCCATCCGAACAAGACCCAGTTTCTCCTTCAGTCATTCTCTCCCATCAGGAAGCTTCCATAAGCCTCTTATCCTTACCCATCAGAAGGCAGACAGACTGAAAATCACAATCACAGAAAACTAACCAATCTGATCACATGGACCAGAGCCGTGTCTAACTCAATGAAACTACGGGCCATGCCGTGTAGGGCAACTCTGGATCAAAAGGTCATGGTGGAGAGTTCTGACAAAACGTGGTCCCCTGGAGAAGGGAATGGCAAACCACTTCAGTATTCTTGCCTTGAGAACCCCATAAACAGTATAAAAAGGGAAAAAGATAGGACACTGAAACATGAACTCCCCAGGTCAGTAGGTGCCCAATATGCTACTGGAGATCAGTGGAGAAATAACTGCAGAAAGAATGAAGAGACAGAGCCAAAGCAAAAACAATGCCCAGTTGTGAATGGGACTGGTGATGGAATCAAGGTTCGATGCTGTAAAGAGCAATATTGTATAGGAACCTGGAATGTTAGGTCCATGAATCAAGGTAAGTTGGAAGTGTTCAAACAGGAGATGGCAAGAGTGAACATCATCATTTTAGGAATCAGCAAAGTAAAATGGACTGGAATGGGTGAATTTAACTCAGCTGGGGAGGAGGTGAGGAAGTAAAGTAAAAAGGCCATAAGTCTTGTAAACTTTGCATTTAACTCCGCTGGGGAGGAGGTGAGGAAGTAAAGTAAAAAGGCCATAAGTCTTGTAAACTTTGCTAGCCTCGGGAGGGCATGTGTTGGTCTCTTTCCTGCAGCTGTTCACAGGCGGGCAGGGTTAGGGTGACTCCCTGAGAGCAGTGCAAAGGCACTTTACCACCCAGGCAGAAGGGGAGCGTTTCCTAAGGCAAGCCATTGTGTATGCTTATAACTATAGACAGGATCCCTTTAGTGGTTATAGGAGTAAAAGCAACGGAAAGCCAAGGTTAAAATAAAGAAACACAGAGTCAGATTTTGTTCTTCCCTATTATAGAAGGATGCAGAACTGACATCCTGCCTCAATGATTCACTGAGATTTTTCACCCTCATTTTTCCCTTTAAAAACTCACTATTGTGCAGAACTTCTAAGCTGGTCTGTGGACACGAGTCCACCATCTCCTCAGATTGCCAGCTTTTCAGTTAAATCACCTCTCCTTTCTACAGATTGCTTCTTGAATTATTGGCTTTTGAGCTTCAAATAGCTAAATCTGAGTTCAATAACAAAAGTAACAAATTTATTGATTTCAGACTCTTGCATCTCCCCATACATAGAAAAGTTCTAAACTAATTAACTTGAGATATCTAGTTTTTTAAATTAACGTAGTTTAATGTTCTGACTCGCTGGTATTTGTTGCAAAATCTTCTGGCTTTTCCCTTACCTCTTTGGAGCAATACCTTAAAGCTATCTGAGACTTTATCTCCTGTACTTGAAGTCCTCAGAAAATCTGCCAAGTAAAATATAATTTTCAGCTTTTAGATTGTGCATTTTTTTTCAGTTGACATTGCCATTGTTCCTCACTTCTCTTCATATTATTTGATACAGTAACTAATTGATACAGTACTACATTTAAATTTAATGTTATTATTTTCCATAAATAATACATAAATACAACTTTTTTCTGAAGTCCCAAAGTTGATAGCCTTGGGAGATTTGTAATATTAAATAATTACTAAAAAAACAATAATCTCAGGGATAATATGATAATTTATGTTCATTTTATTTAAAAATGCACATGTGGTTTCTGTTATTGTTAGTAATTTTCCTTTAAACTATGAATATGTAAAACATTAGTTAACTGCAGTCATATTTTTGTTTTGTTTATTCATTAAAGAATTGTCTTCGAAACTGAGAGTAGCTTAGATCATATCTTGTCCAGTTTCTAATCAATCTAAAGTGATTAAAATTAGATGTCTTTTATATTCTTACCCAGTTACAAAAAGTTTTAATGGCATTTTTCTAAAGGAAATCTCTCCTAGAATCTGCAGCATCAAATGGTTGTACTGATATGCACTGTGTGAGTATGTGTGTGTTTACATACACAATATATGTTCTTAGGATCATGTGTTGAGACTTCTACTGTGCGTCAGCAATGGCTTTGGCACATTCTGTGTTCAAAGGATTCACAAAGGGATTTGGGTTCTTACTTTATACTATGCCAACTTTTATGGTGGACTTTCATTTTGTTTATTTCAAAATGTTGGTCCCTGTCCTTATGTCTTTGTACTGACTCTTATGTTACCTTAGGCCAGAAAGCAAGCTGAGCAGCTTCCAACAAAGTGAGACCAAGGATATTTCACAATCAGCTCTGCAGGACTGATTGTGTGAAGTTCAGCCCTTTCCTCCCCCAGAGTCAGCTCTAAGCCATCACTTTGCTAATGAGCTCACTTTGACCAGCATGCAAAACACTGCTGCTGTTTCAAATGTTGGCAGCTTTGTTGAACTTTTAAGTAGCTGTGAATTCTTATTTTTATTTTTCTCTTGTAAATGCCTTGCAGCCTTCTGTAATGCTGAGGATTTTCCAAAACCAATGAAGAATTCAATTCAACACTCTCCTATTTTATTTTTCTGGGGTTTTCTTCTGTTTGGTGACCATCTCAGATTGAAAGAATTTCTTTGTATCTATTGCAAACTTCTTGCCAGAAAGTACAGAGAACAAAGAACTTGAGATTTCAGGTTCTTCTGCAAATGTGTGTGCTTACTCACTTTATCCTGTCTGACTCTTTGTAACCCCATGGATTGTAGCCTACCAGGCTCCTCTGTCCATAGGATTCTCCAGGTAAGAACTCACTGGAGGGGGTTGCCATGCCCTCCTCCAGGGGATCTTCCCAACCCAGGGATCCAACCTAGGTCCCCTGCATTGCAAGCAGATTCTTTACCTTCTGAGCCGCAAAGGGAAGCTTCTGCAGATAAAGGGTTCTAATTGGTTGCCAAATCTTAGAACTTGTTAGATCTGTACCCGCCAAGTGCAGGGTATTTTCAATGATCCTTTTCAATATAAAGTTTTTGATTATGCTTGAATATGATTATTTTTATATGCTTGTCTTTTTTTATTGTATAGTTTGATATTCCATGGCTAGATTTTGGGTCACTATTGTTCAGATGCTTATTTCTCAGTGTATTCAATGGAGAGCGTTCACTTGCCACAGTGGACACCATGGAGAACAGAGGAGATCCCTCCACCCCTCCCTAAGCTACATGAACTGATGTTGTGAGGAGACTGGAAATCAACAAGACAGATATGATTGACTTCAACTTTATCACATTAGATGATGACAAGTGATGTTGTATATTAGTTTGATAGGCTTTCAAAGCCACTTGTTTATGACTCTAGTGAAGCTATTTTAATCCACTTGTTTATGACCAGGGTGAAAAAAGGTATTAGAAGTAAAGTTGTTTTTAAGAATGAAGCAAGTTGTGTCAAGATGTCATCTCAGCTATTGTGGTTGGTAAGCACTCAGAGATCAGCTCCAGAGAGGTGCCTGCTGGCGGCTTATTGATTAAAAAAACAATAATATGAAGAAAGCAGCACTGGTGAGGGGACACTTAGACTATATGCATCTGGAGTTCCTAGAGATGCTCTGAAAGTTCCGACTGGGCACAGCTACCTCTTGCTGATCTGGCTCTTTAAAGACCTTGGGACATTATGTCCTGCCTGGTAGAATCAGCTCTTAACTTTCAGTGCAGTAGCCCCGGGAAAGATGGTCACCTTGCCTGCCAACACTGGTGCCCTGGTTCCCTAGCAACGTGCTCCAGCCACAGGGAGACGTTTCACCTCCATTCAGCAGGCAGCTGGCATCAGCTCCTGGTTGGTTAAGCCACCTCTCCAGAGGGCCAACCTCCTAGAAAAGGTACTTTTCAACTGAATTTGGATTTTATTTCTGTCATCTCCCCTTGCTTGGAGCAACAGTGTAATTAATCCATCACTTATTTGGAACATGTTATTTCTTATTGTCTTATTAAAAGACATTATCCTGTATGGTATTGGCTTGTGCAATGACTTTAATTACCCCAGTAAAGCATTGCTAAAGAAACTATTGGCAAAGTTAGTCTGACATAATTTGCTGACTCTAAAACAAAGCAAGGGGGAGGACAAAGTAAAATGGGGCTTTCAATTTAGGTTAGTGGCCAATTCTGTTTTTTTGGGAAACTGATATTTGATTAAAGATCAAAACAACAAAAAAAATGAATAAAGTGTGAAAACATCTGGAAAAAAAAAATATGCCAAGTAAAGAAGACAGAAAAGGCAAAAGCACTGAGGCAGGAGCATGCCTGACATGTCACACGGATACCAGTGTGGTTGGAGCAGAGTAGTTGGCGGAAGTGGAGCAAGGGATGCTGGGAGCAGGCATCATTCTGCAGTAACTCAGGTGAGTGATGACGGCGGCTTCAATCAGGGTGGCAGTGACCAGAGCAGAATGGCCGATGAACTAAGACTGGACAGAGGAACGCCATTTCACAGTTCGTGGTAAATTAGAAATTGGGGAAAGAAGAATAAGATTTTGATGTCTCTAAGATTTATTACCACTTCTCATTTTGCACTAAACACACCCTCTGTGGATGATGATCTCTCTTCTATAACATACTGAAATTCCCATCAAGGAAATTCCAAATTTAAAATCTCCCTATGAAACTACATATTCATATCCACCATAGCAGAGGTTTTCTCTTATGACTCTCTTTGGTATGAGATAATAACTGCAGTTAAATAGACTTAAGGATGAATGTCCAAGAATACTACTTTTCAACTTTGTGTTTCAGGCTATTCTATTAATTTTTTTTAAACAAGGAAATATTGCATGTTTATAAAACAAAAACATGTTTTTGTCAAGAGGTTGACAGCTTGGAATAGGTCTGATTCCCAAGATTTTGATCAGATAAAATCATCCATACGCAACAATGAAAAACAATTGCCTTTATTTCCCAAAGCATTTATTATGTTAGTTGAAAATGCTGAAGCTCAAGGAACTAAGTATACTGTTTGTGTATGTGGTGAGGGATGCTTGTGACTTCTAGTATTTCAGTGTGAGAAATGGGCATGTCTTTATAAGAACTATCACTTAAAGTCATCCCTTGACTGTTGCATCGCCTCATTCTTCATTTTTGCATCTTTCCATTTTTTTTCTGAAAATGCATTTTACTTGACCTATCATTAACGCATACCTCTTTTATACCTCTTTTTTATTAAAAGGCAATCATTTTTTTCTTTTTTTAAAAAAAATCTATTAGAGTATAATTGATTTATGATATGTTACTTTCAGATGTATAGCAAATTGAAACAGTTACACATATATCAACTTTTTTAGATTGTTTTCTCATATACTCAATTGATACCTTGCTATAGAGAACAGGACTTGAAATTCATTATCAAAGATTGAATTGTTTTTAGTGAGCATGGACAATTTTTTTTTTTTCACTTCAACTAGTCTGTTTACTTAATCTTACCAGTTGATACATAACCAGTCTCTTTTCTAGCAGTTCTCTTAATCAATTTTTGAGCATATTTACAAGCAAGCTACTGTATACTTGCCGCCATATTTGAGCTGGAGACCAGAAAACAGGACTTATAGAAGTTTTTAATATGACACACTTGATTTTCACCAAGTAAACTGGAGGCACATGGAGGAAATCTTTCCAAGGCTCGCCAACCCTTCATTCAGTGCACTGCACCTGCCCTAGAAAGGATGCAGTCTGAGGAACAAGGAAGAATTCTTGAGAACAGAAAACTGTGGGTGGTCCTCTAGAGCAAGAAGATTTCCAATGACACAAAAAGATGTCAAATATGCTGTAATTTGAAAAAAAAAATTCTTGTAGCTTTAAAAGCAAATAAGATATCAAAAAAGAAAAAATATCTGATTAAATATAAAACAAACCTTAAAATACAATATACCCATCTAAGATAAAATAGCAGAAATATATTGTTGGATATAGCAGATCGGAGGGGGTGTACAAAAATGTTTTAGCACTAAAAAGATCTTATATTGCTTGAAGTATCTTATTATTATATAAATTTAAACTATGATTGAAGTTGCATTACATTAAAGATACATATTTGGAGAAAAAAGGAGAAAAGAAGAATTAATCCATTGATTAAGCAACAGATGAGTGTTGAAGGATTTGCTTAAAAAGTGCCAAAGCAGTTAGTAAAACAAAGTTATGAAAGTGTGAAGGTAGATTAAAAAACTAACAAGGCACAAAAGGTAACCACTTGAACAAAAATGTCAACTTTTAAAAAGGCCAAAACATCTTTTTTAAAGCAAAGGAACCTAAACAAATTCAGCAGATATGAAATGATATGCATAATAATTATAGTAGACTCTAACAAACCAGAGAGAACAAATAAGTTTTGTGTTATCAACTAGCGAAAGTCAACAAACTTACCTACCAAAAGAAAACAAGATTTCAGTTGGACTCAAAGTCGAAAGCTGACTAACTATATGCCACACCCCAGTGAAGAGAAAAATGCATTACAGTGACAAGAAATACAAATTTTAAAAAGGGATTTTTAAAAAATAATCAAATTGAGACAAAAAGAAAGTAAATTTATGAATCTGATATCACAGTAGAATTCAAGCCGCAAAGTATTAAATACGATAGAGTTGAACCCAATATTTCCTCCATATGTTCTCTCCCAAATTCCTGTATTGCCCTTTTTCCTTTGACATTCTCAACTGTCTTTCTTTTGATCATTCAGTGCCTATCTGAGTGGCCCTTTAATTTTTTTTTTTTTCTTGTATGCTTTGCACTCGGTGTTTTATAATATAAATCAATTTAACTTAGCTTGGCATTTTCTGTTTCTCATCAACCAAATTCTAGATAATGTCATAAAGCCCCAGGAGTCTACAGAGAAAAACAGAAGAAAGAGAGGAAGGCCTCCAGTGATGAAATATTACTATGTTTTCTCCTTTTTTTCTTCCCTCCTTTCTTTCTTTCTTTCAAAGAGAGATTTATACAAAAAAAAAAAAATTACAAAATTCTAGGAAAGGATAGAAGAGCAACAAAAGTAAAAAGTTGTTAGAAAGCAACAAGTTGACACTCTCCTTGGACTGCGCAAGAGTCCCATTGTAGTAGTAGCAGGGTCAGTTGCTCAGTTGTGTCTGACTCCTTGCGACCCTATGGACGAGGCTCCTCTGCCCGTGGAATTCTCCAGGCAGGAATCCTGGAGTGGGTTGCCATTTCCTATTCCAGGGGATCTTCCCAACACAACTCTAGCCCAAATTGCTAGAGGCACAGATGCTGCTACTTCAGATCTCTTACCCCACTGCCCCTACTGAGAAAATGGACTCTGCTGGAGCCATGATCTCTTACAGTCACTGGCCTCTGCTGCAGCCTCGACCACTGCTAGAACGGGAAGAAGAATGACTTTTCTCTTCCTGTCTTCTATGTGTCCGCCTTCTGTTAGCTAATACTAACTAGAACCTAAATAGCAAGGGAATCTGAGGACCCCCCCTTTTTTTTTCATGCTGAAAAAGAAGGACTGATGCTAAAGCTGAAACTCCAATTCTTTGGCTACCTAATGCAAAGAACTGACTCATTGGAAAAGACCCTGAGGCTGGGAGAGATTGAAGGCAGGAGAAGGGGACAACAGAGGATGAGATGGTTGGATGGCATCATCGACTCCATAGACATGAATATGAGTAAAACTCCTGGAGTTGGTGATGGACAGGGAGGCCTGGTGTGTTGCAGTTCATGGGGTCACAAAGAGTCAGACACGACTGAGCAACTGAACTGAACTGAGAAAAGCAATTTTAATGCTTCCAACCTTCTGTGACACAGAAGAGACTATAGAAGGAAGAATTTGAGGCAACAGACAAGACTATTACCAATAGTTTACCTTAATAGGTAGCTGGCTATCATCTATCCCGTTACCTATCTTCTATCTATATGATGTGTTTAAAAGGCTGCTCAGCAGAATGTTAATCTTTTATGATGGAATTAATGGTTTAAACATATGCTGATTAAATTTTATAGATTTATATACATTTTCATGTTAATACAATGCTGGAGTAGACTTGCCTTAAATAATAACTTTTTGGTAATTAATGTATTTCCTCTTTTGAAGATTCTCTCTTTTTATCTTTTCCTCTTTCTGTTTTCTTTTAATATTCCTGAAGTTGAGACCCATTTAAATGAATTTGAAAACACAAGTTAATTTTTTATGGAATCCATATCATTAAATGAGTAGTATAATTTATAAAAGGTGGTGTGTACATTCTGTGCAGTTCACTGTGTTATCAGTCCAAATACATTATTGTCTCTTGCAGTTTATCTTGATGACTTTTCATGAAGAAGTTTCTTTAGTGAGATTAGGCTAATAGTTGAAGTGGAGAAGGAAAAAATATTGGCTATTTATAGTAAGTACATTTGGCCCAAAAAAGATGTCCTTTTCATTATAGGGGACTGGAATGCAAAAGTAGGAAGTCAAGAAACACCTGGAGTAACAGGCAGGTTTGGCCTTGGAGTACAGAATGAAGCAGGGCAAAGGCTAATAGAGTTTTGCCACGAGAACACACTGGTAATAGCAAACACCCTATTCCAACAACACAAGAGAAGACTCTACACGTGGACATCACCAGATGGTCAACACCGAAATCAGATTGATTATATTCTTTGCAGCCAAAGATGGAGAAGCTCTACACAGTCAGCAAAAACAAGACTGGGAGCAGACTGTGGCTCAGATCATGAACTGCTTATTGCCAAATTCAGACTTAAATTGAAGAAAGTAGGGAAAACCACTAGACCATTCAGGTATGACCTAGATCAAATCCCTTATGAGTATACAGTGGAAGTGACAAATAGATTTAAGGGACTAGACCTGATAGACAGAATGCCTGATGAACTATGGACAGAGGATCGTGACATTGTACAGGAGACAAGGATCAAGAAAATCCCCACAGAAAAGAAATGTAAAAAAGCAAAATGGCTGTCTGAGGAGGCCTTACAGATAGCTGGGAAGAGAAGAGAAGCAAAAAGCAAAGGAGAAAAGGAAAGATATTCTCATCTGAATGCAGAGTTCCAAAGAACAGCAAGGAGAGATAAGAAAGCCTTCCTCAGCGATCAATGCAAACAAATAGAGGAAAACAACAGATTGGGAAAGACTAGAGACCTCTTCAAGAAAATTAGAGATACCAAGGGAACATTTCATGCAAAGATAGGCTCGATAAAGGACAGAAATGGTTGGTATGGACCTAACAGAAGCAGAAGATATTAAGAAGAGGTGGCAAGAATACACAGAAGAACTGTACAAAAAAGATCTTCACGACCCAGATAATCACGATGGTGTGATCACTCACCTAGAGCCAGACATCCTGGAATGTGAAGTCAAGTGGGCCTTAGAAAGCATCACTACAAACAAAGCTAGTGGAGGTGATGGAATTCCAGTTGAGCTATTTCAAATCCTCAAAGGTGATACTGTGAAAGTGCTGCACTCGATATGCCAGCAAATTTGGAAAACTCAGCAGTGGCCACAGGACTGGAAGAGGTCAGTCTTCGTTCCAATCCCAAAGAAAGGCAATGCCAAAGAATGCTCAAACTACCGCACAATTGCACTCATCTCACATGCTAGTAAAGTAATGCTCAAAATTCTCCAAACCAGGCTTCAGCAATATGTGAACCGTGAACTTCCAGATGTTCAAGCTGGTTTTAGGAAAGGCAGAGGAACCAGAGATCAAATTTCCAATATCCGCTGGATCATTGAAAAAGCAAGAGAGTTCCAGAAAAACATCTATTTCTGCTTTATTGACTATGCCAAAGCCTTTGACTGTGTGGATCACAATAAACTGTGGAAAATTCTGAAAGAGATGGGAATACCAGACCATCTGACCTGTCTCTTGAGAAACCTGTATGCAGGTCAGGAAGCAACAGTTAGAACTGGACATGGAACAACAGACTGGTTCCAAATAGGAAAAGGAGTACGTCAAGGCTGTATATTGTCACCCTGCTTATTTAACTTATATGCAGAGTACATCATGAGAAACGCTGGGCTGGAAGAAACACAAGCTGGAATCAAGATTGCCGGGAGAAATATCAATAACCTCAGATATGCAGATGACACCACCCTTATGGCAGAAAGTGAAGAAGAACTAAAGAGCCTCTTGATGAAGGTGAAGGAGGAGAGTGAAAAAGTTGGCTTAAACTCAACGTTCAGAAAACGAAGATCATGGCATCTGGTCCCATCACTCCATGGGAAATAGATGGGGAAACAGTGGAAACAGTGTCAGACTTTACTTTTTTGGGCTCCAGAATCACTGCTGATGGTGACTGCAGCCATGAAATTAAAAGACGCTTACTCCTTGGAAGGAAGGTTATGGACAACCTAGATAGCATGTTTAAAAGCAGAGACGTTACTTTGCCAACAAAAGTCTGTCTAGTCAAGACTATGGTTTTTCCAGTGGTCATGTATGGATGTGAGAGTTGGACGGTGAAGAAAGCTGAGCACCGCAGAATTGATGCTTTTGAACTGTGGTGTTGGAGAAGACTCTTGAGAGTCCCTTGGACTGCAAAGAGATCCAATCAATCCATCCTAAAAGAGATCAATCCTGGGTGTTCATTGGAAGGTCTGATGTTGAAGCTGAAGCTCCAATACTTTGGCCACCTCATGCGAAGGGTTGACTCATTGGAAAAGACCCTAATGCTGGGTAGGATTGGGGGCGGGAGGAGAAGGGGACGACAGAGGATGAGATGGTTGGATGGCATCACCAACTCGATGAACATGGGTTTGGGTAGACTCCGGGAGTTGGTGATGGACAGAGAGGCCTGGTGTGCTGCAATTCATGGGTTTGCAGAGAGTCGGACACGACTGAGCGACTGAACTGAACTGAACTGAACTGAACTGACATTTGGCAAAGACATCTTTATGTGAATTTTTCTAGCTAAATATATCCATGAAATACCACCATATTGAAATATTTTCCTTTTTCCTAACTCTTCTAGGAATATGGTAGTAATAAAGGGCTTCTTTGCTAAGAATATCATTAATAATATAAAACAGTGCTAATTTAGTAATTGATATATGTATGTGATGGTGCTTCCCAGGTGGTGCTAGTGGTGAAGAACCCACCTGCCAATGTAGGAGACCTAAGAGACTTGGGTTTGATCCCTGGGTCGGGAAGATCCCCTGAAGAAGGAAAAGGCAACCGACCCCAGTATTCTTGCCTGGAGAATCCCACGCACAGAGGATCCTGAGGAGTTATGGTCCATGGAGTCGCACAGAGTTGGACATGACTGAAGCAACTTACCGCGCACTGTATGCACATATGTGGGTCTGATAAACATTCCAAGCCTGGTGTGTCTGTATTTGACTTTCTTTTCAGAATATGTGTAAACCTTAATTGGTGATTGTGAAATATGAGATAAGCTTCTAACTTGATTTTGTTAAGTTTAGGTAGGTCATAGTTCTTAAGATACTTTTATTAAATTGTTAAATTTGGTGACATTCTTGGATCTTCCTTGTTTATACTGCAGGCACTCTAACTGTGACTGCACCAGGTTGATTCTGAATCCCAAGGTCATAAGATACCAAAGGTCTTGCTATTTGTTCCACAGGAAAGAGGACATATTTCCTTTCCCTTTCCATACAACTTTTTCTCCCTGTTTATTCTCTGCCTAAGGTATTGCATGTTCTGCTTCCTCTGGAACCATTTTCTGTAGTCAGCTTCTCCCTGTGGACCTTTCCTAGATCATTTTATTTACATTGAGAATCAGTGTTTAGTGCTATGTTTTAATATGTTATATTGCTAAAAGCACGAGGTGTGAATAAAACAACCTGCATTTTAATCACAAAGCTAGCACTTAGAGTAGTTATAACATAGGAATTTATGTAATATTCCCTAGCCTCAGTTTTCTTATTTGTAAAGTATAACTACCAATAATATGCACTGTGTAAAGTGGTTGTCACCTTTAGAAACAACTCAAATCAGCATATTATCATGTTAATGACCCACAAAATCTCTTAATTAGAATTATCATTATTCAAATCTGACTTTCAAAATCTTTGTTGTTCATTATAAGAGAATGTTGCAAATATTTCAAAAAACAAAAAGAAAAAAAATCTAAGTGAAATCATCAGCAGTATAATGATCCATAATTTCAAATTTCATATATATTTAATTTTGTTATGAAATTATTATAATTTTTATCATTTCACTTTTGCTGACCATATTCAGCTACCTTTAAATTGAAAATAATAAGCTGAATATAAGATAACATGAAATGCTTACATATGTGAACATGTAGGGATACAAAAAAAATAAAATTTGAATTTTCACAAATTTTGTTTCTTTTTGAGAATTGATTGTTGTTTAGTCGCTAAGTCATGTCCAACTCTTTTGTGACTGCATGGACGATAGCCCGCCTAGCTCCTCTGTCCATGGGATTTCCCAGACAAGAATATAGGCCATTTCTTGTGGGTTGTCATTTCCTTCTCCAGAGGATCTTCTTGACCCAAGGGTCAAATCCATGTCTCCTGCATAGTCAGGTGGTTTCTTTACCACTGAGCCACCAGGGAAGCCTTTGGGAATTGATATTTACACATATTATGGTCTCCTTACCACAGTCGTGATAATGCCTGAAAATACAACCCTTTTCAGGGACAATCATGGATAAGAAGGTAGGGCTACTTGCTTTTCTCTGGTTCATTAGAGAAAACTGTCAGTTTCAATCCTTAAAGAATGAAACTGTGTTGCTTCCTTGTGTTTTTCCCTAATGCATTTGTATTTTGTCCCATTAAAGTGCAGCTGAGCCCATATTAGACACTACTGTTTAGTGTCCTAAGTAGTGGAGCTATATTTGCTACACAATATGTCATTCATCTATTATTCTTCATTTTTTTATTCCACATACTCTACTCTAGAAGTGTTTGTTGTCGTTCTCCACTACATTTGTATATATTATCCTTATCTAAATAACTCAATTATTACAATACTTCCCTTGCATACTTCCCATCAGTCTATCATTATTGCTTTAAAGGAGGGGTCATTAGTAATTTAATGTGTTTTTAACTGTCCTAGTGTCTCTGGTTTATTTTGTTACTGTTTAAAGCTGTTAAACTAGTTACGAAGTTGCACAGATTTTTTTTTCCCCATAAAATCTATTATTTTTTGCAATTATCTATATCACACGATTTTTAAATGACACACAGGTGATATTATAGCAGAAACAGCAGTAGTCACCTCCAAAAAAAGAGTACTTTTCATAGATGGCCCTGGTATTAGCAGTGAAGTAGGAAACAGCAAGGTTACACTTTAATCTCTTTCCTGACGGAGCATGTGCCAGTTTTTAAAGCTATGACAGCTTGCCAAGACTGAAACCCTGGGAGTCCTCCCCCTCATTGGGGAGATCAGTAGACAGCCACCAACATCATGAGACTCTTGGATCAACCTCAGAGAAGAAAATCAATATTTCGAGAAAGAGAAGGTAACCTGGGGAGTGATACTTGGCACTTTGCCTCATGGAGCATGTGTTACTTTGAAAAGGTACACAATTCAGGGAATGTCCTGCCAGTAGCAAAAAAAGATAAGAGAGGCACTAAATGATAAATGAGATCATGCTAGCAACATGTTTTAGAATGACAAAATGTACAAAGGCCAAATAATAAATATGGATATGAATAAAATAGTCATCTTGTGGATAAGATATTGAATTCATTCTTAAGACTCTTATAAGTAAAAAGAGATTTTTTCTTTTGAAATTGTTGAGATGGTCTGACAATCTTGCAAAAATGCATCAATTAACAAGCCTAAGAGTAAATGATCTCTTTGAGAGCTGAAGGAGCTTAAGTGTGTAGTTTGATGTCCCAGGATGCTCCCAAGAGATGCTTTCTGCATGCAGATCTTGTAAAGCAATTTCAGAAGACTCATACTCAACCACTCACATCACTGACAAGTCTAATTCTTAAAGATAGCCTAACAACGATATCATGTTCTTTCTTTGTAAAGTTTGAAACACTTTGCTTAGCTAAAAGAGAGAACAAAAGATCATCCATAGAGTTGTAAGGAAACGAGAAAGTTTCCTCTTGCATAATCATTTATTTTAATCTAGTATAAAAGATAATTTTTCTATTTAAATAACTGCTTTCTTAAGTAAATAGGATGTTTATTTTCGTGGCTGTTCTTAAAATAAGACTGGAAGGAGAACACAGTGATTGTAAACGTGGAAAACAGAGCCTGACTTACTTCAATCCTGTCGTTCTATGCACAAATCGTTTTCTAAGCCTGACTGAAGCATCCCTTCCTCTACTTTTCCCCTTTCCTTAGATAATTCATTGCATTAATTTAGATGCATGCATCTATTATGTGTTTCCTTTTTTTTGTAATGTCATGTGCTGGGATGAAAGGCATAAATTCTATCTGAAGCTAGCTCAAATAATTCCACTTATTAATTAATCCTCAAAATGAACAAATGTACCTGGGTTCTCATGTGTCAGTAAAACTCTATACCTGGAATTTTAGAAATTCACTTCCATGTAAATGTAAGGTTTGTGAAAGGATAAGTAATATATATATATATATATATATATATATATATATATATATATATATGCAGTTTTAACCACACATTTATGCACATTATATAACATTGTATATACAACATCAGGGATTCCCAGGTGGCTCAGTGGTAAAGAATCCAGCTGCCAAGGCAGGAGACACAAATTTGATCCCTGGATCAGGGCAATCCCCTGGAGAAGGAAGTGGCAAGCCACTCCAGTGTTCTTGTCTGGGAAATCCCAACGACAGAGGATCCTGGCAGGCTACAGGCCATGGGGTCTGAAAGAGTTGGACACATTTAGTGACAGAAAAAGCAACATATATAACATCATATAATCATCTCTTAATATTGCCCATGCTGTGAGCAGACTGATTCTTCCACCAAGGTGGTCAACCAAGGTGGTCAAGAGAAGACTTGTTAGATTTTAGGTGAAAACTAAAAGGAATGACCCAGTGTCATTTGGAGAAAAACTGACGCTGTAAGAGAGAGAAGACAGACGTAGAGAATGTTTTTTATTAGGCAAGAGGGCTTGAGATCTGATGCCCAAGAGGAAGGTTTGTCCTCAGATAATTACTCTGAGAGTTAATCTCTCTACAAGAGAGAAAGCAAAGCACAAGGATAAGCAGACAAAAGTGGATAAACATCTCTATCTCTGTAGATGTCACTAACAGGCAGTATTTTTAGAGTTGGCTAGATTTTCCCATGAGTAACTCATCATACGAACCACCAAGTTAAAAAAGCAAAATGAGACCCACTGTTACCAATTAGTGTACAACCCCCAACTATCTCAATTTGTCATTAGAAAAGAGATCTAGCCATTTTGTGTGCCTACTCTAAGCCAAACATTGTAGGAAGTAATTTACATATGTTGTATCTTTTAATCCTTAGAATATCCCTAAAGATGTGATTAGTTTTCACATAACGAAACAGGTTTAAAGAAATTAAGAAGCTTCTCAGAGGCCATACTGTTCGTAAATGCAGATCTTGGCCTCCAAACCTGTTCTTTCGAAGTCAAAAGCCACTGCTATGCATACTTCATCATAATCACTTTTTCCTATTAATGCATATTCATAATTTAATACTTCCACTTTCCTTGGGCTTCTGTGATAATTGACACAGAACAAACTACTTCACCGCGAACTGTGAAAACAGTTATATTCTGATACATGTAGCTAAACTTTTGCTTGTTTTGGACAATATGAGGGTAAAGTTAAATGAAGATAAAAAGAGAGAAACAATAGTAGTTTATGCAATTAATAGACCTCCAGCAATTCTTCTACCCAGAGTTGGAAATGACTGTGAGTCTTATCAATGCTATGAAGGCCTGCTGTTCAATCTAATTAAATGTCCAATAGCAAAGAGATATTTTTGTTTTTCTTGTTTAACTTCTTTTTTATTTAGAGTACTGAGTAAAAGAACAATTATCTGCATTTGTAATTTTAAAAATATACACTTCCTTGTATGTCTTCAGGTCTAAGTAATATTTTGCCTTGGGAGTTTAAAATCACTAAAGAAATTGGAAATGTGTGTTAGATAATATATTGCCTATTTTCCCCCAGAAGTAGATATAAGAACAGGACTTACATTTTATAAAGTTGCATAATATTTTTAAATAAGCATAATTTATATTTATGAAATGCTTTTCTTCATAGAGCTCCCAGCATTGTGGTAAAATGAATATCTTTTTATTTGATGAATAGAGCCTAACATTTATCAGGAAAATTATACTTGTTTCTTTCTTTGGTGTTCACAAATTAATTAAAATAAAGCAAGTTCATTTTTAAAATGTCTATTTCTTTCTACTACTTAAAGGTATAGTGTGACCTTCAAAATTTTGTTCATAGCTATGCAAAATTTCTTTATGTATTGTAGTATTGGCTATTAAATCAATGATAGAATTTCACCAAATTAGAAAATCACTATATTTTTGCAAGGTCTTCACTGTTTGCCACTTTTTAGTTAACGTTTTATGCTTTTTCATCTCAAGGTATTGCTCGAAAGGGTATACATTTCATAGTAGGCAACAAAATCAAGTTATTTTATGACAATAAGTAAGTAAATCCTCATTAAACTATTTCACTGAAGGAAAGTTACAGAGGAATACATAATGTTACTGGGGTCCATGGTGGATTTTAATAAAATAGACTTAGCTCCCATACATACATTCCTTCCTCACCGTCTGTTGGTGCAAAGAGAATAGAAGACCTCAAATTCTGGACAAATCCAGGAAATTGTTCAACTTAGAAGATAAATTAAAATTCTACCTCACTATTTCATTGATGAGTCAGCCTATGTTACTATGAAAACTGTTCCTATAGGTATATGTTCAAAGTCCCCCATTCCCTCTGATGGGTTTGATGGCATCTCCATTATAAGATGTTGTGTGTATTCACATTGACCTATTTTCAGTAGTATGTTCTTTAAATCCAAGGACTTTGGAACCCACCCGATACTTAGTGAATAGCTGACTCTATTCACTAATGACAAGGCTCTGAACAAACTTTATCTCTTTGAGCTTCAAAATTCTCATCATTTTTAAAGGAAAAATATTAGCCATATATGAATATATGGATATAGAAGAGACTAAAGGAAAGCGTGTAGGTAAAACTTTTAGCATAGACACTAACACACAATGAGTGCAAAGAGTATAAATAATGTTATTTCAAAATTATTCTGGTGTAGTTGTAGATATTAATAGAAAAGTAAATTATTCATTTTTAGCATAATATATATCAATTGAAAAAATATTAGAACCTGTTAAGATATAAGACCATTTTGTTCCATTTTGTCAAAAATTATATTTTATCCTACTTTACATGAGATATTCCAAACTGAAAATTTACATTTTGTATAAAACAATTATTTTTGCTAAATAATTTAACTTTAATAAATATAAATAGTTCCATGTTATATACTGTTTTATAACAATAACTTTTACTTTGAATGTACATAATGCTTCACTTTCTAAAAATTACTAGCTACAATATTTGCCTATTTTGACTACATACTGTGCTGTGCTGAGTCGCTCAGTTGTGTCCGACTCTTGGTGACTCCATGGACTATAGCCTGACAGGGTCCTCTGTCCATGGGATTCTCCAGGCAAGAATACAGGAGTGGGTTGCCATGACCTCCTCCAAGGGATCTTCCCAGCCCAGGGATAGAACCCAGGTCTCTCACATTGCAGGTGGATTCTTTACCTTCTCAGCCACCAGGGAAGCTACAGACCAGCTTTCACAAACTTAACTGAAAACTATACCTGCAAATGTGAGAACTCATACACCACCCAGTGCCCCCATAGCCAGACACATGTCTTGTTCTAAAAACCATGATACCCTTGAACTAGAGTTTGGTAAGTGAATTCTTAGCTCAGTTCACAATGCCTGAGTCCTTGTCTTGGTCACACAGTCAAGGTCCTGGCTGTAAGTCTTGGTGTTCTATTTGGTTCTCAAAAATCTCTTTTATAAGAACTAAAATCCTTTATCAAATATCAGGCATGGGCCTGAAGACTTACTCCTGACACATTCCTCTCAGGGTTTCTTGCTGTTTGGTAGCTAACTACAGTTGTCTTTTCCACCCTGGGACTGTTCTCTGCTATAGGGAACTCTTCCCAATGTCAAATCCTAACAAACCTGCTTCAAATCTTATTACTATTATCTGAGTGTGTGCTGGCAGATAATGGAGATCCTAGGTCCGTTCTCCTCTTTCTCTGCTTCCAACTGCACACGCAGGTTGCTCCTCGCCCCAGGGCGGGCCATCCTTCACCTGCCTTACTCATTACCATCCTGTCACGAGCATCCTAATCTACACAGGTGACCTTTCACTTTTCTAATTTCCTTGGTGCAGTTACATTATCAGACAGGTTAAATTGCTTTCTATTTCACAGACTATCTAAAATTAGACATGTCTTTCATTTACTAAAAGCCATGGGGATGCCTAGTATGCAAAATGCCCCACAAGGAATACCGAGATGATGCATCTCAGAGGAGAGACACCCACACGAAGTTCAAGAACAAAAGAGAGAGGGAGCTTCTTCCAACTGGGTTTGAGAGTGTGAACCAGACCATGTGTTCTGTAAGAATGGGGACCTTCTGTATTTTAATTTGCATTCTATTCCAAGTACCTTACAAAGGACCCGGCAACATTCTGGCTGAATAGTGAACACATCAAAGCTTCTGGTGAAAGGTGGGTTTATTTTGGTGCTAAAGGCTAGATTGGGTTTCTACTTGCAGAGGTTTGCTTCATTTTGTGGGTGGAATAATGTAAATAAACAGAGAAAATATACTCAGCGTGTTCAGAACCCTGAGAGATGTCTCACAGGGCTTCTTCTACTCTGTTTCCTGAAGAGTTTCACAGACATAACAGGCTGCAGTGTTTCAGTGAAGACATAATACTGCCAGAATACTGTAGAGATATTGATTCAGCAGTTTCCGTAAAGGTAAAGTTTGAAGGAGAGATTGATAAGATCACCTATTTGTGTGCAGGAGAGTAGAAAAAAGGCCAGGAATAAGCTTTGGGAAATACATACGTTTAGAAGGTGATATAAGAAAGAAGATCTTTAAAGAAATGGAATCATAAACTCCTGACTCTGGTAAATATCCTAAAATCCCTTTGCTGCCTGGGGACATTGAGGCCTGGAGAGATCAAGGATCTTGAGGCTTGTGATTTGAACTCCAAATGAAGAAGAAAAGGAAGCAGTCTGAAGTTTAGGAAGAGAATCACAATATGTAACGTTCAGCAACACATGGTGAATGAGAGTGGAGAAGTAACCACATACCTCTTCAAAAAAGTTTGATGCTATATAGGAAGGTGTGCATGTGTGGTATCTTGCTTCAGTTGTGTCCAACTCTTTGCCACTCCATGGTCTGTAGCCCACCAGGCCCCTCTGTCCATGAGATTCTCCAGGCAAGAATACTGGAGCCAGTTGCCATGCCCTCCTCCAGGGGATCTGCAGATACAGGATCGAACCCGTGTCTCTTATGTCTCCTGCATCGGCAGGTGGTTCTTTACTTCTAGCACCACCTGGGAAGCCCTGACAAAGAAAGGCAGATAATGCCAAATTCTTACAAAAATGTCCTGTTTAATAGTAAATATCAATAATTCAAATTTTCTTTGATAACAGCATGAAATGCATTTAAACATACTAAAACAATAAACATTTTTACTATAAAACAATCCATTTAAACACTACCTCTACATACTGCCTCCTACCTTGATCTTTAATATTTTAGTTAGTCACACTGTTATAAGTCAATCAATGAGTAGGCTTCAGGAATTATTGATGATTGAAGCAGAAAAAGTGAGCAGAAAATTTAGTTACTAGTAAAAAGGCATCAGGAAACATTTTAGAAATAATATGTTCCATTATAAGCTTATGTAATTGGAGAACTTTGCAAAGCAAATTTTTAAAAAAGGTTTTATCAGATAAAAATAATCTCAAAAGATGCAGTTTAAAGCATGTCCTAAATATTTTAATGAAGATAATATTATTTTATAAAATTCGTGGAGATCATTCAAGTTAGGTATTAAACACTCTAAAAAAATGTCCAACTTTCTCCCTCTCTAAGACAAATAAAAGCAAAAACAAAAACAAAAAACAAAAAATGTGTTGAACTTTGAAATCCACACCAGTAGTGGAATTTCTTATGGTGGCCAGACTTCAGGATATGTACTTCATATTCATTATGTACCAAGCATATTACTAGGTGCTTTCACAGATATAATCTTTTTAAACTCCAGAATAATCCAGTGACGAGTATCATTTATATTTCCCATGCAAAGAAAGCCTGTTCAAGTAATCTGAGTTGAGTGACAACTCAGCAAGTAACAAATGGACTCATTGCAGGGACAGTGTCTCATAATTGACATCTCGTCTCATCCACCTACACAGTATTTATTATGTATATTTTTAATCAGCATTCAATAAATCATATATCATTCAATAAATACTTATTAAGCATCAATTCTGTGTTTATAGCCACTGTCACGGCAGGTTCATGTGAAGATTTATGATATACAATGGTAATACTGTCTATCTACACCTCCTGATTTTGCAGTTTTATATGATTACTTTTTCTTGGCCAGGAAGTACTGACTAGAAGATCCAGCATACTACCCAAGGCTGGCACTGGTCTGCTCCATTCAACTTGACAAATAACTATGTGCCGAGCAGATTTTAGGCAAGAAAGCTTGACATTTTCTCTGTTCTCTTCTAATTACAATCTAGTGGGAAATACAGGTGATAAACGAGCAGCTACAAGGAGAGTATTATGAAGGAAAATATGCAGCAGGAAAATCTGATCAGTTTCAAACGCCTTTCTACAGGAAAACTGGCAATAGGAGGACAATGAGAAGAATACAGTCATAGAGCTAACTAAGGTTTCACCTTCAGGAGAAATATCTCCCGAACACTCTTTTAGGACGTTAAATAAAAAAGCGATACTTTGCTTTAGTTTTCACAACTTCTAAAATTTATTCTCTTGGTAATTTTACTTGTAACAGAACACTGAGTGCACAGACCTGATTGAGATACAACATATGCAGCTCAAGTTTCAATCTTTTTAAAATGATAACACTAATCTGTATTTTAAAAGAATTAGAAAAATGAATTTTTATTATTAAACACAAAAATAAACAAAAAAGAATTATAGGAAGTCGGGTGACATATCTGGGGAAGAATTGAAATTAATGTATGGGCTTATGGAGAGGTATTGATTTATAGCCATGCCAGAATTGATACTAAAACCTGCGTTTACAAAGATGACAAAACACTTGGAGTGTGCCCTTATAGAATTTAGAGTTCATGGGTGAGAGAGACGTTAATATAAACCGCTGTAGTAATAATAAAAAATTACAACTCTGAAAAACACAGTTGTGTGATCAAATTTATGTCAAAATGTGCTGTATGTTGTATATATTATAAAAATCTATACCAAATGAAATGAGAAATGCATAAAACTGTTATGAAATACATTTATATTAACTTGTATAAATTCTATAATTAGAAAATAAACACATAAAAGTAAGGCATAAAACAATACATAGTTTAAGTTTCCCATTTTGTTTATATATACACATAGGCATGTCAAAAAAGACAAAGAGAAACAGGAAAACATATTATCAGAATGATAGGATTATGGTGATTTCTAGTTTCTTCTCTTTATTTCTGCAAGTCCCATAGTATCTACTGTAACTATGGATTCCACTTTACAGTAAATGTAGCAAGAGAGCATTAATGACAGTTATTTTAGGGAATCTAGAGGAAGATCTTTTGTACACGGCAGTTTGTTAAGTCATGGTAGTTGAATTTGCTAAAATAAAGGACTTCTTTTTGTTGACTACTGTTAGGCAAGGCTATTAGAGTGCTGTCAATTTCTTTTTAATCTCTAGTATTGGTAAATTTCCCTTCTCTATATCTTCATTTTATGTGTTTGTTGGTTTACTTACTTAAAAATAAGTGTTTTCATTTTGGAGTTAAGTTTAGATTAATAGAAGAGTTGCAAAAATAATAGAGAACTCTCTTGCGGTTTCCTCTACTATTCGCATACTATCTACCTACACTTTACTCATTCAGTCTATAAAATCCCTTGTTACTCTCTGAGAAATATATTCTTACAGACATATTAAGCTCTTACCTACATTTTTTCAATATGAGAAATAATCTTATGAATATTTCTCAAAATCTAAAAAATCTTTTAAAATAAAGTTATAAATTTTATATATCATTCAATAAATACTATGAAAAATGATTTCATGTTGTGGTATGTTATTTAAAAAAAGGTGGGAGGAAAAAAACTTACATAGCTAATTTTCAACTACTGGCAATGCCTTTTTTGCCAAATTCCACGTGCTTTTATTACCCATTGCGTATTCCGTGCCCACCAGTAACACTGTTCAGTTCAGTTCAGTTCAGTCACTCAGTCGTGTCCGACTCTCTGCGACCCCATGAATTGCAGCACGCCAGGGCTCTCTGTCCATCACCAACTCCCGGAGTCTACCCAAACCCATGTTCATCGAGTCGGTGATGCCATCCAACCATATCATCCTCTGTCGTCCCCTTCTCCTCCCGCCCCCAATCCTACCCAGCATTAGGGTCTTTTCCAATGAGTCAACCCTTCGCATGAGGTGGCCAAAGTATTGGAGCTTCAGCTTCAACATCAGACCTTCCAATGAACACCCAGGATTGATCTCTTTTAGGATGGGTTGATTGGATCTCCTTGCAGTCCAAGGGACTCTCAAGAGTCTTCTCCAACACCATAGTTCAAAAGCATCAATTCTGCGGCGCTCAGCTTTCTTCACCGTCCAACTCTCACATCCATACATGACCACTGGAAAAACCATAGCCTTGACTAGACAGACTTTTGTTGGCAAAGTAACGTCTCTGCTTTTAAACATGCTATCTAGGTTGTCCATAACCTTCCTTCCAAGGAGTAAGCGTCTTTTAATTTCATGGCTGCAGTCACCATCAGCAGTGATTCTGGAGCCCAAAAAAGTAAAGTCTGACACTGTTTCCACTGTTTCCCCATCTATTTCCCATGGAGTGATGGGACCAGATGCCATGATCTTCGTTTTCTGAACGTTGAGTTTAAGCCAACTTTTTCACTCTCCTCCTTCACCTTCATCAAGAGGCTCTTTAGTTCTTCTTCACTTTCTGCCATAAGGGTGGTGTCATCTGCATATCTGAGGTTATTGATATTTCTCCCGGCAATCTTGATTCCAGCTTGTGTTTCTTCCAGCCCAGCGTTTCTCATGATGTACTCTGCATATAAGTTAAATAAGCAGGGTGACAATATACAGCCTTGACGTACTCCTTTTCCTATTTGGAACCAGTCTGTTGTTCCATGTCCAGTTCTAACTGTTGCTTCCTGACCTGCATACAGGTTTCTCAAGAGACAGGTCAGATGGTCTGGTATTCCCATCTCTTTCAGAATTTTCCACAGTTTATTGTGATCCACACAGTCAAAGGCTTTGGCATAGTCAATAAAGCAGAAATAGATGTTTTTCTGGAACTCTCTTGCTTTTTCGATGATCCAGCGGATATTGGCAATTTGATCTCTGGTTCCTTTGCCTTTTCTAAAACCAGCTTGAACATCTGGAAGTTCATGGTTCACGTATTGCTGAAGCCTGGTTTGGAGAATTTTGAGCGTTACTTTACTAGCGTGTGAAATGAGTGCAATTGTGCAGTAGTTTGAGCATTCTTTGGCATTGCCTTTCTTTGGGATTGGAACGAAAACTGACCTTTTCCAGTCCTGTGGCCACTGCTGAGTTTTCCAAATTTGCTGGCATATAGAGTGCAGCACTTTTACAGCATCACCTTTGAGGATTTGAAATAGCTCAGCTGGAATTCCATCACTTCCACTAGCTTTGTTTGTAGTGATGCTTTCTAAGGCCCACTTGACTTCACATTCCAGGATGTCTGGCTCTAGGTGAGTGATCACACCATCATGATTATCTGGGTCGTGAAGATCTTTTTTGTACAGTTCTTCTGTGTATTCTTGCCACCTCTTCTTAATATCTTCTGCTTCTGTTAGGTCCATACCATTTCTGTCCTTTATAGAGCCTATCTTTGCATGAAATGTTCCTTTGGTATCTCTAATTTTCTTGAAGAGGTCTCTAGTCTTTCCCAATCTGTTGTTTTCCTCTATTTGTTTGCACTGATCGCTGAGGAAGGCTTTCTTATCTCTCCTTGCTATTCTTTGGAACTCTGCATTCAGATGAGAATATCTTTTCAATATTAACTAAATTAGGGTCTAATAACCCTAGTTTTACCCTTGTATGTAACTTAACATTAAATGTATATTGTTATAAATTCACAAAATGTTATACTTCTTCTAGAAGATGGATACTATGTAATGCAATATTTCTGACTTTTTTTTTTAAGCCTAGAAGATAAGGAGTAAAGCTAATAGGAAATTCTCATAAGTATATGTGTGTGTGTGACTCTTTAAGACCCCCATGGACTATAGCCCACCAGGCTCCTCTGTCCATGAGATTTTCCAGGCAAGAAAATTGGAGTGGGTTGCCATTTCCTCCTCCAGAGGATCTTCTGGACTCAGGCATCAAATCCATATCTCCTGTGTCTCCTGCATTGGCAGGCAGATTCTTTACCGCTGAGCCACCTAAAAGAATGTAAAAAGAGATCTTAAATTTTACATTGACTCATTTGTCAGTAACAGTATAGTGTGTAGATTGAAAGTCAATAGTTCAAAATTATCCACTAAGCTACTTTGCTTTAGTTGGCAATGTCTAGAGGGAAAATACAAAAAATTGTATCAGTTGTATATACTTATGAAAAGAACTAAAATAAAGTTGTATTCATTTCAAGGTTTCATTGTTTTGTTTTGTTTTGTTTTTTAAGCAATGTAATCATTCTACTATGCAGGAAGCAGCCTTGATGGCATCAGATTAAGAATCAGACTGGATTATTTGTGTTTTTATATATATTTACAGATATGGACAGGGAAGCCAGCCACGCTGCAGTCTACGGGGTCACAAAGAGTCAGACACGACTGAGTAACTGAACTGAACTGAATAACATTATGGCTTCCCTGGTGGCTCAGAGGTTAACACGTCTGCCTGCAATGCGGGAGACCTGGGTTCGATGGCAGCCCACTCCAGTATGCTTGCCCAGAGAATCCCATGGACAGAAGAGCCTGGTGGGCTGCAGTCCACGGGATGCAAAGAGTCAGACACGACTGAGCGACTTCACTTTCAGTTTCACAGAATTATATATCTGTGATGAATCTTATAAACTATTCCAAGTCTTCACTGAGAAAGACATAGTGGTAGGAAGGCTAAAGGTTCATGGATCCATACGGAATACTCAAGAGTTGTGTTCTCATAGTGTGTCATATCATGTCAATATATATAGTTAAATAAGATATATCATATATATGTGATGTCAAATTAATTGTACCAAAAAATGTTTTCTTGTTTCTATTTTCACCAGGTCAGAAACAACAGTAATCAGATTTTATTCTTAACTATTTTGTCAAATAGTCAAAACACAGTATAGCATTTTAAAAATGTCATGCCATATGTGGTTTTCCCATGGGTTTCCTTCCTTCTCAACTGAAGTCACTTCTATTTTGTATATGCAATTTTATTTTCTGTCTAAATTCATTTTGAGTTGTGTCTTCATATGTCCTCTTATTCCCCCTGCCCTGTTCATTTTAATTTACCAAGATTGAATCTCATTCAGCTTAGATAATTAGTAGATGGTCAACTACTAAGTAACTTAAAACCATTTGAGTATTTTCAACATTTTGCAGGTCTTATCAATTGAAATTGTGGTCAATAAAAACAAACATTAAAAAAATACTCAGGCTCCAGATTAAAGGCAAAGCATTTAGAATGCTTGGAAAAAGTAACTCAAATGAAAACAAAGAATTGGTTAGTTGACTAAGCATGTGCTGCTTGGCTAAAGCCCTGTGCTGCTCCAGCCTGGTGTAAGTTGAGTTCATGGTGGATTGAGGTAAGCTGCCTTAAATATGGTCCTACATTTTTTTTTAGTTGACTTAACATAGTATGAAGCAAATGCCTCCTGCTTTGTGCTTCTAAATTTGTGAGGATTACAAAATATCAGTGAACTTGCAGGGGAATGAGTCGTCAAGCATAGCAGATCCAGGCCTCTAGGCAAAGGCTGGAGCCATAGTAATCTGCCTGGAGACTAAACAGAAGGCAAAATATTGTCCTTCCTCTGCTCAAATAGGCATTTCCTGCAGGTTGAAGGAGCAGCTCATAGATGCATGTGTATTTAACAGGCCTTGTCCTTGTATGGTCTGCTGCCAGGAATAACAATAAACAGTAGCTCATTACACAAGGTGCCATCTCATTACATGAGGAGCTACCTTGGCATATTGAAACCAAAATATTGAAAGCCTAAAAGAAAACATGACTGAAATTAAGTGCAAACAACCCTGCCTTTTATTTTAGAAATACTGATCCCCTACAAAAGAGTGGCATGCTTAATGAATATCCTTAATGATTTTACAGTAAGGCAAATCATCTATGAAAGTAACATGGTTAAAAAAGAATGTTATGATCTGGACCCAGTGAAATCCAATATGCTTGTAAGCAACACCAGTCACTATGTTATAACTCTCTGAGAGCAAGAAAGCTACAAAATCAGGAAGGGAAATAAAGCTAATTTATTTTAGCTATAGTTTCAAAGTCGACTAAAATGCTTATAGGGAGCCATGAAAATATTTCCCAAACTAATCTAATCCTGTTCATAGTAATTACTTTCTTTCTTTCAGGCAAAACACAGTTGACAGAAAGCAGCAAATGGTTTTAAGGGATTTAATAGGGATGAGGTATCATATTCAAAGAAAATTTTCGTTACTTTAAACCACAACCTCTTGAGACTTTACTTTCATGAACCTGTCCAAATACTTAAGGTATGATTAGGCTATAAAGGATTAAATTATAAGGATGATAAATCAGTCAAAGGTTTTGAGATTAGTGTTATTTGAAATTGTCTACAGAGGCTCACAGCAATTGAAAATGGGCAAAAAACAAAACAAAACAAAACAATGTCATGCATATAGAGAAATGCATGATATGCATTTAAGGGAAAAGACATTGAATTTGAATAATATAGCCCTAGAAATGTCCTGAGCATTACAAATGAAAATTAAGGAATTTCTGTTATGTACCACAGTAATTTTGTGTATTTCTGGACACAACAAATCATAATCCTTCCAGAGATAACTGGCTGAATAATTTTCTTCACAGAAAAAAAAAATAAATAAAAAGAGGAAAATACATTAATAATGTCTCAGAACCATGTGAGTCCCAACTGCAAAAAAAGAAAAAAACCTATCAGATATACTCCTGGAAAATCCCATGGATGAAGGAGCCTGGTAGGCTGCAGTCCATGGGGTCGCGAAGAGTTGGACAAGACTGAACGACTTCACTTTCACTTTTCACTTTCATGCATTGGAGAAGGAAATGGCAACCCACTCCAGTGTTCTTGCCTGGAGACTCCTCGGGACGGGGGAGCCTGGTAGGCTGCCATCTATGGGGTCGCACAGAGTCGGACATGACTGAAACGACTTAGCAGCAGCAGCAGCATACTTCCAAAAACCCAGTCTCTATTTCAGCATGGTCCAGACTCTGTAAGAACAGACTTAGGCCACTAGACATGGCCAAAGACTTTCAGCAGACCTCTGTCAATCCCAGGTGTGATTCTAGGTATTAACCTTTATTCCTATAGAATTGTGCAAAATCAAAGCTGAAGGAAAATTTAATACAAATACAGTTCAGCTATTTCCATCAAAACAAAACAAACATTTCAATAGTGGAACTTCTTTAGTCCTTTAACTGACCTTATAAAATTATATTTTTATCCATTTAATTAATAAAAATACAAGATTCAAACTGTTTAAGGGATTCACCATAGTTTTCTAGGCCAGATGGCAGTAGATTTCAAATTCCAATATTATAATATAGCATCTCATTTTCAATACTATAGCAATATGAAAAAATGTCATGGAGACATGGTTAAAACTCTCCTGATTTAATTTCAGTAATTTTCAAAGCCCCTAAAATGAGATATTTATTGCAGCAGATTAAGAAATACAATACAAATATATAATCTATTTATATATACATTATAAAATAAAAATAATTTATTTTGTTTGTTTTATTTTACTCCTATCTATACTTTATCTTATATATTTATAATAGGATAGAGGTAGAAAAAACAATTTGCAAAAATTTAACTTAGAGTCATAACGTAGAGAATCATTTAAGATATGTTGTGATGGGATGCTAATGTTTGATTCCAAATAAAATCTGAGTAATTTTTCCATTAAAATCCATTGTAATGGCTAATGGAACAATAGGAACAGCAAGGATCCTGAGGTCAGGCAGAAATTGAAGGAAATAGCGATGTGGCTTGCAAGGGAAATGTGCTTTTATTCAAGTTTTTCCTTTAACTTGCTCTGTGAATTTAAATAGTTTTGGAGGACCAATCCAAATCAAATACTAACGATCTTCATCTTTGTGTTTATGCCTTTGGTTAAGCCTGTCTCCTTCAGTGTGGGAAGAATCTGTGACTTACTTCTAACTAATCGTGTTTGCTAAAGGTTATGAGACGTTAGACAATATATAAAGTTTTTTTTTTTTTAACAGGTTAGAGCAAGAAATTCTCCTTGTGGCTTAATAAAATAAGTGACCATGTTAGAGAATCCTTTGAGGCAGAGAAAAGCTGACAATCTGTAGGAAAAGCAAAAAGCCAGTGTCCTAGGAATATAGCTGGGTTTCTCCCGTGGCTCAGCCTGTAAAGAATCTGCCTGCAATAAGGGAGACCTGGGTTCGATCCCTGGGTTGGGAAGATCCCCGGGAAGAGGGAACGGCTACCCACTCCAATATTCTTGCCTGAAGAATTCCATGGACAGGGGAGCCTGGAGGGCTACAATCCATGGGGTCATAAAGGGTTGGACATGATTGAGTGACTTTTACTTTTTTAGGAATGTAGCTCTGTGACAATGAACTCTGCCAACAACTTGAATGAACTTGCAAGAAGAGCCTTCCCCTGTGTAGCTTCTAAATGAGACTGCAACCTCGCTGACACCTTGTTAGCAGTCTGTGAGACCCTAAGGAAATGATCCAGCTATGTATTCAACCCAGGCCAGCATTCTTGTCTGGAAAATTCCATGGACAGAGGAGCCCAGGGTGGGGGGGGTACAGTCCACGTGGGGGCAAAGAGTTGGACAAAACCGAGTGACTGAGCACACGCATGCACTCCTAACCCACAGAGAAGATGCTATAAAAAATGTGTGGTTTTAAAATCATTATTTGTGGTAATTTGTTGTATGACATTAGAGAACTAACACAATAGTTTACCTCCTTATTGCCTTCAGGCCTGAGTTGAAAAATTAAGTACATTTTGTGTAAGTATTTTTCCAAAACATTTTCTCGGTTGTAAGGGTCTGGGATTTGAAGATTTTCACCTCTGGGGAAGTAAATGCCCTTGTTAAAGTAAGAAGATTGTGAGTCTGAAATATAAACCCATAAAGACATATAGGTGCTTCTCAGGTAGTGCTAGTGGTAAAGAACCCACCTGCCAGGGCAGGAGACATAAGAGATGTGAGTTCGATCCCTGGGTCAAGAAGATCCCCTGGAGGAGGGCATGGCAACCCACTCCATTATCCTTGCCTGGAGAATCCCATGGACAGAGGAGCCTGGCAACTACCGTCCATGGGTTGCAAAGAGTCAGACACGACTGCAGTGACTTAGCACACACGTGCACAAAGGCATATAGGGTGCAAAGACTGTAAAAGGTGGCTGCATTTGACCTCTGTGTTACCTGTCATATGAGAGTTCTGGTTCACTGACCTCTTTAAAGGAGTCCGAACAACGTCCCTTTGAGCCATTAGGCAGATTTCCTTAGTAAAGGCAGTTATTCATTATCCCTGCTTTTTGGGAAATTATCCTATAGACTCAGAAGGTGTCTGATTGCTGTGGCAGATAGTCCTCTTCAAACTGACACAACACTAGATCCTTAAATTCACAGTTCAATGCATTTAACCTTCTTTACCTAGTGGACTTCTCTATCTCCATTAAATTCCATCTTCAAGTTCTAGGGTAAGTAACTTGTGTTTACAGATTTGTCAATTTTCCTTCATGCTGTAAATTGAATACAACAATAATTGTACATCCAAAAACATAATAGGAGACTGTATACAGTTTTACAATGTTTTTATAATGACATCCTCCCCCAGATTTAGACCATACCCCTAATCCGTAACATGCAGTATTTATTTAAAGAATTCTCTCTCCATGCTTGCTGCTTGGTTTATTGTTTTAAAATATGAGAATAGAATGTTTTCACCTACTGTTTGGAATGATTCCTTTGCAAAAGCAAGAACCCATAAAATATCAGTTTGCTGAGTTATGGCTACAATTTATATATTTATATAAATTTATATTATTTATATAGATATATTTATTTATATAATTATATTTGTATATATATTTTGTTATACTCTGACAACCTGCTACACTTAGGTTGCCTCAACATTTCCCCAGGATAAAAGCCAGGAAAAAAAATTGGAGTTGAGAAATATGAACTAGTATAAAAGTATCTCTGTTAAACAAAAGTGAATGAAACATAAGCACATACTCATGTTTAGCACTTCTGTATTTGAAAGTAAGTGTGTTATTTAATGAAGACCTGTCTCCAGGTCATTAAAAATTGCATAATTGTCTCTTCTGCATTCTTGCCTTTTCTATATTCCCTCCTTTTTTCTTATCACTCCGCCTCCAAATCCATTGAGCCTGAGTTCCCATCAAATGCATGTAATTTAAAACTTGCTTCCCTTTAACAGCTCTTCAGGGATGTTGGAGTCAAGCAAAGTTTTATACATATTAAAACTAAAATGTGAACTACCAGCTAGGAATGTGGACGAGAGTTGGTAGAGTTATTGGAGGATAGGAAATGGGTTTCCTTCCTGAGATTTTAATTTGGTGATATTTTCTGTAAGGTGCCTGGAGCACTTGTTAACATTCATATCATGCTAACAAGATTTATTTTTCAGAGAGAATATAAATTGGGCAGGAAGATGCTTTGGGAATGAACAATATGCTGGTATGAAGAAATTCAGGAAATGTGTCCTCCCTTTCCAAACACGCATGCACACGGTTACTTCTGAGCCTCTCTTTTTCTTTCTTTCTTTGCTTTTTTATTTCTGTTTCTATCTCCCTTCCAGACTCCATTTTAGTTCCTTTCTTCCAAAACCTTTTAGTATATAGTTCAACATTTACATCTGTTTATCCTAATATCCCTAGTAGAGTCTTTAAAAAAAAAATGATGTACTTAAAATAATCAACCTATATTACAGTTCCATTTCCTCAAGACTTTCATTCAAAGTGTCTCTATCAAGTTGAATTATACTTCAAGCACAGCTATTTAGGCAAAAGGTATTTATCATTTTATTTTCAGATGTTTTATTAGGTAAGGTGTGTGTGGTAACATAAAAAAACCAATCTGATTGCCAATATTTGATATTTCAGTTATGGATTTCACATCATATGTCTAGTATCTGTGTATACCATGTATTACTTTTATGTCCTTGTATTTTCATGAGCACTTCATAAACTTTGTTTTTTAAAGTATTGATACTAGACAATGATCATCTCTGATCAACTCAATAGATACCCTCATGTCCTGAAATAATCTTAAGAGTGAAGAAGTGAATCAGTTAAGTCTAAATCTCAGTCTTATCACCTATTTTGCATTGTTACTAGTGGCACTTAGCTTTCTCTTCAGAAATTACTTGAAAGAAAGGAGATTTAATAGAGGGGAAGTTACAGAACCATGGACCCAAAAATGAATGGTAGTTTTTGTATATTGCTCATGGTCTGAGAAATACATCTACTTATTCCTGAAAGTCCTATTTTACAGTGAGTTTTAGTGCATCTAGTTTATTTTAGGCTCCTTAGGAAATTAACACTTGAAAGATCACAGATTCTTCGTAGTTGAGACACTTCGTGAGATTTGCACTTCAAAACATAGACACAAAAAAATAAAGTTCATTCCATAATTACCTAACTACTTTTGAAATTTAGAATTCATTTTCTGGTACTAGCCGTAAAATTCTTTAAATCTATTATTTCTTCAAACTCAAGGCAGTTTAGCAAAAAGAAACAGGGACTGTTTCCTAGTGCCATCTGTTCAATACACATGTTCAGTCTGAATCAAAATATCTGGATTTCTATGAACAACTGAGCAAAGTTCCTTTTTTTATTCATTCCATGGAAGACTTTTGATTGTATCATTGCTGATTTTTCCCATGAATTTCAAAATAATACTTGCTCATCAAAGAAACCATAACTTTCATAAAAGTATAAAGAATAAAATAATGTCTAATTATTCACACTTGAGGAAGGCTGCATCATGGACCCTGAGTCAGATTCTTGGATGGTAACCTCAATTCCAGACTTTTCAGAATGTCTAAATTTAGTGAAATTACCGTTCTAGCCTGTTTCCTCATCTATAAAATTGAATTGATAATGGTGGATAAATAACAATGTTATTTTGAGATTGAAGTAAGCTTGTTAATTTACTATGAATCACGTACTTCTTTACATATTATAAAGATCTAACACACACTATTATCACTACTATTAAAATATTTTTTTCAAAATTGATTACATAATATTTTATGATTATTTTATAAAGATGCTCTTTTCACTTTCAATGTGAAAAAGGAAAATACATTATAATAGGCTTATTTTAAGATGTGTCTTCTCTGGAAATATAGTAGTGATTAAATATCAACAGATATAAATGTAAGGCAAAGCAAAACCCAACAAATATCAGAATTTCCCATTCTTTCCTCATTCATATAATATTTAGAAAGCATCTTAAAGACCCAGGACCATGTGTCCCATAATGAGGCAAGAGGCATTTCTAACTCTCCCAGTAAAGGCAGAAAATAAATATATATACATGTAAATTGCATGCACATGTGTGATCATAAATATTCCTCAATATTCCCCATCACTTCAAGGCAAATAGATGAGGAAAAAAATGGAAATAACGACAGATTTTATTTTATTGGGCTCCAAAATCACTGTGAACCACGACTGCAGCCATGTTATTAAAAGAGCTTGCTCCTGGGAAGACAAGCTATGACACACCTACACAGCTCATTAAAAAGCAGAGACGTCACTTTGCCAACGAAGGTCTGTATAATCAAAGCTATGTTTTTTCTTATAGTCATGTATGGATGTGAGAGAGTTGGACCATAGAGATGGTCAGGCACTGAAGAATTGATGCTTTTGAGCTGTGCTGTTGGGGAAGTCTCCTGAAAGTCCCTTGGACAGCAAGGAGATCCAACCAGTCCATCCTAAAGGAAATCAGTCCTGAATATTCATTGGAAGGACTGATGCTGAAGCTGAAGCTTCAATACTTTGACCACCTGATGCAAAGATCTGACTCACTGGAAAAGACCTTGATCCTGGGAAAGATTGAGGGCAGAAGAAGAAGGGGGAGACAGAAGATGAGATGGTTGGATGGCATCACAAACTCAAAGGACATGAATTTGAGCAAGCTCCGGGAGTTGGTGATGGACAGGGAAGCCTGTTGTGCTGTAGCCCGTGGGGTTGCAAAGAGTTGGACATGACTGAGCATCTGAACTGAACTGAACTACCTATCATTATCCATCCATTAGTTCACTCTTGCTAGCATCACATTTCCAGAGACACCCAAACTACCATCATAAGATAAAGATCGGGTATTCATTAGCTGTATGTATATGCCAACGAACAAATACCATGCATTAAATAATTGAAAATAGGAAAACAAGTAGAAAAGAAGGTAACTGTTATACAAAATTACTTTTTAGAAATGAATCTTCATGAAAATATATATTTTTTGTAATTTAAAATACTTAGGATGATCAATTAGAAATCTATATCTGGAAATCCATAGTTTAAAATCACTCTGAAAAAGTGAAAGTGAAAGTGTCATTCTCTCAGATATGTCCAACTCTTAGCCCACCAGGCTCCACAGTTCATGGAATTCTCCAGTCTAGAATACTGTAGTGGATTGCCATTCCCTTCTCCACAGGATCTTCCAGACCCAGGGATTGAACCTGAGTCTCCTGAATTGCATGCAGATTCTTTACCTTCTGAGCCACAAGAGAAGGCCTGAACTACCACGGGAGCCCCAAATCATTCCCATTATATACCATTGTTTCTTAAGAAATTATTGCAATGCTCTATATAGTGATCACTAATGAATCACTTAATATTTTACCATAACAAAAACACTTAATTTTGGTTTGAAACAGGCTAAAGAACATAAAGATAAGTAGAAAGATCAACGTGCTGAGTTCAACGTGAAAATAGCAACCTAGATTTTTCAGGTTTCATCAAACAGCACTATTTCCTTTCTGTGTCACTTCGTCTTTGTACTTTTGTTTCATCAAGTGTAAAGAACTGGATGAGAACACATGTAATACTCTTTCCATTTTCAAGTTTACAATTGTAATAACTGAAATAGTGTTTTTAAGATTTAATTAAGAAATCTAGGCTTTTTCTGCAGTACCCAGAGAGGGATTCATACAGTGTTGTGCTAGATTTCTGTCCTCACTTAAAGGGAAACTTTCATAACGTCCAGAGCCCCTGATGTCCTACAGATGAAAGGGGAGGGTATCCTCAAATTCCTTGCAGCAAGAACCCACTTGGGTGGCACCACTGTTGACTTCCCAATGAAATGATCTGTCTGAAAAAGGAAAAGTGATGGTGTCTACACCATAAATCTGAAGAGCCCGTGGGAGAAGCTTCTGCTGGCAGGTTGTGCCACTGTTGCTATTAAAAACACACCTGATGTCATGTCCTGTTGCCCAGGAATAATGGCTGATGATCCCTGCTGAAGGTTCTCCTGCCAATAGACCATACTCGTTACAAAGGTGGTGCTTCGTTCCTGGAACCTCACTAACCAGATCCACGCAGCCTTCCAGGAGCCAAGCCTCCTGGTGGTTACTGGTTCCAGGGCTGCTCGCCAGCACCTCCCAGAGGTGTCCTGGGGTGACTCATCACCATCGTTCTGCCACAGGTCTCTCTTACGTGCTGTAGGGACATTACCCTCCAGGCAATAACACGGGGGCTCTCCCAGCTCATCTGAGGTGGTGGATGCTGTCCCCGGATGTTCTGCTCATGTGTGGTTCCTTCTCCCATGGACCATCCTGAGATCTAGCATGATCTCTGCCTCTCTTGGTATCCTGAAGATTGTGAAGAGGAAGAGCAGGCCATCGATGGAAAAGTTGTGCTCAAGGAGAAACATCAGGGCCAGTGAGCTACTGCGGCTCCCAAGTTTGCTGCCACCCCCTACGCCAAGGTCTAGGTCTGGTCTGTGGGCATAGGGCCCGCTGCCACTCCCAGGACTGAGCTGCACAGGCACTGCCTAGCCCACTGCATGCCCAGGGAAACCACTGAGCGTCTGAGTAGTCTGAAGCTGTTCTTCCACAGACGCACAGGAAATGAAATGAAATTGATGGAAAATAATCAGTTGGTTTGAAACAAAAAAGAAACCTTGAATCTTTGCTCTAAGAAAGAAGTAATAGACGGTAGTCATCTGGATGTAAGTGCTGTAGGGTATACCGTCAAATTTTAAATTCTTATTTTAATAATCACCATTGAGAGTAAAGCAAACATGCAATATAATGTTGATTATTTGTTTTACTGTCTTGTAGAATATAATTGCTTACACTGATCTGTGATAAAACCCTAAAATACATTTAGTGGTGAAATCAAGTTGATTTCAAAATTAATAAGCTTTTATTGAATAAGAGAGCTTTGAAAAAAAAAAACATTGTTTCAGAATACACTTGGGAAAGAGTTCAACAAATTTCCCCAATTAAATTAGATTTGGGCTGCTAAAATCCTTCTCTCTGATTTGAAACCATGAGCTCTCTAGTGGATTTTAGAGAACTGAGTTTACTACATCTATGAAAAATTAAACAGGCTTGAAGATTCTTGTGGGAAGCAGACTATTTAAGTATCTTTCTGCTTTGTTGGAAACTTCAAAATAAATATGCCCAAAGTTCAAAAGATAAAGAGTGAAGGAGAATTCTTTTTTATAGGATTACGAAGTAAATGTTGTGAGCAGGTCTGAAATAACTGAAATCTGTCCTTGCCAGAAAAATAATGACAAGAGGCGTTTAGGCCTCTAAATAATGTATATATCTTTATAAAAACAGGAAGGGATTCCTATTAACTTGAATATTTATGATATTGTGAGGAAGCTTCTGTAACAAGTTAAACATGAATGTGTCACAGGAAACATGAGAAAAGAGAATTTGTGAAAGAAGACATAAATTTGAGGGTAAAGACACAAAACGAAAGTAAAAGAAAATGTCAGGTGAGACAAGCACTATAGATAGAGGAAACCATAAATTAATACAGAATTCAAAAAAGCTTCTACTGAAATAAGGAAGAGTGAAAAAATAAACTCCCACTTACTTATATTAAATGCTAGAAAATAAGCAAATAAAGGTCTTGAGCTCCTGAACATATTAGGAGAAAATTTTGCCTTGGTTGTTATAGTCATTTTGAAAATAATTTTCACCAGTTGCTCAGTAGTTCCAGTCAGTAATTCTTAAAGCATGGCAGGTGATTGGCTAGCAATCCAGTAAACCCTCTGATATCAGAGAGAGTTCTTTAGAAATAGTTAACTTTACTGATGGAGAACAAACGAGGTTGACAAGAGGGAGGGCATTGGGGGAAGGATGAAGTGGGATGTTGGGGTTAGCAGTCGTAAGCTGTTATATATAGAATGGATAAACAACAATGGATAGCACAGAGAACTATAGTCAACATCCTATGATTAATCATAATGGAAAATAATTGTATATATATATATATATATAACTGAATTATGTTATTCTATATGTATAGCTGAAATGAAAATTGTATATATATGTATAACTGAATTACTTTGCTGTACAGCAGAAGTTAATACATTGTAAATTAATTATATGTTAATAAAAATAGATTTAAGAAAGAACATATAGCTTTGCAAAATGGCAAGGTATACTAAGTGAGGATACATGGTAATCTGCACTGAATTATAAGTAATTCTTGGGCTGACTGAAGGTGTTCTGAGTACATCAATAACTGAAGATGTTTAACAGAGTAATGGTCAACTTCAACCAAGGCTTTGGCATCAGTCCAAATTAAGGAAAAAAGATGACATTCTGCCTGAGGTAGTCAAGTTTATGCCACAGTGTCAGCATATGTTCTACAAAAGCAAAGTGAAAATGTAAATGTACAGCTAACAACACAATTGACATTAGAAATCCACTTAATTTTTGCTTACATGATAAAAAGCTTGTGAGTTCAATCCAAGGTAGAAATAATCCATGAAAATCATTTGTCATTAAAACAACAGACTGGATCAGTGAAATCTGTGTCTTCTTACAAACACCTCCTTGAAATATTAAGGGTCTTTCCTGGTGGCTCATTTGGTAAAGAATCTGCCTGCAATACAGGAAACCCAGGTTCATTCCCTGGATCAGAAAGATTCCCTGGAAACGGAAATGGAAACCCACTTCAGCAGCCTTGCCTGGGAAATCCAATTAGTAATATAAGCTTAACAGAATCATCAAAACTTCCCAGGATTGTGTCTTCTCTACTCTTCTGTCTGATGTTTAAAGAAAAGGACCAGCAAGTATTTCCAAGAAGAAAAATTCAAAATTTTATCTACGAACAATAATTAACTGAATCAAAAGAGAAATAAGTCTGTGTGTATATATGTGTGTGTGTGTGTATATATATATATATATATATAAACACAAGTATATATGCACATATTGTATGTGTCTTAATATTACATGAATAATCTCTATTGATCAAGAAAAATACCTGGGCAAATATTTTATTGATAATCATCATAGCTTTGAAGGGCAAGTGTATGACTTGGGATAAGACACAGCTGGATTCAAATGCCAACCTCATATTTGTAGGTTCAGTTTGGAAAGTTACATCCTTCTTTTGAGACATGACACTGTTTCTAACACGTTCATAAATGCTTAATTACAGAAGTGCTTTAAGAATTGGATTAATTAGATACTGCATGTAACAATCTAGCATTCTACCTTGATGGGGTAAATATGCAAGATAAAACTTTTATTATTATAATTCTACTGAATGCATAATACCAACTCCACTCCAATTTTACCTCAAAACTTTCTCAGCCCCTCTTTTATGTATCCTCACAAGAAGTTATTCTTTTCCCATGAACCTCAGTGCTGCCACTGGTACTCAGATGCCACCAAAGTCTCTTGGTATCTGCCATTGCCTGATGAACCCATGTAATCTATATCCAAAATTTTAGACAAACTATGCATAGATAGTATTCATTTACTTGGCCATTTTTTGCAACTTTTCTTTTTCAAGGTTTTAAAACCTGCTCATCTTTCATCTGACACCTCAACTAATCTTTGTTTTCTGTTTAATGCCTCTCTTTCTTGAGTTACTAGTGTTTCACGTGAGGGAAGCTGACCAGAAAGTCTTTCCAAAAAAGGAGGAAGGGTAGAGATACAGATTCTCACCCATTGTTCTTCTCAGTTACCTTTCTTTTATTATCTCATTAAAAGTAATTCATCTTTTTATCCTTATTGTGGTTAATTTCATGAAAGTCTGAGCTGTTGTAAAGTTTTTTTTTTTGTATGTGAAAATTTCACTTGATAAATTTAATTATTTATATTGAATTAACCTCATAAGTTAGAGGTTAGTAAAGAAAGTGGGAAAGATTGGAAATATATGTTGCATTATGAAATTTGTGTGAACTAAAGGCAAATGTTGTTGATAGAGTTGGACTTTCATGTACAATATTTGCTTTATCATGTGCCTGTTTAGGATGTGTACTCTCTGTTCTATTGTATTCCACTGTCTGATTACAGGAGGACAATTGTACTTTATTGACTCATATAATTCTGTATAATTGTACAGAATGTATTGGAGAATTTGTGGAAGGGAACTGAACACCACATTGACGCTGACTGAAGTATCAACATTTTATTGAATCCTTTCAATGATGGTGGCATGCAGTGTCAGAATCCAACTTATAACACAAGAAGCAAGATGAATTAAATTTCAGGGAGATTAATGATGGAAGATAAAAGCCTTTGGAATCATCCAGAAGGCTAATTCTGAAATAGTGATCTTGGAAGGAGTTGGGGAATATTTATTTTTTGTAAACTTCATACTTTTCAAAAATTATTTTCTTATTCCCAATTAATCACAGTTATCTTGCTCTTTTCCAAATTCCAGAAGCATCCTGTATGTGTACAATGTCATTAGATGTTGATAATATCTTCTCTTGTATAGCACTGTATTTTCCTCTTGCATTGTTAATTAACTTTCCAAGACAGACAAAAAATTCCTTAAGGCAGGGGCAACATATTACATGAATTTATTCAATGAATAGGACCTCCCAGGTGGCACTAGTGGTAAAGAACCTGCCTGCCAATGCAGAAGACATAAGAGACGCAGGTTGATACTCGGGTTGGGAAGATCTCCTGCAGGAGGAAGTGGGAGCTCATTCCAGTATTACTTCCAGGAGAATTCCATGGAGAGAAGAGCCTGGTGGGCTACAGTCCAAGAAGTCACAAAGAGTTAGACATGACTGGGCATCTGAGCACATTCGATAAATACTTTTTCAGGAAGGGATAGTGTATATGACTATTGAATAGTGTATATGACTAACTAATGAAGGTTAGTTTATATACAAATAAGGCCAAATTAAAGCACGTGCAATTAAGAAAGCAAGCCATAAGTAAAAACAAAATACTAATTACCTGACTTGTGCTTTATTAAGGTATATTTTTAAAGCCTATGAGTAGGGGAACATGATATGAGAATGAATAATGATGGTCAAATCTGATTCTAAATCCTGGCTCTGCCCCTTGCTGATGGTGTGATAATTAGATACTGATTTGAGGGACTGTCAATTCTTTTGTTAGTACAAGGTATAGACTAGCATACATCTAATTTTTCTCCGCTGAGAATTTGATAACATAAATATGCATTAACTTTATCTCTCAAAACCTGTTGTTTGTGTCTGAGCAAATGTATGTGTACTCAGTCATTCAGTCATGTCCAATTCTTCGTGACCCTATGCACTGTAGTGCGCCAGGCTCCTCTGTCCATGGGATTTTCCAGGCAAGAATACTGGAGTGGGGTGCCATGCCCTCCTCCAAGGGCTCTTTCCGACCCAAGGATTGAACCCACATCTCCTGTATATCTTCCATGGATATGTGAATTCTTTATCCCTGAGACACCTGGGAAACCTGTTTGAGCTCACTCAGTTCTGCCCAACTCTTTGCAACCCCATGGACTGCAGCATGCCAGGCCTCCCTGTCCATCACCTACTCCCGGAGCTTGCTCAAAATCATGTCCATTGAGTCGCTGATTCCATTCAACCATCTCATCCTCTGTCATCCCCTTCTCCTCCTGCCTTCAATCTTTCCAAGCATCAGGGTCTTTTCCAATGAGTCAGTTCTTCACATCAGGTGGCTACAGTATTGGAGTTTCAGCTTCAGTATTATTCCTTCTAATGGACATTTAGGACTGATTTCATTTAAGCTTGACTGATTTGATCTCCTTGTAGAACAAGGGACTCTCAAGAGTCTTCTCCAACACCACTGTTCAAAGCATTGATTCTTCAGCTCCCAGCTTTCTTTACAGTCCAATTCTCATATCCATGCATGACTACTGGAAAAACCATAGGTTTAACCAGATATCCATGATTTGCTATGCTATGCTAAGTCACTTCAGTCGTGTTCGACTCTGTGCGACCCCATAGACGGCAGCTCACCAGGCTCTGCCGTCCCTAGGATTCTCCAGGCAAGAATACTGGAGTGGGTTGCCATTTCTTTCTCCAGTGCATGAAAGGGAAAAGTGAAAGTGAAGTCGCTCAGTCGTGTCCGACTCTTAGCAACCCCATGGACTGTAGCCTACCAGGCTCCTCCGTCCATGGGATTTTCCAGGCAAGAGTACTGGAGTGGGGTGCCATTGCCTTCTCCGATCCATGATTTAGGTCATACTTTATTTATTTATTTGGTATGGCCTAAATCAAATCCCTTGTGGTTACGCAGTGGAAGTGACAAATAGATTCAAGGAATTAGATCTGATAGAGTGCCTGAAGTAACATGGACAAACATTCGTGGCACTGTACAGGAGGCAGTGATTAAGACCATCCCCATAAAAAGAAATGCCAAAAGACAAAATGGTTGTCTGAGCAGGACTTACAAATAGCTGAAAAAAGAAGAGATGCCAAAGGCAAAGGAAAAAAAAGGAATGATATACCCATCTGAATGCAGAGTTCCAAAGAATCGCAAGGAGAGATAAGAAAGCCTTCCTCAGTTATCAATGCAAAGAAATAGAGGGAAAAAAATAGAATGGGAAACACTAGAGATCTCTTCAAGAAAATTAGAGATACTAAGGAAACATTTCATGCAAAGATGGGCAAATATTTGCATTTCATGCAAATATATATGCAAATATTTCATGCAAATATAAGACAGAAATGGTATGGCCCTAACAGAGAAAGAAGATATTAAGAAGAGGTTAACTGAGCAGATTTACTGAGCATGGCCCCGCCCATCAGAACAAGATCCAGTTTCCCCCTCAATCAGCCTCTCCCACCAAGAAGCTTCCATAAGTCTCTTATTCACATCCATCAGAGGGCAGAGAGAATGAAAATCACAATCACAGAAAACTAACCAAATTGATCACATGGATCACATTGTTGACTAACTCAATGAAACTATGAGCCATGCAGGGTAGGACCACCTAATACGTACAGGTCATGGTGGAGTCTTCTGGCAAAATGTGGTCCACTGGAGAAGGGAATGACAAACTACTTTAGTATTCTTGCCTTGAGAACCCCATGAACAGTTTGAAAAAGCTAAAAGATAGGACACTGAAACATGAACTCCCCAGGTCGGTTGGTGCCCCATATGCTACTGGAGAACAGTGGAGAAATAACTCCAGAAAGAATGAAGAGGTGGAGCCAAAGCAGAAACACCCAGATGTGGATGTAACTGGTGATGGAGGTAAAATCTGATGCTGTGAAGAGCAATATTTAATGGAACCTAGAATGTTAGGTCCGTGAATCAAGGCAAATTGGAAGTGGTCAAACAGGAGATGGCAAGAGCAAACATCGACATTCTAGGAATCAGTGAACTAAGATGGACTGCAATGGGTAAATTTAACTCAGATGACTATTATATCTACTACTGTGGACAAGAATCCCTTAGAAGAAATGGAGTAGCCATCACTGTTAACCAAGGAGTCCAAAATGCAGTACCCGGATGCAGTCTCAAAAATGACAGAATGATTCTGTTCGTTTCCAAAGCAAACCATTCAATATCACAGTAATCCAAGTCTGTGTCCCAACCAGTAATACTGAACAAGCTGAAGTTGAATGGTTCTATGAAGACCTACAAGACCCTCTAGAACTAACACCCAAAAAAGATGTCCTTTTCATTATAGGGGACTGGAATGCAAAAGTAGGAAGCCAACAGATAGCTGCAGTAACAAGTAAATTTGGCCTTCGAGTACAGAATGAAGCAGGTCAAAAGCTAACAGAGTTCTGCCAAGAGAATACACTGGTCCATCCTGGAGGAAATCAGTCCTTTATATCATTGGAAGGACTGATGCTGAAGCTAAAACTCAATACTCTGGCCACATGGCATGAAAAACTGACTCATTGGAAAAGACCCTGCTGCTGGGAAAGGTTGAAGTCAGGAGGAGAAGGGGACAACAGAGGATGAGATATTTGGATAGCATCACTGACTCAATGGTCATGAATTTGAGCAAGCTCTGGAAGTTGGTAATGGATAGGGAAGTCTGGCATGATGCAGCCCATGGAGTCACAAAGAGTCAGACATGACTGAGTGACTGAACTGAAGAAGAGGTGGCAAGAATATGCAGAGGAACTATACAAAAAAAGATCTTGATGACCCAGATAACCATGATGGTTTGATCACTCACCTGGAGCCAGGCATCCTGGAATGTGAAGCCAAATGGGCCTTAGGTAGCATCACTACAAACAAAGTTAGTGGAGGTGATGGGATTCCAGTTGAGCTATTTAAATCCTAAAATATGATGCTATTAAAGTGCTGCACTCAATATGCATGCAAATTTAGAAAATTCAACATTGCCCACAGGACTGGAAAAGGTCAGTTTTCATTCCAGTCTCAAAGAAAGACAATGCTAAAGAATGGTCAAACTACCACATTATTGCCCTCATCTCACACACTTGCAAAGTAATGCTCAAAATTCTCCAAGCAAGGCTTCAGCAGTATGTGAACCGTGAACGTCCACATGTTCAAGCTGGATTTAGAAAGGGCAGAGGAACCAGATCAAATTGCCAACATCTGTTGGATCATTGAAAAAGCAAGAGAGTTCCAGAAAAACATCTACTTCTGCTTTATTGACTACACCAAAGCCTTTGACTGTGTGGATCACAACAAACTGTGGAAAAGCCTTCAAGAGATGGGAATACCAGATCACTTTACCTACCTCCTAGAAATCTGAATGCAGGTCAAGAAGCAACAGTTAGAGCTGGAGATGAAACAACAGACTGGTTCCAAATTGGTAAAGGAGTATATCAAGGCTATATATTATCACCCTGCTTATTTAACTTATATGCAGAGTACATCATGCAAAATGTCAGACTGGATGAAGCACAAGCTGGAATCAAAATTGCCAGGAGAAATATCAACAACCTCAGATATGCAGGTGACACCACCCTATGGCAGAAAGTGAAGAAGAACTAAAGAGTCTCTTGATGAAAGTGAAAGAGGAGAGTGAAAAACTTGACTTAAAACTCAACATTCAGAAAACTAAGATCATGGCATCCAGTTCCATCACTTCATGTCAAATAGATGGGGAAACAATGGAAACAGTGACGGACTTTATTTTTTTGGGCTCCAAAATCACTGCAGATGGTGACTGCAGCCATGAAATTAAAAAACACCTGCTCTTTGGAAGACAAGCTATGACAAATCTAGACAGCAGAGTAAAAAGCATAGACATTACTTTACCAAGAAAAATCCACCTAGTCAAAGTTATAGTTTTTCTAGTAGTAATGTGTGGATGTTAGAGTTGGACCATAGAGTAATCTGAGTGCTGAAGAATTGATACTTTTGAACTGTGGTGTTGGAGCAGACTTTGAGAGTCCCTTTCCTATAGGAAATCAGTCCTGAATATTCGAGGGTCTGATGCTAAAGCTGAAACTCAAAAAGGCAGATATTCGTTTAATTTTAAACATGAATATGAGTAAAAATGGGAAAATAATAAAAACATTCTTTTTTCGTCCAATTTTCTAATTGTGCAATATTAAAATGACAGTGTTGATCTATGCGATTCTTGCAATCATCTTTATTATAATTCTATCAGAAGCCTCTGATGTATCTAAGTTGGATTGCAAAATATTCTAACATCTCTTAGGCTTATTATGACTTCTTCCATCCCTTCATCTACGTCAGCTCAGAGGAGTGCCCTGTTTACCTTAATAACTATTCAAACATCTTCACATTGATTTTAAGGCACTGAGAGTCTGACCTCTGCTGACTTCTTCAGGCTCCTCTCCCCATCTCATCTCTGTTCCCACAATCCTTGGTAAACATTTTTTCATTTATTTGAAAGGACTCTGTCATCTCTCTCCTTCAGGTATTTCTACACGTCTGCTGTGGCATATTTTCCCTCCAAATTTAACCTGGCTAGCTTGTACTCATCATTCAAATGTCATCTTAGACATAATTTTCTGTGCTAGGTACTAACCCTTGCCTGACCCCTTAATTCCAAGACAGATGCTGTTGTTATGAGCTCCTGTAAAACACTATTCTACATCTACTAGTGTGTGATTGCCTGTTTAATTATCTGTACCCCTTTCCAGATGCTAAATAACTTGGTCATCCTTGAATCACCAGTCAACAATAAAACGCCTGGCACGTTAGTAAAAAAAAGTCAGAGACTGGATGAGTAAATTCAAAAGGTAACTTTTGGTTTGTTTTTGTTTTGGATAAAGAGGAAATCTCTTGAATGGGAATGCATTTTTTTTTTTTTTTAGTTCTACAAGAAAACGTGAGAGTAGATAATTATCACTTTATTTACTATATTTCTTACAAATGACTCAGCTAACCTTGTTTATATGGAACATTTCTGTTAGACTTATAAATCATTCACAAGTACTAATATAAATGGAAATGTAATTGCATCCTAATGCTCAAATTTGAAGAAATTAAAGGACGTTTGTAACCTTGACTTACCTGAAGAGCAAAGGTAGATGAATGGGGATTACAGAGAATAATGCAAATAAGAAGCAAATAGTTTCCATGATAGAAATTATGAAAATCTCAGAAAATGGAAAAAAAAAGAGCCTTCTTAGGAAACAGGGGTGAAGTGGAGGAAGGTGCTGAAAGAAATTGCTTAGGTGTCTATTAATATAGTAGAATGACATCAGGTCCCCTAGGACACCAGTTGTGAGGTGGATACATTTCCCTTCACTGCCAGTCCTAGAAAATGTGTTTGAGAACTTGAACATGAGAGGTTCCGGAACAAAGCACAGATAAAGATGAAGCCTGTTTGCTAAGTGGATCTGGTCGTGTAGGACTCTCTGTGACGCTATGGACTGTAGCCCGCTGGGCTCTTCTGTACATGGGATTCTCCAGGCAAGGATACTTGAGTGGGTTGCCATTGCCTCCTCCAGGGGATCTTCCGAACCCAGGGATGGAGTCTGGGGCTACTGCATCTCCTGTTTTGGCATATAGTTTTTTTTACTACTAGCGCCACCTGGGAAGCCCAAAGATGAGGAAAGAGATAATAAATGATGGTCACCATAATAAACTGTATGGCCCCAGCGGCCTTCCTTTACTAAGGACCCAGAATGCAGGTGAGGCTCTTTACTCCTCTCTGTCTTTTCCACTCACTCCCATAACCTTGTCACAATTCAGTTCAGTTCAGTTCAGTTCATTTCAGTCGCTCAGTCGTGTCCAACTCTTTGTGACCCCATGGACTGTAACACTCTAGGCCTCCCTGTCCATCACCAACTCCCGGAGTTTACTCAAACTTATGTCCACTGAGTCAGTGATGCCATCCAACCATCTCATCCTCTGTCATCCCCTTTTCCTTCTGCCTTCAGTCTTCCCAAGAATCAGGGTCTTTTCTACTGAGTCAGTTCTTTGCATCAGGTGGCCAAAGTACTGGAGTTTCAGCTTCAACAAAAGTCCTACCAATGAATATTCAGGACTGATTTCCTTTAGGTTAGACTGGTTGGATCTCCTTGCAGTCCAAGGGACTCTCAAGAGTCTTCTCCAATACCACAGTTCAAAAGCATCAATTCTTCTGTGCTCAGATTTCTTTATAGTCCAACTCTCATATCCATACATGACTACTGGAAAAACCATAGCTTTGACTAGATGAACCTTTGTAATGTCTCTGCTTTTTAATATGCTGTCTAGGTTGGTCATAGCTTTTCTTCAAAGGAGCAAGTGTCTTTTAATTTCATGGCTGCAGTCACCATCTGCAGTGATTTTGGAGCCCATAAAAATAAAGTCTGTCACTGTTTCCACTGTTTCCCCATCTATTTCCCATGAAGTGATGGCCTGGATGCCATGATCTTAGTTTTCTGAATGTTGAGTCTTAAGCCAACTTTTTCACTCTCCTCTTTCACTTTCACAATGTCTTTAGAAGATTGACTGACAGGAACTACAGTGTGGAGAAAGGACCCCACTGAAAAATATCAACAACAACAACAACAACAACAACAAAAACAGACAGTAAAACTATCTCACCACTTGACAAACTGGTCCACCCATAGGAAATTTTCAGTAAGCTTTTTCAATATTTAACCTTAAATATGACTTTTTAAAGATCAAGAGCCTCTAATATGAAAGGGTTTTGTTTGTGTGCTCCAAGAGTCTATTTCCCCAGTCCTGTGTAAGCTCTGTAATCAAATCCCACTGGCCTCCAAAGTCAAATTCCCTGGGGATTCTCCGTTCCTTTGCCAGATCCTCAGGTTAGGAAATCTGTTGTGGGTAGTCATAGTCAAAGCTATGGTTTTTCCAGTAGTCATGTATGGATGTAAGAGTTGGGCCATAAAGAAAGCTGAATGCTGAAGAATTGATGCTTTTGAACTGTGTTGTTGGAGAAGATTCCAGAGAGTCCTTTGGACTGTAAGGAGATCAAACCAGTCTATCCTAACAGAAATCAGTCCTGAATATTCATTAGAAGGACTTATGTTGAAGCTGAAGCTCCAATACTTTGGCCACCTGATGGAAGAAATGAATCATTAGAAAAGACCCTGATGCTGGGAAAGACTGAAGGCAGGAGGAGGAGAGGATGACAGAGGAAGAGATGGTTGAATGGCATCACTGACTCAACGGACATGATTTTGAACAAGCTTTGGGAGTTGGTGATGTACAGGGAAGCCTGGCCTGCTGCAGTCTATGGGGTCGCAGAGAGTTGAATGCGACTGAGCGACTGAACTGAACTAAATATGAAAGGGAGGAAGTGAAAGAAATCATTAGAGATTTTCTTAAAAATTAATTATCTATCAGAAATAAGGTGTTTCATTGTGAAACAAGTATATACTGACATATAAACAAACAAATAAACAAAAAAAAACCCAAAGAACTAACAACTGGCAATAAAAATTATGAAAGTTGAAATGTTAGAAAAATTCACTAGATAGATTAGAAGTTAAAGTTGACCTTCCAGAGGATTAAAAGAAAAAGGCAAAAAGAATTTAGAGGTAAGGGGGAAAAAGTTAGAAAATTTAAAGAAGCAATAGCAACATCTGACTAATTAAGAGTTCCAAAGAACACAGTAGGGAAGAACTTTCTTATGAAACATCATTAAAACACAAAGGCATAAAAGTCTAGATGGAAAAAAGTCTACCATGTCCAACCATGAATGAAAAGTAGGTGCATCATTTAACATAATTTTGAAATTTCAGATCATCAGAGTTAAGTAGTCTAAGTTTTGCAGGGTGTAAATAAGGTCGTGGTAAAATATTCAAGAATTGCTTTAAATTACTCAAAAATATAGGGAGTTTTTTTTTAAATAATTTATTTTTTATTTATTGTTTAGTTGAAGGATAATTGGTTTACAGAATTTTGTTGTTTTCTGTCAAACCTCAACATGAATCAGCCATAGGTATACATATCCCCTCCCTCTTGAACCTCCCTCCCATCGCCCTCCCCATCCCACCCCTCTAGGTTGATACAGAGCCCCTGTTTGAGTTTCCTGAGCCATACAGAAAATTCCCATTGGCTATCTGTTTTACATAGGGTAATTTAAGTTTCCATGTTACTCTCTCCATACATCTCACCTCTGCTCCCATCTCCCAGTGTCCATAAGTCTGTTCTCTATGTCTTTTTCTCCAATGCTGCCCTGCAAATAAATTCTTCAGTATCGTCCTTCTGGGAGGCAAGTTTCAATGAAGCATTGCTTTCAATGTAATAGTAGTAGTAGTACTCAGTCCTGTCTGACTCTTGCAACCCTGACTCTGAAAGCAATGAATTGCTTTCAGAAGTCTGAGATAAATTATTTTTATCTTAAAATCTTCAAATTATAAAAACCATAAACTACAGAAAATAGCAAAATCGAGATAATTTCTAGCAAATAAAACGTAAAAAGTTTTTTCTCCATTAACCCTTAGGAAGATATTAAATGATGTGCTTGACCAAAGCATGGAGGTAAACTGATGGAGGGTTTCTAGCAGTCCTAAAAATAATGCATGAGAATGTAAAAGTGTAATAATAAGTCAACAGATAACATAAAAATATAAGTGAATAGTTTTCAGCAGTTTTGAAATATTAAAATAAGGAAATAAATGCCAGCCTTTCTCCAAATATTTTTTATAAATTTGAGACTATAGTCTGAAGTCAGGGAGCTTGATTCCTCCACCTCTGTTTTCTTTCTCAAGGTTGCTTTGGCTATTTGTGGTCTTTTGTGTATTGATACAAGTTTTAAGATTTTTTCTTCTACTTCCATGAAAAATATGATTGGTAGCATGAGAGGGATTGCATTGAATCTGTAGATTTCCTTGGGTAGTATAGTCATTTTGGCAGTATTGAGTCTTCCAATCCAAGAACATGTTATATCTTTCCATCTGTTTGTGTCATCTTCAATTTCTTTCATCAGTGTCTCACATTTTTCAAAATAAATATCTTTTGTTTCCTTAAGTAGGTTTATTCCTAGATATTTTATTCTTTTTGATGTGATGGTAAGTGGGACTGTTCCCTTAGTTTCTCTTTCTAATGTTTTGTTGTTAATGTATAGAAATTTAACAGGTTTCTCTACATTAATAGCCTGTAACTTTACTGAATTCTCTGATGAGCCCTGGTGGTTTTCTGATAACACCTTTAGGATTTTCTATGTGTATCACGCCATCTGCAAATAGTGACAGTTTTACTTCTTTTCCAATTGGATTGTTTTTATTTCTTTTCTTCTCTGATTGCTATGCCTAGGGCTCCCCAATATGTGTTGAATAACAGTAGCAAGAGTGGACATATTGTCTTGTTCCTGATCTTAGAGGAAATGTGTTTAGCTTTTCACCACTGAGTATGTCATTTAGCTGAAAACAGACTCACAGACTTAGAGAATGAAGTTATTAATGCAATTACTAGATGGGAAGTGTATGGGAGGGATAGATTGGGAGTTTGGGATTGACATGTACACACTGTTATATTTAAAATAGATAACCAGCAAAAACCTACTGTATACCACATGGAATTGTGCTTAATATTCTGTAATAATCTAAATGAGAAAATAATTCAAAAAGGAGTAGATACATGTATCTGTATAACTGAATCACTTTGATGTACAACTGAAACTAACACAACATTGTTAATAAACTATGCTCCAATATAAAATATTTTTTAATGTTGATAATAGTAAATTCAAGACAGAATATATAGAAAATATATTGTTCAACATAAGTTTGTATTGAAATATGTACATGTTAATGCAAAATATAAAAATCAATTACAAAAAATTTTCCTCGTCATTTTTTCATTTTCTTTTCAAATAAGTCAGAAATGACTGAAGGCTAGAACATTTTCTAAAGAAAACCTAAAAATCTATGTAAGTAATTTAAGTCCAAATACACCATACCTTGAAAACACAGCATGTTAACAAATAGCACAAGTTAAATTTTCCAGAATGGTGTTTTCTGTGATGTAGTGGCTGATTGATAAAGTTTATAATTTTTTTTATTGAACTTATCCATAAAATGTTCTCTGAATCAAATATGATACTTTTGATACAAGTACAGTATCAAATTCCCTTGAATTCAGGAAAGATTTAAATTTGATTCAAGATCAAAGTGACATTTTGAGTGGATTTTAAACATAGCAAAATTTTTAAATTTCATCTGTACATTGTGCATGAAATATATTTCACACTAATTTCAATGACTTAAGATGGCCTTATGTTTTCTTTACAATTAACTTTGGTATATATATATATATATATATATATGTAATTCTCTCCATTGTACTTTGCTTGGTATATATACCAAAGTACAATGAAGAGAATTTTAAAATATAAACAAAGCTATAAATCAGAGACACCAATTGTGTGTCTTGAGCAAAGATAAATTTTGAGCAGCAATTTCTTCAACTCCTTGAGAGCCATTTAACAATATTCCTAACAAAAAGGCAAACAATCTCTTCTTTCACAGAAAAGAGCTTTCTATAACAGAACTTTGCCACATCCATTTCGGGATTCTTTGATTGAAATTTGAATGTAACATGTCCAGTATCTTGAGACAAGTTCACTTAAACCAAAAGAATTTTAGACTTTGCTCAATGCATCAACTGCATTTTTAAAGAATAGTTTCAACCTTCTTTCTCCTGCTTCACCCTTGCAATTCAGGACTCTGTTCATAAGGTAAAGTATTTTTATTATTGGAAGTGTCTTCTAATGCTTCAACACTACTGACTAAAATAAAGCTAGTTTCCTCATTTGTGTGACAAGGGAAAAAGAAAATTCTGAATGCCAAATTGCTTTAATAAATGGCTCAGAATAATAGATTTCATAGAAGTCACCCTACTTAAGACAATGATTTTTGCTATATTTTTCCACTCTAATTCTCCCACAAACTCGGAGAAATTTCTGTTTAATTGGCAATTACTACTAATCAAAAACTTTGTATTGAAGAATTGTTTGTGGACTTTAGAGAACCTTAAGATATTATGATTGAGTTTTTATTGTTGTATCAGAAGACAAATTAGCTATAATGTGATTTGATATAAAGAAATATACCATATACTATATATTTCACCCTCTCAACTTTATTATTTAGAAAGATTTGCATAGAGATATCTGTATAACATGCAAAATAGTTTGTATTTTATCCTTGTGCCTTGTCAGGAGCTAATGAAATGGAAAATACTGTTGTTTTTTTTTTTGGCTGCTGTGAGTCTGCATTACTGCACGCTAGCTTTCTCCGGTTGCGGCGAGTGGGGACCACTCTATTAGTGTGGAGCACGGGCTCTGGGGTGCACAGGCTCAGTAGTTGCGGCTCTCAGACTTAGTCACCCCATGGTGTGCGGGGTCTTCCCGGACCAGGGATCGAACCCTGTGTCCCCTGCATCGGCAGGTGAATTATTAGCCATTGGACCACCAGGGAAGTTCCAGGACTAAATTTTATATTATCTCTCAAATGTCTGTTTTCCCCTTTTACCCTTAATTAGTAGAATCCCTACTGGGGGTGCAGGGTAAGGGAGTTAGAGAAGGCGAGGTTCAGAAAAATAACGAGACCGGCGCTTTACAGGAACAGATCACCTTTAATGAGGCAAGAAGGGGCAGCAGTCAGATTAGTGAGCTGCTGCACTAACCTTAGAAATGAGTAAGTATATATAGGCATGTATGTGGAAAGTTACCGTCTTAAGAGGGCTTGTTCTTCTCCAAGGTTGTTCGGAGTAGTTATCTCTTGAAGGGCTGGGGCAAGGAATTTTGGAGATCTGCCAGAGGCTGGGCCCGCTGGGAGCTCTGCATAATCAACCTAACGTCTATTTTTTCTTCCGGTGAGAGAGTTCTTTGTTTTGCATAGAATGGTGGGGAGGGCCTGGAGGGGAGTTTTAACTCCAGGCTACCTCGAGCCTTGCAACGTTCCTTCAGGGGACAGGCAGGGAAACCTCTTTGAAGCCAGTTATGCCATGCCTTGCACAAATGTGGTGAAATCTAGCAGAGATGGTGCATCACGCTTCTGTTCATGAACCGGGACAAAGAGCACTAAATACTTCTCAATACTTTCTAGTGAACTAAAGGTACCAATTCTTTTTTAAAAAATAGAATAAAACAGAAATATTACTCTTCCATATTCCTTCTGTCTATATTTAGTAATTAATTTAGTTTCTGATAAAGATCTAATGACATGTAAATTGTTTCAGCAAAATTCTGCTTTTCTTTTCATCCCTTTGTGTAAACCTGTTAATAATGAGCCCGTCACTAATACCCAAAGTTTAACATGGTTTGACAGTAAATAAAAGTGAACATTTTGAAGTTAAAAAAAAAAAATAGTAGACTCCTTCTTCCAGTTTTAACTGGACTAGTGTTTGAAAAGCTAGAACTCTTTCTTTGTCTCCCTTCACACAGAGATACCTATGAAATTCAGTTCTTAACAGTGGGATGCGAGCAAAATAATGTATGAAAATTCTAAGTAGTGGCCTTAAGTTATGGAAAAATAATCTAACAAAGAGTGAATGTATGTATATGTATAATTGAGGAACTTTGCTGTACGACTGAACATTACACAACGTTGTAAACCAACTATACTCCAGTAACATTTTTTTTAAATGTAGAACTAAAAAAAAAAAAAAAAGGCTGCTTGCCTCCACCCTGATTCTCCCTTCCTGAGGACTAGAATGCTATTCTGGTCACATGAGCCAGATATAATCATGTGCATGAGCACTATGCCTGAGAAGAAATCAGACTAAAAAGGTAGAAAGAATCTGCATCCCCAGAAAATTTAGGGAGGATCAGCCAAACTCTTTCAAGGCCATTCATTAACCCCAAGACTATTATATTGAGAAATGTATTAAGATTTATTTTATTTAACCCACTATATTTGGGGATCTATTAGTTGTAGAAATTTTAGGTTTCATCCTAAGCAATGGGAAAAAAATGATACATGGCAATAAGGTGTGTCTGTAATAAAATCTGTAAAGCATGTAACATTGGTTTAATAACCACAAGCTGAACAGTGAGGTTATAGACCCAACAGGATGGAAAGCTTTTGATACTCTTCAACTGTGGAAACATTTTTAGAATAGTTGTCTTTGACAATTTGGAAAGCTGATCACATCTCTACATAATCTGGAACTCTGGTTATAAAATGCTAGAATATGGTTATAAATGTTAGAATATCCCTTTTATGGTTATTGTCATGTAGCCCTTAGCAAGAGAGCATCAGAAATATTAACTTTTACTATGATTAGACTGTTTGAAACAGAAATGTAAAGGGATATAGTTCTTCTATGGAAGATTTTTTCTGACCACATCCTGTACTCTAAAGTGACTTGGAGTTCAGTTATTTGAAGTTTTGCCATAATATCATGACCAACTACTTCTTAACCTCAAACAGCAGAATTATAATTGTGACCTCAAGTTTGTCTCAGAGCTTCTATTTAAATGTTCTTTGCTACCCAGTGGACATTAGTTCAGTAGCAAATATTAGATTCATGTTGTTCCAGTTTCACAAGACATCTTATTTCAAATGCCATTAAGGCAATCACACATAGCCTGAGGGGAAAGAGGATATTCTGAACACAGATATGTAAGGCTTAGGAAATATGTATAGATGAACTATTTTGCTGAAGGCTCTTGTAAATGGACCTAATTGAAATCATATATTTGGAAGCTAATACAGTTGAAATGGGCTTCCCTGATAGCTCAGTTGGTAAAGACTACTCCTGCAATGCAAAAGACCCTAGTTCGATTCCTGGATTAGGAAGATCATCTGGAAAAGGGAAAGGCTACCCACTCCAGTATTCTGGCTTGGTGAATTCCATGCACTGGGTCCATGAGGTCCCAAAGAGTTGGACATGACTGAGTGACTTTCACAGTTGAAATATTTTGCCAAATAAACCACAACTGTAACCTGTATGAGTTGATGTCTCTTCAATTTCAAAAAACAGTTGGGGACATCAAATCTCTACCAGCATAAAGCTGAGCAGTCCTTAAGAGGGCACACTCTCTGATGCCAACTGTAGAGGAAGCCACAGAAAATAATAATGAGCAAGCAAGAGAAACTGAAGTAGCAGATGGTCTTCCTAGCTACCAAAGAATGATTCTTCACAATTTTTGCCAACCAGAATTTGATAACTATCTTTGAATGGTGAATGTCACATGATCCTCATTATTCAAGTTTTTTTTTTTTTAATGAAGAATTTAATGTAATAACTCTACTCAGACTCCATTGCTGTAAACTGAGCAGGAAGGGGCAAGGAATCCATGTGTTATGGTATAGGTCGACATAATGTAAGGAGCCATATTTGGACCCATTGGATGGACTGTTCTTCATCCAGAGATCTTGGACAGACCTGGAGCTGGGTAGAGACCCTTGATAGGAGGTTGAGAGGTCTTCCCAGAATGTGTTTCTGTGTGTGTGTGTGTGTGTGTGTGTGTGTATTGAAGAATATGTTTAATGTATGAGAAGGGGTTGTGTTGTGGAATTTTTTCCTTTTTGAAGTAGAATGTTCACCATCTAGAGACTGCATTCGAGTGTGAATGATTTCTGGTCAATGGAAGATAAAGAAATGCTATGTGTGCAAATTATAGGTCATATCTTACAGCTACTTACTGTCCTTACTTTTTCTCTTTTCCTGATTTCAGAAACACAGACATGGTGGTGTGAGGAGACATCCTAATGGATGATAAAAGGTCCTACCTAAATGGCTAGATTATCTTGTGAGTAGGAAAGCCTACCTATCATATTATTTGGGAGATAAATGAGTATTTATCTTACTTGAATCATTGAGGTTTGAGACCTCCTTTTTGTTTGATATTCTGAACACAGATATGAAAGGCTGTAACATCCTTTTCTAATTCTGTAAAGGACAAATATGAGATTTACAATTTAAGATGCTACCTCTGATTTTGGACGGGTGACATACTGAGGAGAGATAGAAATTTCAATTAAATGCCTAGAGATAGCCCTTGTGAGAAATGATAACTTAAAGATACGACACAATGACAATAGCAATGAAGATTTATTTGGTTGATACTAGAGAAGTAAAAGTGACCAAACGTGTTCAGCTAATTAAAGGTAGAGGTTGAGGAATGGAGTAAGTTTTAGATGACACCAAAAATCTTCAGTAAATACCTGTCATATGCCTGGCACTTGGGTATTTGCTGTTTGTAAAGTATTATTTACTGAAAAAATACATGACTTTATTTACAAGATAAGAAAAATAAAACCTGACACTTACGAAAAAAATTGAGGCAGTATGTGTTTAACTAAAGCATGAAGGTCTATAAAGACTGTGAGCTTTCAGCAGAGAAACTTTTTTTTTTAATTATTTTTTATTGAAGGATAATTGCTTTACATAATTTTGCTGCTTTCTGTCAAACCTCAACATGAATCAGCCATAGGTATACATATATCCCCTCCCTTTTGAAGCTCCCTCCCATTCCACCCTTCTAGGTTGATACAGTGCCCCTGTTTAAGTTTCCTGAGCATTACAGCAAATTCCCGTTGGCTCTCTATTTTACATATGGTAATGTAAGTTTCCATGTTACTCTTTCCATGCACCTCACCCTCTCCTCCCCTCTCCTCACATCCATAATTCTATTCAGCATAGAAACTTTTATAGGAGGACCTTCATAAAGAATGTTCAACTTAAGCTAGTCCTAAAATGATGAATCAAATTAAGATAGAAAATAAAGCAGATGAAAAAGATAAACTAGCCCTGTTACTAGTGGATAATATTAGCTACACAGAAAGCCCTGGTTTGAAAATCTGTACTTAATCTGATACAGAGATTGTCCATTTGTCAATCCATGAGCTATATTTGAATAGTTGGATAAACTTGAAGAAAATGCTGCTCTGATACATACACACACACATTCCATCTCTAAGCTTTCTGATTCACATGTTTTATTAACTTTTTAGGTTAAAAATGTTAAATTTCTTAATAGAAGTGACAGGTTTATATTTATCTTAAGATTTGGCATGGTATTTTTCATGGCGTGAATCATCACCAAAGATTATAAAGATAAATCTGTTGTTTTATCTTTCTTCTGATTTAATTATGATCATGAAATATTCCTTGCATTTTAGGCAGTAATAATATATACCTTTTATTGAATGCTTACCTTGTTGCATGTCCTGTTATGATAACTTCATGTGTATTCACTCATTTAAAAAAGAAAAATGCAATGAAGCATGAAAAGAAGAAAGACCAGTAAAGGTGTATTTCATAAGATTACCTCATAAGACTAAATTTTTTGGACGACTGTATTCTTAAGTGTTTGTAGACAAATATGCAATTGCATAGTTAAAATATGTAATCTATTACATAGTGTTTCTAAAAGAAAAATACAATGTTTTCAGCAATATTTTTCTGTAATTAAAAAATGCTACTGATATACAATTAGCATGATATATTAGTTTCAGGTATATAATATATTGATTTGATATTTTCATACATTATGAAATTATCACTGCAGTAAGATCTGTTATCCTTACCATGCAAAGCTGTTACAGTATTGTTGACTATATTGCTTATGGGTACATTACATAACAACGACTTATTTATTTTACAACTGAAAGTTTGTACCTCTTAATTCACCTCTTAATCCTCTTCACCTATTTTGTCTACCTTTCCCTCCTGACTGGCAACTACCAGTTTGTTCTCTGTACCTATGAGTCTGTTTCTGTTATGTTTTCTGTTTGTTTTGTTTTTTAGATTCTACATATAAGTTAAACGTGGCTTCCTTGGTAGCACAGTGGTAAAGAATTTTAAATACATTTTAAATAAATGGAAATTATTTATATTAAGAAACAGAAAAATATCACTTTTGGCTCAGTGGTAAAGAATCTGCCTGCCAAAGGAGATGAGAGTTTGATCCCTGGGTTGAGAAGATTCTTTGGAGAAGGAAATGACGGCCCTCTCCTGTATTCTTGCCTGGGAAATCCCACGGACAGAGGAGCCTGGTGGGCTTCAGTTCATGGGGTGGCAAAAGTTTGACATGATTCAGTGACTAATCAACAACAAATAAGTTAAATCATATGGTATTTTTTCTGTATGTGACTTTTTTCACTAAGAATAATATTCCCCAGGCCCATCCATGTTGTCCACATGCAAGATTCACTCTTCTTATCGCTGAGTAGTATTGCACTGTGTGAAAAAAAAAAAAATATATATATATATATATACACACATACATATACATATATATACAACATCTTCTTTATTGATATATCTACAGGTAGACACACTCAGGTTGCTTCCATATCTTGGCTATAGAAAACAGTGTGGCAGTGAGCATTGAAGTTCATATATTTTTTGAATTAGGATTTTCATGTTTTTTCAGATAAATATCCAGAAGTAGAACTGCTGACTTGTAAGTGAAAGTGAAGACACTCAGTCGTGTCTGACTCTTTGAGACCCCATGGGCTGTAGCCTACCAGGCTCCTCCATCCATGGGATTTTCCAGGCAAGAGTACTGGAGTGGGTTGCCATTTCCTTCTCCAGAGGATCTTCCTGGCCCAGGGATTGAATCCAGGTCTCCTGCATTGTAGGCAGACGCTTTATAGTCTGAGCTACCAGGGGAATCCGCTGACTTGTAAAGTGATTCTATTTTTAGAGTTTTGAGGAACTTTTCCAGTAGCTGCAGCAATTTACATTTCCACCAACAGTGGGCAAGGGTTCCCTTTTTTTCCATATCTTTTCCAACATTTGTTGTTTCTTAGCTTTTTGATAATAGCCATCTGACTGGTGTGAGGAGATACCTGAATGTGTTTTTTTAAAGCAATTTTAATTTAATATAATGATTTCTTTGGCTGTGGCACACGTGATCTTCACTGCATCGTGTATGATCTTTCTTGGTGGGCATGTGTTCAGCTGTTGTGGAGCTGAGTTTGCTCCACAGCATGTGAGGTCTTGAATCCTTGACCAGAGATTAAACCTGAGTCCTCTGCACTGCAAGGCAGATTCTTAACCGCTGGACCACCAGGGAAGTCCTTCAATGTGGTTTTGATTTATATTTCCCTCATGATTAGTCATGTTGAACACCTTTTCATGTTTGCTATCTGTTTTCTTTGGAAAATGTGTCTCATCAGTTTTTCTGCCCATTTTTTAATTGAGTTGGTTGTTGGTTTGTTTGTTTGTTTGTTTTTTTATGTTGAGTTGTATGAGTCCTTTATAAATTTTTACATGAACCTCTTTTTAAAATATTTTTGTTAGAATATAGCTGATTTACAATGTGTTAGTTTCTTATTAGATATATCACTGACAAATATCTTCTCTCATTCAGTAGGTTGCTTTTTCATTTTGCTGATGGTTTCCCTCACTGTACGAAAGCTTTTTAGTTTGATGTAATTCATTTGTTTACTTTCGCTTTTTGGCCCTGCTTTAGGAGACAAATTTTAAAATTTGTGTGGAACCACAGATGACCCTGAAGAGCCAAAATAATTTTGAAAAGAGCAAAGGGGGAGGAATCATGCTTCCAGACTTGAAACTATACAAATAAAGCTATAGTAATTAAAAGAGTATGTTGCTGGCACAAAAACAGATCAATGAAACAGAAATAGAGAGCTCATAATAAACCGTGCTCACATGGTCAATTACTCTGTGACAAAAGGTGGCAAGACTATACAATGAGGAAAACAGAGTCTGTTCAAAAAATAGTATTAGGAATACTACACAGCTACATGCAGAAGAATGAAGCTGGACCACTTTCTTATAACACATGCAAAAATAATTCAAAATGGATTAAGGACTTAAATGCTAGACCTGAAACCATAAAACTCCTGGAAGAAAAAAAGTGACTGTAAACTCTGACATCAATCTTACCAATATTACTTTGTGGATTGGTCTCAGCAATATCTTCAAATCACCTTTTTCATTGTTGCACTCTCAACCTCTCTCCCACATTCTCTCACAATGTACAGATGACCGAAAGGCTCTTAATAATTCCACTCTTAAACTCTACAACTTTATCTGTATTCTATCTGCTTTTACCCTCTACTTCTCCTCTCTCTCTCCTTTTCCTTCTTTTATTCTTTCTCTTGCCAGTTATGTTCCACCCCATATATAAAATCCTTCTATATCTCCAATTCTCTGATTCCACTATACCCCGTTAGCATCCCTTAGCCACAATTTACTATCCCAGCGTGCCAGAATAAGGACTGGAAGGCCAATTAAAGTCAGCGTACCATTAAGAGGATTTGAAGAATGGGAGAAAAAAAGACCAGTGAACACTTATGAGTTAAATTTGTATTATCCCTATCACAATTATAGGAGTACTATGCAAAAACTTCTGGAAATAAAACTCTTTTTCTATCTTGAGGATTCAGTATCCAGGGCATTCATAACATTAAAATAGTCTGACTATAGAAAGTTGCTAATAAATCCCTGAAGGTATACTCCTTATTCTGGGAAACTGAGCACATACAATAGCAAGCAGTGTAATTCTATCTGGTTCCAGTAATTGCACCAATTTGTTTGAAAGATAGAAATGTGCCCTTTACTCTAAGAAAAACAAAATTGAACACCCAGATCCAGTGCCTGTAGCCAATTGACTTTGTTCTCAGGAAGCTCTTTGCAAAATTTGATATTGCCCAAAGTTATCAGCACTGTCCACTTTGCTTTTGTAAATGCTCAGTCATTTTTAAAGATTTTTTTCAGTAGAAATTCTCTTCATTCATTAATTTAAAAGACATTTCTTGCATCCCAAGAGTGTTTTAGACATGATAGCTGTTCCCTAGGTATGCAAATATGAATATAAGGTTCACAAGCTGTAACAGGACGCTTGGTAGAAATATACGAGTAGGAAGGAGGAAGAGAGAGAAGAAACACTGAGTTCAGTCCAAAAAGTGGAGAAAGACTCCACAATTATTAATAGTACATGTTTAATAGATGTTTGACACATGGAAAACATTGGAAGGTATTCTAAGCAGAGAGACTATCCCTCAAGGGCATGCATGTAAATCAGCATTTGGCATGGGTGAATTACAAATATTTTTTAACTAGAAAATATTTTGTCAACTGCAAGAAGATGCTAGAGAATTCTGTAAGAAACTGTCATGTGTGTGTCTGCTCAGTCATGTCCAACTCTTTGCAACCCCACAGACTGTAGCCCACCAAACTCCCCTGTCCATGGATTTTCCAGGTACAAATACTAGGGTGGGTTGCCTGTTCCTCCTCCAGGGGATCTTCCCGACCAGGGATCAAACTCCCATTGCTTGGGTCTCCTGCATTGGCAAGCAGATTCTTTACCACTAGGGCCACCTTGGAAACTCAAGAAATCTTTATTTTAGTTTAATTTTGGTGACAGCATTTTATTACTACTGATACTTTAAATTCATCTTACTTTCCAAGTGCCATATATTAATACGATTCTTACTGTGAGGTTAAAAAGATGTATTCATGCATATTTCTTAGGAACATCTATATATTTTTCATTTTCTCCCTTTATTCTTAAAACAAATATATATTTCTTGTCTGTTATAAAGTAGTCATTATAAGTAATTTTCTATCTGGTATTAGAGCAAAAATATTCAGGAATATCAAGTCTGACATTACTTTGTAAAATCTAGGCTTCAACAGGCTATGACAATTATGGCAAATCATTGTCTTAGCTACAGAAATAAGTCCCAAATTCAAGTTTTAGAGGATCATCCATTTTAATAGTTTTTTCCTACAATACAAAGAAATCATTACTAGTTTATTTATTTCTCATTGGGCTAACAAAAGATAAGAATACCATTTGGTATCTCAAATATTAATGTTAATAGGAAAGTGTCAGTCACTCAGTCGTTCATGTCTGACTCTTTGGGACCCCACACCCGCCAGGCTCCTTGGTCCAAGGGGTTCTCCAGGTTGATGTTAATATCTTGCAGTAAATAGAAACCAATGTGTCATGAAATGTAGTTTCACCTTATTTGTGAACTTCTATATATTTGTGAAGTTCTCCATGATAATTACACAATCTTAACGAAACTACTTCAAAATTATAGCAGAGTATGTATAATACACCTTCAAGTTTAGATAAGTAGCTAGATAGATGTACATATAAATATAAATGTATAAATATCCAGCTAGTAGAAACTACTAATTATCTATCAATATCACATTTCTTTTTCATGCTTTCATAATAAAATCTCCTGAGATTTAGAAGGATACATGTTTCCCATCAAGAGACTGTATTTTTCAGTCTTCTTCCAGCTGTGTACAACCACATGCCCAAGCTCAGGCCAGTGTAAGGTGGGCAGCCAGGATCCTGACTCTCCATCTTCGTATTCTTCCTTTTCTTGCTGGCTGAGGTGTGGGAATGGCAGTGGTCGGCCAGCTCTCATCAGGCAGAGGCGAGTAGCCCACGAGGATAGGTTGCAACCATACGGAGGAAGAGATGGACCTGAATGTTGACCTGGAGAAGCTGAGCTGCTTCTCTCCCTAGAACGGCTCAGCAGTTTGTTTCTTTCTTTTTCTTTTTTTCTCATAAATTGAAATAAATATAAATTGAAAGTCATCCTTTTGCTTGTACAGTTTGGTAAACTTTGATAAATGCACACAATTGTGCAGCCACCCTCAGAATCAAGTTTTCAAACACCCTTATCGCCCCAGAAAGCTCCCTTAGGTTTTTTTGCAGTCAGTTTTCACCCTTATTTCCAACCCCTGGCAAAAACTGATCTGTATCATAACTACAGTTTGACTTTTACAGTATTTTTATATATAATCTAAAATTATGTATATAATTATATATACAGAAAGAAAGCTAAGAGCCGAAGATTTGATATTTTCGAACTGTGACGCTGGAGGAGACTTTTGAGAGTCCCTTGGACAGAGAGGAGATCAAACCAATCAATCCAGAGGAAATCAACTCTGAAAATTCATTGGAAGGGCCAATGATAAAGCTGAAGTCCCAACACTTTGGCCACCTGATGCGAAGTGCTGACTCCTTGGAAAAGGCCCTGATACTGGGAAAGATTGAAGGCAAGAGGAGAAGGGGAGACAGAGGTGAGATGGTTGGGTGACATCACTGACTCAATGGACATGAATTTGGACAAACTCCGGGAGATAGTGAAAGACAGGGAAGCCTGGCCTGCTGCAGTTCATGTAGTCATACAGAGTTGGACATGACTCAGCAACTGAACAACAAAATAATTATGTATTATGTAACATGGTGTTTTTGAGATTTATCCACATTGTTTTGTGATAGTGTGTTCCCTTTTATTGATGAGTAGATTGCATTTTGTGGGTCTACCACTTTTTTTTTTTTCAAATTCATTCACCGTTTGATAGATACTGGATTTTTTCCATGTAAGAACTATTATGAGTAATGCTTCTATGAACACTTGTAAGCAAGTATTTGTATGGGCAAATGCTCCATTTTTCCTTGATAAATAACTAGGATAAATGTCTAGGTCATAGTGAAGTATGAAAGTGTTGAATGTTTTAGTCACTTAGTTTTCTCTGACTCTTTGCCACTCCATGGACTGCAGCCCACCAGGGTCCTCTGTCCATGGGTTCTCCAGGCAAGAATACTGGAGTGGATAGTCATTCCCTTAAACAGGGGATCTTCCCAACCCTGGGATCAAACCTGAGTCTCCTGTGTAAGCAGATTCTTTACCATCTGAGCTACCAGAAAACCCCCATGTTTACTTTTTAACAAATTGCTGAAAAGGAGCCTCAGGTTCTCCACATCTCTGTCTGTACTCGATACTGTCAATGTTTCCAGCGTTCTTTCAAGCTATTCTTGTGGATGTATGGTAATAACTCTTTACTGTTTTAATTTATACTTTCCTATTGATTAATGACTCTGAGCATTATAATGTGTTTGTTTCCATTTTAATAATTTCATTTATGAAATGTCCTTCAAATCTTTTGTCATTTTTTAAATTGTATTTGTCTTCTTATTGAATAATAAATGTTCCTTACATAAAGGACAAATTCTTTGTAATGTAATGACAGATGAGTTCAGTACAGTCTCTCAGTAGTGTCTGACTCTTTGTGACCCAGCTGCAGGACACCAGGCCTCCCTGTCCATCACGAACTCCCAGAACTTGCTCAAACTCATGTCCATCGAGTCGGTGATGCCATCCAACCATCTCATCCTCTGTCATACCCTTCTCCTTCTCATTTCAATCCTTACCAGCATCAGGGGCTTTTCCAATGGGTCAGTTCTTTCCATCAGGTGGACAAAATACTGTAGCATCAGTCCCTCAAATGAATTTTCAGAACTGGTTTCCTTTAGGATTGACTGGTTTGATCCCCTTGCAGTCCAAAAAACTCTTGAGTGTCATCTCCAACACCACAGTTCAAAACCATCAGTCCTTTGGCACTCAGCTTTCTTTATAGTCCAACTCTCACATCCATACATGACTACTGGAAAAACCATAGCTTTGACTAGATGGAAATTGTCAGTAATATCTCTGCTTTTTAAACAAGGAGCAAATGGCTTTTGATTTCATGGCTGTAGTCACCATCTGCAGTGATTTTGGAGCCCCCAAAAATAAAGTCTGCCATTGTTTTCATTGTTTCCCCAACTATTTGCTTTGAAGTGATGGCACCGGCTGCCATGATCTTAATTTCTTGAATGTTGAGTTTTAAGCCAGCTTTTTCACTTTCCTCTTTCACTTTCATCAAGAGGTTCTTTCATTCCTCTTCACTTTCTGCCATGAGTGTGGTGTCATCTGCATATTTGAGGTTATTGATGTTTCTCCCAGCAATTTTGATTTCAGCTTGTGCTTCATCCAGCCGAGCATTTTGCATGATGTGCTCTGCATATAAGTTAAATAAGCAGGGTGACAATATACAGCTTTGACATACTCCTTTTCCTATTTGGAACCAGTCTGTTGTTCCATGTCCCATTCTAACTTTGCTTCTTAACCTGCATACAGGTTTCTCAGGAGGCAGGTAACGTGGTATGGTATTCTCATCTCTTGAAGAATTTTCCACAGTTGTTGTGATCCACACAAATGCTTTGGCATAGTCAATAAAGCAGAAGTAGATATTTTTCTGGAGCTCTCTTGCTTTTTCTGTGATCCAATGGATGTTTGCAGTTTGGTCTCTGGTTTCTCTGACTTTTCTAAATCCAGTTTGAACATCTGGAAGTTCTCAGTTCACCTGCTATTGAAGCCTGACGTGGAGAATTTTTATCATTACTTTGCTAGCGTGTGAGATGCATGGGATTGTGCTGTAGTTTGAGCATTCTTTGGCATTGCCTTTCTTTGGGATTGGGATGAAAACTGACCTTTTCCAGTCCTGTGATCACTCCTGAGTTTTCCATATTTGCTGGCATATTCAGTGCAGCACTTTGACAGCATCATCTTTTAGGATTTGAAATAGTTCAACTGGAATTCCGTCACCTCCACTAGCTTTGTTCATAGTGATGCTTCCCAAGGCCCGCTTGACTTCACATTCCAGGATGTGTGGCTGTAGGTGAGTTATCACACCATCATGGTTATCTAGGTCATGAAGAACTGTTTTATATAGTTCTTCTGTGTATTTTTGCCATCTCTTCTTAATATCTTCTGCTTCTGTTAGGTCCATACAATTTCTGTCCTTTATTGTGCCCATCTTTGCATGAAATATTCCCTCGGTATGTCTAATTTTCTGGAAGAGATCTCTATCTTTCCCATTCTATTGTTTTCCTTTATTTCTTACATTGATCACTTAGGAAGGCTTTCTTATCTCTCCTTGCTATTCTTTGGAATTCTGCATTCAAATGGGTATATCTTTCCTTTTCTCCTTTGCCTTTAGCTTCTCTTCTTCTCTCAGCTGTTTGTAAGGCCTCCTCAGACAACCATTTTGCCTTTTTGCATTTGTTTTTCTGTGGATGGTCTTGATCCCTGTCCCCTGTACAATGTCATGAACCTCCATCCATAGTTCTTCAGGCACTCTGTCTATCAGATCTAATCCCTTCAATCTATTTGTCACTTCCACTGTATAATCATAAGGGATTTGATTTAGGTCATACCTGAATGGTCTTGTGGCTTTCCCTACCTTCTTCAAATTAAGTCTGAATTTTGCATTAAGGAGTTCATGATCTCAGCCATGGATCATAGGACATATGTGTATATATAAATATATATGTTAAATGCATATGACATATGCCATAGATAGATGATAGGCAGATAGATATATATGACCATAGATATAGATTACAATGACTTTGTGAAATATTTTTCTGTATATGGAGCTTGCCTCTTCAATTTTTAAAGTGACCTTAAATAAGTAAAAGTTTTAATGAGGTCACTGGTAACCACCTCTGCCTTGTATTAGGAAAAGAAATAAAATACCTATAGTTAAAAGTCTGAGTTATTTTAGCCTCTGCTAAAGCAGCCAAATCAATAATCTAATTAATGTATAAATATTTGTACACCAGGACACTACCAACAATGTGCAATAAACATGTACTGCTTTTGGAAGTAGAAAAGTATAAACATTTTTAAAGTGTCTTCATAAAGTGTCTTCATGTTCAAGTAAACAGCATAATTAAATACATAAACTTCAATCATCTCACAATCTTGGGGCTACAATAAAAATGATTGAAAGAGGATAAAATTTATGTCCTCTCTAGAAACTGGGAAAACATACGTTTTATACATTCAAAATATTGAGGAACACAATGCTATGTATTGCAAGACTGCATTGTTAGAACAAATTAAAAAAAATTCCATTTTATAAATAATTGAAAAGGATCACTGAAGAATCCCATTACGTGCTCTCTCTAAACCCTAGCTCAAGAGAGACTGAGACTTGAGGGCAGCACATGAAGATAGTATGAAAATAGATAACTACTAAGGGCCTACTGTCTAGCACCAGGAACTCTACTCAATACTCTGTAATGGCCTCTATGAGAAACAAATCTTTAAATTAAGTGGATATATGTGTATGTATAGCTGATTCACTTTGCTGTACATCTGAAATTAACACAGCATTATAAATCAACTATTCTTCAATAAAAAGTATATTAAAAAAGAGACGATCAGCAAATCCTAAAATAATTCTTTATGCTAATGATATTTAGATTCTCATTGAAAATACTCCTTTATTTTCAAATACTGTTTTCATAAACATTGATGTGATTATTTTTTGCCTTATACTCTGAGGAGAGTAATATAAGGATTATGTTGTATTATACCTGTACTTTGAAAACATTAAATATTTATATAATGAAAAAGAGACTATATATGCAACTTTGGAAAATTTAACAAATGTTGAAACTACATAGACCAAAAATTTCGAAGTTGACCCAACTCTTTTCTCATTATCACAGAAAGTGGGTCAAAAATTAACAGATACATGGCAGCTGCTGACTCATAAGAAGATTAATCCTAGCATTTAGAGAATGTGATCACTAAATCATCTTATTTTTGTGATCTAATGGAGGAAAATGAAAGGAGCTAGAGAGTGTGAAGAAGAAAATAAAATCAAACCGACAAATGTTTTCTTAATGCTGTAGAATTCTTCTTGCAAGCAGGTCAAATATGATAAAGTTGAATCCCAAAATATCTTTGATAGAATCCATCTCAATTTTAAAAATTGAAGTTTAGTTAACATACAATATTATGTTAGTTTCAGGTGTACAACTTAGTGATTCAACATTTAAGATACATTGTGAAATGATTACCTGACAAGCATAGTAAACCATCTGTCTCCATACAAAGTTGTTCCAGTGATACTGATTCTATTCCTTTATACTATATTTTACCTCCCTGTGACTTAATTATTTTATAAACAAACTTTATATATGTTAATCCCCTTCACCTAGTTCATCCAAGCCTTCACCTTGTCTCAATTTTTAATAGCAAAATAAAAATTAGTTTAAAAAAATAAAAGATAAATTAAGCTAGAAATATGGAAGAAAAATACCCTAAAGAAAATTTTATAAAATATCCCATATCTTATGACCAAACAAAAAGGCATCTTCAGACTCTGCGTTTTTCTCCAACCTTGCAGCAATTGCTGCTGTTGATGTTTTCCCTTGTGAAGCCTTTCCTCTAGACTATAAAAATGGCAGCCTCTCCTTGTTTAACTCCTTTGGAACGTGCATTCTGTTCTTCAGCTCCTGTGCCAGCTCTTTGTGCTACCACTTTCCCATCACTCTCGATAGATTGAGTGTCATCACTCTCCATTGGTGATAGTATCTATGCTCACGATTTTAAAAATTGTTTTCATGCAAACAACCAATAACTTCTGGGAAATTTTTAAACATTTTATGGACATTTCCAACAGGATGGTCATTTGGCCCATTCACAAGTTATGAAAAAAAAATATCCAGTGCCTCCTCCTTGCGTCCAGATGCTTTTGGAGAGCATTTATTTAATGAATTTTTGATAATAACCAAATTTATTTTTGCCCTCACTGCAATATACTGGAGAGACTGGCCTTGCACGCATGCTCAGTTGCTCAGGCATGTCCAGCTCTTTGTGACTCCATGGATTGTAACCTGCCAGGCTCCTCTATACTACAGTGAAGATTTCATGACTTTCATATTGAAAAGCACTTAAAGACTTCTTTCTGCCTATACAATTAAATTCAAGTTATCCATAGTGTTTAAGCATCTTTTTCATGATGTTAATGGAAACAGTTTTGTTTTCTGAGTCCAGTAGTGTCACATATTCTTATTTATCCTACACCATGAGTATTCATTCTCTATCTTTTTCTCCTTAACATGCTCTCTCCAGATCATCTCCATTATGTTCATGACACTTAAGTTATCATATGCTGGGTTTCAAATGTGTATCTTTAGCCTAATACCTCTTGAAAGCATGCATTCAATTACCTACTTGTCAATTCTATGTCATTGTCTTATATCTCAGAACTCATGTGTCCAAAAGAGCATTTTTCTTACCTCTGAAATCTGCATCCCTACACAGATGTTTCTCATCATAGTAAATAATACCATTTTCCCATTTATTGAATGAGAAATCCACATTTATTACCTATTTCATTCTTCCATCATGACTCCAAACCCAATTCATCAGCTGATTTACATTCATATAGCAATTTTCTTTAGATCATCAACTCTCCTTACTTAAACTATGGTATCTTTCTAAGAAGTCTCTATGCTTTAATTCTTGCACCTGCCAAACTATTCCTTGAAATAAAATTCAAATTCTTCAAGATAATTTTAGAAGCCCTGCATGATCTCAATTATGCTTACCTTTTCTGCCTCATCTCATGCTGTTCTTACCAACTGCCCTAATACCCTCCACAATATCATGCTTTCAACAGATTCAGAACCTTTGCTTATACGTTCACTTCCATTTTACCCATAGCGCTAAGATTTTACCTATGTTAGATATCTTAATTGGTTTTCTTTTCAGTCTTTATCACAATTTATAATTATTTAACCTATTTCTGTTCTTCAGTTCAGTTCAATTGCTCAGTTGTGTCCGACTCTTTGTGACCCCATGGACTGCAGCACGCCAGGCTTCCCTGTCTATCACCAACTCCCAGATCTTGCTCAAACTCATGTCCATAGAGTCGGTGATGCGATCCAGCCATCTCATCCTCTGTTGTCCCCTTCTCCTCCTGCCCTCGATCTTTCCCAGCATCAGGGTCTTTTCCAATGAGTCAGTTCTTCACATGAGGTAGCCAAAGTATTGGAGTTTCAGCTTCAACATCAGTCCTTCCAATGCATATTCAGGACTGATCTCCTTTAGGATGGACTGGTTGGATCTCCTTGCAGTCCAAGGGACTCTCAAGAGTCTTCTCCAACGCCACAGTTCAAAAGCATCAATTTTTCCGCACTCAGCTTTCTGTATAGTCCAACTCTCACATCCATACATGACCACTGGGAAAACCATAGCTTTGACTTTATATTCTTAGTAGTAGTGTTAGTTGCTCAGTCATGTCTGACTCTGTGGCCTCATGGACTGTAGCCTGGCAGTCTCCTCTGTCCATGGGATTCTCCAGGCAAGAATACTGTAGTGGGTTGCCAGTCCCTCCTCCAGAGGATCTTTCTAACTCAGGAACTGAACCCAGTGCAGATCTCCTACATTGCACGGAGATTTTTTTTTTTTTACCATCTGACCTATAGGGAAGTCCCCATTTATGTTCTTACTTGTTCTATTATCCTAACTATGTATAAATTCCCTGAACGTATACATTTGGTCAGCCTGGAAGTCTAGGTCTGAGAGCTAATACAGTGCATGGCATATGGTGGATAGTTGAATTCATTGAAATGGATAAATAAACCCCACCTTCCTTGTCTACTTGATATTTTTCAAAATAGCTAAACATATTTTACTTCTAGTATTTTCCTTTTACTATTCATTTTTCCTCTGAAATCCCATCATATTTTTAAAGCTCCAAAGTAGTGGAGCTTTCCTGAAATGTCACTATCCCTTTCAAAAAATAGCTAATTAACCAACCAATTATGACAGCAAGATTTTCAGAAAGTGGAATGTAATTTATTTCTCTACAAAATTTCACAGTATAAGGGCAAGAGCGTCTTTTCCTAAAGAATTCTCATAATATATTACTGTCGGTATAGAAATTTTATCCCAGGCAAAAAATATCCTCTTTTATTTTTTTTTTATACCAGAGAGCTATGTTGTCCAATGTTGAACGCTGTAGAGGAGTTTTTAATATATCCAGAAACACTTGTATTAAAAATACTACATTTTCAATGTTAGCTACTAGTTAATGGGTATGTTGGCTGTGAGTGAGGCATGCAGTACATTCAGAAGACTCAAGATTTAACATTATTGGTTTTGTTTATAAGTATCAATAGAAAACATGCATAATTATGTTTTTCATAAGTACATATAAAAGCATAATTTAGAGTCATTAGAGAGTCTAAACTGAAAAAATCCTACTCTTGCATATTTCCTGGGGTTAAACTCCTTGCAATTGCAAGTAGGTGAGTGGATGATATGTTTGTGTGGGTTGTATCTTTTTAAGGAATTGGAGTTAGAAACGACTCCAGAATACATTCCAGAATCAATAGGCACCTGCCCAATTGTTTCCTTCCTTTACTGCAATCCAGTAGAACATAAACTTTGAAAGTGATAGAGATCTTGATTTGAGGCTAACTGAAAAGATAAACATTTTTATAAGGGAAAAAAAATCACCCTTTTCCTGCGATGTAGACATGCTTTATAAAAATTGTTTGTTTGTTTGTTTTTTCCCTCTGAAAAAATGGAGCACACCTAAGACCCTCAAGTACAGAGAATGGTGAATTTGATTCATGAAATAATGTCCTGCTTAATCACACAGACCTAGTGAAAGCCCTTTCTTCTAGACATGAAAACTCGTTTTGGAGAGGGAGCTAAACAATTTTTGCAATATAAATTATTTTACTGAGACCTTCATGGAGACTTAGTTGAGGGCAATATACTTTTAGCTCTTTGTACACAAAAATATTCTAGCCAGTTCTCATGGTAAACTAGCATTTTTAAAGGATGCCATAAGTCAGAAAAGCATGACTATTTTTTATGAACTAATATTAGTGTCTGCATAAAAAAAAAGCAGGACATATTAAAAAGGCCTCATCTGTGATCTCAGAATACAGCCTGTTTTTCCTTTGTGCATGTCTGCTAACTACAGCTTTTCATCACATGAGGTAACATAAATCCATGGCTCAACAATTTGGCCCCCAAACCTGTGTAAAGTCTTAACTATCTCAAATTTGCAAGTCTACTATTTGATTTATTTGTTTTACTTTACCTTATTCTGTTTACTCATCAGGCTTTTCTTTCTTGATTGTATGTAGTGATTGCTAATTGCATGTAAACTGTTGACTTCAGTCTTAAATTCTCCATTAGTGTTAGTTTCTTGTAATCTAGCTTTCTTTTTTTTAATAATCATTAATTTTCTTTTACTCCTTGTGTCTTTTTGGTGTTTTGTTTATAAGCATTATTAGAGAACATTAAAATTATGATTCTTATGTTTTCCATGGGTATATTTAAAAGCATACTAGAATCATTAGAGAGCCTAGGATGAAAGAAATATAACAAATATACTACTTCTGTTTTGTTACAATTGGGTAAAATAATTATTTCTCTAGTTCTGTTTCTTTTGTAAATGTGTTCCAGATGTCAGAATTCTGTGTCTGTCTAGGTCACAGTTATGGTTGGAGGCTAAGTGAGAAACCAAATGTGAAGGAAATCCAAATATTCAGCACAAAAGATGAAGCTGCAATATTTGAAAGAGCCCGGAAGAGGAGTAGCTTTTCTGATGCTCTTTGCTGATTTGTATAGTTCTGATGCTATCAGTCGTATGGTGCCCTCATGTTTGTTTAATCCTTCAGCACTCCTTGGTAAATTTGTTTTGTGGGATTTGTCAATATTACCTTCTACAGTGATAGCCACTTTACGTGCCTTTACACACTTGCTAAACCACTTCATTTGTGGTTAAGGCTGCTACAGCATTAGATATTATCACTTCTCTAAAGCAATCTGTTTTCCATCTCTAATTTTGAGAATTCATTTGCTAATCTAGTGCAAGTGAGAGATGGCTTCCTGAGAGAGGAATGTGTAGACGGAGAACATCTCCTGGGAAGAGAAGGGAAGGGCTTTGAGTTTTGTGGATGCACAGGAGGAAGAGAGCAGTTTCAGGACCATCACACATGTAGGTCACTGGTCAGCTAAACACTGAGCTGGGAGCTGAGGGATGGGACAGAAGAGATGAGAGAGCGCATGATTCTGCCTCCACGGGGCCTGGAATTTAAAACACAGTCATTTTCATCTTGACAGTGTGATGGTGTTGATTACATGCACATGAAATGTTTGTTCACTTATGTAGATCTTCAGTTTCCTTTGATGACAGTGAGGGAGCGGGTAACTTGTGTGATGGCATGAGATCTGCTGAAACACCCTGCACTTCTGTTATGAACCTAAAACTGGTCTAAAACTAAAGTCTAATATAGAAAACTTGAAGTAATCTTACTGTTTTCCTTTGCCTCAGTCTCTTACCTGGTTGTTGTTGTTTAGTCACTAAATCATATCCAGCTCTTTTGTGACCCCATGGACTGTAGCCGACCAGGCTCCTCTGTCCATGGGATTCTCCAGGAAGGATCCTGGAGTGGGTTGCCATTTCCTTCTCCAGGGGATCTTCCTGACCGAGGCATCAAACCTGTCTCTCCTGCATTGGCAGGAGGATTCTTTACTGCTGAACCACCAGGGAAGCCCCTTGTCTGCTTACTTATTGGCTACAACAACTGGAAGCCATTAGTGTATAAGAACCTTGCTGAAATTCACTATGGAGTCCAGCCAGCCAAAGAGAAGGAGGAGGAGCCAGAGTGGATCCTTTGAGGCATAAAAGGCAACTGTCTAGCAAGGATTTCTAGTGGATGTTGCAACTGTTACAACACTTCCTGACAGTGTTTTTAAAACAACATTCCTTATTATCAACAAATTAGAGCACTGCATTAAAATTTGTTAGAAAAACTCAATATGTGTTAAGTGACCTTGATAACACTGGTTACAGAAGAAAAAAAATTCCATGAAAATGCCTTTGGATCATATGTAGCATAGTCAAATATAGCACACAGTTACAAGAAAACTACTAACGCATACAATATCATAATAGAAAGAGTTCTAATAAATCTTAAGATGGCTATTAATGTCTGAAGGAAACAGAATATTCTAGAGAAGAACTCAGATAAAATAAATATCAGTAAAAGTGTCCCAAGATGAACTTATTATTCTTAAAGCAGAGTGAGAAAGTGACTAGGAACTTGAACATGACAGGCACACCTAGGAATAAAACACAACTGTGATCATTTCTAGCCAGATAATTCAGATAACCTGTTTTTTCATGTAAAAACAACCAGAGTAAAAATAAAATCTACCTCAGAGGTATTATGGTGGAACTTAAGATAATGTATATAAAATATTTAACCCATGGCAACAGTCATAGAAATTGTTCAATAAATATTGACCATAATACAACTACCACTAAAAATATTATTAGTATTAATGTTAGATTTTTCATAAATTTGCTGTATTGCTGACTTTTTAAAATGTTCATTTCTGCATTAGAACATGTTTGATACAGTTGTGAGTCCTCTTTTTATATTCCTGTTTTATTTAGTTGATAACTCATGTGAAGAGCACATTTTGTGTCTTTTAAAGCTACTATTGGTCAGTCTGTACCCAGGGAAAGCCAATCTTTATTATCTGTTTTATCTCATGCAAGGGAAAAGTTGCTACTAAAACCTTTATATTGCTGCCAGGATATTGGCACTGCAGTGAGAATAACAGAGAAAGTGCTTAATCGAAGGTCATCTACTCAAATCATATCTGCAGTACAGAATTTATTGCTAAAGAGATAACCAATGACAAACAAATAATTTGACGTTTGAGAACCAAACTCAAAGCATAAAATATAAAAAGTCTGTAGCTTTGGGATTTTCCAGGAAATTTTTCCAGGAAAATTACCTGAAATTGAAGCAGTAGCCATTAAAATACTTCAATTGTTTCAATATAATACAAACATTTCAATTAAGCGTTTGACTATGATATCATTTCAAAATAATAACAACCTCAAAGATACAGACCCTCAGAATCATTTTGCTGTCAATTAATAACAAAGACCAATCATAAATCATTCATAATGCAAACACCAGGTAATTGATTTGCATGCTAAGTCGCCTCAGTAATGCCCAACTCTTTGTGACTCTATGGGCTGTAGCCCACCAAGCTCCTCTGTCCAATTCTCCAGGCAAGAATACTGGAGTGGGTTGTGGTGACCTCCTTCAGGAGATCTTCCCTACCCAGGTATCAAACCCATGTCTCTTATGTCTCCTCCATTGGCAGGTGACTTCTTTACCACTAGTGCCACCTAGGAAGCCACATTTCTCACAGAGAAATGATTTAACACCCTTCTAAATAACAGTCTAGAGATTGTAAACAATTGTCACTCATTCCAATTTTCTCTGAAATACTTAAGACCTCATGGATGTATGAGTTACAGAGATGCATGCACATATTTTTTAGTGAAACTTGTTTTAGAGAAAAATGCCAAGTGAGAAAATCATGGTATCTGTAGCAGTATTTTTGAAAGAATAGAAGTTATCTGGGTAGGAGGCAAAGAACCAAATAAGCAACATCCTTTGGGCCATTTTTTTTTCCTCTAGGATCTAATAGAAGAGATCTTTACCAAAAGTGTTAAACTGATGTTAAATGTGGAGTGATATATCTTGTTATTTAAGTTAGAATATAAGAAATGCCCTGCATTTAGATATAGTGTGTTTCAGATCCTGAACAAAGGGAAGATTCATGAATGATACATATATGTACCTAAAAATTCTAATTAGTGAACTAAACAACTAGAGAAAAATGAGATACTGTCATATATGGGTTGAAACTGCAGCCTTACTCCTTGAAGTTTTGACAGTGTGAAGTGACAAGGATATTGAGAGAATATGAAATCTCAAATTGTGAAACTGAAAACAAGAAGACATTCCTCTAAGCTAACGATTCTTTTGAGAAGTAGGAAAATGAAATGAACGTGAGAATTACTGGGGTTATCACAGGAACAAAGGTATATAAGACTGTTTCAAACACTTTACATCAGTTCTTTCTCACGTTTTATTGCATTTGTACATTTAATTAAATATTTGATTTTTATAGGGCTTTTAGAGTGTAATTACAGACTTGGAATAATGAATGGATTTCTGCATTCATAGATCTATTCAGTGTAATACTACACGAATCATTCTAAACTAGGGAGGGGAGAAAGTGTTCCTAGAAATACTTCAAAGTCATATATAATTTCAATGAAATAATGGAGAAAGGACATCTATTTGTCTTTAGAGTTAGTGACTTAGTTTGGAGAAAATAAATATGCCATTGGCCACACTTCATAGAATCTACTAAGTATGTGTCATGATTCAAGAAAGGTATGGATTCATTTTCAGGTGTAAAGAAATAGCCTCAGAAGAATGAAAGAATGATACAGGAAACTCCAGTAGCAGAACTGGATCTAAGAATTTGTCAATTGCACTGTTGGATTAAAGGAATATCTCAGAGAAAGGAGCTACTATTGTTGATTTTCTGATTTTGTGTTCCCTCTCACCTTTTAAGATGGTACTGATGAACCTGTCTGCAAGGCAGCAATGGAGATGCAGACAGAGAGGGAAGGAGAAGCTGGGACAAATTGGGAGAGTAGCATTGAAGCATATATATCACCGCAGGTAAAATTAGATAACCAGTGGAAATTTGCTATATGACGCAAGGAGCTCAAACTGGTGTTCTGTGACCATCTGGGGGTGGGATGGTGTGGGAGGTGAGAGGGAGGTTCAAGAGGAAAGGCCATATGTAGACCTATGGCTGATTCATGTTGATACACGGCAGAAACCAACACAATGTTGTAAAGCAATTATCCTCCAATTAAAAGTAAATAAATTAACAACAGCAAAAATAAATAAAAATAAAGGACATGCCTTCTTTATCTTGGGGAATAATTCACTTACTCCAGTGGGATGGAAACATGTCCATTTAGCCTTGGTGGGGATACCACAATCCATAGTAAAAACAGACTGTGTTGATACAGAAGACCTCTGCAATAGCTAAATAGAAACACTCTTTTATTGGTAAGAGTTTGACTAAGAATCATAAACCAGTAATTAAAAATATTATAATACTTCAATCTATCAAGTAGTGTATGTTTGCTTTTCTGAAAGAGGATTTTGACTAACATTACAATTCAGAGAACATTTGTTTCCAAGCTAAGTGTGTTTTCACAGGATTTTTATATCTTAAAAAAATGTAGTGAAAATGGTTTTAAAGTGGGATCTATTCTTGCAGAGGAGCTCTGAAAAAAAGACATTTGTCCAGATTCTTGATGGATTATGATGGAGTAACATTGATGCTGTCCAGTCACTCAGTCATGTCAGACTCTTTGCGACCCCATGGACTGCCGCACGCCAGGCTTCCTGTACTTCAGTATATACTGATGTTTGCTAAAACTCATGTCCATTGAGTCAATGATGCCATGAATTTGGAATAAAACTTGTGCAGCTGGGAATAAGCATGAAACTGGGAATTACATGTTTCCCAACACCGAGATTACAATAATGCCTTCAATGTTCTACTAATATCATACTTGGGACAAATTTGTTACCTGATCTGTAGAGTTGCTAATCACAAAAAGCACCCAGAGGGCTTCTCTGCTGGCTCAGTGGTAAAGAATTTTCCTGCCAATGCAGAAGACATGGGTTTGATCCCTGGTGGGGGAAGATTCAACATACCGTGGAACAACCAAGCCTGTGCTCCCCAATACTGAGCCTTGCTCTACAGCCCGGGAGTCACAACTACTGAGCCCATCTGCCACAAGTGCTGAAGCTTGCATGCCCAGAGCTTGTGCTTCACAACGAAAGAAGCCACAGCAATGAGAAACCCATATACCATAACATGAATAGCCCCCGCTTGCCCCAACTAGAGAAAAGTCCACGCAGAGAAAAAGACCCTGCACAAGCAAATAAATAAATAAATAAATATTTTTTAAAAAAGAAAAACACCCAGAAATAAATACATGCAAAGTAAAAATGAATATGATATCTCTCTGATGGCCAAAAACATCTAAATGTTAGTTCTGAGGTTTCCATGAACCAAACATTCCCATGAGCAAAAACATTCCTACAACCTGGAATGCCAGAAAGTGATACATGAAATAACATACCAGAAATAAGCTGTTTTTGAAATATTTTCAGAAATTGGAAAGTTGTCTAGAAAATCCTAACATTCAACAGGTGAAAGGACCTTGGGATGGGGCTGAGGTGGAGAAGTTAAAGACGGGAATCAAGTAGAAGGAACAAATCAAGATTCCCTTCTGCTTTTCTTTCTTTCCCTGTGGATTGTTTCCAGCAAAGGACCTAGGGAGAGAATGCATCTAGTGTTGATTCCTGATGTATCATTTATCAAATCCACAAGGTAACTCAGTCAATGATTTTTATGTTTTTTCCTTTATGCAAGATTGCATGGTGCGTTTGCTTAGTCTGTTAAATGGATAGGAAGAACTGAAGGCAAAAATGTTATATTGAATTTTCACTTAGAGTTACCAGATGCCTAAAGATTTCAATTAGCTGAGTTTTCATTTTGTAAGGCAGCATTCTGTCCTGAAGTTTTATCCTTACCCCGAGTTTCCTCTGGCATCGTTCTTCAAATAGGCAACGCTATTTTAAATTATTCCCTTTCCTATTGTAACTTACGCTTTAGTAAAATCAATCCAAAAAGCAAATTGTTTTCTTCCCATTCTACTTGTATTAAAGAAATGAAAAAGAAATGAAAGGGAAAACTTCACAGTTTCTGTGTTTGGATAAAGAACACAGAAATATGGTCAGAAAATGAAAGAAAAATTATCAGCCAGAAATATTCTGGAGCTTGGAACGATATCATTTCTTGAAACAAAAAGTAGGATGAAACAAAAAGTAGCGACTGATGCAACGCATTCTAATGAAGAATCTATTAGTCACCTGAGTGACCTCTAGAGAAAAACTCTCCAAGGCCATACAAGGGAGCTTGAATTTTGCCTCAAGGATTGTCTTTTTTTTTTTGGCCCTGCTGGGCAGCTTGCAGAATCTTAGCTCCCAGATCAGGGATTGACCCCAGGCCATGGCAGTGAAAACACTGAGTCCTAACCACAAAACCACCAGGGAGCTCCCCAAAATTGTCTCTTTGGAGAGACTTAGCTGCATATACCATGAACTGGATCAGAAGACCGTATTATATTTTTTTCTTAATAGGTCATGAACAGAAGAAAGACAAGCAATGCAGATTAGTAAAATGTCATCCTTTTTTATATTAGTCTATGTGAATAGATAAAAAACAGAATTTACTCTAGATTATTAGTGTAACTAGCTCCATGACTGCAATGCTTAATAAAATAATTACAATGTACAAGGTGGCAGATGTTGAAATACAAGCACAAAAAAAGCTTTTTTGGGCAGAGGGAATGGTAGCAATGGTTTTCAATAGGTATATCTTCAGAGGAGGGGAGAAGATTTTACATTGACTTAATTACTTATTACTGAAATACATGCTGAAGCAGGGCATGGCAACCCACTCCAGTATTCTTGCCCGGAGAATCCCATGGACAGAGGAGCCTGGCAGGCTGTAGTCCATAGGGTCGCAAAGAGTCAGACATGACTAAATTGACTGTTTTCTTTGTTTTCTTTATTTATATTGATCTCTGCAGTAACTAAAACAAACATTTGTAATTTGCTGCACCATCTGACACAACAAAGTTAAGATACTGGCAATAGTAGCTGCAAATATTTAGGATAAAATTTTCATAAATCAAATAAAATATGTTATTATGTGGGATTTTTAAGGAGACTAGAATAAAAAATAGTAAAAAGGTAATATGGGCTTCCCTGATGGCTCAGATGGTAAAGAATCCACCTGCAATGTGGGAGGTCTGGGTTTGATCCACGGGTTGGGAAAATCCCCTGGAGGAGGGCATGGCAACCCACTCCAGTATTCCTGCCTGGAGAATCCCCAGGTGCCATGGTTTCATTTGCTTTGCAAATAGGAACTTCTGGAGTTTTTAATAAGTGGGAAGGTGGTTAAAAAGAAAGTGAATCCTAGAGAATTAGAAAATAAAAAGGCGATTACAACAATAGATAACCTTTTGCACAATAGGCAAAGACATATGAGTAAAATGAATTGTTACGAATAGCAATTGGATTTGAAATTTTCTACATCTCTCACTAAATATGGGTTTCTGTTGAATAAAGCAGTTAGCACAAAGCCACCCACCATTCTCCTCTCTACTTGTAAGAGAAAAGTATAAAGCCCAAAACAATTGATAGGTTCATTAACACTCCTTGGTTTAATCAAGTAAAGCTAATGTACATTCAGGGAACTCTGACCTGCAAACAGGTTTTTGTTACACTTCAGGAACAATTTATCTGAAACAGCTATTTGACTGTTTTAGAGAAAGGGATGTGGGGCTGCTTCATGTCTAATGTGCATATTGAGTATATCTGCCCTGATCACAGAGTGTAGGAAGAGGGAAAGGTACCTCCATTTATGGGACTGAGTTTTATTTTTTTAAGAAAAGGAAAATCAAAATGTATTAGGGAGAAATAAGATGACATATTCTAGTGTGTGATAATGTGAGATCTATAGGACGTGGATTTTGAGCACGTTCGCTTGCACACATGTGTTAGTGTATGCGTCTTCCTGATAGGAACATCTCTTCACTTTCTTATTGTGAGGTAGGAATCCGTGTCTTAGGGAGGCACGCGCCTCTGACCATTAACAACTGCTTCTGTTTTCTCTGTAAGAGGGGAGATATTGGGAAGGGATGTGCACACGATATGAAATATGAAACACATTACCGCTTCTGTGTGGTGCAGCCACTGTGAGCTTCTGTTTTTGCTGGAAAGAAGGGAGGGCTGGCAGCAGATTCAGCCACAGAGCGGGGACTGTAGTGGATACAGCGAGAGGTCGTTTCCTCTGCACATGTTGGCCATTAGGCCTGTGTGCGGGGCTGAAAAAGAAGAAGAAAGAGTCAATGCTCACTGCTTTAAATATTAAAAATTATTCTCACTGAATATGTGGATGGATGTGTGTGTGTGTGTGTGTGTGTGTGCACGCTTAGTCACCTCAGTCGTGTCTGACTTTGCGATCCCATGGACCATAGCCTGCTAGGCTCCTCTGTCCATGGGATTCTACCAGGAAGAAGATTGGAGTGGGTTGCCATGCTCTCCTCCAGAGGATCTGGTCAAGGGATAAAACCTGTGTTTCCTGCATTGCAGGAGAATCCTTTACTGCTGAGCCATGGGGAAACCCAGTTCATACATACATACACACATATATACACATTTCTTTTCTCTTCATTTTTCTTGACTTTCCAATGCAAGCTGAGGGGATTAGAGAAGCAAGTAAGGTCAGGACCAGAGTCTTCCCTGGGGTCCCAGCCTGCCAGTGTCACATTGCAGCTCCAAGTGACATTGCAGGCCTTGCTGACTCCAAGGATGGGTTGGGAAAGGGGATGGAACAGGGCCTGAAGGAGGGGCTCTGGGGCTCAGCACAGTGTGGGCACTACATGCATGTTATTGGTGAAGCTAGAATCGAGGGACCACCTGGTCAGCACAATGACCACATCCCCCTTCTTGAAGAGATGCGTATCTATATCGATAGTACATAAGAGACTTACTCTAATAAGAGGTTGTCTCACACAGTAATGGAGACTGACAAATCCTATGATTTTCAGTGGGTAACTCAGAGACCCAAAAAAGCCTCTGACACTATTCTAGTCTCAAAGTCCATTGTCTCTAGAACCAGGATGAGCTTATATTTCAGTTTAAATTAGAAGACAGGAAAAAAAGAAAGATGTCTCAGCTCAAAAGAGATCAGGCAGAGGTATTCCCCCTCATTCATAAGAGTGTTACCCTTTCTGTTCTATGTAGGCATTCAAATGAATGAGCAAGGCCCATCCAGATTAGGGAGACCAATCTGCTTTATTTAGCCTACCAATTCAAATGTTAATCTCTCAATGTTTGACCACATGTCTGAGCACCCTATGGTTCAGTCATATGAGTCAGGAGATTAATCATCACAGTTCCCATAACCCCATTGCACATATTCCCCTAATGTTATCATTTTATATCACCACAGAATACTTATCAAAATCAAGAAACCAACATAGGAATATTACCATTAACTAAAATTCATGCTTTATTTGAAATTTGCCATTTTATTCCATTAATGCTTTTTTATCATTCCAGGATTCAGTCTAGGATATTGCATCACATTTAGAGTTAATTCATTTTAATTGTGTAACGTATTTTATTATAGGATTATAGCACAATTTATTTGTTCATTCTCCTGTAAATGGCAATCATTTATAATTTTTTCTTCCTACAAATATAACTATTCTATAAAACCAGCTGAACTCAGGTGCATTCATGAAGCAATCCTATTCTTTCTCCCACTATCACTTCAAAATATGTCCTGTTAGAAAATCTATGACTCATTCCACAGCATTTTGTGTCATTCTTAGTCTTAAAAACAGTCTTCTTTTATTTTTTCAGTCTTACTGATGTGTAAGTGACAAAGAAAATTGGCAGACATTTAAAGTACACTGGAACATTATGACGAGTGCTTCCAATCTGTTTCAGTGGTAAAGAATCTGCCTGACAATGCAGGAGATTCAGGAGACACAGATTTGATTCCTGGGTCAGGAAGATCCTCTGGAGTAGGAAATGGCAACCCACCCCAGTGATCTTGCCTGGAAAAGTCCATAGAGAGAGGAGCCTAGTGGGCTGCAGTTCGTGAGGGTCACAAAGAGTCGGACATGACTAAGTACATGTGCACACACACTGTGATGATCTGAGATACATATTTGTTGCAAACGTATCCCCCCATTGAGTTACTTAACACATCTATCACCTCACATATTTATCTTTTTGTTTTGTTTGGCTCTGTTTTGATGGTAACATATAAGTTCCACTCCCTTAAGAAATTTTCAAAATGCAATATAATCTTATCAGTCTCCATATAGTAACTAAAATGTATAATTCAGAGTGGTCATAAAAGCCTTGATCATTATTCAGATTAAATAGACTTTTCTTCCATCTGGGGGATTGACTTCAGGCTTCAAAGTGTGTCATGTAGAGTGGAATTTGTAGGAGATGTCATTAGAGGTGGGTTTTTAATCTTTGAGGACTGGCCACAGTGAGGGGAATTCAAAATGAACATACTTTAAGAAAAATTACCCAAAACTTGGAAATAAGTCTAAAAAGTGGGCAATATGTCACTTTAAGGTCATGTAAGTTCACTATTTAAAAGACTCACCTGAGGATTATCCAGAGAAATGTACTTTATCCAATTCATTTCAAGGTCCCAGACTCAGTACATATTAAGTTGGATAATTTTGTCCAAGAGAGATGCAGACACTTTCTTTCTGCTAGAAAAGATAGCCCTACAAATTACTGAGTTTTGTTACATAAGGAATCAGTAAGTTTTGTAAGCAACCAAGCAGGCTTATTTAGTATTCATTTATTATATTGTCTATGATCCTCAAGTCCTGAAATGTTATTTTAACTGGAAGTGCTTTTTATTTTTTTATTTTATTTATTTATCTATTTTTTTACTTTACAATATTGTATTGGTTTTGCCATACATTTACATGAATCCACCATGGGTGTACATGTGTTCCCCTTCCAGAACCCCCCTCCCACCTCCCTCCCCATACCATCCCTCTGGGTCATCCTGGTGCACCAGCCCCGAACACCCTGTATCATGCATCGAACCTGGACTGGCGATTCGTTTCACATAAGATAATTTACATACTTCAATGCCATTCTCCTATATCATCCCACCCTCACCCTCTCCCATAGAATCCAAAAGACTGTTCTATACATCTGTGTCTATTTTGCTGTCTCGCATACAGGGTTATCTTTACCGATTTACTAAATTCCATATATATGCGTTAGTATACTGTATTGGTGTTTTTCTTTCTGGCTTACTTCACTCTGTATAATAGGCTCCAGTTTCACTCACCTCATTAGAACTGATTCAACAGACATTTCCCCAAAGAAGACATATAGGTGGCTAACAAACACAGGAAAAGATGCTCAACATCACTCATTATCAGAGAAACGCAAATCAAAACCACAATGAGGTACCATTTCATGCCAGTCAGAATGGCTACTATGCAAAAGTCTACAAGCAATAAATGCTGGAGAGGGTGTGGAGAAAAGGGAGAAAAGGGAATGCAGTCTAGTACAGCCACTATGGAGAACAGTGTGGAGATTCCTCAAAAAACTGGAAATAGAACTGCTATACGACCCAGCAATCCCACTGCTGGGCATACACACTGAGGAAACCAGAATTGAAAGAGACACGTGTACCCCAATGTTCATCGCATCACTGTTTATAATAGCCAGGGCATGGAAGTAACCTAGATGTCCATCAGCAGACGAATGGATAAGGAAGCTGTGGTACATATACACAATGGAATATTACTCAGCCATTAAAAAAAAAAAGAATACATTGGAAGTACTATCTTAATGGTTTCCTTTTCAATTACTTTTTCTTTGACACATCTTCATTTTGTATTTATTTGAGCCATTTGTTTAAACTTCTTGAAATTCAGTCTTTAATAAAGATTCTGCTTCATGGATAATATTTACATGGCCTCTGTTCCTTCAGGAGAGTTCAGATGCAAGTGAAAGTTGCTCAGTTGTGTCCAACTCTTTGTGACCCCATGGACTATACAGTCCATGGGATTCTTCAGGTCAGAATACTGGAATGGGTAGCCTTTCCCTTCTCCAGGGAATCTTCCCAACCCAGGGCTCGAACCCAGGTCTCTAGCATTGCAGGCAGATTCTTTACCAGCTGAGCCATAGGGAAGCCCATAGTTGCTATTACTGTTTGTTAGTGTGTTTTTTGTGTGTTTAGAGATTCTCTTGTGGTGACTTCTGGGTGAAGCCCCTTGGCAAATGCTGCCTGTTGCCTGGAAGACTGCTTTAAACTCCTTTTCTTCCTGTTGGGTCCTACAGAATTCATGAGCTCTTTTATTGAGTTTCCACTGCCTCTGTAAATTCAAGTGACAGGCCACACATCCTTTTACCACGATTAATAAGCACAGCTTGCTCTGAATGCCGTCAGCAAAGAAAACTGTTTCAACCACAGCTTTTCTTCTTTATCCTTCTTCAGATGAAAACCAGACACCAGGGTCTACGATTCCCAAATCTGAAAGAACACATGTTCAGCTCTGTAAGTGGTTGGCTTGAAAACTCCTCACTTATTCTGAGATATGAGGAAGAAGTATTTTCACTTGATGCTTTTTCCCCCCAATGGGAACTCATTGTATCAGCATCCCTCTCTTTCTCTGATCCTTAACATATGCTTACTTATAAGTCTTGCTACCTTTATTTCTTCCATATTTATTTGTCTATTCTTGACATTTGTACAGATTGTTTCTCTGCATGCAAATTAGTTAATCAAGTACTACGAAAATATCACTAGTATTCTAAATGAGAATTTATAAATTAATGAATTTTTTATAATTAGAATATTTATATTTTGAATAGTGTTGTCCATGAACATAGTATGTTTATCCAGTTTTTGAGATCTTTTTAATACTTTGCTATAATTTTATAACTTTTTTTAGAAAAGTCTTATACATCATTTAATAGCTAAATTTATGTGTATCTTCTAATTTTAGCTTTTTTGAGGTTTTTAAAAAATATATTATTTAATTATAATTATAAAATGTTCTGATTTCTGAATATTATTTTTATGCTGAACAATATTGCTTTAACTATTTTATTTCTAATGATTTCTAGATTCTCCACAATTTACCTATCCTACATAAGAAATGACGTTTTTCACCTAATTTTATGTTATGTGTTTCAATTTCTAGATTTATTGAAATTAGCCAGGATCTGCTACTCTTCCAGACCACACATACAACCTATAAAATTAAAATGAAATAATGATAGAGAATGTAATTCTATTCTAGCTCTTATAGGAAATATTTCTAAAATAACTATAAACATGATGTCAGACTTAGATTTATTTGTATGTTTGACCATTACCTTAATTAGTTTAAAATTTTTCAAATTTTGTAACTAAAAATATACTTTTGATTACAAATGAATTTTGATAAGGCTTACTTTTTCTGAATTCATTAATATAATTATATGTTTTTTCCTTAAATCTTTCAATTCACCTTTTTAATCACTGTTTTAATATTTTGAAAACCCTGATATGATAGAAATTCACTGATGATCACATTTATAAATACCTTGATAAATAAGCATGAACAAAGTGTAAAATAATTGTACACAAAAAATAACTGTTGGAGAGTTGCTTTTAAATGTTATATCCTATATGAATTATTTTATGAGCTTTAATCCTGATTTCTTTTCGCTTTAAACTGTCTTTAGAAAGTCAACTTTAAGTGAATAAAATATTTTATATAATAAATAATCTATTTTGTTCAAGCATTTGTGATTGCCACAGACTGAATACTTTTTTTTTTTTATTTAAACTTCGATGTTACAACAGTTTAGATCCCTTTCCTTAATGCTTCCAAAGGGAATAAAATATTTTCTTCTACATGAACATCAGAGAAATTAGAAGAATTGGACAAATCTGTTGAGTATTTGATTGTCTTCATTTCATTAGTCTCATTAATAGCAATATCCCCACTAACTAACTACCTAGGAAAATAGCCTTCAGGAAAAATTTTAAATAAATGGAAATTATTTATATCAAGAAAGAAAACTCAAACCTAAGTTGAAATATCATTTTTGGCTCATGGATAAAGAATCCACTTGTCAATGCAGGTGACATGGGTTCAATCATTGGATCAGGAAGATCCCCTGGAGAAGGAAATGGCAACCCACTTCAGTATTCTTGCCTGGGAAATCCTACGGACAGAGGATCCTGGCAGAGTGCAGTCTATGGGGTTGCCGAGTCAGACATGACTTAGCAACTAAACAACAGCAGCAACATCACTTTTAAAAATATAATTTTATTTTTCAAATACATATTTTAAATTTCAACATGTATGAGTATTATTATAAAACGTGTTGGATAGTAAGAATTATTAAATGGTGGTCATTATGATTATTAGTTATTTTGGTACTTTACGCTCTCCTCCTTTTTAATTCCTTGTCTTTGTAGTAGAGAACAAAACTGATATTATACCCTTAGTCGTTAATGACAATGAAGCAAGTCATGACCAGGCAAATGTTTATTAATCTATTTCTGTATATCCAATATCACTTCAAACAAACAAAGCAAAAAATTAGATGTTAGCCCCAATCCTTGCCAAGTAATCAAATTTCTAACTAATTTCTAAAATTTATTTAATTTCTAACTGTGAGCTTCATAGCTTTCACAGACATTTCTTGAACTGATTCATCAAAAATCACCTGTGCTACTGTAGCCAGAAGATATTTACAATGTTACAAAGAAAATAGCAAACAAAATCTTCTGATAGAAGTCTGAGCGGGATATAACCCTTTAGGCTGTCAGAATCTATGCCAGTTCAAAAACAAAGAAAGCAAAGGCAGAGAGAGTGACAACCACAGGGATACACACATACGCAAATACAAACACATGCAAACACACACATGCATGTACTCTGCTCCCTTCCCCAGCCCCAATAGCAAGACATGAGCAAAATGCAGAATAACAAGTGATTTATGGGGATTTTGTTTAGAATCATAAACTTTTTGAGAACTCGAAACCAGAAAGGAGGGAAGGAACAAAGAAATAAGTATCATGCTATAAAACCCACACTAGAATAATTATATGTTAGAATCATGTAGGTATATAAGTAATATCTTTGGAAATTTGTAGAATTAAAATATTAATTTTTAATCATCAAAAAGCATTATAAACAGCAGTCAAATTAAACCACTTTTTCATACCACATGTAAAAGTAAATTCTAAAAGATTAAAATCCAAATTTAAAAAATTAGAAAGACACGTTTCAAGACAAAAGATACCAAGATACCAAGGAAAGAAGCATATGTAATATATTTGAGTATAAGAAATTAATATTTACCAAATAGAAAAATAAGACAAACATAAAAGAGCTGGGAGAAAAGATCTGAAACATATAAAAGAAAAAAAAAGGAGTGTAATGATATTTTAATGTACAAATAGCTCCAGCAAATTAAAATGTAAGGACCATTAAACCAAATGAAAAAGATGGTAGAGATTATGACAAGAATATACAGAGTAAGAAAGACTATCATTTAAATTTTCCACTAAATATTTTAAAAGCTGTTCAATATCTTTATTAATCAGGGAAAAGCTAATCAATGACTAACGGTTCATTGATTATATTGGCAAATATATTGAAGACTAATAATATCCAGTGCTGGTGAGGGCAAGCAAAATGACCCTCTCATACATTTCTGATGAAAGTGCCAATCACAGCAATCTTCTGGGAAAGTGAACTGGCAGAATCTAAAATTGAAATATGCACCACACTATATTCAACATTCTCACTTCACAATAAAAATATGGAAAGAAAAGTTCCACTGTTTAACAATTTGCTGAAAAATTCTCTGAAGTGATAATAAATGAAAAGACCCCAAATGCCCAATAATAGGAGAATGACGATGACCAAAAAAACTCATAGCACAATCCATATGTATCTGACACTATACCATCATTAAAAAATCAATTTCTCCATGAACATACTGCTTGGCAAAAGATTCTAGTTGCAAAGTAATGTCTATAATATACACCATTTTTGTAAAAACAGATTTTGCATGTGTTTATGTCATATGTTTCCATGAGCATAGAAAATTTACTTGAAAAGATGTCCACTGTACAGTTAATTTTTTTTTTTCCTTTTGGAGTGAGAGAGTGGAATGGAGAAAAGGTGGGTTAGATCCCTGAGTTGGGAAGATCCCCTGGAGGAGGGCATGGCAACCCACTCCAGTATTCTTGCCTGGAAAATCCCATGGACAGAGGAGCCTGGCGGGCTACAGTCCATGAGGTCACAAAAGGTCGGACATGACTGAAGCGACTCAGAACACACGAGCACTTAGTTTTATCATGTGCTCTTTTGTGTCATCCGTTGCCAAGAGCATGTCATGCTTTTGTAGTTTGCAAGGGCGATCCAACAGAGTATAAAATTCTTGATTTTTACAGAAATATGTGTACAGGTCTTACAAATATTGTTTTGTAACAATATTTGTTACTCAGTTTCTCTTGGAGAAAAAAAAAAAGTCTTTTTCTGTTTTACTTCACAATTAATTCAGCATTGATCCAATAGCAGATATTGAACTTTACCAGAGTTTATGAAATCTTCAAAATTGCTAGGGAACCTTCAGAGGCAAGTAAGGTTTCCTTTAAGGGCATTTTAGCTGTTTGGATGAGAGTTAGCAGATTGCAGCTGTTGGAACATTGTGATCTAGTCTAAGTGATAAAGCGAGGCACTGTGGTTCATGGCAGTAAATGCCACCTGCAGCAACTTTATCAGTCAACTTACATTAAGACCGTATTCAAGGGTCATTATCATTTCTCAGTACTTGACAACCAGGCCCCAAATATTTTCTAATGTTTATTAGCACTGCCTCAGTTGATAAAAAGGTGGCTTTGTTGGTTTCATAAGTGCTTTTCCCCAGGACCATAACACACGGCTGCTTCCAGCAATGTCGAGTATGGAATTTTTATGAAATTATAAAATCTTTAGAATGAGTTGTATATATTTACTGAATAGTCCATAAGTCCTTATAGGCTTACAGTGTGAGGCATGTCCGTTCATTAAAACATTAATTTTATTATATGTTTCAGTAATAGCAATTATTATTATTATTATTTTTTTTATAAATTTATAATAGCAATTAAAATAATCAGAACATTTTTAAAATAAAAAGAAATAGTAGTTGTATAAAACTGAACACTCTGATTTGATGTTAATAACTTCTATATCGGTCTTCTCTGGTGGCTCAGCCAGTAAAGAATCCACCTGCAATGCTTCCATAACGGGCTTCCCTGGTAACTCAGCTGGTAAAATGCCCGCCTGCAATGCAGGAGACCTGGGTTCGATCCCTGGGGTGGGAAGATTCTCTGGAAAAGATCTGGCCAGTATCTGGCTTGGAGAATACAGTCAATGGGGTCAAAAAGTGTCAGAAACAACTCAGTGACTTTCACTTTCACTTTTTTCAGCTTCTATATTACCACTGGTTAATAACATTCCAAATTGTTCAACAGTCAGAGAAAATATGTAAAATTCTCATTAAATTAAATAAATTCTATTGGGAGTTTGCAATTGACATGTACACACTGCTATATTTAAAATAGATACCCAATAAGAATCTACTGTACAAAATTAATTTTTGTAAATTTTGTAAAAATTAATTTTGAAAAGATTTTAAAAATCCATATGACAAAAATAGCAATTACTTCAAAAAAAAAAAAAAAGCTTTTCAAAATAGTATGGTCAAAATCTTAATTGAAAATAAGTGTCCATAATGATTATCTTGAAACACAGGTTAGGATCCTCATTCAGTTTTGGATCCTCAGTGACTTTGGGTGTTTGCTTTCAGACTTCCTGATGCCTAGGCTGACTTTCCATGCCACTCTTTTCATATTACGGATTAGGTCATGTTAATGCAAAGTTTTGATGGTGTTCCTTTGTAGGTTATAGAAGCTTTTCATACAGTATTTCTCTCTGGGTTTCAAATTTCTATGTCTTTTTCCTATTCTTTCTGGCATGCCTCCAGCTCCTTCAATCAACATTGGTAATAAACGAAGCTCAAGACTCTATTAGTGGTTAACAATGTGCCTTCTGATATACTCTTGTGCCAGAGATAAAGATTTTGCCCTACAATTTTTATCAATTTAAATTACTTAAAATTCTTTCTGCCAGCTTATCTCTTTTTCTATTCTCTCAATTGCATAATGATTTTTATGATGTTTCCTTGATTACTCATATGTACGTACCCTACATTTCCTGGAGAAAATATGGTCAAACTTGCATACACATTTTTCTTTGTTTTGTTTGCCTACATTTGGTGAAATACGATTGAGTAATAATAACTAATTATGCAGATAGGAAGTATAAACCATGTGCCGAACATCGAAAAATCCTTAAATAAATATTTGTTTACAGTTTACACAACACATTCTAGAGTGACAGTTCAAATGCAGAGGAAGTCTTTAGTTAACAAAATTGTTAATATTCTGTTTTAGGTTTGAAGGAAAAAAGTGAGGTGTCACAAAACATATATAATGATTAATCTCCCTAAACACTATTGTGTGCTTTGGGGATTAGACTACAATTTATTTTATTTTGTCTTTAAGCTATCTTAATTGGTACACCAATTATTATTTAGATATTAACAGAAACTCTATGAGTAAAAGTCCCAAACTGCTCTGGGAAGTCCATTAGGAATCTGTTTTTCCTTTCTCGTTGTAAGATAAATGCATTTCAGTTTAATCAGTTTACAAATGCGGAAACTGAGGTTACAAAAATAAAATACAGCCTCTAGTCATTTCTCCTCAAAGAAAGAACCCCTCAGGGCAATCTGTCAATTTACACTGACATTAAAAAAAAGTTTCAGAAGTATCAGTCTCCAAGTAATAAATACATCAGAAACTATAATATAAAACCTGTATCATAGAATTACCTTGATTTACATGAGTAGCACAAATAGAATTACCTGAGGGGATATGCACTGCAATTGAAACAAAACCAAAAAACTGCTGTCTCACATTGGGTCTCACCATAGTGTGCAGCAAAGTGGCTTTGCTCAAGAGGATCATAAACTGACTTTAACAAAAGTTAGTAATTTATCTACTGCATGTTGAACCGTTGACTTTTTGTTTATGTTGATGCAATTGCTATGGTTGTGTTGACATAATTGCCATCACTGCAGATGGTGACTGCAGCCATGAAATTAAAAGACACTTGCTCCTTGGAAGAAAAGTTATTACCAACCTAGACAGCATATTAAAAAGCAGAGACATCACTTTGCCAACAAAGGTCCGTCTAGTCAATGCTATGGTTTTTCCAGTGGTCATGTATGGATGTGAGAGTTGGACGATAAAGAAAGCTGAGCGCTGAAGAATGGATGCTTTTGAACTGTGGTGTTGGAGAAGACTCTTGAGAGTCCCTTGGACTGCAAGGAGATCCAACCAGTCCATCCTAAAGGAAATCAGTCCTGAATATTCATTGGAAGGACTGAGGCTGAAGCTGAAACTCCAATCCTTTGGCCACCTGATGCAAAGAACTGACTCACTTGAAAAGACCCTGATGCTGGGAAAGATTGAAGGCCAGAGGAGAAGGGGACGGCAGAGGATGAGATGGTTGGATGGCATCACCGACTGGATGAGCATGAGTTTGAGTAAACTTTGGGAGTTGGTGATGGACAGAGAGGCCTGGTGTGCTGCAGTCCATGGGGTTGCAAAGAGTCAGACGCAACTGAGCGACTGAACTGAACTGAACTGAACTGAATTGCTATGGTGAAAGTGAGGAAAAAAAGAACAAACCACATTTTCAGAATATTAGAGCTTTCTGAATTTAGAGTGATATTTTATTAAAGATGAAAAATAAATCTATTTGACTGGCCACTAAATCATTTTTAATTGCACATGATAAGATGTGCTTTATAATAAGAGACAACAGAGAGAGAGAGAACAATGGCCAGTGATGAATGGTGCTGTACAGAAGGCTGATTACCTTTGATAGGTCTCTTCTTTATTCTTCTCTGATTTTCTAATTCATAATTTCTTATTCATAATTCATAATAATTCATAGATTCATTAAAAATGCTTGATATTATTATATTATTGAATCAAAATTATGTCTATAAAAATTATATTGTATGGATTAGAAAAAAAGTAGAAAATGTGATGAGTACATCCATAATCACCTTTTCAATATCATAGTCAAAAGTTGTCAATAAACGTAAACTCCAGTATAACACTTAGATGAAGCCTATAGTAATTATGAAAACCAGGAAGGAGTGATAGTCATGCAACAAATTTAATCAGTTTGTACAATTGAAATTATATTCTATGTTAAAAAAAAATCCATGAGATAGTCTCAGAATGTATAGAATGTGTTCTGATGTTTCATACCTAACAAAATATGTTTTTAAAAATTCCATGAGACAAAATGCTTCTTTTATAGTCTCAGTGGTTATATAACAGTTATAAAGCTCTTTGAGTGAGTGAGTGAAAGCCGCTCAGTCGTGTCCGACTCTTTTGACCCCATGGACTGTATCCCACCAGGCTCTCCTCTGTCCATGGGATTCTCCAGGCAAGAATACTGGAGTGGGTTGCTATACCCTCTTCCAGGGGATCTTCTTCAACCAGGGATCGAACCCTCATCACTTATGTCTCTTATATTGGCAAGTGGGTTCTCTACCACCCGGGAATTATGTATATCTGGGAAATATGTCCAGGCTTAATATCTTATTATTTTGCTCTTGGCTTTATTGTGCTTCACAGATATTGTGTTCTTTACAAATGGAAGGCAAATGACAACTCTACACCGAGCAAATCTGTTGACATTGTTTTCCAACAGCATTTGCTCGCTTCTTGACTATGTCACATTTTATTAATTGCTTCAGTATTCCAAATATTTTCATCATTATTACATCTGTTATGGTAATCTATGGCCAGTGATCTTTGATGTTACTACCGTGAGTCACTGAAGGTTCAGATGATGGCTAGTATTTTGCAGCAATTAATTATTTTTAATTAAAGTATGCACATTATTTAGATATAATGCTGTTGCACAATTAACAGGCTACAAATAATGTAAACATAACTTCTATACATTGGGAAATCAAAAAATCCACATGACTCATTTTATTGTCTTGTTCAGTCACTCAGTCGTGTCCAACTGTTTGCAACCCCATGGACTGCAGCCCTCCAGCCTTCCCTGTCATTCACTATCTCCAATAGTTTGCTCAAACCCATGTCACTGAATCAGTGGTTCCGTCCAAGCATCTCATCCTCTGTCCCCCGATACTTGGTTTAGTACTGTGTTCTGGAACCAAATCCACAATATCTCTATTTTATGCCTGTAATGAGTTAAATATCAATATAAACTATTTAGGAAGACTAATAAATCATTCTATTTTTGAAAAGAAAAGTAATCCAAAATGCACAATGTTATATCTTAGGATAATAGAATTCATTAGACTTTTTGATGCTATAGATATATAAATTAATATATGTATGTAAATGACATATAGAGAATTATATGAAATGATTTATACAAAGTTTTGCATATAAATAAAGGACACAGTTTTTCTACACTAAAATTAATAACCAAGTCCTCAATGGTATTCCAAATTAATCTGAAAACAATATTGGTACAGTTTGAATCACTTCTACTCTTAGGAAGATGCCCCTGACCACTGGTGGGGGATAGTGAGAACAAGGAGTTGGGGTGAAGGCATGGTTAAGAAGCCATTAAGATCATGGTGTTTGGAGACAACATGGTAGCTGTCATAAAATGTGATGCATACTAGATATATTTTGAAGATAAACCTAACTTGATTCCTTAAATGATTGAAGGTGAAGAGTCAGAGAAATAAGGGACAAATTAGATTTGCCTGGCTTAGAGAATAAAGCCTAATCTTATTATAAGCTATAGATTGTACAGTCACTTGGCCAATCTCAGTTCCTCTTCTCTTGACCTGAAACATTAGACTCCAACTTGACTTGTTTTTCACTTCCCACATTGCAACCTTAAAACTTTGGCATAGTATTTCTCAAACGCTTTTCCTCAGTTCTTGTCCTGGCTGTTTTTACCATTATGGAATCATATTGTATGTCTCAGCTTAAATGTGCTCTTTCATAGGGACTTCCATGAAATGAAAAAGTTAACTATTAGTCACTCAGTCGTGTCTGACTCTTTGCTATTCCATGGACTCTGGCAGAAATTAACACTACATTGTAAATCAACTATGCATGTGTGCATGCTCTCACTTCAGTTGTGTCTGACTCTTTGTGACTCCATGGACTGTAGCCCTCCAGGCTCTTCTGTCCACAGAATTCTCCAGGCAAGAATACTGAAGTAGGTAGCCATTCCCTTCTCCAGGAGATCTCCCTGACCCAAAGATGGAACCTGGGTCTCCTGCATTGCAGGTAGATACTTTACCATCTGAGCCACCAGGGAAGCCCAAATGAACATCGTATGAAAGTACAAGCTCCACTCACTCCCTTCTACCTGCCACCAAAATCATTCTGCATTGCAGCATATTACCTGTTTTCTTTGCAATACTTTAAATTTGGGAATCTTTTATTCATAGATTTGTTTCCTTACCTTATTTTGTCTGTCTCACTGAATTGTAGAAATTTTCATGAAGGCAGGAACTAACTCTGAATGAATTAACTTCTAATGCAATTTGGGTACCTGTTGAGAACCTGGGTTATAACTGAACCTCAGAAAACATGTAAGTAGATGAGTAAATACAAAAAAGTAAAAATAACATCTCTTCCTGATTTATTTGAAAATAGCTAATTAGTAATAGGGTGAAACATTACTTTGTGAAAGAGAAATTTTAGCCTAGTTAGAACTATCTTAGAACTCAATTTAACTATGAAGAAAGAGAAACACACCAAGACATGTCAAGATGTGACAATGTTGCCCTCAACTGGATATCATTCACTAATCCCCCTCATATGCACTGTCTTCTGTGCCCTGCAAGGTCAATTAAAATAAATAACATTCAGATCTCCTTATGGAACTTGGTTCAAAATTGGGAAAGGAGTACGTCAAGGCTATATATTGTCATCCTGTTTATTTAACTTATATGCAGAGTACATCAGGTGAAGGTCTGAGGTGGATGAATCACAAGCTGGAAACAAGACAGGGAAGCCTGGAATGCTGCAGTCCATGGGGTTGCAAAAGTTGGACATGACTTAGAGACTGAACAACAACAACAACAAGAGTTCCTCTATCCTAAGGCATCCTTTTTGATTTATCCAAAGTTGTATACCTGCAGACATTAAAGACAGAGGAGGAGAGTTATGTTGGTGTGTATATTCACTTGGTTTGCTCTATTATGCTACTACACACTGTTTGCATTTCTCAATAAACTCGGTCTTCAGGTCTTGATAATAGCTTTCTCCCTTGTCTCTTTAATAAAAAGGCAATATGAGCACCTCTTTCTTAAGAGGGCTGGCCCTTTACTCTAACATGTTACTTTCTCACCCTTGACTCACATATTGTTGAGTAGTCTTGGTTATTTCTTTATTAATTACTCGGTTTTATTGTGTTTTCCCCCTGTCCGGACCCTGACCTAAAAACCACTATTAAAACTATTATATTGCATATTATGTAGCCTCTAAATATAAATATCCCAACTTAGAAATCAGAAAAAAGGTATAACTGTTGAAAATAGAACTGAGAAAATTATTACACATAAATGACAGAAATATTTATTAAACAAAAGTGAATAAAAAGTTTTATAAGAACTTTAAGCAGTTCAGTCAGAAAATACATATAAAATATAGAACATGTCCTACGTGTTTGCCAACTTTTATTGAGTGTATCACAGAAGATAGGTACTTTACCAAGCTGTCTGCATCATAAAAACTCATTTAATCCATACCCCAACTCAATGAGATTATTATTATTGTTGCTGTTTTGTTGTTGTTCAGTTGCTCAGTGGTGTCCAGCTCTGTGATCCCATGGACTGCAGCAGGCCAGGCTCTTCTGTCCTTCACTGTCTCCCAAAGTTTGCTCAGATTCATGGTGAGGTGGGTGGGCAATGCTGTCTAATCATCTCATCCTCCACTGCTCCCTTCTCCTGCCCTCAATCCTTTCCCAGCATTAGGTCTTTTCCAGTGAATCATCTCTTCGCATCAGATGGCCAAAGTGTTGGAGCTTCAGCTTCAGTCCTTCCAATGAATATTCAGGGTTGATTTTATTAGGATTGACTGGTTTGATCTCCTTGTTGTCCAAGGGACTCTCAGCACCACAATTTGAAAACATCAATTCTTTGGCACTTAGCTTTCTTTCCGGTCCAACATTTGTACATGACTACTGGAAAAACCATAGCTTTGACTAGAGGACCTTTGTTGGCAAAGTAATGTCTCTGCTTTTTAATATGCTGTTCAGGTTGGTCATAACTTTTATTCCAAGGAGCAGGCGTCTTTGAATTTCAGGGCTGCAGTCACCATCTACAGTGATTTTGGAGACCAAGAAAATAAAGTCTGTCACTGTTTCCATTGTTTCCCCATCTATTTGTCATGAACTGATAGAAATGGAAGCAATGATTGTTAATTTTTTTGAACTTTGAGTTCTAAGCCAGCTTTTCACTCTGCTATTTCACCCTAATCAAGAAGTTCTTTAGTTCTTCTTTGCTTTCTGCCATTAGAGTGGTATCATATATATATATGTGAGGTTGTTGATATTTCTCCTCAGATGTTAAAGAATCAGCCTGTAATGTGGAAGACTCACATTTGATCCATGGGTCAGGAAGATACCCTGGGGAATGAACTGGCTATCCACTCCAGTATTCTTGGATCTTCCCTGATGGCTCAGATGATAAAGAATCTGCCTACAGTGTGGGAAACCCAGGTCTAATCCCTGGGTCAGGAAGATCCCCTGGAGAAGTGAATGGCTACCCACTTACATATTCTTACCTGGAGAATTCCATGGAAAGAAGAGTCTGGTGAGCTACGGTCCATGGGGTTGCAAAGAGTCCTACACAACTGAGCAACTAAATTTATTTACTTAACTTATATTAATATATTTATATCATTATATGTTGGGGTCTTTTAATGGACCAGAACCTGGTGGTACAGAGTCAACGACAAGAAAGTAAAGGAAAGAAGGAAGAAAAGAGGCTGATATTCCCTGGTTTACACAGTATGCCAATATAACTCTAGGACAAAGAGCTAGCTAGCATCATCTATGTAGGCTCAGGGCACCCTCTCAAAGAGATCTTGAAAGCCTGGGCAAGTAAGTAGACACGGCAGACACCTGTGCTCCGTGGAAGCAGCCTGAAAGAGAAAGAGAGAGAGAGAGAGAAATGAAGAAAGACACGGGGACTGATGTTCTGATGGAACAAAGGCATTTATTAAACATATTGTACGCATATATATACTGTCTTACAAGATAGCCTTTTCAGCAGAGATAGGGATCAAAATTCATCCAGGAAACATGAGGCTAGAATCCGTCTCAAAGAGAGGAAGTTGTAAATAGTTACTTTCCATATCAGAAGGGAAGAGAGTTGTAAATGGTTACTTTTCACCGTATGGAAAGGCTAGAGAAGGTAATGCGTCAGTTCAGTTCAGTAATGTGTAGATTCCTATTGTTCCCGGGAACCGCCTGCAGCTCCTCTTGCCCCTGCATTCAGGAGCTAATAAGGAACAGAGGATTTATGCAAGACTGAAAATAGTACACAGGAAGCCTCCTGTTAAATGCTCCCTGAAAATTATTTTTGTATACATTTAATTTATATATAATTGAGTATCTCTAATTTATTATTAAGACAAAATAAAGTCAAACTCACCAGTGATATGTTCATCCCAAACATGACAAATGATTCTGAGGTTAATATGGAAGAATAAGTGGACAAGAATATACATCAAACACACAAAAAGAGATATTTTCTAAAGGATTGTGTGCTTATTCAGTCATTTCCAACTCTTTGCAACCCATGAATTGTAGCCCATCATGCTCCTCTGGTCTTAGGATTATCCTGGCAAGAATACTGGAGTGGGTTGCCATTCACTTCTCCAGGGGATCTTCCTGGGAATGAACCTGTATCTCCTGCATCTTTGGCTTTGGCAGGTAGATTCGTTACTGCTGAGCCACCTGGGAAACCCATCAAGAGGCTTACCAGAGACAAAAATATAGTACAAAGACATGATATTAATAATCAAAGTGTAATCCACATAGGAAAAAATAAGAAGTAGACCATACAACACTGGTGTTTAATGAACAAAGGAAACATCTAAGTCCCAGGAAATTTTTCAATGAAAACTTCCTAGATTAATAGTTCATTCAAATAAAAGCTAATTAAGTTGGACACTCATTTAACTAAACACCAAAAGAATGTCTGAATGTATCTGAGTTAACTATGAAAAAATAAAATAATAAATAACAAAAAATTGAATGAGATTAAGGTTATTAATATTACTTGTTAGTGGGAATAATTCTCTATACTCAAAAAAAGAAAGATTATAAACACACATACACTATAGTGAAAATATAGTCACTCAGTTGTGTCTGACTCTTTGCAACTCTATGGACTGTAGTCTGCTAGGCTCCTCTGTCCACAGAATTCTCCAGGCAGGAATGCTGGAGTGAGTAGCCATTCCCTCCTCTAGATGATCTTCCCCACCCAGGGATTGAACCTGGGTCTCCTTCATTGTAGGCAAATTTCCCAAAGATATGATTTTTAAAAATTTTGAAGAAAGACTCCTCAAACTAAAAATGGACCAGAGACATGAGAATCCAATTCAGAAAATTACATTTAAATATCAAATGTCTAGACTGAAAATATATACAGTGCTATTTATCAATACTTTAAAATGTGTTGTTTCTTTCATACAAATTTGTGAAAAATTATAAATAATGACATAATATCACTTACAAGATGATAGTGGATTATTCTTTCCAATAAGTAATGCAGAAACAAACTGTCTTCATATCTGAACTATCACTATTTTGAGTGAGTCATTGAGAGTTAAGAAAATACTCCTTAGATCATTTAGTAAAGACGAACATAACAAGTGTAGAAACAAAATATATTTTTTTGTACCAAAACTCAAGCTCTTAACCATTATGTTTTTACTACTTAATATTTTCTCAAAAAAAAAAATTACTGGAGTATAGCTGTTTTCCAATGTGTTTCTACTGTACAGCAAAGTGAATTAGTTATTTTAATATATATATATATATTCAAGTATTGTATATATATATATATATATATATATATATAACTAATTCACTAATATAACTATAGTCAAGTATTGTGAATATATATATATATATATATATTCTTTTTTAGATTTCCTTCCCATTTAGGTCATGACAGAGCACTGAGTAGCATTCCTTGCACTGGACAATACGTTCCAATCAGTTGCCTCTTTTATGTAGTAGTGTGTATATATCAATCCCAATCTCTCAATTCATCCTACTCCTCTTCCTTCCTTGGTAACCATAAGTTTGTTTTCTACATCTGTGACTCCATTTCTGCTTTGGAAAGAAGTTCATCTGCACCATTTTTCTAGATTCCATATGTAACCGATATCACAAATATTTGTCTTTCTCTTTCTGACTTACTTCACTCTGTAGAATAATCTCTAGATACATCCATGGTTCTGCAAATGGCGTTATTTCATTCATTTTTTTGGCTTAATAATATTCCATTGTATATATGTACCACATGTGTTTTAATCCATTTATCTGGCAATGGACATTTAGGTAGCTTCCATGTCCTGGCAGAGACATTACTTTGCCAACAAAGGTCCATCTAGTCAAGGCTATGGATTTTCCAGCAGTCATGTATGGATGTGAGAGTTGGACTATAAAGAAAGCTGAGAGCCAAAGAATTGATGCTTTTGAACTGTGGTGTTGGAGAAGACTCTTGAGAGTCCCTTGGACTGCAAGGAGATCCAACCACTCCATCCTAAAGGAAGTCAGTCCTGGGTGTTCATTGGAAGAACTGATGTTGGAGCTGAAACCCCAATACTTTGGCCACCTCATGCAAAGAGTTGACTCATTGGAAAGATGCTGGGAAGGATTGGGGGCAGAAGGAGAAGGGGAACGGCAGAGGATGGGATGGCTGGATGGCATCACCGACTTGATGGACATGAGTTTGGGTAAACTCTAGGAGTTGGTGATGGACAGGGAAGCCTGGAGTGCTGCTATTCATGGGGTTGCAAAGAGTCAGACACGACTGAGTGACTGAACTGAACTGAACTGATGTCCTGGCTATTATAAATAGTGATGCAATGAACATTGTGATTCTTGTACCTTTTTGAAATATGGTTTTCTCAGGGTATATACCTAGAAGTGGAATTACTGGGTCACATAATAGTTTTATTTTTAGTTTATAAAGGAACCGCGATCCTATTCTCCAGAGCAGCTATACCAATTTATATTACCATCAATAATGTAGGAGGGTTCCCCTTTATCTGAACCTGCTCCACCATTTATGTTTTAATTAATTAATTGATTTTAATTGGAGGATACTTATTTTATAATATTGTGATGGTTTTTGCCATACATCAATGTAATTGTAGATTTTTTGATGATGGCCATTCTGACCAGTATGAGGTCATACCTTATTGTCATTTTGATCTGCATTTCTCTAATTTGTGATGTAGAGCATGTTTTATGCACTTTTTGGTCATCTGTATAGAGAAATGTCTATTTAGGTCTTCCACTCATCTTTTGATTGTTTTTAATTTTATATTGACCTGCATAAGCTGTTTCTATATTCTAAAGATTAGTTGTTGTCAGTTGATTTATTTGCAAATAGCTTCTCCTATTCTGAGACTATATTTTCACTTTCTTTATGATTTCCTTTGATGTATCAAATCTTTTAAATTTAATTACGTCCCAGTTGCTAATTTTTTATTTTAGTTTTATTACTCTATGTGGTTGATCAAAAAAGATCTTCCTGTGATTTATATCAAAGTGTGTTCTATGCTTTCCCTCAAGAGTTTTATAGTATCTGGCCTTACATTTAGGGATTTTATCCATCTTGAGTTTATTTTTTGTATATGATGTTAGGAAGTGTTCTAATTTCATTCTTTGACATGTAACTATCCAATTTCATGGCATCTGGTCCCATCACTTCATGGGAAATAGATGGGGAAACAGTGGAAATAGTGTCAGACTTTATCTTTTTGTGCTCCAAAAACACTGCAGATGGTGATTGCAGCCATGAAATTAAAAGATGCTTACTCCTTGGAAGGAAAGTTATGACCAACATAGATAGCATATTTAAAAGCAGAGACATTACTTTGCCAACAAAAGTCCATCTAGTCAAGGCTATGGTTTTTCCAGTAGTCATATATGGATGTGAGAGTTGGATTGTGAAGAAAGCTGAGTGCCGAAGAATTGATGCTTTTGAACTGTTGTGTTGGAGAAGACTCTTGAGAGTCCCTTGAACTGCAAGAAGGTCCAGCCAGATCATCCTAGGGTAGATCAGTCCTGGGTGTTCATTGGAAGGACTGATGTTTTAGCTGAAACTCCAATATTTTGGCCACCTCATGCGAAGAGTTGACTCATTGGAAAAGACACTAATGCTGGGAAGGATTGGGGGCAGGAGGAGAAGGGGACGACAGAGGATGAGAAGGCTGGATGGCATCACCGACTCGATGGACATGGGTTTGGGTAGACTCTGGGAGTTGGTGATGGATAGGGAGGCCTGACGTGCTGCGATTCATGGGGTCGCAAAGAGACGGCACGACTGAGTGACTGAACTGAACTGAAGTATCCAATTTCTCCCATACACTTATTGAAGAGACTGTCTTTTCTCCATTGTATATTCTAACTTCCTTTGTCATTGATGAGGTGGCAATAGATGCATAAGTTTATCTCTGGACTTTCTATCTTAATATATTGATATATGTTTCTGTTTTTGTGCTAGTATCATACTGTTTTGATTACTGTAACTTTGTAGCATAGTCTGACATCAGGGCCCCTGTTTCCTCCAGCTTTGTTTTTGACTCTCAAGATCACTTGGGTTATTTGAGCCCTCTTGTGTTTCCATAGAGATTGTAAAATGTTTTCACTCTAATTCTATGAAAAATGCTCTAGGTAATTTGATAGGGATTGCTTTGAATCTGTAGATTGCTTTAAGTAGTATAGATATTTTGACAATACTGATTCTTCTCTCCACCTGTTTGTGTCATCTTTGATCATTGTCATCATTATCTTATTGTTTTTTGAGTATAGGTCTTTTGTCTCCTTAGTTTATTACAAAGCCGTTTGCTCTTTTTGATGTGATTGTGAATGGGGTTGTTTTCTTAATCTCTATTCTGATCTTTTCTTGTTAGTATATAGCAATTAATGAGGTTTCTGTATATTAATTTTTGTATCTTGCAACTTTACCAACTTAATTGATGAGCTCTAGTAGTTTTCTAATGGCATCTTTAGGATTTTCTATGTATGGTATTGTATCATCTGCAAACAGTGACAGTTTTACTTTTTTACTTCTTCTTATGTACACATATATTTCTACCCTGACAGCTGTGGCTAGGACTTCCAAAACTCTGTTGAATAAAAGTGCAAGAGTGGACATCTTTGTCTTCTAACTGATCTTAGAAGAAATGTTTTCAGCTTTTCACCATTGAGCATGATGTTAGCTGTAGGTTTGTCATTTCTGGAGAGTTTTTATCATAAACTGGTGTTAAACTTTTTCTGGATCTATTGAGATGATCATATGGGTTTTATTCTTCAGTTTGTTAATGTGATGTATCACATTGACTGATTTACCTATATTGAAGAATCCTTGTATCCCTGGAATAAGACCTACTTGATATGGTAAAGAATCTGCCTGCAAAGCAGGAGACCCAAGTGCAATCCCTGGGTAGGAAAGATACACTGGAAAATGGGGTGGCTACCCACTCCAGTATTCTTAGGGCTCCCCTAGTGGTTCAGATAGTAAAGAATCTGCCCAAAATGAGAGAGACCTGGGTTCAATCGCTGGGTTGGGAAGATTTCCTAATGAAAGGTATGACTAACCACTCCAGCATTCTTGCCTGGGGACTTCCATGGACAGAGTCGCCTGGTGGGCTACTGTCCATGGGGTCACAAAAAGTCAAACATGACTCAGCTGCTAACACTTTCACTTTTTTCCTCATCATCTTTTTAGTATGTTGTTAGATTCTATTTGCTAGTATTTTGTCGAGAATTTTTGCATCTATGTTCATCAATGATATTGGTTGGTAGTTTTGTTTTTTTGTGTGATATCTTTGGCTGCTTTTGGTATCAGGGAGATTATGGCTTCATAGAAGGAACTTGAGAGAGTTCTTTCATGTGCAATTATTTTGGAAGAGTTTTAGAAGGGTAGGTGTTAACTCTTCTCTAAATGCTAGGTGTGTATATATATACAATTGATATATCTCTTGATCATTATGTCCTGACCTTCCTGGTCTCTTGTTACAATTTTTATTTCAAAGTGTATTTTGTCTGATATGGGAATTGCTTCTCCAGTTTTCTTTTATTTCTGTTTGCATGGAGTATATATATATTTTTTCATCTTTTCACTTTCAGTCTGTATGTGTCCCTAGGTCTGAAGTGCGTTTCTTTTAGACAGTATATATATGGGTTTTGTTTTTGTATCTTTTTTGCCGGTCTAAGTCAATTGGTTAGAGCATTTAATTCATTTACATTTGAGGTGATTATCAATATATATTTATATATTGTCATTTTTGAATTGGTTTCAGTTTGTAGGTCTTTTATATTTTCTTATTCTTCTTTTCTCTTCTGTCTCCGGTCTAGAAAATTTCCTTTAGCATTTGTTATAAAGCTTGTTTGGTGGTGCTAAATTCTGTTAACTTTAGCTTGTCTGTAAAGCTTTTGATTTCTCTGCCAAATCTGAATGAGAACATTGCTGGATATGATGTTCTTGGTTGTAGGTTTTTTCCTTTCTTCACTTTAAATGTATCCTGCCACTTCTTTCCAGCCTGAGGAGTTTCTGCTGAAAAATCAAAAGATAAGCTTATGGGGATTCCCTTTTATGTTATTTATTGAGTTTTCCTTGTTGCTTTTGATATTTTTCCTTGTATTTAATTTTTGTAGGTTGATTAACATGTGTCTCAGTATTTCCATCCTGTATGAGTCTTTCTGCACTTCCTGGAGCTGGGTGACTATTTCCTTTCCCACATTAGGGAAGTTTTCGACAATCACCTCTTCAAGTATTTTCTTGTGCCCTTTCTTTTTTGTTTCTTCTTCTGAGACTCCTATAATTCAAATGTTAGTGTGCTTTTGTTGTCCCAGAAGTCTTCTGAGACTGTCCTTTTTACTTTACTTTTTCTTTTTTTTCCTTTATTCTGTTCCACAGCAGAGACTTCCACTATTCTGTGTTTCAGGTCACTTATCCATCCTTCTGTCTCAGTTTTTCTGCTATTGATTCTTTTTAGTGTATTTGTCATTTCAGTTATTTTATTGTTCATTTCTGTTTGTATGTTCTTTAATTCTCCTTGGTCTTTGTTAACCATTCTTGCACAATCTTGATATGGGTGGGCCTCTATTATTTTTCTGAGATCTTGTATCATCTTTACTAGCATTACTCTGAATTCTTTTTCGGGCAAATTGCCTCTATCCTCTCCACTTAGTTGTTCTCATAGATTTTTTCTCTGGCTCCTTTGTCTGCAGCAGATTTCTCTGTTGTCTCATTTTGTCTGACCTACTGTGTTTGTAAAGGCTGTTTCTTCAGGCTGCAGGATTGTGTTTCTTCTTGCTTCTGGCATCTGCCTCCTGGTGAGTGAGGTGGATATTGAGCAGGGTCTCCCCTTTGCTCTGCGGTTACTACTGCCCTGTCAGGGCCATGGTATGCTCCCTAGTTGTTGAAGTAGAGGACCCTAGATATGCTTCTTATCTGTGCTTCTGTTCTGTGGTGTGAGGTAGTCTGGATCAGACCAACTCCCATTGGGAGAGAAACCTTTGAGTATTTCTCCTCTGAGACTGTTCACCTGTGAGTGTGCTCTGTTGTATCCCCTTTTGCCCATTGTACAGGCTCACAAACTATACTTCTGCTGGCACTTCTTTTGATCCCACCTTAACAGTGGGTGTACAGGCCAATGGCCCTACAATCTCTCAGGTGGTCTTTTCACCAGGTCACTGACACAAACCCACTGAGGTCAGGTGCCAGGACTGCAGCAGCTGTGCACCCGGACCCACTGTGGGAGCTGTGGAGACAACTCAGATTCTGGCCTGGCCCAGCCCTCCTGTGAATGTGCTCACAAACCCAAAGCTGCTACAGCCAGGCCCATCTCAGCTGAAGGAGCATTTGTTTTCTGTTGAGATGTTATGCAGCACTGCCTTTAGGAAGCTCTCAGGGGAGGTGTAACTCCATGGACTGTTAGCCATGAAGGGAGATTTCAGCCCTTCTTCTTTACTTGCCCACAGCCTGGGGCACATCTGTGGTTTTAGCCACACATCTGTATATCCTGCTCTGCCCACTGCCTGCTCCTCATGTTGCCCTGGTCACACAGGCTGACAGAGGTAGAGGAATCAACAGGCATGGCCACCAAGGCTGTCATGGGCAGAGGAGCCTTTGGTGTGAGCAGCACTCAAGCTGAGTGAAAGAGGCTCTGGTTTTGGGGGTATTTGACCCTGCTCCAGCCAGTGCCCCCAGAGGCAGGGGCTTGTGGGTGGGGAAAGGAGCTCTGGTGGTGATACTGAGCCTCCTGCACCACTCAGCAACGGTGCCTTGCTTTTATAGTGGTCCAGACTTCTTCCACAAACTTTTCCTGTTGTGAATCTCCATAGTTCTGTCCCTCCAGGCTGTCTCTTCACAGCCAACAGCTGTTGCCTTCCTGGGTCTGCTGTCTAAACCCCCACTTTCCAGCACCTATCCCCCCTCTACACCAGGAGAGAGAAACCTCAGGCTGAAGCGTTCAGGGCTACAGAATGAACGATACATGTAGGTGTTACTCTGTCCTGCCTTTCACCCACTGGTTGTTGCATTCCCCTCTGATCTCCTGAAGTTCCCTCTCTGATCCAGCTGTTTTACCCACCGTGAGGGGACTTTCCTGAATGAGGGAACCTCTCCTGCCTTCAGCTCCCCCAGGAGTGCTGGTCTCATTTCCTCTTATCATTTTTTTTCTTTCTTTCTTACATTTTTACCCAGTTGTGTGAGACTTTTTCCTTGTCCTTTTAGGCATCTGGGGTCTTTCACTAGTGTTAAGTCATAAAATTCTGCTATAATGCACCAAAACATTGACATGCTTTTATTAGAAGAAGAGGGAAGATACTATATGGTGAAATAGGAGCATATGTTTCATACTATGTCTATGAATTTTTCAGAATGCAAATTTTTAATTTATTGTTATCATCAAAAAAGCAAGAGAGTTCCAGAAAAACATCTACCTCTGCTTTGACTATGCCAGAGCTTTTGACTGTGTGAATCACAATAAACTGTGGAAAATTCTGAAAGAAATGGTCATACTAGACCACCTGACCTGCCTCTTGAGAAACCTGTATGCAGGTCAGGAAGCAACAGTTACAACCAGACATGGAACAACAGACTGGTTCCAAATAGGAAATGGAGTACGTCAAGGCTGTGTATTGTCACCCTGCTTATTTAACTTATATGCAGAGTACATCAAGAGAAACGCTGGGCTGGATGAAGCACAAGCTGGAATCAAGATATCAATAACCTCAGATATGCAGATGACAACACCCTTATGGCAGAAAGTGAAGAAGAACTAAAGAGCCTCTTGATGAAAGTGAAAGAGGAGAGTGCAAAAGTTGGCTTAAAGCTCAACGTTCAGAAAACTAAGATCATGGCATCTGGTCCCATCACTTCATGGCAAATAGATGGGCAAACAGTGGCTGACTTTATTTTTGGGGGCTCCAAAATCACTGCAGATGGTGATTGCAGCCATGAAATTAAAAGACGCTTACTCCTTGAAAGGAAAGTTATGACCAATCTGGATAGCATATTAAAAAGCAGAGACATTACTTTGCTGACAAAGGTCCATCTAGTCAAAGCTATAGTTTTTCCAGTGGTCATGTATGGATGTGAGAGTTGGACTATAAAGAAAGTTGAGTGCCGAAGAATTGATGCTTTTGAACTGTGGTGTTGGAGAAGACTCTTGAGAGTCCCTTGGACTGCAAGGAGAGCCAACCAGTCCATCCTAAAGGAAATCAGTCCTGGGTGTTCATTGGAAGGACTGATGTTGAAGCTGAAACTCCAATACTTTGGCCACCTGATGTGACGAGCTGACTCATTTGAAAATACCCTAATGCTGGGAAAGATTGAAGGCAGGAGGAGAAGGGGATGACAGAGGATGAGATGGTTGGATGGCATCACCGACTCGATGGACATGGGTTAGGGTGGACTCTGGGAGCTGGTGATGGACAGGAAGTCTTGGCATGCTGCGGTTCATGAGGTGGCAAAGAGTCTGACATGACTGAGCCACTGAATGGAACTGAACTGAAGCATTATAAATGTAATCACTTAGAAAAAATAGCTATTATCATATGGTTTCAACTATAATTAAGTTGGGGGGCTTCCTGGGTGGCTCAGAGGTAAAGGATCTCTTGCAATACAAGAGACACGAGAGATGCGGGTTTGATCCTTGGGTTGGGAAGATCCTCTGCAGAAGAGGTTGGCTACCCACCCTAGTATTCTTGCTTGGAGAATCCCATGGATAGAGGAGACTGGTGGGCTGCAGTTCATGGGGTTTCAAAGAGTTGGGCATGACTGAAGCAACTAGGCGTGACATAGCATGATTAACTTGGATGGTAGGAATGTAGGTTTAAATATTGATAGTTTTAAATATTGTTTAAAATATTTTCATAACCATATAATACTTTGACCGGGCTTCCCTGATAGCTCAGTTCGTAAAGAATCTGCCTGCAATGCAGTAGACCCTGGTTCAATTCCTGGGTGGGGAAGATTCGCTGGAGAAGGGATAGGCTACCCGCTCCAGGCTCTTGATCTTTCCTTGTGGCTCAGCTGGTAAAGAATCCACCTGCAGTGCGGAAGACTGGATTCAACCCCTGGGTTGTGAAGATTCCCTGGAGAAGGGAAATACCTTCTCCAGTATTCTGGCCTAGAGAATTCCATGGGGTTGCAAAGAATCGGACGCACTTGAGAGACTTTCATTTTCACTTCAATGCCTTGAAAAATTTAAAGAAAGCCGGTACTTTTAATATTTTGCTTTTTAAAATTTTCTTTAATTTGTAGATTAATGTGTAAAAGGCAGTATAAATTTCCAAGTACAGTATGCTTCAGCCTTAGATAGCTCCTGTATGTGTTTAAATTTTTAAGAGCTGCTTGTATGATTTTGGCTGCACCCAAGCATAGAGAAGGGCAAAGAGAAGCAGCAACAAGAACTTCATGGAGGTATTTATTGACCTTTACAAGAGCAGTGACACCATCAGGTTATTGGAGTTCTGGCAGCTTCTAAACACCTTTGCATGACTGAGAATTAGACCAAAATAGTGAGATTTCATTATGATGATTCTGACAGCTGCGTGAACTACAGGAATCTTTTCATCACCCTCATCCTTCATGTCTAGGCTCATTCTTCTCCCTACTCTTCCATAGATCTTTTGCTTGGCATTTAAAACTTTGAACTAGTAAGGTTTACTTTATTTTCCCAAAGGTATATCTCATGACTACAGAAAAGAAACTGCTACCAGAGCAGTTATCTCATAATTCTCCAAATATCCTACAGAAAACTTTGCCATTTTGCTCCTTCCCTCCTTGTGCTCCTAACATTCTAACAATTTTTTTTTCTGAATCAAAATGCAATGCTACTTGTTTAATATTTCCCTCTGACATTAATATGCCTGCTCTCCTGAAATAAGTATAGCCCAATATATGAAATATTTAATGTAAGATTCAATAAGGTTAAAAATAGTTTTGAAAATTATTTTTGTAAAGATGCTGGAGAATCTTACATTAAATGGGAACAATAGCAAAAACAAGCTAATGGAAAAAGCACAAACTCTTGTTATATTTTTCTTATGTCTTCTTGATTTCTATTTATATATTTTCCACCATATTTCTTTAGAATAGTATTTAGTAGCTGCTTTCATTGCTTACATACACAATCCATAGGCTTCTTCAAACTAGGTCAACTCAATGTTTTCACTTTAATTAAACAGACTTGAAAAAGCCGACCAAAGAAATCTTTCTTCATTTCCTAGTTTCTGTGCTGCCTCAGTAGAATTTAATACAGTTGGCCACTCTTTCCTCCTTTAAACTCATATTTTCCCCTTGAATTTGGTCACACTTCCCCTTTCACTTTTCATGTTCACCACTTCCAGGTGCTATACCCTTGAATCTTCCTCAACATTGACTCTCTCTCAAGGCAGTCTCTTCCAAGCACACAACTATATTTTCCACATACAATTCAAAGATTGCAATTTTATCTTCACCTAAGATTACTTCCCGTTCTGTTCTCTTGATGTCACCACATGAATGCTTCACCGTATCTCCAAACAAGTCAAAAACTAAAATAATAATCTTCCTTCTTTCTTATGCAGAACAAATAATCTTCTGTGGATTCTTGTCACAGTGAATGTACTTGCTTTTGTATAAGCCAGAAACCAATGTGTCATCTTGACAATAACTTTCCTTTTCTTCCTCATATCCGATGTATGACATTATTGCATAAATTTTATCTTTTAATTATATGTTAAATCCATTTTTACCCTTAATATCAAATCCAAATTTCAGTTAATTTTGCTCTTAAACTGTTTGTGCACTCTCTTTGTTCCTGCCCAAGTTTCAGTTAGTTTCACACTTATATATAATGATGTTTTTACCAGTTATTCTCCAGTTATTCTCAGCTTCTGATTAAAGAAGTGCAGGCTGTCTTTTAAACAACTTTATGTATAATTCTTCACTCCATAGTCATGTTAGTTTATAAGATATCTTCCACACAACTTGACAGCTTGGCACACAATTTGGCAATCTCCTAACAAATGACAGTCAACTGTTGTGAAGAAAGAACCTCTTTTATTAACTTACACAAAGTCATTCTATGGGCTGATAACAGTATGCTTACCATTCACTCTCTTGGTTAAAGCCATTCCTTTTTCTTTATTTGAGCATTTTATATATACTAAATATGCATTACATGTTCTGTCTTTCTCTCCTACTTTAATTCTAAACCACACTCTCTATTCTCTTTTGGTCAGTCATCCTGAATTTTTTCAACTGTATGAAGCATCACATGATTTCTTGTTATACAGCCTTCTCACCTTTTATTTCTGTTCATAGAGTGTTCTTTCTGCCTTTATTCAGTTAAATCTTAATTTTTAACTCTCAGCTCCACCTTCAGTTTCCCAGGAACATATTCTTAAGTCTTCTATTGAGGGAAAATTCTTCTGTTAGAGTCTCTGATTGATACATGAAGTTTCCTAGTCATAACATAGCATAGTTATAAGTTTAAAATTTTCCAGGTGTTGCTAGTGGTAAAGAACATGCTTGTCAATGCAGGAACCCCAAGAGATGAAGGTTTGATCCCTGGGCTGAGAAGATCCCCTGGAAGAGGACATGGCGATCTACTCCAGTATTCTTGCCTGGAGAATCCCATGGACAGAAGAGCCTGGTGGACTACAGTTCATGGGGTCACAAAGAGTTGGGCACCACTGAAGTGACTTAGGATGCATACACGCATAATTTCATTTCCATGACAATGATTAACATACAGTTGGAGGAAATAATAAAGAGGACATGAACACTGGTTGACCCACAAGCTGGCCCCAGGTAATCAGGGTTGCCTAACCCTCTCCCCTCTCCATGGAACATACTTTCTGCCCACCATTCCCACAGTGGGAGCTGTTCCAAGGATATAGCCTTTATGATAATGTGTTGAGATCATCAGGGCTGGACATGTGATCATTTCCATTCAAAGATCTGGTAGGCAGGTATAGAAATCTACACATCTTGCTGCTGCCCAAGACAAGAGTCATACATAAGTTCCCTTGCTTATAAAACCTGCCAAATACCAATCTGGTATCGTCTCCCTCTTTCCTCAGTCTCTTCCTGCCCACCTTGTGGGAAAACCAGTCACAAATTACACCTTGGAATCTCCCTAGATGATTTTGAAACAACATGTATGTATCTCTACTAAACTGAAACATTGATAAAGGATAGTGGCACATCAATTTTGTAAAATATTGTATTCCCATGGACAACAGACTGGTTCCAAATCAGGAAAGGAGTGCGTCAAGGCTGTATTTTGTCATCCTGCTTATTTAACTTATATGCAGAGTACATCATGAGAAATGCCAGGCTGGCAGAAACACAAGCTGGAATCAAGATTGCCAGGAGAAATATAAATAACCTCAGATATGCAGATGACACCACACTTATGGCAGAAAGCGAAGAGGAATGGAAGAGCCTCTTGATGAAAGTGAAAGAGGAGAGTTAAAAACTTGGCTTAAAACTAAACATTCAGAAAACTAAGATCACAGCATCTTGTCCCATCACTTCATGGCAAATAGATGGGGAAACAATGGAAACAGTGACAGACTATCTTTTTGGGCTCCAAATTCACTGCAGATGGTGACTGCTGCCATGAAATTAAAAGATGCTTGCTCTTTGGAAGAAAAGTTATCATGAACCTAGGCAGCATATTAAAAAGCAGAGACATTGCTTTGCTAACAAAAGCCCATCTAGTCAAAGCTATGGTTTCTCCAGTAGTCATGTATGCATGTGAGAGTTGAACTATAAAGAAATCTGAGCACTGAAGAATTGGTGCTTTTGAACTGTGGTGTTGGAGAAGACTCTTGAGAGTCCCTTGGACAGCAAAGAGATACAACCAGTCCATCCTAAAGGAGATCAGTCCTGAATATTCATTGGAAGGACTGATGCTGGAGCTGAAACTCAAATACTTTGGCCACCTAATGCAAAGAACTGATTCATTTGAAAAGACTCTGATGCTGGAAAAGATTGAAGGTGGGAGGAGAAGGGGGTGACAGAGGATGAGATGGTTGGACGGCATCACCAACTCAATGGACATGAATTTGGGTACACTCCGGGACTTGGTGATGGAGAGGGAAGCCTGGCGTGCTGCAGTCCATGGGGTCACAGAGTCAGACGTGATTGAGCACTGAACTGAATTCTTTTCCCTGATCCCTGATGCTAGTAGGTTGGAAGGAAGAAAGAAAAGATGGAAGATTAAAAAAAATAATGTAGCTACAAACTGTTGGTGGCATGACCAATGGAGATGAATAATTTAATTGAGAGAAAGGTTTTATTAGAAGGTTTATGAAAATAATGGCATTGTTTGCAGGATGGATATTTCTGCCAAAATTTATAGATATCGCAAGTAAATGTTCAAATTTAATGGAGTTTATAAAGTAATTTTATGTTATAATGATGATAAACAATTTCAAAAGAATTCCTCAAACATAAGAAATTGAAACTTTTTCAATTGTACATAATGTATTTTGAAGTTTTATAAGAAACATGCTATTGACAATAGACTGGCTTTTACTACTTAACACATTAAATATGTCTCACACATTTTCTTTTCAGTATAAATAATTTTTATATAAAATTTCCTAAGAAGAATTTTCATTAAAATTTTACACTTCAGTAACTGGAACATTAGTGACAGGTGAATGTATCTTGTTTATTTTGGTTACAGAAAACTAAAATGCTATATTTGAATAATGCTCAGTTTTCATGTGTGTTAGTGATAAAAGAATTTAACATGTCTGTGACTTCATTTTTCCTTATTGTGATTAAATAATGTGCTAAAATAAATGTTATTCAAATTCATTTTACAAAGTAGATCTCTTTATATTTAAATTTCACAAAATTAGATAGAATAAATTTATTAAAGTAATCAATAAGATTTCTGTTGACCAACAAAATAGATGGCACATTCACTCAAACTTCTGCTTGATAAATATATATAATATGTATATATATATATATATATACACATGCATGTATATATAGATTTATATGCATGTATATTAGTGTGTGTATATAGGCATGTGTGTGTATGTACACACACACATGGACAGGCTCCTCTGTCCATGGGGATTCTCCAAGCATGAATATTGGAGTGGATAGCCATTCTGTTCTCTAGGGGATCTTCCACACCCAGAGATTGATTCTGGGTCTCTTGCATTGCAGGCAGATTCTTTACTGTCTGACCCACCGGGGAAGCAGAAATAGATGTAATGAAATCAATTAAATTTTGTTTTAGAGAAGACTAGAGAAAATATATTCAAATAAATGGTACATCTTAGAAACAGATGGTAGATTCTTTGCTACTAATGTATGGGTTAAGAACAAAGCTAATTAGAGATGAAGCTCAAATTTTAAAATTAGGATCAAATTTGTTGTTCAGTCACTCCGTTGTATCCAACTCTTTGGGTCCCTATGGACTGTAGCATTCCAGGCTTCCCTGTCCTTCACCATCTCCCAGGGTTTGTTCAAACTCATGTCCATTGAGTCAGTGATGCCATCCAACCATCTCATCCTCTGTTGTCCCCTTCTCCTCCCACCTTCAATCTTTCCCAGCATCAGAGTCTTTTCCAGTGAGTCGGGTCTTCGCATCAGGTGGCCAAAGTATTGAAGCTTCAGCTTCAGCATCAGTCCTTCCAATGAATACTCAGGGTTGATTTCCTTTAGGATTGACTGGTTTGATCTCTTTGCTCTCCAAGCTGTATTGGCCTTGATTTATAATAAAAATGTTTTGTTTAATTTTTAAGTGGTTCATAAACACAGATACTGGGAGGAAATTATAATAACGGACATCTTCCTTTTAAAAAGATAACAATGATGGCCCTATGAAACACGGGAAAAATGAGAAGAAATAAAAATAAGTCTCAAATTTAATCAGAAGTATACTGACCAGTACCAAAATTATAAGAAGTAATCTCGTAGTATTTCTGGACATTATAACCTGAGAATTAATAGCTCTGTTTGGGAAAAGAAATTGATTAAAATCTTGAAATTTTGAGTCAAAGTGATGCACTAAATGCTAGTTTGTTAAATTTTATTCAAAAATATTTATTAAGTCTATAAAAGATTCCAAGTAATCTTCTGGATCCTAGATATATATATATATATATATATATATATGTACATATGTGTATGTATATATATATATATATATAACACACAAAACAAACAAAAACAGAAAACAAAAGTCTGTGCCCTCACAAATCTTACATTCTAGTCAGGGAGATGAAAAGTCTAACAATACAAATAAAATGCATTGAATGTTGGATTGTCATAAACACTGAGAAAAAAATAGTAAGATGGGGAAGTGACTGAGAAATGACCATTAGATTTAACAGTTTTGCAGCCCAACTGCCCTAGTCAAGAGTTTCATTGAAGCAGCGGGAGCAAACATCTTACTGGAGCAGGGATTCAAGAAGGAATGAAAAGAACAGAAAACCTTCTGTGAAGAAAATTAGAGAAATGAGACATTAACTGAGAAGAAAGTATGATTAAGAAGTTTATTTTTTTGGTTTTTTTTTGTTTTGTTCTAGCTTTCTGAAATGCAGAATATTTTCAAATTTATACAAATGATGTAGGAGAATGAGATAATTTCATGAGGCTGAGAAAGGGTAAACTTGATGGAACATTATTCTTGAGTAGGTCAGGAAAGATTGGTCCTATGTTAAGTGGAGAAGCTGCACTTAGCTAAGAGCAGGGGCAATTTGTCTGCATAAACAGAAGTTAAAGTGTATGGAGCAAACACATAAGATAATTACTTCAATGTTCTCAGTTTAAAAGATGTCATTTAAAGGTATCATTTCAGCTATTCAAGATGAGTAAGTTCTGGAGATCTAATATATAGCATGGTGACTATAGTTAACAATATATATTGTATATTTGGAAACTACTAAGATAGTAGATCTTAAATGTTTTCATGACACACACACACACAAATGATAGTTATTTGAGTTGATGGATATGTTAAATTAGTTTTATTTTTTTAGTCATTTCACAATGTATATGTATATCAAACATCACATTGAACACTGAAAACGTATGTAATATTTAGTCAATTATATTTCAATAAAGCTGTAAAAAATATGCCAAGTTCTCACCAAAGAACATCAGTGAAAAAGAAGTAATGCTATGTGATGGTATGAACGATCACATGGAAGACGAAATGGCACATACATACATGATACACACTTCTGAATATATGTATACATTAAATATATTTTATATTCACATATATTCATAAACATATATGGAGATCAATAAAGATAAATATATAATTACACATGAATTCATATACACATGTGTACATACACGTAAGTATACATTCTTGTGGCAATGGGTGTGTATGTGTGCATAAATCTAAGTTACCCACTTGACTCTCGAAGATCTTCACTATTCTGAAATGATTTGCTTGTTCGTTTTGGGGAGATCACACAATTGTTGAGTATAGGGACATGCATGGACAAAAGTGATGGATGTGAAAAGGAGATAAACAAAATCTTAGTTCAAGATGAGGGTTTAAAAAATGCAAACACTGTTAAATACATAAAGCAAGAGTAATATTTCTAAGCTAAATTTTCTTAAATGTACATTTTCTTAAAAGAAGTAGAAATTAGCAAGTAGGAACTAAAGGCCGAGATTCTCAGTAGTCCATAATATTTTTAAGCTTATTTAAAAATAAAAGTACCACCCTCTGGCTACTTCTTCATAGTGATCTTATATTAGCAGGACTTAATAGTAGCTTAGTAATAGGTTTTCTTTAGCGTCAGCAATAAGAATTGAGCTGGTCTTGAAAAAAGGGGTCCTTAAAGAATATAGAAAGTAATAGTTGTTTTCAAAAAAGGAAAAACCAGCTTTGGCAACAAAAAATGGAGCATGTGCAGCAACCTGGGGGATGACAAGTAGCCCTTGGGCTTACTAGTATATAAATCACGAGATTAGGAGATGCAAAGACAAATAACCCCCTGAAAGTTTTAAAGGTTATAGTGAGTCAAAGGTTTTAGCCAAGCTAAGAACTATTTATGGATGATCAGCAATGCTCTTGCAAAAGATACACCATAGAAAGAGAAGTAGAGAAGATGTTAGTGCTTTTTTGACAGCATGGTATCTAATCAGCCAGTGAACAAAAAACAAGATAAAGATCCATAAAATCACAGTATAATTCACCAATCATACAAATGTAAGATTTGGAAGACCAGTGCTGTAACTTTAAATTAAGTGCCAAGGAAAACTCTGTGAAGTCAAACCACTTGAGCATGATCTGTAAGCTGATACAATTACAATATGTGAATCTTTATATTATTAATGTTACACTAATCAATATATTTTAAGGCTGTGATATATACATTATAAACCTTGAAAATAATTTTGAAACTCAGAAAAATTTTACTTAAAAGGCTAATCTAAAGAAAGTCTAAGAAATCCTACAGAAGACCGAGAGGGTGACATATATGGAGAGAGTAACATGGAAACTTACATTACCATATGTAAAATAGATAGCCAACGGGAATTTGCTGTATGGCTCAGGAAACTCAAACAGGGGCTCTGTATCAACCTAGAAGGGTGAGATGGGGAGGGAGATGGGAGGGAGGTTCAAGAGGGAGGGGATATATGTATACCTCTGGCTGATTCATGTTGAGGTTTGACAGAAAACAACAAAATTCTGTAATGCAATTATCCTTCAATAAAAATAATTTTAAAAAAAGAACAGATTAACATTTATATTCACATTGATATATTTTGATAATTCCCTCTAGAGTTCAATGAAGGAGGTGAGTTTGGGGGAAATTTTGAAGGACTATGGCTATAAAAGGATTTGGAGACAGTTAGATATATGGATCTTAGTTTTACAATACTGTATTAACATGACTGTTATCTAAAAATGAGAGTCCACAAAAACAAAATATTGGATCCACTTGCAAACAGTCATCAAAAGAAAATAGCTCAAATCAACTGCCAGGCTTTTAATTGTAGAAAATGAAAAAAACAAATTTTACTTTATTTCCAAAAAAATCACTCTTATGTGTATTTCCTTTAGAGGAGTCTCTTTGATAAATGATTCTTATTTACTGTCGATCTGTTGAAAAAATGAAACTATATATTAGCTTCGATTGCATTAGTCATTGATTCTGACATGCTTTGAGCATTTTTGAAATGTGGAATACAGTAGCATGTTCAGTAATCACCTTTCTCAGAAATGTTTATGCCCCTTGCATTATGTTTATAACATCTGAATTGGCAACTTCATTCTTCATAGCGAAAGAAATCTCCTCACCAGCCTTGGCTACGATGAGTGGGCCCTGTAGTCTCAGTCTGTTACACCCAGAACCTGTGTGTGTTCCTTCCCTGTTGCAGAGGGATTTCTTGAGTTCTAATTTGTACCCCAGGTTTCCCTGAGGGCTCAGTGGTGAAGAATCTGCCTGCCAATGCAGAAGATACAGGTTCAATCCCTGGGTCAGGAAAATCCTGTGGAGAAGGAAATGGCAACCCGGTACACTATTCTTACCTGGGAAATCCAATGGACAGAGGAGCCTGGCAGGCTACAGTTGATAGGGTCACAGAAGAATCAGACATGATTCAGCCACTAAACAACAAACAAATCTGCACCCTGTAGCTCAATGTGCTGGGTCCTTACACCTGGCTTTATCTTTTCAGGCTCTCTCACAGGAGGGCATGGAACTTTCCAAAGAACTTCAGAATCTAGTTGGGTATCTCTTCTACATAAACACATTTACTAAAATGTCTCTTTCCCCGGGTTGTTTTATCTCAAATTTGGCCTTAATCGTTCTCAGATTATTATTAATTTTTTAATATGGAATTTTTCATAAGTCCTTCCCAGGGGCCCAGGATAATCTTCTCTGTATGATTCTAATTTTAGCATATGCGCTAAAACATCATTTTCAGATTATTCTATTTCCATACTGTTTTGCCTCACAAGGAGGGATACATAGAACATAATAATATATTTCCAGAATTCAAGACCCTTAGACCATGTTTCTTTGTTGTGTCCTTGTCTTGTAGTATTGTGTAATTTATCTGTTTACAAATACATGTCTCTACAGTGGATTTCTCTAGGGTAGAAATACCTTTTTCCCCCAGTATCCAGATTATATAACAGACAATGTGGTAAGTATTTAATAAGACACTGAAAAGTTACATGTCTGACATTCACAGTAATAGTAACAATCTGGAGGTGCACTGCTGTTTGCTGCTCTTTGCAGCCCCATGGACTGAAGCCCAACAGACTCCTTTGTCCGTGAATATTTCCAGGCAAGACTATTGGAGTAGGGTGCCATTTCCTCCTTCAGGGGATCTTCCAGACTCAGGGACTGAACCCACATCTGTATTGGCAGGTGGATTCTTTAGCACTAGTGCCATCTGGGAAGCCCAATTTGGGGGCAATAAATTCTCAGACGGTAAAGAATTTCCCTGCAATGCAGGAAACAGGGTTTGACCTCTGGGTCAGAAAGATCCTCCAGAGAAGGGAATGACTACCCACTCCAGTATTCTTGCCTGGAGGATTCCATGTAGAGGATTCTGGTAGGCTACAGTGCCTGAGTATCCCAAAGAATTGAGTGCAAATGAGCCACTAACGCTTTCACTATTTTCAAAGCTCAGTAATTGTTATGAAAGTATAGATGGCATAGCTGCTTATATCTTATATAAATACTGGTTTTTGATAATATATATATCAAAGAGTTGTGTCTGTTTCATTGAATAATTATCATTTTATTGTATTATTGATACATGTTTGCTTAGTTTTCATAATTATGTTTAAATAACTAACACAGTTTTGCTTCTATACATTCTATTGTTCCTTATGTATATTACATCCATTTATACACATTCTGCATATTCAAATCTATAATCAGTTTTTTAACCCACAAAACTGTTTCTTTCAGTCGGTGTCTCCACAATCTGTAAGTTTTGTTTTCAATAATTTTGTTTTCTATTTTATTTAATCACTCCTAGGTTTACTCATTCCATATTAATGTATGTTTTAGGTTTCTTATCTTTTCAGTTTTCTGAATAGTGCATTGGTGAATGTTGTATAACACAAGCTTTGGCCACAGCATAATTCTCTTATAATAACATAGCTGTAAATGTATTGTTGGGTAAACTGTATGTATTTAATAATAATATGCATTGCTAAATAAATATACTATTAATTTAAAAAAATTCCTAATGGTAGTTTATATCTTTTGCTTTCGATCTCTCTCGCTCTCTATTTAAATGTCTGTTAGACATTTAAGTTGGTCATTCTTCAGATTACAGCACAGTCACCAAGTATCATTAGTTTTATTTTTCTTATTTCCTTTTCATCCATGCTCCCTAACCATATTCATATTTCTCTCCCTCACACAAACACCCTTTCAAATGTGTTTGATGCGTGCCCTTAGATACACACATTATTCTAAAATATATCATGTTCCTTGTCTCTGTATGTATATTTGATTTACAGAAATGATGTCCTGCTTGAGAGCTCATTATTTTTCTTATCTATTACTCTTAGCAGTATGTTCTGTGAGATCTACTGGTACTTCTGTGAGTATATCAAGATCATGTATATTTCACATTTGCTATAGTTCCCTCAGTGATGAAAACTTGGGTGGTCTCCAACTCCCTCCACCAGAAAAAAAGATGCAATAAATGTGCTAATATATATATTTTTTTCAGACAGATACTAGTAATAGGGGAGTTAGAGATTCTAGATCTACCTAATTTTAAGAATTACATTCAAAGTTCTCTCTATGATGGCTAATCATCTATGCTATAATCTTTACTGCACAGTATACATTCTCCCCGTCTTTTTCCAAACTTGATGTTATCTGACCTTCTATATTTTGCCAACCTGGTTTCCATCAATTCTTGCCTTTTTTATTGCTTTTCTATTTATACTGCTTTAATCAGTAGCGAGAATGAGCACCTCTTTATAAATGTGTTAGTAGTTTGAATTTCTGTGTCTTCTGGATCTTTATGGCCTGCGTGGCAGAACAGCTGGCTTGGCAGTCTAGACTTGTTGTACAGTCTCCTTTTGTTCTTGGCCCTCAAAACTGGCCTCCTTTCAGGTCACTTTGTAAATGGCCCAGAGTAATACACTCCTGTGGGGAAATGTTGCCTCCAAAATCCAAAGATGCCCACTAGACATCCAGCCACTTTTTTTTTTGGTTGTAGAAAGCGAGAGACATGATAACTTATCCTCCACTTTAGAAAAGTTATCTTGAAAGGGACTCCACCACAGGATCTCTGGAAATTTTACTAAAGTGGAAATCTACTGAGTTTTTGTGGAACTGATTTCTCAACTTTTGACATGTAAATGTCTTAATATTAAGTCTAGAGTAGTTGCTCATTAGATCTAATCAGTGCAATCTCGCCAATATGATGAACTGATTACATCTTGGAAAATGGAAAGGTGATCAGGTCTCCACTCAGTGCCCATTGTGTGTGTGCTCAGCCACGTCCAACTCTTTGTATACCATAGCGTGTAGTCTTCCAAAATTCCATAGACAGACAAAATTTCGCTGTCCATGGCATTTTCCAGGCAAGAATACTGGAATAGATTGCCATTTCCTCCTCCAGGGAATCTTCCTGACCCAGAAATCAAACCCACATCTCCTTCATTGGCAGGCAGATCCTTTACCACTGAACCAACAAAGTCCCTACATACCAAATTTTAACACAGGGCTGGAGATAGCCCTTGAAGTAGAATAGCGGAGGTGCATTGCTGGTCTCGCCACCTGAGAGCAAACTGCTTCTTGAAATTTTTTACTATTGTGTATCAAGAAAGAAGTCTTGGCTGCATACCAGGTACCAGGGGATGTGTTAATTTACTGAAGCAATGAAATTACATCTGGAAGAGCAGCTGCAATTGGATAAACCATTTGGTTGACTTTATGAAAATCTGCAATCACCTTCCAAGATCCATCTCCTTTCTGCACAGGAGAAGTAAGGCAAGTTGAATAGAATGTGGTGCAAATCAACTCCTCTGCATATCTGAAGTCCCTGATAGTGGCACAAATCTCAGAAATACTTTCATAAATGTGATATGGCCTTTGGTTGAGTATTTATCTTAGAGGCAGTGATAGTGGTTTCCACATAACCTTTCCTCCCATAGCATCCTTCACTCCACAGGTGAGGGAACCAATGTGTGGATTCTTCCAGTCATACATTCTGGAACAGGAGAAATAACTACAAGATGGTTAGATCCAGTATACCCAACATAAGATGGTCCTGAACTAAAACACCATTGAGCACCTGACCTTAATTAACCCCAACTCTGAGTAATAGACCGCAATAACATGTAGATCTCCTGGAATTTGTGTCACTTTAGACCCAATATCCAGTGATTCTCAAAAAATCTGAATATTTCTTTTCCCCAATCCTTAGTAAATCTAATAAAAGGGCATATGCCCCTTTTAAGAAGGATGGGGGAAAAATGGACAGTATGAATTTTGGTGATGAAGCTGGATTTGTTCTTGAGAGGAGTTGGCCTTCTTTTTACTCAAGGAATTCTAGATCTATAAACAGGTTCACATCTGGGAACTGATCAATAGGACATCTTTAAAGTTGTTGTATCAAATAACTTCTGAATCTATTTCTCATTTTCAAGTAAAGTACTACTACTTATGACAATTCAGCTTAAATTATATATCATTTATATATTAAAATTTCTCTATTGAGTTAATATTTTGAGCCTTATGTTTGCCTGTTGTGTTTGCTTTAACAATATAGCTTCAAAATTGTGTATCATTTTCAGTTCAGTGAATTTCTTACAGACAATATGTTATTAGACTTTTTCCCTTATGTAATATCTCTTCTGGAGAAGGCAATGGCACCCCACTCCAGTACTCTTGCCTGGAAAATCCCATGGATGGAGGAGCCTGGTAGGCTGCCGTCCATGGGGTCGCTAGGAGTCAGACACGACTGAGCGACTTCACTTTCATTTTCACTTTCATGCACTGGAGAAGGCAATGGCAACCCACTCCAGTGTTCTTGCCTGGAGAATCCCAGGGATGGCGGAGCCTGGTGGGCTTCCTTCTATGGGGTCGCACAGAGTCGGACACGACTGAAGCGACTTAGCAGTAGCAGCAGCAGCAGTATCTCTTCTAATTGATGGAGTTTTCTTATGTAATAGACTAAATCATGATCCTCAAAAAGCTATGTCTATATCACGATCACTAGGAGCTATGAATATTATTATACATGGCAAAAACAAAAATAATGTGGTTAAGTTAAGGCTCTTGAAAAAAGAATTTCATTTTCAATTATATGGGTGAACTCTAAGTGTGATCATATATATCTTAAGGGAAAACCTGAGGAAGTTTTAGGACAGACACACAGAAGAGAAGACATATAGAAAAGGGGAGGCAACATCACCATGGAGACTGAGACTGGATTGATGCAACAATTCTAGGAATGCCTGAATTCACCTGCAGCTGGGAAAGGAGAGGAAGAGAGCTTTTGGAAGGAAGTATAGCCCTGTTGACACCTTGATACCAGATTTCAGCCCTACAGAGCTGTGAGAGAATACATTTCTATAGTTTTAAGCCTAAATTCTAGTAAATTGTTATGACAGTCCTAGGAAACTAATATACCCCGTTTACACTTGTGGGAAATATTCTTGCATTAGAGCTAATTTCTGCCATCTTATTGGATGCTTTCTGATACAAAATTTTCTTTCATTTCTTAGTGTTCAATTGAATATGCCCATTTTCTTCTATGGGATTCAAATTTTAAAATCATTAAAGCATGCTTTGTCTACTTTCTCACATCCTAAATAGGAAAATTAGCACCTGGGTTGTCTTTCTCATCGATTTTTAGTTGTGAAGATGAAATGGTTTATAAGGGCTCAAATCATTTGGCTCTACTTTGACAAGGTCCCATTTCCTAAAATGTTTAAAAACTTGGATTGAGACCTTGAATGACATATATTTATGTATTACATATAGAGATGTTGAAGATACAAGGAAAAGACTTTTATTCTGGGGTTATTTCATATAAGATTCAGTCATGAAATATATAACTGAGATAAGTATGAATACATTCATATGCACAATACCTGATTTTGTAAAGTAGGTATAATAAAGATAAGTAAAGCATCAAACAGTATAAGCATAGTCACATAGTAACCTTAAAAAACCAACAAAAAATAAATGAAAATGCTAAAATGTCCTTTATAATTTTTTATCATGTTTCACTGGAATAAAAGATTTGTTACAAACACAAGGAGCCATAAACCTCAGTGACCAACACTGAATGGCAGCTTGATCAAATATTATCAAAATTATCCTCTACCTACTACCACCAATTTTAGAAATGCCTTAAAGTAATTGGAGATCATGATGCAAGTAAATTATTAGTATATATTTTCTAAATACTAATATTCTATGACATTTGGATAAAGAATGAGGAAAAAGAGCCTTCATGATTTAATGTTTGGGCAGTGATGGAAAATTATTTTATCTTTGCTTTATTTCTTCTCAATTATACAGAACATAATTAAATAATAAAAACTATGAAAAGTACATTTTATGTCGCTATAAAATGTATGTGTTTCTTGGAATTTGAAATAATTAAACATATGTAGAGTACAATTTTATCTCTAAGTAGATGAAAGCTTCATGAAAATATAAGAGCTAAATTAATTGAAACTGTTAAGTTTAAATTAAAAATGTTTAATATGTCATAAAAGGATGGGAACATATGCTCACACTTATACTAATCTGTGGAATTAAGATACTTAGTAAGATCTTAAAATGGCATCCACTTAAACACAGCTTGGTAACTGTTCATTGATTTTTTTGTGTGTATAGAAGTCTCAAATTCATATATTAACACAGGTAAAACTAGACAGAAATATTACTGAAAATGTGTTTTTGGAAAGTAGCATCATTAATATATAACTATAGATGAAAGTGAAAGTCACTCAGTCGTGTCCTACACTTTGCGACCTCATGGACTATACAGTCCATGGAATTCTCCAGGCCAGAATACTGGAGTGGGTAGCTTTTCCCTTCTCCAGGGGATCTTCTCAACCCAGGGATCGAACCCAGGTCTCCCACATTGCAGGCGGATTCTTTACCAGCTGAGCCACAAGCGAAGCCCATAACTATAGATATATATGTATAAATGTATAATATACATACATAAGCTTACATTCTTGACAGTTTTCAGTCTAAGCAATATGTAACTCAATAATCATGCAAATATTATTAATATTCACAATTTTTTGACAGTTATTAACATTTTCTTAATTAAAATGGGTCATACACTGTTATACTTTTTACTTAATATACTTAATATTTAAAATAACCATATAAGGCATGCATTATCATCATTTACAGTTTGCAAATGAGGAAACAGTGGCAGAAAGAAGTTAAATAATAGCCAAATTCACACAACTAGAAATTGTTTTAGCCTACATTCAAACCTTGGTAATTTGGTTCTAGAACTGATACTCTTCATCATTTTGTGACATCGATTTCACACAGTTATAGCAATTACAGTCAATCCTCCAGGAAAGCTGTAATAGAAACTATTGACAAAAATTAATCTGTCAATCTAAGAAAGAAATGAAAACTTTTATTCAAGCCAAACTTGAGGATTATAACCCAAGAAAGTTCTGAAAATGAGAATTATTGCCTCATTAGAAGTCAAGGTACATTTATGTAAGTTTTTCTGAGACAGAGGGCTGTACATCAAATGATGGATTTTTGGTGGTTTACATAATCCAGATCTAAGAATCAGTTCAGTTCAGTTGCTCAGTCGTGTCTGACTCTTTGCGACCCCATGAATCGCAGCATGCCAGGCCTCCCTGTCCATCACCAACTCATGTTGGTGATGTCTACCCAAACTCATGTCCATCAAGTCAGTGATGCCATCCAGCCATCTCATCCTCTGTCATCCCCTTCTCCTCCTGCCCCCAATCCTTCCCAGCATTAGGGTCTTTTCCAATGAGTCAACTCTTCGCATGAGGTGGCCAAAGTATTGGAGTTTCAGCTTCAAAATCAGTCCTTCCAATGAACACCCAGGACTGATCTCCTTTAGGATGGACTGGTTGGATCTTCTTGCAGTCCAAGGGACTCTCAAAAGTCTTCTCCAACACCCCTAACAAGACTAAGAAGGAATGCTACGTTTTAAGGAGCTGTTGATGCTTGGAGAATGTTGCTCTTTGTTGTTGAATAGATACTCCTGCTGACCTCGGGGGGGATGATCTGGTCCATACATAATGCAGAAACACAATGCCCAGTGAGGGGGAAGAGGAGGGCAAAGGGCAAACAAGAACTTTTATGCTTGCATTTTTCTTGTCTTGCCATAAAATATTAATTTTATTTCATAAGGCAAAGTGTGCCCTCTGCACCTTTTGCATTTTTATCATACCTCTCTGTTCCTAATAACTCTAAGGAGCACTGAGGTTGCTGCCATTTCTAATTACTCACAGGATGACAATTAATAAGATGATATATCACATATTGCTACATTTATATTTTAAGAATTATACTAAAGATAGACCCATAGATTAAAAAAATAGATCTGAAATTGTTAAATTTGAAAGAACATGGAAGGTACTGGTGATGTTGAAGGCAGAGTTTTGGCAAGTGCATAATTGTCAACACGAGATCCTATTTAGTTCTCCTTAAACTACACCAGCAGTACTTACACTTTTCATTTACTTATATTATTTGACTAGGACTAAAAGTACAATATTCTTGTATATCTCTATTAATCAGTGTGCTCCAGAGAAACAAAACCAATAATCCAGTCCAAGTACAGGAGAAGCCTAAGATAATAGCTCAGCAGGCAGGCAGTGGGTATATCATTCCTATCTCTGTCTTTTTGTTTGTTTGGTTGTTTTTGTTTTGCTTTGTTTGTTTGCTTTATTCAGGCCCTAATTGCCCTGGATAACTGTTACCTGCATTGGGGAGAGCAATCTAGTTTACTGAGTCCATCGATTTAAATAATAATCTGATCTACAAATACCAAGTACGAAAAAGGGACAAGTCTCTTGCCTGGAAAATCCAATGGAAGGAGGAACCTGGTAGGCTGCAGTCCTTAGGGTCGCTAAGAGTCGGGCACGACTTCACTTTCCCTTTTCACTTTCATGCATTGGAGAAGGAAATGGCAACCCACTCCAGTGTTCTTGCCTGGAGAATCCCAGGGGCGGCGGAGCCTGGTGGGCTGCCGTCTATGGGGTCGCACAGAGTCGGACACGACTGAAGTGACTTAGCAGCAGCAGCTGTGTGAAAAAGCACAAGTCTGAAAGTGAAAGTGTTAGATCGCTCAGTCATGTCCTACTCTTTGCCATCCCGTGGGCAGTAGCCTGCCAGGCTCTCCTGTCCATGGGATTATCCAGGCAAGAATAGTGGAGTGGGTTGCCATTCTCTTCACCAGGAGATCTTTCCCACCCAAGGATCGAACACTGGTCTCTTGCAAAACCAGTGTCTAAAATGATACCACCCTTGAAGTGGAACTGTTGCAGGAAGGAGGACCCCTTCCAGGACCTGAAACCAGGCTCTTGTATAACACTCAGAAATAAATTGACCGAGGAGACACGTGTGCTGACAAAGCAAGAGATTTTACTGGGAAAGGGCCCGGATGGAGAGCAGTAGGGTAAGGGAACCCAGGAGAACAGCTCTGCCACGTGGCTCGCAGTCTCGGATTTTATGATGATGGAGTTAGTTTCCAGGTTGTCTTTAGCCAATCATTCTGACTCAGAATCCTTCCTGGTGGTGCACGCCTTGTTCAGCCAAGATAGATGCCAGAGAGAAGGATTCTGGGAGGTGGTAGGACATGTGGTGTCTCCTTTTGACCTTTCCCGAACTCTTCTGGTTGGTGGTGGCTTATTAGGTCCATGTTCCTTACCAGGACCTCCTGTTGTAAAGCAACTCATGCAAATGGTTACTATGGTGCCTGGCCAGGGTGGGCGGTTTCAGTCAGTGTGCTTCCGCTACCAGAACCATACTGGAATATTGCTTGAAATGGCCAATCAAATATTTTGCGATAGTCCATAAAATTTCTTAAGATTTTGATCCAAATTCAACACTGGAATGCACTACCTTCAACCTTGAAATATGCTGTGCTCTGACTAATGAAGGTAGAGTAGCCATCACACAGAAAGGCTTTTCAAACGAGGATCATGTACCCTGAAAGCAAAACAGCTGCTGCATGGACAACCAAAGGCTTGTGACCTTTGCTACTGGAGAAAAGTGTCTGTTGACTCTGGGGCTCATTATTTCACACACAGAGCAAGTTGGATTAAAGTTTCCTAGAACAGAAATATCAGTTTCCAGCACAAAGGTTTTTTTTTGTTTGTTTGTTTGTTTTTTCCTGTTGCAAGGATGTGCTATTTCTCTATTTTTGAAATTTTGTATGATAAATTTCAGAGCCATAATGTACCTTGTGGAATAGGAATGGAAGATCTACCTTCCATTTCTACCCCTTTTTTTCCTATAGCTTCCATATCAGGCCTAAAGTAGGAAAATCATCACTCCCATACAATAATTCGATTTCACTTATTCTAAAACAAGAAGTCTGTATAAAAATACCATGACTCTCGTTTTTTTTCAAGTATATACATATATACGTATGTTTTACATGGAAGCTTTATCTTACTTTCTTTTAACTCTCATTGTTTTTAAGAGTATGTTTGAACCTCTTCTCAAAAAAAATACTTTACTCCTTCTGATTTATTTACAAAGCACATAGTTGAATTGCTGCCCAAATGAATATAATAAATACATTCATGTATGAATGCTAGGGCTTCTTTCCTCTGCAGATCCCAAAACGCTTTCTGAAATATTTGAAGGAATGCATTTTATCCTGTTTTATATTCATGTACAAAAGAGAATCTTTTAGTTGCATTCAAGAACTGATGATAAAGAATCACACAGCATGATTGTAGGGATCCTTCTAATTTTCTTTGGCATGCATGTGTAAAAAAATTGGCAAAAGTCATATATCACACAAAAAGGGATGTTTCCAAAATAGCAGCAGCTTGAACAGAGATATCCAACACTCTTGTTCCAGGATTGGTGTTGAAATACTGAAAGAAAATTTCTCAGCAAACAGAAAAAATTCATTACAGTCACAGAAATAGAAGAAAAGTTTCACGTCACAGCCCACAATTTTTAGGCTAGAAATGAAAACATTCAGTTCAGTTCACTTAGTCCTGTCTGACTCTTTGCGACCCCATGAATCGCAGCATGCCAGGCCTCCCTGTCCATCACCAACTCCTAGAGTTTACCCAAACCCATGTCCATTGAGTCGGTGATGCCATCCAACCATCTCATCCTCTGTCGTCCCCTTCTTCTCCTGCCCTCAATCTTTCCCAGCATCAGGGTCTTTTCAAATGAGTCACCTCTTCGCATGAGGTGGCCAAAGTATTGGAGTTTCAGCTTCAACCTCTGTCCTTCCAATGAACACCCAGCACTGATCTCCTTTAGGATGGACTGGTTGGATCTCCTTGCAGGCCAAGGGACTCTCAAGAGTCTTCTCCAACACCACAGTTCAAAAGCATCAATTCTTCTGTGCTCTGCTTTCTTTATAGTCCAGCTCTCACATCCATACATGACCCCTGGAAAAACCATAGCCTTGACTAGATGGACCTTTGCTGGCAAAGTAATGCCTCTGCTTTTTAATATGCTGTCTAGGTTGGTCATAACTTTCCTTCCAAGGATAAGCGTCTTTTAATTTCATGGCTGCAATCACCATCTGCAGTGATTTATGAGCCTAGAAAAATAAAGTCAGCCACTGTTTCCACTATTTCCCCACCTATTTGCCATGAAGTGATGGGACCCGATGCCATGATCTTTGTTTTCTGAATGGTGAGCTTTAAGCCAACTTGTTCACTGTCTTTCACTTTCATCAAGAGACTCTTTAGTTCTTCTTCACTTTCTGCCATAAGGGTGGTGTCATCTGCATATCTGAGGTTATTGATATTTCTCCCAGCAATCTTGATTTCAGCTTGTGCTTCCTGCAGCCCAGCATTTCTCATGATGTACTCTGCATATAAGTTAAATAAGCAGGGTGACAATATACAGCCTTGAGGTACTCCTTTTCCTAGTTGGAACCAGTGTGTTGTTCCATGTCCAGTTCTAACTGGTGCTTCCTGACCTGCATACAGGTTTCTCAAGAGGCAAGTCAAGTGGTTTGGTATGCCCATCTCTTTCAGAATTTTCCACAGTTTATTGTGATTTACACAGTCAAAGGCTTTGGCATAGTCAATAAAGCAGAAATAGATGTTTTTCTGGAACTCTCTTGCTTTTTCGATGATCTAACAGATGTTGGCATTTTGATCTCTGGTTCCTCTGCCTTTCCTAAAACCAGCTTGAACATCTGGAAGTTCATGGTTCACGTATTGCTGAAGCCTGGCTTGGAGAATTTTAAGCATTACTTTACTAGCGTATGAGATGAGTGCAATTGTGCGGTAGTTTGAACATTCTTTGTCATTGCCTTTCTTTGGGATTGGAATGAAAACATGAATGGATTAAAGAAAAAAAAATCATCTGGAGAGTACGCATATCTCCTCTCACAAGTTCCAGGGAGTAGTTATGGGAAATGAGAGAAAAGAAAATGTTGGAAAACTCCACTATCACTACTTTTCTTAGTAGAACTCTATACACACTCTTGACTTATAAGAAAGCTCAGGGAAATGGTCTAGGCATGAAGAGAATAGAGCTCTTGGAATCTCAGGGTTCAGAAACAACTATTTCAGAGGCCTAAGTCTTGTGAAGTGACTATATTGTTCAGGAAGCTGGCAGAATGTGTTCAGGGCTCTCCCTTGCTGTCGCGGACATGGCCACATTAGCTAAATCAGGACGGAGCCTGGATGTAGCTGGAAGTGCAGAGGGTAGAACAAGGGATGACAGAGTATCTATTTTGTGGCTCTGTCACTTCACCAATCAGATATAAAAATTTTATACTATCTGGAAAGCTCACTGCCCTAAGCCACCCCACTCAATGTTTAAATTGCAACAAATAAACCATTCAGATTAAAACCTACACTACGTTTCTGTGAACAACCAAGTAGAAAGGGGAAGAGCAAGAGGACAGTACACTCAACGTGTTTGTGAGTTGCAATCAGTTCTGAAAAGTGTGTTATTTGTTTAAATGTGGGTACATAAGAAGAAACAAGTAAAGGGAAGTGGAATCAGTGAATCCATGAGAGTAGTGTCAATAAAGATAAGGAAAGAGACTATTTCAAGAAGAAAAAAATTGGAAAACAAGCTGTCAATAGATTCAAATGCTGGGAAGAATATTAGAGCTGAAAACAGTTTCTGCATCTTAGAGATTCAGATCCATGGTGAATTTATTCACGGTGGTTTTCATGGGGGGCTGGGACCAGAAGCTACGTTAGAGAAGGTTGTGAGAGATGCATGGTAGGCTCAATAATGCCTCCTGCCAAAGATGTCCAGAGATTAGAGATTCCTTCCAGATGTAAGTAAATGTACTATCTTATTAAAGGAGAATATCTCACAATGCATACATGCATTTCAAATCATCACATTTTATGATTTAAATATCTCATAATTTTAAGTGTCAATTACACCTCAGTAAAGCTGAAAAAAGAAAAATATAAATTGAAAAATATTGTATGTATAAATATCTGACTGTGTGAATGTGTGTTTATATATATGAAAATATATACCTGTATGAAAATCTACATATTTTAAGTGAAACAGTTATTTCCTTAAATGTGTTTTAATAAGAAAAAAAGAATCTTTTTCACCTCTACTTTATAATAACAATGAACTAAGAATATAAGTAAGTTATTCAGTTACATAGTCATAGAAATGAAACCACAGCGACCAAACCTCTCTTCTGCTTACTTCTCATAGCATAAGTCTCTCAATTAGCAGAAATTCTACCATATGCTTAAATCCTATATTTGAGCTTAACTCCTATTGTGTCAAATTTATACAAATAAATTTAATTTTAAATTTACAGACCATATGTTGAGTTAAGTTTGAAACCTCCTAGGAGGCCTACAATAAGATAAATATTCAAATTGGTGAAGTGAATTTTCACATCGTAACCCCTGAGTCTCCTCATTGCACATCCAACCATTTCTATCCAAGTTGCAGTGCATAAGACTGACATTATATCATCCTGGGCTTGCCAATCATATTGCTCTAATTAATACAGAAGACGTAATGTGAATTATACCACTGCAAGAAGTGTTACTCTACCAAAAGTTTCTCAAAGTCCTTGATTAAGATTCTGTGGTACAGACCTTCATAATATAAAATGAAGAGGTCAAGCGTTCACCCTTGTCTGAGTTATCATTCTTTGAGAGAGCAAAGCAAAAGAGATAATTATCCTGTATGAATGAGCAGACTTCTTCTCTTTCAGAAACTATATTGGTGACCTCGGTTTGCCTATATTTGGCATAAAAATGAACAAAATGTTTTCTTGTGGGAAGGAGTTGGGAAGATAATTAGATAAAAAGCAAGAGAGGGTTGGGGTAGAGAGGAACAGGGGTGGAAGCAAAGGAAAAAAGTCCTCTTTCAGGGTTTGTTCAGGAAAATCTTAAAATGATCCGATACTAATGAAATAGTATCTTTCAAAGTTTTTCAAATGAAATAACATATTCCTTGAATATAGAAGCCATTGCAGTTGTCAAGAACACATGTATATATTATATGTTTTTGCAAGAGTATAAAAAGTGTCTGCAAACGCACTTTCAACAGCAAGTCCAAGCTATAGGCAAACTGACCTACTACCTGAGTTGTGTGGCACTGGAATTTTCTGGGACATGTGGAGATTTCTAGGAGCCTCTGACAAGCCTTAGTCTTCCCTGATGGCTCAGACAGTAAAGAATCTGCCTGCAATGCAGAAGACTTGGATCCGATCCCTCAGTCAGGAAGATCTGCTGGAGAAGGGAAAGGCACTCCACTCTGGTATTCTTGCCGGGAGAATTCCATGGACAGAAGAGCCTGGTGGGCTACAGTCCATGGGGTTGCAAAGAGTTGGACATGACTAAGCGACTAACACTTTCACTGAGAAGCCTCAATCAGGTAATCACAGTGCAGGCTCCTGGACTTTGGAATAAGCAGTTTCCTCTTCAGGGAACACTATTGCCTATTTGAAAGGCAACTCCACGGTGAATCTTGGGTCCCAGTAGAGACTGAACCCCTGAACATGAGACATTTTGTGATGATGGGATGCAAACAGCCCAGCATGATCCTGGTATTATCTGATCTTACAAATTTGAAAACAAATAAATCAATAAGCAAAACAAAGATAAGACCCTTGAGTGTGCTTGTGTGTGTGTTTTGCTAAAAGGATAATCTATGTTTTTAATTAATTACTTGTTTTACCATGTTATTGCCCCCCATTTCTATCATATAAAAGAACATCCTTACGGTGGCTAGGACTGTGGTTACACTGGCACCATGGAGTTACAACATAGTAACAGATAGACAAAGAAAAGTGTATTCTGAGAAGGCAGAAGGAGAGAACTGTGCTCAGTTCAGTTCAGTCGCTCAGTCATGTTCAACTCTTTGCGACCCCATGAGCTGCAGCATGTCAGGCCTCCCTGTCCATCACCAACTGCCGGAGCTTGCTCAAACTCATGTCCATTGAGTCGGTGATGCCATCCAACCATCTCATCCTCTGTCGTCCCCTTCTCCTCCTGCCTTCAATCTTTTCCAGCATCAGGGTCTTTTCCAATGAGTCAATTCTTCGCATCAGGCGGCCAAAGTATTGGAGTTTCAGCTTCAGCATAATCATTCCAGTGAATATTCAGTACTCATTTCCTTCAGGATTGACTGGTTGGATTTCCTTGCAGTCCAAGGGACTCTCAAAGTCTTCTCCAACACCACAGTTCAAGAGCATCAATTCTTTGGCACTCAGCTTTCTTCACAGTCCAGCTCTCACATCCATACATGACTCCTAGAAAAACCATCACTTTGACTAGACAGACCTTTGTTGGCAAGTAATGTCTCAGCTTTTTAATAGGCTGTCTAAGTTGCTCATAGCTCTCTTCCTAGGAGCAAGCGTCTTTTAATTTCATGGCTGCAGTCACCATCTGCATTGATTTTGGAGCCCCAAAAAATAAAGTCTCTCACTGTTTCCATTGGTTCCCCATCTATTTGCCATGAAGTGATGGGAGCAGATGCCATGATCTTAGTTTTCTGAATGTTGAGTTTTAAGCCAGTTTTTTCACTCTCCTCTTTCACTTTCATCAAAAGGCTCTTTCATTCTTCTTTACTTTCTGCCATAAGGGTGGTGTCAACTGCATATCTGAGGTTGTTGATATTTCTCCCAGCAATCCTGATTCCTGCTTGTGCTTCATCCAGCCTGGCATTTCCCATGATGTACTCTGCATATAAGTTAAATAAGCAGGGTGACAATGTACAGCCTTGAAGTACTCCTTTTCCAGTTTGGAACCAGTCTGTGTTCCATGTCCATTGCTAAGTGTTGCTTCTTGACCTGCATACAGATTTCTCAAGAGTCAAGTAAGGTGATCTGTTATTCCCATCTCTCTAAGAATTTTTCACCGTTTTTTTTTTTATGATCCACAAAGTCAAAGGCATTGGTGTAGTCAATAAAGCAAAAGAAGATGCTTTTATTGAACTCTCTTGCTTTTCGATGATCCAACAGATGTTGGCATTTTGATCTCTGGTTCCTCTGCCTTTCCTAAAACCAGCTTGAACATCTGGAAGTTCATGGTTCACGTATTGCTCAAGCCTGGCTTGGAGAATTTTGAGCATTACTCTGCTAGTGTGTGAGATGAGTGCAATTGTGCGGTAGTTTGAGCATTCTTTGGCATTGCCTTACTTTGGATTGGAATGAAACTGACCTTTTCCAGTCTTGTGGCCACTGCTGAGTTTTCCAAAGTCGCTGGCATACTGAGTGCAGCTCTTTCATAGCATCATCTTTTAGGTTTTGAAACAGCTCAACTGGATTTCCATCACCTCCACTAGCTTTGTAGTGATGCTTTCTTCCTAAGACCCACTTGACTTTGCATTTCAGGATGTCTGGCTCTTGGTGGGTGATCACACCACTGTGATTATTGGTTTGTAAAGAGAACTGTGCTCAATATTTTCTTTTTCCATCCCAAATCCACTCCTCACCACCATCCACTACTTTCTTTTCTCTTAAAAGTTGCCTTCTATCAGATTCAAGTGAGGCCCCTTGTCTTTTAAGGGAATGGGTTCATAACTAAAGTATAGCTACACTTTTGGTTCTGAGCTGTGTTCATTACAGCTTTGCTTCTGGATTGTTCCAGAATTTCCATGTTATTTCCCTTAACCCTGATGACACATGTATGAAAGCTCCTTCTTTAAACTCTTAATTACCTTGTGAGAGTATCATCTGTTTTCTGATAGTCTCTAACAGAAACAGCTGTTTTGATGCAGCTGTAACAAAATGGCTGGTTAAAAAAAAAACATGTAAAGCAATTGTTCTTATGAATTATTTCTGAGATCAGCTGCACATCCCTAAACTTCAAGCTTTGTCCTATTTCCTATATTCAACTTTCTCTCAAACTCTTGACCAGCATCTCTCTACACTGTTACAGGCAATTAAAGATTCTCATATCATCTTTGATCTCAGTGGTGCTGAGAGTCAGGATGTGATAAATTTATACTTGTGCGATGCTGAGGAATGGTGTAAGAGGGTCTATTATGTGTATAACCAGAAAATGGAAATAAAAGAAAGTAAAAATCATTTTTGAGGTCTAAACAGAATAATCTCAAGGCCAATTGTGCCTGTGTCAAAAGAGCAATTTTCAAATGTCATATTCTATACTTGGAGAAGACTCTTGAGAGTCCCTTGAACTGAAAGGAGGTCAAACCAGTCGACCCTAAAGGAAATCAACCCTGAATATTCATCGGAAAGACTGATGCTGAAGCTGAAGCTCCAATATTTTGGCCACTTGACACGGGGAGCCGATTCATTGGAAAAGATCTAATCCTGGAAAAGATCCCAATGCTGGAAAAGACTGAGCGCAGGAGGAGAAGGGGGCGACAGTGAGTGAGGTGGTTAAATGGCATCACCGACTCAATGGACATGAGTTTGAGCAAACCCTGGGAGATAATGGAGGACAGAAGAGCCTGGTGCACTGCAGTCTATGAGGTCACAAAGAGTCAGACATATTTAGTGACTGAAGAACAACACACTCTACTTAGAAGTGTTTCAGCATAATAATATTCAGGAACATGAATTGATACATTGACTTCTATCATACATACTATATAATCAACAAAAGGAAGTTTCCAGTCTTTAATTATGTAATGCAAGTTTCTCCAGAAAAGTAGAATTGTGAGAAGATCTAGTTTGATGATGGATAAGAAAATGGCAACCCACTCCAATACTCTTGCCTGAAAAATCCCATGGACAGAGGAGCCTGGCTGCTACATTCCATGGGGTCACAGAATCAGACAAGACTGAGCATACACACACACAGACACACACATACACACACACACACACACACACACGCTTGCTTGATGAGCACACATTTCCTTCACAGATTCTTTGCTAGGTCACAAATCTATCATAATATTAGAGGTGCCTTATTTACTTTTTAATGTTTATTTGATCCTGACCACTTGAAAATTCCTAAGTCTTCAATCAAGTATATGCAAGGGAAAAACAAGCTTAGGAGAAGTGAGTAAACCCTGAGCATGTGACCTTTTATATGCTGAATTTACATCAATTCTATTTTTGTAATAATGAAAGCTTATAACTATTTGCTCATGTCTTTAAAAGCAAATACAAGCAAACATCGATTGTACTTATTATTAAATAACCTCATCTGTATCTTTCACATGAATTTATCATTTGTGTCTCTGAGAGGTGTAAGCTATAGAAACATAACATTATATTGTGCTTTTGAAACTGATTACTGACTGCTTGGCTGAATGTTAAGACCTGATGGTATAGCAGAACTTATGCACCAGAACTCCTAGTCCCGGTTCGACTTTTCTTGCTTCGAATTCATTCTCTTTTACTAAACAATTCCAGTTCTGAGGCATAGAGCAATAAAACCATTATAAGCATAACTACTTTCTTGGAATCTTTTCGTTAGAGTATTTGAGGCAATTTTTTTCCATACATGCCATTAAAATCAATTCATGTTTCTGTGTATAGTTGAAATTGGACCTTGAATTGACTCTAAGTAAGAGTGAAGAGTTGATCTTCATCCACCGTTTTAAACGTCATCTTGTTAACGCTGTCTTTGATCTGGTTTTGATCTTATTTTTTCAGAGTTCTGCGTTTGTAAACCATTTTCCTCAGTGTTTGATTTGACATTTTTATAAACCTAAGTAATAAATGCTACAATAGAGAAATGATTGCTGGTAACTTAAATTTTTCTCTTCAGTTTTATAATGTTCTCCTTCTGTCAATGCGAGCTCACCCTCTTGAGACCTCTCTCTGTCTCCATCTCCCTCTCTTTCTCTCTCTCTGGCTTGCTCAGCCTTCTTCATACCCCGTTTGTCACTTCAGTAAATTTTCACTTGTATGAGGATCAAACTAAAAATGTTGTAGTGATTGAATCTGATGGGAAAATGAGAAATATATTTCAGATGTCTAGATTATACTCCAAGTCCTCCTACAGTGTTCTATTTGAGTAAAATTTAGAGAAAATTACTAAATTAATATAATCCAAACTTACATAAAATAGGTTGAATAAGAAATATTCCAAACTTGTTCTTTTCCCTTTTTTCACAATGATTTGAGTTTGAAGATTAGTCCTGTAGAATTAGCTGTTAACTTTTCTTAAGTCTGATGTCCACTTTCTGAGAAATTTTCACCTGTGATTAATTTTTTTCTAAATGTTGACTAATTGGGTAGATGTTCTTTAATACAATCACATGTTTATGTACACTATTATAGTCATAACTTTGTTAATTATAACAAAAATGTGTGCATAATGATGTATGATTTTAATACAAATAATTAATTGGTTTACCAATTAAACACATATTTTTATCTCTTCAGATTTCACAAATAAAATTTATTTTATGAAGGCTTCCCAGATGGAGTTATTGGTAAGGAACCCAACTACCAATGCAGGAGACACATAAGAGTTGCAGGTTTGATCCCTCTGTTGGGGAGATCCACTGGAGGATGGCATGGAAACCCACTCTAGTATTCTTGCTTGGAGAATCCCATTGACAGAGGATCCTGATGGGTTACAGTCCATAGAGTCACAAGGAGTCAAACATGATTGAAATGACTTAGCATTAGCATGACTGAAGGGACTTTTTATTCACATATAAGTTAACAAGTGGTGTGGCTTTTAACAACTGATAATTCTCTTAACTCATAAGACCCCTTAGTTTCCTTATTTATCAATAAGAAAGGATGATTCTGATCCCATGGATTTCTTGTTGAATTTAAATAAGGATATCTGTAATCAATTTTTGCAAACTCCATTGTACAAGTTAATAAAAAAATAAGCAGTGATGGTAGCAGCAGTGGAGGCAACAGTGAGCAGCATTCATTGTAATTTCTTCTCTTTCACTTTCCAGCAGTTCCCAAAGGTCATTTGGAAAGAAAGAGATGAATGTTTCCCATCGCTCCCCTAACCAATTGCCACTAATTTAATGGCTTAAAACCACTCAGCTTTATCTTTGAGCCCTGGATGTTAGAAGTCCAAACTGGGTCTTACTGAACTAAAACCAAGGTGTTTTCAGGATGGTATTCCTTCAGAATGCTTTAGGAGAGAATCTTCTCTTTCCTAGGTTTTAGCTGCTGCTGCTGCTTCTGCTGCTGCTGCTAAGTCGCTTCAGTCATGTCCGACTCTGTGCGACCCCATAGACGGTAGCCCACCAGGCTCCGCCGTCCCTGGGATTCTCCAGGCAAGAACACTGGAGCGGGTTGCCATTTCCTTCTCCAATGCATTAAAGTGAAAAATGAAAGTGAAGTCACTCAGTCGTGTCCGACTCTTAGCGACCCCATGGACTGCAGCCTACCAGGCTCCTCCATCCGTGGGATTTTCCAGGCAAGAGTACTGGAGTGGGGTGCCATTGCCTTCTCCTCCTAGGTTTTAGAGACTGCTTTTATTCCTGATTCCAAAATCATTGCAGATGGTGACTGCAGCCATGAAGTTAAAAGACACTTGCTCTTTGGAGGAAAGCTATGACAATCTAGAGAGCATATTAAAAAGTAGAGACATTACTTTGCCGACAAGGGTCTGTATAGTTAAAGTTATGGCTTTTCCAGTGGTCATGTATGGATGTGAGAGTTGGACTATAAAGAAAGCTGAGTGCCAAAGAATTGATGCTTTTGAACTGTGGTGTTGGAGAAGACTCTTGAGAGTCCCTTGGACTGCAAGGAGATCCAACCAGTCCATCCTAAAGGAAATCAGTCCTGAGTGTTCATTGGAAGGACTGATGCTAAAGCTGAAACTCCAATGCTTTGGTCACCTGATGTGAAGAACCGACTCATTGGAAAAGACCCTACTGCTGGGAAAGATTGAAGGCAGGAGGTTAAGGGGATGACAGAGGATGAGATGGTTGGATGGCATCACCAACCCTAAGGACATGATTTTGAGTAAGTTCTGGGAGTTGGTGATGGACAAGGAGGCCTGGCGTGCTGCAGTCCATGGGGGTCACAGAGTCGGACATGACTGAGCAACTGAACTGAACTGATGTATTCCTTGGCTCATGACCCCTTTCCCCATCATTAAAGTCAACAGATGGGTGTGTCTCTCTGCCTTTCTCACATGCTCATGTATTCCTCTCTCTGTTCCGCTTCCCTCTTCTACTTTTAATGATGCTGCAACTACCTTCAACCCATCTGAATAATTCAGAACAATTGTCTCATCTCTACAGCTTTAGCTCACTCACATCTGCAGTCACTTAGCCTTGTGAGGTAACAATTTCACAGGTGTTAGAGATTATAACATGGATATCTTTAAGGAATCATTCTGTCTACCTCAAGACCTCTCCTAACTTTCAAAAATTTCATCTGGCTCTTGTACCCTCTCTAATTAGTGAGTAAGCTCTTTTCTCCTTTTTCACCAATGAACTTTGTAAATTTTTTAAAAAGTGCAATTAGCAATTATATGCAGTTTAGAGAATTATGGTAAAATGTGAAAAAATTCATGTACTCGTAACCCAGCTTATGAAGCAGAACCATACGGGTATGTTTGAAGTCCAGTATGCGGTCCTAACAAATCCAATTTTCTCGTGACACAGCCCTTTAGTACTAGTCACAGTGCTAAACTTAGCAGTGTAAACATTCTTTTGATTTTGTTTCTACTCTGCACATACATGCATGCATATCCCCCCAAAAAGCTTTATTTGCTTTCTGTTTCTGAAATATAAGCTTCTTAGGTAACTTAGTTTTTGAATAGCATGACTTTCAATATTACCCATATTGATGAACAGAGTTCTATCTCCTTCATTTCATGGTTGCATTACAGTCTCTGTATGAGTGCATTGCAATTTATCTCTTCTAAATTTTAAAAGCATTTGAGATTTTCTTATTCCCTTGCTATTCACAGTGCAGTTTAAAGCACCCTTGTACAGATGTCCTAGGGTTCATGAGTGAGAATTTTTCCAGAGATGTCTGGTGTCAAAATGTGTCTAATGCCGGTGAGAATCCCACTGCTTAATATTCTTGCCAATGTTTGGTGTTGTCAGACATCTTAACTTCTGAAAATGTACTGGTTATTAATTTACATCTCACTGGGGTTTTAATTTGTATTTCATTTTTATGTCATGACAGTGCATAACTTTTTGCATGTTGAGAAAATTTGGATTTTTTTCCTGTAAAGTGTCAGTCTATTTTCCCTGTTATGCCTATTTTCTTATTTATTCAAAGAGTCTTAATAAATTCTAGATAAGAATCTTTTTTCAGCTACATGTATTGTAAAAAGATGTTCCTAATTTGTAGTTAGTCATTTTATTTTCTTCCTTAACATAAGATGGTGAAGTCATTCTCCTGTATTTTATTGTATTTTAAACTTTTGCTGTTAGTATTTAAACTTTTGCTTATCACTGAAACCCTGCAAAGACAGGATAAACACTAAAATATCTCTCTAACCATATTGTCAGAAGAACCTTAGGGTTCCAAGACTTTCACAAGAATTTTGTGTGTGTGCATGTGAGAGACACAATGAAATGATAATCTCTGATTGATAGTGAATCTAAATATCTTACTGTTCTCTTTTTTATATGTTAGTGTACAGACCACCATAGTATCAGTGTGGGCAAGAGAAGTGATCTGAATGAGTAACAAGTACTTCAGAGCGTCTGTTAAAGGAGCCATCAGCACACAGGTTAGAATGTCCTGTGAATAAATGAGTTGAGTAAGGCACATCCAGGCTTCTCAGGTGGCACTCGCAATAAAGGATCTGCCTGCCAATGTGGGAGATGCAAGAGATGCAAGTTTGATCCCTGGGTTGGGAAGATCCCCTGGAGTAGGAAAGGGCAACACACTCGAGTATTCTTGCCTAGAAAGTTCCATGGACAGAGGGGCCTGGAAGGCCACAGTCCGTGGGGCTGCTGAGTCAGACACCACTGAGCACAAACTCACACACAAGGCAAATCTCTATGGAAGCTGAGAAGAGGCAACCAAGGAGAGAGGACGAGAAGCACTGAAAGAGCTTAACGTGGAGGAAGCTCTGGGAATTTGGGGTTCAATGAGGAAGTTATGGTTTACATATTAAATACTCCCTGGAGAATATATGAAAACTGTTTATCTTGCCTGGAGAATCCCAGGGATGGCGGAGCCTGCTGGACTGCCATCTATGGTGTCGCACAGAGTCGGACACGACTGAGGTGACTTAGCAGTAGCAGTAGCAGTATTGGCTACAGCAATAAAAATTCAGTAACGATCTTGCTGAGAGCTTGTTCAATGGATGAATAAAGGACAAGACCGGGCATTGCCATGGCCTGAACAATAAAAGGGAAACAAGGAAATAGATGAAAGGACTTTTAATTTCTTTTTTTCCTATGAAACTTGGAAACGCCAGCTAATAGAGACAGAAATAAAGCTGGAGAAGGCTTGATGTGGAGGAACAAATGAAAGAGATATGATTTTTCAAAATTTAAAGTAGGAAAAGATAGAAATTATAGAAAAGAAAGGGATAAGTTTTAATAATTGAAGTGAAATTTTTAAGGTAGTTTTCACGGGATCCAGAGAGGAATTGGAAGAGTTAACATTACTCAGGATGAGACATTTAACAACATCACTCAGGATGAGCCATTTTTGACCATAATGAAAGAAAGAAGTTAGTTACAATATACTGACACTTTTATAAACAGAGTGTCAGTAATTTGAAAAAGTTCTTAACTGAGTGTGTCTACATTTCTGGGAAGTAAGAGGCAAGAATTTCTGCTGAGAATGAGTAGGAAGGCAATAGGGTAGGACAGTTAAGGAGATAAGAAATGGTTTGATTAGATATTATGGAAAATGGAGAAAAGCCTTAGAACAGAGAATTGGTGAGCAAGGTAAATGGCTCTATTGAGCTCAGAGAACCTTAATTTATAGAGGCAATTTTCTGAGGATTTTGCGATTTTCTCCAGTTGAATTCAACTGCCCAGGTATAGGAACAAAGAAATCAGTCTGTTGGATTGCTTCAGCTTTGGGCTTGCTATGTGGGTTCAAAAACAGAAATTGAAAACGTAATTGAAAATATTCACAAAGATGTGGTTGAAGAAACGGTTCAAGGGTTATAGGCTTAAAAGGAAGAGAGTGACACTGAGGCAGAAATAAAACCTTATATACAACTGATTGTATGTCACAGGAGTGAATACAAGTTAGCCTAATGAAATACAAATATTATTATTATATTTTTTTGGCACACACTCACTCACATTGGTCCACTTCCAGGAAACACTAGAAGATTAAGAAGTGCTAAAGATAAAGATATAATTTCTATCAATCTGTTTGACATGCTTAAGCATGTTCTTTCTAACAACCTTCTGCAATGGGAGAGTATTTTGTCCAAATTTAGAAAAAAAACACATATGATATTTTCTAGAACTATTAGTACCTTTTTCTTGGACCACTAACCAATGCCAGATTGTCCTTAGATTTTCCTTCTGCATGTTTCTTGTGTGACATTTTAAATCTGGAGCTTTAAGTTCATATAATCATAGATAAATATTAAAGGATAATATAATTTTAGGAACCCAGTTACCCCTTTGAGTCACAGAATCTTAAACTTAAAAATCAGGTTAATTTCACTTTGGACATTTCTTTGCAAGACTGAATGTACCTTGGTTATTTATTTTTGTTCAGTGTATATTTTCCCTTTTCTATAAACCCTTTTTCTTGCTGAATTTTAGTTAAGGATGTGATTCAGAACTCACTGGAAGACACAGGTGAGTGTTGAAGGCTTCACATAAGATCATTACATTGGCTTGCAGGGCGCTAGGACAGGACTCAGCTCACCGGACTGCTGAAAAACTTGGAACACAGGGGCAGAGAATTTTACCAACACTGACCTTCAAGTTAACGTTTCTTGGGACTGTGCTCTTACCATTGTACATCAAACATCTTCAGGTGATCCATCCTTCTGAGTATTTCTAATTCATTGTATGTGAACTGAAGCAATTCTGGTTTTATGTTCATTGTTCTTGCATGGATTCTATTCCACCAATGTAAACAGACAAGCCTAATGAAAACTGTATAATTACTCTGAGGTTGAAAATTTCCTCTTGTTCACATTTTGTATCTCCATCTTTCCTACAGATTATGAAATATTCAGTGTTTTTAGCCAGAGACACATTGCTGTTAACAAATTTGGCAGAGAAGGTTATCTTTAAAATTCCCTCTAAGTCTCCCAGATTAATGTTCTGTGTGGTGAGTGCCTGCCAACTTTGGTACAGTTATGGGATTAGACAATTTTGAATGATTTTTGACTCTGAAGGTTGTTTACATGCTGTTACCAAATCTGGCAATGTTTCAGCTCCAGCATCTTCCATTTCATAAAGGATTTGCTGTGAACCTAGTAAACATTTTCATCTAATTTTATAATGATCATACCTAGGAAGGACCTTTATTAGAGCTTGGCACTTGCCAGGATATAAAGCTGCTGCCTCTGTAATTGACTTTAACCAAGTGAGTGCTAATCCACAGTGTTTTCTTGGGACAGAGCTTGCTGACAGGGAAGGCTCTTTATTATACCTCTTTTTCTCTGATAAAATAAATAAAAGTTTATTTATTCTACATATCAAATTATACATTATAATAAGACAAAGCTAATTACACTCATATGTTGTAATATAATAATGTTATTAAATGGGGAACCAAAACTAATCAGAAAGAAAATGTTAAGAAACAAATACTAGGCCTAACGACATTCACACACTGGGCAAAACTGGCCCATCATCCTTCAAAGACATCCAGGATGATGGACATTTATGCTTCATTCATCTTGTTTTATTTCCTAAACTAAATGAAAAACATGTATTTTACGTTTTGAGATATACTTTATCTCAGATATTTTGGATATCTTTACATCCTTGTTTCTTACAGACAAGGTCTAGATCCTCTTATAACATAAAAAAAAAAATTTCATCAGAAGGCAAGTGCTCTCAAAATTAACCATATAGAATTTTCTCAATAAACATTGACTAAACTTAAATGAGCATATATATGCATTATGCTATACCAAGGGAAATCATTCAGCTATTCACCAAAGAGCTAAAATTAAATTATACCTAAGTAGACATTGAGAATGCACACTAAAATTTTGTTATTTGAGTATTTTATTTTTTGTATGCCTAAAAATGTTATTTAAGAATATTCCCAATTCCTTTACCAGAGCAGATGGCTACATCAGAGAAAAGATGTCTCTTCTACATTTTCATTCAACTTATTAGTGGTTCTAATTTCCTCCAATTCCCTTCATCAAGTTTCCCACTACATTTAGTTTTCTAGCTTGATTTTTAAACCATGGATACTTAACTCTCCTTCTTAAAACTTATACCTGCCATTGAAACTACCATGCACTGAGCAGTGAAAAAGAAGTTTCAAATATAATAAAAGATAATCTCTTATCTTCAAGTAGGGAATCCCCAGATGACTTCTGGGGTCAGCAATAAGGCAGATAAGCAAACTGACAATTGCATCACAGTATATGATTTCTGTAGTTGAGTAAATAATGTGACGCTCTGAGAGCTTAAGACACAGATTTTTAAGGCAAGGTTGTAGAGAACAGAGAAAGGTTACTGAAAAAGCAAAACCTTTGCTGAATTCTGCAGGAGACCAGGTGAGTGGAGGCCAATTAAATCAGATAAAAGCATGTAAAAAGATCTAAAGGCAAGAGAGATTATGAAAGATAATGTGTGCACCTGGGTAGTTAGCAGAGAGCTGTGCCTCTTACTGAGTTGGAAGTCAATACATTGAAGCATAAACAGTGGTGCAATTATTAACTATGTTTCAACATGAAAACATTTAGAATGTGGGAATCATGGAACCTCAAATCCCATGATGCTATATCTTATTAGAAACAATGATGGTGGAAAAGTTTCTTAAACTTATTTTGCTCATGCTATGTCTTTCCAAAGTCTACCTGGAAAAATAGCCCTTCCCCAAGAAACTGCAAATACAGCACTCTTCTTAGACTTAAGTCTACTTCTAACATATCCATTAATAAACTTTAAACTCTCACAGACAAGAACTTTGTTTTCTTTCTGTCTTTCTGTTTATTTCCTGTCAAGTGGGAAAATACATGATTTATAGTTGTAGTGCTGCTGCATAGGTATTAAGCTAGGAACTGATAATATAAAGTAGAAAATTATGAAAAAAAAATGGTCTTGAATGGTTGCTTTTAGCTATGAGGTAAGAAGTGAGGGGTGTATCCAGATCACTGAAGAGGTTTAAAAAATTCTCATGCTTGGAGTTCCAGGAGTAGGAACATCTGTTAAGGAAATGGGATGGGCATTTGAAAAATATTCTCCAAGTTATGTTAATTTACACTTTTTATTTAAACCCCTTTCACATTTTGAGATTCACTGATTCCAAGCTGCAGAGCTTTTGTGGAGCTATGTTGAAAGGGTCATAAACTTGGATGGTAAATAATAAGACGAAATGACCATTTGGAGTAAACACTTAAAGGTCATAATCTAACATTTATTTTTGGATCAAAGCAAAGTAGGAAGTCGTTAGAGACCTGTGAAGAAAGAAATAACACGAATAGCCATTTTAAGTGTGGTGTAAAATGCAGTAAAAAATGGGGATGCTGAAGTTTTGAAAAGTTAAAGGACAAAGATAGACCTCACACAGGGAAAAGTTGTCAATTCAAAAACTAAAACATCATAGGAAGTACATGAAAAAAAGAGTGAAACATATTCAAATTATAAAAAGATTGTAATTTGAAGGTCAAGTTTTATTTATATGCTTTGTGATCATGTGCAAGTCATTTTACTACTCTGAGTCTGCTTTCAAATATGTGATACATATTAAATACAAATGAACTTCCTTTCAGAAGTAACCCCATGCACCTCTGATCAAGTAATCTATAACAAAAGAGGCCAGCATACACAATGGAGAAAATAGTCTCTTCAATAAGTGGGGCTGGGAAAACTGGACAGCCTCATGTAAAAGGATGGAAGTAGAATATTTTTTTACACCATAAGCAAAACTAACTCAAAATGAATTAAAGACCTAAATGTAAGACTGGATACTATAAAACTCTCAGAGGAAAACATAGGCTGAACACACTTACACAAAAAAAGTAGGAATACCTTTTTGTATCCATCTTCTAGAGTAATGCAAATAAAAATCAACAAGTGAGATCTAATTAAACTTAAAAGCTCTTGCACAGCAAAGGAAACCATAAACAAAATGAAATGACAATCTATAGAATGGAAAAAAAAATTGCAAATGATGTGATTAACAGTGGATTAATTTCCAAAGTATGCAAACAACTCAATGTCAATGTTCAATGTCAAAAAAAAAAAAAAACTAATCAAAAAATGGGCACAAGATCTAAATAAACATTTCTCCAAAGAAGACATACAGATGTCACAAAAGCACATGAAAATATGCTCAACATAGCTAACTATTAGAGGAATGCAAATAAAAACTACAATGAGCTATCACCTTACTCTGGTCAGAATGGCTGTCATCAAAAAGTCTACAAATATAAATGCTAGAGAGGGTATGGAGAGAAAGAAGCCCTCCTACTCTGTTGATGGGATAATAAATTGATGCAGAAACTGTGCAGAATAGCATGGAGATTCCTTAAAAAAAACTGAAAATAGAGATACCATATGATCCTGCAATTCAACTCCTGGGCATATATCCTGAGAAAACCATAATTCAAAAATATGCATGCACCCCAATGTCCACTGAAGCACTATTTATAGTAGCCAAGACATGGAAGCTACATAAATGTCCATTGACGAATGAATAGAGACGGTGTGGTACATATATATATATATATATATATGTATATATATATATACAATGGAGTATTACTCAGCCATAAAAAATAATGAAATAATGTCATTTGCAGCAACATGGATGCACCTGGAGACTACCATACTAAGTGAAGTAAATCAGACAAAGACAAACATATCATTTATATGTGGAACCTAAGGAAAAAGAAGTGACACAATGAAGTTATTTACAAAACAAAAACTGACTCAAAGAGAATGAATTTATGGTTATCAAACGGGAAGGTGGAAGAGAGGATAAAATAGGAGTATGAGATTAACATATGCACACTACTATATAAAAAACAGATTATCAACAGGGACCTACTGTATAGCACAGGAAAATATACTCAATATTTTATAATTATTTATAAGGGAAAAGAATCTGAAAAAGAATATATATGTATGTGTGTGTATAAAGTATACGTATAACTGAATCACATGTATAACTGAATCATTACAAACACAATATTGTAAGTCAAATATGCTTCAATAAAACTGCATTTCATTTTACTTGATTAATGCTAAAATCAAGAAATGAGGATTTTGTTTTTTTATCTTTGGTATCATATAAAAATAGGACTATGCTAAGAACTGCATACATTTCAAAAGATACAAAGGTTATGAATTATTTTGCACAACTTAAAATCTGCTAGTGGAGACTCAATGAAAATAAAGCTTTTAATCCCATTTTTAAAATATGCTCAAGTATGTGACACTTTAAAGATGCCAGTGGTGGCGGCTAGGTCATATCGTGGACATTCATTTTCTCTATAACCCACAGGAATCTGAAAAGAATACATTTTCCCTTTTGTAAGAGGAGAAAATCAGGGTTCAGAGACATAAGGTATTCTGCATTTGGCCACATAACTATGATGTGAGGAGTCTAGGATGTGAATTGGGGACCATTGGCCTTCATAGCCCATTCCTTTCCACTGTAGTACACGCCCTGAATTATTATTTGTATGTAGTTAAGTACTAATCTTTCCTGTCTAATCTATTCTCGCCTAAATGTAAGCCCCTGTTTCCTCTCACAGTCACTTTTACAAAACACTTCCTGGTTAGTCTCCACGTCCTTGGTTTTCTCTCCATTTCCTCAGCACCTATGTGCTGAGTTCCCAGTACACACCTGGTGTGGCTTCAGGTATCGAGGACAAGGGAGTTTCTCCTCCCTGATCTCTCGGGGTTGTCTCTGCTGTGGAAAACGTACAACAAAGGAATGTATAGCCCAGGACAGAGGGGACGAGAGTGATGAATGCAAATTGAGCAGGGCGCGAAGACTGGAAGTGAGAAGAAAGTTGTAATGGTATTTGTTCAAAAGAGAGTGAAAGAGAATTAGAGCAGATACTTGAAGGAACAGGGAAGCTGGGGGAGAAAGCTGTGTATAAATCTGGGAAACAGCGCCCCCTGAAACTGGAATAGGAAGGCAGAGGGTAAAGATTCTCTGTGTGGGAAAAGAGCAATGTATGTGGAACAGAATTTGAGAGAGAAGAGAATGTGATGGGGGGAGACGAGGGGATTAAAAATAAAGAGTAGAGATTAGACCAAGGGTCTCAAAGCTCAAAATAAGAGTTTCGGGTTTTCCTCTAAGTGAGTTGAGAAGCCATTGCAAAATATTGATAATTAGAGGAGTGACGCGATCAGGCTTCAACTTTAGAAAAACCAGTGTATTCTCTTTTCATCTGGAACACTGCTGGTTACCTTTTCGAGATACAGCTCCAATCAGTCTCCTTCATGACTGCATAAACCCACAGCACCTCATTGTCACATCTCATTGGTTTCACTTCTGCTTACTGATAATAGCGGCGGTGGAGGCAGGGGTAGCATTGATAGTGATAGTCTCTACTCCATAACCACCAGTACTGCAGATCTCTAGATCTCTAGAGTTATGACTTTGTAGAAATGTAATTCCTCCAGAGAACCTTTTATTTATCTCTAACACAGTATCTGTATATATCTCGATGGACATTGATGTTCTACCCAACAATTTGGGAAATCTTGTTCTGTAGAATTAATTTAAAACTTTTAGATATTCATGGCATCAGTATCGCTGTCAAATTCGGCTTTTCTTTCTGTGTATCTTCTATTCTTTACACACTTGCCACGATTAAGTTTTGTCAATTCTTCAAGGTTTACTTGAGTCTTACTCTCCCTAGGAAGTCTTACTTGATTGTTTTTCTTGAAAGTAACCACTTTACCTTGTAATTTTCCATGATGTTGATTTGCACTTTTTTATATAGCGCTGACTATATTCTATCCTATATTATATTGTATCCTTATACTGTTTCTTATCCTTAATATGCAAGGATCCATGAAGGAAGGCTAATCCACTTTTCAACCTAATGACATAAACCTACCAGGAAATAAATGTCTATGTCAACAGTCAGTTTATTCTTTTAAGGGTCACATCGATTCTAATTACATGTATCATTTATTTCCATAATTCAGTTGTAACCTCTTTTAAATAAAAACCTGTGTTTGTCCTTTTAACATGTCTCCCCTCAAGTGCCCTTCGTGGACATCTGTAAATTTCCCTTCAAGTCTTCAAAAGTTTATCGACTGAATGGTCAATTAATCCTTCAGGATGGAGAAATTTGCCAGGGGGTTTAGGAGATTTAAATCATCCCAAGAGCTCCATTCTGAAAGAGAGATTTCGTAGTTTCAAAATGTTTGTGAAACGCCTTGTGCACTGAGGAGAGATAGTGAGGCCAGGCTCTCGAAAAAGCTGAAATGCCACAATTGGGGTCAGAAACCTTAATCTTTGCTATCATAGTTTTTATTGCTCTGGCGTGTTTTGATACACTCCAGGGGGAACTGTCATTTTATCTTGCTTATTCCACAGGTCAGAAAACAGGCTGGTAGAGAGCATGTTGAAGTAAGAGAGGGAGGTGAAATACAACCTCCGTTTATTCAGTCTTAAAATATTATATAAAGGTGTAATATCTCAATTATTTAATTGTAAAGATGTAGGTAAACTGCAAGAGAAATCTGTTAAGTATGACATACAAATTTATTTTTAAATGTGATATCGTTATAATGTCACTTCACTTATATAAATTAATACAGTGCATCAAATAAGTTAGATATAAGTCTAAAAATAAGGTTTGCATAAAATTGTAGATTGAGTAATTAAGGAAAGAAAACAATAATCCAATAACAAAATTTCTGTGAATTTGCAAATAAACACAGGTAAATGATATGGAAAATGTCAAATCATGGTTTATGTAGACCAAAATCATATAGTTTCATGTTCAAATATTGTCTTAGTATTTAAATTATACATTATTATAATCTTACTATTTGCCCATCTATTGCTATACACCTCTACCTGACATCTGAAGATTTGAGATTCAGCAAAATGGACACTAAATAATTCATGGTCAGAATTCCTACACCATGGAGGGAGTTAAAAGGTAGGAGAGAAGACAGACACAAATTTAGCAAAGGATGATAAATTCAAATTTTCAGTCTAACCACAAATATAAGAACACAAATTAGACAGGAAAACTTATTCAACGCAGCATCGATGATATGAGATTGACAAACTGTTTGGTCCAAGTAGTAAAATTATACTAATATGTCCTATTAATGTTGGTCTGTCGAAATATGAATAGCATTTTTTTTTTCTCCTTAGAATCACTGGGTTTACAGTTTCAAAAAGGGAAAAATAAGAGTTTGACAAACATTTGATCAGTTTAACTTAGTTCTTTTAAAGTCTAATGAAGATGCCTTAACGATCTTGAAACAGGAAAGAAGGATAGAAAGTATTTAATCTGATGGAAGTAAGATTATCAAGGAGTAATTTTGTTAGAGTTACACAAGGGAAGAGATTGGCTTGGACTCAGTCCAGGAAGTAATTGCTGTATTTTTTTTTTTTTTTAAAGGAATGAAGAAAGGTCAGTTAACCTTTGGGTTTTATATCTGATCTATGATGAGGTTACATCTTGAACTTGTTCCTCTTGATCTGATAAAGTCTTCTTCATTTAGTTTGAAAGCATCTTGTTATTCTTAATTTATTAAACTACTGCCTCATAAATACAGTGAACCCTCCATATCCTCAGGTTCTACATCCATGGATTCAATCAACCTTGAATGAAACATATTAAAAAAAAAAATCCAGAAAGTTCCAAAAGGCAAAACTTGAATTTGCTGTATGCTGGCAACTATTTGTGTAACATTTACATTGCATTTGGTATTACAAGTAACCTAAAGATGATAAATATATGGGAAGTTATCAATATATTATATGAAATTGCTTCATTTTATTTAAGAGACTTGAGCATCCATGGATTTTGATAACCCTGGCAGGGGGCGGGTTCTTAAAATAAATCTTCAGTGGATATCCAAAAAATGACTGTCTTATTATGAAAGAGCTAGACAACAGAAATAATTCTTCTTTATAATAAAATTTATTGACTGCTATTTTTTTGTTTTAATTTGCATTCGTACTGTGTTTCTTTTCTGTGTAAACTAAAATACTAACTAAATAAATAAAGTGCCAGTCTTTCTCAGAGTAACATGGAATGAATGAAAAGCAACTGAAGGTTCCGCATTTTCTTTTCTCTTTTATGAAATGCAATTTGTCACATTTATCCTTATAATTTTATAAGCCTAAGTATTACTTTGATATGTGCAACAGAAGCTTTTTATAAAATAGCCTTCTTTTTAATACTGTGGTTTAGAAATTTGGATCTGGTTCTAAGATGACAGCACAATATTCACCTTGTAAGCTTCTCTTTCAGGCCTATAGTAATTTTTATTTAAAAGGAGACTGAAATGAAAGAAAGGTAATGATACTTAAAAGATTTTTTAACTGTTATTATTCAATAGTGGTTATTTCCTTATTTTTAATTTGCAACAAAATATTTTGTAAATATTAAAATGAGGTAACTTCTAATTCAAATTACTTTTTGCCAGTATTATAAACATGTTCTCTATAATAACAAACTTTTTATCAAGTCAGAGGTGTCTCTTTTATTTACAGCAGTAACAATTATCTGGCCTGGAGTGAAATTCATGACAACTACAGAGCATTACAGTCTAGATTCATGGATACCCTTAGTGTTGGATTCAAGTCGTTACCTTGGCTGAAAAAGATTAGATTAGAAATGTTTCTCTGGCAGAGTATGGAGTGGGGGGTTTAAAATGTTCACACATTGTTCTAGAATATATGAAAGCTTTTTCATCCTCTGTTTATGAAACAGTGTGTTAGGAATTGAAATTCAGTGAAACATAAAGGATCTAGGTCAATTACAAGACTTTGAGCCTATGAAAGATCAAATAGATGCAGTGTATCTGTTCAAACAAGCAAATTAGCAGATCCACACTCAGTGATTGAGCATCTTGATAGCAAAGCATTGTCCAGAGTTCTGAGGACAATCACAGATGCACAGACCATTTTTTCTGCCCTTAGAAAGCTTTAAAATTGTTCAGAGCAATGATACTCAAAAAGCATTAAAATCCAAAACAGTATGCGTAGTAAAGATGTATTTAAAAGACATACAGAAAAAAGATTTGTTGAATATAAACAGTGAAAGCATATAGCATGTGGTACCATCTTCTGAAATAAAAGGAATGTCAAGTATAATTCTAACACTAGAATTTTCACTTTAAATTCCTTTTTTTTTTTGGTGAATAAAATAAAAGCTGTCTTTTAGATGTTTAACACTCTCCATCATTTTTTAGTGCTGTACTTTATCATCATCAATTTGTTTTCCTTTCAATTTACTAGCACTTGTCTAGTTTTCAAGTCCGTAAAGGAAAAATGAGTAGATGATTATGCTATTTGGAACACTTCAGCATTGACAGGGTAACTAATGCCATGAAAGAGTTAATTAATGGTGTTCTCTGATGTGCTTTTCTATTTCTGAAGTGTTGTTTTGGATTCAATTATGTCTCACTATGTGATTTTATTCATTTAGGAAATAGTTTGAAAGGGTTCATGTTTAAAATCTATTTTGGCAGGCAGGTATGAAAGGGATATAAGAAAGGCCATGATTAAGCAGAGAAGAAATAATGAACACAATCAAGAAAAATACCTTTGAAAAACCTATCATATCCTCTGTGAAAATTGTGTCCTGAACTTCCTTAAACTGTATCCAGAAATATGGATGGACTTCAGAAGATAAGCACAGGAATAAAATAGAATGAGGGAGAATTGGAGAACAATTTTACGTCTCTCATGTCTCTTCCATGACAAGAGAAAAAATGATCTTTTGTTTCTGGTCATACGAGATCTTTTAAATGATCTTGTAAGAGAACATTTTAATCTATCTCTTTTCTCTCTGCATTCAGCACTACAACATTTAATATTATATTTTACGTTGTTTAGTTTCAAATGAACCCCCAATATAGGGAAAGGCTAAAAGAATAACATTTTACTAGAGAAGGTGTGGCTGGTTTTAATGCTTTATTTCAGTGGACACTAAATTCGCTTGAAAAGCATTTACCAAGAGGGCTACTCTTTGGAGAAACAAATTTTTGAGGGACATTGAAAAATGTTTTTAAAATTTTACTTCACCAATACAATTAGATATAGATAAAGTGTTATGCCAATAATATAACTGTTCTCTGTAATTTTCTCCTTGCAATCAAGTCTTTATTGTGTTCCCTGTATCTAAAAAAAGACAACATTGGGAAGGAATAGAAGTTATCTTTTGCATTTAGTTGAATTGAAAAGTGAATAAAAAAATCAATCTTTCTAGAATTACATTTAATTTTACACTAAAATAATTTTACTCACCCTGATTGTCTATGTTTTTAAATGTGTCGAAGCACAGTTAACTTTCAAATTCTTTAACATTTTAAATGTTTATTCAGAAGGCAAAAATAGTATTATGTTAAACTTAAGGACTTGCTTTATTTTGGAGCCAGACTATCTGGATTTAATTCCCATTATGCCATGTTCTGTGATCTTGGGTGATTTCCCTACATACTTGTGACTCATTTTTGTGAGGAAAAATGGAGACAATAAAAATAAAAAAAACTATCTCACATTTTTTTGTATGAATATGAAATTAGTGTGTGTGAATGTGTGTGACAGATAGAAAGATATGTCAAAAAGGGAATTTATGATGACACAGAGGCAGAATAAGGTTTAATCAAATATTACTATTATAGAAATTTTATAAAAAATATTTCTCAATAATATGAATTAACTTAACACAAAATTTGTATTGTCCCTCAGCCTTCAAGGAGACTTCTTCTGGTCATTTGAATAGTCTCCAAATAATGTAACTCCTTATTCTATAAATTTGAAATTTGTATTCTTCACTTCTAGCAAGATGTTGGAGGGGTTGTTGTAGTATATTTATATGGATATACATATAAACATATATAATTATACTTTTTATGAAAATTATTTTCCCCAAAATATACATGCAGCTTGTATGATGCAATATCCAAAGAAAGCAAACAACCTAATCAAAAAATGAGCTGAAGACTTAAATGGACCGAAGAAGACACACAGATGGCCAACAGGCAAATGAAAAGATGCTCAATATTGCTAATTATTAGAGAAATGCAAACCAAAACCGTAATAGGATATTACTTCACACTGATTATAGTGAGTGTAATAAAAAGTCTTCAAAAAATAAACACAGGAAAAAGTGTGGAGAAAAGGGATTCCTCCTATACTATTCGTGTGAATGTAGAATGGTACAATCATTAAGGAGAATAATATGAGTTTCCTTTAAAAAAGCAAAACTAAAGCTACCATATAATCCAGGGATCACTCTTCTGGGCATATATCAAGAGATGAAAACTACAATTTGAAAAGATACATGCATCCCAATTTCATAATAGCACTATTTAAAATAGCCAAGGCATGGAGGCAACCTAATTATCCATTGGCAGATGAATGGATCATCAAGATACTAGATGTGTATAAAATATGTATTATAATATATATTCCTTTCATGGATCACAGCTTTATTATGTAGAAGGGGCTTAAATAACTCAATAAAGCTATGAGCCATGCCATGCCTTGCAGGGTCACCTGAGACAGATGGGTCTTAGTGAAAAGTTCTAACACAATATGATTCACTGAAGGAGGAAATGGCAACCCACTTTAGTACTCTTCCCTAGAGAACTCCAAGGCCAGTAGGAAATGGCAAAAGGTTATGACATCAGAAGATGAGCCCCCCAGGTCTTAAGGTGTCCAATATGCTACTGGGGAAGAACTGTGCTGGGCTGTGGTTAGTCACTCAGTCATGTCTGACTCTGTGACCCCATGGACTGTAGCCTACCAGGTTCCTCTGTCCATGGGGATTCTCCAGCCAAGAATACTGTAGTAGGTTGTCTTGCCCTTCTTCAGGAGATCTTCTTAACCTAGGGACTGAACCCAGGGGAAGAGCAGAGGGCAATAAATTATAGCTCCAGAAAGAATGAAGTGGCTGGGCCAAAGCAGAAGTGACGCTCAGCTGTGGATGTGTTTGGTGGTAGAATTAAAGTCCAGTGCTGTAGAACAATATTGTACAGGAACCTGGAATGTTTGGTCTATGAATGAAGGTAAATTGGATGTGATCAAGCAGGAGATAGCAAAATTGAACATCTTAGGACACTTAGGAACCAGTGAACTAAAATGGACAGGAAAGGGTGAATTTAATTCAAATGATTATTAGATCTACTACTATGGGCAAGAACCCCTTAGAAGAAATGAAATAGCCTTCATAATCAACAAAAGAGTCCAAAAGTCCAAAATGCAGAATTTGGGTGCAACCTCAAAAATGACAGAATGATCTTGGTCCACTTCTAAGGCAAACCATTTTGTGATGCTCACATATTTGCAAGTCTATGCCCCAACCACTAATGCCAAAGAAGCTGAAATTGACTTGTTCTATGAAGACCTACAGAATCTTCTAGAGCTAATGCAAACCAAACAAACAAAAAAAACCAAAAAGCCCTTTTCATCATAGGGAATTGAAATGCAAAATTAGGAGTCAGGAGATATGTGGAATAATGGCAGGTTTGGCCTTTGGGTACAGAATGAAGCAGGGCAAATGCTAACAGAGTTTTGTCAAGAGATCACACTGATCATAGAAAATGTGCTTTTGCTATGCTCCAACAACCCAAGAGGCAACTTTACACATGGACACGACCAGATGGTCCATACAGAAATCAGACTGATTATGTTCTTTGCAGCTAAAGATAGAGAACCTCTATACAGTCAGCAAAAACAAGACAGGCGCTGACTGTGGCTCAGATCGTGAGATTCTTATTGCAAAATTCAGGCTTAAACTGAAGAATGTAGGGAAAACCACTAGACCATTCAGGTATGACATAAACTACATCCTTTATGATTATACAGTGGAAGTGAGAAATAGATTCAAGGGATTAGATCTGATATAGCTAGTGCCTATAGAACTATGGACAGAGGTTCATAACACTGTACAGGAGGCAGTGAAAAAAATCATCCCAAAGAAAAAGAAATTCAAGAAGGTAAAACGGTTGTCTGAGGAGGCTTTACACATAGTTGAGGAATGAAGAGAAGTGAAAGGTAAAAGAGAAAGGGAAAGAAATACCCAACTGAATGCAGAGTTCCAGAGAATAGCAAGGAGAGATAAGAAGACCTTCTTAAGTGAACAGTGAAAAGAAAAAGAGAAAAAATAAATAAAATGGTAAGGACTAGAGATGTCTTCAAGGAAACTGGAGATATCATGGGAATATTCCATGTAAGCATGGGCACAATGAAGGACAGAAATGGTAAGGACCAAAGAAGTGGAAGAGATTAAGAAGATGTGAAAAAATACATAGAAGATCTATACAAAAAAGGTCTCAGTTTTCCAGATAACCACGATGGTGTGGTCATCCTGCAGTGTGAAGACAAGTGGGCCTTAGGAGGCAATACTAAGAACAAAGCTAGTGAAGGTGATAGAATTCCTGCTGAGCTATCAATCCTTAAAGAAGATGTTGTGAAAATGCTGCACTCAATGTGCCAGCAAATTTGGAAAACTCAACAGTGGCCACAGGACTGGAAAAGATCAATTTACATTCCAATCCCAAAGAAAGGCAATGCCAAAGAATGCTCAAACTACCTCACAATTGCTCTCATTTCACATGCTCGCAAAGTAATGCTCAAAATTCTCCAGGCTTCAACGGTACGTGATCCATGAAATTCCAGATGCTCAAGCGGGATTTAGAAGAGACAGAGGAACCAGGGATCAATTTTCCAGCATTCATTGGATCATAAAGAAAACAAGGGGAATCCTGAAAAACATCTACTTTTGCCTCACTGACTATGCAAAAGCCTTTGACTGTGTGGATCACAAAAGACTGTGGAAAATTCTTAAAAAGATGGAAATACCAGACCACCTGACCTGTCTACTGAGAAACCTGTATACAAGTCAAGAAGTAACAGTTAAAACAGGACATGGAAAAATTGACTGGTTAAAATTGAGAAGGGGGTACAACAAAGTTGCATATTCTCACTTTGCTTATTTAATTTATATGTAGAGTACATCATGCAAAATGCCCAACTGGATGAGTTACAATCTAGAATCAAGATTACTGGGAAAAATACCAACAACCTCACGTAAGCAGATGATATCACTCAAATGGCATAAAGTGAAGAGGAAATAAAGAGCATTTTAATAAGAGTGAGAGAGGAGAGTGAAAAAGCTGGCTTGAAGTTCAACACTAAAACAGCTAATATCATAGCATCCAGTTCCATTACTTTGTGGCAAATAGAAAGCTGAGATAGATATTTTCTTGGCCTAAAATCACTGCAGCTGGTAACTGCAGCCGTGAGAGTAAACGATGCTTGGTCCTTGGAAGGAAAGCTATGACAAAACTAGACAGTGTATTAAAAAACAGAGACATCTCTTGGTCAACAAGTACATAAAGTGAAAGTTGTGGTTTTCCCATTAGTCATGTATAAATGTGAGAGTTGGATGTAAAGAAGGCTGAGTACCGAAGAATTGATGGTTTCAAATTTGTGTGTTGGAGAAAGCTCTTGAGACCCTTGGGCAACAAAGAAATCAAACTAGTCAATCCTAAAGGTAATCACTCTGAATATCCCTTGCAAGGACTGATGCTGAAGCTGAAGCTCCAATACTTTAGCCACCTGATGCAAAGAGCTGACTCTCTGGAAAAGCCCCTCATGCTAATGCTTTCCCTGATGCTGGGAAAGATTGAAGGCAAGGGGAGAAGGGTGTGGCAAAGGATGAGATGGTTAGATGGCACCACTGACTCAATTCAACATGAATCTGAGCAAAATCCAGGAGATATTGAAGGACAGAGGAGCCTGGCATCCTGCAGTCCATGGGATCACAAAAAATGGGACATGACTTATTTGACTGAACAATAACAACCACCATGATATATGACAACTTACCTTGTGTGTCTGAGTAAGTATTGTATCTGAATAAACAACTCTCCGACCACCAAGATCTGATTATATTCTTTTTATCAAAATCAGCTCTTTTGCTCAAAATGGTCTATCTTTTCAATAATAAACACCATACTTATGTTTATTTCTAGACTTATTAATCATGGATGTTTTAAAGTTCTTTCCTGCTATGTGTAAAATTTCTACTATGGTGGATTCTACCTAATTTTTCTCCCTCTTGAATATTGGTTATTAGATCCTGTATATTCAAATAACCTTAAAGTTTTTAATGAATTACAGACATTGTGTTTTAATGGATCCTAGAGATTCCAGTTAGTTCCCTTCAAAGTGGGCCTAACTTTCCCTTTATTAGGCAGATAAAATGAGGAGTTGATCCCTTTAATCCCATCATGAACTAAAGTAGGTTAAGTCTGATTTTAAGTTTTGATAAGGTTTAGTTGACTTCTGTAATTCTCCTGCTTCCAAGGCTCAGACGTTCATTGCTTACAATTGCTAACTTTGCAAGCACTCGTGCCCTCTAAATATGTTTACCCTCCTTTGAGCAGGTTGTTTGTTAGCTTACCTTTAGCCTTCCCAGAGCAGGTATGATATTTGCCAAATGTCTTGAGAATAATACCAGCTATACGTTTGTGTAGCTACCTAAAGAACTGCTGATTTCTTCCTGATCCAGGTTTTCATTCATTCTGCCCCACCCAGATGTTCAGCCTCATTATTGTTGTTGCTTAGTCACTCAGTCATGTCCAATTCTTTTTGACTCTGTGGACAGTAGCCCACCAGGCTCCTCTGTCCACAGAATTTCTAGCTACACATAGAATTGGTAAATTTCCCTTATTAAAAGGCCTCTGGAAACTTTCAGTTCAATTCTAAAATATTTTGCCCTCATTGAAATTTTAATTCCTTGTCTTCTATTTTTTCCACAGTTTTACATATCCACAAAAATTTGATTTCTGTGATTATGTAACATGCTAGTTATTTTCTGTGAGATCATTGGCTTGCAATGAACTACTCTATCCCACTTAGAAATAAAATTCTTCTTTAAAAATATAGATAGGAGGTGATAGAGAGAGAGAGAGAGATAGGCAGACATATCTTTCTGAGGATTGAAAAGTTGAGCACGTTTGTAGATCATTTGGGTATGCACTTTAGATAAATGCTTGTCTCTTTTACATTGTGCTGTATCTTTTTCATTGATTTGTAGTAGTTTGTTACAGGATCTTTTCTCTCTCTGCCATTTTATGAATAATGCTCTAATTTTAACATCATACATTCATTTGACTTTTAAGAGTAGAATTTGTGATGTGTTTAAGATTCTTTACACACTACAAGGTTACTAGATATTCTGTTGCTTTCTTCTAAAAGGTTTATTCTTTTTTATTTTTCATAATTTTTACCTGAAATGCAGGTGGAATTTATTTTTAATATGCAATGCGAGGTATTAAGAATCATTTGTTGTATGTATATATGAAATATTTCACATTGAATGATTTATAAATTAAAATAAAATTAACCAGAAATATCTGGACAAGCTTCCCTCATGGCTCAGCTGGTAAAGAATCCACCTGCAATGCGGGAGACCTGGGTTCAGTCCTTGGGTTGGTAAGATCCCCTGGAGAAGGAAAAGGCTACCCACTCCAGTGTTCTGGCCTGGAGAAGTCCGTGGACTGTATAGTCCATGGGGTTGCAAAGAGTGGGACACAACTGAGCAACTTTCACTTTGACTTTCATCTGAAGAAGAACGAACAAGGATGTCTGCATTTTAAAATATAAGTAATGAACTTAAAACTCAGTGAATATTTGGAAAACTCTACAGGAAATTCATAAAACAAAAGCTAGATCTGAAGAAACTATCCAAAACGCAGAACAGGGGACAAAGAAAGAAAAACAGAAGATATGGAACAGTAGTTGAAAAGTATAAAGAATAACACAAAAAGACAAGTGTCTGTCTTCTTGAGGCCAAAGAGAGCTAAAGAAAGAGATGAAGTAGGTGACATCTGAGGAGATAATGGCTAAGAACTGTTCAGACTTGACACACATCTCAAATAAGAAAACAAATTAGTTCAAGTAGGGTTACTGAAGCAAAAATATCTTATGCAAAAATATTCTAGTGAAATCTATGATGGATAAAAAAAGGTCAAATATATATACCTTAAGGTAAGAAAGAAAAAACGGTTTGCAAACTACTACTTTATAACAGTATTAATAATTAAACACAATAGAATAGTATATGCAAAATTTTGAGAGAAATATCATTTTAAATTACCTATTATTTATCTACATCTATATCCATATTCATATCTGTATCTATGTGTGCATGTGAAGTTGCTTCAGTCATGTTTGATTCTTTGCAGCCCCATGGATTGTAGCCCATCCAGCTCCTCTGTCCATCGGATTCTCCAAACAAAAATACTGGAGTGGGTTGCCATGCCCTCCTCCAGGGGGTCCTCCCAAATCCGAGATCAAACTCTCCTGTTGCTCCTGCAATGCAGGAGGATTTTTCACCACTGAGTTGATGGGAAACACATCTGTGTCTCTATCTCTATGTCTCTATAAATGTATCTTTTGGATATGCTGTGAATAAAGCATAGATGTGTCTCTACAATTACATAGCTTAACCAATCTGGATCCAGATGCTTGAGATCGAGCTGGAATGCTCCCAGACCTTGGCAATATTGTGCTCCAAAAAGGGTCACAACAAAACAAAAATCACCAAGTAGGACATCAAGAGCACAGACAGAGTCATGGGAAAGCATCAGCCCCAGCTGGATCCCTAAACCTTGCAGGACAAAGAGTGGCAGCTGATCATAACCATGAGTGGGACTGCAGTTCTCACTCAAGTTCAACAGGAAGGAGTTGAACTCAAAGACAAATTTTTTTTTATGAAACACAAATGAGTGTTCTGTGTCAAGACTACCATGGTCACTGTGGTCACTGAGGGAGAGGCCCCAGGTCCCCCAAATCATGATTCAGTGCATGGCGGAGATTGAGTAGCGGGGTGTGAAGAATGTGAACATCTACTCCATGCCCAGAATGTTCATCCACCTTCATCCCTGATGGTGGTCGTTGATGACAGTAACTAGGCTGTGTCAGTAGAAATGAAGGAAGTGGAAGTCATCGCCACCCTGGGCTGCTGGACTTCTACTTCCACTAGCTCCCTGAGCCTCTCTTTACCAACGAGTTCTAGCCCAACTGAGCCAAGGGCATCACTCTTTCAGGCCCAGTTGCAAAGGAGAGCTGCATCAATAACTTGTTACTGTCACTCCCAAAGTCAGAGGATACTTCCTCCTGGATCCCCTGAAAAGAGTGGCAGAAAATAAAATGGTGAACAAGATGCTCCTGTGTAATCTTGCATCATCTCCAGCCCCACACTACTCGGGCGCTCAGTAAAGAGAATGACCCTCCTGCCAACGCCAGCCAGCGCATCTCTATTACAGGCCGCCTGGTCTCTGGAGGGCATGTCCTAGGTTCGAGGGCTGCTTTACTTCTTGCACCTGAGGCCACTCTTCGCACCAAACAGCAAGAGACAGAGCATCCTATTACTCATCAAAGTCTCTTTTCAAATCTGTCTCTGGGAGAACGACATAGAAACCTGGCAAAATGGGTCATCTACAGAGCAGGGACTGAACATTCCTGAGGACTAACTGGTCGACCCGTCTAAGGGTTAGACTTTCTGCCAAGAGACAACTACCCATAGTAGAAAGCCGAGTGGCCTGAGCAGTCCCAGGTCCCCAGGGTCTGCAAGCTCTGTACTGGCTTCAGACTAATTGTCCATGCTGCCAGCAGAGAATGCCCCGGGCCAGCAGGTCTCACACTGTAGGCCTGGCTGGGACACGGTGCAGGGAGTGATCTTTATGAACTTCTGTGTGTGCCTGTGCTCAGTTGCTCAGTTGTATCCAACTCTTTGTGACCCCATGGACTGTAGCACACCAGGCTGTCCTGTTCATGGAATTTTCCAGGCAAGAATACTGGAACAGGTTGCCATTTTCTACTCCAGGGTATCTTTTTTACTCAAGGATTGAACCCACATCTCTTGTGCTTCCTTCACTGGCAGGCAGATTCTTTACTACTGAGCCAGTTGGGAAGCCCTTTTATGAACTTACTGGTATTTAAAAATTTTTAATTTGATCACTTATCAATAGGAACCTTCCCAGGGGGGAAGGGAACATGTCCAAATTCCTTCACATTCCTGCCTTGAATAAACATTACTGCTGCTTCATATTAAAAAAAAAAAAATAGGTAAAATATAAGTGCTTTTAGATAACCAAAAATTCTTTCACCACTGACTGAGATTATCATCAACAAATTTTCATTTAAGATAATCTAATAAATTTTATTTCTTAGATGGAAATAAAATAAAAAACCTAAGAAATTTTAATACTCTAAGAGTATTTTAAGAAATACTCAAGATATTTGTTTTCAAACTTTATTTATTTTATTTTATTTTGTGTTAATACTCCCTATTGTGTAACTGATATTTAACTTTATCTATCCAAACACAGTTGAAAACTTCATTTTTTCCTATCAATATATGTTATTAGTCAAGGCCAGTATCCTCCCCTCAAAAGGACAAAAATGTTCTGTTTTCCCATAATCATTTTCCTTGTTGCAAACACTTCAACTTTCATATTTAGATTGTCATCAATTACTTTGCACCTGCAATGCAGGAGATGCAGTTTTGATCACTGGCTGGGGAAGATTTCCTTGGAGCAGAATATGGTTACCCACTCCAGTGTTCTTGCCTGGGAAATGTCATGGAAAGAGGAGCCTGATGGGCTATAGTCCATGGGGTCGCAAAGAGTTGCACAGGATTGAGTGACTAAACCACCACCACTATGTAATTACTTTGAACTATGAATCAATATTAATTTAGAATTAACTCAATGTATCATTGATATCTCTTGGCAAACATTTCTTACAGTTCACATTTTTATCTTGAATTCTTTTTAAAAATTTTTTGTTGTAAGGAAAATTAGTCTTATAGGGAAATTCATTACATTAATTTTGGTTTTATTTAAACACTGACCCCAGTTCAGCTGAGTATAGAAAACTATGTTTAATATCTTTTTTTACTTTATACCTTCAGTGATACTTCAGCTCTGCTTTCTAGAATCGAGCATTGCATGAGAGAATCTTCTCATTTATAGATTCTTTTCACCTCAAAAAAAAAAAAAATGAGCTTTAGTCTTGATGCACATTGCCATCTGTATATGTCTTTTACATTCTTTTACTTAAAGTTTTGTCTGGCCAGGGGGTTCAGTGGTAAAGAATCCACCTGCAATGCAGGAGACCTGGATCTGAACCCTGGGTCAGGAAGATTCATGGAGAAGAAAATGGCAACCCACTCCAGTTTTCTTGTCTGGAAAATCCCATGGACAGAGGAGCTTGGTGGGCTACAATCCTTGGGGTTGCAAAGAATCAGATATGCCTGAGCAACTCACACTTAATGATCAGGATAGTCTTTCTGTAGTGAAAATTCATACACCATGTCAGATCTAGGAAAATTTCTTCTATGATTTCATTGTCATTAGTTGCTTCTGAGTTTCACATCCTCTGTTTTTTTTGTTTTATGTTTCTTAAATATAACCTCCATAATTTTAACTCTTTTTTCACATCAAATACTGTTTGGTATATTAATTTTACTTTTTAGCTTGTTAAAATTGTCTCAATTATACCCATTACATTGACATTAAATTACTATAAATCATATTTAGGAATTTTAATATTTTGCTTCATTTACTTCAGTGAAAATGTTCTTTAGCACATTTCTCTTGCCAAGTTTCTAAGTGTACAGTTTTAACACCTTCAGATATTTAACATAAGTGAGTAAACAAAGTGAAAAATAAGTAACACGTAGAACTAGTAAAAGATATGACCCCCTTGAAATAAAATTAATATAGTATACAAGCAAAATCTTAAAATGAATTTTTTACTATATTCATCATGATTTGAAAATGCTTAATGTGAATACAATGAAAGTGTATTAAATCACTTAATATAGTGTTTAGGCAGAAAGTGGGTATTTAAAAACATGTTATTTATTTATTTATGAGTAAGAGATGTTTAATAATCTGCTTTCTCATGTAAAGGATTGTTTTCCTATCTCTAGTAATTTTATGGAAGACACTGACCAATATACAGAGATTTCTATAGGAACTAATCTCTGTAGCCTCTGATTTCTCTAAACATTATCAGTGATATAAGTTGCTAGTTTTTTATGTGGTTGGAAAGTAGTTCTAAAAAACTTTAAATGATTGCTTGTTAGATTAGTTTAACCTTAGTTGATATTGTTCTATATCATATATGCAATTACAACTCTGTGTGTGTGTGTGTGTGTGTGTGTGTGTGTGTGTGTGTGTGTGTGTGTGTGTGTGTGTGTGTGTGTGTGTGTGTGTGTGTGTGTGTGTGTGTGTGTGTGTGTGTGTGTGTGTGTGTGTGTGCTTAGTTGCTCCATTACTCACTCTCTGTGGCTCCATGGGCTGTAGCCTCCCTGGCTCTTCTGTCCATGGAGTTTCCCAGGCGGGAATACTGGAGCAGGTTGCCATTTCCTACTCCAGGGGATCTTCCTGACCCAGGATCCTACCTCTCTTGCATCTCCTGCATTGGCAGGCATATTCTTTGCCATTATAGAATCTGCTTGTCAAATGGGGCACAGGGAGCAACAGTTATAACAGTAGTTATTTATTAATTGGGCTTCCCAGGTGGTTCTAGTGGTAAAGAACCTACCTGCCAATGCAGGAGACAGAAGAGACACGGTTTCTATCCCTGGGTCTGGAAGAGCCCCTGGAGGAGGGTGTGACAACCCACTTCAGTATTCTTGTCTAGAAAATATCATGGACAGAGGAACTTGGTGGGCTACAATCCAAAGGATATTACCTAATTTATGAAAAGTATCAATATTGTATTGATTTTAAGGACTTCCCTGGTGGCTCAGACGGTAAAGCATCTGCCTACAACGTGGGAGACCGGGGTTCGATCCCTGGATCAGGAAGATCCTTTGAAGAAGGGCATGGCTACCCACTCCAGTACTCTTGCCTGGAAAATCCTGTGGATGGAGGAGCCAGGTCGTCCACAGTCCATGGGGTTGCAAAGAGTCGGACACGACTGAGTGACTAAACTTGTACTTTTTCAAGATATTCTTTTATGAAATTTTTATTGAAATTACAAGCACAGTCATTGTCATCAACTTCACCATTGTCAGTTTTTATCTGAGTCCCATTTGCTCTGTGCTTTTGAAATAAAATCTAACAGGAAGATATATTCCTGCCTCTATGGCGTTAACAGCCAGAGTTCCACTACACATAGATGCATTCATGAAACTGCAGGGCACAGCACTGAAGGAAACACAATCCAAAGGCTCAGGAAGAGAAATATTTTCTTTCTTTTAGAAAGAATGAAATGGAAACTAATAAAATGCAGTGGACCTTAGCATTATGATGATTCAAAGATAATTGTGTTTATAAAAATGATACTAAAATACTAAGAAGTTCTCAAGTGTCTTTTGAATATTAAAAGGCATTTTTTAAAGAAAATTTAACTTCATTTTAGTATTTAGTGCATTTAAAGTACTTTACAATTTTTTTCTTGAAAATTGGCTATTCAAAATATTTGACTCAGGAGATATTCTATCTATTCTCTCATCATGGACAACATCCAAGTGTTTGGAGAAAAGAAAGAGAAAAAAAGAGAATAGGAGAAGCTTTTCAATTTGGCTATATTTTATCAAGTTGTTTCTCTATGTTTCTGGATGATTTTTTTTTTCCTTCTAGCTTATTTAACCCTATTTGTGGTAGAACCATGTAAAATCAAATTCATTAGAACTACTTGGGCTCATCAATTTTCATTTTTTTCCCTTTACTTATTTGTTCACCTAATGAAATCATTAGATTTGATATATCCTTGATATTTTTCCCTATCTGTTTTTGTATTATGCCTTCTATCTATCCCCCAAAATACAAACATTACAATGAAGAAGTACACTGTTCTATGGATACATTTTCTAAGACTTATATTTTCTTCAGAGGAATCCAACAGACTTGACAATGTTCCCCTCCCTCTTTGAACAAAATGACAGGGTAATTAAAAGTAAATGATGAAAAAGGCATTCTCTTCTGGGGTTGCTCCTTTCTATCCAGACAGGAAAGATGTGGTTTTCTCAGTGCACTATTCTCAGTAGCATTTGAAGCATCTTCAGTGGTCTTTGTTTTGTACTTTTTGACAGCAATGCATTATATGGACAGATACACTCAGTTCTAATTCCTTACTCTTTCTCCCAAGTTTTATAACTAAATAACCTTTTTGAATAAAATATTGCAACAGTCCTGCATTTTGAGGGTGAAAGCGCTGTTTTCTAAAAGGTCAATTCAATCTGGGAAATGTTTTCAGTTTAGACAATACATTATAAACTGCAGAAATCCATGGCAATTTTCAGCACCACTAACAACGGGAAGTAAATTTCAGTCATTCACAGTAAGATGGCAATGTGGTGACATTTGAAGCCTGGACGTGGGCTCTCACATTCATTGTAGGTGACTGACTGCTGTGCAGCAGGGACCTTTTTTCAACTGCTGGATGATTTCCAGATATAAATGAAAAAGATGATCTGAACTCTTTACAAAATGAGTGAGACCCCATCATCTGAGTGACAATATTCCTCTTTGACAGAGGCAAGGATTAAAAATACGTCAAATTAATAAATCCCTAGGAAACCAATAATCTCACATTTGCAGAACAATTGTATCTTCTAGTAGTTATTATCTCTGAATTACAGTGAGCCGCTATCTTTGTTTCATTCTCCCGATATATGTCCTTGTCCATCAAAAACTATGGCAGTTGCACGACACAGTCAAGCAATAAATTTATGAAACATCTCTCTGAAGTGCATGCTTGTTTCATAATCCTGATTCTGTATCTTTATTTACTTCAAAATATATGGAACTGTCAGCCTGAGGGTCAGAAGATTACAGCACTTTCTTTGTTTCTTTGCTAGTGTTTTTATTCAACTTGAACAATAAGCTGCAGCACCAAGGGAGTGATGAAATAAAGGATATATAGAGTCACAATGGCATAAAAACGGTAAACACAGATACACTGCAAGAAAGATCGTCATGTCATATCATAAAAAAAAAAAATGTTTACTTCAGTAACTCACACAGGTAACTCACACACCGACTTTATTAAAACTTCTAGAAAACCCACAGTGATAAGCCAGAGTATTAACATAAACAGAAAAAGTTTCTTTTCTCTCTGAAGTTTCTCATGGGATCATCTGACTTTTGACCTTAAGACACTGTGTACTTAGAGTTTGACTCCCTATTATAGTCAGTGATGGACTCACTTAGCATTTTAATCTACCTGAGCTTAAAAACAGCAAACTTCATGGGACACCGCATTTTGTAAAAGGCTGGGATTCACCTGGAAAAGTTATGAATAATGAATAAGTTAGCAATTTTACATTCAAGAAAAACACCTCATATAAACCAACAAAACACATACGCAAGTGGTCATTACCAACATATTCTTACTATAGAACTCTCTGACTTGAAACTACTTACAGTTTTAGAGTTCAAAGTATCCTTTAGCTTAATTCTATCAGTTATGGTAGCGTGTCTCTTTTTCATTTCTTTGCTATATATGCTGATGTATGAATTGAATATGTTGAAATCAATTTTAATTACATATTTACTGATAGGATGGAAACATATGAATTCTACATTTCTATGATTAATTTCTACTAATATTTCAGAAGGATATTAGAGGATATTTTTGGTTGATTTTTATTATTTGATTTTTAAAATGCTACTGCAATTATCCATATTGTACAAATGTGGATTATGGCTTCTGATATTTTATTTTAAATATAAATCTGTATAATATTTATATCAATCTTTCATTCATCTCTACAACTTTTTTAGGACGTTGACTTTGAAAATTCACCCAGGATTTCTATACTAATACTAAATATACTTCAAACATCTCTAATAATTGATCAGCATTTCTCTAGGAACAAAAGGAGTTATTCAATTTCTTGGAGCCTTGGTTTGAATAGAGCCTGGTTCATAACCTTATAATCTGATTTCTCCATTTATATTATGTTCCTTGTCTTTGGGGAAGCTACATTGGGTATTCGATGCACTTAGAGGTGAGTATAATTTTCATTCACAAGCAGAGTACAAATCTGAAATGCCTTGAAGCTTTTTGTTCTCCATACTCAGAACTAAGTAAAGTGTTCAGTGAGTCTTTTGGGACTTTCAGGTCAAAGTCTCACTGATAATATTTTCTGAGCAAAATGCAGTTGGTTTAGGGACAACCCGCTCTGCCTCTCTGCTCTAATTAATCTTGACATTTTCTTCTTCTTTTTTTTTTTTTAGTAATTTGCTCCATTTTTACTAATCAGTTATATTATTCCCCATAGCTTAGTCTTATCATTTTAAAATTTCTGATTTGCTATGGTCTGAATGTTCGTATCACCACAAATTAATATTAACATTAAGCATTAATCTTCATCATATTAATATAAACATTAAACCTAACATCCAATGTCATGGCATTGGGAGGTAGGCCTCTTGGAGGTGATTGGATCATAAGGATGGAGCTCTCATAAATGAGAGTAGTGCCCTTATAGCACAGGCCTAAGATAGGTTCCTTGCCCCCTTCTGTTATGTGAAAACAGAAGGAAAAGTCTGTCACATGGAAGAGAGCCCTCATTTGACTGTGCTGGCCTCCTGATCTCTGACTTCCAGTCTCTAGAACTGTGAGAAATAAATGTCTGTTGTTGTTAAGTTAGTCAGTCTGCAGTAGTTTGTTATAGCAGCCTTAATGAACCAAGACACAGTTGGATAACTGACTATGCATTTAGGACTTAATAAGATGCAAGGAGAACTAATGACTCTTATTTCCTTTCTACTTTGTCCAACTTCCATCAGAAAAGCTATGCTTTTTCCAGTAGTCATGTATGGATGTAAGAGTTGGACTATAAAGAAATCTGAGCACCAAAGAATTGATGCTTTTGAACTGTGGTGCTGGAGAAGCCTCTTGAGAGTCCCTTGGATTGCAAAGAGATCCAACTAGTCCATCCTAAAGGAAATCAGTCCCGAATATTCACTGGAAGAACTGATGCTGAAGCTGACACTCCAATACTCTGGCCGCCTAATGTGAAGAACTGACTCATTGGAAAAGACCCTGATGCTGGGGAAGATTGAAGGCAGGAGGAGAAAGGGATGGCAGAGGATGAGAAGGTTGGGTTGCATCACAGACTCAATGGATATGAATTTGAGCAACCTCTGGGAGTTGGTGATGGAAAGGGAAGCCTGGTGTGCTGTAGTCTATGGAGTCTCAAAGAGTCAGACATGATTGAGTGACCGAACTTAATATAAATGTCTTTGAAACACCCCTACTTTACCTATCATAGTTACCATAAAATTGCTAATGTGAATCTAAAGCAAATCTTAGATCCTGAGGCTTTTAGTTTAGATGATATGCAAAATATTGAGAATATTTAATCCATGTTTATAACACTGGACATATAATAGTATATATCAATATGAATTCCATATAGATGTTTCTATTACATATATTGTGTATTTTTGTAGATAAATAATGTGTGCAAAATTCTTGCTACTTAAAAGAACAATGAAAGTAAAACCACTTTCTTCTTTATAGTTAACTGAAGTGAATATTCATTAACTTAAATAAAATAGTATTTAAAGTAACATTATTGTTTAGTGGTCATACAAGATCTTGAAGCATAAACTACATTGCTTTACACTGTATCCATCTGGTTTTTCCTAATGCACCAAATCTAAACCTTTCTCTATGAATTCATTTACAAAATAGAGACATTCTTTAATTTTTCCCATGCTGACAGAATCTCTGTTGGTGAATTTGGAGGCAATGGTGGGCCAATAAACATAATAGCCATGTTGGTGTTAAGAACTCTGCTAAATGTTGCCATCTGTCTTCTTCAGATGCAATAATTCTCAGGACATAGGTATGCTAAGATATAATTTGGATGCTTTTAGAAAGGTCATTTGATGCCTTTAATTTCTTCTTGCAATGCAGTGTCAAAAAATGAGGATAAAAAAGACAGGAGAGCTTGCAAAGAGTTCATTCCTCTCCATTCTATCAGAAAAAAAAAATGGTTTGCTTGTAATCCCTGGGCTTCCCTTGTGGCTCAGCTGGTAAAGAATCCACATGCAATGCAGGAGACCTGGGTTCGATCCCTGGGTTGGGAAGATCCTCTGGAGAAGGGAAAGGCTACCCACTCCAGTATTCTGGCCTGGAGAACTCCATGGGGTCACAAAGAGTCAGACATGACTGAGCGACTTTCACTTTCTCAATTCCTATCAAATTTTCTCAGATTGCTGCTGCCATGAAATTATTGACAACTTTTAACATCTCTGACTTTTGCTCTTAGTTGAAATCCAATTTTATTTTTTCAACTTTTTAAATTATATGAATATTTTAAATTTCTACATACACCTTAAATATATATATATATATATATATATATATATATATATAAACAATAATGATCATATCCCTTCCATGTTAACTTTCCTTCTAAAGGTCAATTTAATTCCAGGAGTGTTAAAACTAATGTCTAGCACATAGTTGATTTACAATAATATCCATTGGAATGAATGTATCACTATTCAAGTCTCTATAATTTCAAGATCCTCTAAGCTTTCTTATTTAAAACACTCTTCTAGTAACTAGCAGTGTTGAACATCTTTTCATGCATGCATCTTCTTTTTAGAGGCATAACTCAGTACACACAAATGCCACTTTTCTTGTAAATCTTACTGGCCAAATAAATCATAGCAAGATTATAAACATACCCATAATTGTTTTTTTTTCACAAATGTTCAAATATTATTTTTGCCCTTTGGGCCCACCCTGTCATCTCACTTCTCCAGTGTTCTGTGGTATGAAACAGCTTGATCAATATTAAACTTTCTGTCCCACCTCCTACCCCAATTTTAGAGCTCAAACTATTCCTCTGCTAGTTATCACTTAACCATCTGCTTTCCTTAGCTTTCAGTATTTTGTAAATTCCTTTAAGTCACATTATTTCTCATTCTTATAATTCTTGAAGGTTTGAAATCTTTTAAATTATTTTTCATTTACTTCGTGGCATTTTGTTAGGGAAAATAATTCATAATAATTGAATTATTAACCATATGGGAAACCATCAATTATTTATTCACTGAGCAGTTACTACAGGCAAACTGCCATGAAAGATGCTTAGAGTACTCACAGTAAATATAATTGTTTCACTCTATAAACTCGCCATTTTAGCCACTCATAGTTACCAGAGCAATGTTTCCCCTGAGGAAATACTACACGTTGAGACAGTCTCAGAGGTCAAGTGATTTCTATACGGGCAATTTATATACAGTGAATTTTGTATTTGCAAGCTTTCACATTTTAAAATATAGGAACATCCTGCCATTGGGGAAAGTATACTTTTTTTTGTTTCTTGCTTTGTAGAGGCGTCTTAGTCAAAAAAGTGAAAGGACTATAAAAACACTGGCACAAAAACTGACATAAACCGAAAAAAATCAATTGAATGTGTATGTTTTTCTCTGTGTTTCTAGAGCCCTTGTCATAAGTGACTCTGAGTGATTACTATATTTACTTATTTATTTACTTAGCCTCTAAAAAAAAAAAAAAGGCAAGGAGTGAGGAACATAAAGATGGAGGCTAAGCGTGAATTGATTTCTTATGCCCTGCTGCCTCTTCATCGCCACGTGAGCGAATCTGATGCTACCTTCACCAAATGTGTGCTCCTTCATTCCTAAAAAAGAACACTTGCTAGATGTCGCTGTCAAAGGAAAAGGGATATTGCAGAAATTTAAGGTCATCTTTCAAATTGAGTGATTTTGTAGTCCCAGTGGAAAACAAGTCTCACAGAGAGGCCATTTTAAACAACGGAATCGGAAAGACACACTTTCAATTGCATTTCAGAATGGCATTGTTTTTGACCTTTAAGTGATTTCCTTAACCACTTAACACTTATGAACACATAAAATCGGTAGCTGATTGACAATGTAAAGGGGATTAACTGTACTTCAGCCCCTTGGAGTCTGACTGACAGGAAGCTAATCAACCAAAAAAAAAAAAAAATAGGGTAGGAGGGCATAAAAGCATAAATGCACTCAGGCTGATAAAAACAGCACAGAATCTCTGTCAAGTTCTATGCTGTGTCCCTGGAAACCAAGATAATGATAGCTATACATTTTATATAGGTAATCTTAAAACTTCATAACAATTAAAGGAGCATCTCCGGTAATTATTATAACACTTTACATTTGAAATTTTATTAGTAGATACCACCTGAATTTGCCTAATAGAATATTAATTGTTTTATGCCCTGTTTGCAGCAAAATTTGCTTGATGCTTGTGCTTTTTCCTAAACTCTGAAGCTGTAGAATATAATAACTTATTTCAATGTGACACGTTTTGCTGTATTAAATTGAGCAATTTTTACACAAGTGGATTAACCTTCAGATACTTCGTATGAGCTTAAATTAATGAGTAATTATGGCTTCTATAGCTTAGTATTTTACATGCAATACCAACATTTTGAAGTGGTAAGGCAAGGGTTATAGTTGTACATATGTATTAAATGTAAACATTTTACCAAGTACCAAGTTTTCCCTGGTGGTTCAGAAGTTAAAGAACCCGCCTGCAATGCTGGAGACCTGGGTTTGATCCCTGAGTTGGGACGATCTCCTAGAGAAGGAAATGGAAACACACTCCAGTATTTTTGCCTGGGGAATTCCATGGACAGTGGAGCCTGACAGACTAGAGTCCATGGAGTTGCAAAGAATCGGACATGAATGAGTGACTTTCACTTCTTTCAAGGAAATTTTAAAAGGTAAATTTGGCTGTGTTTGTTTTGTTTTGGACTTTTAGCTAGATTTTCTAAAAAATACATACTTATTCCAATGTGTCATGCTTGTGCCTAGTCTACTCTGCTATTATGGTTGCAAATATCCAACAAAAGTCTGACTGTAAGGTCAATTAAACTGTGTCAGTTTAATTTACTTCACCTAAATAAATAGCATACCAGAAGCAACGTTCCACAAACATGGATCTCAACAATTCACTTCTCCAGGCATTTTTGTCACTATGTCTTTCCTGATCTTTTTCTGTTTTATACATAACTTCTGTCTCTTTGCATTTCAGTTGACTGCTTCATTCACCATTATAGCAATCACCAGAATTAATCTCATTCCATAGGCTTTACCCTGCATTTTTGTGTTCACCCTATTTCTTCTGTGAGTTGAAACCATTAGTACTCCAGAGTACTATTGTCCTAACAATCTCATTGCTGAGCACTTAGTTGTTTCAAGGTTACTAACCTGTTTTAGAGGAAACTTAATCAGAAGACTTGTATTGGGATCAAGCAAAATTCCAGGAAAGCAAATCAATGTGTCAGTGAATTGAAATGACATTTATCTGCTTGTATCTTTTCTATTCACATTATGTTTAAGAATTTCAAAATTCCATGTTTTAAACAAGAAAAAAATTCATTCCTTTCTATCTAATGGTTAAGAGCTCTTGATTCCTGAACATGGTGAAAAGTAAAAGCCAGTGAAGAGTTGTGATTTCTGGCTATAGCAGAATCCAGATATTAGTAAATCTTCTCCCCAAAAATCAAGAATAAAATTAGATAAAATTGTCTGAAACAACCATTTTGGGGTTCTGGAGATCGACATCTGATAAACATTAAATTGTGAAATGTTCATAAAAAAAAAATATTCAGGTAAGAGTAGTTGGCATCTGCAGCCCTTTTGCCTACTCAGCAGAGTGTTGAAGAGGAGGTATTTGAGCATGTTCAAAGCCTCGAAGCCCAACTCATTGGCTGATGACTAAGTCATGCAGAAACTGTAACAATCTGCAGGATGCCAACCTTGATTTTTTCAATCTTTAATTACATTTTAAATGCCTTAAAATTCCAAGCAAAATTAGCATCAGCTGTACACCATAGGGGAGAAAAAATTTACAATTAAAATCTAAACAAATATAAAAGATGAAATAACAGCTACAGAACTCTAAAGAGGAAATTCAGAACCCATAATTGCCATATTACATTTTTTATGAGATGTCAAAAGATACCAAAAGAAACACAAATATGTCATCTATACTCATTAAAGGAAAAAAAAAAAAAAACACAGATAATAGGAATTGATTCTAAGTAGGTCCAGATGTTGGACTTAGCAAACTAAAGTTTCAAATCATCTTTACAAATACCCACTTCCAAATTAAACTCTGTTCAAGGAATTAAAGAATAAATGATGAATCAAGAAACAGTTCATCTCCATAGGAAATGGGAAAGTAAATCAAACACAAAAAACACAGAAATTCTGTAGTTTAAATGTACAGCTACTGAAATGAAAAATTCAGTAGATGGGCTGAGCAGAGGTTGAAATTAGTTGAGTAACTTTTCAAATGGGGAAAAAAAAAAAGTGTATTCCACAGAAAGCACAAACTTATTGTGGAATTCTAGATGGGTCTACACTATACCTCCTTCGTTGAGAATTGGAGGAAGAAACTGTATATAGCACATTTATCCAGCATTGATACCTTAAACATCTTTGGATGTTAGAAGATCATAAGCTGAATCATAAGACCTTTGTGATAGGAGCTGGTGTTGCAGTCTGAACTTATAAACTCTCATTTGCTGTAATTTGAAATGACTAGTCTATTAAGCCACTGATCAATGGTTCTGGGCAATCTCTTCAAGTATTTTATATCCTCCCAAATGTTGAGACTCCTCTTTAATGTTGGGAGGTGTAATGGCTTTTCATTTCCTTAAGATGGATTGTCCCAGGATATCTCAGACTGTTTGTCAGAATAGAACCTTCACCCCAGCGGCAGATCACGAAATCAAGGGGCTTGTTTCAAGCTCTCTGGCAGGCTTGTGTCCAGGGAATCTAGTGTATTTGACATTTCATGCTTTCCAGGTTAAATTAGCATGTTGCAATTAGTATAATAGAACAGCTTCATAATTGGTAGAATGTCAAGAGAGTCAAGGTCTCAGTCGACTAGATTTTATCTGATGAAAGAGATGACACAGCTCTGAGACCAAATATTTAAGGCATATTGCTGTTTCTCCTTTGTGAAGGTAAACTTTTCTTCTTTAATCCTCACACTGTTAAGGATTGAAAAGAACATTTTACCAGATCAAGAGTGATATTTCAATATGTTATTTAACCAGTAAATTACTTAAAACATAAGGACAACTATTGTTGGTGTTTCCACCTAGTTCAGCTCACTGTAGTTCATCAGCATCCACTAATATTCAACTAATTTTTACAGGTGTAAAATCGGAAAATGATCAAGAGTATACTTAGGACCACACCTTAAATTTTTAAGAGTGGCATTAATCCCCATAATTCCTCCAAACATTTGCTGTTTATTGTAAGTGGACATTTTGATAAGATTTTGCAATTTCAAGGGCAAGCACTTGGCCTTTCCTATGATCACAATCTTGTTCTTTAAGGCAGGGAAATAATATGAATATTCTTCCAGTCTAGCCTAATTATATAGTTAAGGAGTAAGGAAATAACTGGAGACTCATTTGAATTTAGGGAAGGTCCTAGAACTCCTTCAACACAGAAGCCAATTTCTCTCAGAGCTCTGGTTCTGCAAACACCTTACCCTAGTTACAGGCCAAAGAATGGAAAGACAAAATCTGAGGACAAAAAACTCCCATGAGATCTTGTCTTTGGAGAAGAGTGGTTCCTCTTCTCACTCAAGGTAAGGAGGGCTGTTTCTGCTGGTCTGGGAGACTCAGATAACTGGAGGAGCTCCTGACTCTCAGGCTCACCTTTCAAAAGCTTCCATCCTAGATCTCAGGGATTTGTTTTTTCCTGTTAGATCCCTGACACTGGGGTTCAATTATTTCATTGAATTAAAAGCATTCAGTACCTCAAAAGATAATGTAAGATGACCCATAAAGACATATCAGGATCACAAGTTTTGAAAACTTAAGTTTTTTAACTGTTATCACGAACATTTTGAAATAGAAAATAGCCAAAATTCAGAGGAAGCTAAATGTAAATTTTATGCAATCAATAGTAACTTGAAAAATCTCAAGTTCTTCATTTCAGACATGATCAACATTTTCTGAGCTTGGGAAAAGGAGCAATGGAGTGGTTCAGTTCAGTTCAGTCGCTCAGTCATGTCCAACTCTACGACCCCATGGATTGACTGACTGCACCTCTTCTTAATATCTTCTGCTTCTGTTAGGTCCCTACCACTTATGTCCTTTATTGAGCCCATCTTTGCATGAAATGTTCCCTTGGTGTCTCTTATTTCTTGAAGAGATCTCTAGTATTTCCCATTCTATTGTTTTCCTCTATTCCTTTGTATTGATCACTGAGGAAGGCTTTATCTCTCCTTGCTATTCTTTGGAACTCTGCATTCAGATGGATATATCTTACCTTTTCTTCTTTGCCTTTTACTTCTCTTCTTTTCTCAGCTATTCATAAGGCCTCCTCAGATAACCATTTTGTCTTTTTTTCATTTCTTTTTCTTGGGGACGGTCTTGATCACTGCCTCTTGTACAATGTTAGGAACCTCTGTCCATAGTTCTTCAGGCACTCTGTCTATCAGATCTAATCCCTTGAATATATTTGTCACTTCCACTGTATAATCATAGGGGATATGATTTAGGTCATACCTGAATGGTCTATGGTTTTCCCTACTTTCTTCAGTTTAAGTCTGAATTTGGCAATAAGGAGTTCATGATGTGAGTCACAGTCAGCTCCTGGTTTTGCTTTTGGTGATTGTATAAAGCTTCTCCATTTTCTGCTGCAAAGAATATAATCAATCTGATTTCGGTATTGACTGTCTGGTGATGTCCATGTATAGAGTTGTTGCTTTTGCTGTTGGAAGAGGGTGTTTGCTATGATCTGTGCATTTTCTTGGCAAAACTCTTTTAGTCTTTGCCCTGCTTCATTTTGTACTCCAGGTATCTCTTGACTTTCTTTTGGATTCCAGTCCCCTATGATGAAATGGACATCTTTTTTTGGTGTTAGTTCTAGAAGGTCTTGTAGGTCTTCATATAATGTTCAACTTCAGCTTCTTTGGCATTAGTGGTTGGGGCATAGACTTGGATTACTGTGATATTGTATGGATTCTCTTGGAAATGACCTGGAGTGGTAGAAGGAGCAAAGGCACACTGGCTATCCAGTCTGGAGCACTAGAGGGCAGTGTACTCGAGGATACGGTTTCTATTGCAGTGATCTGGAGTTGCCCTGGCCCTCCTCAGCACCACTGTGTCTTACTGGAAGCTTTGATTGGCCGTATTTTGGCACTTGGCCAAGGTTGCCCTGGTTCCTCAAACCCCTGAAGAGATCACTCCAGCTATTCAGAGCTTGAAAAAAAAAAAAAAAATGTCAGTAGTGTTCAAACAGATAACTTCAAACAGCTCACAGCTAAGGATGCTCTACTAAATGGTTTGGTGGCCACAGAGGTATGGATGTAGTTTTATGCCAAAAAGATCAGAGGCAAGCGTAGCATCATTGGCTATGATGTTTGAAGACCCTTCTTTAATATGTGATTGCATGCATGCTCAGTCCATCAGTCATGTCCCACACTTTGCAACCCCATGGACTGTGGTCCACCAGGCTCCTCTGTCCATGGGATTCTCCAGGCAAGAATACCAGAGTGGGTTGCCATTTCCTTCTCCAGGGGATCTTCCCAACCCAGGGATCAAACCTTCATCTCCTGTTGTCTCCTGCATTGACAGGCAGATTCTTTACCACTGAACCGCCTGGGAAGCCTCAACATGTGATTGTATTTGTGTTATGATTCAGGTGTTTTTGGACCATGTGTAAGCAGAGTAGTATTTGAATAAAATAAGAAAATGTTTCAAAAAAAAAGGGAAATGGATTACTAGCAACATCCCCATATTACAGTAGACAAAGTACAGTAGACAGGGCTTATAAGAGTACCATCTTGGGTGTATCCAGGACAATCTCATAGAAATCTGCTTAAATTAGGACTGAAAAGCAATGAGTTCTTTTCCCCATTCAGCTTAAAATGGCATGGATGTGACTGAGATATTGCAAAGTTAGAAGGCTTTCTCTTCTCTTGTGAAACTAGCCTTGAGATAGAATGGGTTAGGTCTTAACAATTTTCAAGGGAGGTCATGGACATAATCATACATTCCCACCAAAGTCTGAATAAGTTTGGAGAAAGCAAAAATTTAAAAAGGAACAAGTATAAACCTGAAATAGCGACATCAAATTTACTATCATCAGGCAAAATATAGGCTAGAGTTAGAAGTGGAAGTCTATTAAAAAGAAATAAAGACACATACAGTTATTTCACACGAGTTTATAATGTAAAATTCATATTTGCTATATGGAGTAAGATGCCAGCTATGGGAAAGCATACATGGTGAGATATAGGAGAAACTGCTATTAAAATCATGGTGTTGTGCTTATTTTCCAAATTTCCTAATGTGAATACATTAGTTTTATCATCAACAAAAGCCTATGTAAAGAACTTGAATATGATTTTATTTTTTCTATAAATTTTTTAAATGTCTGAGGAATTCGACATAGTTCCAGTTATTTGTCCCAGTTATTTGGTGCCCCTATAAGATATCTGACATTTGAGGACACAAATAAGTTTAACTTTACACAATTTCAGACCATAAAATCGTGTAAAATTTACTCAGCAAGGCCATACAAGTCCCATTGGCATGATGGATTTTTATAATGATATAATCATTAACGAATTATACTTCCATTTAACAAAGTTTTAATATGGAATTTCCTTTGCTTGCCTTGTTATTAATTCTCTCATCTGAGTTGCCTTGGGCACATCTGCCATAAAATTGTTCACCATAATATTTCTTTCTGTGTCAATCATATAATACATGCAAATCTCCCAACCGTGAATAAGACAAACTTCATTTTCTTTAAAACACATACCCAGCTTTCAGAAAATATTTATATTAAAAATTAAGATATCCGGAAAGAAAACTATGGCTCATATTTAATGGACTATTAGTGTTCTGATTATATATGCATTATCTTATAGTACTTTCTGCTATTTGTAGAAATGAAAATAGATGAACACGTTATCTCTCCCTTTCAATCATGTGCTTGTTAATTTTAATTTAGCTCACACCTTTATAAAAGCATTTGTATAGTTCCATTTGCACAGATGACTAAAATAGATCATGGAAGATTGTAAAAAACCTGCTGATAACAAAAATGAGAATGGGAGGATCGTTCATAATTGCCACCTTTCTTAGTTCTAACACTTTGATTTGATTGCCAGCCTCAACCCAGAATCCAGCACTGCTCCACTGTTACTTTCCTTGTGTTTCTGGTTAGTTCCCTCTTCTATTTCCTTTCATGGCTATTTCAAACTTTTACCTTTCTCCTCTCTTTCCCTCCTTACTTTCAGCAGACAATGTTTTCTTCATAAGATACTGCATTTGCTCAAAAACATATTTTCTGGTTCCTTATTTCCAACAAATCAATAGAAATAACGAAGTTCTTAATTTCCCTCCAGTTTCACAAAGATTTCCTTCTATTGTTTCTGACCCAGGAGTCCTGCTACCTGGGCTCTATTTTCTACTCTTTCCTCCCACAACTCTGATTTTCCTCCATGAAGTAAAACTTTCTCTTCTTATGTTTAATTTATAGCCCTCTGCTTGATATTTTCCATCAAATTAAATAACTCTCAAGATTTTACAGAAAAAAAAACAAAGGTACCACTCATTTTCAGATATATTTTATCTGCTGCCCAACTTCCTCTTTTTAACTGATGTACTTTATAAGTATGTGCTATATTTGCTATATATATATCACTCAACCACAGCCAGACATCCTGGAATGTGAAGTCAAGTGGGCTTTAGGAGGCATCACTATAAACTGAGCTAGTGGAGGTGATGGAATTCCAGTTGAGCTATTTCAAATCCTGAAAGATGATGCTGTGAAAGTGTTGCACTCAATATGCCAGCAAATTTGGAAAACTCAGCACTGGCCACAGGACTGGAAAAGGTCAGTTTTCATTTCAATCCCAAAGAAAGGAAATGCCAAAGAATGCTCAAACTACCGCACAATTGCACTCACCTCACACACTAGTAAAGTAATGCTCAAAATTCTCCAAGCTGGGCTTCAGCAATACGTGAACCATGAACTTCCAGATGTTCAAGCTGGTTTTAGAAAAGGCAGAGGAACCAGAGATGAAATTGCCAACATCCGATGGATCATCGAAAAAGCAAGAGAGTCCAGAAAAACATCTACTTCTGCTTTATTGACTATGCCAAAGCCTTTGACTGTGTGAAAGTGAAAGTGAAGTCGCTCAGTCGTGTCCGACTCTTTGCAACCCCATGAACTGTAGCCCACCAGGCTTCTCTGACCGTGGGATTTTCCAGGCAAGAATATTGGAGTGGGTTGCCATTTCCTTCTCCAGGGGATCTTCCCGACCCAGGGATTTGACTGTGTGGATCACAATAAACTGGAAAATTCTGAAAGAGATGGGAATACCAGACCACCTGACCTGCCTCTTGAGAAACCTGTATGCAGGTTAGGAAGCAACAGCTAGAACTGGACATGGAACAACAGACTGGTTCCAAATAGGAAAAGAATACATCAAGGCTGTGTATTGTCACCCTGCTTATTTAACTTATATGCAGAGTACATCATGAGAAACGCTGGGCTGGAAGAAGCACAAGCTGGAATCAAGATTGCCAGGAGAAATATCAAACCTCACATATGCAGATGACATCACTCTTATGGCAGAAAGTGAAGAATTAAAGAGGCTTTTGATCAAAGTGAAAGAGGAGAGTGAAAAAGTTGGCTTAAAGCTCAACATTCAGAAAACTAAGATCATGGCATCTGGTCCCATCACTTCATGGCAAATAGATGCGGAAACAGTTGAGACAGAGATTTTATTTTTTGAAACTTCAAAATCACTGCAGATGGTGGTTTCAGCCATGAAATTAAAAGACACTACTCCTTGGAAGGAAAGTTATGACCAACCTAAGCAGCATATTAAAAAGCAGAGACATTACTTTGCCAACAAAGGTCCATCTAGTCAAGGCTATGGTTTTTCCAGTGGTCATGTATGGATGTGAGAGTTGGACTATAAAGAAAGCTGAGCACTGCAGAATTGATGCTTTTGAACTGTGGTGCTGGAGAAGACTCTTGAGAGTCCCTTGGACTGCAAGGAGATCCAACCAGTCCATCCTAAAGGAGATAAGCCCTGGGTGTTCATTGGAAGGACTGATGTTGAAGCTTAAACTCCAATACTTTGGCCACCTGATGCAAAGAGCTGACTCATTTGAAAAGACCCTGATGCTGGGAAAGATTGAGGGGAAGAGGAGCAGGGGACGATGGAGGATGAGATGGTTGGATGGTATCGCTCACTCAATAGACATGAGTTTGAGTAAACTCTGGGAGTTGATGATCAACAGGGAGGCCTGGCATGCTGTGGTTCATGTGGTCGCAAAGAGTCGGACACGACTGAGCGACTGAACTGAACTGAACTGAATATTTGCTACATGTATTTCTTTATCTGTTATACTAAGGACCTCATACTATTCGCATATCTAACCACATGGTCACTTCTTCCTCCTTAATTACGTATATGGTTATGATTCACTAACCCTGTAATCTCTACCTAAAACTTTCTCATTTCTCTTCTTAGCTTGGCTAAATTCTTGGTAACTCAAATACCCATCCAACAGATAGTTTTTGGCACATGTTAGGAGTAAGGTATTCTTCTAGTTTCTGTGAACTTTCCTCATTTTGTTGCTGCCCTTATAACAGTTATTACAAAAATCAACAACACATAGAACATATATGACACTTAATAAATATTTGTAAATGAATAGATAGAAACACAAAGACAATACAAACTATGGATATCAATGGAGAATTTTTTGGGGGAAATGACATTTAAATGGAGACCTAAATATTCAAAAGTGAAAGGAGTGAGGGGGAATAAAAATGTGTCAGAGGAAAAGTATGTTTAAGAAGTCTTTAAAAACATTTTAAAAAAATACGTGTTAATTAACTTGAAAGAAGACCAATGACATCTGTGGGACAGGGGAGAGAGAGAGCAGAATGGATGGTAAGACAAGATAAAACCAAAGATGAAGCAGAAATGCTTCAGATCTCACAAAAGCTGTGATTCATTTTATGTATACATTTACTTTAAACCTAAAAGCAATGAGAAGTCACTTTGAAGACCTGGTCTTATTAATCCAAGCACCCACACTTGAAGAAAGCCAGTGGAAAACATCGATAAGGAAACAGGGGTGCCGATAAAAGACACTGGACCAGAAAGGTCTTGTGCTAATATTGTTCTAATTTTTGTGAATTCTAACTCAGCTTTGTCAAAAGTATGGATCCATGTACAGTAGGATGTTTTGGCTACAGCTGCCACTCTATTCTACAAAGTGATAATCCAGAATTATTTGACTATCTAATACAACCTCTGCTAGGGAATCCAGGTGTAGTTTTCATTGAGCCAAGTCAAGTGGTAGAATTTGCTTATTTAATTATGGTTAGCAATAAATAATGTATCAACAGGGTTTATGGACTTAACCAATCCAGGAAAAAAATACTTTGGTAATGATAATCAGTGGAGAATAGATAAGGCATAAAAAGGTGTCTGCCAAGTCTCAGCTAGGGCTGTAATATTGTGGCTGGATCTTTTTTTTTTTTTCTTAACAAGAACTTGAAATCAAAGGTCACATACTACATGATCAAGGGTGTGGTTATTTATATTTTCATTGACAGGTCTAAACTTCAGAATACTATCTAGCCAAAGATCAGTGTGGTCATTGCAGCCCATTAAGGGGCCAGCTGACAACTGTTTTGCGCTAGTGTGACAAAAGGCTTGACAGCAGCAAATGAGATCACTATCCCTACAAATTTTGGTCAGCCTTTTGCCTGATGCTAGAAGCAAAGGAAAAGTGTGAGAGTTCAGGTGGTTGAAATGTTAAATGAGTAGGGTTTTGGAGAAATGTTTTGTGGCATTGACAACCAAAAAAAAAGTGGAAATACCAGAACAGATAATTTTTCTCTGTAAGCAGGTTTTAAGGGCTGAATGTATAAAGTCTGCCATATCTTTGGGAACGAAGGAGAAATTAGTGGTGGGTATAATTAAAAGGTCCTTCAGTTCAGTTCAGTTCAGTCACTCAGTCGTATCCAACTCTTTGCGACCCCATGAATCACAGCACACCAGGCCTCCCTGTCCATCACCAACTCCCGGAGTTTACACAAACTCATGTCCATCAAGTCGGTGATGCCATCCAACCGTCTCATCCTCTGTCATCCCCTTCTCCTCCTGCCCTCAATCTTTCCCAGCATCAGGGTCTTTTCCAATGAGTCAACTCTTTGCATCAGGTGGCCAAAGTATTGGAGTTTAAGCTTCAACCTCTGTCCTTCCAATGAACACCCAGGACTGATCTCCTTTAGGATGGACTGGTTGGATCTCCTTGCAGTCCAAGGGACTCTCAAGAATCTTCTCCAACACCACAGTTCAAAAGCATCAATTTTTTGGTGCTCAGCTTTCTTCATAGTCCAACTCTCACATCCATACATGACCACTGGAAAAACCATAGCCTTGACTAGACGGACCTTTGGTGGCAAAGTAATGTCTCTGCTTTTTAATATGCTGCTTAGGTTGGTCATAACTTTCCTTCCAAGGAGTAGTGTCTTTTAATTTCATGGCTGCAATCACCATCAGCAGTGATTTTGGAGCCCAAAAAAATAAAGTCTAACACTGTTTCCACTGTTTCCCCATATATTTGCCATGAAGTGATGGGACCAGATTCCATGATCTTAGTTTTCTGAATGTTGAGCTTTAGGCCAACTTGTTCACTCTCCTTTCTCACTTTCACCAAGAGGCTTTTTAGTTCTTCTTCACTTTCTGCCATAAGGGTGGTGTCATCTGCATATCAGAGGTTATTGATATTTCTCCCAGCAATCTTGATTCCAGCTTGTGCTTCTTCCAGCCTAGCGTTTCTCATGATGTACTCTGCATAGAAGTTAAATAAGCAGGGTGACAATATACAGCCTTGATGTACTCCTTTTCCTATTTGGAATCAGTCTGTTGTTCCATGTCCAGTTCTAACTGTTGCTTCCTGACCTGCATACAGGTTTCTCAAGAGGCAGGTCAGGTGGTCTGGTATCCCCATCTCTTCCAGAATTTTCCACAGTTTATTGTGATCTACAGAGTCAAAGGCTTTGGCATAGTCAATAAAGCAGAAATAGATGTTTTTCTGGACTCTCTTGCTTTTTCAATTATCCAGCAGATGTTGGCAATTTGATCTCTGGTTCCTCTGCCTTTCTAAAACCAGATTGAACATCTGGCATTTCACAGTTCACATATTGCTGAAGCCTGGCTTGGAGAATTTTGAGCATTACTTTACTAGAGTGTGAGATGATAAGGAGGTCCTTAGATATGGATGATCATGGTTTTTGGTTTTTGGGTCATACCCAGCAATGTGAGATTTCCCCCTTTTGCTATAGTTTAGCAATATAGTTTAGGAATCAGTCTCTAGAACATTATCTCCCATTTACCAAAAGTAGTACCTTCATGAAAGGTAAAAACTTCAACTAATATTAAACAGATTCCAACAAAATGCTGACTAGTCACCATCTTGGATGCAATGAAGGAAGTCATTTAAGTGATATTCTGAAACCACCAGCTAACTGAGTGGGTCTTCCTTAACAAGAATGTTGAAATAGCATTATCAAACTCAGTAGATTCATCAATGTCATAGAGCACATCTATCATGAAATGGATCAGTAATAAGGTTAGAACACTGTGTCTGTCCTGAATCTTGGGAAAGCTGTCAAATCAAGATATCATCTGTCTCATTTCCTGCTTAGTTTTTTTCTCCAATTGTTTCAGAATCCCAGTTAGGTCTTGGAGCCTTCTTTAAATGAGAAATATAAACCCAAGAATCAACACCTTTAGGGTTTGCAGCACAAGGATTACTTATAAGTACCTGATATGGTCCTTTCCATATCAGGAAAAAAATCTTGTAAAAAATCTTTTAAAAAACAAAATGACGTGGTTGTAGATTGTGATGTTTGTCTTCATCTCCCAGGACTGCACTGTGGAAATAGTTCTATCTGGGTAGGATTTTTACCTAAAGCTATGATTAGTGCTTTGCAATATTAAAGCATGTCGTTTTTAATTAGTTGGAGGACAGAGAGAGCCAGGTGCATAGGTTGGCCCGCAATAATTTCAAATGCTGATATCTTGTGTTTCCCAAAGGCGATAACTTTCAGATTTAAAAGGACCAGTGGAAATGGCTTAGGCCAAGCTAATTTCAAGGTTTCTATAAATTTTGCCAGTCGAGTCTTAATAATGCCATTTGTTTCTTTCCATCAGTCCAGAAGATGGAGGATGAAAAGCACAATATAAATGTTGCAGAGTGTACCAAATCTCCCAAATCTGTCTCATAACATGGCCAGTAAAACGTGTTTCCCGGTCATGATGCAGTTCCAAGGACACATCCAGGTGGGTATCATCTTTTCTAAGAATATTTTTACAAAGCCAAAGTGGTAGCCCTTTGACAAAGGAATTCTCCAATTGAAAGAAACTGTTACAAAACCACATTTATAGTTTTGGAAAGGAAACTACTGGATAAAATCCATTTGACATACCTAAAAAGTCCCTTTAGGCAAGTCAGAATGTCCCAGGGCAGTTTGGATAGTTTTCCTTGGGTTGTATACAGGACAGACAGCACTAGTTAACTGTGCTTTCTTGGTCGCCTTAGAAATATTTCCCCACCAGTATATTTCATGAAAATTCCAAGTTTATCTGCCACCCGTTGGATCATCTGACAAGTCATTTCATCAAGAGTCTTTGCAAGGACTCTGGCAAGGCAAATCTTCTATTTGGGATATAATTAATTGAAAGTGAAAGTGAAGTTAGTCAGTCATGTCAGACTCTTTGCGACCCCATGGACTGTAGCCTACCAGGCTCCTCCGTCCATGGAATTTTCCAGGTAAGAGTATTGGAGTGGGTTGCCATTTCCTTTTCCAGGGGGTCTTCCCAACCCAGGGATCGAAGCCGGGTCTCCTGCATTGCAGGCAGAGGCTTTTACTGTCTTTGCCAGCAGCTAAGCCCATAAATTAATTAGCAGGCTAAAAATACAACTGTTATCAGTCCAATAAAGTATTTTTAATGTGATGCCTTAGATTGGCATGTTACATCATTTTCAATGACTCCTCTTTAGAAAGGTAGTCAAAATTTGCTATAAATTTTCAGTTTTAGGTTGGATGGCTTATAAAGCAGCTGTCTTTGCAGCCTCATCAGCCAAATGATTTCCTTTGATTCCATCTAAATTTAATTTTTCATGACCAGGCACCTTAATGATGACTAGGATAGATAAAAGTTGGTTTGATTCCAACAATTTGTTTACCAATTTCCATTCCTAATCTGGTTTTATCCCAAGGTCAAAAATTATCTTTGTTTCCAAAGTATGCCAAAGTCATAAACTGCCCACAAAGCATTGTGATTATCTGTATGAAAATTCATAGTTTTGCCTTCTGCAAAATGGTGAGCACTACAGGCTCTGTAAATATCACACTAATTCCAGCAGACATCCGAGGTGGTGAGATTGCTTTAGGTCTCACCTCCACACCATGCCTGTCAACCTAAATAAACCTAGGAGGCAACCATCAAGCAAAAGTCGTTTACTTGAGGACAATGAATTGCAATTTGAGGCACACAGTTTTGGGTAACAACTGAAATAGTGTGCCACTAGGGTGTAAAAACTAGGGCTTTTAAAGGCAAAGGAAGGAGTTTTGCACTGCAGAGAATTTTCACTGGTGTTGGAGGCATAAACTAGGCTTGGCTAAACACAACAGAGCGCTAAGGGAGAGAAAAGTCCATTTTTGTGACGCGCTGTAGGTGTTCTTCCAGAATCCTTGGAATATTTACGATCTGGCCCTTTTCAAAAGTTTATGGTTTCAACCAGGGAGGATGTGTGGATTGTCCACCTTTTTAATCCCTTCCCAGCTCCATTTTAAAACCCCTTGACATAAATTGAGGCAGCAGGTAGATGGGAACACCCCCCTCAGGGTAAAGCAATTGGAAATTCATTTTCTGTTGACAGAAACTCCAAGACAATAGCAGGGCAATTAAGTGAGGAGGCTGAGCCCTGGCCAGACCAGTATTTCTAGTTCTAGAAGTCAGGAGACTGCCCTGAGTACATATGCACAGAAAAGGCCCCTTGGAGGCCAAAGGGGGCTTATGCCAAGGGGTATTCTACCCAGACCCCTTTTTGCTAAAATCCATCTTGGCTAAGAGATGTGTGCACACACAGGAGAGGATCCTGAGATATACCAAATATGGACTATGAGCCAGGCAAATCCAAAGACTGGCCAAAGGAAACCCGGGATACTCCATAAAAGTAATTCAAACTGCCATGAGGGCATGCCTCAAGGATGCTGCCTCTGAGCCTGCCCCGGGTCTATCCATATGTACTATACTCTTTTTCCTCCTATTAAATACTCTACTTGGTATGCTGCTTTCCATCTTTATGGGAATTCTTTATTGCAAAGCTGAAGGCCCAGGGCCCTTGTCACTGATCACTAGTCTAGTTGCTAGGAACTGGTGTTTTCATGACCCAGCCCAGTCTCTGGCTGGGAATCCAAGCCCTGCTTCAAGCCCTTGCAGGCAGAGACCACTCAAGATCAAAATGACTCCATTTTATTTCAAATTTCAAAGCTATTTAAAAGGAACAAATAACAGCTATATGTAATTGCTTGTTGGGACTGAAAGGAGGGACAAGTGAAGTAAGTTCAGTCACTCAGCTGTGTCCGACTCTTTGCGACCCCATGGACTGCAGCATGCCAGGCTTCTCTGTCCATCACCAACTCCCGGAGCTTACTCAAACTCATGTCCATCAGGTCAGTGATGCCATCCAACCATCTCATCCTCTGTCGTCCCCTTCTCTTCCCGCCTTCTATCTTTCCCAGCATCAGGGTCTTTTCCAATAAGTCAGTTCTTCACATCAGGTGACCTAGTGAAGTAAACCTGAGGACAAAGAAATAGTTATCTTACTTTTGAACATCTTAGTTTGTGTGACAGATGTAGTCTAGAAGTAGAAAAAACAAGATGAATTACAGACCTATAGTTCTGAAAAATGCCTGAGCCACTGCTATAAATTTGGAAACCGTAGGCTTATTCTTCAGGGGAAAGAAGTTTCCAGTAATAATGAGATCAAAAGTGTGGCAAGAAGTGTCATGCATGACATGGAGAGAGAAATTCTTCCAGTTTTTCAGACCCTCTTTTGATAATGAAAGAATAAGCCACCTTAGAGGGTGCATGAGATTTCTTCATTTTATACAAATTGAACTCTAGAGTTGATTGTATTTACTGAGTCATGCAGAAAGATAATACTGGGCTAAAGTTAAAGCTTTCAGAACCTTTTGTGTTTATCATTACTGATAATCCCTATAATAATCTCTTATCTAACTTCTACATATCACAAATCAAGTGTTTTTGAAAATACTGCCTTTTTATTATCGGTCATAAAGATATCAAACAACTAAGAGATCAGTGTGTTAGGTGGATCAGAAACATGGCTATTGAAGTTATTCCTCAAAAGATTTGACTCAGACATCATTTACCAAAGAAATTCTCCTCTGTAATTCCTGGGATTAAATAGGTATCACCTCCCATAGTCACTACTATTGTTCCCTGCTGGCCACTACCATAGTATTCGTTACATTTATTCTAATTACACCTCACTGATGTTGGATCCTCCTAGGATGAGGGCAGGGGCTTTGGTTCACCAACACCGCCACCCCCAGCATCTAGCCAAAGGGCTGGTACATTGTAAGCACTTATTACACGGATTGATCTTAGTTTAGCTTGTGATTTCTTATGCGTACTGCTCTTCATCCTGTTCACAGCACCAACTGTGTTGCTGTTCACACTGCCTGCACTGTTTATTGAACCCAGCGTAGGCAAAGTGTGAGCTAAGAGGCCTAAGCGCAGACACGTTTGTTCTCTCCTGGCTGGCACGGCACCCGTAACACAGCCTCTCTCCTGGCTGATGCAGCAGCTGTAGCAACAGCCATAACATAACCATAACACAGCCGAAACATAACCTCATACTCCAGTGCAGCTCCGGTGCAGCAGCAGCCAGGGTCTTCACGGTGAAGCTCCTACAGGCAAACCGCACAAAAGCACATCGTGACGCAGCAAGTAGCTCCTGACGCACATGCGCGGTGCTACAAACGCGCTCAGCTGTTGCATAGTCATCATGTACAAAAGGCGGGGCGAGAGAGCCTGCACAGGCCGCCTTGGCTAATTTGCTCTCCCCCCATGTTATGTGTCGTTAATGAAAATAGAATCTGGTAGCCCACCACTATCATGTGTCTTAAAATATTCACTTGCCCTTGTATCTTTTTTCCTTTGGATATTTAGTTTTTATCCAGGGCCTGACTTCCCCAAATTTAAGAATTTGTTTTTCCATGTAATTCTTGGATTATTTCACTTCTTAGGCCTATAATTTTTCTCATTTAGTACAAATCACCCTAGGAAGAAAGAGAAAATATTCCATAGCATTTTTATACCCTGGAGGAGGGCATGCAACCCACTCCATATTCTTGCCTGGAGAATTCCATGCACAGAGGAGTCTGGCGGGTTACAGTCCACAAGGTCACAAAGAGACACGAGTGAAGCAACTTACCACGTAAGCACACACAGAGCATTTTTATATTAGGTGAAATAGCATCAGGAGAACAAGTAAGAAGGAGGGAAAACTCAAAGGTGGAAAGAGTAACTGCTCTCGCCAGACCTGAGTCGGGTGTAAAAATGCTCAGTCAAAGGAGGGGAGGCAAAATTTTCCTCAGGTGTTCTAATCAGAAAAAGTCACTAGTGGAAGACAGAATGTACCGGAGGAAGAACTGGATTGGCGGGTAAAAGGCACTGGAGAGGAATCCCTGGGGGACCCTAGAAACGCTAAGATCCAGAAGATACCAGCTGAAGGGGAGATGACTTGAATCCCTCTGTCACAGAAAGAATGCATTTGAGAAGATGCAGAGAAGCCAATGGCAGGAGGAGGGGTTAAAATGTAGAGTCTGTAGCCAGCGCACACCTGTGTTGAATCCTGACTCCAACCCCTACCAGATCATGGTGACATTGGTATTTAATTTCTTTAAAAATCTCAGGTAAGTTTCCGTGAGGTGGTCATTTTACCTTTGAAAAATAGTGCTGACATCATGAAGTACTGTTATGGAGTATAAGTAAGCTCATGCAGAAAAGACAACAGGACCTAGAAAGCACTGTGTAATATTTAGCTACTATTAAAATTGTTAATAAATGCTAATAATTGTTACTATCGCTCACATGATGGCAAAAGAGAGCTTTCTGATTCCTGCTTTATTTCAACCACCAAGTTTAGAATTATGAAAGAACAATTTCAAACTCCACTTGCTAATATGGAAAGAAGTTATGATATTCTGCTGCATCATATTCTCACAGGATTTTGCATAGTGAGCAGTTCTGTGTTGGTGCCAGTATGGTCACTGCCAGGAGCTAAGAGGAGGTCAGCACTGACAAAGTCACTGAGACCGCAAGGACACTGCATTCACCCCCACCCCAAATGACTGGTGAATATGCAGAAGTCTGTGCATCAGAGCAGATAGTTATATTAGCAGCACCTTGAGCTCTCCTTTTTTCTGCTTGAAAGACACAAGTAACTAATCATATACAAGTTTCAGTTGGCCATCTTATTTTTTACTTCTTTATCAGGAGACACCAGTTTATCCTGTTTATGGCTACTTTCCAAAATTTCTGAAGTTATTTTGGTTTCTAATGTGGTCTGTCTTCCAAGGTGTTACCCATTCGACCCAACTTGATCTAATCAACACTTTGTAACTATGTGCTTTTTATGGAATCTTGCTATGCCAAAGAAGTGAGAAAACTGAAAAAGCTTCCTGAATATCAGAGAGATTTATGATCATAAAGTGTATTCAAATTTTGCAAGACTGTCTCCAAAAGGATCAGTTTCTTTGAGAACAGTGAAGCATGAAGCACTCTAGAAGCACTGTGAAAAATCTGGTTTTCTCCAAGCAAAACTGTATCATTGAGTAAACACGTCGAGTCAGCTACAAATAATTTAATTTTTGTTTCAAAGTATTTAACAATGTTTAAAAACTTAACATTTAATGGTATACATATATATGCAAACATATACATAGACACATATGTACTTAGAAAATATATGTATATATTTTAATTCAACATTTAAAGAATATTTGTGATAACGTGTGAGTGTGTGATATGTGTGTGTGTATGTGTATGTTTTACTCTAGCCTCTAAGTATCCCCCAAAACTAAAACACTCTTCTTCATATCCTCTTCCTCTCTCTCTTAAACCACCAGACAGAGGCAGAATAACGTAATGGAAGGACGCACCAACTTTGGACTCAACCTTGTCTCCCTTCAAATATTGACTTTGACTCTTATTAGCTGAATGACCTTTATCAAATTACTTAACTTCTCTTTGATTTTCTTATCTGCATGTGGGGATGGCAATAAAGTATCTCACGGGCTTGTCCAAAAAATTAATTAGATAATCTATCCACAGTGACAGACATGACATGTACTTAAGACATAGAAACTATAATTATCATTAGGAAAAAAACATTAAAAAAATTTAAATATTTCTGGAGAATTTACATAAGCATGCCATTTGGCAAAAATACAAATTCAAGGTCTTATAAAACTAATCACAGTATTTCTCAGTTAAAACAGAAACAAAGTCACACCTAGTCAATCAATTTCCTGACATAACACTTTATTTGAAATAAAAGAGAGTGTAAGTCTACAATGCAATACAGTATTTTTTGGTTTTGCTTTAACCCCATAAATAATGATTATTATTTTGATTATATTTACATAAATTAGGTGATTATTATAGTGTGATTTAAGGTGTAAAATAACCCAAAGATTTCTTCTATGTAAAATTTTTGCCCGTAGTATCATTGTTTGAGGTTAAACTTTATTTCAAATGAAATTTATCATATAAAATACATAAAACAGCAACTGGTTAGGGCCCACAATAATATTGGCATAGAAATAAGTTTAACAGATCATTTCTAAATGTTTCCTAGGATGGAAGTCATGGTGAAAGTGTAATGACTTTTTTGTTGGGGAAGGGGCTAGAGGACGAGGTAGGCGCTGATATTGACACTCAGTAATCCCCCTGGGGGAGAATGGTTAACTGCATGCTTCAAAATGATGAATAAGCCAAATGATTTAAAGAAAAACACTAACAATGCAGAAGGTACCCTTCATCTCTATGTATGAAACCTCCAGATGACCCTGCTAATTATGACATATTGAGAAGACATAGATAGATCACCAATTACACCAACAAGTAGGACCATATACCACATTGACAAAACCACAGACAGGTATTTTTGGTCAGGAAAGACTGGTATTTTTGGCCAGGTAAAAACCAAATACGTTGATGTAAAACATCATATTTCAAAATATGAGAATGAACTTTATGTACAAGGCAACAGCTCTTATGTAAGAAGTAAAGCTATTGACCTTAAGGCCAAGGAACTCAGCCAGAGTAGTATATGAATACAGGCAGTTGGAATGCCATATGTTCTGATATAGAATACATTGATACCTGTATCATACAGTCTTGACTGACATCAGAGGGCTGTGTTTTTAAGTGAATCCTAGAATGAGAGTAAATTAGTAAAATTGTTGTTGTATTGTTAGGACGGGCTTCCCTGGTGATTCAGAGGACAAAGCGTCTGCCTGCAATGTGGGAGACCCAGGTTCAATCCCCAGATCGGGAAGATCCCCTGGAGAAGGAAATCTCTAAAGACTTATGTCAGAATCAGCGCTAGAATAATAATTAGAATTAGAATAAGAGTAAAATGTTAAAATATCTCATTTAAATGCAGGTCATTAATGCCTTCAAAAATTAGTTTTGATATAAAAACAAAAATCAGTTTTAAATTGAATATAATTATATTTTTATCTAGAGTACAAATGATTAAAGTATCAAAATGTTGATTATTTAGTATTACTCACTATTAATAAGTTGCACACTAGCAAAGTACAAAGAGGAACTGAGTATTCTACTCCTTATCCAAAAGATACTTGCAAAGCAAAGAATATATGTTCCACTATTATAAATAACAATGTAGTAAAATTATCTGTGTAAAAATCTCTGTCCTTTGAATTATTTACTTAGGATAAATTGTCAAATTGTGTTGAGGCTCAAAGGCATAGCTAACAATTGAATTTTTTATTTTATATAGCTAAATAGTTCTCTAAAAATAGTGTATTAATGTATAATCTCCCAGCCACATATGACTTCACCTGCAGTTTACATTCAACTCATTCTTGACTCTTGCTAGAGCTTGCTTTTTTGTGTGTATGTGTCTTTAACAACTTTAATTTCTGTGTCTCTCTTAAACACCTTTTCTCTGTCAATAGCTATCCTTAAATCTTATCATCTTAAAAACAGAACCCTGTTATGGCTAATCCAACTTTCCTTTTTCAAATATGGAACATGTATTATCTTACCTTACTGTGTCTAATTCCTCACTTGTCTAAAATCTCAATTCATGTCATTGCTAGGGCATGAAATATCTTAAATGCTCTAGAACACTTTCATTCTTGTTTTGACTTCTTAGTGACAATTGGCTCTCTTAATCACTTGTTTCTACTTGAAATATTTCCTTGTTTGTGGTTTGGAGTCTTTTGGCTCCTGGTTTAAGAAGTAATGATTAGGGAATGCTTGTCAAAAGTTTGAAAATGTATTGTTCAGTCGCTCAGTCATGTTTGAATCTTTGTGTTCCCATAGACTGCAGCATGCCAGGCCTCCCTGTCCTTCATTGTCTTTATTAAAATTATATTCTGGGCATCATCTACAAGTAATTAATACCAATTTTCTTGTCAGTTGGAACATCGTCTCCTACTGTTTATATATAGGTGATTTGTAAATAGCATATGCTGAAATGCTCTAGCATCAATGTTCCTCAAACTGCGTGTTGCAGAAAACTAATAAGCCATGCTATATTAAACGATGTTTTATAAAGGACTCATCAAACAAGTTTACGGAATGCTGAGCTAAAAAAGTAGAAGCAGATTTCTTTTTCTTTGGGAGTGAACTGGGTCTTTAATATACAAACACTCAACTTACTATTCAGCTTTTTCTTTTCCTAAACTAATTTGAAAGTGTAACCCTTATAGCATGAAACTCATTGTAATTATATACTTAGTAATGACTCAGGCAACCAAGTTTTGCAAACACTGTCTAGAAGACAGAAGAAATTGCATACACGTAAATTCATATTCTAACCTAATTTATTCTTCTGGCTTTATAATCTTTGGAAAACACATTTAACTGTTTAAAATTTCAAGTTAGTTTCTTTGAAGGAAAGCTAATAAGGGATATATTAAAATATAGTTGGGCAGGCTGAATTTGTTTATAAAATAAGATATATAGACTCTTGTCTCCTCATGGACTGTAGCCCTCAGGCTTCCCCATCCCTAGGATTTTCTAGGCAAGAATACTGGAGTGGGTAGCCATTTCCTTCTCCAGGGGATCTTCCTGACCCAGACATTGAACCCCGGTCTCCTGCACTGCAAGCAGATTTTTTACCAACTGAGTTCCTGGGGAAACCCCTATATATATATAAGAATTGGATACAATTACAGTACAAATATAGTCTCTACAGTTAATAAAATGAAAACTATTTCAAGTTGAGTTAGCATCTTAACATCAGGAATTTGTGAACCCTCACAAGTCCTAGGAATAATAATAATCAAAAACATAAATTAACATATATTCTATTTAGAAGAATAGTAAATAGTGTTTAGGGGCATAGAGAGCATGGGATTTGTTTTTCCTGGCTGTCTTCCTGAAGGGTTATAGAGCAAGTTGAAGAAGAAAAAGAGAAATGGAGAAATGAATAGATACCACTGTTCTCCCATTCAGGCAGTGCTGGCTATGCTTTCCTCTATTATTAACAAGGTAATAATTTCCAAAACTGCTTTTTTTAACTGAAGAAGTTCTTATTGAAAACAATCTTATCACTACAGGTGTACGGCAATGCTGATCGAAGTAAAACAAGTAATATTCCTATAGCCATTCTCACTCACCTGTTTGGTTTGAAAAAACATGGCCCAAAGAACAAAGGTACAACTCCACAGTATTCAAAGCCCAATCACAATCATTCTGCAATCTATACATTTAGGTTTACCTCCACTCGCTTTTTTTATACTGGCTTTTTAAAAGCATCTGCATTTAGGTATAAATGACATGCAATGAACTATAAACATTGTAAGAATACAATTTAATAATTTTTTTATTTAAGTAGAAACCTGTAAAACCAATCAAGAGAATTCCAGAAAAGTATCTACTTCTGCTTCAGTGACTATTCTAAAGCCTTTGTGTGGATCACAACTAACCGTGGAAAATTCTTATAGTGATGGGGATACCAGACCACCTGATATGCCTTCTGAGAAATCTGTATGCAGGTCAAGAAGCAACACATAGAACTGTACATGAGATATGAAACTGGTTCCAAAGTGAGAAAGGAGTACATCAAGGCTGTATATTGTCACCTTGCTTATTTAACATGATGCAGAATACATCATGCAAAATATTTAACACGATGCAGAATACATCATGCAAAATGCCAGGCTGGATGAGATACAAGCTGGAATCAAGATTGCCAGGAGAAATGTTAATAACCTCTGATATGCAGAGAACATGACCCTTATGGCAGAAAATAAAGAAGGACTAAAGAGCCTCTTGATGAAAGTGAAAGAGGAGAGTGAGAAAGCTGGCTTAAAGCTCAACATTAATTCATGTTGATGTTTGACAGAAAACAACAAAATTCTATAAAGAATTATCCTTAAATTTTAAAAAAATAAATAGATTAGGAAAACAGAAGGGAAAAAAACAAAAAAAACTAAGATCATGGCATCTGGTCCCATCACTTCATGGCAAATAGATGTGGAAACAATGGAAACACTGACAGACTTTATTCTTTTGGACTCCAAGATCACTGCAGATGGTAACTGCAGCCATGAAATTATAAGACGCTTGCTCCTTGAAAGAAAAGCTATGACCAACCTAGACAGCATATTAAAAAGAAGAGACATTACTTTGCCAACAAAGGTCCATCTAGTCAAAGCTATGGTTTTTCCAGTAGTCATGTATGGATGTGAGAGCTGGACTATAAAGAAAGCTGAGCGCTGAAGAATTAATGCTTTTGAACTGTGGTGTTGGAGAAGACTCTTGAGAGTCCCTTGGACTGCAAGGAGATCCAACCAGTCCATCCTAAAGGAGATCAGTTCTGAGTGTTCATTGGAAGGACCGATGCTGAAGCTGAAACTCCAATACTTTGGCCACATGATGTGAAGAACTGACTCATTGGAAAAGACCCTACTGCTGGGAAAGATTGAAGGCAGGAGGTGAAGGGGATGACAGAGGATGAGATGGTTGGATGGCATCACTGACTCAATAGACATGAGTTTGAGTAAACTCCAGGAGTTGGTGATGGACAGGGAGGCCTGTCATGCTGCAGTCCATGGGGTCACAAAGAGTTGGACACGACTGAGCGACTGAACTGAACTGAACTGAACTGAACTAGAGAACTACATTTGCTATGATATTTTTCCTGTTTGAAGGATTTCATTTTACATTTCTTGTTGTGCAAATATGCTGCAGATGAGTTCTTTTAGCTTTCGGATATCTTTAAAGTCTATTTTTGTTTTTTTCTCCTGGGCAAAGAAAATGTCATTATATTGATAATTAAAAAAAAAAAAACTTTGTTTGTTTGTTTTTAACGTTTCCATACTTAAAAGATCTTGCTGCACCACCTTCAAGCCCACATTGTTTTGAATAAATATGAAAATTGTCCTCCTCATCTTTTCCATTTGTATCTAATGTGTCTTTTTTCTCTTCTTCTGTCTATTTTAGTGATTTTTTTTTTAAACAATTGCTGATTTAAAACTATCTGATTATTATAAAACTATATCATTTTCTTCATGTATCTTGTGATTTAGATTCATGGTGCTTCTTGAATCAGTGCTTTTAAAGTGTCATTGATTTTTAGTTTTGGAAATGTTTCAGCTATTATTTTTTCAAATATATCTCTGTTTCCCCCTCCTCTTTCATATGTGCTGCTTGAAGTCAATTCACAGATCACTAAAAGCTCTATCCATTTATTATTATTTTGTTTAACCCTTTGTGTATTTCATTTTGGAAAGGCTCTATTAATATGTTTTCAAGATCACTAATCATTCCTTCTGTCATGTCTATTTGACTGTAAATTTCATCCAATATATTTTTCATCCGAGATGTAGAAAATTTTGTATCTTTTATGTTGCAACGTAGCATGTCTAATCTTTCCTCTAACTTCTAAAACAGGTGAAATAGTTACAATAACAGAGTTAATGTATTTGTCTACTAATCCTATCATCTATATCAATTTGGGTCTGTATCAATAGACTTGACTTTCTCTTCATTATAAATGATAGTTTATTTCCTTGCATGCCTTCTGATTTTTGATTGGATACTAGTAGCTTTGATTTTACTTAATTGTGCACTGGACATTTTCGCATTGCTAATATTCAGGAATATACATATTCCTTTGTCTTGGGATTCAGTCAGATTACCTGGAAACAGTTTGATTTTTCTAAGTCTTGCTTTTAATTTTTATTAGCTTTCATTTAGGACTAATTTTTCCTGTTCTGTAAGTAATATCATTTTGATTATACACTGCCCTGAGAATTATGAGATTCTTCACTCCAATTAAAGGAATAGCACTTCCCCAATTTGGTGTTAGTGCTAGACATTGTGACCATCATTGAACGTTTTTCCTTTTTTTCCTCAGTCTCAGACAGTTTCTTCACATGCATGTGGTGATCAGGGCTGTGCTGGCTCCTCAAAGAGAACTCTGAAGATCTCAGATTCCTCTCGGTATGAAGCTCTCTTTTCTATAATGCTCGGCTCTGATTCCACCAGCCTCTTTGGTCTCACCAGACTCCCAGCCCCATCTTTCTATTCGTGAAGCCAGAGAGGCTCTGCTTGGGTTGATGTTTCCTTCACGGGGACCTGGGATTAAATACTGCAAACTGGGGGAATCATGGGTCTCAAAGCATTTGTTTTATGTCTCTCAGGCATCAGTGTTACTTTGTTCCTTTATGTTTAGTGCCTTAAGAACTTTTTTTCTTCATTTATTTTGGTTATATATTTTTCAGTCTGGAGGATAATTTCTATCCTTGTAAATTCATCCGAAAGTGCAGGTATCCTTTATAGCTTAGAATCTTGTCAAAACAAGCTCATAGTCCATTTTTTAAGTATCTCATGTTTATGTATGTTGTGGTTGTTGTTCAGTCACAAAGTCATGTCACACTCTGCAACCCCAAGGACTGCAACATACCAGGCTTCCTTTTCCTTTTGCATTATAAACATGTGATGTATGTATTTGTTGACATATGCTGTGCTGTGCTTAGTTGCTCATTTATGCCTGACTCTTTGCAACCTCATGGACTGCAGCCCGCCAGGCTCCTCTGTCCATGGGGATTCTCCAGGCAAGAATACTGGAGTGCGTTGTCATACCTTCCTCCTGGGGATCTTCCCAGTACAGGGATCGAACCCAGGCCTCCTGCATTGCAGGCGGATTCTTGACCAATTGAGCCACCAGGGAAGCCCATGTTCACCTACATATATCTTATACCTACATTAATATATACCTTTTAATATACTCTTGCTGTCTTCTCTATCTGATCAACATCTACCGAATTTTCAAACCACATTCCGATTCTCTGATTAGTTTTCTAATCATACTTAGGGAAAGTTGTTCTTTTTCTTTTTTTCCCCCTGCCTATACAGCACTTTACTTACCACTTCACTGTAAGCCTAATATACTAATATATTTATTTTTTCCTTTTATTCAGATAAACTGTATCCAACTATATTGGGCATTCAGTATATGGCACAATGCTTAACTCATTAAAGGAATTCAGTAAAATTTGTTGACCGAATAATACATCCAAAGCGCTATGTCTCTCCTCTGCAATCAAGAGCATGAAGAGGTAGCTTAAGAAAGTGAAACAGACTAGATGCCAGTAGGTACTTCAAAGACTCCTTCAAGTTTGAATTCGTTTTATTCATTGTTGGTAAAGAGAAGTCGAATATGCCCCTTCTATCTACAGAAGTTATAATTTCTCACTGAGGTTTTCCTGTTAAAATGTTTGTCCTATTTTCATATTTTGCTTTTATTTCTGGTATAGAGAAAATTTCCATAATTTATACAACTATCAAAAATATATATCCTTATTTATTAAAGATGTTTCCAGCTCAAATATAAATGTATTATCATGTTGTATCATAGTTTATACCATAAAATATTAGATTATTAATCAATGAGGAATTGTAGAAATATGTTAGTTGACAAATAAAAGTAGTTTTTAAGGGCTTGATATATCAGCACCATGACAAAATAAAGGAGAGGACAGATATTGGATGAAACTGTCACAAAAAAAGTAAGAAAATGTCCTGACCTATTATGCCAGTCTCTCTATTATTCACTGCTTCAATGTTGAGCAAATCATGCCAAGTCACTCAGATGGCGATTTGTATTTAGCAGTATTGGGAATATTGGGTCTCTCTAGATATTTGCTGCCTACATTTTTTTGTTCTTTGAGTTATATTTTCCTCCCAATATTTTCAGATTTAAAAATAGAATCACCTGGTCCTCGATCTCCCTACCACCTATTTGTATTTAGTAGGTATTTAGGGATCTTTTAAAAAACACCACCAGCAAGTCTGATGAAGCCTGGTTGGAAATAAGTGTTTAGAAACACTGCCTAAGGTCATACTTTGATGAGTTAAGTACAATAAGTCCCCTACATACAAACCTTCAAGTTGATAACTTTCAAAGTTGCTAACAGGCATTCAGATGTCCAGTCACATTCAAGTGCATGCCATTATCTCATGCATGCATCCTTTACAAGTGGTTGCACTTTTGTATACTTTACTGTACAGTATTGTATGGAATACAGTAATATATTCTTTATTTTTGTGCTTGTTTATTTTGTATGTATTATTTGTGTGAAAAGTATTACAAATCTATTACAGTTCAGTCCTATATAGCCAAATGTATTAGTTGGGTTCCTAGGTTAACTTTATTGGACTTACAAACAAATCGAACTTAGGAACCCACTGTCAGAATGGAACTTGCTCATATGTAGGGGACTTACTGTAGTACAAAAGGGCCTACAGTAAAATTCTGGAAACTTTCCCCACCAAGTAAGTGTGATTTGGTCTTGGCTTCCTTGTTAAGTCAAAATTAAGCTATTGCTCACTTCTGCATGCCTCTTACCTTTGTCTCCAGGCTTGCATACTATGTCAGGCCAGCTAATGTCTGTAATGATGAAGTATTTACAACTGAGAACTTTCTACTTGTGCAGGAAACAATATAAGTGTATGAGGAAGGACGTTTCATGCTTAGAGATTATACCCTCTATGAGCTTTGTGTCTCAACCATGAATATACATCTGATATTTATTTTATTCTTGAAAATAAAACTTACACAAATTGCTATAGGTACCCACTGAAATTGAACCACTTCTTGCCTGCATGATTCCAGGACAAACTTTTTCAATAAAATGATAGACTGGGCAGCTTTTGTGCTGGCAGGTCTCTGTGTTTACTATAGATTTTTTCCCTCTCAGAAAGGAGTTTACACCCCTTTCTGCTGAAACCACCATAGCCTGGCCTTGGGATGCTTCCTCTCCATGATTGCCATCAGAGACGTTTTAGACGGTAGGGCAGATTCTGCTACCATAATCCCATTAGAACCTTCAGCTATTAGTAAACTATATGGCAGTTTGAATTCTCAGCAGACTAATTTTTTGTGTGTGACTAAAGGAAACCCTCATGGTCATTTCCTGTGGGTTGGAAATCACAGAAATTAGGAAGAAAAAAAGCTAGAAAGACCAACACAAAGGAACAGCAAAGCATCTTTGCAAACAGCGAGCAGAGAGCTCCCTGGGTGGCAGGTCCGTGGACATCTACATGTAAAGGGGCAGGGCCCCACCTCCAGGCTGCCCGGGGCTCAGCTCTCCGTTTGAGCTGGGAATAGAACTCCCTGTCCCTCCTCATCCTCTCTGGATCCTGATGATTAGGGTTAGGGTTACGGTTACTATTAGGCCCTCCTATTCTCTAATTGCATAATAGGGTATGTAATAGGAATCACATCTTTGCCCCTCCTCTGACTTCTCTTCTTTCTCCCACTTCTTGTCCTCTGTGCTCTCACAGAATTTAGTCACAAAACTAATCACCAGTAAAGTGCAAATATTGTGCAGCATTCTCTGTCCTTCATTCTCCTTCTTATCTAGAATGTAGATGTCGTGGCTAGAGCCCCAGCAGCTATTTTGTACTTTCTGGAAAATAATCATGGCAGGAATGGTGAAAGTAACAATTAACTGGATTTCTTATATCTTTGTGAAACTCATGTAAGTCCTGGATTGCTTACCTCTGACCGTATAATGTGAGATAATAAAATCTTATGTGTTTAGGCCACTGCTAACCTGAGTTAGCATGTAGTTGAACCTAATCCTCACTGGTACCCTGGGTTGCCACATCAGTCTGCCTTCTGCCAATTCTTAGCTCTTTACAAGGAATAAAATTTAGCATACATACTTCCTGACTGTCAAACGTTTGGTGATTATTGTGCTGATTTTGGCCATTACTATTACAATTACTGTTACTATTACCATTCCTTGGGTTGACTTCCTCTGCCTTCACTAATGTAATGATTCACAGATATTTATACAGAAATTAGTCTGCACTGCGTTTCCAGGCAATGGTGTGCTGGGTGAGGGATCTCAGATAAGCAGCAGGGGAAGAAGACTTTGAGCTCCTCAAACATATACTTGGAACACAAAGCCTGGGCCTGGCTGGGGGTGGGAGCCATTCTCATTTGCTAAAAGAAGATATTGAGGCACCAGAAGGGAAGTGGAACAGTTATTGGCCACAGACTTGTCTGATGCCGCAGAGTATTCCTGACAGCCCATGTGTTCACAGATTCAAAGCTGATTCTATGCATTGGTGATAGTTAAGGTTATTCTAAGCCCTTTAGTGACAGAGGCTAAGTGGGAAGTGGTAGCTGTGATGTCAAGCTTTACAGGAGCTTTTTCTAGAATCCCAGGGTCTCGAATGCAATAAACTGACTAGCTGAGCTTATATCTGGAGCACTGATTGTTGCTACAGATATGGCCAAGGAGACATTATTCAATCCCACAGGAAGTATCAAATACGTCATGTGGCCAGGATGTAGGAGTTACAGGTCAGTGCAAAGAGGCAAGACCCTTGGAGGCGTAGAAAGTGTGTATACCATCTGAGGCTTCAGTAACTTGTGACAACATGGAAGCGCCTTGACAACTGCTGTGGTCTATATAACGATGACGATTAATCAGAACTTCATGCTGGAAAATCAGAGATAGTGTTCTAGTACTTTCTCTGTCATTATCTCATGATAAAACTTTAAGATTACTTATCACTTCTAGGCATTGCTTTCCTCTTCTGCAGGTTGAATGTGTCACACTAGATTATAACTAAGGCCCATTTCCTCTCTAAAAGTACATTTCTGGCAGAGTGAATTTAGATAAGGATTTAATTCCTGCCTGTGTCCACACTGGAAAATATAAGTTACTCAGTACAAGCAGACAAATCTTGTATCCACAGCCAGAATGGGATGTCCATTCCAGGAACGTGTTTTGATAGGCTTAGTATGACTATCATATATAATGATATAGTTCAAGTCTGCACATTTTAAGCACTCAGCTGGGAAGATGCCAGTGTCATAAACGACACACATTTTGACCTTGTGAGAGGAGGAGGTTGAAAAACAAACTGAAGTGACTCTACAGGTCAGGAGGCATTACTGAGTCATTTTCCACACCAGCCATCAGAAATTACTAGGCAGAGCTTCTCTTGTGTTTGAACACAGTTTCTAGCATAATGTCTAGAGATTTAAAATGGAAATGTACCAGTCATTATAGATGAGCAACAGCTAAGCCAAAATCACCAACCTCAGATTTTTCTTGAGCTGTCAGTAGGAACAGTCATCAACATTCATTCTGTCTTCAAATGATTTCTACTTGTCTATAGTCTCATTATTAACCATCAGAATTCTAACAATATAGGCTAAATGCCAAGGGAATTGAAAATCATTTGTATCCATTCTATATCTCAATGACGGGAATGTCAACATCCTCAATTTCTTCCCTGACTCTGTGGAGCAACAATCTTTTTGATTCAGTTAAAAGCACTTACAGATTTGTTCTTTCTTCAACAGTACACAAGTGGATGGTGAAAGTGAAGGTGTTGGTTGCTCAGCCATGTCGAAGTCTTTGCAACCCTGTGGACTGTAGCCCGCCAGGCTCCTCTGTCCATGGGATTCTCCAGGCAGGAATACTGGAGTGGGTTGCCATTCGCTTCTCCAGAGGATCTTCCCAACCCCCGGAAGGTAGCTCTCCTCATCTATTCACAGACATATATTCATATTTTAACCACAATCTCAATTAAGAACATGAAGAATCTGCTCATAGAATAGACACTAGAAATGATATAAATATTCTTAAAGTGGAAGTCTTAGTTGCCAGCAGAAGTAGTGGGCGTGGGTAGGATCTTGGTGACAAAAGTTATGTGAGTTTTGAGGTTTAGTGCAGGATTTTACCTTTATAGGTAAAAGTTGACTATTTTAGTACTGTTTGTTTGCGAGTCAATTGTTTATATATTTTAGTTCTCTCCCTAAAAGTACAATCAGTGATATAATAATATTCAATCTGTGATATAATAATATCACAAATATACTGGACACAAAGTATACAGGGACACCTCATTTTTATTGTGTATTGTTTTATTGCTCTTGAGAGATATACCATTTTTTTACAAATTGAGGTTTTGGGGTAATCCCGAATTGAGCAAATCTGCCGGTGCCTGTTTTTCCAAAAACATGTGCTCACTTCAGGTTTCTGGGTCACATGTTGGTAATTCTTGTAATATTTCACTTTTTTACTATGATTAAAGTTGTGATAGTGATCTGTGAGCAGTGATCTTCGTTGTCACTATTGCAAGATGATTATGACTCCCTGAAGGCTCATATGTTGGTTAGCATTTTTTTAACTATAAAGTATTTTTTAATTAAGGTATGTACATTTTTAGACATAATGCTCTTTCACACTTAATAGACTGTAGCATAGTGTAAACATAACTTTTATATGCACTGGGAAGACAAAAAATTCATATGACTAGCTTTATTGCACTATTCACTTTATCACAGTGGTCTGGAACCAAATCCACCATATCTCCAAGGTATGCTTGTATTAGTGAAGACTTATATTTCAGAGTCCTAATTCCACTACTTTCTAGCTGAATGAACATGTGACCGTCAATCTATTCCTAAATTTTTCCCTCTGTAAAATGGGGATTCTGTCACTATCAATTTCATGGAATGATTGGGTGGAATACACAAAATAGGATATGATACATCTAGTATAGTGTCTGAAAGTAACAACACTCATTTGCCAATTTATAATTATTATACACAGTCTACATTTGAGACGAGAGGGAAAAGTGTTAAAAGATAACATGAGTTTACTTAGGTCAGCCCTGGGAAGTTTCATGGAGGGTACATACTCAGATTTTGATTCACAAACCCTAGAGAGTAAGACAGTGTGTGTGACAAGAATGAAAAGGAAAAAAAGAAAAGCCCGAGAAGAAGTTATGTAGACCATTATGTTCGTGAATATCTAAGTCATATGATACAGGCCCTGGTTGTTGTTCAGTTGCTGAGTCGTGTCTGACTCTGAGATCCCATGGACTACAGCTTGCCAGGCTTCCCTGGCCATCACTATCTCACAGAGTTTGCTAAAACTCATGTCCATTGTGTCAATGATGCCATCCAACCATCTCATCCTCTGTTGTCCTCTTCTCTTTCTGCCCTCAGTCTTGCCCAAAATGAGGTTCTTTTCCAATGTGCTGGCTCTTCACTTCAGGTGGCCAGAGTAATGGAGCTTCAGCTTTAGATTAATTCCTTCCAGTCAATATTTAGCGCTGATTTCCTTTAGGGTTGATTAGTTTGATCTTCTTGCTGTCCAAAGGACTCTTGGGAGTCTTCTCTAGCACCACAATTAAAAATTATTAATTCTTTGGCTCTCAGCTTTCTTTAGGTCCAACTCTCACATCAGTACATGACTACTGGAAAAACCATAGCTTTGATTATTGGACCTCTGTTAGCAAATTGATATCTCTGGTTTATAATATGTTGTCTAGATTTGTTATAACTTTTCTTTCAGGGAGCAAGCATCTCTTAATTTCATGGCTGCAGTCACAATATGCAGTGATTTTGGACCTGAGGAAAATAAAGTCTGTCACCATTTCCATTGTTTCCCTATTTGCCATGGAGTGACAGAACTGGATGTCATGATCTTAATTTTTTTTTAATGTTGAGTTTTGAGCCAGCACTTGCACACACATCTTTCACCTCTTTAGTTTCTCTTCACTTTCTGCTGTTAGGGTGGTATCATCTGCATGTCTGAGGTTATTGATATTTCTCCCAGCAATCTTGATTCCAGCTTGTTTTTCACCCAGCCTGGTATTTCACCTGATGTACTCTGCATATAAGTTAAATAAGCAAGGTGACAATATACAGCTTTGACATACTCTTTTCCCAATTTGGAACCAGCCTGTTGTTCCGTGTCTCGTTCTAACTGTGGCTTCTTGACCTGCATACAGGTTTTTCAGAAGCCAGGTAAGGTTGTCTGGTACTCCCAACTTTTAAAGAATTTTCCACAGTTTGTTGTGATCCACACAGTCAAAAGATTTAACATAGTCAATGAATCAGAAGTAGATAGATGTTTTTCTGAAATGTCCTTGCTTTTTCTATGACCCAACAGATGTTGACAATTTGATCTCTGGTGCCTCTGCCTTTTCTAAATCCAGTTGATACATCTGGGAATTCTTGGTTCACATATTTTGAAGCCTCACTTGAAGGATTTCGAACATTACCTTGCTAGCATTGCCCTTTTTGGATATTGGAAAGAAAACTGACATTTTCCAGTCCTGTGGCCACTGCTGAGATTTCCAAATTTGCTGGCATATTGTGTGCAGGACTTTAACAGCATCATCTTTTAGGATTTGAAACAGCTCAGCTGGAATTCCATCACTTTCACTAGCTTTGTTTGTAGTAATTTTCCATAAGCCTACTTGACTTTGCACTCCAGGATGTATGACTCTAGGTGAGTGGTCACATCATCATGGTTATCTGGGTCATTAAGACCTTCTTTGTACAGGTTTTCTGTGTATTCTTCCCACCTCTTCTTAACATCTTCTGCTTCTGTTTGGTCCCTACCATTTCTGTTCTTTATTGTGCCCATACTTGAATGAAATTTTCCTTGGTATCTCTAATCTACTGGAAGAGATCTCTGTTCTTTCTCATTCTATTGTTTCCCTCTATTTCTTTGCATTGTTCCCTTAAGAAGGCTTTCTTATCTCTCCTTGTTATTCTTTAGAAATCTGTATTCAGATGGGTATATCTTTCCTTTTCTCCCTTGTCCTTTGGTTCTGTTCTTTTCTCGGCTATTTGTAAGGCCTCCTCAGACAGCCATTTTGCTTTTTTGCATTTCTTTTTCTTGGGGATGGTTTTGGTCACTGTCTTCTGTACAATGTTATGAACCCCTGTCCATAGTTCTTCAGGAACTTTGTCAGATCTATTTTTTTGAATCTATTTGTTACTTCCGCTGTGCAATCATAAGGGATTTGATATAGGCTATACCTGAATGGCCTAGTGGTTTTCCCTACATTCTTCAATTTAAGTCTGAACTTGGCAATAAAGAGTTCATGATCTGAGCCACAGTCAGCTCTCATTCTTGTTTTTACTGACTGTACAGAGCTTCTCCACTTTTGGCTGCAAAGAATATAATCAGTATGATTTCACTATTGACTGTCTGGTGATGTCTATGTGTAGAGTCATCTCTTGTGTTGTTGGAAGAGGGTGTTTGCTATGACCAGTGCATTCTCTTGCACTAACTTTTACCATTTAAGAAAACCTCTTTAGGAGGAAGTCTACGAGTCCTTTTCTCTCCTTCCCATCTTGAGTCAGCTGCTTTTTCTTTTCTTTTTTTTTTACTTTTGAAATATGTTTTTTAAGTGTTACTTTCCATTTACAGTTAATTCAAAGTATTAGCTATATCCCCCATGTTGTACAGTTCATCCTTAAGCCTACGTTACACCCAATTGTTTGTACTTCTCACACCCCATCCCTATATCACCCCTCCCCCCACATCTGTAGCCACTAATTTGTTCTCTATATCTGTGAATCTGCTTCTTTATTCACTATATTCACTAGTTTGCTATATTTTTTAGCTCCCTTTATTACTTATTAGGTACTGCAGCAACCTGGTCTACCATATATAACAGCACTTATTACCATGCACTGTATTGCTAACATTCAACATTCAAAACACTAAGATCATGGTATCGGTCCCATCACTTCATGGCAAATAGATGGGGAAACGATGGAAATAGTGACAGATTTTATTTTGGGGGCTCTAAAATCACTGCAGATGGTGACTGCAGCCATATAATTAAAAGACCCTTGCTCCTTGGAAGAAAAGCTATGAACAACCTATACAGCATATTAAAAAGCAGAGACATTACCTTGCCAACAAAGGTCTGTCTAGTCAAAGCTATGGTTTCTCCAGTAGTCATGTATGGATGTGAGAGTTGGACTATAAAGAAAGTTGAGCACCAAAGAATTGATGCTTTTGAACTGTGGTGTTGGAGGGAGAAGACTCTTGAGAGTCCCTTGGACTACAAGGACAACAAACCAGTCAATCCTAAAGGAAATCAGTCCTGAATATTCATTGCAAGGAATGATTCTGAAGCTGAAGCTCCAATATTTTGGCCACTTGATGTGAAGAACTGACTCCTTGGAAAAGACCCTGATGCTGGGAAAGATTGAAGGTGAGAGGAGAAGGGATGACAGAGGATGAGATGGTTGGATGGCATCACCAACTCGATGGATGTGAATTTGAGCACGCTCCAGGAACTGGTAATGGACAGGGAAGCCTGGCGTGCTACGGTCCATGCTTTCCCAAAGATTTGGACACAGCTGAGCGACTGAACTGAACTGTATTGCTGAACTTACATATTTTTTTGTTTTTTTCTCCAGTAAAATGTAATCGCCAGTAAAGGGAAGTCAAGGATAACATTTTGTCACCAGAAGGGCATACCTAACACATACTTAATTCTCAATATTTGTATAAAAATGAAAGCTCCATTCCTCATCTGTAAAAGCAGAATTACATTACTTTATGAACTGCAAATTCCCTTAGTTTTTTTGTGAGAAGATGCTAGTCACAGTCATAATGATCTCTTGAATTAATGTAGATGTTCTTTTGGTTGTATTTTTTTTTTAATGTAATCATAGCTTAAATATATGTTCTTGCAACACGGCTAATTATAACAAAAAATCTGAAAAGCTCACTAAAAAGATTTAAGAAGATGAGGGCACAATTAAAAACTTTTAACTTGTTTTCTGTCACGGGTTCAAATAACGTGTATTTTATTACTGAAACATTGCTGATACCTGAAGCTAATTCCATAGATAAGAATGATATACATGTCATTGTTTTCTGGATTATCAACTGAAAACACAAAATGTTCTGTAGTATTCAGAAACAGGCCAGGAAAATTACTCTAATTGTTCTAAAATGTAAGTGCTTGCTTCTTATTTACGGGGTATGTTTATGTTTCATGTGTTACATTTGGCATAAAGGCACAGATCTTAACTTAGAGGCATGTCTGTGACTGATACGAAAATCAGTTCACATTAACATTCAGAAAATATTTAAACTTTATTGTGTATATAAAATTCTTCCAGATAAAATAGGAAGTGTATTCACTCAAAGACATTATATAAAAAACATCACTGTGCTTTTTATTTATTTATTTTTTTTATAAATTTATTTATTTTAGTTGGGGGCTAATTACTTTACAATATTGTAATAGTTTTTGCCATACATTGACATGAATCAGCCATGGGTTTACATGAGTTCCCCTTCCTGGACCCCCCACCCACCTCCCTCCCCATCCCATCCTTCTGGATCATCCCATTGCCCCGGCCCTGAGCCCTTGTCACATGCATCGACTGTGCTTTTTAAACAATATATACTTTAAAATATTTAAGTATATTACATACATGTCTATCTGTGTATGTAATATGTGCTCACTTGCTCAACTGTGTCCAACTCTTTGTGATCCCATGTACAGTAGCCCGCCAGGCTCCTCTGTCTATGGAATTTCCCAGACAAAAATACATGAGTGGGTTGCCATTTCTTCTCCAGGGTATCTTCTTGACCCAAGGAATAAACCCAAGTCTCCTGTATCTTCTCCACTGGCAGATGAATTCTTTATCACTGCACCATCTGCTAAGCCCAGGTACATAATAAGTACAGTTATAATATTTTCAAAATAAGTTGTGCTCAATAAACTTTAAAAGCTATTTTAAAACTTTAGAGCAAGACTGTACAATAGAAATATAACAGCAGCTATAAATAATTTTCTAGTACCTTCATTTTCAAAAGTCAAAAGAATTAGGTGAAATAATACATTATGAGTGAAACTGCAATCAATAAAAAAAAAAATGAGCTATGATATATTCCTTTTTTATATACTAACTCATTGAACTCCAGGGTAAACTTTATCCCTACACTACATCATAATTCAGGCAAGGCACACTAGAATGCTTGATATTAATGTGGCTAGTAGCTACCATATTGGGTTATGTAACCCTAGAGAATACTACCGTGTATAATTACATAGTAGCAGTACCAATCAATTTATCCAAATATCTATCATCTATCTATCTATGTGCTAAGTAGCTTCAGTTGTGTCTGAGTCTTAGTGACCCTATGAACCACAGCCCTACAGGCTCGTCTGTCCATGGGGTTCTCTGGACAAGAATACTGGAGTGGGTTGCCATGCCCTCCTCCAGAGGATCTTCCTGACCTACTATCTATCTATACTATAGTATGTAAAATGGAAGCAATAAAAGTAACATTAAGAAACTATTTTCTGAAAGAAGGATTATAAATAACACTGCCGCTAAGTCACTTCAGTCGTGTCCACCTCTGTGCAACCCCATAGACGGCAGCCCACCAGGCTCCGCCGTCCCTGGGATTCTTCAGGCAAGAACACTGGAGTGGGTTCCCATTTCCTTCTCCAAAGCATGAAGGTGAAAACTGAAAGTGAAGTCGCTCAGTCATGTCTGACTCTTCGCGTCCCCATGGGCTGCAGCGTACCAGGCTCCTCCATCCATGGGATTTTCCAAGCAAGAGTACTGGAGTGGGTTGCCATTGCCTTCTCCATAAATAACACTACAAATTCTAAATTTTCCCAGCATATTTTCTCTATTAGGGCTTCACTGGTGGCTCAGTGGTAAAGAATCTGCCTGCAATACAGGAGATGTAGGTTCGATCCTCAGGTCAAGAAGATCCCCTGGAGAAGGAAATGGCAATCCACTTCAGTGTTCTTGCCTGGGAAATCCTATGGACAGGGGACCAGAGGACCCTGACAGTCCATGGGGTCACAAAAGAGTCAGACAAAACTTAGTGATTAAAAAACAATGACAAATGACAACCCATTAATGTATTAAATATTAAGATGATAGGACCTAATGGAGTTCATAGGATAATAAGATTCATAAGTGCAGACCCTTACTATACCACTTTTTTTTTTTTTTTTTGGTGTTAGAGAAGGTCTTGTAAGTCTTCATAGAACCGCTCAACCTCAGCTTCTTCAGCATGAGTTATTGGGAAACATTAAAAAGCAGAGACATTGCTTTGCCAACAAAGGTCCATACAGTCAAAGCTATGGTTTTTCCAGTAATCACTTATGGTGTGAGAGTTGGATCATAAAGACACCTGAGCTCTGAAGAATTGATGCTTTTGAACTGTGGTGTTGGAGAAGCCTCTTGAGAGTCCCTTAGACTGCAAGGAGATCAAACCTGCCAATCCTAAAGAAAATCAGTCCTGAATATTCATTGGAAGGACTGATGCTGAAACTCCAATACTTTGGTCACCTGATGCAAAGAGCTGACTCCTTGGAAAAGACCCTCATGCTGGGAAAGATTGAAAGCGGGAGGAGAAGGGGATGACAGAGAGTGAGATGGTTGGATGACATCATCGACTCGATGAACAGGAGTTTGAGCAAGCTCTGGAGTTGGTGATGGACAGAGCAGACTGGTGTGCTGCTGTCCATGAGGTCACAGAGCTGGACACGACTGAGTGACTGAACTGAACTGAACTGAGTGAGAATGAAAACTGATTTTTTAATTTTAACTTAAGTAACTTGAATGTGAAATTTTTCCCTAGATTTATCAATTTGTATTTGGCAGTTATGGTGTATGCTTTGATGATTTCATGCTTGTATATATTAAGAAATGATTGCCATAAGAAATTTAGCTTATTCCTCTATCATCTTTCATGACTACCATTGTGTGTGTGTGTGTGTGTGTGTGTGGTGAGAACATGTAAGATCTACAGTATTTACAACTTTCAAAGATACAATACAGTATATTTAACTGTGGTCACCATGATGTACACTAAGCTCTCAGAACTTATTTATCTTATAACTGGAAGCTTACACCCTTTGACCAGTACCTGTCTTTTTTTCCCACACCCTTCAACTTCTGGTAATCTCCATTCTACTCTCCTATCTGTAATTGAGGTTTCTCTGGGGCTTTTTGGGGCAGACCCCTCCTCTATATCCTTTGCTTTACCTCCACTGTGAAGTACATAAATAATAGTATCTGATGCCCATTTCTTGAGCCAATTTACAGATACTAAAACCTCCACCAAATGAAAGAAATTACTTCATGACCATGAGCACGTTGCCCCCAGACATAAGAGTTTGAGGATTGATGCTGTATGACAGAGCCCTGTTATCACATAGTCAACTAATCAGAAAATTGTACACAAACTGCTCACACAACCGGGGACTCCCCCCCCCCCAACACGTTGCCTTTAAAAATGCTTTGTTGAAATCCAGTAGCAATTTCGAGGTTTTGAGAATTAGCTATCCGAAATTCCTTGTATGAGGTCCTACACTAAACTCTGCACTCTCCCTCACCACAACCTGCTATCAGTAGATTGGCTTTACTGTATGTGGGTTGTTGTCGTTCAGTTACTCAGTCATGTCTGACTCTTTGTGACCCTATGAACTGCAACACCTCAGACTTCCCTATCCTTCACCATCTACTGGAGCTTGCTCAAACGCATGTCCACTGAGTTGGTGATGCCATCCAACCATCTCGTCCTCTGCCGTCCCCTTCTCCTCCTGCCTTCACTCTTTCCCAGCATCAGGGCTTTTTCCAATGAATCAGTTCCTTGCATTAGGTGGCCAAAGTATTGGAGCTTCAGCTTCACCATCAGGCCCTCCAATGAATATTCAAGATTAATCTCCTTTAGGATGTACTGGTTTGATCTCTGTGTAGTCCAAGGGACTCTCAAGAGTCTTCTCCAGCACCACAGTTCAAAAGCATCGATTCTTCAGCACTCAGCCTTCTTTATGGTTCAGTTCTCGCATACATACATGACTACTGGAAAAACCATAGCTTCCACTAGACAGACCTTTGTCGGCAAAGTAATGTCTCTCCTTTTTAATATGTTGTCTAGGTTGGTCATAGCTTTTCTTTCAAGAGTCTTATAATTTCATGGCTACATTCACCATATGCAGTGATCTTGGAGCCTAAGAAAATAAATGTTGGTTAATGAAACTAAATTTTTGCTCAGTAACTTTTCTGTGAGTTTGGCTTTATAGATTCCACATAAATTGACACCATACAGTATTTGTCTCTTTTTATCAATTTCTATTTTTTTTGTTTGTTTGTATGTTTGTTTTGCTACTTGTTTGTTGCAAGAGTACACTATACAATTTGGATACTGACTTCTCAGATTGTGTCCAAACATTTTTACTTAAGTTTTAAAATTGATTTTCCATTTAGTTTGATTGATGAAAAACTTGTACATACCTCATAAAAGCTTCAGCATATGAATCCACCTTTCAATTACATTTTATTGAATCTAACTTTAGATATAGTATTTTTAACAAAATGTTCCTATCCAAATTGAGTATTACCAATGTAAAATATACACCTTCAATGATAAAAGTTATTTGATAGATTGCTAATAAATTTTATATTACTTATACAGTAAAATGATATTTTATATATATTATGTTAAATACAACAAATTATTAAAATTAATTTCCTCTGATTTCTTTATTTGTGTAATGTGACTGCTAGGATGGGCTTCTCTTGTGGCTCAGCTGGTAAAGAATCCACCTGAAATGCGGGAGACCTAGGTTCGATCCCTGGGTTGGGAAGATCCCCTGGAGATGGGAAAGGTTACCCACTCCTGTATTCTGGCCTGGAGAATTCCATGGACTGATATATTTACACTGATATATGTGGTTCACATTCTAGCTCTAATGGACAGCACTGACAAGGGCATTATCATCCTTTCCATAAATACTTATTATCTTACCAAACTGTGATAGACCTTCTGGAGGGAAGGACAATTTTTCCAAGACAAAATTGTCTTCAAAAGGCACTAACTCAGGGCACTGTTTTGTGTTAAATTATTTAGTTAAATGAAAATATCAATAAAACCAATTTATATCATGCCATGTACATAAAGCAGTGACATATAATTAACATAAAGAAAATCAGATTACTATTAATGGCTGATAATTACAACACACTTAAGCAACAAAACCAGAAACCATTGCTTACATAAAGCCTTACTAGAAACAGGCATAATGTATCATGGATCAACACACCTTTTATCTATAGTTATTGTTAATATCTTTGCATGAATTGTTCTGTTGGTATCTCTAATTTTCTTGAAGAGATCTCTAGTCTTTCCCATTCTATTGTTTGCCTCTATGTCTTTGCATTGATCGCTGAGGAAGGCTTTCTTATCTCTCCTTGTTATTCTTTGGAACTCTGCATTCAAACGGTATATCTTTCCTTTCCTTTAGTTTCTCTTCTTTTCTCGGCTATTGGCAAGGCCTCCTCAGACAACCATTTTGCCTTTTTGCATTTCTTTTTCTTGGGGATGGTCTTGATCACTGTCTCCTGAACAATGTCACAAACCTCTATCCATAGTTCTTCAGGCACTCTATCAGATCTAATTCCTTGAATCTATTTGTCACTTCCACTGTATAATCATAAGGGATTTGATTTGGGTCAGATCTGAATGGTCTAGTGGTTTTCCCTACATTCTTCAATGTAAGTCTGAATTTGGCAATAAGGAGTTCATGATCTGAGCCATGGTCAGCTCTCGGTCTTGTGTTTGCTGACTGTATAGAGCTTCTCTTCTTTTGGCTGCAAAGAATATAATCAATCTGATTTTGGTATTGATCATCTGGTGATGTCCATGTGTAGAGTCTTCTCTACATTTCATACAAAGATGTGCACAATAAAGGACAGAAATGGTATGGACCTAACAGAAGCAGAAGATGTTAAGAAGAGGTGGCAGGGAATATAAGAACTATAAGAAGAACTATAAAAAAGACCTTCATGACCAAGATAATCATGATGGTGTGATCACTCACCTAGAGCCAGACATCCTGGAATGTGAAGTCAAGTGGGCCTTAGGAAGCATCACTACAAAGATAGTGGAGGTGATAGAATTACAGTTAAGCGATTTCAAATCCTAAAAGATGATGCTGTGAAAGTGCCACACTCAATATATAAACAAATCTAGAAAACTCAGCAGTGGCAACAGGACTGGAAAAGGTCAGTTTTCATTCCAATCACAAAGAAAGGCAATGCTAAAGAATGTTCAAACTACCACACAATTGCACTCATCTCACATGCTAGCAAAGTAATGCTCAAAATTCTTCAAGCAAGGCTTCAACAGTATGTGAGCCATGAACTTCCAGATGTTCAATCTGGATTTAGAAAAGTCAGAGGAACCAGAGACAAATTGCCAACATCAGTTGGGTCATTGACAAAGCAAGATAGTTCCAGAAAAACATCTATTTTTGCTTTAATGACTATGCCAAAGCCTTTGGCTGTGTGGATCGCAACAAACTGTGAACAATTCTTAAAGAGATGGGAATACCAGACCACCTGATCTGTCGCCTGAGAAATCTGTATGCAGGTCAAAAAACAACAGTTAGAACTGGACATGGAACCACAGACTGGTTCCAAATAGGGAAAGGAGTACGTCAAGGCTGTGTATTTTCACCCTGCTTATTTAACTTATATGCAGAGTACAAGAGAAATGCCAGTCTGGATGAAGCACAAGCTGGAATCAAGATTGCCAGGAGAAATATCAGTAACCTTAGATAAGCAGATGACATCACCCTTATGGCAGAAAACAAAGAAAAACTAAAGAGCCTCTTGATGAAAGTGAAAGAGGAGACAGAGATAATTGGCTTAAAGCTCAACATTCAGAAAACAAAGATCATGGCATCCATTCCTATCACTTCATGACAAATAGATAGGGAAACAATGGAAACATTGTTGAGAGACATTATTTTGGGGGGCTCCAAGATCACTGCAGATGGTGACTGCAGCCATGGAATTAAAAGACCCTTGCTCCTTGGAAGAAAAGTTATGACCAACCTAGAGAGCATATTAAAAAACAGACATTAGTTTGCCAACAAAGGTCCATCTAGTCAAAGCTATGGTTTTTCCAGTAGTCATGTATGGATGTAAGAGTTGGACTATAAAGAAAGCAGATCACAGAAGAATTGATGCTTTTGAACTGTGGTGTTGGAGAAGACTCTTGAGAGTCCCTTGGACTGCAAGGAGATCCAACCAGTCCATCCTAAAGGAGATCAGTCCTGAATATTCCTTGGAAGGACTCGTGCTGAATCTGAAGCTCCAGTACTTTGGCCACATGATGTGAAGAACCGACACATTGAAAAAGACCTTGATGCTGGGAAAGATTGAAGGCGGGAGGAAAGGGGGCGACAGAGACTGATGGCTTCACCAGCGCGTTGGACATGAGTTTGAATAAACTCCGGGAGTTGGTGATGGACAGGGAAGCCTGGCGTGCTGCAGTCCATGGAGTTGCAAGAGTCGGACACAACTGAGTGACTGAACTGAGCTGATTGTTAAAATGCTTCATGCTCATTTCTTTTTTATTTTCAAGGGGAAAAATAACTACAAAAATCGTACTATGATAACATAGCTTGCAGTATGTAACCACAGTCTGATGATAATTATTTGATGTGAAATATAATGTAAGAGATATTAATAGTCGATGTTTATTTAAAGCTACCAAAATTACAATATATGCACTGCATTGTGGTTGGCTATTGGAAAAAAAAATGAAAGGAAGGCAGGACTTCTAAAAGACAGACTGTTAAAGCCCAACTAATGTTTCATATTTTATTGGAAATGTTGTGGGAAATATTTTCTGCTAGAAAATTGAAGAAAGAATGGACTTTAGACTGGGGTTTTGTTCTTATACAAACAAAATCCATATCTACAACTTTTATAAGTTCAACATGCTGTCTTATTTAATGTGTGAAGTATATTTAATGCTTTATTTCAGGGTTCCTCAAAGTATTTATGGACATCCCCTAAAGACCCTTTCATATGGTCCCTGAAGTCCTCCTTTTTCTGATTACATATCTGTGTGAGCCCCGATTATTTTCAGTTACAAAACCTGAAATGGCATTTCACAACAGATTACATGCAGAAACTGATATAGGAACCCAGCTGTGTCCAATCAAAGGAGACATTAGAAACATGTCTTTTTAAAAGTAGTACAGTGCCAGTTCTGATTTTTTGTTTGGAAAACTTTTTCATAAATGTTTTATTTTACTTTGATTGCTTGGAATATATCTTAATGAAACTCTAAGAAAAATGTTTCAAATACACAAGCACACAAATAGTCACATGGCAGGTATTTGACCGGAGAACACTGAATGCAATGGAAAGTTAAAAGAAAGGGGTCAGAATATGGAGCATTGAATTCGATTTTCCTTTTGACATATGCCTTCTTCCTAAATGTCCTATGATTCTCCTATATTAATAAAACTTCTGTAGTTGTTTTATCTCCCATTCACAATTCAATGTACTATATTAATATTAATATTAATAATAATAATAAGACTTCTAGTTTCACAAAAACTTCTCCAAAAAAGCTCTAGTAGTCTTCACTGAGAACTACTTTCTGTCATTTAAAGTATTATGTCAATCTGATTTACACATTCTCACTTCTACTTTCCTCTCATCTAAAATATGTCCAACAGCTTCACCTCTGTCTGGCTCTCAATTCCACTGGCTGCTGCGATTAATGTCATCAAGGAGTCTCTCTTACACCCAGGCATGTTTGTTTAAATTCTATTGACGTGCTCTGACTCTTACACATTCCTCAGCTTTTCCCTGGATTGTAGGTAAAGAACAAGGTCCTTAAGCTGGTCTGCAAAGCCCCTACAGGGTGTGATCCTCTGACTTCTCCTTATCTTCTCGGCATGCCTGTTCCCTCTCCCACTGGCTTTCCTTCAGTCTCTGGCACATGCCCTTGTCTGTATCACCATGGAGATTCTGCACCCGCCAGATCCTTCCTTGAGTGGGTTTATTCTACTGCACACACGTGATTACTTACCTCCTTCTTTTGCTTTGGATAGCAGTTGAAGTCTGATTTGTTTTGGGCACCTTCTCAGTCCCCCAGACTAGGTTGTTTTGCTCGGTTTAACTCTCCAACAGAAGCATGCTTCCTTTTCCCTGTTGCCCTTCCCTTTTAGAAAGCTGCTCACCCCATCATTTTACAATAAGTCATGCAACATATGATTAGCATCTACTTAAATTATATACGTAAATGTTTGTCTAAATTTAATTTGTATTCACATTATTTGATTATAGCTAACAGAATTGTAATTCTTTTGAGAATTGGTAGTTGGTTCAGCTTTTGATTCCTAGTGAAAAACACGTAATAAGGGCGTAGGAAGCATTTTTGAGTCTCTATTACTTACAAGGTATGAACTTTGCCCCCCAAACCAATGAAAATTAATTACTTAAAATGCTTTCTTTTGGAAAATTGGAAATATTTTCGGTTGTAGATATGGGGATCATTGTAACTTATTGTTGTGATTGTAGCTGGGGGCTTTAGAAGAAAAATAGAAATTGACATGAGGATTGATAGATTTGTGGTTTTCCTCCAATTTTCCAAATGCTAAGTAAACCTGAGTTATGTTGAAAGTTAGTTTTAACGTAAAGTCATTTCTTGACTAAGATAAAACTTTGCCGAACACTTAGAGTGTTATGTCATATCAACATTATCAAGATTTCCTGAAGGGATAAGAAAAAAATAATTTGATACGCATACTCCAAATGCTCCTTTCTCTTAGTGAGTGCAAGAATATTTGTCTGTGTGTGTTTTACCTCATCTAATTTCTCTTTGCCTTAATATTACCTTCTGGACTAGGGCTTGTTGTGAAAATAAACCCTCTCCTCTTTTTTTTTCTTAATTTTCTGTTGCTTATCTTTTACTCCCATGGCACAATTAAAAGGCCAATGAGGTAAGCAGAGGAAATGCATTAGGGCTATAGAGAAGTCCTCAAAAGAGACAGAGAAACAGGAAAATCTGATTTGTTTTCATAAGGTTTAAGCGATTGGGGAATATGATAAAAATACAGACTTGATAGAATGTACACTTACGTTCACATTGACAACATCAGCTTTATCAGAGTTTCAATGCTTAGGGCTCCCTTTGATTTTCTGAATTTTAACAAGCATAAATTAAATTTCCATTTGATCACTACCATGGGCACAAAATTTTTAAAATCTTCATGGACATCATGACGTTCAGAAACTTTGTATCCGCTCTTGGGTGAAACTGCCTATGCTCCAATCCCCACACTCAAGTCTTTATTGTTGCTCAACGTGCCAAAAATATTTAATGGAACCTTTAGAAATAGCTAACCACATGCATATGTAAGGGGAACCTGAAACTATTTAGCACTTGTAACATCTGAATGTTTATGGAGATAAAAAAATATCTCCTAGGAAATATGTAGCCTACATAGCGAGGCTTTAACTGAAGCAGTTAGACTTCATCAACAGATGGGATCACAGCCGTTTCTGTTTCAGGACACGGTGTCATTCTGAATGTGTCACAGCGCTATTGCAGTTTCCTCTCAGCAGCCGGCTCCGATCAGTCATTCACCTTCTGGTATATCAGGGTTTGATTAGCGCTTAACTACCTGACCTTGTGTCGGGTGCAAGTCAACAGGTAGTTCATAACCCTTTGCTGTCAGAATTAGCATTCATGATACTCCTTAAACTGTTGTGCAAATTTAGAGTTCATTATTAAATGAGGCATATGTTACAACACTTATGACTGATTCAGTCTAGTTATTTTTAGTTTGACCTTTTCTGTATTCATCAAATCAGTTTTGAAATAGACATTGAGATACCCTTTACAGTTCGTTATAAAAATTTCTATGGCTGTTATTTTATGTGGAGTTTTCCAGATTCTCAGTAGTTCCATAATAAATGTTACACTTCTATGTTAGTTTAAATAAAAGTGAAGTAAGCATGCATCCTTAGGATACTAATGATCTTTTCCTCAACTCAGCAACAGTATCACTCTCCAAGTATAACTGGATTTGAAAGGATACACGTTCCCTTAGGTATGAAAAGTGACAAAAGTAGAACTAAGAGGAACAATTTATGTTATGGATTATTTAAATTATTAATTCCTTTCTGACCCTCTCTACCCTTCCCTCATTAATCCAACATTGAAACATATCAAACATAAAATTCTAGATAACCTTCAGCACAAGAAACTGCAAACTTTTCTTGTTAACTGTAGCTAAAACACATCTTAATAATTTAATTTAGAATTTCAAAAGAACAGTTTCTAGAAATCACTACTGGAGCAAGAAAAGAAAGCTGTAAAGAACTTTATTTCATCACGGATGGAGTCTAAGGTGGCTTCCAGGTGGTGGTAGCCATGAAGACCCTGCCTGCCAATGCAGGTAGACAAAAGACAGAAAAGTTTGATCCCTGACTTGGGAAGATCTCCCGGAGGAGGGCGTGGCAACTGGCTCCAGTATTCTTGCTTGAAGAATCCCATGGACAGAGGGGCCTGGCGGGCTACAGTTCATGGGGTTACAGAGTCGGATACTCCTGAAGCCATCTAGCACACATGCATGGAGTCTAAGGACAACGGGAGTAAAAACAAATTGAAGTATGTAAGGGGCTCACAAGTACACAGTAGAGGAGAAAGACACATTTCACAGAAATTAAGTCAGGAGATACAAATCTTAAAGGGTGTTTTTGGTCTTCCATCATTCTTAGTGAAATTCACTGCTGATGTTATTGGAAATGAGTGGGATTTTCCACTGATTCTTTTACAAATTTTATAGATTTACACATGCTTAGCACAGATGATATGTAACAGAAGTTTATACACTTACTTATCTTACTATTTTTTCCTTTTTTACTATCATTCTACAGCAATTTTAATATTATAATGTAGATTCTATGCCTATCTAGTAAATGAACTAAAGAGTGATGTTTGTAGCCTGCAGAGAGTCAGGTGGCCCTGGGAATTTTTTTTTTTTTCAGACGCACTAGGTGAGTTCTTTAAGTAATAGAACATGCAATATTTCAAAAGACAGCTTTTCCTATAATATTTTAATGACTTCATGTCATTGTTGGCTTGCTGAAGTAGGCTCACAGGCTAAATGTTACTGAGAGGTCACTATTGTGTCTTTGCTGTGCCTTCATTTGCAGTCACCAGTCAGCGACGTATTCTCTGATTTTAAACTTGCAAGCTTTTCTTGCATTTCAGGTAACTCAGTGTCTATTAAGTTGGACACATACACATAAGGACTTAATTTCTTATCAATTTGGATGGCTTAAAAGACAGTGAGTCTGAAAAAAGAGTAGCAGTGAAACAAAACATCAAGAACTGCACTCCTGTGAACTGATTTGGGAGGGTTAAAGGGTAATCACAGAAGTGATTTAAATCCTTGTGCTTTTAAGAGTGTATATATTTTTCACCACTCAATTCTCCGTTTTTATTTCTCTTTGCAATGCTCACTATCTAATATCTCTTTCTGTGTTCTTCTTCTTATTCATCCATGAGGCAAACTTCCAGAGACCCACGTGTATGTAATCAGTCACTCCATGATGTCTGGCTCTGCCACCCTATGGACTGTTGCCCACAGTCCTATGGACTGTTGTCCATGGGATTCTTCAGGCAAGAATACTAGAGCCACTTTCCATGCCCTCCTCCAGGGGATCTTCCCGACCCAGGGGGTAAACCTGAGTCTCTGTGTCTCCCTTCATTGGCAGGTGGATTCTTTACCACTGAGCCATCTGGGAAACTCTCCAGAGACCCACAACTACTTAAATCTTACTGTCCAAGGTCCACTCTTTGGAAGGCCACACATTTGCAATCAAGACATTTACCCACCCTCTTGGGGAGGCTACCTTCATTTTAAGCTCTTAGCAAAAGATTAGGTTTTGACATAACCCCAGAATTTAAAGAACCGACCTGCAATGCAGGAGACCTGAATTTGATTCTTCAGTCAGAAAGATCCCCTAGAGAACCCCCTCAGTATTCTTGCCTGGAGAAAACCATGGATAGAGGGGCCTGGTGGGCTACAGTCCACAGAGTCGCAAAGAGTCAGACATGGCTGAAGTGACATAGCATGTACACATGTAAGAATTTAAAAAGTGAGACTAGGCTTAGGTAAGAGGTTCAAAAGCAACTTCAGTTTCAGATACCATTCTGGCAAAGAGTAACTCAAGTACCACGAGAGTGAGGCACATGTTATAATTAACACACTAAAAGCTAATAAGTTTTGAGATTATTATTTAGGGAATTAATAACTCATAATTTCAGTAGAGACAAATATTTTTAAACTGACGTTAATCTCTGTGCCTTGTTTGCACTTCTAACCTATGATGACATTAAGTATATATGCTTGCTTCTTGGATATGTGTGAAGGAAGTTAAAATGAAGAATGATAAATAATTTATTTTATATAACTGCCTTATAGTTTCTCTTCCTCTCCTGCTTTTACATTACCTATATATTACATGTTTAATGACAGGCAATATTCTCTGTCATGTTGAAATATAATTTTATAATAAAATATATTATATTAAAACATATTGATATTAGATTGACATTTTTATATCGGCTATCAGGTTGTTAAAAACTCCAGCATTCACTGTTTACATAAAGATTTAACAAATAATGTTTAATAGTTTGATTTCAAAAGTGATGGTTGAGAGAAGTTTGTCAGAATTTTTAGCAGCTTCCAACTTTTTGATTATTCACTTGATACATGAGAAATATTTTGTACTTTGAAAGTATATTTTTCCTTGAAACACATGTTCATTCATTGCAATGAATAGCCAAAATGTGGAGACAAACTAAAAGTCCATCAATGGATAAATAGATAGAGAAAATATGGAGCCTACATACAATGGAATATTATTCAGCCTTAAAAAAGAAGGAAAGTGTGTCAAATAACACAACACGGGTGAAAGTTGAGGACATCATGCTAAGTGAAATAACACAAAACTCTATTCTTCATTTTTAAATAAATTATTATTTTCATAGGTTAAATTAATCTGGTTCATCTACTTCATCCAGTTTTTATGAGAAATAATGTAATCAAAATATCAAATTACAAAACTATGGCAAAATATCAAAACATGATATGCTAGACTAGAAATTCAAATCTTTGCCAAACTTTGCCAAATGCAATTTCATAAATGCAGTGTCAACAAACATATACATACTTTATTTTTTTTCCTTCTAAAATCTGCTTATTTCCATCATCTAACTAGAAATTTTATATGGAGCACTGTGATTTTGCTTCTCTCTCTTCAATTAGTCTGATTTTAAAAAAATATAAATTCAGGAAAAGAAATTACCTAAATGTGTTTTAATATTTTGTGATTATGAAAAAAATTATAAATTTAGTGAAAGAAAGTGAAGTTGCTCAGTCATGTCTGACTCTTTGTGACCCCATGGAATGTAGCTCGGCAGGCTCATCTGTCCATGGGATTTTTCAGGCAAGAGTACTGGAGTGGGTTGCCGTTTCCTTCTCCAGAGGATCTTATTGACCCAGGGATAGAACCAGAGTCTCCTGCATTATAGGCAGACACTTTACCATATGATCCACCAAGGAATTTAGGTGCATGATATGTTAAAATAAAGATAAATGGTTACATTTGCACATGTTCAATAATTATTTAAGTTGTATGACTGCAATTACAATAATGATTTATTAATAAATATGCTTATTTTTATTTTTAATACCTTTCTAATTTCCTTTACCTCAATTTACCTTTTTTTGGGTAGAGAAAGTTGATGACTGCAAAAGTTGTAGCATAACTAGTCTATATATTTGATACATGTAGAAAAGAAGCTTTAAATAAAAATATGCAGTGGGTTTTGATTCAGACATCAGTTTTGAAAAAATGTAGATCTGTAGTTAGGTATATAAACATAACAAAGACATAAGCAATATGATTGTCCTTGTCTCTCAAATTAAAAATGAAATAATGCTAAACTTTAGGCTTTTATGAGGTTTAACTGAGATAATATTGCATGTCTAATATGAAGCTTGTTTATTTCATTCTTTCCTTTCTAAAAGTAAATATTTGATTCAATCATTTGGAACTCAGAGTACAATTGCTCATATAAAATGTAGAACAAGTATTATCACTTTTCATTTCAGATTTTCCCATAGATAAAAGGTGACAAAAAGTTAACTATTACAATTATCTAATCCATTCCATAAACATTACTGCTGTAGAAAATAATTTTCAATTTATATGATACACAGGTTACATTTGTTTGTTTACATTTTACTTTTGTTTATCATTCATTTGCAGGGTTTCTATGTGGATCACTGTCTATATGATGTGATAATGAATGAATACTAATAAATTATGAATTCTGCTTGTGAAAGAAAGTACTTCTTAATCAAATTTTTTACGTTCAAATTTGTAATTATTTCACTCAAAAATTTTAAAAGATTTCAGATTTTGATTCTTAAGATATCCATATTCTTTCACAGATTGCTGTTAAGAATTTTGTAAGAGCAAGCTTTAGATGAACTTCAATTATGTTCATGAATCAATTTCCCATATCATTGTCTCATAATCACAACTTCACTTATTATTGTTAATTAATTATTAATATGGTTTTTAAACAATGTTGAATATTATAATATAAATAACAATGTAACATAATATGAGTTGTGAGGTAGCCCTTTGCCCATTGGAAACAACTTGGAGAATTTTAGCAATTGTGAAATAGAGCCTGGTCCCTGAATGCATACTGAGACAACTATACCCTTCCTAGAATGTCTACTCCAAGGCTGCCTGTCACACGTGAAAACATACATATACTCTGCTATTGCCACAGTAAACTAATATTCTCCTTGGTAACCCATATTCCTGAAATATCTATCTCTACTTCTTCAGTCAAGACATTCTTTTTTCTATATTCAAGCAGTATATCAGATAGCTGTTACAAAATAAAAACAAAACAAACAAACTAAAAAACACACAAATAAATAACCCCAAACCCTCTGAATTCAATGGCTTAAAAAACCCCATATCATTTAATTCTCACTTACCTGCAGATTTGCAGGCAATCAACTTATCTAACTTAGCTAACCTGTATTGCTCTGTTTATCTCAGCTAAACCCACTTGCTCCTGGGGATTGGCTCATCCAGGATGCATTCAGCTGGCTCCCTTATATTCTTCCCAGAGTAATGGTAGAGGCTATAAAAGAGCAAGACCAGTTGTACAAACACATTTCAAATGTCTACTTGTGTTAGATCTATTAACATCGCATTTATGTTACTGAAAATCATGATCAAAGGAGTGAGGGGAAGAAAGTAGACATTTGTGAGTAATAATCCAACTTCTTCAGAGTCTTTACTTTAATATGAGATGTGATTAAATTTACAACATGTATGCAATAAAGAGAGTCTCCTCAGAGCTCCAGGTATTTCCAATAAGACCCCTGCCCTGGCTTCCAAACATCCAGGAGAAAAGAAGGTGCCCCAAATTGTTTTGTCTCCTTTGCCAGAACACCTCATCACTTCTTATACCTCTATAAAGGTCATTTGTGTTACTATGACAATCGGATTGAGGCTGCAAAGATGAGTATCATTTTACCCTTTCTTGGAAGAGTCATTTCTAAACATCTTGTGATTAGATGCCCTGATAACATTTGTTAGAGGCTGTTTTCAACTGGTGTTTGTATGGTAAACAGATACACTATCGTGTATATGTATCACAGTCGTATTGCTGAATCACTCTTCATCCTGTTGATTATGCCAGCTGTCTCACTGTTCCTCTTCATCCTGTTGACTATGCCAGTTGTCTCACTGATCCTGTTCCTGATGCCAGTTGTCTCACTGTTCCTCAATGTGCCCACTGTTCGCTGAACCCAGGGTAGGCTAGGCACGAGCTAAGAGATTGGAGGAAGATGCAAGGAGCTGTGGGAGCTGCAGACATGCTGCTTCCTTCCTCTCATGGCTGACCCAATGGACACAGGCGCGACGCAGCAGTAACGGCACGGCTTTAGGTGGAGCTCATATGTATGTTTAGCACACAAAGTAGCCCGTGACCAAGACAGTACCTCTAGACGCGCGTGCGCAGTGCTGTACGCGATCTCAGCTGTTACCTAATCATTATTGACAAAACACGGGGCAAGAAAGAGCAAGAGACCTTGGGTTGAGAGAGTCTGACCAGGCCATCTGGGCTAATTTGCTCTTCCCCTACATATACCAAGTTGTCTGTCTTGGAAGATAGATACTACCTTCCTTTCTCAAACAGAGAGTGGATCTGCTTGCTGATCAGGATAGAAGTAACCAGTATAATGATTTTTCCAGAGAAGCTCAGGCAGGTTAATTTGTAGCAAATCTGGATTTGCTTTCTTTAAGTTGGGCGTTCCTTAGTCATGATATGAACACAGTACAAGCATGTGTGCCACATGGGTCACACTGTGTCACTCTCAGGAGTCTTGCGGGACAAGAGACACCCGCGTGAACAAGAAGGGCTGCTGCTTGCGGGACTGTGAGTAATGAAGCTCTTTGTTTCTGATGCAGGAATCTAAAGTGTTCTGCCAGCATAACTGTTAGTTTACAAATAACTTGTTAGCTTACACATCAAAGAGCCTTCATACTTCACCATGCCCTTTATCTTGGTTTATGTCAATTACCAGGATAAAATAGGTCTCACAGGTTATTCCTGATTCTCATTTCCTTAAAGTCAAGTACATGCCCCTTACTAATCTATTTCTCATTTCTTCTGAGCTCTCAAAACACTTCTCCTATGCCCTTAGAAATGCTCCTGCATGCGTGCTAAGTCGCTTCAGTCGTGTCTAACTCTTTGTGACTCAATGGAATGTACTTCACCAGTCTCCTCAGACAAAGGGATTCTCCAAGCAAGAATACTGGAGTGGGTTGCCATGCCCCTCTCCAGGGGCTCTTCCCCAGAAATGCTCCTAGTCCATAGAAAATCCATCATGTTCTGAACCCCTTCTCTGAATGTTCTTTACTCTCTTGCTCTGACTCCTGTCTCTATTTTGAGGATGTTGCTTGTCTCTAATGGGAGCTGATTTTCTTTTTTTTTTTCTCCCACAGCATGGAGCTAGAAAGAGTGTGAAGATATTCCATTCTTATTGCTGTTTTCATGCAATTTCCTATTTTTCTCCCCTTCCCAATGCAGAAAGAAGAAGTCACCTTCAAATATTGTGTCACCAAATAAAACCAACTGCTCCCTCTGTTTTTCTAAAACTGGTTTACCTCTCTTTTTAAAACAAATTAATTAAGGTCTAATTTTCATCTTATGTACCAATTTTGAGTGTACAAGTCAATGATTTTTAATAATCACTTAGTAGATTTTCTGTCACGCAATATTACCATAATTCAGTTTTAGAACATTTTATTACTCTCATAAATTGCTAGTTAATAGTTAATGGCTTTGATGTATGGCAGAGGCCAACACAAGATTGTAAAGAAATTATCCTCCAATAAAAAAAATCATAATTAAAAAAATCAAACAAAAATTAGTTAATGTCCTTCCCTATCCCAGCCTCAGTCTACCAGTAATCTATTTTCTGTCTCTATACATTCACATTTTCTAGGCATTTCCTACAAATGGAATGATAGAATACACAATCTGTTCTATATTCTTACGATTTACCTAAAGTTCCTCAGGTTTATACAAGTGGTAGCATGTCAGTATTTCATTCCTTTCATTGAGGAATAGTATTCCACTGTATGGATGTACACACTTTCTTGATCAAATTACCAGTTTATGGGCATAGGAACTGTTTCTATATATTGGTTATTATGAGTCACTCTACTATCTATGTTGGCTTTCACGTCTTTATGTAGAATAAAGACTTTCATTTCTCTTGAAAGACTGAATACTTTCATTTCTCTTGTTTAGAAATGTAGGAGTGGAATTGCTTGATAACTATATACTTAATATTTTAAGAAACTGCCAAACTCTTTTCCAAAGTATCTGTATCACTTTTCAGTCCAACAAGGAATACAGTAGAGTTCCATTTTATCACATCAACGTGCATTATTATCTCTCATTTTTTATGGTAGCCATTCTGATGTGTGTGGAAGGTTATCTCATTGTGGTTTTAGTTACCTCTCTTTCGGGAGTCTTTTTTTTAATTCAGTTTACTTTCCTTTGTTCTCTGTAGATTTTAGATTCTTCTTCTTATTATTTTACCAAAACCTTTTCAATAAACCTATTAAGTTTTTAGAGTTTGTACATACACATAGATGCCTTTTTCAATAACGTGGTCTCTGTGTAACTAGATCTTCTGTTCTCTAAGTTCATAAACTCAGTTTCATGAGTCTGCTGTGTGCCTCTTTTCTATTCCAGTTTACCTATTAAAGGGCTTCAAATCTACTGTTTTGACCAGGTCAAAATCTTTTGCCCTTTTAATGCCCCTTGTCTCCTTCATGTATTCCTGTCCTTTCTTAACTAGTTTTGATTCCAGAGTTTGGAATTTTAACCTGAGTTTTAAAGTATCAATTCCCTTATCACTACTATGCTTTCTTTTATACTTCCGCATTTTTAAAATCAATTCTCTACCTACTCCTGAATTCGACTGTTGCTGAAGACAATCACTATCCTGTCTACTGGCTTTATTTAAATTCCTTGATGAGTAGCGTCAGGTGAGCCCTTCGCCCTGCAGAGGACATTGCCCACATTTCCCTAGGTCATTCATTATCCTGCTACTTTCCATCTCATCCTCTCACCTCACAGCTGCAATAGACTTCTGCCCCAGTCTCACTTCCAGCTGATGACTTCACTTCTGGAAAGAGAAGCAATCACACATAGCATTTCCTCACCGTGCTTGTGAACCACATGTTCTCTGTTCCTGACTATTGTTGCAAGTGAAAAGTCTGTAGTCTTATTAAAAATAACTTCTCCACTTGAGCATATGCTCCCATTCCTTTCACAAGGTGATAGATAATTCCATCAATTTTCCCTCTATTCCTTAAAAATTTCCCCTATCTCCAGTTACTCCCCTTACATATGATAGTGCTATACATTTTCTCTTTTGGTTTCCCAGGTGGCACTAGTGGTAAAGAACCTGCCTGCCAATGTAGGAGACATAAAAAGATGTGTGTTTGATCCTTGGGTTGGGAAGATCCCCTGGAGGAGGGCATGACAACCCACTCCAGTATTCTTGCCTGGAGAATCCCATGGACAGAGGAGCCTGTTGGGTTACAGTCTGTAGGGTTGTGCAGAGTTGGACATGACCGAAGCAACCTAGGATGCACACATTCCCTCTTTATAAACAAAACAGAAAACTAACAACCTTCTCTTGATACATCTTGCTATAGCTACTGTCTTTTTTACCTAAACTTTCCTTGAATGAGCCATGCACACTCACTGACTATAATGCTTCCTTTCGTCCTTCCTTTTTATTGTAGCTTTTATTTTCTTTTAAGTATAGTTGATTAACAATGCTGTGTTAGTTTAAGATTTGTAGCAAAGTATTTCTGGAGAAGGCAATGACACCCCACTCCAGTACTCTTGCCTAGAAAATCCCATGGATGGAGGAGCCTGGTCGGCTGCAGTCCATGGGGTCGCTAGGAGTCAGACACGACTGAGCGACTTCACTTTCAGTTTTCACTTTCATGCATTGGAGAAGGAAATGGCAACCCACTCCAGTATTCTTGCCTGGAGAATTCCAGGGACAGGGGAGCCTGGTGGGCTGCCATCTATGGGGTCGCACAGAGTTGGACACGACTGAAGCAACTTAGCAGCAACAGTAGCAGCAGCAAAGTATTTCAGTGTATATATATTGTTTTTCAGATTCCTTACTCTTGCAAGTTATTAAATATTGAATCTAGTTTCCTGTGCTATACAATAGGTCCTAAAAATAGAGTCCCCATCAGTTCAGTTCAGTCACTCGGTCATATCTGACTCTTGGCAACCCCATGACTACAGCATGCCAGGCTTCCCTGTCCATCACCAACTCTCAGAGCTTGCTCAAACTCATCTCCCTCGAGTCAGTGATGCCATCCAACCATCTCATCCTCTCTTGGCCTCCTCCTTCCTTCAATCTTTCTCAGTATTAGGGTCTTTTCCAATGAGTCAGTTCTTCGTGTCAGGTGGCCAAAGTTTTGGAGCTTCAGTTTCAGTATCAGTCCTTCCAACGAATATTCCTTCCAATGAATATTGGAAGAGTCACCATATGTTCCTACAGTCCCACACCTGGACATATATTGAGAGAAAATTCTAATTTGAAAAGACACACACACCCTAACATTCATAGCAATGCTATTTACCATAGCCAAGACATGGGAGCAACCTAAATGTCCATCAAGATATGGATAAAGAAAATGTGATACACATATACAATGTCATATTACTCAGCCATAAAAAGAATTAAAGAACGCCATTTGCAGCAACACGGATGGACCTAGAGATAATCATACTAAGTGAAATAAGCCAGACAAAGGCAAAAGACAAATATAATATGATATCAATTCTCTCTGGAATCTAAAAAAATGACACAAATGGTCTTTCCTCTTTTCTTGAACTCAATTCATTGAGGCTTTTCCTGTCAACAATCTATAGAAAGTACACATGCCAAGAGCCCCGGTGATCCGCGTATTCCTAAGTCCAATGCTTATGTCTTTGTCAGTGTTATTGTCATTTAATAGTGCCTTTTAGGAAGAAAAAAAAAATGTCTAGTTCTAAGTATATGCCAATTTTCGTGGTCCATACTTCAACCATGGCCAGTTGCAAACTTCCAGCCCAATGCCAATGGATACAGAGTGTGAAGGAGGGCATGTAAGTGACTCTCATCGGGCAGGAGAGGGTCACCAGTCCCCAGTGGTGCGGTCACAATGCATGTTGTCGTACCTGCAGCTTTCGATGCAACTAATCACTCAGCATTTCTCAACTCAGCAGTGCTTTTCAGGAAAATCACTCTCTCCTGGTATTCCTCCTATAAGACTATGACTTACTCCTTCTTAGTCTCTCTTGTTGAACTTGCTCAGACCTTTGACTTCTGAGTGTTGGAGTTCCCAATTAGTTCTTTTCCATTGCCATTCTAACTTTAAGAGCTCATCAAAGCCCTTGAAATTAAATACCCTCTGGAATCTGAACACCCTGTCAGAACTTCCCTCAGAATGTGTGAGTGTTGTTGTTCAGTCACCCAGTCCTGACTCTTTGCAACCCAGGGGACTGCAACAGCCAGGCCTGTGTGAATGCATGTATCCAATTATGAACTCAATATCTCCCCCTGGGTAGTTAAAACTAAACACACCCAATGTTAAACTCTATGCATTTCTTTTCCAAACTGCTCTAACCAGAATATTTTTGACTCTTCCAGGTCCTTGGTCCAGTGTCTGAATATCACTCTTGACTGCTGTCTCTTTCTCACATCTACTTTCTGTTTCTCTCATGCCCACATCAGCAATCCTGTCATCTTGGCTTCTGGACTACTAAGCATCTCTACATTCAGAACCTACTGCATCTCACTGCCTCCATTACCACGCTCCTGTTCCAAGTCATCATTATAGCCTACATTGACTACTTCAACGTGCCTTTCAGTTTGACTGCTTTTACCCTTTCCTCTATAATGAAAACAGAAACTACTCAAAAGGCAGAAATAAAGACCAAAGTGTTTGTTAGAATCGTATATCCTATAACATCACTGTTCTACCGAGATCTTTAAAATGGCTTTGAAGCTCATTCAAAGCTAAGTTTTTGCATTGCCCTACTGATTTCTCTGTGGCGTGATCCTCTCCGTCTTGGAAACCTCCCTTGCTTTCACTCTCTCCTCCACTCACTCAGCTCCAGTCAAATCAGCTCTTCATTGCTCAAAGCGTACTCTCATTTTAGGACCTGAAATTTCTTCCCCCTACATCCCATGGCTCACTTGCTTACTTCCATAAGATTTTTGCTCAACTGTCAGATTCTTAGTGACACGTTCCCTGACCACAATTTAAAATTTCCACACATCCCTACCTTAACACTTGACACTTTCTGATACAGCATACAACACACAACCATACACACATGTGCATGCATGCATACATATTTTTCAATAATTTTTGTTTCATTCTACCCAAATATAAGTACTATAGCATGAGATATGTTTTATTTTTATTCTTGTTTACTGATGTATCCTGAGCATCTAGAAAAATAACTAGGTATTTTGGACTTTGTAACATAATATAGGAACTCACAAAAAATTGGCTGAGGCATTAAAAAAAGAATAATTTACCACTTCGTAATCACTAGCTATGTTTCAAGCACTTTGACTAATGCTATGGTTATTACCTTACATGATTTTTACAAATAAACTAGTGCATAGTATAGAGGTTTAATTTTAGTTTTGTCTGCCTATCCACAAACATACAATAAAAATGTATTCCTTGACCTTCCATAATTCTATATTAGCCTATTCACTCACTAGTGAGTCCCATATGATCATTTCTGTTTATGTTTATAACTGTTTATTTTACAGCATATTCTGAAATTTCAATTAATTTTGTTTTAATTCTGGGATGAATAGACCAAGTTGATTTTCATGGGGTCTAGTCAGTTTTCATCAAGTTTAATATATTCTCACCCTTAAAGTCCCCCTGTGTAAGCAAGAATAGCTCTCTTTGAGAGTCAATATCTCAGCAATTTAATATTTCAACACCAAGCATTGATTTAATTTGTAGGCTGCATCTATCATGAAAAGATGAATATTTGTCTAAATTTTAAGTCTTCTAATTCAGAAACCCATCCCAGATATTATTCAAAGTAGGGGTCAAAAACTTCTGTAATTTCTAGGGACTGCAAATCTGGGATGCTTTTATTTCTTTTTTAATTGGCAGATATCTGCAAACTTGATCTTGTTTTCATTAGCTTTTCTGTATGTATGTTGGGGAGAAGCATATTAAGAGAAGATAAAATTCAAGTTTGCAAATCTCTCTGGCTGTACAGAAACAGAAGACCTTATGGTCTAACATTGTTTAAAAGCTGTAGTTCCTTGAATCCAAGGTTAAACAAAATTTAACGGAAAAAATATGTTACTGTTTTTCTCATGACTCAGAAGTTATGGTTTTTAATTATAATCATTTATAATATTGGAGAAAATATGGTTTAATAAGAAAAAAGAAAGTTTTTGCTTTGTTTGTGTGTTGTTAATCATGCATATTCCAAGAGCTTGTGTTACTTCCTGGAAGAAAAACACGTTCTTAGAGAGTTGATTCTTTCAAGGTGCAAGATACAAGTCTGTAACATTATTGAACATTCTATTAACTGGCTAGAAGGGGAAAATAATATATAAATACAGGGAAAGTAAATTAATATGGAAGAGAATATAGAGAAAGAGGAGAAAATCTGAATGTAAGAAGAGAAAATGTAAATGAGATATAGGACCATGGGAACGCAATCTTTATAACACATTTCTCTCCAATCCTCTCCCCTTCGAATCTATACTTTTCTCTTTTTCTATGCACAGCTTTTAACCTTAAGAGGATGACACAAAATATATTTCTAGAGAAACTGCCATTAAACAAGTCATACATTGCAAAACCCAAGCTAAAAATAAGGACTATAACACGTAGACTTTTACAACAAAGTATCTTACACAATTATTGTTTTATATTCTCTTGCTGTGAATGGACAAAATGAAGAGAAAAAGTTCATGGGCAATGGTGATATAAACGGAGGCAATGCAAAGTGGAATGGATAATAAAGGATGAAGCTGGAAGAAAATGCAATAGTAGAGACTGAGTCCGCAGCTATGGCAGGGAAGGGGAGAGAGGAGGGACCTACTGAAGTGTGATGTGGCAGACGTTAATAAGTCACAGGCCAGCGGTTTGTAAGAGATTATGTTGAACGTTAACCTAGCTCTGACTTCCTAATTCCTGTGATTCCTATAACATGCTTTCATTTTAAATTTGGTTAAATATTTCATTGGCTCATTCTTCATATAACCATTTATTCATTATTTATTAATTAATTCAAGATATAGTCTTAAACAAAACAAAAAGTATGTCCACAATCCAATGCTTGGCTAAATATGGGAGACATGAGTAGAAAAAGCAGTAGAGGTTCTGGCTGTCATGTAAGTAAGTAAATAAATAAATAATAAATTCATATAACCATAAAAGTTATAAAGAAATGAATTATGCATTCAGACTGAAAGAAATTAGAGATGGATACCACTTTAAATAGGATATTCTGAGAAGCCAAAACTGCTGAGTTTTTATTTTATTTTTACATTAACCTTCTTAAGCCAGGGCTTATAATAAACGGTAACTACAAATGTGCCAAAAAGATTAAAATGAAAAAATCCTGACTTGGATCAATACTAATTCAAATATAACAATTTTTACCACCTACCACTTAGAGTTGGATGGAGAGAATTGGCCACCTGTATTCAAAACCTCTGTGACAGCTAAAAAAAAAAAATCAGAACAATAGTTAAAATGATGTAAAATTAGCACGTGCGTGTTACATAATGATTTTTTTTTATACTTTAAATTCATATTTTTATATTGTAGCATATCTCCTTATATCACTGGGAGTATTCATTGTGAAATGAAATATTGTTAATTTTATGGCTGCTTAAGTATGTTCATATTGCTATACTGTTAAATCCTAGAAATTTTCTGAAGAAGAATTATATAAAAACAAGTATAATTTCTAAAGTGTGAAGACATTCAAAAGTGACATTGGGAAATTATGCTGAGGAAAGGGGGAAAAAAGGAGAAATCTTTGGATTCACATTTTTTTAGAAAATATAAGAATATCTATTAAGAAGAAGGAGGAAATTTGGAATCAAGCTTTGGTGTGTTTTTAATGTAACCCAGGCTTTGGTTAGCCAAAAGAAAAAAAAAAAGTCTACCTATCATAAGGCACAGTTTCTAAGTTTTTTCAGGTAGAATATATAGTTATTAAAGTTGCTATTATTTACAACTTTAACCTTCCCTTTCCTTAAATACTTAGATTAAAAATCACTTTGCCTAAATAGGTTCTTCAAAATCAGTCAGCCATGTCCTCACCATCCTTTTCATAACTACGGTTCCCATTTAAAGTCACATAAGTATTATCTGTGGGCAAGAATCTCTTAGAAGAAATGGAGTAGCCCTCATAGTCAACAAAAGAGTCCAAAATGCAGTACTTGGGTGCACTCTCAAAAGCAACAGAACAATCTTTGTTCTTTACCAATGCAAGCCATTCAATATCATAGCAATCCAAGTCTCCAAGTCTATGACCCAACAACTAATGCTAGAGAAGCTGAAGTTGAACTGTTCTATGAAGACCTACTAGACTTTCTAGTACTAACACCCAAAAAAGGTGTCCTTTTCATCATAGGGGACTGTAATGCAAAGTAGGAAGTCAGAGATACCTTTAGTCACAGACAGATTTGGCCTTGGAGTACAGAATGAAGCAGGGCAAAGACTAACAGAGTTTGTCAAGAAAACACACTAGTCATAGCAAATACCCTCTTCCAACAACACAAGAGAAGACTCTACACATGGACATCACCAGATGATCAATACTGAAATCAGACTGATTATATTCTTTGAAGACGAAAATAGAGAAGCTCTATACAGTCAGCAAAAACAAGATGGGGAGCGGACTGTGGCTCAGATCAGGAACACCTTATTACCAAATTCAGACTGAAATTGAAGAAAGTAGGGAAAACCACTAGACCATTCAGGTATGACCTAAATCAAATCCCTTATGATTATACCATGAAAGTGACAAATAAATTCAAGGGAATAGGTCTGATAGAAAGAGGGCCTGAAGAACTATGGGCAGACGTTCCTAACATTGTACAGGAGGCAGTGATCAAGACTATACCCAAAAGAAAAAGAAAGGCAAAATGGTTGTCTGAGGAGGCCTTACAAATAGCTGAGAAAAGAAAAGAAGCAAAAGGCAAAGGAGAAAAAGAAAGATATACACATTTAAATGCAGAGTCCCAAAGAATAGCAAGGAGAGATAAGAAAGCCTTCCTCAGTGATCAATGGAAAGAAATAGAGGAAAAAAATAGAATGGGAAAGACTAGAGATCTCTTCAAGAAAAGTAGAGACACCAAGGGAATATTTCATGCAAAGATGTTCACAATAAAGGACAGATATGGTATGGACCTAAGAGAAGCAGAAGATATTAAGAAGAAGTGGCAAGAATGCACAGAACTATATAAAAAAGATTTTCATGATCCAGATAGTCAAAATGGCTAGATTACTCCCCTACAGCCAGAAATTGTGGAATGTGAGGTCAGGTGGGCCTTAGAAGCATCATTACGAACAAAGCTAGTGGAGGTGATGGAATTCCAGTTGAGCTTAATCAAATCCTAAAAAAATGATGCTGTGAAAGTGCTACACTCAATATGCCAGCAAATCTGGAAAACTCAGCAGTGGCCACAGGACCGGAAAGGTCAGTTTTCATTCCAATCCCAAAGAAAGGCAATGCCAAAGAAAGTTCAAACTCATTCATCTCACACGCTAGCAAAGTAATGCTAAAAATTCTCCAAGCCAGGCTTCAACAGTATGTGAACCATGGACTTCCAGATGTTCAAGCTCGATTTAGAAAAGGCAGAGGAACCAGAGATCAACTTGCCAACATCTGTTGGATCATTGAAAAAGCAGGATAATACCAAAACAAACATCTACTTCTGCATTATTGATTATGCCAAAGTCTTTGACTGTGTAGTTCACAACAAACTGTGAAAATTCTGAAAGAGAAGGGAATACCAGACCACTTTATCTGCCTCCTGAGAAATGTGCATGCAGGTCAAGAAGCAACAATTAGAAACGGACATGGAACAACAGACTTGTTCCAAATTGGGAAAGGAGTACGTTAAGGCTGTATATTGCCACCCTGCTTATTTAACTTATATGCAGAGTACATCATGAGAAATGCTGGGCTGGATGAAACACAAGCTGGAATCAAGATTGCCGGGAGAAATATCAATAACCTCAGATATGCAGATGACACCACCCTTATAGCAGAAAGTGAAGAGGAACTAAAGAGCCTCCTGATGAAAGTGAAAGAGGAGAGTGAAAAAGTTGGCTTAAAGCTCAACATTCAAAAAATGGAGATCATAGCTTCTAGTCCCATCACTTCATGGCAAATAGATGGGGAAACAGTGGAAACAGTGACAGATTTTATTGTTTTGGGCTCCCAAATCACTGCAGATGGTGACTGCAGCCTTGAAATTCAAAGATGCTTGCTCCTTAGAAGAGAATCTTTTACTAACCTAGATAGCACATTAAAAAGCAGAGACATTACTTTGTTGACAAAGGTCCATCTTGTCAAAGCTATGTTTTTTCCAGTAGTCATGTATGGATGTGAGAGTTGGATTATAAAGAAAGGTGATCACAGAAGAATTGATGCTTTTGAACTGTGTTGGAGAAGATTCTTTAATGTCTCTTGGACTGAAGATCAAACCAGTCAATCCTAAAGAAAATCAGTCTTGAATATTCATTGGAAGGACTGATGCTGAAGCTGAAACTCTAATACTTTGGCCACTTGATGTGAAGAACTGACTCCTTGGAAAAGACCCTGATGCTGGGAAGATTGAAGGCAGGAGGAGAAGGGGACAACAGAGAATGAGATGTTTGGATGGCATCACAGACTCGATGACATGAATTTGAGCAAGCTCTTGGAGTTGGTGATGGACAGGGAAGTCTGACGTGCTGCAGTCCATGGGGTCCCAAAGAGTCGGACATGACTGAGCAACTGAACTGAACTTAACTGAAGTGTTATCTATTTGTTCTCTTTTTACACTTATTGAGTCTGGATTACTGAATATACATCTATTGTAAAGCTCAAGTGTTCACTGTCGGTTGTGTTGAAAATTGAGATTATGCTGTTGATTGTTTTGAAGATGAAGATGACATCTATCGATGTGTGTTTTAACTCTTGACCAAGATTGTGCTAATGGTAAAGAACTCACCAGATAATGTAGGAGATATAAGAGATGTGGGTTCAGTTCTTGGTTTGGGAAGAATCCAGGAGGAGGGCATGGCAACCCACTGCAATACTCTTGCCTGGAGAATTCCATGGACAGAGGAGCCTGGTGGGCTATAGTCCATAGGAATGCAAAGAGCTGGACACAACTGAGGTGACTTAGCCTGCAAGTGTCCAGTACTTAGTGATTCTATGCTGTCTGCTCTTCAGATAAGCCATGAGTATTCCTATACTCATGGATTAGAATGTATTTGTTAGAATGAGTAAGACCCTATTGCCTTTCATAGAAGTTAAAATAATGAGAGAAGGGACAGGTGGTGGAAATCTGTAAGTCTGGTTTCTTAAAGATGGTTATCAGCTGAGCTGAAAAAGTTTTAGCAGGGAAAGATACAGGCAGAAATGCAGAAGTGTACTTTTTTCCTTCTTTTACAATTTTAAAACAAATTGAGACAATATTTGGAACTCTTGGGTATTTTGTGAATGATAGCTTTTTCTGGATTGGGCAACAGATGGTGAAAATATGATGAGATGTCTATATGCTAGGAGAGCTGGTTTGTGATGAAATCAAATTTACAGTTAAAAAGAGATGAAAGCTTCCACATTAAATTTGGAAAAGAATGATATTCTCCTGAATCTAATATACTGTCTGTAGTCCAATAGGCCACATCTTGAATACTAGTTCTAACTAATGAGAGATTCCCAAATAAATGTGATCTGAATAAATTTTTCAAAAATACTGAAGATACTTAGACAAATTTCTATAGGTTGCTGAGTAATCTAATTTTTTTTTCTTTATCTCTTTCCTTATCTGTAGTAATTCACTTGATCTTAGCCAAAAGACTGAGAAGGGATTCTCTGGTAATTCAGAACCAAAATGAATTAAATAAATTTCTTGCTATTGTCCAGATTGCAGTAGAAACACTGGCTTCTCTTAAAAGTTGTTTTGTTTTCTGTTGAAGGAGGAAAAATCACACAAGTCACTGAGGCTTATGTTTCATGGAAGACAGACAATTTAAATCAATATTGATAGTGTGTGTAGTGGCTCTGGGTGCTTTAAATTCTACTTTCTACATCCTGTCTTTGCAAGTCTACTTTTACTTTTAAGAAATGATTAGATCTAAGGCAGTCCTGTATCCATTTTGGAGATGGATCTATATGTGCCCCTGAGGGCTGAACTGAGGTCTGTAGAAATCATACCTTCAACCCAAGGTATGATGCCTTTTGTGACAGGTTCTTTGAAGTCTTCCCTCAATCTTTCTTTAAAGAGAAAAAGTTCAAACACTTTTTTTTTTTTAATTCAGAGTTGAGTTTAAAAGTTTACCTGATCATAAGATGGGAAGTAGGAAAAATTATTTTTTTTTGCCTAATGACATTGGTTTCTCTTTGAAGTCCAGCTTTTAGACAAGTCACATCAATATCAAAGAATCCATAAGCAGATTCAGTAAAGTTCAGATTGGAAATACTGGGATAAGTCAGTTTTCTGTCTCTGAGCTTATAAAACTTAACAAAATCCTGAAGGTGCTTAGTATTTTAATTAACAATAGCCTAATTGTATTTTTTTTTTGATATTAACATCATTAATAAATATTTTATAGATCAAAATATTTAGTTGGAAAGAAACCAGATTGTCACATAAACTAAAGCCTTTGATCTTTGGTTTCTTTTATTTTTCCTAAAGCCTGCAGATGTGAGTCAAACTCTTCTACTTCCAGGAAGCATGAGATCTTGAAGCAGAAATCAGCCTTTCTGAAGGACTCTAATGCCAAATTGTACTAACAACTTTTAGTATTGGTCAGTTTATTCATATTTGAAAAACCTAAAACAAAATTTTAACTTATTAAAATTCCAGTATGTATTATTTAAGATTTGCTGCAACCTTTTAGAAGATATTACTGCATATGTGTGTGCTCATACTCAGTCGTGTCCCACCCTTTGTGACCCCATGGACTGTAGCCCTCCAGTCTCCTCTGTCCATGGGATTCTCCAGACAAGAATACTGGAGTGGGTTGCCATTTCCTTCTCCAGGGGATCTTCCCAACCTAGGGATTGAACCCATGTCTCTGTGCCTCCTGAACTGGCAGGTGGATTCTTTACCACTGCACCACCTAGCCCTATTATAAATGGATAAACCCATGTGCACCAATGGTTAGAAAGAAAATGTCAAGGTTTTGAAGTTAACAACTGGAATTTGAACCAAATATAGTTTAACTCAAATATTGACATTGTTTCCACAATACAATGACTTTCTCAAGCAACTTTAGTTTTCTATCCATATGTTTTCTTTGAGTTTTCTCAGCCTGTCTTACTGGTATTTTCTCCATATTGATGTGACATAGCAAAAAGCCTTAAAATTGGCTTCAAAAAAAAAAAGTTAAAATATTGGCACAAAGCACTTGACCGATGGTGAAATAAAAGTGTGTGGATGTCTGTATCTTAACAAAGGCAATGAGAGCAATGATAAAATTTATCAATTTTTTTTTCAGAACCTTATTATTTAACGAAAACCTTGCAGCAATTCTTTCACAATCTAGTCAAGAAAGTTAGGTGAATCTGGGTAAGAAATCAAGCCTTGTGTCATTTATGTTTGCTCTATCCCCATCCATCTTGCCCCCAGGCTCTGTGGCAGTCTTAAAAACTAGCAGCCTAGCAGCGCCTAGACGGAACAGAATGTTTTTGGATTTCCCTTGAAAATCTAATCCCCTGAAATTTTTCGATATTTCATCTGTCTAGCAGCTCCTTGGAACTGGTTGTGGGACTTTTTTACTTCAGAGATCACTAAATGAAGAAAACGCTACCCCCGGGGCATTTGTAAAAAGCGCAATCAGTGGAGTTCCTTCACCATTGCAGGGTGTGTCTTAGGCAGCATTAACAGTTGGGACAAACACAAGCTCCTCAAAATCATAAAAGGACAATTTTGAGAACGAGATATCCATCAAAGGCTTTGAAAGGCTCCAACAATATCCTAAGATATATAAACTCATTCAGATGTGTGGGGCTGTATTCATTCTCAGGAAAGACTGCTCACCTCTGACTGATCTTGAGGCTGTGTACAAGTAGAAAGTCATGGTTGGGACAGAGCAGTAAGCTGCCTGCCTGGGTGTTGAAGGCATGACTCAACACACCCAGAACCCCTTAGAAAATGGTGGGAGACTTACTGGTTCGAGGAATTGTCCTAAAACATCTATCTAATCTTTCATGAACAAATAACCTAACTGAACAATGACTTCACTGGCCACTTTCAAACAAGAATACATTTTTTAGAGTTAGTTTAGTAATGACAATAAACAAGCTAACTGTCGGAAAAACAACTGACCCTAGGTGTGATCAAATGTGATTTCCAGAATACATTATAACCTTTCATGAGTTTATAATGTATCAAATTGTAATTTGTATGTTGATCACAGTACAAAGGCTGAGGAAGAAATGGAGCTATATGGGAACAGAGTTTTTGTGTACTATTAAAATTTACTTAATCCAAGTAGATTATTTTAAGACACAGTGCTACTTGTAGTTTCAAGGAGAACCACTAAAATGTTACTCCAAAGAATACATTAAAAGACAGAGCAAAGGCCCTAAAATGCAATACTGGGAATTTTTTATTTAACACAAAATAGGACAGTGAAAGGTGAAGAATGGGTGAATAAAAACCAATGAAAAGACATAAAACAACAAATAGCAAAAAATAGCAAAATAGGATAATTCATACCTTATCAGCAAATTATTAAAAATAAGAGGACTGAAATTCCAATAGAAAAGTGGAGATAGGTAGAATAATAAAAAATAAATGCTCCAAGCATACGGTATCTATGCTGGGAACTACTTTTTATTTAAAGACGTCAATAGGTTGACAGTGAAAAGGAAGGAAAGATTGACCATGAAACAAATGAGACGAGAGCATGAGTCACTGTGACATTAGACAAAATGGACGCTAAGCAAACATTCTTACTAAAGATAAAGAAGAAATTTTATGATAATGAAGGGTCAATCCTTCACAAAGATATAATGATTATAATTGCATATTCACCTATCAACAAAACTGCTGAAAATCTGAGAGAATTGAAAAGAGAAATAGACAATTCATCAATAATGGTTGGATAATTTAACATACATCTTCCAATAATGGAGAAAATAACTAGGAAAAATAAACAAAGAAATACAAGACTTTAATGGCACAATCAGCCAACTTGAAGAACAGATATCTTTGATACATCAACTAATGACAGAATACAGATTTATCTTGAGAGTGCATGAAATAACCTTCAAGATAGATCATATATTAGGCCAACAAACTTAAGTAATTATGCAAAGATTGAAATTATATGAAGTATGTTTTCTGGGAAAACTATAACTAAATGAGAAATCACTAACGAAAAGAAATTCAGGAAACTCATCAATATTTGGAGATAAAATTGATACCCTATGGTGTTAGATTCCTGATCTCAGAAGATTTAGCTTCTGGACCAGGGACCAGGCTTGATCACTCAAGAGACTGTTTGTAGCAGAGATTTATTAAAGTGAAAAAGGACAAAGTAAGCTTCTGACATAGACATCAGAAGGGGGACAGAGAGTGTCCCCCTCACTAGTCTCAGCAAGGGTGCTATATACTTTTCAATTGACTATTAACAATAAATCAAAAAATGTCTCAAGGTTGTAAAGATCTTACTAGACCCACTCTCACAATTTACATTTTAAGATGACAGGATTAGAACTAATAATAGAAAGATCTTACCAGACTCACTCCCATAACATACATTTTAAGTTAACAGGATTAGTCAGAAGGTTTTCAGAAGGAAAAACTGTCCTCAAGCAGGTTACCTTGTTGTTATATAATCCTTAGTACAGAGTTTAAGCTGAGTTGTTTTGTTGCATAATCATCAGCTCCAGGCTTAAAGACAAAGTGTTTTATGTGACTAAGACTAAGGAATGTAGAAAAAATACCTTTGCCCTTTCCTCCTCCTTGAGAATTCCAGACCCCTATCTCCTCCTTGAGAGCCCCCAGACCCCTTTCTCCTCCTCAGGGTCCCCAGACTTCTTATCAAGCTGCCTAGGAACTGACTCTTTCAAAACAACACACTCCTTAACCAATTAATGTTTTCCAGGGGTCATGATAGTGCGATAAGGTAATGGATATGAGATTCTTTTATTCAGTTGATGAAATTATTTCAAAATAAGACAGTGGTGATGACTACACAACTCTGTGAATACTCTAAAAAGCACTGAGTTGTACAAATCAAAAAGGTAAAATTTTATGTTATATAAACTATATCTTAATTACACAGATTTGTTGTTTAGTCAATCAGTTGTGTTTGATTCTATGACCCAGTGGGCTGCAGCCCTTCAGGCTCCTTTGTCCATGGGATTCTCCAGGCAAGAATGCTGGAGTGGCTTCCCATGCCCTCAGGAATCTCCCTGACCCAGGGATCTAATTGATATCTCCCGCAATTTTCATGCATTGCCAGTAGACTCCTTACTGCTGAGCCACAGGGGAAGCCCCAATAACATAGATAGAGAATAGATAAACAGAGAGATGATAGATAAAGATAGATAGATGGAAAAGTAGATAGACTGAACATTTATGAACCATGTAATCCTGAAATACAACCTGTCTCAAATTCATTTTCCTTGGCTATAAAGTGGAAGCTTTAATGTCTCCTATTAAGTCAGAGAATTAAGTGTCATGATAGTTAAAGGTCTATACAAAGATCCTTTGCAAGTTGTGACATCCACCTACAAAAATTTGAAGCTATTATGTTTGACCAAGCTACCAAATACAGACTGTCATATTTTCACTTGCATGCTTGTTTTTCTTATGGTATGAGTTATATTCATGCATCGTTTGTCTTGGGAAAATTTAAATATGTTTTCTTTGAATTTGTCATGAAAACGAAAATAATACCCGTGTCAGATCTTTTCAAGCTGATATCTTGATTAATGGATATTTATTGAGTTTCTGTTTTAGCGAATATGTAAGAAATGGACTTTCAGGGCTATAAATAAACATAAAATGTTCTTTCTGAATTCAAATATAAAGTTGTATATGTATACATATACCTTTATACATATATTAATATGCATATATATACATATATTAATATACACAAATAAGCATAGATATAGATATATGAAGAGCACAAAATAAGTACCATGATATTCAAAAAAGCTTATATAGTTTATTTATGTAAAAATTCTTACAAATATTTTAGAGCTTTTCTGCATATAGAAACTATATGTAGAGCTACATTAAAGTTTCTAATTTTCCATTCATTTGATAGCAAAAATAATAAAAAGTTCCATGATACTAAATATTGATAATTAAGTAGAGCACTGGGGAATCATAAACTCTATTAGTGAGCATATGGTTTTGCACAACTGATTTGAAAAAACAATTTTGCTTTATCTATTAAGCTTGCTGACACAGTTCCTCTGATTTTGCAAGTACACTTTTTGGTATATACCCTAAAGAAATTATTCATATTATCATAAATTTACATGTGCAGATATTTTTATAGCAACATTTGTATAAAAACAAAATATTAATAAACTACTTAATGTGAGTATTAAATATCGGGCTTCAGTTGGTGGCTTCCTTGCCCCCTCCCCCTCCCCAATGGCTCAGCTGATAGAGAATCCGGTGGCAATGTGGGAGACCTGGGTTCAATCCCTGGGTTGGGAAGATCCCCTGGAGAAGGGAAAATCTATCCACTACAGTGTTCTGGTCTGGAGAATTCCATGGGCTGTATTCCATGGGGTCGCAAAGAGTTGGACACGGCTAAGAGACTTTCACTTTCTTCACTTTCTTTCTTTAAGTTGGCTGTGTGGAAGATAGACACAACTGAACACTCATGATGCTCAGACTCCTAAGAGAAGAAACATTTTTGGAGGGTGGTGGTGGTACAATGGAGTAGCACCTTAAAGAGAAGCTTTCACAGTTTAGGTGTCTCCCGAGAAGTGGGTAGCTGGATATGTGAGATTTATACTAACTGCTTCTTCTATTGTTGGCCTTTGCTGTATTGATTACCTTCTAGCATTTTAATCTCTTATCGTGGACCTTAGGGGGTTTCAACAGACACTTTAGGATCAGGAATTGCTGTAATCCTGACTGTATCCAGATCTCTGTATATTTATACTCATTGTCTTTCTGTGCTATCTTCAGAAGTTTCCAATTACTAACTGCTTTCTTCATCTCAAAGTTAATTCATTAAGCAGAATTGAATTAAATCTTATGTCAGTAAGGCTCATTTATTCCTAAATTCCACTCATCAGAATACTAGACTCTTTCTTTATTACTTCAATTAATTTACTGTGATAACAAAAGCACATCAGTATTCTTGAAAATATAAGTGTAAATACTGTAAATTTATCTAGTGCAGTAACTCAAAATCATATGCTTCAATATATTTTGTTTAATCTTGACAATAAACTTTCAAAGGTAGCTCTCCCATACATGTTGCAGATTCATTCTCAAGTGCATTAGTTTTTTTTTTAACTTTTTATTTTGTATTGGAATATAGCCAATTAATAATATTGTGATAGTTTCAGGTGACAGGTGTATTATTTATACTAATTAAGCTGTAGCTCTGTGTTAATTTTTTCCCTGAAGTATGTATAATACAGATTATAATAATTAATATTTAATACATAAATTCTCCTGCTTTTGAGGTATTTATCACTTACGTTATCTGAACATAAGTCAAGCTATGCCTCTGGAAATTATTTAAAATATTCTATAAAATATGAAAATGCAAGATAAATTGTTTTCTTGCCAAACAAAACAGATTGATTTATTTCCTTAAAGATCAAATAAATAAATAGGTTTTGAATATCAGGTATTTGCTTTTCATTTTGTCTGACTTCTTAGGGTCCTTTCTGTGACTTTATTTTGAGATAATCCAATCTTTAATCTCATTTGCTGTACCCACCATGTCTCATAAATACACCTCTACCTGTCCCATAACCTGTCTGTATAAATGTGACATTCCTTAACCTCTTTGTCCCATAGTGAATCTTGGAGATTAAAGAAATAAATGAGATGCAGTTTAGAGATTACTCTATTCTGACTGTATGTACACCTTAGTACACTCTATGAAAGCAGAAGAGTGTTTTTTTTAAACATTCTTTGATTTACCTGTCAAACTTAATTTGTGTCAATTATACTGCTGTTGACATATGCTTTTAAAATGGAGTATCCTACAGCACATTTTAGTTTTTCAAGACTCGCTTTTCTTCAAGGCAAAATGTTTTTCTAGCTTATTTGCTTTTTAACCACTGAAAGCTATGATACTTCAACCCCTATGCTATATGAATACAAATACAGCTTTTTAACATATTATTGCTTCCCAATAACTTGCCTTTGTAGTCTCTTTCTGTCCTGAGGATACAGTGCTCAAAGGGTTTTTCTCAGCATAACACCAGTAATTCTCAAAAGAAGCAGGATTTCTGAGAAACATAAGATATTATTCTCCATGAAGAACACTTGATAAGAACTCCTTCCATTTGCGATTAGAAAAAAGTAAAAGGATTATTTTTGGTCTGAAGTATCACCCATTCACGTGTCAAAAGAAACCACTGCTGTCTGCATTAGTCAATTTTTTTGGAGCCATCTGCCCACACTGTGGGAAATAGTACAGCCAGAATGAGCACTGCAGGTACCTGAGAAAATGCCAGAAGTGGTCTTAGTCAAGATAATTCATTGGCTGGTAAGAGAGAATTCCCTGGCTCAAAGGAGATAGAAACTAAAAACTAAGAAAAGTTGCCCTTTAAAAGAGTGTAGAATTTCCCAGAATTCTTGTACATGTTTTTTGGTCCATAGGATTCGCATCTCTCTTTTCACAGTGTCAATAACACTGTTCTATTTTGCTACCTCCCTTGAGTAGCAAGCCCTTCTATCTGAGGAAAAGAACTAAATATCCTTCAGCAAATGAACACCTGATATATCTCTGACTAAACTGACTACATAATAAGAGCAAAGCAAATGGTGAGGAAAAGCACATTATATCTCTTTTAGGCTTGTTGCCTAATTTTACTAACTGCAATATGTTTCCTTTTAGTCTTTTAATATATGCATTTATTTTCATAACCACTTAAAGAAATATCTATGCTGACTAACTAAAAATATTATTAGCTGTAAAACTTATATATATTAGTTATCTTTACAATTACCCTCAATTTAGCCTTATATTTTAATTATTCAACATTTCTAAAAGGAAATATATGTTAACATATTTAAAGAGCTTCCTCCCAGAATTAATTATTCCATTTAATTTAATAGCTTAAAGGAGTATGCCAACACAAATATTAATCAATAGCCAATCTAAGAAAGAAATGGAAGATTTTGTTGGAGCCAATCTGAGAATTATAACCTAGGAAAAAATCCTTCAGAAAATTCTGAAGACTGTTCCACCTGGGACAGGTCAAGTCACAGTTGTGCAAGTTTTTGAGACAAAAAGTTATACATCAAAGAAATAAACTGACAGTTTACAAAGTTCAACAAGGCAAGTAATGGGTTATTAACACCCCTTATCCAATTGTGAAAGGAAAGTTATCTCTTAAGATGTTATCTCGCTGGGGGCAGGTAAGTACATATTCCTCTGTTTTCTAAGGGAAACTAATTAATGGAAAATATAGATGCACTATGCAAAAATGAAAAAAAAAAAAAGAAGGTGGTAGTGGCTCAAACAAACAAAAAAAGAGAGAATTTAATGTTTATTTTTTTTATTTTGTTTTGTCTCAAAAATAATTTTATTTCATGAGTACCTTAGTGTCATTAATTTCTATTAAAATAGCTCAGCAAGTAATAACATGTTAGTTTGAGCCTTAAACATACTATTATCTTGAGATTATATTAGCAGCTAGACTACTTTTGAGATAATTGAAATTGAATACATTTAAAGGTATTAAAAGAAGAAAACTACAGGCCAATAACACTGATGAATATAGATGCAAAAATCCTCAGCAAAATTCTAGCAAACAGAATTCAATAACACATTAAAAAGCTCATACACCATGATCAAGTTGGGTTTATTCCAGAGATCCAAGAATACTTCAATATATTTAAATCAATCAATGCGGTACACCATATTAACAAATTGAAAGATAAAAACCATATGATAATCTCAATAGATGAAGAAAAAGCCTTTGACAAAATTCAGCACCCATTTATGATTAAAACTTTTCAAAAAATGGGCATAGAAGGAAATGACCTCAACATAGTAGAGGCCATATATGGTGAGCCCACAACAAGCATTGTTAAAGGTGAAAAACTGAAAGCAGTCCTCCTAAGATAAGGAACAAGACAAGGGTGTCCACTCTCACCACTATTATTCAAGATAGTTTTGGAAGTCCTGGCTACAGTAATCGGAGGAGAAAAAGAAATAAAAGGAATCCAGATCAGAAAAGCAGTAAAGCTCTCACTGTTTGCAGATGACATGATACTATATTTAGAAAATCCTAAAGATACTATCAGAAAATTATCAGAGCTAATCAGTGAATCTAGCAAAGTCACAGGATACAAAATCAATACACAGAAATCACTTGCATTCCTATCTACTAACAATGAAAAGTCAGAAAGAGAAATTAAAGAATCAATCCCATTCACCATTGCAACAAAAATAATAAAATATCTAGGAATAAACCCACCTACGCTTGTGGCCCAGTTGGTAAAGAATCTGCCTGCAATGTGGGAGACCAGGGTTCAATCCCTGGGTTGCAAATCCCTTGGAGAAGGGAAAGGCTACCCACTCCAGTATTTTGGCCTGGAGAATTCCATGGACTGTATAGACCATGGGGTCACAAATAGTCAGACACAAACTGAGCGACTTTCACTTCATTCAAGGAGACAAAAAAGCTGTATATACTCAAGGAGGCAAAAGACAATTATAAGACACTGATGAAAGAAATCAAAGATGACATAAATAGATGGAAAGATATTCCATGTTCCTGGGTAGGAAGAATCAATATTGTGAAAATGACTACACTACCAAATGCAATCTACAGATGCAATGCAATTCCTATCAAATTACTAATGAGCCCAAAAGTAGTCTAGCTACTAATATGGAACAAGATAGAAAGCCCAGAAATAAATCCATGCACGTATGGGTACCTTATTTTTGACAAAGGATGCATGAATATATAATGGGGCAAAGACAGCCTCTTCAATAAGTGATGCTGGGAAAACTGGACAGCTACATGTAAAAGAATGAAATTAGAACACTTCCTAACACCATACACAAAGATAAACTCAAAATGGATAAAAGACCTAAATGTAAGACAAGAAACTATAAAACTCTTAGGGGAAAACATAGACAGAACACTCAGTGACATAAATCAAAGCAAGATCCTCTATGATCCACCTCCTAGAGTAATGGACATAAAAACAAAAGTAAACAAGTGGGACCTAATTAAACTCAAAAGCTTTTGCACAGCAAAGGAAACTATAAACAAGGTGAAAAGACAACCCTCAGAATGAGAGGAAATAGTCGAAAATGAAACAACTGATAAAGGATTAATTTCCCAAATATACAAGCAGCTCATATAACTCAATACCAGGAAAACAAACAACCCAATCAAAAAGTGGGAAAAAGACCTAAACAGATGTTTCTCCAAAGAAGACATACATATGGCTAACAAACACATCAACATCACTCATTATTAGAGAAATGCAAATCAAAACTACAATGAAATACCACCTCACACAGGTCAGAACGACCATCATCAAAAAGCCTACAAACAATAAATGGAGAGGCTGTGGAGAAAAGGGAACCCTCTGGCACTGTTGGTGGGAATATAAACTGATACAGCCACTATGGAAGAAGTTATGGAGGTTCCTTAAAAACTAGGAATAAAACCACCATATGACACAGCAATGCCACTCCTAGGCATATACCCTGAGGAAAACCAACTTGAAAAAGTCACATGTACCCTAAAGTTCGTTGCAGCACTATTTACAATAGATAGAACATGGAATCAACCCAGATGTCCACAGATGAATAGATAAAGAAGTAATGGTACATATACACAACAGAATATTACTCAGCCATAAAAAGGAATACATTTGAGTCTATTCTAACTGATGAACCTAGAGCCCATTATACAGAGTGAAGTAAGTCAGAAAGAGACAGATAAATATCATATACTAACACTTATATACGGACTCTAGAAAGAAGCCTAGACGGTGTGTTGAAAAGCAGAGACATTACTCTGCCGATGAAGATCTGCATAGTCAATGTTATGGTCTTCCCAGTGGTCATGTACAGTTGTGAGAACTGGACTGTAAAGAAGGCAGAACACCAAAGAATTGATACCTTCAAACTGTGGTGCTGGAGAAGACTCCTGAAAGTCTCTTGGACAGCAAGGAGGTCAAACCAGTCAATCTTAAGAGAAATCAACCCTGAACACTTATGGGAAGGTCTAATGCTGAAGCTGAAGCTCTAGTATTTTGGTCATCTGGTGCAAACAGATGACTCATTGGAAAATCCCTGATGCTGGGAAAGATCAAGGGCAGAAGGAGAGAGCTTCAGAGGATGAGGTGGCTGGATGGCATCACCGATACAATGGACATGAACTTGGGCAAACTTCAGGAAATGGTGAGAGATAGAGAGGCCTGGCATGCTGCAGTCCATGGAGTTGCAAAGAGTAGGAGAAGACTGGGTGACTGAACAACAAGAACATATTTGATATATATTACATGATAGCTTATCACTTCTGTATAAGGGGGAGGATATCGCTCTCAGCAAATAAAATATGGGATGATTTTCTTGGTTAATGGGCAATTGCACTGAATGGATTTTATAATAAAATAGTGTACATTTAATGTTAAATATTTAGTTTGCCACTGTTTTGCGGAAATAAGTGACTCAAGGTATTCAGTATTAGTTAAAGGGTTGTATAAAATTAATGGAAATTTGATTTTTCTTAAAATCTTTGTATAAATGGATTTAATTTACATATAAATATATCTGATAAGGGCTTCCCAGGTGGACTAGTGGTGAAGAACCTGACTGCCAATGCAGGAGAAGTAAGAGATGTGGGTTGGATTGCTGGGTAGGGAAGATCCCCTGAAGTAGGACACAGCAACCCTCTCCAGTATTCTTGCCTGGAAAGTCCCTACAGACAGAAGAGCCTGGAGGGCTACAGTCCATAGGGCCACAAAGAGTCGGACACAACTGAAGTGACATATATATATATGTATATATATATGTATATATATGTATATATATATATGTATAGTGTATAGTGTTTACATATCTACTAGTATACAGAAACATAATCTGCAAAGAATCCTGATGGTTTTATTTATCCTAGTTGGTAGAGTTTGGCTGGAAAAAAATTCCATTTAAACATGGTATTTCAGTGTGTCTCACTACTGAAAAAATTTTACTAGATCCTGAACCAACAATAAGCAAGATCTGAATGATCTATTCAATTCTACCAAGCTCATCTGTTTCAGAAAACATTTATTTGCAAGCAATTAATGCTGGAGAGTGTGTGGAGAAAAGGGAACCCTATTACACTGTTGGTGGGATTGCAAACTAGTACAGCCACTATGGAGAAAACTGCCATATGACCCAACAATCCCTCTGCTGGGCATACACTCCGAGGAAACCAGAATTGAAAGAGACACATGTACCCCAATGTTCATCGCAGCACTGTTTATAATAGCCAGGGCATGGAAGCAACCTAGATGTCCATCAGCAGACGAATGGATAAGGAAGCTGTGGTACATATACACAATGGAATATTACTCAGCCATTAAAAAGAATCTCATGGCTGATTCATGTCAATGTATGGCAAAAACTATTACAATATTGTAAAAAATAAATAAATTTATTAAAAAAAAAAAAGAATACATTCGAATCAGTTCTAATGAGGTGGATGAAACTGGAGTCTATTATACAGAGTGAGGTAAGCCAGAAAGAAAAACACCAATACCGTATACTAACGCATATATATGGATTTTAGTAAATCGGTAAATATAACCCTGTATGTGAGACAGCAAAAGAGACACAGATGTATAGAATTGTATTTTGGACTCTATGGGAGAGGGCAAGGGCAGGATGATATGGGAGAATGGCAATGAAGCATGTAAATTATCATATGTGAAACGAATCGCCAGTCCAGGTTCGATGCATTATATAGGGTGTTCAGGGCTGGTGCACCAGGATGACCCAGAGGGATGGTATGGGGAAGGAGGTGGGAGGGGGGTTCTGGAAGGGGACACATGTACAGCCATGGTGGATTCATGTGAATGTATGGCAAAACCAATACAATATTGTAAAGTAAAAAAATAGATAAATAAATTAAAAACAAAACAAAACAAAACATTTATCCCTTTCTTTTGTCAGCAATTGCTATTTACTCTTAAACTGACAAAAATTAGAGATGACCTTTCTCATAAATTTGCTATACTTAAGAAAAGCGGTAAGATATTGGTTCCAAGGAATGAATACTCTTTCCCTGTATACATCCTACTTGGGCCCTGGAAGAAGATACAATGTCTCAATTTTGACAATTAGGACATAATGTCTATAATTCTCAGATTATTCTTTGTATCAAATTTGATACGGAAAAACATTTTTTATCAAAACAATGGTAAAGATGATAGTTGGGTATCAGTGCTTAAAGCAGGTTGAATATTTCCCTAAAGTTCATGTCTATCCAGAACTTCATCATGTGAACTTATTTAGAAATAGGAACTTTGCAAATGTAGTTAAGGAAACGGTTAGTGTGAGTCTTAAATCCAATATAACCACACTTACAACAGAGAGAAAGGACGCACCGAGACACAGAGAAGAAGATCCTGGGGAGATGGGGGCAGAGATTAAAGTGATGCAGCTACAAACCAAGGTATTTTAAGGATTCCTGGGGGCCACCAAAAGCTACGAAGAGGCAAGAAAGTAGTTTTCTAGGATTTCATGGATGCTATGAGACTTCATAGATGCTATGGCCCTGCCAATACCTTGATTTCAGACTTATAGCATCCAGAACTGCATAAATTTCTGTTGTTTTATGCCACCAGATTTTGGTAGCTTGTTATGGCGGCACCTGGAAATTAAGACAGTGGTATGGCATCATTTTAGGAAGATTCAGCATTATGGAGGTTTTGATGTCCTAGTGTCTGTAATAAATCTATTCTGGGTGAACTACATATTTCCATCTACACCACTTCAGCAATGTACTGAGTCCTAATTCCACCAATCTCCACAGTAACATGGTTACAGATATTTCTTTTTGCTTTCACTGAGTTTTCATATTTGTGGGATCAATTCCACTAATTATAATATATCCAAAGAAGAAAATTGTTGTTGTTTAGTCACTAAATCACACGTGACTCTATGCAACCCCATGGACTGCTGTGCACCAGGCTTCCCTGTCCTCCATTATATCCTGGAGTTTGCTGAAGTTCACGTCCATTGAGTTGGTGGTGTTATTTAATCATCTCATCCTTTGCCACCTTCTCCTCCTTTTGCCTTCAATCTTTCCCAGCATCAGGGTCTTTTCCAATGAGTTGAGTCTTCACATCAGGTGGCCAAAGTATTAGAGCTTCAGCTGTAGCATTGGCCCTAGCAATGAATATTCAGGGTTGATTCCTTTAGGATTGACTGGTTTCATTTCCTTGCAGTCCAAGGGACTCTCAAGAAAAAGAAGAAAAAGAAAGCCCTAAATCTATCTTTTGACTCCACAATGGCTTCTAGTTAATACTTCTAGCTATAAAATTTTGTCTATACCCATTGTCTGCAGTTTGCTTCTTCCCATTTCCTTTAGTTGCTAAAGTGGATTTTTTTTTTCAGGATAATCATCACACTGTCGAATCTACTAATATATTCTTGGTGCTTATTTCTTGCCCTCTCAACACTATTTAACAAATTTGAATGCCATCTTAAATACATCACTAACTCTTTTCATCACACTCTCCATTTCCTTTTACCTATCTTCTTATTATCCCAAACTCTCATTTTCCTGACCTCTAAATGGTGGATTGCCTCAAGCCTCAATCCTCATACCTCTTTTCTTCATTATCTGTCATCTTTGTTCATAATAATACCATTCTGTTGCAAAGCTTTAAAATAATCTTTGAAATGTAATTATCTAATCTAAACTAAACTGATTATAAATGAATAACCAAATAAATGAGTTCTTAAAGTATAACCTAAAACACTATAATTAACATTAAGGCTACAAACTCACATTCTTAACTAATAAGTACATAAACAGATGCCTGGCCATAATTTGTTAAATTCTTGCATGCATTCATGCATAGTGACATGAAGAAAAGAAATAAAGGATAGTTTTGAGATTCCATATGTCTTACAGAATTTATTTAACTGTGGCTGACAGTTGAATTCTAAAGAAAATCTGAATTTTCTTTCTCAGGTTTATAATGCAAACTGTTATAGGAACACATTTCCCAATCTTCTGAAGTGTAGGCCAATAAAATACAGCTAAATCCTTATATAAGGCGAAGAATAAATCCTTTCCTTTTTCTTCCTCATTTCCGTTGCCTTGAATAAAGGCACAATGCCTTGAAGATAAGTGTCCATTTTAACCCAGGAGGTGGCCTTGAGGTTGAAGGCCATGGATGACTCCCCAAAAAGAAAGAAGGAAACTATGTCCCAGGCAAACTCATTGAGTCACCGTTTCAACCTCCAAACCATTTTCCTCCCTGATATGTTTGCGTCACTGTCTTTATACTCCATTATTTCAATCCAAACCTAAGCTTAATTGATATTTTACTTCCTTTTGAAAGATAGATGTTTAAAGTGAAATTACTTAAAAATGGAATTTGGCTAAAAAAGGATTTGAAGCAGTGAGGAAAGCAATGGCAGATTTTATAGATTAAAAAGCTGGAAAGCTTTACCAATCTGACAAAATATTTTACCGGTAGTTTCCTATATCTTGGACATCTTGCTTTATATCTATCACTAAGAGTAAAAATTAAAATAATGAAATTTCATGTATGTTGGCATTCTGATGTATGTTGATGTAGTCTTGTAGTAAAGATGTATGAGGTAGATAAAGTCAGAGAGAAGTCAGATCTTCAAACAGAAGTGGACGAGTTAAGAGAATCCTACATATAGAATGCAAATTAGGTGACTGAATATTCTGTAATCTGTAATTCTGAAAGCTGAGAACTTTTAGTCTTCTGTTCCTTAAATTAAATGTTTTATAACTGGTGGTATTGAAATCACAACTTTAGGAAAATATTAGTGACAATAAGAGAAAGGTCATAAGTTGTTTGAGAAAGAAAGTGGCAGAAAAATGTTAGTTTTTCATTGACACTTATTGTTTTAAATATTTAAAGATAGCTAAACTTTTTTGTTTTTGAGGGCTAGATTTAAAAGCCGAATATAGGCAAGTAACTAAATGATGATGTTCAAGCTTAAAATCTGTTAGATTATAGAGAAAATAAACTTTATGCTTCTGTAGGATTAGGACTTTTGGAGAAAATTTTACTGAAATTTAGGGCCTAGGCTCCCTAGAAGTTAATTTATGCCTGATTAGCTAATGAGGAAGGGCTTCCCTGGTGACTTAGCTGTAAAGAGTCCACCTACTAATGCAGAAGACTCTAGGGACATGGGGTTCATTCCGTGAGTTGAAAAGATCCCCTGTATAAAGAAATGGAAACCACTCCAGTATTCTTGCCTGTCAAATCCCATGGACAGAGGAACGTGGCAGGTTACAGTCCATGGGGTTGCAAAACAGTGGGTTATGACTTAGCAATTAAATAACAACAACTGCATCTAATGGGGATTCCAGAGAGATGCATTTAATTTTAGAGGAAAATTTCAAGGGAGGATGAGATTTGGGACTGTGAGATACTATGGATTAAAAAGCTGGATATACTCGTCTATTCTTTCTTCTGGAGACATTTACTTACAATCCAAAGAATTGCAGTAACAACTCAGGATTATTTCTGTTATGTTTCCAAGGAGACTCTTGCAGATAGGGAGAGGGGAAAACTGACTTTCTTTACACTTAGATTAATTTTATTGGGGTTTCTTTTCTATGGTACAGAACCTATATAAGGAGAGTAACAACTAACTTTCATTGCCTTGGAGTAAGAATTTGGGCACAGAGAAACCACATAGCTATTATTTGTCATAGTTATTATTTGTCATTGTTATTATTTACAATGTGTAAATAATAGTCTACTTCATACCAGAAACCTTGTGTTTGCATCCACAAATAATATTAACAGAGATACTAAAGCTTGAAATCAACACCTTACAAAAAGTTTGAATGCCAAATACATCTATGAAGTTGAAAAACAGCAAACAGACTAGAAATTGGTTGGGTTTTTGAAGCCATTATAATGAAAAGAAACCCCAGCCTGAACAGAAACGGGCCAAGCCTATTAGATGTTTAACAGACCACAAGATCTTCTGATTCCATTTAACAAGAAGTTTCTTGCTACAACTGTGAAGCCCCCAGGCAGTATATCCTCTCCAATGTCCAACTCAGCTATGGGTCAAAGAATAAAGACCAAGAAAATCCTTCCCTGTAATAGGAGAAGAAGCTACAGAATGAGCTAACACATTGTTTCCATCTATAATACTCTGGTACATAGAATCTCTACTACCCTTGCCCAGTAACTTAATTTGTAAGGACAGCTTTGTTTTCTTTTCTTTTTATTCCTTTCTGTGTGAGTATTTTAACTATGGCTATTATTTTTATTTTCCATTATGTCAAGCACAGGTTAGCATTTATTTTACAGGTTTTTGTACCACAAATAGCCACATAAAGACCGATGGATAGATCCTTAGTATGCTCAGAGATTCTAGAATTTAACCTGTGTACAGTAATGTTTTTTTTTTCTCTTAAGGAAGACAATTGTCTGTTTATATAGATTGCTACATATTTATCAGTATTTATGTAGCCAAGAGAGTAAATTATGAAAATAATTCTAGTTTCTTATTTCTACATGATTGAGTTTCCTTTTTTTTTTCTTTTGAGTTTCCTTTTTATTAAAAGAAAATTAATTGTGTTTGGCGCAGGACTGGAATTATGTTTATGTTTTCCAGTCTGCTTTGAAGATAAGCACATATATATGTAATTAAATACCACCAGTAAGACATAGACAGAAGTTTTTGTTTAGCTTTATGAAGGCTAGTTTATAGGAAGGTGTAAATGCTTTTTTTTCCTTTTATTAGTGAGACAAAGAAAAGGGGATCAGTATGAAGATATGGTAAAGGAAAGATCAAGGGCTTAAAAAATAAAATATTTCAGGACTTTTAATTCATTCAGGTTAACAGAAATATTTGGGGAAAAGAGTAAGTGTAGGATTGACAAATGACAACCAATAATAAATAGAATAGAGAATAAAAACACAGTAGACAGGTCAGTAAAAATGAGTTCATTTTTGAAAGTATAAACAACATTGACAAGTCTTTAACTGAGCTAAGAAAAAGAGAACACTCAAGTAAAGTTAGAAATGAAAAAGGACATATTAAAACTGATACCACAGAAATACAGATCACAAAAGATCTTAATGAACAATTATAAACCAATGAACTAAATACTCCAATTACAATGTAATAGTATGTTGGATAAATAGGCAAGGCCCAACTATATGCTGACAAATTTTGCAAAGCATAAAATTTTGACATGAGCATTCTGAAAGTTACAAAGTATAACAAAGGTAATAGAATAGCCAATATAATCTTGAGCAAGAACAACAAAATTAGAAGACTCATACTTCCTGATTTAAAAAAAAAAATTACTATGCAGCTATACTAATCAATACTGTGTGAAATTTTTACAAGTATAAACAAACAGGTCAACAGATATGTAGGACAAGGAACAGTATAGCAGCAGAGTCTGGATATATGCAAGCACCTATAGAATCAAATGATTTTGGAGAAAAGTGCAAGACAATTCTATTGAGAAAATTAATCTTTTCAACAAATGGGCTGATGCATAAGATATTAATATTCCATAAGCTTCACACAACTTCTGTAGAGTGAACTAAAATAAAAGCCATCTATTACATGAAGCACAGCCATCGTTTCCTTTATGCCTTATGATAGCTCCTAATTCAGTTTCATTATCCACAATTCCCTTCTTTAATTTTGTTTCAATTGGGCCCCTTAATTTCCACGTCAATTCACTATGCATATCTATACAGGAGCGCTGCATTTTAAAGCATCTGTGGTTGCCAGGAATTTCCTGTGTACTTCCACTGATGTAAATATATGTGAGATGTGAGACTGAAGAAGCCTTCTGCTATACGCCTCCATAAATGAGCCACCAATGGTAAAGCTCAGTGTCACCCTATCTCGTTCAGAGTAAGAAATAAGAAACTCGTGGAAAGGAGACAATCAGAGTAACTAGAGGTGTCAGCCTAAGCAGATACATTATTGAGGGGCAGAGATCTTCTTTAGCATGTGTGACTAACCCCATTAGTGGTAAAGAGCTGTCTAAGACAAATGCCGAGGTCATACTCAAGAGTACTTGTTGGCTTAATAAATTAGCTTCTACCAAGAACCAGTAGGACATTCTGTCTGAGGAGCAGTGTGAACGCCCCACTAATTGAGGAATGATTTAAGTAAATGTGGACATTTCAACTAAATAAAATATTATATAGATGCTAAAATTACACTTATAATAAATATGTAAAAGAACAAGGGTAGGTTAATATTAACACCTTACAAACTAAGCCTCCCACTGTACGCCTCCATAAATGAGTTAATGGGATAAATATATATATACATACATATATCCTCAGTGATAAAGCTCAGTGTCACTAAGGACAAATGACAAGGGTATACGGAAAAGCAAGCATCCCAACACCAGCAGCAAATGCAAGTGTTGCCAGGAAACACCGAAAAGCAAGGGACTGATGCATCATGGGTAATAAATTAAGCTGGCCTAATTGGCAAATATAATGTGACAATAATGGCCTCCATAAACATGAAAAGATAAAGAAAGCAAAGAGCAGCACAGGTGGTGGGAAGTGGCAGGCAAGAAGTAGCTGCACTTAGGTCATAGAGTTCTTTTGATGGGTTATTTTTGAATTAGAAAAACCTTTCTTGCCCCATGAGACAATAAAATATCGTATTTTGTTTTGTTTACTAATTCAGTTTCTCATGCAGAAAAGTCAGAGAACTCTTAAATTGGTATATTCGATTTAGAAATTATAAAAATAAAACACTATTTTATATGTTGGAGAAAAACAAAATATTTGAGCTTCCATTTTTGAGGATATGTATTTTTTAACTTCTTTGAAATTTGAAATTCAACAGGTAGATTAGTTTTTTTTTTTGGTATGGAGATAGCAGGCATTCAAATTTAAATTTATACTTAAAGATATGTATATCATATACAGTCATAAATATAGGTTCTTTACATGAATATGTCTAAAAATGTGTTACAGGCATATGTAAGTTTCGGTTAACAGCACTGGAAAACGCTGTCTAATTTTGCTTATAATCTTATCTCCAATGGGATTCTTGTTTTGCTTGTCACCTCTTGTAGCTTGTACTAAGTGAGAAGATAGAATCACTGATTAACTTCTAGGTGTTTTCACTTACGAGTCAACTGTAAACACAAAGGATGTTTTCGAGGTTTTTAAAGGTATTTTTCTACAGTTTATAAGAACCTGTGTCACTTTCTTATTTCCTGTTAAACTTTTTATATCAGAAAAAAATGTTTCCTATTTTAATAACAACTGAAATTAGTTTGAATAAAAAGCTAATTAAATGTTCACAATGAAAATCCAGTTTTAGTAAACCACAACACAGCACACCTCCACGTTTGAAAATGTTAATGAGATTCATTGTCATCATTAATAATAGTTTATTTAAAATATCATTATTTTAGGGTCAGACAAGTCAAAGGAAGCATAAAAATATTTACTAATATCTAAATCAAATAACACTAGCAAATTTGCTTTTTTTATCACCTAAAATTTCTTATGCTAGGGAACCTAAATGTGTCAGAGATTCAAAATTGGGATTCAGTCGCTCTCAGAAAACCTCCTATTATTCTAACATAATGGAACAATAGCAGTCTGTTGTTGAGCTCCGTTTTAAGTGGTACATCTATTATTATACTAATGATTACAAACCATATGGTGTAACCAATAGGACTGTCTTTAAATACACTAATTACATCAAATGCAGGCAATAAAACAGGTGCTAAAACCATGTTCTCACACACTGTTTTTCATTTACAGCTCCGCAGAAGACCTTTAGCACAGAGCCTGGAACTCCAAACTATTTCCATGCACTCCCATTCGACATTTAAAGATCCTGCATAACTATCCCGTCAACACCAATTAAAACAATAGACATCCTATTTGTTAGTAAACCTCCAAATATTTTTTTAACTGATGATAAATGGATCTGGGGCTCCAAAATCACTGCAAATGGTGATTGAAGCCATGAAATTAAAAGATACTTGCTTTTTGGAAGAAAGCTATTACCAACCTAGACAGCATATTAAAGAGCAAAGACATTACTTTGCCAACAAAGGTCCATCTAGTCAAAGCTATGGTTTTCCCGGTGGTCATGTATGGATGTGAGAGTTGGACTATATATATAAAGAAAGCTGAGCGCTGAAGAATTGATGCTTTTGAACTGTGGTGTTGGAGAAGACTCTTGAAAGTCCCTTGGACTGCAAGGAGATCAAACTAGTCAATCCTAAAGGAGATCAGTTCTGAATATTCATTGTGAGGATTGATGCTAAAGCTGAAATGCCAATAATTTGGCCACCTGATGTGAAGAACTGACTCATTTGAAAAGACCCTGATGCTGGAAAATATTGAAGGCAGGAGGAGAAGGGGACAACAGAGACTGAGATGGTTGGATGGTATCATCAACTTGGTGGACATGAGTTTGAACAAGCTCTGGGAGTTGGTGATGGACAGGGAAGCCTGGCGTGCTGCAGCCCGTGGGGATTGCAGAATCAGACAGGACTGAGCAACTGAACTGAACTGAAATGGATTAGAGAAGAGCAATCTAAAGCAATTAATGTTGATTTCCATCGTTAATTCTAAAGCCAATATTACCTATTATAGTTTGTGTCGCTCTACATTTAAAGAGTATCCAGTGTCTGATATATTAGAATAATATGTAAAATAATCAATGTGCTGTACTTAGTTGCTCAGTCATGTCTGACTCATTACAACCCTATGGACTGTAGCCCGCCAGGCTCCTCTGTCCATGGGGACTATCCAGGCAAGAATACTGGAGTGGGTTGCCATGCCCTCCTCCAGGAGAGCTTCCCAACCCAGGGATCAAACCCAGGTCTCTCACATTGCAGGTGGATTCTTTACTGTCTGAGCCACTGGGGGAGCCCTTATTAAAATAACCTCTTATTAATAATAAGAAGCCTCTTACTGAAATAACCAACAGAAGAAATAAAAATGTTAAGAAAGGCAGGGGCATAGGGCTAAGTCATGGTCTTGTCTACCATCATTCAGGTGATATTGGATAAGCAAATATACATAAATATTAGTGCTTTACTCTATAAAGAGCACAGATTGACTCAGGCTATTTCTCAGGGCTTCTCCATTTTTAAAAGTTTGTATTTTTTTGTGGTAAATTGCCAAGACACTCAATTTGAGCAAACCTTAGTCAGTTTCTGCTAAGCCATTTTCTTTAGGAAGCCTTGACCTTGGTCTTTATCCTTGCCAGACCTGCATAGCCCAATTATAGCAGTAGTCCCGCTAGGTCTGCTTAGAAAGAAATATTACACTCTTGATACCTGATCAATTTTAATATCTGATCAAATTCTTCATCCCCCTCATGCTATCTGATCACACCTGCCTGCCCAGAGCTGAATCCTGCTAGATCAATTTAGCATGAATCCTCACTACCTCTGATGTGTTCTCTTGAAAATTTTCCATCCAACCCTCCTCTCCTCCCTGGGCACCAACCTACTCCTTGGCTATAGATCATCACTTGTTATTGTTGTGTTTGGAGTTGAGTATAATCATATTTTTCACATCTGTCAACATGGTTCCGAATGAAATTTTTCTTTATCATTTAACAAACGTCAGAATATTTTTAAAAATGGAGTTAGAAATAAGATTCTTTAGCACAAATGCCAAATTCTCCCAAACCAATGAGTGAATCTGGGATCAGAGAGCTTGGGGTCATCCAGTCTAAGAAGATTCTAGTCTTAATATTTATTATCTCCAAGTTTTTAGAAAATTATCCAATGTCTTTTTATCATAGTTTCCACAGATATTTAATGGTTTGTTTGATAACAACAAGCCACAGAGCTGTTTTGAGGATTAAGTGAGATTAACCTTGTAACCTGTGCTGAACCATTGCTTGATACAGAGTAGATACCAAATAAATGCAAGCTATAATTATAATAAAATAATTACATTATGAGCACAAACACACTAAAATATGTATGCATATAAATATATTCCAAAAGAAAATGAAAAACCATAAAGATGAGAATAAAAAATATTAGAAAAGAGAAATTATAGAAGATACAGTATCTGTTTGAAATAGTCAATATTTATACAAAAGCTTATCCAAATTCAGATATATCTATATCTATATCTATATCTATACATAAATCTACTTTAAAAATCCTTCATTTTCACCAGCAAAGGATTTAAAATGAAACATATACAGTCCAGAATGCAAACTGTGTATATGCTTACACGTGTGTTTTGAAGAATTAGCAAACAAATTGCCTATTTGCAAATTAATGACTCATATGTTAGTAGCCTAAAATGAAAATTGGTTCTCAAATTACTACTGTTTAATGAGATAATAACTTGAACAAGAGAGTAAGTAGTAACCAGCATGTTGGGGAATAAGAGAGCACAGTTTATCAAAAATCTCTGTTATAGGATGTATTTGCTTATTTAGGCTGAAATGACATGATGTGGAGGAGGTCGTGGGGCTCCTGGCAAAGAGATGGACTTTGTGAGTCCACCTACTCTCATGTTCATGGGCCTGCGTGCATCCCTGCAGGCTTTGCTTCTGGACATGATGGAGCCTCCTGCATGGCTTCTCTCACACGCAGAGCCTCAGCACCCCTCCTTTTAGACCTGTCTGACATTGACCTCTTCACAATGAGAAACGAGGAGATAATTGCCATGCCACAAGAATATTCATGGAGAATTCATTTAGCTGAAGCATTAAGTTACTCAAATGAAGCTCCAGGATCATATGAGGATATTAGAAGTGACTGCCAAGGTTTAGAAATTTCCAGTTGGTCAGATGTCAGTTAACACAAAGTAGCAGGTTCAATGAACTTGCACAATGCCTTGAAATCACTCTATGCAAGGCCGCAGCAGGAGACCCTTCACTCTCTTTTAGCCATATTCTCAATCAGCAGGTACTATCATCAGAGCACTGCCAGTAAATTCCCCATCTTCTCCCTCTCTCCCTCCCTCTCTTCCTTCCTTCCTCTCTTTCTTTTTTCCTTCCAATCCCTGCAAATACTTGCTCATAATTCTTCAATAACCTCTGGGAAAGTTGTTCTCTGTTTAATTCCACAATATTATCTATAAACTGCTTTCTATTACATTATAATTCACGGTCATATGACCTTCTGTTTATATCTTGAAAAAATAAATTAGAGTCTTTGTATTTTTTATTGTCTGTCTTGAAGAGTTTTACCCCAGAATTTTGTTTGGTTGACAATGTTTTATAATTTACAACTCAATTTAAATTTCACCTTTTCACAGAAGCCTAATTTTTTCCCCAGCTTTATTGAAACATAATTAACACAAAGGCCTTATGTGACTGTTCACTGGAGGCAAGTTCATAAAATCAGAACATAAAAATAGTGAAAGTGTGTAATTTATCATGTTCTCTATCATAAACCAATGCCTCTGACTGTGGCTGGCACATATATATATGTATATATATATGCTTCCCTGATGGCTCAGATGGTAAAGAATCTTCCTGTAATGCAGAAGACCCGGGTTCAGTCCCTAGGTCAGGAATATATCCTGGAGAAGGAAATGGCTACCCACCTCAATATTCTTGCCTGAGAAATCCCATGGACAGAGGAGCCTGGTGGGCTATAGTATATCGGGTCACAAACAGTCGAATGCAAATGAGTGACTAACATACACACACATACACACACACAGACACACATTTGTTGTAGTTATTCAATGATTATTTATTACATAAATGGATATTTTGCTGCCAGGTTTTGGTAGCACTGAAAATACATTGGTGAAAAATTCAGAGGTAAAGCTTGCAGCTGAATAATATATATGTGTGTGTGTTTGTGTGTATAAGTGTGTGTGTGTGTGTGTGTATGTGTGCGTGTGTGCACGCTCATGCTTGTGCTCAGTTGCTGAGTCATGTCTGACTCTTTGTGACCCCATGGACCGTAGCCCTTCATGCTCCTCCATCCATGGAATTTCCCAGGCCAGAGTACTGGAGTGGGGTGCCATTGCCTTCTCCAGGATATGTATATATACACAAATACACACACACACACACACATATATATATATCAGATTATGCTTATATACAAAAATAATCAATATAATAAAACAAATAGAATGATAATAACAAATTTTGAGAGAGTATAGAGATAGAAGTCAGACTGAAATGAGTAGAGGAGTGAAGGTAGGAAAGTAGAGGGTACATTAAACTACTCTTTTCCAAAGTTTGGCCTTGAAGGAAGGTGAGGAATGTAGAGGGTTGAGGAAATTAGAAACTGGGATAGTAATGCTGTTTTCTTAGACTTGTACTTAGCATCCTTTATTTTTCAAACAATAAATTATAATTATTTTTTAAATTATTATTTATAATTATTGTTTTCGTAGAAGTGTTATAGCTCAGTCGTGTGCAACTCTTTGTGAGCCAATGGACTGAGACCTGCCGGGCTCCAGTGTCCATGGAATTCTTGAGACAAGAATACTGGTGTGGGTTTCCATTTTCTTTTCCAGGGAAGAAATGGACAGAAAACTTAAAGAAATATTTCTCCAAAGGAGACATTTAGATAGCCAGCAAGCACATGAAAAATGCTCAACATCACTTAATATTAGAACAATCCAAATCAAAACTACAATGAAGTGTCACCTCACACCAGAGTGGCCATCTTAAAAATATCTACAAATGATAAACGATAAAAAGGGTGTGAAGAAAGGAATACCTCACTAGACTGTTGATAGGAATGTACATTAGTACTCTCTAGAGAACAGTTTGAAGTTTCCTTAAAAAACTAAAAATGGAATTACCATATAATCCAGCAATTCCATTCTTAGGCAAATATCTAGGAAACATAAAAACTCTAATTTGAGAAGATGCATGCCCTGCAGTGTCCATAGCAGCACCGCTTACAACAGCCATGACAGGGAAGTGACCCAAATGTCCACAAGCAGATGAACCGATAATGAAGAGGTGCTATACGCACCATAGAATACTACTCAGCCATATAAAAGAATGCCGTTTGCAGAAACATGCAGAGGAGTAAAAATTACCATGCTAAGTGCAGAAAGTCAGACAGAGAAAGAGAGATATCATATGATATCACTTCTATGTGGAATCTAAAAAAAAAAAAAATGAAAACAAAAACAAACAAACATAAAAAGAACAGATAACAAATGAACTTATTTACAAAATAGACTCACAGGCATAGAAAACCAGCTTATGGTTACCAAAGAGGAAAGGGGATGGAGGACAAATTAGGAATTTGGCATTAACACATACACACTACTATATATAAAATAGAGAAACAACAGCACCTAATATGTAGCAGAGGGAACTATATTCAATATATTGTAATAATCTATAAAGGAAAAGAATTTGAAAAAATATATATATCTGTGCATGCTAAGTTGCTTCAGTCATATCCAACTCTCGGCAGTCCTATGGACCATAGCCCACCAATCTCCTCTGTCCATGAGATTCTCTAGGCAAGAATATTGGAGTGGGTTGCCGTGTTGAATCCACATCTCTTATGTGCCGTGTGTTGGCATGTGCATTCTTTACCATTAGCATCACATGGGAACCCCACCTGCATCTCTATCTATACCTGTATTTATGTAGCTGGATCACTTTTCTGTATACCGGAAACACTGTAAATCAATTGGACTTCATTAAAGGAAAAAATAGTTGGAAGAACAGAGAACTTTGACAATAGGGCCTTAAGCCATAGCTGCTGCTGCTGCTGCTAAGTCGCTTCGGTCGTGTCCGACTCTGTGCGACCCCATAGACGGCAGCCCACCAGGCTCCGCCATCCCTGAGGGACTTAAAAAAGATTCTTGAAAAGTAATCTCATGATTCTTCAGCTGATCAATATCACCATCAAGGACCTAATTATTATTAGGGCCTGATATTATTATCAATATCACCATCAAGGACCTAATTATTATTCCTATTTTTCTCCTTTACTATTCTTAATGCTTTGGCCTTTTGTTCTTTTGCAACTGCTAAGCATATGACTTCGAAAGATCTAAAATCATACACACTTTCAGGGCAGAAGGAAAAGGAAAAATCAGCACTCTATCATTTATAAGGAAGCAAATATTTTCTCAAGCCTAACATATACTTCCATGGAGATATTTGTGAGAATTTTGTCACACAATAATTCCTAATTATAAGTAAACCTAGACAAATAAGTGGCATTTCCAGCTTCTTGTTTATTGTGAAAATAAGCAAAGAAAAAAGTGCTGAATGCTAAGAAAATCTGCAACAGCCATGTAACAGAAAAATATTAGCAGAATGGGAAAATAACAGCTGGAAAAAATAGAAAATGAATATCTTAACTATAAAAGAACTTCTGTACAACATTGTAAATCAGCTATTCAGTTCAGTACAGTTCAGTCGCTCAGTCGTGTCCGACTCTTTGTGACCCATGGACTGCAGCACTCCAGGCCTCCCTGTTCATCACCAACTCCGGGAGTTTACTCAAACTCATGTCCATTGAGTCAGTGATGCCATCCAACCATCTCATCCTCTGTCATCTCCTTCTTCTCCTGCCCTCAATCTTCCCCAGAATCAGGGTCTTTTCAAATGAGTCAACTCTTTGCATCAGGTAGCCAAAGTATGTAAGTTTCAGCTTCAACATCAGTCCTTCCAATGAATATTCAGGACTGATTTCCCTTAGTCTGGACTGGTTGGATCTCCTTGCAGTCCAAGGGACTCTCAAGAGTCTTCTCCAACACCACAGTTCAAGAGCATCAATTCTTTGGTGCTCAGGTTTCTTTATAGTCCAACTCTCACATCCATACATGACCACTGGAAAAACCATAGCCTTGACTAGACGGACCTTTATTGACAAAGTAATCCTCTGCTTTTTAATATGCTATCTAGGTTTCTCATAACTTTTCTTCCAAGGAGCAAGCATCTTTTAATTTCATGGCTGCAGTCACCATCTGCGGTGATTTTGGAGCCCCCCAAAATAAAGTCTGTCACTGTTTCCACTGTTTCCCCATCTATTCGCCATGAAGAGATGGGGCCAGATGCCATGATGTTAGCTTTCTGAATGTTGAGGTTTAAGCCAGCTTTTTCACTCTCCTCTTTCACTTTCATCAAGAGGCTCTTTTGTTCTTCGCTTTCTGCCATAAGGGTGGTGTCATCTGCATATCTGAGGTTATTGATATTTCTCCCAGCAATCTTGTTTCCTGCTTGTGCTTCATCCAGCCCAGCGTTTCTCATGATGTACTCTGCATATAAGTTAAATAAGCAGGGTGACAATATACAGCCTTAACATACTCCTTTCCCTATTTGGAACCAGTCTGTTGTTCCATGTCTAGTTCTAACTGTTGCTTCCTGACCTATAGTTAGTAAAATAAATTTTAAAAGGAACTTCTGAAACACTTTTTCCTATTGGAAAAAAGGATAAAATTTCTCAAAAAGACTTGTATGTGGAATTCTAGTCAATATGTTTCACATACATAACATATTATTCAAAAATTGGTATTATTTTGGAAATTCATAAAAATTTTGAGGGCAGTCACTTAATTACAGTAGCCGAACAACTTCACGTTCAAAATGATCAGTCTTTTTGAACAGTGATCAGTCTTTTTCAACCACTACACCTTCTGAACTCTTAGATTTGGGTCAGGATCTTTATTTCCTTCACTTTCTAGATTTTATACTTCATGTTTTATATGTTCCTTGAATTATTTCATGCTTATTCATTGTTTTCTCATCAGTGATATTGATTCCTTGTGTAAGTTCTTTTATCTTTTATGACTAAAATTTTCTTTCATGCTCCCAAGACTTTATTAATCTGTCAGCAACTGAAGAAGTGATTGATTTAATTAATGAGCAATTTTGACATGATACAGCATATTTTAATTTATTTATATGGGAGAAATGGAGTTTGAAAAGCATGTTTCCATTATCCAAAGAAACATGAAATAATGATACAAAATCCAAGAAATACACATATGGTATTTTGCATATTACATTACCTGACAGATGGTATGTTATAAATAATTTTGGACTTGCTACCAAAATGTATATGTGTATGTGTGTGTACTCAGTCATGTCTGATTCTTTGCGACCCTATAGACTGTAGCTCTTCAGGATCCTTTGTCCATGAAATTTTCCAGATAACAATACTGGATCTGGTTGCCATTTCCTACTCCAGGGGATCTTCTGGACCCAGGGATATAACTCACGTCTCTAGAGTGTCATGCATTGGAAGGTACATTTTTTAATACTAGCACCGCCTGCTACCAGAATACCAGCACACAGTTCTGTATTTCTGGGTCAACTATCAAAAGAAAGGGACCTCAAAGACCACTGCCTGCTTTATGAATTTTTCTGCATATAATGCCCACATAAATTGGGCGCCAGTTTGTGAAATGTCCTATAAGATCGATTTTTATCTCACTGATGTGATCTCATTAGGTTTTCTTTGGCTGCAGTTAGATAAATTGCTTAGACATATTTTAACATACCTGCTGGTACACTGGTAAACTAGCTCTCTAAAAAGAAAACAAAAATTTTGATTGGCTTTATTTGCCATTTTCTGTGGTATAAAACTTCCAGACATAATCAAACTATGAGTAATTTAACAGTGAGCTTCCCAAAGTCCTGACTATTTGAGAAGTAGCTCATGGATGGAGGAAACCGGTGGGCTACACTTGGTGGGGCCACAAAGAGGAGGACACGACTGAGCAGCTGGCATCTTCAGTTTCACTCTTCTCCAGTCAGTGCTTGCCAGAGGCAACTCAGAGGCAGTTGAAGTTCATTAACGCATATGGTCACTTAGACTCCACAAGTTCTCCAGGCAACAAGTTGATAAAACTATTCATTTGTAAACATGTCCTTTGTTGTTTAATCGCTAAGTCATGTCTGACTCTTTTGCAACCCCATGGACTATAGTCCAGGCTCCTCTGTCCATGAGATTTTACACGCAAGAATACTGGAGTGGGTTGCCATTTCCTTCTCCGGCGGACCTTTCTGACTCAGAGATCCAACCTGTCTCCTGCATTGGCAGGAGATTCTTTGCCATTGAGCCCCCAGAGAAGTCCATGTACTACTTTCAGAAAAAAATGAACTCCTTAGAGACTAGGGTCACAGACATAGAGTGTATGTGGGTTCAGAAGGTGGACCCAGAGCTACAGGAGATTATTTCTAGACCTTGAAACATACTGGAATTCTCTTCTGGATTTTAAAATGTCTGAGAGATGCTAATCACATATTTCTTCTACTTTCTCTTTTTTGTAATGGGAAGTATACAACTGCTGGGTTGTGCCTGCTTCATCACTGTATTTTGAAAGTAACCGATTTGTTTTTTAGATTCACAAGTATATAGATTAAAAAGGAAATTTGATACAGGAAGGATCTTAACTGAAATCTCATCCACACATGATTTAAATAATATTTGGAATTTTTAAGATGATAATACTTCGATGATATTTTGACTTTTAGTTGATGTAATATAGCACATTTAGGTAATTACCTGGTTTTATGAATTATTCTAAAGGGGCAGTAATAAAGACAATGTGGCTTTGGTGTCAAATAAATAGGTCATTGACACAACCACAGAAATAGACCTACATATATAAGGACAACAAATTTTTGGCAAAGGTGCAAAGGCAATGCATAGGATATGAATGCAATTTTCTACATATGATTCTGGATCAATTGGATATTTTTATATGAAAATTAAACTTTAACCCACACTGTACACTATATTAAAAAAAAAAACAAGACTCTAGGTCATTTCGGAGAGGGCTGATGGAACCAAATCCCAGAGCTCTTAACACTGTGACCAAAGATAGAGTTCTCCATTGGATATAGTAGTCACTTGATGGTGTTATGTTTCCTGATGGAGATACAAGTCATTATTTCCATGATTGATGATGTGGGGATGTAAAAATAAATGTAAATGCTTTCCAAGTTAAAAAAAAAAAAGACTCATATGTATCACCGACCAAAATACATCACAGATTAAAATGTAAAATATAAATTTTAAATCTTCTAAAATAAGACATAGGAAAACACAATCTTTTGACTTAAAATATGTGAAGATTTTTTAAATACAAACCAAAAATAAGATCCTGAAAAGTACAAATTGATAAATTGAGCCTCAACAAAATTAAACACTTCTGCTCATGAAAGACACTATTAAGAGAATGATAAAACAAACCACAGATTGGCAAGAAATATTTGAAACTCTTACATTTGATAGAAAATTTCATCCAGAGTGTTTAACTTCTCTCAAAACTCAGTAAAAAATCTGAAAACTCAATTAAAAATATAAAAACAAGTTGAAAAGATATTTCACTAAAAAGATACAGAGATGTCTAGAAAGCACATAAAACAGTATTCAACATCACCAGTGACTGTGAGTACATTAAATAATCCACACTAAATTTCTAACACACAGCTATTAGAATGACTAAAATTAAAAGCAGTAACCATACAATATGTTGGAAAGGACTTGGAGAAACTAGATCTCTTATAAACTGCTGGCATAAGTACATGATGGTGGTAGTGTCTGACTAAGTGGTATCTGACTCTTGCAACCCCATGGACTGTAGCAGACCAGGCTCCTCTGTCCTGGCAAGAATACTGAAGTGGGTTGCCATTTCCTCCTCCAGGGGATCTTCCAGATCCCGAGATTGAGCCCATGTCTTTTGCATCACCTGCATTAGCATGTGGATTCTTTCCTCTGAGCCACCAGGGAAGACCGAGTACATGATGTGCCTGATTGCTAAGTCACTTCAGTCATATCCAACTCTTTGTAATCATATGGACCATAACCCATCGGGCTCCTCTGTCCACGGGATTCTCCAGGCATGAATACTAGGGTGGGTGGCCATGCCCTCTTCCAGGGAATCTTCCCAATCAGGGACTGAACCCAGGTCTCCTGCATTTCCTGTATTGGCAGGTGGATTCTTTATCACCAGCACCAACCAGGAAGCCCTAAGTACATAATATAAGAGCTTAAAAAGCTCTTTGACAATTGCTTAAGAGGTCTACATACATTTTATTAGTTTTTATTAAAATTTATTTATTAAAATGTCTACATATATACACACTCCATTTTATCCTTCTATATTCCCTTGGTCCATACATATAGACATGTGTATGAAGGTTCATAGAAACTACATTTGCTTGTTTCTATGAGGTCAAATTTTTTATTTATTTATTATTTTTAATGGTACCATACAGTATTTTTTCTTTCTCTATCTGATTTATTTCTCTTAGCATAATGCTGCTGCTAAGTCGCTTCAGTTGTGTCCGACTCGGTGCGACCCCATAGACGGCAGCCCACCAGGCTCCGCTATCCCTGGGATTCTCCAGGCAAGAATATTGGAGTGGGTTGCCATTTCCTTCTCCAGTGCATGAAAGGGAAAAGTGAAAGTGAAGTCGCTCAGTCGTGTCCGACTCTTAGCGACCTCATGGACTGTAGCCTACCAGGCTCCTCCGTCCATGGGATTTTCCAGGCAAGAGTACTGGAGTGGGGTGCCATTGCCTTCTCCATCTTAGCATAATACCCTCTAGTTATATTCACGTTGTTAAAAATCTTAGATTTTCCTTTTTCTTCATGGTTAAATAGCATTCCATCTATCATCTATCTATCTATTTATCACATTGTCTTTATTCATCTGTTAATGGACTCATATTATTTCCATATCTTGGTTGTTGGGAATAATGCTGCAGTGAACATGGGAATGAACATTTGACATTTTGTTATATATATACACGTATATAATTCTCCAAGAGAATTGTAAGGTTCTCCAAGAATTAAAAATTCTCCAAGTCATTCTTCAACAGTATGTGAACTGTGAACTTCCAGATGTTCAAGCTGGATTTAGAAAAGGCAGAGGAACCAGAGATCAAATTGCCAACATCCACTGGATCATTGAAAAAGCGAGAGAGTTCCAGAAAAAAATATCTACTTCTGCTTTATTAACTATGCCAAAGCCTTTGATTGTGTGGATCACTAGAAACTGTGAAAAATTCTTAAAGAGATGGGAATACCATACCACATTATCTGCCTCCTGAGAAATCTGTACGCAGGTCAAGAAGCAACAGTTAGAACTGGACATGGAACAACAGACTGGTTCCAAATAGGGAAAGGAGTACGTCAAGGCTGTATATTGTCATCCTGCTTATTTAACTTATATGCAAAGTACATCATGAGAAATGTTGGACTGGATGAAGCACAAGCTGGAATCAAGATTGCTGGGAGAAATATCAATAACCTTAGATATGCAGATGACACTACCCTTATGGTAGGAAGTGAAGAAGAACGAAGGAGCCTCTTGATGAAAGTGAAAGAGGAGAGTCAAAAAGCTGGCTTAAAACTCAACATTTGGAAAACTAAGATCATGGCATCCGGTCCCATCACTTCATGGCAAATAGATGAGGAAGCAATGGAAAAAGTGACAGACTCTATATTTTTGGGCTCCAAAATCACTGCAGATGGTGACTGAAGCCATGAAATTAAAAGACCTTTGCTCCTTGAAATAAAAATTATGACCAATCTAGACAGCAAATTAAAAAGCAGATACATTACTGATAAAGGTCCATGTAGTCAAAACTCTGGTTTTTCCATTAGTCATGTATGGATGTGAGGGTTGGACTATAAGGAAAGCTGAGCACCGAAGAACTGATGCTTTTGAACTGTGGTGTTGGAGAAGACTGTTGAGAGTCCCTTGGTCTCCAAGGAGATCCGACCACTCCATCCTAAAGGGAATCAGTCCTGAATGTTCATTGGAAAGACTGATGCTGGAGCTGAAACTCCAATACTTTGGCCACCTGATGTGAAGAACTGACTCATTTGAAAATAACCTGATCCTTGGAAAGATTGAAAGCGGGAGGAGAAGGGGACGATAGAGGATGGTGGATGGCATCACAGACTCAATGGACATGAATTTGAGTAAACTCCAGGAGTTGGTGATGGACAGAGCAGCCTGGCATGCTGAGATCCATGGGGTCACAAAGAGTTGAACACGACTGAGTGAACTGAACTGAAAATGTTTGCCAATAGGTAAAGATACAAACAAACTTTTTTGCCCTATACAATGGAATACTGTTACTGAACCCAAGTGTGGATGCTCACAGCTCATAAGCTAATTTAAGAGGCGAGAGTCAGTAGAAAGTTATGACACTTTAATCAGAAAAAGTGCCAATGTGGGGAGAAGATGGCCTCATATTCAGAGACCAACTCCAAGATTCTGCTCAGCCATGTCAGCTTTTTAAGAGAAAAATTGGGGGAAGATTCTCCATGAATCATCCAGGCAGAAGGTTGGGTTCTGCATCCTTCTCCATTGTGTTCAGACTGGCTGACTCTTCAGATGTTCCCTTGCCCAAGAGATCTGCCTGCAGGATTGCTAATGGCCTGTTCAGGGTCGCCAGCTAGTCATTTTTAACTGCTTAATTCTTTATTCTTCTTTTTTATCTAGGAAAATGAATGAATAGTTTAGACAAGGCATGGCATGCATTCAGGAGAGCATAAGTCAAGAATCAGTTTCAACTGCTTAGAGATCTCATCCCTATAAATAGGTTCTTTTAAGGTTAGAGGGGGCTTCCCAGGTGGTGCCAATGCAGGAGATGTAAGAGACGTGGATTCATGGACATGACTGAAACAACTTAGCATGCAAGCACACAGGTTAGAGGGAAACAGAAATGGGCAAACATGTGAAAGCTGGACTATAAAGAAAGCTGAGCTCTGAAGAATTGATGCTTTTAAACAGAGTTGTTGGAGAAGACTCTTGAGAGTCCCTTGGACTGCAAGGAGATCCAACCAGTCCATCCTAAAGGAAATCAGTCCTGAATATTCATTGGAAGGACTGATGCTGAAGCTGAACCTCCAATACTTTGGTCACCTGATGCAAAGAACTGACTCATTTGTAAAGACCCTGATTCTGGGAAGGATTGAAGGTAGGAGGAGAAGGGGACGCCAGGGGATGAGATGGTTGGATGGCATCACCGACTGGATGGACATGAGTTTGAGCAAGTTCTGGGAGTCTGTGATGGACAGGGAAACCGGGGGTGCTGCAGTCCATGGGGTCACAAAGAGTCGGACAGGACTGAGTGTGTGAACTGAACTGAACTGAAGGGAAATAAGCAAAAATATTGGTAATATACAATCCCATTTATGTAAATATATGTAAAATGCCAAGTAACCCACAGACACAGAAAGCATCTAAGTGGTTGCCTTAGGATGAGGTGGAGAGAATGTTAGGTGGCATGGGAAAGGGAGTTATAAAGGAGACAGAAAAAAACTTCTTCTTTCAAACTATATGCTTTTAAATATGTGCAGACTCAATAAAATGTACTTCTTCTCAGAATAATCTCATGAGAAGTGTCAAAAAATCCCAGTCAAACAAGAGAAGTTTGTACAGGAGTCAAAAAGTGATGGCTGTCTGGTAAGGCAGGAAGATGTGCAGAGTTCAGCAACTAGAGATGAAGATTAGGCTGAGTGAATTACTGAATTCAGGCTGGAGAGGAACAGTGCTCCAAAAGAGAGCTTCAGCTGCACTATTTCCCTATGAAACCCAGTTTTGTATTTTTTTTTTTTCTTTCTCAGAATGTGGTTTTGTGAGCTTCATTTTGTGTAGTCTGTTTCATTATTTCTATGCCTTAATTAAACTAACCTACTGGCTTCAGATTGTCCCAATGCTATTCAGTGACATTTTCACACTTAGAATTCAACTGGATTCTGTTGGGGAACTGGTGGGTACTGCGATCAGAACAGTTCTGCCGAATTTCTATATATTATGTGAGATAACCCTTGATCTGCCTAAGACCTCGCCTTGAAAGTAGTAGATTGGTTTTTCTCCTTGCATCACAAGCTCTTAGAACTCATTTTCATCTCAATTTCTCCTCAGTATTTAAGTTCTTGTTATCTAAAGATAAATACAACATGAAAAGAATGCAATTATGCAGCTTAATATGACCATACCTCTAGCTAGCAGATGATTATAAGTCTCTCTATGATGTGAAACATACGTGCGTTTCTGAGGATATGTCTTTATTTTATTATGAACCAGTAATTATCTGCATTTGTAGTTTTCACCTTTAGTGATAGTCTGTCAAAACTTGTTTCTGTTTCATTGTACCCACACAATATATATGCACACTCTGAATTATCTTTCTAAGCACATTACAACTAGTACGTTTCATACTGCAGTTCAGTTTTGCATTTGCTATTAGCTGGAAATATCTTTTTCCATGTATTGGCAATTATACTTGAGACACTTACTTCAATGAAAAAATTTTCAACTATAATTTATTGAAAAGATATTGTGGAGACCCAAGAGTGATAATAATTATAAATGGACTTGTAATGAAAAAATGGGGAAAAGTATGCATGAGCTAACAGCTAATGAGTTTGTAATTGTATTTATGTTACTGTGTCCTAATATGAATGTGCAATTGATGAGAAACAATAGCTGTGATCATGGATGTTATGGAGCCGTTGGAATGGAGCGATTGCATCTAAAAAAGATCTTTTTTTTTTTTCTTGTGAAGAAACACAAATGCAAAAAGGGACATGGTATTAATGAAACCTATAATGCAGACCTAATGGAAAAGGTCAGTTGTATATTTAATGCCACTGGAATTGCTGTAGCATTAGTTTTTAATAATTTAAAAACATAATAAAACAAATATCTATATACATAAAAACATTGTTGTCGCTTAACACTGCTAAAAGAGTATTTATTATCTAACAAATTATAACCAAGAGTTAAATGCATATCATGTAAAATTGTGTTTTTGCCTACTATGCTTTGTGTCCTTATTTTCCAGTAACACACAATTAGTTACCAACTTTTTCTTATTTTGTCTCCTAAGTAATAGGTGTAGATAATGTGATTTATTTAAAAAAAAAAACAACAATTAAACAGAAAAAAAATAAGTAATTTTTATAAATAGAGTAAATGATTTACAAAAGCATAATAACAATGAACAAAACAAAAAGTGAAAAATACTTGGACTTCAGCAATCAAAGAAATGCTAATTAGATCACTGAGATATTTTCATTACTTAATGTTTCCAAAATATAGATCACTGAGATATTTTCATATTTAATATTTCCAAAATGATATTTATTTGAATAAGAAAAAAAGTAGGTAAGGGGTCCATCTCAGTTTTGTTAGTAATAGGATAATCCTTGTTTAGATAGTCAGTTATGGAATAGGTACAATGCTGCTTTACAATACAAACTTATTTTTCTAAGAAATTTCCTATTATCAAAAACTGATGTGAAAAGAGCAGATGGATAAAAAGAGGTTGAGAAGAAGAGAATTTTGAACACTTTAGTTCCTAAGCACTTTCACCCCAGTGAAATCATTATTTTTTATACTACAATATAGCAAATAGTTATTTTTCTTCCAGAAATTTCAACAAAAAGTGTACTTTTTATATTTGTACACTTCTGTCTATAAGTATAAACATGACTGAGGAAGTCCAGAGTTTAATAATATTTTCCTTTTTATTAAAATAAATTTTTTCCTATCATCACCAGTATTTCATTGACAACACAGTTAATATCCGTTCTTAAAATCCTAACAACTCTTATCTCATGTGTATAATAAATAATATATGTTGTTGGAGCAGCAGGGGTTTTTCTATAATATTAATTCATAATGATTGCTATATATAGGCCACATTTATGCTCTTCACTAGGAGTACAAAAATAGTGTAATATAGTACTTAATATTCACACTATTATGGAAACATATTGTATAGGAGAAAGCCCATATTGAAATTTCTTATCTTGCTCATATATTTTTATGCAATGGTGCCACTTCTGAGTATTCATTCTAATCATACAGCCATACAAATATTCAGAAAGTTTATTACAAATTTAATTAATATACTTAAAAACATTTTGTTGAGCACATTTTTCCCTTGCTTGACATGGAGAAAATAGAAATAAGTAAATCTTTAAGAAAAAACCTGTTAAAATTATAGTGTGTTATGCAGTATGACACATCATCAATTTTATTTTTATGAACATATATTTGACATTATAGCTTTTATAAGTTTTTGTAATATATTAAAATTGTGATTCAAAATAAATAAATAAATTATACACTTTTTAATATATATTAATTTGCATATATTTTGGTTTATATAATTATATCAATAGATATTAGAGCTAAGTGCACAAAAAGAGTGAAATAATACATATCTAACTGTCAACACTAAGTGATTATAATATAGAAATACTCATTCTTTATATTTTTCTGACTCTTTCAAAATATTTTATAATAGGTGTATATATTACTTTAGCAATTAAAAATTACATATAAGTAAATCTTACACACACAAACATATATACATATACAAATATATATATATATATATTTACATCCTTTAACTCATCAGTAGATATTTATGTGGAATCCATTATATTTTAATGGAATGTGATACTAAAGCTCCCTTTCTTGTTATTTGCTATTTTGAGAGAGATTTTAATGTGTTTCAGTTCAGTTCAGTTGCTCAGTCATGTCCAACTCTTTGTGACCCCATAGATTGCAACACGCCAGGCCTCCCTGTCCATCAGTAACTCCTGGAGTTTACCCAAACTCATGTCCATTGAGTCTGTGATGCCATCCAGCCATCTCATCCTCTGTTGTCCCCTTTTTCTCCCGCCTTCAATCTTTCCCAGCATCAGAGTCTTTTCAAATGAGTCAGCTCTTCACATGAGGTGGCCAAAGAATTGGAGTTTCAGCTTCAACATCAATCCTTCCAATGAACACTCAGGACTGATCTCCTTTAGGATGGACTGGCTGTGTTTCAGTTTAATTTTATTTTTTATTGGCAACCTAATCTTCCCACAAATTATTAACTTATTTATTTATATCTTAATTTATTTTTAATTATTTTAGTTGCTTTACAGTATTGTGTTGGTTTCTACCAAACATCAAAATAAACTATTTATTAAATATCTTTCTTCTATTGGCATTTTCCAAGGCTCAATCTTCTGCATGGGCATCTAGAGCAATTGGACCTACTGAATACCTACAGGATACTCCACCCAAACACAGCAATGTATGTATTCTTTCAAGTGCATATAGGATGCTCTTCAAGATAGATCACATGCTAGGTCACAGAAGAAATCTCAACCAATTTAAGGGGATAAAATAATATCATACATTTTTTAGGACTGGAATAATATGAAACTAGAAATCGATTACAGAAAGAAAAAGTGAGAAAACCCAACATGTGAAAGCTAAAAGCATGCTACTAAAAAACCAATGCTTCAGTGAAGAAACCAAAATGGAAATTAGAAAATATCCCAAGGCAAATGAAAATAGAAACAAAAGCTTTCCAAAATATGTGGGATAAGACAAAAACAATTCTAAATGAGAAGCTTATAGAAATACAGGTTTATCTCAAGAAACAAATGAAAAAAATCTCAAATAACCTAACCTACCATGTAAAGGAAGTAGAAAAGCAACAAACAAAGCCCAAAGTCAGTAAAATTAAGAAAATATTATAATAAAATCAAGGAGAAAAATAAATAAAACAAGGAAAATAATAGAAAAGATCAATAAAATCAAGAACTTTTTTTTTTAATAAACAAAACTGATAAACTTTTATCCAAGCTAAGGAGGAAAAAAAGAGAGTAGACTCAATAATAAAAAAGACCAATAATAATAATAAAAAGCCCAATAATAAAAAAAGAGAAGAAATAACAACTGATATTACAGAGATACAAAAAATTATGAGAATATTGCAAACCATTGTATGCCAACAATTTGGACAACCTAGAAGAACTGGACAAATTTCTAGAAACATAAATCCTTCTAAGGCTGATTCAGGAAGAAATAGACAAACTGAACTGGCTGATTATGAATAATGAAATAGAAATTTCAATAAATAAAACTGCCAGCGAACAAAAATCCAAGACTTGATGACTTCACAGGGGAATTTTTCTAAACATATAAAGAAGAGCTAATTCTCATCCATCGCAAACTTTTCCAAAATATTAAAAAAAAAAGTGCCTAAATGTATCCTATGTGGCCATCATTACTCTCACACCAAAACCAAAAAAAACATTCCAAAAAGAAAATTGCAGGCCAATATATCTAATGAATATAGATACAAAAATCCCCAACAAAATATTGTCAAGCTGAATTCAAAAATATGTGGTAAATATCATTTAATCAAGTAGAATTTGTTCCAGAAATACAAAGACAATTCACTATCACAAATCAATGTGTGATACATCACATTAACATTGGAAATGATACAAATTATATGATCATCTCAATAGACCCCTCCAAAAAAAAATTTCACAAAATTCCAGATCCATTCATAATAAAAACTCTCTCAAAGTTGTTACAGAGAGAACATATTTCAACATTCCCAAAGCCATTTATGATAAACCCAGAGCTAACAGCATAGTCAGTAGTAGAAGGCTAAAAATTTTCCTCTAAAATTAGGAACAATGCAACAATGCTTATTCTCAACATTTCTATTTAACATACTAATGGAACTCCTAGTCATACAAATCAGACAAGAAAAAGAAATTAAATATCCAAATTGAAATGGAGGAACACACCAAAAAAAAAAAGATCATTATTTGCAAATGAAATGATACTTTATATAAAAAGCTCTAAAGTCTACACACATGCACACAACTATAAGAACTAATAAAAATGAATTCAGTAAATTTGCAGGATATAAGATTAATATATAAAACTCTGTTGCTTGTCTATACACTAATAGTGAGCTATCAAAAAAATAATTAAAAACAAAGCAATCCTGTTTATACTTGCATCAAAAAGAATAAAATATCTAGGAATAAATTTAACCATGGTGGTGAAAATACTATACTCTGAAAACTATCAGACATTGATGAAAGAAATTGAAGACAATACAAACAGATGAAAATTCAGTTCAGTTCAGTCACGCAGTCATGTCCAACTCTTTGAGACCCCATGGACTGCAGCACGCCAGTCCTCCCTGTCCATCACCAACTCCCAGAGTTTACTCAAACTCATGTCTTTTGGGTTGGTGATGCCATCCAACCATATCATCCTCTGTCGTCCCCTTCTCCTCCTGCCCTCAATCTTTCCCAGCATCAGGGTCTTTTCAAATGAGTCAGCTCTTTGCATCAGGTGGCCAAAGTATTGGAGTTTCAGCTTCAATATCATTCCTTCCAATGAACACCCAGGACTGATCTCCTTTAGGATAGACTGGTTGGATCTCCTTGCAGTCCAAGGGACTCTCAAGAGTCTTCTCCAACACCACAGTTCAAATGCATCAATTCTTCAGCACTCAGCTTTCGTTATAGTCCAACTCTCACATCCATACATGACTACTGGAAAAACCATAGCCTTGACTAGATGGACCTTTGTTGACAAAGTAATGTCTCTTCCTTTTAATATGCTGTCTAGGTTGGTCTTAACTTTCTTTCCAAAGAGTAAGCATCTTTTAATTTCATGGCTGCAGTCACCATCTGCAGTGATTTTGGAGCCCCAAAAATAAAGTCTGCCACTGTTTCCACTTTTCCCCATCTATTTGCAATGAAGTGATGGGACTGGATGCCATGATCTTCGTTTTCTGAATGTTGAGCTTTAGGCCAACTTTTTCACTCTCCTCTTTCAGTTTCATCAGGAAGCTCTTTAGTTCTTTTCTTCACTTTCCACCATAAGGGTGGTGTCATCTGCATATCTGAAGCTATTGATATTTCTCCCAGCAATCTTGTTTCCAGCTTGTGCTTCCTCCAGCCCAGTGATTCTCATGATGTACTCTGCATATAAGTTAAATAAGCAGGGTAATAAATGAAAAGATATCCCACTTGTGGAATGGAAGAATTAATATTGCTAAACCATCCATATTATCCAAAGCAATCTACAGATTTAATGCAAAATACTCATGACATTTTTCATAGAACTAGAACAAAAAAGTCCTAAAATTTGCCCTATATGGAACACCAGAGACCCCAAATAGCCAAAACAATCTTGAGACAAAATAAATAAATAAAGCTAAAGGTAAATCATTGGTGGGAATATATATTGGCACATTCACCATGGAAAAGAATATAAAAGTTCAAAGAAGTTAAAAATAGAATTATAATATGCTTCAGCAATTCCACTCCTTGGAATATATGTGAAGAAAATGAAAACACTAGCTTGAAGCAGTAGATGCACCTGAGTGTTCAAGGCAGCGTTACTTACAATAACCAAGATATTGAAACAACTTTAAGTGTCCACCTGATATGAATGGATAAAGATGACATGGTATATGTATAAACAATGAAATACTACTCAGCCATAAAAAAGAACAAAATTTTGTCATTTGCAGCAACATAGATGATCTTGGAGGGCATTTAGCTAAAGTGAAATAAGTCAGACAGAGAAAGACGAATACTATATGATATCACTTATATGTGGGAATCTAAAAAATACAAGAAACTAGTGAATGTGATAAAAAAGAAACAGACTTACGGATAGAGATCACAAACTAGTAGTTACCGGTGGGTAGAGAGGAGAGACAACACAATGATGGGGGAGTGGGAGATACAAACTATTGGTTATAACAGAAACTACAAGAATGCATTGTTCAACATGGGGAATATAGTCAGTATTTTATAACAACTGCATATGGAGTGTAATCTTTAAAAATTACATGAAAAAAATTTTAAAAGTAAGTTTAAAGTAGAAAGCAGCACACATATTTAAAATTGAAACAGAGGGTAGGTACATGGTTAATTTAGTTGTCTAAGTAAGAGAGGATTATATAGGTTCTATCTCAGATTTGACTCAATAACATTTCTATGAACATGAACAAAATGAATTCATAAGCATATAAAGTATGCCTGGATCTTTCTTGAAAATTTTCAAGGACATTTTTGGCCAGCATTCTAATGTCAGTTTACACAGAATTTCAAAGTGGTTATCAGCTATTGATCATTTTTATGCTCCAAATCACCCACTAGAGATATCTATTAGGAATAGCTCAAAGCCATTGACAGTTCTTACTGACTTTTTATGCCTTGTAACTCAATGCACAAAAATCATTAATAACCTAACCTCTTAATACAGGTGTTGATGGCCTCACTGTACTGCACCTAAACTCTCAGGAGAGTCAGAATCAGGACAGAGTCTCAGGATGAGTCAAGTAACAATTAATGCAAATCAGAGAGTCATTCCCACTTGTCTCCAGAGCTTTACACTTTTCTTCTACCCAGTGGTTTATCACAATTTTGCTTATTACCTCATCTTTCTATTTAATGTGGTAACAACACATATGCAATATCTTATATAACAATGATATGAGGTTGTTTTGTCACCATCTCCCAATAACCTAATTGACAATTCACTCTGCAATGTACTTATAGACATACACCAAATAGAAAATGACATCATGTTGAAATATGTTCTCTAATATTTGATTGACAAAATGAAAAGCACTTTAGAGAAAATCAAGTTCTTTTAGTCACATAGGACTATGTTTTTTCAAAAAATTCCTTTAATTGTTTCACCAAGATTAAAAGCTGACATATTTGACTGTGAAGGAGCTTATAGTTCAGGGCATGGATATTTCAAAACTCTAGCAGCTTTCAAATATTTTCATTTCCAAGACTCAACGGAGTAGAAAAATCAGTGGAATAAAGCTGTAAGAGATCAATATTGATAATAGTGTTATACAGGTCCTTAACAACATAATTTGAGATTTTTTTCTACCTAATAATTTTATAGCCAGGATCCTTGGAAGGCACTACTGAGTCACCCTCATTTGCCTATTCTTCTGTGGGGAGAGAACAGTAGCAAAGTTTGGAAAATAGTCCCTTTAACAGTGATATTTCTTTGATTCAACTTCATGCAGAAGTAGAAAGATTTTCTATTCAAATAGAGTCTGCTCTAGAATCTCAAACTTCAAAAGTAAAGGGTGTTTCTCTCTCTACTGAGCTGGCTTTTAAACCATATGTATCTGATTTTAAGAGTAGATAGGCTATCTGTAGTTTGGTTCTTTCTCAGGGTGATCCCTTCAAATGTAATAACATTCAATAGGAAAGCTAAAATGGATGAGGGACTCCTGACAGGTCTACGTTCCAACACTAGGTGGTTGAAAATTTCCCACTGAACAAAGCCAGAATATCAACAGGCAACGTTTCTATTACTGCATTTTTCAATTTTTTAAATTAATTTTTTATAGTAGGCTCACACTGAGGGACACTATAAAAATTGCAGTGAAGGTCCTATTTACTGTAGAAGCATTCTGTATGAAGTCTTATGATAAAATTTCATTCTGAACTGAGATTTAGAAAGAATTGTACTTAAAATACTTATATACTGTGTGACTTGTTACTTCTTTTATATTCCCTTTGCTCTATGACATATAAAGCATTGAGGCAACTGTGTCTTTCTTTGTCGGGCCCACAGAGCAAGACCACATAGCATTCACTAAAGCACTTAGTTTACCGTTGGTTTCATCTTATCTGACCAGTTAGGAATTATCAAGTAATTTTTGCCTGATTATCAGTAACCTCTGGCAGTAAGAGATGAGCAGGGGGTTGGAAATAATATCTGGCTTGTTGTTGTTTAGTTGCTAAGTCATATCCAACTCTGCAATGCCATTGACTTGTAGCCTGCCAGGTTCTTCTGTCCATGGGATTTCCTAGGCAAAAATATTGGAGTGGGCTGCCATTTACTTTTCCAGAGAATCTTCTGACCCAAGGATGGAACCTGCATCTCCTATACTGCAGGCAGATTCTTTACCACTGAGCCACATGGGAAGCTCAATATCTGGTTATAGAACATAGATTTTTGTTCCTTTCCCGTGGTGGAGTGTGTCTACATTTCCTGTCTCCTATTATCTTCTAGGGCCACATGAGTGCATTTGGGACAAGAGATTGTGAACAAAAATGAAGTATGCTACTTCAAAGCCTGTACCCACATATCCTCATTCACTCTCTTCTCAGTCCTAGCAATATATTAAAATTCAAGATGACTTTGAGAGCCACACATTGAAGATGGCATATTTTCTGAATGACTCTATTGAGCATTTCCTTACCCTGACCACTGCCACAACCAATTGATATTTATATGAGCAAATATAAACTATAGTGGCAAATCACTGAAATTTTAGGGAATGTTTGTTTCATCAACCATAGTGGCCTTAACTATATGGAATTGGGATACTACTACTTCCAAAAACTGTCTCATGTTATTTAGTGGCAAAATACTTGGTAAAGAGGACCAACATTACATGTGGACTGCAGTATATTTTTACTCTTGAGAGAGAGGGAGTATGAAATAGATACTTCAAGAAGAAACTGCAAGGCTCAAGGCTATCTGATGATCAGAGAAGTGGACCAATGCAGAGAGATATCTTTCCACCAAGGCTTTTGCTTTCCTTTATTGTCCAGCATAGAACAATATTCTATCCTCTTTGATTCTTTATGGGGCTATGTGATGATGTTTGATCAATGAAATAGGGACCAGATTGATCACTTCTAATTCTAGCTCCTCTTCTTTGATCATGGAAATCTTAGAAGGCAAATACTGAACAGGGTAGAGAATCCATTGCTCTTGGTTGCAAATAAAGCTCTGCTGTGTTTATATACTGGAATTTGGAGGTTTACCTTTGATAGCAGCTATCATTACTTTTGACATTTCCTAATCCATAAACTCACTGCCAGGTAATATGTTACAATGAAAGTTAATCATAGATTGAATTATGTGAAATGTACAAAGTTCATTAGGAAGGAAGTACATAAGTGGACACATCACCTGTCATTATAAGCTGTCCTTAGGCATTTTGACAAATACCTGGATAACAGATTGCTTAGAGGCAGACAAAACAGTATTCTCATGGTAGAATCATCCAACGCTCTGCTTGAGGCTTTCCAAGTCTTAAAGTTTGTCACTGCAAATTATCTGGTTTCTTTATTGCCAGGCAGTTATTCATTCTCATACCATCTGAATTCTCAGTTTATAACTAGGCAAGCAATCCACACATCAGTTCAGTCACTCAGTCGTGTCTGACTCTTTGTGACCCCATGAACCACAGCAAACCAGGCCTCCCTGTCCATCACCAACTCCCGGAGTCCATCCAAACCCATGTCCATTGAGTCGGTGATGCTATCCAACCATCTCATCCTCTGTCATCCCCTTCTCCTCCTGTCCTCAATTTTTCCGAGAATCAGGGTCTTTTCCAATGAGTCAGCTCTTCACATGAGGTGGCCAAAGTATTGGAGTTTCAGCTTCAACATCAGTCCTTCTAATGAACACCCAGGACTGGTATCCTTTAGGATGGACTGGTTGGATCAGTCCAAGGGACTCTCAAGAGTCTTCTCCAACACCACAGTTCAAAAGCATCAATTCTTTGGCAATTAGCTTTCTTTATAGTCCAGCTCTCACATTCATACATCACTACTGGGAAAACCATAGCCTTGACTAGATGGACCTTAGTTGACAAAGTAATGTCTCTGCTTTTTAATATGCTATCTAGGTTGGTCATAACTTTCCTTCCAAGGAGTAAGCGTCTTTTAATTTCATGGCTGCAATCACCATCTGCAGTGATTTTGGAGCCTCAAAAAATAAAGTCAGCCACTGTTTCCACTGTTTCCCCATCTATTTGCCATGAAGTGATGGGATTGGATGCCATGATCTTAGTTTTCTGAATGTTGAGCTTTAAGCCAATGTTTTCACTCTCCTCTCTCACTTTCATCAAGAGGCTCTTTAGTCCTTCTTCAATTTCTGCCATAAGTTAGGTGTCATCTGAATATCTGAGCTTCATTGTCTCAGCTCTACAATATTCTTCTGAAATGGAATTTTAAACGTGTAAGTCTTTGATCTTTCCTAAGCTTTCAGTTCAGTTCAGTCACTCAGTCGTGTTCGATTCTTTGTGACCCCATCAAATAGATGACTTATCTATATTCAGTTATATTTCATAATTTCTCTCTTACTATTTAGTGAGATAAATAAATAAATATTTAGTGAGATAATCCTTCAGAAGCTTGCTCCATCTGTGCCTCAAACGTTCACCTTGGTTATGTCTTTTCGATGAGACCTGACATCTATCACTGGCCATAAGTCTTCACTGAGGTTTTGTCCACTCAGAAAAAGTGAAATTTTTCTCCACACGTGTGGTTATCTAGCAACATATTAAGTCACATTTTATGGACCATTTTGAAAAAAGTTGCTATTTTTATCAACATGCTTACATACAAGCTATCTTTTTAAAATGTGTTTCTTGATCGCCTTAGATTATAGATAACTAAAAAATTACATTTTTCTTAATAACTCACAAATGGGCTTCCCAGGTGGCTCAGTGGTAAAGAATCCACCTGCCAAGCAGAAGACGTGGATTTGATCCCTGGGTTTGGAAGATCCCCTGGTGTAGGAAATGGCAACTTACTCCAGTATTCTTACCTGGAAATCCCATGGACAGAGGAGCCTGGCTGGCTATAGTCCATGGGTTCGAAAGAGTCAGACAGGACTTAGAAACTAAACAACAACAACAAATAATTCACGTGTGTAGTATTTTATTCCCCTCCTCCCATTTACCCTCAAATATATGTACAGTGTTATATTTTAGTTTTGGGTCAGTGCCAACAGTTGTGCATCTAAGAATAATTTGATCTGGATTCTAGATTTTTTTGTTTTTTTTAAGAGCTCAGTGATATTAGGAAAATTCCTCAGCTCAGAGGGTGTCAGTTTCCCTAATGCTAAAATGAGGTAAGTGATGTATTCAAAATTAAATGGTAAATCCTGTTGAGCCACAAAATTTGCTATCTGGTATTAGGATAAATCTGTGGTGAACTCACCATATACTTGTTAAATAAAAAAACAGCCAGGCGAAAGTTAAAGAGGCTAACATAGATTTTATTCTGAAGAAAAATATTTCCACGGGGGAAGAGAGACTCCAGAATAAAACTGGGTTAAATTCTGAATTGAATTGATTTGATTGAATGCAAAAGGAGAAGGGGCTGGCAGAGGATGAACTGGTTAGATAGCATCACAGAGTCAATGGACATGAATATGAACACACTCCAGGAGGTAATGAAGGACAGACAGGGCAGCCTGGATAACAAAACAACAAAATTCAAATTGTTGGGCTTATTCTGAATAGAATACCTGGGTATTTATAGTCAAGTGACAAACATGGAGATGTGGGTATTTGGTGAATGGAAAATTAGTAACAGGAGACATAAGGTCTGGAAGGATTCCAGCGTAAGTTACCAGCATAAGAACTCTCGTTGAAGGCAGACTAGAATGATCAGGTATCATCTGGGGGTTAGTGGATATTGGGCCTGTGATCAGGTATATAGAGTGGAGACTTTAAACTAATATAGTAGGATTCTTGCTAAAACTGGATTCTGTAAGAAGTATATACATGAATCTTGTTAGCAAAAGGGTTCAGGGAATCTGACTAAAGTTTGGTCAAACAAAGTATCTTTAGTCACACCCTAGAATTCACTATTTTGCTGTTTGTTTAACAGGTCTCTGTAATCTGAACAATATCTCTTTATTTTAGGATACCTCCTTCTCATGAACTATCAGAAGAGGAAATATTCTGATTATTGAAGTTCCTCATTGTTAATAATCCAAGTTTTCATGATTATCATGCACCGGCACTCTGCTAAGTGTGCTTGGATCTTTCAGAATAGCCATCTTCTGGTGCAATACCAACCCTGACATCTCACTGTTCTACAAAATCACAAGCTTATTTCTTGCTCACACCACATGCCCACTGAATGTTGACTGTAACACTGCTCTGCATCACCTTCACTCTGGTACCCAGCCGATGGAACACTGCTGTCTGAAGTATTTTCAATCTGTGGAAGAGAAAAAAAAAAGATGTAACGTGAAATCACACGATGCTTCTCAAGACTCTTGTCCATATGTTATACACATCACTTCTGCAGGCAAAAGCAAACCTATGTCATCGCCTGGTATCATCCACGAGGGGAAGTAAATCTTCCTTATCATGGAAGCATCCAGTATCTCTGGAAAACAGTGCAGTGCAGCAAAGTGTGCTTAAATATATCATTTATATAAACTTGAATTCGAGACTGATAGTGATAGGGCCCACAAGGGGTCTGATTGATAAGATGGCTTGTTATGTTGACCTTGTAAACAAAGAATAAATCACAGTGATCTGTGGGACTGACCAAATTACCCAAAAGGCATCCTACTATCTCACAGACACCTAACTTCTCAAAGCTGTGAGACCACCAGATTCCAGACCTCTGGCTATGTGACCATACCTTCAGAGAATTTTTCATTGGTGGCGTATAAGAAGGGCTCCATCAGAAAGGGAGAACGCTGGTTCTCCTTAAGAGCCAGTCACTGTCTCTTTTCCCTGTAATAAATTTCCTTTTCTTGCCTGACTGTCCAGCTCACTCTCTTTTTCTCTTGCACTCAGCTTGCAGATAGTTGGGATTTTTCTCTTTTAAATATGGGGACAAGAATCTCATAGCTGCAAAACTGTTAACTTTTAAAAACCTGCATTTATTTTTTTATTTTATTTATTTATTTATTTTAATTGGAGGCTAGAGGTTTTTGCCATACATTGACATGAATCAGCCATGGGTGTACATGTGTTCCCCATCCTGAACCCCTTTCCCACCTCCCTCCCCATCCAATCCCTCAGGGTCATCCTGGTGCACCAGCTCTGAGTGCACGGTCTCATGCATTCGAACCTGGCAGCTGCTGCTGCTGCTAAGTCGCTTCAGTGGAACCTGGATTGGCAATCTATTTCACATACAGCAGTATACATGATTCAATGCTATTCTCTCAAATCATCCCACCCTCGCCTTCTCCCACAGAGCCCAAAAGTCTGTTCTATGCATCTATGTCTCTTTTGCTGTCTCACATATAGGGTCATTGTTACCATCTTTCTAAATTCCATATATATGTGTTAATATATAGTATTGACATTTTTCTTCCTGACTTATTTCACTCTGTATAATAGGCTCCAGTTTCATCCACCTCATTAGAACTGATTCAAATGCATTCTTTTTAGTAGTTGAGTAATATTACATTGAGTATATGTACCAAAGCTTTCTTATACATTTGTCTGCCGATGGACATCTAGGTTGCTTCCATGTCATGGCTATTGTAAACAGTGCTCCAATAAACATTGGGATACATGTGTCTCTTTCAATTCTGGTTTCCTTGGTGTGTATGCCCAGCAGTGGGATTGCTGGGTCATATGGCAGTTCTATTTAAAGACTTATATATAGAAAACTATAAAACACTGATGAAAGAAATCAAAGATGACACAAATAGATGGAGAAATATACCATGTTCATGGATTAGAAGACTCAATGTAGTGAAAATGATTATACTACCCAAAGCAATCCATAGATTCAATGCAATCCCTACCAAGCGATCAACGGTATTTTTCAGAGAACTAGAACAAATAATTTCACAATTTGTATGGAAATACAAAAATCCTTCAATAGCCAAAGCAATCTTGAGAAAGAAGAATGGAACTGGAGGAATCAACTTGCCTGACTTCAGACTATACTACAAAGCTACAGTCATCAAAACAGTATGGTACTGGCACAAAGACAGAAATATAGATCAATGGAACAAAACAGAAAGCCCAGAGATAAATCCACGTACCTCTGGGCACCTTATCTTTGACAAAGGAGGCAAGAATATGCATTGGAGAAAAGACAATCTCTTTAACAAGTGGTGCTGGGAAAACTGGTCAACCACTTGTAAAAGAATGAAACCAGAATACTTTCTAACACCAAACATAAAAATAAACTCAAAATGGATTAAAGATCTAAATGTAAGACTAGAAACTATAAAACTCCTAGAGAAAAACATAGGCAAAACACTCTCTGACATAAATCACAGCAGGATCCTCTATGACCCACCTCCCAGAGTAATGGAAATAAAAGCAAAAATAAACAAATGGGACCTAATTAAACTTAAAAGCTTTTGCACAATGAAGGAAACTATAAGCAAGATGAAAAGACAGCCTTCAGAATGGGAGAAAATAATAGCTAAAGAAGAAACTGACAAAGAATTAATCTCAAAAATATACAAGCAGCTCCTGTAGCTCAATTCCAGAAAAATAAACGACCCAATCAAAAAATGCGCCAGAGAATTAAACAGAAATTTCTCCAAAAAAGACATACAGATGGCTAGCAAACACATGAAAAGATGCTCAACCTTACTCATTATCAGAGCAATGCAAATCAAAACCACAATGAGGTAACATTTCACGCCTGTCAGAATGGCTGCTATCAAAAAGTCTACAAACAATAAATGGCAGAGAGGGTGCAGAGAAAAGGGAACCCTCTTACACTGTTGGTGGTAATACAAACTAGTACAGCCACTATGGAGAACAGTGTGGCAATTCCTTAAAAAAACCCTGCATTTAAAGGAAGATATAGATTGATGGTTTTCAAAGCCCATGTTGTTAACTTGTAATCAGTTGGTCAAATTTTTACATTGATCATATTCTTTTATAAAAATCTCCTAAAAATGATTTTATAAATATCTCCTAAAATGAATTATAAAAATCTCCTAAAAATGAAGCCTGACCAGCTGTAGTCCATGGGGTTGCAGAGAGTTGGACATGACTGAGTGATGGAACTGAACTGAAAAATGAGTAAGAAAGAGTTGTATATTGGTGATGCTGATAATGATAGTGAAAACAATATTAGCAATGAAATTTGTCACCTTCAGTTGGTAAAGCTGTTGTTTCATTAATGTCCGTGCCCTCTATGAGTTTTAAGCCTTTGTTAATGGAGAACTTTTATAGTGATTCAATTTTAAGCTTTGGACTTTGCTGTATTATTTTCTTGACCATGGATGTGGAGGGGCACTGATGCAAAGTCAAAGAAATGGAGTGAGGAGAAAGGGAGGGGCAAGCATAGCACTTTTCCTCACATAGAAATTGAGAATTCAACTGCTGATTAGCTATTAGTTGGTGGTTCCCCTGTGTTTTACACTCCTCTCTGCTTAATTAATGACTCACTCTGCCTTTTAATCTGGCTTCCTTTGACTATTAACACAGTAGCACTGTTTATTAAAGAAGAAATACAGGGAAGTGGGTGCAGAAGAGTATTGGTCAGTATCTCACCCACGTTTGAATGCCTGATGATGTCTCTCTGATTCACATGGAGATACCATTCTGTATTTAACATGGACCGTGGTTGATATACAATATCGATGCTAACCTTTATTACTCTGGAATTTCTTTAGAAATTTAAAATAGCTTTAGAAAAATGTCATTCTTAAGTTCCGTCAGTTCAGTTGCTCAGTCGTGTCCAACTAAACACACCATGGACCGCAGCACACCAGACATCCCTGTCTATCACCAACTCCTGCAGCTTGCTCAAACTCATGTCCATGCAATTCGTGATTCCATCCAACCACTTCATCCTCTGTTGTCCCCTTCTCTTCCTGCCTCCAATCTTTCCCAGCATCAGAGTCTTTTCCCAAGAATTAGTTCTTTGCATCAGGTGGCCAAAGTATTGGAGTTTCAGCTACAGCATCCAGTCCTTCCAAAGAAAATTCAGGACTGATTTCTCTTTAGGATAGACTAGTTTGATCTCCTAGAAGTCCAAGGGACTCTCAAGAGTCTTCTCCGACACCACAATTCAAAAGCATCAATTCTTCGGTGCTAAGCTTTCTTTATGGTCTAACTCTCACATACATACATGACTACTGGAAAAACCATAGCTTTGACTAGACTGACCTTTGTTGGCAAGGTAATGTCTCTGTTTTTTAAAGTGCTGTCTAGGTTGGTCATAGCCTTTCTTCCAAGGAACAAGCGTCTTAATTTCATGGCTGCAGACACCATCTGCAATGATTTTGGAGCCCAAGAAAATAAAAGTCTTTCACTGTTTTCATTGTTTCCCCATCTCTTTGCCATGAAGTGATGGGGCCATATGTCATGATCTTCATTTTTTGAATGTTGAGTTTAAAGCTAGCTTTTTCATCTTTCTTTTTCACTTTCGGTAAGAGGCTTTTTAGTTCCTCTTCGCTTTTGGCCATAAGGATGGTGCTATCTGCATATCTGAGGTTATTGATATTGCTCCTGAAAATCTTGATTCCAGCTTGTGCTTCATCCAGCCTGGCATTTCATATGATGTACTCTGCACATAAGCTAAATAGGCAGGGTGATAATATATAGCCTTGATGTACTCATTTCCCAATTTGGAATCAGTCCGCGGTTCCATGTACAGTTACAGCATAAAATACGCATATATTTCAAGTTCTTTGAGTCAGGGCTTCCACACAGTGATATATAATCATTAATATAGAACAAGTGAGCTTTGTATCAACTACCCTCAAACACCCAGGTAAAACAGTCCAGCGTCTCTTTAAGAAAACAAAGCATAATTGAAATTGGTTGCTGCTGCTGTATTATTGAACTGTATTTACTAATTTTTGTAACTCTTTCTATTGCCACAATTTCACTGTTATTAACCGAGGAAAATAAGACTTGAAAACTCTGTTTCTCTCCCTTTCTGTCTCTCGTTTTGGAGTCTAGAGAGTCTGTTGAACTTATTTATTTTATTTTTTGAGTTATATTTTTACAAGATACTATATTCATACATTTAGAAGTTCTACATTAGATTTAGCTTGTCCTTCAAAACTGTATTGGAGAGAGATACCAACACATATGGTAACTCCTGGAACAGTTTGTAGTTTGAACAACCTACAGGAAACCATGAAAGCCACATTTCCTGTCAGTATTGTGAAGCCAAAATCTGTGTTTGGAAATTAACTTGAACATGTACCTAAAATCTGTGCAAAAACCCATTTAGTTTTAGAGGTGACATATCCTGAGTGATATTCCAATAAAAGCTACCAAAATCTTGATTGCATTTTAAGGAGTAAAAATGATTTTGAATTCTAGTCTGGGTTTTGTAAAAGCATACTATTTTTACAATTTTTAAATTCCACTCTAAATCAAAATTAAGCTCAGTTTCTTGTCTCTTGATAGTGTTGTCTGTGTGTTCCCTTTGTGTTTCATTTTTCTTCAAAAGATAAGATTATTTGAAACGTCTCTCCTTGATATAGTTTCCAGTTTTTCCTGTGCACTCTGTGCATTTATACAAATAATTTTGCAGGCTTTTCATCATTAGATATTAGTTACAGAATAAACCAGTAAGCTTTCCTAGTGATCACTGCAAAGCAATAGGGAAAAACAATAGAGTGGGAAATACTAGAGAAGTGTTCAAAAAAATTAGAGATACCAAGGGAACATTTCATGCAAAGATGGCTTGATAAAGGACAGAAATGGTATGGACCTAAGAGAAGCAGAAGATATTAAGAAGAGGTGGCAAGGATACACAGAAGAATTATACAAAAAAGGTCTTCATGACCCAGATCATCACGATGGTGTGATCACTCACGTAAGGCCAGATATCCTGGAATGCGAAGTCAAGTGGGCCTTAGGAAGCATTACTACAAATAATGCTAGTGGAGGTGATGGAATTCCAGTTGAGCTATTTCAAATCCTAAAAGATGATGCTGTGAAAGTGCTGCACTCTATATGCCAGCCAATTTGGAAAATGCAGCAGTGGCCACAGGACTGGAAAAGTCAGTTTTCATTCCAATCCCAAAGAAAAGCAATGCCAAAGAATATTCAAACTACTGCACAATTGCATTCATCTTACACACTGCTGCTGCTGCTTCTAAGTCGCTTCAGTCGTGGCCGACTCTGTGCGACCCCACAGATGGAAGCCCACCAGGCTCCTCCGTCCCTGGGATTCTCCAGGCAAGAACACTGGAGTGGGTTGCCACTTCCTTCTCCAATGCATGAAAGTGAAAAGTGAAAGTGAAGTCGCTCAGTCATGCCCGACTCTTTGCCACCCCATGGACTGCAGCCTACCAGGCCCGTCCATGGGATTTTCCAGGCAAGAGTCCTGGAGTGGAGTGTCATTGCCTTCAAAGTCTTACACACTAGCAAAGTAATACTCAAAATTTTCCAAGCCAGGCTTCAACAGTATGTGAACAGAGAACTTCCAGATGTTCAAGCTGGATTTAGAAAAGGCAGAGGAACCAGAGATCAAATTGCCAACATCCATTGGATCATCGAGAAAGCAAGAGAGTTCCAGAAAAACATCTACTTCTGCTTTATTGACTATACCAAAGCCTTTGACTGTGTGGATCACAACAAACTGTGGAAAATTCTTCAAAAGATGGAAATACCAGACCACATTACCTGCCTCCTGAGAAATCTGTATGCACGTCAAAAAGCAACAGTTAGAACTGGACATGGACCAACAGACTGGTACCAATTAGGGAAAGGAGTATGTCAAGGCTGTATATTGTCACCCTGATTATTTCACTTATATGCAGAGTACATCATGAGAAATGCTGGTGTGAATGAAGCACAAGCTGGAATCAAGATTGCCAGGAGAAATATCAATAGCTTCAGATATGCAGATGACACCACCCTTATGGCAGAAAGTGAAGAAGAACTAAAGTGTCTCATGATGAAAGTCTAAGAGGAGAGTGAAAAACTTGGCTTAAAACTCAACAGTCAGAAAACAGAGATCATGGCATCTGGTTCCATCATTTCATGGGAAATAGATGGGGAAACAGTGACAGACTTTAAATTTTGGGGCTCCAAAATCACTGCAGATGGTGACTGAAGCCATGAAATTAAAAGACTCTCTTTGGAAGAAAATTTATGACCAACTTAGACAACATATTAAAAAGCAGAGACATTACTTTCCAACAAAGGTCTGTCTAGTCAAAGCTCTGATTTTTCCAGTAGTCGTGTATGGATGTGAGAGCTGGACTATAAAGAAAGCTGAGCGCCGAAGAATTGATGCTTTTGAACTGTTATGTTGGAGAAGCCTCTTGAGAGTCCCTTGGGCAGCAAGGAGATCTAACCAGTCCATCCTAAAGGAAATCGGTCCTGAATATTCATTGGAAGGACTGATGCTGAAGCTGAAACTCCAATACTTTGGCCACCTCATGCGAAGAACTCACTCATTGAAAACGACTCTGATGCTAGGAAAGATCGAAGGTGGGAGGAGAAGGGGATGACAGAGGATGAGATGGTTGGATGGCATCACCGACTGGATGGACATGAGTTTGAGTAAACTCTGGGAGTTGGTGATGGACAGGGAGGCCTGGTGTGCTCTAGTCCATGGGGTCACAAAGAGTCGAACATGACTGAATGACTCAACTGAACTGAACTGAAACCAGTGACATGCTAAATGATTTTTTTAGCAGGCACAATATATGAGCTCTCTGTGTGAACAGGTCCTTTAAATTATAAGAAGGAACACAGTTGATAAGAAACTATAGCTAATTTCTGATGCCTGAAAGCTTCTGGTTGTTAAGAATTGGCACTTCAAAAAATCTATGACAACAAAGATTGTGACAGCTAAGAGTGTATCATGAGGAGAGTTTATAGCAAACAAATGTCTCCTTGGATGCAAATTTCATTTTCTCAAGACATTAGGTTATTACTGGATGGAATTTTCAAAGGATGCTCTACAAAGCCTGCTTGAGAAATTGTTCTGCAGCATTACTCCAAAGACTGTGTTCATGTATAAAAAATGGTTCTTTTTTTTTTTTTTCACTTTTAAATGGTTGATTATGGCTATAGCCAACTTCCATTTCTATAACATGCAGAAAGGATAACATGTCAAGCTGGCCCAGAGTATAATCTATTATGCCATGACGGATGCTTTCAGTCATCGAGTTAATGTGCTTAAAAGAAGATTCTCCACACTTCAGATAAGCTACTCACTTCATTGCTCCTACATTCCCAGGGCTCAGCTATTCAGCACAAACACTGTCTCCCTCTCTTTCCCACTCAGTCAACAGCTTCATGTCAGAAACCTGGGTAGTTGCATAGCTTAGTGTGTCTCTCGTCATTGTTAGTTTTCTCCAGTAAAGAGTTGGTTATCTCATTTTTCTTCTTATCCAGTAAGCTGTGAACCTGAAAATATGAGCCTACTGGGATTTTTTTTTTTCTCAAACTTGATCTCTTCCCTTTAGCACTCAGAACAAGCAGTGAGGGGCAGTACTAGATGTGAAAATTAAACATGAAGATGTACCTGTCAGGAAAGCAAATGAAGAGAAGCTAACAAGTCGAGGAGCAACAGTAATTCAAGAATCCAATGGAAATTTTCTTCAATTTTAGGAAAAAGAAAGTATCTTTTGTTTACCTTGCTTGCTTGCTTGTGTACTCTGTTGTGTCAAACTTTTTGTGACTTCAACCTCCTTAAATATACAGTAGATATCCCACAGGTCTAAAAGATGCAAGGGAGAGCACTAAACTGGGTACTTAGAAGTCACAAAGTAGTTGGCAAGTCCTCATGCTTCTTACTGTTGGACAACTGTTTATAGTACTGCATGACTGAATTGATAGGGAAAAAAAAACCAAAAAAAACGCAGGTTAATGATCTATCTAGTCAGTTATCAGAATGCCCCTAACATAGATAGCACTGTCAAACTTAGTATTATTAGTGGACAATGGTGAGAGAGGTATTAATGACTAAAGCCGCAATAAAGATATTTGGAAAGCTTTTGAAGAAACATCAGCCCATTCACACCTTCACACTCTAATAAGGATGACATTTTTAGAAATGATGTATCTACATTAAATTGACATCTTGTCCTTCGCTTAGGCCAAAATACAAATAAGGCTACTTAACAATAGATTAAAATGGGAGATAATCATATGTGGAATAGACTGCTAGTGCAGGTTCTATGCATGAGACAGGGTGCACTGGGATGACCCTGAGGGATGGGATAGGGAGGGATGTCGGGGGGGTTCAGGATGGGGGACACATGTACACCCATGGTTGATTCATGTCAATGTATGGCAAAACCACTACAATATTGTAAAGTAATTAGCCTTCAATTAAAATCAATTAATTAATTTAAAAATTAAAAATAAAATAGGAGATAGTTTACCTTTATCATCCTGAGACATTGGATTCTTGATATCATTAGCTGTATTTATGATAAATCAAACCATCTTTTTGTAAGTGTATAACAAAATTATTTACATCACTTGTTGAAATATTTACATATACATGTGCACGTATGCTTGTTTGATGCAAAAATATCAGTGTGTGTCTCATAGCGGCATACTGAAACATAAAGATGAATTAGAGTGAATCCAGCCATCAGAAGACACATATTTTATGTTAAATCCAAAAAATTAAGCAAAATTCTATATTTAAAAGCCAACAAAGTAGAGAAATATTTACCATGAATATGGTAAAAAATAGATTAGTATATATATATTAATAAGTATAGATACACATTAGTGAGATCATCATTGACATCCTAATAACTACTTTAGATGAAAGTAACATCACATATTTAATATAGGAAAAAATCTGAATGTATAATTAATATATTTATAAATGCTGACATTAGCAATCAAATAAATACATTTAAGCTAGTTAGACTATCTTTTGCCTTTTATTTTTGCAAAGATTTAAAACAAATGATGATATAAATAATTAGGAAATTTAAAAAAAGCATTTTCACATGATACTGGTGGGAGTGAAAGTTAGTCCAATTGGATGAGAGTAATTTGTCAATATTCATGCAAGAATCTTTAACATTTTTATGACTTTTATCTCACTTTTATCACATTTTATTTTATTCTAATAATTTATTCCAAGGAAATTGATAGAGTTAGACATTGACATATATGTGAAAGTGTGCAAAATAATATTGCTTCTAATAATAAATACTCTAAAAATGAAGTTTTCAAATATTGCATTTGTTAGGCAAGATTTGGGCAGGAAAACAGTTACATTTAGAGTTAGTTAGCTAGCAAATGTCATAATTAATATTTAGGTACATTACAGTGTTACTTTTGATTTGTTATTGCTCATGGAGGTATAAGACATTTCTTTTACTAGTTCTGCTTTGAGCTTTTGCAGGCGTTATCACACAATAGTGTTCATGCTACAGAGTCAAAAACTTACTGGGTTTGAGGAAGTGAAACAGAGCACATACATGAGAAATTGGAGTCAGGAAAGTGATGGGGCTAGAACTTAGGTAGACAGCCAGGAACCAAGAAGATACATGTCACACAGAAATCAGAGCAAAATGGGTACCAAGAGCATTCAGGGCATTGACAGGAAATGAGAAATAGGTGAAGTCAAGGAGAAGAATAAGCTCTGGGACCCATAAATAAAGACAGGCATCACAACTAAGGTGATTTTCTATTGCAGCCTTACTGAACTTTAAGCTTCTTGAAAGCAAGGACCATCTTTTATCCCAATGCTTAGTAGAATGACTGGAAATAATGGGTGTTCAAAAGTAGAAATGAAGTAATGGACTTTTTACCCTTTAACCCTGAGAAGCCCACTCTGGAGTTTATCAGCTACTTAATTTATAAAACAATTCCCAAACCAAAATAAGCAAATAATTGCATAAGCATATTTTGTTTGAATGAAAGGCAGGAATGAGAATTTTATTTATTTTACGCATGAAGGTAGATACTCTGGATTAAAAAGCATATTAATGAATATTGTTGTATTGTGATTTTACTGTGAATTATGCCTTTACTATTGTATTCAGTATCAATGTTGTGTGCGTTTGTTTACATGTTCATTTCCCCAACCACACAGTGGGAGCTTTCTAGGCTTGGAGTATTTATATTCATCATTACATTCTCAACTCAAGTTTTTATTGAAACCCCCCACTGTTTTTAAACTGACCTGTGTGTTTTTCCCTTTTGGGTCACCACCCCTTCCCTTCTCTGCCCCATGTTTTAGGCAGAGTCAACGTCACACTCTAAGGATTTTCCTGGGCCCCATGTTTGAACAACATTTTCATTTTAGGAGTAGCCCATGACCACAAATTAGATTTATTATTGAAAATAAATCCTGGAGAAGGTTGCTAGAATTTTTAGATTAAAAAAAAAAAAAGATCTTTTCCTTTGAACTCCAAACTGTAAATGATGTAAGCTCAATTCACACAACATAGAAAAATTCTACATGTGAATGACATGATAGAGAAGAGAGTAAAATGGGAAGATGGAGGGAGAGAGAGAGGCTTGATGATAATATTGAGCATTAAAACTCCGCCTAAAATCAATCCAGTTAAGTTAAGTCGCTCAGTTGTGTCCGACTCTTTGTGACCCCATGAATCGCAGCACGCCAGGCCTCCTGTCCATCACCAACTCCCGGAGTTTACCCAAACCCATGTCCATCGAGTCGGTGATGCCATCCAACCATCTCATCCTCTGTCATCCCTTTCTCCTCCTGCCCCCAATCCTTCCCAGCATCAGGGTCTTTTCCAATGAGTCAGCTCTTCGCATGAGGTGGCCAAAGTATTGGAGTTTCAGCTTCAATATCAGTCCTTCCAGTGAACACCCAGGACTGATCTCCTTTAGGATGGACTGGTTGGATCTCCTTGCAGTCCAAGGGACTCTCAAGAGTCTTCTCCAACACCACAGTTCAAAAGCATCAATTCTTCGGTGCTCAGCTTTCTTCACCATCCAACTCTCACATCCATACATGACCACTGGAAAAACAATAGCCTTGACTAGATGGACCTTTGTTGGCAAAGTAATGTCTCTGCTTTTAAGTATGCTATCTAGGTTGGTCATAACCTTCCTTCCAAGGAGTAAGCATCTTTTAATTTCATGGCTGCGATCATCTTCTCAATTATATGAGGCAATGCATTTCTTTTTTATATTTAAGTCTGAGCTAACTATACATTGCCTCCAAATCAGAAAATTATCAAAAATTCACTAGTAGAAACTAAGAGCAGCTATAGAGATATTATTGGGAAATTGGGAACATTGGGATCTAGCCTCAGTAGGTATTATAGTATAATTGTATAAATATCAATGTCCTTGAGTATAATAATCATAAGGTGGATGTATAAATCAATGCCTTAGTAAATACATGCTGAAATATTTATGGATAAAGCATCATAAAATCTGTAGCTTTTATTTTAAAATGGATCAGCAAAATATGTATTTGTATTTATACAGAGAGATAAAACAGACTTGGAAACATGTTAACAATTAGTGACTGCAGGTAAACGATGGATGTGTGTTGTGAAAATGAACAGTGAAACCTAAGGGAAAATGGAGTCTGGAAGCCAAGAAGGGAGGGACCTCAAGCACATATCTCTAATCACATTTCACTGACCTCAGTGGGAAGAAAGATGATTTCCTTCTTCTGACCCATCAACAAGCTGCCCACTGCTTGCAGCTCAAATAGACAAGCCACAGCCCTCCCCACTTTCCTCTTAAAACCCAGTAAAATCTGACCTTTCCTTGGTCTCTTTAGATTTGCCTATGATTTGCCATAGTTTGCTTGTTCCAAACTACAATTCTTCTGTTATTCTCAAATAAACTCATTTTGGCTAGAGACTTTTATATTGAATTTTTAAGGTCAACAATGTCCAGTGACTACTCTATTGACTTTTAGTGCTTGTCACTTCTTAAAATAAAAATCTGAGGGGAAAACACACAAAGAAATAATTCTTGAGTACACAATTGCTTTATAATAGATGCTCAGCAAAAAACATTCCTTTGCAATTTTTTGCAAACTTTTATTCACTTGAAGTCATCTAATCTTGGGCTTCCCTGGTAGCTCAGTTGGTAAGGAATCCACCTGCAATGCAGGAGACCCGGTTGGATTCCTAGATTGGGACGATCCCCTGGAAAAGGGATAGGCTACCCACTCCAGTATTCTCGTCTGGAGAATTGCCATGGACAGAGGAGCCTGGTGGACTACAGTCCATGGGCTTGTGTAGAGTTGGACACGAATGAGCAGTGAAGCAGAGCACAGCACAATCAAATCTTAGCCAAGTTAACATTATAACAACTTGTTAAAACATTGCTACCTGCACAGAGATCAGTCTGTGAAATAGCTTCTCTATTTGGGATGTGAAACTGAGTTATATATAACAGAAAGAATCAACTTGTCAAGTTGGATTCACAGTAATCAGAGATCTTATCCAAGATCAACCTTTACTGATCTTTTCGAGGGTATACAGGATACGTTTGGAGGTTTGAGACCTTCAACACTTTTCAGTAGGTCTTTTATTGCCACATTCGGATGTGCTCTGTCCAGATTAATATGATTCTAAGTAATATACATGGCTGAATTATGTACATAAAAAGGGGACATTTCACTCCTGAAACATATTTTACACTCAGACAGTTACATGACTTCTTCCAGGGAGCTATGCCTATAAATCTTCATATTTTAGATTTGGTTGCCATAAACAATGCTAGACAAACTACTCACATCTTGCTAACAGCATTACGTAGAGAAAGGGTCATTGATGAATAGATTAATGTGTTAGCCAAGAAGTCTGTATTTAGCATGTTTACAAGAAGGTTTGTCATGTATAACTTCCTTCTTTCTTTGCCCTGGGCACATGGGCCCTTACTACAGAGCTGATCATGTTTTCCACAGAATCTCAACTTCCTCTCCCATCCTGAAGACTCCCGTGTCAATTACCCACATTGGTGTCTGTTGATCTATATTCTGGAACCAACATTTGCTTTCTACCGTGGGATAAGACTGGCAGCTGGGCAGGAGAGAGCTACCTTTAGCAAATTCCCACTCCTTATGTCCCTGGCGTGGAGAGGAAAGAGCTGAAAGGATTTCTGTCTCTCAGAGTGAGGGATGGGGCTTGGCAGGGGGTGAAACAGTGAACTCGCGGTCCTGAAAGGAACTTGCAGTGCTAGAGAGAAGAACACCAAATGTCCAGAGCTGGTTACTGGAGGGAAATTAGTTCATGTGGATCCTTCAACAGTAGACACAGGGGCATGAACAGCACATAGATGAAAGGAGATAAGTTGCACTTCATCAAAAGGCAACCAGAAACCAAACCAAACCAAAACAAAACGCTCCTCTTCAACCTACAAACTGAAAGCAGCTCAAGGACTAAAGAAGTAAAAGAAGAGAGGATTGTGAAATGACTATTTACCTTTAAAAGACTGAATAGTATATTCCTGAATTCCCTGAAACAATACTCATTTGGAGTGTTAAGTAAGTGTTAGTCGCTCCGTTGTGCCTGACTCTTTGCGACCCCATGGACTGCAGCCCACCAGTCTCCTCTGTCTATGAGATTTTCCAGGCAAGGATACTGGAGTGGGTTGCCATTTCCTTCTCCAGAGGATCTTCCCAACCTAGGGATCGAACCTGGGTCTTCTGCACTGTAGGCAGATTCTTTCCTGACTGAGCTACAAGGGAAGCCCATTTGGAGTAAGAAAACACATTAAATTGACTAAAATATGTTGTCCACCATTTGGAGAGTTAAGGCTGGGCTAGAGATAAGATTTGAGCAATAAAACAATAGTTCTTTCACTACACATGAGTCTAACAGACCCCTGTAAATTTCATGTCCCCTGAAAGTACACATCTCTACATTTTTGTTGTTGAAAGCACAAATGGTTTGTACACTGTAATAGTGCATTGAGAAACCAGGACTCATGGATACAATCAGAAACCATCTTTATTTTTCTCTCAGGTTGTCTATTAAAACTGTGTTCAGTGATAAATTTTTTCCTTTGCCTTTTGTTTGAAAACTTAGGCATTCTCCTGCTCTTTTGGCTTACTTACTCCTACAATAAAAGGTCATATAGTTGCACTAAAAAAAAACAAAACAGCAGCAACAACAAAAAAAACCAGCAGGTTTTCCTCTCATATGTTACATGCATCTGGTTCTTAATGGTGATGAAACTCACTTAATTGAAGATGCAAACTACCTGATCTCTGGTGGACATGTCACTTGCTAGCTTCTTGTGGAAGGACAGGATGGAGTTCTCCTTCTTCTCAAGCTTTCCCACCTCCTCATCCACTTAGCTAAAATGTGTGGTGTGACTAGGTTGAAGTAGTTGAGGGAGGGGAATTAGAGCAACGTGGGAGTTGTCACCTGATGTTGCCATAAACACATTTTGTCCTTTCAGGCCCTGCTACATGTTCTTATTCCTGAGAGTTATTCATTTTACTTTCAGATGCTCTAGGAGTACATGGTCTTTGCAGTAGCAGCATGTCTTCTCCAGGTACCTGCCTAATCAACTAGCCACTCCACTTCTCTTATTTCCTGTCTCCAGATTTTCCAGGTGGGAGGCACAAACAAGTCTATGTAATGAAGCAGAGATATATCAAATTCCTCCTTTCTCTTCATTGAGTAACATTCCACTAATCCCACTTTGTACCACTGGAAGATAGGGCCTCACAGTACTGCCTTCTCAAAAAAAAAACCTCATAGAATAGCCTCTCTCTTTTTAACCACCCTCCTTTTTTTTAATCTGTCAAGTGGAGAAGGGGGCAGGAGTCAATCATCAATTTTGTCTTATCTTCCTCTTTAAAAAAAACTAAGCTAGTCAATATCGTGTTTTGTATTCATTATTGATTGTATTTCTGCTTCACCCAAAACTGAGACTGAACAAGTTTAATATTTATATACTGGGTGTCTAGCTATCATCTATCTATCTATCATTTATTTTCTATCTACCTACCTATCTATCCACTATTTATCTTTTATATTATAGTGTATGTTGGTGGTTTAGAACAAATTCACTTTCATTCAAAAAACAAATTCTCATTTTCAATGTCCGTACTTAAGAATTCAGAGAAATGCCTATTTCTTCATGTATAAAATGACCAAAATTTGATTTATTATCTTTCAATTTCTTGCCAAATCTGATATTTTAAGTCCTTTGCCCCTTGCTTCCACCATGCGTCCTTTTCGGAGCAAGTGGATAGGTATATAAATTGTGTTCTAGGTATAAAATTCTATCTTTCACAGTGTGACAAGACATACAAATAAGTCTCAGTAATGAGTGTGGGTAAGCCGCATTGGTTTTTCTTCAATTTTCGTATTGTGTACACCAGCTCACTGCTGGTGCCAAGTTGCAGACACCTTACTACATGGAAAGCAATATATGTGTGAATGTGAACAGTTGAGAATTAAAATGAAGGGAAGTGGCTGAGGATTCAAAATGAGAGTTAACAAAATAAATAAATAACAAGACTGCAGGAGAGTTATACCCTCCAGGTCTCAAAATTATACTCTGCAACAAGGAATTACACATGCACAACATTTGCCTCCTAGTACAGTTTAAGTAAAGGAAGTAAATTTAAAAAACAAAAGGAAAGTGAGAAAGACATCTCACAAGGTTGAATAACAATAAGATAAATAAGCTCCCTTGGTGCTTAGAAAACAAAGACGGTTCCGTATCCCTGAATAGCACTTGTCACTTTCACATAAAGCAGAGACATGATTATTTCATCCACTCCCATTGTTGAATTCTATGTTTGTATGTTCTGGAGGAATTTTAAAATGAACTGATTTTCCTTCTACTTATTTCAAAGTATGATTGTCCAAATAGAAAGTTCAAGAACTCTAATCTTTAAAAAATTGCAAAACATGTACATTTTTTGTTTCATCATCTGTCTTGAAACATGAGTATAGTTTGAAGGTCACATTTTTTTTAAAAAATGAGTTTGCCTTTTTAAAGTTTCCTTGGAATCCTCAATTCTAAAAATGATATATCTACTTATTTTAATATCTCAGCTCTTCTTAGACAATTAATGTCAATGAGGCTATTTCATGCATTTTGCCACTTGGACCTATGTATCTTCATCTTGTTTAGTGGTTTGCACTCTATAATTATTAAAGGTATATTGTTTTTGATTTTCTGTTTCTCGTCACTGGCTTCATTGCCTTCCATGGCTCTAGAGAGAGTGTCACCATCAACTACAGTCATTAGCTAATGATCCATTGTCTCTTAAAAGCAAGATTAGAAACACTAGAAACACCGAGATGTTCATGCTGAGCAAGTGAGAAGTGAATACCTAACACATTATGGAAATGAAATAAAGGGAAAAATCCAATTAGATACTCTTGGTAGGGGTCAAAAGAAGTAAGGGTATTCATTGGTTCTAACAAATTCACAGTGTCAATGTACCATAGAAGAAAAGTATAATGCGCAGTAGAGAGCCACATATTTATGAAACAAGTCACTGAACAATTTCTGCAAGTTGCCACCAAACAAAATGCAAATTACAGGCAATGGCTTAATTCCAAGTTAGTTTTACTCTTTAGTCAAGCTATCTCTGTATTGCTCAGCACACTAATTTCAGTATTAAAAAAAATGAACAGAAACAATACCAATCTTTGCAGGTTTTGCCAGAATGTTCTGTTGGCAAAGAGTCACAGATCCTTCTATTTAGTGTTCAGTTTCCAGAATTAATTTAATGAAGCAAGAAGTCAAGAGCACTAAAGAATCTTCTAATTGGGGTTCGAGCTGAATAGTTGATACTGAATACTTTTTGTGTTACTGAATAGTTGTACTTTTTCCTCATTATACATTTATAATCTTATTCACAACCCTATCTCAGACCATGGTGTAATTATTCTTTACAACTTTAATTATACTGAACATAACACTGCATAATGTTGACATGGGGTCTTTAATTTTAGATCTGTGACTTGTGCACATAGCTTCCAGAATTAATAATATAAAATGTACCCTGTTGCCCAATTATTTAAGTAGATGTGATAGTTTAAATAAGCAGGAAGAAGACTGTTTGGTGACAACATTTTATTATTTAATATCACATCTCTCATATTCTTTGTTTTTAAAAGTTAGAACCACTTTACATAAGTCTTTAACGGCTTTTAAATAACTTAAATGTTTTACATTTCTTCTTTTTTATTTTTCTTATTGATTACATCCCTTTGCAATACAAAATCTAGTTAAATTCTAATGTAATTTTCTTGCATGTACCTCTCAGAGTATTATCAATCATACCATATGTCTTATCACATTTTGTAGCTCTAAAAAATATGTTTCATGGGGACATATGTGGTACAAGTAGTGTTTTTATACAGAGTCATCTGATACTTTAGTAAGATGTATTTAGTTTCTAACTTTAGAAAGCTTAAAAATTCAAAAGGTAGGAAAATGACTATGAAATAGAAGAGTGACCAGAGAATAAGGCTGAAAATCAGAGGGAATAATGTCATATAAGACAGGGAAGACTGAGCTAGACATACTTAAGACAGAGGAAAGAAGTGAGTCCATTCTGGGTCCCACAGGAGGAAGGATGGATAGATGGACTAGATTAAGAAATTCTGTTTGGATGGAAGAGGCACACTGGGGAGGTTAACCTTATGTGTCAAATAGATTACACCACAAAGTACACAGAATTTTGGTTAAACATCATTCTGTGTGTTGTTAGACTATTTCTGGATGAGACTCACATCTGAATTGGTAGATTGAGTTAAGGAATTTGTTCTCCCCAATGCTGATGTTTCATCCAAACACATAGAGGATTGAATAGTTCAAAAGATGAATTAAGGGAGAATTTGCTCCCTTTGCATGTTTTGAAACTGGGCCAGAAGTCTTCTTTTGCATTGGATTGTACCTTACATCATCAACTCTCCAGGTTCTCACACTCTTGGAACTGGATTGGAACTATACCACTGACTCCCCTGTGTTATATGGTCTATTTCATATATACATAAGATTATATATATATATATATATATATATATATATATACATATGCACCAAAAGTGGTTCTAAAAGAACAGAATTTTAAGCATGAGTTTTCTGAATTGATTCTGAAGTTTGTGGCATTGTATCACCAATGTTATTAGATTTATAGACACTTATGACTCTGCTTCCAGTAGTAAAGAGAATACTGAGGGTTTGTAGCATTAACTATGAAGAATTCCAGAGCATCTTCTTTGAATACTCTTAATCAATCACTTAAAAGAATCAGGATGCTGAATCTATACAATGCTTTCAAACATTTTTGGAAAACAAATGAATATAATAAATGTTCCTAGTGTTCTTGGACAAAGTGGCGAAAAGAAAGGATGAGCTAAAGATTTAAATTAGCAGTTCAAGCATGCATGACAGCTTACAAGTGTTAGTCACTTTGTCATATCCTACTCTTTGTGACCCCATGTATTATAGCCCACCAGTCTCCTCTGTCCATGGAATTATCCATGCAAGAATACTGGAGTGGGTTGCCATTTCCTTCTCCAGGGATCTTCCCAACCCAGGGATCAAACCCGGCTCTCCCAAGTTGCAGGCAGACTCCTTACTGACTGAGCCACCAGGAAAGCCCCTTAAGCATGCATAGATGTCCTGAAATTTCCTACGTGGGACCTGAAGTAGACCCTTATCTCCTATAGTCTCAGGGCTGAGATTGCTAAAACTCAAATACAGAACCTGATTCTGATTTTGGATGGACACAACAGTAAGCAGTAGCTTGCAGTAAGCACTTGCTGGAAGTGAGACCTTTATTTCCTGACTAAGAATTGAACCCTGAACACTTGGGTGGAAACCAGAACTCTTAACTGCTAGATCGGAGGGGCCAGTGGCTAGAATCTCACTCCCCAGTCCTTGTCTGCCTTGAAAGGAGAAATCAGACAAAGAGATGGAAGGTATAGAGGAAAGTGGAAGCATTTATTAGAAAAACAGAGTATATGTAGGAAAATCCATGAACAAACACAACGAGTCTCGGGTCATGCCTTTGGAAAGTTTAAACCTTTATAAGGGGGCAATCTTCCAGGTCTTTGTCTTCTTCTAGGTCACCCATCTTGCATTGCCCCTCTCCCCAACAAATTTGTCTCAAGACCTTCCCCTGGGTGTACATGCACCCCTTAGTCAAGACAGATTTCATGGCAAATGTATCTGTGAGGGAAACAGCAAGACTTGCTACAGTCACCTTTATTTTTGATCCCGTGAAGACTTTTGTGTATGTATAGTGTCTCTTTTGCCCCAAGGATGAGAAATGTATGACCTCTTGATCTTCTAACAAGGTTCAACCCCTCTCTATTCCTGCCAATGACCAGTTTTCCACCCTATTCCTGTTGTTATTTTTTATATCGAAGGGCATATCTCTAAATGTATGCAGGAGTCTCCTCGTAAAAGCACAGCCCCGAGTCCATTTGTCTTTTGCCTCAAGAAATATAAGTAGGGCACTGGTAGTGAGTGTCCAGACTGAAGCCTGTCTTTTTCTTACTCCAGGAAATGTGAAGAGGAGGCCAGTTATAAATGTCTAGCCTGGAGCCCCCCTATCTCCTGCCTCAAATCTGAAACTGTTTGAATTGAACTTCCGGTCTTACAGGTCTACTTTTAAAGTGAAGGGATTAATTAAGAAGGAATGGGGTCCTGTAAATCGGGACGGGCAAAGTGTTCTCACACTCTGATGAAGCTTTGATGAGCTCTTCAGTTCAGCTGAATCTTCTTTCCAGTGAAAAAGCACTGCCCGCCCGAGTGGGAGTGGCTCCTTCTCTGAGGGGACTGGCTTTACATGACCGGATGAGACTCGAATGTCTTCACTGAAGCAGCTGTCATGTCAATGATGACTGCCCTCAGAACCCATCCCTACAAACCCTTCTTTGCTTCCAGATCCATAACTAGATTTAGTATGAACAGACTCGTAAAGATGAGGAAGAAAATATGACCCAGAGGAGATGTGCTTCACTCCCAAAAGACTACTTGAGCTTTCTAAGTTATACAAGCAGAAATCCAGAGAACTTGTGTGGGGATGAAGATTGAGGGTGTGAAAAAATGGTGGAAGAAACATAAAGTTGGATCAGACTAAATTTATTGAGATTGGATCACTAGGACGAGAGTCTGCATTTGATGTTGTAACTCAGGAGTTGCTGCTGCTGCTGCTGCTAAGTCGCGTCAGTCGTGTCCGACTCCGTGCGACTCCGTAGACGGCAGCCCACCAGGCTCCTCCGTCCCTGAGATTCTCCAGGCAAGAATACTGGAGTGGGTTGCCATTTCCTTCTCCAGAGCATGAAAGGGAAAAGTGAAAGTGGGGAAAAGTGAAAGTGAAGTCGCTCAGTCGTGTCCGACTCTTCACAACCCCATAGGCTGCAGCCTACCAGGCTCCTCCGTCAGGAGTTAAGAGGGTTCTAATTGTTTGGATTGTTGGCTGGAACATGGACCAAAAAATGCCTGACAGTGAGTCTACCAGTAACACCAGACCCATCTGGTTTAATGTAGAGGAAAGGATTCAATGACTTAAGCAGATTAGAATGTTACAGCAGATTTGTCATTTAAGACCTGTACTCAGTCACACTGAGAGGATCCAGAAGACACTTGTTTCACCAATACTGAGAGAAATAAATTTGATAGGGGACCGCTGGCATTCTTGAAGATCCCTTGGTCACCCTTCTCTCTAGGTATAAAAGATCTTACAATAGGAGCTGTTATCACTGAATTGGGAAATTTAAATGCAATGGAAATAATAAAATCTTGGGATGTCAGGGGCCATGTGGTGGCACTCAACAACCACACGATGCTTACTCTTGGACAGAAGAATAAACGTAGCAATCAGAATAGTCTAACTTGCATGGACTTAATGGAGCTGGCTAGTTAATTGATCACAGTGTTCCTAGAAGTGAAATAGGAAGCATGCTATGTTCTTACTCGATCTGAATAGCCTACTAAATCCTTATTTGATCTAAATAAGCAGAAAAGTTTTAAGTCAAGTAAACAAAAGTCAGTCTGAGTCATAAAAAGCAGAGAACCACAGTCCCTTAATCAATTCCCAGACCTGAGCCAGTTTACAGACCTAGAACTTTCTGAATGAAAGAGAGGCTAGGACCTCTTGAGGAGTGACCCCAGTACTCTACAAAAAATCTAAACTGTTAATTTTTTCCCAGCTTCTCCAAAAGGACCTAGGATAACTGTTCATTGGGTAAAATGAAAATAAATAAATAAATAAATAAATAAACCATGTATTTTAGGGGTGATTGGACACTGACTATGAACTGACACTAATTCTAGGAGATTCAAAATATCCCTGTGGCCCACCAGTCAGAGGAGGTATTTATAGAGGGTAAGTCATCAGTGAAGTTTTAGCTCAGGGTCACCACACAGGGGGAGAAGGAAATGGCAACCTGCTCCAATATTCTTGCCTGGAGAATCCCATGGACAGAGGAGCCTGGTGGGCTACAATGCATGGGATTGCAAAGAGTTGGACACGACTTAGCAACTAAACCACCACCACCTCACACTGGGTAAAGTGGGTGCTTGTACCATCCTTTAGTTATTCCCCAAATTCCAGAATGCATAATTCTGGAATCTCAGTAGCTGATAGACTGTCCACATTGGTTTCTTGATCCACAGAGTAAAGATTATCATGGTAGAAAAAGCTAATGGGAAACCACTAGAGTTTTCTTTATCTAGGGGAATAGTAAACCAAAAGGAATACCGCATTCTTGGTGGGACTGCCAGATTCCCGTCACTATCAAGAACCTTAAGGATTAGGGGTGGATATTCTCCCTACATCCTTAATCACTCTGCTTATTTTACCTGTGCAGAAGACAGATGAATATTAGAAAATGGTGGTGTATTATTAAAAACCAATTCAAAGTGATGACTGTCATTGCTGGTATTTTACGAGGTTCATGGCTTGAGAAAATTAATTTATCCCCTGATACTTAGTATGATTCTACTGATATAAGTGACTATCTTTTTCTCTCTCTGTCCATAAGGATCAACGGACACATTTTGGTTGCAATCAACAGTGGCCACACACAATAACTGTTCCATCTCGGGGATACCAACCCTCTAGTGCTATGTCATAATTTAGTTTTCAGGAATCTCGATAGCTTTTCCTTCCATGAGAAATCTCACTGATCCATTAGATTAATGACAGGCTGATTGGCTGTAGGAAGCAAGAAGTAGCAACTTCTCTAACTTATTGGAAAGACACATATGTGTAGGAAATAAACTCAACAATAATTCCGGGTTCTTTTACCTCAGGGACATTTGGAGATGGGGGTGTTGGTGTGGGTCACGCTAAGATGTCTCTTCTGAGGTGCAGAATAAGTCATTACACCTAGACCTCTTATAACCAAAATAAGGGGCACAATGGATTTGAGAGGCAATATGTTTTTCGTTTGGTGTGTTACCCTGATCAATCTACTGAGAGACTTGAAAAGCTATTTTGGGGTGGAATCCGGATAAGAGAAGGTTCTGCAATAGGTCCAGGTTTCTGTGTGACCTACCCTGCTGCTTTGGCTCTATGATCTGGCAGCTCCTGAGGCAAGCGGAGTGTCGTGGCAGACAGACGCTGAGTGGAGACTTTGGAAAACCCTCATAGGTAAATCACAGGGCAAACTCTTGAATTTTGAAGCAAGTCCTGCCCTGGTCTATGGATACCTATTCTCCTTTTACTATATAGCTCCAGTACATCTACTGGGCTTTAGTAAAGACTGAATACTCAATCATGGACTACAAGCTGCTGTGCAATCTGAGCTGCCCACCATGTCAGATTGTTATCTGACCCACCAAGCCATACAACTGGGCAGGGGCAGCTATATTCCATCATCAGCTAGAAGTGGCATATACATGATTGGGTTGCAGCAAGCCTTGAAGGCATCTGAAGTTACATAAAGAGGGGCCCACATGCTCATGACCCATATTTCTGCTCCACTGCCCTATTTCTTTCAGCCTCCACCTGTGACTGCATGAGACATTCCCCACACTCAGTGGATAGAGGAAGAGAAGATTTGAACCAGGTAGAAAGATGGTTCTGCATGAAATTCGAGTGCCCCTCCAAAGTGGATAGCTGTAGCACAATAGCCACATTCTGGGACAACCTTGAAAGACAACGATGAAGAAAAATTCTTGAAGTGGACAGACCCTACAGCAGTGCAACTGATTGGAAGGAGAAATGACCAGATGTGTGATTTATACCACAATGAGTGGGCTGTGGCCAATGGTTTGGCTGATGGTTGGTAATTTGGATGAAATATGGCTGGAAACTTTGTGACTCCAAAATTTGGGGAAGAAGTGTGACCGAACCTCTCTGAATAGGCAAAAAATGCAAAGATATTTGTGTCTCATATGCATGTTCACCAATGCATGACATTAGCAGAGGAAAAAAAATAAATAAAAAGGGCTTCCAAGGTGGTGCCAGGGGTAAAGAATCTGCCTGCCAATGCAGGAGACATAAAAGATGTGGGGTCAATCCTTGGGTTGGGAAGATCCCCTGGAGAAGGAAATGGCAACCCACTCCAGTATTCTTGCCTGGAGAATCTCATGGACAGAGGAACCTGGATGGCTGATGTCCATAGGGTCACTAAGAGTTGGGTATGACTGATGTGACTTAGCATGCATGCACGTGTTAATATTTAAGGGGGGTAGGATGACTGATTTTGTGAATACCATTCAGCCTCTTTCCCCAGCTATGCCTATCATCACCTAATGAGCTTGTGCTCATTGAATTCATTGGTCTTACAATGTTCCACACCATACTAAAGCAGCAGGTTTGATAGAATGGTGAAATGACCATTTCACCTTTTCATTGACCATTTCACCTGTCAATGATCTTTTGACAGGTCATTCATACCTGCCAGCTGAGTGAGAATGCATTGTAGGGCTTGGGCAATATTATCTAAATATTTGATATGATCTGAATCAACACCCACCATTTGGTGCTATTTCTCCCAAGAACCATAGTTCCAGGAATTAAGAAGCAGGAACAACAGCTCTAGTGACCCACTAGGAAAATTTTTGTTTTCTGTGCTAGCAACCTTGTGCTGTGCTGAAAGAACCACAACCCTGTATGCGAGACAGCAAAATAGACACAGATATATAGAACAGTGTTATGGACTCTGTGGGAAAGGGCGAGGGCAGGATGACATGGGAGAATGCCACTGAAGCATGTAAATTATCATATGTGAAACGAATCGCCAGTCCAAGTTCAATGCATGATACAGGGCGCTTGGGGCTGGTGCACCGGGATGACCTGGAGGGATGGGATGGGGAGGGAGGAGGGAGGGAGGTTCTGGAAGGGGAACACATATACACCCATAGAGGGTTCATGTCAATGTATGGCAAAACCAATATAATATTGTGAAGTTAAAAAATAGATAAATAAACTAATTAAAAAAATACATAAAAATTAAAAAAAAAATTGGTAGTGGTGGGTAATGAAGTAACAGGAAAACTGATTCAGATATAAAAGTTCTTCATGACCAAAAAAAAAAAAAACAGTGGTAGAGAAGCAAATGTTGGATGAGAAGTAAATGAACAAACGCATTTAAAACTTTTGTTTTTTATTTTTATCATTTTTATTTTTAAGTCAAGGTCATTTCATATTCTGTGAATAATTTTGAACATATTTTTTCTTCTTTGAGGTTATTGCATTACAGTTAATACATGTGTTAACAGACCTAAGAGAATGTTGCGATGCTACAAAACTGGAAGTTATATAAAAAACTTTCCTAAAATAAATGTCTACCCACTGCTGAAAGTCATGAGTGCCACAATCCATGGTTTGGAAGGACTATAGTTCACCATTAAGGCGAGTAAATTCCATTTATGTTTTATTTGCTTTAACCCAGAAAAAAACAATTTTAATGCCTATTTTTATGTTCATTGACTGTTTTCAATTATTTCTTCTCCTTAATTAGTAAGACTTCCCTGATGGCTCAGACGATAAAGCGTCTGCCTAAAATGTGGGAGATCTAGGTTCAATCCCTGGGTCGGGAAGATCTCCTGGAGAAGGAAATGGCAACTCACTCCAGTACTCTTGCCTGGAAAATCCTATGGACAGAGGAGCCTGGTAGGCTACAGTCCATGGGGTCACAAAGAGTCGGACATGACTGAGTGACTTCACTTTAATTAGTAAAGCTACAAAATAACTCTTTCAATTTAGACTGGTCATATTGTGCATGACTTACCTAAGAGATAAATGTGTCGCTGAGAGATTTGACTTGTGTTGACAAAGGAAAAGACGCGTAGCAGGGGACACTTTAAACACATTAGCTGTGACTGAATCATATTACTTCCACACTACACAAATAAACACTTTCTTACTGCTTGACTGAGTGGGTTATCACCTTTGTGTCTTTTGCCAAAAATAAGAACAAGGAAGCTGATAAATTTTTAATTATGTCTCTGTTAAAACATGCTTTAATTTGGCTTTGGCAAACAAAAACAAAACAAAACAAAAAAACAACTTCACCAGCTGCATTGGGAATGTCTTCTAAAAGTACATCTTTTTCCAGTATGTTTTATTGCGTTTGCTTGTTTCTTTGTATTTGGTGGCATGTGTCCATGGGTCCCTGTGTGCCTGTGTGTGTGTTTTGATTTTTCCCTTTATGAAAGTTAGTAGAGCGACCTGGCATCGATCCTGATGATGGTCATAATATCATTTTTAAGATTACGATGTTAACTGGGAGTGGCTGAAATTGTCACTTGGACACATTTCACCCAAAGTACTGTTGTGGTAATTTTTCAGAAGGACTTACATTTTCAGAAAGTGAAATTATATTTGCTCAAAGCAACCACACTGTTGGGAATAATAGAAAACAACAGTGTCAAACCTTAGGTCTCAAATCATTAGAAGGAAATGTCCATGCAAAGTTTTGAAATGATTAATATTGTGGTAAACATTAGTTAATTAATATTGGGTGATATTGGTATGTTTTTATTGCTTTATATTAATAGAATGGAAAATTAAATAACACATTGAATATTTACAATATGTCAAAAACTTTACATACTCTAAGAATCACACTTAACAGATGAATAAATTAATGATCAAAGAGCTTAGGTAACAGGTTAAAAGTTTAATAAGTCTTCCTCTCAAGTGATGAGAAAATTTAAACCAACTTTTCCATTACAACACGATGCCTTCTGATATTTGAGTCTGTCTAACTTCCAGTACTGTAGAAATGGCAGGAAGTCACTTTAGAAGCTCAGTCATTACAATCAAATGTAGGGAATATCTTTCTGCTTTTGCCTTTCACAATTGCCAAATCCAACATAACATTGCTTTCTTAAGTTGCACAAGTTTTGCTGTTTGACTTACTAGAAATCCTAAGGATTAAATATGCATCTCTTCTCCTAGTGATGTTCTAAATCAGTCAAGAGAGCAGTCACAGGTGAGGTTAGAGAGCAAATATCTAGCAAGGAAAAATGACCACTTCTCTTTTCTGAATGTTACATTAGAATATGAGATTAACTCAAGATCAAAACTCCCTTTAAGTTTTTCAGATGAGTTTTTAAAAATTTTTCAAGCATATTTTCTCAATGCTTTCTGATGGATATTTCAAACAAATGAAGAATTTGAGAATTTTTACAATGGATGCCCATACACCAAACACTGCAATTCTCCCTTCAACGTTTCATCATGCTTGTTTTATTAATATCACAGAAATTCCCCTTATCCATTCTTCTAACCCTCCACCATCCAACATTTTTTGATGAATTTTAAAGAAAATTGCAGGTGTTAGTTCACTGCCTCCTGAGTCTTTTATTATGCATATCATTAATAATTTCACTCTCCTATTTTATATACAATAAAATGAAGAAATCTTATAAGCATATGCTGGTTTTGACAAAGTATAACTGGGTTGTGCATGCAACCTATCTAACTCATACTGCTATGTAGAACCTAGACCATTACTCGTATCGTGGAAGGACTGTTCATTCCTCTAACTACTAAGTTCCTGCCCCTAATTCACTGTGTGAAAGCACTGTGCTCATTTTTTTTTTTCTGCCATATATTAGTTTCATTTGTCCTAAAGTTTCATAAGTGAAATCATTATAGCATGTACTTGGGTAAGTCTTCTTTCAAACAGTATGAAGTCTTCTTTTCCTTTTTATAAGTGTAGCATTTGATTTATTCTGCTACTACTCAGAATATTTTATTTGTATTGCCCTAAATTATTGGGAATTAGTTTCTTTTCTCTGTAGATAAACTGAGAGTACTAATTTCAAGCAGTGCAGAAATGTTACTATTGCCTCTTTCAAATCTGAAAGTTCTTCAATTTGATATTCATTTATATTTTCATAATCATAGACTTATTCACTTTTAGTCACTAATGTCACAATGACATGAACTGTTCTTACCTTCCAATCCTTTTTTCCCCCACTTCCTTAGCCTTTTGCTCTTTAAAGCTCAGATGACTTCCTTCTTCAGTTAACCCCTTCTGATTCTAAAGTAAAGCATGCTTGAGATTAAACAGTGAAATATAATCTTTTTAATGACATTTGTTAAATTTTGACATTCAGGAAATTTCTTTCTGATCATCTTGATACTTAAAAATAGATGCTAAGGAAGCGTTAAGGATGTCTCTTCTACCACAGGCCATTAGTTGATGCAGTTGGTTGTCTGCTCCAATCCTCTGTGCTGTGGGGTTTGATACCTTCCTCTGCTGTTCTGGGTATTGGCTGCTAAGAGCTCACAGCCATGATCTGGAGAAGTTTTCAAGATCAAAGAGTACAGTCTCACCTGGAGATTCCTGAGAGGCTACAGCTTTTCTAGAGGATATATCATAGCCAATTGACATGAAAAAGTGTTACCCTCTTGTACCAAGTAGACCTCTCCCAAATGTACCATTCATCCCTGGAGTTCAACACAGGATCAAGTAGAGGCTAGGTTTTTTGAAATCGCTTATGTTTAGCTTTTCCTCTCATCCTGTCTGCTCCCAGGACTCTCCTAAAGGCACAGCCTCAACAAATCACTTCAGTGAATCTCATTAAAATTTCCCTAGCTCTCTGGGAACCCAAATTGCCTTTCTTCTTTCCCAGAACCCTATTATGAGTCAAGAACGGATGACAGTTGACACGAAGGGATTAGTTTAAATTTGTACACATTTTCAGAGCTTTCATAAATGTTTTTGTAGTGGATAATTCTTTATGTAATTAGTATTTTAAAAATTACAAATGTGAAGATGTGTATATATTATTTATAATTTTCATTTTCTTTGTTACATTGTTTTTCCTCTTCAAAATGTTGATATTTGTCTTGCTTTTGATCATACTTACCAAGGTTTTCTCTTCTTTTTGATGGCACTTGCCAAAGTTTTCAAATTCTTCTAACTAGAAAGTATTTTTAAAATTTCAAATCTGAGTAATATTCCATTGTGTATATGTACCACAGCTTCCTCATCCATTCGTCTGCTGATGGACATCTAGGTTGCTTCCATGTCCTGGCTATTGTAAACAGTGCTGCGATGAACATTGGGGTACACGCGTCTCTTTCAGTTCTGGTTTCCTCGGTGTGTATGCCCAGCAGTGGGATTGCTGGGTCATATGGCAGGTCTATTGAGATGGATGAAACTGGAGCCCATTATACAGAGTGAAGTAGGCCAGAAAGAAAAACACCAATACAGTATATCAATGCATATATATGGAATTTGAAAGATGGTAATGATAACCCTATATGCGAGACAGAATAAGAGACACCGATGCATAGAACAGTCTTATGGACTCTGAGGGAGAAGGTGAGGGCGGGACGTTCTGGGAGAATAGCACTGAAACATGTATATTATCATATGTGAAACAGAACACCATTCCATGTTTGATGCATGAGACAAATGGTCAGGGCTGGGGCAATGGGATGACCCAGAGGGATGGGATGGGGAGGGAGGTGGGAGGGGGGTCCAGGAAGGGGAACTAATGTAAACCCATGGCTGATTCATGTCAATGTATGGCAAAAACTGCTACAATATTGTAAAGTAATTAACCCCCAACTAAAATAAATAAATTTATTTAAAAAAATTCAAATCTATTTATTTATTTATTTAATGCTTTTTTCCCCCTTTTCTTTTATTGAGAATATTTTGAGTTTAACTTTTTTTTTTAATTTCTAGTTGAGGCTAATGATTACTTTATTTCTTTCTAGTTTATTATTGAAAACATTTAATGTATGATTTTACTTTTCAGTAGAGTTTTGCTTATTCCTATATGTTTAACAAATATTGTTTTCCTCAATTTTAATTGTTAAAAAAATTTAAAGGGTTTTCTGTTGTGTTTGCTTTCTTTCTTTTATTTTGTTTCTTAAGAGACAGAAAACTTTGTTTCTTAGTATTTTAACTTGGGAGAGTATTGTGCAATTTTTTCTTTTTAATTTCTTGTTTTCTTTTTTAAGGTACACCCACATCCCCTACCTCCTGAAAGTCCCTCGCATCTTTCCCCATCCCACCCTTCTATGTTGTCACAGAACCCCTGTTTAGGTTCCCTGAGTCATACAGCAAATTCCCACCAGCTATCTATTTCACATATGGTATTGTAAATTTCCATGTTACTCTCTCCACACATCTCACCCTCTCCAACCTCCCCTGCCCCCATGTCCATTGGTCTGTTCTCTATGTCGGTTTCTCCATTGCTGCCCTGAGAATAAATTCATCAGTGTCATTTTTCTAGATTCTACATATATGTCAGTATACAATATTTATATTTCTCTTTCTGACTTATTTCACTCTGTATAATATTTTTAAGTATCTTTCTTAACTAATTTGTATAAAATTTTTAATTTCTTAGTGTTTGATCACTTTTATAGATGATATAAGGGCACCTGGAAAAGTATATGTATGTAAAAGATATATATAAATATAATTTTCAGGTATGGAATTTTAAGTCTATTTTTTATTTATATCATCTCTCATAAATCCAGAGTATAGTACTCACTATACTAAACAGTGAAGTGTTCACTACTTATTCTTATATTTATTTTATATATTTATATATATATATAGGCTGCAACTCATAACTTGTGGGATCTAAGTTGGATCCCTGACCAGGGACTGAATCCAGGGCAATGGCAGTGAAAGTACCACATCCTAACCCCTGGACCACCAGGGAAGTCCCTAAAGCAAATTGTTTTTATGCATTATGAAACAATAACAAATAGCAAGGAATTAAAGTGGTTCATAGATTGCTACGTATTACTCTGACACAGTCTGGAAAATTCATTATGCTATTTTGGGGAGAAAATGTCAAATTTTCATATATAAATTTTAAAGGAATGCATGAAAGTGAAAGTGAAGGTGTTAGTTGCTCAGTCGTGCCCAACTCTGCGATCCCATGGACTTCAGCTCACCAGGCTGCTTTGTCTATGAGGTTTTCCAGGCAAGGATTCTGGAGTGGTTTCCCATTTCCTTCTCCAGAGAATCTTTCCCACCCAGGGATCGAACCCAGGTCTCCTGCACTGCAAGCAGATTCTTTACTGACTGAGCTAGCAGGGAAGTCATGACCTAGAATCCATGACCTAGAATAATTTAAGAACAACTTTTTAAAAAATATCGTCTTGAATTTATAGCTATTTCTAACTTAAGAAACAAAAGAAAACTGAGAAATTTCTTCATGTATCTCTCCCTAAAATTATTTCTGAAAATTCTTCCTTGTGTATTTAGTATTTTTGTTAATATATTTTATATCATTTCATTATCAAATATTTGTTTTATATTTTATCTATTAATATTGAAAGGTCATTTCTCTGTTAGATTTATTTTTAAAAAAAGTTATACTGGACAGAATTAAACAGGCAAGGAAGACTTTTATCAAGACTATTGGAGCAGGGGAGAGAGACTGAACTCAAATCTCTTGAAATGAAGAGTGGAGGATTTCTTAGGTGTTGGGGTGAGATAATGGGAAAGTGTTGTGGGACACTAGGGGAGGAGGTGTTCAATGTAACCAGGGCATTTGCATTTGCCAATTTTCCCTATAGAATCTAGACTCCTACCTTCCCACAGACACTGGAAAATGATAAATTGGTCTCTATGATTATGTTTCAAAAGGGTGGCTCCCAGGTTTTTGAGAAAGACATTCCTAGGTTGCTAGAGAGAGTAGGAGAAGGTTGACATCTCAAAGTGCTTGAGAAAGAGTTCATAATTGAAAGTTTTCTCAAGTAAAAGCTCTAAGAAAAGGGAGTCAGAGGCTTTTAGTCTAAGAAAGAAGCATGTCTCAAGTTTACTCAAACTCGGGGGAAGTTAAGGCCCTTTTGGTCAGTCTCCCTTATCCTCCAGGAAACCAGGTGCGATTAGAAGTCCGAAGCATTCTGTGTGAGTTCACTGTCAGATATTTCCTTCAATCTGGTAGCCACAGCAGCATCACTGTAAGAAATTCCAGTTTATTCAGACGGCCGTGCTTTTGCTTTCCAGAGTGGCTGCAGGCTTTCCCCTTGTTTTATGTTCTGCTTTTTTTTTTTGGAGGGAGATGTGGACACATAAGTGTTAGCCAATTGTGTTATCATTTTCATTGGTGGAATCACATTGTTTTAAGTGATGATTAGAAATCAGTGAAGACAACCTTCATATTTTATAAATGAGGACATTGAAACCTAGAGAATGAAAGTAGTTTGTCTGAGATTCCAAAACTAGTTAGGAAAGTAGCTAGAAAGTTAAATTTTGTCTTCTAATGCCTTTAATTACATTAGCTTACCTTCATTGTTACTTGTAGCCTACACTCAATATTTGCTCTTCAGTTGACTTCTCGTTCATTTTCTCTTCTCTTCCTGAAATGTATGGTGATATTTAATTGATTAGTTCTTACAAATTGAAATACACAGCTATGAAAAATCATCCCTATCTCATTTCTCCTCTTTTATGAACAGTGCATAATTGAACTACTTGTTTTGCTTTGGAGGTACTCTTGATCATTTTGCCCGGGAACCAGGAGTTATGAGGAGCTTTAGATAATTTGGAAAATGAGTGGTTTAATAGGAATGTTGTATTTTTATATATTTTAATAACTTTAGCATAATGTTATTAATAGCAAAATTGTTGTATTTTTTGGAAAATGAGTTTCAGAGGACCAGTTTATTAAAATGTCAAGATTTCTAATAACTTCATATTGTATGTGCATATCACTTCTTAGCTACATAAAAACTAGTAAACTGTGCTATTATAACAGATATTTTTAACAGCATGCAATTATGTATATAATTTATGACATTAGGTATCTTTACAAAATATAGCAAAGTGATTTCTAGAATGGGAAAGACGATTTGAAGATATATCTAGAATTTATAAATGCCAACAATTATCAAAAGGGGAATTCTTTTAAAATAAAAGTCTTCGTAAATAAATACTTCATAGTATGTGTTTATTTAAAGGAAACTGTGAAGATAATTGCTGATTCTTTACTAGATTGTAGTAAAACAAGCAGCTTGGAAGGAATTGCAAACTCATTGAATTTATGGGGCTTTAAATGTTTTTATTCCTGTTTGTCCAGGCTTGCCTTCAATTTGTGATGAAATGGCAGTTATATAGGATTGAATGGACTATTCATTTCCATCTAAGAAAAACCTTCCTGGATAGCTCTTAGAGTGGACATGGTTTTAAATTTTAGGCAGTATGTTTTACAAAATTGGATTTTATATGTGGTCTTCACATCATCAAGAAACTGTGCAAGGAATTACAGTAAAAAAGAAAGACATTTAATATCAAAGACAATTTGGAATTTATTTTTAATCTTTACCTGGATTATAAGAAGAGACAGTGAGGTTTTTCTGTGGACAAAACCACAGCAGCAAAACTAAATAAATTAAAACTATTTTGCATTTAAGAAAGACCATGTACATGTGTCACAATAAAGAGATGATTTTAAATGTCATGTAAACTTAGTATCTTACAAATGTATGTATGTATTTCTCAAAGTATTCATGTGTATCTTTATGTAAGTATGTATTTACCTGCTTAAAAAATATTTACATGCTGTAGCACGTTCTTAAGGATTTCTAGCGACTTTATTACAATTAGTTACAGTTAAATTTCTTTTACTAACAATTCAAAATCAGAAATGAACTGAAAATTAACCTTTACTTAGGTCCTTGATGACTTAGACCTTTATCATGATCAAATAATTTGAATAAAATTGCTTATTTTTTCTTAGAAACTTGTTTTCATCCTGCAATTTCAAAAGAGTATAGTGAATTTAATGTTATAGACAAAATTTCTTATATCCCAGTAAAGGATGAATAAATTATGAATAACTAATTTGGTTTACAAATGTATTTTGTACTGAAAATCCAAAATTTCTGTGATATTTTCCCATTTTTTTGTTAAATCATAGTTGTATATTTTATTAAATCTGTCCTATCTTCTATGAATAGTGTAACACCATTTGAATGCAATATATTGATAAAGAAATTTATCTATAATACAGTAGATTGAAGAATATTTCTGAGAAAATCAGAGATATTGAACATATATTTTTATTAAAGTGATAAAATATACTCAATATATTTCATTATTTAAAAATATCTGAATATTAACATATACTCCTTTTGCACCAATGAATAAAACAGTCTAAGGTTTTAAAATGTTTTCTTATATTAAAATATAAAAAAATAAAAATTTATATAAGAATAATAAAATACTTATTTCTTCATCCATCAATGTGTATTCATCCTAACAAGACTTCACAACCCAAACACCCACCCCCATGATATTGCAATGAGATAATTCTGAAATGTTTCAAATCAAATTGTGGTACTCTTACTGTTTGCTAATTCAGAAAAAACAACAACAACTGTATATATATACGATAAAATACTGTTTATAATAAATGATATGGATCATGCTTTTTTGTCTACTAAAATACTTCTAATATCTTTATGATGGGTGGGTAATCTTATAGTTAAAAGGGGCAGTTTAATGATTTTCACAAGCTTTTCAGAAAAATACATTAAAAGAAAATCTATCATATATTTATGTATTTATTAAAATTTCTCAAGCAAAAATAAGGATTGACAAAGAAAGTGCATTGTTTATTTTATCATCAGTTATGTTTAGAATTTACACTCACATGAATTGCCTAATAACTTGTGATTTATACTAGAAAACCAATCTAATCTAAAAAAAACAGCGTATTAAACTGCAAATATATATTTAATTTTTCACTATTAGCTAATCAACAGTCATTGAATTGATTAATTACTTTTTAAATTAGTTTGTTTATCTATTTTTTAACTTTACAATATTGTATTTGTTCTGCCACACATTGATATGAATCCACCATGGGTGTACATGTTTTCCCCTTCCAGAACCCCCCCCCATCCCCTAGCATAATGATTTGATATAAATATATATATTGTGAAATAATAACCACAGGAAGTCTAAATAATGTTCAACATATTGCATGATTACACATTTTTCTTTTTCTTGTGATCAAAAATTTGGGGATTTCCTTTTTTAGCAATTTTAAAATAAATACCATAGTATTATTAGCTAGGCTAGGGTTACAGTTGTACATTACAGGATTTATTTGTTTACAACTGGAGATCTGTACATTTTGACTACCTTAACTCATTGTCAAACCACTTCTGGCTATATATATGTATATATATATTGCTCAGTCACTTCAGTCGTGTCCGACCCTCTGCGACCCCATGGACCATGGCCTGCCAGGCTCCTCAGTCCATGGGATTCTCCAGGCAAGAATACTGGAGTGGATTGCCATTGCCTTCTCCAATATATATATATATATTTTTTTTCTGTATCAAAATTTATTTGTTTTTCAGATTCCACATGTAAATGAGATCATATGATATTTGTCTTTCTGTGTCTTGCTTTTCCACTTATCACAATGTCTTTAAGGATAATCAGTGTTGTCACAAGTAGCAGGATTTCCTTCTCTGTTTTCCCTGGATAGTATTTTATTTCATGTATATACCACATTTTCTTCATTCCTTCATCCATCAATGGACACTTAGTTTCCTTGTCTTGGCTGTTGTAAATAATGCTGCAATAAGCATAGGGGGCTACTGTTTGGAGTTAGAGTTTTGTATATGTGCTGCCGAAGCGAGCACAAGGAGTTAGAGTTTTGAACATTCTTTTATCTTGGATTGTTAGACAGTTTAATACACTGAATAGTAAAAAAGTTTACTGAATTGAAGAACATTTATATAAGGTAATACAAATCAATTTACTTGCTTAGTAAAGTGTGCCATTTCATATTCAGGTCTAAAGTTACTATCAAGATGATTTTCCATTCTTCATATTCTAATCTTTACCTAGACATAACTCTATGTCTATATTTTTATTTTCATTTCCCTTGAAATCACTATCTTCTGGAATGGAGGCTATCTTTCTCTATTTCTATTAAAGATTTGTATAGTCAATGTTATGTTTTTTCCAGTAGTCATGAACGGATGTGAGAGACCATAAAGAGGGCTGAGTACCGAAGAATTGAAGCATTCAAATTGTGGTGTTGGAGAAGACTCTTTAGTCCTTTGGACAGCAAGGAGATCAAACCAGTCAATCCTAAAGGAAATCAACCCTGAATATTCATTGGAAAGACTGATGCTGAAGCTGAAGCTCCAATATTTGGCCACCTGATGTGAAGAGCTGCTCACTGGAAAAGACCCTGATGCTGGGAAAGATTGAAGGCAAGAGGAGGAAAGGGCGGAAAAGGATGAGATGATAAAATAGCATCACCGACTCAATGGACGTGAATTTAAGCAAACTCCAGGACATAGTGAAGGACCGGGAAGCCTGGTATGCTGCAAACCACGGGGCTGCAAAGAGCCGGACATGACTTAGTGACTGACCAACAATACTGGAATGAAAAATGAACATAGCCAAGCTCCAAATAAAGTATTTCAGAAAGTATTGTTGACTCCTTTTTAAACAATTCTCTCATTTCCTCTTTTTTCTTCCAAAATTTATCCTATTCCTTAAAAAAAAAAAATCTACTCCTCTCCTCCCTTATAAGAAACTCCAACCTACAAAATCATGTTTAATCCAAAATTGCAGACTTTCTTACCATCTTTTTTTTTTTAGTTGTCACACTCTATTTTTAACTTTTTATTTTGAATAAAAATAGTATAGACTCTTGGACAGGTGTAAAGAAATGCACAGAAAATACAGGATTTTCACACCTTCCCTTCTTATACCTTATAATGCAATATGAAAATCAATAGATTTACATTGATTTAATCTATAGAAGCTTCCCACGTGGCTCAGTGGTAAAGAATCCACCTTCAGTGAAGGAGATGGAGACAGAGGCAGGTTCAGTCCCCGCGTAGAAAAGATCCCCAGAGGATATCATGACAATCCATTCCAGTATTATTGCATTAAAAAAAAAAAATCCATAGACAGAGGAGCCTGGCGGGGTGCAGTCCATAGGGGTGCATAGTCGGACACAACTGAAGGGACTGATCATCTAGAAGCTTGCATAGATCTTAGTAGATTTCACTATTTATATATGCACTCCTTTGTGTGTGTGTCTGTTGTTCTACGGATTTGGCTTATATCTAGCCTTGCATTATGACTACCACAATCAAAATACTCATACAATCACAGAACACTTCTGTCACCTCTTTATAACCACATTCATTCCCAGCACCTTCCCATCAAATGCTGGCATCCATTAGCTGACATGCATCTTTATAAATATTTGTTTTACAAATGTTACATATATGGAATTCTTCCATATGTACCCTTTTGAGAGTGGCTTTTTTTCACTTCAGTTCAGTTCAGTCGCTCACTTGTGTCCGACTCTTTGAGACCCTATGAATCACAGCACGCCAGGCCTCCCTGTCCATCACCAACTCCCGGAGTTTACTCAAACCCATGTCCATTGAGTTGGTGATGCCACCCAACCATCTCATCCACTGTCGTCCCTTTCACCTCCCACCTTCAATCTTTCCTAGCATCAGAGTCTTTTCCAATGAGTCAGCTCTTCGCATCAGGTGGACAAAGTATTGGAGTTTCAGCTTCAACATCAGTCCTTCCAATGAACACCCAGGACTGACTTCCTTTAGGATGGACTGGTTGGATCTCCTTCCAGTCCAAGGGACTCTGAAGAGTCTTCCCCAACACCATAGTTCAAAAGCATCAATTCTTCGGCGCTCAGCTTTCTTTATTGTCCAACTCTCACATCCATACCTGACCACTGGAAAAACCATAGCCTTGACTAGTAGACCTTTGTTGGCAAAGTAATGTCTGTGCTTTTTAATATGCCATCTAGTTTGGTCATAACTTTTCTTCTAAGGAGCAAATGTCTCTTTATTTCATGGTTGCAATCACCATCTGCAGTGATTTTGGAGCCCAAAACAATAAAGTCTGTCACTGTTTCCCCAACTATTTGCCATGAAGTGATGGGACCAGATGCTGTAATCTTATTAGTTTTCATAATGTTGAGTTTTTTCACTTAAGGATCATCAAATATGTTGCATTACATTTTATTCTCATATATATTCCATAGTAATGTGACAGTTTTTTAAACTATTTATTGACAGTGCATGAATGCATGCTAAGTCGCTTCAGTCATGTCCAACTCTTTGTGAACCTATGGACTGTAGCCCGCCAGGCTCCCCTATCCATGGGATTCTCCAGGCAAGAATACTTGAGTGGGTTGTAGGACCTTTTCCAGGGGATCTTCCTGAGCCAAGAATTGAACCCGGGTTTCTAATGTCTCCTGCATTGGCAGGAGGGTTCTTTACCACTAGGGCCACTCAGGAAGCCCCATTTACCTACAGAAGCTGCTATAAATTACACTGCCATTGTTCAGTTGCTCAGTCATATCTGACTCTTTGTGACCCCATGGGCTGTAGCACACCAGGCTTCCTGTCCTTCATCTCCCTGAACTTGCTCAAACTCACGTCCATTGAGTTGGTGATGCCATCCAACCATCTCACCCTCTGTTGTCCCCTTCTCCTCCTGCCTTCAGTCTTTGCCAGCATCAGGGTCTTTTCTAATGAGTCAGCTGTTCACATCAGGTGGCCAAAGTATTGGAGTTTGGTGCAGTCACCATCTTCAGTGATTTTGTTGCCCCAGAAAATAAAGTCTATCACTGTTTTCATGTTTCCCCATCTGTTTGCCTTGAAGTGATGGGAATGGATGCCATGCTCTTAGTTTTTTGTGTATTGAATTTTAAGTCAGCTTTTTCACTCTCCTTTTTCATGTTCATCGAGAGTGTCTCTAGTTTCTCTTTGCTTTCTGCCATAAGGTAGTGTCGTCTTCATATCTGACATTATTGATAATTCTCCCTGCAATCTTGATTCCAACTTGTCCTTCATTTAACCTGGTATCCTGCATGATGCACTCTGCATATAAGTTAAATAAACAGGTGACAATATACAACCTTGAAGTACTCCTTTCCCAATTTGGAACCAATCCATTGTTCCATGTCCAATTTTAATTGTTGCTTCTTGACTTGCATACAGATTTCTCAGGAGGCAAGTACGGTGGTCTGGTATTGCCATCTCTTTAAGAACTTTCCACAGTTTGTTGTGATTCACACAGTCAAAGATTTAATGTAGTCAACAAAGAAGAAGTAGATGTTTTTCTGGAATTCTCTTGCTTTTTCTATTATCCAACAGATATTGGCAATTTGATCTCTGGTTCCTCTGCCTTTTCTAAATCCAGCTTGAACATCTGGAAGTTCTCATTTCACGTACTGCTGTTAGATTTAGCTTCTAGAGTAATTATGCTTTCTGTACTTCCACCAATACTGTATGAATGATCCATTTTTGCTACAATACTGCCTACATTTGGAATTGTTATTTTTCATTAAATCCATTCTGATAATATATAGTTATATTTCATGATGGTTTTAATTTTGTTTATGTAATGTCTAATTTATGAGCATCTTATTACAGGCTTATTTTCCTTCTGTATATACTGTTCAGTGAAACCTCCATGCATACTTTTTTTCCCATTTCTAATTGGAAAATTTATATTTTTGAGTTTTGAGAATTATTCACATATTCTGTATATAAGGCTTTTTCAGATATGTGATTTGTTAATATTTCCTCTCAATCTGCCATTTGCCTTTTCACTCTTTTGACAGAATCATTCATAGAGCAAATACATTACACTTTAATGAGTGAATTCCAAGTTTCATTTACTTATATGTCTACCCCTTTACCAAAACCATACTATCTTGGTTTCTACAACTATAAGTCAGGCCTTAACCACATGAAGAATGGTTCTTCCCACTTATAATTATTTTCAAAATTGTTTAGAGTATTTTAGGAACTTGCCCTATACTCTCTTAAAAAAAAAAAAGTCTATAAAACTTTACCTGCCACATTGTTACTATTTCTAACACAAAGTAAAATTCCTTCTCTGCTCTCCTATAATCCTTTGTCTTTTATACTATTCTTTCCTTCTTTCCTATCAAATTACTTTTTCATCCTTATCTTATTGCTAAAGTGTAAACCACTGAACGTTTGCTCATTCCATAATTTCCTGTTGTGATTTTAATTCACCTCCAAGCAAATTTCAACTCATGAGTTAGCCACTTCAATGGTACACTAATGGATAGAATATATCACCAAAACATAATTTCTGTCTATCTTGCTTGAGTTCTGATCTTAAGTAATATCTATTTCTCTATTTATTCTCCTTTACCATAGCTATCAAGAGGCCCAGAAAAGGATCATAAAATAGGAGGCTCAAGAGGGAAGGGATATATATCTATGTGTGTGTGTACATATATATAAATGTATATATGATTATGACTGATTGTAAGATATATCCAAGATGGTGGAGTAGAAAGATGTGTGCTCATCTTCTCAGGGGAGAACTCTAAAATTACAACTTGCCGCTGAACAACTGTCAACAGGAGAATGTTGGATCCCACCACAAAAAGATACCCCACATCCAAGAGCAAAGGAGAAGCCACAAGAAGATGGTAGGAGGAGCAAAATCAAGTTTAGAATCAAACCTCAGAGATGCTTGGAGGGCTCGCACAAAACCTTGTGCACACCAGGAGACCCCACAGAGGCTGAGCCAGACCTGGCTTTGAGTGTTTGGTCTCCTGTGGAGGTCCGGGTCAGCAGTGGCCTGCTGCAGGGAAGGGGCTCTGGATGCAGCAGACATGGGTATGGCACAAACCCTCTTGGAGGAGATCACCATTAACTCCACCATAAAGCCACCAGAACTTACACAGGACTGGGGAGTCCTGGAGGGCAAAAACAAAACCTTGTGCACAACAGAACCCAGGAGAAAGGAGGAGTAACGCTACAAGAGACTGACCCAGACTTGCCCATGAGTGTCCAGGAGTCTCTTGCAGAGGCATGGATTGGTGGTGGCCAGCTGTAGGGTCAGAGGCACTGAGTGTGGCCCTGCATGCATGGGACATTTTGAAGGAGATTGTCATTATCTTCATTACCTCCACCACAGTTTGGCCTCAGGTCAAACAACAGGGAGGGAACATAGCCCCACCCATCAACAGAAAATTGGATTAAAGATTTACTGAGAATGACCCCGCCCATCAGAACAGGACCCAGTTTTCCCCACAGTCAGTCTCTCCCATCAGGAAGCTTCCATAAGCTTTTTATCCCTATCCATCAGAGGGAAGATAGAATGAAAACCACAATCACAGAAATCTAATCAAACTGATCACATGGACCACAGCCTTGTCTAACTCAGTGAAACTATGAGCCATGCCATGTAGGGCCACCCAAGACGGATGGGTCATGGTGGAGAGCTCTGACAAAATGTGGTCTACTGGAGAAGGGAATGGCAAACCACTTCAGTATTCCTGCCTTAAGAACCCCATGAACAGTATGAAAAGGCAAAAAGATAGGACACTGAAAGATGAACTTCCCAGGTCAGTAGTTCCCCAACACGTTACTGGAGATCAGTGGAGAAACAACTCCAGAAAGACTGAAGAGACAGAGCCAAAGCAAAAACAAAATCCAGCTGTGGATGTGACTGGTGATGGAAGTAAGTCCGATACTGTAAAGAACAATACTGCATAGGAACCTGGGATGTTAGGTCCATGAATCAAGGCAAATTGTAAGTGGTCAAACAGGAGATGGGAAGAGTGAACGTCAACATTTTAGGAATCAGCAAACTAAAATGGACTGGAATGGAGAAATAACTGAGAAGACCATTGTATCTACTACTGTGGGCAAGAATGCCTTAGGAGAAATGGAGTGGAGTAGCTCTCATAGTCAAAAAAAGAGTCCGAAATGAAGCACTTGATGCAATCTCAAAAATGACTGAATGATCTCTGTTGGTTTCCAAGGCAAACCATTCAGTATCAAAGTAATCCAAGTCTATGCCCCAACAAGCAATGGCGAAGAAGCTGAAACTGAATGGTTCTATGAAAACCTACAAGATCTTCTAGAACTAACACCCATAAAAGATGACATTTTCATTATAGGGGACTGGAATGCAAAGTAGGAAATCAAGAGATACCTGGAGTAACAGGCAAATTTGACCTTGGAGTACAGAATGAAGCAAGGCAAAGGCTAACAGAGTTTTGCCAAGAGAACACACTGGCCATAGAAAAACACCCTCTTCCAACAACACAAGAGGAGACTCTACACATGAACATGACCAGATGGTCAATACTGAAATTAAATTGATTATATTCTTTGCAGCCAAAGATAGAGAAGCTCTATACAGTCAGCAAACACAAACTATGAAGTAACCGTGGTTCAGATCATGAACTCTTTATTGCCAAATTCAGACTTAAATTGAAGAAAGTAAGAAAAACCACTAGACTGTCCAGGTATGACCTAAATCACATCCCTTAATATTATACAATGAAAGTGACACATAGATTCAAAGGATTAGATCTGATAGACAGAGTGCCTGAAGAACTATGGATGGAGGTTCATGACACTGTACAGGAGGCAGTGATCAAGACCATCCCCAAGAAAAAGAAACACAAAAAGGCAAAATGGTTGTTTGAAGAGGTCTTACAAACACCTGAGAAAAGAAGAAAAGCAAATGGCAAAGGAGAAAAGGAAAGATATACCCATTTGAATTCAGGATTTCAAAGAAGAGCAAGGAGAGATAAGAAAGCCTTCCTCAGTGATCAATGCAAAGAAATAGAAGAAAACAATAAAATGGGAAAGACTAGAGACCTCTTTAGGAAAATTAAGAGATAGCAAGGGAACATTTCATGCAAAGATGGGCACAATAAAGGACAGAAATAATATGGACCAAAGAGAAGCAAAAGATATTAAGAAGAGGTGGAAAAATGCACAGAAGAACTGTACAAAAAGAACTTCATGACCCAGATAACCAGCATGGTGTGATCACTCACCTAGAACCAGAAATCTTGGAATGCAAAGTCAAGTTTGCCTTAGGAAGTATCACTATGAACAAGCAAGTGGAGGCGATGGGATTCCAGTTGAGCTATTTCAAATCCTCAAAGATGATGCTGTGAAAGTGCACTCAACATGCCAGCAAATTTGGAAAACTCAACAATGGCCACAGGACTGGAAAAGGTCAGTTTTCATTCCAATCCCAAAGAAGGGCAATGCTAAAGAATATTCAAACTATGCACAGTTGCACTCATCTCACATGCTAGAAAAGTAATGATCAAAATTCTCCAAGTCAAGCTTCAACAGTATGTGAACTGTGATTTCCAGATGTTCAAACTGGATTTAGAAAAGGTGGAGGAGCCAGAGATCAAATTGCCAGCATCCATTGGCTCATCGAAAAAGCAAAAGATTTCCAGAAAAATGTATACTTCTGCTTTATTGACTATGCCCAAGCCTTTGACTGTGTGGATCATGACCAGCTGTGGAAAAATCTTAAAGAGTTGGGAATACCAGACCACCTGACCTGCCTCCTGAGAAACCTGTACGCAGATCAGGAAGCAATAGTTAGAAGTGGACATGGAACAACGGACTGGTTCCAAATAGGAAAAGGAGTATGTCAAGATTGTATATTGTCACCCTGCTTATTTAACTCATATGCAGAGTACATCATGTGAAGTGCAGGGATGTATGAAGCACAAGCTGGAATCAAGATTGCTGCGAGAAATAGCAATAACCTCATATATGCAGATAATACCACCTTTATGGAAGAAAGCAAAGGAGAACTAAAGAGCTTCTTGATGAAGATGAAAGAAGAGAGTGAAAGAGACTGGATTAAAACTCAACATTCAGAAAAATATAAGATCATGGCATCCGGTCCCATCACTTCATGACAAATAGATGGGGAAAGAGTGGGAGGTTTTATTTTTTTGGCTTCAAAATCACTGCAGTTGGAGACTGAAGCCATGAAATTAAAAGACACTTGCTTCTTGGAAGAAAAATTATGACCAACTTAAAGAGCATATTAAAAAGCAGAGACATTACTTTGTCAACAAACGTCTGTCTAGTAAAAGCTATGGTTTTTCCAGTAGTCATGTATGGATATAAGAGTTGGACTAGAAAGAACACTGATCATGGAAGATTTCATGCTTTTGAACCGTGATGTTAGAGAATCTCTTGAGAGTCCCTTGGACCACAGGGAGATCCAACCAGTCATTCCTAAAGGAAATCAATCCTGAATATTTGTTGGAAGGATTGATGCTAAAGCTGAAACTCCAATACTTTGGCCACCTGATGCAAAAAACTGACATTGGTAAAGACCCTGATGCTGGGAAAGATTGAATATGGGAGGAAAAGGGGATGACAGAGGATGAGAAGGGTGAATGGCTTCACTGACTCAATGGACTGAGTGATTGAACTGAACTAAACTGAACTGATGACTGATTAGCTTTACTGTATGGTAGAGAATTTTCCACAGTTTATTGTGATCCACACAGTCAAAGGCTTTGGCATAGCCAATAATGGGAGCAGGAGGAGAAGGGGATGACAGAGGATGAGAAGTCTGGATGGCATCAACGACTAGACGGACATGAGTTCGGATAAACTCCGGGAGTTGGTGATGGACAGGGAGGCCTGGCGTGCTGCGATTCATGGGGTCGTAAAGAGTCAAACACGACTGAGCGACTGAACTGAACTGAACTGAAATGAACTGAACTGAACTGAACTGATAGTAGAGGATACCACAATATTGTAAAGCAGTTAACGTCCAGTTAAAAAAGTAATCATGATGTAATTTATATCCTTTCATCCCTATGTTTCTTCTATTCATATTGTATTGATTTATTGGGAACTTATCACTGTAGAGTTTTCAAAATGTCTCCTTAGTCTTCTCACACACCCCGCCTCTACTTTGGCGGTTCTCTCACCTCTTAATTTTCCTGAGATCTAAGTTGCTGATATCATTTCCTTAACTCCCTTCTCTCCATCTTAAAATAATTTCTCTTTGCTTTCACAGCCCTGTTTCTGCATTCCACACCCCTGTATCTATGAGGGAATTATTCACTTTATTCCTTCTCAAGCTAAAGTTTCCTACCTTGAGTTTGAATCCCAAGGATATCAAATATAATTAATAGATTATTTTCCCATTTAAAATTGCATATAATATATTTTATTGTTTCAGCTTAAAAATACAAATTCCATTGCACTCCAAATTAAGAAAAAGTGATTAGCTATACATTTTATTTCATTGATTCATGACTCTCTACCATACTCATATATTTGATGCTATGTTTATACTAAAATCTCTAAATAACTGATTAAAGCATTAACAGCAAATGATCCATCTCACTGAATTATCTCTAATCTTATGTTGTACCTTCTCTTCTTTCATAAACTATTTTTTGTTCCAGGAATTTCATATATTTTTTATTGTTTTCTTATGTACAATGTTCTTTCTTTGTACCTTTTTTAAACTCTTCTATATTTCCTCTGAGTAGTCCGCAGATCCTATAAGTAATGGTTTTTCCCTAAAGTCTGTTCTCAGGTTTATTCACTTTACTCAAAAAAATTTGTTTGTTTGTTTGCTTTAGTAGTTTCTATGACCTCATATTACCCTTATTTAGATGAAATAATTTTCAAATCTTACTGGTTTCTCTCACTATCCCAGTTGCATATTTTATCATCCTATTTTGAAGATTTCTCATTTTGATGACCTCCTAGTATCAATTTCTAACCCTTCCAAAATCTACTCTTATAATTCTTGCTCAATTTGTGTCCATAATTTTTCTGTTATCAGCATCTTTATTTAATTTTTGTTGTACATAAGATTATTGAAATGCTTTTCTTGTTCACTGTTTTTTTGCAATCTAGATCTCTATTTAATACATTCTGATAGATGATTCATCTTTTATTTATTCTCACATTACTTATCCAAAATTCACCAATCATTTCTCACTGCCTGTAATTTAGAAATTTTCATTTTGTGATTCTAGAATATTGAGGGTGTTTTCTTTTTTTTTTTTCCCCTTAGCTATTTCTCCATAAGATCTGAAGGATTCAGAAGTGAAGTTGCTCAGTCGTGTCCAACTTTTTACGACCCCATGGACTGTAGCATACCAGGCTCCTCTGTCCATGGTATTTTCCAGGCAAGGGTACTGGAGTGGTTTGCCATTTCCTTCTCCAGAGGATCTTCCCGACCCAGGGATCGAACCCGCATCTCCCACATTGCAGGCAGACGCTTTACCATCTGAGCTACCAGGGAATTGGCTGAAGGATTCAGAAGAAAATATAAAGGAAGCAAAAACACAAAACAGATAAAAAAAAGTTAATCAAGATTAATCTAACTCATCTGTGGAATCAGACTATTTATGTTTTCAATATCTGCTCTATCACTAAGTTGAAACAAATTGTGTCTCAGTTTTCTCATTTGGAAAATGAGGGGAATAATGTATTTGCTACATAGAATGTTAAAGGGTTTAATGGGAAAATGTGGGGAAAGATCTTTGCACAGTCTCTGACAGACAGTAAGCAATTAGTAATGTGAATCATTTCTTATTTTAAGGCCACTATATCACTGAAAGGGCTTGAGGGGTTTTATTCTTGCATATAACCAGATATTTTCAGAAGCATTTAAGGATGTATATAAAGAGAACATTACTAAATTTTGCCTCACTACAGTTTTAAAGAAGAATTGTGAACATTATGTAGCATACTATAATATTTTTTTATTGTTAATTGTAGTTTTTATTCTGAGACCAACATTTATGAAATTTGGATTTTTCTTTAGGTTTCCATTTAAGTCTTATTTCTATAGTATAAAATATATATGGTGAGATTTATTTTATTTTATTTTTTTAATATACTGTTTTCATGTATATTGAGGACATATGGCAGGCCATCAATGCCAGGTCATTGATTTATGAACTTTTTCTTGAATTCTAATCTTTTATCCAAATATTATTAAAGCTCAAATGTTCTTTCTATACATTATCTACCACTGAATTAATATAAACTTGAATTAGTATCCAGATGATAGGGGACTCCATCACATACACTGTCATATAAAGATCTATTTGATGGCTTTTCTCCCTGGATCACCTTCTATTTTCCATATAATTTACACTGCATTAAAATTTTTATCAGTATTTTCTGGTTTTATTGGTATTTTAAACTGAACATACTATAAGAGTATTTTCCTAGCTTTGCAGACTACCTTGAACATTTTTCCATTAAACTGGAAGAACAAACACTACTGGATTTTCTAATTGATTTATTTAACACTTTCATTCTCTCTTTGGCTCACACACACATTGTGACCATATACGTAAATCAGAACTGCAGAACTGCCTGAGGCAAACTCCTCATCAGATACTTACAAGAATTAAATAAAGAGAGTATTTAACACAGAGAATGCCACATAATGACCCCGAAAGTACTTATAGTAATCACAAATGTAAATGGATAAGATAAGCGTCAATTTTTTTCTAGAGTTTTTTTTCATGACAAATATTGGAAATTATGTAATAATGATAGTGTAGATAAAATATGTCATGAACATATTTCTATACCTTTATAATAATCTTCATCTTGAATTATTTCATTATATAATAAAGGTAAAAGTAAGAATAAACCAGCTTATCTTAAGCTTCATGAGATACCTAAAAAGCAAAAAATGGAAAGACTTTGTACAACATTATCACTTCATGACCATTGTCTTATATTAAAAGAGATTTCAACTGAATTTTTTAATTTAAAGTCGCAAGACTATAAACTAAATTATAATAGATCATACACACCAAATTTTAAGGATTTAAGAGCCCAGGACAGTGATATACAACATATTCACTTACAAAATAATGTCTACCTAATTAATTAAGTGAATAAAATCCTTTAACAACTTGAGTACTTTTGCAATTTCAGATGTAAATGTTTGAAACAGGCATTCACATTCCACTTTTCTATGATATACTGGCACACACACACACACACACACACATGTATTCCTTCTACTCATTGTTCTTGGTATTATCACATTCAATTTTGTATAATTTTACATAAAGTACTTTTACATGAATGTCTAGTTATAAAATAGATTTATTTATCATAAAAGCAGAATAATAGTACAGTTCAGATGATCTTCTTTCAAAATGTAAGAGAAAGTAGTAACTTTTGTGTTGGTTAAATGATTGTTCTCATTATCTTCCATTAAAATAAATTATGACATTGGAAAAATATAACAAAAGTAGTGTTGCTGGTATTTTTCAATTACAAAATAATGGGAGCTACCTAAATTACCAGACAAATGAGATTGGTTGACACCAATGCCAAAGGAAACATCTGCAATGCTGTATTGTGCATATATAAGAAAGAATGTTGTCGCTGTTGAATCACTAGGTTGTGTCCAACTCTTTTGCAAACCCATAGACTGTAGCTCACCAGGCTTCTCTATTTATGGGATTTCCCAAGCAAGGATACTGGAGTGAGTTGCCATTTCCTTCTCCAGGGGATCTTCCTGACCCAGATACTGAATCTGTGTCTCCTGCATTGGCACATGGATTTTTTTTTTTTTTTTTTTTAACCATTAAGCCACCAGGGAAGCCCTAAGAAAGAATAAGGAAGATTTACATGAGCTTCTATAGGAAGTTTCCCAGCATATTTTGTTAAATGAAATCCAAAAAAAAAAAGCCAATTTCAAAAAAACACATGCAATGTGGTTCTATGTGTAAAATATTAAGGGAAATAAACAAATAAAATATTGTGTGTGTTTTGTGTATGACTACATATATTTGCAAAAAGATACAAAGAGAGAATAAACCAAAATTAATGAAACAGATTTCCAGTGTAGTAGAAGAGAATGGAATGAAAGAGGGAACACATAATTTTTTGAAGTATTACTTTTCTTATCCTTTTGACTTTAAGGAATGTGTTACTTTCTCACATAAAATAAATTAATCAATACAGATAGGAGGGATAAAAAGCCTTCAAATGTAAACAGAAACAAATGAACCCAAAGCCATTTCAAATGAATTATGTAACCATGCTGAAAATGGAACATAATCTAAGCCAAGTAACTTTTTGACACAATGCGTGAACTGTATAATTTAATCTAACAAACAAAACAAAAATTGTTCTGTTTTGTAGGATTGTTTGTATGTCATATATTTTACAGTACAGATGTATTCACAGAGAAAGAGAGATGAGACAGAGAGACTGTGAACTAGGAATGCCCTCCGCCATATCAGTGAACAAAGGATGTTCCAGCCTCCATTCCATCAGCCACTGCACCAATGGTGGTGCACCCTGAGGGGACTCAGGATGAGGAAGCAAAGCATACTGGCTTTAGAAAGCTGAGGTGCAAAGCAAAGGAATGATTTTAAGGATCCCAGACCCTTGTATCTTCCCATACATAGAAAGGCTCTAAATTCACTAACATGATGTCTGGTTTTCTTTAATTAGCGGTAACCTTTTGATGCTCCGACTACTTGGTCTTTGTTGCATAACTCCTGTAGATCCTGGCTCCTTTCTTACTGCATCAGAGCAGTCCCTCAGAACTATTCCGAGAGGCTGTCTCCCTGACTTGAAGTCCTCAAAAAGCCTGCCAAATAAACATACTTCTCAACATTTGGGTTGTGCATTTTTTTTTTTTTCAGTCAACAAAACCAAGAATACGATAACACAAATGTGGCAGAATACTAAACTTAAGTGAAGTGAATGGATGAATCTGGGAGTTAGTTACTTTATTAATAATAATTTTCTAAAATTTAAATTTAGTTTGGAATAAGAAGTTTGATGAGTTTAATAAGAATACCAGCAAAGATGACATTGTAACTTGAGTACTTCTTTTTTCAGCCTTTTAGATCAGAGTCCTTTCCAACAAACTGAGAAATAAAGACAGGAATATCTCAAATTTGGGTAAAATATCACCTTTATTACCAATAAAGATAATATTGGCATATATGACTGCCAACTAAAAATTGGCACTTTCCATCTACTGCTACAATGACTAAGTCACAAGAAGCTCTTGCAACCACTGATCTTCAACACACCTTGAAAGGAGTTCAAGGTAGAAACCAGGAATGAGGCACTCTGTGCTTGAGGAAAAACTGGCAGAACAGGTCTTTAGACAGACATTTTCAGGAGAAGAGCTTATAAGCCCAATTCTTCCATATCCTCAATTCTAGAAAGACACTAAAATCATTAATAGAGACTTCCTCATGACTAGAAGCAACCTTCATGAGACTAACAACAGGTTTCTCCAAAAATGTGGGCTTGACTGTATGTACCCCCTTCACCAAAACTGCATATATACTGACCTTCCTCTCACTTCTTTGGAGCAGTTTCTCAGAGCTATCTGAAATGCTGTCTCCTGGGCTATAATCCTCATTTTGTCCCAAATAAAACTGAGCTCAGAAATTTCACATTGTGCTTTTTTTTCCTTTCAGTCAAAATGGTTTATGTCATGAATCAAAATGGGTTTTCTAATAAATCAGGTTTAAATGTTGAGTTTGTGGTCAATCAGATCTATCACTCATCATTTTGGAATTCAAAATTCGATCAAGGCAGACTTAAGTCCACCTTCATAAATGAGTCCTCAATATCAACCGCCATTCATCTAGTTTTTCCTTGAGATCCTGGACATTAATAGATGCTTAGATTTCAAAAATGCTGAAAAGATAAGTGTATTAATAAATTATCAAGTTATTATGTATGCAAATTTGAAAATAATTTTCTATTTTATTCTCCATACTAAATTATGCCTAGTACATAGCTACTGAAATTTAGAAAAACACTGGAAACATGAATATGAAGCACAAAGCATTCCAAATATCTGAGGATTTTTTTTTTCCATCAATAGCTTCTCAAGAAAAAATAAAGTTAAAAAAAGTACAATATTTGGACATAAAATCTGAAACCAGTTTCAACAAAGCAAATTTCAAGATCTATTTTTCCCAATTTTTTTTTTGTGTGTGTGCTATATCCAGTAGATGGGTACTAAATGCCTGGGTGGGGGTAGTAGTTTTTTAGTTTGTTCAAGGTATAAGGGATTTTATTCACTCAATTAGATACTTTGACTCACTTTTTATGAGTAAAAGGAATTTGAAAAGCATAGAAAATTACCATAACGCTGGACTGAACACCCTCAACATTTAGAAAACAATCCACAGAAATTTGAAGAAAAATTATATTTCTAGAACCCAGAGTTTGGTGTTGCCTAAGATGTCAGTGATTCAGTGGTATGTGAGTGGGTGGGGAATAAATTGTGAACATATTCTTGGCTTTAGTCTTGTCAGGATACTATTGAGTATATGCCAGTGGCTCAGAATTGATAACCTGTGCACTAAAGTTCCCTGAAGCTTTGGAAAAAACTCTCTCAGCAAGATGCTAATTTTGCCATTTTGCATTTACCATATCTGAGAAGACATGCACCCACACCCACTGCCTTCTCTTTGAGAGTGACACTGAGACCGTGACAATGGTAACACCCTAGTAAAACACATTTATTTGTGGTGACTATTTAATTTTTTTTTTTTTTTCCTTATTCAATCTTTCTGTCTTAGTTAGTCTGGCTGCTTTAAAAAAAAATGCCATTGATTGGGTGGCTTGTACACAGAAATTTATTTCTTAAAGTTTTGGAGGCTGGGCGTTCAACATCTGAGTGACAGCGTGGTCAGTTCTGGTAAGGGCCTTCAGGTGGTTATCAGGTCTTCTTGTACATTCATGTGATGGAAGAAGACAGTGAGAGAGCTCTCTGGGGCTCCTGTGATAAGGGCGCTAATCTCATTCATGAAGGATACACTCTTATGGCCTAATTACCTCTGAAAGGCCCCACCTCCTAATACCATCACCTTGGAGTGAAAATATGGGGAGCATAACAAATAATTCAGTTCATTGCAAACTTCTAAACTTCTCAATTTCCAGGTGGTTTCTGACACTTCTTCAAAGCACTGAATATGTACTTTATTTACTCATGTAACATTGAAGAACTCTTCTTTGTGGGCATTTATAGTCTTAGGCTAAATGAGGGCTATTTTCAGTTCCATTCCTAATATTCACAGGGTCTGGGAGAAGAGTAAAGAACAATTTCACATACCATTTCCCTAAGACTTCTTCTTATCCCACAAGTTTGAGCTTAGCAATTTTCCCCGATAGTGTGTACCTCCATGACCCACCTCAGGCTGTACCCTAAGAGTATCATATTTTATGTTATTCAAAGGAAATTAAAGTGGAAAGTCAAGTCACAGATGTGAATTTCTCAGAATTCAAGGAATGTAAACCAAAACATGGGCTATAGACCAAGCCAGTTTCTAACTCTTCAAACTTTCCACTGTCCATCCAACAATCTACCTTTTATTCCAGTACCAGTTTGCATTTACCACTAGGTTATGCCTTAGATTTAAGAATGTGTGTATCTGTCACCTTGAACTTTCTGGAAGAAGGATTTAGGGAAAGACTGCACACTCCTTAAAAGTAGGTACAAGACAATTTGGGCAGGATATTCTGAGGATCTGAATATGCTTGTGTGTAACTTGTGAAGGGCTAGATTGGGGGCTATAAGTAGAATTACCTGTTCCCTGGGTTTAAAGGTGATTCAAACTGCAACCTTACTTTTTGCTATGACCTATATTATATCTAAGAAAACCCACCTTCTGAGGTAGTTATTTCCCTCTGTAAACAAATGCAGAGCTAATTTGAGCCCAATTGTAAAACCCATTGAACACATGTGCCCAAACACTTGAAGATAGAAATATTGTGCCACACTGCAATGTCTAAAAGACATGTCTACTGAAAACCATTTTCCCTGGCTTCAGCTGCCACTGTACATCAAAATCTTCCCAACCTGCTGTTGTTGTTTAGTTGCTCAGTCATGTCCAACTCTTTTGCGACCCTGTGGATTGTAGTCCCCCCGTCTCCTCCATCCATGGGATTTCCCAGGCAAGAATACTGGAATGGGTTGCCACTTCCTTCACCAGGAGATCTTCCTGACCAGGGATCAAACCCACATCTCTTGCATCTCCTGCCTTGACAGGCAGGTTCTTTACCAGTGTGCCACCTGGGGAAGTCCCCTTCCCAACCTACTATCTGCCGAAGTAACTCACTGCCCTCTCTCACATAGTAACGTTTATGCCTGGTTCTGTAAAATCAACCTTGTAAAGCTGCAAGTTGCATCTTAAATCTCCCATAATCTGGTCATGACCATCTATGCGGATGTATACATTTTGCTTTCCAAAGCTAAGTAAGCTACCATCTGCTGAGGTACTTTACTTGGCCGAAAAATTCACCCCTGTCAATGCTCATGGGATCCTCTGTACATTTTTTTGAGACACAAATGGCCCCACATCTTGGCTGAATCCTGCAACTTTGCAGTAGGACCTGCATGTACATTCCTCTCTTCTGTGGATTCCAGTACTTCCAATAAACAAAGCTGGCATAAGCTTTAGTGACTGACAAGGTCAATATCGCATGTGATCTATGACTTATAACCATCTGCCTGAAAGTGAAGTCGCTCAGTCGTGTCCGACTCTTTGCGACCCCATGGACTGTAGCCTACCAGGCTCCTCCGTCCATGGGATTCTCCAGACAAGAATACTGGAGTGGGTTGCCATTTCCTTCTCCAGGGAATCTTCCCAACCCAGGGATCGAACCCAGATCTCCCGCATCAGAGGCAGACGCTTAACCTCTGAGCCACCAGGGAAGCCAACCATCTGCCTAAATACCAATAATAAATGAGGCACTCACATGAGGCAAGCTCAGTCACATGACTCATTTTAAACCTTTATAAACTATCAAGATCAAAGCTCCTGTATGATGTACCAAAGTCAAAGACCTTAGCCACATGAGAAAAATGAGCCTTTCTATTTATATTTTGTTCAATATATTTTTACCTTCCTTATCTATTCCTGAGACTCACAGAGTGAGGGACCAGGCTGCCCATGGTCAGCTTCCCCTTCTGAAGTCACCATTTAGAAAGTTTGCCCTCCCACTCCTGACCTCCACCTTCAGGGAGAAAGCATAAAACAGAAGACAGACTTTTTTTTTTTAATAAAGGTCTCTCTCTTATCCTGGAATAAAACATCAAGACTTAGATGCAAGCTACTCCTCAAAATAAATGATAAAATGTTACATTTTTCAGAAAACCAAACCAAACAAAGGAAAAACACTTGGCAGAAAGCTGAATAGTTATTTGGTGGAAGGGGTGGGTGTGGGCAAGAAAAAAATAAAAATAAAACCTCGTCATTTAACACAATCTTATAACCTCCAGCCTGATAAAACTTCTGCTTTCTGATTATATTTCTCTGTAGGTCAATTTGAAAGAAAATACTAATTGGTGCATTTAACCTAATGCAAGCTGTATCATGACCTTGTACATGATAGGTGTTCCTGCTGACAAGAATATTCACCAGAGATTTTATAAACAAATTATTGCTTGGTTTCCTGTATCTCTGAATCTCTCTCATATATGCCCGTTAGTCAATTGTAAGACTTAACAAAACAGGATTTCATTATTTATTTTTGAAATTTTAGCATACGTAAGTAATTTAACTTTAAATTGTCCTTTATATCTAACTAAATACACTTTATTTGAATTCATCCTATGTATTTACTGCAATAAATGCCACATGTACTAGCCAACAAAGTAGTTTCCAACAGGTACAGAATGCATATCTTTTATGAAATATTTGCCCTTTTAAAGATCAGCATTAAACCATTAGGATAGAACTACAATAAGATATTTCATATATCTTTTATTACACTATTGACTTTATTGGTCATTCATAAACCAGATAGATAGATAGACAGATCTTTTTTTAGTTAAATGAATTCTAACTTTGCTATTAACTTATAAAGCAACTTTTTATTTTATTTGCCCTAAAGCTACAATGGAAGTAGAATTCAGTTAAGACCTAATCTGAGGTCTGACAATAACTTGATATATAAATTTAGACAAATTGCTTAATTTCCCTGGGCCCCATTTTTTTCCAACTGTAATGATTTCTGAGCCCATTTCAATTCTAACTCCATATGCACTTATTTTTAATAGGCAGGTCGTTTTTGGAGCAAAGCTCTGGGGGTTTAAAGCAATGTATCTTTTTTGAGGGTCATACACTCAGGACAAATTCAATAACACTCTCTGATATTCATTTTTATTATTTTCAAAATAATATTGTCAATGATATCATCTCTTTCAAAGAATCAAAGGGAGGATCCAGTAAAATAAGATTACATAAAATCATTTTGTACCTGCAGGACAAAGCTTAACTGTAAAACACTGCTCTAATTCCAAGAAATAACTTCCATACTTCAAAAGTTTGGTGTCTAATATTATATTTATTTTAGCCTTATTCTTTAACCTATTGGAAAAATTTACAATATTTATTATTTGTTATATATTTACAATATATATTTTTTCTCCCCTTCATTTCTGATGTTACATTCTTTGTTCTCCAAGGTTGTTCCTCTATCCTCCTGATCATCTTTGAGCCATGGTTTTGAAATTTATTAAAGAGTTCCATGACTTTGTGTGAATAAATAGAATGATAAAGTTACTCTTTTGACATGGAACTAAGCAATAATTTCTATTCTATTTCATACACTCCATCTAATGGTGAAATGTTTCCTCTTGACAACTTAGATGTCTCCTGTCCCTAATTAGGGGTGGATCATCAGCTTAGTTACCCTTCATGATCTTGTAGTCAGATGTTCATCTATTTCTAGACGTTTTCCAAACAGAAGTAAAATACATATATAGTTTGCTGGCATTTATTCTATGTCTGGATTGTCCATAGATGTCAAGATGAAGTTTCCTAAATTGTTACTGATATTTAGTGGCGGCAGGGGTGGGGAAGAATGTGTCACTTATCATAGTTGATCACGCTTCAAAACTGAATTCTGGGTCTTGTCTATAGTCTCAAAAAGCAATATTGTAAAGTAATTAGCCCCCAACTAAAATAAATAAATTTATTTAATAAAAAAAAAGCAATTTACATATTCTTTGTGCTTCTTTTGTTTGGGGTCTGAAAGAAGCAAAGTGTTTTCGACAGAAATTTTCACTGATCAGCAAAGATCAATCCTACTCTCTCCCTTTTGTCCAAGTGGCTTCCCTGGCAGCTCAGACAGTAATCTACCTGCAATGCAGGAGACGTGGGTTCGATCTCTGGGTTGGAAATAGCCCCTGGAGGAGGAAATAGCAACCCACTCCAGTATCTCATAGGGAAAATTTCATGGAATGAAGAGTCTGGCAGGCTATAGTCCATGGTGTTGCAAACAGTCGGACATGGCTAAGCAACTAACACTTTTCACTTTAATAACATTGAATTTTATCTACAGTATTTTTCAATCTCTACAGCCTTCTTGAATAGCGTCTTATTCTTGACTGTGATATCTCTGCTCTGTATTCTCAGAATTAAACTTAAGTCTCATCCCTTATATGTGGAATCTAAAAAGAAATTATACAAATGAACTTACTTCAAAACAGATAGAGACTCACAGACTTAGAAAGTCTATGATTGCCAAAGAGAAGGATCCGGGGAAGGGAGAGTTAGGGAGTTTGGGATGGACATGTATACACTGCTATATTTTTAATGGATAACTACTAACAAGGACATACTGTATAAAACATGGAGCTCTGCTCAATGTTATGTGGCAGCCTGGATGGGAGGGGAATTTAGGGGAGAATGGATGCATGTATATATATGGCCAAGTCCCTTTGCTGTTCACCTGCAACCATCACAACATTGTTAATCAATTATATCCCAATATCAATACAAAGTTAAAAAAATAAACAGTCTTGTTTGTTAATAGCTTGGAATACAATCTTTCCATTTCATCATGAAGTTTTGGGTAGAACCAATAATTTTGTGAGTTTTATTTTTCTTATTTTATCTTTAACTAGGTTCAGTTTTCTTTTCTTGAGATGTAGATTTCTTCATATACTTTCACCTTCATAAATAACATTGTTCTTAAAGATAATTTTCTGCAATGATCAAACTGAATTACAAGAGACATATAGTACACTTACATATAGATTTACAGTCCATTCTTAGAATTCAAAAAATTCAAAGACTATATTACGCTCTTGAATTGTGCTTTAAAGAAATTAATAACACAAGAATGTATACATGCCCTATCTGCACATCCCCAAAAAATGCATCTCAGTTGTTCATTTTGTGAATCAAATCATGCTTTCTATGGAACATAACTGTACTCAACAGAGATGTCAGCATCAATTTTTATAATAAAACTATTTTGATCTTCTGAAATTTAAAAAAAAGATAAGGTAAAATATAATTGCCCAAAGATACTTCTTGTTACTATGACTTTAGTATGGATTGAAATACAGCATTTATGTGAAAAGCTGTTATTAGATTGAGAGATCAGAATCATCACTTTTTACAATTAAGAAAACATGACTGTAGTAAAGGAAATATAAATTTCTGATTCAATGCCAATGATGGATTGATAATGCATATTCAAATAAGCAGCCAAGATGATGGAGTAGGAAAACCTGAGGACACTTTCCCTGGTGTGCACATCAAAATTATAACTATTTAAAGAGAAACTATCAATGAGAATGACCTGAACACTAGCAGAAAGGATTTTCCTTAAGCAAACTTATAAAGAAGGAGCAACAGAGAGATAACTAGGAAGGTGGAGGTGTGGTATCATCAGGACCCACATCCTTGACTATGAAATTCAAAAACGGAAGGATACTCCAAATTGTAGAGGTTCTCTCCAAGGAGTAAAGAGTCTGAGTTCCACATTAGGTTCCCCTGCTCAGGGTTTCTGCACCAGGAAGATAAGCCCTCCAAATATCTGACTTTGAAGGCTAGCCGAGCTTGCATATATAAGAGAGCCGAAGGGCTGTGGAAAATAGAAACTGTGGTCTTAAAGGGCGTATGCAAAACTTTATATTCTGTGAGAGGCACAGAAGCACTAGTGTGAACTGAAACTGGGTGAGACCCACTTGCTAAGCCTGAAGAGCCCCACAGAGAGGCGGGAGTTCACTGGAATTCTTGGAGACACACACTCTGGCTGCAGCCATTTTGGGGAGCTCATTTTACCATGTTGTGGGCACACGCCATTTTGGAGTCTTCTCTCTAGTCTGTGAGGACTCGAGCCCAACCACTATTGGAGGGTTAGCACTGGTCCTGGAACAATCAAGTCCCTGACCAGTCTGAGTAACAGGCAGGTGCCAGCGCTGAGACCCCTACTCCCTGCAGCCAGCCGTCCCAAGACACAACATCAGTCATCAGCAGACCAGCGACAAGCCCAGGATCCCCAGGTTCTGTAGCCAGCTTCCCAAGTACCGGGCCACACTCACTGAGATGGCAGATAAGCAGGTCTCAGGAACCTCACAGCCAGTCTTCTCAGGACTCAGTTGTGCCGCCTAGAGTCTGGCAGTCTTACACAAGTAGGGGTTTTGTCAGGCCACTGGGCCAGAGACCAGCTCTGCCTAAGAGCATACCCACAGTGGTTATCGCCACCACAACAGGAAGGCATGCTCAGTCCACGCTGGGTGGGGGCTGGACACGCCAGATCACACAGGTCTGCCTATCAGAAGGAAGGGTACTGCTGGGCTTCCTAAGACATCTCCAACATAAAGCCACTTCTGCAGGATCAGAAAACAAAACAATCTACCTCATGCATACAAATAAATACAGAGAATTAAGAAAAATAAGATTACAAAGAAATATGTTTCAAGAAAAGAAATAACGATAAAAGCCAAATTGCTGTATTTAGTTCATTTTTATATTTGCTAATTCTCACTGTGTTTATCTATTCTTCTCTTGAGTTCATTGAGCATCTTTATATTCATTACCTTGAACTCTTCAAGTGCAAGTAAGCAAATGGGGCTATATCAAGGTAAAAAGCTTTTGCACAGTGAAGAAAACTACCAACAAAATGAAAAATCAACCTATTGCCTGGGAGAAGATATTTGCAAATGATATATCTGATAAGGGGTTGATATCCATAATATATAAGAAACTCACGCAACTCAATAGCAAGAAAACAACCCAATTTTTAAAAATAGGAGATGTGAATGGACATTTTTTCCAAAAAGACACATAGATGGCCATCACACATATAAAAGGTGCTCAACATCACTAATTATCAGGGAAATGCAAATCAAAACCACAATGAGCTATCACCCCAAAATGTAAAAATGGTTATTACTAAAATATCAACTAATAACAGACATTGGCAAGATGTGGAGAAAAGGGAACCTTCATGCGTAGTTGGTGGGAATGTAAACTAGTGCAGCCACAATGGAAAACAGTATGGAGATTCAAACAAAAAAAAAATAGAACTATTGTATGATTTAGCAATTCCACTTCTGGTTACTTTACTGACAAAAACAAAAACAGTAAATTGAAAAGATATATGCACCCTATGTTCATTGCAACATTATTCACAATAACCAAGACATGAAAGCAACATTAGTTCCTTTCAACAGAAGAATAAATAAAGAGGAAGTGCTAGTACAAGGGAATACAACTCAGCCATAAAAAGGAGTGAAATCTTACCATTTGTGACACCATGAAGACCTAGAGGATATTAAGCAAAGTGAAAAGGTCAGATAAAGACAAATTGCATGTTCTTTTTATTTATATGTGGAATCTGAAAAGCAAAACAAACAAACAAAGACTACAAAACAGAAAGACAAGCATACATACAGAGGACAAACAGGTATCTGCCAGAAAGGAGGGAGTAAAATAGGTGAGGGAAAAGAAGACGTACACAATTCCAGCTATAAAATAAATGTCATGGTGATGAAATGTACTGCTTGGGTAATAGAGTCAAAAATAATGTAATATCTTTGTATGATGACAGATCATAAGTAGACTCACAGTGATCATTTTGTGACATACAGAAGTAACAAATCACTATGTAGTGTACCAGAAACTAATACAGCGTTTACAGCATAGTACAATTACACTTCACAAACAAACAAACTTATAGAAAACGAGTTCAGATTTGTGCTTATCAGAAGTGGCGGATTGGCAGAGAGGAAATTGAATGAAGCCAGTCAAAAGATATCAACTTCCAGCTACAAAATAAATACTAGGGATGGAATGACAACATGGTTAATATAATTGACACTGCTTTATGTTCTGTATGAAAGTTGTGAAAGAGACTTAAATCCTGAGTTCTCATCAGAAGGAAAAAAATAGTATTTTTTCTTATTCATTTACTTCGTGTCTATATAAGATGATGAATGTTCACTAAATAATTTTGTGAATAATTCCATGATTTATCTATGTCAAAACGTTATGCCATATATCTTAAACATTTACAATCACAGTTGTATATGATAACACACATTATATTTCAGTAAAACTGGAAGAAATACATTCATCCTTAAATCATATAATCATATCTTTTTAACAGTTTTTTCACTGTTACTAAGGTGTGGTAGATCAATATGATTAGTCATAATTAAAGAGTATAACAGTATGGTTTGCCATATGCATACTTTGAAAAATGATTACCATAATCATGTTAACTAATGGATTCATCATCTCACATAATTCATTTTCATCTGTGTATGTGGTAAGATGCTTAAGTTTTATTCTCTTAGCAACACAAGTATGCAACACAAGTACGCAACACAGGTTTTATTAATGACAGCTCCTAGTCTGTATATTTGATTTCCAGAACCTAATATCTGAAGGTTTATATTCTTAGATGAGCATCTCCCCCTCTTCCACACCCACTAAGCATTGGTAACCACCATTCTATTTTCTGGTTCTATGAGTTTGACTTTGTCTTTTTCTGAATACTCCACATATAAGATCACATAGTATTTGTCTTTCTCTAAATTATTTCACTTAGGTTCAACCATAAGGACATACTCCATGTACATATACACCACTTCTTTTTCATTTATTTAGATGGACACTTAGGTTGTGTCCACATCTTGGCTATTGTGAATAATGCTGCGATGAGCATGAGAATGCAGATAATCTCTTCAAGATATTGGCTTCATTTCCTTCAGATATATACTCAGAGGTGGGGTTTCTCAATTGTATGGTAATTCTATTTATGTTTCTTTTTCTATTTTTTTTTTTAGGTAACATCCCTTCTGTTTTGTATAATGACTGAATCAACTTACCTTCACACAGCAAGGTACAAGGGTTTCCTTTGCTTCCTATCCTCACGATCACTTGTTATTTAATTGTCTTTTTAATAAAAGTCATCCTAACAGGTGTGAAGTGATATCTCATTGTGGTTTTGATTGGTATTTCCCTGATTATTAATAACTTTGTGCATCTTTTCATGTACCCCCTGGCATTAGTATGTCTTTGGTAAAATTTCTATTCAGGACAAGTGTTATTTTTAGTTGAGTTATTATTATTTTGCTAATGAGCTGTATGGAGTCCTTATATGTTTTGAATATTAACTTTTTACCACACAAATGGCTTGCAAATATTTTCTCCCATACCTTTAACTTTATTGATTTTTTTCCTTTCCTTTGCAAAGCTTTATACTTAGATGTAGTCTCATTTGCTTTTGCTTTTGTTGTCTGTGTTTTGGGTTTCATATTCAAACAATTTTGCCAAAGACCAAAGTTGAGGAGCCCTTTCCCTATGTTTTCTTCTAGGAGTTTTATGGTGACAGGTCTTACATTTATCTTTAATTTCTTCTTAATTTTTGAGAGTATTGTAAGTTAGGAGCCCAGTTTCATTCATTTGCATGGTGGATATCCAGTTTTCTTAACACTTCTTATTGAAGATACTATCTTTTCCCTACTTTGTGTTTTGGTATTCTTGCCATAGATTAGTTGGCTATATACACTGTGCTTATATCTGAGTTCTCTATTGTATTTCATTGGTCACATATCGTGTTTCATTGATCACATGGACCCACATATGTCTGCTATAATGTTCAACGCCAGGCTGTTTCAGTTCCTCTGATGCCATAATATTGTTTGAAATCAAGGAAATGTGATGCCTCCAGCTTTATTCATTGTTGTTATTTGTCAGAATTTTTTTGGCATTTGGGGACTTTTTGATGTGTTTCTATAGAAATTTTAGGAATCCTTTTTTGATTTCTACAAAAAGTACCCTTGGAATTTTGATAGAGATTGCATTCAATCTGCAGATTGCTTTAGGTGATATGGACATTTTAACAATGTTAATTCTTCTAATCCAAGACCACGGAACATCTTTCCAGGGAATAGAGTACCGTGTGTAAGGCACAGGGAGCACTGGGGGATTCTCACTGCCAGTTGCTGGTAATCCATAGGCAAGACAGTCCCAGGGGCTTGCCACCAGGCTTTCTGATGGATTCCAAAGAGTAGTTAGGAGGATCTGAGTCCCTTTGATAACATAGGTGAGCCCTAGCGCCTGTTCTCCCAGCTTCTTCTTGCCATCCACTCCAAGTCTATAGAACACCTGGGTATTCTGAATGGGGTGAGAAAGAAGTGAGTCTCTTTAATAGCGTCCCCTAGAGCTGGTAAAGCATGTGCTTTCTCTTCCTTTCATTTGCAGAAATGGTGGGCTGAGATCTCTCTTGGAACTGAGTAGTGAAAACTTGGGGGAAATGTGACTGGGGTAGAGTGAAACTATTTTTCCTACCCTCTTCAATGTGTCAGATTTCAGAGTTTTGTCTCTTCAAGCTCAGGTTTGAACTTCTCTGTTGAATTCTTGGACAGCCACACATGCATTCTAATCAGCGGGTGATTGTCAGAATCAGTGGGAGGAAGGTGGCAGGAAACTCCTGTTCCACCATGTGATGGGTCCACGTCATTCTAAGCAAGACAGTAAGCAAAGCATTATCAGTCTGAAAAATACAAAGAAGAGTTAGAAATGGATCCTGTCTTCAACATGTGTACAGCCCTGTGTAATTGGTGCACATTTACAAAGGGAAAATAATATAGAGGCAAACAGAAAAATAGTTAAAACAGCAGAATTCAGAGGAGAATTTACTGAAAAGTTACCTTAACTTGACACAGCAGTTTGACATGACACATTTCTTATATTTTATGATTTGGTATTGCAAAGACCTACTAAGAGGTTCAGTCCAAAAGAATATTCTGTAAGTACAAGACAAATCCATGGCATACCAATGTTTGTGCACCAAAGTGCTTTCCCTTTCTTTTTCTTGCTGAAATTTCTAATCATGTATTCTGTTTCTTTACTCTAGATCCAGCATTACACTCATCAAATTTGAGGACTAATGAAACTGTGCTGTCTTGATCAGATGCAATCGTTACTATTCAAGTCTTAGCATTTTCAACCTTTTTTTTTTTTTAGTTGGAATACTGCAGCTATATGTCACAAATCTAGGTCTAAATTTAGGTGTAAACTTCTTTTCCAATAAAATAGCTCTCAACTACAAGTCCTTTGGTGGTATATCACCCTTTAAAATACATAAGCCTAAGCATTCTTCCCCACCTTCCACTTTGCTTTAAGATCAGTCTGCAAAATCACACAACAGCTGCCTTAATAATCACCTTATCAACAACATCCTTTAACCCTCCACACAATTGTGATTTTGAGAGGTCATGTCTCTCAAATCCCATTTCATGTCACATCCCATATCAAATCAAACACGGGTCTTTATTGACAGAGTGAAAATGCCAATATACGTTTTGCTTTGCAACACAAAGCTCTTCTCACCAGGTCATTTTTATCTTATTTCCCCCCCTACTGCCCACAACACTGCAAGCCACATCTAACTTCAAAAACCTTGTTCCTTTTTTTCTAAGGAAGTGTTAAGCATTAGCTATTCCAAGTAAAATGAAGGGCTGGGAAGATACTTGGGCAATTTTGATTTATATAGTTCACATTTTTTTAAAGAGCAGACATTTAAAACTCGAATAGAATACATGTGTGTGTGCATCCTCAGTCTTTGCAACCTGATGGACTGCAACCCACCAGGCTCCTCTGTCCATGGAATTTTCCAGGCAAGAATAGTGGAATGGGTTGCCATTTCCTTCTCCAGGGGATGTTCCTGACCAGGGATCAAACGTATGTCTCCTGCATTGGCAGGCAGGTTCTTAGCCACTGCGTCACCTGGGAAGCCCTAATAGGATATATAGGGAGAGGAAAAGAAAGTTTTGATGGCTTTAATTGCTTGATAAATATTTTTCATTGATATCAACTTGTTCTTGGGGATATTTTATTCTTCCTTGGTTCTTTAAAATTGAATGTATTATGAAATGTTGTATCAAGAAAATAATGTTGAAGCTGTAAAGGTCATCATTGGGCAATGGTACTTACAAGAAACCTTATAAATTTTAATAAATGAACTTTCCAGGAAGTTGTCAATAGCAATACTTTTAGGTAATAAATCCAGTAATTCATTTTATAACATATATTTATCTATCTCTGTCTACACACTTTTGTATAATTTATTCATTTCACATTATATACCTGTCATTTATCTATTGCCATGTACACACTTTTGTATACTATAATTTACAATTAGGCATTTGGGAAGAAAAATATATTAATGTTATTGAACACTACTATTTTAGGATAGTTTATTAAAAGCATTGCTTTTATCTAAATTTTAAAATATTTTATGAACAATGTTATTTTTACCATACAAATAGCATCTTCACAAAATGTACAGGCTGTGCACAAATGTATGCATATACACAGAGAGAAAAAAAATTTAAAAAATCTATCCTAAATAACATGCTTATCGGAATGCTCAAGGCTTGTTTTTCAAATTATGTATAATATCACAAAGCAAGGGGGAAACCCTGTCATTTTAGCTATGGAGTTCAAACACGCTAATGAGTACATACTTTGGCATAAATGTGGTTAGAAATGTACTGTGTCAAAGAGTTTGATCTCCATAATAGTTAATGAATCTGAAATGAAGAATAGAAGATACAGTGTCATAGATCCAATTTTATTACTTGGAATTATATTCGCCCTTGGCAAAGCAGCTTGCTTATTGGTGCTCATTATAGCTGATGCAGTATTGTAAACTACTTTCATCTAAAAATAAAGGGTATCAAAGATCATAACGTAATGCAGGCATGAGGAGTTTTAACAGCACTTCAACATGCTTTTATTACTGACTGTAATACAGTAATACATGTGGTGTAAGTATTAGCATTACAATTATATTAGCAATACCTTACCTGTAGTTTTAGTGTCAAAAGAAATTATATTTAGTCAAGCTTGGATAATGGTGCAACTAAAAGCAGCATTGAAAAATCAACACTGAATGCATGGCAAACATTTGAAAACACAGGACAGATTTATTATTCATAATGAATACAACTATTTCATAGTACCAATGGAAAGAATACGCAAAACAGCATGGCATGATAAAGACTACTTTTGTTTTAATATTAATTTACTGGAAATGCTTTTAGCTTAAGGAATCTTGGGAAGGAGGTTGTAGACTGCTATACCAAACTATCGTGGTCTATAAACTTAACAGTTTAAAATTTATTGGTTCTTTCATACAGAGATATTTAAAAGGCAATGATTTCATTATACGAGTTATATTGAAGCCATCCTTAAGTGAAGCTTAGACATTTTAAATATTTTTACATGAATTGCCTACCCATTAGACATCTTTAATTGCATGGTATTTTAAAACTGAGCAGTCATTTTACATTGTATTTAGAAAAGGTGGTGATCTCTGGTTATATTAAAAGGCCACTTTTCACCTCAGCAATGTCAAAGTGTATAAATAAGCTATTAAAGAGAAATCATGAATATTTTGCCAAAAATAAGAAATTACATATATTGAAGGAATATCTATTTTTGTTTTCATTATAAAGCTAATGAAAATTTCCAAAGTTTTATAAAATGTTTCATATATGGCATTGAGGTTACTTTGCTCATTTTATCATCAAATACTTATAAAATTATGTTTGACTAGCATCTTTGATACAATATTTCCCAGCATTTTACTAAAATACTTAGGAAAACAAACAACAAAATGTACCTAAATAACAATGTAGACTATAAAGGACAGTTACTTCAAAGTGAGAGTAACAATATTAGTTTAAAAATAAAGGCTATTTAGGCAAAAGCAAACGAAATGAAATTTTCATCATCTCAGGATGATGAAAGACATTAAAAAATAAGATGAGATTGAATACTGCAGAAAAGAATAGCAAAGCAAGTTTTTACTATACTAAGAATTTAGGGGAAAATGTAATTATAAAAATAAAAGTTACAAGACACAATTTTATAAAACCATCTGACATGTTGTAAAAAGCAAAAAGACACGCATGGTTGCTACAAGGAGAGAAGAGATTACTGAGAGAGAAAGCAAATGAAAAACAAATGCAAAACAGGATGTATTTCAAAGACAGAGTGTTAGATGAAAAGGCAATTGGCTGAACTAAGTTAAAGACTGCAAATTTAAAATCCAGTAGCAGGTTTGTTAATGTTTCACATTAAGGGAGGATAAAGCAGAAGTGAAAGAGGAAATTGAATACTGATCTGAAGAATAAGTCAAGATAAACTGCTATAATGCAGAAAACCTAAACTAAAATGATGAAAATTGCAAGAGAATATATAAGGAAGAAAGAGTGAATTAAAATAAGCTTTATTTAAAGAAGAAACAAAATTTACAAAAGAAACAAATGTCAAAGACATAATTAAAAAATATTTTAATGGGTTAAAAATATAAACTTTGACAACACAGATTCAAAGTGTTACCACATTTAAGCAAAGTAAATAAAAACAGACATGCACATCAAATGAGTCAAATTTTCAATTAGGGGAATTACGTATTTAAGCATTTGGGTAAACATGCTACAAACAATCAAACATCAAGCACCCAACTATGCAAAAATACAATAGTTAATGGGTAGAAAGAAAAATAAAAGGACATAAAATACGAGTTACAGTTTAAAAAAAAGGTCAAGCAGAACTCACTAATGTCCTTTACAATGGTAAATGAAAGATAACCATGTGATTTTGTGAACAAAAATACAATTGTAAACAAGAATCCTCATATGATTTAATTTGTTGAGTATATATAGAAACCACTTCCAAACTCACATGATCACAACAAACAAGGAGAGAAAAATAAACACAGTGTTTTTCTTTTTTTACATAGAAGAGACTCAAATGATACTGTTTGGAGGTATTCCTGGAAAAAAGGTTAAAAAATAGGTTTTCAAAATCTACAAAAAATATAGTTCGGATTTATTTTGAGGTGCCCATTGGAGTTTGTGGAGAGATGGAGAGCAGGGAATTCAGTAAGTATATCTGGTGTCTGGAAGGAGAGAGTGATTACTAGTGTCACAGCTAATGACTATCATTCAAACTATGAGAATGAATGAGTTTCAGCAGGGAGGACTTTTAATTGTAGGTTCCTGATTGGTGGGTCTTGGTATTATTGTGCTTGAGAAGGGTTTCCAGGTCGCTCTGAAATATTTTTAGCATTATTACTCAGAGAACCTGGACCAGCTCAACATCTGGAGAGTTAGGAAGCTGTTTGTGCTGACACTTGAACCCCACTACCAAAAAGGGAACGCTGACATTTAGATGCTGGGCACTTCACCAGACAGAAGCAAGTGAAACAGAACAAAAAAGTTGTATGCATGGGGCCAAGAAAGAGATTACTCAGTTTCTTAAAGTATCAAATAAATTTGGATTACCAAGTGATTGTTAACTGTGCTCTCTCAGATATAAACCTAGAAATCAGTTTTAAGTGCTTTCAAATGGTGGGAAAATATGATAACTAAATATCAGCTTTTCTGTTAGGCAGTTTGATACAAATGAAGAGAGAAAGATGCAGTGAAAGTGAGAGGCTCAGTGTAAAGAGAAGGGCAGTGAGTGGGAGCACACTTACATTTGAAGGAAGAGAGCGAAGAGCAGCTGGTTTACAACAGAAAGAAGAAAAGGTTGTGGATGGAACAAGATTCCTGGAAAGAATACAGATATGAGATTGCCTAAAAAAGGGAAAAACATGTGGTTATGGGATTACAGGTAGATTGAAAGAGAACTGGAGAGACTTGTCATATAGGAGCTGGCATTTCCTTTATGAAGAAAGAAGTGCCATCTGCTTCCAGTGAGAAGGAAACATTTAGTAGAAGGGATCTCAGGAAGAATAGTGGAAACTGGAAATAGTGATCTGAAGAAAAGAGTTGCTTATTAAAGACTCATTACCTTGTCAAAGAGCTGACTGAAATTACGAATTTGTTATGCTATAAAATATATTGTGAACACTAGGAATGCCACCAGCATTGATCTATTTCATCGAAAATTAAACGTTGCTATGAAAATCTTATGTTGTATTACATTGAACAAGCCTTTTTCCCTCCTTCATATTTACTTTGAGGACTTCCCTGGTGGCTCAGAGGTTAAAGCGTCTGCCTCCAATGCGGGAGACCTGGGTTCGATCCCTGGGTCAGGAAGAACCCCTGGAGAAGGAAATGGCAAACCACTCCAGTATTCTTGCCTGGAGAATCCCATGGACGGAGGAGCCTGGTAGGCTACAGTCCACGGGGTCGCAAAGAGTCGGACACGACTGAACAACTTCCCTTTCCCTTTAAAGAGCAAATGAGGAATTTTGTCAAATATATTTTAAAACCTATTGAAATAATCATGATGTTTTCCTTTAACTTACATTTGTTCCTCTTATAAACATGATTCCTAAATCTAAAGCATCTATGCTTTCTAAGTATAAGCTTCACTTACGCTTAAACTGGAAAGAGGGAGAGGAGTAGTAGTAGGAGGGGAAAAAAAAAAAGAAAGAGAAATGTTGTGTTAAATGTTGTGTGTGCCTCATTTCATCAGCTCTTCACTGCATGTAACTGTCACTATTATTTCTGTATTCAAATCAGGCCCCCGATGACCATCAAATGATAGAAATGAAGATCATTTAGAGTTGTTGGCTATGTGTGTGAGTCATTTAATTCCTGTTTTATGTATTACGCAGTTATGCTGTATACTTCATATTGAATATTTTGGCATAATGTGAAAAATTTCAAATTCTTTGGCAGTTCTGAGCTGAAGAGCAGCCAGTTCCAGTCAAATCATATGGTGGTTGGTGGTTTAGTCGCTAAGTTGTGTCTGACCCTTGTGACCTCATGGGCTGTAGTCCAACAGGGTCCCCTGTCCCTGGGATTTTCCAGGCAAGAATAACGCAGTGGGTTGCCATTTCCTTCTCCAGGGGATCTTCCCAACCTAGAGTTCAAAACCACATCACTTACATCCCCTGCATTGACTGGCAGATTTTTTGTTTGTTTGTTTTTGTTTTTGTACCAATAACACCACTTAGGAAGCCTGCCAAATCATGTGTCCCAATATAATTTCCCCCTCACTTAAAGCAAATATATGAGCCACAATGTCAGTACATTATTTTAACACATTTTATATTTTTATTTGTTTACATAGCTTGTTTTCCTAAAAATACATTCAGTTCAGTTCAGTCGCTCAGTCGTGTCCTACTCTTTGCAACTCCATGGACTGCAGCACGCAGTCTTCCCTGTCTGCTGGAGTCCAGCTCCGGCAGCCAGGGAATCGGCCTGAAGGGATGAGCGGTGTCGCGGAGAATGATGCAGCCTCTGACTCCAGGTGCGGAACTGCATGTTTATTTTAAGCATCAGGTTTTCTTTTATACTTTTACAAAAGCATTAGGTCAGAGGTTTGACATCTTCAGTTTCCCTTCACCCAGATTTACTGTCTCCATAAATCATTGTTGCCCTTCAGAGTTCCCTCCTAAGTGTCCTTGTGATTACATTGTAACTCATGTTTGTCTCTGGGTTGCATACCACATTCTTCAGTTTATTTCTTATCTGTCTAAATCCTGCTAGCCCCTAGTATCCTGAGCTCATTATCTCCTAAAAAGGCTTCTAGCTATTAGTATCTCTAAAATTCCTAGTCTCTATAAGCTATAGTAAAATATGCCAACACTACAACATTTTTTAAACTTTTAGCTTCTAACCATTTTTAATTATTCCTAAACCCTAAACTCAGCAAACTTCTTTTGCCATAAACATTTCCCTCACAAGCAGGTCTCAGATAAAAATCTTTCCCATGGCCTCAAGCTGTGGCCTACGTGCTCATCCTGGAACATTCTTTGTAAAGATCCTTGAACAAATGTCAATAGTTAATTTATGGATTATTTCCTGGGCATAACAGCAGAAGACTTTGTGTTTTCTCATGCTCCTCGCAAGAACAATAAGCACCTTAACATTCTTTCCAGCCAACTCAACCGAAGGAAGGACAAGTCAGAATCACAAGACCTAACTCCTTCATCCCAGGAGCGTGCCTGTGGGATGAGGAGAGGGGGTTGGGGCTGTGCCTCCATTTTGTCAGTAATGCCTAACGCGGCTCCCGGCACCTGTCCATCACCGACTCCTGGAGGTTACTCAAACTCATGTCCATTGAGTCAGTGATGCCATCCAACCATCTCATCCTCTGTCATCCCCTTTTCCTCCCACCTTCAATCTTTCCCATCATCAGGCGTTTTCAAATGAGTCAATTCTTCATATCAGGTAGCCAAAGTATTGGAGTTTCAGCTTCAACATCAGTCCTTCCAAAAACTATTCAGGAATGATTTCTTTAGGATAGAATGGCTGGATCTCCTTGTTGTCCAAGGGATGCTCAAGAGTCTTCTCCAACACCACAGTTCAAAAGCATCAATTCTTTGGCACTCAGCTTTCTTTATAGTCCAACTCTCACATCCATACATGACTACTGGAAAAACCATAGCTTTGACTAGACGGACCTTTGTTGACAAAGTAATGTCTCTGCTTTTTAATGTGCTGTCTAGGTTGGTCATAACTTTTCTTCCAAGGAGCAAGTGTCATTTAATTTCATGGCTGTAGTCACCATCTGCAGTGATTTTGGAGCCCCCCAAAATAAAGTCTGTCACTGTTTGCATTGTTTCTTCATCTATTTGCCATGAAGTGATGGGACCAGATGCCGTGATCTGTTTTTCTGAATGCTGAGTTTTAGGTCAACTTTTTCACCCTCCTCTTGCACTTTCATCAAGAGGTTCTCTACTTCTTTTCTGCTTTCTGCCATATGTGTGGTGGGCAGTTATTGATATTTCTCCCAACAATCTTGATTCCAGCTTGTTTTTCCCACAGCCCAGCACTTCCCATGATATACTCTGCATATAAGTTAAATAATGGCAGCCCACCAGGCTCCCCCATCCCTGGGATTCTCCAGGCAAGAGCACAGGAGTGGGTTGCCATTTCTTTCTCCAGTGCATGAAAGTGAAAAGCAAAAGTGAAGTCGCTCAGTTGTGTCCGACTCTTCGCGACCCCATGGACTGCAGTCTACCAGGCTCCTCCGTCCATGGGATTTTCCAGGCAAGATTACTGGAGTGGGGTGCCATTGCCTTCTCTGAAGTTAAATAAACAGGGTGACAATATGCAGCCTTGAGGTACTTCTACCCTGATTTGGAACCAGTCTGTTTGTTCCATGTCCAGTTCTAACTGTTGTTTCTTGACCTGCATACAGATTTCTCAGGAGGCAGGTAAGGTGGTCTGTATTCCCATCTCTTGAAGAATTTTCCACAGTTTGTTGTGACCCACACAGTCAAAGTCTTTGGCATAGCCAATAAGGCAGAAGTAGATGTTTTTCTGGAACTCTCTCCCTTTTTAGATGATTCAATGGATGTTGGCAATTCGATCTCTGGTTCCTCTGTCTTTTCTAAATCCAGCTTGAACATCTGAAACTCACGGTTCACATACTGTTGAACCCTGGCTTGGAGAATTTTGAGAATTGCTTTGCTAGTATGTGAGATGAGTGCAATTGTGTGGCAGTTTGAGCATTCTTTGGTATTGCCTTTCTTTGGGATTGGAATGAAAACTGATCCTTTCAGTCCTGTGACCACTGCTGAATCTTCCAAATTTGCTGACATATTGAGTGCAGCACTTGGACAGCATCGTCTTTTAGGATTTGAAATAACTCAGCCGGAATTCCATCACCTTCACTAGCTTTATTCGTAGTGATGCTTCCTAAGGCCCACTTGACTTCACATTCCAGGATATCTGGCTCTAGGTGAGTGACCACACCATCGTGATTATCTGGGTCATGAAGATCTTTTTTGTATAGCTCTTCTGTGTATTCTTGCCACTTTTTCTTAACATCTTCTGCTTCTGTTACATCCATATCATTTCTGTCCCCATTGTGCCCATCTATGCATAAAATGTTCCCTTGGTATCTCTCATTTTCTTGAAAAGATCTCTAGTCTTTCCTATTCTATTGTTTTCCTCTATTTCTTTGCATTTCTTATCACTCCTTGTTATTCTTTGGAACACTGCATTCAGATGGGTATATCTTTTCTTTTCTTCTTTGCCTTTCACTTCTCTTCTTTTCAACGCTATTTTTAAGCCCTCCTCAGACAACTATCTTGCCTTTTTGCATTTCTTTTTCTTAGAGATGGTCCTGATCACTGCCTCCTGTGCAATGTTATGAACCTCCATCCATAGTTCTTCAGGCACTCTGTCTATCACACCTAATCCCTTGAATCTTTTTGTCACTTCCACTATATTGTCATAAGGGATTTGATTAAGGTCATACCTGAATGGTCTAACGGCTTTCCCAACTTTCTCTTAATTTAAATCTGGATTTGTCAATAAAGAGTTTATGATCTGAGCCACAGTCAGCTCCCAGTCTTGTTTTTGCTGACAATATAGAGCTTCTCCATCTTTGGCTGCAAAGAATATAATCAATTTGATTTTTGTGTTGACCATCTGGTGATGTCCATTGTAGATATTGTGTTGTTGGAAGAGGGTGTTTTCTATGACCAATGTGTTCTCCTGGAAAAGTCTATCAGACTGTGCTCTGTTTTATTCTGTACTCCAAGGCCAAATTTGCATGTTACTCCAAGTATTTCTTGACTTCCTACTTTTGCATTCCAGTCCCCTATAATGAAAAGGACATCTTGTTTGAGTGTTCATTCTAGAAGGTCTTGTAGGTCTTCATAGAACCATTCAACTTCAGCTTCTTCAGTGTTGCTAGTCAGGGCAAAGATTTGAATTACTATGATATTGAATGGTTTGCCTTGGAAATGAACAGAGATCATTCTGTCATTTTTGAGATTGCAACTAAGTACTGCCTTTTGGACTCTTTTATTGACTATGATTGCTACTCCATGTCTTCTAAGGGATTCTTGTCCACAGTAGTAGTTATAATGGTCATCTGATTTAAATTCACCCATTGCAGTCCATTTTCATTCACTGATTACTAAAATGTTGGTGTTCACTCTTGCCACCTCCTGTTTGACCACTTCCAATTTGCCATGATTCATGGACCTGACATTTCAGGTTCATATGCAATATCGTTCTTTACACCATTGGACTAACCTCTATCACCAGTCACATCCACATGCTGCAAAACGCATGCTCCAAAGGTAATTTCTATAGTTCAAAACTTGAAAAAAATGATTAAAGTTTTCTCTGACTTGGAGATGGATTAGGAGGAATAGAGTATTACAACAAAATATCTTGATTTTTAATATATCCTATGGTTTATTTGGACAGTTAAGCATATTTTCAAGCATAGATCACTCAGGGGGGAAAATGCCTCTCTTTAAATTTAAATTTTATGCTTTTTTCCCTTTATTTTTCAGCACAGCATTTATTTTGGATTTTCTTATAACTCCTCTGAGAAAAAAAGTATTATATGCAGTGAGGAAGAGGAGGCTGAAAATAAATGTCATTGCTCTCACAGAAATAATGGATTTACAAGAAATAAAAACAGTTTGATGCCATTTATTTTTTGTTTTCTTTGACTATTTGATTTCTTTTCATTTCTGAAAATAATTGAGTCTAGCTGCCCATGCTGAGTGTACCTCATAGCTACAACTACTTTGAGATAAGTCTATACTTATATTTCCTTCATTATTTTCATAAAATTCATCCAGTGCATTTGAAATAGATCGATTGAAAGTACTCCCTTCCTATTTGAATATTGCATTTCTTTTTAATCTAGGGATTCATTTATGCATTTTTTGTTGGAAATCAATGCCTAAGTGAACTGACTTTATTCTTACTTGAAGTGGAATGTAGAAGTTTTGGATATAAACTGAGTCAAAATCAACTACAGCATGAATTGCACTGGTTGTAGTCATAGCAACAGAAGATAAAACCTCTTGTGCATAGATCTGCAAATAAAAGTTTTTCTTATCTAATCTTAGACATTTCCCATGCTGGTTTATAGTAAATGTTAGAAACAAAAATCAATCAATTTGATCACTATAATTCACTATATTTCAAATAACATGGTTTATAATAATGATATAAAAGTAATTAAAATACCTTTTTTTTTTCAGATTCATTGATTTTTTTTTTCTTGCCCTTTTTAAATTTTCTTTTTTAACTTTACAACATTGTATTTGTTCTGCCATACTTTGACATGAATCCACCATGGGTACACATGTTTTCCCCCTCCAGAACCCCCCTTCCACCTTCCCTCCCATCCCACCCCTCCAGGCCATCCCAGTGCACCAGCCCCGAGCACCCTGTATCATGCATTGAACCTGGACTGGCGATTCGCCTCACACATGATAATTTACATGTTACCAACATATTTCGTTACTTACCATGATGACCAAAATAGGTGTATGAACCTTCTGAAATTTTCATGAAAATGTATTGATGTGCATCTCAAAAGATCTGGAGTTTAGAGCTTCTTGATGGGACAAGCCAAAGTTGCTACCTTGCCCCCTTTGTCAAACCTCTGGTACAACATTTATTTTTGCTAAGTAATTTCTCATACTGCAAAATAAATTTTTTTCATGATCAAAGTATCACATGTACAGGTATATTTCTATGGTGTGAAATTCTTTAACTACACACATGACCATAGTCATAAAATGACATAGAGGCAAATTTGTGGATGCTTCTCCCCAAATCAACTTCCATATGTTACCCGGAAACACATCTCCATTTGACTGGCAATGCAAGTAGCTGCATTTTGGAGTTTTTTCTGTATTGTATGGCACTAAGTATCTTTCCTATGCTAGTCTAATTTCTTTGGATTTGGCATTCTTCTTTGGAGCTCTGATAGAGATGATATTAGTGTTTCTATAAATTCGGCAAAGTATGACAGTAGTGAAACTAGTTTCTGATAAACTTTTTAAATAGTAGAAATAGGTGTGTGGGGAATTGGTGAGAGTTTGCACATTTAAATCAGAGAAAAAAAGAGCATAGATCTAAATAGTAGATAGAAAGTCACTGACACAGTTTTCTATTGAAATTTCACTTTGAAAGCCTCTCCATTGGTTGCACAAATTAAATCAAGTGTCTTTTTGGCCTTTAAAGTAGTATTGATGTTTATGTAAAGTCCTCATTTTCTGTGAAAAATATAGTATTGTCTATCTATAAGAAAAAAAATAGTTGAATTTGCTTTAAAGAATGATGACAAACCTATACAGATGACAATACACATCTTTGTATAACTATACAGAGTTTATAGATATATACATATACTCAAATATATATATATACCTTTTTTATCATAATGTTCCTTCTCTCATGCCGAGAAGGTTAGGAAATTATTAGCAAGGAAACCCATTTCCTACAAGGAACATAATAGTGAACATTTATAAAAGGAAAAACTAAACCGAAATGTAAAATTTCTCACTTGTTTCAAAGTTATTGGCATATTAAATTCCAAAATGCATAACACATATCTTCTTCTTTCTGACATGACAGCCCTTTGTAGAACACAAGAATCATTGAAATAATTGCTTCAGCATCTCATTTAGGGGTTCACAATTCTTCCATTGTATGGTTTTGTCATTTCTTGGGCATCAGAATCTATGGTAGATCATCAGCATCCAACAAGATAAGCAAAGAAGTATAGAGAATCACAAAGAGGTATTAAACCCTGGTATAAAAGCGATGCCTTACTTTGTTGCTGTTTAGCTGATAAGTCATCTCCAGCTCTTCTCAATCCCATGGACTGCAGCATGCCAGGCTCCTCTGTCCTTCACTACCTCCTGGAATTTTCTCAGACTCATGTCCATTGAGTCAGTGATGTTATCTAACTATCTCATCCTCTGTCACCTCCTTCTCCTTCTGCCTTCAATCTTTCCCAACATCAGGGTCTTTCTTAATGAGTCAGCTCTTTGCATCAGCTAACCAAATTATTGGAGCTTCAGCATCAGCAACAATTCTTCCAATGAATTTTCAGGATTGATTTCCTTTAGGATTGACTGGCTTGATCTCCTTGCAGTCCAAGTGATTCTCAAGAGTCCCCTCCAGTACCACAATTAGAAAGCATCAGTTCCTCAGCTCTCAGCCTTCTGTATAGTTCAACTCTCATATGTATACCTGACTATTGGATAAACTATAGCTTTGACTGAACCAATCTTTGTTTGCAAAGTGATGTCTCTACTATTTAATATGCTGTCTGATGCTTTACTTATTTGCATCCATATTGCATTGGACTGATCTCAGTCACTTAGCCTCAACTAACAACAACAAAAAAGCTAGAAACTGTTGTCTAAGGACTACAAGAAGGAAAAAGAAAAAAGATTTGATTAAGTAGAGTTTTGTCTCTGTCAAAGCCTTATATTCTGGCAATCAGTAATTTTTTAAACCTTCCTCTTGCATACAGAACACACACCCTTCTCCAAAGAAAAGAACCCCAAATCTCACTCAGTCACTGCAACTCCAATTCCAAAATGTTCAGAGTCTTTGTCACTAGGTGTATACATGAACTTTGTGGTCTGAGAGTATCATTATTATCAAGTATCAATAAATTACTTGGTCATCATCATACTCTTATAGTCTACTTGATTAGCACACACGCCCACATATATACACATACACAAAAATATATGAAGAACAATGGTAACATTGGCCCATTTGACAGTATTTATATGCACATATATCAAATATTTGTGTTTTCTAGGTGGTGCTAGTGGTAAAGAATCCACCTGCCAATGCAGGAGACATAAGAGATGCTGGCTCAATCCCTGGGTAGGGAAGATTCCCTGGAGGAGGGCATGGCAACCTACTCCAGTATTCTTGTCTAGAGAATTCCATGGACAGAGGAGACTGGAGGGCTACAGTCCTTAGGGTCGCCAAGAGTCGGACATAACTTAAGTGAATTAGCACATTTATATAATTCTATCTAGATCTACATCTATGTATAGTACATAATTTATATATTTATATGTGTATATTATATATACATTTATATGTGTATGAAGAAATAGTTATATAAATATAAAAATAAAATAAATATTTATATATGTGTGTATATATATATATATATATATACACACATATATACACACACACACTCAAATATTCTTATTTGAGGCAAAATTTACAGAGAGTGAAATGTACAGATCTGAGTACAAGTACTTGTGGAATTTGTATAAAAGCATATCACTACTCCTATTAACTTATTGAATAGGTTCATCGCCCTAAAAAAGGTTTTCATTACACATTCCCCATCCCTAGTATTAGCTCTTTTCCAGGTAACCACTATTCTTCTTCCTATCTTTGGAAATTAGTTTGCTTATTTCTGATCTTCACATATAAAAGTAATTAACAGTATATATTTATTTGTATCTGGATTCTTTCATTTAAAATGGTGTCTTTATATAAAGTCATGTTACTATTGTGAGTTATGTTGTAGATACAGTCAACTTGTATCATTTTTGAAAATTAATAAAGCAGTATGAATTATACTATAATACATACTCTTTGCAATTTTAAAAATACAGCTTCCAGGTGATAAACAACTAGGCTATTTACAGTTATTATTATTATTATTTAAGTTGAATAAACACACTTGTGTAAGTTTTTGTGGAATTTCATTTGTTTGGAGAAATAAATTCCTTGATTGATAAGACAGACGATTCTTAAATTTTATAAAAATTTGCCAAAATCTGTCCAGAATGGTTGTACCAGATAAATCTCTATTAGCAATTTAGAAGAATTTCATTTGTTCTACATATTTGCCACTATTGTACAGTTATTTACCTTCTTTCTTTCTGGTAAAATGAAATCATATTTTATGGCAATTTTTTTTCTTTCCCCGCAATTTACTGATACCTAATGATATTATATAGCTTTTCGTCTGTTTATTGACCATATCTAGTCAAGACATGTCTACTCAAGAACTTGTCAATTGGGACATACATGTTTTTCTTTTTGTTATTGATTTCAGAATCAATATTCTGCATATAAATTCTTGATATAAATTATTTGCTGCATATAAGGATTGTGAATATGTTCTCTTAATTCCATTTCTTGTCTTTTTCAAAATATTTTACTTTTAAAGCACTGTTAGATTAACAAGAGGAGAAGGCAATGGCACCCCACTCCAGTACTCTTGCCTGGAAAATCCCATGGGTGGAGGAGCCTGGTAGGCTGCAGACCCATGGGGTCGCTAGGAGTCGGACATGACTGAGCGACTTCACTTTTCACTTTTCCCTTTCATGCACTGGAGAAGGAAATGGCAACCCACTCCAGTATTCTTGCCTGGAGAATCCCAGGGACGGCGGAGCCTGATGGGCTGCCATCTATGGGGTCGCACAGAGTCGGACACGACTGAAGCGCCTTAGCAGCAGCAGCAGCAGCAGCAGCAGATTAACAAGAAAATTGAGGGGAAGGTACAAAGATTTCTCAGACTTGATTCCTTCACACATGCATAAATTCCCTCATTGTCAACATCTTGACAATGGAGCCCAAATTCATTGGAAGGCCTGATGCTAAAGCTGAAGCTCCAGTACTTTGGCCACCTGATGCGAAAAGTTGACTCTGATGCTAGGAAAGATTGAAGGCAAAAGGAGAGGTAGTAGAAGAGGATGAGATGGTTAAATAGCATCACCAATTCTATGGACATGAATTTGAGCAAACTCCAGGAGATAGTGAAGGTTGGTGTATTGCAGTCCATGGGGTTACAAAGAGTCAGACATGACTTAGTGACTGAATATCAACAACACATAGTAAAATGGAATAGTTACTCATATTATTTGACTTTTCCTGAATCTGTGGTAACTTCTTATTAGAACAGGAGTTATAAAATTTTTTGTACATATAAATAAGTTGCAAGTTATTGTGCAAGAAAGCCATATAATAGACTTCTGGGTTGCTATCAGTATATATTCAAAATGATAATCATCAGCACATGAGCTTATTAAGTGCTTGCAGTCTAATAATTTGAGCATTTAAGAATAATTGGAAAATGATTTTATATCATGCCACTTAACTGAATTTGTCGACTAGTTTCAAAAGTTTTTGATTGCATCTTTATTATTTTTATATATAAGATCATAGAGACAATTTTACTTCTTTCTTTCTGATTTGAGTGATTTTATACTTTTTTATTTTTCTTGCTTGATTCCTATAGCTAGAACTTAAAGTCTAAGAGTGGTGTGAATAGACCTGATCTTAGAGGGAAAGCCTTCACAATTTCAACATTATCTATTATGTTACCTGTAGGTTTGTTATATTTGGCCTGTATTGTGTTGGGGTAGGTATGTTCCTTTGATAACCAATTTGCTGAAATTTGCAAAGAAAGAATTTTATATATAGTCAAATGCTTTTTATACATCTATAGAGATGGTAATAGTATTTTCATCTCTCTATTAAAATGACATATCACATTTATTGATTTATACATTTTGAACCATCTTTGATTTCAAGGAATAAATCTCACTTGATCATGGTGTATGATGTCATTAATATGTTGCTGAGTTTCGTTGATAATATTTTGTTGAGATTTTTTGCATTTATATTCATTAGGAATATCAATCTTATTTTTATTTTCTTGTAATGTCCTTATCAGACTTTTGCATCAGGTTAGTGATGGTCTCATAAAATAAAATTGGTAATGTTCCCTCCTCTTCAAATTTTGGAAGAATTTGAGAAAAGTCAGCATTAATTCTTCGTTAAATGTTTGGTAGAATTCACCAGTAAAGCCATGTGGTCCTGGGATGTCTTTGTTGAAAAGTTTTTAATTCCTGATTCAGTCTCTTTACTCTTCATTGCATTTCTAAGCACTGAAAACAAACAGTCAGGAAGAGAAATCAAGAAAAATCCCTTTTATACTTGCATGGAAAATAATAAAATACTTAGGGATAAATTTAATCAAGGAAGTAAAAGGTCTATGCAATAAAAACCAAAGATTTTGAAAGAAATTGAAGAATATGCAAATGGAAGTGTATGCCATGTTCATTGATCAGAAAACTCAATATTGTTGAAATGTTTCTACATATAAATATATGGGATATTATTAATGAAATATTGTCAGCTATGAGAAAGAAAGAAATCCTACCACTTTGTACAATGTAGATTAAACTTGAAAGCATTAGGATAAGTGAAATAAGTCCCACAGAGAAGACAACTGTTTGATATGTTTTATGTGTGGAATTTAAAAAGCTAAATTCATAGAAATAGGGAGTAGAATGGTGGTTACCACGGGGTGAGGTTGTGGAAAAATTGGGGAGATGTTGGTCAAAAGGTACACAATCATTTTAGAAGATGAGTAAGTTCTTGGGATATGATGCACAGCATGGTGATTACAGTTAACACTACTGTAAAACATACTCAAAAGTTTCTGAGACTAGATCTTAAATGCTATTGTCATAAAAATGAAATAATAATGCAATGTAATAAGACATTAGCTAGATTATATTGTGATCATATTGCAAGATAAAAGTTTATCAAATAAACAGTGTTATAAGTCAATTATATCTAAACAATAAAAAGGAGAAACTGGAAATATTCTTTAGCCTAACTTAAGAGTTTTTTTATGTACGTGATTTGGCATATAAAATGATAATAACAACACCTACTTTGTAGTATCATTTTGAAGATTAAATCACGCAAACACATGTAGAACACTTAGAATAGTTTGTCATCTATTGAAGACCAAGGGCTTCCCTGATGACTCAGATGATATAGAACCTGCCTGCAATACAGGAGACCCAGGTTTGATCCTTCAGTTTGGAAGATCCCCTGGAGAAGGAAGTGGCTAATCCACTCCAGTATTCTTGCCTGGAGAATTCCATGGACAGAGGAGCCTGGTGGGCTACAGTCCATGGGGTCACACAGAGTTGGACACGACTGAGCAATTAACACTTTCACTTATTGAAGACCAAAGACTACCTACTGTTATTATTATTACTGGGGAAAATGAGGTACATCTATATCTTAGAGTGATTGTCATGGAGTAAAAACTAAGTTGAAAAGTAGTAGACATTAGCAACAATTAACATTAAAACTTAAGCATGATATTTTGTCCAGTGATGAAAAGAGTATGGTTAAGGAAATGCCATTGGAATGGAAAAGAGAAAAAGAGTAGCCTATCAGGATCATCTGTCTGTGGTATTTTCCTATCAAGAGTACTGGAGTGGGTTGCTGTGCCCTCCTCTGGTCGATATTCCCTACCCAGGGTTCAAACCCATGTCTGCTGAATCTCCTACACTGCAGGAATGTTCTTTACCCACTGAGCACCAGGGAAGTCCTTTAAATCTTGGTAATCACTGAATGTAGTAAACTAGGAAATTTGTTAAAGATGGCCCTAAGTCTCTTAAGTTGTGTACCTGGATATACAATGATACCAGCAAAAATAATAGATAATAAAGAATGAAATAGGAAGGTAAGGTGTTCCAATTTTGATATGTTGAATTTGAGTACCTTTGGAATAACCAGATGCTAGTGTCAATTAGTACCTAGCAAGAAACAGAGAAAATGATATTAGGAGAAAAATCTAGGTTATTCGTACATTACAAATGGTTAATCAATGTGCTGAGCACCAAAATTGATGCCTTCAAACTGTGGTGTTGGAGAAAACTCTTGAGAGTCTCTTGGACAGCAAGAAGATCAAACCAGTCAATCCTGAAGGAAATCAACCCTGAGTATTCATTGGAAGGACTGATGCTAAAGCTGAAGCTCCAGTACTTTGGCCACCTGATGCAAAGATACGACTCTTTAGAAAAGACCCCTGATGCTGGGAAAGATTGAAGACAGGAGAAGGGAATGACAGAGGATGAGATGGCTGGAGGGCATCACTGACTCCATGGACATGAGTTTGAACAAACTCCAGGAGATAGTGAAGGACAGGGAAGTACGGTGTGCTGCAGTCAATAGGATCACATAGACTCAGACACGACTGAGTGACTGAACAACAAAAAACCAATGTGCTAGATTATTTCTTCTTCAAAATCCATGAGATTAATTATTCTCAGTATAACTACAGACTTGTTTCCATCAAACATATATGGCTATTCATTTTAAATTTGAGAACAACTGGTATTAAGAGAGAAAGAGTAAGAGAAAGGTATAGAAAAACTGTGGAAATAATCAAGAGATAAGGTAAAGATAGGAAATAAAACACACACCCAGAGTTAATGGAGAGAGAGAAATTTAGGGAAGGACCTTGGGGAAGATATTAATACCAAATATAAAGAGTGCAGATGAAAAGGAACCACAGAGAGTAAGATACAAAGTGGATTTGGAAATGATCTTTAGTTACAGTCATTACACTTGAATGAATCACATCACTTTCGAAATAGAGATTAGTGAAAGTCTCTTGGTTGTGTCCGACTTTTTGTGACCCCATGGACTACACAGTCCATGGAATTCTCTAGGCCAAAATATTGGAGTGGGTAGCCTTTCCCTTCTCCAGGGCATTTTCCCAACCCAGGGATCGAACCCAGTTCTCCCGCATTGCAGGTGGATTCTTTACCAACTGAGCCACAAGGGAAACCCAAGTATACTGGAGTGGGTAGCCTAGTCCTTCTCCAGAAGATCTTCCCAACACAGGAATTGAACTGGGGTGTCCTGCACTGCAGGCACATTCTTTACCTACTGAGCTATCAGGGAAGCCCAAATATAAATAAATAGTGATCAGCTATTTAATTATTGCTGATAGCTCTTTAACTGTTCTGTGTGTGCTAACGTCACTTCAGTCTCATTCGACTCTTTGTCCGACTCCTCTGTCCATGGGATTGTCCAGGCAGGAATACTGGAGTGGGTATATCTATATGTTTAGAAATATGCTGAAGAATGTAATGAAACAAATATCTTATCAAGTGTATTTTAGAATTATCACATCAGTGTTAAAATATTTTGTCACTATAAACTGGTTTTATTAAATCAAACAGAGGTTTTAATTTGGTCCTTGTCCATCTTGTCCAATTTTTCACCTCTTTGTAGTAGGTAATATGATTAGAATTGTGTTTATACACACACAAAAAAATTATTTTGAACCACTTCCATAAAAATATAAAAACTGTAATCTGCTTGAAAGTGAAAGTTGCTCAGTCGTGTCTGACTCTTTGCAACCCCACGGACTATACAGTCCTTGGAATTCTCCAGGCCAGAATACTGGAGTGGGTAGCCTTTCCCTTCTCCAGGGGATCTTTCTAACCTAAGGATCAAACCCAGGTCTCCCTCATTGCAGGCGGATTCTTTACCAGCTGAGCCACAATCTGTCTATATGAGATAAAACCAGGATAACAAATAATTCTAGCTATGGATCACATCATTTCACAAAAACTATTTTATATCAGTTTGATACAAAAATCCATATACACATACACAAACATACATAAACACATTCATTCACTATGATAAAAAACTCAAACTAAATATTTGACTAAATGAATTGAACTGTTTTAATATTTTGATAGCAAGTTTACCAGTGCAAGGGCACAGTTCATGTTCTCTGTTTGGAGTAGAGAGTATAATTTTCTTAATAATTAATTAATGGAGACTAATTCATTGTAAACTCTAAACAGATAAAGTACTAGATATATCTTTCAGTATTAATAAAGCACTGTTCTCATATAATTAAGATTCTGATGACTGACAGCATTCAGACCCTCTCCTGTTATTATTAATGTCCTTTTCATTTTCTAAAGCCTACTATGCATTATTCATATGGGAAATTAAAGTGAATAGCACAAATGGACATTTTAACAACAGCCAGAAATCAGGATTTGTGACTTACAATGTGATAGCTGTTCTGAGCCCCTAATCCATTTACCCTGAGGAGTCAAATAATAGCCTTAATACTCTGTATTTAAGCCACTTTGTTTATAGTTCTACAAATATTTAAAATGATGACCATTTTTCCATTGAAAACTACAAAAAAGGGCATCAATAATTAGTGACTGTGGTTCAGCATGGGGAGGTTGCTGAGTATTATCGGAATGGAATGGATTAAAGAATTTAAGCAGGGTGCTTTTATGCTCATTTGGATGATGGTGTTTTGTGCTTCCTACATGCTCTACTTTGGTTTACAACTGAGTACATTTAGCTACCTAATGTCTTTTATGAAATAAGGTGAGATATTAATAAACACATAAACATAAACAAACACTATTAAAGAAATGTATTTTGTTTTGGGGGAAGATTCAACATTATAAAACACAAACCAATTATGACTTTAACAGGGACTTTCAATTCTTAAATCTGTCTTTGTTTTCAAGAATATTCTCATTATATTTCTGTTTTATTTCTTTGTAGTTGCTATCTAGGAACAAAAGCAGTAAAAATGCTAGCCGTATGTATATAAATAAATTAAACAAACACATAAAAATAAGCATAATAGGGAAAAATGGTCAAAAAGAATAATAACAGAAATATATCAATAATTAAGGTGATTGTGAATAGCCAACATTTTAATGCTTACACTGACTTCAAAGCTTCATTCTCCCTGCCTTTTATTTTGGCTTCAAACATTTATTTTCACATTCTTCAGGTTATGAATCTTCCAATAAAACTAACTTCTCAGATGCCAATAAATTGAGTTTCAGTTTTTAAAGCATTCTTCTTCGGGTGTATAGAGATACTAAATTTTTTACTCTAACATTATAAAATTATTACAATATCATCTAAAAGAACTCCATATTTTAAGAATCAAGGATAGCATGGCATTTGTATAACTTGCCAATAAGCTATATCTTGTTAACATTAAATTATTAAACAGCAAATTCTGAACTAAGGGCTAAGGATTTAGCACATAAAATGGACAGGGAAGACTGGTGTGCTATAGTCCATGGGGTCGCAAAGAATTGGAGATAACTGAACGACTGAACTGAACTGAATAACTTTACGTTATGAAAAAAAGCACTAAGATGGTATGTAAAATAACCTGGTTTCTAATCCTAGTCCCTGAAATATCTTATTGGTGTTAGTTCTTGAGTTGATTTGTCATCAGTACTACTCAACAATTATATGTGATGGGGGCATATATAAGTGGTGAATGAAGATAAATATCATTATTATCATGATTAAAACATTATGCTTGACATCATTTTATGTTCTCTTACTCTTGATCATTGTGTCCCAAACAGGTGGAAAGCTTTGTTCATGTCAGGTCTGGGGAAGGATTGTCATGATAATTTTACATGGCCCTCACTCAGGAGGCAGTTGACACTGTGTCTTCTATTCTCGTCTTCCCAGGGTATCTTTGTCTTAGAGAAGACAGTGTTCCCTTTCCATCAGCATTCCCTCTGCCCCAAACATCCACTTTAGTCAGTACTCCTTTAGCACTCAGGAAAAGAGAAGCATATGCTCCTTTTATGGGAAATGTATGCACTTAAAGTACTATTTTTTAAAGTCAAATTTAGGGATCAAATAGATAATCACAGGGTCTCTAAGTCTTTATGCTAAACTTAAAAATCAGCTTGTAGCATTTAAAATGTGAAATATATACATATATACACAAAAATATATATTGTATATCTGCGTATATATATATATATATATATATATATATATATATATATATATATATATACACTTTCATCATTCATTCAGTTTGCAGCATTTAAAATGATATATATAGCATATATATATAGGCTTCCCATGTGGTGCAGTGGGAAAGAATCCCCTTGCCAAAGCAGGAGGTACAAAAGACATAGGTTTGATTACTGGATCGGGAAGATCCCCTGGAGTATGAAACGGCAACCCACTCCAGTATTCTTTCCTGCAAAATTCCATGGACAGAGGAGCCTGGTGGGCTACAGTCTTTGAGGTTGCAAAACTGTGGACATGACTGAGCATGCACACAGAAGTATGAAATATATATATATATGCATATATATATGCAAATAAACACTCCTACGCTCTTTTTATTTATCTAGCTTATCCCACTGCAACTATACACATTCATCTTTCTTTCCTTAATATAAAAGTCTCCTAAAAGATTTTGGCAATACCATGAAAGTCTGACTTTTTTTTTTTTTGTCTTTTCTTACACAAAACATGAAGATATTAGCTGTTTTTAATTATATAAAAAATTGAAACCTGACACAATCAGTGATATGCTGACCCTATTTCTTGATCTGTTGAACTTCAGCACTTTATAGATACACTGCTTCAAATCAACAATTTAAATATTTACATATATGGAACAAAATGTCTATTTTAAGAATACTGGTATTGATTATAATATCAGAGTCATCAAGTTAGTGGTCTCCAGGAGAAATAGTGCAAAAAAAGGTGACTCTGTTGCCTAAAAATAGTAGCTCTGAGCCATATCAACATTTCAAAAGATAATAAATATAATTCTTTATTGATTATCTTATAAATATCTAAAATGTTCCAAAACTAACGTTTAATCACTATATAAAATCTCACTTAAATGATACTAAAGCTTGCTCAATGAGTTTACTACGTTGATTCTCAATTTGGACCTCTCGGGTGGCTCAGATGGTAAAGAATCTGCCTGCAGTGCAGGAGACTCAGGTTCAATCTCTGGTTCAGGAAGATCCCCTGGAGGAGGGAATGGCTACCCACTCCAGTGTTCTTGCCTGGAGAATCCCAAGGACAGAAGAGGCTGGCAGTCTATAGTCCATGGGGTTGAAAAGAGCTGGACACAACTGAGCAACTCTTTACCATTACATTCTCAATTTATTGTCCTTTTTTTTTTTATTGTAGAACCCACTTTAACTCAAAGGATTTATTGAATACTCTGTGTTAGTTATACTCTGAAATCCTAGAACTTCATGATGAGAAAAATCACACAAAAACTCTTCCACAGAAAATAGCCTGAGAGATTTAGGTTTTTTTTTTTTTTCTTTCCCAAAGTTGTGGTTTTTATTTTCTCTCTGGTACATTATGAACATAAGAGATAAGAAAAAAAAAAAAAAAGTAAGTAGAGACTTAGGTCACTTAAAGACAAATGTGAAAAATCTCAGATGGACTTCTAGGCAGAAAATTACATCAGATGCCTTGATATTATCCTACTTTTTTTTTTCCATTTCATTTTTTTTAAATTTATTTATTTTATTTTGGAGGCTAATTATTTTACAATATTGTAGTGGATTTTTGCCATACATTGATATGAATCAACCATGGGTTTACATGGGTTCCCCATCTTGAACCCCCCTCCCACCTTCCTCCCCATTCCATCCCTCTGGGTCATCCCACTGCCCCAGCCTTGTCTCATTCATCGAACCTGGACTGGCGATTCCTTTCACATATGATAATTTACAGGTTTCAATGCTATTCTCTCAGATCATCCCACCCTCACCTTCTCCCACAGAGTCCAAAATACTGTTCTATGTATCTGTGTCTCTTTTTCTGTCTCACGTACAGGGTTATCATTACCATCTTTCTGATTTCCATATATATGTGTTAGTATACTGAATTGGTGTTTTTCTTTCTGGCTTACTTCACTCTGTATAATGGGCTCCAGTTTCACCTACCTCATTAGTACTGATTCAAATGTATTTCTTTTTAATGGCCGAGTAATATTCTGTTGTGTATATGTACCACAGCTTCCTTATCCATTCATCTGCTGATGGACATTAGGTTGCTTCCGTGCCCTGGCTTTTAAACAGTGCTGTGATGAACATTGGGGTACACGTGTCTCTTTCAGTTCTGGTTTCCTCAGTGTGTATGCCCAGAAGTGGGATTGCTGGGTCATATGGCAGTTCTATTTCCAGTTTTTTAAGGAATCTCCACACTGTTCTCCATAGTGGCTGTACTAGTTTGCAATCCCACCAACAGTGTAAGAGGGTTCCCTTTTCTCCACACCCTCTCCAGCATTTATTTCTTGTAGACTTTTGGATAGCAGCCATTCTGACTGGAGTGAAATGGTACCTCATTGTGGTTTTGAGATTTAGGGTTAATATGACGGAGTTTGCTAGTAGAGGTGACAAATTGCTATTGTAAGTATATGAGAAATTTGGGTGAGGTGTTTACATTTAGATATCATTGGTTATGACAAAAATGAGAGAAAAAAGTAAAGTTATCTCCAAGCAAGTTATCCCTTTCACATTTGGTTAGGAAAGAAAGAGTAACTCAAACATGTCTGAGAAGGAGCATCAAATAATTGGACAAAAATCAGGAATATATACTTTCATTGTTCATTCAAACGAGGAATATTTTTTTAGGAATACTATTTACCAGAACAAGCATCTAGAGAAACAGAAGAATCTGAAAGAAGGGTTAGAGAATGAATAAGTCAGAGGAAAAAAGGTTTTGAGAAGCCTGTCTACAAAGAGTAACAGAGAAAATAGGCTGTATTTGAAGTAATGATGTGGCAAAGAGAGTGCCGATCACTCAGTCACACCCCACCTTTGGCCATCCCATGGACTGTGGCCTGCCCTGCTCCTCTGTCCATGGGATTCTCCAGGCAAGAAGACTGGAGTGGGTAACCATTCCCTTCTCCAGGGGATTTTCCCAGCCCAGGGATCAAACTGGGGTCTCCTGCATTGCAGGCAGAGTCTTTACTATCTCAGCCACCAGGGAAGCCCTAATGTGGAGAAGTGCTAATGTGATTCAGTGCAATTAATGATGAGTTCACCAATGAGGAAAAGTCCCTGAAAAAATAAAAAAAAAAGGTACAGCCAGTGGAGAGGGGGGGCAATATAAAGGTGGGGACATGGGAGGTAAAAACTATTAGGTGTGAGAGAGGCACAAGGGTGTGTTGTACCATGAGCTGAAAGTGAAGCAGTGAAAGGGAATGAAAAATTTGGAAAGAGAAAAAGTGATATGAACTATCCCTTGGGGAATGTGAAAGTGATTTTATAGCTGTTTATCAAAGAAATGGAGTACATTGCTGAGCCAGCTAAAGGTTCATCTGATCTTGCAGATCCTGAATTCAAACGGATCCAGTCTGCATAGTAGGTCACTTTTTTCCAGCCATGCTTACTCCCTCCCTCCCTATTTCCTACCATAGGAAACAGGAGAAGGACAGAAGAAAAATAAATCTGAGGTATTTTTTCCTTTTTTTTTTTTTTTTTACAGTGAATTTATGAAAGATCATGGATATATCAGTTTCCTTGAGGTTGCCATAACAAATTGCCACAAATGAGTAGATTACAAGAGAAGTGTTCCCTCACAGATGTCTAAAAGCTCTAGGAAAGGATCTTCCCAGTTTCTGGTGGCCTCAGATGTTCCTTTGTCTGTGTCAACATAGTCCCCATCTCTGTCTCCTTCTTCCAAGGGCTTTCTTCCCTCTGTCCATCTCTGTCTAAATCTACCTCTCCTTTCTCTCATTAACATTCCAGTCATTGGATTTAGGTTCTACCTAACCCCAAGATGACTTTCTATTTAGCCCCTCAACTGATATATCTGCAAAGATGTTTTTAGAAATAATCACAGACAGTCATTTCACTATAGCCTAGAGAGAATTGTTTTCAAAATTAGCTGAAATTGAAAATCTTAAATGCAAGCATTAAGGGGTCATCAGAAAGAAGAAAGAGGAAGTTCTAACTGGTACAGAAATATTTAGCCTTCAGTGAGGTTATGGGCAGATCTTTCAATATTACTGGAATGAAATGGAAAAGGAATAAGTATTATAGACAATTTTGGAGACTGATGGTGAAAGCTTGAGAATGAGCTCATTTAATGTCATTTTTAAAAATTGTGCTACACATATATAAGCTGAACTTGAGGCAGTGGTTTTGAGCTCTGAGAATGAAAGAAAATGTTTAAAATTGAGAGTGAACATTAAGAAATACTGAAAGAGTTTGAAGAGAAAAATTACAAAAGAAAGAAAAATCTCATGGGTCAGGATTTTGGTTTAATAAAATCAGTGACTATGCTCTTAAACACAATTCTCTAATGTCTCCTAAAGCCAATATCTGTAATGCACAGGTTTTTATATGCCAGATGTTTTACATCTATTATTATTGAGTCTCACTAAGACTCTTTAACATTGGTACAGTTATTTTTACACAGGAAGATTTTGAGACAATGTTAAGTATCACTGCATTGCACACTTTGAAAGATAGTCTATCATATTTTATTTTATATCAAGAAGTAGCAAAATTAAAATTATGTACCTTTAACAAATATACAATTATTTGGAAAAATACTAGGGCTTGCTTCATTAAAAATGAAGATTAAAATCTATTAAAAATAGAAAATAATTGGGGTAAAAATCCTTAGGAATAATTTTCTCAGATTAATTTTCTTGCCACCATAAGACAATATACTTCATACAGATTTGTTTTGTCCATACACTAATTTGCTTTTATCACTGAACCTCTTTCTACCACTTGAATATAAGCTGCTAGATTTTGCTTAATATGATAATTTAAATGTCTTTTTCTTTTTAATTACCTGCAAGAGAAGGTGAGCCAGAACAATTTTATGCTTCATATGGTGTTCATAATTTGGCATACTACAATCATGAGAAGACCAAAAGCGTGGAGTTTAAACAGATGTCTAACTTGTACAGGTCCATAATACGTTGGCAGCTTTTTCATCATGAACTCTGAGGCATCCTGATTTCAGTTAGGTGGAAGAAAAGACAGGCCTGATAAATGTCTAGGAGGAAAAAATAAATCAGTGCAGCCGTGATCCAGGTCAGGATTATTCTTAATATTCACAATTAATTTCTGGAGAACAGCTTGTATACAACATTACCAGCTGCTTCTTTAACAAATATGTGCACATTTTGGCAACTACAGATTTAGTAATTTGCTCTATTCACATGAAAACCAAAAGGTGAACTCATTTTGCATGCTTCTCTTTTTTTTCTAGCTTCCTTTATAGTGATAATGCTTTTCATTGTATAAATTGCAAGTGCAAGTAAATTAAGAATGATGTGATTGACATCTGAGCTATGAATGAGCATTGTTCAAGTTAGGGTACATGTCTTAATTAAAATGTTGGTGAACGGTAAAGGTAGACCTCTCAATGACTTTCTTTTCTTTTTTGTTCTGAATCATTGTAGAGATACTTTCATTTTTGCTAATCTGTTTATGAACTTTGTCTAAAGTGTAGATATCATATTGTATTATATTAGTTTAGATTCAGGAGAAGGAAATGGCAACCCACTCCAGTGTTCTTGCCTCAAGAATCCCAGGGATGCGGGAGCCTGGTGGGCTTCCGTCTATGGGGTCGCACAGAGTTGGACACGACTGAAGCAACTTAGCAGCAGCAGCAGCAGTTTAGGCTCAGTCTGGAATGACTTGAAGCTGTAATGAAAAGACACTGCTTTATGTGTGTGTGTGTGTGTGTGTGTGTGTTTCCTTTACAGAGATGAATGGTTGAAAGCAGCCGACGTGTATCACCTATGCAAGGTGACCCCCTCTGTCCTACTGAATCTCTTTTAGGATTGTTTTTTATAGATTCCTGTCCAAGGGCTGAAGGATGAATTACATGACCTTTCGACATCAATTCCATCTACATGCAGACTTCTAACACTAAAAGATATACTGATTAAGAAAATTCAATAGTATCATGTGAGTATTATTTAAATGTGTTCAAAGGTGAGGGGGCAGTATTAGAATTCTATAAAACCAGAACTATGGGGAAATACGGACTTTGTTTTTACTTGCACCTTATCAATTACAACCAGGATTTACTTAAAAGATCCAATATTTTCAAGTTTGATGAAAGTATATGAATGTATACTTAGGATTACTGAAATGCAGGTTCAAATATCTGACATCACATATGTCATTTTGTGAACCTGGTGCTAAAAATAAATATAGATCATGACCCTCTTTTCTAAAATAGATTTGAGACATATCAAGAACTAAGTAATGTGGGAGGAATAGGGGAACATTCCTAAGGATTATATTAAAAAATCCAGTGTAATAGTTGAACAATAACCAATTTTTATTTTGAGCACTTATATACTCGAAGAAATAATGGAAAGGACCATCTCAAAATTCATATTTTATTCATTGAAAAATAACTTCTACTATTAATTAAATCAACCTATAGATTTTTATCATTGTTGCTTTTTTGCGAAGTTAAATATTTTTCAAATACCTTTTTTTTTTGAAATTTATTTGTAGTATATATAGCCTCTGTTATTTCAGGGTGACTGGGGGAAACTAGGACTTGATTTTCTTTAAAATTCACATATATCCAAGTACTGCCTTAATTTGCTAGGATTGCCATATGAAATACCACAGTGTAACTGGTTTAAACAGCAGAAATTTATCTCCTCACAATTCTAGAGACTTGAAATCCCAGGCTCAAGGTGAAGGCAGGGTTTAATTAATTTTAAAGCCTTTCTCTTAGGCTTGTATATGTTCATCTTCTCCTTGAGTCTTCTCCCGGCTTCTCTGAGTTTCACTGTGCTTGTCTGTGTCCAATCTCTCCTGATAAGAACACTAGTCAGATTGAATTAAGGTCCTCTCATATGACATCAGGAGAAGGCAATGGCAACCCACTCCAGTGCTCTTGCCTGGAAAATCCCATAGACAGAGGAGCCTGGTAGGCTGTGGTACACGGGGTCGTGGAGAGTCGGACACGACTGAGCGACTTCCCTTTCACTTTTCACTTTCATGCACTGGAGAAGGAAATGGCAACCCACTCCAGTGTTCTTGCCTGGAGAATCCCAGGGAAGGTGGAGCCTGGTGGGTTGCTGTCTATGTGGTCGCACAGAGTCGGACACGACTAAGCGACTTAGCAGCAGCGTCAGCAGCATATGGCATCATGTAATTGTCTCTTTAAAGACTCTTGCTCCAAATACATCACTTTCTGATCTACTGAGGGATTAGGCTTCAGCATATGAATTGGTGAGGGAGGCATGATTTATTCCATAGCATATGCCTCACTATGATTATAAATGTGCTGTATTTTTTAAAATTTATTTATTTATGGCTGCACTGGGTCTTCATTCCTGCATGGGCAGGGGCTACTCTCTAGCTGTGGTGTATGGGCTTCTTACTGCAGTGGTTTCCTTGTTCCAGTGCATGGGCTCTAGAGCATAGGCTCTGTAGTTGTGGAGCATGCACTTGGTTTTCCCTAGGCATGTGGGATCTTCCCGAATTAGGGGTTGAACCTATGTCCCTTGTATTGGCAGGCAGATTATTTACCACTAAGCTACAAGAGAAACTCAGTATGTTCTATTTTTGTCTTACCAAGAAATTCTCTTTGCAACACTCAACAATACTTTAAATGGAACATCATAGGACACACTTGAAGATTTGTGTATTAATCATTATAAAATATTGATTTTATCCTTTTCTAGTATCTTGATCTTCAGTTAAACTGAAGAGTATTGCTATCAATGTATTTTTTTTTTGTAGTTTATATTCACTTACCTGGTATTTTACCATTACATGACATTCCATGATGCTGTATTATTACTTTCTTGTTGCTGTTGTTCAGTTGCTCAGTCATGTCTGAATCTTTACAACCCCATGGACTGCAACATGCCAGGCTTTCCTATCCTTCACTATCTCCCAGAGTTTTCTCAAACTCTTGTCTACTAAGTCGATGATGCCATCCATCCATCTCAGGCTCTGTCTTCCCCTTTTCCTCCTGCCCTCAATCTTTCCCAGCATCCGGGTCTTTTGTAACAAGTTGGCTCTTCACATCAGGTGGCCGAAGTATTGGAATTTCAGCTTCAGCATCAGGTCTTCCAATGAATGTTCAAGATTGATTTCCTTTACAATCGACTGGCTTGATCTTGCTGTCCAAGGGAATTATTTCTTAATTTATTATATCAAATGTCAAAGGAATTTTTTTAACTCAGTTTGAAAGCTTCTTTATTATCTTGTTTTTGATGCATCATCTAAAATGTTCAGTAGCTTCCCTTGAACTCTGAGTTAAACCCAAATCCCTTACTTAGGCTGAACCAGAGACACCTGATATAGTCAGTTCCACTCAGTTCAGTCCAGTTCAGCCTCTCAGTCATGTCCCACTTCTTGCGACCCCAGGGAATGCAGTTCGCCAGGCCTCCCTCTCCATCACCAACCCCCCGAGCATACTCAAATTCATGTCCACCAAGGCGGTGATGCCATCCAGCCATCTCATCCTATGTTGTCCCCTTCTCCTCCCACCTTCAATCTTTCCCAGAATCAGGGTCTTTTCAAATGAGTCAATTCTTCTCATCAGGTGGCCCAAGTATTGGAATTTTAGCTTCAGTATCAGTCCTTCCAATGAACACCCCAGAACTGATTTCCTTTTGGATTGATTGGTTTGATCTCCTTGCCATCCAAGGGACTCTCAAGAGTCTTCCCCAACATCAGAATTTAAAGGCAACAATTCTTTGGCACTCAGATTTCTTTATAGTCCAACTCTCACATCCATTCATGACTACTGGAAAAACCATAGGTTTGACTATATGGATCTTTATTGGCAGAGTAACGTCTCTGCTTTTAAATATGCTGTCTAGGTTGAGCATAGCTTTTCTTCCAAGGAGCAAGCATCGTTTAATTTCATGGCTGCAGTCACCATCTGCAATGATTTTGGAGCTCCCCCCAAAATAAAATATCTCACTGTTTCCATTGTTTCCCCATCTGTTTGCCATGAAGTGATGGGAATGTATGCCATTATCTTAGTTTTCTGAATGTTGAGTTTTAAGCCAACATTTTCACTCTCCTCTTTTACTTTCATCAAGAGGCATTTTAGTTCTTCTCTTTCTGCCATAAGGGTGATGCCATCTGCATATCTGAGGTTATCGATATGTCTCCTGAAAATCTTGATTCCAGCTTGTGCTTCATCCACCCCAACGTTTCTCATGATGTCCTCTGCATATTAGTTAAATAAGCAGGGTGACAATATATAGCCTTGACTACTCCTTTCCCGATTTGGACCAGTCTGTTGTTCCATGTCCAGTTCTAACTGTTACCTCTGACTTGCATACATATTTCTCAGAAGGCAGGTCAGGTGGTCTGCTGTTCCCATCTCTTTAAGAATTTTCCAATTTGTTGTGATCCACACAGTCAAAGGCTTTGGAATAGTCAATAAAGCAGAAATAGATGGGTTTTTTTGGAACTCCTGCTTTTTCGATGATCCAATTGATGTTGGCAATTTGATCTCTGGTTCCTCCACCTTTTCTAAATCTAGCTTGGACACTGGAAGTCACAGTTCACATACTGCTGAAGGCTGCCTTGGAGAATTTTTGAGCATTGCTTTGCTAGTGTGTAAAATGAGTGCAATTCTGTGGTAGTTTGAGCATTCTTTGGCATTGCCTTTCTTTGTGATTGGAATGGAAACTGACATTTTCCAGTCCCGTGGCCACTGCTGAGTTTTCCAAATTTGCTGACATATCGACTGCAGCACTTTCACACCATCATCTTTTAGGATTTGAAATAGCTTCTTTTAGGATTTGAAATAGCTCAACTGGAATTCCATCACCTCCACTAGCTTTGTTTGTAGTGATGCTTCCTAAGGCCCACTTGACTTTGCATTCCAGGACATCTGGCTCTAGGTGAGTGATCACACCATCATGGTTATGTGGGTCATAAAGATCTTTTTTGTATAGTTCTTCTGTGTATTCTTGCCAGCTCTTATTAATATCTTCTGCTTCTGTTAGGTCTATACCATTTCTGTCCTTTATTGTGCCCATCTTTGCATGAAATATTCCCTTGGTGTCTCTAATTTCCTTAAAGAGATCTCTAGTCTTTCCCATTCTATTGTTTTCCTCTATTTCTTCGCATTGATCACTGGGGAAATCTTTCTTATCTCTCCTTGATCCTCTTTGGAACTCTGCATTCAAATGGGTATATCTTTCCTTTTCTTCTTTGCTTAGATTCTCTTCTTTTCTAGCTACTCATAAGGCCTCCTCAGACAACCATTTTGCCTTTTTGCATTTCTTTTTTAGTGAGGATGGTCTTGATCACTGCCTCCTGTACAATTCTGTCCATTATTCTTCAGGCACTCTATCAGGTCTAATCCCTTGAATCTAATTATCACTTCCCTGTATAATTGTAAGGGATTTGATTTAGGTCATACCTGAATGATCTAGTGACTTACCCTGCTTTCTTCAATTCAAGTCTGAATTTGACAGTAAGGAGTTCATGATCTGAGCCACAGTCAACTCCCAGTCTTGTTTTTGCCGACTGTATAGAGATTCTCTATCTTTGGTTGCAAAGAATGGAATCAATCTGATTTCGGTGTTGACCATCTGGTGATGTTCATGTGTAGTCATCTCTTGTGTCATTGGAAGATTTCTATGACCAGTGTGTTCTCTTGGTAAAACTCTGTTAGCCTTTAACCTGCTTCGTTTTTTACTCTAAGGCCAAATTTGCCTGTTATTTCAGGTATCTCTTGACTTCCTACTTTTGCATTCCACTTGCCTATAATGAAATGGATATCTTTTTTGGGTGTTTGTTCTAGAAAGGTCTTGTAGGTCTTCATAGAATCGTTCAACTTCAGCTTCTTCAGCATTGCTGATCGGGGTATAGACTTGGATTACTGTGATATTGAATGGTTTGCCTTGGAAATGAACAGAGATCATGCTGTCATTTTTGAGATTGCACCCAAGTACTTCATTTTGGACTCATTTGTTGACTATGAGGGCTACTGCATTTCTTCTAAGCGATTCTTGCCCACAGTAGTAGATATAATGGTCATCTGAGTTAAATTCACCCAATCCAGTCCATTTTAGTTCACTGATTCCTAAAATGTTGATGTTCACTCTTGCCATCTCCTGTTTGACCACTTCCAATTACCTTGATTCATGGACCTAACACTTCAGGTTCCTATGCAATATGGTTGTTTACAGCATCAGACTCTACGTGTATCTCCAGTCACATCCACAGCTGGGTGTTGTTTTGCTTTGACTCTGTCTCTTCGTTCTTTCTGGAGTTATTTCTCCACTCTTCTCCAGTAGCATATTGGGCACCTATCGACCTGGGGAATTCCTCTTTCAATGTCCTATCTTTTTGCCTCCACTTCCTACTATCTAATCACTTTTCTCAGTCTTCTCCCTCATTTACCATGCCCATGTGTGAAGGACCTCCTTTTCATTCTCAGTTTTTCCAAGTTCTATGCCTAGAATTTGTGTATATTGCTTCTTCTTGCTGGAATGAAATTCTACAGCTTGTGACTCTATTGGCCAGGTCTAACCTTTAAATTTTCAGGTTGCATTGTTCTCTTCTCAAAAGCATTCTGTGACTTTGCTTTCTGTTATGCTGCAAGCTCCATTTTTTTTTTTTTTTAAATTCCAGTCACTCTATCCCATTACCATCCCTTATTTCTTTCACAGGCCACATCAGCATTGAAATTTCTTCTCTGTCATGTTACTTCTATTAATACTTTTCAATAGAGGGTTGTGCAATAATCAAAGTGTTCTATCTGCATTGTCCAGTGCTGTAGCCACTAGCCACATGTATCTATGGAGCACTTGAATGTAGCCACTGAGACTGTAGAACCAAATCATTAATTTCATTAAATTTCAGTTCATTCAAATTTAAAATTATGTAGTCAAATGTGTCGGTGGATTCTATATTGGGCAGCACAATTCTATCTCCTCCATTAAATACAAAATTCCAGGATAACAGGAAATTTTTCTGTGATAAGGGATCATCTACCTTTATAACATAGTATGTAGAATGTTCATATTTAATCATAACATATATAATGGTATGTATATAAAGCATTTGTTTATATTACATTTATATAACAATAACCATATAAAGTATTTGTAAAGTTAATAAATGAATAGATGAATAAATAATAGTACCATGTAATCTATTCATATTCATTGTTGTTTTATCTTAGTTTGACCATCTTTCTTCTTTCCCCTCTCCTGAATTCAGTTGGCTTGATTAAATCTTCATTTTTTGTTTTAATCTTACACATTTGGATATTCAAATAGCAATTTTACTATATTTTAAATTCTTAGTAATTAATATCAGACACTTTCTATGAGTTCTTCACTTTTATTACCTTGTCTGTGCTTGCAGTAGCCCCATGAATTGAGCTTCTTCAGTACCCTCATTATATAGATAGGGAACCTAAGGTGTAAGGCATTGAATTCTCATGCACAAATTACTTATGTCATAAATGAGGGATGAGGTCCTACTCTATAGCACAAGGAACTATATTCAGTATTCTGTGATAAACCATATTGGAAAAAAATATTTAAAAATACATATATATGTATTACTGAATCACTTTGCTGTACAGTAGAAACTAACACAACTTTTTAAATCAACTATATTTTAATTAAAAAACTAATATATATATATATGATTAAAAAAGTGAGGGAGGGTGATTTCAAAGGTTATTTTCCATCACTGTTCTACATTGCTTCTAAATTTGTAAGCATTCTTGTTATGCTAGTGGCTACCCTTAAATTAAGAAATTTGAAATTATATTATATTGAAATATAAATGCTAAGAATCGCATACTGCAACTGAGTCCACATGCTCCAACTAAAAATTTTGCATGCTGCATTGAAAATAGAAGATCCCACCAATTTCAAGTAAGATCCAGCATAGCCAAACAAAAATAAATATTAAGCAAAAAGAATTAAGAGTATTAAAAAAAAAATCTGTATGGCTTTTTCCTTTTTAGCAGTTTCTATATTTTACCTCCAGCATTAGCCCAGGTTGACAGTTGTGCTGTACAGTTTGGATTTGGAAAGAATTGATAGGACAGTTGCCTCTGTGCAATAATTTCTGGCCTTGTCAGGCAAGACACTAAAGGAATTTCAGAGCCAGCTAAGCCACAGGCTACCAGTGTGGGCTCTTTCTTTTCCATACAGGTCCTGTCAATTCAGGAGACCAAAAAAAGATGCAGGTTCACTCCCTGGGTCAGGAAGACCCCCTGGACGAGGGCATGGCAACACTTTCCAGTGTTCTTGTCTGGAGAATCCTATGGACAGAGGAGCCTGGTGGGCTACAGTCCATAAGCACAGTGTCGCAGTGAGTTGGATACGACTGAAGTGGTGTACCACACACGCATGAACAGCTACCTCAAATACTAAAATGCACAGTGCACTATGCTTTTTTCTCATCATATTTCCTTCACACTTCCATACTGACTACCTGATAAATAGGTAAAGCAAATGTGATATATAGTTATATAAATTATTAATGCCACAAATTTATCTATAGTCAACAGGAAAACTGATTGTGCTATAGAAACCAAAATAAGTAAATAAATTAAAACTCTTATGCTTAGAACTACATATTTATACACAACCCAAATCCATCTTTTGGCTCTATTTGCATTTTTGACTTGCCTTTCTGGAACTATCTGTGTCAAAGAACTGCCTACAGTCATTCCCAAATTAGACTTGCTTCTCCACTATTTACATGTCATTTATGGCATTTAAACTCAAATTTGGAGCTTAAATGACCCTAAAGCTAGCTGATTTTCTTCCAAATGTCCAGAAAATATGTTTCTGTGATCAAAATTATACAAAAGAACCAAATGTCTACTTTCTATTATAAAAACCAGTTGGTATTAATATGACCTTCGCACTTCTTATTTTATTGTGCAAGCCTCTTTCACCTCAGATGGAGTTTATTTCTAAAACACAACGTGTTAAATACTAATGTATTTCAGTTTTTTCTTTAACATTTTACTCTCAAGATGTATAGATACATAAATAAAGATAGGAACATATGTAAATTCAAATTCTGATGGAATTAAGGCAAAAACAATACCTTAAAATGTGATACCCAAAACAATAGAAAGTGTAGGTGAATATTTTTGAACCTTATATAGGAAGGGATTTCAAAGTAAGATGTATAAGAAAAGTTTCATAATTTGACTACATTGAAGTAAAATACACTTAACAATTGTATATATATATATATATATATATATTACAAGCTGGGAAAGATTTAAACAGACACAACCAACAAAAATATACATATCAGGATTACATAAATAATTTGCAAAAAATGAATAAAAGCATCATAAAAAACTAGGGAAGGGAAATAATACTAACAGATAGTTCAAAGTCTAGGAACCACTTATGACCAGTTAACATACAGAAAGATGTCTAAACTGCAATCATAAATTCCAATTGTCTCTTTTTATTTTTTATTTAATTTTTTGCAGCACTGTATAATGTGGTCACAGTCCTTTATGAATCTCTTTTCTTTTCTGGCTTGTAGTCCATGCTCAATCACACTCTTTTGCCTGTCAGACAAATTCCTTCATATTACAACCTCCTGTCTATTCTTAGTTCAACAGTTTCATGTAACAAACTTGCTTATACACCTTTGTATCTTGCTTATACACCTTGTATCCCAAGTGCTGACTCACGAATGATAGGAAATGAAAAAGATAAAGCTTTTATTCTCCTTGTCCTTGAAGTGCTTATGATCTAGTAAAAGAAGACAGGCACATCACAGCTAATTTTTAGCATCAACTTTCTCACTCAATGATTCCATCATACTAATACGATATATAACCTCCTCTCTGAAACCTCCTCAGAGTTAGCTTGTCAGCTGTCACAGACAATCTAGGTCCTATGGGTACCATGATGACTTTGTTATCTGCTTTTTGTGGGCAGAAATGAAATTTCATATGGTCTAAGAAGAGGATAACCAATGGAACATATCGGATAATTTATGTTATACATTCCATAATGAAAATAACAAAAATATGTAGAATTTTAATGCAAATAAAATCAATGGGAGAAATTTTCAAAAGGAAAGAGCAGGGGAACTAGATGATGGCCAAAATAGATATGTTGGTAAAGGACACTTGTTAGAAATAGGAGAAACATGATTCAATGTTTATTTTGATGTGTGTAGAGAAATTAAGGCTGTGATTTGGCTCCAAAGAGGTCTTTGGCATGATAAACTTTGTTTCAAGTAAACTAGAAATCATGAGCAAAGAACTGGTCACAATTTTAATAAAAGAGCATCTTTAGGGTATATAATGCTAATGTAGGTGGCTATTGCACGTATTAATTACATCTCCTGCATTTAAATAATTGCAGTATTGTGAGAAAAAAGCATAGCTATATAACATAATATCAAAAGTGCAAGAAGTTAAGAGAGATGAGTTAGAGATCATACTGATAGTTATAAGGTTCTTCTCTAATTAGAGGAGTATTTGTGTGTGACTCTGCTTTAGTTCTTGTACAAAAAGAATGAGACATTTTGTAATCTCTTGTAATTTATAATGCTGCTGTAAGTTTATGCATAGCCAAGTGAAGTCTCAGAAATCATCAGACTTTAATATTTGCCAAATTCTTTAGTTTTGGTGAGTGGCATAAATGTACAGCATGGATAAAGATAGACTAATTTCACTATTTGTAAACATTGGTTGGCAGATAATAGTCTGAAGAATTTGGGCAGAAATATTAAAAAAAAAAAAAAAGACTCCCTCAAAACTAGCAATTATGTATGCTACAAAAATTGAACATAAGTAACCTGAAATCTGACCTTATTTTTATGTTCATTTATTCAAACATTTGAAAAGTTCATTCAAAAATATCTATGCTATGAGGACTTACTATTTCCTGAGTTTAATGCTAGTGACTATATGTGGTTAGTGATAAGTAGACATTTCCACTTCAAAAAGCTCAGAGCTCAGTGCAAGAAAAAGACATGTGAATAGATGTTAGCCTGAAGGGAGAAACAGTAGTGCATATACTAGAGGGGTAAGTGATAAGCAAGCCTCCGGGAAAGAACGGTCTTCACACCTGTGGTAATATTAGATGTGGCCTCCAAGTGTCTCACTGATAAGGAATCTGCCTGTCAGCGTAGGAGACGTGGGATCAGTCCTTGGATCGTGAAGATCCCCTGGAGGAGGAAATGGCAACCCACTCCAGTATTCTTGCCTGGAGAATCCCATGGACAGAAGGGCCTAGCAGGCTACAGTCCATGGGGTTGAAAGCAGTCAGACATGACTGAGCACCATGTTGTGTCATTAAGGTTGATCATGATACTGAATTGATGTGAAGAACAGCATTTCAGGCTATTTCCTTCCAACCCAACTCTACCATAGCTGACAACAGCCAAGACCACTTGATTTCCAGTCATCGTTCTATTCTTCAATCTTGGATTCTTTTCTAGCGCTGAATCTCATCACTAAGTCAAGTTTCTATGAGTAGCTTGATGGAGCTGACTGTCTCTCAAGATCATGATGTAAAACTTCCCATGATTTTAACTAACTCACTCCTCTGTTTCAACCATTTTTGTATTTTTCCATATATTTGTATGCCTATTAATATCAGAGCTGAGCTTTCCATTATGGACACAGTTTCCTAATGGTCCCTCTGATGCACAAATCAATTAGCAGTGTCCTGGTGACAAATTTCATGAAGTTCCATAAAACCAATTTAATTATTATCTTCGTAAAATTTGAATCACATTTATTTGTCCATGTTACTCAGATACACTTTTAGAACTTATTTACATCTTTTTTTTTTTGTCCTAAGCCCTGTAACTAATGCTATTTTTTCCCTTGAATTTCAGTCTTCTTGCTGTACATAAATATGCTATGTATTTTTTTCTTTATGATTAATGTACTTCTTCAATTTATATTAACAGATCGTTCACAGTATGCCAGGTAATCATGAATTGTGCTATAATTGTATCCATGCCCACAAAATTAATCTTGGTAGCATAAAAAAAATGTATTTTAAAATGCCATTAACTTTCCACTCTCTTTGGTGACTTTAAGATGAGACATTATTTGCAGAACATTTTTAATGCCTGATGGTAACTTTATTCTCTGGATTGAAGGTGAAATTTTTATTTCTTAAGATTTAAAAACACTAGGTAAGAAAATTTTGAAAAAAGTTAGGAAGAGAAAGTGTGTTGGTAAACTTTTTGCTTTTCTCAAGGAATTAGAAGTCTAATTAAAGGAAGTCGATCCACCATTATTTTTAATCTCTTAATCAGGTGCTCTTTGCATTTTTTCAATTTGAATATGCCTATATCTTTTAAGCTAATGAACTGTATAGTTACAACTAGTCTGCAATGCTAAAAAGGCAGACTTTCCAAATCATCAGGACGGTTTGGGTAACATAAGTCAATTTAATTTGTGTAAAGTAGATCTCCCTATCAGGATTTTTTGCTGCAGGTCTTTTAATTTCCCTATAGGTTTTCAACTCCATGATGATTTTTTGTAATTAAGTTATGTATCTAATGACATGAGGCTTCTGAGGTAAAGTACTGCTGCCTACTCTGCTAACAGCAAACGAAGAGTGCTCTCTGAAAGGCCTGCTACATTTACCAGTTGAAACATAGGAGTCTAAGCTGTCCTCTGCAGAAAACGTGCCACACTATTAGACCTGTAATTTTTCTGGTTCATAAACAAAGGTTTGCACTCAACAGACTCCAGAAACAATCCCAGTGTTGAAAGGTTTCAGATACTAAGGAAAACTATACAAAGTTTAAGACTAGAGTTAAATTGAGGCACATTTCATTTGCTACAAGGTGCGGGAAATGCTTTTATTTCATAGGCAAAATAGCAAAATAATAATAATAAAAATCTAATAAAATAAAACAATACTCCAAAGTAACCAAAGTATTATAGAGGAGGTGTGCGATGGTGGATCTCTTAAAGGAGCAACCTCATTGTGAAGATGTTCACTGTGACTTGTAGCTAAAATATATGACATTTATGCTCAACATTTTAAAATAATTCTGAGTTTTGGATCATTTACAGTTTGGATCATTTGAATCCTTGCTTAGTGATTCTACCAGTCATGAAAATTACTTTAATCATTTGGAGGTTTATATTGTGAGAAGGTTGAAATAAAGGTAAAACAATATTTTTAATTCTTTGGGTGACACAACAATATGTGCTTCAGAGGACTTGACAATTTCAGTGGCACTTGGATAAAAATGATGACTACTCAACTTTTCAGGCAGTCTTGCTGATCTTTAATAAAATTGTGAATGGCATGAGCTTTATTTCAGCTGAGTTTGTAATTCACCTCTGCTTTAGACAGAAGGTGGTCTTCTGTTCTCTCTTGTCTACACACATACAACTTCCCAGGTACAGGCAGAAAGGTAAATTCTATTTTTCTCTACTTCCTCTAAAAAATACTTTTTGTTTTTGTCCTCATTCCTTCAGTGTTCATATTTATGACAGTTTATATGATACAATTATACCTGCTAATTTGCTCAGTGTGAGACAACTTCTTTGAAATACAGAAAGGATCAAAGTTTACTCAAGAAGCGAATGGTCTCTACATATTAATGAAACAAACCACTCCTCCCACCACCACCCCAGTCTAGATAGCTTCCCTTGTGAATTATACAAAACTTTGGAATAAAACATATAAATTCTACACAGAATCTTTCAAAATATAAAAACAAGAGAATAATTCCCAATTTAATCCATGAGTCAAGAATCACTCAGCTACCCTGCAATAAAAACCAGACAAAGGCACTAAAAATGAAAGACAGAGAGAAAACAATCATTGCAATGCATGAAGGAAGAGCATTTGAAATAAATTCACTCTTTCATGATAAAAAAATATCAGCTATGTAAAAATAGGAAATTCTTCAATCAGATAAAGGCATCTATAAAGAGTTTTAAATTAGCATAATTTTTAATAGTGAAAGAATGTATGCCTTCTCCCAAAGACTGGGAAAAGGAGAAAGATGGCCACACACACTACTTATAAACCTAGCCAGTATAACTGAGTGAAAAATAAATCAGCAAATGAAAATTCAGCAAAATTAAAAACTGCTTTCTCTTCAAAAGGCAGTGTTTTGAGCATCAAAAAAGCCAGCCATATACTGGGAGAGTATACTTGAAAATCACATAACTGATAAAGGATCATGTCTAGATTATATAAAGAACACCTACTAATCAATAACAAGAACAAAAACAACTCAAAAAATAAACATGGATGAAAGGTTTGACCAGACATCCACCAAGGAAGATATACGAAAGGTATAATCACTACAAAGTGCTCAAAAATGTTAGTCATTAGGAAAATAAAAATTAAAGCTACAAGGAAATACCATTACACACTCACCCAGATAGCTAAACTTAAAAACACTAACAATACCAAATTCTGGTAAGTTTAAGTTGTGAAGCACCTGGAATTAATTCTTGAACATTGCTGGTCCAAAAAAAAAGTATAAGGACATTGTAAAAAATGTTTTCACATTTTTTATAAAGTTAAGCACACATTGGCCTTCCCTGGTGACTCAGTGATAAAGAATCCACCTGCCAATGCAGGAGACTTGGGTTCAATTCCTGGATCAGGAGAATCCCGGAAGAAGAAATCCTGGAGAAGAAAATTGCAACCCACTCAAGTATCCTTGCCTGGGAAATCTCATTGTTCTTGGGGATTCTCCAGGCAAAAATCCCGGAGTGTATTGCCATGCCCTCCTCCAGGGGATCTTCCCAACCCAGGGATCAAAACCAGGTCTGCCTCACAGCAGGCAGACCTAAAGTGTTCATAGAAATATTATTAAAATTGTAAAGAATCAAAGTCTACCAACTGCTGAACCTATAAATAATTTGTGTACTGTCCGTGCAATGGACTACTCAAAAATTTAAGAGAATGTACTACCAAGGCACACAGAAACATGAGTAAACCTCAAAAGTGTTATACTAAGTGAAAGAAGTCACTTAACAACAGACCAAATGGCATATAAAACAAGGTATCAGACATTCTAGGCAAGGCAAAATAATAATGATAGATAACAGATCAGTATTATCACAGGCCAGGTGCTATGGGGAAGAACTAAATTCCAACAAGCAAGAGAGAATTTTATGAATGGTGACAACATTTTGTCTCATGATTTCCATTGTTGATACAGGATGGTATTAAAAAAAAACTGATGTATTTTGCACTTATATTTGATAGATTTGATACATAAATAAAACTGAATGACCAAAAACCAAGAAACAGAAAGTGGCAGTTTAATTCAGTCACTGTTATCATACAATCAAATCACTAAAAATGATAAAGAATGACTTGTTTTTTCATTCAGTGCCATAGAAGTGCATACTTTATGTATTGTTACATTAAGAAAACAAAGCATGCCTAGAATATAACTTACTTGTGTTTTAAAAATTAGAATTATCTGGGTGAATATGCAAATTATAATCAAATATGTGTAGATAGCATGTCAAAAATTTCTCTAAAATGTATTTCATGATGATGAGAAAATAGAGCATTTTACTTCTTATTGCACAAAATTCATTTCTATGTGAATTTGGTTTAAATAATGAATGTATTTAAAAATAATTACAATACTTTTTAGAAGATAAATTAGTATTATTATAACAAAAAGTCAGATTATTCTTTTCAAGTAAAGCAAAATGTGAGGCACTCTGAAAATGATGAAAATTATCAGTAAGTTAGCAGATGTCCATAGGTGGATTCTAGTCTTAGGAAATTTCCCTAAACTTTAAATTCATAAAATCCTTTCTTGGGAAAAACTAGTGTTATGACATATTATTTACATGTAACATTAGTTAAATACGGTGCATTACATATTAAAATTCTCATCCAAAAATGTTCCATTCCTTCTTATTTGTCTTTCACTTACTTTAATATTTTGTCACATCATCTCAATAGAAATGCAAGGGTTATTAATAGAAATGAAGTAGTTGAAAAATGCACCAGAAATATTTTCAATTTCTTCAACTCACACATACGGCCAAATATCATTGCTGGAAACCTTTCACAGAGGTGAAGTTAGTTGTACTGGTTTTTATAAAGAATTTCTCCATACTGCCTTATTTATTCTCATAATGCACTAGTGAGACAACACTAGTTGTTCAAAATAAAAGCTTTTAGCTCAGCTTAGTTTGTGTTTGATGAAATTCTCAATTTGTTTAGTTCTCAATCAGTTCACTTCAACTCAGTCACTCAGTCGTGTCTGACTCTTTGCAACCCCATGGCCTGCAGCACACCAGGCCTCCCTGTCCATCAACACTTCCCAAAGTTTACTCTAACTCATGTCCATTGAGTCGGTGATGCCATCCAACTATCTTATCCTCTGTCGTTCCCTTCTCCACCCACCTTCAATTTTTCCCAGCATCAGGGTCTTTTCAAATGAATTAGTTCTTCACATCAGGTGACCAAAGTATTGGAGTTTCAGCATCAGCCCTTCCAATGAATATTCAGGACTGATTTCCTTTCAGATTGACTGGTTGGATCCCCTTGCAGTCCAAGGGACTCTCAAGAGTCTTCTCCAACACCTCAGTTCAAAGCATCAATTCTCCAGGGCTCAACTTTCTTTATAGTCCAAATCTCACATCCATACATGACAACTGGAAAAACCATAGCTGTGACTAGATAGAATTTGTTGGCAAAGTAATGTCTCTGCTTTTTAATATGCTGTCTAGATCGGTCATAACTTTTCTTCCAAAGAGCAAGTATTTTTTAATTTCATGGCTGCAGTCACCATCTACAGTGATTTTGGAGTCCAAAGAAATTAAGTCTGTCACTGTTTCCATTGTTTCCCCATCTATTTGCCATTGAGTGATGGGACCAGATGCCATGATCTCAGTTTTCCTAATCTTGAGCTTTAAGCCAACTTTTTCACTCTCCTCTTTCACTTTCATCAAGAAGCTCTTTAGTTCTTCACTTTCTGCCATTAGGGTGGTGTCATCTGCATATCAGAGGTTATTGATATTTCTCCCGGCAATCTTGACTTCAGCTTGTGTTTCATACAGACCAGTGTTTCTCATGATGTCCTCTGCATATAAGTTAAATAAGCAGGGTGACAATATGCAGCCTTGACTACTCCTTTCCTGATCTGGAACCAGACTGTTGTTCTTTTTTTTTTTTTTTTTCAGACTGTTGTTCTATGTCCAGTTCTAACTGCTGCTTCCTGACATGTATACAGATTTCTCAGAAGGTAGGTCATGTGGTCTGGTACTTCCATCTCTTGAAGAATTTTCCACAGTTTATTGTGATCCACACAGTCAAAGGCTTTGGCATAGTCAATAAAACAGAAGTAAATGTTTTTCTGGAACTCTTTGACTTTTTTGATGATCCAACAGATGTTGGCAATTTGATCTCTGGTTCCTCTGCCTTTTCTAAATCCAGTTTGAATGTCTGGAATTTCATGGTTCACATACTGCTGAAGCCTGGCTTGGAGAATTTTGAGCATTACTTTGCTAGCGTGTGAGATGAGTGCAATTGTGTGGTAGTTTGAACATTCTTTGGCATTGCCTTTTTTTGGGATTAGAATGAAAATTTACCTTTTCCAGACCTGTGGCCACTGCTGAGTTTTCCAAATTTGCTGGCATATTGAGTGCAGCACTTTCACAGCATCATCTTTTAGGATTTGAAATAGCACAACTGGAATTTCATCACCTCCACTAGCTTTGTTCATAGTGATGCTTCCTAAGGCCCACTTGACTTTGGATTCCAGGATGTCAGGATGGTGTGTCTCAGTGATCATACCATCATGGTTATCTCGGTCTTGGAGATTTTTGTATAGTTCTTTTTATTTTTGCTACCTTTTCTTAATATCTTCTGCTTCTGTTAGGTCCATACCATTTCTGTTATTTTTTGTGCCCATCTTTTCATGAAAATTCCCTTGGTATCTCTAATTTTCATGAAGAGAGTTCTAGTCTTTCCCATTCTATTGTTTTCCTCTATTTCTTTGCATTGATCACTGAGGAAGGCTTTCTTATCTCTCCTTGCTATTCTTTGGAGCTCTGCATTCAAATAGTTCTCAGTAATAACTTATGAAGTCTTACCAGGTGGCACAGTGTTAAACACCCTGCCTGCCATTGCAGGAGATACAGAATATGGTGATTTTATCCCTGGGTCAGAAAGATTCCCTGGAAAAGGAAATGGTAACCCACTCCAGTATTCCTGTCTGGGAACCACCATAGACAGAGGAGTCTGATGGTCCACAGTCCATGGAGTTGCAAAGAGTCAGACATGACTGAGCACTCACACCACCACCAGTAATTTATAAGCACAAAGTAGTTTTCTTTCTACAGATCACCAAATGTTCTTGTCTTAAATAGGATAATCCCCACTTACCTATTAGACAGATACAATTAACTTTTCTGAAGGCATTTAAATACCTCTGCAAAAATCTTCGAAAAGAAGAACTTTGTATTTTATACACTCCACTTTTTTCCTTAAACAAATATTTGATAATGAAATCCTTACACTTTACCATTATTATTTTCATCAGTTTTAAAATGTCTGTTGTGAACTACCATATGACCCAGCAATCCCTCTGCTGGGCATATACACCGAGGAAACCAGAATTGAAAGAGACACGTGTACCCCAATGTTTGTTGCAGCACTGTTTATAATAGCCAGGACATGGAAGCAACCTAGATGTCCATCAGCAGACTAATGGATAAGAAAGCTGTGGTACATATACATAATGGAGTATTACTCAGCCATTAAAAAGAATACATTCAAATCAGTTCTAATGAGGTGGATGAAATTGGAGCCTTTATACAGAGTGAAGTAAGCCAGAAAGAAAAAAAAAAACACCAACACAGTATACTAACGCATATATATGGGGTTTAGAAAGATGGTAATGATAACCCTGTATGTGAGACAGCAAAAGAGACACAGATGCATAAAACAGTCTTTCGGACTCTGTGGGAGAGGGTGAGGGCAGGATGATATGGGAGAATGGCACTGAAGCATGAAAATTATCATATGTGAAATGAATCACCAGTCCAGGTTCGATGCATGAGACAGGCTGCTCAGGGCTGGTGCACTGGGATGACCCAGAGGGATGGGATGGGGAGGGAGGTGGAAGGGGGATTCTGGAAGGGAAACATATGTACACACATGGTGGATTCATGTCAATGTATGGCAAAACCAATACAATATTGCAAAGTTAAAAAGTTAATAAATAAATAAATAAGAAGAAAAACATACAGCCAAATCAGACCCCCCCAAAAAATAAATAAAAAATAAAATAAAATGTCTGTTGTGAACAATTGTTTTCATGGTTTTCTCTTACCCAGGATTCGAACCCAGGTACCCTGCATTGCAGGCAGCTTCCTTACAGACTAAGCTATCAGGGAAAACCTCTCTTACGTTAGTCATTCTCTGACATAAACATTGCCCATAAAACAGATTAAATAATTTCAAGAAATTTGTGTCTGGGAAATTCTGTAGTTTTGGAGGCAGTTACTTTTATAATTCTAGAATATTATTTGATATCACACTACGTAGAGATATAATAACTATCATTCCTTCTTACATTTAGCTCTTACTTCTTCTTATGCTGGTATTTTTAACCATCTTTCATTTGCCCAAGCATATATTATTTCCTGCCTTTAATCTAGCATTAAATTCTATATAACTATTTTATAAAAATATAATTATATTAGAATGATTGAAATGTATTCATTCAGAATAAATTAGCTTAGCACTGAACAAGAAAGATAAATATGGATAAATATTTTAGAGGTGGTTTCTTCTCTGCATAATAAATTGAGTTTTCACAAAACTGGCAATACTAATTATAGTTGTTTATTACTGCTTAAACATCTTGGTTTTTCGTATTGCTAATAGCCAAGAATTCTACCCAACCCTCAAAGCTCAATGTTTCAGTCAGATATTCATCTAAATTATTTTGTCTTTTATTTCAATATCATGAAAACTTTTGGTCCCATTTCCAAATTCTGGCCTCAAAGACCTTATTGTAGTATTTGGTTACTCTGGCTAAACTTTACTTTGTACTGAGTTAGAATCCAATCAGAACTTTTACTCAAGTGAAAGAAACACAGAAGTTTTAAGCAGTTAATTTTAGAAATGATTTTTGACTCAAAGGCAACCAAAGTGACTAAACTCAGTTTGCATGCCTAAGGTATAACTTTTATATTTAAATAAAGTCACTTTTGATTTTGCCCTTTTCTTTTCATTTGATTATACTTAAAATCTCCAGGATTTTCATTAAGAATGTGGTAACTGTTTTAGCATCCTTTTAATTAAATTTTGGTTTCAGTTAAGAAATGCTTGTATTGACAAATACTTTGTTTCACCTTTCTGCCCAGGTATATTACTATGCTTTCTTCTCTAGGAAAAGTCAAATATTTGTTGTAGAATTATACCATCACCCTATGGCTTTGAATTGTATCATTCAAATAGTTTTGATCATGAAAATTATCTAAAATATGTACATCCTGGAAAAAATACATAACTATTTTACTTGGCTTTTAAATTCACACAATATTTAAGGACATTCAATACAAAATAAAATAATAGTTTATAGACATGTGTACACATATATACATGTAAAATAATTTTAATGAAAATTTTACATTTTAAAATTTGAATCACCAATATATACAAAATAGAAATTATGTAAAGATCTTCAGCAGGACTTCTCAGTTGGTGCTAGTGGTAAAGAACCCACCTGCAAATGCAGGAGATCTGAGTGGTAGGTTCAATCTCTGCATTGGGAAGATCCCGTGGAGGAGGGCAGGGCAACCCACTTTAGTATTCTTGTCTGGAGAATCCCAAGGACAGAGGAACCTGCTGGGCTATAGTCCATGGGGTCGCAAAGAGTTGGACACAACTGAAATGACTTAGTATGCACACACACATAGATATTCAGCACATCTGTTACTGAGTCCAAACTCATTCTGCTTACTACAGGACAGGCCAATAAATTGAGAGAACGGTTGTTGGAGGAGGGAGTAACGTCTGTATTCAGAAAACCAGCAGCCAGAAAGACAGACTAATGTCTTAGAGAACCATCTTTCAGTTCAGTTCAGTCGCTCAGTCATGTCCAACTCTTTGTGAACCCGTTGACTGCAGCATGCCAGGCCTCCCTGTCCATCACCAACTCCCGGAGTTTACCCAAACTCATGTCCATTGAAGTCAGTAATGCCATCCAACCATCTCATCCTCTGTCATTCCCTTCTCCTCCCGCCTTCAATCTTTCCCAGCATCAGGGTCTTTTCAAATGAGTCAGTTCTTCTCATTAGGTGACCAAAATATTGGAGTTTCGGCTTCAGCATCAGTCCTTTCAATGAACACCCAGGACTGATCTCCTTTAGGATAGACTGTTTGGATCTCCTTGCAGTCCAAGGGACTCTCAAGAGTCTTCTCCAACACCACAGTTCAAAAGCAACAATTCTTCGGTGCTCACCCTTCTTTATAGTTCAACTCTCACATTCATACATGGTAAAGAACCATCTTTACCAACTTAAAATTCACCTTCTTTTATCGTAAAAGGGAAGGAGGTGTGTTTGGTTGCTGTAAATTTTTTGGTGTCAGAATCCTTTGTTCTTGCACATGTCCACTTCGTTCAGGTCATGATGTTCCTGTAAACTTCCAACAAGACCGATGCTATTCTGTTCTGCAATTTTTTGTCTCTATATGAATGGAAGAGTGTTATACCTATACAGGTCAGAGTCTAGAGAATGGATTATCCTTTGTGTTTCAAGCTATGGGGACATTCTTTTACAGAAGATGCAGAGGTAGCATGGCTAAGCACTGGCAACAGAAGAGCACATGGGTTAAAGTGAAAGAAAGAGATCCGCCATGGAATAGGGTTTGTTCCATCATATTACACATCCAGGTTATTCAGGCCTCCTAGCTTCTGTTTAAAATTCCAGTATTTCTGGTACAAATATACTTTCAGGCTCAATAAATTACTTCATTGAAATATATTGAAAATTATTTTACATGTTGAGTATATGAACATAACATAGCAAAACACTGTGTATTACACTAAGATTTTTTAAAGAGTGGCCGTATATGCAAACATATTTATGTTTTATGTATGTAAGTTTTACCTGGCATGTTTGGAATGAAACTTTTTGAATGAAAATTTCATACACATTTTTTATTACTAATATTCTTTAGCTGAAATTTTAAAGTGAATTTTTATTCTATTTTCTAAAGTTTCCTAGCTAATAACTATCTTCAAGAATTTTAGTGATAGTCATATCTATAACTGATTTTCATAGACTTGAGACTACTTTTCTATTAGACTAAAATTCAACTGGCTTTCAGCCTATTTGTGCATTATATATTGTAAGCATAGTTAATATATCTTAAGTTGCTTTGTAGATGCTTCAGGGTAGGCAATCTTTTTTGATCTACCTTAAACTGTGAAGTATGTGGACATGACTACATGATGATTATTTTTCCAGAAAAATATCAGAATATTTCAGGCATAGTGGCCCATCTATGAGTGAAATAGTCATTTCTAATATTTTTTTTATACAAATTTATTTATTTTAGTTGGGGGCTAATTACTTTACAATATTGTAATAGTTTTTGCCATACATTGACATGAATCAGCCATGGGTTTACATGTGTTCCCCTTCCTGGACCCCCCACCCACCTCCCTCCCCATCCCATCCCTCTGGGTCATCCCATTGCCCCGGCCCTGAGCCCTTGTCTCATGCATCGAACATGGAATGGTGTTCTGTTTCACATATGATAATATACATGTTTCAATGCTATTCTCCCAGAACGTCCCACCCTCACCTTCTCCCTCAGAGTCCATAAAATTGTTCTAATATGTTTTTAATGTATATATTTTATATATATTTCCAAGGTTTGAAAAAAAATTCCCAAACTTTAACAATTGAATTAATATTACAAAATTTAACAAATTCTTATAAACTTCCAAAATCATAAAATGCTAGAGATTATAGCTAAGAATTACTTAACCAAACATTTATTGAATATCTATTACATACTAAGCACCATTTTTACATGCATGGTAAAGGTGTGTGAGACCTTATTGTTTGGCTGCATTCTCTCTGGTGAGTAAAAATATCTCTCTAAAGAAAAAATACTATTCAAGAGGAGATGAGTGATGTAGATAAAATAGAATAAAGTAATGTAAAAAGCATTACTGACTCAGGAGATATGAATTTGAGGAAACTCCAGGAGATAGTGAAGGACTGCCACACTGCAGTCTACGGAGTCACAAAGAGTTGGCCATTTTTAGATAGAAATTCTACAAAGTTCAAGATGTTAAAGATGCAATAAGATACTACAAAAAAAAAAGCCAATATACAGGGCACAAAAGAGAGAGTATTGGATGCTTTGGGAAATACAGGACAATCTGATGCAAGCTATTTCTTGTGCAAAAGGGCATGGCATTTCAATTTTATGCAAATAGTAATAGGATTTCCTAGGTGATAGGAAAATGATTTTTTGATGCAACAGCTACCATGAGAGTTGTCACTCACTAACCCAAACATACAAACTAGATTCAGTGCCAAACTACAGTAGGAGTAACTTGATATACTACTACAGTTGCTCAGTACATACAAATATTTATGAAAATAACTGCATTCCCATATTATCCTCCGTTAAAATGAAGTAGGGCAAAAGCTAAAAAAGTTTTGCCAAGAGAGTGCAATGGACATAGCAAACACCCTATTGTAACAACATAAGACACAACTCTACACATGGACATCACCAGATGGTCAATACTGAAATCACATTGATTATATTCTTTGCAGCCAAAGATGGAGAAACTCTATACAGTCAGCAAAAACAAGACTGGGAGCTGACTGTGGCTCAGATCATGAAGTCCTTATTGACAAATTCAGACTTAAATTGAAGAAAGTAAGGAAAACCATTAGATCATTCAGGTATGTCCTAAATCAAATCCCTTATGATTATACAGTGGAAGTGACAAACAGATTCAAGGGGTTAGATGTGATAGACAGAGTGCCTGAAAAACTATGGATAGAGGTTCATGATATTGTACAGGAGGAAGTGATCAAGACCATCCCCAAGAAAAAGAAATGCAAAAAGGAAAAAAATGGTTGTCTGAGAAGGCTGTAAAGATAGCTGAGAAAAGAAGAGAAGTGAAAGGCAAAGGAGAAAAGGAAAGATAAACCCATCTGATTGCAGAGCTCTGAAGAAGAGCAAGGAGAGATCAGAAAAGCTTCCTCAGTGATCAATGCAAAGAAATAGAGGAAAACAATAGAATGGGAAAGACTCAAGATCTCCTCAAGGAAATTAGAGATTCCAAGGGAACATTTCATGCAAAAATGGGCAAAATAAAGGACAAAAATGGTATGGACCTAACAGAAGCAGAAGGTATTAAGAAAAGGTGGCAAGAATAAACAGAAGAACTATACAAAAAATATCTTCCTGACCCAGATAACAATGATGTTGTGATCACTCACCTAGAGGCAGATATCCTGGAATGTGAAGTCAAGTGGGCTTTAGGAAGCATCACTGCAAACAAAGCTAGTGGAGTTGATGGAATTCCAGCTGAACTACTTCAAATCCTAAAAGATGATGCTGTGAAAGTGCTGCACTCAATATGCCAGCAAATTTGGAAAACTCAGCAATGGCCACAGGACTGGAAAAGGCCAGTTTTCATTCCAATCCCAAAGAAAGGCAATACCAAAGAATATTCAAACTACTGCACAATTGCACTCATCTCACATGCTAGCAAAGCATTGCTCAAAATCCAAGCCAGACTTCAACAGTAAGTGAACCGAAAACTTCCAGATGTTCAAACTGGATTTAGAAAAGGCAGAGGAACCAGAGATCAAACTGCCAACATTCACTGGATGATCAAAAAAGCAAGAGAGTTCCAGAAAAAAATCTACTTCTTCTTTATTGACTACGCCTATTCCTTTGACTGTGTGGATCACAACAAACTGCAGAAAATTCTTAAGGAGATGGGAATACCAGACCACCTTACCTGCCTTGTGAGAAATCTGTATGCAGGTCAATAAGCAACAGTTAGAACTGGATATGGAGCAACAGACTGGTTCTGAATCGGAAAGGAGTAGTCAAGGCTATATATTGTCACCCTGCTTATTGAACTTATATGCAGAGTACATCATGCAAAATTCTTCACTGGATGAAGCACAAGCTGGAATCAAGATTACAAGGAGAAAGATACACAGTCTCAGATTCTCACATGACAACACCCTTATGACAAAAAGTGAAGAGGAACTAAAATAGCCTCTTGATGAAAGTGAAAGAGGAGAGTGAAAAAGCTGGTCTAAAGCTCAGCATTCAGAAAACTAAGATCATGGCATCTTGTCCCATTAATTCATGGCAAAAGATGGGGAATCTTTGGAAACAGTGACAGACTTTATTTTCTTGGACTCCAATATCACTGCAGATGGTGAGTGCAGTCATTATATCCAAAGATGCTTGCTCCTTGGAAGAAAAGCTGTGCCTAACCTAGATGGCATGTCAAAAAGCAGAGACATTGCTTTGCCAACAATGGTCCATCTAGTCAAACCTATGGTTTTTCCAGTAGTCATGTATGGATGTAAGAGTTGAACTATAAGGAAAGCTGAGCACTGAAGAATTGATGCTTTTGAACTCTGATTTTGGAGATGGCTCTTGAGAGTCCCTTGGACTGCAAGGAGATCCAACCAGTCAATCCAAAAGGAAATCAGTCCTTGAATATTCATTGGAATGATTGGTGCTGAAGCTGAAATTCCAATACTTTGGCCACCTAATGCAAAGAACTGACTCATTTGAAAAGACCCTGATGCTGGGAAAAATTGAAGGTGGGAGGAGAAGGGGATGATAGAGGATGAGATGGTTGAAATGTATCACCTAATTGATGGACATGAGTTTGAGCAAACTTCACGAGTTGATGATAGAAAAGGAAGCCTGGAGTGCTACAGTCCATGGGGTCGCAAATAGTCAGACATGACTGAGCAACTGAACTGAACTGAAATGATCTGATATTTATCACTATTTCAATAGAATATCTTTATTTATTTAAAATAAATGGTATATTTATGATGTCAGTCTGTATTTTTTACATTACTTAGCATAATCTTTTGCTACACTGTATAGTCATGAAGGTACAATGAAAGTGGCTCCAGTATCATGTCTTGATCTTACAGTTAGTGTTCATTTCCTTGTTTGATGACTGGTGGGCAAAAACAAAGATTTGAAATGAGTAAATATTAATTACAGAATGAAATGCTCTTGCATTGTCATCATTTCAATATTTGAACTTTTCTGTAGAAAAATTATTTAGATCTTTACATTATTTACTTACTGTTGGCTACATTTCTTACTAGTGCTTTTACTTACATGGGAAAAAGAAAATACTATAAGAAAAATATTAATCAAAGAATTAGTCTAAACAGCATACCCTAAATTTAAGAGTTCAGTTATTATGAAATTTTTAAGGCAAGTACTGCTCTAATTAAAGTAGCTGAATGAAAGTCAATTCTTTGCTGCCCTGCATGCAAAGACAACCTAAACTTTCCATTTATTTTTCAATAATTTACATTTAATGTAATTATTGATACGGTCAGATTTTAAACTATTAGCTTGATTTATTTTTTCCATCTCTTTCTTTCTCTTTTCTTCTTTTTCTGCCTACTCTTTGATTAGCTACTCAAAAATAATTCAGTTTATTTTCTTTTTTGACCTATTAGATATAACCCTTTGCTTTTTTTTAAAACTGATATAGAGTGGATTTACAACTTCTGTTAGTTTCTGCTTAACAACAAAATGACTTAGTTATACATATATACACATTTTTTTATATATCATTTGCCATTATGGTTTATTACATGGTATTAAATATACTTCCTTGTGTTGTACAGTAGGACCTTGCTGTATATCCATTCTATGTATAATAGTTTGTGTGTGGTAACTCCAAACTCTGAGTCCATTTCTCCCCCACATCCCTCCCGCTTGGCAACCACAAATCTCTTCTCTAGGTCTGCATAACTCTTTCCTCTTTTTAAAAACTTTTTATTTTATATTGGAATCTATTTGATATGTATTTGATTAGCAACGTTGCGGTATCAATAGCTTCAGGTTTAAAGCAAAGTGATTAGATATACATATACATGTATCCTTTTTAAATTCTTTTCCCATTTAGATTATTATATAATATTGAGCAGAGTTCCCTGTGCTGTACAGTAGGCCTTTGTCATCAGTTTTAAGTATAGCAGTGTGTACATGTAAATGCCACCCTCCCTAACAATCCCACCCCCCACCCTTCTCCCCTGATAACCCTTAAGTTCCTTCTCTAAGTCTGTGAGTCTGTTTCCATTCTGTAAATAAGTTCATTTGGCCATGAAGTACATGAATAGATGTTCAACATGGCTAATTATTAGAGGAATGCAAATCAAAACTACCATTAGGTATCCCCTTACACCAGTCAGAATGACCATCATTAAAAATCCACAAATAACAAATACTGGAGAGGGTGTGGAGAGAAGGGAACCCTCCTACCTTGCTGGTGGGAATGTAAATTGATAGTCATTATAGAAAACAGTATGCAGGTTCCTTGAAAAACTAAAAATAGAACTACCATGTGATCCAACAATCCCAATCCTTGGCATATATCCAGAGAAAACTATAATTCAAAAAGATATTTTACTGCAGTGCTATTTACAATAGCCAAAGCATGAAAGCAACCTCAATGCCTATAGACAGTGAAATGGATAAAGAAGATGTGATGCATTTATACAATCGATATTACTCAGCCATTGGGATAAAATAATGTCATTTGCAGAAACATAGATGGACCTAGATATTGTCATACTGAGTGAAGTAAATCAGACAGAGAAAGAGAAATATAGTATTATATTGCTTGTATGTGAATTCTAAAAAGAAATGATACAAACTCTTTGCTCTTTTTTTCTTTAGAGCTGATAGTATGGATCTTTAACTCATCACAATCTTCCATCAAGTAAGAACCATAAAATCATGTCCTTTCATTTTTCTTCTTCTAACCATGTGGTATTGTTGTTAGGCATTTTATTTTTGGAGGTTCTAGGAGATAACTAGCGGAAATAGACTTCTGGTTTGTGATGACTCTCCAATTGTAATACACCAATAAATTATATCATATGCAGGCATTATTCTGGAAAAGAAAATGTTTTCACCAGAGTTTTTCTGCCTTATAATTTATAATTTACCTAGGATTACAATTAGTCATATGTAGGGCATTATTGATCATTTATTTCAGGTATTCAGTGCTTATAAAAATGGAGTTAATATATCTCTGAATTACAAGCCAATCACTTTACAAATCTCTTTTGAGAGAAAGTTTTCTCCTGAACTATTCCAGAAAGTCAGGTTTGTTAGCTAATGAGTTTTGTGTATGTTTATAACTTTTTGGGAGAAGAAAAACCAAGTGATATAATAAATGTATAGACTGGATTGTTTTCCTATTTATAAGGTTATATTTTGTTATTTGTTTATAAATATTTATGTCCATCACAATCATGTACACACAAAACTATTTGATACAATTTTTGGGGAGACGAATAACAGCAAACACGATCAACAAACTAAATGGGAAAAAAAGTACTATATCAGAATTTAATGATCTTTCTCTTGCTGTGTTGAACAGAGGCTACATGCTCTCATCTTCAAGCTTGAGCCAGACACATATTCAAATAGAGAATCTAAAGATTTGTTGATAGAAGAAAAGTGGTCCCCTGTTTGCTTTGAGAATAAACCTTGGGTGCTTTAATATAAGATGTTTGCTTACATAGAATGTTTATCCTATAATAGATTGCTTGTCCTACCTAGACCCTGAAATTCAACTCTAAAGCAAATTTTGTTATGCAGAACTCTCACACAAAACTGCTTACACATCTACCATCGTCCTCTACAAGGCAAGCTTTGAGGCTGTACTATATTTATTATGCAAATTCTTTTGAAATCTGTGATGCAGGTTTCTCATGCCTTTCAAAATTAGTATGCATATTAAGTGTAGTATAGAAAATGATGGCCCACAAACTTTAGCCGCTTGGTTTTAATGAGAGAGTGTAGAATAAAATGCATTGGGTATTCAGAACAACTCACACACAATGGGAATAATTAATGGGATATACTCTAGCACACAATTTGTTTCAAACTATACAAGTTGAAGAAAGCAGCTGTTACCCAAACATGTTTTTCTCAATTGTTTCATTTTATTTGAAAAATATCTGAATAAGAAAAATATGTACAATTTTTGCTAGAAGCATGTTTGTGGGACTGACTGTTTTGTTTTTTTTTTTTAATTTACTTTTATTAAGCTAAAAAAAAAAATGCCTCAGGATGACAAATATACTTTTCTGATGACTATAATGAGAATGGACAAATGTTTTATGAAAATATTTATCAGAAAACTAAATCATTGGAGCATTATTTTTTAAGTAGAATGAATTTAAATAAGTTATAAATCAGCAAATAAATCAATGCATAATTTGAAGCATTTCAGAAATGAAATATTTTAGTACCTGTTTCTATGATGATAGCTGAATTATAGGACCACAGTATGAAAATTTATTTATAAAATACTTGCATGTAATGGGGAGAGTGATAAATAGAGCACGGGGATTTTAAGGGCAGTGAAAATATTCTGTATGATATCACAAGGGTGGATACATTTCATTTTATATCTATCAAAAATCCACAGAATATTCAAGAGTGAACACTAACCATCAAAATTTTAGTGATTATGATGTATCAATGTACATTTATCAATTTAAACAAATGTCTCACCCTGGCAGGGGGTGTTGATAATAGGTGAGACTATACTTGTTTTGAGGGGAGAGAGGATATAGGTACAATTTCTATAACTTCCTTTCAATTTTGCTGTAAACCTAAAACTGCTCCTAAAAAATTGTCTTTTTAAAAATCACTTCCAGATAATGTTTAAATACCACCTACAAAGGTGACAGAGAACTTCCAGTTTCAGCTCCAATGTTTAAAGAGCTTATATGTTATCACTCCATTTTTTTCAAGAATAAATAGTAAAATAACCTGAACATCAGTGACTGTTCTTGGATCCACAAGAAAATTGAAATTTCAGGTAAACGGCACCCTAAAATTTGGAGAGACAGGCAAATCCAGAGAATTACAGTCAGAGATCAGATTACCTGGAGCAGGAGACAATGAGGCAATTAACTGGTGAGAACACTAATGCTGCTGACAAATTGCTACAGGCTGGTTGTATAAATGTGAGAAAGAGTTACTGGGTCCACACTTGCTCTGCTCACTGCACAATAGGCCAGTAAATTGAAAGACAGGTGGTTGGGGGCAAAGAATAGATACTTTAGAGGGAAAGCCAGAAGATTGACAAGACAGTGGACTAAGGTCCCAAAGAACCATCTTACCTGGGTTTGGATGCTAGTTTCTTTCATGGAACAAAGAGGGGGAGGTGAGGAAGTAAAGTTAAAAAGGTGAAAAGTGGTTGCAAGCACTTCCTGGTTCCAGCCAGAGGGCAGAGGAGATATGCTTGTTTCTTCTTTCCTGTTCTAATTATTTGACAAGGTCTTTCAGATCTATTGGGGCTTCCCAGGTAGCTCTAGTGGTAAAGAACTTGCCTACCAATTCAGGAGACATAAGAAATGTGGGTGGGATCCCTTTGTCAGGAAGATGCCTTGGAGGAGGACATGGAAACACATTCCAGTATTGCCTGGAGAGTGGCATGGACAAAGGAGCGTGGGTGGGCTACAGTCCATGGGGAGGCAAAGAGTCAGACACGACTGGGGCAGTTTAGCACTAAGAATCCATTTAATCCTTGCCACAGACTTTGAAGATAGAAAACATCATATCCGCTTTTTACAGATATCAGAGAAAAGTAGAAGAGAGTAAACGCTCAAAATTGTACAGCTAATAAATTAGGAAAATCTGACTTGAGCCCAAATTGGGAAGAAATGTAGGGAACATTATTCTGTGTCCTTCTAAGGTTGCTTTGAAACATGGATTGGGTTATAGAGTTGAAAAGACAACACAGCTAAATAACTCTTTCTGAAATAACTATAAGGCTCCATCTCTCTGTGGGTGCTTAGTCGCTCAGTCGTGTCCAGCTCTTTGCAACCCCATGGACTGCAGACCCCCAGGCTCCTCTGCCCATGGAGATTCTTCAGGCAAGAATGCTGGAGTGGCTTGCTATGCCCTCCTTCAGCAGATCTTTACAACCCAGGGATCGAACCCAGGTCTCCCGCATTTCGGACAGATTCTTTACTGTCTGAGCCACCAAGGAAGCCCAAAAATACTGGAGTGGGTAGCTTATCCTTTCTCCAAGAGAGTTTCTTGACCCAGGAATCAAATCTGGGTCTCCTGCATTGCAGTGGATTCTTTAACCAGCTGAGCTACCAGGGAAGCCCAAGGCTCCATCAGTGGAACATAAATATGAAATTTCTGAAACAGATGAACACTGATGAGAATTCCCAGGCAGCAGTGGAAAATCTTTAACACTCAAAGAATGAGTGACAGTTTTAAGTAACCTGTAGCTTTGTGAGGGTCAGATGGATAGCTCGAATGGCTAATATCAGGAGCAACACAGAGGCTGTCAAGGCTTATCAAACTGGACACCATGACACATTTCTGATTCATGTGAGAACAAAACACAGAATCAGAAGACATATGACATGCATGACTAATAAAGTTGAAATCCTTAGCTCAATGGTATAAGAAGTGGGACCAGATTGTGTTTGAAAACTTTTTAGCAGTTAAAATTTGTAACTGTAAAAACCACCATTGTGATGATGGAAATGTTGGAAGTCATGATGATGAGGGATGTGACAGCAATGCTAAGTGTAAAAGTTTCCACTCAGTGATCGCATACTCCATGTCAGAAACTACATTAACCATTAAAATATTTCCTTTCACTTAACTTTTACAAACATCTCTTCTTAAGAGTTAGAAAAGCCATCTGAAAAAAAGATCTATCTGATCAAGTCCATGTTTTAAAAACGTTTCCTAATTGAATTGCGATAAAACATTAAAGCATTAGAGAAAATGGCTCTTATCTATAAGATTGTAACGAGGAAGATAAATTTAGAATTAAAGATTTTATCAATTGATAATAATGAGATCAAGTCAGCTCATGAAGATCAAGAAGCTCAGGTACAGAAGGAGAATTCTTGACTTATTCAAACCAATTATATAAACAGTACATTTTAAAATAGTTATGTATGAAAAAAGTATTCTACATTATGTGTCAGGGGAATATAGAATAAAATAACAGTGATATGCCACCGTTGAACTACTCAGTCACTCACTTGTGTCTGACTCTTTGTGACCCCACGTACTGCACTACGCCAGGCTTCCCTGTCCATCAGCAACTTCCAGGGCTTGCTCAAACTCATGTCCATCGAGAAGGTGAAACATTTCAACCATCTCATCCTCTGTCATCCCTTTCTGCTCCTGCCTTCAATCTTTCCCAGCATCAGGGCCTTTTCAGATGAGTCAATTCTTTGTATCAGGTGGTCAAAGTATTGGAGCTTCAGCTTCAGTATCAGTTCTTCCAATGAATATTCAGGACTGATTTCCTTTAGGATGGACTGGTTGGATCTCCTTGCTGTCCAAGGGACTCTCAAGAGTCTTCTCCAACGCCACAGTTCAAAAGCATCAATTCTTCAGCACTCAGCTTTCTTTATAGTCCAATTCTCCCATCCATACGTGAATACTGGAAAAAACAAAGCTTTGGCTAGAGATGTTTGTTGGTAAAGTAAGGTCTCTGCTTTTTAATATGCTGTCTAGGTTGGGCATAGCTTTTCTTCTAAGGAGCTAGTGCCTTTTAATTACATGGCTGCAGTCACCATCTGCAGTGATTTTGGAGCCACCACCCCCCCCCCAAAAAAAAAACAGAGTCTGTCACAGTTTCCATTGTTTCCCCATCTATTTGCCATGAAGTGATGGGAAAGGATGCCATCATGTCTTAGTTTTCTGAATCTTGAGTTTTAAGCTAACATTTTCACTCTCCTCTTTCACTCATCAAGAGGCTCTATAGTTCTTCCTTGCTTTCTGCCATAAGGGTGGTGTCATCTGCATATCTGAGGTTATTGATATTTCTCCAAAAAATCTTGATTCCAGCTTGTGCTTCATCCAGCCTGGCATTTCACGTGATGTAGTCTTCATATAAGTTACATAAGCAAGGTGACAATATACAGCCTTGACTACTCCTTTCCCAATTTGGACCAGTCTGTTGTTCCATTTCCAGCTTTAACAGTTGCTCATTGACCTGCATACAGATTTCTCACAAGGCAGGCAATGTGGTCTGGTGTTCCCATCTATACCACCATTTAAGTGGTATTGCACATTTAAAAACAGTGCAACTTTATAGTTTTGGAGTCCTGATTCGTTAGTGTAACTGTGTTTGTGGCATAATGTTCTACTGCTTATGATGCCATTTTCTCCAATCACTAGAGAAGCTTTGGCTTTAATGTTAGTTCAGCAGAAATAGACAAAATCACCCTAGTGAAAGTTCACATCACAGGCTCGGCCAAGTATCTGTCCTTTCTGATCCAGCCTATTATGGAATGCTTTAGGAAAACAGAAACAGATGGTGCCGCGTTCAGATATGGTTTGTAACCCTCTCATTCTGTATACTTCCTGGAGAGAAGTGGTCAAAATGTTTGAGAGTGATTCTAGGCACAAAAGTGTAAGATGCTAGGAAATGTGCAAAAATAAATTTGGGATGAGAATCAATTCAGTAGAAGAGAATATTTATGGTCTGAATTTACCTCCAGCTGGCAACTCTTGGCTTCTGCTTTTGTATCATACAGAGCATGGACTTTCCATTGTAGGTAGGAATTTTATTCTACAATTCTGCGGCATGTGGCTAATTTTCTTTATTCTTCTGTTTTCTGACGTTGAGACAGGTACAGGGAGTGCCAGTATGTAAGTCGCCTTCTTAACAGCCCACCATGTTCATATTGTAAAGAAAATCAGACATCTGGCTATGTCACCTTGTTGCTTAGAACTCATGAGTGGCTCTTTATTACCTTCAAGGATAGATTTCAACTCTCTTTCCTGGATAGGAAACTCAGAATAGTGGTCTTTCTATTTCCCTTCCCACCATGTCACAGCACCCATTTAATCATTCCAAACATTGAAGTTTGTGACCCTCGTGCCTCTTCAAACTGTGCCTTTTATTTTTCAACTTCACTAGTTTTGTTCTCTTCTGGAAAGCTTCTCCCCTTCTCTTCACTTGGCTAATTTCCTTTCAACTTTCAGAACTCAAGAACCACCTCTTCCAAGAAGCCTTACCTAAGTTCCCAAGTTGAATGCAGAAGGCTTCCCATCCTTTTGCTCCCCAAATAAATTTACTCCTGAACAGAACCAAAATTTCTCTTGATGAAAATAGCTTCATTAGAGCCGAGCAGAGTTATATTTCTTAACACGAGAAGACAACAAGGAAGCTTAGGTTCATATAACAAATACTGATGCTGTAAAATCCCAGAATACACAAATATGTTCTAGTTCACATATGAAAGGGGAGCACCCATTTAACTGTTGTTGGTAACTATCCCGTGGGGTATGTAGCAAACAACTGGAATCCAGAATTGCCATACGCTCTCAAGGATGTTATGTGACGGTTGGTTGCTGAGGACCTTTCCAGTGGATATCAAAGTGGTGAAGTAGTCCCAGAATTCAGGGCAAGCCAGGAAAATGAGTAGGAGTAGGAAAATGTGATTTATATTTCCAAGCTGTAGGAAACTCCAACAACAGCTGAAGTGGAGTCTCAGGGAAAATCATTAGGCCCAACTGAGTTGAGGGAGAATAGAGACAACATAAAATCAGCCAGACAGAACTTCTGAACCAGCACTCCCCAGACTTTTTGGCACCAGGGCCTGCGTTTGTGGAAGACACTTTTTCCACAGACCAGGGGACAGGATGGTTTGGGGATGACTCAAATGTATTACATTTATTGTGTGCTTCATTGTTATTACATTGTGACACATAATGAAATAATTACACTACTCACCACAATGCAGAATCAGTGGGAGCCCTGAGCTTGCCTTCTTGCAACTAGACCACCCCCTCTGGGGGTGACGGGACACAGCGATACACAGAGCAAGCTGCTTGTGTCCAGTCTCCTCCATAATCTCGTCCTGCTGTCACTGCAGAAAATCCTGCTTCACAAAGACAGGGCGTTGGAAATGGAAGCGGGCTTTTCAGTGTTTTTGTGACAGTCTCAGGATATTCAGCCTTTACTTTAATCCAGAATGTGTGGACATTTGGAGCTGGCTCATCACCATTTGTCATGTCAAGGAATTGATCCCACTTTCACAGGTAAAGTGGATTCACCCAGCTTATTCATAAATGTCTCAAGGACCCATTGCTTCCCAGTTTGGGTGCCTTTTGTGGTTGGGAAGTAATGCTCAAACTCTTTTGAAAGCTGAGCTAGGTGATTATGCACCAGCTAGGAGAAAGTAAGCCCTGGATCAGTCTCTTTCAAACCTCTGCTAGTGTTTAAAACGTGTCAAAAATTCAAGTGTTCACTCCTCACCCCCATAATTCCAATTGGACTTTGAATGCAGGGGCTTTATCTGCTGACTTGAACACAGTTGTTATTCTTTCCTGAAGTGACAGATTGAGTTTGTTGCACAGGTTGTCACATAAGTAACAAAATTTTGCAACTCATTCTATGTCTCTGAAATGTGCTGCCAGTGGTGACTTTTTTTTTTTTTTTAAGAAATCTCTGGACTGTCCCTTGTAACTCAAAAACTCTGGCCAGTGAACTACATTTAGAAAATCATCTCATTTCCATGTCTAAGAGAACATATGTGTGCTCTGCATCCATCTCCTCACAAAGCTGCATGAACAGACATGAGTTAAGGGTAGGTACTTTAATGTAGTTGATCATTTTGTTACCAAGTCCAAATTTGCTTTGCTTGCTGCATGACAGGCCAATAAATCTGAGGAATGAGCTGTTGAGGCAAGGATTATAACTTTATTCGGAAAGCCAGTTGACCAAGAAGATGGCAGACAAATGTCTCAAACTACTCATCTTACCTGGGTCTGGATGCCAGGTTCTTTTACAGAACAAAGATGGGCAGAGGTAAGGAAGTAAAGTAAAAAAAAATAGAATAGCAAACCTTGGGGAGGGAATGTGTTAATCTCTTCTTTCCTGCCATCCACAGATACATAGGGTCCTGAATAAAGACACTTCAGTTTAATATTCAGACAGAGGGTCAGAGTTCCCTGAGGCAGGCCATTATGTATAAACAGTATTCTTCTAGTGAACAAAAGCGGTGGGAAAGAAATGTTAAAGTTAAACAAACAGACCCAATATGGAGTCAGAATTGACTCTTCTACACAACAATTTTAATCAGTCATATCCTGCAAAACATTGTTAAATTCAGGTGACATTTTTAGGCTGGCCAGCATTTCTCTATGGATGACAGTGCATAAACTCACATTCAGAAGCTGCCTCTTCTACCCAAGCAGTGACACCAGAAAGCCATCCAGTCATAGCAGCTACTCTGTCTGTACATATACTGACACAAAATGACCAATTTCATTTTCCTGGTATGCAATCCTTCAAAGGCTTAGATGGTTCTGCAGCTGTGGTGTTGGTTGATAACAAAATTGCACATAACATATCCTTATGCACATCGTCCTGAAAAATATATCTCACAAAAATAAGCATTGTTTCCTTGTTGTCAACATCCGTAGACTTGTCAACCTGGAATGCAGACCACAGTAACTCATTAATCCTCTCTAATAATTGTGGCTCAGTATCCTCTGCTATTTAATCAATTTGTCTGATTATGGTGCTAGTCCAAACAGGAACTCATGCCACCTTTTGAACGGCAGCCTCTCCTAGAAGTTTATGATGAATGTCCTTAGCAACAGTCAGCTATACAGCACCGATAGTAAAGGGCTTAGCTTTAGCACTGTGGTTAGCCACTAAGAAGGATACTCTCAGTTCAGACACATCTGATAAACTGGTTCCGTTCAGTTCAGTTCAGTCGCTTAGTTGTGCCTGACCCTTTGTGACCCCATGAACCGCAGTACATCAGTCTTCCCTGTCCATCACCAACTCCCAGAGCTTATGTCCGTGAGTCATGGACTCAACTCATGTCCATTGAGTCAGTGATGCCATCCAACCATCTTATCCTCTGTCGTTCCCTTCTCCTCCTGCCTTCAATCTTTCCCAGCATCAGGGTCTTTTCCAATGAGTCAGTTCTTCACAACAGGTGGCCAAAGTATTGGATTTTCAGCTTCAGCATCAGTCCTTCCAGTGAATATTCAGGACTTATTTCCGTTAGGATTGACTGGTCCAATCAATCCAAGGGACTCTCAGGAGTCTTCGGCAACACCACAGTTCAAAAGCATCAATTCTTCGGCGCTCAGCTTTCTTTATGGTCCAACACTCACACCCAGAAATGACGACTAGAAAAACCATAGCTTTGACCATATAGACCTTTGTTGGCAAAGTAATGTCTCTGCTTTTTAATATTCTGTCCTGGTTGGTCATACCTTTTCTTCCAAGGAGCAAGTGTCTTTTAATTTCATGGCTGCAGTCACCATCTGCAGTGATTTTGGAACCCCAAAATTGCTTCTGTTCTTATTGTTCACATTTATTCTTCTGAAAAATTCCAAAGGCTTGTCTTTTAATGTGGATGCTTGGTCTTCATATGGCAAAATAGTTTTGAAGCTTACATGGCTTTGTGGATACCCAGTTGCCACATATTATACAAAGCAGGCTTGGAGAATGTGAATCACTTGCTGCAATGAACCCATAATTTAGGTAGGACTTTGCTATTTTCTTTTAAATGCAGCTTTCTTTTCCAATGTCTTATCCTTAGGTCTTTCCCCTTTTCAAAGAAGCTTTCTAATGATATTTATTTTTCACTCACTTTAGCCAGGGTTAACTTGGGGGCCTACCAAAACTGTGACTGCAATAAGTGCGTAGTTTGGGAATGAGCCACATATGGAAGTGGTAAATAAAATAACATGTGGGCTACTCACAGACTAAAATAAGTGTTGGATTCTGATTTAAAACTTGCCACCAGATGCAGCTGAATTGTCACGTGTCACTCACTGATAAAGTTTTAAGATGAGTGTGCAAGCAATTGATTTATTATGGTCTCGGTACAGTCAAACCTCTTTGCTAATGATAATCTGTATTGCAGAAGCTTCCTAGTACTAACATCACCATCTCAGCTTCATCTCAGATCACCAGGCATTAGATTCTCATAAGGAGCAAGCAACTTAGATCCCTCTCATGTGCAGTTCACAGTGGGATTCATGCTCCTCTGAAAATCCAATGCCACATTGATCTGTCAGGAGGGGAAGCTCAAGTGGTAATGCGAGCAATGGGGAGCAACTGTAAATACAGATGAAGCTTTGCTCACTTGCCTGTCTCTCACCTCCTGCTGGGTGGCCTGGCTCTGAACAGGCCATTGACCAGTACCTGTCCATGGCCCAGGGGTTGGCCCCTGTTCTAAACCATCAATTTCAGGAGAATGAGCAGTAGCAGGTGAAAAGACTGTTGCTGCAGATACCACAGGAGTTGAAAGACAATGCTAACATCCAATCTGAAATCTAAAGTGATAGGTCACTTCTTTGCCACCCCCCACCTTGGAGGCTGTGCAAGCCCTCCTTCCACATATATCATTGTCAGGAAGAAAGAGAAAGAGGAGGATGCCGGAAAGCCTGGAGATTTAAATAAATGAAGCTGGATTACTCAAGGAGAATAGATTATTAAAATTGAAATGTGATTACTGGATTGATTTCAATTTAGCATTTTAGTTCAATATGAATAAATAAGATGAGAACCTCAAAAGGGCTACAATTGATTATGGAAAAAAATATGTTGCGTTTTCTTTATACTTCTGTACAGAGAATCAGTGGGTGTAGATTGCTGGTTTACAGTAAACCTTTAATTGATATCTGTGTGTATTTCTCTTGTGAATTTATGTCACTTGTAAAGGATTGATTCATATGTAGTGTGAATATCTCTTTCTAGATTAAAATAACTAGAATTAAAAACCTACATATGTCTAAATTCAAATACTGAAAACAGGAAAAGTCTTAATCTGTATTTATATATTGAAAATCTCTTTAATTTTAGTGAGAACATGCTCACATTCTATCCCTCAAAATTATTAGCTCCGATATTCTTAAATGATGTCATTATTAGCAAAGTAATACATTTTATAATTTAAGACATAATTTACAATAACTTTAGTTTTTAATAATGCATTATTATTTATCTCACAAAAATCATGATTACTCTTTCCATTCTTCTTTACCTTTGAAGAAAATATTTAATATTATGCATAAAATAAACTGAAGACTATATAAATATAATGTTCCAGACAAAATCATTGCAGTATATTTTTAGATTTTATATTATATGGGGGCATAAATGATTTATATTACTCTTATTATTCATTATCTCTTGTAGCTTTCCATATTTTACTTGAGATAAGTATTTCAGAATTTGATATGATTTCTCATTTTAGTGAAAACACAAACACTTTTTGTGGTATCTCCTCTTTCTCTTTATTCTTATAAACTAAAAGGTAAAAATGTCTCTTGGTACTATGAAATAATTAATCAATAGTAAAAAGGCATTTTTAAGAGTTTCATTTTTTAGAATAAACTGTTCAATTTTCCATCTTATCTTAATGACCTTTTTTTTAAATTATAGAGACAATAGGCATTGAAGTGTTAATTACCTATTAGATTGTAATAAGAATTGAGAATTATTATTTTTATAATTAAACCTTATATTTGTATTTGCTGTGTGAGAGTTTTATTTTTTATTTTTTTTAATTAGTTTATTTTCTATTTTTTAACTTTACAATATTGTATTTGTTTTGCTATACATTGACATGAATCCACCATGGGTGTACATGAGTTTTAAGTGATGATGTTTTAAAACTCTAAGATATAAAATGAAGAAATTTAATGAATTTATAAAAATATAGTCCTAATTAATTATTTTTAATAGGGCATGGAAATTAATATCAACAGATTTTACTTTGAAGGAATGTATGAACTTACAAGAACTTTCAAAAATAGTAAGGCATATCTCATCTAAAAGTGAATCTAATTTAAGAAGTGCTCATTATATTTTAAATGTAGAAATATAATATGTCCTTTATCGAAGGAAATGCTGCCTAGAGAGACCGAGGTGGTAGCAGGGTATGATGCTATGATGGACATCAGTATGCAATAATATTGCCTTGTCTATCACTGATTCTTACCCTCAGATGACACAGACATTCTTGGAGGAATGCAGTTCCTTGTTCAAAGTCCCACATAATACCAGTGGGAACAAGAGGTAAAGCAGATGGTCTGGTTCAAAAACCTGTACTCCTAACTACTATACTGACAACTTCCTTTTGATGTATAAAACTTCCTTTCATGGAAATGAATGATGAGGATCTACAAGTCATAATTTCCTCATGACAGGAGGATCCAAACATAACAATAACTGATCAATGAGGAGATAGCCAATTAACCAAAGGCATTATTTCAGCAATAGTTGGCATTACTGAGGTTGTAAAGACACAGTCTTACTAAGAGCTGCCGATTTTGTAGAGTATAAATTAGAAGCATAGAAGAATACATACATCCAAATGTAAAGAATAGTATTCAACTCATGCAAGTATACAGATTATCAACCCTGACGGAATAGACTGTAAGGAAGTTACAGCCACCAAAATCTAGGGTCAGACAGAAGGAAAATGAAAGTTGTTAAAAATCTGGAAAAGGTTCATGGAAGAAATAAACCTTAAAATTGAATTTTATCTTTTCATAAAATGAAATAATTGATCACTCTTATTGTAAGTATTTTCATTTGCTTTTTAAAAAAATTATTTTATGCCCATTGACCATTTCTTTCTAGATAGAAAGCTTGATTTGCTACTTGTTTTATTTTTATACATTTTATTTTTAAAATTTAATGAAAAACTAAGAAGATAGTACACAAAGTTCCCATACACCTCATCTCCCATTTTCACACCTTGTTTCCCCAATTATTAATATTAGAAATAATATAATTTGTTACAATGAATGAATGAATATTGGAAATTAAGAGTAACTAAAATATATAATTTACATTGTTTCACTCTTATAAATCTCTATAGGTCTTGATAAATGCATAATGTTATATATCCACCATTACAGTGTGATACAGAATAGTTTTACAATTCTGTATAATCTAAACATTTCCTCTTTATCTATTCTCTCCCTTTCCTCCTTCAACCCAACCCCTTAGTAATCACGGATGTTTGTACTGTCTTCATAGTTTTGTCTTTTCCAGAATGTGATACATACAGCTGGAATCACACAGTTGATGGCCTTGTCAGACTAGCTTGTTTCAGTTAGGAATATACACATGAGTGTTTGGGCTTCCCAGGTGGTTCTAGTGGTAAAGAATCTGCCTGCCAATGCAGGAGACATGAGAGACATGGGTTCAACCCCTGGGTCAGGAAGATCCCCTGGAGAAGGAAATGGCATCCTGCTCCAGCATTTTTGCCTGGAATATTCCATGGACAGAGGAGCCTGACAGACTACAATCCACGGGATTGGAAAAGTGTCAGGCATGACGGTGGGGCTGAGCATTTGAGTGTTTACTTCTGCTTTTCATGGCTTATTTCTTTTTACTGCTGAATGATATTTCATTTTTCATATATACAAATATACCACAGTTTATCTATTTACCTATTGATGAGCAGCTTGGTTGCTTCTAGTCGGCAATTATAAATAAAACTGCTGTAAATGTCTGTGTGTAGGTTTTTGTGTGTTGTTGTTGTTTAGTTGCTAAGTCATGTCCTACTCTTTGTGACCCATCTATGTGTGAGATTTCCCCGGTGAGAATATTGTAGTGGGTTGTCAGCTTCTTCTCCGGGGATCTTCCTGACCCAAGAATTGAACCTGTATCTCTTGCATTGGCAAGTGGATTCTTTACTGCTGAACCACCAAGGAAGCCTGAGATTTTTGTGTAAAAATAAGCTATCAACACAATTGGGTAAATACCTAAGAGGAAATTTGCTAGATCATATGGTAAGACTATGTCTAGTTTTTTAGAAACTGTCGAACACTTGGAAAATGACTGCATTGTTTTGAATTTCTACCAGCATCAAAGATATAATGGAATTCCATGATATACTCTCCAGCACTTGATATTGTCAGTTTTTCCTATATAAGATGTTCAAATAGGTGCACAATGTTATCTCATTTTTTGCAGCTTCCTAATGCCATGAAGTTGTGCATCATTTTCTGTGCTAATTTCCACCAATTTATCTTCTTTGATATAACGTCTCCTTATACATTTGCTCATTTTTGAATTAAATTGTTTCTTTCTTTTTTTTCTTTTCAAGGATTATTTCTATATTTTGGATATTAGTCCTTTATCAAATCTTTGTTTCACAAATGTTTTCTCCCATTAAGTAATTTATCACTTAATGCTTTTAACATCTTTGTCTTTCACAGAAGAGCTTTTAACTTTAATAAAAACTTAATATTTTTATTTCAAGTGGGTATTATATATGATTCCATTTTATCCCCTCTTAGCATACTAATTTTGCTTCCATTTTATTGTTTTTAGTAGTTACCCTAGATTTGCAATAGACATTTACAACTAATTTAAATCCACTTTCAAATAACACTCTAACACATTACATGGAGAGTAGAAATAATTTATGACAGACTATTTCCAATTCCTCCCTCCTATCCCTCATAACAAGCGACTTAGCACACACACACATCTTTTATAACAGTGTTGTCATTGTTTTATTTAGTATTTATTATTTCTTAATCACTCAGTACATTGTTGCTATTGTTATTTTGAACAATTTTTTTTTTGTATTAGGTTAATAAAAATGAGAAAATACATGTTTTGTTTTACCGTTGCTTATTCTTTGCGGTACTTCCTCTTTGTGTATAGATCCAATGTGTATGCTGTGTAATTGTGCTATGTAATTTTCCTCCTCTCTGAAGAATTTCTCTTAAGATTTCTTGCAAGGCAAGTCCACTGGCCATAAATTCCTTCAATATTTGTCTATGAAAATATTTCTCCTCTTTTGAAGGATTTGTTGTCGTTTAGACGCTCAGTTGTGTCTGACTCTGCGACCCCATGGACTGCAGCACGCCAGGTCTCCCAGTCCGTCAACACCTCCCGGAGTTTACTCAAACTCATGTCGGTCATGCCATCCAGCCATCTCATCCTCTGTCGTCCCCTTCTCCTCCTGCCTTCAATCTTTCTCAGCATCAGGGTCTTTTCAAATGAGTCAGCTCTTCACATCAGGTGGCCAAAGTATTGGAGTTTCAGCTTCAACATCAGTCCTTCCAATGAACACCCAGGACTGATCCCCTTTAGGATGGACTGGTTGGACCTCCTTGCAGTCCAAGGGACTCTCAAGAGTCTTCTCCAGCACCACAGTTGAAAAGCATCAATTCTTCGGTGCTCAGCTTTCTTTATAGTCCACCTCTCACATCCATACATGACTACTGGAAAAACCATAGCTTTGACTAGACAGAAGCCACTTCAGTATTCTTGCCTTGAGAACCCCATGAACAATATGATTCTTATCCTAGTTTCTACCTAAACTACACGTAAGGGGTTTTTAACTCTAGTTTCACTCAAGATATTTTTCTTTGTATTTTTGGAGTTTGAATATTGTATGCCTAGGTATTGGTTTCCTCATATTTTCCTGGTTAGTATTCTCTGAGCTATCTTGATTTATGGTTTGGTGACTGTTACTCATTTTGAAAAGATTTTAGATGCTGTAACTGCAAATGTTTCTGGTGCTTTTCTTCTTCTTCTTATTTAGTATCCTCACTAAGTATATATTATACCACTTGTAATTGTCTGACAGTGCTTGGATATTGTTCAATTCTCCCATTATTTTTGTCTCTTTGAATCTCAGTTTGGAAAGTCTATATTGCTCAATTTTCAAGCTCGCTGATTCATTCCTTGGCAGTGCCCAGATGACAGATGAGTCCATCAAAGTCATTTTTAATTTCTGTAACAAGGTTGTTGCTGTTGTTTAAATTTCTGGATTTATTTTTAATTAGTTGTAACTACTCCTTTTTGATTTCTAACTTTATATATTTTGGTCCTCTCTTTTTCTTGATGAGTCTAGTTAATGGAATGTCAATTTTGTTTCTTTTTGGAAAACTAGCTCTTTGTCTTATTGATCTTTTGTAGTCTAAAGATCTATTTCATTTTTTCTACTTTGATATTTATCTTGTCTTACTTTTTACTAGCTTAGGGTTTTTTATGTTTTTCTAATTATTTTCATTGTAAGCTTAGGTGGTTTATTCAAGAATTTTTTTGTCTTCTTTACTGAGGTTCACTTTATTGCGATCACCTTTTAGAACTGCTTTTGCTGTGACTCATAGACTTTGGATCATTGTGTTTTCATTTTCATTTGCCTCTAGGCAGTTTAAAATTTCCTTTGTTTCCTTCACTACTGACCTATTGGTTTGTAGTAATATATTGTTTATCCTCCACATTTTTGTGTGTTGTTTTGCAGTGTTAAATATATACTTGATTTAATATATGTATACTTGATTTCTAGTTTCATAGCTTTGTGGTGGAAAATATGCTTGAAATGATTTCAAACTTCTTAAATTTACTGAAAGTTACTTTGCATTTTTTTCTGTCCTGGAGAATGGCCCATATACCTTTGAATGTTATGCTATTCTGCTGCTTTTTGATGGAATATTCTATGTATATCTATTAAATTTATCTAATCTAACATGTCGTTTAAGTTCAGGGTTTTCTTATTGATTTTCTGTCTGGATGAACTGTTCATTGATGTAAGTGGGGTATTTAAGTCCCTACTATTATTGTGATACCTTGAGTTTCTTCATGTTTGTTAATATGTAGGTACTCCTATGTTGGGTTTGTATATATACATTTGAACTGTTATATCTTCTTCATGAATCAATTCTTTTATCACTATATGATGTCTTCTTTTGTCTTGTGTTATAGTCTTTGTTTCAAAGTCTGCTTTGTATGATACAAATACTACTACTCCAGCTATCTGTTTGCATTTTCATGAAATGTCTTTTTTCATCCCCTCACCTACAACTTATGTTTGTTTAGAGCTAAAGTGAGTTTCTTGTAGGCAGTATATATGTGGGTCCTCTATTTGTGTCCAGTCCACAACTCTATGTCTTTTAATTGGAACATTTAAAATCTATTTCCTTTTTAAGCAATTATTTATAGGTATATACTTATTGCCATTTTGTTAATTATTTTCAGGTTGTTTTAGAATTTTTTCTTTTGTCCCTTTATTTTCTTTTACTCCCTTTGTTATTTGATGAATTTATTTAGTGTTATGTTTAGATTCTTTTCTTCTTTATTTTTAGCATGTGTGTTTATAACAGGTTTTTGGTTTGTGGCTACCACAGTGTTTATATATAGTATCTTATGCATATATGCACATACATACATATATTGCTTTAATTTGTTGATCTCTTAAATTCTGGTAGCTCAGCTGGCAAAGAATCCACCTGCTATGCAAGAGAGCCCTGGTTTGATTCCTGAGTTGGGAAGATCCACTGGAGAAAGGATGGGTTACCACTCCAGTATTCTTGGCCTTCCCTGGCTCAGACAGTAAAGAATCCCCCTGCAATGTGGGAGACCTGGGTTTCATCCCTGGGTTGGGAAGATCCCCTGGAGGAGGGCATGGCAACCCACTCGAGTTTGGTTGCCTGGAGAAACCCCATGACAGAGGAGCTTGGCGGGCTACAGTCCATGGTGTCGCAAAGTGTTGGACACAACTGAACGACTAAGAATACGTGCTTAAGTTCTAAAATATTCTGCTGCTGCTGCTGCTAAGTCACTGCAGGCATGTTTGACTCTGTGTGACCCCATAGATGGCAGCCCACTAGGCTCCACCGTCCCTGGGATTCTCCAGGCAAGAACACTGGAGTGGGTTGCCATTTCCTTCTCCAATGCATGCAAGTGAAAAGTGAACGTGAAGTCGTTCAGTCGCATCCGACTCTTAGCAACCCCCAGGACTGCAGCCTACCAGGCTCCTCCGTCCATGGGATTCTCCAGGCAAGAGTACTGGATTGGGGTGCCATCACTTTCTCCCTAAAATATTCTATCAATCCTGTATTTTTACTCCCCTTCACTATTTATACTGTTTTTTTTTAAACATATTTTTGTATTGTTTTAGTCCTTAACTACTTATTATGGATATACATTATTTTAGTCCTTTTCTCTTTTAATCTTCCTACAGGTTTTATAAGTGATCTATATTTACTGTGTATTTTCTTTACCAATAAAATTTTTCTTTTTGTTATTTTCATATTTCCCATTGTGGTCTATTCTTTCTGCTCAGAGAAATCCCTTGGATATTTCTTGTGGAGACAATTTAGTAGTACTAACACTTGCAGCTTTTGTTTGTCTGTAGAATTTATTTCTCCTTAAAATCTGAATGATAACCTTGCTGGGTATTTTTTGTTTGTTTGTTTGCTTGTTTGTTTTGATTGTAGTCTTTTTCCTTTCATCACTTTAAATACACTTTGCAACTCTTTTCTCATTTGTGAAGTATCTGCTGCAAAATCAGCTGGTAATTTTAGGAGTTCCATTGTATACATCTAGTTGCTTCTATCTTTCTGCTTTTAGTGGCCTCTCTTTATTTTTATTTTAGTTTATTTTTATTGATATTTATTTTATTATTATGATTTATTTTTATTTTATTTAATTTTTGCCATTTTAATTCAAAGGGTCTTTGTTTGGGGCTCTTTGGATTAATCTTATTTGGGACTCTATGTGTATTCTGGGCCTTTCTGTTTTCTTTCTCAAGTTTGGAAAAATTTTGGCTTTTATTTCTTTACATGTTTTGTCTGCCACTTTCTCTCTTTTTGTACTGGGAGCCTTATAAAGCAATAGTTCGTACATTTGATGTTGCCTCAGAGGACTCAAACTGTCCTCCTTTTTTAATCCCTGTTTTATTTTTTGTTGTTGTTGTTGTTCAGCTTGAGTGATTTCTGTTTGTCTGTCTTCCAGTCACTGATCCATTCTTCGTAATGTTTAATCTAATTTTGAATTCTTCCTGTGTATTTTTATATCAGTTATTATTTTCTTCAGCTTTGTTTGATTCTTCCTTATATTCTCTAACTCTGTTAAACTTTTTACTGTGCTCATCCATTCTTTTTCTTAGTTTATTGAGCATCTTTATGATCCTTACCTTGAAGTCTTTATTGGGATAGATTGTTTATCACCACTTCATTTGTTTCTTCTTCTGGGGCTTTATCTTATTTCTTACTTTTGAACTATTATTTCGCCACTTAATTTTGCCTGATTCTCTGTCTTGTTTGTATGTGTTAGGTTAGTTGGTTACATTTCCCAGTCTGAAGAAGTAGACACATATAAAAGATGTCCTATAGGGCCTAGTAACGCATTTTCTTCTGGTCACCAGAGTTGTATAATCTAAAACTGGCCCTGTGTGGGCTGGGTTGGGCCTTCTGTTGTGATTGGGCTGGCTACTGTGGTGTGTTGGTAGCTGGGTCTAGTCCTTGGCCTGATTGACTTTCATATTCTGCCTTATACAGAGACTACCAGTCTCTGGTGACCAAGACCTTATCAAGGAGAAGCTGGTTGCCTTGCCTGAGGAGTCCTGGGGCTGGTGGTAACCTGCTTTTGGGTAAGACCAGTTCCAGTGTGGCTGGCTGTAAGGCCCATGATTTCTGGAGTTAGTTTCTGCCAGTTGGTTGACAGTGTTGAGTCCTGGCATGGCTGGGTGCATGATCTGGGTGATTCTGGGGTTAATACCAGCCCATAAGTGGGTGAGATGAACGTCTCAGTGGCTGGCTATGGGTCTAGGCTCCTGGCACTAGTGCTGGCTCATTGGTAGGTGTGGCCATGGACTTGAAAGTCCTGGGAGTGTTATTCTGCTGGGAGTAGGGCCTATCATGAAAAAAAATTGGTTAGGAGACCTGGAGGAAGGGCTAATGCCATCCTCATGGTGGGCAGGATTGGGTCTCCAGAAGACTGACTACTTGTGTCTTGGGGTCCTGGGATTAGCTGGTGTGCACGGTTATATCCTGGTGCTAGTAGTGAAGAGGAAAAGTGAAAGTATTAGTCAATTAGTCTGTCTGACTCTTTGCAACCCCATTGACTGTAGCCCACCAGGCTCCTCTGTCCGTGGAATTCTCCAGAAAAGAATACTGGAGTGAGTTGCCATTCTATCTCCAGGGGATCTTCTCAACCCGGGAATCAAACCCATAGCTCCCACATTGCAAGCAGATTCTTTACCATCTGCACCACCAGGGAAGCCAAGACGGAGGACTCCACAATGGCCCTTGCCATGAGGTACCAGTGCCCTCATGGTAGAACAAGCTCCCAAAATGGTTACCACCAGCATGTATGTCCTCAGGGGTGGTCCCAGGGACCTCCTGGCTCTCTGAGAGCAAGTCTGTCTGATTCAAGACCTCTAAAATTTCTGTCTCTGTGCTGGGTCTCAGAGTTAGTTAGAATTGCCCTGCCCCTTTCAAGGGTGGAATATCTTTTGCCCTCTGGGTTTTGAAGCAAGCCCTGTTGGCCTTCAAAGTCAGGACATTCTGGCATTCTGAGGATACATTTGGTGCAAGACTCATTTGGGGAAGGACTCCGGAGCTGCAAGTCAATGTGGGTCTCAAATTCTCATTTCTTGGGGAGAACTTTTACAATTCTGTTTACCTTCTTGTTCGTGAGTTGCCTACCCCTGAATGGAGGTTTTGAGTATACCATATCTCTGTTCCTCCTACCCATTTTGCTGTGGTTCCTTCCTTATACTTTCAGTTATAGAAAATCTTTTATGTTAGATTTCAGAATAATAACTGCTCTGTAACTTATACTTTTAATGTGACTGAGGGAGGAGATGAGTTCAGGGTCTTCTAATTCTACCATATTGGCCAAACTTCCTGAATTTTGATCAATCACAGAGATTTTAAGTTCTCTGTTTAACAATTCAAAAATATGTGGTTTATCTGAGTCTAGTTTTAATGTTTGCTTTGCTTCTTCATTCTGAATTGTCTCTCTCTCTCTCTTTTTTTTTCCTTAATTTTCAGCATGCTTTGTAATTTTCTGTTGAATAATCAACAAGATGCATCAGGTATTAGGAACTGACATTATTTGACATTCAGTGTGGATTTGCATATTAATTTGGCTAGGAATTGGGCCTTATTTACCGTTTTCTATAGCTGTAGATGTCAGAAATTTCATTTTCTCTAATTTCCTTGTTTGTATGCTTTTGCCTGTTTATTTGTTTACTTGTTTATTTTGATTCTTGTTTTATGTTTCTTTAAGAAACTCTGCTAGTGTCTGTGTCTTTTACTCTCTTAGTTGCAATTCACTGCAGTTATGCTTAAGCTTACTGATGTGGTGATAAAGTTTTGAGAAAGAGAAGAAAAGTGTTCTATCATGATTAAATCTCAGTTTTTTAGTGGGCTTTCACTATAATCTTTAAACTTGTTTCTTATCTTTTCTTCTTTCCTAAGTTAGATACAAAGTCCAATTTGGAGTTTACTAATTATCCTTCCCCAGGTCATAAAAAAGTCTTTGGTAATGTTGATATCCTTGGAAGTCAAGCTCTGGTTTAAAAAAAAAAAAAAAGACTTTAGTGTATTTCGAAGTAACTTTGTTGCTTTCCTTGCTAAACGATAGAAGATTCTCTTGCAACCTATTGCATGAGAATCTGGTGACTAAATCCACGGTGGTTTAGAGGTTTCTATAAGACTAGTTCTGGTAGTTTTGTTGTTGTTGTTTTGTATTATATTGTTGTTAGGCATCCCAGGTGGCTTTAGTGTTAAAGAATCCACTAACCAATGCAGGAGACAAGAGATGCATGTTCAATTCCTGGGGCAAGAAGATCCCCTGGAGGTGGGCAAGACAATCCAGTCCTGCTTTCTTCCCTGAAGAATCCCATGGACAGAGGAGCCTAGCAGGCTATAGTCCATGGGGATGCAAAGAGCCAGACAGGACTGAAATGACTTATCACATACTCATGAATATTGTTATTAAGACTTTATTTTTTGGAGCAGTTTTAGGTTAGTAGCAATTTGAAGGGCAGTATGGCAATTTCCCATACAACCTTACCCCCACATATCCATAGACTCCCTCATTACTAATTTATCCTACCAGTGTGGTACATTTGTTACAGCTGATAAACCTAAACGGACATAATCACCCAGTGTCCATATCTATATTACAGTTAACTCTTATTGCAGTAATTCTGAGAATTTGAACAAATGCATCCAACATTATGATATTATACAGAATATTTTCACCCCTAAAAGTCATCTATGCCCTGCCTATTCATTTCTCCCCCAACCAAACCTCTGGCAGTCAGTATTCTTTTTATTGTCTCCATACTTTTGTCTTTTCCAAGTTGTCATACATTGGGGTCATATAGCAACTAGCCTTTTCAGATCAATTCTTTCACTTAGTAATATGCATTTAAGTTCCCTCCATGTCTTCTCAAGGCTTGTTAGTTCATTTTTAGTACCAAATAATATCCCATTGTCTAGATAAACCACAGTTTATGTATGCATTTACCTACCAAAAGACACTTTGATTGTTTCCATGTTTTAGCAATTATAAATTAAGTTGTTGTAAATATCTTCATACAGGTTTTTGTGTGGAAATATTTCCAAGTTTGGATAAATACTAAAAAGTATAATTGGTGGATGTTACGGAAAGAGTTTGTTTAGTTTTGCAAGAGCCCACCTGTCCACAAACTGTCTTCCAGAACTGTTTGCACTCTAGTCATCAATGAATAAGAGTTTCTATTGCTTCATATCTTTATCAGCATTTGGTATTATCAGTGTTTGGATTTTGTTCATTTCAATAGATACATAGTTTTATCTCATTGTTGTATTAATTTACATTTTCTTGATGATATATAAAATAAAACATTTTTTCATGTGCTTATTTTCAATCTGTAAATATTCCCTGGTGAGATGTTTGTAATGTCTTCAGTCTTTTCAAAAATAAGGTTGCTTGTTTACTTATTGTTCAATTCTAAGAATTCTTTGTATAGTTTGGGTTACAGTCCTTTATCAGGTATGTGTTTTTCAAATATTTTCTCCCAGTCTGTGACTCTCTTCTCAGTTTCTTGAGCAAAAGTTTTCAATTTTAATGAAATACAATTTGCCAAATATTTCTTTCATAGATCATATCTTTCTTTTGCATCTAAAAAACAATTGCCATATCCAAAGTCTTCTATTATCTTGAAATAGTTTTACAGATTTGCATTATACTTTAGGTCTGTGATGTATTTGGAGTTAAAGTTTGTGAAAGATAAGGTTTGTGTTTAGATTATTATTACTATTATTGTTATTATTTTGTAGTTTGGATGTCCACATGCTCTAATACCATTTTGAGAAGACTACTTTTATTCTATTGTATTGCCTTTGCTTCTTTTTCAAAGATAATTTAACTATATTTTTGTGGTCTTTTTTTTTCAAGGCTGTCTGCTCTATTATATTGATCTCTTTGTCTCTTCTTTCATACACCATACTTTTTTTGCTCACAGTAGCTTAATAGTAAGTCTATAAATCATTACTGGTCAGGGCATAGACTTGGATTACTGTGATATTGAATGGTTTGGTTTGGAAACGAACAGAGATCATTCTGTCGTTTTTGAGATAACATCCAAGTACCGCATTTCAGACTCTTGTTGACTGTGATGGCCACTCCATTTCTTCTAAGGGATTCTTGCCCACAGTAGTAGATGTAATGGTCATCTGAGTTAAATTCACACATTCCAGTCCATTTTAGTTCGCTGATTCCTAAAATGTCAATGTTCACTCCTGTCATCTCCTGTTTGACCACTTCCAATTTGCCTTGATTCATGGACCTAACATTTCAGCTTCCTATGCAATATTGCTGTTTATAGTATCAGACTTAAGCTCCATCACTAGTCACAGTCAAACTGAGTGTTGTTATTGCTTTGACTCTGCCTCTTCATTCTTTCTGGAGTTATTTCTCCAACGATCTCCAGTAGCATCTTGGGCACCTACCGACCTGGAGAGTTCATCTTGCAGTATCCTATATTTTTGCCTTTTCATACTGTTCATGGGGTTCTCAAGGCAAGAATACTAAAGTGGTTTGCCATTCCCTTCTCCAGTGGACCACGTTTTTTCAGAGCTCTCTACCACAATCCAACTTGGGTAGCCCTACGCGATATGGCTCAGTTTCATTGAGTTAGACAAGGCTGTGGTCCATGTGATCAGATTGGTTAGTTTTTCTGTGATTGTGGTTTTCGATCTGTGTGCTCTCTGTTGGAGAAGGATAAGAGGTTATAAAGATTCCTGATGGGAGAAACTGACGGAAGGGAAACTGGGTCTGTTCTGATGGGCAGGGCCATGCTCAGTAAATCTTTAATCCGATTTTCTGTTGATGGACAGTGCTGTGTTCCCTCCCTGTTATTTGACCTGAGGCAAAACTATGGTGGAGGTAATGAAGATAATGGTGATCTCCCTCAAAGGGTCCCATGTACACACTTCTACACTCAGTGCCCCTAAATGTGCAGCAGGCATGGCCGGCCCACACCTCCACCAGAGACTACTAGACACTCATGGGCAAGTCTGGGTCAGTCACTTTTGGGGTCACTGCTCCTTTTCCTGGATTCTGGTGTGCACAAGGTTCTGTTTGTGCACTCCAAGAGTCTGTTTCGCAGCCCTGTGTAAGTTCTTGCAGCTCTATGGTGGGGATAATGGTGACCTCCTCCAAAGGAGCTTATGCCATACCCAGGTCTACTGCATCCAGAGCCCCTGCCCCTGCAGCAGGCCACTGCTGACTGGCACCTCCTCAGGAGACACTCAAACACAATCTGTCTCAGTCTCTGTGAGGTCTCTGGGTCCTGGAGCACACAAGGTATGTTTGAGCCCTCTGTGCATCTCTAGAAGATATGGGGTTTGATTCTAAATGTGATTTCACCCCTACTACCATCCTGCTGGAGCTTCTACTTTGCCTTTGGATGTGGGGTATCTCCTCATAGTCACTCAAGAGCTGTGCAACAGCCACTGCTCTTGCAGGTTCTATGAAGACTTACAAGACCTTCAAGAACTAACATTCAAAAAAGATGTTCTTTTCATTATAGGGGACTGGGATGCAAAAGTAAGAAGTCAAGAGATACCTGGAGTAACAGGCAAATTTGGCCTTGGAGTACAGAATGAATTAGAGCAAAGGCTAATAGAATTTTGCAAGAAAACACACTGGTCATAGCAAACACCCTCTTTCAACAATACAAGAGAAGACTCTACACATGGACATCACTGGATGGTCAATACTGAAATCAGATTGATTATATTCTTTGCAACCAAAGATAGAGAAGCTGTATACAGTCAGCAAAAACAAGACGAGAAGCTGACTGTGGGTCAGATCATGAACTCTGTATTGCTAAATTCAGACTTAAATTGAAGAAAGTAGGGAAAACCATTAGACCAATCAGGTATGACCTAAATCAAATCCCTTCTTATTATACAGTGGAAATGAAAAATAGATTCAAGGGATTAGACCTGATAGACAGAGTGCCTGAAGAACTATAAACAGAGGTCCATGACATTGTACAGGAGACAGTGATCAAGGCCATCGTCAAGAAAAGAAAGCTAAAAGGTAAAATGGTTGTCTGAGGAGGCCTTAAAAATAGCTCTGAAAAGAAGAGAAGTAAAAGGCACAAGAGAAAAGGAAAGATATACCCATTTTATTGCAGAGTTCCAAAGAAGAGCAAGAGGAGATAAGAAAGTCATCCCCGGGATCAATGCAAAGAAATTGAGGAAAACAGTAGAATGGGAAAGACTAGAGATTTAGTCAAGAAAATTAGAGATACCAAGGGAACATTTCATGCAAAGATGGGCACAATAAAGGACAGAAATGTTATGGAGCTAACAGAAGAAGAAGATATTAAGAAGAGGTGGCTAGAATACACAGAAACACTATATAAAAAAAAGAATAAAATCTTCAAGACCCAGATAATCACAATGGTGTGATCACTTGCCTAGAGCTAAACATCCTGGAATGTGAAGTCAGGTGGGCCTTAGGAAGCATCACTACAAACAAAGCTAGTGAAGGTGAAGAAATTCCAGTTGACCTATTTCAAATCCTGAAAGATGATGCTGTGAAAGTTCTGCACTCAATACGCCAGCAAATTTGGAAAACTCAGCAGTGGCTACAGGACTGGAAAATGTTAGTTTTCATTCCAATCTCAAAGAAAATGTCAAAGAAAGCTCAAACTACCACACAGTTGCACTTATCTCACACGCTAGCAAAGCAATGCTCAAAATTCTCCATAATAGGCTTCAACAGTACATGAATCATGAACTTCCAGATGTTCAAACTGGATTTAAAAGACTTTGAATATCAAGTCTTTTATCCAGTGCAGAGATCAAAGAGGAACCAGAGATCACATTGCCAACATCCGTTGGATCATCAAAAAAACAATGAGTTCCAGAAAAACATCTACTTCTGCTTTATTGACTATGCCAAAGCCTTTGACTGTGTGGATCACAATAAACTGTGGAAAATTCTTCAAGAGATAGGAATACCAGACCACCTGACCTGCCTCCTTAGAAATATGTACCCAGGTCAGGAAGTAACAGTTACAACTGGACATGGAACAACAGACTGGTTCCAAATAGGGAAAGGAGTGCGTCAAGGCTCTATACTGTCACCCTGCTTATTTAACTTATATGCAGAGTACATCATGAGAAACGCTGGGCTGGAGGAAACACAAGCTGGGATCAAGATTGCTGGGAAAAATATCAATAACCTCAGATATGCAGATGAAACCACACTTATGGCAGAAAAGGAAGAAAAACTAAACAGCTTCTTTATGAAAGTGAAAGAGGCGAGTGCAAGAGTTGCCTTAAAAATCAACATTCAGAAAACTAAGGTTATGGAATCTGGTTCCAATACTTCATGGCAAATTGATGGGAAATAGTAGAAATAGTGAGATACTTTATTTTGGGGGGCTCCAAAATCACTAAAGATGGTGACTGCAGCCATGAAATTAAAAGACGCTTGCTCCCTGGAAGAAAAGTTATGACCAACCTAGACAGCATATTAAAAAAACAGAGACATTACTTTGCCAACAAAGGTCTGTCTAGTCAAAGCTATGGTTTTTCCAGGAGTCATGTGTACATGTGAGATTTGGACTATAAAGAAAGCTGAGTGCTGAAGAATTGATTCTTTTGGACTGTGGTGTTGGAGAAGACTCTTGAGAGTCCCTTAGACTGCAAGGAGATCCAACCAGTCCACCTTAAAGGAGATCAGTCCTGGGTGTTCATTGGAAGGACTGATGCTGAAGCTGAAACTCCAATACTTTGGCCACCTGATGCGAAGAACTGACTCATTTGAAAAGACTCTGATGCTGGGAAAGATTGAGGGCAGGAGGAGAAGGGGATGACAGAGGATAAGATGGTTAGATGGCAACACTGACTCAATGGACATGAGTTTGAGTAAACTCTGGGAGTTGGTGATGAACAGGGAGGCCTGGCGCACTGCAATCCATGGATTCCCAAAGAGTTGGACACCACTGAGAGACTGAACTGAACTGAACTAAAGTCTATAAATCAGACAGTATCAGTCCTTCAACTTTCTTCTTCTTCAATATTGTTTTGGGTATTTTGGATCTTTTTCCTCATCATATGTAAATTTAGGGTCCCTTTGTCAATATTCACATAGCAACCTGCTAGGTTACTTAGAATTTCCACATTTGTAAGCTGGGTTTAGAAAAGGCAGAAGAACCAAGGATCAAATTGCCAACATCTGTTGGATCATAGGAAAAGCAAGATAATTCAAGAAAAATAAAAAATCTGCTTCATTGACTATACTATATCCTTTGACTGTGTAGATCACAACCAACTGTGGAAAATACTTAAAGAGAAGGGAATACCAGACCACCTTACCTGCCTCCTGAGAAACCTGTATGTTGGTCAAAAGCAGCAGTTAGAACCAGATACGGAACAACAGACTGGTTATAGTTTTGGAAACTAATTTGTCATGCTGCGTGTTTGTCACCATGCTTATTTAACTTATATGCATAGTACATCATGCAAAATGTTGGGCTGGATGAAGCACAAGTTGGAATCAAGATTAGTAGGAGAAAGATCAACAATCTCATATATGCAGATTACACCACCTTTATGGCAAAAAGTGAAGAGGAATTAAAGAGCCTCTTGTTGAAGGTGAAAGAGGAGAGTGAAAAAACTGGCTTAAAACTTAGCATGCAAAAACTGAAGGTCATGGCTTCCTGTCCCATTGTTCCATGGCAAATAGATGAGGAAACAATGGAAACAGTGACAGACTTTATTTTCTTGGGCTCCCAAATCACTGTGGATGGTGACTGCAGTAATGAAGTTAAAAGACACTTGCTCCTTGGAAGAAAAGCTCTGGCCAAGCTAGACACCATATTAAAAAGCAGAGACGTTACTTGGCCAACAAAGGTCCGTCTAGTCAAAGCAATGGTTTTTCCAATTGTCATGTACGGATGTGAGAGTTGGACCATAAAGAAAACTGAGCACCGACGAATTGATGCTTTCAAACTGTGGTGTTGGAGAAGACTCTTGACAGTCCCTTGGACTGCAAAGAGATCATATAGTCAATTCTTAAGCAAATCAACCCTGCATATTTATTGGAAAGACTGATGCTGAGGCTGAAGCTCCAATATTTTCACCACCTGATGTGAAGAGACAACTCATTGGAAAAGACCCTGATACTGGGAAAGATTGAGAGCAGGAGGAGAAGGGATGACAGAGGATGAGATGGTTGGATGGCATCACTGACTCAGTGGACCTGAGTTTGAACAAACTCCAGGAGATGGTGAAGGAAGCCTGGCACGCTGCAATCAATGGGGTTGCAAAGAGTCAGACACGACTGAGCAACTGAATAGCAACAATGTCTGCTGGGATTAGAGTGAATTGCAATTGAATCTATACAATAAATGGGAAGTACCACCACTATGAGAATATTTAATTTTTATTCATGAACATGGAATATATTTTCATTAAATTAGTTTTTTTATTTATTGAAATTCTGTAGTTTTTCTCACATGTATTGTGTACCTATTTTGTACCTATTGTGTATCTATATTTATGCCTGAGCATATTTGGAGGGTGTTAATGCAAATAGCATTGTGCTTTTTATTTTAAAATTAATTTGCTCATTTTTAATATATTGAATTTTATATATTAACTTTTTATCCCATACGGTTTTATAAGCATTTATCACTTCTAGGACTTGTTATTTTTGTTTTCATATATGCTACATTGGTGATCTTGTCATCTGTGAACAAGAAAAGTTTGTTTTTTTCACCAATTTATACACCCTTGATTTCCCTTTCTTTCTTATTGCATTAGCTAGAAATTCTATTGAAATGCTGAAAAAAATTATGAGAAAGTACATCCTTGTCTTGTATCTGGTTCTAGTGGGAAAGCTTTGAGTTTCTCACCAGTAAGTCTGATGTTAGCTATACTTTTTTTTTCTTTCTTTTTTGTAAATATTCTTTAACAAGTTGAAGAAGCTCCTCTCTATTTCTACATTATTAAGAGTTTTTATAGTAAACATATGATGTGTTTCTATCGACTGCTTTTACTATATATTTGTGTGTGTGCTCAATCATGTCTGGTTCTATGGGACCCCATGGACTCTAGCCCTCCAGGCTCCTCTATCCAGGGGATTTTCCAGGCAAGAATACTGAAGTGGGATATACATTGATATGCATATGGTGGTTTTTTGTTTGTTTGTTTGTTTGTTTTAGCTTCTTTATGTGTTGTATTACAAGAGTTGATCTTCAAATATTGAAATAACCTTGTATTCCTGGAATAATCTACTGGTTGTGGCATGTTTTCTTTTCACATTATTGAATTTGAATTACTGATATTTTCTCAAGGAGCTTTGCATCTATGTTCATGAGATATTAGTCTGTAGTTTTCTTATAATATCTTTGGGCAGTTTTGGTGTTTCTCCTTCATTTTTAGTAATTGCACAGAGTACCGAATTCCAGATTGGTAGCATTTTTTTTTTTCTTAACACTTCAATTATTTCACTCCACTCTGTTATTGTTTGCAAGGATTCTGAGAAGTTTGATGTGATTCTTATTATTGTTCCCATCTGGTTGAAACGTGTCCCTACCACCGCCCCATGCCTGCTTACTGGATTATTTTATCTTTGATATTCTATAATTTGAAAGAGATATGCCTAGGTGTGGTGTTTTAGGCTTTTACTTGGCATGGTATTCTTTGAGCTTCCTGGATCTGTGGTTTGGAGTCTGACGGAAATGTAAGGATATTCTCAATCATTGCTATTCATGTATTTCCTTTTTCTCTGTTCAGTCTTCTCTGTGTAGTAGTCCTAGTGATGAGTCAATTACACTCTTCTTTTTTTTTTCAGTACCTCAATGCTGCTCCTTGCATATTCTGTTCTCTCAGTCTTTGTTCTTTTAGCTTTTTGGTTTCAAGGATTCTGTTGATAAGTGTTCTAGCTCAGATATTCTTTCCTTAGCTGTGTCCAGCTTTCTAGTAAGCCCATCAAAGGCATTCTTCAATTCTGTTTTTAATCTCTAATATTTTTTGTTTGCTTGATTTTATTCATTCTTAGGATTTCCATCTCTCTGCTTACACTGATCCTCTGTTCTTCTATGCTGTCTATTTTAGCATATTAGTCTACTTTAGCACATTAGTCTACTTTAGCGTGTTATTCTTCTTTAGCATATTAGTTGTGCTGCTCCTGCTGCTTAGTCACTTCAGTCATGTCCTACTCTGTGCAACCCTATGGACTGTAGCCTGCCAGGCTCCTCAGTCCATGGGATTCTCCAAGAATGAGTACTGGAGTGGGCTGTCATGCCCTCCTTCAGGGCATCTCCTTGACCCAGGGATCAAACCCAGATCTCCTGTATTGCAGGCAATTTTTTTTTTTTTTTTTAACCCCTGAGCCACCAGGGAAACCCATATTAGTCAAACACATTTCAAATTCCTGGTCTGATCATTCAACATTTCTGCCACATTTTGTTATGATGTTTTCTATATCTTTTCTAATTTTATTTTTCCCCTTTGGTATGTCTTACAATTTCCTTCTTTCTTTTTTCTTTTTTTTTTTTTTTTTTTGTACGTAGGCATGATGTCCTAGGTAAAAGAAACTATTGTAAATACACCAAGTGTTATGGTGAGGTATGAGGGGAGAAGGAATGTTCTATATGATTAGATCAAAGTGTTGCAGTAAACCTGTGCCTCTGGATTGCGATTTTCACAGGAGTTTCTCAGTCTTTTATCCACGCTAAGGTGGGACAAGTTTGCTATAGAGAGCAGAAATTGGATATTTTCCTTATCCAAGATTACTTAGACTCTGCTAATACCACAGCAGGTTAGGCTCTGGTAACTAATTTTCCTAGAGGGTAGGCTTTGTTGAGAACAGTTTCCTGATATGTTAAAAAAAAAAAAGCTTTCTTTCCTCCTCTCTATGACAGAGTCAAAATGGATTTATCTGTGATATTTAATTTAAGAAACTGATCAAGGTCTTAGTGATAAATCTCATAATATTCTGGGGGTCTCCCTCTTTGACTAGGTCCCTCTGGAGTTTTTAACTCTCAGTATTGTCGATACTGAGCTTCCAGCAATTTGTCAACTCCAGTTCAAGTTTTCCTTTCCTGGTATTGGTTCCTGTGGTGGTTTTCAATCATGATCCCCTGCTCTGTTAAGCAGTGAGTTCTGTATACACCTGTCTTTCTCTCCAATATTGCAGGCAGCAGTTTGACCCCCATTCTTCCCTCTCTTATGGATTTAAAAAAGTGTTGTTGATAATTCAGTCTGCTTAGCTTTTTCACTTATGGAAAAAGTGGAGAGGCAACTTATAAGTGCCTTAAATGTGGAACTGGAAACCTCCCCGTTAGTTTTTAACTCTCAAGATAGGCCACACTCAGTCTTTAACAGGTCTTCAAAGCTTTAGTTTAAGTATTCCTACTGGCTCTAGTGTCATCTGTTTCATTTAATGTGATCTTGGCTGTAATTTCCTTTATTCATCTGTCTCTCAAGATTTTGAGGTGGCAGTTTGTCTTGCAACTCGGTTCTCTGATGGATCTGAGAATAGCTAAGTGCCTGGGTAAGCAAGGTAAACAAGCTTTGCTTAAGTTGTTGTTCTTTGGCTCTGTTGAAGAAGAGCCACTTGGGGAGCTTTTAAAAATTACTCAAGATGAATACCAGACCAATTCAACCAGTATCTTAGAGAGTGAGATCCAGGAATTTATATATGTATAACCTCACTGGTGATTGCTGTGCCAAGTCAGGATTGAGATCCTGGCAGGGTGTCTAGACTAAGGTTCCTTAGTTGGAACCATGCCTTTTGGGCTTACTATCAATATGCAGCTAGACAAACCAGTGAATCTCTTCTCTGGAATAAGGGAATCATATGTGTTTCATAGTTTTGTTCTTGGCATGCAGTAAGTGTTATATATGTGCTCACTATTTTTTTTGTTTTTAGTATTATTATTCTGGCTGCAGACAGTAAATTGAACCTTAGCAGTGATCCAGGAATTTTCTGTGTTCCACCCTAATGATACACAGTTCTTCCCCATTTCCAAAAGGGATAATTAGCTTGAATATTTTATTTACTATTGGCTTATTTTTTTAAATTTTAGAATCTTCTTACTTTTGTTTATAGTTGTACTATATTTGCATATCTAAACAATAAATTGCATTGTTTTCATGTCTTAAAAATTTCTGAAGGTACACTCATATTATAGGTATTGTTTTGTGCTGTTTGTTTAATCTGCTTGTATTTTTGCTATTGATTAACATTACCACAGGGACCTGTAGTTCATTTATTTAAAATGTTCAGTACATTTTGTGAACATGCCACAATGAGTGTATCCATTCTATTACTATTGAACATTTATTTTCTTTCTAGTTATTTTGTTGTTATTATTGAAAACAATGGTCTTAAAAATGTTTTGAACATATAATAGTACATGTTCATAGGAAATTTCTTTAGAGGACATACCTAAGAGTGAAATTCTTGAATTATAAATTGTTCAGAGCTGAGGTTCAGTCCCTGGGTTGGGAAGGTACCATGAAGAAGGGAATGGATACTCATTCCAATATTCCTGCCTGGAGAATTCCATGGACAGAGGGGCCTGGCTAGCTATAGTTCATGGGGTTTGCAAAGAGTTGGACACGACTCAGTGACTAATACAAACAATACAAAATTGTTTAGCATATTGATTTTACAATTTTGTTATTCAGTGTGGAGGAATTCCTCCACATTCATATAGTCATTTGACACAATTTAAAAATGTGTGTCACACTGATGGATATGAATTATTATATTCATTATTTTTTAAGTACCTATTGAAGTCGTTTGACCATTTTCTATTGAAGGATTCTTCTTTTTTTTTACTTTAGAAGGTCTTTTGAAATAAATATTGAATATCAAGTCTTTCCCAGTTATATCTTTAGTAAGGAACTTCTAGATTATGGATTGCTGTTTCATTTTCTACAGGGTCTATTTGTTAAAAACGAAGTTTTTTTATTTCCTTAGATCAGTCTCCAAATGCAAAAGAAGAACAAAAATAAACAAATGAGATCAAATGGAACTTAAGAGCTTTTGCACAACAATAGAGTGAAAGTTGTTCAGTTGTGTACAACTCTTTGAGGTCCCTTGGACATGTATATGGCCATGGAATTCTCCAGGCCAGAATACTGGAGTGGGTAGATTTTCTCTTCTCTGAGGGATCTTCCCAACCAAGGAATTGAACCTAGGTCTCCTGCATTGCGGGCAGACTCTACCAGCTGAGCCACAAGATAAGCCCAAGCATACTGGAGTAGATAACCTATCCCTTCTCCAGAGGATCTTCCTTACCCAGTAATTGAACCAGGGTCTCCTGTATTACAGGTGGATTCTGTACTAACTGAACTATCAGGGAAGCTACAGAAACCATCAACAAAACAAAAATACAGCCTACAGAATGGGAGAAAATACTTGCAAACAATAAGATTGACAAAAGGTTAATTTCCAAAATATACAAACAGTTCATACAACTCAATATCAAAAAAGCAAACAACCTCATCAAAAGATGAGCAAAAGACTTAAGTAGATGCAGACCAAAGAGATACAGATGGCCAACAAGCACACAAAAAAATTCTCAATGTCTCTGATAGAGACATGCAAATCCAAAACCCATGAGCTATCACCTCACACTGGTCAGACTGGCCATCATTAAAAAGTCTATAAATAAATGCTGGAGAGCATGTGGAGAAAAGAAAATTCTCCTCCACTGTTCAGGAGGATGTAAATTGGTGTGGCCATTATGGAAAAACAGAATGGAGATTTCTTTAAAAACTAAAAATGAAACTATCATATGATCTAGGAATCCCACTCCTGGAATTTCAATCTCATATCTGGAAAAGATGAAAACTGTATTTCAGAAAGATATGTGTATCCCACTGTTCACAGCAGCACTATGTAAATAGCCAAGATCTGTAAGTAAACTAATTATTCATGAACAGATGATTAAGGAAGAGGTGGAATATATATAAGTATAAATATAAAAATATATAACGAAATACTATTCTGCCATATAAAAGAATGAGATATTGCCATTTGCAGCAAAATAAGTGGACGTAGAGAATATCATAATTCTAGTAAGTCAGACAGAGAATGATAAATAGTACATAACATCTCTTATATGTGAAACCTAAAAAACAATGCAAATTAGCCTGTGTACAAAAAATAAATAGACTCACAGGCATAGAAAATAAATGTATAGTTACCAAAGGGAAAAGAAAAGGAGGGATTAATTAAGAGAATGGGATTAACAGCACCTAGACCCAGACATCCTGGAAAATGAAGTCAAGTGGGCCTTAGAAAGCATCACTACTAACAAAGCTAGTGGAGGTGATGGGATTCCAGTTGAGCTATTTCAAATCCTCAAAGAAAATGCTGTGAAAGTGCTGCACTCAACATGCCAGCAAATTTGGAAAACTCAACAGTGGCCACAGGACTGGAAAAGGTCAGTTTTCATTCCAATCACAAACAAAGGCAATGCCAAAGAATGTTCAAACTACCACACAATTGCACTCATTTCACACGTTAGTAAAGTAATGCTCAAAATTCTCCAAGCCAGGCTTCAGCAATACGTGGACCGTGAACTTCCAGATGTTCAAGCTGGTTTTAGAAAAGGCAGAGGAATCAGAGATCAAATTGCCAACATCCACTGGATCATCGAAAAAGCAAGAGAGTGCCAGAAAAACATCTATTTCTGCTTTATTGGCTATGCCAAAGCCTTTGACTGTGTGGATCACAATAAACTGTGGAAAATTCTGAAAGAGATGGGAATACCAGACCACCTGAGCTGCCTCTTGAGAAATCTGTATGCAGGTCAGGAAGCGACAGTTAGAACTGGACATGGAACAACAGACTGGTTTGAAATAGGGAAAGGAGTACATCAAGGCTGTATATTGTCACCCTGCTTATTTAACTTATATGCAGAGTACATCATGAGAAATGCTGGGCTGGAAGAAGCACAAGCTGGAATCAAGATTGCCGGGAGAAATGTACCTCAGATATGCAGATGATACCACCCTTGGGGCAGAAAGTGAAGAACTAAAGAGCCTCTTGGCAAAAGTGAAAGAGGAGAGTGAAAAATTTGGCTTAAAGCTCAACATTCAGAAAACTAAGATCATGGCATCTGGTCCCATCACTTCATGGGAAATAGACGGAGAAACAGTGGAAACAGTGTCAGACTTTATTTTTCGGGGGGGTCCAAAATCACTGCAGATTGTGATTTCAGCCACGAAATTAAAAGACACTTACTCCTTGGAAGGAGTGTTATGACCAACCTAGGTAGCATATTAAAAAGCAGAGACATTACTTTGCCAACAAAGCTCCATCTAGTCAAGGCTATGGTTTTTCCAGTGGTCATGTATGGATATGAGAGTTGGATGGTGAAGAAAGCTGAGCACAGAAGAATTGATGCTTTTGAACTGTGGTGTTGGAGAAGACTCTTGAGAGGCCCTTGGACTGCAAGGAGATCCAACCAGTCCATCTTAAAGGATATCAGCCCTGGGTGTTCATTGGAAGGACTAATGTTGAAGCTGAAACTCCAATACTTTGGCCACCTCATGCGAAGAGTTGACTCATTGGAAAAGACCCTGATGCTGGGAAGGACTGGGGGCAGGAGGAGAAGGGGATGACAGAGGATGAGATGGCTGGATGGCATCACCAACTCGATGGACATGGGCTTGGGTAAACTCCGGGAGTTGGTGATGGACAGGGAGGCCTGGCATGCTGCGATTCATGGGGTCACAAAGAGTCAGACACGACTGAGCAACTGAACTGAACTGAACTACTATGTATAAAATAGATAAGCAAGAACAATATTCAAAATCTTGTAGAAACTTATAATGGAATATAATGTGAAAAATTGTGTATACATATATGCATATATATATATATGTATACATCTGACTCACTTTGCTGTAAGCCTGAAACTAACACAATTTTGTAACTCAATTATACTTCAATAAAAGTGTTCCTAAATTTTTAATTTAATACAATTTGTTAAACTTTTCTTCATATTTTATATTTCCTGAATACATCTTATTCAAAAATTAAGCCATTTTTTAAACAATGTCTTATGTTATTCCCTTAAAACTACATTGTGAAATTTTTCCTCTGTAATGCTTTTTTAAACATTTGATAAGTTTTCTTTTTTTCATTTCAATCTTTAAGTTACCTTAAATGATTATTTTTTGTATATGATATAAACTAGGAGTCCAATTACATGTATTGTTCATATGACTAAATATTTTGTTATTTTAATAACTCATCAATTTTCTCACCAATCTGTATTCTCAGTTTGAGATAAATCAAGTTTTTTTATAAGTATTTCCCGCAGTGAATATTCTTTTCATTGGTCTATCCTTGCACCAACACCATTTGCCTTTACTACTAAAATATTATGCCTTGATATCTAGTGAAGATATATCCCCACTCCCTGCTTGCTTTTTCTTTAAACTGTACTTTGGTGACGTGTGGTACATCTTTTCAGAGAGGTGTTCACATTAATGAAGGCCCTTACATGTTTTTCATATGGAAAGGAGAAATAGTCTTTCAGAATTTTTACGATAATTCTAAAATAACAAGAAACTTGTTCCATATTTATTCCTGCCTCAAAATTTGCCTTTAGCTTCTCTTCCTCAGGGTAAATTTAAATTAGTTTCTTAACTTGTTTATTTTTGTCTGATATTTAGTTTGTTGGTATAGTTTACTTCTGCTTTTCACATCTTTGTTATTCTAGAAATAATGCACATATATCCTCAAGGTTCTTCCTGTCATTTATATAAAAAAGAAGTTTAAATTGACTGAGTAATATATATTTAGTTACACTTCCTCAAGCAATATTTAGATGACTGCAACTTACTTTGCACATTAAAAGGTGCAGTTTGTAATTCGTCACTAGAGTAGACACATTTTAAAATAAGGATGCAGTCAACATTTTCCTTAAAATAATGCATATTTGTTCGAGAAGGATGAATATACTGCCTGAGTAAAAAACAATGGCTATGTTACATTTTGCTGTATTCTGTGGTTTAATTCATTTTCTGTGTGCTCAGTCATATTCCACTATTTGCAATCCCATGGATGGACTGCAGCCCACCAGGCTCCTCTGTCCACGGGATTTTCAGGCAGGAATACTGGAGCAGGTTGCCATTTCCTTCTCCAGGGAATTTTCCCGAGCCAGGGATCAAACCCTCATCTCCTGTATCTCCTGCATTGGCACATGGGCTCTTTACTAGTTGAGCCACCAGGTAATTTGAGTAATACATAATTTATTTAACATTAAATTAAAGCTAATTATGGAAATTAAAAACAAATTTATAAACTATAGACAGAAAAATAGTGAGTAAACATTTTATATTTCTAATACTTATGTTTAATAGACTGTAACAATAGACATGACTTCAATATTTGGACATGACACTAATACAGATTAAGTGTATGCGTGTGATGTGATGTCTATAATGTACAATAGTAAAAACCTCATTCAACACATATTTGCTAAACATGTAATATATAGCAAGCATAAGTTTGCCTTCATTTATGGTAAAATATGTACCTGACAAATTTAGATATTCCCAAATTGTTGTTATTTAGTTGCTAAGCCATGTCTGACTCTTTTGTGACTCCATGGACTGTAGCCCGCCAAGCTCCTCTTTCCATGGGATTTCCTAGGCAACGGTACTGGAGCAGTTTGCCATTTCTTTCTCCAGGGGACCTTCCAACCCAGGGATCATTGGCAGGCAGATTCTTCACCACTGAACCACCTGGGAAGCCCACCCCCAAGTTAATGAAGGGTAATAGATCCAATAAAATGAACATCCTGTAGAGTGATCCATGCTAAAATAAAGGTAAGAGCAAAATATTATATGAGTATAAAGAACAGAATAATAATACTTAAATTCAGAAGATTCTTCCCCAAATTTATGAAGTTTATGTCAAAAAATTCTTTTAGCAATTGCTAAAAATTTAGGAATTTTTCAGCTAGTGAAAGATAATTGTTTACATACATTGAATATTCCAGTCTCATATGCTCCAGAATGCTTGTGCAGTTTTAGTTCTATTCAGGAATAAAAATGGAAATTTCATACATGTTACTCAGAAATTTGAATTTAAGATTTAAGCTCAGAATAGGTTGTATGGATTTCCAATTTTTCTGTATTGAACACATTTGTTCTGAATATCTTATTACAAACAAATTCCTTTATAGTTCAGTTAGCATAGGAAATTTGTTTTATAAAACACACATATATACACACATGTATATTTTTAATATCATATGCTACATAATATACACACATACATGCATTTATACATAATATCCTTATATATTTTCTGCATCATGCATGATTATGAAATATTCTTTAAGAGAATACAGGGGTCTAGACACGGTTTGAAAGTACTCAACTTGAAAAATATGTTTAAAATAATAATGTATTTGATGGTCTAGGAACTGTGATGGATATAAACATAGGATTACTTACTAGAACTATAAAATTATGATTGTTTGTGTATGTGTTATCCGTGGATGTGAACAGAAAACAGTTAATACTAGAGAAAATATGTAAATGATAACAGCAAAAATTTCAAAAAAGGTTAATGGATACTAGGCATTTTGTATAAATCATCTCATCTGAGTTTCATAATAATGCTATTATTATCATTTACATTTTATAGAAGAGAATTCTGAAAAACAGACCAAGTAGTATGTCCAAAATAAAGTCATGTGGCTAGTAAATGCCTAAATCTGAGCTCAAACACAGACAATGTGACTCCAAAGTCAGTGCACTTAATTAAAGATAAAAAGAGGGAAAGAGAGAGACACACACACAGAATATTGATATATTCTCAGGCTGAGTATGTATAGGACTTTGTGGCTGATATTGTAACAAAAATTCAGGGGGAAATTGACAAGGTTTGTCAATTTGTCTTCAGGTTTCAAGGATTGAATTATTAGAGAACAAAGTTTGGGGACAGAGGTTTGATTATGTATCATCTTGGCTTGGAAATTCATCTAAGTACAATTAGAAACATAAAAGGAAAATTGAGGTCGGTGTACCAATTTGGAAGTTTTATCAGATACACATTTCTAGTTTGTGTCCAACTCTTTGCGAGCCCAGGGACTGCAGTACACCAGGCTCCTCCGTCCATGGGATTCTCCAGGCAAGAATCCTGGAGTGGGTTAAGACAATATATAACATGAATAGTGTTGCATACAGTCCCAGAAAGTTGATCAAAGCTATTATATTTCAAAGTAAAAGGATAATAGCTTCCTCCAATACAAAAGTACCATCCACTATTATTCTGTGTGTTTTGATGACCCTTAGTTATTGCCTTCCATGTTCCTTTCAGAGTTCTCATGCCAGCATTACTTGGTTCATCATATATCTAAATAGACAACCAAGAATCTACTTTGGTTTTAACTTGCACACCTGCCCTTTATACCTTAGATAGCGTATATCATAGCTTTTAGAAGCTTCATTCATCAACATAAACATTTTTTCTCTTACATGCTCATATTGTCTATTAACAGAGATATTTAACACCTTGGATGTCATGCAATGATAAAGGGATAATAGTTCTGATTTTTATCCATCCACCACCATGAAATGAGCTTCCTAGTGGTAGAGAATCTTCCTGCCAATGCAAGAGATGTAGGTTTCATCCCTGGGTTAGAAGGTCCCCTGGAGAGGGCATGGCAAACCACTCCAGTATTCTTGCCTAGAGAACCCCATGGACAGGGGAGCATGGTGGGCTACAATTCATAGGGTTTCACAAAGTTGAACACAGCTGGAGTGACTTAACACACATGCATCACCAAATATTCTTAACAACACCCAGATCGTCTCACTCAATAAATAAATGGCATTTGGTACCTCTGGAGTTGGAAAGATATTTGTTTTTCAGTCACTCAGTCGTGTCTGACTCTTTGTGACCCCATGGACTGCAGCACACCAGGCTTTCCTGTCCTTCACTATCTCCCAGAGTTTGCTCAAACTCATGTCCTTTGAGTTGGTGATGCCATATAACCATCTCATCCTCTGTCATCCACTTCTCCTCCTGTCTTCAATCTTTCCCAGAATCAGGGTTCTTTCCAACAAGTCAGCTCTTAGAATCAGGTGGTCAAAGTATTGGGGTTTCAGCTTCAGCATCAGTCCTTCCAGTGAATATTCAGGATTGATTTTCTTTAGAATTGACTGGTTTGATCTTGCTACACAAGGGACTCTCAAGAGTCCTTCAGCACCACAGTTCAAAGGCATCAATTCTACACCACTCAACCTTTTCTATTATCCAGATCTCACGTCATACATGACTACTGGAAAAATCATAGCATTGACTATACAGACATTTGTAGGCAAAGTAATGTCTCTGCTTTTTAATATGCTGTCTACTTTTGCCATTGCTTTTCATCCAAGGAGCAAGCATCTTTTAATTTCATGGCTGCATTCACCATCCACAGTGATTTTGGAGCCCAAGAAAATAAAATCTGTTGCTGTTTCCTTTGTTTCCCCATATATTTGCCACAAAGTGATGGGACCAGATGTCATGATCTTAGGTTTCTGAATGTTGAGTTTTAAGCCAGCTTTTTCACTCTCCTCTTTCACCGTCAACAAGAGACTCTTTAATTCCTCTTCGCTTTCTGCCATAAGGGTGGTGTCATCTGCATATCTGAGATTATTGATCTTTCTCCTGGTAATCTTGATTCCAGCTTGTGCTTCAATCAGCCTGGCATTTCACATGATGTAGTATGCATGTAAGTCAAATAAGCAGGGTGAAAATATACAGCCTTGATGTACTCCTTTCCCAATTTTGAACCAGTCCATTGTTTCATGTCTGGTTCTAACTGTTGCTTCTTGACCTGCATACAAGTTTCTCAGGATGCAGGTAAGGTGGTCTGGTATCCCCATCTCTTTAAGCATTTTCCACAGTTTGTTGTGAAACACACTATCAAAGGCTTTAGTGTAGCCAATGGAGCAGAAGTGGATGGAAAGATATGGCTGATTGTAAATCATACTTGGGTGTTTTGATAGAGTTTTTTTTTTTTATGTCCTTTATTAGTTTTGAAAGCAAACACAATTTACAGAGTATGGGTTTACTAAGGGAGAACTGAATTTTCTCTGAATACTCAAAGTAGGACACTAACAGTTTAAGACAAGTCTAGATTCTTTTAAACTTTATATTTAATACAATAAAACCAAGTTGATACACATTATGGCCTAAATTTTAATCATATAGCAGCAGTCCCCAACCTTTTTGGCACCAAGAATTAGCTTCATGGAAGACAATTTTTCCATGAATGGTGTGGTGGGGGATGGTTGGGGATGATTCAAGTGCACTATGTTTATCGCCCGTGCTTCACTTCGTACTGCATGGCCTGGTTCCTGACTGTGGCTCAGAGGCTGATGAGCCCTGCCATAGAGGATGGGGAAGAGAAATTTTGAATGTTAAGAATTTAACTAAGCTGTTCCATGGCATTGCATCCATTTTGTAGTGACCTTAAACTGACACAAATCCATGCAGGTGAATGCCTGAGATAGCAGCCCACAGAGTCACAAGACAATTTAAGTTTCTGCTATGACTTCCCCAATTGCCCTTATGATCAACAGTCTCTTCTGCCTCCCAGCAATTGTATGACTAATGTATTTCTTAGATAAGACCCCCATGGGGCTTACCAAAGCTCAATCTTTGGTTTAAATAGCCCATCTGGCCTTATCCTGGAAACCCAAAAACACTCCACTTATGAACCCTAACAAACTTTTTCTGCACTCTGCCTGGACTACATCCTGTGGCCCCTCAAAATGTGCCAGTCACTTCCTCCGGGACCTGTGAGTAACACAATTCTTTAGTTTCTCTTGTGGTCTGTTGTTGAACTGAAGACCTTCATTAGGCACCCCGGGTTCTAGTTGATGTGCTAATTTGACAGATTGATAACACTGAATCTCAGGGGTAAGTCCGTAAAAGAAGAAAACCAGAGATTAGAATTGATTGCCCTTGATGGTTTGCTCATGTTAAAAGTCCAGAATTCCAGTGAGAAGAAGGTAGAAATACTCACCTTGGCTTGGAAGACCCTGACCACATTGGGTGTGGTACTTGGTTCCTCTAACAAACACTAAGGATGCTGTCAACCTCTGTAATCAGTGCATTGGCCAGGGAGCCAGGTCCAAGGTAAAAGGGCAAGAAGAGAGTAGCAAGCGGAGGTTTTTGAACATCTTGAAAGAGGGTGTGAGTGACAAGAGATGAACTTAAAGAGTTTTGTGTAGAAATGTTTAAACTTTATTATGTAAATAATGAGAATCAGTTGAAATCCACATACCCAGTCATCTTTTGATCTGTTTTACTTTTTATGCAAACCATTTGAGCTGCTATAGAAATAAACTACGTTGAAGTAAGAATGGAGATTGAGAGGCAAATGAGAGACTAGTTACCAGTCTATAGTAATGGTACATTTTAGTGATGAGGGTGGATTTGACCATGGTTGAAAAATAAAATATAAGTGTTAGGAAATATGAACTATATGAGAGAAAAAATTGAAAAGACAGTGAAAGAGTTGTGGGCTATAAACAGAAAGATGATCAACAAGTCAAATTTTTAAGTCAAGGCATGTGAAAGTGTGGTGTTGAAACGTGTTGAGATGAACTCATAAAGCTGTCATATTTTATGCTACTAAATATCTAACTCCAATAACTCAATTCCTTTCCTTTTTTTTTTTTTATGCCCATTCAGTTTCTTCCCGTGTATGCTGTCTATAGGGAAAACAAATTAGTATTTAGGCAAACACAAAAGCCTGACTTACCTTCTGGAATATCTCTCACTGTAAATTAATTAATTGCCTCTCTGGGTTGTACACTTTGCGTTTTGTGAGTTTCAATCAGTGAAAGTCATCCTTTAAATTTCCAGTCAACAATGTGAACTGCTAAGTCTTATATTTTGGTGCCCTTAGATAGCATCACACATTCAGCAAAGTAACAGGTATCTTGCAGAACCAGCTACTTGGAGTAACCACTGTTCTAGTTCCATTCAAATTTCTGTATGTATCTGCCTGTGCTACACTATGCAAAAAACATGAAATGCATATTTCTGGTCAAGAACAACCTCTAACATCCTTCCGTGTAAACTAATGCAGGGTGCACTCAGCTGCCACAACAAATAGAGCATTTGAAAAATAATATCACAATCAATTAGAATCCTCCTAACTACCATAAATTCCTGAGGCATTATTTCACTATTTGTCTCAGCAGAAAGCTGATTGTCTTACATCCCAATCATAGAGGCTTCCTCTCTCTGTCTCTCATTATCCTCCACTGTGCTGTGATCCTAGAATAATTCTGGAATTAGCCACTTTGCCAGCAAGTTGTCTTCTTAATCCCTGAAGGCACTGAAGTTCTTCTGGAGATGATAGTTAGTTCCAACCTATGAAAATGTTGGCTTTTCAAAAGATTCCCATTATTTATTAGTTTGAAAAATCTACTAAAGCTCCACTGCTCCAGTAAAGCAGAAAACATTTGTCAACCATCCATGGCATTCCCTTATCTGCAGTTTCCTGTCTAGAGTTAAAAAAAAAAAAATAGGTTCAAACCTAACCCAGTGAAACAACTCTTTAAGCAGCCTTACTGAGCCTACCTCAATTTTCGACAGTAAACTCAACATAAAGAGAGGAAAAAGCATTTTCACTTTAAGGTACACTCTCCTCAAGGAAATATATTAGAGACTGAAAAGAGTATTATAATTTATTTAAAATTGCTTTGTCCTGCCCATTGTAATATATACATTTTTGCCTTGGCTTTAATACACTGTGTCTACACTCAAGTTATGATTTGAGGTATTCTAATTAGCATCACCTATCTCATAAATGGTTTTGTTAATATTTGAGAGACTAATTGGGAATTTATGGCCCCAGGCATTAATAGAATGCTACAAATGTTCATCACTGGCAATTCTAGTAGGTGTTAACATACAGAGATTGACTAGCGATAACCATAACATCCGTGGAGATGTATGAATGTTATCTAAGAATGTGACACCCCCTGCAGTTTTACACACTGCAATGGCCCCTGAGGCCAAGAACTCCATCCAACCCAGTATTCCACCACCAAAATGAAGGAGCCATACATTTATTCAACTAGAAATGTAGTAAATAATGCAGCAAAAATGGCAATGTTTCCCTTTGATTGCTGATAAGGTTTTCGGTTCAGTTCAGTCACTCAGTCATGTCCTACTCTTTGCGACCCCATGAACCGCAGCACGCCAGGCCTCCCTGTCCATCACCAACTCCCTGAGTCCACCCAAACCCATGTCCATCGAGTCAGCCATGCAATCCAGCCATCGCATCCTCTGTCGTCCCCTTCTCCTCCTGCCTTCAATCTTTCCCAGCATCAGGGTCTTTTCAAATGAGTCAGCTCTTTGCATCAGGTGGTGAAAATATTGGAGTTTCAGCTTCAACATCAGTCCTCCCAATGAACACCCAGGACTGGTCTCCTTTAGGATGGACTGGTTGAATCTCCTTGCAGTCCAAGGGACTCTCAAGAGTCTTCTCCGACACCACAGTTCCAAAGCATCAATTCTTCGGCGCTCAGCTTTCTTTATAGTCCAACTCTCACATCCATACATGACCACTGGAAAAACCATAGCCTTGACTAGACGGATCTTTGTTGGCAAAGTAATGTCTCCGCTGTTTAATATGCTGTCTAGGTTGGTCATAACTTTCCTTCCAAGGAGTAAGCATCTTTTAATTTCATGGCTGCAGTCACCATGCAGTGATTCTGGAGCTCAGAAAAATAAAGTCAGCAACTGTTTCCACTGTTTCCTCATCTATCTGCCATGAAGTGATGGGACCGGATGCCATGATCTTAGTTTTCTGAATGGTGAGCTTTAAGCCAAATTTTTCACTCTCCTCTTTCACTTTCATCAAGAGGCTTTTTAGTTCTTCTTCACTTTCTGCCATAAGGGTGGTGTCATCTGCATATCTGAGTTTATTGATATTTCTCCCAGCAATCTTGATTCCAGCTTGTGCTCCTTCCAGCCCAGCAATCCTCATGATGTCCTCTTCATATAAGTTAAATAAGCAGGGTGACAATATACAGCCTTGCTGTACTCCTTTCCTTATTTCGAACCAGTCTGTTGTTTCATGTCTAGTTCTAACTGTTGCTTCCTGACCTGCATACAGATTTCTCAAGAGGCAGGTCAGGTGGTCTGGTATTCCTAACTCTTTCAGAATTTTCCACAGTTTATTGTGATCCACACAGTCAAAGGCTTTGGCATAGTCAATAAAGCAGAAATAGATGTTTTTCTCATAGTCTCTTGCTTTTTTGATGATCCATCAGATGTTGGTAATTTGTCTCTGGTTCCTCTGCCTTTTCTAAAACCAGCTTGAACATCTGGAAGTTCACAGTTCACGTATGCTGAAGCCTGGCTTGGAGAATTTACTTCTGTGGTAAAATTTGGTCTTAAACTTTCACTTATTGTATCAAATAACCAAGTCACATGGGTAGCTCAGCTGGTAAAGAATCTGCCTGCCATTCAAGAGACCTCGGTTAGATCCTTGGGTCAGGAAGATCCCGTGACCCACTCCATTATTCTAGGGCTTCCCTGGTGGCTCAGATGGTAAAGAATCTGCCTGCAATGCAGAGACCTGGGTTCGATCCCTGGGTTGGGAAGCTCCCCTGGAGAAGGGCATGACAACCCACTTCAGTATTCTTGCCTGGAGAACCCCCATGAACAGAGGAGCCTGGTGGGCTATAGTTCACAGGGTCGCACGGAGTTGGACGTGACTGAGCGACTAAGCAAAGGCATAACACGTGACTATGGAAATGAGGGACAAAAATTATTTTCTTCCTCTAAATCTTAAGGCTACAAAGGCTGAGTAAGGGCATGATAAGGAGAAGAAGTTAAAATAACATTTGTTTGGTACAAACTAAAACTTCAGCTCTGCATTTTCAGTTACTCAGTCATGTCTGACTCTTTGCCACCCTTTGGATTGTAGCCGACCAGGCTTCTCTGTCCATGGAAATTTTCAAGCAAGAATACTGGAGTGGGTTGCCATTTCCTCTTCCAGGAGATCTTCCCGACCCAGGGATCGAACCTGCATTTCTGGTATCTCTTTCATTGCAGGTGGACTCTTGACCCACTGAGTCATTGGAGAAGCTCAAAAACTAAGCTTCAGACTTTATATTAAATAAGTGCTTCTTACACGTTATGGTGCATATAAATCACCTGGGGATCGTGTTAAAATGCAGAACTTCATTCGGTCTGGAGTCTGACCTGATAATCTCTTAACTAGAGGACTGCTGTTACTCCCTGTCCAACAGGAAGAAGTAGGAATATAAAATAAATATCTATATATTGCTTCAAATTGTAATACTGTAAGAAAATTGTAATGAAGTGTAGGAGAATGATTAAGAAGAAAAAAGTTTTCTTTTTAAAAAATGTTCAGTAAGAATAAATGAATTGGGAAATTTAGAGATGTCCTATTTAGTTCTGTGTACATGTGTCTTTGAACATTCTAATGATAATTTTGAATTTATTTCTAAGTTCTTTTCGTGTTGATTCAATTCTGATGCCTCCAGATACAAAAATAAATTTTCCATTTTTCTAAGTTGACATTAGCTTTTACATACAAAGTCATCAGTTATTCTGAAATTTTTTAAATTTTATTTATGACTTCTACAAGAGGAGATTGATTTTCTTTTTATATAAATGTGAGAAAGAGGCTTATGAAAAAGGACTTTAGTGCATACTTACTTGTCCTGATGCAGCAAAATTCTATAATTTATAAAATAAAATTATTAATTTTACAAGAGTAAGGATAAATATATCATTTCTTAATACTAAACAGATACATTAAATATTTTCTGGCATCACACACTACACTAGAAATTGTTGATAACTTGAATATTTAAATAGGTCTTCAAGTAGTGCTTGAGATAGTATGGTAGAGCACTCAGGAAAATAAGCAACAAATATAATAAGCGATATTAGATGTGTTTAGATATATAAAAATATTTTGATCAAATAAAAATGTAACAGTAGCCAGTTCATATTAAATATGAGTAATTATGCATAATTATGTGCAAATTGAGTGATTTTCTGTAGACAGAGTTAAAAGAAGAAAATTAATTTTTCAACATTTAAAAAAAGTGATCTTTGAGTTATACCTTTGAGTTCAAAGAGTGAGTAGAATTTTATTCTAGTAGATGAAGGACTATAGTACACTAGGAGAAAAGAAATATCTGACTAAAGGGAAGGGACAAGGAGTGAAGAAAAGGTTCAGAAAAGCTTAAGAAGTTTTTGTTAATGTTTTTGGCCCATGGTTAGGCATGTTAAAAAGGTGGTGGGAGAGATAATTTTAGAGACTATCCAGATGCTACTGTGAAGGCTGGTGAATATAAAGGATAATAAATGAAAGAGAAATACCATCATTATTTTTTAACACATCAATGATATCTCTATTAGAACACATTAGATGGTTCTTATTAGCAAAAATTGCTTCTTTGCTTTGCTTAATAAGCAACTGACAGACATAAAATAAACATCATTTTGATTTTCATGTTCCCATAGCTAAAGGCACTGTCTTAACTACTGAGAGCATATTGTCTTTGGTTTCTAATACAATTATTCATGTAAGCTTAGTTATTATAGATACATTTATTAAAATTCACACAGAACTGGAATATGATAAAACAACACATATCATTTGGATTTTATAAATGCTTTTATAGAAAAATACTGAATAGTAATAATAAACATTAAACATCAACATGCATATTTAACAGAAATAAAATGTCTTAAAAGGAAATACTTTTGTTTTAAATATTGAGAATTCTAAATAGTGAATGCCATCACTATTATTACTAATTTGTTAGAAAACCCTGTGCATGCGTGCTAAGTTGCTTCAGTCGTGTCCACCATGTCCAACTCTGTGCGACCCTATGCACCTTAGCCTGACAGGCTCTTCTGTCCATGGGATTCTCCAGGCAAGAATACTGGAGTGGGTTGCTGTGCCCTCCTCCAGGGGATCTTCCCTACTCAAGGATCAAACCCATGTCTGTTACATTTCCAGCATCGGCAGGCAGGTTCTTTACCATTAGCACCACCTGGGAAGCCCAAGATAACCCTATATATATAATTTGTTATTTAATTTTTGTATATTTTTATTAAAATATTTTGCTTATACCCAGATTTGTTTCAAAAAGTCAGCTTACATTACCTCATTATAAAATGAGTTCAAAGTGGGGATAAGGAGAAGATAAAAATAACAGTGGTGAAAAGAAAAGCCATATATAAGTCTGAAATTATTAAACATAATGATTTCATGTATACTAAAATTGGGGTCACAGATTTATCCTTTGAAGGGAAAATCAAAAAAGATAAGTTTATTAGTCTAGTTCAAAATGATATGAGATTAAAAGCAACAATTACAGCAACAAGAAATAAAGTTTTTCAGGAGAAATGTATTATTTTTGGTAACAATATATGGTTAGAATTTTCTCAGAGATTTCTGTAAATAAATACTGAATATCTCACTTATATCAACCTGTAAATTAAACAATTTGCATTTTATAAAAGAAATTCTGTAAGTGGTCAATAAATTATGATCTAAATATTCAATTATTTCCTGAACTGGCAAGAAAGTGGAATGAATTATATATCTTTTGTGCAATCTTCCTTAAAAATTATTACTCTCAGCTGAGATTTTGATAAATAATAACTGGTCATAAGATTCATTCTATTTTAAAAATTGAAGATCTTAACTGATTCTTTTTTATTCATTAATTTTTTTTTTATAAATTTATTTATTTTAGTTGGGGGCTACTTACTTTACAATATTGTAGTGGTTTTTGCCATACATTGACATGAATCAGCCATGGGTTTACATGTGTTCCCCATCCTGAACCCCCCCTCCCACCTCCCTCCCCATCCCATCCCTCTGGAATTTTTATGTTTTTAATTTTTATTGAAGAATAGTTGACTTACTGTATTATATCAGTTTTAGGAGTATAACATAGTGATTCAGGATTTTTATGGATTATATTTCATATAGATTTATAAAATACTGGCTACATTCCCTGTGCATGCATTACAGCTTTTAACTTATTGATTTTATAAATATTAGTTTGTGCCTCCTAATCCTCTTCACCTACCTTGCCCCTCACCTTTCTAATAACTACTTTTGGGCTCTATATCTGTGATTCTGTTTGTTATTTGCTCACTATTTTAACTCCACATATAAGTGAAAACATATGGTATTTTTCTTTTACTGTCAAACTTATTTTACTAAACATAATATTCTCCTGATCAATCCATGTTGTCACAAATGGCAAAATTTCATTCTTTTTTTTATGGCTGAGTAATATCCCAAAGTATATATTTACCACATCTTCTTTATCCATTCATCTTTTGATGGATCATTAGATTGTTTCCACATCTTGGCTGTTGTAAGTAATGCTGCTATGAACATTGGGGTGCATATATCTTTTCAAATTAGTGTTTCTGTTTTCTTTGGATGTATACCCAGAACTAGAACTGCTGGATTGTATGGTGTTTCTATTTTTAATTTTTTGAGAAGCTTCCATACTGTTTTCCATAAAGGCTGTAGCAATTTACAGGCCCACCAACATTGTACTAGGGTTTCTGTTTCTCCACATCCTTGCCAACACTTGTTATTTCATTTCTTGTTAGAATGATAACCATTCTGACACTTGGGAGGTGATATCTTATTGTTGTTTAAACTTGCAGTTCCTTGATGATTAATGATGTTGAACATCTTTTCATGTGTCTAATGGCCATCTGCATTATATCAGTTGTAACTCTCATTTTTCACTTTTAATTTTCTTTATTCAGACCCTCTCCTTTTTAATTAATTAGTATTATGAAGGCTTATCAATTTTCTTTTTCTTTAAAAAAAGTCTTAGTATTATTAAAATTTTTTATTGATTTTGTTTTGAAAAATAGTTGCAAATTTTTCTCAAGGACAGCAAACCAATTTACATTCCCATAATGTTGTATGAGAATTACCTCACCAGTTCTCTGCATTAAAATTTTGCAACTTTGCATCCCAATAGAGGGAAAGAATGCATCATTATCATTTAATTTGGGGTTATTTAAATGATGTCTTTATGTTACAGCCATTATAAGATAGTCATATATTTCCTATAGATAACTTATTATTGTCATACATATTATTTCTTTAATTTATTTATTTTAATTGGAGGCTAATTACTTTTCAGTATTGTGGTGGCTTTTGCCATACATTGACATGAATCAGCCAGAGGTGTGCATTCAGGACCCCCAGTCCTGAATCCCCCTCCCACCTCCCTCCCGATCCCATCCCTCTGAGTAGTCCCAGTGCACCGGCTTTGAGTGCCCTGCTTCATACATCAAACTTGTACTGGTCATCTGTTTCACATATGGTAATATACTTGTTTCAAAGCTATTCTGTCAAATCATCCCACCCTCGGCTTTTCCCACAGAGTCCAAAAGTCTGTTCTTTACATCTGTGTCTCTTTTGCTATCTTGCATACATGGTCATCGTTACCATCTTTCTAAATTCCATATGTATGTCTTAATATACTGTATTGGTATTTTTCTTTCTGACTTACTTCACTCTGTATAATAGGCTACCATTTCATCCACCTCATTAGAACTGACTCAAATGTGTTCCTTTTTATAGCTGAGTAATATTTCATTGTGTATATGTACCACAACGTATCCATTCATCTGTCAATGGACATCTAGGATGTAAAATAGTAGCTATTGTAAAATAGTGCTGCAATGAATATTGAGGTATATGTGTTTCTTTCAATTCTGGTTTCCTTGGTGTGTATGCCCAGCAGTGGGATTGTTGGGTCATATGGCAGTTCTATTTCCAGTTTTTTAAGGAATCTCCACACTGTTCTCCATAGTGGCTATACCAGTTTGCCTTCCCACCAACAGTGTAAGAGGGTTCCCTTTTCTCCATACCCTCACCAGCATTTATTGTTTGTAGACATTTGGATAGCAGCCATTCTGACCAGTGTGAGATGGTACCTCATTGTGGTTTTGATTTGCATTTATCTCATAATGAGTGATGTTGAGCATCTTTTCATGTGTTCGTTAGCCATCTGTATGTCTTCTTTGGAGAAATATCTGTCTAGTTCTTTGGTCCATTTTTTGATTGGGTCATTTATTTTTCTGGTATTGAGTTGCATGAGCTGCTTGCATATTTTGGGGATACTCTTTATCAGTTGTTTCATTTGTTAATATTTTCTCCCATTCTGAAGGCTGCCTTTTCACCTTGCTTATAGTTTTCTTCATTGTGAAAAAGCTTTTAAGCTTAATTAGGTCCAATTTCAATGACCATTATACCTACTACTGTGGGCAAGAATCCCTTAGAAGAAATGGAGTAGCCATCATGGTCAACAAAAGAGTCCAAAATGCAGTACTTGGATGCAATCTCAAAAACGACAGAATGATCTCAGTTCGTTTCCAAGGCAAACCATTCAATATCACGGTAATCCAAGTCTATGCCCCGACCAGTAACGCCGAAGAAGCTGAAGTTGAACGGTTCTATGAAGACCTACAAGACCTTCTAGAACTAACACCCAAAAAAGATGTCCTTTTCATTATAGGGGACTGGAATGCAAAAGTAGAAAGTCAAGAAACACCTGGCGTAACAGGCAAGTTTGGCCTTGGAGTACAGAATGAAGCAGGGCAAGGGCTAATAGAGTTTTGCCACGAGAATGCACTGGTAACAGCAAACACCCTATTCCAACAACACAAGAGAAGACTCTACACGTGGACATCACCAGATGGTCAACACCGAAATCAGATTGATTATATTCTTTGCAGCCAAAGATGGAGAAGCTCTATACAGTCAGCAAAAACAAGACCAGGAGCATACTGTGGCTTGGATCATGAACTGCTTATTGCCAAATTCAGACTTAAATTGAAAAAAGTAGGGAAAACCACTAGACCATTCAGGTATGACCTAGATCAAATCCCTTATGAGTATACAGTGGAAGTGACAAATAGATTTAAGGGACTAGACCTGATAGACAGAATGCCTGATGAACTATGGACAGAGGTTCGTGACATTGTACAGGAGACAGGGATCAAGACAATCCCCATGGACAAGAAATGCAAAAAAGCAAAATGGCTGTCTGAAGAGGCCTTGCAGATAGCTGGGAAGAGAAGAGAAGCGAAAAGCAAAGGAGAAAAGGAAAGATATTCCCATCTCAATGCAGAGTTCCAAAGAATAGCAAGGAGAGATAAGAAAGCCTTCCTCTGTGATCAGTGCAAAGAAATAGAGGAAAACAACAGATTGGGAAAGACTAGAGATCTCTTCAAGAAAATTAGAGATACCAAAGGAACATTTCATGCAAAGATAGGCTCGATAAAGGACAGAAATGGTATGGACCTAACAGAAGCAGAAGATGTTAAGAAGAGGTGGCAAGAATACACAGAAGATCTGTACAAAAAAGATCTTCACGACCCAGATAATCATGATGGTGTGATCACTCACCTAGAGCCAGACATCCTGGAATGTGAAGTCAAGTGGGCCTTAGAAAGCATCATTACGAACAAAGCTAGTGGAGGTGACGGAATTCCAGTTGAGCTATTTCAAACCCTCAAAGGTGATGCTGTGAAAGTGCTGCACTTGATATGCCAGCAAATTTGGAAAACTCGGCAGTGGCTACAGGACTGGAAAAGATCAGTTTTCGTTCCAATCCCAAAGAAAGGCAATGCCAAAGAATGCTCAAACCACCACACAATTGCACTCATCTCAGATACTAGTAAAGTAATGCTCAAAATTCTCCAAGCCAGGCTTCAGCAATACGTGAACTGTGAACTTCCAGATGTTCAAGCTGGTTTTAGAAAAGGCAGAGGAACTACAGATCAAATTGCCAATATCCACTGGATCATCGAAAAAGCAAGAGAGTACCTTAAAAACATCTATTTCTGCTTTATTGACTATGCCAAAGCCTTTGACTGTGTGGGTCACAATAAACTGTGGAAAATTCTGAAAGAGATGGGAATACCAGACCATCTGACCTGTCTGTTGAGAAACCTGTATGCAGGTCAGGAAGCAACAGTTAGAACTGGACATGGAACAACAGACTGGTTCCAAATAGGAAAAGGAGTCCGTCAAGGCTGTATATTGTCACCCTGCTTATTTAACTTATATGCAGAGTACATCATGAGAAACGCTGGGCTGGAAGAATCACAAGCTGGAATCAAGATTGCCGGGAGAAATATCAATAACCTCAGATATGCAGATGACACCATCCTTATGGCAGAAAGTGAAGAAGAACTAAAGAGCCTCTTGATGAAGGTGAAAGAGGAGAGTGAAAAAGTTGGCTTAAAGCTCAACGTTCAGCAAACTAAGATCATGGCATCTGGTCCCATCACTCCATGGGAAATAGATGGGGAAACAGTGGAAACAGTGTCAGACTTTACTTTTTTGGGCTCCAGAATCACTGCTGATGGTGACTGCAGCCATGAAATTAAAAGACGCTTACTCCTTGGAAGGAAGGTTATGGCCAACCTAGATAGCATATTTAAAAGCAGAGCCATTACTTTGCCAACAAAAGTCCATCTAGTCAAGGCTATGGTTTTTCCAGTGGTCATGCATGGATGTGAGAGTTGGACGGTGAAGAAAGCTGAGCGCCGCAGAATTGATGCTTTTGAACTGTGGTGTTGGAGAAGACTCTTGAGAGTCCCTTGGACTGCAAGGAGATTCAATCAATCCATCCTAAAAGAGATCAATCCTGGGTGTTCATTGGAAGGTCTGATGTTGAAGCTGAAACTCCAATACTTTGGCCACCTCATGCGAAGGGTTGACTCATTGGTAAAGACCCTATTGCTGGGAAGGATTGGGGGCAGGCAGAGAAGGGGACAACAGAGGATGAGATGATTGGATGGCATCACTGACTCGATGAACTTGGGTTTGGGTAGACTCCGGGAGTTGGTGATGGACAGAGAGGCCTGGCGTGCTGCAATGCATGGGGTCACAAAGAGCCGGACACGACTGAGCGACTGAACTGAACTGAGGTCCCATTTGTTTATTTTTACTTTTATTTTCATTACACTGGGTGTGAGTCATAGAGGATCTTGCTGTGATTTATGTCAGAGAGAGTTCTGCCTATGTTTTCCTCTAGGAGTTTCATAGCTTCTGGTCTTAAATTTAGATCTTTGATCGATTTTGAGTTTATTTTTGCATATGGTGTTAGAAAGTGTTCTCATTTCATTCTTTTACACATAGTTGACTAGTTTTTCCAGCACCACTTATTGAAGAGGCTTGCCTTTTCTACCTTGTGTATTGTTGCCTCCTTTGTCAAAGATATGGTGTGCATAGGTGTATGGATTCATCTCTGGACCTTCTATTCTTTTCCATTGATTTATATTTCTGTCTTTGTGCCAGTACCATACTGTCCTGACTATAGCTTTGTAGTTTAGTCTGAAGTCAGGCAGGTTGATTCCTCTAGTCCCATTCTTCTTTCTCAAGATTGTTTTGGCTATTCGGGGTTTTTTGTGTTTCCATACAAATTGTGAAATTATTTGTTCTAGTTTTGTGAAAATTACCACTGGTAGTTTGAAAGGAATTGCAGTGAATCTATAGATTGCGTTGGGTAGTGTACTCATTTTCACTATATTGATTCTTCCAATCCATGAACATGGTCTATTTCTCCATCTATTTGTGTCATCTTTGGTTTCTTTCATCAGTGTTTTACAATTTTCTATATATAGGTCTTTTGTCTCTTTCACTTCAGTTCAGTCACTCAGTTGTGTCCGACTCTTTGCGACCCCATGAATTGCAGAATGCCAGGCCTCTCTGTCCATCACCAACTCCCGGAGTCTACCCAAACCCATGTCCATTGAGTCAGTGATGCCATCCAATCATCTCATCCTCTGTCGTCCCCTTCTCTGCCTGCCCCCAATCCTTCCCAGCATTGGGGTCTTTTCCAATGAGTCAACTCTTCGCATGAGGTGGCCAAAGTATTGGAGTTTCAGCTTCAACATCAGTCCTTCCAATGAACACCCAGGATTGATCTCTTTTAGGATGGATTTGTCTCTTTAGGTAAATTTATTCCTATTTTATTCTTTTCATTACAATGGTGAATGGGATTGTTTCCTTAATTTATCTTTATGTTTTCTCATTGTTAGTGGAATGCAAGGGATTTCTGTGTATTAATTTTACATCCTGAAACTTTACTATATTCATTGATTAGCTCTGATAATTTTCTGGTGTCTTTAGGGTTTTCTATGTAGAGGATCATGCCATCTGCAAACAGTGAGATCTTTACTTCTTTTCCAATCTGGATTCTTTTTATTTCTTTTTCTTCTCTGAATCTTATGGTTAAGACTTTCAAAACTATGTTGAATAGTAGTGGTGAGGTTGGGAACCCTTGTCTTATTCCTGACTTTAGAGGAAATGCTTTCAATTTTTTGCCTTTGAGGATAATGTTTGCTGTGGGTTTATCATAGATGGCTTTTATTATGTTGAGGTATGTTCCTTCTATGCCTGCTTTCTTGAGAGTTTTTATCATAAATGGATGTTGAATTTTGTCAAAGTCTTTCTCTGCATCTATTGCGATAGGCAAATGGTTTTTATCTTTCAGTTTGGTAATATGGTGTATCACAAGATAAAAGCCCATTTGATCATGATGTATGATCTTTTTAATATGCTGTTGGATTCTGTTTGCTAGAATTGTGTTGAGTATTTCTGCATCTATGTTCATCAGTGATATTGCAGTTTTCTTTTTCTGTGTGGAATCTTTGTCTGGTTTGATATGAGGGTGATGGTAGCCTCATAGAATGAGTTTGGGTGTTTACTTTCCTCTGCAATTTTCTGGAAAACTTTGAGTAGGATAGGTGTTAACTCTTCTCTAAATTTTTGGAAGAATTCACCAGTGAAGCCATCTGGTCCTGGACTTTTGTTTGTTGGAAGATTTTTTATTAGTTTCAGTTTCTGTGCTTGTGATGGACCTGTTAAGATTTTCTATTTCTTCCTGGTTCAATTTTGGAAGATTATACTTTTTAAGAATGTGTCCATTTTTTCCAAGTTGTACATTTTATTGACATATAGTTGCTGATAGTAGTCTCTTATGATCCTTTGTATTTCTGTGTCTGCTGTGATTTCTCCATTTTCGTTTCTAATTTTGTTGATTTGATTCTTCTCCCTTTGTTTCTTGATGAGTCTGGCTACTGGTTTGTCTATTTTATTTATCTTCTCAAAGAAAAAGCTTTTAATTTTGTTAATTTATGCTATAGTCTCCTTTGTTTCTTTTTCATTTATTTCTGCTCTGACTTTTGTAATTTGTTTCCTTTTACTATCTTTGGGGTTCTTCATTTCTTCTTTTTCTAGTTGCTTTAATTGTAAAGTTAGGTTATTCATTTAATGTTTCTCTTGTTTTTTGAGGTAAGCTTGTATTGCTATGACTCTTCCTCTTACCACTGCTTTTACTGAACTCCGTAGGTTTCGGGTGGCTGTTTTCATTTTCATTTGTTTCTGTGAATATTTTAATTGCTTTTTTGATTTTTTCCATGACCTGTTGGTTATTCAAAAGCATGTTGGTTAGCCTCCACATATTTGTATTTTAATAATTTTTTTTCCCCTGTAGTTGACATCTAATCTTACTGCATTGTGATCAGAAAATATGCTAGAAATTTTAAAAAAATGTTTGAATTTACCAAGGCTAGATTTATGGCCCAGGATATAATCTATCCTGGAGCATGTTCTCTGTGCACTTGAGAAAAAGGTGAAATTCATTGTTTTGGGTGAAATGCCCTATAGATAACATTTAGGTGTAACCAGTTCATCGTATCATTTAAAGCTTTTGTTTCCTTGCTAATTTTCTGTTTGGTTGATCTATCCATAGGTGTGAGTAGGATATTAAAGTCTCCCGCTATTATTGTGTTGCTGTTAATTTCCTCTTTCACACTTGTTAGCATTTGCCTTACATATTGAGATGCTCCTATGTTGGGCATATATATATTTATAATTGTTATATCTTGTATTGATCCTTTGATCATTATGTAGTGTCTTTGTTTGTCTCTTTTCATGGTCTTTATTTAAAAATTTATTTTATCTTCTATGAGTGTTGCTACTCCTGCTATCTTTTGGTCTCCATTTGCATGAAATATCTTATTGTCATGTACATATTTTCTATTGGAGTGTCAACTGTTTTATTTATTCATAAGTATTTTAAAGCATTAAATGTTTTCTGTTTATCTTTTTAATGGACTGCTAGCTATGATACTTATTATAATTCTATATTTAAATATTTCATTCCTACTTTATTTCATTGCAATAAGAGAATATAGAAATGCTCAAATTTTTATTGGATAAAATTTTTACATGAATAAAGTATTTTTTTAAATTTGTTTAAATATGTTCTATTATTTGTGATGATGTATTGGTGGTGCTTTAGTGAGAGTTTTGAGGTGAATCTTCAAATTTATTTCTTATTTATTTAAAATTTATATCATTTTTAATTGAAATAGAGTTGTTTTACAACATTCTGTTAATCTCAGATGTACAGCACAATGGGGTTTTTTTTATTATAGTTTTTTGTTTGAGGTTATAGTTCATTATAGGCTATTGCAAAATAGTGGATATGATTCCCTGTGATATACAGTAAATCCTTGTTGTTTATCTATCTTCTAAATCATAGTTTGTAACAGTTAATCCCACTCCCAATTTATTTCTGCACACCTCTATCTCTGTTTTGGTAACTAATGAGCTGTTTTCTATGTCTATGAATCTGTTTACATTTTGTATATATACTAACTTGTATTTTTTTTTAGATTATACATATAAATAATATCATCTAGTATTCGTCTTTCTCTGTTTGATTTATATCATTGAGCATAATATTCCCTGGTTCCATTCAATATTTTATTCTTTTTATGGCTTGCTAATATTATATCATATATAAATATAAATATTTCACATCTTCTTAAACCGATCATCTGTTAAATGACATTTGGATTGTTTCTATGTCTTGGCTATTGTAAATACTGTTGCTATGCATATTGAGGTGCATGTATTTTTTTCGAGTTAGAGTTTTTATCTCTTACAAATATATTCCCAGAAGTTGGATTGCTGGGTCACATGGTAGCTTTTTACTCTTTTAAGAAACCTGCATAATGTTTTCCATTGTGACTATACAAATTTACATTCCCATGGACAATGTATGCGGGTTCCCTTTTCTCCACACCTTCTCTAGCATTTATTTGTAGACACTTGGGTGATAGACATTTGGGCAGGTGTGGGGTGATAGCTCATTAGAGTTTTGGTTTGTATTTCTCTAGTTGTTAGAGATGTGGAACCTCTTTTCTTGTGTCTGTTGACCATTTGTGTGTCTTCTTTGGAAAATATGTCCATTTAGGTCTTCTCATTTTTTTTAATTTTTTGACTGATAAAGTGTTAATAGCCAAAATATACAAGCAGTTCAGTTTTATTTTTCAACCAATACCTGAACTTTGTTAAAAGTATCAAATAGTATCAATTATTTTACAATAAAAAATACAAAACCCTTGGCTGATTCACACTTCTGAAACAGAATGGATTTCAATTTTTATAAATTGTTTCTCCTCAGTGTTTATCTCTGTATAATACATAACACACTTCACTTAATTCATAAGTTAATTTTATCTTTCATCATTCTAATATTAGTATCACTGTCCATGCTTTCTTTTTGTTTTCATTTTGCTGTCTTTGCCTATATTTTAATTTAATTATTTTATTATATCACTTCTGAGAATGGATTATTTTTCCTGGCAATAGATAACTTTATTCCATTTACACTTATTAAAATTACATTGTTTAGTCTTTGGTCTGATCTTTCTTTTTATATTTTTGTTTTTGATGATTTCCTTTTGATTTTTCATATTTCATCATCCTGTGTTCTACTCAACTGAGGTAACTAAATCACTGCAACAAATGAATCTAAAGGTATAGCTCAACAACATATTAAAAACTTACTACTTAATGTTCTAAAATCACCATATTTACCATTTTTTAAACTGTGCATCTCCCACACTAGAATGCAATTTCCATGAAAGAAAACATCTTTCTTATCCTCTTAAACTGTTATAAAACAAATAAATACGTATAGTAGCATTGGTGTTTCTTACTAACATTTTCAAATTGTTTTTGATTTAGTAATATTTTTAAGCATTTCGTTTTTTCCTAACTCATCCATTTACCTTTGTGTCTTCTACTCTATATGATTACATTTTATTATCAGAATTTTCTTTTCTTGCCTTTATTGTTTGTTTGTTTTACATGAATAACTTTCTTTAACTGGGTCAAGTATAACTGTGTTTTTCAATAGCATCTTGTGCAAAAACCTTGTCTGTCTTACAAAATTCACATTTAAAGACTCATCTCTTGTTTAGTAGTTTGTTCCCTATGATTTTCTGAAATAGTAGAGAAGACAAGAGTATTTTGACTCAAGAATGCAAGTATTTCACTCTATGATAAGTTCAATTTCAGAGAAAAAATACAAGACTGACACTAAAATTAGACTAAAATTATATTTTTACTATAGATTGACATGGCCACCCCAACTCTGTGACCTTATTTCTAAAATTTCTTCCCATTGTTCACTTGGCACCATCCAGGTTTGTCTTCTTGAGTTTCCCCAAAACAAGTCAAACACATTGTCACTCAAGAGCACTTGTATCTAATGTTATCTCTACTTGGAATGACTTTGAACAAAGTATCCGTGTAGTTTGCTTGCTTCTTCATTTCATTCAAGTCTCTGCTCAAATGACAATTCTGCAGAAAGGCTTTCTGCAACAATTTTTCTTAAATAAGCATCCCCAATCTATTTATCATTCATCCCACTTTACTTATAATCACAGCACTGATTATCACAGACACATAGTTTATTGTCTGACTGTTTCACCAAAACATAAGACCTAAATTTTATTCATGGTTTTGTAAATTTCTGCTTCCCCAGAATCTCCTTCAATGTCCTTCCAATGAATGAATGTTGGTTACATGAGTGAATCGAAGCAGAAATGCATCAGCAGTATGTGATGGATGTTCAACAATGCTCATCAATACCCCCCAGCCAAATACTGTAGATACTTACATAGTGAATATTTAATACTAGATAGCTTATTCAAAATCATAGTACCCAAACTGCATAGACCATTTAAGGTAAGGATGTTTTCAATACCTCCTAATGCCTAGATGTTGTTATTGTTGTTATTTAGTCATTAAATCATGTCCAACACTTTTTTTTCATAATCAACACTTTTGCCACTCTATGGACCGTAGCTTGCCAGGCTCCCCTGTCCATGCGATTCTCCAAGCAAGAATATTGGAGTGGATTGCTATTTCTCCTCTACAGAATCTTCCCGACCCAGGGATGGAACTGGTGTCTCCTGAAATGTAGGTGGATTCTTTAGTGCTGAGCCACGAGGAGAGCCCCAATGCCCAGATACAAAACATCATAAAATGCTGGGGATATAACCATAAGTAAAGCACAGTTCCTATATTCAGGGAACTCGCAACCTAGGAAAATAGGTGAGATATATGCATGTATATTCCAAGTTGTGTAAAGTTTATGCCACACAACATTGTCTTTGAGGTATGAGATCATGACTTATTTCATATCAAATTTCATATCAGCAAGATTAGTATAAAAATATTACTGTTATATGTATATTTTATTTATTGACATCCTTCTTATTTATTGATTTGCTTTTATTTTGAGACCTCCGTCTAATTATAATTCCTCAGCAAGGGCTATTTTATTTGTTAAGTAAACTTCTTACATAGAGCAAATTAAAAGTCTTGTTCTATGCATACTAAGCCAGCGATTTCTGCCGACTTATAACTAGAGTGCTTTAGATATAAAATGAATAAGTTGTTTTCCTGAATGCTTGAATATGGATATTTTTGCTCTCAGTCCCTGTTATTAGGTCAAACCTCTCAAAGTACATTTTGGAAATCAGACAAAATGTAGGCAACATTTTACTTTAAAAGCCATCAGAGTCATCTTTTACATTGAAATTAGGATAAAACTATCCAGTTTCTACTCCAACTCACCCACCTCTAAGAACAGCATTTATTATAATGCAAATTGCCACTGTTGAAATACATCTTTTCACCTTCATAAAGTTGAAATCACTAAGTATTCATTTTTTTTAAAATGCAGTATCTCTGTGCCAGCCATTTAGGTAGTTCCAGTGCTGAGCTACTAACACTGCTTTATTTACTGTAATTGAATTTCTCAAGAATAGCAAGCTGTTAGGACTATTAAGTGCCCAATCAGAAACTTCCCATATGTCTCAATTAAAATGTGGCAGCTACACAGGATAAATAAATGTGCATGCCTTTAAGCCATACGGAACACTGTGATTTTGCTGCAAAATGATTAATTAAGAAATAAAGGCTCTTTATGAAAAATATGCACCTATGTATTTTATTCTTCCAAAATTTTCATGATTATGTCACTTATCTTCCTGAAGTAAAGCCAATTCAAGACTAATTGGGTTAGAGGTTGATTTTTATTAATTGTTCTTAGCAAGTGTTAGGAGAAGGAAATGGCAACCCACTCCGATATTCTTGCCTGGAGAATCCTGGGGACGGGGGAAGCCTGGCGGGCTGCTATTCACGGGATCGCACAGAGTCGGACACGACTGAAGCGACTTAGCATGCATGCATGCATTGGAGAAGGAAGTGGCAACCCACTCCAGTATTCTTGCCTGGAGAATCCCAGGGAAAGGGGAAGCCTGGCGGGCTGCAGTCTATAGGGTCGCACAGGGCTGGACACGACTGAACCAACTTAGCAGCAGCAGCAGCAGCAAGTGTTAAAGGGAAAGGGAAGTCGCTCAGTCGTGTCCGACTCTTTGCGACCCCGTGGACTGTAGCCTACCAGGCTCCTTCGTCCATGGGATTCTCCAGGCAAGAATACTGGAGTGGTTTGCCATGTCCTTCTCCAGCAAGTGTTAAATATTCTATACATTTAAGTGATAATTAAGATTCATGACAGTATTGCCACATACATATTGAATTGAAATTGTAAATTATATTTATCTGATAGTGTTGCGGTTTGGCTTGGTTGTTTTAAGGAGGAAAGCAAACGCACCATGTGCAGCAAATTTATTTCTTGTTATTTGACTTTTGGTTTTCAGCGAATAATTTTTTTCCACCAGTCTTGAATCTTCATTTTTAATTATTTTCTAAAGAAAGAGAATTTCCTACTGACAAGAAGCTGACTTTATAAGTGTGAATGCAGATGTATGCATTTGTGTGTGTATACAAACATATTTTCAGTTTTTAAGGTTTTTACTATTTCTGATTTACAAATAGATCTATTGTTTTTAGTATATGCACATGAAAGCATGTGCACGTATGTTTAATAGCTGCTTGTAAAGTGAGTATAATAGATTTCTCTAACATTAAGCTTACTGAAGAATTGGTTATGCTCTTTTCAAAAGTGAAACGACTGTCACAATTAGGTTATTGCTATAGTGCAACAAAAATGCATAAAAATAAAATTCACAGTCTTAGTGGTCTCAATCACTGTATGTGAAAATTAGAATTCTTTTGCTATTCCATTTGTACAGGAACCAAAAACAAAAAATAGGTATTTAGAGACACTTAATGGAAGTGTGTCCATAGAGGCATCGTTTTGTTCAGTCTACAGATTGATATTTCAGAGTTTAATTATAAATATCTCTAAACTAATATATATTTAATCTGGGAAGTACTTGGCATGTGGTTGCATGTTTAAAATTCTAGGAATCTCAAAGTAACAAGAATATCAAAATATTTGTGTGGGAGAGTTTCTGCATTCTGTATAAGCATTTTCTCATTTAAGAGTTTTATTCTCACCTGTCAGCAGTGTGGTTTTTGGTCTATTATATAATATTTAATGTCTCACGTCTATGATGGCACTCTTTCGATTTTCTCGATGTATGCTTTTCAACATTTTATGGATTTTTTTTTCTCCTGAAGTTAACCTTGAACTTAGAATAATGTACATTTTGGTCAGAAATTAATCTGTTTTGAAAGTGAATTTATGCCTCCACAAGCATTTCCTTTGACCAGCTTAAAGTAACATCTTCTCTAACATTGTTCAAGACCACAATTTATTATTTTTCTGATTAATTTATCAATAATTAATTAATTTTATGTGTTTATATATTTTATGCACTTATTTTAAAAATGTATAGTATGCAGGCTGTGTGCCAGTTTCTAAGGCATTGGATATTGTATATTAGCAAATTTGTAATTCCCTTGTGGAATTTGCAATTAATAAAGAAGACAGGCAGGTAAAGAAGCAAATGAGGTGCAATACTAGAGACAAGAGCAAGGAGAAGTGGTAGTGTAGCATATGTTCTTTAGGCTGGGTTCTCAGGATCACTTTCTTTGAGGAAATGATAATTAAATGACAACAATAAAGATTTCTGTTATTAGATCTGTGCAAAAAGCAAAAGAAATGCAACTCCAGGTGGAAGAAAAGCAGGAGTGAGAAAGGTCCTGAAACAGGAAAAAATGCATTTACTATCTGCTTTTTTGCCATCAAATAAAATCTCAGTATGAGCAAAAACCAGAGTGATTTCATGCACCACTGACCCGACATGGTGTCCATTACTGCAGAGTCATTTAATAAATATCTGTTGAATGAAATTTAAATAAACTTGATAATGATTCAAAGTTCATCAGCATAACTACTTCCTTTAATATTTGAAGAGACTAAACATTTTTAGATTTAGGAAAATTTATTTATGATTCCGAGATGGTGCTAGTGGTAAAGAACCCCCCTACAAATGCAGGAGACATACGAGATGCTAGTTTGATCCTTGGGTCAGGAAGATCCCCTGGAGGAGGGCATGGTAACCCACTCCAGTATTCTTGCCTGGAGAATCCCAGGGACAGAGGAGCCTGGCAGGCTACAGTCCATAGAGTTGCAAAGGGTCAGACATGACAAGCAACTCAGCAAGCACTTAAGATAAACACCATTGTAATTGTTTCCAATTTGGACCTTGAGTTGAGAAAAAATACTCAACATTATTAAAAGTGTTATACTAGTATTCTCCTTCTTCAGTTCAGTTCAGTTCAGTCGCTCAGTCATGTTTGACTCTTTGCTACCTCATGGACTGCAGCACGCCAGACTTCCCTATCCATCACTATAGAGTTTCCTCAAACTCATGTCCATTGAGTCGGTGATGCCATCCAACCATCTCGTCCCCTGTCGTCCCCTTCTCCTCTCACCTTCAATCTTTCCCAGCATCGGGGTCTTTTCCAAAGAGTCAGCTCTTTGCATCAGATGGCCAAAATATTGGAGTTTCAGATTCAGCATCAGTCCGTCCATTCTCCTTCTTATGAGCAATGATTTCAATGTGTCATTTGTGTATCAATCTTTCTTGTATCATTGTAAATTATGTATTGCTATTTTGAAATTGATTTTTATTTTTATGGATAGTACACTGTTACAGGACTCATTCTGCTTCTTCTTTTACAAACCAAGTCTATATTTTAAACAGATGTACGGAGGATGCATATTACCAAACCAGCAAGCCAAATGCTGGGTTGGTGAGATCTGCAGCAGAGAAAGCATTGTTCTCAAGACAGCCAAGTGAGAGGAGGAAGAGAACAAATCTCAAATTCACCTCTGAAGGTGAAATGGCTTGGGGTATTTGTGGGATAAATCTGAGGCATGGGGGCCATGGGGAAGGGTAATGCAAGATAAGAAAAAAGTGAGGTAGTCATCTTTCTATGAAAGTACAACTAAGCTACAGGCTTCTTTATGGGGCACGGTCAGAAAATGGTGGAAGCAGCATACTCTGAGGAGGTAGTTTTTGCCCTCTGACATCAAATGTTCTCTGATCAGACACTCATGCATGCCCAGTTGGAGTAAGGGTGGTCCCAACCAATCTTAATTGGTTTGGGATTGAACTGGACTCAAGATCCTGAAAAAGACTCAGACAAACATCTTATTGTACAGGCTGCATGAAGCTTGGAAGATATGCAAATTTTTACAAACTTGATCAGTGAAAGCAGGTTGCAGTTCTTTATTAGGTAATTTATAGATTAGTGGATCTAAGTGATGCCTACATTTGTTTTCAATATTGTTGACATATGACAAACTGCATGTGTTAAAAGTATATAACTGAATGAACGTATCTATCAACACCAAAGCTTCCTTGTGTGCCACTGTAATTAATTATTTCCTATTTTATTCCCTCATTGCTAGGCATCCATCTGCTTTCTGTCATACTAGATTAGTTTGCATTTTCTAGAATTTTATTTAAATTGAACCACACAGTATGAACTAATTTTTTTCTTGACAATTTTCACTCAGTGTAATTCTTTTGAAATAAACACATATTGTTGCATACATCTGTAGTTTATTTCTTTCATTGGTACCGGTATTCAGTTCTATGCACATCCCCCCTTGTTCACTCACTCAACTATTGGTGGTCATTTGAGTTATTTCCAGTTTTTGTTAATACAAATAACTTGTATGTGTACAAATGTCTGTTTTTGTCCAATAATTACTTTGAAATAAAACAGCTGGGTTGTATGTTAGATATATGCTTAAATTTTTAAGAATCTTTCAAACTGTTTTTCCAAATGGTTATACTGTATTAAAATCCTACAAGCAGTGTATGTGAACTATGGATGCTTCAAATCCTCCCTAACATGCTACAGTTGGTGAAGATTTTAAATTTTATCTCTTTGTTGTGTGTTTGTTTAGGTAGTCAGATTGAGTTATGAATTTAATTTCAATTTCCTTAATGTCTGACAGTGTTAATTAACATCTTGAACTTTAAAAAAAAATCCAACTGTCTTCTTTAATAAAGTGTCCATCCATATGTACTGCTTTTAAAAAATTCTCTTTGTTTAACAATTGGTCTGTTTGTCTTCTTATAATTGAGTGAAAAATTCCTGCACATGCTACTTACAAGTCTTTGTTGGATATATGTTCTGAGGATATTATATTGACTGTCCATTATCATTTAAATTCACTCATTGTTTCATTTTTCATTATCTTAGCAGTGTATTTTGAAGAACAAGGTTATATTTTTATGAAGTCAAAGTTGTTAATTTTTCTTGTCTTGTTTTTGAGAAGTAATTAAGAAACATTTTCCAGACTCAAAATCACTATGATAGTCTCCTGCTTAACTTTTAGAAATTTTAGCATTTTATTTTATTATGTATTTCTCATTTATTTCAACTTAATTTTGAATTTGGTATAAGGAAAATATTTACTACTTAGATGGCTATTCAAGTTTTCCAGCACAATGTGTTTTAATTTTATTCTTTCACCATTGAATTGCCTTGGTAACACTTTTGAAAATCAACTGACCACATAATTGTGGGTTTCTTTTCACACTTTGAGTCAGATGCTAAAGAATATGCCTGCAATGCAGGAGACCCAGATTTGATCCTTGGATCATAAGGATGCCCTGTAGGAGGAAATGGCAATCCGCTGCAGTAGTCTTGCCTAAAGAATTCCATGGACAGAGAAGCCTGGAGGGCTATAGTCCATGGGGTCACAAAGAATCAGACACAACTGAGCGACTAACCCTTTCACTTTTAGATCACTTGGTTCACTGTTAAAGTACATCTAGGTTTACCAAAACAAACAACAACAACATCAAATAAAAACCCACTGGTTTGATAACTGTAAGTTGAAAGAAAATAAGTCTTGAATGTGGTGATATAAGTCCTTCACTATTTTTCTTCTTTTTTTCAAAGTTTTGTTGGCTATCATGTGTGTGTGTGTGTGTGTGTGTATTAGTCACTCAGTTGTGTCTGACTGTTTGTGACCCCATGGACTGTAGCCCTCCAGGCTCCTCTCTCCATGGAATTCTCCTGGTACGAATACTGGAGGAGGTTGCCATTTCCTTCTCCAGGGGATCTTCCCCACCCAGAGATTGAACCCGGGTCTCCTGCAATGCAGGCAGACTCTTTACTGACTGAGCCAGTGTAATTCTTTTTATTCTATTCAATTCGAGAATTAGCTTCTTAACTTATGCCAAAAAAAAAAAAAAAATCCCGTGTCTCTTATAATCTGGAATATCTCTCTGTATATCCAAGACCAGTCCATAACCAGACAAAGTATGGGTAGGAAAGAACTGTCATTCTCTGAAGACCTATGTGTTTCTTGCTTTGCTTCTTTTTTTAAATTTAGTTAATCAGAATTTCTGATTCAGTGTTTTTTTGCTAGTTTCACAGAAAACTATGATTTTCGTTTTGTTGTGCTTTTGGCTGCCATATGAAAGCAGGTGTCTTCTGCAACTGTAGGAACATCTGGGCCCGTGCTGTTTTACTCTTTTAATACCTATTTGTTTAGACACATTTTCTATTATTTCATGTGCCAATTTTAGTGCCTTATTTTTTTTTTTCAGAAATCTTTTTATTTTTCCCCTGTTTTCAAGTTGACTAATACATACAGGGAGTCCTCATTTTGCATGCTTCTGACACTCACAAATTTCACTTACCAGGGCTTAGTAATATTAGTCCCTGCAACAACATGGTTCAAATTTCAGCTGCTATGCTTTATTAACTCTGAATAGTGAACTAAAGAATGAACTTTGCTGCTAGCTCTTCAGTTCACATACCACTACATAAATAATAGTGCCTATCATCATTAGTGAACAATGCTCATTTCCTTTCAAGTCTGTCAGTGATTGGTGATTATACATTTATTCATTTCTGAAACAGACAATAAAGGAGGTAGTTGTGTGAATTCCGTGGTTCCCAGGAATAAACTCAAATGGCATTTTACACAAAGGATAATCAAAATAGGGAGTTGGCCAAAAAAGAAGTGCAGCAAAAGCATGGAAAATTATAAATGCTAAAACTGAAATCTGAATGGAATGTAAATGGAGTTATTATAAAAGTAATAGTTTGACAATGGAAATATTGACACTGTCACCATTCCAGAAACTAGATATTCATAAGGAAGAAGTTAATCAGTAGTACATTTCTTCCATAAATGAGAAAAATGATTATGGCTAAAGGGTAAAATGTTTTAGAAGAGACACCATAGAAAACTTCATAGTAAAGAAACTCAGAGATAGTTCATAATATAGAAAATGAAAAGGGTAAAATGTTGGAAGCTGATCCAAACTTACAAATGAGCATGGAAATTTGCCAAAGTATAGAAAAAAAAATCCCTCATATTATAGGTTTTGCAATGAGAATTAGAAAGTAAACAATAATCAGAATTCTTCTCATAACTTTTCCCAAAGAAGTTTTCTCAGTATTTATACTATTTGAAATTACAAGGTACAAAAATATACTAATTTTTCTATTTGTACATTTTTCTGTATATTTATAATTGACCATAAGAGAGTTTTAAACTTTTTAACAGTACTTTGAAAGGTCATAGCGCTATTGTAAATTTCTCCATTGATTACTAAAATTACTTTGTAGTTTCAGCTTGCAGTCATTTTTATGACCCTGCACTATTGTGCAAAGTAAACATTGTCAACACTCATTCAACAAAAACTTTTATGCTTTTAAATCTCTGTTGTCTATACCGATTTATTATTTTTTGTGTATTTCATTTTTGCATATTTTTCTTCTGATAGCAATTTTCAGCTCCATAGATGTTGATTGTTAAAAAATCAATTACTGATTTTGTTTATAGTCTCTATTTCTTCTTTGTTTTCAATTTCTATTATTATTTCCATTTCTTTTCACTTTTTATCTTCCTCTTTGGGTTTGAACTATTACTCTTTTGACAAAGTTTTAAAATTACTTGTGTAATTCATTAGCTTTCAGTTGTTCTTATTTCCTAATGAAGCACCTATTAAAGTGTATTTTACCTAGTAGATTTAATGGATATATTTTCAGATGTTATTGAATTAATAATATTTCCATTCTCTTTTCCTATTCCTTTTCTTATTTATTTTTTAACTGCAGCAAGCTGAAATTCTTGAAGTTGGGAATCTTTATATGATACCAGTGAATCTTAAACATTAATAGCTATCTTTTATTCATGCTTGTGACACTAATTGTATAATATTTAGACAATTACATCACTCCTTGGATCTCAGGGTTTTTAAAAAATCTAATCTAAATGATTTTATAGTGTAACTTCTTTTCCTTTGAAGTTGCATGTTCACTTTGAAGTCAAGAGCTGTGTTAGATCATTTAACCATAAATTTTTTTTCTGCGTCCTGGTACACACAAGGTTTTTTTGTGTGTGTACAAGGACCCAATGACCCGCAGAGACTGAGCCAGACCTTCCTTTGAGTGTCTTCTGCAGAGGTAAGGATCAGCAGTGACCTGCTGTGGGGACAGGGGCTCTGGCTGCAGCAGATCTGGGCCATGCAGTGTGGCATAAGCCCTCTTGTAGGAGGTCACCATTAGCCCTATTATAGAGTTGATGAGCAGATGACCCACAAACTGCACAACAATTATACCAAATAAATTCTTGCACTGTTAAGAAGGTTCTAGGACACACAACAGATTTCCCAACCTGGGGAACTGGCAAAGAGGCTGAGAACCCCCAGGAAATGTGAGTTTGGGGGCCAGTGGGATTTGATTACAGAACTTCCACAGGACTGGGGAAACAGACTCTTGGAGGACACAAACAAAACCTTGCATGTACCAAGAGCAAGGAGAAGGAAGCAGTGACCACACAAGAGGCTGACACAGACTTGCCTATGAGTGTCCAGGTCATCTGGTGGAGGCATGGGTTGAGAGTAGCATGCTGTGGGGTCAGGGGCACTGAAAAAAAGAGTGCCTGTACAAGTCCTTTTGAAGAAAATCTCAGGTCTCAAGCCAAAAAACAGGGAGGGAACACAGCCCCACCCATCAATAGAAAACTGGATAAAAGAATTTACTGAGCATGGCCTCGCCCATCAGAACAAGAATCAGCTTCTCCAACAGTCAGTCTCTCCCATCAGGAAGCGTCCATAAGCCTCTTATCCTTATCCATCAGGGGGCAGACGGAATGAAAACCACAATCACAGAAATCTAACCAAACTGATCACATGGACCACAGCCTTATCAAACTCACTGAAACTATGAGCCATGCCAGGTATAGCCACCCAAGATGGACAGGTCATGGTTGAGAGTTTTGACAAAACGCAGTCCAATGGAGAAGGGAATGGCAAACCACTTCAGTATTCTTGCCTTGAGTACTCCATAAACAGTATGAAAAGGCAAAAAGATATGAAACTGAAAGATGAACTCCCCAGGTCGGTGGATGCCCAATATGCTACTGGAGAAGAGTGGAGAAATAACTCCAGAAAGAATGAAAAGATGGAGCCAAAATGAAAACAACATCCAGCTGTGAATGTGACTCATGATGGAAATAAAGTCCAATGCTATAAGAATAATATTTCATGGGAACCTGGAATTCTAGGTCCATGAATCAAGGTAAATTGGGAATGGTCAAATAAGAGATGGCAAGAGTGAACATCAACATTTTAGGAATCAGTGAACTAAAATGGACTGAAATGGGTGAATTTAATTTAGATGCCCATTATATCTACTAGTGTGGAAAGGAATCCCTTAGAAGAAATGGAGTAGCCCTCATAGTCAACAAGAGTCTGAAATGCAGTACTTGGATGCAGTTCCGAAAATGACAGAATGATCTCTCTTCATTTCCAAGGCAAACCAATCAATATCACAGTAATCCAAGTGTATGCCCCAACCAGTAATGCTAAAGAAGCTGAAGTTGAAAGGTTATATGAAGACCTACAAGACTTTCTTTAACTAACACTGAAAATGATTTCATTTTCATTATAGGGGACTGGAATGCAAAGGTAGGAAGTCAACAGATACCTGGAATAATAGGCAAATTTGACCTTGGAGTAAAAATGAAGCAGGGCAAATCTAACAGAGCTTTGGCAAGAGAACATACTGGTCATAGCAAACAAATCTTCCAACAATACAAGAGGCAATTACACAGATGAAAGTCACCAGATGGTCAATACCAAAATCAGATTGATTTTATCATTTGCAGCTGAAGATGGAGAAGCTCTATACAGTCAACAAAAAGAAGACTGGTAGGTGACTGTGACTCAGTTCATGATATTCTTATTCTAAAATTCATACTTAAATTCAATAAAGATGGAAAAACAAATGGACCATTCAGGTATGACCTAAATCAAATCCCTTATGACTATACAGTGGAAGTGACAAATGGATTCAAGGGATTAGATTTGATAGAGAGAGTACCTGAAAAATTATGGATGGAGGTTCATGACAATGTACAGGGGGCAGTGATCAAGACCATTCCCAAGAAAAAGAAATGCAAAAAGACTAAATGGCTGTCCGAAGAGGGCTTATAAATAGCTGAGGAAAGAAGTGAAGCTAAAGACAAAGGAGAAAAGAAAGATACACCCATCTGAATGCAGAGTTCCAAGAATAGCAAGGAGAGATAAGAAAGCCTTCTTCAGTGATCATTGCAAAAAAAAAAAAATACGGGAAAACAAAAGAATGGGAAACACTAGAGCTCTCTTCAATAAAATTAGAGATAACAAGGGAATATTTCATGCAAACAGGGGCACAATAAAGGAAAGAAACACTATGGATGTAACAGAAGCAAAGATATAAAGAAGAGGTGGCCAGAATACACAGAACTATACAAAAAAAGATTTTCATGACCCACATAACCACAATGGTGTGATCACTCACCTAGAGCCAAACATCTGGAATGTGAAGTCAAGTGGGCCTTAGGAAGCATCACTATGAACAAAGTTAGTGGAGATGATAGAATTCCAGCTGAGCTAGTTCAAACCCTAAAAGATGATGGTGTGAAAGTGCTGCATTCAATATGCTAGCAAATGTGGAAAACTCACCAGTGACCACAGGACTGAAAAAAAGCAGTTTGCATTCTAATCCCAAAGAAAGGCAATGCCAAAGAATGTTCAAACTACCGCACAGTTGCACTTATCTCACACACTAGCAAACTAACGCTCAAAATTCTTCAAATCAGTCTTTAACAGTACATAAACCGAGAATTTCCAAATGTTCAAATTGGATTTAGAAAAGGCAGAGTAAGTGGAGAGCAAATTGTCCACATCCATTGGATCATAGAAAAAGTAAGAGAGTTCCAGAAAAACATCTACTTCTGCTTTATTGACTATGCCAAAGCTTTTGTGTGTATCAGAACATACTGTGGAAAATTCTTAAAGAGATGGGACTACCAGACCACCTGACCTGCCTCCTGAGAAATCTGTATACAACTCAAGAAGCAAAAACAGAACAGGGCATGAAACAACAGATTAGTTTAATATTGGGAAAGGAGTACATCAAGACTGTATATTGTAACCCCATTTATTTAACTTATATGTAGAATATATCAAGGAGACTGAAAAAGTTGGCTTAAAACTCAACATCACAAAACTAAGATCATAACATCCAGTCCCATCACTTTATTGCAAATAGATGGGAAAACAATGGAAACAGTGACATACTATTTTCTTGGGCTCAAAAATTACTGTAGATGGTGACTGCAGCCATGAAATGAAAAGACTCTTGCTCCTTGGAAGAAAAGTTATGACCAACCTAGATAGCATATTAAAAAGTAGAGACATTACTTTGTCAACAAAGTTCCATCTAGTCAAACTATGGTTTTTCCAGGAGTCATGTTTGGATGTGAGAGTTGGACTATAAAGAAAGATGAGTGTCAAAGAATTGATGCTTCTGAAATGTGGTGTTGGAGAAGACTCTCGAGAGTCCCTTGGACAGCAAGGAGATCAAACCAGTCAATCCTAAAAGAAATCAGTCCTGAATATTCATTGGAAGGACTGATGCTGAAGCTGAAACTCCGATACTTTGGCCACCTGTTGGGAAGTGCCGACTCTTTGGAAAAGATCCTGATGCTGGGAAAGATGGAAGGCAGGAGGAGAAGGGGATGACAGAGGATGAGATGGTTGGATGACATCACTGACTCAATGGACGTGAGCTTTAGCAAGCACCAGGGTTTGGTGATGGACACACAAGCCTGGCATGCTACATTCCATGGGGTTGCAAAGAGTCAGACATGACTGAGTGACTGAACTAAACTGAATATAAATGATTTGGTAGTGTAATTTTTTCCCCCCGAAGTTACATGTTCACTTTGAAGTCAAGAAGTGTGTGACATCATTTAACCATAATTTTTAGAGTTACATATCAGTTTTAATTCCTCTGAAACATACAATTAATTTCCTAGATTTTTATTCTTTCATTCTTCATTCAAATATATATATCAGCAATCTTTAATTTCCCCTTTACGTTAGAAAAAATGCTTTGGAATTAAATGTACTCCCTTTGAGAAGTTTACAGTCAGTATTTCATAGAAGAGACAGAAACCATTTTAAGTATTTCCCTTGAAAGGAAATCAATGTAGGGGACTTCAAAGCACTAGAAGTGTAGACAAAGGCGGTCACAGTCATAGAGCTGCACTTCACAGGTGAGAATGTCCCTCTGTTACTGCATTGACTGCAGCAGCTCTGCCTCCGGATGGCCTCAGAGTCTGCAATGCTGAGTCTGAATGCCTTAAATACTCATCTCTCCTGGCTCTGTTACTTAAAGATCCAGCAGCAAGGTGGGCCCCCGCTCTTCCTGTCTTCAGTAAACTAGCAAAATAAACAAGTGAATTAACTGATCCGTTTTCAGAACCTTAGCTCCAATAGATACTAAGAAACATAGCTTTTATAGTTCTCATCTTCTCTAAATAGCCAAAAGCAGAATGAGAAAACTTAATGTATTTGTTACACAATTGTATCTAACAAGATTGTCAAATAAACAAGGAGACTTTATCCCATTGTATATGGGTAATTTGTTTGAAAATCTCAGTGGGCATCTCTTTAAAATATAAAAAGGAAAATAGTTCAGAAGGTAACTAGCAGTGGGAAAAGACAGCCTTAGTGAATAGATTAATATCTCAAGTATATATACATATATATGTATATACATATGAATTTTACAGATAAGTGTGCTTTTAAGATGATTGACAGTCAGTGGATATAAACTCAAGTGTAGTATTTCATAGTTATGCACAAAACTTTCGGGGCTGGATATAGCTCAGAATTTAGTACTTAGAGCTTGTATCAATAGAAATGTCACTGAAAGAATTTTGGCTGATCTTACTTTAACTCAACTAATATGATTAGAATTTGAAAGGGAAGATTTGTAATTTTCTCAACTAGATTGGTTATTTATAGTGTTGTTTTTTTTTTTAAGAACACACAAAAAAGTCTTAAACGTAATCTGAATAATCAGTAGGCATTATGTTTTGGAACTGGGAGCATAGCCAATTGGGGTGGAATTTTAATGACTACTTTGCTACTTTTACTGTTTACTTTAAGCAAATTTTTCATAAAAAGAGCTGGATTGACAGTCTCTGAGATCAAAGTCCTCTTTTTATCAACTGAACAGATACAGCACAGGGAGTAAAAATTTCCCATCAACCCGAACCACCACTCTAGAGATTCTACCTATGAAGGATGAGAGGCTATTTCAAGCTTTGCTTTTGTCTTTTTTTCCTGGGAGGATTCCTCATTCAGTGGCATTCACACAGGCAAAAATGTTTTTTGAATTAACAATGCCAGATAGATTTCATTTGCTTCAAGCATTCTTTCCATTACGACTTAACATACGTATTTGGGAAATATTTCAGAATCAATTTTATATTTTAAACTTAATAATACGTTTATAAACTTATGTTTTCATTTTGCGAATTAATAAAGTCAAGAAAATTTAGTTACTTCTCTAAAATCAAAGGCAAATTAATTGTAGTGCTTGAGTAAATATTCATAGATTCTGATCATATAATGCAATAGTAAGCAAGAGAATTGGCAATGTATTTGTAGTATCTTATCATGTTTGTACACCACATTTAATCTGATCATCAAAAACACTGTAATAAGAGTCTGACTGAAAGTGAATCAGATAAGAAACTAACATTCAAAGGATCAAAGGAATCATGTTATATATATATATATATGTATACATATATATATTGCATTACTAACAAAGATGTGGAATGCTATTTTGTAATTTTTAAGAAGCACATTTCTGAACTTAGAGTGTATTTTACTGCTGATGACTTGTCACAATTAATTGATAGCATATATTATTTCTCAGTAGCGAAGGAAGCATCGCTTATCACACATGGTGTTTTATTAGATTATATGAAATGTAAAGACTAGCACTACTTTCATTTTATAGACAAAGAAAATGAGGGTAAGAGAAAGGAGCAAGTTTTTTCTAGCAATTTCTGAAAACTAAGAAATCATATGGCCTGAATCTGAATCTAGGTTAATCTAATTCTAAGTCCCTCCTTATACAAACATGATTAAGAATACTGAGTGTGACAAAAAAGTCAAAATAGAATTGGAGAAATTCAAAATAGTCATAACTACTTTGCAATGCAGGAAACCCCAGTTCTATTCTTGGATCGGGAAGATCCCCTGGAGAAGGGAAAGGCTACCCACTCCAGTATTCTGGCCTAGAGAATTCCATGGACTGTATAGTCCATGGGGTCACAAACAGTCAGACATGACGGAGCAACTTTCACTTTCACAACCCCAATATGCTGCAGATAAAGCTATGTGAGGCCAGGCAAAATTACTGATTTTTAAAGTTTGAAATATGGAGACACACACACACACACACACACACACATATATATAATTATGTAGATTTTTACTGTATATATGTATATGAAGAGACTTGAAGAGATTTGCTCCTTTAATCAGGGTGCATTAGACTAGGAGTCAAGATTCACCATTTAGAACCAGATACTAGTAATTATTTTAGGACAAATGCTTAGACTATGATTTTTCAGCATTTATAATATACATAGGTGTTATTCTACTGAAAAAGTAGTTTAGAGATGATGGGGTTATTGTTTTCTAAGTCTGCTGCATTTGTCAGAATGATTCTGAATAATTTCAAACATATAATACTGTAAGTGTTAGTTGTACAGTAATGCAGGGTAGATGATAGAGAAGGCAGAGATCCAAACCACCCTAAATTCTATACAGTGAAAATGAAATTCAAATATTATTTCTACTCTAAGGGATAATACTAGAAGAGTTATAGTGGATTGGGTACAGCAAGGCAAAGACAGAAGCCTAGGAACACCCATATTTTATTATTTGTGAAACTGATTCATGCTGTCCCCTCTGAATGTCATCATATCCCTGGAGGGAGGAATAATGCCAGTTGTTTTAACCCCTGTTGTGACTCTGTAATTCCCACTGTAACTCTAACTCCTAGAAGAATGCCTGTCAGAGTTGTTACTGTTTACCTATCAAATGGATTAATTAAGATAGATAATTTTGAAACTCTAGTATTAAGCATGTAAAACACAGCCACTCCCAGGGTTCAAAGTACCAAGTAGAAATGCTTTGCAGCATACGTTGAAACAATCAACCCATTTGAGCAGTGCTGTTAGATGACAGAGACTTCAAGGGTGCAAGTCTCAATGACATTGAAGGTACCTGTGGTTTCTACTAAGGTCTTTTTATGGAATATGTTCAGTTGAGATAAACACGTATCTTAAACAAGTTCCTATTCAACTAATACTCATTGAGTTCCTAAAGCATGTGGAAAGCACTTTGAGAGCTTCTGATACAGTGTACAAAAAAAAATCACACAACACCTGTAAGTGAAAAGTGAAAGTGTTAGTCGCTCAGTGGTGTCTGACTCTTTGCGAGCCCATGGAGTGTAGTCCTCTAGGCTCCTCTGTCCGTGGGATTTCCCAGGCAAGAATACTGGAATGGGTTGCCATTTCCTTCTCCAGAACACCTACACACATCAAATGTAAACTTTAAAGTCAAATGGGGATCACAGATTAGCTAAATAAACCCTTGTGACTTCACTTTTCTTTCTTTTTTTTAAACCGATTGTTAGTTTAGGCATCTGAGGTGGGGCATCCCACCTGCAGCTTCTGCTTTTGCAGACCAAGGGGTCACCCGCGGGTAGCGCAGGCTGGAGTGAGGCTGGCTGTGAAATGCAAAACCAGGGTGGTGGAGGGCGCTGGTGGGCCCGACGGACAAATAGGGGTCCCAGGACAATGAGGTCCGCTGAACAGCCCGGAGGTCCCCTCTAGCTGTGATCAGAAATGCCCAGCAGCCCTGAAGCTGGCACGTGGATCCTCGTCCTGTTACCCGAGTTCCAAGGAACGTGCCCACAGCCAGCAGGGGTGTGGTTGGCCAGGGCCGCTCCCCATCGCCGCTAACTTCCGTTTAAACCTTGAAGGCCAGTCTCCTCCGTCCTTCCACTGAGGTCAGTCCCGTGGCCAGAGGCTCAACTAGACAGGGTGGCTCAAGGCCTGAGCGGACGCGAGGCTGAGGTCCAAGGTCCGGAGTCCTCCTGACGTGGGCATTGGCGGGCGGTGGGGAACTGGAAGCGGTTCTGACGGATGGGCCCACGTGGGAGGTGGGCCAGGCCCGGACCCAGAGCGGGTGGATGCTCACCCTCTCATAGGTGTCCTTGTAACGAAAGGCCACTTTTCATCTGCTCGGCTGCCTCCACGGGGCCTTGGCTGCTGTAAAAGTAGGGAATGAACTTGGGCTGTGTTCCTCCACCTGAGCAGTGGCGTGGAGACCAGACCCGCGTTCCGGAAGTCATCCCTGAGCACGAAGCACGCCTGCCTTCCAGCTAGGACTACAGTAAGGCACCCATTCATCCGGCTTCACCTTTTCCTATCTGTTCCCTAGGTCGTGTGGCACAAGGAACGCGTTTAACGAAGGAAAATTAACCCTGCAAGTAAACCAGGTTTCTTTCGAGATTATAGATAGATAATACAGATTATATAGGGCTTCTCTTGTGGCTCAGAGGGTAAAGAATCTGCCTTTAACGCAACAGACGTGGATTGGATCCCTGGGTCGGGAAGATCCCTTGGAGAACGTAATGACAACCCACTCCAGTATTCTTGCTGGAGATTTCCATGGACCGAGGAGCCTGGTGGGCTACAGTCTATGGGGTCACAAAGAGTCTGACGTGACTGAATGACTAACACTAACACTAACACTATCTGTTTCCTATCTTCACCAGTAATGTTAAAGGTGTACTCTAGAAGGTACGTTCCTGAAGCAATCTGAAGAATATTTACACTGAATATAGAATTTTGGATTGGCAGATTTTTTTTTTTTTTCTTCTACCACTTGAAATTTCTTGTACCACTTTTTTTGACCTCCTCTGTTTCAAGAATGATGCTGTATTTCTAATGGTTTTCCTCTGTGACATTTTTTCAGATTCTTTTTTTTTTTTTTAACTTTGTCTTTAGTTTTCAGAAGTTTAATTATAATGCATATTAGCATGGATTCCTTTGGGTTTACCCAGTTTAACGTCCATCATAACTTATTGGGCTTCCCCTGTGGCTCAGTGGTTAAGAATCTGTTTGCAATGCAAGAGATGTTGGTTTGATCCCTTGGTCTGGAAGATCCCCTGGAGGAGGGCATAGCAATCCACTCCAGTATTCTTTCCTGGAGAATCCTGCGGACTGAGGAACCTGGCAGGCTACAGTCCATAGAGTCACAGAGTTTATCACGATTGAAGTGACTGAGCATGCATAAATTGTTAGAATTTTAAGTTTGAATATCCTGCTATGTTTCAGATGTTTTCACCCATTATTTGGGTACTTTTTCAGTCCTGTAGGTTTTCTTCTTTCTAAGACCTTGAAGACATACATGTTGTGATTTTGTTGCAGTTCCAAACATCCCTAAGTCTTTGTTCATTTTTTTTTTAATTTAAATGTATTTACTCTCTCGTTCAGATTGGATAATATCTATTATTCAGTCTTCCACTCACTTCCTTCTGTCTGCTCCATTCTGATGTTAACCCTGACTACTGAATTTTTGTTGTTGTATTCTTGAGTTTTAAAGGTTTTATTTGGTTCTACTTTAAATCTTCTATGTCTTTGAAGAAACTATTGCAGAAGCTTTCTGTTTTTTTCATTTGTTTCCATTGTATTCATAATTGCTAATTGAAGCATTTTTATCATGGTTGTTAAAAATCTAATTTTAAATTGGATTTAGGTTTTAAATTAGATTTAACATCTGTGCCATCTTGATGTTGACATCTGCTGATTGGTTTTCTCATTTAAATTGAGGTTTTCTTGATTCTTAGTATGATGAAAGATTTATCAGTTAATCCTGGCCATTTTTGTATTTTATCTGAGATTCTAAATCTTATATAAAACTTCTATTTTAGGTGATTTTCTTTAATGTTTCTCTGGCAAGGGAAAAAGGGATTTCACCTCATTGTTTCCAGATGAATGTAGAAATCTGAGTTTCCTTCTCAGTCTCTGGTGACATCTGAAATAGGGAGAAGGGATTTCTAGTTAATGCTGAAGGGAGGGCTCGAGGTCCATGTCACTGCCATGGCCCCACCAATACTACTGTAAGCAAGCTCATGGTGAGCCATTGGGAATGAAATTGCTAACACTCTACACCGTCTATGCAGGGGTATTGGTATGGGTTGCCCCGGGCTCTCCAGAGTGGAAGTTTGGGCTCTGTGATCAGCTGTTGCTAGTATAGCGAGTGTGGCAATCGTGTTTTCTGTTTTACTCCAATCGATTAGACTGGTTGTTGTCTACGTGTTTTCTGCCTTGTTAGGCTGTCCCTTTCATTGTTTTTTTTTGGTTTGTTTGTTTGTTTTACACCTAGAGAGAGCACATTTTTGTTGGCTTTTTGGTGTGTGTGCTTATTGGTATTTCTAGATTGCTAGCTTTTTCAGTTCCCAGTTTTGTGTATAAGAGACAAAAGACAAAAAGAAATTGGTCAATGTGTGTGATCATGTAGTTCCTCAGGTCCCAGTTTCCTTGATGGTCTGCCTTTTTTTAATTTTTATACTTTGAAGAGTATTTTTATTTTGTTTTGTAATAATCCCTATTGTTTTTAGTTGAGCTTTGCAGGAAGAGTAGTGAAAATTATATTCCATCTTACAACTTCTTGAAAGTGAAAGATGGAGTATACTATGATTGTAATTGTGATAATGATGATGATAATTTCTGGTTTTACTCTCACATTTAATGCTTTTTGAATTATTCCCTATTTGATGAATTGCTTGTGATGCTCTATGCTGATTTTCCCTGTTTCTTGACTGTATTTTTAACTTAGAAATTTCCTATTTGCAACTTTTTTGATCTTTGGTGGAATTAAAACATTTTGGAATTGTCCATTTTTCTAGATTATTGATTGAAAAATTTGACAAGTCAGAATATATTTCTACTATATACTGTTAAAACTATTTTATATGCTATTTTATTGTATATGCTGCATTTATTTTTCAGAAGGATTTTATAAATTTCAATCCTAATACTTTATATAAATATGTGTGTCTTTGTTTTCATTATAATATCTACATTTTATTTTTATTTGCTAATTTAGAAACATTTTTGTCTACAGTGTTTTATTTGTAAGTAATAGGCAGCATATGATAACAGAAGCACTGTTGTAGAACAGAGCTGAACCAAGTTCTGATTTCAAGTCAATTTTGCCACCAATTTAGTATCTTAATATCTGCCATGAACAAAACTTCACACCTTATCTATTCTGTAGCAGCTTTATCTTTAAAATGTCCATGGGATTGTCCCAAAAAGAATACTGGAGTGGCTTACCATTTCCTCCTCCAGGAAATCTTCCTGACCCAGGGATCAAACCCATGTCTCCTGTGTCTCCTGCATTGGCAGGTGGATTCTTTACCACTGAACCATCTGGAAAGCCCAAAACCTTCAGACAATAAAGTTATTTATCTAAAACTACAGCAAAATGACAAAGCAAGATTATCTTTAGAAACCTAAGGAACTCTGCTTTAACTATATTTCTGGATCATATGAAAAATAAATCAGAGATCTATTAACTCTAACAGCACTTATAGAATATTTCTGTCTTTGTCAATTTTGTAGTTAATTTTCATTGTGGATTTTCCTTTGACATATATGTTTTTTATTATTGCTTTAAATACTTTTATTATTTTTAGAAGAATAGCTGTTTAAGTGGTTATATTTGAGGCATTATATTTTTTTGCATTTTCTTTTTTTTTACTTTTAATTAGTGGATAAGTGCTTTACAATACTGTGTTGGTTTCTGCCATGCATGAACATGAATCATCCATAGGTATACATACGTCCCCTTCCTCTTGAACCTCCCTCCCACCTCCCAACCCATCTCACCCCTCTAGGTAAATGGTGCATGTATACTCAGCCATAAAAAGAAACACATGTGAGTCAATTATAATGAGTAGATGAACCTAGAGCTTATTACATAGAGTGAAGTTAAGTCAGAAAGAGAAAAAAGAAATACCATATATTAATGAATATATATGGAATCTAGAAAGATGGTACTGATGGACCTGTTTGCAGGGCAGTAATGGAGATGCAGACATAGAGAACAGACTTGTGGATACAGTGAGGGAAGGAGAGGGTGGGACAAATTGAGAGGGAAGCATGGAAACATATATATTGCCATCTGTAAAATTAAATACCCAGTGGGGATTTCCTGTATGATACAGGGAGCTTAAATCCGGTGCTCTCAAGTGCTATGTTTTTACAAATTTTGGTACACAGTGGAGAGATTTCTTCCAGCCAAGCTTACATTTTTATCACTGCTGGGTGCAATGAATCAATCTATTTGAAATCCTAGTTATCAGATTCCCCCACTTATGTCTTAACTATGTCCAAATGTTTTTATTTTAATTTTCCTTTTCTTCTCTGATATGAGTCTAGATACCTGAGTAGTCAATGTGTTATCCCATTTTATTTATTTGTCTAGAATAATTATATCTGTTTTTGAAGAGATTATGTCTTACTGCTTATCACAAATTAAAAAAAATATTAGTTTAAGAAAAGCAAATATACTTATCTGATTTTATATCATTAGATCATGTTTAGGAACCTTTGGTCAGTACTGCCTGCCCCTTTGTATCTTATAATTGAGAAAAATGTGAACTAATCTTTAAACAACTGGGCAAAATTGCTGGATTTAACTTATAGATATGCTTTTTGTGTAAGTTCTGCATGGTTCAATTATTTTTTAATGAAATAGACTTTCAGTGAAATTTTATTCTATTAAACACACATTATTTATTACATAGATCGGTCTAAGCTCTAAACCAAAACTTTGGACAAGTTCAGTGTAAGCATTATAAGTTGCCAAGAGTAAACCCAGAAGAGCAAGAGGAGAAGGGTATGACAGAGGATGAGATGGTTGGATGGCATCACTGACTTGATGAACATGAGCTTGAGCAAGCTCCGGGAGTTGGTGATAGACAGGGAAGCCTGGAGTGCTACAGTCTATGGTGTCACAAATAGTTGGACATGACTGAGCGACTGAACTGACCTGAATCCCAGAAGAACACTTAAATTTACTTGGATATCTCTGAGGGAGGCTGTGAGCAGGGGAGCCTCCTAGGGAGAAGTCAAATATAAGTTAATACTTGAAAAGTAAATTGGGATTATTGAAACAGGGGAGCAGGTGATGAGCTCACAACTGTCACTTTCTTCATCTGCAGAAACATCCTCATCAAAGTCATGGGTGTCTGAAGCTTAGAAGAGTCACTTTCCTCTTACCACATATTTCCAAACCACAGGGCCATCACTGTTTCCTAATAATTCCTACTTCTATGAAATAATTAACATCGGGTGTGCAAATATCTCCCATAAATAAAAACTCCTCTAAAGCTATGATTTTAGGAGACATTCTAATCTATCTAGCCTATGATTATACACTAAGAAGTCTAATCCATGAAAACAAGTTGCTCTGAAGAATGAGATCATTGCCCTTAAACTAATTAGAGCTATATTCTTCAGGAAGGGAAGCACTCTTGAAAGGGTTAACATGTGGAGGAGCTACTCATAGACTGATCACAAAGGATGGTCCATTTCCAGAGGCTACAAATACCCTTCCTTTCTTCTCCCCAACAGTTTCTTCTTAATTATTGATATTTAAAATATTTCATCTTCAGCTTTGTTCTTCAGAATTTGGACATGGTTTCATTTTTTTCCCTTAATTGTATTTTATTAGAGAAAAAACAAGAGAGCATTTTATTTGCTCTTTTTCTATAGAAATGATTCTTTTGAGAACTTTTCTCATCTCTATGTTTTTTATTCTGACTTGTTAATTTCTCAATGACTTCTTTTCAGTAAGCTGCCTCATTTATAGAATCTTGTAAATGTCAACAACATCAACTACACAAATGCCTTTGAACTCCTTAAGGACTTCCTTTTCTATAGTTGCTTCTGAGTGCTAAGCTAACTTTCCATTGATCTGTTTTCCCTTCCTTTTAAACTCCCTCTTCTGCTAGTCACTCCCTCTGTTTACCCACTCAGCTACTAACTCCTTTTCACTTTAAACTTCTTTTTATTAGGACTCATGCAGACTCTGCCATGTTCTCATGCTGTTTCTCAGTAGCTGGCCTCTTGGAGCTTCAGATTATTGATCATTCTGAAGATCAGAAATTAAGCTAAAATTCCTCTGCTTCACTGTGTTATTATTCATGTTAGGTTTCAATTCAGCATTTCCAACTGCGTTTCACTGTATGGAAAGTATCACCTACATTAATTTATGGACTATTTATTAGTAACTAATATACTCAAAAGGAGCCTATAGAGTTTAATTGTTCAACTAGTCTTGAATATATTGCTGTATAATTTAAAGATGAGGATACATTCAGAAATGTTAAGTGATTTGAAGTAAGTTTGAGTAGTGAGTTTGTGAAAAGATAGAAAATACACCAGATTTTGTGACTCCTGATTTACAAAGTTTTTCAGTTTACTATAAATTATATCAGTACATATATTTATTAATAGTTAGCACTGTTTTATAATATAGGTATTTAAAGCTTTTATATCTGTACAGTCATTGTTTAAACAGAAAAAAATATGTAGATTTTGGTATTATCCTCCTAATAGTAGTCCTATGATACAATGAAAGCTATACTTTCATTTTCAAATAGTACCTCAATATCAGACAATATTAATAATAGGTTACTGATATTTATGGGCTTTCCAGGTAGCACAATGGTAAAGAATCCACTTGCCAATGCACAAGACACAAGAGGCATGAGTTCGATCCCTGGGTTTGGAAGATCCCCTGGAGTAAGAAATGGCAACCTACTCCAGTACTCTTGCCTGGAAAATTCCATGGACAGAGGAGCCTGGTAGGATACAGTCCATGGGGTCACAGAGTCAGGCAAGACTGAGTTCATACACACACACACACACACACACACACACACACCCTCATGTTTATATTTTTACATGGTGATTTAAATTATTTTTTCTTGCTTTTCCCTGATTTTGGAAACTGTAAAAGTCACTGATGATTTTCCTAAAATAGAACAAATGCTTTATTTTATTGTAATTTTCACAGATACCCTGAATTGCTTAGAAAAATCCCCTCACTCTCAAGTTCCTTGATTTGAAAAATGAGTTCTAGATATTTCCTCATAGTGAAAGAATAAACAATTAAAAACATTAGAATACTGCAGTATGATTTTCGGTTGGTTTTCAGACCCTGAAATCCCCATCTTGTTGGAATTACTTAGCTTTTACTTGAAAATTTCTAAGGCCAACACTTATTTAAAGAGGAAAAAATGAAATTTCTTAATATGTACAATTTCTACTATAAAACTCTGATTTCAATTTCACTAAAGAAAATTTTCTTTTATTCTAGAAGCAATTCCCTGTTGGTGCCTCAGAATGAATAAGTATCTCCCTGTGAATATTTTCTTTTCTTTTTATTTGTCTCTCCATGTTTCTAGGATTGAATCTCTGAATCATTCTAACCAATGTGTTAAGGATTCAAATCACATCCTTTTGCTTCAGCTACCCACAAAATTACCACTTTCTAGTTTGTATTTGAAATATTTCTCTGTGGAGAATGTTATAATCTACACATTCTGGTGGAACTCTACAAAGACAGTGACATGACTGTTGACATTTACCATGCTCTGAAATGCTGTCTTATACAGGAATAGACTTCCTACTAGCATATGTTTTTGGAACAACTCCTTCCAAATTCCAAATATTAGTACTTTTCATTTCTCTCATCTCTTAGAACTTAAATGGAATTGAGCAATAATATATTTGTCATAAAAACATTCCACATAATTTTTAATTATGTATTTTATAAAAGTGTTATTTTTGAAGTTTATTCTCTTTTTTTTTTTGGCCATCTTGGTATTGAATGTATAAAATATAATTTTAAATATTAAGTCTGTTTGAAAATGTAGATTGAACCATTCAGTCAAATCTCCTATAAGTAGCATATCTTTACATAACTATATGTTCATGTATTAATTACCATTGTTAAGATATAATGTTATTTTTTTAGATGTAGGCTTTTTCCTTCATCAGGAATAAATAGTTACAGAATCATGACTACTGAATTTGAAACTCATAATTGTAAATTCAGTTAAAGCCCAAAGTTTGATATCAGCTATGCACTTTTAGATAATTGAAAAGCAACAAGTTATATTTAATGTGTTTCATTCTTTTCAAAAGAACAAAATTTCTCAATCCAAGAAGAAGGTATAACAGTTATAAATATATATGCACCCAACATATGAGCACCTAAATACATAAGACAAATGCTAACAGCCATAAAAGGGGAAGTCAACAGTAACATAATAATAGTAGGGACTTTAACACCCCAATTTCATCAATGGACAGGTCATCCAGGCATCAAATTAATAAGGAAGCACAAGCCTTAGACCAGATAGACTTAATTGATATATATAAACATTCCATCCAAAAGCAGCAGAACACATTTTCTTCTCAAGTGCACATGGAACGTTCTCCAAGATAGGTCACATCTTGGGTCACAAATCAAGCATTGGTAAATTTAAGAAAACTGAAATCATATCAAGCATCTTTTCTGTCCAAAACACTGTGAGAATAGAAATTGATTACAGGAAAGAAAAAAAAAAACTGTAAAAAACACAATCATAGATGTAAGGACAGAATTTTGAATTATGGGGAGAGAAGCCAAGGGTGGGATGATATGAGAGGATTGTACTGAAACATGTATATTACCATATGTAAAACAAATGACTAGTGCAAGTCTGATGCATGAAGCAGGGCACTCAAAGCTGGTGCTCTGGGACAACCCAAGGGGTGTGATGGGGAGAGAGGTGGGAAGGGTGTTCAGGATAGTGGGACACAAGCGCACCCATAGCTGATTCATGTTGATGTATGGCAAAACCCACCACAATGCTGTAAAGTAATTAGCCTCCAATTAAAATAAATAAAATAATTAAAAAAAATCACCTGGAGGCAAAGCAATATATTACTAAACAACCAATGGATCACTGAAGAAATCGAGGAGGAAATTGCAAAAATATCCAAAGACAAATGACAACAAGTACACAACAATCCAAAAATCTATGAGATGCAGCAAAAACAGTTCTAAAAGGGAAGTTTATAGTAGTACAATCTTTTATCAGGAAGTAAGAAAAATCTCAGATAAATAACCTAGCCTTAGACGTAAAGCAGGTAGAGAAAGAAGAACAAACAGAATCTAAACTTAGTAGAAAGAAAGAAACATCATAAATATCAGAGCAGAAATAAAAAGAGAATTGAAGGAAAACAATAGCAACAATCAATGAAACTGAAAACTAGTTCTTTGAGAAGATAAACAAATGGTAAACCTTTAGCCAGATTCACCAAGAAAAAAGGGAGAGAACTCAAATCAATAAAATTAGAAATGAAAAAGAAGTTACAATTGACAACATAGAAATATAAATAATCACAAGAAACTATCACAGGCAACTATATGCTAATAAAATGGAACCTAGAAAAATGGAAAAATTCTTAAAAAGGTACAATCTCCCAAGACTGAACCAGGAGAAAAGAGAAAGTATGAACAGACCAGTCAGAAATAATGAAATTGAAAGTGCAATTAAAAAAAAAAAAAACTTCCAACAAACAAAAGTTCAGGACCCGAAGGCATCACAGATGAAACCTATCAAACATTTAGGAAAAAACACCTAGCCTTCTTCAACTATTCTGAAAAAAAAAAAATGCAGAAGAATGCACATTCCCAAGCTCATTCTATGAGGTGATCATCACCCTGATACCAAAACCAGATAAAGATAGCACACACACACACAAATAAAGAAAATTAGAGGACAGCAACACAGATGATCATAGATGCAAAAATACTTAAGAAAACATCATAACCCAACAACACATTAAAAATATCATGCATCATGATCAAGTGGGATTTATCCCAGGGATGCAAAGATTCTTCAACTTATGCAAATCAATCAATTATAGACAAAATGAAAAATATATTAACAAAATGAAAAATAAAAGATATATGATCACCTAAATAGATGTAGGAAAAGCTTTTGATAAAATTCAACACCCACTTATGACAAAATTTCTCCATAGAGTGCACATAGAAGGAATATACTTCAACATAATAAAGGCCATATACAGCAAATGCATAAAATGCATAACAAAAGTCTTTCTCAACAGTGAAAGATGGAAAGCATTTCCTCTAAGATCAGGAATAAGACAAGGATGTCCTCTGTCTCCACATTTATTCAGCATAATTTTTGAAGTCCAAGTTATGGCAATCAGAGAAGAAAAAGAGATAAAAGGAATGCAAATTGGAAAAAGAAAAAAAGAAGTAAAACTGTCACTGCTTGCAGGTGACATGATACTATATTTAGAAAATCCTTAAGATGCTACCAGAAAGCTACTAGAGCTCATAAATGAATTTGGTAAAGTTGCAAGTAAACAAAATTTATACACAGAAATTGCTTGCATTCCTATACACTAACAATGAAAGATCAAAAAGAGAAATTAAGAAAGAAATACCATTTACCACCACATCCTAAAGAATAAAATAACTAGGAATAAACCTACCTAAGGAGGCAAAAGACTTGAACTTAGAAAACTATAAAATAATAATAAAAGAAATTAAAGATGACACAAGCAGATGGAGAGATATACAATGTTCTTGGATTGGAAGAATCAAACTGTCAAAATGGCTCTACCACCCAAAGTAATCTATAGTTTCAGTGCAATCCCTATCAAATTACCAATAGCATTTTTCACAGAATTAGAACAAAAAGTTTACAATTTGTATGGAAACACAAAAGATCCCAAATAGCCAAAGCAAGCTTAAGAAAGAAAACAGAGCTGGAGGAATCAGTCTCCCTGACTTCAGACTATACTTCAAAGCTGTAGCATCAGAACAGTATGGCACTGGCATGAAAACAGAAATACAGATAAATGGAATAGGAGAGAAAGTCCAGAGATAAATCCACACACCTATGGTCGCATAATATATTACAGAGAGAAAAGAATATACAATGGAGAATAAACAGTGCCTTCAATAAGTGTGCTGGGAAAAATAGATACATATAAAAGAATGAAATTAAAACATTCTCTAACACCATAAGCAAAAATAAACTCAAAATGGACTGAAGACCTAAATGTAAGGTCAGATATTATAAAACAGATGAAAACAGGCAGAACATTCTTTGACATACATTTCAGGAAGATAATTTGATACATCTCCTAGAGTAATGAAAATAAAAACAAAAGTTAAAAAAAATAAAAAGGCTCCTAATTAAATTTAAAAGCTTTTGCCAAGAAAAGGAAATCATTAACAATACAAAACAAGCTAACAAACAAAAAAACTAACAGAATGGGTGAAAATACTTGCAAACAAAGTAATCAGCAAGGAATTAATCTCCAAAATATACAAATGGCTCATGCAGTTCAATATATATTTAAAAAAAAATACAGAAACACCAACCCTATAAAAATTATTGCAAGGTCTAAATAGACACTTCTCCAAAGACATACAGATGGCTAAAAAGCACGTGAAGATTATGCCCAATATCAATAATTACTAGAGAAATCCAAATCAAAACTACAAAGTGATGTCAACTCATACTTCCAATAATCGCCATCATCAAAAAATCTACAAACAATGAATGCTGGAAAGGCTGTGGAGAAAAGGGAACACACCTACACTTTTGGTGGGAATGCAAATTGGCACAGCAGCTATGGAGGACAGTGTGAAGGTTCCTTAAAAAATTAAAGCTATTATATGATCCAACAGTCCCATTCCTGGGCATATATCCAGATATAGCCTTATTTGAAAAGATATATGTACCTCAGTGTTCACTGAAGCACTATTCACAATAGCCAGCACATGGAAGCAACCTACATGTCTACTGACAGAGCGATGGATAAAGAAGATATGGTACATGTATACAATGGAATATTACTTAGCCATAAAAATGAAAAATGCAACTTGCACTAACATAGAATGGCACAGAAATTGTCATGCCGAGTGAAATAAGTCAGACTTATTCCAAAGTCATATGATATTGCTTATATGTGGAATGTAAAAAAAGATGATGCAAATGATCCTATTTACAAAACAGAAATATAGTCATCGATGTAGAAAACAAACTTATGGCTACCAGTGGGGAAAGAAGGGGGAAGGGATAAATTGGGAGACTGAAACTGACGAAGACATACTATTATATATAAAGTCATTAACTAATAAGAAACCACTATATACCACAGGAAACACTACTCAACATTTTATAATGACCTATATGGGAATTGAATCTAAAAACTAGTGGATATATATATACATATAACTGATTCAAATTATAACTGATAACAACATACTGGTTCCAAATCAGGAAAGGAGTATGTTAAAGCTGTATATCGTCACCCTGCTTATTTAACTTATATGCAGAGTACATCATGTGAAATGCCAGCCTGGATGAAGCACAAGCTGGAATCAAGATTGCCGGAAGAAATATCAATAACCTCAGATATGCAGATGACACCACCCTTATGGCAGAAAGCAAAGAACTAAAGAGCCTTTTAATGAAAGTGAAAGAAGAGAGTGAAAAAGTTGGCTTAAAACTCATATTCAAAAAACTAAGATCATGGCATCTGGTCCCATCACTTCATGGCAAATAGATGGGGGAAAATTGGAAACAATGAGAGATTTAATTTTTTTGGACTCCAAAATCACTGCAGATGGTGACTGTTGCCATGAAATTAAAAGACGCTTGCTCCTTGGAAGAAAAGCTATGACCAATATAGACAGCATATTAGAAAGCACAGACATTATTACTTTGCTAACAAAGGTCCATCTAGTCAAAGCTACAGTTTTTCCAGTAGTCATGTATGGATGTGAGAGTTGGACGATAAAGAAAGCTGAGTGCCAAGGAATTGATGCTTTTTTTTTGTTTTTTTCTGCATGTAGATTTTATTTTTATTTTATTTTTTTAATTGGAGGCTAATTACAACATTGTGGTGCTTTTCGCCATACATTCACATGAATCAGCCATGGGTGTACGTGTGTTCCCCATCCTGATCATGCTTTTGAACTGTGGTGTTGAAGACACTTGAGATTCCCTTGGACTGCAAGGCGATCCAACCAGTCCATCCTAAAGGAAATCAGTCCTGAATATTCATCGGAAGGACTGATGCTGAAGCTGAAACTCCAATACTTTGGCCACCTGATGTGAAGAACTGACTCATTGGAAAAGACCCTGATGCTGAGAAAGACTGAAGGCGGGAAGAAAAGGGGATGACAGAGAATATATGGTTGGATAGCATTACTGACACGATGGTCATGAGTTTGAGGAAGCTCTGGGTGTTGGACAAGGAAGTCTGGGTTGCTGCAGTCCATGGGATCCCAAAGCATTGGACATGACTGATTGACTGAACTGATCTGACAACTGATTCACCTTGCTGGACAACTGATTCACCTTGCTGTACAGCAGAAACTAACACAACATTGTAAATCAGCTGTATCCAATAAAATTATTTAAAAATTAAAAAGGTAAAAGAGCAAAATTTGTGCTAGATTTGTACAAACATGATAATTAAGAAGCAAAGTGCCCTCATTTATTAAAAAAAAAGCTGTGAATATTTTTCAGAATTCATCTCCCAGCATCATCGAGATCATCTGGGAACTGGTTAGAATTGCAAAATATCTTGCCCCCACCCCAGACCTAGTGAATTAAAATATGTTATTGGGTCCCAACACTCTGATTTAACAAGTCCTGCAGGTGATTCTTATGCAGCACAAATTGAGAACCAAAGTCTTAATAAGTCAGCTCTTAATGAGAAAGTAAGCTATTCTCAAAGAGTATGTAAGAATCAATAGAGATTTCATTTAGAATGTAAACTAGCTTGAAGAAAAATAATAAATAAAATCAGAGGGGAAAAAGTTGAATTTATCTTCATTTTTCATGAAAAGTCCTTTAGAAATTCCAAACATGTTTAGTTTTCTCTAGTCCTTATGAACTAATAATTGTAATGAAATTCATGGTGAGAATTTGAATTTTGGACCTCACATGGTAGTCTATGTTTGTTGAATATCATGACTTCAATCATTGGATCAGGTTACGCATAATTATTGATGGCCAGTTTTACTATTCATATTGTAAATACACAAATTAAAAAAAATCGTGGAAATGAATATTTAGCAATCGGCTCCTCAATGAGAATTTTGAAATGGGATTTATTTTCTTGGCTTTGTTAGCATTCAATGTATTACCCCTGCTCTAATAAAACTTGAATTTTCTCTCTCTGCTTACTGAATGAGCTGTTTGAAAGGCAAAGATCAAGAGCTTTGCTTAGCAAACAAGAACCAACAAACTTACAGCGGGTGTTGCTAGCCTGATATTCAAGTTTCATAGGGAAACAATTTGGAAACACATTAATGGAAGCAAGAATGTGAAAATTATATGTTTAGATTTATTACCTTTTGTGGCTATTTTTAAAGAAACTCATAGACTTTTGAGGATAATTTTTATAATTTGCCCTTGATCTTATAAAATGAATCTATTTATCTAATTTAGGTCTGATACTATCTTACTAAGTACTGTGAAATCCACATAAAAGACAGATATATACATAAAGTCTACATGAAAGACATATATTTAATTCAACGCCTTCTCACAGAAATCATTAAAAGCAGTTAGTAGAGCTAATCATCAAATTGACCAAAGTCTCCATCAGCAATGGAAGAAATTGCAGTGTGGGGCACACTAGTATAGGAGTCTGATTTTTTATTAAGTAAACATTTATTGGCAACTGTCTATAAGCTAGAGCATTGTTCTCAATGCGTAGTCACCATTAAGGCAGCACTGAAATCACCTATAAACTTATTAGAATGGGTAACTCACAGATGTGAAACTCTAGTCCTACTAAATGCTGGCAGGATTATTAAAATCACCTCTACATGGTTCCAATAAATATTACAGTTTTAGAAGTACTATCCCAAAGCTAAGCATTATATTAGTTACCAAGTGTAGGGACGGCAGAGCCTGGTGAGCTGCTGTCCATGGGGTCGCACAGAGTCGGACACGACTGAAGCGACTTAGCAGCAGCAGCAGCAGCAGTACCCAAGTAGAAAGGAAAGATGGAAGAAAGGGAGAGAAGGAATAAAGAGTGAAAGTTAGATGGTTAGATGGATAGATAACAATTAGATTTATACTCTCAACTTAGTCTTAGTCAAGGAGAAGAGACAGATTGCCAATAAATGTAAATTTACAGATTTCAAGAAGGATACATACCAGGTGCTTTAAGGATACTTTGGGACTCGTTGACAACTTATAGCAGAGAAAGCTATAAGTGAGTGAAAGCTTGTAAAGGGGATTCTTAGTACATTTCAGGTAAAGCCCTATCTCTGTCTTTATTCACTCCACTCCTTTGCTGCCTCTAGTTTAGATTATTTTTCTATATTTGGTGTGATAAATAACTTATGCTTACTGATTACTTAGTACTGGAAGCAGTGTTTGTCAGCATTGGAAGGATATGTAATCAAAGGAAATTAGGTGGATATTTTTATGTTTCAAAAACATTAATTTATGAATTACTTCAATTTAGTTTCAAGTAATAGTTTATTTAATTGAATGTATTAATTATAATTTGTTATGTCAAATAAGAAAAGAGGCATGGAAAGAGTGTCTGGTTCTCTCTAGCTATTCGGTCTACTAAGAGAGAAGACGATATGCATTCTCTCACCATGGTATCTAGTATATCATGGTATCTTCCCTTCATCCACATACTTTTTTTCCTACACAATTTGCTCAAATTCACTAAAATTTTTACCAGTGTGGGGGACTTTAGTGTCGATTTGTTTCATGAGATTGCAGTAAAAATAAAAAACAAAATATTACACACAAAACATTTTGAAGATAAAACAGGAATAAAATAATTTATCATTAGAGATGGAGATAACATAATGATTCATATAGCCTAATGTTTTTCTTTAGCACTCAAATCAACATAAATTGTATGGACTCTGTTTAGTTCAGTTCAGTTGCTCAGTCATGTCTGACTGTTTGCGACCCCACTGACTGCAGCAAGCCAGGCTTCCCTGTCCGTCACCAACTCCCGGAGCTTCTGTGTAAGACACAGACACAAAAGGAAGATAACCTTGTGAAACTGGCGGAAGGGACTGGAGTGACTCATCTACATATTCAGGACGGCCGAGGGCTGCCTGCACTCACTCATTTAAGGGAGACACGGAACTGGTTCTCCTTCAGAGCCTCTGAGAGAAAGCAACCCTATTGACATCTTGATTTCAGTCTTCTACTCTTCAGATTTCAGAGAGTCTATGTCTATTATTTTAAGCTCCCAAATTTGTCACAGTTCATGACAGCAGCCCCAGAAAATTATATATTTAGTATGAGAGACGTACTTCTTTTAAAAAATTCTCCTATCCTTCTTTCATTGGCCATCAATACATTTTTGAGAATGGAAATTGACATTGTACACTTACACATTTTATGTGTATACATTATATGCTTATACATTAAAAAAAAAATGCTTACCAGAATCTCTGTTGCAAAGTTATTGCTGGGGAATCTTTACCCCCAACTTTAGAATCCACTAAATTCGATTGACCTATGTGGGGTTCAGTGAAAAACAGAAACCATTATAGGTATTTTCTACCGGAAGAGATCTAGGGCGTTAGATGCTCACACAATTTTTAGGAGTGTTGAGGCAGCAGATTCTAGTCTGAAACTCATTGACTAAATCCTAATACAACTCAGCAATAATCTGCTAGCAGAGCAAACACTCTGAAGCAACCTCTTGGATTATGATTGAAGTGAAAGCTTCACCACTCTAACACTTGGCTTCTCGATAGCAAGGAAGCCGAAGAGCAGAACCAATGGTTTTGATTTAAGGTGTCGCTTCAGTCGTGTCAAACTCTTTCAGACCCCATGGACTATAGCCCACCAGGTTTCTCCACCCATGGGATTCTCCAGGCAAGAATACTAGAGTGATGAAAGCGTAGCCGAAAGTCTTGGCCTTATCTCTGGCTTTTTAATCAATTATGAATACATCTATGTGGCAAAACCAAAGTCATATGCAGAATTCTGTCTACAAGGAATTTTATAAATTGTATATTTCAGATTCCCAATATTTAGAAGAGCTTCACATTTGGTTTAAAGCTCTTCTGTTACCATCTTGGAATTTCTAATAATGACTGAATGATTTTGCGTTGGGCTCCCCAAATTATGTAGTGGATTCTGTCAACCCTGTAAAGAGCTCTGGCATGTTACCAGGATCTGATATTGCAAGGAAATTGGTTAGGGCTTTTATTTTGCTGTTTGCCTCTCTAAATCCTAATTCCAAGTATTCTATTATTTTGTTGTATTTTTTAATTTTTATTTTTACTGAAGTATTGTTGATTTACAATGTGTTAATCTCTGATGTACAGCAAAGTGACTGTTATATGTATATATATATATTCCTTTTCATATTCTTTTCCATTGTGGTTTATCATAGGATATTGAATATAGTTCCCAATGTGATACAGTAGGACCTTGTTTATCCATCCTATATCTACTAATCTACTAGTTTACGCCTGATAACCTCTAACTCCCAATCCTCTCCCACCTACCATTAATTCTATTGTGATATCAGCTCCAGGATCCTGACTGCTGGCTGTCACAATGTATGGCATCTCCCCAGATTCCTAGACTTGGAGCTCTGCCAGCATCCACGTGTGGCCATTCTCTAGAGTTCCATGATTCTCCTAATATGGCAAAACTTCTACTTTCATGGATACACATGCTCTTCCAATGCTGAAGTGCTCCTGCCTGTTCCAGACTTTTTTTTTTTCCTCTCTCATACTCAATTTCACCTGAAATTCATCCCACTTTAGTATATAGACAGATATCTTGTGCATTGATTCACTACCATAGTTTTTCTACCACCAGGCAAGTGAGATTATCATGCACTTAAGCTAGCATTACCATAGAGCTTTCCCAAAATTTATATCTTTAAAAAGGATGCTGTGTGTGTTAGAACTGTGTAATAGAAGGCCATTTGTAATCTGGTGTATACTGATCATACAGTAAATATACTGATAAGGGAAGACGGACACCTTGGTTCACATCCCAGTTCTGGGGTTAACTACTCATGAGACCTCTGGATATTCCTTTCTCTTTGTTTCTCAACCTATAAATTAGATGGGCTATACTAAATAGCCTATAAGTTCCTTTCCAACTCAGATTTTTTTCCTTTTATAAATATAATAATAAGTATATGTAGTCCCATAGATTTTGTTATTAAAAAATGCTAGTTTTCTTCTAACGGTGCACCATGGATACACAGAAATGATTACTGGTAATCAAATGTGGCATGCTGTTTCCTGCTATATGCAATCATGGTAAATAAAAAAGTTAATTTTAACTAAAGTAAATACTGTTTTTTTTTTTTATGACCAAAAAAAAAAAAAAACCTAGTGCTAGCCTCTCAATATTCAAATAAACTAATATTAAGACCTGCTGCTTTGTTGAGGTTTGACTATTCAATTTCTGCGAAAAAGGAGAAATCTAAATAAAGGGAGGAATGATTAAAATAAAGGGAAAAAAAGACGGTAGGATGAGAATGGTTGAAGATTAAATTGACAAAATTATTTTTTAGATGCTTTACCCCACACCACTGCATCCTTTGGGTGTTAAGCAATACTATCAAAGGTGTTGCTATAACAACACTAATTAATTATAGTAGGATTTTATGCACTGTAGCTTAGAGCCAGTTCATGAGGTTTTTATTATATGTCACACAAAATGTGGCAAAAATGCTTATGCTGAAGTGTCTGGAGATAGAAGGTGATATGCAAGTCACCACTTAGTGACTGTTTTAACCTGTTCCTGGGCTAAGTTATGTGCATAATATCATTTTGGTTGTAAGCATATGGCACGACCATCAGAGTTAATGAAGCTTAGAGTGTACATGGACCATGGATGTTCTTTGAAGTCAAAGGAAAATTGTGATAAAGGACAGATTTGTGGAACCCGGATTAACACTAGTACTGAATTAGATGGCTGAAAAAAATCATATCTGTCAATGTGCTTATGACAATTATTCCCAGGGATTCTAAAATGACTATAGTAACCATCTGACAACGAGATGAAATCCAATGTAAGCAATAACGAATCTGTGATATATATGTACTAGGAAGATGTCCAAGACAGTAAATAAAACTAGAGTACACATATGTGTGTGCATTACCTTTGGATGTTGCAAAATGTCATTGTCATTGTCTTAGTTACTGAATTCATCTTTTATTTCCCTTGTCCAAAGTACCGTATTTTTCCATAGCTTCTTACAGTAATTGCTGAGGTGAAATGCCACTGTACTAAAATCCAACTTCTTTTTCTTGGGGATCTATTATTATCCCCAAGCTATTACAAATTCCAAAGAAAGCTTAAAAAAGAACTGTTTGCTTCAAAATCATTAAAAATCTTGAGCTCAATTCATTCCTAAAGGATGTCTATTTGTCCCTGAGGTGGAGAGAGTTGGTGAAGTGGGATGACAGATCATTAAGCAATTTACTAGGTGAGGAGAAATTTGAACTCTCAGCCATGATTAAAAAGACAACAGCAACAGCAAAAACAAAAATAAACCATCTTGTAGTGCAGGTTGCAGAGAAGCAGACATTTGGAAGGCAAGGTGGATGCTCCCCATTTAGCTGTGTCGAACCTGATTGTCATGTCCCTGCATCCGGCCGCCAGCTGTGAAAGGGACTGCCAGCAAATCTGATTCCCCTGCAGACATAGCAGCAGCTGTAATGCCACCTGTGTAAGGAGATGAGTCTGAGAGTCGAGAGAATTACACTGACCTCGGGCTAGTTTCATCTTTCTCTAATTTCTGCACCACTGTCAGATTTGAAAAAGAAAATCATCACCTTCTGATATTGTCTCATCAGACCCCTCAGTGCTCTGGAGAGCACTGGGCAGCAATCAGAAGCTTATGAATACCAAGCACATCAGTGAGAAGGACACGAGCTCTTTGGTACTTTTAGATAAATCTAAATTAGACGAAGGATACAGAATAGACTCAAGAAGAGAGATGCTAACAAGGAGTGAAAGTGACTAAGTCTCTAACAGTGGAATTCATCATCATTTAACCCTAGGGAATCTGTGATTATTAGTCAAGAGTTCCCAGGAAAAGTCTGTTTTAAGCCAACAAAGGAAGGACAGCAAGTAATTTGTTTTCTTGATGTGAAATAGCAGATTGCTGCAGGACTTTAAAGAATTAGAATAGAATATTTGGAAGAATAATGTATATACATATATAGGAAGGAGTCAAAATAGGCTAATATTAACCTAAAGAGAGTCAAGAAAGTAAATGAGTTTGTGATGATGAAGTAGTACATGGAAGCAATATTGTAATAAACACTTTCAAGATTAGCTAATAGAAAGATTAATAGGGAAAAGGAAATGAAAATAAAAAGTTTCATCTTAACACTACAAGGATAATTATACAGTCATTGTTACAGCCAAATTCCCACTGGTTTCAGTGGGGGCTTTGGACAGAACTAGAAGACATATGCTTCAGTAGCATACCTAGAATTGCAAAGTTTATTTAAGGCATAACTGTAGAAAAATCTAGAAGATAATAATTGATAGATTTTTAAAAAATATGCCATGCCTGTATTTTTTAGAAAGCAACTTTTTAAAAGAATTGATACAGAGATCTTATTTCACAATTGGCATGTTTAAACTGATTGCATTTGTATATATCACTGACTTTTATCAATTCATCAGGAGTCTGGGTCTCTCAGCACAATTCCTCCATCCATCTTTGCCGTGAAACTGGGAATGGATTTATTTAAATTATTGGGCTTTTAATTTGCCACATTTTGTCTCCTGTCTGAGAAGCCTGTTTATTTTCAGGCAGCTGCATATGTTGGCATGATTGATGAGAGCAGCCACAGTCAAGCAAGCAGCCCTGGGCGACCAGTTTACCCTTCCCTGCTAGGGTTTCAGCTGCCAGTTGCCCCCATTCTGTGACAGCTTCTCCTTCTCCTCACCTTGTCATCAAGCCAAGATTGTACACTGTAGGAGTACAGGTAAGCATCTGCCTCCATAATCATTGCCAACAGCTCTCCATTATCAACTGCCAGGGGTGCTTCAAAGCAATGTGGAGCTCTTTCTCTTGACACGGAGACCAAGTGTTTTTATATCTAAAAAAAAAAACAAAAAACACTCTGTCTGAGCTGACCAGGGAACCTCACATTTAAGTTTTATTTAATTGCATCATACATCACTATAATATTAAAAAGCAGGTCAGATTATCCCCAATCCTATCCCCAGCCCCTGTAGGTATTCTAAATTAATCTATGCAAAGACCTGTCACTATAGATAGAATTTCTTTCTGATTAATACATCCCCATATACTCAAAAAATTAAAGGAATTTGTCCAATGTTTTTACGCCAGCATAGTGTAAATTAAATTTACCTATAAATGTGAATTATCTTGTAACATCTGTCTTTCTGTTTGAACAGCAACAATATCTGTGGATCAAAACCAAATGGGAAAGAAAACTTGTTAGTGTTAAGTAGCATTAAAGTGAATTCTGCTGTTTTGGTTTTTAACTGCATGATGATAAACATTTGTTATTAAAGGATCTGTTATTATAATGCAATATTTATTGTGACAAAGGAAATGGCAACCCATTCCAGTATTCTTTCGTGGGAAATCCCATGGACAGAGGAGTCTGGTGGGATACAGTCCATGGGGTTGCAAAGAATTGGACACAACTGAGTGACTGAACAACAACAAAGATATTTATTGAGAGTCTGATAATCTAGAAACTTCCTGGACTATCAGTATAACCCCTCCTTCTAAAAGAAACTAAATTTCTATAGTAATACATGTTATCAAATTTACTTATGCATGTGACTATTTGTATATAAATAATATGGTACATAGTTTTGACAAAAATATGTTTATCAGAATAACAATGATTTGCTTCAAAGCAGTTAAAGAGTAAATGTTATACAGTGGTTACTAAGATCAAAGACTTTAACAGAAATAATTCCACGCAAATCCAGGGTTGGTACATACCGGCAGCAAGATGCTCTTGGATGAGTTATTTAGCTTCATGGAACATAAGTTTTCTTATATTCAGCTGATGATAAGGAAATTTACCTTTTCTGGTTGTTCTGAGAACTGAATATGAAAATATGTGTAAAGCTCTTAGTCTAATGTATGACACATAGCTATTATTAAAGAACTGACTGAAAGATATAGAACTCATTACTAATCGATTCTGAGACCTTCATCATCCACACTCCAGGAGGCTTGTATCAGTTCAAGTTGGCTAAATGCCTATACATAAAAGCTATAACATGAATATAGTGGTGGAGGACAGCAGTTTTTTCTGTTACTTTTTGTCCTGATATATAATTGCTTAACCCAATTAGTAAGTAAGAGAAACAAGTCTGATTTGTTCCCTCTATAAAGACAGTATTCAAGGTCTGTTAAAACTTCTGTTTATATGATGATTCACTTTGGTTATCTTGATACATAGTTAGGATTTTTACTTTCTTAATGTCTACTTTTCTTATGTGTAAAATGACCCAATTACTTTTACAGATTACACCTGCTCTTGCCAAGCTTCATCTTCCTTGTCTTGAGAAACTGTCAGAACACTCTCTGTTTGTAGAATTGTTCATGAGTTAGCCAATGACAATATTTTTACTGATAAATGATCATTTTGAATAAATTATTCAACACAACTAATTCTCAGTTTCTTGATAAGTAACAGTAGGCTAATGGGCATCAGTGAAATAATCCATGGAAAGCATTTGGCATAGAGTTTGGTTCATTGCTTGTTTACAATTAATATTATTATTGTTATTATTAATGTCACTATAATTGCTTTCTTATGTTAAAGTTCAACTGAAATTGGAAAATTGGCCTTCTTATGTTAGGTTAATGTGAAAAATTACATTTTAAGCCAATTTGGATTTAAAAAGTTATTGGTTGCCACATCATTAATAAAAGCTTGAAGTGAAGAACCTTTATATAATCTGGCTCATATTTCTCCTACCCTGAATCCCAATAGATAGATAGAAAGACAACTGTATTTGTGCAGGGATTCACAATCCCCACCAGGGGCTACAGTTCCCCTCATTTATCTGTATTTCTCTTGGGGAAATACCTGCTGGGATGAGAATGTGATTACAGTTAACAGCAAAGAGTAAAAGATGCTCTAATGGTAAGAAAATCACCCATTTCCATCTTTTTTTTCTTATTCTGTTCACAAATTATTGTCATGACTATGACTCCTAGTCACATTGGTTTAGAAGTAGTCCATCAACAATATAGTAAACAATAGCATACAGGTCAAAAATAATACAATCTCATTTTAACTCAAGCTCTGATGTTAGCAGAATGCTTAAGAAGTGACAGAGACCAAAGGAAGATGGATGGATACAAAACAACTAGGTTACTTCGCATCATAACTTCAAGGTGGACAGGTCTTTGAGTACTCACAGCAGGGAACTGGGCCAGCATCTAGCAGGGTAACAAATGGGTGTCACACATGAATGAGATGGCAGAAGGACAGTATTCAGACAATATTTGCTGTCAGTTTTTAACCTAGGAAGATAGGCACTGAAGCAATATAAATGTCAGAGATTCTTAGGTTAAAACAGAGGAATATGGGTAATTGTTTTTGTAATTAAAAAATGATTGAGAAAGACTGGAACATTTGATGCAATAAAGCATGAACAAGGCAGATGGACTAAAGGATGAGGTGGAAATATTTTACCTTCTATTTTCAATTGACAAGATAAAATTATTCATTTGGTAAGCCTAATTATCTATAAAACATGTATATTTCCCCCACACTGGAATATATCTTTTCCCCCATGGACTTTAAGACAGAGATTATCATGATATTTTATATAACACAGTAATATGATCATTATTATCCATTGTCATTCAGGAGAAAAATGAAATTAATGCATGAAAAACAAGCATGCTGTGCTGTGCTTAGTCACTCAGTTGTATCTGACTCTTTGTGACCCTATGAATTGCAGCCTGCCAGGCTCCTCTGTCCATTCTCTGAGCAAGAATACTGGAGTGGATTGCCACACTCTCCTCAAAAACTAGCTATTACCATAAAAAATGTAATAAATGCTGGTCAGCAGTGAGTCAATATATGAGAATTTAATTCCTAAATCATTTAGTGATTTTGGGTCAGTGACCTAATTTCCTGTGTTATTCAATTTCCATATAAGGGTAAATTGTGTTAAGTATAGCATTCCTCTTCATACCGTATTTTGGATACTAATGTTAATGATTGTTTTTATTAAATGCAAACAAATGTCATCAATCTATATTAAAACATATTTTACTATGTCAACTCACAATATAATTTTTATTTTAGGCATGTAATTGCAATTGTACCTATATTGCGTTGTTGAAAAAAGATTATATATGTATCTCAATAGGGTTTCAAGGACAGAGAATATATTAATAAATTACCTTTCATGAGCAATGGGGGTAGAGTGAAATATCAGCTATTTCTGAGCCAAATTATAAAATAACTAACTTATTTTCCTGGCACAGACTTATGTGATGTGTGTTAGTCACTCAGCTGTGTCTGACTCTTTGTGACCCAATGGACTGTAGCCTGTCAGGCTCCAGTGTCCATGGAAGTCTCCTGGCAAGAATACTGAAGTAAGTTGCGATTTCCTTCTCCAGAGGATCTTCCCGACTCAGGGATCAAACCTCTGTCTCCTGCACTGCAGGCAGATTCTTTATCACTGAGCTACCAGGGAAACCCAAATATGTGGGCTATTGTGATAGATGTTTGCAATTATTCTGCTTTTTTTTTTTAATTAGTCCTATTCTGTGACAGTTATAATTGACTGCACTCAGCTCATTTCTTATCTTATTAAATTGGAGCTTAATCCTATGAACAGATTGGACTAAGAAGAAACAGACAATATTAACCTACTACTATCTCTAAGCTTCCTTGTTCCATTTAGATAGACTGACCACTTTTGTTAGAGGAAATTAGCCTTTCTTTACTTGAAAACACTGTGATAATCTCTCCTGATGCAAACAGCTGCAAGAGGGTAATGATTCCTCTTAAGACCCCAAGAAATCCAAGGTCAGGGGCAGAGACCAAGAGGAGCTACCTTACATCCCAAGTAAGAGGCAGCGGCTGTGCTTTGCTGGAGCAGCCGTGAAGAGATACCCCATGTCCAAGCTAAAGGAAACTCAAGTAAGATGGTAGGTGCTGAGAGAGGGCATCAGAGGACAGACAGATTGAAACCACAATCATAGACAACTAGCCAATCTGATCACACGGACCACAGCTTGTCTAACTCAATGAAACTAAGCCATGCCGTGTGGGACCACCCAAAATGGATGAGTCATGGTGGAGAGGTCTGACATAATGTGGTCCACTGGAGGAAGGGAATAGCAAACCACTTCAGTGTTCTTGCCTTGAGAAGCCCATGAAAAGTATGAAAAGGCAAAAATATAAGACACTGAAAGATGAACTCTCCAGGTCGTTAGGTGCCCAATATGTTACTGGAGATCAGAGGAGAAATAACTCCAGAAAGAGTGAAGGGATGGAGCCAAAGCAAAAACAACACCCAGTTGTGGATGGGACTGGTGATAGAAGAAAGGTCCGATGCTGTAAAGAGCAATATTGCATAAGACCTGGAATGTTAGGTCCATCAATCAAGGAAAATTGAAAGTGGTCAAACAGGAGATGACAAGAGTGAACACCGACATTCTAGGAATCAGCGAACTAAGATGGACCGGAATGGGTGAATTTAACTCAGATGACCATTATATCTACTATTGTGGGCAGGGATCCCTTAGAAGAAATGGAGTAGTCATCATAGTCAACAAAAGAGTCCAATATGCAATACTTGGATGCAATCTCAAAAACCACAGAATGATCTCTGTTTCTTTTCAAGGCAAACCATTCAATATCACGGTAATCAAAGTCTGTGCACCGACCAGTAACGCTGAAGAAGCTGAAGTTGAATGGTTCTGTGAAGACCTACAAGAACTTTTAGAACTAAGACCCCCCAAAAAATATCCTTTCCATTATAGGGGGCTGGAATGCAAAAGCAGGAAGTCAAGAAACACCTGGAGTAAGAGGCAAATTTGTCCTTGGAGCACAGAATGAAGCAGGGCAAAGGCTAATAGAGTTCTGCCAAGAGAATGCACTGGTCACAGCAAACACCTTCTTCCAACAACGCAAGAAAAGACTCTACACATGGACATCACCAGATGGTCGACACCAAAATCAAATTGATTATATTCTTTGCAGACAAAGATGGAGAAGCTCTATACAGTCAGCAAAAACAAGACCAGGAGCTGACTGTGGATCAGATCATGAACTCTTTATTGCCAAATTGAAAATAGGGAAAACCACTAGACCATGCAAGTATGATCTACATCAAATCCCTTATGATTATACAGTGGAAGTAAGAAACAGATTTAAGAAACTAGATCTTGTAGACAGAGTGCCTGATGAGCTATGGACGGAGGTTCATGACATTGTAGAGGAGACAGGGATCAAGACCATCCCCAAGAAAAAGAAATGCAAAAAAAGCAAAATGGCTGTCTGAGGAGGCCTTGCAGATAACTGTGAAAAGAAGAGGAGCAAACAACAAAGGAGAAAAGAAAAGATATACCCATTTGAATGCAGAGTTACAAAGAATAGCAAGGAGAGATAAGAAAGGCATCCTCAGCGATCAATGCAAAGAAATAGAGGAAAAGAATAGAATGGGAAAGACTAGAGATCTCTTCAAGAAAATTAGAGATACCAAGGGAACATTTCATGCAAAGATGGAATCAATAAAGGACAGGAATGGTATGGACCTCACAGAAGCAGAAGATATTAAGAAGAGGTGGCAAGAATACACAGAAGAACTATACAAAAAAGATCTTCATGACCCAGATAATCACGATGGTGTGATCACTCACCTAGAGCCAGACATCCTGGAATGTGAAGTCAAGTGTGCCTTAGTAAGTGTCACTACAGACAAAGCTAGTGGAGGTGATGGAATTCCAGTTGAGCTATTTCAAATCCTGAAAGATGATGCTGTGAAAGTGCTGCACTCAATATGCCTGAAAATTTGGAAAACTCAGCAGTGGCCACAGAACTTGAAAAAGTCAGTTTTCATTTCAATCCCAAAGAAAGGCAATGCCAAAGAATGCTTAAACTACCGCACAATTGCACTTATCTCACACGCTAGTAAAGTAATGCTCAAAATTATCCAAGCCAAGCTTCAGTAAAATGTGAACCGTGAACTCCCATATGTTCAAGCTGGTTTTAGGAAAGGTAGAGGAACCAGAAATCAAATTACTGACATCTGCTGGATCATCAAAAAGGCATGAGAGTTTCAGAAACACGTCTATTTCTGCTTTATTGACTATGCCAAAGCCTTTGACTGTGTGGATCACAATAAACTGTGGAAAATTCTGAAAGAGATGAGAATACCAGACCACTTGATCTGTCTCTTGAGAAACCTGTATGCAGGTCAGAAAGCAACAGTTAGAACTGAACATGGAACAACAGACTGGTTCCAAATAAGAAAAAGAGTACATCAAGGCTGTATACTGTCACCCCGCTTATTTAACTTATATACAGAGTACATCATGAGAAACGCTGGGCTGAATGAAGCACAGGCTGGAATCAAGATTGCCAGGAGAAATATCAATAACCTCAGATATGCAGATGCCACCACCCCTATGGCAGAAAGTGAAGAAGAACTAAAGAGCCTATTGATGAAAGTGAAAGAAGAGAGTGAAAAAGTTGGCTTAGAGCTCAACATTCAGAAAACTAAGATCATGGCATCTGGTCCCATCACTTCATGGCAAATAGATAGGGAAACAGTGGAAACAGTGGCTGACTATTTTTGGGGGCTCCAAAATCACTGCAGATGGTGAGTGCAGCCATGAAATTAAAAGATGCTTACTCCTTGGAAGGAAATTTATGACCAAACTAGACAGCATATTAAAATCAGAGACATTACTTTGCCAACAAATGTCCGTCTAGTCAAGGCTATGGTGTTTCCGTAGTCATGTATGGATGTGAGAGCTAGACTATACAGAAAGCTGAGCACCAAAGAACTGATGATTTTGAATTGTGGTGTTGGAGAAGATTCTTGAGAGTCTCTTGGACTGCAAGGAGATCCAACCAGTACATTTTAAAGGAAGTCAGTCTGTTCTTTGGAAGGAGTGATGTTGAAGCTGAAACTCCAATATTTCGGCCACCTGATGCAAAGAGCTGACTCATTTGAAAAGACCCTGGTGTTGGTAAAGATTGAAGGCAGCAGAAAAAGGGGACAACAGAGGATGAGATGATTAGATGGCATCACCGACTCGATAGACATGAATTTGGGTAAACTTCGAGGGGTGGTGATGGACAGGGAAGTCTGGAGTGCTGCAATTCATTGGGTCGCAAAGAGTCGGACATGACGAGTGACTGAACTGAACTGAACTGCTTCTTCACCCGTAAACAGTCAGATATCAACATAAATGTAAGGAAATTGCTCCAGGGAGAATTCTCTAAGCCTCTTCAGAGTGATAACATTATCTCTAACTTCCATAGCCTTCACGATTCAAAAATGTTCCTCACTTAGAAAGGAGTGCCATGTAGAAACTTGAAAATATTCATGGAGAATACCATCCAACAATTTATTATGAAGACCCTCAAGGACACAATGGTAACTGATTACAATTTTGGCTAATTGGGATCTCAGTGTACCTAATTAATCATCACCTCCTAAGCTAGGTGTACTATTGCAGTTGTATACTTGCTGTACTATCTTTCTTGGCTGAAATACTTTTGCCACTGTCATCTGTGGACACATGGAATGCCTTATCATGGTATTCTACACAACTTTGCTTCTAGCCAAGGGAATTATTTCACAGAAGTATAGCAATGACTTAAGGCCATGGAATTAACCTGTTTTACCATAAATGCCATATCCAGATTTATTTGCCCTAATAGATAGTTGGGATGGCTTAATGAAGACTCAGTTATAATGCAGTTTAGGAGATAACAGTGCTTCCCAGGTGGTGCTATCAGTAAAGAACCTGCCTGACAATGCAGGAGACATAAGAGACACAGGTTCGATCCCTGGGTTGGGAAGATCCCCTGGAGAAGGAAATGGAAATCCACTCCAGTATTCTTGACTGGAGAATCCCATGGACAGGGGAGCCTGGAGGGCTACAGTCCATGGGGTCACAAAGAGTTGGACATGACTGAGAGACTAACACACACACACACACACACACACACACACACACACACACACAGAAGATAACACACTGAAAGGATGATTTTCTGTCTTACAGTTTGTAATACATACTTTTAAGCAGAGATTATTATAAATATATAGTGTTTCCATCCATAACTAGTATATGTTGGCTCTGGAATCAAGAGATGGAAGTGGGAGTGGCTTTTTTCATTATTATACCTAATAATCCATTCACAGAATTTTTGATCCTTATTTGGCAGCTTTTTTGCTCTGTTGGTTTGAAAACCTTGGTTTCCAAGGAAGAAATTTAGTTTCAAAGAAAGGTTTAGTTTCCAAGCTTCCAAGGAAGTTTCCACAAACTGACAATGTTTCACTGAATTTGAAGATAAGACTATCACTGGTCTTTGTGGTTTTGTTACATCAGTCACTAAATAAAGAGACAGGAAAGAGTTATTTTACTCAGTGGGATGAGTGATTTCCTTTACTGATAAGAAATTCAGCTATTGCAGAGAGAAATGGGCAACTAAGACAATGTAAGCTACCTAGGAAATTTTCTAGGATATTTGTTAATAGTCCCATGCCTAATCATAAAGAGTAACCATAAAATGCAGGATATTTCAGGACTCAGCTCTTCAGAAGGAAAATTTGGAGCTATTTGACCAGGCAAAGCATACCAGCTTAGATTATTGCTGAGAACAAGTTAAATAGGAAAAAGCAGTAAAAGGAAGACAGTTATGATATCAGCTATGACTTTATGCTCAATTACAAAAAAATAATAACTGTATAATTGCCTGTGTGTATATGTATGACTCAAATCATCAGCTCCTCATAGCAAAATTCAGGCCTCAACTAAAGAAAGCAGGGAAAAACACTAGGCCAGTCAGGTACAACCTAAATCAAATCCTCTATGAATATACAGCAGAAGTGACAGATTCAAGGGACTGAATCTAGTAAACAGAGTGACTGAATAACTATGGACAGAGATATTGTACAGGACACAATGAACAAAGTCATCCCAAAGAAAAAGAAATGCAAGAAGGGAAAGTGGCTTTCTGAGTAGATTTTATAAATAACTGAGAAGAGAAGAGAAGAGAAGTGAAAAGCAAGGAGAGAGGGATGGGTATACCCAATGAATGCAAAGTTCCAGAGAATAGCAAAGGGAGACAAGAAGGCCTTCTTCAATGAACAACGCAAAGAAATAGAGGGAAACAATAGAAAGGGAAAGACTAGAGGTCTCTTTAAGAAAATTGGAAATATCAAGGGAGCATTTGACCCAAAGATGGGCACAATAAAAGACAGTTATGGTAAAGACCTAATAGAAGCAGAGGAGATTTAGAGGAGATGGCAAAAATACACAGAATTGTACACTGTAAATATATATATATGTATATATATATATATATATACATATATATATATATATATATATAACCTGGATAACCACGATGGTGTGGCAATTCACCTAGAGCCAGACATTCTGGAGTGTGAAATCATATGGGCCTTAGGAAGAACAGCTGTCAATAAAGCTAGTGGAGGTGATGGAATTCTAGCAGAGCTATTTAAAATCCTAAAAGATGATGCTATTAAACCCTTTCACTCAATATGTGAGCAAATTTGGAAAACCCAGCAGTGCCCACAGGACTGGAAAAGGTCTATCTTTATCCCAGTCCCCAAGAAGGGAAGTACTAAAGGATGTTCAAAGTACTAGACAATTGCACTCATCTCCCACACTAGTAAGGTTGTGCTCAAAAACCTTCAAGCCAGACTTCAGCCTTACGTGAACTGAGAAATTCCAGATGTTCAAGCTGGGTTTAGAAAAAACAGAGGAACCAAGACAAAATTGCCAACACATGCTGGATCATAGAGAGAGCAAGGAAATTCCAGAAAAACATCTGCCTCTCTTTCATTGACTACACTATAGCCTTTGACTGTGTGAATCATAATGAACTGTGGAAAACTCTTAAAGAGATGGGAATACCAGACCATCTTACCTGGCTATTGGGAAACCTGTTAGAACCTTATATGGAACAACTAACTGGTTCAAAATTGAAAAAGAAGTACAACAAAGCTGTTTATTGTCACCCTGTTAATTTATATGCAGAGAAAATCATCTGAAGTGTCAAGGCAGATGAGTTTCAAGCTGGAATCAAGATTGCCAGGAGAAATATCAACAACCTCAGATACGCAGACAAAATGACTTTAGTGGCAGAAAGCAAAGAGAACGAAAGAACTTCTTGATGAATGTGAAAGATTAGATTGAAAAAGCCAGATTAAAATTTAAACAAAACAAAACAAAACAACAACTAAGATCATGGCATCTGTTCCTATCACTTCACGGCAAATAGAAAGGGAAAAGGTGGAAATTGTGACAGAATTCCTCTTCTTGGGCTCTGAAATTATTGTGGATTGTGGCTTCAGCCAGGAAATTAGATGATGACTACTTCTTGGAAGGAAAGCTATAGCAAGTCTAGATAGCTTATTAACAAGCAAAGACATCAATTTGCCAAGCAAGTCCATATAGTCAAGGCTATGGTCTTTTCAGTAGTCATGTATGGATGTGAGAGTTGGACCATAAAGAAGGCTGAGTGCCAAAGAATTGATGTATTTGAGCTGTGGTGCTAGAGAAGATGCTTGAGAGTCCCTTGGACAGCAAGATCAAACCAGTCAGTCTAAAGGAAATCAACTCTGAATACTCATTGGATAGACTGATGCTAAAGCTGAAGCTCCAATGCTTTGGCCACCTGGTGTGAAGGTCCAACTCATTGGAAAAGACCCTGATGATGAGAAAGATTGAAGCCAGAAAGAGAAAAGGTGGACAGAGGACGAGATGGTTGGATGGCATCATCAATTCAATGGACATGAACTTGGGCAAACTCCGGGAGATGGTGAAGGACAGCAAGATCTGATGTACTACAGTCCGTGGGGTCACAAAGAGTGGAATGTGACTTGGAACTGAACAACAACAACAATGTACGTAAATATATTTTTTATATATTATTTACGTTCTTCATTTATCTCCTTCTTTTATTATTTTACATATACACAATTGGATATTAAAATTACTCTTTAAAGAAGAGAATATTCAGTCTTCTCATTTTGGGGAAGAGTTAAGAACTCCATTTGTATAAATGATAGCAAATGATATGTTTTGCATAGGGGGAACAAGAGTGATTTTATTCTGTTGACATTCAAATATGAATATAAGTGTACATAAAGAAGCTAAATAGCAAACATGGTGGACTACACCAGTTATCAAATTATTACTTCTGTGTTCCACATTCACTTTTCTTTGACCTGTTACTTGATAATTAAATTGTACCCTGTGTATACTCAGGCCATTCAAGATGGCTGTACTCTTGCTCCCTCTTCACTCCCTGTGAAGTAATAAAGTCTGTCACTGTTTCCATTGTTTCCCCATCTATTTGCCATGAAGTGATGGGACCAGATGCCATGATCTTGGTTTTCTGAATGTTGAGTTTTAAGCCAACTTTTTCAGTCTCTTCTTTCACTTTCATCAAGCAGCTCTTTAGTTCTTCACTTTCTGCCTTAAGGGTGGTGTTATCTGCATATGTGAGGTTATTAATATTTCTCCCAGCAGTCTTGATTCCAGCTGTGCTTCATCCAGCCCAGCATTTCTCATGATGTACTCTGCATATAAGTTAAATAAGCAGGATGACAATATAGAGTCTTGACGTACTTCTTTCCCTATTTGGAACCAGTCTGTTGTTCCATGTCCAGTTCTAGCTGTTGCTTCCTGACCTGCATACAGATTTCTGAAAAGGCAGGTCAGGTGGTCTGGTATTCCCATTTCTTGAAGAATTTTCCACAGCTTATTGTGATCCACACAGTCAAAGGCTTTGCCATAGTGAATAAAGCAGAAATAGATGTTTTTCTGGAACTCTCTTGCTTTTTCGATGATCCAACAGATGTTGGCAATTTGATCTCTGGTTCCTCTGCCTTTTCTAAAACTAGCTTAAACATCTGGAAGTTCACGGTTCACATATTGCTGAAGCCTGGCTTGGAGAATTTTGAGCATTACTTTACTAGTGTGTGAGATGAGTGCAATTGTGTGTTAGTTGGAGCATTCTTTGGCATTGCCTTTCTTTGGGATTGGAATGAAAACTGACCTCTTCCAGTCCTGTGGCCACTGCTGAGTTTTGCAAATTTGCTGGCATATTGAGTGTGGCATTTTCACAGCATCATCTTTTTGGATTTGAAATAACTCAGCTGGACTTCCATCACCTCCATTAGCTTTGCTCGTAGTGATGCTTCCTAAGGCCCACTTGGCTTTGTATCCCGGGATGTCTGGCTCTCGATGAGTGATCACACCGTTCCTGGTCCTGGTGTGTTTCTTTTCCCTGCTACATCACGGCCACCAACAAAAGTCTGACATCCTGTAGTGAGTCTCCCAAGCACTCCAGTAATTGTTCCTTTTGACCAGCTCTTACATCTCTGTCCTGGAGTTCTGTACTTTACAGAGGTTTAATCACACCCTCTAAAATGTGGTCTGCATCCATATTTTGGATTCTTAGTGCTAGAGGAAGTAGAAACTTTGTATTCCTTAGGGTTTTTTTTGTTTGTTTGTTTGTTTGTTTTACTTTACTAGGCTTTCTTTTTGTGGGTGACAACAATTTGTGTTGGTTGTTTAGTCACTAAGTTATGTCTGACTCTTTGCGACCCCATGTACTATAACTCAGCAGGCTCATCTATCCCTGGGGTTTTCCAGTCAGGAATACTTGAGTGGGGTGCCATTTCTTTTTCTAGGGGATCCTTCTGATCCAGGGATCAAACCCACATCTCTTGCATTGACAGGTGGATTCTTAACTGCAAAGCCACCAGGGAAGCTCCTGACAACGTTTTATTAGGAAATAATTCTTTAAATTCAGTTTTTTAAATTGCTAATGCAATTATTGTCTCCTTACTTGTTGCTAATTGACACTTATTCTTAAAGGAACAGATTATATAAAAAATCTTAAATTAGCAATTAAACATATTATCAATTCTATTATATAAGCTGTTTCACCAATAGTCAAGACCCCACTTTATTTCCCAGTTTCTCTATGACTAATTTTCAATCAAAGTAATCTGATTATGAACGTTATGTCAGTTAATTCTCTTAGATTAATTTACTTCAAGTTTAATCACCATATACATATAGATATACATGTGAAAATTTTGTTCTTTTTTGGAACATAATGAATTTTCATTAATTGTTTTTGACTTATTATAGTATCTGAATCATTTATTTCAATCAATATAGTTTTGAGAAAAATGGTGTTATTGATTTTTCCCTATATTCATTGGGAATTACTCTAATGTTTTGCTTATACATATAAAATTTCTATTGTTTTTCTTTTTTGTATAAATGTATGAAAACTGTTTTGTTGTTGTCATTAAATCAACAACCACAAAATTTCCAATAAAACCGAGGAACCATCTTAATTCTCTTTTTTTCCCATATGCGTATATAGCTAAATTTTTAAAACCACTATTGCTTAAAATAAATTCCACATGGATTAATCATTTTAAAATAGAACCATAAAAATATCAAAGCAAAATCAGTGTTCTTATAAGTCAAACATAATTGTATTCCAGAAATCATAAAATAAATATTGACACATTTAACAGCTTTTAAAAGGGGATATAAACTGATCATAGACAGGATCCTTGAAGGAATAAATAAACAGAAAAAAAAAAAAAGACTTTTAACTCACAAGACAACCCCCTGACTAATATTCTATTCTAATATAAAAAATACCTTACAAATCACTAAGAAAAATACAAAAAAAAGCTTAAAATATGAAAACATCAGTCCTAAAAATACACACAGATTGATTATAAATGTTAATATATGAAAAATTGCTTAGATTCACTAATAATTAGATAAATGTAAGTTTAAAATAAGATAACACTTTATACTTTGGAGAAAAAACTAACTTTTTGTATTACATAGTTGAGGTTTGTAAAAAATGAGATTAATCTTATTTAACTAGATGATATAAATTAGAGGACAGCTTTCCAACTATTATTAATTATAAATGTAAATACTCTTGCAGCAACAAATATTCACTGAGGAATTTAACCTATCATTTTGCTTCTAAATAGGAAGATATATGAATAAAAATCTTGAAATATTATTGATAAAAGAGATAGGAAATTTCATCTCAAACACACAGTCTATAATCATTCGTCTCATTATGCTATTTCCCATATTCAATTTTTTTCATATGCTTCTTCTATCAAACACATTATCTGGGATTTATTCTATAACAGTGTTATGTATTATCTATTTTTTCCAGTATGGTAGCCACTGGCCAAATATGACTATTGAACACTCTACATGTGGCTACTGATACTGAGGAACTTAATGTTTAAATTGATTTAATATTAACTAATATACCGTGAACTTCCAGATGTTCAAGCTGGTTTTAGAAAAGGCAGAGGAACCAGAGATCAAATTGCCAATATCCGCTGGATCATCAAAAAAGAAAGAGAGTTCCAGAAAAACATCTATTTCTGCTTTATTAACTATGCCAAAGCCTTTGACTGTATGGATCACAATAAACTGTGGAAAATTCTGAAAGAGATGGGAATACCAGACCACCTGACTTGCCTTTTCAGAAATCTGTATGCAGGTCAGGAAGCAACAGCTAGAACTGGACATGGAACAACAGACTGGTTCCAAATAGGAAAAGGAGTATGTCAAGGCTGTATATTGTCACCCTGCTTATTTAACTTATATGCAGAGTACATCATGAGAAATGCTGGGCTGGAAGAAACACAAGCTGGAATCAAGATTGCAGGGAGAAATATCAATAACCTCAGATATGCGGATGACACCACCCTTATGGCAGAAAGTGAAGAAGAACTAAATAGCCTCTTGATGAAGGTGAAAGAGGAGAGTGAAAAAGTTGGCTTAAAGCTCAACGTTCAGAAAACTAAGATCATGGCATCCGGTCCCACCACTTCATGGGAAATAGATGGGGAAACAGTGGAAACAGTGTCAGACTTTATTTTTTTGGGCTCCAGAATCACTGCTGATGGTGACTGCAGCCATGAAATTAAAAGACGCTTACTCCTTGGAAGGAAGGTTATGGCCAACCTAGATAGCATATTTAAAAACAGAGACATTACTTTGCCAACAAAAGTCCGTCTAGTCAAGGCTATGGTTTTTCCAGTGGTCATGCATGGATGTGAGAGTTGGACGATGAAGAAAGCTTAGAGCTGAAGAATTGATGCTTTTGAACTGTGGTGTTGGAGAAGACTCTTGAGAGTCCCTTGGACTGCAAGGAGATCCAATCAATCCATCCTAAAAGAGATCAATCCTGGGTGTTCATTGGAAGGTCTGATGTTGAAGCTGAAACTCCAGTACTTTGGGCACCTCATGCGAAGGGTTGACTCATTGGGAAAGACCCTGATGCTGGGTCGGATTGGGGGCGGGAGGAGAAGGGGACGACAGAGGATGAGATGGTTGGATGGCATCACCGACTCGATGAACATGGGTTTGGGTAGACTCCGGGAGTTGGTGATGGACAGGGAGGCCTGGCGTGCTGCAATTCATGGGGTCGCAAAGAATCCGACATGACTGAGTGACTGAACTGAACTGAATATATATTTAAATGTGAAAAGCCACATGTAGCTGAGCATATCTTATTGGGATGTGCAGTTTGAGACAAGTTTTTGTTTCCTTTCCTAGACATATATATTAGCCACCAATATATGTTAAAATCATCTCTCAAATATGTCCCAGCTGAGCTTTTTCCTTCTTATACTGATGGTTTGCTCCTTTAATTCACTTTTTTAACCTGTTTTGCTGCACCATCTTCCCACGGGAACCCATGTCATTGCATCGGGCCCAAAGGACATGTAAGATGTTGATAAAATGTAGATCTTAGTTTATTACTTCTATGTTTCAAGCATTCATCTCTTTTAAGCTATCAATATTTTGGCCCAAGATTCTCTCTCTAGCCTCATGCTCCTGAAACATTATCAAAATCTCAGATTATTTCCAGACATATCACTCCACTAAAACTGTCTTCTTAAGAATCACCTTTATTTCTTTGTCTCCATGACTTTGCACATTCTAATGCTTTGTTTTTTTTTCCCCCTCTGGGATGCTTTCTTCTGTACAATTTTACTTATGTTTCTCCAATTTTTTTTTTTTTTAAGACTAAGCTCATTCTTACCTGTAGTTGTCCCTGGTTCTCCAAAAAACCTATGTTAGTGATCTCTCTTTGCATTATGTCCAGTCATTACCCCAGTGATATATAGTAAATCGACAAATAAGTATAGTCATAACTGAAAACTCAGTAGTGCATATAAGAACTCACAATACAGGACACATTTCTTCAGTGTTGAGAACTACCTGGGAGAAAACTTCTGAAAACTGACAAGAATTGCTGAAAATTAAGAAAAGTTTCAAATTTTATTGCTTGAGTTGTTTATTTTAGTGCTTTATTTTCACTGCCTGTTTACAATTCTTTGACAAAAACAATGTTGGAAGACAGATTTTAACTAGAGGTGATTGCAACTGCCTAGGAATAATGAGGGGCTTCCCTGGTGGCTCAGATGGTAAAGAGTCTGCCTGCAATGTGGAAGACCTGGGTTCAACTCCTGGGTTGGAAAGATTCCCTGAAGAAGGGAATGGGAACCCACTCCAGTATTCCTGCCTGGAGAATCCCATGGACAGAGGACCAGCACAGTCCACAGGGTCACAAGGAGTTGGACATGACTGAGCGACTAACCCTTAAAGGACGTAAGGAATGGACTATCATTCTTCCCCTTACCTGCCTTTGAGTAATACCTTTGTACTTTTTCTCCTCACATGAATAGTAAACTGACATTGATGAGTCCAGGAAAATTATCTTCTCTTACGTCTCATCTTGAGGACAGATGGTAAGTTCCACACACTATGAACATACCCCAAAGACAAACCCAATACTACCTACATGTCTTTGTGAAACTCCATCTTTTAATCATTCTGACTAAATATTTTTTCTTTGCCTTTTAATTCTGTGTTAATTAAGAAAACTAGCCCTGTGTGAATCCCCACAGAATATAAGGCATGTCTGGTATGTTATCCTACACTCTTTTTTTCAGTCAAGTAGAAGTTCAGACTTTGTCCTGTTTTGGGTTGCTAATTTTTCTGTCACCCCAACCTCACCACTATTTTTCTTGCCATAGTAGGATTCACTGGTTTGATCTCCTTGCAGTCCAAGGGACTCTCAAGATTCTTCTCCAGCACCACAGTTTGAAAACATCAATTCTTTGTCACTCAGTCTTTATATGGTCTTTTTATGGTCTTTTTACTCAGTCCCACACCCATACATGACTACTGGAAAAACCATAGCTTTGAATAGATGGACCTTTGTTGGCAAAGTAATGTCTCTGCTTTTAAATATGCTGTCTAGGTTGGTCATAATTTTTCTTTCAAGGAGCAAGCATCTTTTAATTCCATGGCCGCAGGCACCATCTGCAGTGATTTTGGAGCTCAAGAAAATAAAGTCTGTCACTGTTTCCATTGTCTCACCATCTATTTGCATGAAGTGATGGGACCAGATGCCAATAATATTTAATATAATTAAAACAATAATAATACTGATAAACTACATTTATTACATATTTACTATGTTCAAAACACTATTCTAAGCACTTCTTTTAACCCATATGATTTGAGGTTCAAAGTGGTTACTGATAACTTACTCAAAAGAGTTTTGAGAGTCTTGTTGAGTAAGGGTTGATGATTGTTCTATCACAGATAATAATTTTAGTATTACAAAACTTTATTTATAATTTGTATCTATATATTATTTATATATATCTATTGTATGTAATATAAATTATATGAAGATTATATTTATCATACATGCTCTTAATATATATATTGTAATATGTACAAAGATTATGAGTGAAATCGAATTCTGAGTGGACTCACCCTAGGGTAACCCTCAATGTGTCAAATTCTTGTATAAGCTCATCCCCTTGAGTGTGGATGGAAATTTTGACTTGCTTCTAACAAGCAGAGTATAACAAAGGGAATGGGATGTCACTCCCATGATTAGATTACAATGCACCTGTAAAACTCCATCTTGCCAGATTGTCTAAGGGTTATTCTCCTGCTGACCTCAGGGAACTAAACAGAGATGCTGTGAAAATGCTGACGGAAATTCCCTCCTGGCAGGGATGTGCAGGCAGTTTCTTGGACATGGGGATGACTGACAGCCACCACCAGTGAAACCTGGGTCCTTGGTTCCATAATCATAAGGAGGTAAATTCTGCTAACCATGAGAATGGGCTTGGAAGAAAATACTTCCAGAATCCATCTTCCACATGAGAAAGTAACTGATACCATTTTGCCTCTTTGTGAGTTTCTGAACAGAATACTTGAACAGGCTGTGCTTGGACTCCTAACCTATGGAAACTGCTAGATAATAAATAGGTGTTTTAAGCCACTACATTTCTAGCAACTTGCTGCACAAAATACTAGTATGAATACCATCTCAAGAGTAAATAAATAAATAAATGTTGACATTTTCACAGTGTCTTCAGTAAGCTGAATCATTTTCTTTTATAAATTCTCAAATGTATGTTATCACAATTTTTAAGTTGACTGATAATTTTGAAGTATTTAGGTTGTCGATGAACTTTGCTTAAATAAACAGAACAGTTTCTATCACTTCTTTCCAGTATTAAATAATTGTATATTGAAAAATCTCCCCTACCCAGATTTCAATTTACAGTCCCTTTATAAGTGTTTAACTGAAGCACAAGAAAATTCTCAACTTTATATGCTCCTAAACATTCCATTTAACAGAACATGGGGTGATGTTTATCGTTTTTTAATTAAAGAGTGCTAGAGAGATGACATAATGGAAGATGATCAGATGATCCAGAAAGTGACTTTCATGAGACTTTAGTGTAATGTTGATAACTTGCTATTTTTCCTTTACGTAGTAGAAATTTATTATTAATGTTAAAATTCTGATTTTTGATGTATTCTGAATAACATAACCTACATACTTGATATAAAATAGAAATGATCTCCCCTCCCTAATAATGCATAATCTCCATTAGAAGCAACTTAGTCACTTCATGAAATTAAATATCAATTAATACAGCATTTCTGTATTGTATAAAATGATCAATTTTAAAAAAATTTATAAATGTGTTATGTACCTATTCATGTTTTTAATCAATTCTACTCAGTGAGAATCTCATCTTTGCTGAGCTTTCTGTACATGCCTATTTTACATATTTTCCTTGTTATCTCAGTATCTTGAGTCATAAAAGTGTGCATAATGGGAATAATTACTCTTAAGCTTACATGCCCTTCATTTCACAGTGTATTTAAAAGACTCAGTCTAAAGAATGACTTCTTTTTTTTTTTTCCGTGAAATAACTACCAATTCAGCAAGGTGTTTCTTGGTGGCAACACTGTCCATTAGCGTAACCCCCCAGGACTTGCACTGCTATGCTGAAAAACTCTGCGTTGGAAGAACATCCCAGGCAATAAAAATATAATCTCTTTTCAGAGTCATTACTCTCAGCAATTAAAGCCATTAAAAGTAGAAAACACTCATATTTTCAAGTTTTTTCACCAGATGATGAGGTTTTTAAAAATAAGGTATAAATAAGAAGGTGACAGTTGAATTTTTTACTCGCTTAACAAATAAATTTCTAGACTGATTTGTACTTGGAAGTTAGTAGGAGCTCCTCTAGTGAACTCACTCATTTAAGAGTAACTCTAATATAAATTTTTCAATTTTAAAATGCTTGTTTTATAATAGCTACATTCTGTTTCCAAGGCACATGCCTAAATTCAAAAGATTGGTTTAGTGTGAAATTATAAAATACAAATTAAAATTATTCTGCAAATAAAATGATATAACTGCACAATTTCTGACAGGTAGATTTTAAGCGAAAATATTTTAGGGTTAAAGGATGAACCTAAGCCATATGAAAAACTCTTTAACATACAAAGGGAATCTAAAAGTTAAGTGTATATATAAGAATAACAATTTCAAAGATATAAAGGAAATTTCATAGCTTTTTGACATGAGAAATTGATAAATATGCCAACATGATGAGAGGTTTCTAAAATACCTCGATAAGGTATTGATAAATGTTTAAAACAAAACAACAGAAAATATATGGCATATATAATATATTTAAGGAGTTTCATTAATAATTGATCTCTGGACGCATGTCCACTGGAGCATACATTTTCAAGTACGTGTAGGACATTTATAAAAGTTGATCTACATGTTACACTATAAAAGTGAACTTAAAAAATTTCTGCTCAACAGATTTCAAGTCAGTTAATTAGTATTACTGAGTCCATACTACAATCAGGCAAGCATTTAAATAAAAAAAATAAATAGCCAATCAGCCAACCAACCTTCTTGTCGTGTGTCCTAAAAACATTTTTACCATTCGGCCAAAAATTACAAGGCGCACAGAAATAGAAGAAAAAACACAGTCCGAAAAGACAAAGAAAACTTTAGAAGCAGAATGAGCTATAACACAGATGTCAGAAAGATCAGATGAGAAATGTGAAATAGATATGTGTAATATGTTAGATTTTTCTAATGGAAAAAATGGACAAAATATATGATCTGATAATTTCAACATGGAGATGGAAACTAAGAGAAAAACTTAAAAATTACAGAAATCAGAAAAACAGAGGAGAAATAAATAATGCCTTTGAGATGTTCATCTCGTACCCTGGAAAACTGAGGAAATTATCAGTGATTATGAAGATAGATCAGCAGAAAATTAAAAACTTAGGATGTACACTTAAAATTTTGAGATTAGAAGTTGAAAAAAATCTCTGGCATTTTCACGTCTTTTTGATATCTTCAATCATAATGTCATCAGTTATTCTAATAGGAAATTACAAATGTATTTTCCTGTTAGTGTATTTTATTATTTTAAACGAACTACTATTTCCTCCAGGATATGACCTGGAAACAGGTTCGAAAGAACTCAATACGATGAGCAGTGTTGTCAAGTTTGGCGGCATACAGAGAAATATGCAGCTGAACTTGACAGGTAGTGGGTTCCATGGGTATAAATAATCATTAGGCTGTATCATCATCAAGATATTGCGGTCATTTTATAATTACAGATACAATTTATTACTCTCCATTTCAACTATCTGCCTGGCAGAGTTGGTTAGGTATTATGTTTTAACTCTCAACAAATATAATCAATAGGTTTTATGTCTTCGTTTTTCAGAAGAAGCAGATTGTAGCACAATATCACACAGGTGCAAGTAGCTGGGCCAGGATTTGATAGTTATCTGAGACTTTGACAACTATTTCCCAAGCATTTCTGTCAAGACAAGAGCAAAATGAACGTAGTCTCAGTGATGTCCTACGGTAAATGTTAATTTAATCGCTATTTCGGTCAAAGTTCTGGTCAAGACGACTGTAACAAATGAAAGGGCTGTGTGTTGGTTATGTGATTTTGTTTAAAAAGCGGACATAGATGTAGTTAAAATTAAAATCTGAGCTGATTGTATTCTGCTTCATTAGAGAAGGACATATAATTGCTGAAAGGCGATTAGCACAAAAGATTTTTTTAAAGTGTGAAACAGATATTTCGTAGTTACAAAGTGAGAAAATAAATGAGCCATCCCTTAAATAGGATGGGATTCAAACAAAAGAAATACTTATTTAAAGGTACAATAAAATATGATTTATTATTTCAAAAATGTATTAACATTTTTAATATTTAGAAGTTCAAGCTAATAAGAATAGGCACTCATTTATCTGTTTAATAATTTTCACCTACAGAAATGATGAAATGGCATTTTAAATAGATTGTGGATTTGGGAATTGAATCTGTGTTCAAATTTGAGCACTGTCTATTGTTTCGCTAGCAGGAAAGAATCTGTCTGTCAATACAGGAGATACAAGGGATGTGGGTTCCATCCCAGGGTCAGGAAGATCCCCTGGAGCAGGAAACGATACCCTACTCCAGTATCCTTCCCTGGAAAGTTCCATGGGCCTAGGAGCCTGGCAGGCTACATTACATGTGCCACAAAGAGTTGGACTCGACCGAGCTACTGAACACACATACACACACGCACACGGACGTGCGCGCACGTGCATTGTTTTAACTTTGTGATATTGGTCTTTTTATTTAAATATTATACTGCTTCTTTTAAAAAAATCTTGGGGAATAGGATAAGAATTCGATTCATCACAAAGATATATGTACAATTATATAATTTCAATTTCCTGAAATCTAAGCCAGATTTAATGAGAGATATGTATGTAGTGGGGCTTCCCATGTGGCTCAGTGGGTAAAGTACCTGCCCGCAATGCAGGAGATGCAGGAGATACAGGTTTGATTCCTGGGTTGGGAAGATCACCTGGAGGAGGGCTTAGCAACTCACTTCAGTATTCTTGCCTGGAGAATCCCATGGACAGAGCAGCCTGGTGAGCTATTGTCCACAGGTTGCAAAGAGTTGGACACGACTGAAGTGACTGAACAAGCATGCATATACGTAGTAGAAAGCATCACAATGTTTGAGGTGGTGATGTCATATTAAACATCTCTTTTGTAAGTACTTAAAATTGATTTTAAAATTATTATTATTCTAATTCATTTATAATTACTACAATTACCTTGTTTATAATTAGGGCATCAAAAACCCAATTAAGGTCCCAATTAAAGGCTAAGACTGGCTTGTTTCCAACTTTTGAATTGAAAATGAAGACAGAGTTTGGAGAAGAAATCTTAAAGTGGCTGCTAAGACCCGAAGGTCTTCCTTCAGGTTACAAATAATGAAGAATCTGAACAAATGTGCCAATAATTCAAGTAGGGAGATGACGGTCTATTATGTACCCCTCATTCATTAATGAAATGCATAGGTTTTTTAAAAAAGTAATTATTTCCCGCACCTTGTTTTCGTTACTTGAAAATATTTAACAAATTAATATTTTCTGACTTTCTGATAGTGGTATGTTCAGATATCTTTATATATGGTCTGGCTTTCTTGAGTTATACTTTTATTAGCTTATCATCATTGTCACCCCTTTTAAATGCGTTTAAATATCTTGAGAATACTAGAATTCCAAATAACAGACTCCATCTATCTCAATTTTACTCTTTGTAAATTTACTCCAAGCATTACATAAGCTTTGTATTATGTGCTAGGTAACAAGAGCTACTGAATTTTTAAAAATACTGAGCAAAAAGAAATTTTATTTATTTGCCAATTTTTAGTAGTCTTCAGCAATCAAATTAAAATGTCAAAGGGATATAAAATAGGTGTTTATTATACCACCCTATTTGCCAGAAGTTGTTTTCAGTGGCCTTATTTCCATGAACACCTGAAATAGAGCATCGTGAAACTATAGAAGATACATTACATGATGATGGACACAGATCATTTGCAAAAACTGTATGAAAACTCATTTTGGGAACAAAGAATGTCATAAAACTGAGCACAAATAGTCAAATAATAAAATATATTATAGAAATGAGAAATATACCTATGTCTTTCTAAATAATTTAAATGTAATACGTTGAATCAAACTGGATTTCTTTCATCACCATAAGTAGAAATCGCATATGAACTTCTTAAGAGGAATTTACTTGGATCACATTGAAGTATTCACTCAAAGTGAAGACTGATCTGAGTGACTGTGATCTGTGTGCCTTTTCTGCATAGACATGTTTCAGTTTTGCACACTAAGGTTCATAGCATATATAAATATAAGGTTTATATATATATGTGTGTGTTTATAAGGGCTTCTCAGGTGGCACCAGTGGTAAAGAACCTGCATGCCAATGCAGGAGACATAAGAGATGCAGGTTCTATCTCTGGCTAGGGGAGATCCCCTGGATGAGGGCAGAGCAACCCACACTGGTATTCTTGCCTGGGGAATCCCATGGACAGAGGAGCCTGAAGGGCTACAGTTCATGAAGTCACAAAAAGTCAGACATAACTGAAGCGACTTAGCACCTGGGCATACATTTATATATACATATATATATGATGTTTAGATAGATATTCTATGACTGAGTTCAAGGCTAGCTAAATACAGTATCGAGCTGTTATTTAAAGAACTGTGAATAACATAGCAAAATAGTGTCATTAACTTTTCATTATATTTAGACAATTCATTCAGAAACACCTTCAAAATATATGTAGCCAAAAGCCTCTCTAAGGCATTTAAAAGCCAACATTTGATGCATAGCTTTAAGATACAAGTTAATTAAAGCACAGGGATATATCTGTTTTATGGAAACATAATGCAATCTTACTTGGAATCCAAGTTAATTGTCCAAGAAGGACTAACATTTTAAAGGTGGAATGTGAAGCTACATTATATGTTTGAATGTGAGTTGTGAATATAGTCACCTTGAACTTCAACGTTAAAAATATGAAGTCTATGCCTATCATTATATTTTTGCTCCAGGATATAAAATGAATTGATTTAACCATGGATCATTTAAGTTCTGTAATTCATCATAACTAATTTAATATTACTCATCTTATCAAAAAAGAGAATTTTGAATGGTAAGAGAATATAATGTTTGAGATTCTAGTTACAAGAATTCAGACTGCCTCAGTATGAGGCTGCTTAAACATGGTCATAATTTAGAGAAGCCATTTAATTACTCTGTTCTACAAATTTAGTTGCAAATAAAGTATAATTAGCACCCAGTCCCTACTTGTTTTGTAGATTTCACTACATACGTGTGTATATAGAACCGTATACTTGCGTATATATGTACCACTTGGCTCCCTGTCATGTGGTACATTATATATAAATGTATATATATATGTGTGTGTTAGTTGCTCAGATGTGTCCAACTCTTTGTGGCCCCGTGGACTGAAGCCCACCATGCTCCTCTGTCCATGGAATTCTCCAGGGAAGAATAGTGGAGTGGATTGCCATGCACTTCTCCAGGGGATCTTCCCGACTCAGGGATCGAACCCAGGTCTCATGCATTGCAGGCAGATTCTTTACTGTATGAGCTACCAGGGAAGCCCTACATGTATGTATAATTATTACTATTACTCTTACTTTATTTTTTTACTTAATGTTGCATATAAATACATTCATCTTTAGAGGAATTTAAATTTCTTTTGCCAAGAATATTGTTGATGGAAGGAGAAGAGACCGCAGTTGCAATAATAAACTGTGAAGCACAGGAGCACAACAAAAGTGTCCAATAAGAGACAGTCATCCTTCTCAAAGATTAAGACAAAGAATGTCAGCAAATAACTTTGAGGGAAAATGTGAGCAAAGCACTCACGTGGAAGTTTTCTGGGCATAAACTGTCAACAAAGTGAAACAGTGGAATTCTGGGTAAGCAAGACAGGAGTATTAGCGGCAATATTAAAAGCAGGCAACTGAGAATAACATCAAAGGACTTCATTTGAAGACTGAAACCAATAATAATTTTTGTATTCATAAGGATCTTTGTCAATAATATTAAAATATTTGAAAATCTCCAATAATATATCCTGTTTATGTATGTAGATAATATTCTACATGGATTCTCAAGTATATATGTGGCAATGAATGCTGAGTATATAGTAAAGAAAATATGTATTATGTAGAATTAAAATAATGATAAGAGCTATAATAATTTTTGTCAAGCATTAGGCAGATTCTTTACCAGCTGAGCCACAGGGGAAGCCCAAGAATACTGGAGTGAGTAGCCTATCCCTTCTCCAGCGTATCTTCCCGACGCAGGAATTGAACCGGGGTCTCCGGCAATGCAGGCGGATTCTTTACCAAAAAATCCAGCTGAGCTATCAGGGAAGCCTCAGTTTTTTTTAGGACTGTGATAAACATGTTACAGGAAATATCTCATTTTTCTATCTACAAAATCTTATACAGTAAGGGGGTCCCTTGGTGGCTCAAGATGGTAAAGAATCTGCCTTCAATGCAGGAGACCCAGGTGTGATCCCTGAGTCAGGAAGATCCCCTGGAGAAGGGAATGGCAACCTACTCCAGTATTCTTGCCTGGAGAATATTATGGACAGTGGAGCCTGGAGGGCTGCAATCCACGGGGTTGCAAAGAGTCAGACACAAATGAGTGACTAACACTTATACAGTAAGGACACTGCATATTTCTTCCTGAGTCAACTTTATTGACATAATTTACATGCCATAAAATTTCCCCTTTTAAAATGGATAGCTCCATGTTATTAAAAGCATGCATAAATGAGCAACCGATACAGCTGTTAGCATTATCACTTCTATTTACTAGCAATAAAAATGTGATTAAATGTAAAAATACTAGACATGATAGCACCCAAAATATGCAATATTTTGTTGACTAATATAATTAAATATGTACAAGACCTGTGTACTGAAAACTACAAAACATTGCTTAGAGAAACAAAAGTAAACTTAAGTGAAGTGATTTTTCCATGTTCATGGATCAGTGGAATCCATATTGTTATATTCCTTGCTTGACTCTGACAAAGTAGTACAATTTTGGTCATAAGCAGAAATGAATCTTTGAAAAAAATTTTTTACCCGAAAGGTGGAATCAGCCTTTGTGTCTGCATGACCCCACTGATTGGTCAAGACATTTTACATGATTTGCAACAGTTTTAGGATAATTTCTGTAGCATTGTGGTGGTGTATCATTTAGCCTCCTTGAGCCACAGTTATTATTTTTCTTAATGCCTTAGACACTCCATGGCAAATGTCACTTTGAAAAGCTCACTTAGCTCTTCAGGCCACTAAAGCAGTCATTTGTATTTCTGCCACTGTTCCGTGAGTGACAGCCATACCTCTTTGAGTCCCAAAGAGAATATACCTCACTTGGTGACTGTTACACTACAAGGGTGAATGGCCTCTTTATTATTAGTTCCCGGTGAAATATTAAATTGCTGAGTAAGCTTAATCTTTTAACATTTCTTTATTGCAATGGTGTAAAAGTCTCATTTCTTTTGAAGATGAAACTTTAATATTAAAATTGATTTTGGATATGGATCTACACCAAAATAAAAAAAAACCTCCTTTTATGTGCAGCAAAAATGTCTAAATGTTACACTCACAGGTTTTTCATATTGTAGGAAATGCATGAAATATCCTTAGTGATAGGGAAAAGGCCTCTGGGACCTTAGACGTCAGTTATAAAAGACAGATTGTTATACTTATAAATTTGTCTCTCCTGGAAGTGACATCCAAGGTCCCAGAGCCTTTTTTTTCCTTCATGGAGGATTTTTTTATGCAATTCCTACAGCATACTGTATTCCATTCTTTACAAGAAATGTTCAACCATTCATATTACGGAGACAGGCAGACACCTTGCCTGCTGCTAAAGAATGGGAGGAAGAAGTCTGAAGGGAGGGCAAAACGCAACATTCCTACTAAGGTTAAAAAAGCACAAATGTTTAATTACAAACAAAAGTTACTTGCTATGTTACTACATTCAAGTGTGAGTACATGTGGTATATCTAATTTAAAATAAAAAATGAATAATGTTCTGAATGATCTGAGGTCATTTTTTTTATATAAAAGTGCTTTGAGCTAGTTAGCTTTTAATAATTTCAAAAAAGCAAAGTAATTTTTTTTTTCTCAATGCCTTTGTGGGTTTGTGTTAATAATCAATAGTGTTAGTCACTCAGTCGTGTCTAACTCTTTGCAGCCCCATGGGCTGTAGCCTGCCAGGCTCCTCTGTCCGTGGGATTCTCCAGGCAGCAATACTGGACTGGGGTGCCATTTCCTTCTCCAGGGGATCTTGCCAACCTAGAGATCTAACCCAGGTATCCTACATTGCAGGTAGATTCTTTATTATCTGAGCCACAGGGAAGCCCTCAATTAATAATCAATACATGCTATCTTTGAATTTCAAATATAATTAATATATAATCATAGATCTCCACACCAGTGTAACAGGTAAACATAAAACTGATTTTTGGTTTTGGCATAATCATTACATTGAAGATTAGTCAACTAATTTTGTTGGGGGAAGTCCAGTGTACTCAAATCCATACCCTTTGTCTTAATATAATTCAGTCCTTATGTCCTGAGAATGGTGTCTCTATAAGAAAGACTTGGCTGGGTCACCAAAGAAGTTCCTAATTTGGGGGATACACGTAGCCTCAAATGCTGTATTCATTCATTCATAATAGTAAAATATGCTTATTTATTGGCCCATTTATCTATGATTTCATATAATACTCAAAATATTTTAAAATATCTTTTCTGATTATTGAAGTCTATTAACAATGAGTTCTTGCCAGTGGTCACAAGTTATGCACTCAGAGCTTCCCTTGTGGCTCAGCTGGTAAAGAATCCTCCTGCAATGTGGGAGACCTGGGTTCAATCCCTGGGTTAAGAAGATCCCTTGGAGAGGGGCATAGATACTCACTCCAGTATTCTGGCCTGGAGAGTTCCAGGGACTGTATAGTGCATGGGGTTGAAAAAAGACGGACATGAGTGAGTGACTTTCAGTTCACTTATATACTCAAGGCAAAGTTTAATTTTTTATTATTTTAAAATAGCAGTTTAGTTGAAATTTCAGGACACCGATCAATATTAGCAGAAACTAACCTTATATCTCTATGTCAAGAAAAAAAAAAACAACACTATATTTGCATATTGCTTTTGGTTTTAGCCCTCATTACCTCTATTTAAGTTTTATGCTAATGAATAATATTCATTATTTTCCCCTGTGTTCAAACAAAACTAGAAATCTGAACTTTTAGAGGGTAAATCCAAAGAATTTGTTACTCAGTACTGAACCTATTTCAAAGTGGGTAAGATATGCTTACGCTGCTTATGACATTTTTCAAATAAAAATTATCGATTGATGACTTCCAATCATATCTATTGTTTCATATAAGAGATTTATTGGGAAAGTCTTCTGTTCTTCAATAGAAGCTACAAGTTATAAAGGATATTTGGCAAAATAAATTATTAATCATTATAATTTTCAGTATTATAATGATGAGAAAATTACCTTTTGGTTCAGTTATTCTTTATTAATAATTTATTTATTTTAATTGGAGGCTAATTACTTTACAATATTGTAGTGGTTTTTGCCATACATTGACATGAATAAGCCACGGGTGTACATGTGCCCCCAATCCTGAACCCCCTCCCATCTCCCTCCCCATCCCATCCTCCAGGGTCGTCCCAGTACACTGGCCCTGAGCACCCTGTCTCATGCATCGAACCTGGACTGGCGATCTATTTCACATAAGGTAATATACCTGTTTCAATGCTATTCTCTCAAATAACCTTACCCTCGCCTTCTCCCACAGAGTCCAAAAGTCTGTTCTTTATCTCTGTGTCTCTTTTGCTGTCTTGCATATAGTGTCATTGTTCTCATCTTTCTAAATTCTATATATATGTGTTAATATACTGTATTGGTGTTTTTCTTTCTGACTTACTTCACTCTGTATATTAGGCTCCAGTTTCATCCATCTCATTAGAACTGATTCAAATGTATTCTTTTTTAATGGCTGAGTAATATTCCATTGTATATACGTACCACAGCTTCCTTATCCATTCGTCTGCTGATGGATATCTAGGTTGCTTCTGTGTCCTGGCTACTATAAACAGTGCTGCCATGAACATTGGGATACACATGTCTCTTTCAGTTCTGGTTTCCTCAGTGTGTATGCCCAGCAGTGGGATTGCTGGGTCATATGGCCATTCTATTTCCAGTTTTTTGAGGAATCTCCACACTGTTCTCCATAGTGGCTGTACTAGACTGCATTCCCTTTTCTCCCTTTTCTCCACACCCTCTCCAACATTTATTGCTTGTAGACTTTTGGATAGCAGCCATTCTGACCGGTGTGAGATGGTACCTCATTGTGATTTTTTTTTTTTTATAAATTTATTTATTTTAGTTGGGGGCTAATTACTTTACAATATTGTAATAGTTTTTGCCATACATTGACATGAATCATTGTGATTTTAATCTGCATTTCTCTGATAATGAGTGATGTTGAACATCTTTTCATGTGTTAGTCATCTGTATGTCTTCTATGGAGAAATGTCTGTTTAGTTCTTTGGCTTATTTTTTGATTGGGTTGTTTAATTTTCTGGAGTTGAGCTGCATGAATTACTTGTATATTTTTGAGATTAATTCTTATTAGTGGAATTTATTTAAAAATGAGTTGATAGTTAGATACTTGAATTTTCATTACCTAGAAAGCGGAGAAATAATACTAATTAAATGGTAAATATTAAAGGATGTCAGGATTCCAACTAGGAAATTTGACCGAGGGTCTCTGGGAAAATATTTTTCTTTTGATTTTGGTGACTATTCTTATTTGTATGTTAAAGGTATTTGAATGAACACATTTTCTTGCTTCATTTCTTTATTTTGTTCTTGAATAGGTTTTCTTCTGTGTTCAGTTCAGTTCAGTTCAGTTCAGTCGCTCAGTCATGTCCAACTCTTTACGACCCCATAAATTGCAGCACGCCAGGCCTCCCTGTCCATCACCAACTCCCAGAGTTTACCCAAACTCATGTCCATTGAGTCAGTGATGCCATCCCACCATCACATCCTCTGTCATCCCCTTCTCCTACTGCCCTTAATCTTTCCCAGCATCAGGGTCTTTTCCAATGTGTCAACTCTTCACATGAGGTGGCCAAAGTATTGGAATTTCAGCTTCAACACCAGTCCTTCCAAAGAACACCCTGGACTGATCTCCTTTAGGATGGACTTGTTGGATGTCCTTGCAGTCCAAGCGACTCTCAAGAGTCTTCTCCCACACCACAGTTCAAAAGCATCAATTCTTTGGTGCTCAACTTTCTTCACAGTCCAACTCTCACATCCATACATGACCACTGGAAAAACCATAGCCTTGACTAGACGGACCTTTGTTCTCTGTGTACAGAGTTGTATTCTATTTCCATGACTGCATTCTTCTCCCAACTTTTTTGTTTTTTTAATAAACTTTTAATCATATGGACATCAGCTTTGGAAAACATTTTACTCAACTTCAAAATGCTGACTTTCTGCATTTCATAACAGTTTTTCCTGAGGAGAGACATTTTCATTTTTTGTTGGCTTCCATGACTTTTCTGTATCACACAATACAATAGTTTGATACTGTCTTTCATCTTGGCCATTTTCTTATCACCTCTCTAAGTCTCATATTTTCTTTTTTGACTAAACTCACATCCAGATGAGGGTGTTTCTGAAGGCATTTTACTAAATTATTTTTATTCTTCTTATTTGCTTCCAAACTTAACAGTTTCAACCACTTTCATGACCTTAACAATCATTGCAATATTGATGACTTGTAAACATTTATTGTGAACTCCTCATCCAGCATCTTTGACAACTTCCAAAGCTGCATACCTACGTGCAATAGCAGCATGTGAACATCCTGATGCTAACTCAAACTCAGTGACTCCTATAATGAATCTATCATCTGTAATCCAAAATTGATATTTTTTATTATTATTTAACCATTTATATCAATAATCACTTGGATACAGTCTTAATCAAGCTGCAATACTATTTAATGCAACCCATCACAAATTGCTTCTGATTATTTTTCTTTGTAAAATCAAAGCTATTGTTCATATTTTTCTGCCAATAATAAGTCCAGACTCTCATCAGCTTGCTTTTCCAAAGTCATGCCTACTCTGAAACACTGTTATACAAATACTTTATATACAATTAGCAGACTAATTTATAAAACATGTTAGTTCTTTAGTTTTGCTGTGGTTTATTTCCCCCCATTATTATCTTGTCTATTCCTAGGCTGCAAAAAACATAATTCTATAAGCTATGATATAGATAGGTCAATCAATGTCTGCCTCAGTGATTTTAACACTACTTTTATAAACCATTACTGCAATGTGGTTAGTGATATTCACAAAATCAAGGATGATATTATAAAGCAACATAATTAATGAAGCTTGTTTTACATGATATAATGACAGTGTCCAAAACTTTTAATTTTATTGGCACAGTGAGCAACAGGTGATGGTCAACAGCTCCAGATACAAAAATCTTGACTTGGATGGCCGTAAATTATAACATGGAAAATGGGCAAAATGTTTTAGATAGGTAGGATGAAATGAATGAAAGAAAGCACTGATTGACAGATTGTGAATTGAATGCTTAATTTATATAGCACTCTTATTCTTTTTGACTCAGAATACCACAATTGCACTTCTAAATGTGGGAACTTTCTGACCTTATGGGTATTGGAGAGAGCAGAGGTTTTTATCCTATGAATAAATTGAACATGTCAAATAATGATAACAGTAATGATATTGTTGGAAAATAGCCAATATTAATTGAGTCCTATATACTGAACATATGTTAAGAGAATTTTATATTAATTAAATAATTGAATCTTATCTGTGACCCTCATAGGTAGCTGCTATTATTCCTAGTTTATGGATAAAGAAAGTGAGGTACAGTACACAAGTGACTCCCTCAACGCACAGAGCTTATGGGTGGTAAAGAATTTCAATACCAGTTCTCAAGTGCTATTTTCTATTCTTATTAAAACATTACTTTTCTACCCTCCTTACAGGTAGAGTGATGGCTCCATCAATCAAATACACCCACCATGGATTTTCACTTGTGAATTAATAATAAAGAGAAAGATGATTGTAATCAATATTCTATAAAGAAGAATGGCGGATTTTCTGCAACAAGAGTGGCAAAATAGCTTGATTCTTAAATATCTCCTTTAGAAGCACAAATATTTATGGAATACAAAGAATGAAATATTTGCATATTACACAAAAGGCTAGCTTAATTTGCATAAATTTAATAATTCTAAGTCTGGCAAGCTGAATTTACTTTTGACACACTACAATAGAGTCACGATCTTTTGCCAACTTCCAGACGTCAGATCATAGACTCAGAATCCTTTCAATAAATGGCAGGACAAATACCCCGAGGAAGACATCTAAATTGATCATAAGCACTATAAACATAGCTTATGATCATAAGCACTGAATCATCTACTAATTTTCCTGAGAAAGTCTGAATACAGGGAAAGAAAAATAGTCAGACCTTATGGAGATTTTTGTAAACTACTTCCTATGCATCTTGAGTGCCACTACAGTTCACCAAACAGAGCAGTGTTTGATGGGCAGCAGATAATAAATGGATTTGTACCGTAAGTTCTACCCAAGGTAAGATACAATAGTGTACCCGTAATGTACTTATTTCTTTAGTTTCTGTGTATATTCTTCGACTAGCTATGCTTCACAACTGCCACAATCCTTGCAATTTGTCCATCTATGAAAGGGATTAGAGCTCATGTGCAAGAAAGCAAGGGGGAAACCTTAAGAATGTTCTCTTTCTGCTACAAAAGCAGCCTCAGGAGAATTACAGACAACTGTTGCATATCAAAGTTGTGAATGCGAGAGTGGTAATTTTTGTTTTAGTCTTACTGAACTTTACAATTCAGTGAAGAAGACCTAAGTAGTGAAGTTAGGCCAGCTGTTGTGTTTTATGTCATAGTTTAGTACAGAGACTTAAATATTTCACCAGACTCTAAAAGTCACATCTAAAACGTGTGTGATAGTGGCAAGCTGAGTTAAGAGGCTTATATCAATAATTGGAGGTTTACAACAATCCCTACCTTCTTTACAAAATAATTAGTTACCTTTTGAAAAACACCTCTTGGATCGCTATTGAGTACAATGGAGAACCACCTGACCTTTGGCCTTCTAGTTATTTATAAATTTGGGAGAGTCCAATAACGTTGCTTTATTCAGTGATAGTGGTATATGTTAGATTAGCTAGGAAATCTCTAATGCACAAACAATTAACACAAGAAGCTGTTTTATACTTCCTGTATGTTGATTTCAGCTGTACTGCCACTATGCACCTACCACTTGTCTTTTGTTATATTCTTCATATTACATTTTCTGAAGATAATTTTCAGAGGGTTCTGCACAATATTCTGGTACAAGCCAGAAGGAGTAACCCTGAAGAATGATAGAGAAAATCCTGGATGAAATTCTCATGATATATGTTTCATTCAGGAAACATGGTCTAAAGTAAAAATGTACATTGATTCATAGATATAGCTGAGAAATGGCCAGGAGGTAAAGAATTTGGAGGAATTGTGACAAAGAAATGAATGTATAAATAAATAGATAGACCTCTTCTTAGGCAAAAAATTTAGAGATATTTGTCTTCTGAGAACAGTCACCATAGAGACTCCTACTTGTTAATTATGGAGAGGCACATGTGATAATGGATATGTGGTTTCAGATTACAAAAGCATTCAAAACTGAATAATAAGACAACAACCCAATTAAAAAATAGGCAAAATATCTGAACAAATAGTTAACTCAAAAGGATATATGGAGGTCAAACAACACATAAGATGTCCAACATCATTAGTCATTTGCAAAATGTAAATGTACAAAATAATGAGATAGTATTGCACATCTATTATATTGCTAAAAAAAAAAAAACAAACAAAACGACTGCCGAGCTAAGTACTGGAGAGGTTATAGGGTGACTGGAAATCTCATACACTGTTAGTTGGAATGCAAAATATTACTACAATTTTTTTGCTTGGAACTTTCTTTAAAAATTTAAAATTTCAACTTCCATGCAATGTAACCATGCTAGTTCTAAGTATTTACCAACAGGAAATGAAATTATAAATGCATATAAAAACATAAAAAGTGACGTTTCTAGTAGCTTTGTATATAATACTCCAAAACTTCAGTGATCCATTAATAGATCCATGGAGAGAAAAATGGTGGTATTGAAACTTTCATGCAAATAATATTATCCAGGAATGAATGAACCACTGAAATGCATAACTAAAATGACAGGATACCAAGTAATTATGCTGGATGAAAAAAGACCAGAAACAGTGCATCTAAAGGATTTTTTTTTAAAATATAAAACTCTAGAAAATTCAAAGTTTATTCCACATAAGCAAAAAGCATATTACTGATTACCTGAAAACGGAGAAGGGGTTTCAAGGAATCAAAAACGAACACAATGAAAACTCGAGGGGTAATGGATAAGCTCATTATCTTAATTAAAAATATTTGAAATATTCTATGAAACAACTAATTTTAAGTGAACAACTCAGTAGAGAGAAATTTACAGAATAATTGCAACAACAGGATGAAGAGTTCCTGTATACAGTATACCTAGTTTCTCTCATTATTAACATCTTAATATGAGAAATTTTTTAAAATAAATGAAACAATATCAATAGCTTATAATTAAGTTCATACTCATTTTATATCTCTTTAGTTTTGTTTTTTTTTTCTTAATGTCTTTGTTCCAGGATCTTACCCAGGATAGTACATCATTCTTTACTTGGAATGAAGTTAGAGATTACCTAACCTAACTTTCTATTTTACAATTTAGGGGAAAAAAAAAAAAAATATATATATATATGGTTCTGGACTCTGCTGGGGTTCTAGGGTATAGTCACCCTATGCTGTGATGTGAGTAGGAGAAAGAATGACTATTTTCATTCACATTTTGAAAGAATAGTCACAGTCATTTCCTTGACAATTGAATATTTTAATGTAAATTTACCCTTGAAAAGGAGTCACTTACAATAATCAGTTGTAACAATTGCTAATTATGTAATGGACAACAGTTCCAGGTTACTAGCCTATAACTGTGTTTCTGTCCTTGATCTGAGGAAAACAAGATAAAAGAACAACCAGGAAAACATCTCATGGTATTGCAGTAACTGATTCTCATTTGTGTGCTGAAGTTGTGTCCAATCCTGTTACTGAGACATGGACCAAATGGCACGTTGATAACTATTAATGTGTAATATATTCCATTGTTTTTCAGTTGCCTAGTCGTGTCGGACTCTTCACTATCCCGTGATGTGCAGCACACCAGGCCTCTCTGTCCCTCACCATCTCATGAAATTTGCCCAAGTTCATGTCCATTGCATGGGTGTTGCCATCCGGCCATCTCATCCTCTGACACTCTCTTCTTCTTCTGCCCTCAATCTTTCCCAGGACCAGGGTCTTTTCCAATGAGTCAGCTCTTCTCACCAAATGACCAAAATACTGGAGCTTCAGCTTCAGCATCCAATTCTTACATCTTTTCATACCTAGAGAAACACTGATGTCCTTAACAGTGAAATCTGCTTTGGCTATTAAAGAAAAGTTTACAATTAAAAGTCAAAATAGAGTAGCTATGGTTCCGACATCCTGGGAAATAACTAGGTGATGCTATGGGTGTACTTTCAGATTAGACCTTGTATTGCTAAACACTTGAGTTTTCTGAGTTGTGTCAGGCTTGGATGCCACCATTCTCAAAACAATGTCTGCTGGAAGCTAGTAACTGCAACCTAACTTTTTATAAAACTAGGCAACTGGCTACCTGGCTACAAGTCTCCCTGAAGTGCCAGGGCCAGACTGGGTTTCAGGACTATTCTTCTAAAAAGAAATGAGATTTATTTTGTCTATTAAAATTCCAGTTATCACTCCTCCAACTACTTCTAATTGGGTCTGTTACACCAAAATGGCAGACCAAGGGATTGAGATTTTAATCATACAAGACTCAGATCTAGAACTTCATACTCAGGAATACTTCCAATTCAGTGTCTATTCTCCAAGCTGAGGCAGTCCTATGCCCTATTTTGACAGGAAGTTATCACAATCATAATTGCCTAGTCCCCTAAATTAAAACTGAGCAAGACTCTGGGGCTCTGGAGTACAGATCTGTTCTGTGTTCTCCATTTCTTGTCTGTAGGATATAGGCTTCATTCAGCCTCCTTGACCTTCCCTGAGTTCCAAAGGGTGGATTCAAACAATTGCTAATCAGGGAAGCGAAGGGATACAGAAACCGAGGAGAAACAATCAAAGGTTGGTCCAGCCAAGCAGACAGGGTCCTGGTTCCTACTCAAAGAAATATGCATAACAATGTCTTTGAGTTCTTCTACAGAACTGGAGCCCCCACCCAGGTGGAGGATGGTAACTTCAGACTAAACACAAGATACCTGGAGCACAGCCCTGCTGCCTCACCACCAACCAATCAAAAAAAAAAAAAAAGTCACAAACCCTGCAGCCGTCACCCCAAATGTTGCCTCCTGTTTCTGGGGACCAGTGATGACCATCCTGTTAGGTCTCCTGTTTGGCCCCTGTCTATTTCATCTCTGAGAGGAACCAACAGTTTCAAACTAAATTGATGTTACTACAAGGGTGAATGCTGGTTTCAGGCAAAAAATACCTTGACTTAGATCAGGTAGAGAGAGACTTCTGCTCTGCTAGGCAGGCCTACGCCCATGCATAGCAGGAAGAAGTTACAGAAGAAATACCTCCGCCCCAATTCCCAAGAAGTATCTTGAGTATGAAGTCTCTTTGTTAGGGGAAGCACACTGATTGAAACTGCCCACCCTGGCCAGGCACCATAGTAACCATTTGTATCAGTTGTTTTACGACAGGAGGTCCTGGTAAGGAACACGGAACTAATAAGCCACCACCAACTGGAAGAGTTCAGGAAAGGTCAAAAGGAGACACCACATGTCCAACCACCTCCCAGAATCCTTCTCTCTGGCATCCATCTTGGCTGAACAAGGCGTGCACCACCAGGAAGGACTCTGAGTCAGAATGATTGGCTAAGGACAACCCGGAAACTAATCCATCACCATAAAACCCGAGACTGCCAGCCACGTGGCAGAGCTGTTTTCCTGGGTTACCTTACCCGACTGCTCTCCACCCAGGTGCCCTTTCCCAATAAAATCTTGCTTCGTCAGCACATGTGTCTCCTCGGACGATTCATTTCCGAATGTTAGACAAGAGCCCGGTTTCAGGCCCTGGAAGGGGTCCTCCTTCCTACAACACTTCTGATGAGTATTCAGGGTTGATCTCCTTTAAGATTGACTGGTTTGATCTCCTTGCTGTCCTAGGGACTCTCAGGAGTCTTCTCCAGCACCACAGTTCAAAGACATCAATTCTCTGGTGCTCTGCCTTCTTTATATACATACAGAAAGAGAGAGAGAGAGAGATCAAGCTCTCACAACTGTATGTGACCACTGGAAAGACCATAGCCTTGACGATCTAGACTTTTGTCAGCAAAGTGATGTCTTTGCTTTTCAACATATTGTCTATGTTTGTCATAGCTTTCTTGCCAAGAAGCAATCATCTGATTTCATGGCTGCAGTCACCATCCCAGTGATTTTAGAGCCCAAGAAGAGGAAATCGGTCACTGTTTCCACATTTTCCCCTTTTATTTGCCATGAAGTGATGGGGCAAGATTTTAGATTTCTAGGCCCTCAATGATATGCTGACTCTGAATTTGGATAATGAAGCTTAGCAATATGCATTTTGATAAGACTTTTTCAGGTCCTTATGTGTACTTGAAATCTATACACCCACTGAATAATTAATACAGTGAAAATGAAGTGTCTGAGCTATTAGAGTTATCTGAAATTGTAATTTATATAAATGAAACAATTAATACATAAGCAATTGATTTTTTAGAATTCATTGGTAAATTTCTCTTTATCTTGCAATTAAAATTCATTTTTGGTCAATAAGTTTTCTCTCAAGGTCTGCACAAAATGTTGCAAATGTAATGAAATGTGTATACATACATATCCTTGAAGAGCTCAAATAATAAGATTCTACGCAGTGATAAGTAAAAATCTATAATAAATAGTGAATAACTATATAAAAGAACTTGATAATCATGTATTTTAAAAGTTATACTTCCGTTTATCATATTTTTTTGTATTTCATTCCTTAATCAGTTTCTAGAAACTTCTTTAGAAATTCAAAGCCAAAAGTTCACTGTAACTTCTTTTTATACTCTCTTCTCCAGGGCAATGACCCGCAGCCTGTTTCTTTTTTTTTTTTTTTAATTGACATATAATTTCTATACAGTGAATTTCCAATAAAAGTTTTTGCTTACATTTGGATAAATTGGATTATCTTTAATAACAAAAGTGAAACTAAAATTACTGAGATGGAAAATATGCCAAATATATTTTAAAACAGTATCTTGAGTTATAAGGAACAAAGAAAAACTCTGTGAAGTTAAATGATTATATTCTTGTTAATTTTAATTGCAATATATGAGAAGAAGGAAAGTTATTGTCATGATAGGAACTTAAACACAAGAAACAGCAAAAGAACAACCCAAAGGTAGTTGACAAAAAGCCAGGGTAATAATTGCAGCTTAAAACTAGTTGTGAAAAGGAAACTAAGAACTAGATTCTGCATTTTAGTCAAATTGCTGTTTCTATAAGTCTATTTTACTACTATAAATTGGGATAATATCATAATATCATTCAACAAATATTAGTAGGATCTATGTGTTAGGTATTATCTTATTTGCTATTTATACACTACAGGAAAAACATGATGAATATAAAGTATTTAGAAATTCCTGGCATATAGCAAACATTCAGTAAATCATATTAAATATGATTGTGCAAATAACAAATAAAATTTAAATATGCATAAGATGTAAGAAAGGCCCCTCTAGAGGTGCTGTGTAACTATATAAAGATACAGAGTACAGGGAAAGAGGGCAGGGACATAATGATCTGAAATGGGGTTATGAGAAATTGATTATTTTATGTTAGAATCCCAAGTAATATATGTAGGGTAGAACAGGGAGAAAAATAAGGACAGCAGATCCAGCCCTTCTTAAAGGTTATAATTAAAGCTATCATGTCCTAAAGCATCTATTTATGTTTGTATGTGTGTGTGTGTATGTGAGGATGGCAAAAGATTCAGGAAGAGAGTGCGATCATGAATAGAGACTGAGATAAGGCAGGTTGACAGTCAGTCCATGGACTAGAGATCAGGCAGAGAGAGAAATCTGAAAGAGCAAATCACACTGACATTTTGAGTGTTCTGTCACTCCAGAGATACACAGGACCTCAAAAGTTACCCCGGAGGTCTTTGATCTTGATCTTAGTATCGATTGGCAGGTGTTGGAAAAGGTCATCGAAAGGTTGTGACCTTGGATTGACCCAAGAACTGGACTCAGGTAGTTGGATGTTCCTTGCCCCTCCCCCATCCTTGGAAAGTGCACTCTGTCCACCATTCCTGCACTAGGAGCTGTTTAAGGGACACAGACTGGAGAGGGTAAGGCATTGCTGAAGCCATTTGAATTGTGTATGTGACAAAACATAGTCCTCTGCATAATCTTTTAAAATTTTGGCAGGAAGTGTGAAGACCTACTCATTTCGTGATGCCCATGACACGTCCCATATATAAGTTCCTTTGCTTCTTAGACCTGTTGCCTGTCAATCTGGAGTGATCGGATTCTTTACCCAGTCTTTACTTGCCTTCCACATACTGGGACCAGTTTCAGATTTCAACCTTGAACACTCCATTTTGGGAACCAACAGCAGAAACAAATCTTAATCCAGACTGTAGATAATAGAAAGGCTGGAATTTCTCAAGTGTTTCCACTGTAAGTGAACTCTTAGCGGGCTCCATTTCATGTGGACACTCTTCAAGGACTGAGATAAATTTGGATCAGGGTGGTTCCCTCAGTAGATTTACTCAACTTAAGGCATTAGGAAGAACACAAAAGATCCTATAAATTTGCCAATTTCTTATTTACAAACTCAGGTATTACCTATTTATTGGGAATCTATGATCTTTCTCCATAATGATAGTTTTTCTCTTTTTCTGTTTGCACAACAAATGGGAATGGTGAAGAAACATAGGTCCCCTGACACTAATTTAAGACTTTATTCCCAACAGATGAAGTTTCCTGGGGGAGAGCGGAGTGGTTACCAAGGTGTGAATGTTGTCTCTACTATTCCTTCTCCTCATCACTTGGTGGTTAGCATGTCTTCACACTTTACAGCCAAATACCCAATTTAATAATCAGGGAAACGTCTGGCTAATATAAGGATTATTTATGAAAGAGAAAAGAGTTATTTTAGAGACAGGCAGAATCTGACAGAAGGAAAGATGTAGCTTCATACTTTTATATAAACAAGATTCAGAGTGAAGATACAAGTGGAATTGCAGAGGCTAACTGCTCATCCCTTTGTTTTACCAGGCATCCTCCCATCTCCAGTTTCTTACAAGATCCAAGTTGGACTGAGTGCTCCTATAGCACCATGAAATTCAAAGGTAGCATTTATATATCTGCATTCTAGAAAAAGCCATCATAGTGTTAGCAGAAGAGAGTCTAGAGACTCCTCTTCCCATTGGCCTTGGTTCTTGGTAAGGATACAAAGAAGAATTTGAGGTCTTACTTGTTGCAAGAGAGTTTATTATGCTAAAGAGAGAACAGAGAGCCTATTTCGAGGAAGAAGTAGACCGCGCCAAGGAAACAATGGCTCTAGAGTGCCGTGGTATCGAGTTTTTAAGGCAAAGTTTTTTGCATAATCCAGGAGGTCATTGACTGACAGTCTTATCTGAGAGCAGCAGGTTATATAACAAGAGGCTCTGCTGCATATGTCCTAGGCTCTGCTGCATATGTCCTTCCCATAATTCAGTCTGCTATAATTAGATGCATATATTCATGGAATATTTATGAGCATTTAATGAGCCCAGTGGCCACCAAGGTTATCTAAGAACATGATAGTGTGAGGTGTGTTTGTGTGCCAGAGAGAGGACAGTTGCCCACAGGGGGATTTTTCTGATCCTTTGAGCATTTAGAGTACTGACAAGGCTGTGTTTGGAACAGGACTGGCAAATAGCTTGGCAGGGTTAGGTAGCTACTGGACGTTTAGTCAATGGGGCTGCCTCTCATTGCTCATGGCTAATTTCCTGCTTAACAACAGCAGGTACTGTTTCTGTCATTTTTTTTTTTTTCTTATATCCCTAGTGCCTAGACACTTGCCTTGAAATCAAAGAGGGACACAGTAAATATTTGTTCATTGTTAAAAAAATCTCAGCTTAATCAAAAATATCAACTTTTATTATTTTCAGTTTGTCATTTGCTCATTTAATCTGTATTCTTACTTCTTGATAGGGAGCTTGGAAAGAAAGAAGATAGGCTTAATATGATATGTCCAATCATCTCACTCTCTCTCTATTTAGGGGAGGTGAACCAAATTTGAATTTCACACTCCTTTGCTAATGTTACCTACTCTGACCTGTACTGCTTGCCACATAACAGGCCAATAAATTGAGAGATGAGCTGTTGAGGCAAGGAATAATGATTTTATTCAGAAAACCAGGAGACCAAGGAGATGGTGGACTACTGTCCCAAAGAACCATCTTCCCCAGATTTGGATGCTAGCTTCATTTATAAAAACAAAGGTCAGGGGAGGTGAGGGTCTAATGTAAAAAAGGCAATACATTATTTCAAATATTTCCTGGTTCTAGCCAGATTCCAGAGGGAATGTGTTCATTCTTCTTTCCTGTAGCCATTCATAGGTGGGCCTGGTCAGGCTGTTTCCTGTAAACTTAAGCAAAAATATTTTAGCTTAACACTCAGGCATGGGAGGCAGAGTTCCCTGAAATGAGTTATTGTGTATATTCTAAGCTATAGGCAATGTGCTTCCCAAGTGGTGATAGTGATAAAGAACTCACCTGCCAATGCAGCAGACATAAGGGACGTAGGTTCGATCTCTGAATGGGAAGATCCCCTGGAGGAGGGCATGGCAACCCACTCCAGTATTCTTGCCTGGAGAATCCCATGGACAGAGGAGCCTGGTGGGCTACAGTCCATGGAGTTCGATAGAGTCAGACACAACTGAAGCAACTTAGCATGAACACATGCACACAAGCTAAAGGCAACATCCATTTGTGATTAACCTGTAGTAAAAACAATAAACAGAACACAAAGGTTAAAGTAAAAGAAACAGATCAAGCATGGAATCAGATTTGTTCTTCCCTATTACTCAAGGCATGTTGCCTATCCTGTCCTCCATATGAACACAAAATTCTGCCAATAACTGTGTCAGTGGTACATGTTTGGATATGACCTTGAGATTAAGTATCAATACCATTTCATCCATGTAGCACATTTTCAGGTTGTAAGGGTTGTAGACTAAGTATCAATACCATTTCATCCAGGTAGCAAATTTTCAGGTTGTGAGGGTTGTAGACTAAGTATCAATACCATCCCATCCAGGTAGCACATTTTCAGGTTGTGAGGGTTGTAGACTAAATATCAACACCATCCCATCCAGGTAGCACATTTTCATGTTGTGAGGAGTGTTCCTTTTTCCTGAGATTTCTAGAACCTGTTCCAATATGTAGCTGCCAAAAATTATATAGATGGAATATTTTAAACAAGTTTCCCTAGTTTTAAAGTTTTTTATTAAAGCTAATAACCTTTTCAAAACTGAATATCAAAGAGCATTTCATCTGTGGGAGAGGAATTTTTCACATGCTTTTATACACTCTAAAAATATAAACTTAAGCTGTGGTGTAATAATGATGTGTACTGTATCACTTTGTGTATTACTATTCTGGGATACATGCACATTTGCCTGAGGGTGTATATAAGATGGTTAGTATAAAAACATAAACAGAGTGGGCGGGTGACACCAAAGCATAAACGAAAAAAAAAAACATTTAATGGAATGTTTTGCACTTGGTATTCTACTTGAACACTCGATTTAGGTGACAATCACAGGACTTAAATTCGAGATGGAAAGAGATTTTACTGGCAGCAAATTTCAGAAGTAATTGTGTGGGCTGCTTAGAGCAGTCACCAGGTCCCTTTCCTGACTAAACTGCTGATGAGAAGGCTTAGGTACCTTGTTCTCTCCTACAAACCGCTTCCTTTTAACTCCCTGTCAGTTCAGAGAAATTCATAAGATTTGATCCACTTTTGAATATGAATAAAGCTCTTTATAATCTTTAGTGAGATTTATATTAAGTCAGAACTCTCTATGATGATTTTTTTTCTTTTTTTTGTACTTGATATTTGTGTCTTACAAGAGTTTTAACTATTAAAACTCACTTTCTCACTAAATTCTTGACTCTAGTGTAATAATCACAAATGTTTTTGAAAAGTGTCAGCAGAATTTAAAATGTTTTATTTGAAATTTGCCTTAGATGCCCCTTGGAAAGCTTTAATTATGACAACTAATAATTTTCTGTACTTCAAAACAAAAATGTATGTGTATGGGTAAGTGAATTTTTAATTGGAAAGACATTTCCATTTGTTTCTGTGTGAAGACTATTTCCAATTCCATTTAAGTGAAAATTTGTAACTCTGAAAACTTTCAGAACTAAATAGCTAATTAATTGTGCTCTTGGTTACCAGGCCAAGAGGGAATTAGTTACTTTTGATAATTTTGAAGTTTAAAAATGAGGTATTATAATCTGTTGTCACCAATGGAATGATTAGTGTTTATTTGATGATACTGTCATCATTAAAGTATTATTTGAAAGAGTAGTGATTATGCTTAAGGCTAAATGCCTACATACTTACAAATTTTAAGCCCAACTGATTGGCATCAGGACACTTAATCTTCACCATCAGATGAGAACACAAGGTAAAACAAACAGACAAACAAACAAAAAACTGCATCATGCTTCCAATCCTTTCCTTCAGTTTGATACTCAGGATCTAGGCATTCTAAGATCTTTACTGAGCTCAGAGCTGATAGAATAGACTGGAAATGTTGCCACTGTAGAGTCTCAATAAGAAGCCAGTATATTTCATTTAAAAATTTACTCCAAAGGGTATGTGAAAACAACATTAAGAAGAAACTTTTGAATACTACAAGTATTGAATCCATCTCTTTCAAATGAGGTTTTCATCATATTATATATCATTAAGCATTTTATATGCATTTTCTTAATGATTTGAACAGTAATAACTATAATAGTTATACATACAGCATTTCACATAGCATTTTCATTGCATTATTCAATGTAATAAAAAAATATTAGGTTCTAGGGAAAAAGGGATTAGCAAAGTAAACCCTCAAATTTCAAAGAGTTAACAAGCTAACCTGGGAGTTATTGTTGTTCACTTGCTCAGTCGTGTCCAACTCTTTGCGACCCCACAAACTGCAGCCTGCCAGGCTTCACTGTCCTTCACTGTCTCCTGGAGTTTGCTCAAATTCCTATCCACTGTGTCTATGATGCTATCCGACCTTCTCATCCTCTATCGCCCCTTCTCTGCCTGCGCTCAATTTTTCCCTAACCTGGGAGATATATATGTAAATATACAAATATAACACAACTTGGTAAATCTCATGATAGTGCCATGAGCAAACTCCAGGAGGTAGTGTAGGACAGAGGAGCCTGGCATGCTACAGTCCATGGGGTCATAAGGAGTTGGACATGACTTAGCAACTGAACAAACACACAACAGTGTCATGAGAGCATAGGTCAAGAGAGAACTTAATATATTATTTCTGGAGAATATTGTTTATTTTATGTGATCCTAATATGACAAATATTCCCCAAAGGATATTCAGGGACTTTTCTCCATATTATCCTCTTTTTCTCTCATGACTTTAAATGTCGTGTAGACAGCAGTTCTCTCACATCAGCACTAAAACATGGTTAAGTCTCTCTCTCCCGAAAACTCACGCACATACACAAATAATGTAAACTCAACTTCATGCTCAGCTACTTTGGCACCTCTCTCTTTTTATGCCCACTTCTTATTATTGATTTCTATACTTTCTCCAATTTTCCACATCACTCATTCTCTCCTCAAACTCCTCACTATGGCTTTTGGTCCCTGGTATTTTAAGAAGCTGAAGCTTTCACCAAAAACAAAACAAACAAACAAATGAAAACAACAAAGAAAAAGGAGCTTTGAAAGGATAAGCAATTTGTACAAAGTTAAATCAATAGTGGAAGTAAGTGTGGGATCTCTGGATTCCAGAGTACCTCAGAAATTAATTTATGTATTTAATAAAACATCATACATAATGCCAATCTATTGCAGTTAATTAAATAAAAAATAAGCTACGTGTTTTCAACATATAGCTCTTTGTTTTCTGCTCACTAACATACAAAAACGTACATGTAGAAAACTTCATATGCTTCTGAAATTTAACAACATTGATAATTTAAAACATGTCAATAAGAATCATGTTAGTAACCCTGTATAGAACTGTCAATTATCTTATATCACCCTTAAATTCAGGTCCACGTTTCTTTCAGTGACATAGTGCGTCTGCATGCTAAGTAGCTTTAGTCGTATCTGACTCTGTGTGACCCTTTGGACAGTGGGTCACCAGACTCCTCTGTCCATGGGATTCTCCAGGCAAGAATACTGGAGGGGGTTGCCATGCCTCCCTCCAGGGGATCTTCCCAACCCATGGGTTGAGCCCACACCTCTTAAGTCTCCTGCATTGGGAGATGGGTTCTTTATCACTAGCGCCACCTGGGAAGTCCTCAGTGACGTAGGGGACTTTTTGTGGCTCTGCCTGCTCTCTGTCCCTTCTCAGACCAAAAGAAGAGAAGGAATACAAAGTGAAGTCCAAGGTATATGGAGCCTGAACTGACTCCATATGAAAGTGATTTCTTAGCCTCTGTGGTCACACAAAGAGCCACCTAAGAAACAAGTTCACACAAGTGATTAAAAAAGAGGAGTTGACTCAGATATTATAATTTCAAGGAATTCTGTGTAACCCCCAGGATAATATTCTATTTTGATATGTTGATAAAGTTGTGATAGAAGCTTTCCAGATTCAATGAATATGATTCAAGGACAGTGAGGGCAACAGTGAGACTGCACCTAATGCTCTCTGAGGGGAGGGCAATTTCTAACATATTTGTTTATTTTTCTTTTTATTTTCATTACTTTAGGAAGTGGAACAAAAAAAAATTGTGATTTATGTCAAAGAGTGTTGTGCATATATTTTCTTCTACGAGTTGTATAGTATCTGGCCTTACATTTACGTCTTTAATTCATTTTGAGTTTTGTGTATAATATTAGTGAAAATGAAAGATTGAATTGCTCAGTCATGTCCAACTCTTTGTGACCCCGTGGACTGTAGCCTGCCAGTCCATGGAATTCTCCAGGCAAGGATACTGGAGTGGTTATCCATTTCCTTCCCCAGGGGATCTTCCTGACCCAAGGATTGAACCCAGGTCTCCTGCATTGCAGGTGGATTCTTTACCATTTGAGCCACCAGGGACTGTTTTAATTTCATTCTTTTACATATAGTTGTCCACTGGCAACCAATTCCAGTGTTCTTGCCTGGAGAATCCCAGGGACGGAGGAGCCTGGTGGGCTGCCATCTGGGGGTCGCACAGAGTTGGACATGACTGAAGCAACTTAGCAGCAGCAGCAGCAGTCCAGTTTTCCAGCCCCACTTATTGAAGAGACTATCTTTTCTCCATTGTATATTCTTGCCGCCTCTGTCATACATTAGGTGGACGTAGGTACATGGGTTTATCTCTGGGCTTTCTATCCTGTCCCATTGATCTATGCTTCTTTCTTTCTTTCTCTATTTTGGTGCCACTTCACACTGTTTTGATGACTGTAGCTTTGTAGTAAATTCTGAGGTCATGAAGCCTGATTCCTTCACCTCTATTCTTCTTTCACAAGATCACTTTCACTATTTGAAGTCTTTTGTATTTCCATAAAATTGTAAAATTTTTGCTCTAATTCTGTGAAAAATGTCCTTTGTAATTTGATAGGGAATGCATTGAATCTGTAGATTGCTTTGGGCAATATAGGCATTTTCACAATATTGGTTCAATTTCTAACATAGCAAACATTAAATAAACATTTTTTTTGAAGATGAATAAGCAAATGAAATAATAAAAGGTAATTAAATGATATCTTTTGAAATAAATTCAGTTAATTTGTGTGTGTTACTCACTCAGTCATGTTTGACGCTTTGTGACCCTGTGAACTGTAGCCTTCCAGGCTCCTCTGTCCATGGAACTCTCCAGGAAAGAATGCTGGAGTATGTTGCCATTCTTTTCTCCTGGTGATCTTCTCGACCCAGGAATCAAACTCAGGTGTCCCGCATTGCAGGCACATTCTTTACCATTTGAGCCACCCAGGAAGCCCTCAGTTAATTTGGGTGCTCACGAAAGTGGAGTTAGTGTAGGTAATTTAAATTTTACTTAAATGTATTTCACTGGTCAAGACCCAATTTTAGATGCTGTTTATAATTTTTTTTGAAATCTTGTAAAGAATTATTACAGATTGTTTTGGGATTAACCATTAAGTAAAGAATGCTGATGAGACAATTTTTTAAAAATTGCCACAAATTATCTAAATTAGATGAGGTACTTTTCAAAATAATTTATTAAGAAAAGCAATTTGCCTTTTAGTTTTTGTATATTTTTAGCACCCTTATCAGACTATCCTTTTGAAGTTGCAGAGCTATTTAAACTAGTTATGTTCAGCTTAGGTTTCTTCCATGATCTTTCCTTGATATTACATCTTTTAGCTTAGTGTGAAGTTTTCAATGAGAGTTGGAATTAAGGATACATCAGGTATGCAGAGACATCAACAGAGAAGTCATCCCACAGGTAAGATTGACAACTGTAAAAAAGGATGAATAAATGACAGTTTTTCATTTGAACCTGTCTGCTTTCCTCAAGCTATCTCAGTGAGAGTAAGATTAAAAAAAAAAAAAAAAAGACATTACTATTTAAAAAGGAATATTTTCTATGATTTGTGTTCATTACAAAAATGATTGTCAAATATAGTAACAAAAATAGTACTGCTGGGTAAATGTGTATGAAACTGGTTTGTAAAGGTAAGAAAAAATAGAAAAGGATAAACAGGGCACCCATGAAAGACAGATTTAAAAGAGCACTTGATTTGATAATGACGGTATGAATTCAGATTTTATGATATATTAAAATACCTTTAGATTCACCTTACACAGAAAACTATAATTTCTCAATTACTGTAGAAATATATCCTAACTTTTACATGTTTTTAATGAATATGTCTTAAAATCTCATGCAGTTAAAATTAACTGTGTGATTATAATTTATCATCCTAATCAGCATTGCTAAATGCTGTTAATATTTTAGAATATTCATTCCTTAAGAGTTCATATTTTACTTATTTTTGTGATTCAGATTAGAAAAATAATTATAGAGAATAATGTGGTAAGTGGATATTTTCTCAATAGTGTGGGGTCCCCTAGTGGCTCAGATGGTAAAGAATCTGCCTGGAATGCAGGAGACCCAGGTTCAATCCCTGGGTCTGGAAGATCCCCTGGACAAGGAAATGGCAACCCACTCCAGTATTCTTGCCTGGAAAATTCCATGAATAGAGGAGCCTGACAGTCTACAGTCCATGGGGTCATAAAGAGTAGGACAGGACTAATGATGATAATAATAATATAGGGTACTCTTCTTATTCTAGAACAAACTTGTGAACTTGGGCATTGCTTTGCAAAAAAGAAAACTGAATGTTGTAATAAGTAATAAGAAAAGGAACTAGAAATGAGATCTTCTGAATTTAGCGATCATGGATTTTCAAATATAGCAAATTGGAAGGGATCCTTAGTATGCATGACCTTGATGGTCAATAAACCAGTTTAGTTTATAGTTCTGCCATGAATTAACTGTAACCCCTTAAAGAGATAACTAACCTCCTTAAATATCGGATTCTTCATTTGTAAAATAATAATACTGATTTGAACATCCTGCCATTTCTAAAATGATTCCATTTGGCTGGAACCCTACCATCTTCATGAACCACTATTGGATGTGAAGGCATTCAGTACATCAGCACATTTCCATACTTAAGTTTCAAACCAACTTAACCAAGTAGGATAAATGAAGAAAAAAATATCCTCTTTATAATTTGTGAAGCTATATTGGAGAATGCGACATATATTTATGGGAAAATAGACACAGGTGAGGGGAATAAAAGGTGGCGCTAGTGGTAAAGACTCTTCCTGCCAATGCAGGAAACATAAGAGTTGCGGGTTCAATCCCTGGGTCAGAAAGATCCTCTGGAGGAGGGTGTGGCAACTCACTCCAGTATTCTTGCCTGGAAAATCCCATGGGCAGAGACTGATAGCTACAGTCCATAGGGTTGCAGAGTCATACATAATTGAAGCGACTTAGCATGAACACAGACATAAGTGAACACTCCAAGATAAGATAGATCATTCACTGGTAGGCACACTGAATTGAACCAGCCTTCCCCATTTTCAGAAGCATAATCTGTTCTTATATTATTTATGTGGCTGAGCAACAGTGCAAAACATGTTTTCTCTTCTCAAATGTCAGTTTCTAAGGGGGAAAAATTGGATAAGGGGTAAGGTCTTAAATGATTGGAAATTCGCTTTCTTATACTCAGCAGTTAGACAACTTCCTTCACCTCTGATGGGGAGAAGTGAAGTGTAAAAATAAAGCCAAAGATCCAACATTGATATACATTCTTACTCTTGAAATTTCAAGAGTAAAGTGTTTTCCACTTAATATTTTCCTTAATTGGACCTTAAACTATACATATAGCTCAAATCTTAATAATTTTATACTAGAATTCACAGAAGAGAATAAAAAACACTGACTTTTTAAAAATCTGACTAAGGGCCCTTGCTTTACTTGTTTACTTTTTGAGGTTTGGCTTTCTCCTATAGCCATTTTAATTAAATGCTAAAATAGTCAAGGTCTCTCTTATTCAATTTGAAACATTATTTTCTTTACTATAATTAGCTAACATCTCTATATCACTGAAAAGGATAAATTGTTTTACATTTATGGTGTTCAAATGTCTTCTTTGGTGTCTATCAGATTTCAAAAGTTAATAAATTTACTAGATTTGTCTAGACTTTTGCAGATAGATTTTTACAAGTTTTATAGATTTTTCTTTGTTGTTGTTCAGTCACTAAGTCGTGTCTGATTCTGCGACCCCATGGACTGCAGCATGCCAGGATTCCCTTTCCTTCATCATCTCCTGGAGTTTGCTCAAATTCAAGTCCATTGAGTTGGTGACGCCATCCAACCATCTTACCCTCTGTCACTTTCTCTCTTCCTGCCTTCAATCATTCCCATCAGCAGGGTCTTTTTCAATGAGTCGTCTCTTTGCATCAGGTGGTCAATGTATTGGAGCTTCAGCTTCAGCATTAGTCCTTCCAGTGAATATTCAGGATTGATTTCCTTTAGGATTGACTGGATTGGTCTCCTTGCAGTCCAAAGGACTCTCAAGAGTCTTCTCTAGCACCATAGTTCAAAGGTATCAATTCTTCGGCACTCAGCCTTTTTTATTGTCCAGCTCTCACATCCCTACATGACTACTGGAATAACCATAGCTTTGACTACACTGACCTTTGTCAGCAAAGTGATATCTGCTTTTTAGTATGGTGTCTAGGTTTGTCATTGCTTTTCTTTCAAGAAGCAAGAGTCTTAATTTCATGGCTGCAGTCACCATCCACAGTGATTTTGGAGCCCAACAAATAAAGTCTGTCCCTTTATTTTTCTTTACATGTATGCTAAATCCTTCCTTTTGTGCATATAGAAATATAGGTTTCAAGGAAAAAATATGCAAGTTCTATCTCCCTAATCAATTCTGATTCTTTACTAAACTGTGGAAGATTCTAATATCTTACTCATAGCCTATAATTAATTGTTTGTTTGTTTGTTTATTTTGTAGACCAGAATCTAAGAATCAGGTCATTATCTTTTTATTTATTAGCGCTTTAGAATACAATTCACAATACAAAGTTAGGAACTGAAATAATATGCTGCAGATTTGTTGTTCTCTGATATTAACCTTTAAAATCTCATAGTCTTTTACCTAATATGAGACAACAAAAAGCTGTTCACTCTGAAAACGTCACTACTGAAAAAAATAAAAATATATGAGTGGTAGAGTAAATCAAGGAAAATGATTTAAGAGGATAAATAAAATTATTAGGGATTTGAGAATAATTATACTTCCATAAACACATTTCAGTCTGAGGTTAGAAAAAGTGTAAATGACAAAGAAATAAATAATTTTCTAGAAATACAGCATTTTTCTAACAAAACATTTATTTAACATATATAATCTATTCATCACTATGCCAGGCACTGGGTTTAATATGAATGAAATTTGGTCTCCCACTTCAAGATAGAGGAAGTGGTCACTTGAAATAACAATTTAATATAGTGAACTCAAATTTCTAACAGGAATACTCAGAATGCTATTGGACTCAAGGGAGAGATACTTATTCCTATCTAATGGGTCATGGTAGGAAAAAGAGAAGAAAATTCAATCAAGACTTGCTAGAATAGAAACACAAAGTGAAATTAAAGAAACCTAAAGAATGACTGTCTGGGCTAGCTAACTAGAGAATACTTTACGTATATTCTAAAATGAGTAACCAAGAGTACAACTCAAATAAATAGAGTACTTTTAATATCAGGCATTAAAAACAAATAAGACACACTTATTGAACATAGATTTAACAAAAGGAAAAATGAATATAGTATCAATCATCTTTGGCCACCTATTCCCCCACTGCTGAGCTGTTCTATTTTATTGTGGTATGGTTAGTAATGAATTTTATATCAATTATCATTTTTGGACCATAGTTTCAAAGCGCTGAACCTTATTTTTCAGTAACTTGGTTGTTGTTAAGGAGAGAGTCAGAGATGATTTGGTGCTACTCCAAATATGCAGAGATTTTTCACCTATGATTCATTCTAGAAATTATACAGTTTTAGCCTTTCAATTTATGTCTTGGATGCAGTTAGAGATTTGAGGTTTTTTTGCATAAGGATGAGCTAATGTTTCCCTCTTCCCTTGTGACAACATCTCGGTGTTTCGTTTCTTGAAAATATTTCCCTTTTCCAGGTGAATTTGTTTCCCACTTTTCTTGAAAATCATCTGAAAATATAGAATTAGTCTTTTTCTAGATTCTATTCTGTTCCTTTTGCCTGTCTTTGTCCTTTTACCAGTACCATGCTGCTTTGATTAATATAGCCTGGTAATAATGGTTGAAAATCAAATTATATAAACCATTTCAAATTTGTTTTTATTTATAATTTCATTGTCTAATCTATAAACATTTCTATAAAAATATAATTAGTTCATCAATCTTCACATTAAAAAAAAATTCTGGAAGAGTTTTTTTTCTGATTACAGAAACCTATTGATCAATTTGGGGAAAATTTATGTTTTAACTACATTGACTCTCTAATTTGTTAAATATGGTATGCTCCTCTACTTATTTAGATTTTCAATAATTCTTCTGCCCAAGATATTGGAGCTTCAGAATGAATATTCAGAGTTAATTTCCTTTAAATATGACTGGTTTCCAGTCAAATATATTTGAGAATCCCTCAACTGAAAACAAATTGTGACAGAAAGTAGTTTAAAGAAAAACAACCTTGAGTTATATGTTCCTGTAACCTTATGGTTCTTAAAATTTATCTCTAAAAATCAATTTTTCCTCAACAGAAAAAAAAAATTATTGCAATAAATATAATTCAGTAGTAAAACAAATATTTTCTCTTTTCCTTTTAAAAGTGTTAAACCATTTAATGATATTTCACTTGCTTCCTTTGGTTTCCATTTAGTGTATTTAAGGAGTTTTAAACTGGATGTATTTGCATTCCTAAGCTTCCAAACTTTGGATAAAGCAGTTGTCATTTTAAAATCAATTATGTTTTCTATCGCTCACATGTACTTTTTTGTTATTTTTGTCACTCAGTTAAATTTAGAAGTACTTACTCTCAAGACCATCTGAATCAAAAACACTAACCTTTTCTTTTTCACTTCCCTTATTTTCCTCTTCTTTTTTTACAGACAACCAATTGAAAAAAAAAATAGAGTTGGAAAAGAGGAAATTTCTTATTCTCACATGGTTCATTAAATAGCTAATATTTTAGCTTTATTTATGAAACATAAGTTTTTTTCAATAATTTAGTTTTATAGACTAGATAACATTTATGCAATATGATAGCTATAAAGCCAGGTTTTACACACGGAGGTAACAGCACACACACACACACAGAAACACACATTTATACTTTGTGCACATACACATTGTCAGCAAGATGGTGGCTACCACCATTTTTTTGTACATGTAAATGCAGCTCAGTATTCTAGATATTTAGTGATTTCAGAGAATAAGGTTAATCAAATATTGGATTTAGTTCTGCTTAACTCAGAGTGCACATTCTGAAGGCAAGGGATAAGCCAAAGTTAGCAGCTTGCCACTGTTTCATCTCTCAAGCAGACTGTGGACTTCACTCTGCATGTTTGACCTTTTGTCTCATTCGTTACATCTACAATTAGTGTGGTTCAGTGCCCTTCTTGTCACTAGCTGCTAATGAGATTTCAAGTCATCTTTAAAACTAGCTTAAAAGCATTAGCGTCATTTGATGCCATCTTTTGATCTCCTTTAGTATTATACCTGTTAAAGGGACACACAGATTGATGTTTGGCACAGATGCCAATCAGACATCTGATGTTTTGCTCTTGTTAAATTTTAATGTATTCTTTATGTGATTTGTGGCTGGTGAGGTTTTCTTTATATTCTCTTTATCATTTCATTCTGTTTTTGTTTAATTGAAAGATAATTGTTTTACAATGTTGTATTAGTTTTTACCCTACAACAACATGAATCAGTCATCACTACACACACACACACACACACACACACACACACACACGTATATGTATATATATTTCCCCAACACTTGAGACTCCTTCCTACCTCTCCATCCCACCCCTCTAGGTTGTCATGTAACAGAGTGCCAGGGTAGGCTTCCTATTAGACAGCAGCTTCCCACTAGCTATCTACTTTATACACGGTACTGTATATGTGTCAATGCCACTCTCTCATCTTTTTGATACTAACATCAGTCACATTCATAAAACTTTGAGATAGGTTGCCTCTATATTGAGTGTCAAAGTCATTTTGAATTATCCCTAAATCAAAAATGATAGTAATGCCCAAACTAGCTGCTATCTGGCAAATATGAATTTTCAAGACCCTCAATATATTCACATATTTGCAGTTTTTCAAAGCAATAAAATACATTATATTTTATAATTTGTAAAACATAAGATACATATAATTTGTCTACAGCCAGATATCCTGGAATGAAAAGTCATATGGGCTTTAGCAAGCATCACTGCAAACAAAGCTAGCGGAATTCAAGTTGAGCTACTTCAAATTCTAAAAGATGATTCTTTTAAAGTGCTGCACTCAATATGTCAGTAGCTTTGGAAAACTCAACAGTGGCCACAGGCCTAGAAAAGGTCAGTTTTCATTCCAATCCCAGAGAAAGGCAATGCCAAAGAATGCTCCAAATATGCACACATGATCATCTCACACACTAGCGAAGGAATGCTCAAAATTCTCCAAGCCAGGCTTCAACAGTATGTGAACTGTGAACTTCCAGGTGTTCAAGCTGGGTTTAGAAAAGGCAGAGCAACCAGAAATCAAATTGCCAACATCCGTTGGGTCATCAAGAAAGCAAGAGAGCTTCAGAAAAATATCTACTTCTGCTTTACTGACTAGGCCAAAGCCTTTGACTGTGTGGATCACAACTTACTGTGGAAAATTCTTCAAGAGATAGGAATACTAGACCACCTTAACTGGCTCCTGAGAAATCTCTATGCAGGTCAAGAAGCAACAGTTGGAACTGGACATGGAACAACAGACTGGTTCCAAATTGGGAAAGGGGTATGTCAAGGCTATATATTGTCACACTGCTTATTTGACTTATATGCAGAGTAAACATGTGAAATGCCGGGCTGGATGAAACACAAGCTGGAATTAAGATTGTCGGGAGAAATATCAATAATGTCAGATATGCAGATAACAACACCCTTATGGCAGAAAACAAAGAGGAACTAAAGAGTTTCTTGATGAAAGTGAAAAAGGAGAGTGAAAAAACTGGCTTAAAACTCAACATTCAAAAAGTGGAAATCATGGCATCTGGTCCCATTACTTCATGGTAAATAGATGGGGAAACAATGGAAACAGTAATATACTTTATTTTGGGGGACTCAAAAATCACAGCAGATGCTGACTGCAGCCATAAAATTAAAACACACTTGCTCCCTGGAAGAAAAGCTATGACCAACCTAGACAGCATGTTAAAAAGCAGAGGCATTACTTTGCCAACAAAGGTTCGTCTAGTCAAAGCTACAGTTTTTCCAGTAGTCAATTATGTATGTGAGAGTTGGACTATAAAGAAACCTGAGTGCCAAAGAACTGAAGCTTTTGAACTGTGATATTGGAGAAGACTCTTGAGAGTCCCTTGGACTGCAAGGAGATTTAACCAGTTCATCATAAAGAAAATCAGTCCTGAATATAAATTTGAAGGACTGATGTTGATTCTGAAACTCCAACCCTTTGGCCACCTGATGCAAAGAATTGACTGATTGTAAAAGACCCTGATGCTGGGAAAGATTGAAGGCAGGAGGAGAAGGGGAGGACAGAGGATGAGATGATTGGATGTCGTCACCGACTTGATGGATATGAGTTTGAGTAAGCTCTGGGAGTTGGTGTTGGACTGGGAAGCCTGGCATGCTGCAGCCCATGGGATCACAAAAAGTAGGACCTACTGAGAGACTGAACTGAATTGACTGATAATGCCCTTTGAAATGTGAAAAAAGATCTCATGATAAAAGAAAATTATTTGTTCAATATGTTTTATAGGCATTAGATTATACACACACACACACACACACACACACACACACACACACACATATATACATTTGTTTTTTTCTTACCCGATTGACAAATAGGATACAATGGACCAATTCTCCCATGTAATTTTAATAGGAACATATTTGATATAAATATTTTAGGATTATAGTTTTGTAGTATAGGTAAGAAAACTTGAAGATTTTATTAATCTCTCAATACCTTATTCTTCAATTAATTCATACTAAATAAATTTGATCAGCAGAAAATTGAATTAAAGATGAAATTGGAAGATGAATTCCCCAGGTCGGTGGGTTCCCAATATGCTACTTAAGAAGACTGAAGGAAAAACTCCAGAAAGAATGAAGAGATGGAGCCATAGCAAAAATAACACCCAGTAGTGTGTAAGACTCTTGATGGAAGTAAAGTGTGATGCTGTAAAGAACAATATTGCATAGGAACCTGGAATGTTAGGTAAATGAATCAAGGTAAAATAGAACTGGTCAAACAGAAGATGGCTAGAATGAACATAGACATTTTATAAATCGGTGAGCTAAAATGGACTGGAATGGGTGAATTTAACTCAATACTTAAGAATCCATTAAAAGAAATGGAGTAGCCCTCATAGTCAAAAAAAGAGTCTGATATGCATTTCTTCAGCGCAATTTAAAAAACGACAGAACAATCTCTGTTCGTTTCCAAGACGAACCGTTCAGTATCACAGTAATCCAAGCCAGTAATGCTGAAGAAGCTGAAGTTGAATGGTTCTATGAAGACCTACAAGACCTTCTACAACTAACACCCAAAAAAGATGTCCTTTTCATTAAGGAGCCTGGATGCAAAAGTAGGAAGTCAAGAGATACCAGGAGTAACAGGCAAATTTGGCCTTGGAGCACAAAATGAAGCAGGGCAAAGGCAAACAAAGTTTTGCCAAGAGAATGCACTGGTCATAGTAAACACCCTCTTCCAACACCACAAAAAACGACTCAACACATGGACATCACTAGATGGTCAATACCAAAATCGGATTGACTGTATTCTTTGCAGTCAAAGATGGAGACACTCTAAACAGTAAGCAAAAATAAGACTGGGAGCTGACTGTGGCTCAGATCATGAGCTCCTTATTGGCAAATTCAGGCTTAAATTGAAGAACGTAGGGAAAACCACTAGACCATTCATGTATGACCTAAATCAAATCCCTTACGATTATACAGTGGAAATGATAAGTAGATTCAAGGAATTAGATCTGATAGACAGAGTGCCTGAAGAACTGTGGTTGAAGGTTCATAACATTGTATAGTAGGCAATGATCAACATGATCCCCAAGAAAAAGAAATGCAAAAAGGCAAAATGGTTGTCTGAGGAGGCCTTACAAATAGCTGAGAAAAGAAGAGAAGCTAAAGACAAAGAAGAAAAGGAAAGAAATATCCATCTGAATGCAGAGTTCCAAAGAATAGCAAGGAGAGATAAGAAAGCCTTCCTCAGTTATCAATGCAAAGAAATAGAAGAAAACAATAGAATGGTGAAGACTAGAGACCTCTTCAAGGAAATTAGAGATAACAAGGGAACATTTCACGCAAAGATGGTCACAATAAAGGACAGAAATAGTATAGACCTAACAGAAGCAGAAGATATTAAGAAGTGTCAAGAATACACAGAAAAACTACAGAAAAAAAAAAAAAAAAGAAGATATTCATGACCCAGATAACCACAATAGTTTGACCACTCACCGAGAGCCAGACATCCTGGAATGTGAAAACAAGTGGGCCTTAGGAAGCATCACTACAAACAAAGATAGTGGAGATGATGGAATTCCAGTTCAGCTATTTCAAATCCTCAAAGATGATGCTGTCCAAGTGCTGTACTCAATATGCCAGCAAAATTGGAAAACTCAGTAGTGGTCACAGGACTGGAAAAGATCAGTTTTCATTCCAATCCCAAAGAAAGGCAATACCAAACAATACTCAAACTAAGCACAATTGTACTCATCTCACATCCTAGCAAGCAAACGCTCAAAATTCTCCGAAACAGGTTTCAAAAGCATGTGAACTGAGAATTGCCAGATGTTCAAACTGGATTTAGAAAAGGCGGAGGAACAAGAGATCAAATTGCCAACATCTGCTGGATCATCGAAAAAGCAAGAGAGTTCCATAAAAACATCAATTTCTGCTTTATTGACTATGGCAAAGCCTTTGACTGTGTGGATCACAATAAACTGTGGAAAATTCTTCAAGAGATGGGAATACCAGACTACCTGACCTGCCTCTTGAGAAACTTGTAGGCAGGTCAGGAAGCAACAGTTAGAACTGGACATGGAACAACAGACTGGAACCAAATAGGGAAAGGAGTACGTCAAGGCTATATATTGTCACCCTGCTTATTTAACTTATATGCAGAGTACATCATGAGAAATGTTGGGCTGGATGAGGCACAAGTTGGAATCAAGATTACCGGGAGAAATATCAATAAACTCAGTACGCAGATGACACCACCCTTATGGCAGAAACTGAAGAAGAACTAAAGAGCCTCTTGATGAAAGTGAGAGAGGAGACTGTAAAGCTGGCTTAAAACTCAACATTCAGAAAACGAAGAGCATGGCATCTGATCCCACTATTTCATGGCTAGTCGATGGGGACACAATGATAACCGTTCGAGACTTTAATTTCTGGGTCCCCAAAATCACTGCAGACACTGATTGCGGCCATGAAATTAAAAGATGCTTGCTGCTTGGAAGAAAAGCTATGTCCAACCTAGACAGCATTTTAAAAAACAGAGACATTACTCTGCCAACAGAGGTCCATCTAGTCAAATCTATGGTTTTTCCAGTAGTCATGTATGGATGTGAGTGTTGGACTCTAAAGAAAGCCGAATGTTGAAGAATTTATCCTTTTGAACTGTGATGTGGGAGAAGACTTTTGAGAGTCCCTTGGACTGCAAGGATATATAACCAGTCAATTGTAAAAGAAATCAGCCCTAAATATTCATTGGAAGGACTGATGCTGAAGCTGAAACTCCAATACTTTGGCTACTTGATGGGAAGAACTGACTCATTGGAAAAGACCCTGATTCTGGGAAAGACTGAAGGCAGGAATTGAAGGGGACAACAGAGGATGAGACGGTTGGATGTCATCACTCACTCTATGGACGTAAGTTTGAGCAAGCTCTGGGGTTTGGTGATGGACAGGGAAGCCTGGCGTGCTGCAGTCCATGAGGTCATAAAGAGTCAGACATGGAATGAGCAACTGAACTTAACTGAAGTAAAGTTGAAACAAAAGACGTATGTACATATAGTGTTCATAGGATTATTTTACAAAACAAAATATTAGAAATGCCCTATTTATCCAAAATAAGGTTGTTGTTACAGAAGTCTGTACATATCTAATGGGTTCTCTTTTGTAGTCAGGAAAAATAAGGTTCATTACCTTAAAAATAATGAGGATGGTTGCTTGAATTTTGAAAAGTCAAAAGAAACAATTCAGTATTATGAATTCAGTGAAATCAGTAAACTTGGAGATATACTACATAGTTAGACAAACAATCAACAAACAGGTAAATCTGACATGAAGTGTTTATTTTTATCTCTGATGGAATTATGAGTGATTTGCATTTTATATTGTAAATGTGGATACATTTTCATTAGTGTGTATGGATGTACTCAGTGATAAAGACAATGCATGCTATTAATATAGTAAGATAAATCAAATGAATGCATAACTGCCTGTATAACTCTCAAATTTTAGAGTCGATTCTTCTATGGTTATTTTATCTTTCTAACTATCAGTACTTATACTGGCTAAATTCAGTTCAGTTCAGTTGCTCAGTCATGTCCAGCTCTTTGCGACCCTATGAATTGCAGCACGCCAGGCTTCTCTGTCCATCACCAACTCTCGGAGTCTACCCAAACCCATGTCCATCGAGTCAGTGATGCCATCCAACAATCTCATCCTCTGTCATCCCCTTCTCTTCCTGCCCCCAATCCTACCCAGCAGTAGTAGTTGACTCCTACCCAATGAGTCAACTTTTCGCACGAGGTGGCCAAAGTATTGGAATTTCAGCTTCAACATCAGTCCTTCCAATGAACACCCAGGATTGATCTCCTTTAAGATGGATTGATTGGATCTCCTTGCAGTCCAAGGGACTCTCAAGAGTCTTCTCCAACACCACAGTTCAAAAGCATCAATTCTGCAGCGCTCAGCTTTCTTCCTAGTATTAAAGTGGACTCTTTGCAAAAATATGATTTTCATTCCAGCACTCCTTAAATGCCTACCTATGCTACATCTCTTATTACTTAAGTTATCTGTTGTGCTTGTTTTATAGTCAATATTTCAAGAATGAATCCATAACATGATTAATTTGTAGACAGAGCAAACCTTACAACAGCATAATAAGGATAATATGCCTGTATTTTTTAACACACCTGAGAACTATAATCAACAAAAATAACCACATATTTTTGCATGGCAATACCTAAACTGGTTATTAATTATATGTTATAAATATAACAAAGAATTTGCTCATGATACAAGCCATCAGTTCAGTTCAGTCGCTCATACGTGTCTGACTCTTTGTGACCTCATGGACTGCAGTACTTCCCAGTCTATCACCAACTCCTGGAGCTTGCTCAAACTCATGTCCACTGAGTCAGTGATGCCATCCAACCATCTCATCCTTTGTAGTCCCCTTCTCCTGCTGCCTTCAATCTTTCTCAGCAGCATGATCTTTTCGAATGAGTCAGTTCTTCTTATCAGGTGGCCAAAGTATTGGAGCTTCAGCTTCAGCATCAGTCATTCCAATGAATATTCAGGACTGATTTCCTTTAGGATGGACAGGTTTGATCTCCTTGCAGTCCAAGGGACTCTCAAGAGTCTTCTCCCACACCACAGTTCAGAAGCATCAATTCTTTGGCTCTCAGCTTTCTTTATGATCCAACTCTCACATCCATATATGACTACTGGAAAAACCATAGCTTTGACTAGAAGGATCTTTGTTTGCAATGTAATGTCTCTGCTTTTTACTATGCTAAATCAGTCAAAGCTTTTCTTCCAAGGAACAAGCATCATTTATTTCATGGCTTCAGTCACCGTTTGCAGTGATCTTGGAGCCCAGGAGAATAAAGTCTGTCACTATTCCCATTGTTTCTCTATCTATTTGCCATGAAGTGATGGGGCCAGATGCCATGATCTTCATTTTCTGAATGTTGAGCTTTAAGCCAACTTTTTCACTCTCCTCTTTCATTTTTATCAAGAGGATCTTCAGTTCCTCTTCAATTTCTGCCATAATGGTGGTGTCATCTGCATATCTGAAGTTATTGATATTTCTCCCAATGAACTTGATACCAGCTTGTGTTTCATCCAGCCCAATGTTTCGCATGATGTACTCTCCATATAAGTTAAACAAGAAGGATGACAATATACAGTCTTGATGTACTCCTTCCCCAATTTGGAACCAGTCCATCATTCCATATCCAGTTCTAGCTGTTGCTTCTTGACCTACATACAGATTTCTAAGGAGGCAGCTATGGTGGTCTCGTATTCTCATCTCTTGAAAAATTTTCCACACTTTGTTGTGATCCACACCATCAAAGTCTTTGACACAGTCAATAAAGCAGAAATTGATATTTTTCTGGAAACCAAAAGAGCACATCCAATTTTAATCTATGTGATGATACAACCTAAAGCAGGGGTTGGAAAACTATGGCCATTTGCCACACCTAGCTTTTTGCATAACCCCAAAAGACAAGAATAGATTTTATACTTTTAAATGCTTGAAAAATAAATCAGATAAAAATAATCATCTTGTGAAATGTGAGAATGATAGAAGTTCAAATTTTTGGTATGTAAATAAAGTTTTATTGAGATACAGCTACAATCACCATGTTTATCTTTTTCTATGACTGCTTTCTTTGAAAAGCTGAACGTTTTCACTACCTGGACCTTTATAAGAACAGTTTGGTGATCACTGCAACTAAAGTTCATTGAAGGTGTAATAGATTTTCTTCTACAAGAAATGCATGATAATTCTGAGTAGAGTGTATTCTTGACGTCCCACCTTGCTTTTTCATGTGACATGTAAGTCTGCATCCTACCTTTGTTATTAAGTCTTTGTCTTTTATATACACTTACTATGGGGCAATCTGCTCAAAGAAATAAACTTTTTAATTTGTTTCTTGAAAGTGTTGCGTCCTCTCAGCTGAGGTTGTGTGGTGTTGTCTTTTTCCACTTTTCTATCTGAAGCCCTCTGTTTAAAATAGTGTTATTTTCACAGCTGTTTTTTTTTTTTCTTGCTATAATTGCTTCTGATTGCTCAATGCCAATAGGAGATGCGTTTTTAAGTAGCTTGAATAAATTGAGTCTTTTTGTTTGGCATATTAATTTCAAACTGTTCGCTGTCCCTTGACATGTCTATGTATCATGGGAATTTATCCTGGAAGCTTAGCCAATGGGTATTATTGTTTGACCCCTACATGACTACTATTGATGATTTTGTGTGTCTATTGTACACACCAGATTTTTTTTTCACAAACATTGCTTTCAGAAAAATAGTTCTAAGAAGACATATTCAAAGATTTACTACACTCTGCCAGAAGCCTTAAAAGCAAACTTCAACTACAAGTAGTGCAACATAGGAACAGATATTGATAGAAAAAGCTGGGTATGCTAGTGGTTACAAAAGAATCAGTGTTATTTTACTACCTGCACTCAAAATCTTGACTTAGAGAATTCAACCATTTTCTTTTCTAGGAGCAGAGTGTGTGTGTGTGCGAGTGTGTGTATACTTGTCATAAACATAATCTATATCCAAAACCTCATACAAGTCAAAGTCATGCATATTATTTTCTTATTTACTGATGAAGCTTTAAACATGAAATGTCAGTATGACAGAAAAGCCACTGCTATCTGAGAGAAATCTGATGCTTTCCAATTTTCTACACAAACACATTTTCACTTATGTTACATTGCAGAAAATGTTTTCCTATTAATTTACTATAGTAAACTTCCCATAGCATCAAAAACACATCTTGTCTTTGCTCTAATTTTCATAGTATTTTCCTAGCAAGATAGTTGTGTATTTATATTAAAGTGTCATTTAAAATAATTTATTAAAATATTTCTTTGTGAAGAAACCAAGTATAAAAATCCATTCAACATTTCTAATCCTTGTATATTTTAACTGATGGACATTCATATGTTTTTAACACTTGAATTCTGAAAACCGATCACAAATAAGATTTCCATGTTTTCTTAGGTGATTAAGAAATTGCATATTTTAATTGTGTTTTTTATTTGAATATCCTGGCAGCCATTAAGATTAAACATATATTTAAATTAAATAGCAAGCATTTGCAATATAATGCTTATTCTATTAAAAAAGTAGTCATATCCCAGAACACTTGAAATCTGATTATTTTCTTGCAGTTGTTGTTTTCACTTCATAAATATTGTAGGGGTAGTTTGTAAAAGTAACATTTTATAGTGCTAGTATTTCTTTTAGTCTCTGTTATTTTGCTGAGAAGTTTTACTGTAAAAGCTTGTTTATTCAGAGAATTCCATTGCTCAAGATCTGACTAAACGCAGTTTGTGACAGTTCCCTGTCTTGTACCCAAATTTTTAAATATAATTACTACTATTTATGAGGTCTCATAATCAGATAGGGTAGATGTTTGACCCATACTGTTCAGATTATTATAATATAAAGTACTTATAGGAGATGTGTCAGAGGTTTCTGGGGTGCTCATTTCAATAATTAGACATCTTAAACTCATTATACCTTTTGGGAATGATATCGGCCCAGTTAGCATTAATTATCAATGACATGCGATGTTTTGTTGACAGTCAAGAATGCAAGAGAGACATGAACTTTGGTATATTGGTAATGAAAACAATGATTCTAGGACTTCTACTTCTGGGAAGATACTGAGTAGACACACTTCTTCCTAGTCTTCTTTTTCTTTTTCTTTAATGTTTTAAGGACTTCCTTGGTGCCTCAAGTGGTAAAGAGTCTGCCTACCAATTCAGGAGAAGCAAGACACATGGGTTTGGTCAAGAAGATCCACTGGAGAAGGAAATGGCGGCCCGATCCAGTATTCTTGTCTGGAAAATTCCATGAACAGAGGAGCCTGAGAGGTCCATGAAGTCACAAAGAGTTAGACACAGCTGTTTAACATATTTGTAAAGTAACATGAAGAATGGAATCTGTTTTCTTTCCTTTATTTCATGTTTGTTTTCTGCTCACTTACTATTATATTACACTTCTGTAACTTAATCCAATAATGACAGATGAAATAGTGTTTGAAAGCTGGAGCTCTGTCTTCTTACCTTTGATTAAATAATATATTGGGGGGCAGTTCATAGATTCTGCAGGGAGTTTTTCTCTAGCTTTTTTGACCTAAGTTTTGAAATTGATCTCCTGAAGAGGAGAGGACATTGTCTTTGATCCTGGAACTTAAGCAACAAATAATGACACACACACATACACATCATATATATGTATTTCCTGTTCTAGTTCATCTCTGTCTAGCTAAATATCAATAAATCAAAATAATAATGCTTTTTCAGTTGTGGCCACAGTTCTATTCCTGTGCTATGTTCTGCTCTGCCAACTAGTAGGGTTAATTTCCAGCTACCCACAGTGGCAACATGCTTGCTCAAGCGTCTTTTATTGATTGGTGTTTTCTATTTTATTCTTCCACTCTTCCTCCTGCGGAGAAGGCAATGGCAACCCACTCCAGTACTCTTGCCTGGAAAATCCCATGGATGGAGGAGCCTGATAAACTGCAGTCCATGGGGTCGCTAAGAGTCGGACACGACTGAAGTGGCTTAGCAGCAGCAGCAGCTTCATCCTGTGTTCCCTTGATCTCCTTCTAAATATACTGCTTGCATTCATACATCCTTGTTTTAAGGTCTGTATCTGAAGGATTGAAAAATACAACTGTTGCCTTTTTCAAATTTCTGTTTATATGGTACTCATCTAAGAGCACTAGGTACTTTATTCTCATGGGTCCCATTATAGAAAAGTCTCCAATTTAAAGCATTGTGAAATTATTAAACTCCTAAAATTGACCACTGAAGACAGCAAGCAGATTCCTATTGTCAGGAGCATTTGCAAGGACATATGGAAAATCATTTACACTGGTCACAGAGGAAGGCTTTCCTATCTCTCCTTGCTATTCCTTGGAACTTTGCATTCAGATGGGTATATATTTCCTTTTCTCCTTTGCCTTCAGCTTCTCTTCTTTTCTCAGCTATTTGTAAGGCCTCCTCAGACAACCATTTTGACTTTTTGCATTTCGTTTTCGTGGGGATGGTCTTGATCACTTTCTCCCGTACAATGTCAAGAACTGCCATCCACAGTTCTCCTGGCACTCTGGCTATCAGATCTAATCCCGTGAATCTATTTATCACTTCCACTGTATAATCATAAGGGATTTGATTTAGGTCATACCTGAATGGTCTAGTGGTTTTCCCTACTTTCTTCAATTTAAGTCTGAATTTTGCAATAAGGAGTTCATGACCTGAACCACAGTCAGGTTGCAGTCTTGCTTTTGCTGACTGTATAGAGCATCTCCATCTTTGGCTGCAAAGAATACAACCAATCTGATTTCAGTATTTCTGATTTCAGTATTGACCATCTGACCATGTGTAGAGTCATCTTTTGTGGTGTTGAAAGAGGTTGTTTTCTATGAACAGTGTGTTCTCTTGCCAAAACTTTGTTTGCCTTTGGCCTGCTTCATTTGGTACTCCAAGGCCAAATTTGCCTGTTACTCCAGGTATCTCTTGACTACCTACTTTTGCATTCCAGGCTCCTTAATGAAAAAGGTATATTTTTTCAGTGTTAGTTCTAGAAGGTTTGTAGGTCTTCATAGAATTGTTCAACTATAGCTTCTTCAGCACTACTGATTGGGACATAGGCTTGGATTACTGTGATGTAGAGTGGTTTGTCTTGGAAATGAACAGAGGTCATTCTGTAGTTTTTGAGATTGCATCCAAGTACTGCATTTCAGACTCTTTTTTTGACTATGATGGCTACTCCATTTCTTTTAAGGGATTCTTGCCCACCGCAATAGATATAATTGTCTTCTGAATTAAATTCACCCATTCCAGTCCATCTTAGTTCATTGATTCCTAAAATGTGGATGCTCACTCTTGACATCTCCTGTTTGGCCACTTCCAATTTACCTTGATCATGGACCTAACATTCCAGGTTGCTATGCAATATTGCCTTTTATAGCACCACACTTTACTTCCATCACTAGTCACATCCACAACTGGGTATTGTTTTCGATTTAGTTCCATCCCTTCATTCTTTCTGGAGTTACTTCTCCACTTTTCTCCAGTAGTATTTTGGGTATCTATCGACCTGGGGAGTTCATCTTTAAGTGCCATATATTTTTGTCTTTTCATACTGTTCATGGGGTTCTCAAGGCAAGAATACTGAAGTGATTTGCCATTCCCTTCTCCAGTGGACCACACTTTGGCAGAACTCTCCACCATGATCTGTTCATCTTGGGCAGCCCTACACTGCATGGCTCATAGTTTCATTCAGTTAGACAAGGCTGTGGTCCATGCAATCTGTTTGATTAGTTTCTGTCATTGTGTTTTTCATTCCATCTTCCCTCTGATGGATAAGGTTAAGGGGCTTATGGAAGCTTGCTGACGGGAGAGACTGCAGTATGAAATGGTGCAGACCTAAGAGAAGCAGAAGATATTAAGGAGTGATGGCAAGGATACACAGAAGAACTATACAAATAAGATTTTCATAACCCAGATCACTCACCTAGACCCAGACATCCTGGAATGCAAAGCCAAGTGGGCCTTAGGAAGCATCACTACAAACAAAGCTAGTGGAGGTGAAGGAATTCCAATTGAGCTATTTATAATCCTCAAAGAAGATGCTGTCCAAGTGCTGCGCTTAATAGGCCAGCAAATTTGGAAAATGCAGCAGTGACTACAGGACTGGAAAATATAAGTTTTCATTCCAATCCTAAAGAAAGGAGATGTCAAAAAATGTTCAAACTACCACACAATTGCACTAATCTCACATGCTAGCAAAGTAACGCTCAATCTCCAAGCCAGTCTTCAACAGTACATGAACCATGCACTTCCAGATGTTTAAGCAGGATTTAGAAAAGACAGAAGAACCAGAGATCAAACTGCCAGCATCCATTGGATCATCAAAAAAGCAAGAAAGTTCCAGGAAAGCATCTATGTCTGCTTTATTGACTATTCTAAAGTCTTGACCTTATGGCTTACAAATAAACTATGGAAAATTCTTCAAGAGATGGTAATATCAGACCACCTGATGTGTGTCCTGAGACATCTGTATGTGGGTCAAAGGGTAGCAGTTCCATCCAGACATGGCATAACAGACTGGTTCCATTTGGGGATGAATGCTGTGTATTGTCACACTGCTTATTTAACTTATGTGCAGATTACATCATGCAAAATATCGGGCTGGATGAAGCACAAGCTGGAATCAGCTTTGTCAGAAGAAATATCAATAACCTCAGATACTCACATGAATGACACCATACTTATGGCAGAAAGTGAAGAGGAACTAAAGAGCCTCTTGATGAAAGCAAAAGAGGGGAGTGAAAAAGTTGAGTTAAAGATCAACATTCAGAAAACTAAGATCATGGCATCCTGTCCCATCACTTCATGGCAAATAGATGGGGAAACAGTGGAAACAGTGGCAGTCTTTATTTTGGGGGGCTCTAAAATCACTGAAGATGGTGACTTCAGCCATGAAATTAAAAGATGCTTACTCTTTGGAAGGAAAGTTATGACCAACCTAGACAGCATATTAAAAAGCAGAGACATTACTTTGACAACAAAGGTCCATCTAGTCAACGCTATGTTTTTTTCCAGTAGTCATGTATGGATGTGAGAGTTGGACTATAAAGAAAGCTGAGTGCCAAAGAATTGATGCTTTTGAACTGTAGTGTTGGAGAAGACTGTTGAGAGCCCCTTTGACTGCAAGGAGATCCAACCAGTCCATCCTAAAGGAAATCAGTCCTGAGTGTTCATTGTAAGGACTAATGTTGAAGCTGAAACTCCAATACTTTGGCCACCTGATGCAAAAAACTGACTCATTTGAAAAGAGACTGATGCTGGGAAAGATTGAAGGCAGGAAGAGAAGGGGATGACAGAGGATGAGATAGTTGGATGGCATCACCGACTCAATGGTCATGAGTTTGAGTAAACTCTGGAGTTGGTGATGGATGGAGAAGCCTGGCATGCTGCAGTCTATGAGGTCACAAAGGGTTGGACATGACTGGGCTACTGAACTGAAGTGAACCGACCCAAAACCATGGTTTTTCCAGTAGTCATGTATGGATGTGAGAGTTGGACCATAAAGAAAGCTGAGCTCTGAAGAGTTGATGTTTTTGAACTGTTGTGTTGGAGAAGACTTTTGTGATTCCCTTAGACTTCAAGGTGATCCAACCAGTCAATCCTAAAGGAAATCAGTCCTGAATATTCATTTTAAGGACTGATGATGAAGGTGAAACTCCAATACTTTGGCCACCTGAGGTGAAGAATTGACTCACTGGAAATGCCCCTGATGCTGGAAAAGATTGAAAGCAGGAGGAGAAAGGGGATGACAGAGGATGAGATGGCTGGATGGCATGACCAACTCGATGGACTTGAGTTTGAGAAAGCTCCGGGTGTTGGTGATGGATAAGGAACCCTGGCATGCTGCAGTCCATGGGGTCGCAAAGAGTTGGACATGACTAAGCAACTGAACTAAACCAATAGAAAATTCTAAAGAGGAGGAATATAAATTTTATTCAGATGCACAAGTCATGGACACACATAATATATCTTTTCTGTGAAGGTACAGTCAACCTATCACTGTGATTCCTTCAAGTAGATAATACAATAACAGTGAAAACTCACAGCATCAAATTGTGAGAAACACTCACTTCTCAGATATAGTCCCAATCTACCCAGTAGAGGTTTATTTGAATGCGTTACCATCTTGATAGCCCTGGTTTGAATTAATTTGTTACCAGGTGGACCTGGTATAACTCTAATCCTATATCTATAACATCTGCCTGAGGGTGGCTTTGGTATGGAGGGAGGCAGGACTAATATCTAATGCGGCTCTGCATCGTTGCTAATACCACATATTCACAGTCTCCATGTCTGCTATAAAAAGGTCAGTAAGCATTATAAAGAGAGCAACAGACCTCCAAATTAGCAGCTTTAGATATATACACCTCTTAAGCTTTTATTGCAGTGCACATTCACACACACACACACACACACACAGGCACATGTATATATGTATATGTGTGCATAGCACACATGTAGATGATATATAATCTTCTGCAAAAACTTAATTGTTCCTTCATGTTGAGCATACAAACATATTCTCCCATATATGTATTTGTCAAAACTAATTTTGAGAGACAAATGTCATATGATATCATTTATATGACAGATCTAAAATTGGGCATTTACACTGAGAAAATCACAATTCTAAAAGATACAGTGGACACAATGGGGAAAGGAGATGGTGGGGCAAACTGAGAGAGTACCACTGACCTACGTACACTATCATTGTGAAATAGTTAATGAGGTGTTGCTGTATAACACAGGGAGCATACCTGCTGTTCTGTGATGAGGAAGAGGGGTGGGATGCAGGAATGAGGGAGGCTCAAAAGTGACGGGATATTTGTATAGTTGTGGCTGATTTGCTTTGTTGTATAGCAGAAATGAATACAACATTGTAAAACAATTTTCTCCCAATTAAAAAAAATAAATTAAAAAAATCAAAGTAAAAAAAAATTACTAAAATCAAAAAAAAAGAGAGAAAATATGACACAAATGAACTTATCTACAAAACAGAAACAAACTCAAACATAGAGAAGAGCCTTCTGCTTGCCAATGGGGTGAGGTGTCAAGGAGCGATGGAGTAGGAGTTTGGGATTAGCAGATGCAAACTATTATGTACAGAAAGGATAAGCAACAAGGTCCTACCATATAGTGCAATGAACTATATTCAATATCTGTGATAAACCATAATAGAAAAAAAGCATTTCAAAATGTATGTGTATATATATATATATTTAAACTATAGAATATAGTTTACATTTTGTAAATCAACTCTACTTCAGTAAAGTAATAAATAAATAATAATTCCGAACACTGTTAAAAGCAGCCTCCCCTAGCTTGTCAAATTCTGACACAAAAGACTTGTTTTTGCAGATGTTCTACAGTGCTCATTAGGCAGCAAAATTACACTATCAGATCAAGGAATCAAGACTGAAGGAAGTAAAAGTGTGGCCCAAAGTCTAACTTGTTGTCCTGTATGAATTTCACATCCTCTCAGGACTTTCCCTTGATGGCTCAGTAGGTAAAGAATCTGCCTGCAGTTTAGGGGATACAAGAGACATGGGTTCGACCCCTGGGTTGGGAAGATGCTTGGAGGAGGAAATGGTAACCCACTCCAGGACTCTTGCCTGCAGAATCTGATGGACAGAGGAGACTGGTGGGCTCCAGTCCAAAGGGTCGGGTCTCAAAGAGCTGGCACAGCTGAGCATGAGCACAAAAGCAGAGGACTTTTACCTGTACTGCCAAATCGCATGACTCACATGAACTTTCTGAAGTTGAGTCAGGTTGATTCACCCACGAACGAGGTTCAAAGATTTCTAATGTATACTCAATATCCCTTAAAACAGGACAAATTTCTGCAGTAATTTAAACTAGTTGCAATCAAAACCAAAACAAAACAAACCAACAAACCAACCAAAAAACAAACAAACAAAAACTGCTGAAAAGGTGTCCTAATTAGTGTAAGTATGCTCAAAGAGCCTCGTGAAGTGTCCTCTGTGATGAGTGCTATTGTACAAAGACAAACAGGAACATCTTGGAATTTCAGTGATCAGAAAGACACAACAACTAAGGAAATGCTGTCTTTTTATTTTTTGCCTTCATTTGGAGTTTTGTAGAACCAGCCATCTGTTTACTTTTACTTTTCTTATTACAAACAAAATAAACTTTTCTCATTCAATCCCATGCTACTTCATCCAGAGTTTCAATAGACAGTTTAATCTGAAAGTGGCCTTTGAAGAAACCACGTATCTAGTGAAATGCTCCAGCCCTTTTCAGAAATAGTCTCAGAGTCTTTGTAAATGTCAAAGGAGACCCACAAATCTCAAACAGTTGCCAAAACCAGAATATCTCTGAATGTCACAGTGATGCTTAACACAAGCCTACCATACAGGGCTTTTGTGTGAGTGTCAAATTCTGTCAGACTCATCTTAAAGAAACATAGCATTTTAAGAGAGGGTTCAAAAGGTTTAGGGTGAAATAATATTTGTGTTTTGCATGGATTAACAGTTATTGCAGTTGACCATCATCAGGTTGAATAGAGGCACATTACTGCATTTCAGTGTATAAGCAAATGTTTTAAATAATTCTATTTTTTCCCCACAAAGCTATGATTAACCACGTTCTGATGCCCCATACGTAAGTAACCAGCTATTTCCATTTTATTTTAAGCCACTGATGCTTTTTTGACATTTTACTTAGTGACATAGGTTAATAAGAGACACAGATGCATAGAACAATTTTATGGACTCTGAGGGAGAAGGTGAGGGTGGGACGTTCTGGGAGAATAGCATTGAAACATGTATATTATCATATGTGAAACAGAACACCATTCCTTGTTCGATGCATGAGACAAGGGCTCAGGGCCGGGGCAATGGGATGACCCAGAGGGATGGGATGGGGAGGGAGGTGGGTAGGGGGTCCAGGAAGGGGAACACATGTAAACCCATGGCTGATTCATGTCAATGTATGGCAGAAACTATTACAATATTGTAAAATAGTTAGCCCCCAACTAAAATAAAAATAAATAAATAAATACACAATGAAAAAAAAAATTTATCAAGAGATTTCCACAACTGGGACACATTAAGTTACTATAGCAGCAAGTTAAGGGCTTCCCTGATGGTTCAAAAGGTAGAGAATCTGCCTGCAATTCAGGAGACCTTGGTTTGATCCCTGGGTCGAGAAGAACCCCTGGAGAAGAGAATGGCAACCCATTGCAATATTCTTACCAGGAAAATTGCATGAACAGAGGAGCCTGGACGGCTGGCTATAGTCCATAGAATTGCAAACAGTCAAACATGACAGAGTGACTAACTCTTTAACTTTCATAACAGCAAGTTAGTATTTCTAAGAAAATGTGTGGGCCCTGATATTACTCCCTAGCATAATATGACGCATTTAATCCATGGCACCATTTTACCACTTAGATATATAAAATTTCACAAGAAATCATAAGAAAATAATAGCTTTTTATTTGAATTGCATACTAGAAAGTATACATTCTTGGAAAATGTTTTTACTTATTTATTTTTAATTAAGGTTTTCCTTTGGGCCACATATAGTTTCTGCTGCTTGCAGGTTTTATTTAATTAAATCTTGTCAGTTTTTGCTTTAAGTATCTACTAAAATTAGATGGCTTTCAGAAAGGCCATATTTTATATGAGTAGTGTTTTGGTTATTTCTCTTGTTTCTTTATGAGTACTAGTTATTGCCAAAAAATTGATGCTTTTGAACTGTGGTGTTGGAGAAGACTCTTGAGAGTCCCTTGGACTGCAAGGAGATCAAACCGGTCAATTCTAAAGGAAATCAACCCTGAATATTTCTTAGAAGGACTGATGCTGAAGCTGAAGCTCCAATACTTTGGCCACCTGATGAAAAGAGGTGGCTCATTAGAAAAGACCTTGAGGCTGGGAAAGATTGAAGGCAGGAGTGAAGGGGATGACAGAGGATGAGATGGCTGGATGGCATCACTGACTCAATGGACATGAGTCTGAGCATGCTCCGGAAGGTGGTGAAAGACAGGGAAGCCTGGGATGCTACATTCCATGAGGCTGCAAAGAGTTGGCCACGACTGGTTGACTGAACAACAACCACATTAATAGTATCAATTTAATGAAAGAATAAAGTCAAAGAGTTATTTCTTAAGGCAGTCTTTTTTGTTGTTGTTGTTATAAAGCAGGCAGTGATTTGGGAAGATGCTCAAAAATCCTATATTGAATTTGATTTTTGGCATTTAATATCATTGAGTTTTTAAAAGGTTCTTTTCTAATGATATATAATTAGCTCAGTGATATTCATCTCTTAAGTGATTTATAAATATTAACACATTGGTCTTCAAAAGTATATTCTTGTAAATTTAAAAGATGGTAACACTGAACCAGTGACCCAATATTCTATCAAAATGGAAAGCTTTTGAACATATTAATTAGGCAATAACCATTTTTTTTAATAAAACATGAGATAAAGTGCATATAAAGAGGAGCTCTTTTTAGTTTCACATAACTTAAAGTTGAAATTTCATCAGTTATCTCTAAACATGTGCATGTGTGCCCAGAAGCTTTAGTCATGTTTGACTCTTTGTCACCCCGTGGATGGTAGCCTGCCAGGATCCTCTGTCCATGGAATCCTGCAGGCAAGAATACTGGAGTGGGTTGCCATGCCCTCCTCCAGGGGTTCTTCCCAACTCAGGGACTGAATCTGCATCTCTTATATCTCCTGCATTGGCAGGCGAGTTTTTTACCTCTAGAACCAGCTGGGGAGCCCATCTCTAAACATAATCTTTAGCTATTTCTAGCTGAATATGAAAGGGAAAAGAAAATGAAATATGGTTTATAAAGTTTTTAATAAGTTTAATAGCAATAAATCATCTTTCCAGGTTACCTGTTTTAAAATTTTATTCTGTATACATGTGCTTTAAAGAAAGAAAAGATAGAAAACGAAAGTAAAGTCGCTCAGTCGTGTCTGACTCTTTGCAACCCCATGGACTGTAGCCTGCCAGGCTCCTCTATCCATGGGATTTTCCAGGCAAGAGTCCTGGAGTGGGTTGCCATTTCCTTCTTCAGGAGATATTCCTGACCCAGGGATTGAACCTGGGTCTCCTGCATGGTAGCAGACACTTTATTGTCTGAGCCGCCAGGGAAGATCCAAGTATTAGTTGCTTAGTCCTATCTGACTCTTTGTGATCCTGTGGACTGTAGCTTACTGTCCATGGAATCCTCCAGGCCAGAGTACTGGAGTAGATTGCCATTCCCTTCTCCAGGGGATATTCTCACCCAGGGATCGAATCTGGGTCTCCTGTATTGTAGGAAGATTCTTTATCATCTTAGCCAGGGAAGCCCCATGTGCTTTAGTTAATATTACATGGATATTTATACTAAACACTCACTCTGTTATTTGAGTGGTCTGTTATGTTCATGTATTTGGTGGGCACATATCTATTAAGCTGACATAGCTATTGAGCATCTTCATCAGTTCAGTTCAGTCACTCAGTCGCATCCCTCTCTTTATGACCCATGGCCTGCAGCACACCAGGATTCCCTATCTTTCGTCAACTCTTGGAGCTTGCTCGCTCATGTCTATCGAGTCAATGATGACATCCAACCACCTCATCCTCTATCATCCCCTTCTCCTCCTGCCATCAATCTTTCCCAGCAGCAGAGTCTTTTCCAAGGAGTCAGTTCTTTGAATCAGGTGGCCAAAGAAGCTTCAGCATCAGTCCTTCCAATGAATATTCAGGGTTTATTTCCTTTAGGGTTGATTGGTTTGATCTCCTTGCAGTCTAAGGGACTCTCAAAAGTCTTCTCCAATACCACAGTTCAAAAGCATGAATTCTTTGCCACTCAGATTTCTTTATGGTCCAACTCTCATATCTACCCCGATAGCTCAGTTGGTAAAGAATCCGCCTGCAATGCAGGAGACCCTGATTTGAACTGGGTTGGGAAGATCAGTGGAGAAGGGACAGCCTACCCACTTTGGTATTCTTGGGCTTCCCTTGTGGCTTAGCTGATTAAGAATCCGCCTGCAATGTGGGAGACCTGGTTTCAATCCCTAGGTTGGGAAGATCCCCTGGAGAAGAGAAAGGTTACCCACTACAGTATTCTGGCCTGGAGAATTCCATAGACTGTACAGTCCATGGGGTCACAAAGAATTGGACACAACTGAATGACTTTCACTTTCACTCACATCCATACATGACTACTTGGAAAACCGTAGTTTTGATTAGATGGACCTTTGTCGGCAAAGTAATGTCTCTGCTTTTTAATATGCTGTCTAGGTTGGTCAGAGCTTTTCTTCCAAGAAGCAAGCACCTTTTAATTTCATGACTGCAGTCACCATCTACAGCAATTTTGGAGCCCAAGAAAATAACATCTGTCACTGTTTCCATCGTTTCCTCATCTATTTGCCATGAAGTAGTGGGACCATATGCCATGATCTTTGTTTTCTGAATGTTGAGTTTTAGCCAGCTTTTTCACTCTCCTCTTTCACTTTCATCAAGAAGCTTTTAGTTCTTCTTCACTTTCTGCCATAAGGGTGGTGTCATCTGCATATCTGAGTTTACTGCAATTTCTCCTGGCAATCTTGATTCCAGCTTGTGCTTCATCCAGCCCAGCATTATTATAGAAATCCATAGGTCCTAATTTTTGTTATCACCACACACTCAAACTTTTTATATCTTAAATATGGGTGTTGGTCAAAATTTCTTTGTTTAATTTCAAATATGCTCTCTGAAATTTTGCCTTTTGTTTCTTGGTACCTCTATCAAAAATTCTAATTTAAAATTCTATTTTATGTCATACTATACAGTAATTCCACTCCTAGATATTCCTGTGAAGAAAATGAAAACACTAATGCAAAGGGATATATACCCTCCAATGTTCATTGTTCATTGCAGCAATATTTACAATAGCTGAGATATGGAAGCAATCTAGTGTCCATCAACAGATGAATGGATAAAGCATATATATATATATATGATGGAACACTACCCAGCTGTTAAAAAAGAAGGAAATCTTTCCATTTGCAGAATCATGGATGGCTCTGGAGGAAATAATTATGCAAAATGGAATAATTCAGACAGAGAAAGACAGATACTGTTTTCATTTATATTTGGAATCTAAAAAATAAAACAAACAAATAGAATAAGACAGAAACAGACTAACAGAAGCAGAGAACAAACTAGTGGTTGCCAAAATAAAGGCAGTGGGGAGGGGGTGAAAAATAGGTCAAGGGGATTGTCATACAAACTATCAGTTATGCACAGGATAAGGAATATAGTTATTAATATTATAGCAACTTTGTATAGCATGTGATCTATAAAAATATGGAGTCAATATGTTGTACACATAAAACTAATATATAGAAGTAATATGTCAGCTATACTTCAATAAAAAATAAAAGTATGTGTTATTACAAAGATATCGATCCACTAAAGGCAATGGGCTCATTTGAAAAGACCCTGTTACTGGGAAAGATTGAAGGCAGGAGAAGAAGGGGATGACAGAGGATGAGATGGTTGGATGGCATCACCAACTCAATGCACATGAGTTTGGGTAAACTCTGGGAGTTGGTGATGCACAGGGAGGCCTGACGTGCTGCAGTCCATGAGGTCGTGAAGAGTTGGACACGACTGAGTGACTGAACTGAACTGAACTGAAGTGAAAGGCAATGGAATAAAGAACTTATAAAATTCTCATGCTGCTGCTGCTAAGTTGCTTCAGTCATGTCTGACTCTGTGCGACCCCATAGATGGAAGCCCACCAGGCTCCCTTGTCCCTGAGATTCTCCAGGCAAGAACACTGGAGTGGGTTGCCATTTCCTTCTCCAATGCATGAAAGTGAAAAGTGAAAGTGAAGTCGCTCAGTCGTGTCCAACTCTTTGGGACCCCATGGACTGCAGCCCATCAGGCTCCTCTGTCCATGGGATTTTCCAGGCAAGAGCACTGGAATGGGGTGTCATCGCCTTCTCCGAAAATTCTCATGATGTTTATCTAAAAAATATTTTGGTAAATTTACTTGAGAGATATTTTGGCAAATTTACCAGTAGTCATGTACAGATGTGAGAGCTGGACAACAAAAAAGGCTGAGCACCAAAGAATTAATACCTTCAAACTGTGGTGCTGGAGAGGGCTCTTGAGACAGGAAGGAGATCAAACCAGTCCATCCCAAAGGAAATCAACCCAGAATATCCATTGGAAGGACTGATGCTGAAGCTCCAATATTTTGGCCACCTGACATGAAGAGCCAATTCATTGGAAAAAACCCTGATGCTGGGAAAGATTGAAGGCAGAAGGAGAGGGGAAGGACAGAGGATGAGATGGTTGGATGGCATCACTGACTTAATGGACATGAGTTTGAACAAACTCTGGGAAGTGATGAAGGACAGAGAACCCTGATGTGCTGCAGTCCATGGAGTTGCAAAATGTTGGACATAACTGAGCAAGTGAACAACAACTTGAGGGAAAGAAAGAAAGTAATAGAAGGAGTAACAAAAAGCAGAGTAGTAAAGAATAGCAGGGACTTCTCTGGTGTCTCAGATGGTAAAAAATCTGCCTTCATTACTGGAGACCTAGGTTCAATCCCTGGGGTGGGTGGATCCCTTGGAGAAGGAAATGGTAACCCACTCTAATATTGCCTGGAGAATTCCACGGACAGAGGAGCCTGGTAGCAGGCTATAGTCCACGGGGTCATAAGAGCTGGACAGGACTGAGTGACTAACACACACACACACAAACAGTAACAGCATAACAAGTAACAACACAAAGAGCTGAATGATTGTAGCCTCACACTTTGTAAGGATTCAATGATTTATTGGTCTACTCCTAGTTAACGCTTCAGCAATGAATCAGAAATTGTCTTCCTGATTGATAATTGTCTCAACTGATGCATAATAGAGATAGGAATGAGGTTAAATCTAAGATATTATTCTATGCATTATAATTAGTGAAAGTCAATTTCACTCATATTTTCAGATGATAAGAAAAACTCATTTAATTACGTCAGGGCAGAGAATAACACTGGCATACACACACACACACACACACAACAAATTTACTTGTTAAGTCAGTAAAATAAAGTAGAGCAGTATTCATAAGTATGATAAAGGTAACTTTTGGAAAAATATGATTCTGCATAAATTCCTGTTTAAAATAAAAGATAGATAATTTGTACTCTAGAATCTAGATACCTAAACCAAGCTGGTTCAGGAAAAGAGTGCTTTTCAATATAAATTCTTTCTCTTATTCAAAGTGGTTCAGTTCAGGTTCAGTCCCTCAGTCGTGTCCGACTCTTTGAGACCCCATGAATCGCAGCACGCCAGGCCTCCCTGTCCATCACCAACTCCCGGAGTTTACCCACACTCATGTCCATTGAGTCAGTGATGCTATCCAACCATCTCATCCTCTGTCATCCCCTTCTCCTCCTGCCCCCAATCCTTCCCTGTATGAGGATCTTTTCCAATGAGTCAACTCTTTGCATGAGTTGGCCAAAGTATTGGAGTTTCAGCTTCAACATCAGTCCTTCCAATGAACACCCAGGACTGATCTCCTTTAGGATGGACTGGTTGAATCTCCTTGCAGTCCAAGGGACTCTCAAGAGTCTTCTCCAACACCACAGCTCAAAAGCATCAATTCTTCGGTGCTCAGCTTTCTTCACCGTCCAACTCTCACATCCATACATGACTACTGGAAAAACCATAGCCTTGACTAGCGGGACCTTTGTTGGCAAGGTAATGTCTCTACTATTTAATATGCTGTCTAGGTTGGTCATAACTTTCCTTCCAAGGAGTAAGCGTCTTTTAATTTCGTGGCTGAAATCACCATCTGCAGTGATTTTGGAGCCCCCCAAAATAAAGTCTGACACTGTTTCCGCTGTTTCCCCATCCATTTCCCATGAAGTGATGGGACCAGATGCCATGATCTTTGTATTCTGAATGTTGAGCTTTAAGCCAACTTTGTAACTTTCCTCTCTCACTTTCATCAAGAGGCTTTTTAGTTCCTCTTCACTTTCTGCCATAAAGGTGGTGCCATCTGCATATTTGAGGTTATTGATATTTCTCCCGGCAATCTTGATTCCAGCTTGTGCTTCTTCTAGCCCAGCATTTCTCATGATGTACTCTGCATATAAGTTAAATAAGCAGGGTGACAATATACAGCCTTGACATACTCCTTTTCCTATTTAGAACCAGTCTGTTGTTCCGTGCCCAGTTCTAACTGTTGCTTCCTGACCTGTATACAAAGTGGTTAGCTAACATATTTTCTCTACCAATTTGAATTCAACCAGTCCTGAATTCTTGGAGCATTTTCAGAATCTTGGGGAGGAGAAACAGCTCTTCTTGATTAGAAGGCTGATAAAATCTATCTCAAGCTTCTAATTATCTGCTAATTAAATGTAAATATGTTTGACTTCTTTATGCAACATAGGAGGATGCAGTAACATTAAACATGGAAGAACAGCAGTTGTAAAATAGTATAAGATATACAGTTGTTCAAATCTTGACATAATCTTAATAATAAGGATTGCATAAATGACTGCCTAAGCAAAGCCTTGAGAACTTCTACCTTAAAACTGATCCCATAATTGGAATAAGACAGTCAGACATTCTGCATTCAGTGCTTTAGCTTGAAAGTTTAAAAAGAGCTTCAGAATATTTGTTGATTGGTTTCTGGTAACATTTTTGAGATTACCCCGAAGGACTGCATTTCAGACTCCTTTGTTGACTATGAAGGCTACTCCATTTCTTCTAAGGGATTCTTTCCAAAGTAGTAGATATAATGGTCATCTAGTTTAAATTCTCCCAATCCTGTCCATTTTAGTTCACTGATTCCTAAAATGTTGATGTTCACTTGCGGTATCCTGTTTGACCACTTCCAATTTGCCTTGATTCATGGACCTAACATTTCAGGTTCCTATGCAATATTGTCCTTTAGAGCATTGGACTTTACTTCCATCACCAGTCACATCCACAACTGGGCATTGTTTTTGGTTTGGCTGTGTCTCTTCATTCTTTTTGGAGTTATTTCTCCACTCTTCTCCAATAGCATGTTGGATACCTACCCACCTGGGGAGTTCATCTTTCAGTGACATATCTTTTTGCCTTTTCACACTGTTTATGGGGTACTCAAGGAAAGAATACTAAAGCTGTTTGCCATTCCCTTCCTCAGTAGACCGTGTTTTGTCAGAACTCTCCAATAACCTGTCCCTCATGGATGGCTCTACATGGTATGGCTCATAGTTTCATTGATTTACACAAGGTTGTGGTCTATGTGATTAGTTTGATTAGTTTTATGTGATTGTGGTTTTCATTCTATCTGTCCTCTGATGGATAAGCATAGTAGGTTTATGGAAACTTCCTGATGGGAGAGACTGACTGTGGGAGAAACTGGGTCTTCTTTTGATAGGCAGGACCAAACTCTGTAATTCTTTAATCCAATTTTCTGTTGATGGATGGGAATGTATCCCCTCCATCTTTTTGACCTGAGACCAAACTAAGATAGGGCTAATGAAGATAATGGTCACCTCCTGAAGTTGGAAGTTCTATAAATACCTACAAGACCTTATAAAACTAACACACACACACACACACACACAAAGATGTTATTTTCATCATAGGAGACTGGGGTGAAAAAGTAGGGGGTCAAGAGATACCTGGAGTAACAGGCAAGTTTGGCCTTGGAGTACAAAATGAAGTAGGGCAAAGGTGAACAGAGTTTTGCCAAGAGAACACACTGGTCATAGCAAACACTCTCTTCCAACAACACAAGAGACAACTCTACACATGGACATCACCACATGGTCAATATAGAAATCAGATTGATTGTATTCTTTGCAGCTGAAGATGGAGAAGCCCTACGCAGTCAGCAAACATAAGACTGGGAGCTGACTCTGGTTCAGATTATGAACTCCTTATTGCCGAATTCAGAATTAAACTGAAGAAAGTCGAGAAAACCACTAGACTATTCAGATATGACCTAAGTCAAATCCCTTATGATTATACAGTGGAAGTGACAAATAGATCAAGGGATTAGATCTGATACATAGAGTGCCTGAAAAACTATGGACAGCGGTTCATGATATTGTATAGAAGGCAGTGATAAAGATCATCTTCAAGAAAAAGAAATGCAGAAAGACAAAATGGTTGTCTGAGGAGGCCTTGCTAATAGCTGAGAAAAGAAGAGAAGCTAAAGGCAAAGAAGAAAAGGAAAGATATGCCCATCTGAATGCAGTATTCCAAAGAATAGCAAGGAGAGATAAAAAAGCCTTCCTCAGTGATCAGTGTAAATAGAGGAAAATGAAAGAATGGGAAAGACTAGAGATCTCTTCAAGAAAATTAGCAATACCAAGGGAACATTTCATGCAAAGATGGGCACGATAAAGGACAGAAGTGGTATGGACCTAACTGAAGCAGAAGATATTAAGAAGAGGAGGACAGAATACACAGAAGAACTAAACAAATAATATCTTAACGACCCAGAAAACCATAATGGTGTGATCACTCACTTAGAGTCAAGCGGGCCTGAGGAAGCATCACTAGGACAAAACTCGTGGGAGTGATGGAATTCCAGTTGAGCTATTGCAACTCCTCAAAGATGATGCTGTCCAAGTGCTGCACTCAATATGCCAGCAAATTTGGAAAACTCAGCAGTGGCCATAGGACTAGAAAAGGTCAGTTTTCATTCCAATCCCAAAGAAAGGCAATGCCAAACAATGTTCAAACTGTTACATAATTGTAATCATCTCACATGCTAGCAAAGTAATGCTCAAAATTTTCCAAGCCAGGATTCAACAGTATATGAACCAAGAACTTTGATATGTTTAAGTTGGATTTAGAAAAGGCAGAAGAACCAGAGAACAAGCTGCCAACATCCATTGGATCATTAAAAAAGCAAGAATGTTCCAGAAAAACATCCACTTCTGCTTTATTGATTATGCCAAAGCCTTTGACTCTGTGGATCACCACAAACTGTTTAAAATTTTTAAAGAGATGGGAATACCACACCACCTTACCTGCCTCCTGAGAAATCTGTATGCAGATCAAGAAGCAACAGTTAGAACCAGACATAGAATGAGGGACTGATTCAAACTTGGGAAAGGAGTACCTCAAGGCTGTATATTGTTACTCTGCTTATTTAACTTATATGCAGAGTACATAATGTGAAATTCTGGGCAGAATGAAGCACAAGCTGGAATCAAGATTGCCAGGAGAAATATCAATAACCTCAGATATGCAGATGACACCAACTTTAGGCAGAAAGTGAAGAGGAACTAAAGAACCTTTTGATGAGGGTGAAAGAGGAGAGTGAAAAAGCTGGCTTAAAGATCAACATTCAGAAAACTAAAATCATAGTGTCTGGTCCCATCTTTTCATGACAGATAGGGAAGTAGTGGTAATAATCACAGACATTATTTTCCTGGGCTCCAAAATCACTGTAGATAGTGACTGCAGCCATGAAATTAAAAGACTCTTGCTCCTTGGAAGAAAAGCCCTGATCAACCTGGACAGCATATTAAAAAGCAGAGACATTACTTTGCTGACAAAGTTTCATCTAGTCAGAGCTATGATTTTTCCCATAGTCATGTGTGGATGTGAGAGTTGGACTATAAAGAAAGCTGAGTGCAGAAGCATTAATGCATTTTAATTGTGGTGTTAGAGAATACCCTTGAGGGTCCCTTGGACTACAAGGAGATCCAACCAGTCCATCCTAAAGGAAGTCAGTCCTGAATATTCATTGGGAGGACTGATGATGAAGCTGAAGCTCCAAAACTTTGGCCACCTGTTGTGAAGAACTGACTCATTGGAAAAGACCCTGAATTTGGGAAAGATTGAAGGCAGGAGGAGAAGTGGATAACAGAGGATGAAATAGTTGGATGGCATCACTGACTCGATGAATATGAGTTTGAGTAAGCTCTGGGAGTTGTTAAAGGACAGGGAAGCCTGGCGTGCTGCAGTCCATGGGCTGGCAAAGAGTTGGACACGCCTGAGCGGCTGAACTGAACTATACTTCTGGTAACATGGAGACAACAGTGGCCTATAGCAAATGAAGTTGAAGTGCTAGTAATCTCTTAATATATTAAAGAAGAAGGCTTCCAGAAACAGGAGTATTGGAGTGCTAGAGTGCTGTTGTTGTTCAGTCTCTAAGTCATGTCTGAGTCTTTTTAACCCTGTAGGCTGCAGCACACTAGGCTCCCCTATCCTTCACTATCTACCGGAGTTTGCTCAAATCCATGTATATTGAGTCACCAATGATATATAACCATCTCATCCTCTGTTGTCGCCTTCTCCTCCTGCCTTATCTTTCCCAGCATTAGGTTCTTTTCCAGTGAGTCAGTTCTTCACATCAGGTGCCAAAGTATCGGAGTTTCAGCTTCATCATCAGTCCTTCCAATGAATATTCAGGGTTGATTTCCTTAGGATTGACTGGTTTGATCTCCTTGAAGTCCAAGGGGCACTCAAGAATCTTCTCCAGCACTACAATTTGAAAGCATCCATTTTTTGGCTCTCAGCCTTCTTTATGGTACAACTATTAGAACTGTACATGACTATTGGAAAAAGCATAGCTTTGACTAAGTGAAAGTCTCTCACTTGTTAACTTGTGTTGGACTCTTTGTGACCCCATGGACTATACCATCCATGGAATTCTCTAGGCCAGAACACTGAAATGAGTGGCTGTTCCCTTCTTCAAGGCAACTTCCCAACCCAGGGATCGAACTCAGGTCTCCCACATTGCAGGTGAGTTCTTTACCAGCTAAGCCACCTGGGAAGCCCTTTGTCTAGATGGATCTTTGTCATCAAAGTGATGTCTCTGCTTTTTAATGTGCTGTCTAGGCTTGTCTAGACTTCCCTTGTGGCTCAGATGGTAAAGAATCTGCCTACAATGCGGGAGGCCGGGGTTTGATCCTTGGGTGGGGAAGATCCTCTGGAGAAGGAAATGGCAACCCGCTCCAGTACTCTTGCCTGGAAAATCCCATGGGAGGAGCCTGGTAGGCTACCATCCATGGGGTCTCAAAGAGTCGAACACGACTGAGCAACTTCACGTCACTTCATGTCCCTCCAAGGAGCAAGCATATTTTAATTTAATGAATTCAGTCACTATCGACAGTGTTTCTGGAGTGTTAGAGTAAATTGATCTTATAAGTCTTGTTCACTCACCCTGCAAGGTGCAGAAGGACACACTTTCCAACATGACTCTGAGAAATAAATTTGCCATCCTACAATCCATCAAGTGTTCTGTGGTTGTTTGTCTCTGTCTCTCAGAAATTAGAGTGATAACTTTTACCATCAAGCCTCAATCCCTAATGTGATGTGGATAATGAGATCCCAGGTTACCAGGGCCGAGTGTCATCACTTAATCAGCAGAGACAACGTGAATGCATTTGCTTGACCCACAGCAGAGACAAAGCTCTTGCCAGGATATTTTGACTCACAGAGACCTATGGTATAGGCTAGATGCTCATGATGTCTATAGATTATAATTAGATGTGTGTTTGGCAGAGATGTGTTTTTCATCACTCAGTAGTGTCTGACTCTTTGAGACCCCATGGACTGTGGCCAGTCAGGCTCCTCCGTCCATAGGATTTTCCAGGCAAGAATACCAGAGTCGGTTGCCATTTCCTCCTACCTGTGATCATCCCGACTCAGGGATCAAACCCAATTCTCCTGCGTTGCAGGCAGATTCTTTATTGTCTGAGCCACCTGGGAAGCCCATATAAATACATGGGTAGTTTATTAAATTTTTACTTGACTTGTACAGGCGAAGAAGTTCTAAGTATACTGGACATAAGTTTAATTTGAATAGATAGAGAACAGTAGCAACTCTTCAGTGATTTGCTGAGACTTGAGCCAGTCTATAGACCCAAATCACCTTGAATATGGGGAGGCTGGATCCCCATAAGGAAAGACACTATTACAAGTGGTACAAATTTATATTGTCTTTCCTCCAGCCTTTCCTAAAAGAACCTAGAGCCATGTACTAGCCTAACTATACATTTGTTGTGCTGATGTGCTCAGTCACGGCCGACTCTTTGTGACCCCATGGACTGTAGCCCACCAGGTTCCTCTATCCATGGAATTTTCCAGGCAAGAATACTGGAGTGGGTTGCCATTTCCTTCTCTATATACATTTTTTAGAGATAATCAGACTTTGAGGGAGTTGCTGGACACTGGCTCTGTGCTAACACAAATTCTTAAAGCCACAAAACATCACTGTGGTTGTCTAGTCATAATACGTGCTTAAAGAGGTCAAGTGATTGATGAGGTTTGGACATCACACGGTGGTCCCAGTGGCTCTCCAAACACATCCACTGATTATTTGTACATTTCTTTAATCTATAAATGGAATAAAAATACTCAGCAACTGGCAGAATCTTCACACTGGCCCTCTGACCCATGGAATAAGCTCTCTTTTGGTAAGAAATAGCAAGTGGAAACAACTAAAATCACCTTTGTGTGCGTGTTAGTCACTCAGTTGTGTCCACCTCTTTGAGACCCCATGGATTATAGCCCACCATGCTTCTCTATCCATGGGATTCCCCAGGCAAGAATACTGAAGTGGGTTGCCATTCTCTTCTCCAGGGGATCTTCCTGACCCAGGGATCAAACCCTGATCTCTTGTATTGCAGGCAATGCAATCAAAAGAATCTCTTGCCAATTCTTTACAGTCTGAGCTACGAGGGACTTTAAAACCACCGTTACCTACCAAATATTAATAAAAATCAATGCCACATTTCTGGAAGGATTGCAGAGGTTAGTGCTACTATCAAGGACTTAAAAGCTACAAGGATGGTGATTTCTACCACATCTCCACTCAACTTGCCTATCCGGCTTACACAGAAAATGTGGATCTTCAAAAATGGAAGAGTACAGTAAACTTAATCATGTGGTGATTCAAATTGCATTTGCCATTCTAGATGGTTCTATCACTTGAACAAATTAAAACACCCTTGTTATCTGGTGTGCAGCAATTGGTCATTTTTTGAAATTAATTTTTATAAGAAACTTTAACAGAAATAGTTTGTGTTCAGCAGACATTCAGTAATACTTCTCTATCCTATCTTAAGGGTATAGCAACTCTCTAGCATTCTGTCATAATTTAGTCCATAGAGGGAACCTGGTTGCCTTTCCTTTCCACAAGATACTGTGATGATCCATTACAGTGATGCTATTAGGCTGATTGGATTGGTGAATACTAAGAAGCAATTGGCTTTCCTAGTGGCTCAGATGGTAAAGAATGTTCCAGCACTGAGGAACATCCCCTGAAGAAGGAAATGACAATCCACTCCAGTATTCTTGCCTGGAGAATCCCATGGACAGAGGAGCCTGGCGAGCTACAGTCCATGGGGTCACAAAGAGTCGGACATAACTGAGTGACTAACACTTTCAAGCCGTCCCTGATGACTCAGATGGTAAAGAATCTGCCTACAATGCAGGACACCCGGGTTTGATCCCTGGGTAGGGACGATCCCCTGGAGAAGGGAATGGCAACCCACTCCAGTATTCTTACCTGGAGAATTCCATGAACAAAGGAGCCTGGTGGGCTATAGTCCATGGGGTCTCAAAGAGTTGAACGCCATTGAACCACTAATATTTTCAGTTTTTTACTTTTCCTTCCCAGGTAGCAATTAGTTTAGATGTACTGGTAAGATATTTATGCATAAAAGTGTGGAAAAGAAAACCCTTCAAAATTCAAGGGGCCTTCATCTCACCAACATTTCTTAGAGCACAGTGGTCTGAAGCTTATTGGGTATCATTTCCAATGTGAAGAATAAGTTGTTGCTCCTGGTCCTTCCTAAAATCAAAATAGAGCAACCCCCGAAGCTACTAGTTTGACAGTGTTCCAGAGTGAGAGACAGCTCTGCAACAGGTCCAGGCTGCTCTGCAAGCTCCATGTCCTTCATAACTCCATTACTAAAACAAGTTAATATTTGAGAATGATCATAAAGATATAATTGGTTCTAAATTTTATTATTCAATGAATTATGATTTTTTGTGGTGTCAGTTTGTTTATGCTTAATGCTTCTCTATTTAAAGAGATGGTTAAAAATGTATACTGATCCTATAAATGTTGCTTTTTTTTTCTACATATTCTACCTTATCGTGGGCAAATGACTTTGTGCTTTTTTTATTACTATACACAAATGAATGATAGTTGCTTTTTACATAGCTATATAAAATTTAAAAATAGACTGCATTGAAATATTGCTTATTTTTTCCTTGACATAGGTCCTGATAAAAGCAATGGTCATGACTTTGATAATGACCTTTTCTCGCTGTCAGTCTTTCTTGAAGCCTTATTGTTTCCTGGCATTCAACCACATGCCAGCAAACATGTATAATTTTGTGTGGTTTTCCTTTTGGTTTTCTGTTTCCCTATCACTCTATATCTCAAATGGATTAGCTCCTGGACTTTAGATTTGGGCCTCAATTCTCCTCAACAATGATATTTTCATTCTTATTTCCTTTCAGTCTCTCTGCTTTCCTAGAAAATGATTTTGCTCTTTTATCATCTCTTTTGCCACTCACCATCTCAGCTTCCTGCTATTCTCAGCTGATGAACTTCACTCTACTTCAAGGAAACAACTTGAAATAATTCTTTCTTCCCCCTTTATCTGAATTCATATACACTGCCATGCTTGCTGTTACTAATGAACTGTCTAGTCTCCACTCAGCATGCACAAGATTGTCTGTGGGCACTTCAGCATTTTGTAGTAAGAAAGAGAGGAGAAAAAATTGGAAAAGAAAGTGGAGAGGGAGTGTCTAGTGAAGTGGGAAAAATGAACATGATAGTGCATACCCTCAGAAACACAGAAAAGAAATAATTTCTTTAAGTATAGAAATATTTATATAAGAAAAAGTATAGAGTACCAAGAACCCTTGTGATGTTGAATTAATAACTGAGGAGACATTCAATTTGACAATAGTAGGTATCTCTGATAAGACAGCATAATGAGTGTTTGGAGTAGATAAAAAATAAGGTAGACGGTGATGAAATAAAGACAATTAATATGAACTTTTTAGAAAATTTTGGTATGGAACATAATAGAGATGAGAAAGAAAGAATAAAGAACATAGAAAAGGGAATATAGATGGAAGAATGGTAGGGGACATAATATACTAGAAGGATTTTCTTTAAAGAAGAAAAATGCCACAGTGTGTTAGCATACTGATGAGAAATGGCAGCTAATAGTAATAGAAAAAAATAAAAAGATAAGGCAGAAACGTAAAAATGTGATGAGTGAAAATATAATAAGGCGAATGAGATCAAGTGCTCCAGTGGAGTGGCTGGTTTTTGTTATTGTCATCCACCACTGCAAACTTACTGGCTGGAAAGAGTATTATACTTGAAATTGCATTATATCTCAGGTTTGTGAATCAGACATTGGAGCAGGCCTGGGTTGGGTGTTTCTCTAATGCTCAGAGATATTGACTAGGTCCGTTGATAATACTTATCTGGCAGATAGGCTGATCTGCAAGTAAAACGGCTTTTGCCTCATATTTGGTGTTTTGGCAGAGTGGGCTGAGGCTAAGTTTAGTCAGGACTATTGACTAAATCAATGTTGCTCAAAGACCTCAAAGGAATCGGGCCAACAGAGTCTCTGCAAAAGCTACAGAGCATTTTATGATCTAGCCGAAAGGGCACAGAATTTTATTCTGCTTAGAAACTATCAGTTACGCAAGTTCCTGTGTCCAATCAGATTCAAGGGATGGGAAATCAGAGTTCACTTGTTAGATACATGGCCAAGAATGTATAGTTATGTTTTAACCTACTAGAACTTAATGCAGAGGAAGAGAAAGTCCACCCATTTGCTGTTGATGAAATTAATACAATATTGATATTTATGTTAAAATTGAATTAATGGATCAGTTCAGTTCAGTCGCTCAGTCGTGTCCGACTCTTTGTGACCCCATGAACCGCAGCACGCCAGGCCTCCATGTCCATCACCAACTCCCGGAGTTCACCCAAACTCATGTCCATTGAGTCGGTGATGCCATCCAACCATCTCATCCTCTGTCATCCCCTTCTCCTCCTGCCCTCAATCTTTCCCAGCATCAAGGTCTTTTCAAATGAGTCAGTTCTTCGCATCAGGTGGCCAAAGTATTGGAGTTTCAGCTTCAGCATCAGTCCTTCCAATGAACACCCAGGACTGATCTCCTTTAGGACGGACTGGTTGGATCTCCTTAAATTATATTTTGTTTGATATGTATGGAGTATTAACTCATTGTGTCTTTTGGCAAACATTCTCTTTTCCAAATTAGCATTCATTTTTGAAATATTTCAAAACTACAACAAGATATGAAGATTGAGCTGAAACTATATATACTTCATCTGCCACACAACCTCATCCTTTTTTAGAGCTCCTTTTAACTTCCACAGTGGCTTGTGTGTGTGTGTGTGTTGTGTGTGTGCACTTACGTACACACATGTGTAAGTTGGTGAAAGAAGAAATTGTGGATGTAAAGAGAGAGGTGTGATCAGGACAAGTGAAAATACTGGGAAGAGAGTAGTACCAAATGACAAGTACAAATGGCCAAAGTTATCAAGAGAAATCTCAAAAGAAGTGAGGAAGAGAAAAAGTGAAGGGAAAACCACAAGCCATAGCAACGCTATTACTATCACCATTTGTCAGATGTTTTTAATGACTAAGATCCTTCTCATTTTTCTGAAATAGTATTCCATATGGAAATCAACATGTGGGAAGAGACTGGGATGCTTGACAGAACTGCAACAAAGTCAGGTGATCTGATGAGATACACCTTCATAGGAAAGGTAGGATGAACAGTCTGGTATTACTATCATTCCAATTTGAAATTTGTAAACTGGTTTGATGACAGTTAAGTAAACTCAATATTTTATGTCTATTAAAATAAAATCAAGGAACATTGCTTCCTTTAAAGTGAAAGACCTTGAAATTATATAGTATATCCATTCAAATTGCTAATTTTGAACTAAAAAATAAATTAGATCATTAAATTAGAGTTTTCAAAAATCAAGAAGGCATAAACACCCAAATAGAAATTTTGATGTGAATCTAAGGAAGCACTGAAAGAATTTAAAATATATATGACTTTCTCACCAAACTACAGATTAGTTTTTCTGTTGCTGTTTGCATCCCATGTGTGAACAATGTGAGGAAATACAGCTGCTGCCAAATTAAATACTCTTCATCCTGATTTGCATCTTTATTTCGCCAGAGAAATGATAGAGGGATTAAAAAAAAACTAAAACAGATGTCATTGAGAATGACCAACTTCTATAATTCAAGTAGGATTCATAAAATTAGTAAAACAAAATTAGAGTAGTATATTCTTATTTGACTAAATCACTCCATGAATATACATATGTACAGATCGAAGGGCTATTTCCATCTAGACATATAACCGTATGCATGTGTGTGTGTGTTATCTTCTAAAGTAGAACTATCAAGATATCAAAGAGATCCTGACTGTGCTTTCTGAAAAACAATTAATAAATAAAGGAAACTGATAAAATAAACCCAAAGATGGATCTTTCTGCTTCTCACATTTCACCAAAACTTTTCCTATTAGTAGAAGCCCTAATTAAAGCAGATCTTTCTTTTACAAAGAGCACCTTTTTGCTCAAGGATATTTGAGAACTCCACATTAAATGTATATATTCTGTAGGACAATTTTTTAACTTGATCCAAAAGCTGCTGCAGTGAGGAGTTAATAGATTATCTCGTTTTCCACCATCTCACCATCTTACTTTGCCGTATCACCCTCTCACTTTTGACTCCTGTCTTTCTTTGTGCTCCAGTGCTCTTCTCCTGCTTTTTCCTTTCAAACTACTCGTCATTCAAAGGTCAACTCAAATGCCACATCTGTGTACATGCCTCTAATTTTTTACATCTTGTCAAGATTCACATTTTTCTTCTGATTGTGACAACTTTTTTGTATTTATTCCTTGTATCAATAACATTTAGATAATCTGTCTTCTATTGTTAATTATGTTGATCTACTCTAATAGTAAAAATATGTGTAAATATTTAAAATATATCCCATCTGCTTGTTCATACATGGACACTCAATACCTATTTAATGTATCAAATATATGTATTCATAAAGGAATAACTGTTATCTATGCAAAAATCATTTATTTAACAGCAGATGCAGAGGCTACTACATTGAAAATGGGAGAAACATTACTAAATTTATTTTAACTAAATATAGAATGAATGTAGGACATTTACAATCAGGTCTTACTTCCATGAATATATTTTGATGATGTACATTTTATCTTAAGCATTTTCCCTTAATTCTTCATTTCTTGATTTCAGACTATTACATAATTTATTGCCAATTAAATTTATCTAATGGGAATAAAAATAATATTTGTATTATTTTCAAAGTTTCAAACTTGGGGTTTTTATATTTTATAATTTAGAATGTATTCTACTGCTACTGCTGCTAAGTCTCTTCAGTAGTGTCCGACTCTGTGCGACCCCATAGACGGCAGCCCGCCAGGCTCCGCTGTCCCTGGGATTCTCCAGGCAAGAATACTGGAGTGGGTTGCCATTTCCTTCTCCAGTGCATGAAAGGGAAAAGTGAAAGTGAAGTCGCTCAGTTGTGTCCGACTCTTAGCGACCCCATGGACTGTAGCCTACCAGGCTCCTCCATCCATGGGATTTTCCAGGCAAGAGTACTGGAGTGGGGTACCATTGCCTTCTCCGAGAACGTATTCTAGGTAAGCAATATATTTTATAATTTAGAATATATTCTAGGTAAGCAATATACCCATTAATCTCAAAAGAGATGGTTCTAAAAAGTATTGGGAGGGATTCTTAGGGTCTTTTTACATTAGTTTGGAGTAGGTTTCAAAGAAAGTATTCAAAATGTTTATAATGATGATATCTTGGTTAAGATAAATGCACAGATTATTAGAAAGACAATAGAATATTCTATATGATTTGCCATACATTTCCACAGTGCTTTTCATGGCATGCCTATTAAACCTGCTTACATTTTTGTTTCTCTGACTTGTTAGCACACTCAATACTGTGTTTGATACAGTGATATATAGGGAGCTTTGTTTGGAAAATTATTTTTTTTTTTTTAAGTTTTTTAGGAAAATGAGTGAAGTTAAGAGTGCATCTTTCTTTGAGTTATTTTCAATGATAATGATACTTCTGGAATGGCTAAGAATTTCAAATTTTAGTGTTCTGTAGCTAGTAATACATTTAAGGAAAATAGCAATTACAAACGCTTCAGGCTTTTGTTGCATTTTTGATTTTGTGACAAATACCTGAAGGCAATAAGATTGGGAACACCAATGGATAGAAATGTTAATAATAATCAGTTCCTGCGAGAGTTTTTCTTAACAGTTAAAAATGTTTTATTATTTGTATTAACATGTACTAATATAATAAAGTAATAAACATAATACCTGCATATATAATTATTTTAGAAAAGAAATAATCTTAAATTTAGAATATAATACATACGATTTCAAATACTATAAAAGTATACCTACTATAATAAAATTTAATTCAGTTCAGTTCAGCTCAGTCGCTCAGTCGTGTCTGACTCTTTGAGACCTCATGGACTGCAGCACGCCAGGCCTCCCTGTCCATCACCAACTCCCGGAGTTTACTCAAACTCATGTCCATTGAGTCAGTGATGCCATCCAACCATCTCATCCTCTGTCGTCCCCTTCTCCTCTCACCTTCACTCTTTCCCAGCATCAGGGTCTTTTCAAATGAGTCAGCTCTTTGCATCAGGTGGCCACAGTATTAGAGCTTCACCTTCAACATCAGTCCTTCTAATGAATATTCAGGACTGACTTCCTTTAGGATGGACTGGTTGGAAATTTAATTAGATACTAAAATAAATGGCCAGGTGCTTGACAATCACTATACTCAAAAGAACCGTCTGTCATTTATTGCTCCCCACCTGGTCACTCTTGAAAAGATTTACCCTGCAATTGGATTCCCAGTGTTTCAGACTGTGTGCTTCATTTATCGTTCTTATTGCTGTTCCAACTACTTCAGTAATTTCAGAGAGCAAAAGGATATATTTTTTTTCTTGACAACATTTCACTGAGTGTTACTTTTCCATTACAACATTCAAAAAATATATTAATTTGCATGAAGAGAACTTGTACATGACATAAGACTTTATGTGAATTACAGTTTTTACATGAAATGCATTTTATATGAAAAGTTTATATAGTGATAATTTGAAACCTCATTATTGAAATGACATGCCTGTAAGTACATTACATTGTTTCAGATATAATGTACTCCATGGTGATTCATTGTTTCTTACATGAATTGGTGTGATATTTCAAATCTTGAATTCTACAAAAAACTTAAAGTGAAACTTAGTTCTTTTATTTTCCCTATTAAATCCACAAAATTAAGCTTTCCAAATTGTATTCAAGAGTTGAGTACTATCCAAGCTCATAACAGACAAGATAATTGAGCCACATAGCAAAATATTGTCATAAATGAACGATATGTAAGACATTATACTGTGCATTGCATAGGACTCAAAGATGAAAATCACGTGATTGCTGCTCTCAGAGAGTTTAGGATACAGTAAAGCATATTGGTCACTGAAGCACTGATATAATCAGAAATTTGGCAGCAGATCCAGAGTAGGGGAGAACACTGAAGGTAATCTGGTATGGGGGTCGGAAAATGTCTCAGAAAGAAGAGAGTGATGCCAAAGAGAAGATCAGTTTCCGTAGTTAGAGAAAAAGGTAATGAAAATTTTGGCTGAACTGTTTTAAAAAAGTGAACACTTATCAATACACACACACACACATACACACACACAGAGGCATATATTTTGTTGCTGTTTAGTCATTCAATTATGTCCAACTCTTTTGTGACACAATGGACTGTAGCCTGCCAGTCTCCTTTGTCCATGGGATTACTCAGGCAAGAATATTGGAGTGGACTGCCATTTCCTACTCCAGGGGCTATTCTCAACCCAAGAATCAAACCTCCATCTCCTGTATTGCAGGTGGAATATTTACCCCGAGCCAGTCTGTTATATTCCCTATATATATATATATATATATATATATATATATACATAGCTAAATATTAGAGTTTGAAATATTATTTACAACTATTAGAAAGATCATAATTATATAATAAATATACGGCACTTGACTTGACAATTAGATATGAAAGTAACAAGAACTAGGGAATTAAGTAAAATTATGGAAAAACTTACTTATCTTCCTAGAGCTTATGTTTGAGACATAGATTGAAGTGACTGAAAAAGAATGCAACAAAAAGTAAAAGAATTAACTGGCTAAGTGACCCCATTCAGTTCAATTCAGTCACTCAGTCATGTCCAACTCTTTTCCAATGAGTCAGTTCTTCACATCAGATGGCCAAAGTATTAGAGTTTCAACTTCAGCATCAGTCCTTAAAATGAATATTCAGGACTGATTTCCTTTAGGATTGACTGCTAGGATCATCTTGAAGTCCAAGGGAATCACAAGAGTCTTCTCCAACACAACAGTTCAAAAACATCAATTCTTCAGAGCTCAGCTTTCTTTATACTCCAACTCTCACATCCATACCTGACTACTGGAAAAACCATGGCTTTGACTCAGTTCAGTTCAGTTCAGTTGCTCACTCGTGTCTGACTCTTTGTGACCCCACAGACTACAGCACACCAGGCCTCCCTGTCCATCACCAACTCCCAGAGTTTACTCAAATGCACATTGCAGTCCAAGGGATTCTCAAGAGTCTTCTCCAACACCACAGTTCAAAAGAATCAATTCTTCAGCACTCAGCTTTCTTTATGGTCCAAAACTCACATCCACACGTGACTACTGAGAAACAATAACTTTGACTAGATGGACCTTTGTTGGCAAAGTGATGCCTCTGTTTATTAATATGCTGTCTAGATTTGTCATAGCTTTTCTTCCAAGGAGCAAGTGTCTTTTAATTTCATGGCTTCAGTCACCATCTGCAGTGATTTTGGCTCCCATGAAAATGACGTCTGTCGCTGTTTCCATTATTTCCCCATCTATTTGACATAAAGTGATGGAACTGGATGCCATGATCTTAGTTTTCTGAATGTTGAGCTTTAAGCCAAATTTTTCACTCTCCTCTCTCATTTTCGTCAAGAGGCTCTTTAACTCACTTCACTTTCTACCATAAGGGTGGTGTCATCTGCATATCTGAAGTTATTGATACTTCTCCCAGGAATCTTGATTCCAGCTTGTGCTTCATCCAGCCTAGCATTTCACATTATGTACTCTGTATATAAGTTAAATAAGCAGGGTGACAATATGCAGCCTTGATGTATTCCTTTCCCAATTTTGAACTAGTCTGTTTTTTCCATGTCTGGTTCTAACTGATATTTTTGACCTGCATACAGGTTTCACAGGAGGTAGGTAAAAGTGTTGTTAAAGTGTTGCACTCTATATGACAGCAGATTTTGGAAAACGCAGCAGTGGCCACACGACTGGAAAAGGTCTGTTTTCATTCCATCCCAAAGAAAGGCAATGCCAAAGAATGTTCAAACTACCACACAATTGTACTCATCTTACACAATAGCAAAGTAATGCTTAAAATTCTCCAGGCTAGGCTTCAATAGTATGTGAAACAAGAAGTCCAGCTTTTCAAGCTGGTTTTAGACAAGGCAGAAGAGCCAGAGATCAAATTGCCAACATCCATTGGATCATAGAAAAAGCAAGATAATTCCAGAAATGCCCCCATAGGGAGTGCAAATCTTTAGCACAATCAAGACAGTAGTTTCAGTAAAACTTGGGCACCATATTCAGAAATTCAGGTAAAGAAATTGTCATAAAATAAACAAGCAGGATCAGGTGTTTATATATCTGTTGTAAATCCTTTTATTCAAAATATTTTATTGTGAGAACTAAGCATCAGGAATGGTATGCTAAGCATAGAATATACCGTGGTCAGGAAGACAGAGACTCATGTTGCTATCATAATCATTTAAAGTACAGTGGAAGAAATAACATTTTACAGTAAATTGCAATAAGGATGATGAGAACTATGACAGTGTAGATAAGTAGAAATGAAGGAAGGAAAACTCACCTGGCTTAGAAGGTTTTCCATAGTAGCTAAATATCAATTGATATCTTCAGTAGGATTTGCATTTCGCCAGACAATGAAAAAGCCAATGCTGATCAAGTATGGCTCATCCATGGAGAGCAAAACACTCACACAAATCCCATAAAGATGGAATCTAGAGGATGAAGAGAGAATATCCAGAAGGAAATCTATGGAAATTTCCAGAGATGAGATCCTGCATTCCTTTATAAGTACAGAAAGGGAATCACCAAAGCGTTTTAAGTATTAAAGCAAATTAATCTGTTGTGTGTCTGTAAAACCTTGAAAAGCTTTAATAAATAATTATAAGGAATTGGGAAAAGCCTGGATTCTTGAGCTAGCACCCTCAGTGTTCACTCAGAGGTGTCTGACTCTTTGCAACCCCATGACTATAGCCCACCAAGCTCCTCTATGCATGGAATTTCCCAGGCAAGAATACTGGAGTGAGTTTCCATTTCCTTCTCCAGACTATCTTCCTAACCCAGGGACTGAACCCATGTTTTCCACATTGCAGGCAGATTCTTTAAAGTCTGAGTCACCTGGGAAACCCAACATCCTCAAGCTAGGGCTAAAAGTTCCAGGCTCTGGTTAAGGTTATGCTAAATGCAATGAAGCTAATATACTCCCTCTATATTAAAGTCTGTTCTTCCTTGTTGAAGAAAAATGGAAACAATTTTTTGCTAAGCTTATTTCTGAGTCAGTGAAGGGAAACTCCAGCCAGGAAGGAAAGACAGGGGACAAATGTATCCTCACTTTTCCTGCCTTTAAAAGTCTCAGTAAGAATCAAAGGTGGGGCTTCAGCTCACAGCCATCATACACATAACTTCAGGTCAACTCAGATTTAATCTGCCAAAGCTTTCTGTGGAAACTGGATTTTCCTCACCTTGATATTCCTGGAGGAGGAAATGGCAACCCACTCCAGTATTCTTGCCTTGAAAATCCAATGGGCAGAGGTGAGCTACAGTTCATGGAGCAGCAAGAGTCAGACATAGCTGAGCACAAGCACACACACACGGATCTTGAGATCAGGGGGCTGAGCTCTTGTTAAGCATAATTCACCAACTTCATTTCAGGAACTGTGCCAGAACCAACTTGGCCTTTTGGAGCTCCTGAGCAGCTAGGGCAGGACAGGCATGAATCTTTATCCCAAAGATGTTGTCTCTTCACAGTTTAGAAAATAAGATCTGGGAGAAAAAAATAAGATATTTGTCAAGACTGATAGAGATTCAGAAAAAAAAAAAAAAGCTTTGGCCTCTCTTCACTTCTTCTTAGCTAGATGCATCATGCTTGTAGTAATTTACTTTTTTTTTTAGATTTCACTGGAGAGTAGCTCAGCCCTGTTCAGGCAGTCTTGCCCAGGCTGTGGAGGTGGGGCTGGATTCCACCATTCAACATCAGAGAGACATCTAAGAAGTCTAAACTCCTGAGCCCTCTGCCATTTATGTTTCAAAGTCCCTTCCCAGTTTGGGGGAAGGGATGTTTGGGGCATCCAGTTCCACTATTAGGAACTCCAATGAGGGCTATTAGGACACTAGGTATAGAAGAATGCACCTGAAGGAATAAATATGGCTTGCCTCTGTATCTCAGAAAGAAAGGGAAGAATGTATTTTAAAAATCACTGGATGTATTATAGGAAATAGCTTAAGAGGAAAAAAAATGTATCCAAGAAAGTAATTTAGAAAAAAAAATTCAAACAGCTGATGCAGACCATGATTGATTTATCACCTAGAATAATATCATCAATCTCACAGGAAGCTCCAATACTTTGACCACCTGATGGGAAGAGCCAACTCATGGAAAAGACTCTGATGCTGGGAAAGATTGAAGGCAAAAGGAGAAGAGGGTGACGGAGGATGAGATGGTTGGATGGCATCACCAACTCAATGGACATGAATTTGAGCAAACTCTGGGAGATAGTGGAGGTCAGAGGAGCTTGGTTTGCCACAGTCCATGGGATCCCAAAGGGTTAGACATGACTTAGTGACTGAACAACAGGAACAGAATAGATTCCTTCCTGATTTTAAGCTCCATGTTAATGATCCATTGAAACTTGATCTTTATTTTTTCAATCACTTCTCTAGAAACAATGACTTGCGTTCTATCTCTTTTAGTCATAGCCATAAATCTGCTGTGGGCAAAAATTAAAAACTTCAAATTCTAGCTATCAAGAATCTCACTCTGTTGACATGACCAGTCATTTTTCCATTGCATTTATTCTTTGTATTTTTGCCTGACTTCATTGATCCTCCAAACACTCCAAGACTATAATATTTAAAGACAGAACATTGATATTGATAACAACATCTGCCTTAATAGCCAGCTTTCACACTGTATCTTTCTAGTCCATTCACTCTCTTCCCTCGTATACATGTTTATTTCATGTAAGCTTCCAACTTCCCTCACCTATTCGGTCTATAGTATTGTTTCCTAATTTATTCAAAATGAAAACAAAGCCCAGAAAATTTCTGTGACTATCTTTCACCAAATGGACTCATCTGTCTTCTTCTGTGACTGTACACTCTGCCTTCTTTTCTAGTTCTTTGGTCTCTGGCACCAATCTATGGCCAACCTTCCACTTGTAAACTAGATTCCAGCTCCTTTCACCTACTTAGAGTCAGTAAGTTCAGTAATCTATCTGTTTCACTTCTGTATAGATTTTTATTTTGTTGTATCACCCTCATCATAAATACAAATATTCTCTTCAGTCCAGTTGCTCAGTCATCTCTGACTCTTTGCGACCTCATAGACTGTAGCACGCCAAGCCTCCTTGTCCATAACCAACTCCCAGAGCTTGCTCAAATTCATGTCCATTGAGTCTGTGATGCCATCCAACCATCTCATCCTCCGTCGTCCCCTTCTTCTCCTGCCCTCAATCTTTCCCAGCATCAGGGTCTTTTCCAATGAGTCAGTTCTTCACATCAGGTGGCCAAAGTATTGGAATTTCAGCTTCAGCATCAGTCCTTCCAGTGATATATTCTTATTTTAAGAAAACTATTTTCTGATTTTACATTCCTCTCCAGTTTTCACCTCTGCTCTTCTTTACCATAAAATTTTTTAAAATGTTGACTATAGTAATTATTTTACATCTCTTATATTTTGTTCTCTTTGGAGCCAATCCAATACAACTTTTAACTCCATTATTTTATCAAAACTACTCTTGTCAGATCTCAATAATCACCTCTTTCCTAAATCAAATAATTATTTCCTATTCTTAATAAAATCTTCATATTGCAAGGCATCATGTGCTCCTAATTCGCTTCCTGGTCACTGGTTTCATTCTTGGTTTTTGCGTATTTTCCTAACAGCTCTCCTGCCAGGGCTTTGTGCTTGCATATTCTCACTTCACTAAGAGGAGGAACAGAGAAAGACTATGTGCCACCACACAAAATGTTTTGATTATTTGGCATGCAAATAGTTCATGTCTTACTGCAACTTTTAGGGACACAGGAGGCTAAAGATAATCTTGTAAATTGAATTGTAAATCTTGTAAATGGACAACAGATATCATAAATTTATACTGGCATAAAGCTACTAAAAGTTATTATAATAAATAACTTTTGCATCAGCAGTAAAGATTGCTAGCAGACACTTTGGAAAACTTCAATAGGATTTTTTAGTTTTCAGTAGAGTCTACATCAAGATATGATTAACCAAAAGCTGGAACAGCAAAAGAGGCAAACGGAAGCAAGTGACATCTATAGCAAGCATTGATAGTGAATATGTAAGACACTTTCTGGTGTTTCAGAGTGCCCATAACAACACCTCTGAAGACAAAAATTCTTCCCAACAGTGCACGATTTCTTTATTTATATGTAACACTTTATGAAAATGTCCAAAATATCCACTGGAATCTGCAGATTAGATTTTAAATGTGTGAACTTTATAATAGCGAATCAAAATAAAATTCTGACAAGGCAAACACTTGACCAGCACATTTGATTTTTACATTGAAGATTGCTATGTGTGAGGCTCTACAATGATCTAAAACCTTTCAAAAGCTAATAAAAATAGAATATGCATAGAGAATGCTTGCAGATTAACTAGGACTGGCTGTGGATACCTACCATCTGGTGTTACAAAACATGGGTGGATTAGTTATAACAGCAGAGAGAATGAAATGCTTTACATAATCAGATGGTAAAATGGCAATAATGATCAGTGCACATAATTGAAGTACAGTGTGGGGTAGACAGAATTCTGGCAGCCAGAAACCAAAGAAAGAGCTAGAGTAATTCTATCATTGGCAAGTTCCCCAATTAATATTGTTGGGACATTACAATACCCAAGTGGGAACAGCATGTACTTTATTCCATTGGAAAGTTAGAATTTAAACATGAGATTGTTTCTTTTTTGTTTTTGCAACTAATTCAAGGATTTGTTGGCAAGTCAAATATTACACTAGGTTTTGTAAAAAGAAAAGCAATAAATTCATATTCAGACTCTTCTATGCTTGCGTAGAATGATATAACTTAAGTGATAGGGAATGCAAAAAGAGAAATAAACAATGAAGAACAATGGATGGATTTAAGATGCTTAGGAATTTAACTTAGGACATTAACATTTAATGACATAATCAAAAGAAAGGAAAAAATCACTAGTGAGAGGGCAAAGTAGGATGCTTTATATTTCTAAGACACGTATACATAGAAAAATATTTGAACCAATCAACAAAGACTGGGGAGATTTCTAGGAAAATGAAGACAATATAGACATTAACATATATATATATACACATATAGAGAAAAGACAATTTTAAAGATTAAGATACATTTAGGAATTAAATTTCTTTTGACTTCTAAAATCATTTGTTAATAAATTATACATAGATTTATACTTTATAAGTCAGGCTAATCCATAAACACACACACACACATGCATATATAGATACATACATGTGTGCACTCTTAATCACTCAGTTGTGTCCAACTCTTTGTAACCTCATGAACAGTAGCCTGCCAGGCTCCTCTGTTCATGGGATTTTCCAGGCAAGAATACTGGAGTGGGTTGCCATTTCTTTCTCCAGAGGATATTCCCAGTCCAGGGATCAAACTTGCTCCTTCTGTGTCTCCTGCATTGGTGGGTGGATTCTTTATGCCCTGTATACACACACACACACACATACACACACATAAGTATTGTTTGTTTAGTTGCTCAGTCATGTCTGACTCTTTGCGACCCCATGGACTATAGCCCATCAGATTCCTCTGTCTGTGGGAATCAAAAGCAAAAATATTGGAGTGGGTTGCCATTTCCTTCTCCTATATATATATATAACCAAAATAATTTGAGGTTCTTAAAGATGTATGCAGACACAAAAATGAAAGAGAGAAGAAAAATGGCCATGGGAATATTTGAGTAAATTAGTTATAACCCTAGGAAACAGAAACAATGAATAATTGGTTATGAAATGTAGTCAATGAAAGGTACTTGTGATCACAGGCACAGAAAAAAAAAATTATCTATTCTTTCTGATAGCAGCTTCAAATAATCAAGTCACTTCAAATAACATGATTTGCAATGAATAAAGAAAAACAGCTTCATGTTTCACTATTAAAAGAATGTATGAATTAGCTAAAACATCAATTTGTTAAGTAGTGTCTTAAGGAATTTATCTTAAGGGAAGTATACAATTGAAAATAAATTCAAGTGGTTCAGGCAGTTGAACTTGTGTCCAAAGCTATGCAGATTCTTCTAAAAACTGGAAAAATGTTCATTTTTTGAAAAACAGTTTTATTTAACTTTTAAAAACTAAGATGTTTAAGGTGTGAGGAGACAGGTTTAGGCAGTTGGTTTTGAAGGATTGGAACAAAGAGCTCTTGAAGAATTTCAGATCTCCAATTCATGAAGGGGAGTGGAACATAGATGCTGAAGTGATATCAGAAAAAGAACTCAGAATAGTTCATCATAAATAGAAGTGCTTTAGGTAAATTTTGGAGGTGAGTAGAGAGGCAAAGTACCTAATATATAGGGATATAAAAACAGAAGAGACAAAGCAGAAGGCAATCTGGAAGGTTTCCAATGATGATGGCCAATGCTCATCATGGGATTTTCACAATCGTGCCAGATTTGTGAAGGCTATGAATCTATGTATTAGGACCATGACCACACAGACTTGCCACGCATGCCCTCTTCAAAATGGGCAGATTCATGACTCATCTTCTAATATGCTCTGTTTGGTGAAGTGGTTTTCTGAATAGTTTTAGGCATTAAACACCTCTATCAACACGTGTGCACACGCACACACACACACACACACACTTTCTAACTTGAATCCCAGCAGCTGAATTACCTGAGTTGAGAGAGAATTAATCTCCTTTTTTGATGGTAAATGTGATTCACATGTACAAGATACTTTCACAGCAGCTTCTAGACTAGTGTTTGACTAAATAACTGGGTGCCATAATCCAGTCAAGTGTGACCTCCCATCACAGGATGATTTCTTCTGTCTTTTGTATTAGGACCCTATTGAAGTAGTAATAAATTTTTTAAGAAGATCCAGCAAATTGTGATGATGTAGTTAAAAGATTTCAGTGTAGAACATCTAAGGCAAACATGCAAACACATAGCACGTGCCAGGGAAGGCAGGGTACTCATAATTGTTAATTTGTTCTTATCCATCTGCTATGTGCTGGACAATAAAAATCACATGCAAATGCTCTGTCTCAAGAAAATTACTTTTTAAGGGGACCATAGAGATCAAACTCCACCTACCTTAAAAGTCTTTTGAACAAGATATTTTCAGCCAGACAGTCACTGGAAGCGTAGATAGACAGGCAAAATGCTGTAAGCTACATGGAGACATCTAAACATATGAACACTAGGAAAAAACAAAGCCTTGTCTAGAGAAGAGTGGTCATTAATGGGGGAATGAGAAGAATCTTCTCCCCCAGAGCCAAAAGCTTCATGGTTTGGTAAGATAAGAACACACTCAAATGATATGATGTCAGTATAGTGTGCTATATCAACATCTCACTTGAACCTATCTGCCCTGTCATGATAATCTTCTAAAACTAAAGAATCTATCATCAAAATAGTGCATTTCTTTTCCTGTCTTGGGCTTGCAGCCATTCATGCCTTCTTCATTAATAATATCTTCCTACTGTGACTTTAAGGGGTCGTTTGAATTTGTCAAAATGGTATTTGAAATGCCTCTGAATCTTTGACATGTCTATCTTTGCCTTTGTAAAAGAGAACGGTTTAATTTAATTCACATTTTATTTTCTTCAGAATATTCTAGATATGGTTCCCCATTTGGGGGGCATTGAATGACACCCAGTAAAACTGGCTTGTTTTATCTCTTTGTGTGTAGATTTTTGTCTTGATTCTACATTAAGCTATCCCAGTCTCTGGAGTTTTGAAATACATAGATACTATGTAAGTTCATTTCTAATTGTTAGAGTCATTGCATAGTTATGTTACATTTAAAAAAAAAAAGAATCCCGAGGTAAAGAACAGGCAGCCTATAGTGTTAATTCAAATTTGTTATTTTAAACATTTTTCACAAATCTGCGAGATTTCTCTGGAATATTTTCCACTCAGTTTTTAGCTCTTATGACATTGCAGTAATTTACTCTAATTCCACTATATCAAAAGCTGTTAGTACTATTATCTAGTATTTTCTGCTTTCTATTCTCCATTCCACTTGATTTTTGTTTTTTTTTTGGTCACTTTTCTCTGTCAGAAGTATGCATCATAGTTACTGGAAATAAGTTATCTTCTTCAATTTCACTGTCTTTCCCATCTAATAGAATCGATCAACCTATCCGCAAGGACACTCTTTCTATTACCACAGATCACCCATGCTGCTGCATTTACTTTAATGACAAGACCACTGAATTGCCCATCCAGCACCCTGCAACTTACTTTCAAGGACATAGAGAGCTTGCTTGATATCTTATAAGATATGTGCTGTGCTGTGCTTGGTCACTCAGTTGTGTCCAAATCTTTGCAACCCCACGGACTGTAGCCCTCCAGGTTCTCCTGTCCATGGGATTCTCCAGGCAAGAATACCGGAGTGGGTTGCCATGCCCTCCTCCAGGGGATCTTCCCAACCCAGGGATCAAACCCAGGTCTCCTGCATTGAAGAAAGATTCTTCACAGTCTGAGCCACCAGGGAAGCCCAGGATATGTACTAGCTCTCAAGATTTATTCTGTCGTTGGTCCCAAATTCAAAACATTTGCCAGACAAGCTTTTTAGGATCTCCTTTGAGGCTATGAGAGAGACTTTACTTCAAAGAATATTTTTTATTTTGATTTCTTATTCTTTTGGTGACTTTTTATGGCTTTGATAGTGAAGGTGAAATAAAATAGCACTATAGTGACTCTCGGGTGGCTGATTACATCCACAGCAGCCAGCGACTCCTGGGCAGTGGCAGTTCCAGGCAACAAATGGCAGCAGTGAGGCTGCAGACACTCAGCTCCTGGGTATTCTCCAAAATTGGCTCAAGCCTTCCCTGGATCCACTCCTCAGCCACTCCAGCAGGGACTTTGCCTCGACACATGTTCACTGACACCTGATGACCAGTGAAGTTTATATGTTTACAAGGACCAGCAGTGGAACAACTGGGACATCAGGCATGTCATCCAGCTACACTGAGCAGCTGAAGGGTATGTTCCTGCTACTTAGTGCCTGACAAAATGTGATCCACTGGAAAACAGAATGGCAAACGACTTCAATATTCTTGCCTTGAGGAGCCCATGAACAGTGTGTAAAGGCAAAAAATATATGACACTGAAAGATGAACCCCCCAGGTCACTAGGTGTCCAATATACTACTGTGGAAGAACAGAGAAATAGAATAAGAATGAAGAGGCTGAGCCAAAGCATAAATGACCACCAGTTGTGGTTGTATCTAGTGGTGGAAGTAAAGTCTGATGCTATAAAGAAATATATTGCATAGGAACCTGGAATGTTAGGTCCACGAACTAAGGTAAATTGAATGTGGTCAAATAGGAGAAGACAAAAGTGAAAATCAATATTTTAGAAATCAATGAATTAAGTGGATGGGAATGAGCAAATTTAATTCAGATGACCATTATATCTACTACTGTGGGCAAGAATTGCTTAGAAGAACAGGAGTAGTCCACAGAGTCAACTAAAGAGTCTGAAATATGGTATGTGCATGCAATCTCAAAAATGACAGCATGATCTCAGTTCATTTCCAAGGCAAACCAATCTGCATCACGATAATCCAGTCTATGACCCAACCACTAACGCTGAAGAAGCCGAAGTACAAAGATTCTATAAAGACCTATAAGAAATCATAGAGCAAACAACAACAACAAAATGTCCTTTTCATTATACAGGACTGGAATGCACAAGTAGGAAGTCAAGAGATACCTGGAGTAACAGGCAAGTTTAGCTTTGGAGTACAAAATGAAAAAGGGCAAAGGCTAACAGAGTTTTGCCAGAAGAAGACAATAGTAATAGCAAATACTCTCTTGCAACCACACAAGAGACATGGACATCAACAGATGGTCAGTACTGAAATCACAATGATAATATTCTTTGCAGCCAAACATGCAGAAGCTCTATCAGTTCAGTTCAGTCACTCAGTCATGTCCAACTATTTGTGACCCCAAGAACGTCAGCATGTCAGGCCTCCCTGTCTATCACCAACTCCCTGAGCTTGATCAAACTTAAATCATTGTGTCATCCAACAATTTCATCCTCTGTCATCCCCTTCTTCTCCTGCCTTCAGTCTTTCCAAGCTTCACGGTATTTTCCAATGAGTCAGCTCTTTGCATAAGGTGACCAAAGTACTGGAGTTTCAGCATCAGTCCTTCCAAAGAATATGAATATTCATTGATTTTCCTTAGGATGGACTGATTTGATCTCCTCACAGTCCAAGGGACTCTCAAGAGTCTTCTCAAACACCACAGTTCAAAAGCATCAATTCTTCACTTTCTTTAGAGTCCAATTTTCACATCCATATGTGACTACTGGAAAAAACCATAGCTTTGACTAAAATGATGTTTGACTCTTTTTTATTTTTTTATTAGACGAAAAATATTCAAGGGCATGTCTTTTTCTTCTTGCTTCTCCAATATGTGGCATATAATAGTCAGCAAATTCTCACATAGGCATGTAATTACTTTATAAACTGTCACTTTTCTAAATTTCCAATCTAACCGTTCAATTATCTGTCAGGCAGACTCTAATTCATTCAGACTGGTCTCTTTACCATGTAAAATGTATCTGAATATAATTATTTAAAAACACAGGCTAATTCAAAATAATCAAGCAATCAAATCACTTGCACTCTTCCCTCCAAGACTACTCTTTTTATTGCTTCCTCATCTCTTCATGGGATTCCCTGGTGGCTCAGATGGTAAAGAGTATGCCTGCAATGTAAGAGATCTTGGTTCGATCCCTGGGTCAGGAAGATTCCCTGGGGAAGGAAACAGAAACCCACTCCAGTTTGCTTTCTTGGAAAATCTCATGGATGGAGGAGCCTGGCAGGCTACAGTCCATGAGGTCACAAAGAGTCAGACACGACTGAGCGACTTCACACTTTCGCTTTGACCTGTTCATATGATTTTCCTCAGTGGTAAAGGTAACTTTCACCTTATTCATGAACTTCTGCTTTCCAGTCCAGATCATATTGATAATCTTTTACTTTTGATCTCACAGTGCTTATTGTTTATATAAGGTTTTATTTTTGTCATTCTTGTATTATTCATTTTGTTGTGCCAATCTTGATAGTAACATGTTCTTGATTGTGTGTGTGACAACTAAATTACAAACAAAAAAGGTATGTACAACATTTTGTTCAAGGACACTGACTTAATTTAAGGGTAGATGATTAGTAGGGATCAGGAGAATAAGGATATTTGTTCCTAATGAAGAAACTAAATAGGCAAACCAACAGCAGAGGGCAAAGGATGAAGAGGACATTTGGGTTTTGGATGGGGAAGCCAAGAGCATGTGGAGAAACGCTTGGCAGTGGAAGACTCATCAAAGCTTCCTGTGCAGTTTAACTCCATGTGAGCAATTTACAATAAAGTGTGGAAGGAGAGAAGAGAAATGACTAGCCAAAGGGCCATGAGGAAGCAAAAACAAGCCAGCAGCATGAATTATCTTGCCAGTGAAAATGCTTCTCTTTTGTAGAAAGTCAGCATTGATAGCAACAACAGAACTGATGCTAAGAGTAAAATGCTTTACCTTGTCACTTGAAATCTATAGGCAGAAAATCAGCAGGAGATTGCCATAGATACATTCTTTAATCTGCACAGTGGAAAGCACATACATAAAATTTAGAGCAACTCAGGAAACTTCACAATTATGGAGTGCTAAGTGGCATGTGTGAATGTGGGAGAGATGGCATTGTAGGCCAATCCCAAAAAGTCATTTTTGTTTGATTACACTGTTTGTACATGCTCAGATTAGTGTCACCAAAGGAAATGCTTGAACATATTTGGAAATATTTGAAAAAATAAGTTAAACTTAAGCTAATTTTTCCGGGTGGACTTTAACTTCCCAACTATATTGTAAGCTATATTGTCATTTGCTATTGTTCTTGCTTTTGTTCTCATTTGATAAATAGGTAGTAGAAAAGTAAAAGACCAGAGGTTTTATTTATTTTTTTCTTGGGGAGGGAGACATTAAGGAGTGTTGTTGGTTTGTTGTTGTTGTTTTTTCTTTCAAAAGAAAGAAATTAGTTTATTTAGTAGTTTATTTATATATTTTTTAACTTTACAATATTGTATTTGTTTTGCCATACATTGACATGAATCCACCATGGGTGTACATGTTTTCCTCTTCCAGAATCCTCCTCCCACCTCCCTCCCCATCCCATCCCTCTGGGTCATCCCGGTGCACCAGCCCCGAGCACTCTGTATCATGCATCGAACCTGGACTGGCGATTCATTTCACATATGATAATTTACAAGCTTCAATGCCATTCTCCCATATCATCCCACCCTCCCCCTCTCCCATAGAGTCCATAATACTATTCTACTTATCTGTGTCTCTTTTGATGTCTCGCATACAGGGTTATCTTTACTTATTAACTAAATACTATTCATGCCTAGTGATGTGGTTGGATAATTTACAATGAAAAAGTGATTATAGATATTCTCTGCATCCATTAGATTACTTGTAGTAACATGAGACAATTTACACAGAAATACTTTAAAATATACAAATTATAAGAATCTCAGAACTTTCTGTTTCTCACAAAAGTTAGTATATTCTCATTTAGATTGTGGAATATGAGGCAAAGATTATTGAATAATGGACAAGAAAGAGAGGTAAATGTGATGGCCAAAGAAACATAACAGTTGGAGACAAACAGGCTATTTGAGATAACTAGGAATGGTCATCACTAATGCAGAGTCCATATTCTGGATACTACAGATTTTGAGATACTGAAATGTTATTATACTGCTTTTCTAAGTGACTAACAGAGAAAGAAATGGCAACCCACTCCAGTATTCTTGCCTGGAGAATCCCATGGACAGAGGAGCCTGTACAGTCCATGGAGTCGCAAAGAGCTGGACACGACTTAGCGACTAAACCACCATTAAGTGATGGGGAAACAGTGGAAATAGTGTCAGACTTTATTTTTTCGGGCTCCAGAATCACTGCTGATGGTGACTGCAGCCATGAAATTAACAGACGCTTACTCCTTGGAAGGAAGGTTATGGCCAACCTAGACAGCGTATTTAAAAGCAGAGACATTACTTTGCCAACAAAAGTCCGTCTAGTCAAGGTTATGGTTTTTCCAGTGGTCATGTATGGATGTGAGAGTTGGACAGTGAAGAAAGGTGAGCGCAGAAGAATTGATGCTTTTGAACTGTGGTGTTGGAGAAGACTCTTGAGAGTCCCTTGGACTGCAAGGAGATCCAATCAATCCATCCTAAAAGAGATCAATCTTGGGTGTTCATTGGAAGGTCTGATGTTGAAGCTGAAACTCCAATACTTTGGCCACCTCATGCGAAGGGTTGACTCATTGGAAAAGACCCTGATGCTGGGAAAGATTGGGGGCAGGAGAAGAAGGGGACGACAGAGGATGAGGTGGCTGGATGGCATCACTGACTCGATGGACATGGGTCTGTGTGGACTCCGGGAGTTGGTGATGGACAGAGAGGCCTGGCGTGCTGCAATTCATGGGGTCACAAAGAGTCAGACACGACTGAGTGACTGAACTGAACTGAACTGAAACTTCTAAGAACTGTACCCCGATAGCCAAACTCAAATGAAATACTGCAGCCAAAAAGAGATTATTGCATAGACCAAAATGCAAACATATTTGACTGAAGCACTGTCTAAGTAAATAATTATGTCCTCGTAAGTGACTAAATGTATGTGTGTGTGTGTGTGAGTCATTCAGTTGTGTCCAACTCTTTGTGACCCCATGATCCGTAGTTCGCCAGGCTCCTCTGTTTACGGAATTCTCCAGGCAAGAATACTGATTGTCATTCCTCTCTCCAGGGGATCTTTCCAACTCAGGAATCAAACCCAGGTCTCCTACATTGTAGGCAAATTCTTTACAGTCTGAACCATGAGGGAAGGCTCCTAAATGACTAAATAAACATTCTTAAAGACCAACTGATATCTTTGTAAGTGTATTTGGGGGAGAAGAGAGTTAAATGATCAAAACTGAACTTTTTTTCCCAGAGATTTCCTCTTCACAAATAGGAGTTTCAGACTAAATTGTTGGTAATGAGCATTTAATGTACATTTAATATATACAAATTCTTTCTTTTGATTAAAGCTGACTAAATTCTTACTCTCTAAGATCCTTACTAATGAGTCACCAAAAAACATCGATTGATAATCGACATAATAGTGCAGCTGAATAGCCTGATAATTTTTTGTTGTTGTTGCTTTGCATGATCACAAGGCCTATTAAATCTAATGACAGCATATCTAAATTTGATTTCAAGTAGCTGCTGGCCTCTTCCACAGTATGTACAATGCCATCCTTTCTTCTAGAAAAGGTTATGTTATCAACAATCGATCACATTATATGATAAAATATATCAATTTTATTCATGTAAAATGGAATTTCCTCATGCATTCTGAAATTCTGAAGTACCTTGTATAGGTATATCTATAGGTATAAGGCCTATAGCTTCCTGAGATCATGAGACTTACATTAGCTTAGACCATAAAATTTACTATATTTTCAAAAAGTGCATTATTTATCAAGTGACAATATATGTTATCAGCTTTTCTGGATCACTGTTTGTCACACGGATATTTGACTTTCTGAACTGATTTATTTTATATAAATGTATAAATTGCATGTTCTGCTGTTGTCCAGTATTGAAACTCTGGGATGCAGCATTATTAAAAACCTGTATTTTATTTTGCCAGAAATTTTTATCCTAAGTTACTGACAAGTCTTAAAACAGATTAACATATGCAGTCATTCACTGAGCACATAATAGGAAATGAACTAGATCAGATTGGCAGGCTATGTTCCACTCTTGAAATTTCTAAATTGACTAATAATATTTACCACAATCTAGGCAAGCTAGAATTCCCAAGGAGGGTAAAAAAGGGAGAAAAAAAAAACTTTGTTGACATTGCAAGATAAGGTTACTTGTGACAGAATTAGGCATATCTAGCAGAAGAAACCTAATTTACCTCCCTAAATCTTTAACTCGAAGATGTGACCACAATCCACTTAGATGATCAATTAAGGATTTTCAGTCAGTAATCCCAACACGTCACTGAAATACAATAAATTTAAGTTTCCTCTTACCTATTATTTTTTCCTTTTGCCACCATTGGTTTAAAACACAAGTGTGTGTTTCTTTGGTATTTTAGGTAAGAGATGGTCAGATATTTAACTTTCTATTCAGTTCTGTATACCACTAAAAAGTTGCTTAACTGGTTAGAGTTTTCATTAACAGTGTCAAAAATAGTTTGATGAATAAATATATATTATATTTCATATGCAGAACAGGAATTCCAATGGATGGAGATTATAATTCTTTCAATAAAAATAAGCTAGGCAAAAATTAAGAACATGTGCTTTAGTAAAAAATAAATAGACCATTTGACTAGTGAGGATAAGGTTATCAAATTCAAAACCATTCGAGTCATTAAATCAGACAATGTCATGATGCTATTGAAAATGGTACTTGCTTGGGTATTAAAGATGATTAAAAATGGAATGAATGTTTTATGATGTTCTCTGACATTCATCCAGAATTTGCATCAGGTAAAGTTCATGAAAAAAAAAATCCAACCTATTAGACTTCTATTATATGCAAATATTTGTGTCTGTCTTGGTTACATAAATATTTTGAGACTTCATTGCATCATTTTAATTCTTGATTATTCATTTTTTTGTTTGTTTATCTATTTTTTAACTTTACAATATTGTATTTGTTTTGCCATATATTGACATGAATCCACCATGGGTGTACATGTGTTCCCCTTCCAGAACCCCCCTCCCACTTTCCTCCCCATTCCGATTATTCATTAAGTTAAAAAAAAAAAAAAAAAAAACTCTAAGTATGCCACGGTCGTTCAGACAGTATAGAATCTGCCTGAAATGCAGGAGACCCAGGTTTGATCCCTGAGCCTGCAAGATCTCCTGGAGAAGGCAACGACAACCCACCGTGGTGTTCTTGCCTGGAAAATTCCATAGACAGAGGAGCCTGGTGTGCTACAGTCCATGGGGTCACAAAGAGTCAGACATGACTGAGTGATTAACACACACTAACTTAATTTTGTAGGTACAATTCTAACTGGATCAAAGTTACTTTGGGTGAACATGTTATACTGTAACAATTCAATGCACTGCATATATAGATTATACTGATAAAATAACAATCTTTGCCATCATTCACCTCCCAATATTCTCTACAAAGCCTTAATGTATATAGTGCTCTTGCTTCTGTGCCATTAGAGCGGCTGCTATGCCAAACAGGCTGGTCTCTTCTCTAGGTATACTCATGTTGCTCAGATTGCATTTTAAGTAAAAAATCTTCTTACTACACACACACACACACACACACACACACACACACACACACACACACACACACACACAAGGTAATGTGCCTTGGTAAAGATTCAATTTGTTGGGTTTCTGTATAATTAGGGGTGAGTGGCCTGACTCTGCTCTGGACAATGAAATTTACAACATTTTGCTACGTGGAGATTACAGAAAAATTATTGTTTTAAAAATTTAAAATTCTTAATTGTCAATGACTTTTGGATCTTCATTATTTTTCCCTCCTGCCTGGGACATATATGTGAGGTATGTGGTACAGCAGCAATAATGTGAGCATGAGGGTAAAAACCAGAGCTTGAAGAAGGCAAAGTGAAATGAAAGCAGGAAACTGCATCCCTTTTGTTATCATGGAACAACTGCATAAGTTTTAGACTACCTACTTACAGGCTCATATTTTGTGGGAAAAATGAAACCTCTTCTTGACCAAGAAACTCTAGCAGTGGTTCTATAACGTGTACCCTAACCTACACCATTATGATGTCTAATTCCATTGTGGAGTAAACATTGACTGCTAATACCTTAAAAAAAAATTCCAATTGTACCTTGAACAATAATCATCAGTAAAAATTGAACTGAGCACCCACTTGTTGACTAAGGTGCTGAGACTAAGAGAAGAAAGAGCAATGGGGTTGTGAATTAACTACTAATGGTGGGTCCCGACTTTTGGATTCTAAAGCATTTTTAGCAAGACCTGTGGAAGTAAGGAAGTATTTTTTTTTCCCCTGAAAGACATCAAACGTGGCATATCAAAGCTGTCTTGAAAAACTGGAGTTGCAATAGCTTTATATTTATTTCCTCTCAGATTCTTTTGGAACTTCAAAGATAAATCTAACCTCAGACCCTAAGAGTTTTGCTAATATCTAAGTCCTCTTGCTTTCATATAAAATAGTTTTCCTTGTGTGGAAACCTTTCATTCTTGCCAAAAATGTCCATTAAACAGAGAATAACTTTCCTGTGTCCTGGGAATGAATGTAAGCAAAGTCAAGAATGATTTTTTTTTTCTTACTCAGAAAGTTTTTTAGAGAAATAGAGGCAGAAAATACAGGAAAATGTTTTTATTACCTCCTGCCTCGATCTTTTCTTATTATAAAATATATGAACTCTTATCTCATTTATAAGGAATCATAATGATTCCCAGCATTAGAACATCAGTATCAACAGAGATGTGCATTAATGTTTATGTTTTTATAAGTAGAAGAATTTAAAATGTGTTTGATTAAATCAATGCCAGACAATGAAGGCTAAAATACTTTTGGATCTACATAGAACTATGTGACTGACCATGTAAAAGAAACTGGTTCAAACTGGGGTCAAAATGTAACCCCAGCATTCACATGAGAATTCATCACTGCAAAAAGTGTAAAAAGAACTATTTTGGATATTTCCAAAGAAAAACTATATTTCATAATGTTAACCATACGCAGGAATGACTTCTTCAAAGTATAAAGTCCTCTTAAAAAATGCTTAAAGTATGATGAAATATGCTGTATATAATATTAATAGTAATACTTATTACCCAGACATGCTTCTTCATGATCTGGAAACATAGTTAATATCCTCAATGTATACAAGAACAAGTGTCGGAGATTCACTCAAAGCAAATGGACTCAAAACAGGGAAAGTGTTCCCCAGAAGGAAATTCAGGGTAATTTTGCTCAAATTTGGGATATTACAAACAACAGCATGCACGCACGCACGTGCGCGCGCACACTCATACACACACATACACACATCTTTAAAAAAAATCCACATCTGCGAATATTAGCCATTATTTCTAATCTTAAATAATCTTGTAGATTTTTTTTTAAAACCTACAAAGACAGTATATTCCTGGACAATCAGCACATCTTTTTATAGTCTCTACAGAATGTCCCAGTCCCCTCTGTTCTCTATAGTTCCATGCTTTTGTTCCTTTAAGATGTAATTCTGAGCTGGTCAAATCCAAGAGGAAATCAAATGTCAGCATCAGGTTACTAATGGTTAGAAGCACTGATGGAAATTCTAATTAGAGCTAAGCATTTAATTTTCTTTTTATCCCTCTCACTTCTAGTATCACCACATTTCTCAAATGACTTGCATTTTTTTTTCTTTTAATAACTAAAAATAGCTTTCCACAAAAGACGAGTCTGGCCCCAAATCTCCAAAATCGGATTCTGGACAAGATATATTATAATGTTCCATTTTATGAGAGAGAGAGACCCATCTTTATAAATAAGTGATACTCTGTGCTCTGCAGTGTAACTGCATTGAAAATGTTACCAGTTTAAAAGGATCTCACTGGCTTGAAAATGAGTTTACATTGATTTTTCATATGTACTGAATTCCATGAAAATATCTCCAGAAAACACTATTAACTTCCCACATTCTAGCCTTGGAAATATCATACATTAAATAACCTTAAAAAAAATCTTCTTTAGGCTTCTGTGGTATTTACATTTTAGCATCTTGTACTTTTTTCTAACATAGTGGCTTTTTGTTTGTTTGTTTCCTAAACCCCAGTATTATCATATTTTTCATAAAACATTAATATGTATGCCTTTTTCTGTATCGATCAGCATGGACTAGCTGTATTTAGTATAGAATGCTTTCCTCAAACAGCTTTTGAGGCAGATATACGTTTTTTGGCTATAAGTTTGAAAGAAATGAGACAATCAGATTTTTTCAGGTGATGAAGTATTATTATAAAGATACCCAGAAAAGCAAGGAAGCACAGGAAATTGACTCAGTCAGTTGCAAAATCAGAATAGAGTGCAATTACTTTAATTCAGGCTACATAAAAATCCCAAATATGCCACAACAGTTCTGCTTCTCTTTATTTTGCTACCGATTCAGATTCCCTTTGCTCTAACCCTCTGCTTATTTTGTGGCTTCAGACTTAAGCTAAGGTTTCTGCTGGTTGCGATTTCCATGTTGGGCATCTCGGTTTATGCTCTTCCTACCAGCTTTGTTGCTTGTGTGTCACGCTGACACACCCTCACTATGAAAAATGGATTACTTTTTACTTTAGAGCATCTTTATTAATTTAAGAACTGGCATCTGACCACTGAGCAAACCTCTACATCAGCCAATATCTTGCCTTTGGCTCACAAGGCTGTTTTTTCTCCATGGCTGGTGAACACTGTGATTAGTTGAGCAAAAGTACAAGGATGTCTGTGAAATAAGCTCCAGCAGAATCACATAGAAACGGCACGTGGCTAATGGATCCTCTGATGCTTCCTGATCTTTTTTTACAGAAATAATTTCCCTTAAATTTTAAAAATACTGTTCATTTTTGTAAATGTTGTCATAGGATGGACAATATAAGACGTTATTGGTGAAATTCCATCTGCTTCCTCAGAAACATCAAAATAATATTGATATCTATTACTAATAACATTGTCAATTCATACATCATTTGAAATCCCCTGAGTGTTTTGTGTGGTGTATTATTTAAAAGGGTTAATTTTTATAATATGTCCAGTAAATATGAGCCATTTAACTCTCTAATAAATAGTGACAGAAACAAAAGTGAATGCAAGTTGTGAATATCAATGTTATAAAAGAAAAAATGTTAAAAGATTAAAATATGAAAGCTATTTCATTGTAGAACATAGGTCTACTCTATTCCATCATCCAATAATTTCCTGTTTTATAAAACTTTATTAATGTTCTAAGCTCCCTTATATTTTGACTTTGATAACTTTATGGATAGTAAAATGAAAAACTTAAATTTGATAATAGTCAATTGCACAGAAAGATACACTGGTATAACTTTATTAAAATGAGCTGATTGTTTTAATGAAGCAATTATGCACACCAAAATAATAAAAAAATTGACAACTGCTATTTTAAATAATCTGATTTTTTAATGGAAAGACAAGTCAATGTCAGAAGTTTTATTTCAACAAAAATCAACTCTGATGCTATTATATTTTGAAAATGTGCATATGAAACCAAGACAAACCAGAAAGAATGCAGTTTTAAAAGTTAAGCTTTACTGATCTTTATTTCAGACATTTTCCTACATTGCAATGCTAAGTGAAGTATTTTTCAAGGGAAAAAAAACCTGGGGAAAATAATTTATTTTTTAAAATACTGACTCTATAAGCACATAGAGTACACTGTAATACAAAAATCTGTACAGAAACTCAGATATTCTATGGGGCTGTAGATTAGTGTTTTAACAACTCAGGTAACTGGATTTATTTGTAATCTCTTTTCAACTAACAAATAAAAACATTCCTTAAACTCTTTGGAAGCATCTTTGTATCTTTCAAAAAATTATATCAATGAACTTTTTAACAGCTTAAAAATTAAGCATAATTTATTTACATTAGAGGAAACCAATAAGCAGATTACAAAAAATAAAATCATGTATTTTTATGTTCCCATTATTTTACATAAAATATCCACTAAAAATTTGCCTTGATAAATAAAGTCAGTATTCATTTTATGGATTTAATAAGAATATTATTTCTCTTCCCACTATTACTGAGGCCCCAATTCTTATCAAATATACCTTACAGTGAACTGTGCAAATAAATAAATGAATGAATGAATGAAAAAAAATAAAGAACAAAACTAGAAATCAACAAAAGTCACATAGACAACTATATTTCATTTGTGTCTGAGAGCAACTTAAGATCAGCAAGTCTATTTCATGTTCAGACCCCAGAGACCAGCATGGACTTGACAAATTGTAGACATTTAATACATATTCAAAATGATAAAGGAATAGATAGCAGAATGCAATCTCTATAATATTAATATTTTTATCTCAATAAGATTAGAATTTTAAATAAAGTGGTTTAAGGAAGAAAGCTTAATCATATCAAGTGTTTATTGAATTCATTTGCCATTGAACTAGTATTAGATTTTAAAATGTAATTAGGTTTACAATGGGATTAAGCAGCAAATGTTGGCTTTAATTTACTGTAAGGTTACTATCTTTCACATTGCAAATGAGATAACTGTCTTTCAACTTTAATTGAGTATGACTGATTACTCTTTATCAAGTCAAATCACTTTTATTTAGCATGATGTCATTATTTTTATATGACAAGATAGATAATAATCTGTCATGTTTGCAGTCAATAGATTATGGCTAGGCTGGCAGAAGTCCATTTACTCCAACCTTTAAAAGAGACAAGTGGGATCTTTCTTGCAACTAGGATGATAAAAAATAAATCTTTAGTTCCAAGCATACTGTCTAGTTTAAGAAGTGAATTAACACTTTTAGCACTTCAAATTTATCAACTAAAATATAACATGAAAACAGAACTATAAATTTTTATGAAATTGTTAGTTGTTATTTTAGTTTTGTTCAAAATTATTTGAAAAAAATAAATTTATATTCTTTCGAAGCATGAATTGGCTTTGACTAACCTATTAAAAATAATTATATATATAAATATATACATATATAGATAATTGAATCACTTAGCTGTACACCAGAAGCTAACAGAACTGCAATAAAAAAGGATCATTTTGAATTAAAAACATCTAATAAACTTTCACAAAAGTGAAGTAACCATATTTATTTTTGCACTTTTCCCTTCAAAAATTGTTGAAACATATATTTGTTATTATTAATATTAATACCTTGGCACATTTGTTTTCCCCTCACTCAATATAGACACACACATGCATTTAAAATGTCATTATTGTTTGTTTACTGACTTGAAGTTATCTGCAGTCATCACAGTCCCAAACCACTACATCTGATAGGATTCATGAGGAATTTCAACACAGATTCAATCATATTATTTAATATAAAATCCATGTTAAAATATTGCCAATTGTCACAGTGATTTGTGGATTTTTTTTTAATTTGGTTGAATTTTACAAACAGGGTGCATAATAATTAAATTTTAATTAATAAGATATTTTGCCTAGAGAAAGAGTTTGAGTTCTTTAAATTCTGCAAGAAATTTTCCAGACTTTGGAATACAGCTATATGCTTATTATATTCAAAAGTGCCCTGCATTGTACTAAATCCACATGTAGTTCCCAATGACTTAGTCTCAGATATCTTAGACTTCCCTGTACCTAAGTATGTAGGTGCTGTGTCTTATATGTTTACAACCTGGAAGTACTTGTTCTGGGAAGATTCTGGATCTAACATGGGTTAAGGACTTGCTAAATTTTGGGAGAGTTTATCTGCTAGTGAAAAACAAGAAGACTCATTCCACTGCCCACATATTTGTAATCAATAGAGAAAACCATTATTTAAACTCCTTTGGGATATCTTTGTACCTTTGTCTCATAGGAAATTCTCTGAGGAAAATTTTCTAACACTGTTACAATAAGCAGGTATAGTATCCATGTTGAGAGTCTCATAGTTTCCATGTTTGCTAATAGTTGAGAATAAGAGAAATAAGGATACTGCATAAAATGCCTGTGCTACAGTTCAGTTCGTCCGCTCAGTCACGTACAACTCTTTGATACCCAATGGACTGCAGCACGCCAGGCTTCCCTGTCCAGCACCAACTCCTGGAGTTTGCTCAAACTCATGTCCATCGAGTTGGTGATGCCATTCAACCATCTCATCCTCTGTAGTCCCCTTCTCCTTCCGCCTTCAATCTTTCCCAGCATCAGGGTATTTTCCAATGAGTCAGTTCTTCACATCAGGTGGCCAAAGTATTGGAGCTTCAGCTTCAGCATCAGTCCTTCCAATGAATATTCAGGACTGATTTCCTTTAGGATTGTCTGGTTGGATCTCCTTGCAATCCAAGGGACTCTCAAAAGAGTCTTCTCTAACACCACAGTTCAAAAGCATCAGTTCTTTGGCACTCAGCTTTCTTTATAGTCCAACTCTCACATCCATGCATGACTATTGGAAAAACCATACCTTTGACTAGATAGACGTTTGATGGCAAAGTAATGTCTCACAATGTCTGGGGACATTGTGAAACTCTTTTAAAATCTCCAAAAGTTCAAAAATGTTTTAAAACATTCAATGGGATATAAATGTTTTCAGGGTATTTTCATTCTTTATTTTTCTTCATCCATTTGACTCTTCTAACTCTTGTTTTTCTGATAAGCAATTGGGAGTTTAAATTGGTTTACAAAAACATAATTACTCTTCCATACATCAAGTGCACTGTTTTGAAACTATTCATGGTGAATTGGAGAAGGAAATGGCAACCCACTCCAGTGTTCTTGGATGGAAAATGGATGCTATTAGTCAGTTTGCTGTTTATTTAGAGGTACATTTTGGTTTTTTTCAAAATGTGACATGATTAAATGTAAAAGCAGCTTCACTTAGATTATTAATGCATATTTCTATTATTTAATTGTGCTGATTTTGTAAAGCTAAAAGAAAAAAAAAAACTTTCCTATTTAGGCCTAAGAAAAAACGTGTTTCCTCTTCTAATGTTAAACGACACAGGTAGAAAAATAGAAATGATATTTTACATGTGCTAGCTGCATCTAATATGATTTTCTGTCAACACAGAAACCATGAGTTGTATGTTTTAAAGACTACAGTCAAATTGTTTTCTTCAGTAAATAGAACCTGTGTTTCCTGGTGTGTCAAAATGATGCTATCTGAGAAACAATGAAATTTTGCACCAAAACAACATAAAAATTGCCAATCATTAGATGTGTTCCTGTAGCTTACTTCAAATTCTAAGAAGCAACATTGAAATGCAGAGTATAAGCCTATGGTCTGTAAATATGGAAATGCTGTATGGCTCTTGTAGGAATAGAGACTTGAATCAGGACAGAACTTTTACCTGAGGGATAGCCAGAGTTATCTATATCATTACATATGGCATACTCAAAATATATTAAAATAATGAAATGTAAAATTATATTTTAGAAATGCACGTAAAGCTCAGGTTCTCAGAGACAGAGAATGAATTGACGGTTCAAAGGAATGGGATAGGGAAAAATGAGTGAAGATGTTCAAAACACACAAACTTCTAGTCATACAATAAATAAGTCAAGCATATACAATGTGATGATTACAATTAATACTGTATTGTGCATTTGAAAGTTGCTAAGATCTTAAAAATTCTCATCTCAAGAAAAAAGTGTTTAATTGATGATGGATGTTAACTAGACTTATTGTGGTGATGATTCACTCTGTCCATGGGATTTCCCAGGCTCCTCTGTCCATGGGATTCTCCAGGCAAGAATACTGGAGTGGGTTGCCATTTCCTTCTCCAGAGGATCTTCCTGACCCAGGGATCAAACTCTTGTCTCCTGTCTCCTGCATTGGCAGGTGGGTTCTTTACCTCTTTACCACTAGCATCATATGGTGCTATATATATGTGGGATTCCCTGGTGGCTTAGACGGTAAAGAGTCTGCCTGCAATATTGGAGACCTGAGTTCCATCCCTGGGTTGAGAATGTCCCCTGGAAGAGAAAATGGCAACCGACTCCAGTATTCTTGCCTGGAAAATCCCATGGACAGGGGAGCCTGGTGGATTACAGTCCATAGGGTTGCAAAGAGTTGGACAAGACTGAGATATATATATATATATATATATATATATATATATATATATATATATACACATACACACACACACATAATCTTTAGGTCATACACCTGAAATTGTTGTATGTCAAAAGGAAAATAAAGCTCAGGCTCTATGAGATATAGTTTAATTAAGTAGTATTTGAGAATGATAACTACAAGGAGACTTAATGTACTCACTGAGTTGGATAACATGGCTCATAGACCACCTGAAAGTGTCTTCTGAATTTGATCAATAATTTACTTAGGGAAAATAAATGCAGAAAATGATTTTTAAACGTATTCCCAGGAAGGTCAATGATTTGAACTTATTTTGACAGTCTGTCTTTGAACTTCGTTGGCATATCATGCTTACTATGCATGCCCTTTAAAGATCTGTTTAAGTGAATGAATTTACACATTCCTCTGAGAAAGGTTATTGATTTTTCCAAAAACAAAGCAAAATAAACAAAAAAAGAATTAACATCCACCAGCAATTAAATTTAGAGTGTGTGATTTTTATAACTCTGTATCCTTTCTGAATGAAAAATTCACCTAAAGAGGTTCTGGAATTGTCCTCAAGTAGAGACCTCTTATAGAGGATTGCAAAGTCTAATTGCATTCTTCTTTAGAATATTTCAGGATTGAACATTAAATTTACCCTAGATTAAAGTGGCTTTCCCAGATAAATGATATCACTTATCTCCAGTTACTGGTAATGTTTAAGTGTTTACTATTTAAACCTTTATAAAAATGGGACTATTACAGACACTGTGAGATACTGCATACCAAAGCAAGATACATGTGATGTCTTTTTTAACAAAGCAATACAAATATAAATATTTGGTTTATATGAACTTCATTTGGTTGTTTCTCTTGGAATTTAACTTAATTTATTACAAAGTTATTTTCTCTGAAAATGAATATTTTCTCAAAGCATTTTTACATCTCTGTCAATTTCAATCCCATCCACTTTCTTATGACCCCTAATTTGTGTATAGTCAATGTAATGACCACAAGGTTCTCCTGAATTTCATTGCCTGAGCACCTATTTTATGAAAGCTTAAGCAGACTAGAGAGATAAAGTCCCATAGCTATGCAGTGTTCAAGCCGGGACTGAGACACTTATGTCTGACTCTGAGCTCTTCTAACTGACAACCCTTGGAAAGATAACAGATAATTCTATAGCAGATATCAACTCTCTCAGACCGCAGGGACTGCTATATTTTTTACATTGGCCTCACTTTTTATTTTCATTCTCCGGAACGAATCCTTTAATTGCCTTTGACTAGACCTACACATTTTCTGTTATGATATATTGGATTAAGAGATTTTATGCTTTACACTATTAAATGTACTTGCTTGAATTTAAGTTTTTAGAGAAGGCTGTTGTTCAAGTAGTACATTGCCAGGTGAAAGAACAAATTATCTTTCCTAATTTACAAAATTTGTACTCAGCATTGCATGTGAAACAGCTGCTTTGTTCATTGACCTGATTAAATAATATTTTACCAAAAAGAAAGCGAAAGCGAAGTCACTCAGTTGTGTCTGATTCTTTGTAAACCCAGGGACTGTAGCCTACCAGGATCCTCCATCCATGGGATTTTCCAGGCAAGAGTACTGGAGTGGGTTGCCATTTCTTTCACCAGGGGATCTTCTCAACCCAGGGATGAAACTCAGGTCTCCCGAATTGCAGGCAGACGCTTTACCTTCTGAGCCACCAGGGAAACCAAATGGCATTTACAAGTCAGTCAGTCAGTCAGTCCAGTCACTCAGAGATGTCTAACTCTTTGAACCCCATGGACTGCAGCATGCTCAGCTTCCCTGTCCATCACCAACACCAGAAACTTGTTTGAACTCATGTCCATCCAGTCGGTGGTGCCATCCAAATATCTCATCCTCTATCGTCCCCTTCTCCTCCTGCCTTAAATCTTTCCCAGCATCGGGGACTTTTCCAATGAGTCACTTCTGCACATCAGGTGGCCAAAGTATTGGAGTTTCAGCTTCAGCAACAGTCCTTCCAATGAATATTCAGGACTGATTTCCTCCAGGATGGATAGTTTGAATCTTCTTGCAACCCAAGGGACTCTCAAGAGTCTTCTCCAACACCACAGTTCAAAAGCATCAGTTCTTCAGCGCTCAGCTTTCTTTAGAGTCCAATACTCACATCCGTACATGATTACTGAAACCACAGCTTGGACTAGATGGACATTTGTTGGGAAAATAATGTCTCTACTTTTTAACATGTTATCTAGGTTGGTCATAGCTTTTCTTACAAAGAGCAAGTGCCTTTTAATTTCATGGCTGCAATCACCATCTGCTGTGATTTTGGAGCCCCCCAAAATAAACTCTGTCACTGTTTCCATTGTTTCCCCATCTATTTGCCATAAAGTGATGGGACAGGATGCTATGATCTTTGTTTTCTGAATGTTGAGTTTTAAGCCAACTTTTTCACTCTCCTCTTTCACTGTCATCAAGAGGCTCTTCAGTTCTTTTTCATTTTCTGCCATAACGGTGGTATCATGTGTGTATCTGAGGTTATTGATGTTTCTCCTGGCAATCTTGATACCAATTCATGCTTCATCCAGCCCGGGATTTCTCGTGATGTGCTCTGCATATAAATTAAATAAGCAGGGTGGCAATATACAACATTGACGTACTCCTTTCCCTGTTTAGAACCAGTCTGTTGTTCCATGTCCAGTTCCAACTGTTGCTTCTTGACCTGCATACAGATTTTTCAAGAAACGGGTCAGGTGGTCTGGTATTCCCATCGCTTAAAGAATTTTCCACAGTGTCTTGTGATTCACACAGTCAAAGGCTTTGGGATAGTCAATAAAACAGAAGTAGATGTTTTTCTCAAACTCTCTTGCTTTTCTGATGATCCAACAGATGTTGGCAATTTGATCTCTGGTTCCTCTGCCTCTTCTAAATCCAGCTTGAACATATGGAAGTTCTCAGGTCATTTACTGTTGAAGCCTGGCTTGGAGAATTTTGAGCATTACTTTGCTAGCATGTGAGATGAGTGCAACTGTGCGGTAGTTTGCACAATCTTTGACATTGCCTTTCTTTGGGATTGGAATGAAAACTGACATTTTCCAGTCCTGTGGCCACTGCTGGGTTTTCCAAATTTGCTGACATATTGAGTGCAGCACTTTCACAGCATCATCTTTGAGGATTTGAAATAGCTCAAATGAAATTCCGTCACCTCCACTAGCTTTGTTTATAGTGATGCTTCCTAAGGCCCACTTGATTTCATTTCCAGGATTTCTGACTCTAGGTGAGTGATCACACCATCTTGGTTATCTGAATCATGAAGATTTTTTTTGTATAGTTCTTCTGTGTATTCTTGCCACCTCTTCTTAATATCTTCTGCTTCTGTTAGGTCCATAAAATTACTGTCCTTTATTGTGCTCACCTTTGCATGAAATGTTCCCTTGGTATCTCTAATTTTCTTGAGGAGATCTCTAGTCTTCACCATTCTAATGTTTTCCTCTATTTCTTTGCATTGATTGCTGAGGAAGGCTTTCTTATTTCTCTTTGGTATTCTTTGGAACTCTGCATTCAAATGGGTATATTTTTCCTTTTTTTTTTTTTTTTGCCTTTTGCTTCTCTTTTTTTCTCAACTATTTGTAAGGCCTCCTCAGATAACCAGTTTTCCTTTATTCATTTATTTTCTTGGGGTTGGTCTTGATCACTGCCAGCTGTACAATGTAACAAAATGTTAAGAATCCACAGTTCTTCAAGCACTCTATCAGATCTAATCCCTTGAATATATTTGTCACCTCTGCCATATAATCATAAGGGGTTTGATTAGGTCATACCTGAATGGTCTAGTGGTTTTCCCCACTTTCTTCAATTTAAGTCTGAATTTTGCAATAAAGATATAATTTTATTACATCAAAATAGCAGAATAGAAGGACATGTGTTTATTTTTTCCTACAAGAACTCCAAATTTACAACTCACTGTTGAACAATTGACATGAAAATGTTGTGTCCCACCAAAAAAACAAACAAAGAAAACACACCCCATTTCCAAGGTCAAAGGTGAAGCCCCAGCAAGATGGTGGGAGGGGCAAAATCATGTTTAGAATAAAACCCTATACCCGCTGAGATGCCTGGAGGTCTGAAACAAAATCTTGTGTTCACCAGGAGAACTACACAGAGACTGAGCCAGACCTACCTTCAAGTGTATGAGTGTCTCCTGTGGAGGTATGGGTTAGCAGTGGCCTGCCACAGTTTCAGGTGCTCTGGAAGCAGCAGTCCTGGATGTGGCATAATCCCTCTTGGAGGAGGTCGCCATTATCTTCACCTTAGAGCTGTCGAGTAGATGACCCACAGACTGCAAAATATTAAACCAAATAAAGTATCCCATTGTTAAGAAAGTTCTAGGACCCACAACAGATTTCCAAACCTGGGGATCTGACAAAGGGACTGAGGACCCCCAGGCAATTTGACTTTGGAGGCCAGTGGGATTTGATTACAGAACTTACACAGGACTGGGGAAACAGACTCTTGGAGGGCACAAATAAAGCCTTGTGTGCCCCAGGACCCAGGAGAAAGGAGTAGTGACCCCACAAGGGACTGACCCAGACTTACCTTCAGTGTCCAGAAGTCTCTGGCAGAGGGTGGATTGGTGGTGGCCTGCTGCTGTGTCAGGGGCACCTAGTACAGCAGTGTGTCCCAAGGAACTTTTGAAGGAGGTCACCATTATCTCCACTACCTCCACCATATTTTGGTCTCAGGTCAAACAACAGGGAGGGAACACAGTGCCACCCATCAACAGAAGATTGGGTTAAAGATTTACTGAGCATGGCCCCGCCCATCAGAACAAGACCCAGTTTCTCCCACAGTCAGTCTCTCCTATCAGGAAATTTCCATAAGCCTCTTAATCTTATCCCTCATAGAATGAAAACCATAATCACAGAAAACTAACCAAACTGATCACATAGACCACAGCCTTGTCTAACTCAATGAAACTATGAGTCATGCCATGTAGGGCCACCCGAGATGGATGGGTCATGGTGGAGAGTTCTGACAAAACATGGTCCACTGGAGAAGGGAATAGCAAACCACTGCAGTTTTCTTGCATTGAGAAGCCCATATACAGTATAAAAAGGTAGAAAGATATGACACTGAAAGATGAACTCCCCAGGTCAGTAGGTGCCCAATATGCTACTGGAGAAGAGTGGAGAAATGACTCCAGAAAGAATGAAGGGATGGAGCCAAAGCAAAAAAAAAAAAAAAACAAAAAACACCCAGTTGTGCTGTGACTGGTGATGGAAGCAAAGTGCGGTGCTGTAAAGAGCAATATTGCATAGGAACCTGGAATGTTAGGTCCATGAATCAAGGTAAATTGGACATGGTCAAACAGGAGATATCAAGGGTGAACAAGGACATTTTGTGAATCAGTGAACTAAAATGGACTAGAATGGGTGAATTTAATTCAGATGACCATTAGATCTACTACTGTGGGCTGGAATCCCTTAGAAGAAATGGAGTAGCCATCATAATAACAAAAGAGTCTTAAATGCAATACTTGGATGCAATCTCAAAAACAACAGAATGATCTCTGTTTGTTTCCAAGGCAAACCATTCAATATCACAATAATCCAAGACTATGCCCTATCCAGTGATGCTGAAGAATCTGAATTTGAATGATTCTATGAAGACCTACAAGACCTTCTAGAACTAACACTCAAAAAAGATATTCTTTTCATTATAGGGGACTGGAATGTAGAAGTAGGAAGTCAAGGGATACCTGGAGTAACAGGCAAGTTTGTTCTTGGAGTACAAAATGAAGCAGGGCAAAGGTTAACAGAGTTTTGCCAAGAGAACACACTGGACATAGCAAACACCCTCTTCCACCAACACAGGAGAAGACTCTACACATGGACATCACCATGTGTAGTTGTTCAATACCGAAATCAGGTTGAATATATTCTTTGCAGCCAAAATGGAGAAGAGACCTGGAGCTGACTGTGGCTCAGATCATGAATTCCTTATTGCAAAATTCAGACTTTAATTGAAGAATGTAGGGAAATCCACTAGACCATTCAGGTATTTATCAAATGGTAATTTAATACTCAGATTTATGTTGAATAATTCTGGACACTGCACTAAACACTGTGATGGCTTTAAGTTTAACCTTTGAATAGAAATTTTTAAAAAAAAAAATCTTAATAAAGCACCTGTCTTGTACTTCTGAGTACATTTGTTATATTTTTAAATAATATGCAATATTTAATAATATAGTGCAATAAGATTAATTCTCTCCTTCTTAAACTCCCAAAGTGTTTTGTACTGATTTTGTAATAACTGCCATTTGTCTGATAGTCTCTGAACGTCTGTCTCTTAAAATAAAGGCAAACTTATGAATTATTCCATTTTATCCAATGAAGTATCAGATAGTGCTAGGCATATTATTGCTTCTCAATTCACATTTCTTTAGTTATACTGATTGATATAAAGGTATTTTTTATATTGTTAAATATTGCTTAGAAATTCTTACCTTTGGGGTATAAGCAGCATCATTACTTTGGTTTCTTCTGGGTCAGGAATGCATCTGTATGTCAGTTTTCATAAGTCAAAATATTTCCCCTGGCCACAATGATTTGTTGAGCGGAGAGCAGGACACCTAATTCGTTCTAAGGAAACATAATGAGAACTTCTCTTCGGCTGCTGGAAAAATAATTCTGATTACTTTTTTCAGTATGTGAAAGATAAGTAATTTTAGGACCTGAAAATAATGCTACTTCATGTTACCATCAACCAGTACAAAAGAAGGTAACCTGAAAATGAATACATGTGAAGTTCTAAAGAAATCATTCAGTTTTGAAATCCAGCCATGTCTGAAGACAGTCCTAATCATGGTTATTTCATTTATATAATCTAATGAATGGTGTTTTGTTGTTGTTTGTCTACATTTGAACCTTATTTTTGTGTGATTTGCAACTGAATCATCATAACATTTATAGCATTTAACGTGTACAAATATCATTCTAAGTCACTTCTATTGAATTTCTAACTCCCAAAAGAAATGAGAAGTTCAAGGAACAGGGTTTCGGCCAATGCCATGCAACTACTAAAAAAAGAAAGAAAAAAAAAATGCTTGGTGAAATGAAGTTTCTCCCTTTGCTTGACTTGAATGAGAAAGATTTAAGACTCACCATTTGCTCTTAAGGGATTAAAAAACACAGAACGTGATTAAGAAGATACTCCTTAACACAAGCATAGCTTTTTTTTTAACAGAAGAAAATGTTGTTGTGTAAGGGACAATGTTTCAGTATGGCAGACCTAACTTAAGGAGATTTAATTTTAAAAAAATTAAAACAGTTATGACGCTTTAATCTCACTTATCGAAATACTACTTCATGACATTTAAAATAGAGTAACATCTGCTCATCTGACATGTAAGACCCTAACAAACAGATAAAACAGACTTTCACCAATAGAAAGGGGAAAAAAAAAAATCCTGCCAGGAGTATCATATAGATATTGCTAATTTATAGAATCGTGATTTCTACGGAAGGCTTCCCTGGTGGCTCAGATGGTAAAGAATCCTCCCGCAATGTCAGAGACCTGGGTTTGATCCGTGGGTTGGGAAGATCCCCTGGAGGAGGCCATGACAACCCACTCCAGTATTCTGGCCTGGAGAATACCCATGGACAGAGGTGCCTGGCGGGCTACAGTCCATGGGGTCTCAAAGAGTTGGAAACGACTGAGCGACTCAGCACAGCACAGCATGCTAGGAAGCAAAGACGGCACATTCTAATAAGCCAGTGTACTATCTCTCTGAGTAATAGATGTCTTCGATATGTCATGTGGAATTAGTAGAAATAAAATATTAAAAATACAAATAAGTGTTTTTACATATAAACTCTTAATTTAAAAACTTGAATTCTAGCTGCTTATTAGCAAAACAAATAATTGTAACACTTTACTGACTTTAAGTTGTATTACTTAATCAGTAATTATGGGTGGGTGTTATTCATTACAATATAATAGGAAAGAGCTCAGTTTAGGTGTACAATATTAAATAAAGGAGGTAACCTGGGAATGAAAGATCATAGCAATTCAAGCAGAGATTATTTTTGAAATTTATTTCTGATTTTCTACATAAAAAATACCAAAGTACAGGCTACAAATCACACTTCAAATCATCCATCACTAACATCATCATCTGTCCTACTTCTCTAGAGCATAAACTAATGATACTTTTATTTAATAACAGCATATAACTTAATTATTGACCACAGAAAACAAGTTGAGTTACATAAAATAAAATCAGAAGCAAGATGACAGCGTGCCCATTGCCTTAGGCTACTGACAACTGGCATGTGATGTGATGGATAATTACATATACTTTCTGATCTCTTTTCCTCTTTCACAGTATCTATGTTAAAAATACAAATTACCATAAATGGTGTGGTCCAATGTAAAATGATTCAAAGAATTTTGATAAAATTTAGATTTTAATTATAGACAGATGATCCCTAACAGTTACCACAGCAGCTGATAAAATTGATATTTTATATTCCAACATCTGTTCTTGCCAAGGTCTTCTCTAGGAAGCTCAAAATTTTAGTGAGAAACTCTCCTTGTAAAACTGATTTTCCACAAATTTTTATATTTCTGGACTAACCAGTAGAGTGTAACACCCATCTGCTTTATTATGCTCTATCTGCTGACACAGAAGAGCCAATAAGAGTACTGATAATATTTAACGAACTCTTGCATCTGGAGAGTTAAACACACTGCAGTCACTGCCAGACATCACATACTAGTGGATTAGACCACTCTGTGACCTTGATCAATCTGCTTAGCATCTCTGCACTTCAGTTCTCTTATTTATTAAAAAAAAAAAAAGGCAAAACGAAAAAAAAAAAACAAAACCTTGATTAATAGGCCTTCTAAAGCAATGTTTAAGAGAACAATCACTCCACCCAAAGCCTAGGTTTTACATCTCCCATCCTGCTACTCACAAATTGCATAATCTTAGATAATTTATTGTCACCCAAGATCTGATTTTCATGATGAAGTAATTATAAGGATTAATGGAGTCCATGCTTATAAAGCAGTTAGGACGCTCCCTCCCTCATAGTATGTACTCAATAAGTGAGCAGAGCTGACATCAGTAGAATCAATAAAAGCATCAGGTATAATCTTGACTGCAGTAAATGTAAGGTATTGGTATTCCCTTTTCCTATCTCATAATTCTGCTGTATTTAAGAATAGTACTACTTTCCTCTTCATTTGACAGATAATGAAAGCAGGGAGCAAAATTATGAAACCAAATTGACTTCTGCCACTTTACATCTCATTTTCTTTAGATGAAAAATGAAAAAAAAATTGTAACAGTTATTTTGTGACAATTAAATGGATTTATTCATTTAAAGTTTGTAGCAAAGAGCTTGGTATCATTCAGAATTCAATAAATGCTAGCTGTTATTATTACTGGTATCATTATTGACATTATGCACCGATATTTCTGGAAGAGTGTGCAGATATAATATACTATTAGTAAGAAAACAAAAACAGAGCCTAATAATGTGTACATGCACACGATTTTTCATATCAGGTCACCAGTTGGTCCATATAAAGTCTTCCTCTGAGTCTCCGCCAACTATAACAGCCTAACAGCTGAGGATTTCTTCCAGGCTTCCTTCAGATGCTTCACAGTAAAATAGCTGTAAGAAAAAGTAGCATTTCTCCTGATAAACTGGCTCTTCTTGCAATGTAGATCTTTGATGTAGGCATGATAATCTGAGTGAAGGAAATAGAAGATAGAAGAGGACAGAAAACCCCATTCTGCTGCGTTATGAATATTATTTCTAACGTTGTTATCATGATCATCATAAAAATGTCATCATCACTATTTTATCTTTTTTTCTAAATCAGTTAGATGTCGGATCTATACCTGGGACCTGGTTCCTCTGTCTCATTTCTCCCATTGAGGATCTCATTCTGTCTCATAGATATAAATATTATCTATATGCCAGTGAATCCGAAATTGTAGCATTTTCTTAGACATTCTAACTTCGTGCCAAAATAGAATGTTATATCTATTAAGTATATTTGTGCTTAGCAACAGGAACTCATATTTGAAAAGCAGATGTACTTTGGCTGACTTTTCTCTTGGCAGCCTAATAATCTCAAAAGCTGAAACATAATATGTCCAGAACAGATTTCTGAAATCTTATACCATTGCTAACACCTTCCACTCATGGTTTTATATCCAATCATTAAAGTAGTAACTGAAAATCACTCATGATTCTCTTCTTTACTTAACACTTCACAAAACCATCAATTTACTAAAATAGTTTTTGATCAATTTTTTTAAACATTTTTCTGTACAATTACTGCTTCCCTCGTGGCTCATCAGCCTGCAATGCGGGAGACCTGGTTTAAATCCCTAGGTGGGGAAGACTTCCTGGAGAAGGAAATGGCAACTACTTCAGTATTCTTGCCTGGAGAATTCGGTGGACAGAGGAGACTGGTGGGCCACAGCCCATGGGGTCGCAAAGAGTCGGGCAAGGCTGAGTGATTAACACTGGTACCTTTGTAGTACAAGCTGCCATCGTGTTTCTTGCACTAATCCAAAGGCTTCCTAACTTGTCTCCTTTTCTTTCCTATAGCAGCCCCAGTAATTCTTTAAAAACAAGTCAATTTATGTCACTCTTCTGCTTAATTCCCTCTATTTAATTCCCATCTCATTTAGAATAAAATGTAAATGTTAACCAAAATCTACAAGATACCATATAATCTGTACCCTGAATATTCGATCCCTAGGTCAGGAAGATCGCCTGGAGAAGGGCATGGCAACCCAGTCCAGTATTCTTAATAGAGAATTCCATGGACAGAAGGGCCTTGAGGGCAACAGTTCACAGGGTTGCAAAGAGTAGGACATGACTGAAGTGATTTAACATACACGTTTGCACATAGTTGATTAACAATTTTGTGTTAGTTACAGTTGTACAGCAAAGTGACTCAGTTATACATCAATATGTAGTTTTTATCTTTTAAATTCCTTTCCCACTTAGGTTGTTACAGATATAGAGCAGAGCTCCTTGTGCTATGCAGTTTGGCCTTGTTGGTTATCTATTTTAAACATAGTGATATCTACATGTCAATCCCAAATTCTCAGTATTTTTGTCTGTTGTCTGTTTAGCCTCTACGTTCTCCCAATAGAATAAAAGCTCCATGATGAAAGATTTCTTTATTTTGCTAAATTCTGTACAAAAAGTAACTAGAATAATTGTTGAAACATTATACATTTTTAATAAATATTTTATTCTAATTAAAGTCTGCCACTTTTATCTTGTCAACCCTCAGAGTTGAACTACACTGAAGTTCTATGGCCCTGGGAAACAGAGCAGTTAAAGGAGTCTTCTCACTTTTTCATGTTCTGTGAAATAGCGGATGCAAGAATCATCCTTCCCTGTAGGACTTACATAACTCAGGGATGCCTTTCTGTTTACCAATGAAAAGATCCGACACAGACCCTTCTCATTTTTTGCCTCATAATGATCTCTGAATTGTTTGTCTCCACTAATCAATTGGAAGAAAACGCCCATCCGACTGACTTGCTTTCATCTTTCCGCCGACTCCTGAACTTTGACCCACCCTCAGCCTGAGCCATGCTAAGTGTCTTTACAACCGGTCACTAGACCATCTCTCCTTATTGGCCTCTCCAGAGGATACCCTGGCACCAGGGTAAAACGTTCTGGGATCTACCGTCCGGTTACACCGTCTCTGCTCTCTCGTTCCGCTTCTCCACACCCTATCCCGTCTCCTCACTGTTTGTTCTTTCTAGTTTTGTTTACTCCTTTCCTTTTGATTTGTTTTGTTTTTTTATTCTTCCCTATAAAATAAAAATCCCTTTTCTACCTGATTTTGGAGGCACTGGCAGATATCAGAATCAAAGTGTAATCCCTTTGAGCAAAGTCTCTCCTTAACTAAATCCAGATTTTTTTCTTTAATTGGAATATAGTTGCTTTACAATTGTTGTGTTAGTTTCTGCTTTATGATGAAGTAAACCAGCTGTATGTAGACATATATCCTCTTTTTTTTTTGACATGGCATGTCATAATTGCTGGCCACTATGCACATGCCTCTTTAGAATTCATTTTACACACATTCATTTAATGTGCATAAATTAACATACCTTTTCCAAAGTAATATAAATTAAATCATGTAATTCCCTGTTGGAAACTGTCCGATGACTTCCATTGAATCCAAATCTTTCAGATGTTACTTGAAGTTCTAAGTTATTCCCTCCAGCTTTCTTATCTCATCTTACAGAGGTCTTCCTTCTCTCCCATCTTTCTGTGATAATGGTTTCTTAATTCTTGTGGAAATGTTTGAACACATAGCCACATTAATATTTTTTAAGTATGTTTCTTCCTCTTTCAGTTGATATTGGGATTGGGAGATAAGCTACTTGTGGATTCTCAATTTATGAGAATATTCAAATATCATACAATGTTAGCTTAAATACATAAACTGAGTAGGGTAGAAAAATCACTTTCAAAAATTATTTTTGAAAGTAAGCAGTTATAAAATACAAATGAATAGTTAAAACGGTAATAATAGTTATCAGATATTATACTAAGGAATTCATCAGGTTTCCATTTATTTATCACAACAACCTATGATTTAGATACCATTATTTTCATCTTATAAGTGGAAAAACCAAGGCTCAAGAAGGTTAAGTAAGCTAAATATGGATGTAAATCAAGTGACAGAGATTTTATCATATAAGCTGGTGCATTTAGTCTTCAGAAAACAATGTATTTCCCAATATATCAGAGAATCTAAATTAAGAAAATTAAGAGCAAGATAATTGGAACAAATTTAATTATAATGTCATAACAATCTTTTGATATTTATTAAAGATGTAACATTATTCTAGGCACTTGAGCAGGTAGTATATTTATCATGGGGCTTCCATGGTGACTCAATGGTAAAGCATCCACCTGCAATGCAGGAGACCATCTACAATGAAGGAGACGTGAGTTTGACCCCGGGTTAGGAAGATCACCCGGAGAAGGAAATGACAACCCACTCCAGTATTCTGGCCTGGGAAATCCCATGGACAGAGGAGCCTGGAGGGCTTCAGTCCACGATCACAATGAGTCGGACACAACTTAGAGACTAAACCACCATAGTTATCATGGCTATTATTTCTTTGAATTCTTAAAGGTATTTTTGAGATGAAAGTTAAATTATGACTGTTATTCTTTGGGGTCATTAATTTTGCAGTGTTTTGAGATATGCTGTCAGTAAAAAAACAATGAATTTTCATGGGAGGACTCATGAGGGTTCAGGCAATATTTATGTTTCTGAAGCAATCTCAAGTCAAATGAACATAAAATTTAATTCTTTAGAGCTATAGTTATAAAAATAATTTTAAGATAAGTTATAGTAGTCATACATTTTATTTAAAAAGAATATAATAATTTATAGTATTTTCCTATAATTTATACAACAAATATGTGAACATTTTAAATGCAAATAGCTGTCAGAAAAGAGTGCTTTCTCAGAACTTATAATTAGAGTTTCAACAATTTTGACATTATAATGTAACTAGGTGCAAATTTTTTTGCTTAAAGTTTATAAAGGAATCTTATAATGTGTCTTTCAACTAATTACATAGATTATGTGCATTAATGCAAGAGTACTGGAGTGGGGTGCCATTGCCTTCTCCGATGTGCATTAAAATGTAAGTCTACAGATGTTCATGAGAAAATGTAATACAAAATCAGCATTAAGCAATGCGCTGCAATATGGGCTATTAAATAAATAATGAATATTTTCTGACTATTGAAAAGGATAGCTTAATGGTGCATTTTTTGGCATTGGAAATATGTTTACTAAATATTCTCAAGGGGAAAAAAAGAAACTGATGCACAATGACCACATACCTTACATATGATGTCTATATTTGTATTGTATATGAAAAGTTGATTAATAATTATCATTGTATCCCCGTCGTATAGTAAATACCAGTCTCTGTTGAGAACATGGTCATCTAATTTCTGATCCACAGAAATGTAGCTTATCCACAATTGTAATGTTTTCTATTATAATCATAAGTTATATGTAAATACTGACTATAATATTACAAAAAATACTTCAGTGAACATTATTAGGCAACAAACTTGATCACTGAAAGTACTTGTGTTGTTTTAACAATGGAAAATGGTTGATTTTCTCTAATATATAAGAATGCAACTACTGACAGTAATATGTATCTAATCAAGGCTGTATTTGCTTTAAAAGTAGGTTTTATAATAAAAGAACACTTAATCAAAAAGTTTTAGACCTTTTGTTCTTCTTTTGTTTTTTATAAGAGCCAGAAGTGAAGCTTCTTGGTCATTGCCCTGTGAAGGACCCATAGCTGTGTGTGCTTCCATCACTCCCACTAAGTGTTGCTCATCCCATATCAGCATCTTGGGAGGTGGCAACGTCTTTGGGGAAACATCTGGATAATTTTATTCTGTTATTAATTTTTCATTGTGTATTATTGGCAACAAACAGAAAAACAAAAACAACAAATATGATATAAAATACACATTCACCTATACTAATTCTATCAAATTATATCATATGGTTAATTCCTTACATTTTAAGAAATAAATGTACAGTTATTTCAGTTGGTGTTTTCTATTTTTCCACAGTCTTACTGGTGATTTTTTTTGTTTGTTTGCTCTTTTTAAAATCAATCAAAATTTACTAATCCCTTAAAAAAACACCAATGCTCAATCAAATATCCGTTGAGTTCAGTTCAGTCGCTCAGTCGTGTCAGACTCTTTGTGATCGCATGAATCACAGCACTCCAGGCCTCCCTGTCCATCACTAACTCCCTAAGTCCACACAACCCCATGTCCATCGAGTCGGTGATGCCATCCAGCCATCTCATCTTCTGTCGTCCCCTTCTCCTCCTGCCCTCAATCTTTCCCAGCATCAGGGTCTTTTCAAATGAGTCAGCTCTTTGCATCAGGTGGCCAAAATATTGGAGTTTCAGCTTCAACATCAGTCCTTCCAATGAACACCCAGGACTGATCTCCTTTAGGATGGACTGGTTGGATCTCCTTGCAGACCAAGGTACTCTCAAGAGTCTTCTCCAACACTTCAGTTCGAAACCATCAATTCTTCGGTGCTCAGCTTTCTTTATAGTCCAACTCTCACATCCATACATGACTACTGGAAAAACCACAGGCTTGACTAGACAGGCCTTTGTTGGCACAGTAATGTCTCTGCTTTTTAATATGCTATCTAGGTTGGTCATAACTTTCCTTCCAAGGAGTAAATGTCTTTTAATTTCATGGCTGCAGTCACCATCTGCAGTGATTTTGGAGATCAGAAAAATAAAGTCAGCCACTGTTTCCACTGTTTCCCCATCTATTTGCCATGAAGTGATGGGACCAGATGCCATGATCTTAGGTTTCTGAATCGTGAGCTCTAAGCCAACTTTTTCACTCTCCACTTTCACTTTCATCAAGAGGCTCTTTAGGTCTTCTTCACTTTCTGCCATAAGGGTGGTGTCATCTGCATATCTGAAGTTATTGATATTTCTCACAGCAATCTTTATTCCAGCTTGTGCTTCCTGCAGCCCAGTGTTTCTCATGATGTACTTTGCATATAAGTTAAATAAGCAGGTTGACAATATACAACCTTGACGTATTCCTTTTCCTATTTGGAACCAGTGTGTTGTTCCATGTCCAGTTCTAACTGTTGCTTCCTGACCTGCATACAGGTTTCTCAAGAGGCACATCAGGTGGTCTGGTATTTCCATCTCTTTCAGAATTTTCCACAATTATTGTGATCCACACAGTCAAAGGCTTTGGCATAGTCAATGAAGCAGAAATAGATGTTTTTCTGGTACTCTCTTGCTTTTTCGATGATCCATTGGATGTTGGCAATTTGATCTCTGGTTCCTCTGCCTTTTCTAAAACCAGCTTGAACATCTGGAAGTTCATGGTTCACGTATTGCTGAAGCCTGGCTTGGAGAATTTTTAGCATTAGTTTACTAGCATGTGAGATGAGTGCAATTCCATCACCTCCACTAGCTTTGTTCATAGTGATGCTTTCTAAGGCCCACTTGACTTCACATTCCAGGATGTCTGGCTGTAGGTGAGTGATCACACCATCGTGATTGCCTGGGTCGTGAAGAACTTTTTTGTACAATTCTTCTGTGTATCCTTGCCACCTCTTCTTAATATCTTCTACTTCTATTAGGTCCCTACCATTTCTGTCCTTTTTTGAACACATCTTTGCATGACATGTTCCTTTGGTATCTCTAATTTTCTTAAGGAGTTCTCTAGTCTTTCCTATTCTATTGTTTTCCTCTATTTCTTTGCATTGATCACTGAGGAAGGCTTTCTTATCTCTCCTTGCTGTTCTTTGGAACTCTGCATTCAAATGGGTATATCTTTCCTTTTCTCCTTTGCTTTTCACTTCCCATCTTTTCACAGCTATTTGTAAGGCCTCCTCAGACAGTCATTTTGCTTTTTTTCATTTCTTTTTCTTGGGGATGGTCTTGATTCCTATCTCCTGTACAATGTCACGATCCTTCATCCATAGTTCATCAGGTATTCTGTCTATCAGATCTAGTCCTTTAAATCTATTTCTCACTTCTACTGTATAGTCATAAGGGCTTTGATTTAGGTCATATCGAAATGATCTAGTGGTTTTCTCCACTTTCTTCAATTTCAGTCTGAATTTGGCAATGGGGAGTTCATGGTCTTAGCCACAGTCAGCTCCTGGTCTTGTTTTTGCTGACTGTATAGAGTGTCTCCATTTTTGACTGCAAAGAATACAATCAATTTGATTTTGATATTGACCATCTGGTGATGTCCATGAGTAGAGTCTTCTCTTGTGTTTTTGAAGGAGGATGTTTGCTATAACCAGTGTGTTGTCTTGGCAAAACTCTATTAGGCTTTGCCCTGCTCCATTCCGTACTCCAAGGCTAAATTTGGCTGTTATTCCACGTGTTTCTTGACTTCCTACTTTTGCATTCCAGTCCCCTATAAGGAAAAGGACATCTTTTTGGGGTGTTAGTTCTGGAAGGTCTTGTAGGCCTTCATAGAACTGTTCAACTTCAGCTTCTTTGGCATTGCTGGTAGGGGCATAGACTTGAATTACTGTGATATTGAATGGTTTGCCTTGAAAACGAACAGAGATCATTCTGTGGTTTTTGAGATTGCGTCCAACTACTGCATTTCGGACTCTTTTGTTGACTATGATGGCTACTCCATTTCTTCTAAGGGATTCCTGCCCACAGTAGTAGATTTAATGGTTATCTGAGTTAAATTCACCCATTCCAGTCCATCTTAGTTCATTGATTCCTAGAATGTCGACGTTCACTTTTGTCGTCTCCTGTTTGACCACTTCCAATTTGCCCTGATTCATGGACCTAACATTCCATGTTCCTATGCAATATTGCTCTTTACAGCATCAAATCTTGCTTCTATCACCAGTCCCATCCACAACTGGGTGTTGTTTTTGCTTTGCCTGCATCCATTCATTCTTTCTGTAGTTATTTCTCCACTGATCTCCAGTAGCTGCTATATTACCTTGTGCATACCACACTAGGGAGAACATATATTAGCATGTTATTCCATAAATTGGTCTATGAAACTGATTAAAGTTTCATTTTTCTGATTCAGAAGTCAGAACTAGCATAATCCTATAGGTAAACAAAAGGGGCAATTTGTTCACTAAGGTTGACTCCTTACAGCACACAGCTTAATCTATTAAATTTTACCAAGATCATGCTTCCTACAGTATATCAAGGGGTGAACTGAATTATGGTAACAAAAGTTGTTGAGCTTAAACTCTTAGGTACTCTAATTTGAAAGCAGTTTCAAATTGCCTTGTGATTGTAAAGCAATCACAATGATGATGTTAGTGAAAATATACAAATATAAAACAAAAAAAATAATTGTTACTATTTCATCAAATTTTGTCTTTGCCAAATTTTTTCTCTGCTTCCTTCAGGGGACCCAATTCAGATTAGGCTAGACTCTAACTCTGTCCAACATTTCTAATCTGTTTTTCTATTTTTTTTTTTTACCCTCAATTAAAAAAAAAATCTTATATTTGTATTTTCTCTCTTTTTTTTTTTAATTTTGATGATTTATATTTGCCTAGAAAACCATTTCATTCTCTCTCAGTTTCCTCCCACCTCCATTCTCTGCCTGTATATTCGTAGTTTTGGAAGTCAGTTTGCTATTTTAGCTTTTTGAAACCTAAGAGCTAGTTTTTAGATTTTTGTACATTTTAATTAATAACTTTGGGTTTTGTGTGCTAAGATATTAACTACTTGTCTTTCTTTGATGTTACTCTAATGTTCTTTCTAGAACTTAGACATTTGGGCTTGTAGACTCATATAAAACAATCTGATTTTAGGAATATAAATATATTTGTAAATTAACTTTTTAATGACTTCATAGTTTGTTTTTTTTTTAATTTATTTATTTTTCAACTGGAGGATAATTGCTTTACAATATTGAGTTGTTTTCTGCCATATATCAATGTGAATCAGCCATAGGTATGCACATGTCCTCTCCCTCCTGAACCTCCTCCTGCTTCCCACCCCACCCCACCCCACCCCTATAGGTTGTCACAGAGCACAAGGTTTGAGTTCCCTGCATCATATAGCAAATTCCCACTGGCCATCTATTTTACATATGGTAACGTATATGTTTCAACACATACATTCAACTACTCTCTGAATTCATCCCAACCTCTCCTTCCCCCACTGTGCCCACAAGTCTGCTCTTAGGTCTGCCTCTCCATTGCTGCCCGGCAAATAGGTTCATCAGTACCATCTTTCTAGAATCCATACATATGCATTAATATATGATCTTTGTTTCCGTCTTTCCAACTTACTTCACTCTGTATAATAGCCTCTAGGTTCATCCACCTCATTAGAACTGACTCAAATATGTTCCTTTTTATGACTGAATAATATTTCATTGCATACATGTGCCACACATTTTTATGCATTCATCTGTCGATGGACATCTAAGTTGCACCCACGTCCTAGTTATTGCAAATAGTGCTGCAATGAACATTTTGCAAGGAGACACAAAAGACCCCGGATAGCCAAAATGATCTTGAAAAAGAAAAATGGAGCTGGAGAAATCAGCCTTCCTGACTTCACTCTATACTACAAAGCTTCAGTGATCAAGACAGTATGATACTGGCACAAAAAGAAAAATATGGACCAATGGAACAAGACAGAAATCCCAGAGATAAACTCAGACACATATGGGCATGGTATCTGTGACAAAGGAGGCAAAAATATACAATGGAGAAAAGACAGCCTCTTCAATAAGTGGTACGGGGAAAACTAGACAGCTACATGTGAAAGTATGAAACTGGAACACCTCCTAACACCATACACAAAAATAAACTCAAAATGGATTAAAGACTTAAATGTAAGGTCAGGAAACTGAAAAGCTGTTAGAGTACCCTCCTCGACATATGTTACAGCAATATCCTTTATGACCCATCTCCTAGAATAATGGAAATAAAAACAAAAATAAAAAGTGGAACTTAATTAAACTTAAAATCTTTTGCACGGCAAAGGAAACTAAAAACCAGGTAAAAAGAAAACCCTCAGAATGGGAGAAAATAACAACAAATGAATAACTGACAACAGATTAATCTCCAAAATATACAAGCAACTCTTGGACTCCATAGTTTTTTAATATGATTTATTTTCAAATATATTGTCATTTTTTATTGTGCTATGAATATGTTATATAGAATTTGGTTGTATATTTCCAAACTTCCAGTATTTTCTTTTTCACTAAGTGGAATGCTTTTTCACCAAGATGAATGCATAAAAATGTGTTACATGTATGTAATGAAATATTACTCAGTCATAAAAAGAAACATATTTGAGTCAGTTCTAATGAGGTGGATGAACCCAGAGCCTATTATACAGAGTGAAGCAGTTTTATGTGTTTTAAAAGTGTGAAAGTATAGAAAATATAACTATAGAAAATCTTGCTTCTACCTTTATATACATCCACCTCATCTTTTGCCCTCTCTGTATAGATTTGCTTTATTATTTTGTGCATATTTTCTAGTATATCTTTATATACATTTTTGAAAATATATTCTTACTTTCCTCTTTATTACTCAGAAGATAAAATCATGTATCCACTATCTTACATCCTGATTTTACCACTTAATGTATCCTAGAATTAGCTATCCATATACAGAGATATCTCTCCCTATTTTTAATAAAGCTGTGTGATATTTTATTATAAATGTATTAATAGTTTACCTGATGACATGCATTGCTTCCAATCCTGTGCTCCAACAAAAAAGTGAAAATTACTATTAATTTTTATTATCATACTGTATTTTAATCACAAGCAAGAATGTATGTAGGATTTATCTCATGGATATGATCTCTGATCAAAGTATAAAAGCCTCTGTAACATGAGTAAATATGACTAGATCGCCCTTCCTTGTTGGACAGTTTTCTATTTCCCCCACAATGAATGATTGTGCCCCCACAGCTTTATTATTTACAGCATTTTGACAAAGTTTGCATTTTTATTATCATGTAGAGGAAGAAGTTGTACTTCACTGTAAAACTGTTGAGAGAAGCTGTGCATCTCTGGAAAGGGCTACATTTTTGTTTTTCTTGGAACCCTGTTTTCATGTTTTACCTTTAAAATGATCATTGTTTACTCCCTAGGTTAGTAATCTTTTTATATTCAAAAGGAGATTAACTGTATGTTTGTGATACATGTTGCAAATATTGTGTCAGTTTTGTATTTTTACAATAACTTTGCTTATACTGTATTTGTCAGGCAGGATTTTTGTCTTGTTGTATTAGCTTTATACAGTCAATTTATTACATTTTGCTTTTATTGTTTCTTGGATTTTATCATAATCAGAATGTTTTTCCCTTCTTTCAGTTTTAAGGGAATTCATCATGGTTTCTTCTAGTAACTATAATATTGCATTTTGTACATTCAGTTTGATAATAGTTTACAGTTTACCCTACTTGGATGGTATGAAGAATTATCCTAATTTGTCTTTTTTTTCCCATAGTTAATACATAGTCTTTCCTTATGTATTAAACAGTAATATTCCCACTAGTTTGAAAATCCAACATATGCAAACATGCTTATAGTTATTTGGAATTATTTCTGTCCTTATATTGTGTACCATTGGTCTATCGCTATACTTATGTACCTCCCTACCTTTCAATACCTGTCAGTTTTTAATGGTACTTGTTATAATTGCAGAAGCAATTACCCCCTCATTGTTTCCATTCTTCAAAATTTTACTAACATTATCTGTTTTGGGCATGTATATGTGTGTATGCATGTATTTGGGGTCATTTCCATATAAGATTTAGAATCATAATGATTGAAGGAAGTGATTCACAGAGAAAATTGCAACCTTAACTACATTCAGGAAACTAGAAAGGCATGTTCCCAAGTGTTGACATTAGGATGGTGCTAACTCAGCCATAAAAAAAAAGAAAAAAAAAAAAAAGATTGAGAAGTAAAATTAACTTTGGTTCCAGGAATAATTACCTTGTTTTTTATCCAAGGCTAAGATAGCCACCACCAGAACTGATTGTCCAGAGCCTTATTGCACTTGCTATAACCCACATTAGCAGGATGGGCACTTCCTGTGCTGCCTCTTCAACTGATTCCGTCCTGACAAGTCTATACACATGTATCTGATTAACAAAATCTGCTCCCACTCTGTAACTCCAACCCCAACGAAATCTAAGTATAGTTAATATTTTTCTATCTCTGAAAGAGAGGGAGATACACTGTCAAAAGGATTGTGAAAATAGTAAATTAGCTCTGTCTCACAACCTTGTCTGCTCATTTCATCTCTTTGGGCACCTGAACATGCTTATTTTAAAGCCTCTGTTAGAGAGATTCATAAAGATAACTTCATTCAGGTAAGATACTAGTCCTGATTGTTCATTTGCTATGTTTCTTGACGTTAGCTCTTTAAAAAATAATACGTTCTTTAGTTTCTGTAAGCAGTGCAATTTTGAGTGGGTAATTTTTTACAGCAGTATTTATTTTTTTCTCCTCCTACTGCAGCGATCCCCTTGCTTTGCATATCTACTCTTAGTTTCCAAAAACTTATACAATGATTCCATATTTATACTTGTGGCCCTCAGATGACGTTAAGGCTCGCAGAGATGCAGTTACCGATGGAAAAGACACTGGCTGGGTGCTTCTCTATTTCTTTCCGGCTCCTCACCTACAGCTTCCCAAAATCTGTGATTCTAGCAGGTTGCCAATGATGTACTTCAGGTTCTTTGATGATTCCTAGCCACCAGCTTCAAGAAGTGGGTTTTGGAATCCCTGAAACTTAGAGAAAATTTCATCCATATTAATATGCTCCATTTGTACTTCTTTTCCCCATTTTTCTCTGGACTGAGAGCTCAGCTGGTACACAGTGGACAAAGCTCACTGCTCTGAGTTTCTGTCAGCTTTCTAGTACTCAAAAATATTATTTTTTTCAAAGGCCATATATGCATTTTTTGTTGTCTCTATATTTTATCTATTACTGCTATTTGTTTAGAGCAGAGAGCCTACATAACGTGGAGACATGAACTCAGTATACCATTATTAGTCCAAAGAGCTAGATTTGAGATAAAAATATTTCAATGCAAGGCAAACGTTTAATACTAGCTTTTTTTTTTTTTATCCCATCTATGCATCCTACTAGGTTTTGAAACTCTTTGAAATCTTCTTTCGTGCCTTTCTGATTTTACGAAGGAAAGTGTTTTTTGGTTTTTTTTGTCTATAAAGGTTACTGTGCAATAACTTTACAAACTGATACTCAGCTCTGTGAATAATCTGAACAATAAATAGAGTTGATGCCATATATTCTTTTCTAAGACATTTTGTAGATCTGGTGATGTTGGTGGATATTGCTCTTTATAATGGTTATTTGTCTTGTTTGTACATGAGCAGCATTACAAGCTGGGATGTTTATCTAATAATAACAGAGAAAGGCTGCAGAGATTGAAGGACATACTTAAAATGAATGAAATACTCAAAAAGCAGAAAGTCATGCCCATGTCCTCTGAAAAGAAAACCACGCAAAAGCAAGCCAGTAATTTCTGACCAATCTTAAATCTCAATTTATCATGTTAAACTAATGCCTCTTTCCCCCTTAACCAAATTGAACTTGACTTTTTCATTCATAGGGCAGGCCTTGAGAGTTCTATTAAGCAGGGGGGAAAAAAACACCTGCTAAATAAATAGAGCAGCTCTCCTCCTCTAGGAGTAACCAGGGATTTGACTTGTTTAAGCTTAAATGATAAAACAAATAGTTGCCAAATCAAACAAGAACCTTGTGTTGTAATAGACTTTCCCCTAAAGTATTTACTACTACAAACTTAAATTGCTGATATTTCATGGAACTTTTCTTATTAATTTTTCCCCCTGACAATCCTCCATGTAACTACAGATGCCTGAACAATTCTGATTATCTCCCTCTATGTGTGTGTTTATGTGTGTTTAATCCATTACTTTGCTTTTGAAGAAAATGCATTATTTCTTTATATATAATTTTATCTATGGCTTCAATAGACATTAAAAAAAACTTGAAAAATTATGTCATTATTATGGTAGTTTAAAAATTTATCTATTGTCCTGAATGAATTATTGATCTACATAAAACTGTTTTGAAGAGTGCAAACCATAGGCTTAGAGTTCACTTAGAATTCCTGATCCAACACTTATTTAGACTTTATATGACTCACTCATTTCCAAGTTTTAATATTCTCATTTATCAAATATGATAAATGGAGTTAATAAGAACACATTCACAAGGTTGTTGTGAGAATTATTGCAAAATATCTGCCATAGTTTATAGTGAGCTGACCATATGTCCCAGGTTTTCACTGGAAAATCTGGATTAGCACTTAAATGTTAATTTACTCTCAAAATGTCATTTGGACTGTAACGTATAATATCAATATACATTAGTTTATTGATCTTAGTAATCTTTTAAAAATAACTGGTGCATTTCTGTAACCAGTTTATTGTGTACACTTGGCCATAAAATAAGTCGTTTTCATCTTTGAATGTTTCTCTGGATGCCAACCTTAATTATGAAAGCAGAAAAGACAAAAATTTTGACACAAAGGATCATCAAGTTGAATGATTCAGACCAAAGAATGGCTTTGTTTTTATCATTGCTCTTACATTATTCTTTTTTTTTTTTTTGAGAACAAGAAATTAAAGATATTTTGGAAACGAGTTTAGCTGTATAGTAAAGCAGAAGATGAAACCACTGTGGAATGAAACCATCAGGATAGATAGGGTTAAGGCAGAAGATAGATGGGGCTCTGGGGCCAACATTAGAAGTTTGTTCTCCATAGACCTATACTTTAAGATGAAAATGACAGGCAATTAAAGGAGGAGGTTTATCCCTGCTCAAATAGAAGAGGAGACCACATTTTTCTCATTCTTGAAATCAGGAGACCTTCCCAACTACATGTGCACAGAAAGGTCCCTTGGAGGTCAAAAAGAGAGCAATGCTGAGTGATGCTAACTATCCATATGGCTCTTTGGTAGAATCCATCACATCTAGGAGATGTGTGGGCATACATGGTAAGATCCTGAGATATACAAAATCTGGACTCTGAACCAGGCAAATCAAAAAGATTGGCCAAAGGAAACCTGAAAGAAATGCCACACATAAGTGATTTAAACTGCCATGAGTGTGCCACTCTCTCTCTGAGTCTACCCATGCATCTATCCACAGGTACCATACTTTTTTCACCTCCTCCTAAACACTTTGTTTCACTACTTTCCATCTTTGTGGGAATTCTTTTTGCAAAACTGAAGGTCTAGGCTCTTGTCGCTCACCTCTGGTCTGTTGGTTAGGATTTGGTGCTCTCACCATTGTGACTCGACCTCAGTCTCTGGCTTGGAACTGAAGCCTTGCTTCAAGTCGTTGCAGGCCAAGGCCACCAAAGATTGGGATCTTAATAAAAACCAAATCCTGGAGTTATCCTTGCTGCCATGGTATCCTGGATTCAAATTTGAGTAACACATAGGGCTTCAGAGTTTCACGCTGACGTATCAACTTTTGGAGTTAGTCACAAAAGACTGAATGCTGTGTATATTGTTTCATAACTGTAGGTACGTTTGAATTTATATTCATGAAAATGGAGTTTCAATGGCTACTCATGAACAATGTTGCTGCAAATATCAGAAAAGTGTTGCATTAGATGAGTCTTACCAGTTTGCTTCTTTTTCTTGAAACATCATTTATTTCTTATAAACTGTATGAGCACGGGGACTGATGTTCTTTGAAATTATCTCTATCTACTGCTCTTATTCTTGAACAGCAATTTAACTAAGTTTAGCTTTTGAGTTACATTATGTTTTCTGAAAATATTGCTGATATCTGTCCTCTTGTGGAGCATGTTACCATGAAGAAGTCAGAACTAAGCCTAGTTTATCCTTCCTGTCATTGACTTAAAGATTTGGCTGGCTGTCTTTGGGACTCCTTATCTTTAAGTCAATTAACTGCCCAGGCCATGTGTCAGTATGTCCTGAGCTGCAATATGATTTTCTTGAACATTTAATCAAAAGATTTGTCTTTCTCCACTTTAGGTACATCATACTGAATTACACGTTTGACTGTTTCATTTGTTCTTTTGATCAGATATGTTAAATATTCATTTTTTGGGTAATTTTTGTTCTTTTGTATCTGTAAATTTCTTTCTAAGTTTTATAAACTTTCTGTTCTTTATGAAAATTTGGTCAGTTTTCTCCTGTCATATATGTAGCAATTTTTTGTTAAATCTGTCATTGTTTTCTTTTTATATTTTTTTAATGAGAACTTATTTTCTCTGATGTTAATTTTTCTTCCTTGCTTTGTGACTATGTGTTCATTTATTCTCCTTACCTTGTGTTACCATTTCTTTCTAGAACTTTTTTTCTTTCTACATCTTTATAACATGGAAGTTTTTTTTAACATTGTTTAGTCACTGAGTCACGCCCTACTCATTGGTAACCCCATGGACTGTAGGAGCCCCTAGGCTCCTCTGTCCAGGGGATTTCTCTGGAAAGAACACTGGAGTGGGTTGCCATTTCTTTCACCAGAGGATCTTTCTGACTCAGAGATCAAACACACATCTCCTGCACTGGCAGGCAGGTTCTTTACCACTGAACTGCCTGGGAAGCCCAAACATAGAGAATACCTCTTTATTAACATATTTAATTTTCTATAGCAGTATATGTATATGTTTTTTGCTTCCTCTTCGTGATAATCTTTTCAGTGTGTGTGTGTGTGCATGTGTGCATGCAAAAGCTTGGTGTAGTTTATTCTCATGTTATTTCATTGTTATTTAGTTTTTATATCTTCTACTTACACATTTTTGTATTACTGTGTGGTTATGTTGCTTTTTACACACTTGCTTGTAGATTTTAAATAAATATAGATATTCTTGAATCTTTTCATGTTTAGAAGAATACATGAGGAAGGACTTGGGTGAGTGAGTGAAAATAAGTTTTGATAATTGTTTCTTTCTTAATTAATTTTAATTGTTTTATAATGTTGTGTTGATTTTTTCACCAAAAAAGAGGCACAAATGGCCAATAAATGTGAAAAGAGGCTCAACATCACTAGCCATCTGAGGGAAGGTGGAAAATCGATTTAAAAATAGTTGCTGCATTGAGTTTTATGAAAATTTGCTGTGGCAAATTTCTTATCAACAATCTATCCTAGCAGTATAACTCTGTTCTAGAACACAGAAAACTATTATATCAGACAGGTTTATGCTTTTTTTGCATCTGTGTGTATCTATGTGTGTAGGTATATCACCTCATCCACTTCTTTCAATCTGGTAGGATCAACATTTAACTATGATTCACACACAGTTTCTCCTTCACTTTCACTCATCCTTAGCATGAATTTTATGGAACAATACCTACTTGGTTTGTCTACATTTATTCAAGCCTCCTCTCCTCTTACTTTTGTCAAAAATAGGTATCAAGATGCTTCCTTTAATCTCAAAATAAGTTATTAATTTATTTCACAATAGAGGTTTTTAGTTTAGCCTGCTGTGCAGTAAGATATTAACTTCAAAAGCTAGAAATATTCCAACCCTATACATTCCATCCCTCCTTGACCCACTCCATGGAGATAGCTACTGAGAACTTAACAATATTTCACTTGCTAAACATGTCTTTACATACTTGTGGCCTTAGACCAAGCCAGATAGTTTATAACAACAGTGTGCTTAATGGCAAGGTCCTTGAGCCACACTGCATTATTCTGAACTCTGGAAGGGCTAGATGCTGAGGACTGAGGAATTAAAGTCAGTCATGCTTATGTAACCAAATCTCAATAAATCCTGGACACCAAGGCTCAGGTCAGTTTCCTTTGTCAGCAATGTGGCTATTGCAGATTATTTTTGAAAGTATTAAGAATGGTCCATATGACTTCAACGGGAGAAGATGAATGGAAGCTTGCACCTGTTTTCTCTCTGACTCTATCCCATTCATCTTTTACCATTGAAAGTTTTCATCTGTATCTTTTGACTGTAATAAACTGTAAATGTGAGTATAACAGTTCTTTGAGTTCTAAGAGCATTTCTAGTGAATCATTGATCCTGAGGAAGGTCTTGGGAAGCTGTCATAAACCTGCTGTGTATTCTCACCACTTTGACACATGTACTCCATCATGTCCACCTGAGACAGCAGAGAACTCTTCCCAGTTGACCTGGTTTTGCTGTACTTGGTGGCCCTTCTTCAGATAATATTGGTCTGATGTGATCTGTTTCATTGTCAAGATTACATTGCTGTTGTTTACATGTTGTTTTCATGTTGCATTTGGATAATTTTAAAGAGACAAAGTTTATAAGGGAAACTTATACTTGAAACATGGGAAAACAGACTGGTTCCAAATAGGAAAAGGAGTGCGTCAAGGCTGTATATTGTCACCCTGCTTATTTAACTTACATGCAGAGTACATCATGGGAAATGCTGGGCTGGAAGAAACACAAGCTGGAATCAAGCTTGCTGGGAGAAATATCAATAACCTCGGATATGCAGATGACACCACCCTTATGGCAGAAAATGTAGAAAGAGTAAAAAGAGCCTCTTGATGAAAGTGAAAGAGAGTGAAAAAGTTGGCTTAAGGTTCAACATTCAGAAAACATTCAGAAAACTAAGATCGTGGCATCTGGTCCCATCATTTCATGGCAAACAGATGGGGAAACAGTGGAAACAGTGACAGACTTTATTTTGGGGGGCTCCAAAATCACTACAGATGGTGACTGCAGCCATGAAATTAAAAAATGCTTGCTCCTTGGAAGGAAAGTTATGACCAACCTAGACAGCATATTAAAAAGCAGAGATATGACTTTGCGAACAAAGATCCATCTAGTCAAGACTATGGTTTTTCCAGTAGTCACGTATGAATGTGAGAGTTGGATGGTGACGAAAGCTGAGCACCGAAGAATTGATGCTTTTGAACTGTGGTGTTGGAGAAGACTCTTGAGAGTCCAGTGGCCTGCAAGGAGATCCAACCAGTCCATCCTAAAGGAGATCAGTCCTGGGTGTTCATTGGAAGGACTGATGGCTGGAGCTGAAACTCCAATACTTTAGCCACCTCAAGTGAAGAACTGACTCATTTGAAAAGACCCTGATGCTGGGAAGGATTGGGGGAAGGAGGAGAAGGGGAAAACATAGGATGACATGGTTGGATGGCATCATCGACTCAATGAACATAAGTTTGGGTAAACTCCGGGAGTTGGTGATGGACAGAGAAGTCTGGCATGCTGCGGTTCATGGGATCGCAAGGGGTCGGACACAACTGAGCGGCTGAACTGAACTGAACTGATACTTGAAAAGAAGAAACTGATTTCTTCACGTGTTTAATTTTATGATACTTAAAATCCTGGTATTCACAATATATTTGTAAAACTATTTTCCATTCAAAAAGTTGGGTAATGATCCATCATCCCTTAGATGATTCTTTAAAAGAGTGACACAGTTACTCAAATTTATATAGGAATCTACCAAAAAGCAATGTGCTGTTCATGACACATGTATTTCAATAAAGTCACTAGGGGTGTTGTCTCTGAAGTCAAACTACTAATTTAAAAATTTTAGTTGTGCCACATGATGACTCTGTAAAATTTGTTATTGTTGTTCAGTCACTCAGTCATGTCCTACTCTTTGCCACCCCATGGACTGCAGCATGCCAGGCTTCCCTGTCCATCACTTCCTGTCCTAACTTCCCTGTCCAGAGTTTGCTCAAACTCATGTCCACTGAGTTGGTGATGCTATCTAATAATCTCATCATCTGTCCTCCCCTTCTCCTCCTGCCTTCAATCTTTCCCAGCATCAGTCTTTTCTAGTGAGTCAGATCTTCACATCAGGTGTCCAAAGTATTGGAGCTTCAGCTTCAGCCTCAATCCTTCCAGTGAATATTTAGTGTTGATGTCCTTTAGGATTGGCTGCTTTGATATCTTTGCAATCCAAGGAACTCTGAAGAGTCTTCTCCAGCACCACAATTGAAAAACATCATTTTGTTGGCATTTATGGTCCAACACTCACATCTGGATTGACTGGTTTTATCTTTCAGTCCAAGGGACTCTCAAGAGTCTTCTCCAACACCACAGTTCAAAAGCACCAGTTCTTCAGTGCTCAGCCTTTTAACACTGGATAAACACTTAATCCTCCAGTTTTCTTTTTTAAAAAAGTCTAATTGAAATATTGTTGATTTACAATGTTGTTTGTTTCAGATGTATTACATCAAAGTGATTCAGTTATACATGTGTATATATCTATGTTTTTCAGATTTGTTTCCCTTATAGGTTGTTACAAAACATTAAGTATAGCCTCATGAGCTATGCAGTAGGTCTTTATTGATTATCTATTTAATATATAATAGTGTTGATATGTTAATCACAACTTCATAGCTTAATCCTCCTCCCTCTTTTCCCCTTTGGTAACCATAGCTTGTCTTCTACGTTTGTGAATCTATTTCTGTTTTGTATGTGAGTTTATTTGTATCATTTTTAAGATTCCACATATAAGCAATATCTTATGATATTTGTCTTTCTCTGTCTAACTTACTTGATCTAGTTGATAAGCTATAGGTCCATCCATGTTACTGTAAATAGCATGATTTCTTTCTATTTTATGACTAATAATCCCTTATATTTTTATACTTCAGTTTTTTCATCTGACTGTCCAATAATAATTGGGTCCAAATCATAGATGCTTTGATTTTGTTTGTTTGATTAATGGGACTAAATAAAATGGCATATGTAAAAGTACTTAGAAGAGATACTAACATAAATTTTTAGGAAATATTAATTTCTAGTAATGAAACTAATGAAATTTTATTAATGAACTTTTTATTAGTTTTTATTGAAATAGAGTTGCTTTACAGTGTTGTGTTTGTTTCTATTGTACAGAAAACTGAATCAGCTATATATATATATATATATATATATATATATATATTTCCTCTTTTCTGGATTTCTTCCCATTCAGGTCACAATACAGAACTGAGTAGAGCTCTCTGAGCTATACTGTAGATTCTTATTAGTTATTTATTTTATACATAATAGTGTGTATATATAAATCCCAATCCCCAACTCACCCCCAAATTTTTAATTTAAAGCAAGCCATTCATGAAGCTATCTAGTTAAAATAATATTGCCTTTTAGAAGAAGACATATTTCCATAACTATAGAATATAAACATTTGATGAAAATGGTTTTACTGTAGTAAGTTAAGGGTGTTAGTGGCTCAGTCATGTTTGACTCTTTGCCAACCCATGGACTGTCAGGATCCTCTGTCCATGGACTTCTCCAGCCAAGAATACTGGAGTGAGTAGACATTCCCTTCTCCAAGTGATCATCTGGACACAGGGATTGAACTCAGGTCTTCCACATTTCAGACAGATTTTTTTACCCACTGAGTCAGGAGTTAGGTTCTCTCAAAATAGTTCATTAACACATTATTATGTTGCAGTTTACAAAATCAATTTCTGAAGCATATATTTCAATTAATCATAATGCCAAAGTATTCTTTTATTGGGAAGAAAGCAAAGGAGGAAAAAGTTTAGAAGCTTAAAACTAAATAATAGAGGCAGTTAAGTATACCAAAAATGACCACATTCTCTGAAAGTCCTATTTCCTTCCACAACGGTTATTTTATTATGATCATAATAATTGTGATGCAATTGAGTCTAGTAGATACTTAAGAGGTTTAATTTAGCAAGTAAAGTGTCCTGAGCTATAGAAGCCCTGTGATTATTAAGGACACAACAATGATTTCTAGTCAAACTCAAACAATAGCCTTGGAATAAGTCACATTTTCAGAATAAAGCCCAAGGTGTTAAATAATTAAATATTTTAAAGACCAAAATAGGTTGGTTTTGTGCATTGTATAGATTATATATATATAGCTATTGGGATCACACTTAGCCTATTCATTTTAACTAATCAGTACTATAGCAACCACAGATCCTGAAGCAAACTAACAAAAAATACCCAGTTAAATCAGCCAAGATGTACATAGATTCCACAAGATCTCTGAAGATATAAGTGTATATAAAGTGCAGTAAAATTAGGCTTCAATGATTATGGTCACAATCTCTCATGGGATCACACTCAGTGGAAATACATAATCACAAAGTACACGCATAGTTTTCCTGTTTTCTTTCTCCTGAATCCCTGATTTACAAAAAAAAAAAAAAAAAAAGCTGCTGTCATTAATGTACAGTTGGAGTTATATATAGAAAAAAACAAAAGATAAATAACACATACAAAAAAAAGTCAATATTCTTTGTCCATCATTTATTGACACTTATAAAATTGTAAAAACCTCCAGCATTCTAATATGTATGTTATGTTTACACAATAACTAATGTCATAAGTATAAGATTTTTGTTCATTCAATGGTCATCTATGAGAAGAGATGTTTCTTTTGGAGACAGAGATATGAACAAGTTATATGCATTACTCTCAAAGAGCATACAGGTTGCCTATGAGGAAAGCCACATGATTGACCAAATATAGTTAACTGTTGTAGGCTTTAAAATACAAACTTTGTTGGTATGGGGAGTACTAACAGGGAGAAAGTAGGAAATTTTATTATAAGAGATTAAGAATTCATAAATAAAGTGATAAGTGAGGCTATTCTTAAAAGGTAATAAATAATCTTGAGTTCACAGCAAAATAAATATCAAAGACATTGTGGACATGGGAAACAAAGAATCTGGTAAAATTTTGAACCCAAAGGTATACATTTTAAGTGAAAAATAACTACCATTATAACAATTACCTTGAAAAATTCTAATTGATGTGAAATTTTATTTCTCTTAAATGGCTTGCTTAAAATTTCCCAATATAGCAAATGATAGTAGAAGTTATTATTCTGGTGTCACTGTGCCTATGTGCTAATCCACTTCAGTTGTGTCTGGCTCTGTGTGACCATATGGACTATAGCCTGCCAGGTTCCTCTGTCCATGGAGATTCTCCATGCAAGAATACTGGAGTGGGTTGTCACGTCCTCCTAAGGGAATCTTCCTGACCCAGGGATCACATCTGCATCTTTTACATTTCCTGCATTGGCAGATGGGTTATTTACCACTAATGCCACCTGGGAAGCCCCATGGTGTCACTAAGACTACCTCAAACCCTCATGATATAAGAGCAAAAATTAGAATCTTAAATCCTGGTTGGGAACTCATATGTGAAGTAAATAGAGACTTTTTTTTCTTTAAAGCAAAAGCAAGAACACTTATGAAGTATAGAAGTTAGGAGACAGAACAGAATATACATTTACTTAGATATTATGAGTTTTAAAAAATCCATGAAATAAATAACAATTTAAAAATATCCATATAAATTTAGACTTGTTACTGAATTTATAGAGTAGTAATAGTTTTCTATACTAAAAAAATAATAGTAACGCCAATAGTTTCATGTGCTATTCCATATTACAGTACAGTGCTCTCTATTTACAAACCTTCAAGTTGCGAACTTTCTAAGATGCGGACGCACACTCCACCATCAGATGTGCGTGAAATTGCAGCCTGCCCAACATCTTCTACTGACAATCCTTCAGGTCTACCACCTCCCACCTCTTCTTCCACTTCCAGTCAGTAACTCTTCTCATCAGCTCCTGTTTGACAGCTGCTGTACTACACTACTGTACTTTTCTAGGTACTGTACTGTAAGATTAAAAATGTTTCCTTCTTGTTTATTTGCTGTGTATTATTTGTGTGAAAAGTAGTATATCATACACTGCAGTACCATATAGCTGACTGTGTTATTTGGGTACCTAGGCTAACTTTGCTGGACTGCTGAACAAATCAGAGTTATGAACACTCCCTCAGGATGGAACTCATTCCTATGTGGGAGACTTACTGTAATATCAAAGGCAGAAAATCATTTGTGTAGGCAAAAGTCTTTAAAAATCAATTTAACCAAGTAAAGTCTCTTTGTAAATTATGTTAAATATGTAATTTCCAGCAAAAGACAAGTTCTTGGGGCAACTCTTAACTTAAGAGTTCAGAATAAAATTATTTGAGCTACACATTGTGAATAGAAAGATATTCTACATTAATGTGGGGTATATAAATACTGATGTAAGGGAATTTGTATTATATTTTAAAAATACCTCCTCTGAACTCAATTTAGTTATGTAGAATTGATATGCTGAATATACCTGCAAACCTTTGGGCACCGATGATAATGCCATTTCAAGGATACAATAGGCTAATGCCTCACATAACAGTGGGACAAAGGATTTGAGTCTTATTGGAGATTATGCATTTGTCATTTGTGTGATTTAATTAAAGTAATGTGCAGAAAGAGTACAATGTAAATGCTCATATATTGTGAATGATTTGTACTGGAACTATGGTTTTAGTGTTAATATAATCTGTTTTATGCATGGGTGCCTACTTTGTGTTAAAAATGGCATACAATTATTTCAGTCATTTATGACAGCCAGTCACGTAATTTAATTACAATTTTCAGCCTAAACAGCATCAATATCAACTGATCATTTGAACTGCATCCCTACCTCCTTCCCACCCACAACTCCTTCTAGGACTAAGCCTGTTCTTTGCCCAATCTCTTTCTATATGATTTAAAGTTATCATTGTTGCCCCAGCCTCTGGCTCCCAGTTTTCTCTAAGGACAATTCCAGGACTCGCCTAAATTGTTGCTCTGCTGCCACCCTCCACAGAGCAGCCAAAATGTGCATTTAAACACATAGATCACATCTGCCACTCCGCAGCTTAAGGCTTGCCAAAGGATTCCTGATAAAGCATTAATATAATTCAAATGTTTTCTTTAATATGGTCTCCATTCTCTTAATTATCCCAGTTCATCTTTTACTTTAATCCTCACACTGTTCTCCATCCCTCTGCACTTCCTTGCTATTTCTTAACCTTACCGAACATAACCCCTCTTTTGCGGCTCTTGTGGGTTCTTTCCATGTCCTGAAACAATCTCCCCCCAGATCTTCATGAAGCATTGTTTATATTTTGGGACTTTGTTCAGTTTTCACCTAATGGAATTTCAGACAACAACATCTAAATGATCCAGTGAGACATGTTTTACTCTGTTCTCCAGTACAATATTCAGCTTTATTTTCTTTCCTAGAACTTATCACTTTTCTGAATCCTTGATTTTAAATAGTTATTAATTTATCTAGTGCTTAGTATTTATTGTCTTGAATATGACTGATATCTTTTTCTGTTTTTCTTAGTGGATGATAAAGATGCATTAAATTGAACAAATGAATAAATATGTTACACTTACAAAAGCTGGTAAATATTTTCCATTTTCCCAAATTGTAATACCCTATTCTGATAAAAGGAAATCTACTAAACCAGATACTATGAATTAACCTAAATATTTTACTTTTTTTTGGTTTTATTTTAGAAAAAAGAAACATTTTGAAATTTCCCTTTAACATTCTTTCTATACATACACTCACACACTACATTCTTCGATTTACAGTTCACAAAAAATGTTCCTATATTATATGCTGCATACTGATTTAACATTAAGTTTTAAATATATTAGCAATAAATATATATTAATGCATTAATAATTTTTGCTATTATAATGATATTTTTATATATTTTAATCATCATAAAATTATTACCCCTGCCAATATCAGCAGGAAGGGAATGGAATTATTAACTGCTAAAAATACTTTCAACATAGGTAAGTAGAAAATTACTTTTATTTAAATGTGTCTGTTTCTCTAAAAAGGGTGTTGAACTTTAAGACATTTGGTTTCATACTGAATTCCTTGAAGTATTCCATTCATTTAACTGGCTAACCACATACTAAATAAAGGCCTTGAGTAAGTAGTGTTTTTCTGTTTATTTCTCTCTAAAATGGACATAAAAATCTCACACTTTCAGAGTTAAATAATATAATTTGAGTGATAGTACCCCACACAATAGAAGCACTCAGTATGTATCTTTGTTCTTGTTTGTTTTTCAGATTCATGTATAGCTATCAACCAATTAAGAGCACTGGATTAAATTATTTGAGCTGAACACTGTGAATCAAAGATACAAATGCAATACCAGAGGATTTGTATTATATTTTTAAACACGTTCTCTGAGCTCTGTTTGGTTGTGCAGAAATAATTTGCTGTCACATTTCACCAAGATTATTGTGGTATTATTATCCATCTGGTTTTTCTACATATTCTATTGTTCCTCAATAGTCCATGCCCATTCTCCCCCACCCCCCTACATTTGAGTGATTATTGTAAAGGGCATGGCTTAGTTTCATTGAGTTAGGCAAGGCTAACTGAATGAAACTAAGCCGTGCCATGTGGGGCCACCCAAGACGGTCGGGTCGTGGTGGAGAGGTCTGACAAAATGTGGTCCACTGGAGAAGGGAATGGCAAACCACTTCACTATTCTTGCCTTGAGAACTCCATGAACAGTATGAAAAGGCAAAAAGATAGGACACTGAAACATGAAGTCCCCAGGTCAGTAGGTGCGCAATATGCTACTGGAGATCAGTGGAAAAATAACTCCAAAAAGAATGAAGGGATGAATCCAAAGCAACAACAACACCCATTTGTGGATGAGACTGGTGATAGAAGCAAGATCCGATGCTGTAGAGAACAATATTGCATAGGAACCTGGAATGTTAGGTCCATGGATCAAGGCAAATTGTAAGTGGTCAAACAGGAGATGGCAAGACTGAACATCGACATTCTAGGAATCAGCGAACTGAGATGGACTGGAATGGGTGAATTTAACTCAGATGACCATTATATCTACTACTGTGGGCAGGAATCCCTTAGAAGAAATGGAGTAGCCATGATGGTCAACAAAAGCGTCCAGAATGCAGTACTTGGATGCAATCTCAAAAACGACAGAATAATCTCTGTTCGTTTCCAAGGCAAATCATTCAATATCATGGTAATCTAAGTCTATGCCTCGACCAGTAACGCTGAAGAAGCTGAACTTGAATGGTTCTATGAAGACCTACAAGATGTTCTAGAATTAATACCCAAAAAATACGTCCTTTTCATTATAGGGGACTGGAATGCAAAAGTAGGAAGTCAAGAGATACCTGGAGTAACAGGCAAATTTGGCCTTGGAGTACAGAATGAAGCAGGGCAAAGGCTAATAGAGTTCTGCCAAGAGAACACACTCATAGCAAACATCTTCTTCCAATAACACAGGAGAAGACTCTACACATGAACATCACCGAATGGTCAACACCAAAATCAGATTGATTATATTCTTTGTAGCCATAGATGGAGAAGCTCCATACAGTTAGCAAAAACAAGACTGGGAGCTGACTGTGGCTCAGATTATGAACTCCTTATTGCCAAATTCAGACTGAAATTGAAGAAAGTGGGGAAAACCACTAGAACATTCAGGTATGACCTACATCACATCCCTTATGACTATACACAGGAAGTGAGAAATAAATTTAAGGGACTTGATCTGATAGACAGAATGTCTGATGAACTATGGATGGAGGTTCGTGACACTGTAGAGGAGACAGGGTGCAAGATCATCCCCAAGAAAAAGAAATGCAAAAATGCAAAATGGCTGTCTGAGGAAGCCTTACAAATACCTGGGAAAAGAAGAGAAGTGAAAAGCAAAGGAGAAATGGAAAGATATACCCATTTGAATGCAGAGTTCCAAAGAATAGCAAGGAGAGATAAGGAAGCCTTCCTCAGTGATCAATGCAAAGAAATAGAGGAAAACAGTAGAATGGGAAAGACTAGAGATCTCTTCAAGAAAATTAGAGATACCAAGGGAACATTTCATGAAAATATGGGCTCAATAAAGGACAGAAAAGGTACATATCTAACAGAAGCAGAAGATATTAAGAAAAGGTGGCAAGAATACACAGAAGAACTGTACAAAAATGATCTTCACGACCCAGATAATCACGATGGTGTGATCACTCAACTAGAGCCAGACATCCTGGAATGTGAAGTCAAGTGGGCCTTAGGAAGCATCACTACGAACAAAGCTAGTGGAGGTGATGGAATTCCAGTTGAGCTATTTCAAATCCTGAAAGATGATGCTGTGAAAGTGCTGCACTCGATATGCCAGCAAATTTGGAAAACTCAGCAGTGGCCACAGGACTGGAAAAGGTCAATTTTCATTCCAATCCCAAAGAAAGGGAATGTCAAAGAATGCTCAAGCTACTGCACAATTGCACTCATCTTACACACTAGTTAATTAACGCTCAAAATTCTCCAAGCCATGCTTCAACAATATGTTAACCGTGAACTTCCAAATGTTCAAGCTGGTTTTAGAAAAGGCAGAGGAACCAGAGATCAAATTCCCAACATCCGATGGATCATCGAAAAAACAAGAGAGTTCCAGAAAAACATCTTGACTATGCCAAAGCCTTTGACTGTGTGGATCACAAGAAACTGTGGAAAATTCTTAAAGAGATGGGAATACCAGACCACCTGACCTGCCTCTTGAGAAACCTGTATGCAGGTCAGGAAGCAACAGTTAGCACTGGACATGGAACAACAGGCTGGTTCCAAAGAGGAAATGGAGTACGTCAAGGCTGTATATTGTCACCCTGCTTATTTAACTTCTATGCATAGTACATCATGAGAAACGCTGGGCTGGAGGAAGCATAAGCTGGAATGAAGATTGCCAGGAGAAATATCAATAAACTCAGATATGCAGATGACATCACCCTTATGGCAGAAAGTGAAGAAAAGCTAAAGAGCCTCTTGATGAAAGTGAAGGAGGAGAGGCTTAAATTTGGCTTAAAGCTCAACATTCAGAAAACGAAGATCATGGCATCCTATCCCATCACTTCATGACAAATAGATGGGTAAACAATGGGAACAGTGGCTGACTTTATTTTTCTGGGTTCCAAAATCACTGCAGATGGTGATTGCAGCCATGAAGGAAAGTTATGACCAACCTAGACAGCATAGTAAAAAGCAGAGACATCACTTTGTCTACATAGGTCCATCTAGTCAAGGCTATGGTTTGTCCAGTAGTTATGTATGAATGTGAGATTTGTACTATAAAGAAAGCTGAGCACCGAAGAATTGATGCTTTTGAACTGTGGTGTTGGAGAAGACTCTTGAGAGTCCCTTGGACTGCAAGGAGATCCAACCAGTCCATCCTAAAGGAGATCAGTCCTGAATATTCATTTTAAGGACTGATGTTGAGGCTGAAACTCCTATATTTTGGCCACCTGATGAGAAGAGCTGACTCATATGAAAAGTCCCTGATGCTGGAAAAAATTGAGGGCAGGAGGAGAAGGCAACAACAGAGGATGAGATGGTTGGATGGCATCACTGACTCATGGACATGGGTTTGGGTGGACTCAGGGAGTTGATGATGGACAGGGAGGCATTGTGTGCTGCGATTCATAGGATTGCAAAGAGTTGGACACGACTGAGTGACTGAACTGAACTGAACTGAACTGTAAAGGACAAATGTGATCATGTCACTCCTAAAGAAAGTTTTAGTGACTTGAAACTCATCTTCGAATACATTTGTGTTCCTTACCCTAGCCTAAAGCTAAAGTCTTTGTCTAATTACACGTTTTTATATTTAAATGAAGAGCAAGGATCTACTGTATAACCCAGGGAACTCTGTTCAGTGTTATGTAGCAGCTGTCTGGGAGGGGAGTTTGGGGGAGAATGGATACATGTATATGTATGGATGAATCCCTTTATTATTCACCTGAAACTATCACAAGATTGTTAATAGGGTATACTTCAATATAAAATAAAACGTTTAATGAAATATAAAATAAAATCCCCTCTCTCCAACTTCAATTTACATTAATCTAAAGATCATCCTCTATCAGCCATGTGCTTAGTCATTCAGTTGTGTCTGACTCTTCATGACCCCAGGGACTGTAGCCCGCCATGCTCCTCGGTCCATGGGATTTCCCAGGCAAGAATACTGGAGTGAGTTGCCATTTCCTTCTCCAGGGGATCCATTAGTGTCTCTAAAGTCTCCTGAATTGCAGGCGGTTTCTTTACCAGCTTGAGACACCAGGGAAACCCCCTATTGGCCATCGTGGTGGCAGTGGTGGTTTAGTCACCAAGTCGTGTCCGACTCTTGCAACCCCATGGACTGTAGCCCTCCAGGTTTCTCTGTACATAGGATTCTCCAGGTAAGAATACTGGAGTGGGTTGCCATTTCCTTCTTCACTATCGGCCATGATTTATATGCTATTTCTTGAACTCATCAAGCCCTTTTCTCTCTTTACATCTTTTGCTCTTAATGCATTTTCTTCTTAAAATAATCATATTTTAGCAGCTCACATCTGTATCCTAATTAATATTCTTCAGTTTTGTTGTTGTTTTAGTCACTAAATCATGTCTGACTCTTTTGCAACCCCATGGACTATAGCCCTCCAGGCTCCTGTGTCCATGGGATTTCCCAGGCAAAGATACTGGAGTGGATTGCCATTTCTTCCTCCAGGGGATCTTTCTGACCAAGGGATTGAACCCTTGTATCCTGCATTGAAAGGCAGATTCTCTACCACTGAGTCACCAGGGAAACTCATTCTTCAGTTTGCTATGCTATGCTATGCTATGCTAAGTCGCTTCAGTCGTGTCCGACTCTGTGCGACCCCATAGACGGCAGCTCACCAGGCTCTGCCGTCCCTAGGATTCTCCAGGCAAGAATACTGGAGTGGGTTGCCATTTCTTTCTCCAGTGCATGAAAGGGAAAAGTGAAAGTGAAGTCGCTCAGTCGTGTCCGACTCTTAGCGACCCCATGGACTGTAGCCTACCAGGCTCCTCCGTCCATGGGATTTTCCAGGCAAGAGTACTGGAGTGGGGTTCTTCAGTTTAGATAAGAGTAAAATGAGAACACAAAAAAAGTATTGTTTAGGCTCCTTTTACTTTTGTTTTTTGAGGGATTTTGTTTGTTTATTGCTTTGCTCTTTGTTTTCTACAGGGTTAGTTGAGATATCCCATTTCTTAAGAAATGCTGTTCCAGTACTGTTTATTGCACAAAAGAGCTTTGATGCTTGTTGCTGAAACAGTCAAGTTTAGTTCTGGCTTGGCATTCTCCATCTCTTCCTTAGATCTTTTTTCCATGGTTTCTTGTAATGTTTTGTTTTGGTTCTGAAAACTTAGCCTCAACCTAGTTTTTCATCCTTCCAAAAATTCTGAGCCAGCCAATATTCTTTTTCTAAAAGTCAGCTTCTGTTGTTTTACAATGAAAAATCCTGATGCAATACTCTGTCTAACCGGCATAGCTAACAGAAGTCTGTCTCCCTGGGTATTCTCTATTTTAATACACAATATATTTCTTTGAAAGTAAATATCACATTTCTTTAACTGTTAACTGAGTATAAGTTTCAGATTATAAACTCCTGAATGGTAATTTTGTCTAATGATTACTACTTGATTTCTATCACAAGCTTAATTGTGCTAGTACAGTTCAGTCTCTCAGTTGTGTCCGACTCTTTGCGACCCCATGAATTGCAGCATGCCAGGCCTCCCTGTCCATCACCAACTCACAGAGTTTACCCAAACTCGTGTCCATCGAGTCGGTGATGCCATCCAGCCATCTTGTCCTCTGTTGTCCCCTTCTCCTCCTGCCCCCAATCCTACCCAGCATCAGGGTCTTTTCCAATGAGTCAGCTCTTCGCATGAGGTGGCCAAAGTATTGGAGTTTCAGCTTCAACATCAGTCCTTCCAATGAACACCCAGGACTGATCTCCTTTAGGATGGACTGGTTTGATCTCCTTGCAGTCCCAGGGACGCTCAAGAATCTTCTCCAACACCACAGTTCAAAAGCATCAATTACTGGGCTCTCAGCTTTCTTTGCAGTCCAACTCTCACATCCATACATGACTACTGGAAAAACCTTGGCTTTAACTAGACAGATCTTTGTTGGCAAAGTAATGTCTCTAGTTTTTAATATGCTGTCTAGGTTGGTCATAACTTTCCTTCCAAGGAGTAAGCTAAGGAGAGATAATTTCAGTACAATAAAGGGGAAACCAAGTCATTTGAATTCTTTATTATTCAGTGTGCATATTTCCCACCCTCTTTCTTCCCATTGTTGATCGAAGTTTCCATATATTTGTGGAGAAGAGAAATGCCTGGCATAGTTCTCAGGTGGCTCAATGAGTCAAGAACCCCCCTGCAATTCAGGAGATGCAGCTTTGATCCTTGCATCAGGAAGATCCCCTGGAGGAGGGCATAGCCATCAACTATAGTATTCTTGCTTGGAGAATCCCAAGGACTGAGGAGCCTGTCAGTCTATAGTCATAGGGTCGCAGAGTTGGACATGACTGAAGTGACTGAGCACCCATACACATGGAGGAAGAGGGAGTGCCTTGGAAGGTAATACACATAATTTATTGTTCTTTTATTCTAGCCTGGATCCTCGTGACAGGGTCTTGTCTCCCTAACTCCCTAAACTTGTCCTAACACCTACATTTTTCTGGACTTCTTCTTCATCCTTCCAATTTAATTAATTTTATTTTACTTATAATAGAGAATCTGATCTACATTGTCTTGTAGTTTTCCCCCTTTTAAAGTTTGTCTTATCTGCCCCCCCTTTTAAAGTTTGTTAGAACCTGGGACCTTCAGAATTGGACTTCAAAAAGCTTAGCCTTTGCAAATGCAAAATATAAGCATTTTACCTTTGTCACAAGTTTTGAAATATTCCTTTTGAAATTGATATTAAGAATTGACTCTGGATTTCCCCTTGATATTTCTTCTGATGCTTTCCTTCCCTGAGATTCTAAGAGTGGTGTGTGCATAGTAACCTGGGATAGAAGAGTCATGTTGGAAATGGTGTGGAAGGGACAACATGAAGGCTAATTATTTACAATACAATCTACTCAAAATTTTCTTGTTACTTATTTTGTGTATTTCACTCCACTCCATTGTAAACAAGAAGTAGTCCCTTGATTTATTCATTAAACTACCTCCATTATATCACCTGTCACTTACTCTTAGTCCAAATTTCATATAAAAAAATTACTATAGTTGAATTATTTGTTTTTAAGTAGATCAGTTTTAATTTTGTCTATATCTAATTATAGAAACTAGCTTGGGAAAAAGTATCAAATTCAAGAGAATTTGATTCATTGCAAGTTAATAATTAGCTGATTAAATTAATTCAAACTATCAGCTTTAGTGCCCAATAGTTTGACAGAATTAGATGATGAGTATATTGAGAGAAGGCTTTCGTGCTCCATTCACCGAGTTCTTCTGGACCTGATGTTTTCCGTTTTGGAAATTTATTACTTATCAGTTCAATCTACTTAATAGATATAGCCCTATTCATATGTTCCATTTCTTCTTGTATATGTTTTGACAGTGTGCCTTTCAAGGAACTGCTCTATTTCATTTAGATTATCAAATTTGTGGACATAGAATTGCTTGTAGTATTCCACTGAATATAATTTTAATTTCCATGGGTTCTATAGTAATGTTCCCTCTTTCATTTCTGATAATAGCAATTGATGTCCTCTCTCTGTTTTTCTTAGTTGGCCTGGCTAGATGGTCATCTATTTTATTGACCTTTTCAAGAACTGGATTTTGGTTTTGCTGACTTTCTCTATTGATTTTATATTTTCAATTTCATTGATTTCTGCTCTCTCCATTATAAGTATGGTGGAGTTTAGATTATTAATTTTTAGATCTTTCTTCTAATATATATTTTCAATAATATAGTTTTCAAAAAGCACTGTTTTTACTGTATCTTATGAGTTTTAGTAAGTCATGGTTTCATTTTTATTGTCAAATATTTTTAGAAATTCTCTTGAAATTTCTTCTTGAATCATATATTATTTTAAAGTGTGTTGTTTAATCAAGTATTTTGTTATTTTCCACCTATCATTCATTATTGTTTAGTAGTTCAATTCCATTGTGATCTGAGAACAGATATTATAACGTTTATATCCAGTTTAATTCATTAAGATTTAATTTATGGCAGTCTATCTTGATGAATATTCTTTTATCAGCTTGAGAAGAATATACATTCCCCTCTATGGGTAAAGTGCTTATTCATCTGACTTTTATCAGAATTTTTTTCTTTAATTTTCTATAGTTTGATTATGATATGCCCAGAGGTAGTTTTATTATTAGTATTATTATTTTACATTTATTCTGCTTTGTATTTTCTAATCTACAGTTTATTGTCTGACATTATTTGGGAAAATTCTCAGTGCTAGTATATCAAATATTTCTTTTGTTCTTTTTTGCTTTAATTTCTTTCCAACATTCCCATCAGGTCTATGTTATTCCTTTAGTAGTTGTCTCACAGTTCTTAGATATTTTGTTTGCTTTTCTTCTCAGTCCTTTTTCTCTTTGATTTTCAGTTTTGACAGTTTCTATTGAGATGTCTTCAGGTTCAGAGATTCTTTCCTCAGCTATATTCAGTTTAATAAGCTCACCATTAATATTAATTATTAATATCTATTAAGAACATTTCAGTTATAATCGTTTTTATCTCTAACATTTCTTTTTGGTTCTTAGAATTCTTATCTGTCTGCTTACTTGCCCATCTGTTCTTTTATGCTGTCTACTTTTGCACAAGAGCATTAGCATATGAATCATGGTTGTTTTAAATTTCTAGTTTGATAATTCCAGCTCCCCTGACATATCTAACTACGTATGATGCTTGCTCTGTCTCTTCAAACTATTTTTTGATCTTTAGTTCCCCTTATATTTTTTCTTCATAATCAGACAGATATATTGGGTAAAAGAACTGTTGTAATTATAACTTAAGTAATGTGATAGCAATGGGTCAGGGTCTTTTAGTGAGTCTGTGTTTCTGGAGTGTTAATTTCAGAAGTGCTTATCTGTACCCCCTACCCCTTATCTGGGACAGGATGACTAGAGTGGACTGGAATGGGTATTTTCTTTCTTCCATGTAGAGAGCTAGAGGGAGTTGGAATTGGGTATATCCCTTGCTCTGAATGGAATGCCAGCATCAACTAAATTGTGTGTTTACTTTCCCTTATGCCAAAGCCTTTGACTGTATGGATCACAACAAACTGGAAAATTCTTAAAGATATGGGAATACCAGACATCTGAGAAATCTGTATGCAGGTCAGGAAGCAACAGTTAGAACTAGACATGGAACAACAGACAGGTTCCAAATTAGGAAAGGGGTACCTCAACACTGTATATTGTCACTCTGCTTATTTAACTTATATGCAGAGTACATCATGAGAAATGCTGAAATGAATGAAGCACAAGCTGGAATCAAGATTGCCAGGAGAAATATCAATAACCTCAGATATGCATATGGCACCACACTTATGGCAGAAAATGAAGAAGAACTAAGAGTCTCTTAATGAAAGTGAGAGAGGAGAGTGAAAAAGTTGACTTAAAACTCAACATTGAGAAAACTAAGATCATGGCACCTGGTCCCATCACTTCATGGCAAATAGATGGGGAAACAATGGAAACAGTGACAAACTATGTTTTTGGGGCTCCAAAATCACTACAGATGGTGCCTCCAGCCATGAAATTAAAAGATGCTTGCTCCTTGGAAGAAAAGTTATGACCAACCTAGGAAGCATATTAAAAAGCAGAGACTTTATTTTGCTGACAAAGGTCTGTCTAGTCCAAGCTATGGTGTTGCCAGTAGTCATGTACAGATGTGGGAATTGGACTATAAAGAAAGCTGAGCAACAAAGAATGATGGTTTTGAACTGTGGTGTTGAGAATACTCTTGAGAGTCCCTTGGACTTCAAGGAGATATATCCAGTTCATCCCTAATGAAATCTATCCTGAATATTCACTGGAAAGACTGATGGCTGGAACTGAAACGCCAATACTTTGGCCACCTGATGTGAAGAACTGACTCATCTGAAAAGACCCTGATGCTGGGAAAGATTGAAGGTGGGAGGGGAAGGGGATGACAGAGGATGAGATGGTTGGATGGCATCACTGACTCAATGGACATGAGTTTGAGTAAACTCTGGGAGTTGGTGATGGACCGGGAGGCCTGGTGTGTTGCAGTCCAGGGGGTCGCAAAGAGTTGGACAAGACTGAGCAACTGAACTGAGCTGCAATCAGTTAGGCTCTGATACAACCCTGCATATTTGACTCTATTTAAATAGTTTCACCTGAGGACAGATTTAAGGAGCACAGAATGCCTTGGTATATTTCAAGATGTTTCCCTTCCCTCACTCCTGCAGGAAACATGAGAGAATTTTTATCTGATATTTATTCTGATAAACTGGTAGCACTCTGGAGGTAAAATTTACAAACTCATGCGGGCTCCAGCAACCATGACTGGGTTCCTGTGGAACTGCTAATCTCTCAGAATTGTCTGTCCTGAACCTCCAGTAATTCCTCAATCTGCATTTCAGGTTTTCTTACCCTACTACTGGCTCCAGAAGAGTCCTCTGTCCTAGTAATTTGTGATTCTCTGTTTGCCTGTCTGTCCTTCCAATTTGGGAGATAATGATATGCCTTATGGTCTCACTTCCCTTCTTGATCTCTCAGATACATTTTTCAGTTTGCTTAGCTTTTTCATTATTACTGAGATGTATTGGCAACTTCCATGTGCTGAAATCAGAAATCAAAAGTTGCTGAGGGGGATTTTTTTTAATCTTTTTTGCTGCAGTAAAATTTTTGTCTTTCATTTTTAATACCTTTTTTTCATTTAGTGTTTTATTTGATCTGACTAGTATATGACCATAAATTCTTAAATTTGCTATAGAGAAGTCTACCAAATTTTTATATCTGTGTACTATTTACAAACTCTCTAAGTCTAAGACATGAAGATATTGCTCTATGTCACCTTCTATGATTATTTTTTCTGCTTTTAATTTTAATATCATGATCTATTATTCAACTTGAATCTATTTTTAAGTATGGGGTGGGACTCAAGTTTGGATAATATAATAAATATATTATTTATAGATATCAGTTAAATTATCACCATTAATTAAAAAATGATTCATTTGTCACTTGTTCTATCATACTATAATTAAATATAAATATATATGAGAATATATTGCTGGATTTTTTTTGTTTGATTTAATTGCTCATTAACATTGAGCCAATATCAAACTGTCTCAATTGTTGTATCTTTATGATATATTTTGAGATACTGTATAGTATACTCTTCCTCTTCAAGATTTTTGTCTACTCTAGTCCTTTTGTGTTTTCATATAAATGTTACAATCAACTTGATAAACAGTTTTCTTGAGAGATTACAAGATCTTTATAAATAAATTTGACAAAAATTCATTTTTATAGTATTTTCATTAATTAATATGTGATACCTTCCATTTATTTAGTCTTTGAATTATCTTAATAGTGTTTCAGAATTTCTGAAGTAGTGGTATTACTGGAACAAGACTATAGTTTTAATCCCTTGATATTTCCTTCTTCTGTTTTACTATCAAAGCTGTACTGGCTTGGTTAAATTAAAGTATATTCTTTTTTATTATTCTCTGCCAGTTAATCTTTAACTTATGTAACTTTTCCTAGAACTTTTGGTAAGATTCAAAGGAAAAAACTTCTGGGCATGGAGTTCAATTGTAGGGAGGAGTTTAATATAAATTCAATTTTATTTAGTAGTTTTTTTTTTAATATTCATGCTTTGTATTTATTCTTATGAGTTTCAATTGTTATAGATTAACCTTTTTCATTTCTTTTAAATTTTCAAGCTTATTAGGAAGAATGCCAATAGCTTTTTTGAAATTTCTAGTGTATGTAGAACTTCATACACTTTCAATTTCATATATTATTATTTACTTGTGCTTTTGTTATTGATCTTTCTTCAAGAGACTGTGAAACTTAATCATCTCAAAAGTAAATTTTTGTTGTGATCACATTATTTTTTCTTTTTAATTAATTAATGCAATAATTTGTATTATTTTTTCTACTTTTATTCAATTTAATAGTTTTTTATCCTTGAGATGGGATATTTAATTAATTTATATTGCTTACAATCTTCCTGTATGCATGCATTTAAATGAAATTTAATTTAATGCAAATTTCATTTATTGCAGTTTAATAATTTCATTGACTCTCTTGTATATCTGTTTCAATTGATGCTCATTTTTCTTATTTTCAAATCACACGTTTGCCTTTATGGGTACATATGTATACATATATATGGTTGGGCTTCCCTTGTGGCTCAGCTGGTAAAGAATTCACCTGCAATGTGGGAGACCTGGGTTTGATTCATGGGTTAGAAAGATCTGCTGGAGAAGGGATAGGCCACCCACTCCATTATTCTGGCCTAGAGAATTCCATGGACTCTGTAGTCCATGGGGTCATAAAGAGTCAGACATGACTGAGTGACTTTCACTCATATATGTTTATACCTTAGCACTGTGCATTATTTTTGACTACCATACATTTATTTTAATGATTGCATCAATATTTGGAATCTATGCTTTGCTTCTGGCAGACATTGGACTAGAGATGTTAATATTATTTAATTAATTCAGAAATTTAATAAAATAATAATACAAAGCTGGACTTTCATCCCTATGAATTTTTTTTTTCTTTTATTTTTTCCTTTCTTTATCTTACCCTCACAGTGTGTTGCTATGGAAACTGAATTTAATTCATGGGATCTGATATCAGATTTTTATTTTAAGATTATGATTCTTTTGATATTTTCTAAATAGATATTCTACAGCTCTTGCTGCTTTATTCAGAATTGTCAGATACTGCTAATGCACACCCTAACATTGGTCTAACTTAGGTTTTATTCTTCTCACAGCCCCATAAACCCTCATATTTTTGCTGTTAGCTCACTGAAATTTATAGGACAATATTTCTATTTTTATAAAGCTTTTCTACTCATTCTCTATAGAAAAGTTAGTATGGACCAACTAGTTCACCATTATCAAGTATATTTTTCATCATGTTCAGTTTCTCTTTATTTTTCTATTTATATATGCCATTATTCCCATAAATGAAACACTGCCTTTATTATTATTATTATCCAGGCCTACATTTGACAAATTATATCAGTTGTGTTTTATTCAGAAAATATATTTGTATTATCTTTGATACTAAAGAATATTTTGTTGTGTATTGAATTATGTTTCTAGTTATTTTCTTTAAAACTTGCCTTCTGAGTTCAATAGTTATTACTGAGATGATGACTATCTAAAATCATCGCTTTCTTCATGAAACTATCTCATCATTCTTAGAACAGTCTCGATATAGCTTCTTCCATTTTCTCTCCTCTCCTCTTGGAGCTTGAATTACATGTATATTATGCCTTCTTTTTGTTTCTTTAAACTTTTTATATTATACTTTTGGAAATTTTCTTTGTATGTTGCTCTGTGATTGATCTTGATCTTTCACTGTAACCTATCTCCCACTATTTGTTGTTCAGTCACTAAGTCATATCTGACTCTTTGTGACTCCATGAACTGCAGTACACCGGGCTTCCCTGTCTTTCACTACCTTCTGGAGTTTGCTCAAAATCATCTCCATTAAGTTGATGATGTCATCCAATCATCTCTTCCTCTGTCGCCCCCTTCTCCTTCTGCATTGGGGGTCTCGCATCTTTACCAACATCAAGGTCATTTCCAATCAGTTGGCTCTTCGCATCAGGTGGTCAAAGTGTTGGAGTTTCAGTTTCAGCATCAGTCCTTCCAATGAATATTCAGGGGTGATTTCCTTTTGGAATGACTGCTTGTGTCTCCTTGCTGTCCAAGGGACTCTCAAGAGTCTTCTCCAGCAACAGAGTTCAAAAGTATCAGTTCTTCGGGGTTAGCCTTCTATATGATTCAACTCTCACATCTGTACTTCACTACTGGAAAAATCATAGCTTTGACTATATGAACCTTTTGTTGGCAAAGTGATGTCTCTTTTTAATATGCTTTCTAGTTTATTTTCCACTATTAATTCTCTTTACAACTCAAACATGTAATTAGAAGCTCTTATTGATTTCTTATTTTGAGTTATACATCATTTCATTCAAGATCACCCTATTTTTATAGATTATAGTCTGAGTTTATGATTTTACCATTTTTAATATTTTTTTTCTAAAACAACTTTTGTTTTAAATTGGAAAACCTCCAGATGATAGTAATAGTTATAAATGTCAGATTTATTAATGTCAACCTCTGTTCCTCTGTTGTCTTGACTTGGTAATCTTCAGTATAAGGATGATTAAATTTATATATAATTGTTTGTCAATATCCAAAATGAAATTCTTCCTTAATTGATTTTAATGCAAAATTTTATTTATTGAATCTTAACCATTTGATAATTTCTTTATTAATTCAAAAACACTTTTCAGCCTTCTTTTTTATGTAGTATAGGAGCAGATGCTAGAAATTCAGAAATATAATTCATGATATCTTTTCTCAACAATTTTAAAGTTAATTGTCATAGAAAGAAATTACATAAGATGTTATCATTCATTTTGATAAGTGCTATGCAAATAAAGACACTAAGAACTAAGCAAGAATTACAAAAGTATTCTAAGTCAGCCAGTAGCTGCTTGGGAATGCCCTCCTAAGGAGTTAATTAGAACTGATAGTTGAATAACTAGGAGCTAGCTATGTAAGGAAAAATGAGTGACAATGCATGTATGGTAGTTTATCAGAAAGAGGAAAGGGTTAGATACCAAGTTAAATCAACTGACAACTTTTTTGTGAGATTGACTGAAGAAACATGACACAAGGGAACATTATGACATATGAAGTGATTTAGATATTTATCGTGAATACAATATAGAATCATCAAGAATTTTTGATAGAGAAATGTCAAAGTCTCACCTTGATTTTAAAGTATAAACTTCAAAAGACCAATTGGTATGTGTAAAATTATTAGATTAGTGGCAATACCTGAGATTATAGCCATTGACATTGCATAATATTTTGGAGATGAATTACAGACTAATTTGTGTCAGGTTTGACAAAAAAAAGTTGAAAAGATATTGAGAACCATTTCTTAAGGGGTGAAGAGAATACTGTGTGCCTCAAAGAAATGGGAGATTTGGTGAAACAAATAGGTTTGGAAGGCATGGGAAAGAAATTAACTTGAATTGATTTCAAATGAGTTATTGAGTTCAGTCAACCCTCAACATATGAATGAGTTCTGTTCTGAGAGTTCATTTGTAAATCCAACTTGCTAATAATTCTAACAAAGTTAGCTTAGGTACCCAACTAACACAATTATCTATATATTAATAGTACTGTATTATAATAGGATTAGAAGACTTCTCACACAAATATTACATAAAAACAAAAAATTGAAGACTGTTAATCTTATGGTACACTTAGCATAGTGTCCTCAAGGTTCATCCATGTTTTTGCAAGTGTCAAGATTTTCTTCCTTTATGAATATTATTAGACTGTATATATATATATATATATATATATATATATATACTTTATATATATATATATATATAATTAATACTATACATATCTGCCCTTCATGGATCACAGTCTTGTTCTGACAAATGGGCTTTCATAACTCAATCAAGTTATAAGTCATGCTGTGCAGGGCCACTCAAGAAGGATGGGTCATAGTGAAGAGTTCTGACAAAATATGATCCACTAGAGAAGGAAATGGCAACCTACTCCAGTGTCCTTACCTGGAGAAGCCCATGGACAGTAGGAAAGGCAAAAAGATATAAAGATGAGCCTAAACCTGAGCCCCCCAGGTTGGAAGGTGTCCAGCATGTTACTGGGGAAGGGCAGACTGCAATTACTGATAGCTCCAATAAGAAAGAAGTGGCTAGGCCAAAGCAGGAATGACTTTCAGCTGTGGATGTGTCTATTGTAGAAAGTAAAGTGTGATGCTGTAAAGAACACTATTGCATAGGAACCTGAAATGTTAGGTACATGAATCAAGGTAAATTCAGCATGGTCTAGGAGGAGATGGCAAGAGTAAACATCAACATCTTAGGAACTAAAATGAATGAGAATGGGAAAATTTAATTCATGTGATCATTTTATATACTATTGTGGGCAAGAATCCCTTAGAAGAAATGGAGGAGCCCTCATTGTCAACAAAAGAGTCCAAAATGCAGTCCTTGGGTGCAGTCTCAACAAAGAAAGTATAATTTTAGCTCGTTTCCAACCCAAATCATTCAACATCACAGTAATTCAAGTCTATGCCCCAACCTCTGATGCAGAAGAAGGTGAAGTTGATCAGCTCTATAAAGACCTATAAAACTTTCTAGAACTAACACCAAAACAAACAAACAAACAAACAAAATGCCCTTTACATCATAGGGGACTGGAATGCAAAAGAAGAAAGTCAAGACATACCCAGAATAACAGACACATTTAGCCTTGGAGTACAAAATAAATCAGGGCAAAGGCTAAGAGTTTATTAAGAGAACATGCTGGACATAGCAAGCACTGTTTTCCAACAGCTGAAGAAACTGACATCTCAACACAGACATCACCAGATTGTTAATACCAAAATCAGATTGATTATGTTCTTTGCAGCCAAACATGAAGAAGCACTATACAGTCAGTAAAACAAGACCTAGAGCTGGCTGTGGCTCAGATTATGAGCCCCTTACTGCAAAATTCAGACTTAAATTGAAGAAAGAAGGGAACTCACTAGGCCATTCAGGTATGACCTAAATCAAATGCCTTATGATTATACAGTGGATATTTAAGGGATTAGATATGATAGACAGAGTGCCTGAAGAACTATGGAGAGAGATTCATAACATTGTATAGAAGGGAGTGACCAAAACTATCCCCCAAAAACAGAAATGCAAGAAGACAAAATGGTTATCTGAGGAAAATTTACAAATAGCTGAGGAACGAGAATTAAAAAGGAAAGGAAAAGGGGAAAAATATATCCTACTGAAGACAGAATTCCAGAAAATAGTAAGGAAAGATAAAAAAAAACATTCTTAAATGAGCACTGCAAAGTAAGAGAGGAAGACAATAGAATGGGAAAGACTGGAGATCTCTTCAAGAAAATTGGAGAGATCAAGGGGACATTTCATTTAAGGATGAACACGATAATGGACAGAAATTGTAAGGAGCTAACAGAAGCAGAAGAGATTAAGAATATACAGAAAACTATACAAGAAAGGTCTTTATGATCTGGATAACCATGACAGGGTGGTCACTCACATAGACCTGAACGTTCTGGAGTGTGAAGTCTTTTGGGCCTTAGGAAACATTACTATGAACAAAGCTAGTGAAAGTGACAGCATTATAACTGACTATTTAAAATCCTAAAAGATGATGCTATGCACTCAATATGTCAGGTAATTTGGAAAACTAGGTAGTGGCCACAGAAGTGCATAAGGTCAGTTTTCATTCCAAACTTATAAAAGGGTGATACCAAAGAATGTTCAAACTACCACACAACTGCACTCATTTCACATGCTAGCAAGCTGTTGCTGCTGCTAAGTCACTTCAGCCGTGTCCAACTCTGTGAGACCCAATAGATGAAAGCCCACCAGACTCCCCTGTCCCTGGGATTCTCCAGGCAAGAACACTGGAGTGGGTTGCCATTATCCTCTCCAATGCATGAAAATGAAAAGTGAAAGTGAAGTCACTCAGTCATGTCTGACTCTGCAGCCTACCAGGCTCCTCCATCCATGGGATTCTCTAGGCAAGAGTACTGAAGTGGGTTGCCATTGCCTTCTCCGACATCCTAGCAGGATTATGCTCAAAATCCTTCGAGCTAAGCTTCAGCAGTATGTGAACTTCCAGATGTACAAGCTAGGTTTACAAAAGGCAGAGGAACCAGAGGTCAAATTGCCAAAATTCATTGGATCATTGAGAAAAAAAAGGAGTTCAAGAAAAAAAAAGAAATCTACTTCTACTTCATTGACTACGCTAAAGTCTTTAACTATGTGGATCACCACAAATAGTGTAAAATCCTTAAAAGGGATGGGAATGCAGACCACCTATTTGCTTTCTGAGAAGCCTGTATGCAGGTCAAGAAGCAACAATTAGAACCAGATATGGAAAAAAAAAATGATTGGTTCAAAAGTGAGAAGGGAGTATGATAAAGCTGTATATTGTCACTCTGCTTATTTAGCTTAAATACAGAGTACACCATGCAAAATGCCAGGCTGAATGAATCACAAGCTAGAATCCAGATTTCTGAGAGAAATATCGGCCATCTCAGATATGCAGATGATAGCACTCTAATGGGAGAAAGTGAAGAGAAAATAAAGAGCCTATGGAAGGTGAAAGAAGAGAGTGAAAAAGCTGACTTGAAACTCAACATTAAAAAACAAAAAAATCTAGGATCATGGCATCTGGTCCCATCACTTCACGGCAAATAGAAGGTGGCAAACTGGAAGCAGTGACAGCTTTTATTTTCTTGGGCTCCAAAATCATTAGTGATGCTGACTGCAGCCATGAAATTAAAAGACACTTGCTACTTGAAAGAAAAGCTATGACAAACCTAGACAGCATATTAAAAAGCAGAGACATCACTATGCCAACAAAGGTTCATATAGTCAAAGCTATGTTTTTTTCCAGTTGTCATGTATACAGAGGGGTAGTTGGACTATAAAGAAGCATGGCTGCTGAAAAATTGACACTTTTGATTTGTGGTGCTGGAAAATACTCTTGACAGTCCCTTGGACTATGAGGAGATTAATCCAATCAACCCTTAAGGAAATCTCCCCTGAATATTAATTGGATGGACTGTTGGTAAAGCTCCAATACTTTGGCCCCCTTATGGGAAGAGCTGACTTCATTGTAAAAGGCCTTGATGCTGGGAAAGACTGAGGGCAGAAGGAGAAGGGGGTGACAGACGATGAGACGACTGCATGGCATCATTGATTCAATGGGCATGGATTTGAACAAACTCCAGGAGATAGTGGAAGACAGAGGAGCCTGGCATACTTCAATCCATGGAGTCACAAGGAGTTGAACATGACTTAGCAACTGAACAAAAACAGGACTTTGAAAAGTACAGTAGTATAGTACAACAGCTGACATTCAAGAGTTGGCAAGAACAGTTACTGACCAGAGGAGATATAGGAACTAGAAAAGGGAAAAGCTGAAGGATCATCAGCAATTAGAGATGGAGTGAAAGCTGCAATTTCACTCATGCCTGATGCTGATGACACAGGTTTTGGTTCCTTCTGGATTCGATTCTATCTACCCCCTTGAAAAAAATTATCCAGTGATGTCTAGGTAGTAGCTCTTTTTATCATAAGTGACACGGTAGCACTGGATTGAGTTCTGAACCACTGCTGCAACCTTCACATAGCAGTCTATGTTAGGGTCCTGGGCCTCAAAAACTAACAGTGCTTCCGCAAATAAAATCCCCTTGCCATCTCTTGCATCATGAGTCTCTTTGGTTCTTCAGTTATTTCTTCTTCCCCTTGTCTCTTCATTCTTTCTCTGGGCCTCCAATTCCATCAGGTCTTCATTGTAAGCCCCTTATGTTGCACAGCCGGGAGTTCAGTGAAGTGGTCCTCTTGCAAATTTATCTCCAGCTTGTACACAAAAGCACAACAACTTGTAAAGAAACCTCGCTTATGACAATGTATGCCAGAAACATGAATTAACCTACGTGGTTGGACATGCGAATACATTTGCATCTTCGAAAGTTCACAGCTTAAAGTTTGCTATGTAGGTAACTTACTATATATGTTAAACTGGAGATCCGAATATTCTTGTTTCAAATCATATGGCTTAGTAGTTTAAAGAGGAAGCATAATTGATTTCAAATGAATAATAATATAAAAGAACAAGAAACTCTCATAATATAGAAAGAAAAAATAATTAGCCCAATTACAGAGCAGCCTAGTTTATCTTTGTCACTTAGATACACAAATAAACATCTGTGTAGATAGACATCAGGCTTTCTTTTTCTTTGCTTTTTTCCTTTATTCATTATTTCAGCACTCTCTTTTTCTATTTTTTTTTTGTACATAATCAGAATTAAGGGAGCAAAAGATAAAATATGTCATAGAATCCTTATTACACTAACTGACCCTCGAGAGCAATGGAGACATAAGGATGAAGTGAGCTTCATGGAAAATTCTATATTGCCAAACCAAATGGTTGCACTGAGGGAGTCTTTTGTTTTGGAAGTCTTTTGTTGCTTAAACTGTTGCATTTACTAAGATATAACATACATATTAAAATGTAATGGTAGAGATCTTGCAATTTTGATTTTATATTACATATTTCCTTCATTCTCCATATTATTTTTTTTAATTTAATTCTACATGTAGTGTTCCATTAATATCGTGTGCTCAAATGCTACCTTGAGATATAATGGTATCTTGTGATTATGTCATTCAGAGGCAAAATTTTAATTTATGTTCTCAAGTCCATTTTATGAATATTGCTCCTCTTATCAATGATGATGCCTTATCAATCTTTTAAATAGTAAATGAGGAATGAATACTGAGCTAAAGACACTAATAGGAACATGCCTATTGAGATAAAAAGAAAACAAGAATGGTGCCAAATATTAAAGTGGAGATTCAAAACTTCTGTGAAGCAAACGATACTCAATTTATATCAGTTGATGAAAAAAAAAATCACTTACCAGTAACCTGTCATTAACCATGAAACTACATATCATAGGAATATAAATAGTCAATCTCTAAATCTGATAAATGTGTTTTAATTCCTGGAAACTTATCTGAAGGGCTTTTTGTAGATAATGCCAATAAATCCCCTTGAGGAGCTGTGGAGAAATTTGACTTGTGTTGTTATGATGTTTTTATTATTCTAGTGTTTCAGTGCATATATGTTTCATGTTTTGTAGACCACACATTTCTAAAAAAATAAAAACTGAATTGACCCACATGCTAAGTCACTTCAGTCATATCCAACTCTTGTGACCCTATGGACTATAACCTGCCAGGCTCCTCTGTCTATGGGATTCTCCAGGCAAGAATACTGGAGTGGGTTGCCATGCCCTCCTCCAGGGGATCTTCCCAACCCAGGGATCAAACCCGCATCTCTTGTGTCTCCTGCACTGGTAGGTGGATTCTTTACCACTAGCGCCACCTGAGAAACCCTGAAATGATCCACATCCTGGGTTAAGGCTTATAGCTATTTTATCATTTATCTAATGTTGACCTACTGGCCAGAATCTGTCTGTATGCATGCTGGCATGATTTTGATCATTATAACTTGTAAGGAATATCTAAAAATTAAAATTGCAGTAACAACTTTTTTGTGAAGAGGGGATTTTAAAATGATATTGAATACTGAGGATAAAAAGCATATCAACATTATTCTTTAGCTAAATCAATTCATCACAATGTGGTAACTTCAATTACAGAAGTAGTAATGGAGCTCATGATGTTACAGGAGCTCAAAGCATGGGCTATGTCATGGCTTAGGATGTCAGCAAATGTGGGCATAAAAAACTGACTTGAGAACTGCTGTGTAGAATGAACCACTTCATTCTACCACAAGAGGGAAAATAAAAAGTGTTAGAACAATTAATAGCTGTAAAAAAAGACCCTCAGATTTTATTTATTGTGGACAGCATGAGTTTGCCAAAGCTACACCTATCTTAGTTTATACCAGACCATAATATTGTTAAACATAATGAAGATAATAATTTCATGCTTTTCACAAGGGTCCTTTCTTTTGAAATTTTATGATCAGTCCTTGGGTATTAATATTTATTGGCAAATAACAGAGGAAAATATACAATTATTAAAAGTGCTTGAAAATATATCATATGAGAAATTAAGAAACACACTGCTGAAGTGATAAAATGGAAGCTCTTGAGACTATATAATACCTATTTTAAATATTGTGATAGTTATTTCATTTACATAGAAAAAAGCAGCTTTTAATAACTTATCCAGGGCTGACTAGTGACTATTATTACAAAAATACTGTTTTTGGCTCAGTGACAATTTTTCAGTGCAATTTACACAGTGTGAAATACACAGATCTTAAGTGTATGACTTGAGCTTTACACTCATGTACCAAACCCATTTATCAAGATACAGAACATTTTCTTTATGCCAGAAAATTACATCATGACCACCGTTAAACCACTGTTCTAATTAGATGAGATGGCATTATTTTTTTAACTTACATTTTATATTGAATCATACAGCATGTACTATTTGTGTTAAGAACCTTTTGCACACAAGTGTATTAATTTTTGTTTCTGTATAGAGTAATATTACATGAATCTACAATTTTTGTTTATCATTTTGTTCTCGTTACCTATTTCTGTTACTTTCACAAAACTATAAATACTGTTTCTAACAGTGCTGAGGACTGACTGAGTTTGGCTGGGCAGTGATCACTCAGGGTTTCTCCTGCAATCACAGGCTGAAGCGGGGGCTGGATTCCACTGATGGCTCAATCCCCTGATTGGTAGCTGATGCTGGAATTGGATGGGTTATTAGCTGGGACTGTCAACCAGTGCCAACAGATTGTTTTTCCATGTAGTTAATTTAGGCTTCTTATATTATCATGACTGGGTTCTATAAGAGTGTGTATCAAGAGAGAATGTTCCAAAATGCTGAAAACTAAGCTGCAAGTCTTATGAACCAGCATCAGATATCACAAAGTTTCACAACTGATGTATTCCATCAGTCAATGAGAAATTACAAGAGCAACACAAATTCAAGAGAGGGGACAACATAACAAAGTGACCAACAGGAGTTATGGTTAATTGGGCAGTCCTCTTTGGGGACAAACTGCCACATCACTCCACTACTCATGAAAATGTGGGTTGTTTTCGCTCCTTGCCTATTATTACTAAAGCTGCTAGGAAGATTATTATGCAAGTCTTCTGAGGGACATATATATTATTTCTCTTAGATACCTACCTAGAAGTGAATGGCATAGTGTTGATATAGTTATACTTACAAAAAATGTCAAGCCAGCTTGATGAACAAAGAGGTGGGCAGGAGGACAAAGAGAGGCGGTTGAGAGGAGGAAACCCAAGAATGCAGTTCAGTGTGGTTGTGACATTGAGGGACTGAGGAGGTGCCAAGAGAAAATTCTGGAAAGAAACTATTATATTAAAATTTGTAAATCTCATAAAGGCAGTGAGGGACATCGAAAAGTTTTAAGCAGAGAAATGACACAGTTTTGAATTTTTGAAAAATCAACTCTGGTCAAATTGTGGAAAATGATATGAACTTATAAATAAAAGAAGATATTTTAGATCCCTGCAGCAAAGTGGTGGTGTCCATGGAGACAGAATGATGTGGAAGATTTGAGATATATTTTGGAAACCACATTGATAGGCCTTATTTTTAGATTGGAAGCAATGAGTGAGCCAAAGTCAAGTCTGTGACTAAGTCAGTGGGGGATTAGTGATGTGTCTCTCTGAGATGGGAACACCACAGAGGACCTAGCATGGGAGTAAATAAATCAATTTAATATTCAAACTGCTGCATTCCAGTTAGTGGTATGAGTAGACACTTCTTGCAAGGAGTTAGATCCGTGAATTTTGAGCTCATGTGAAAAATCTGAGTTGGAAAAGTACAGTTGGGAATTAGCAGCCTCAGGCTATTTTCAGATGGAGCTTGTGGTATGAGAAGCTTGTAGTACTTAATAACTCATCCTTAGAATTATGTTTCCTGGAATTGAAACCTGGAGCACTTCATTCTAGATGAATGTTCTAGGGCAAGTGATTTAACATTGTTTTGTCTCAATCATATGCAAATGGTAGATAATAATTTCTATCTCTTACAGTTATGGTAGATATTACACATAAAGGGCACTGAAAATGTCCAAGTTCAAAGCAAGTGTTCTGTGAACATTGTCTCTTCCTATTCTATTAGCATTACTGCTACAGATTGCAAAAGGAAAATACTTGGTTATATAATATCACTTACAGAAAAAGCATAGGAAAAGACCCAAAGGAGACTGAGCAAAAGCAAGAGAGGAATCCAGGCAGTTGAAAGAAAGAAGAAACACAATCATAAAGATGTATTATGTAAGAAAGACAGTAGAAATGGTTATTTAAGACTGAGGAAATCACATGAGAAAAACCTGAAGTCATAAATGAGCTTATAAAATGAAAGTATTTATACCTAATGTACATCACTAGAGGGATGAATATCTTTCTTAACATTTGGAAATTTAAAAAAAAAAAAGGAAAAAATATGTATGTAGCTTAATGTCAAGAGAGTATATGGTGAAGCATAACATTTTCTCTATGTTGCATGTTTTTTTCTAAATAAATTTAAAATTGTATTTGAGTGACTGGATTATACATACACAAGGCAGAGTATTTTACAATAGCTGGGAGTGAAGATGATTTCTTCCAAATGAGGAACTTCTATATTTCATCTTTAAATCAATCCATCACCTTATGAATGGGAATCAAATCCACTTAAATGTATCAGTATGAACATATGCTTCCTATTTTAGGTCTATAAAGAGACTATTGTTATTCTTTTGAGAAAAATCCTGCTGTGAAGTTTTCTGTATATGTTTTAGAAGCATACAGGGCATGCTGCCAGCACTGTTGTATTTCAAAGCCTGACTCCCTTTGTAAATGCTATAACTGGCCATATTAATGGGTTTGGGGTGGATGTGGATGTTGAGGGTGTTGCACAGATAATAACGGGGCTCTGATGAATTAAGTCTATGTGTTCCTGTCGGGTGATGGAAGTAGAATAGAATCATAATGAAATTTCAAACCTGCAGCTGTATTTTACCTAAAACATTCTGCTCATAGGATTCTTCTCTTCCTCAGGCTTCTAACTAGCAGAGAGGAATATAGAGGATAAGCTTCTCTGAGACAGAAAATCTAATTTTCACTGAATAAAGTTATCTATATGTATAGATATATATAAAAAATAAACATTTTGCCTTTTAAAATAGTTAAGCATCTTACTTAGCAAAATTTTTTCTAACAGCATGCTACACAGATTTTTAGCATGTGTAATGATCCTTTTAATATGGAGAGAACTATGTGGAGTAGTATCTGACTTGTTTTTCTAGGCAAAATACCAAAATGTTCTTGGCTAATTCTTATGTGCTCTTTCATAATAAAAACTATTATACAGTTCTTTCATCTCCTGATAATTTAATATTTATGATACAATGTATGAGGACTAGATGAGAAATTTAGCTTAAAGTTACCTAAAGAATAAAATGCAATGGATTAAAATATTTAAAATAATTATTGATCACTGCTTAAATAGAAATTCCATTATGAAATGTCAAAATCATCTCCCACCATAAGAACACACTCTTAGATAAACTGGCTATTCTATGATTACTCCAAGTCCTTTACTCCCTTTGCTGGAGGGATTTGTCCCTTCTTATTTACTGCAAATTCCCACATGACTCAGACTCCTTACCCTATTGTCAAGTTTTTCCATATGATGTATGACGTTCCCTAGCCAATAAACCAGAGAAGGCAATGGCACCCCACTCCAGTACCCTTGCCTGGAAAATCCCATGGACGGAGGAGCCTGGTAGGCTGCAGTCCATGGGGTCGCGAAAAGTCGGGCACGACTGAGCGACTTCATTTTCACTTTCACTTTTCACTTTTATGCACTGGAAAAGGAAATGGCAACCCACTCCAGTGTTCTTGCCTGGAGAATCCCAGGGACGGGGGAGCCTGGTGGGCTGCCGTCGCACAGAGTCGGACATGACTGAAGCGACTTAGCAGCAGCAGCAGCAGCAGCCAATAAACAGGAGGGGAAGTAATTTATTTCAGTTCCCTGGGTTGGGAAGATCCCCTGGAGAAGGGAAAGGCTGCCCACTCTAGTAATCTGGCCTGCAGGATTCCATAGGCTGTATAGTCTATGGGGTCGCAAAATGTCAGACACAACTGATCTACTTTCACTTTCATTTTCCCGAGAAGAATTTTAACCCATGTATGCTTTTCCCAATTCTCTTCAATGCATTCTCTGCTTCATGAACTTCATGACCAAGTGGCTGCTCCTTCTTCACTCTGGCATCTCTTGGATCCAGACATGAAAACATTACATGCAGCAAGAGCAGAGCCCCGGCTGGTACATAAGCAAGGAACAGAACTTTGCTGTCATAAGGCACTAAGACCTCTCTACTGCAGAGCTGACTGATACAATAAGGCTTGTTAAAGATGTTCTTGTATGTTCTGAAAGTCAATCAATAAGGAATTTAAGATAAGTAGCAATTATTTCACCATAAGCTTCTCTGGGGCAGTGACTGAATTTAATTTATATTGAATTCTCAAGGTCTAATATGAAGCATAACACATATGCAGTAATCAATAATTATCCACTGACTGATGGATTGATGAATGAATGAGTGAATAAATGATACATCCAGAAATAGGTACATTATGTTAGGTACTGGAGATTCAATAAGAAATGAATATCCCCAATGGATCATATGAGGCTCAAGGAAAATTTTGTGAGACTATATACTGGAAAAAATACAATAATGAAATTAAGAGATCATGAATCTAACTCATGGGTATAATGAGAGACTAATAGAAAGGATAGAAAAAAGAATTTCCAGACCAAGCACCTTCTTGCAATTTCCCTCTGTTACAGTAATGGTATAACCCTCATGGGACTGCTTCAGGTTTTCTTGAACAATTAGGCCTTTAAATTTGAAATTGTACAATACCCAATTAAACTTGAAAGCTTTAAAATACCCGTTTCTTAGCATCAGAAGAACATCATCCTGATTTTCTTTTTTCATTTCCCTAAATTGTCTATGTTGTTATTTGTGAACTATAATAGCAAAAATAATAGGCATGAAAATAGCCCATTAATTACATATAATAAATGAACAATGTTTTCTGATTGTTGCATAAAAATATATGTTGATTCTTTGTATACATTGTAACTTTAGTATAAATGATATAATCTTAACAAAATCCTATATTTTACTTCAAGATATTTTCACTATTTTTTTACCTCAATCAAATGTTAGAAAACCATATCATTACCTATGTTTTCTGCATTAAATGAATATGGGAATGTTCACTCAGCTGAATGGCTAGAGCTATGCAAAACATTGTTTTGCATCCCAGGAAAATGTCTCTGCATTTTTGAGCTACATTATCTGCTTCAGTAGATGCTGACATTCTGCTTGGTTTTTCACTCCAAGTTGTCAGCTGCAGGGAAACTGAGATTAAACTATCCAAACTACAAGCAGGGAAAATAATTAAAGCTGTCTGACACTAGACTTACCATGTAGTCTTTAATTTGTGAAATGGTAAATATTAGCCTCTTCCTTGATCTCTACCATCTAGAATTCCCAGTGGAGAAAGCAATTGGCTTCATTCGTAAAGCTTCTCTGAAGACAGGCGAGCTGTAAAAATACACTACTTCATCAGAATTCTTTAGAGATTTTCATGTGTACACACTTCATTGATTATCAGTTTTTTGACGAGGCTTGCTGGAGTTTAGAAGGCTCCCTAGAAAAAGATTCTTGTTCTCTGGGAAATGAAATCATGGTCTGTTAGCTTGGAAACAACAAGATAGTGAAGAAGTAAAGAGAGTAATAGATTTTGCATGTGTCATTTAGCAACCAGCTTTAGCATCAGCTAATGGACTGGTGAGGATTTCCTGAGAAATAATTCAGCCATTAATTTGAGTGTGAAATTTTTCATTATGTGTTTTTTTACCTGTATTTACATTATATGTAAGAGTAATTCATTTCATATATATTCACAAAATCATCAATATTAATAACTGGAATGTTTTTGTCATTTGAAATCAAAAATCATGGAATATATGTGAATACAGGGTCACTTTAAATTGTTGATAACTATAGGACATAATAGCCTGACACTTAGATATAAAAGCAAGGTCCAATAGAAATCACATATTCTGTAGGTAAAGAAAAAAAAAAGATCAGTCATAAAGTAGTTTTTGGAGTAAGGAAATGGCAACCCACTCCAGTATTCTTGCCTGGAGAATCCCACGGACAGAGGAGCCTGGTGGGCTACAGTTCATAGGGTTGCACAGAGTCGGACACGACTGAAGCAACTTAGCATTAGCATAACCAACTCTCTGTAACTCACAACATAACCTCAGTGTGCCCTCACTGAGACAGTGTGACTATTGTGCACAGCATGTGCAGTAGTAAAGTTTGAGTGGTATGAAATGCATGCTCTTTTCTTCTTGGCTTATCCACTCTAACTCTGCTACCAAATGCTTTATACTTCTCTCCTTTTTTCATTTAGAGATGTAATCTATTGCATTACAAAGCTATGATTAATATAGAATCTCTGCTTGCAAAAAAAAAAAATTTCTATGATTATTTTGTAAAACCTAGCAAAATTGAATTATATCCGTATATAAATGTTGCTGTTTATAAAAATTGATTACATCTATCTCTTATTCTGAACTATTAGTGAACTGATATAAATTGAATCTCTTGATAACTTAAATTATTTCTATAGAGGATATACAATAAAGGACAGAAGTGTAATTCTTGGAAATTTAGGATGAAAACATACTCAGAAGATGGTTAGTTTAAAGAAGTCATAAAATAAACTACATACTTACAATATTTTTCATTATATCTTAAAATAGGAATGACAAACCTTAGTTTTAAAATAGAAGTAATGACCAAGAAAAATTTGAACTTGGTAACGTGGTTTTATCTTAAAGAATAGAAACAAGTTAGTTAAAGCTGTCTCTTTTTTATTTTCAATTCTATATATGGCTTGATTAATTTTTCAGTTACAACCTTATGGACTCATTTCATTTGTTACTCCACTAGTCAACATCTTTTAGAATATGCTCAAGCTTTTATTTCATCTTTATGTAAACGTATTTCAAATTTGCTACTTCAGGTTAATTATCTACACTGAAAATATATTTGTGTTCTAATGTTTCTGTTGTGACATTGGAATATATGCAAAGAGCCAGACTTGTATCTGTATTAAATGTGTGTGCCACTCATAAAGTAGTAATCAGTAAAGAAAACTTAAATGTAAACAAAGGTAATGTATATCTTGACTTAGAAGTGCTTTTGTTATAATAAATTTTTTTCTGTATTATTGCATTTATCATATACATTTCTACTTACTCAAGGTTTGATCTTTTGAACATTTTCTTTGCTTTAGCTCTTAATATGAAGTTATATACAGACCACAAATGGGTAAAAACAAAGTATTAATGGCTCTCACTATGTGAATATTTTGATAGACCAGAGGCCATCTGATGCCCACAAGACCATTGATCTCTGAGTTCACCTCACCCTCCTCTCCCCGATCCTGTGTCCACAAGACCATTCTGTAGATCTGAGTCCCTATTCTTGCCCTGCAAATAGGTTCATCAGTACCATTTTTCTGGGTTCCATATATATGCATAGATATGTGATATTTGTTTTTATCTTTCTGACTTACTTCACTCTGTGTGACAGGCTCTAGGTCCTTCCATATCACTAAAAATATTCCAACTTCTTGCCTTTGTATGGCTGAGTAATAGTTCATTCTATGAATGTACCACATCTTCTTCATCCTTTCATCTGCTGATGGACAGCTAGGCTGTTTCCATGTCCTGGATATCGTAAATAATGCTTCAGTGAACATTGGGGTACATGTGTCTTTTTGAATTATGATTTTCTCAAGGTATATGCCCAGTAGTGGGATTGCTGGATCATATAGTAGTTCTATGTTTCATTTTTAAAGAACCTCCATACTGTTCTCTAAAGTTCGTGTCAATTTACATTTCCACCAACAGTACAAGAGAGTTCCCTTTTCTCTACACCCTCTTCAACATTTCTTATTTGTAGACTTATTGATGATGGTCATTCTGATAGGTGTGAGATATTACCTCATTGTAGTTTTGATTTGCATTTTTCTAATAATTATCCATGTTTAGCATCTTCAGTTCAGTTCAGTTCAGTCACTCAGTTGTGTCCAGCTCTTTGCGACCCCATGAACACCAGGCATCCTTGTCCATTGCCAAATCCCAGAGCTTACTTAGCTTCTTTTCATGTGTCTATGTGTTGCTGTTGTTGTTCAGTCATGAAGTCATGTCCCACTCTTTGCAATACCATGAAATGCAGCAAGCTAGGCTTCCCTGTCCATCATCAACTCCTGGAGCTTGTTCAAACTCATCTCCATCGAGTCGGTGATGCCATCCAACCATCTCATCCTCTGTCATCCCTTTTCCTCCTGCCTTCAATCTTTCCCAGCATCAGAGTCTTTTCAAATGAGTCAGCTATTCACATCAGGTGGCCAAAGTATTGGAGCTTCAGCTTCAGCATGAGTCCTTCCAGTAAATATTCAGGACAGATTTCCTTTAGGATTGGCAGGTTTGATCTCCTTGCCGTCCAAGGGACTTTCAAGAGTCTTCTCCAACACCACAGTTCAAAAGCATCGATTCTTTGGTTCTTAGCCTTCTTTTTGATCCAACTCTCACATACATACACGGCCTCTGCAAAAATCGTAGCTTTGACTATATGGACTTTGTCAGAAAAGGGAAGTTTCTGCTTTTTAAAACAGTGTATAGCTTTGATATAGTTATTCTTCTAAGGAGCAAGCATCTTTTATTTTTGTGGCTGCATTCACCATCCACATTGATTTTGGAGCCCAAGAAAATAAAATCTGACATTGTTTCCACGTTTTCCCCATCTATTTGCCATGAAGTGATGGGACCAGATGCCATGATCTTAGTTTTTCGAATGTTGAATTTTAAGCTAGCTTTTTCACTCTACTCTTTCACCTTCATCGAGGGGCGCTTTAATTCCTCTTCACTTTCAGACATTAAAGTGGTATCATCTACATATCTGAAGTTGTTGATATTTCTCCCAGAAATTTTGATTCCAGCTTGCAATTCATCTAGCCTAGCATTTCACATGATGTACTCTGCATATAACTTAGATAAGCAGGGTGACCATATACAGCCTTGAGGTACTCCTTTCCCAGTTTTCGTCCAATCCATTTTCCATGTCTAGTTATGTCTATTAGCTCTCCGTATATCTTCTTTGGTGAAATATCTAATAAGATCTTCTGACCCTTTTTTGATTGTTTTTGTTGTTGTTGTTATTGTTTGTTTGTTTGTTTTTAATATTCAGCTATCTGAGCAGTCAATATCATTTAAAACCATGGTTGCCTTATTTATTTTTCATCTGGAGGATCTGTATGTGAGGTGTTAAAATCCCTTACTATTATTATATTGTTGTCAATTTCTCTCTTTCTGTCTGTTAATATCTGCTTTGTATATTTAAGTGTTCCTGTATTGGGTGTATATGCATTAATGAGTCTAATGCCCACTGCTTGTACTGATCACTTTATCATTATATAATAACTTTCTTTGTCTTTTGCTATAAACTCTCTTTTAAAGTCTATTTTGCCTGATATGAATATTGCTCCCCAGACTTTCTGATTGTTTCTTTTTACATAAAATAGTTTCCACATCCTCATTTTCAGTCTGTGTGTGTCTTTAGTTCTGAAGTAAGTCTCTTGTGAGCAATGTATCTATATGCATATGTATATTATCTTTACATGTATGATTTATATTATACCCTTTACTGTCTGAGCCATGGGGAAACCGTGTGTGTGTGTGTGTGTGTGTGTGTGTGTGTGTGTGTGTGTGTGTGTGCATGTGTATACATGGGACTTCCCCGGTGACTAAGTGGAAAAGAATCCGCCTGCAATGCAAGAGATGCAGGAGATGTGGTTCGATCCCTCGGTCGGGAAGATCCCCTGGAGAAGGAAATGGCACCCTACTCCAGTATTCTTACCTGGAAAATTCCATGGGCAGAGGAGCCTGGTGGCCTAAAGTCCACAGAGTCACAAAGAGTCAGACACGACTGAAGCAACTGAGCATATATATGTGTGTGTGTGTGTGTGTGTGTGTATATGTATATATATATAGAGAGAGAGAGTATGGATTTTTTTTTCCAATGAGACACTCTATGTTTTTGTTTGGAGTATTTAGTATATTTATATTTAAAGTAATTATTGTTAGGTATATAAAAATGAGAAGACAGAGGGATTTGTCTCTGTAAGTTTTAACTGTGATGTGTCTAGTGTGAAGCTGTTTTGGTTCATGTTGTTTAGGACTGTCTTTGCTTCCTTTACCTAAATAACTCTTTCCTTCTTACAGTTTAGGAATTCTTTAGTCATAATTCCGTTAAGTACATTTTTGATCCCTTTTCTCTTTTATCTCTTCTGGAACCTCTAATTATAGGGGTAGTGTTACACAATGGTGTTATCCTAGACTTTCCTCAAACTATTCTCACTTTTTAAATTTGTTTTTATTTTTGCTATTCTGGTTGAATGATTAGCATCATTTCATCTTTCAGATCACTTGTGCATTTTTCTTTATCATCTATTCTGCTGTTTATTCCTTCCAATGTGTTTTTCATTTCAGTTATAACATTCCCCAGTTATGACTGATACTTTTTTATATACGTTTAGTTACTTCTTAAAATTCTCGCTGTGTTTATCTATTTTCTTTAAATCAATTAACATTCCTGCTACTAAGTCTTTGAACTCTTTATTTGGCAAATCGCTTATTCTGTTTTATATTTTACCATTTTTTCTGGCTCTTTCATTTGAGACAAAATCTCTCTTTCTTCTCATTTTAAATTGAAATTAATATATTAATTTGAAACACATACTGCATCCACATATAGATTTTAACATTTTCATATGTATTGTTCCACAATTTTTTGAGTGATAATGACATATTCAAATGCATGCAAAACACTTTATATGTGTAAATTTTTTTTATTCTCACAACAGCATTGATTTCATTTTTCAGATTAAGCAACATAGAATAAGAGGATTTCCAATATGTTTATTTATTGAACTACCTAATAAATGCCAAATTTTGTTTGGATACAAATTGGGATTTGTTTATTGTCCAAAATTATTAAAGATTTAGGCTTCTCAGGTATACCTAGTGGTAAAGAATCTGCCTGCCAATGCAGGAGACACAAGAGACCCACGTTCAATCCCTGCATCTGGAAGATCCCTTGGAGCAGAAAATGGCAACTCACTCCAGCATTCTTACCTGGAAAATATCATGGACAGAGGAGCCCAGCAGGCTATAGTGCAAGGGACCACAGAGAGTCTGGCATGACTTAGCAACTAAGCACATGCACAGTCAAGACTTTATACAGACAGACAGACATACACACACAGATGACTTAATGTGAATATGATTATCATTAAGCTTTTCTGACTCTATGTTATGCCCACATGGACCATAAATATTTATGTGTATATATCACGTGGGATTCTGTGTATATATATATATGCAGAATATATATATATATATATATATATATATATACAGGATATATATATATATATACACACAGAATATCGGAGAAGGCAATGGCACCCCACTCCAGTGGTTTTCCAGTGATTTTTGCCTGGAAAATCCCATGGATGGAGGAGCCTGGTAGGCTACAGTCCATGGGGTCGCTAAGAGTCAGACACGACTGAGTGACTTCACTTTTACTTTTCCCTTTCATGCACTGGAGAAGGAAATGGCAACCCACTCCAGTACTCTTGCTTGGAGAATCCTAGGGACGGCGGAGCCTGGTGGGCTGCCGTCTATGGGGTCGCAAAGAGTTGGACACGACTGAAGCGACTTAGCAGCAGCAGCAGCAGCATACACAGAATATATATATATATATACAGAATATATATATATACAGAATATGTATATATACAGAACATATATATGTATATACAGAATATATATATATATATACAGAATATATATATATAGACAATAGAAAGAAAATATATTTTCATTTCTATGTTTAAAATAAATTTACATGAAATATGGATTGCTATAGAATTATTTATATACTCTTAGTATTTAAGTGGCAAAAATATGTCAATATAACAAAATTACTTGTGGTTTTGAGTTTCCCACTTGAGAGAATATAATGCATGTTCAGAAAAAATCAATTGGATGGCCTCTTCATTCCATTTGTGTATATATGTCAGGTGTCTGATACATGATAATGAATAAAAAAACACAGATATTGAGTAAGAAGCTATAGGAAGACTTTACGTCCTGATCTCAAAATGAAAATGAAACCCAATTTTGTTTGAAAGAAACAAATTCTAATATAATAAACTAACTGTGTAAGAAAGTTATGGTTTATTATATTCTACCTTCATAGCAACACAATTTAATTATAAATTGTAATCTTTATGGTTGAATTAGTATTAATAATACACATTACATTTATAAAATATTATATATTATTACTTATGAGTATGAATTAAAGCATATATATTGTATTTGTATTCTTGTAAAATAGAAAGTATAATAATACGTCAAAGCAACTGCTAATGAAATTTGCATTTATCTAGCTAATTGACTGTTATTTTTGGGGGGAAAGCAGCAAATTTTATTATGCATGCAGTTGTGATGCTACTTGGAAATGAATAAAGTAGTAGAAATGTGATTTGTTTCTATAGTTTTAAATTTTAAAGCATTATTTACATGCTAGATGGCTTTGACTGAAAATAATTTTATATAATTGTACAATAAATAAATATTAAACTATAATTTCATGGATGCTATTTCAAACACAATTAACATAAAACAATTATTAATATCTTTACAAAATTAACACAGCAAGTCAGGCATAGTTATCTGCAAATGCCACACTGTTATTTTCTTAGTTTGTTAATTAAAATCAATTTAAATTATGCTATACAAAAAATGCAAGGGCATTTGAAAATTTCTATTACCTGAAGAATGTTTATAAACATTTACTTAATTTGAAAGTCTTTTGCTTTTACTTACAAATGTCATCAGTTTGTTGAAAAAAGTTAAAACAGATATGTAAACAAGTATTTTCATTTTTTTACATTTACTTCTTATATTTTCCCTCATAAATCTACCTTAGGGATATCAAATTCCATGGTCATTTTAAGAAGCTGAAGCACAGCAAGCATAGTTATCCCTTGGTTAAGATTTGTTACAAGTGATTTTTTTTCTATTTTTTAAAACAATGCAATATATTCTTGTGACATATGTTTTATAAAATATCTTTTAAAAAAACATTACTATGTTGAACACTCCAGTATACTCTAGTTATGTGTTTTATTCCTTTTATTTGTGTATGGCTGTGTGATTTTGTAGAACAGAGCATGAGACTCTACACTTCCCCATTCATATTATCACATCTGCATGTATGCAGGCCTGACACATAATATTAATAGAATCTTTGTAGGTAAGTGTGAGTGTAATTAATCATCATACTGTGGATTTTGTAAAACTTATAGAAGTGTTACAAAAGAAGGGGAGATCATTCAATCTGGTATAATCAAATAAAACTTCATGAAATAAATGCAACAAAGACAACTTTGGAAAACAGTTAAAAGTATGAGTAAATAAAGAAAACATATGTGAAATAAATGAACATCTAGCAGAAGAAAGAAACTGTAACAAGAATATCTCTTCCAAAATATTTGGAGAATGGAAGTCTTTCTAAAGAAGGCACTTTGTACAGAAAACCTGGGTAAATAATAACAAAATTGTGAATATCTGACAATGGAAGGCTTCCAAAGCAAAGCAAAATAGTTTAATTATTTTCTGGTAGGTGATCAAACTCACTAAAGAAATCATTCAATCATAAGTGTCAAATTCTAAAGGCAGTGGCTCCAGAAAATTATCTAAGACAGCTAAAAGTAATTTAAGTCAGATCTATCTGAGGGAGTTTGATTGTTTAAACTTGAAATGGGGAGAATCTCCATTAGGAGAACAGTAATGGACATGAACATGGAAATTGGATCATGTGGAGGACAATTGGAAAACATATCTCAAAAACCCAAATTAAATAATTCATGGCAGTTTGAGCTGGGAAATGAGAGAAAGAAATGAATCAAATTGAAGTCTATAAGGTAGCTCACTGTGGAAATGATGGTGATAGTGGGCCAAAAAACAATAAATGTTAATATTCAAATACATCAAATTAATTTTTTTAACCTTTTAATTGAACCACCAGGAGTGTTCCTGATCATTACAGTGAACTTACTGTGTGCAGAAAACGTCATGGGTACCAAGCCTTGTGTCAAGAACTTTAGGAGTCTTTGTCTCTCTTGAGCCTCTTCATGGTCCAGCGAGCTTGATGCCATTAAGCCTCGTTTAGGAGAGAAGGAAATGACCAACCCACTCCAATGTTCTTGCCTGGAGAATCCCATGGACAGAGGAGCCTGACGGGCTACAGTCCATGGGGTTGCAAGAGTCGGACACGACTGAGCGACTAAGCCACCACCACCACGTGGACATACAGAGAAATGCACGAATCATAAGTGTGCAATTGAATGAGCAAACACATTTGTTTGCCACCTTGCTCAAGTAACGTTGCCAAACTATCCAGGCTTCTGGCCATACCAATTAACGATATTTTCTTTCTCTCTGAAAGTAACCACTGTCCTGACTTCAATACTATAGCCTGATTTGCCTGTTACTGAACATTATATAAATGGATGAATATATTATTTGTGTTTGGCTTATTTCGATCAATACTATGTTAATAAGATTTAGTCATATTGTTACAGGTAACTATGGTTATTTATTTTTTATCATTATGTAGTATCCCCACTGTATATAGATACTGCAAGATATTGTCCCGATTTACTATTGATCCATATTATCAGTTTGGGGGTTTTATACAATATTTTTCTATGAATATTTTTAGCCAAATCTGTTGGTGCACTTGTGTATCCTTTTACAAAATTGCTGAGTCATTTGGGTGCATGCATGTTTTAATTTAATTGTGTCAAATAGTATTCCAAAGTCCTTGTAGCAACTTGTATTTCGTATCTACACTGAATAAGAATTCCACTTTCCTTTTGAAATACATTTATCTTACTAAATATTTCTTTCTGAGACAGTTACAGGTATTTCTGAGTCTTACAGGATCTATTTTATTCTAGGTGCCAAGAATATAACTAGTCTGTGGTTAACAGTACCTAGTGAGCTTCTTCAACTTCTGTAGTAAGAATGAACAATATGTAAAAGAAAAAAAATATATATATATATATAAGTACCTGATATATTTTTGAAGTTTAAGACTTTACAGTTGAATGACACCCTAATACTTGTGAAAACTTTCTTTCTACCACTGAGCTTGGCAAAGCATTAAAAAAGCAGTTGCCCAGGAGTTCACAGGATTGAAGGAAGTTGTAAGGAGCTTTGGATCGCCACTGCAGCCATTCATACATGAAATCTGAGAAGGCTTTTGTGGGCTGGATGTAACAGGGAATTAATTTGGGGAAATTCCAGAGGTTAAGACCAGATGAGCTGTTCCACTTCCTCTGGACCGGCTGACTGCTGAAGAATGGTTGAGATGTTTTTGTTTATTGGCTTTGTAAGAAACTTCCATAAAAGTTCTGTTTTTCTAAGAAAAATACTGAAAAAAATAAAAGCACAATATGAGTTAAATCTCACACCACAAATAGCTTGCTTGTCATTTAGCAATGTGGATTGTTCTAAATGATAGTTTCTTTAGATAAAATGAGATTTTTAGCTCAGAGAATCAGGAATTGGTTATCACAGGACTCTAATGAGACTGAGGGGGGTAAATAAATAGTATATAGCATATCATCATGTTCTCTACTACTTAATATAAAAACTATAAATATATAGTAAGACTCATGACTTTAATATAAAAGTCAATGGTTGTTGTTACTTAGTGGGGAAAAGGCACTGGTTTCAAAATGCCAGTAATTAGACATCTGCACTGGTGAGATACTAAGGAAAATATTGTTAAACTTCTGTAGAAGACAACACTTAGTAAAAATATAATTAGTAAATCTCTACATATGTGCAGTAAAATTACCATAACATTAATCATAAATAGATGATTATGATAACCTGTGATCTTGCCATAATAATTTTATGAGAAATATACTGCAAATTCTAATGTCATATATTTTAAGAAATTTGTTTAGAAACTGCAATTAAATAATCCAGAAATAATTAATTCAGAAGACAACTCATTAAATTATAACCCTCCCCACTGGTTAACTTAGTGCCAAATGTATTGTTTAATTTATCATTCTTAGTATTTTTAGATGTCCTGAAGGCAGAGAATGAAGTAGTAATAAATAGGGAATAGTGGATAATTAGAGAAGGAAATGTGGAACAAAATTACTAAGGGCTTTAGGTGAAGTTCATTATTACTGTTTAATAATGCCCAAGAGCATTCGATCAAATTATGGATCAAGTTTAAAAGTGAGCTGAATGAAATCCTTGTGGAGGAGAGTTTCTAGCTTTTTTCCTTAGGATTCAACTTAGTGTTATACAATATATTCAAAATCTCTCTCACAAGTCATGTTTTGACCAAGCCTTACAGAGAACCACTTCGGGGGAATCATGTTTTATACTGGAGGTCAAGTCACACATATTATTAATAGGATAAGAGTGATTATTAAAAAAAAAAATGGAAACAACGAGAGAGAGGAAAATAATCTAAGCACCTAGGTTTAGTTGGCAGTGGGGCTGTTTGCCACACAGACTGAGGCTGCTAGGTGATTAAGCAGTAAGACACTTCAGGGGTGACTGGTTAAGTGACATATTTTAAGTTCAGCCCTCAGGCCATTTAATGTGTGGGGAAATCTTGTCTTTCTAACTGTACAGATTTCCTCTTTTCTTTTGGCTCACCCTAGAGCATCATATTATCATTATTAAACTTTTAACAGGTACAAATGCATAATTTATTTGTTTTTCTTATTTTGTTTCATTTCATAACATAGTCATGATTGTGCAACCTATGAATGCTAACCAGTCCATGTTTTAAAGAGGTATTCCTCCCAGTTTCTTAAGTAAAGCCAGTTTATTTAGGTAATGAGTTGGAGATGTGCAGTTTCTCTATACACAGAACTAGGGAATGGAAATTTGTAGGCTGTTTCAACTATATGCTGCAGACTAAGTAACATGATGGGAAATTCTACTGGGACTAATAATAATAATATTAATATTAACAATAGCATGTGCTTATTTATTGAATTCTAAGAAATCTATGCCTTATTCATGTACAACTTGACTTCATGTCTATCATGATGCTGAGTAGCAGAGACTAGGACCAAATTTCAACATATTTTGCCTATGCAAGAAATAAATAGCACTATTTCAAGTTTCTTCTATATTAATGGTAGCTACAATATTGAATACATTAAAAAAATCTATGAAAATGATTTCATAGTTGTTGTCTAACCTTTGCCAAAAAATAGATTTTGGTTACTTATTTTACAAGAGTAGCATTTGGGGGCACAGATATTCAAAGCAAAAAAGAGAAAAGAGTTGGCAATGGCAATTAATGAATAGAAAAATCTCACAGCTAAATTACCCAACTTTATAAATGACTTATTAGTTGATAACTAGTATTATCTCAATGTAATTCAATCACTATTTCTAAACTATTCCCCTTGGACTAGGCACTGTGTGCTAGAATCTGAGGATATGGTTAATAAGTCTTAAACTCTGTGGGTCTAAAACAACTAGAAAAGGTAGATACCTGCTCCTCTATTTATAAATTACATGTGCTTCAAAAGGTATCCACAAAGAGATCATGAAAGACCAAAGGAAAAGAAGATTTTATTGAAGAGTTACCATTTGACACAGACCTTGAAGTGTTTGGTTTAGATTTCTCCCCATTGGGACAGGAGATTAGAGGTTCTAAAACACAACACTAGAAATGGTACAGCTTGTTTGTGACCATGGTGAGCAGTCCAGTTACTGGTAGAGACTGAGTAGTGGATAAAATAAAAGCTGTGCCCTCTTACATGATTTTTAAGTCCAATGTTAAAACTATCAAAAGTGCCCATTCATAATGGGATGTTATGGAATGAGTTTGAAAAGAAAATGGTGAGGCTGAATCTCCTTTCCTAAAAAAACAAAAACAAACAAACAAACAAAAAACAATAATTTATGAGAAATGGGTTATAGGGAAAAAGGGATGGGCTTAAAGAGTTATAATATATATAAAATATGACCATATTAGATCAGAAAAAAATAAGCCTTTAAAATAGAATTACTTGGAGGGAAATAAGAATCATCAAAAAGAGACTGATAGATGTTTATTGCATTGTATTCAAGACACAGATAATTACAGTTTGTAGTGAATTTATAGAATCTATGCACAAGAATTAAATGTGCCTGGGGTAGTGGGACATTAGGGCAGCTAATAAGGAAAAGATGATTGTTAGTTTGAAATGGAAGATATGAGTGGACTGGTACTCTGTTTATTATGAATGGGAAAACTAATTATGAGCCCCTTTAGAGGGCATGAGGGTAGTAAAGTTTGAAATCATTAAACTGAGGTACTTGTTTTGTTGTTTAGTCACCAAGTCATGTCCAAATCTTTTGCACCCCATGGACTCTAGCCACCAGACTCCTCTGTCCATGGAACTTCCCAACCGAGAATATGGCAATGGGTTGCCATTTTCTATGCTAGAGGATCTTCCCAACTCAAGGATCAAACCCAAGTCTCCTACAATGCAGACCTATTTTTTACCACTGAGCCACCAAGAAGCTCTGAGGTGCTTGTTAGTTATCTAGATAAAGGTGACGGGTAGATGCTTCACTGATTTGGAGTCTGAAAGAGCTTATGAAATATACCATGTCTGGACAAAATATCCTGGGAACCATGGTGTGAATGTATGTTGTGTGTGTGTTAACTACATTTATGATTAAGATCTTAAGAATAGATGAGGTTCTCTATAGGGAGGAGCGAATAAGACAAGGATTGAGAAACAACCCTCCCTGAGGTTGTCAGTTGTTAGATTTTATAGGTGGAGTAAAGGGTGAAATATCAATAAAAGAAACTGTGACATGCTCATGAGGTATATACAAGCTAAGAAAAGGGATACATCATGAAAGAGAGAATGACCAGACTTTCCAAATGCTGATTTGGATAACGATATTTAGCAACATGGAGATCATTGTAAACTTTGAAAGGGATTCAGGAGAGCTTTGGTAATGAAAGTCATCTTGGAATTACTTGCTAAATAAATGAGAAAGTGTAGATAGTATTGTTCAGATGTTTGGATAAGATGGAGAACAGGAAACTAGGATGGGTGGCTGGAGCAGACGATTCAAGCTTTATAGTGTTCATCCATAATATGAATCCCACATAAATTCAAAATCAGTTTAGAGATAGACACATAAGTCAAACAAGTGGAATCATAATTATTACAAAATATATTATTGGTAAAGTTTTGGTTAGTTATGTGAGCAAACTTTGCTGACAAATGGACTTGGCTAACATGCTCTGCCCCATTTCACCCTCTAAAAAGGTTAAACATTGATACAGAGTTCCTGAGGGTCAGTTTCAATTTTCGCTGCAGACATCCTTACCCAAAACCGTTGCTGGGTCCCAGTAAGAGTTGTGTGGGATAGCCCATGTGCTCACAGTCAGTAATCAGGAAAGCAGAACACAAACAAGCTATCAGAAATACTACTCACAGTAAATATCCATGGCCACATCCAGACTAAGTATTGAATGCTTTTACCTGCTAGTTAAAATTTTTGATGATCCAGCATTCAGCTTTTACCTTTGGGAGCAAAAAAAAAAAAAAAATCCATCTTGGCTATTCTATTCTTACTTCCATCAGCTGCTTTCAAAACAAAACCTATGGCTTCATATGTAATTATGCTGGTTCCCAAAGAGGGCAGAGTAGAACTTTCCTCCAGAAAACACAGAGCACATTAACTCCAATTCCATCATGCATCCACGGCTGAAAATCTATTATTATCCATCCAAAATATCTCCAGCCATATTCTTCAATTAGTTTGTTCAGTTGTCTCCGATGAGATGAATGATACTAGCTATTGCAGCACCAGCAATATAACAGTATCCCTCATTTGAGTAGATGCTTTATTACCCTGAAGGAGAGAAAATGTATTTCTCTGTCTTCCTTTGCTACTGATTCTTAGTTCTCTCAACATGCCTCGCCTTTCCAGCACAATCAGTTTAAAATCAGTGGGGACACGCTTGTAGTTCCACAAAGTCACTCTTATGGACCTATTTCAGTGAAAATGACTATACACTGGGGGAACTGTGGGATGTTTCCACAAAGGAAGGAAGGAAGTTATAGAATTTGGGACAAGTGGCAAGTAGGTGAAATCTAACTGAAGCTGGGTTCGATAAGCTGAAAACAGAAATGGACTTTGTGTAACAGGGTCAACGTGATGTCTAGATTGGAAAGTGGATGCAAGATCCTGTTTTCATGGAAACAACAAAATTGTCCAGAACACTATTATCTGCATCTCAGGACCTGGATTGAAAATTGAGGCTGGACTCTGTACTAAATGATGTAGATACCCAGGCAGGAGTAGCATGTTTCACTCTTATATGCTTTCAAACCACGGTGTTTCTGATGGTTTCTCAGTAATTAAGAAATCAGTAGTCACTGAAGAAGGTGGTTGTTATGACACTTTACAGCTGCAGCTATCCTCGGAGACATACTGTTTCATGTTAACTTTGAGCTGGCCTTGTCTGTTATCCTAGCCTGATGAGTGAGAGAGCCAATTATAACTTTATCAGTATGTGCTCATTTTAATTTTCTCATTACTGATTTGTTACGTATCAAGATCTCTTTATTTGCCATTGTTCTCAGTCTCGAATGGTCTTGGCTCGCACCCTCACATGTGTCATCCCTCTTTACTTGTGTCAGATTTCATTGCTGGTGCTGTCTTTTCACCCTGTCTAAAATTTCAGCGTTTCCCCTGGAAACTTATTATCTTCTTCTCTGCATTACTTCTCTTCTTAGACCTTATCACTATTCATTTACCTACTACAGAAACAGCTTCTAAAGTGGCCCCCAAAGATGCCCAGCATCCTGGTATTCTTTACCTGGTGTAATCTCTCCTTTCCACGTGGGCAGGATTTAATGACTCATTCCTAGCCAAGAAAACATAAGAACCGATGGAATGTAGCTTTGGACATTGTTTCCTCAAAGATGGTAGCTTCCACCTCTTCCTTTTAGGGGAAAGCAAGCTGCTATTTTGTGAATCATCCAGTGGTCAGGTTTATATGGCAAGAAAAGATGCCTCCAACCAACAGCCAATAGTCCTGTGAGGGAGCTTGCTAGTGAATTTTCTGATTGTGGCTGGGAATGAGAAGTTATCAGCCTTATGAAAGACTTCAAGTCAGAAGCATCCTGAGTAGCTGCAAATGAATTTGTGACCCACAGATACTGTGCAATAGTAAATGATTTAAGTAATTTTCTTTTGGCATAATTAATTCTACAGATAACTGTTGACACTTAGCTTAATTATCAGTTCACCAACTAGAATGCATCCTCACTCAAGGAGGCAATGATTTTGATTTTTCCTTGTTGCTTAGAACTAGGAATGGCACTATCATTGCATATTAATGTATACTCATAAGGTGTCCCAAATTTGGTATCCTGATAAGGAAGTAGACTATGAGGTCTTAACATACGAAGCTTATAATTTATACAAGGGTCACTTGTCTAATGACATAAGGATTTATTCTCCAAAGAAAATCTGATTGGCAATAGGTACAGAGAAAAGAGTGGCCTGAAAATTAGCATGCCCTTTTGAAACACGTGAGCCACATTAAATATGGTGGATAATATTTTGCTTCTTGTCTGTATGAAGATATGTAAAACACAAGAGTTCATCAGCTCTACCTCAATCTTTCCTTCAATTCTCTGAGGTTATTTAAAAGAAGACTTAAACAAATTTTGTACTGTCAGTTTGTGGACTGTTGTTTTTGTTCAGTCATTCAGTTGTGTCCAACTCTTTGCGACCCCATGGGCTGCTGCACATCAGGCTTCTCTGTCCTTCACCAACTCCCTGAGTTTGCTCAGACTCATGTCCATTGAGTCAGGGATGCCATCCAACCATCTCATCCTCTGTCATCCCCTTCTCCTCCTGCCCTCAATCTTTCCCAGCATCAGGGTCTTTTCCAGTGAGTCAGCTCTTCACATCAGGTGGCCAATGTATTGGAGCTTTAGCTTCAACATCAGTCTTTCCAATGAATATTCAGGACTGATTTCCTTAAGGATTGACAGGTTTGATCTCCTTGCAGTCCAAGGGACTCTCAAGAGTCTTCTCCAACACCACAGTTCAAAGGCATGAATTCTTCAACTCTCAGCTTTCTTAATGGTTCAATTCTCACATCTATACATGACTACTGGAAAAACCATAACTTTGACTATACAGACCTTTGCTGGCAAAGTGATGGCTCTGCTTTTTCATTCGCAGCTAGATTTGTCACAGCTTTTCTTGCAAGGAGCAAGCATCTTTTAATTTCATGGCTGCAGTCACTGTCCACAGTGATTGATACATATAGCAATTTAATAAGTATACAGTCCTGAGGAACCACAGCATGTATCCAATTCTGGCTCTGTACGCCAATACTAAAGAAAATGGTTTCATAAATTGATATATACTATTAAAGTAGCATGCATTTTTGAAATTATAATAATTTTACCTATTCCAGTTCTGGTCACTCCATTTATCTTATTAATCAAGTTTCTGTATGTGTGGGAGATAGTTTCCAGGACCTTCTCTCTATAGAATTATTTAATTTTGCTAATCTGTCCAAATACATATGCTATCTTGAAAACTCTACCTTCATTTAAAAATCTTAATAATTTACACATTCTTGGGTGTAAGTTCACTGGAAAAGTTTTGTTGATTATGAATTTCATTAACATGAATCTAGAGATAAATTGAAAAGAAAAAACACTTTTAAAATGTTGAGTCCATCCTTATGTAAATTTCTTACATATATATATTTATAGATACTATATTTTTGTTATTACTTGTATCACTTTAAAAAATATATATTCTTTATCAGTAGTGAATAAATTTGAAAATGACAATAACATCCTTTATAAAAAGAAATCTTTAATTTCGATGTAACTAAATTTATTGTTTGGCCTTGTCATTTGTTCTGTAAAAGTTTTATGCAAGAAGTTTCTTTTCTGCCTCTAGGACACTAAAGTTTTTCTTAATTTTCTTTATTAACTTTGTGGCTTAGCCTTCAAAATTAAAGATTCTGTCAATCTAGGTTCCATCCTTGTGTGACACATTTGATTAAGTTTCGTTTTCTCTATATAAAGAGCTAGGTTTCCTGATGCAATCTACTGAAATTCTCTATCTTTCTTAAATGATTTATGGCAACACTTTAATGTATCTGAGAAGACTGTCTATAGATGGTCTGTTCTCAGCTTCCTGTTCTTTCAGTTGGTTTATCAGTGGGTTGCCATACATGCTAAATTTTAAAACATATGGCATGCTATAGTCTACCATAGCATGTCTTACATTATCTTCTTTTAAAAATATCTACTGGGCTCTTTGTGTATTCTTATACTTCTCTATATGTTTCTGAACAATTTTCAAGTTTCTCAAAAAGAAAAATTATTGAAATTAGAACTCCATAAAATTTACATAAATTTAAAACATAGACAACAGAATTGAACAGAGTTGAACATGTCTAACAGAAAAAAGAATTTACTTAAAATATACAAAAAAATTCTCCAAATTAACAGCAAAGACACCAAACCTATAACAGAAAGTGAATAAACAGTGTATGTAGGCCCTTTACAAAATAAGAAACCAAAAGAGTCACTAAGCATATGAAAAAGTGCTCAAAATCATTGGCATTTAAAAATAATGATTAAAGCAAACCTGGGATACCATTTTATACCTCAATTACTGTCAAGTTAGAGTACTTTATAACTCCAAGTGTTAATGGGATTGTGTGAAATTGTAAAATCCCCTTGATCAGGGGGAGATCTTTGAAACTCTCCCAGAAATCCAAATACGATAGTTTGTGCTCAGCACAAAGAAAGTGTTCAGTTGTGGTTCAGTTGGTAAGTCATCTCTGACTCTTTGAAACCGCATAGATCACACGGGGCTTCTCTGTCTTCCACTCTCTCCCTGAGTTTGCTCAAACACACGTCCATTGAGTCAGTGATGTTAACTGTGTCTTCCTCTGCTGCCCCTATTGTGTCTACTAGGAGCCTTAGACAATCAGGCTCATGAAAAAGTACATTGTAAGAGAATGTGTCAAGTTGAACAATAACACAACTATTAAATTACCTTGCTCAATAAGGGTAATAAGGCAAGCAAATATCTTAGATTTCCTAAAATCATATTAGGATAAATTATTGATGCATACCTTACACAGATATAAGGATATGTATATACATTAACTTTTTATAGACATAAGCAATTTAAAGCATGTGCACTATGAATAAATAGTACATATGAGATCTATTGGGATGGTTTTTATAACCACTGAGGGAAGCTAACAGCAAGAAAAAAACACAGATTTAAATCTGTTAACTATGGTACCTTTTTTTCTTGTCTCTGACTTTTTTCCTTTCACTAATTATTAACTTTACAAAATTCAATATCACTTAAAGTTTCTGTTTAACCAAAATTAATTTTATACTCCATGATATCTTATTTTTATATGTGCATCAGCAAAACCCTAAATTCACTTATTTCAAAGTACCCCAAAAATATCTTCTTTCTTCAACATGATAGACATCCATGTCATTATATACTGTGCATGAGGCAACAAGGAAATGAATATGAAATCAAAGTACAGATCAGAGTGATCCTGACTCCAGAGGAAAAAATGGACATGCCAAGAGGACAATAACTAACAGAGTTGAAAGGAACTATGCAAAAATCAAAGCAGTAATAAATTTCTCTAGGTACAACCAGCCCTTGTTATCAGTAGATGAATTGAAATCTCTGTTTTTCTTTAGGGATAAGACTAGAAAATGAAAATGACAAGAGGCAAATGAAAGGTAGTATAGGAAAGAAGAGCCACTCTGCAGTTTCTTGTAATGAATTCCATTTTATTTCAGTGAATTTGTTCATGGGTTTTTAGTAAATTGTTTCATTTCCAAAAATTGTATACAATTACTGTGCTACCAAACTCCACAAGCAATATTTATAATGATTTCCCCCAGTGCACAAAATCATTTCAAAGATTTTATTTTTTAGTTATTTCTTAAGCTAACAGAAGTAGATAGGCCAAGCACATGCTATTATCAGAAAAATCTACAATGCACTTAAAAAGTTAAATTGGAAAGATCTAAATAAAGAACAAAAAGTGTGAACAAAAATCTAGTTCTTCTTATTCTAAATGCTGCATTGTTGCCATAACTACATTCTGACATGACAATATCAGAGAATTGGTAGTAGTCTAGGTAATTGAGCAGATGCAAAATAAACCATATTTAAATTTGCATGTTTAGTTAAAGAACAGTTTATCACACTAAATCTGTCATCTTTTGACAGTGTTGGTGATATGTTATGAAGCAGTTCAAAAGAAAAGATGACCCTGTGTGTTTGCTAAACATATACCTGGCCTTAGAACAGTTCTAGAATTGTATCATTATTTGTAAGACAAATATAAATTAAACTATGGTATAACATATCGGGGCTTCCCTAATAGCTCAGTTGGTAAAGAATCTTCCTGCAATGCAGAAGACCCCTGTTCGATTTCTGGGTCAAGAAGATCCACTGGAGAAGGGATAGGCTACCCACTCCAGCATTCATGGACTTCCCTGGTGGCTCAGATGGTAAAAAAAAAAAAAAAGAAAAAAAAGCCGCCTGCAATGCAGGAGACCTGGGTTCAATCCCTGGATTGGGAAGATCTTCTGAAGAAGGGAAAGGCTACCCACTCCAGTATTCTGACCTGGATAATTCCATGGAATGTATAGGCCATGGGGTCACAAAGAGTTGGACATGACTGAGCAACTTTCACCTTCATAACATGTCAAACATGACTTCTATAAACACAGAATTAAAAGATTTTGGTTCTTTAGCGAAAGAAGATTGAAATTGGGGAAAAAAAAGCCGCCTGCAATGCAGGAGACCTGGGTTCAATCCCTGGATTGGGAAGATCTTCTGAAGAAGGGAAAGGCTACCCACTCCAGTATTCTGACCTGGATAATTCCATGGAATGTATAGGCCATGGGGTCACAAAGAGTTGGACATGACTGAGCAACTTTCACCTTCATAACATGTCAAACATGACTTCTATAAACACAGAATTAAAAGATTTTGGTTCTTTAGCGAAAGAAGATTGAAATTGGGGAGGAGACCGTTCTAGCAAAAAGCCAAGAGATTCAGAAATAAATTTTGAATGTACCAGCATATAAAACTGAAAGATAATTTCTCTTTAAACAAGAAATGCATTCTTAGGAATGACCCTGTGAGATTAAAAAAAAAAAAAAAGTCCTACCATGGCTTTCATTACAGATGATTTATTTATTTTTCAGTGTAGTCTGTATATTAATCTATTATACTTGCTCAACTTAAAAACAATAAAAAAATCAAATAAAATATATTATGTTCTTGTCCTTCTAATTATTTTTCAATTTTCTCTTACAAAGGTAAAGAGAATGGAGAACAATGATGCGATATAATGAAATCTCTACAAATTGTATTTTTTGTAAACTTATTTTGCATATATATGTACTTAGGTATTTTAACAATTTTGCATATATATACACTTAGCTATCTTAACAAAATTTAATAAATCTTGTGGTACAAATTGCATTCATTAAGTTGTGCAACAATCACCACTATCTATTCCTAAAATTTTTCATTACTTTAACAAAAACTCTGGAGTGAATAAACAATAAAAAATAAAGACCACTTCACAAAATCACATGTTATTCTTGCATGGCTACCATGCTAAGCTTATTTACAGCATTACAGTTTTTGTGTATATGCTGCAGAAGCAAACACTGGCATTTTTTTTTTTTTTCCTCAAAATAATTCTCATTTAGAGCTTCAGGGAATCCACCAAATGGAATGCTGACATTCTGTTGAATTACTGCTAGGAACAATTTGGATTTTGTATTTAAGCCCTGCCTCTTGTCTCCCTGATGGTCACCTTCTGAATAGACCTGTTTCTACAAAAATCCAGTACTACAAAATGGTTTCTATGCACGTCAGACAGCCCAAGTCCTTGCTCTGTAACAACGATGACAAACTTAATGAATACAAATTAATATGTATTAGTTGGGTGCATTTTGTTATTTGAACCACAGAAAGAGAAAATCTTCAACATTGGACAATGAAAATACATTTTTTTTAATTTCATGACATTTTTTCCTACACAAATTATTCTGTTGTCTTCCATTCTCTTTCATTACACTGGAAAACCATAATTGTAATATACACATATATGTCGTGTGCACATGCGTGTGTGTGTGTGTGTGTGTGTGTGTGTGTGTGTATGTTAGTCACTCAATCATGTCCAACCCTTTGCGACTCCATGAACTGTAGCCCACGAGGCTTCTCTATCCATGGGATTTTCCAGGCAAGAATACTGGAGTGGGATGCCATTTCCTTCTCTAAGAGGTACTATTATAAATATATAAAACTTATTTATATCTATATATAGTCTTATTTTTTTGTTCCCATCTTTTTAATATTTCTATATGTCTCATTTTGCATTTTCTCACTCAAGATTAGTTTCTTAAAGTTGATGTATGATGATGTGTTTGTGGAATGTATGGACATGAGACATAATTTATCCACCTGTCAAGTGATGGGTATCTAAGCTGTTTTTACTGTTGAAAAATTTATATACCCAGTAACATATGTGTGTATATAAAAAATAGTGAAATATGCACACATACATATATGCCTATAATAAACATCTATCTATATATATTAAAGTATATAGTCAAAAATAAAGAAGCTAAAATTATATTTGAGGGAATTTGTTTCAAAGCTAAACAGAAAGATAAATATCAAAAATGTAAGTAATGTGATTCATAGATTTGAAACCTATTAAGAGGCTCTAAAAGACTGAATGGGAAATTTTGGGAGGAAAAAAGATTAAAGAAATAATAGAAAAAATTGCTTAGATATTAAAACCACATATTTGTTTCTAAAGGTTATACTCAACAATCAAAATGAAAAGCAAACTATCTAGAAAGCTCTCATCAAATTTTAAACATCAACAAAAAAGAGTTCTTAAAAACTCGTTATGTGGTTTAAAACAAAGTCATTTATAAGAGAAATGTGAATTTAAGTCAGACTTTCTGTTGGGAATGGCAGTTTCCTTGTTCATGTACCTTGTTCATGTTTTGGCACCCAGTGGGCCAGTTAATACCGGGCCTTGGGCTTGCAACACTTTGTTTTCAAGAGCTAAAGAACCCATGTAGCCTGTTCTGAGATTATCACTTTAGGAGGGAATATCTCAGCCCATTTCAGGCTAAAAGGATGCTCTTTTGTCTTTGCTTGAAGTATGCACTGCATATGACCCCTGACCAACAGTTCCATCTGCCTTTAACAAGGAGGGCTCATATAGACAAATTGCCCTGTGTTGTTCTCCAAGAGAGATCTGCTGGTCTTGAGCCTCCTATCTATACTTCTGAAGCAGATCTTATTCTGTCTCTTCTCTGTATCAATAAGCTTCATTCCATCTACTGCTTGACTGTGTTGAGTTCTTCTTAATGAATCTCATACCAAGGTGCAGTGGGCAAAAGTGTTTAGAGTCCTCTTCTGGGACCAGTGATCTGTGCATAGTTATCTCCTCAACACTTTCAAGGAGCAAAATTGGGTGGTAGTAGAAAATGGGACAGTAATATCAAAGTTCCTAGTTTTATTTTATTATGGTTTTAGGAAAAATATATATATTAGTGAATTAAAAATGAAAAATTATAAGTGTAACACTTAGGAAATTTTAATAGTAGAGAAGAAAATATGGGAAAAATACAGGATGGCATATATTTATCTTAAAATGTGGAGGGTTATGAGATATGTTAAATGTTTATTGCTTTAAAACATATGTTTGAGTATAATATTCAATAAAACAACATTATAATTCATCAGAAATACAACTAAAAGAACTAATCGTTTATTTACCAAGTCAAGGGAACAGTGTAAATCACTTAACGCCTCATTGTCTAAAGTCATTAAGATTGTGCACCTAATTTCACTCATTGCAGTATATGTGAGGAGGGGGTTTCTCCACACCACCCAGAAAATCTTGGTCACCAGTTGAGTGTCCAACAATCCAACCTAATTTTAACACTATCTACCTGAAGATAGCATCAGATCCATCAGTTAAAGGCTCAGTCCTACAAGTCTGTCCTTTACCTCCACTTTGGATTCCAATTGCAAGTCCAGGTTGTTACCTGTGCTTCTGTACCACCTGACTATGGATTGGAGGTTACAATGACCTCCTTTTTGGGTTTCATCAATTTGTTTGCAGAACTCAGAGACATATTTTACTCAATTCATAAACAACCACGTGGAAGGTCACATAGGGCAAAGTGCAGGGAAAAGGAAAGGAGATTCCATACCTTTGCTGAATGCACCACTCTCTCCGAATGTCCTTGGGTTCACCAACCTGGAAGCTCTCCAAATCCCATCCTTTTTAGTTTTTATGGAAACTCAATTACATAGTCATGATTGATTAAATCAATGGCTATTGAGGATTAATTCAATTCCCAGCCCCTCTCCCCTCCCAGAAGATCATTGGGTGCAAATGAAAGTGCCAATCTATTGCCATGACTGGGTCCCTGGGCGACTGGCACCCATAGTTAGGTGTGGCCCAAAACTCACTTAATAATACAGGACAACATTATAGGTTCAGTTCAGTCGCTCAGACGTGTCTGACTCTTTGTGACCCCATGAATTGCAGCACGCCAGGCCTCTCTGTCCATCACCAACTCCCGGAGTCTACCCAAACCCATGTCCATTGAGTCGGTGATGCCATCCAACCATCTCATCCTCTGTCGTCCCCTTCTCCTCCCGCCCCCAATCCTACCCAGCATTAGGGTCTTTTCCAATGAGTCAACCCTTCGCATGAGGTGGCCAAAGTATTGGAGTTTCAGCTTCAACATCAGACCTTCCAATGAACACCCAGGATTGATCTCTTTTAGGATGGATTGATTGGATCTCCTTGCAGTTCAAGGGACTCTCAAAAGTCTTCTCCAACACCACAGTTCAAAAGCATCAATTCTGCGGCACTCAGCTTTCTTCACCGTCCAACTCTCACATTCATACATGGCCACTGGAAAAAACATAGCCTTGACTAGACGGACTTTTGTTGGCAAAGTAATGTCTCTGCTTTTAAATATGCTATCTAGGTTGGTCATAACCTTCCTTCCAAGGAGTAAGCGTCTTTTAATTTCATGGCTGCAGTCACCATCAGCAGTGATTCTGGAGCCCCAAAAAATAAAGTCTGACACTTTTTCCACTGTTTCCCCATCTATTTCCCATGAAGTGATAGGACCAGATGCCATGATCTTAGTTTTCTGAACGTTGAGCTTTAAGCCAACTTTTTCACTCTCCTCCTTCACCTTCATCAAGAGGCTCTTTAGTTCTTCTTCACTTTCTGCCATAAGGGTGGTGTCATCCGCATATCTGAGGTTATTGATATTTCTCCCGGCAATCTTGATTCCAGCTTGTGTTTCTTCCAGCCCAGCGTTTCTCATGATGTACTCTGCATATAAGTTAAATAAGCAGGGTGACACTATACAGCCTTGATGTACTCCTTTTCTTATTTGGAACCGTCTGTTGTTCCATGTCCAGTTCTAACTGTTGCTTCCTGACCTGCATACAGGTTTCTCATGAGACAGATCGGATGGTCTGGTATTCCCATCTCTTTCAGAATTTTCCACAGTTTATTGTGATCCACACAGTCAAAGGCTTTGGCATAGTCAATAAAGCAGAAATAGATGTTTTTCTGGAACTCTCTTGCTTTTTCAATGATCCAGCGGATATTGGCAATTTGATCTCTGGTTCCTCTGCCTTTTCTAAAACCAGGTTGAACATTTGGAAGTTCACGGTTCACGTATTGCTGAAGCCTGGCTTGGAGAATTTTGAGCATTACTTTACTAGCATGTGAGATAGTGCAATTGTGTGGTAGTTGGAACATTCTTTGGCATTGCCTTTCTTTGGGATTCGAATGAAAACAGACCTTTTCCAGTCCTGTGGCCACTGCTGAGTTTTCTAAATTTGTTGGCATATCGAGTGCAGCACTTTCACAGCATCATCTTTCAGGATTTGAAATAGCTCAACTGGAATTCCATCACCTCCACTAGCTTTGTTTGTAGTGATGCTTTCTAAGGCAAGGCCCACTTGACTTCACATTCCAGGATGTCTGGCTCTAGGTGAGTGATCACACCATGTGATTATCTGGGTCATGAAGATCTTTTTTGTACAGTTCTTCTGTGTATTCTTGCCACCTCTTAGCTTTCATCATTTAGGAAATCCCAAGGGTTTTAGTCTCTCTGTGCCAGAAATACAGATGAAAACCCCCTATCTATTTTTTTTTTTTTTATGAATCAGAATTATGCAGTTGTTAAATCAAGAATTAGGTACAAATATTTTACAGAACACATTAATAGTTCTAACTATTTTACAGAGTTACTGAGATAAGTACGAGAAAATAAAGTGAAAATAGTTAAAAGAAGTAGATTCTGATGAATCACGCTGTGTTTGGGAACCAAAAAAAGACCTGATATTGACTTTTCATTATAATTTCTTTTGTCATTTTTATGTCACAGTATAAGCATATTGTACTTGGAGAAACATGTAATTAACATAAAACTAATGGAGGAAAAATGTATACCTTATTGACCTGAAGTCCAGGCAAATTATGTGAAGCCTCTATGGACAGAGGAGCCTGGAGGGCTACAGTCCTTGGGGTCGCAGGGTGGGACATGACTGAATGACTACCACACACTGTCTCAACTCACAGGAAAAGTATTAAGTCTATCAATTTAACAGCAGTCAAGAATACTACCAAACCACAATGAACCTCACTATTTAAATTCCATCATTTTTAATTTCTCAACATTTATGTTTTTAAATGTTGTTCATTCAAGTGCTATAGCAACTTATACTGGGGTCAAACTTAAACAAAGTAAAACTACTTGAATTATATGGAAATTATTTTATATAAGGGCCCACTTGTTACATATCTTTCTTTAGCTTATAAAACACTTAAAACATTTCTTTTTTTTTAAAATAAATTTCTGAAGTGTACTGCCTATGTTTTCCTCTGAGAGTTTTACAGTCTCTGGTCTTACTTTGGGGTCTTTCATTCATTTTGTGCTTATTTTTGTGTATGGTATTAGAAAGTGTTCTAATTTCATTCTTTTGAACATAGTTGACCAGTTTTCCCAGCACCACTTGTTGACGAGACTGTCTTTTCTCCATTGTATATTTTTGCCTCCTTTGTCAAAGACAGGGTGCCCATAATTGCGTACATTTTTCTCTGGTCTTTCTATCTTGTTCCATTTGTCTATATTTCTGTTTTTGTGCTAGTATCATACTGTCTTGATGACATTAGCTTTGCAGTAAAAAAAAAAAATCTTAAGTGTTTATATGGTGATAAGCTCAAACATTACTAAGATGAGATTTTGTTTTGAAAAAGTGTAGTATATTTTTCATACTAACACTTTTTTAATATTCAATATCCATTTAAGCTACCTGCTTTAAAATAATACACTTTATTTAGTAATAAATTTAAAACCATTCTTCATATGTCTATTTAATCATGTGTTATTTCGTATCATGAATGTTTGTTGATTTTCATATGGTACACAATATGTCCTCTGAATGAGGTTTATGTCTAGAAGTGGAAAATGTATAGTGTAATAATGAAACATGTAATATTCAGTATCTTCTTTGGTAAACATGACCCAAACATTAAATCTTGAATTGCAACATTCTAAAATGCTTCCTGTTTATTTACTACTTTACTATCATTTTGTTATGATTTCTTTATAACTTTCCTTAAGGTTGACTCTTCTCAAATTCCTACATCTACCCCCACCTTAGCATTATGTGAATACATTCATTTATTTTTCTTATCAAGCCCTTGCTTTTCAGTCTCCTCTTCTGCCTATATTCATCCCCCAGAAAACTACTTTTCCTTAAAATCAATTATAGGTATCAAGCTATTTTCAAGTGATGAACTGTAACACCACCCAACTCCCAATTTGCAGACTTTCTTACATAACTCAGATTCACCCTCAACAGCATTAAGCTCCTCTCCACTTCATTTTAGTAATATAGTTGTTGAGACACTTGCAAAAATCTTAACCGGCTCGATTTGTGAAATTTGAATTGTGGATTTGTAGTTTCTGACTAATCCATCATTTTAGGGGCATCACTCTACTTCATAATACACCAGAAATTGAATGGGTTTTGAAGTTTAAATATGAGTTTTACACTTACTATGTGAGTTTCTGAATAAAATGCAAATTCTTAAGTCTCACTTTCTTCTTATTTGAAATTAAAAAATAAATGCTATTTATCCCACAAAAGTTTTTTTTCAGATGTACGTTTAAATATATCTTGGTCTATACTATATTCACTTTCTTTACTGCAGAAAGCAGTTGATTTGATGTTTCTGTACTTTGAAAAAAGAAGAGCCAAAAACATGGAAATATTACTTTTGACTCTACACACCAGGTATATCTATATATTACATCATATTTATGTCCTTTATTACTATTCCAGAGAAAGAGTATTCTTCCATTTCATGACTATCTCGTTTTTTTGTTTATTTCTTTTTGCTTGTAAGTGACTAGTATCAAGACAATCAACTCTTTCAATTGTGTTATTATTCCCTCACCAGTTTGTGATATAAGAATAGAGTTAACAGCCAATTAAAATCAAGGAGGGCATGAATGGAAGATGTCCAATCCTTGTGCCATAGATAATTATTGACGACTGTGACCCTACAGATATAATCATGTTTGACATTTTATTACGTCTGCTTTTTTTTAAGAAAAAGTAGATATTATCAATACAAAAAATAGCCAATAATTATTTCTGGGGCTAATTTTATAATTATTAAAATTATTGTTTGAAGAAAGAAGCTAATAAACTATACATATAACAGTTGAAGAATTTGTCACCAACATGACTGTAACTTATTGTGTCATTTTGTCATGGTTGTCAGAAGATAATGAGAACACAGAAAATAAATTAGTAGCTTTATATTTTCGGAGGAAGTCAAGCAACGTCATTACAAGATGATCATAAGAAATTTTACATGATTAACATGATAAATTAAATGGGAAATTTGGTAAAAAATTTTCATTGCATCAAGTTACTTTTTTAATTCTTAATTGAAGGAAAATTGAGAACCGGACATGGCAAAACTGACTGGTATAAAATGGTATAAAACTGACTGGGAAACGAGTATCTCAAGGCTGTATATTGTCACCCTGCTTATTTAACTTATATGGAGAATACATCATGTGAAATGCCAAGCTGGATGAAGCCCAAACTGTAATCAAGATTGCCAGGAGAAATATTAATAACCTCAGATATGCAGATGACACCACCTCAAAGGCAGAAAGTGAAGAAGAACTAAAGAGCCTTTTGATGAAGGTGGAAGAGCAGAGTGAAAAAGCTGCCTTAAAACTCAGCATTCAAAAAATGAAGATCATGGCATCCAGTCCCATCACTTCATAGCAAATAGTTGGGGAAACATTGGAAACAGGTGACTGACTATTTTCTTGGGCTACAGAATCCCTGAGGACAGTGACTGCAGCCAAGGAATGAATAGATGCTGGCTCCTTGGAAGAAAGAGTGTGACAAACACGCTGCTGCTGCTGCTGCTGCTAAGTCGCTTCAGTCGTGCCCGACTCTGTGCGACCCCACAGACGGCAGCCCATCAGGCTTCCCCGTCCCTGGGATTCTCCAGGCAAGAACACTGGAGTGGGTTGCCATTTCCTTCCCCAATGCATGAAAGTGAAAAGTGAAAGTGAAGTCGCTCAGTCGTGTCCGACTCTTCGCCACCCCATGAACTGCAGCCCACCAGGCTCCTCTGTCCATGGGAGTTTCCAGGCAAGAGTACTGGAGTAGGGTGCCATTGCCTCCTCCAGTGACAAACATAGATGTGTATAAAAAAAGCAGAGACATCACTTTGCCAACAAAGGTCTGTATAGTCAAATATATGGTTTTTCCAGTAGTCATGTAAGGGTGTGAGAGTTGGACCATAAAGAAGGCTGAGCACCAAAGAACTGATGCCTTTGAACTGTGGTGTTGGAGAGGACTCTTGAGAGTCCCTTGGACAGCAAGGAGATCAATCCTGCCAATCCTAAAGGAAATCAGCTCTCAGTATTCATTGGAAGCACCAATGCTGAGCCTCCAATAATTTGTGTACCTGTTGTGAACAGCCAACTCGTTGGAAAAACCCTTAATGCTGGGCAATATTGAAGGCAGGAAGAGAAAGGAAAGACAGAGGCTGAGATGGTTGCATGGGATTATCAACTCAGTGGAGATGAATTTGAGCAAACTCTGGGAGATAGTGAAGGATAGGGAAGCCTGGTGTGCTACAGTCCATGGGCTCGCAAAGAGATGGATATGACTGAGTTACTGAACAACAATTGCTTTACAATATTGTGGGTTTTTTTGCTAAATGTTAGCAATTATTTTTATTACATTTAAAATATGAGCTCATCTTCAAGGATGTTGGTTGGACTTTGCAATATAGCTTTAAACAAAGAAACACATGATTTTTGGTGCTTTAGCTGGAAATTTGTCTCTAAATGTGTCTTCCACTTCTACAACACACAATTTTCCAATATGTTCTTCAGCTACTAAAGCTGAATATAGAAAGACAACAGATTTTCATTTTATATTGTCACATTTGATTTAAGTCTTAACTGAAACTCTGACATACACATCAATAATTATTTGTTCCTATTTAAAAGTAAGCAGACTTCAGAAGACTTTTGTTCGGATTAAAAGAGTTCAGTGTTTTCTCATGCAATTTTTGTGTGCCAGCAATGTACCACCATTTTTTTGGGGGGGGGGGCAAGAAATTGGTAATACTACTTGGGATAGGTAAAACAAGATACTGGTGAAAGGGTCAAATAAAAAAAAATAATAAATATTTGCATAGACATCCAAAATAATTTAGAATCCTTTCCTTGCATTAATAGTTCAGACAAACTAAGCTGAAATCATAAAAAAATAAAAAGATTGGGGGAACATAGGGATGGTTGCTACAACCCCAAATGTGTGTAAAATATACATACTTTGGCTGTTGTAAGCCTTTATAAGCCTTAATCATTTTTTTAATATTTACTTATGATTATCCTGTTTCATACAATTTAAAATTGTTGACAATTTATCATATGTTGAATATCATATGAGGCTTTTTGTAATTATTTTAATTTATTTGAAATTATGTATGATTGCTATAGTAACATATATGTATTTGACTAGCAATTGGGTAATGATTAGGTTACATCACTAGTAGATTAAGATTTATTTTACTGAAATTTTGAGGAAAATAAGTAAAGGTCAATCATCATTAGTAGGGTACTTCCCTGGTGGCTCAGACGGTAAAAGCGTCTGCCTACAATTCTGGAGACCCGGGTTCGATCCCTGGGTCGGGAAGATCCCTGGAGACGGAAATGGAAACCCACTCCAGTATTCTTGCCTGGAAAATCCCATGGACGGAGGAGCCTGATAGACTGCAGTCCATGGGGTCGCAAAGAGTCGGACATGACTGAGCGACCTCACTTTCTTTACTTAATTATCACTGATGAAGTAAACTTTATGCCACATAAATCTCAGCCTACCTGCAACTCTCCAGAAAGAATGAATAGGTTGATGGCTGAGTGAAACATCAAGCAAGGCAGATTCACATTAGTAAAGATGCCCTTCTTCTCAGAACACAAGAATCTTAATCTGGTGAAGTGAAAGTTGCTCAGTCGTGTCTGACTCTTTGCGACCCCATGGACTATGCGGTCCATGAAATTCTCCAGGTCACAATACTGGAGTTGGTAGCCTTTCCAGGGATCGAACCCAGGTCTCCTGCATTGCAGGCAAATTCTTTACCAACTGAGCCACAAGGGAAGCCCAAGGACCCTCACAAAAACCCACGTTGGAAAGGAATAGTTCCACTAAAATAGAATGAAGAAAAAAATAATCTTCTTAATGTAGCACTTTTGTACAATTTAACTGGTTCTTTAAATATTTTCACTTTATACCAAAATTTTGTTCTTTTCCTTCCTTTATTTATTTAAATAGACTTACGGTCAGAGAATGTTGTTGCTAGAGATGCTTCTTATATTACCTCCGAGTTTTACTCTAGGTGGCGCTAATGGTAAGGAACCTGCCTGCCAATTCAAGAGACACCAGTTGCAGCCTTGATTAGGACAATCTGTTGGAGTAGGAAATCACAAGTATTCCTGCCTGGGAAATTCTGTGGACAGGGAAGCCTGGTGGGCTACAGCCCATGGCATCACACAGAGTCAGATAGGACAGAGTAATGGACACACACACACTCAAGCCAATGGACCAATTTTTTTCTAGATTAGTAAATATGCCATCTTTTATTACATCTGATTCATTATCATATGTTTGTGCTAGTATAAGCATCAAAATGATTAATCTATAGTTATTAGGATTGGAGAAAGTAGTGGTTTTTTCTGCTTTAAAAAAATTCTTGAAATTCTAATAATTGTTTTTCAGTATGTTTCTGTAGAGGAAATTTGATAAGTTAGTTCTTTGTGTAATGTACACAATGCTTGCTTAATTTATAGTCACTTCGTTTTAATAGAGGCTGTTTATGTTCCCAGTCCTCAGTCAATGTTAGGCTATGAGACCCTCACTGTTAGCTTGGCTCAGTGTCCATGGAAACAAATTCCAGATTCCACAATAGCAACAGGATTTAAATGGTACTCTTCCTACAGTATGTCACTTTGGACTAAGTAATATTCTGTAACATAAGAGGAAAAAAAACAAACTGAATTACAAGACCACTCAAATCCATGTTTAAAAGGACAGAATTCAATTTATGCTGAAAATATAACAGTAACTCATTTCCAAATGACATAAAGAAAGCAGCAGGCATCAGATAAGTTTATTGCTATTTGTGTGAACTGTCAGGAAAAGAGAGAATTATCCAGTTGAGCATACTGAGAGACTTATTATCACATACAAATCACAAAATTCAATACAGAAAAGCAGTCAGGATCATATACCCCCAAAAACACAGCTGAAGGGAAGGGAGATATTTGCCTTCTATCCAGACTAGTTGAATTTTAAGGGACTCGTATCAAATACTCTTCATCATTACACTCATACAAATGCATTCACATATACAGACAATCAACTGCCAACCATGTAAGGTTAAATATGTTAAATTATGGCAGATTAAAACTGTCACATTTTCATTTCTCTGATCACAATCTTTAAGGATTTCCTTTATTTGTTAGTAGAGACAATCAAAACGAACAAACGGAAATATATCATTAGAGGACTTCAAGGTTCAGATTCAACTTTTTTTCCCTAGTCTTTCAAAATTAATGATCATTCATTGTGTATGGATCAGTTATTTTCTTTTTTAGCCACACCACACAGTACATCGGGTTTTAATCCCTGACCAAGGATGAATTTCAGAACTCTTGCATTGGGAGGCAGAGTGTTAACCACTGAACCACTCAGGAAGTCCCTGAATTAATAACTTTCTTGAAAGTCTATGTAAAGACAGCTTTAGAATTCAAATACAGTTAATATTAGTTGAGGGCCAACCATGTCATAGGGTAGGCATTATAAACATCACTGTTCTCATAACAAGTCTACAAAATCAGAATGTTTCAACCACTGAAATCCTAGAAGAAAGGATAATAAACTAGTCCTTTCATCTCCTAAGTTATTTTTTCTTTGCCTTAAGTTCTTTTGCCTTTTGCTTTCAACCACAATTAATTTGCAGATTATTACATTACTCACAAGAAATCTAACAGGGCTTCCCAGGTGGTGCTAATGTTAAAGAATCCACCAGCCAATGCAGGAGATGTAAGAGACACAGGTTTAATCCCTGGGTCAGTAAGATCCCCTGGAAGAGAGCATGGCAATGCATTCCAGTATTCTTGCCTGGAGAATCCCATGGACAGAGGAGTCTTTCAGGCTACAGTCCACAGTTTCACAAAGAGTGGGACATGACTGAAGTGACTTAGCACAAACACAGGAAATCTAACCAAATTTATTCTTATAAAAAAAAAAGAACTGGAAGAGAATAACATTAATTAGGACAGTGTTGTACTTTTAACATCTGCTTCTGCTTCATTGACTATGCTAAAGCTTTGACTGTGTGCATCACAAAATGCTGTGAAAAATTCTTAAGGAAGTGGGAATACCAGATCACCTTATCTGCCTCCTGAGACATCTGTGTGCAGGTCAAGAAGCAACAGCTGGAACCAGATATGGAACAATGGACTGGTTCCAAATTGGGACAGGAGTATGTCAAGGCTGTCAACCTCTTTATTTAACTTATATGCAGAGTGCCCCATATGAAATGCCAGATTGGATGAAGCACAAGCTGAAATTAAGATTGAAGGGAGAAAAATCAATAACCTCAGACATGCAGATGACACCACCCTCATGCCAGAAAGCAAAGAAGAACTAAAGAACCTCTTGATGAAAGTGAAAGAGGAGAGTGAAAAAAATTGGCTTAAAACTCAACATTCAAAAGATTTAGATCATGGCATCTGGTTCCATCACTATATGACAAATAGATGGGGAAACAATGGAAAAAGTGAACGACTTTATTTTCTTGGGCTCCAAAATCACTGCAGATGGTGACTGCAGCCATGAAATTAAAAGATGCTTGCTCTTTGGAAGTAAAGCTATAACAAACCTTGACACCATATTAGAAAGCAAAGACATCACTTTGCCAACAAATATCTGTCTAGTCAAGGCTATTGTTTTTCCAGTAGTCATGTATGGATATGAGAGTTGGACTATAAAGAAAGCTGAGCACCGAAGAATTAATGCTTTTGAACTGTGGTGTTGGAGAAGACTCTTGAGAGTCCCTTAGACTGCAAGGAGATCCAACCAGTCCATCCTAAAGGAAATCAGTCCTGAATATTCATTGTAAAAACTGATGTTGAAGCTAAAACTTCAATATTTTGGCCTCCTGATGCAAAGGATTGAATCATTAGAGAAGACCTTTATGCTCAGAAAGATTGAAGGCAGGAAGAGAAGGGGACGACAGAGGATGAGATGGTTGGATAGCATCACCGACTTGATGGGAATGAGTTTGAGCAAACTCTGGGAGTCTATGATGGACAAGGAAGCCTGGGATGCTGCAGTCCATGGGATTGCAAAGAGTAGGACATAACTGAGCAACTGAACTGAACTACTCTTTACAGGCAAACATTTTATGTAAAATAGATTCGATTTTATAGAAATTAAGAGTATTACAGTATATTTGCTATTTTGTGATTGATGGGCCTGTGGATTGCTTCATATTTTTTATAAACTACTTGACTCAGTGTTATCACTTTACACAGTTAGTTGAAAAATGTGTCATCTGTATCTAAGGAAAAATTCATATGCTTTTTTTCCATTTTCTCAGGTAAAATAAAATTTCAGCCTTAATGAGAAACTATATGAAATACTAATTTATGTATAAATATAAGCATGCTAATAACAATTGGAAGTAACTGCTTAAAGAATATCAGATAATATGTTGTTGTTGTTCAGCTGCCCATTCATGTCCAAGTCTTTGCGAACCCATGGACTGCAGCACACCAGGCCTCCCTGTCCCTCACCATCTCCTGAGGTTTGCCCAAGCTCATGTCCATTGCATCGGTGATGCCATCCAGCCATCTCATCCTCTTATGCCCTCTTCTTCTGCCCTCGATCTTTCCCAGAATCAGGGACTTTTCCAATGAGTCAGCTCTTCGTATCAGATGAACAAAATACTAGAGTTTCAGCTTCAGCATCAGTCCTTCCAACAAGTGTTCAGAGTTAATTTCCATTCAGATTGACTGGTTTGATCTCCTTGCTGTCCAAGGGACTCTCAGGAGTCTTCTCCAGCACCACAGTTCAAAGGCATCAGTTCTTCGGTGCTCCACCTTGTTTATGGTCCAGCTCTCACAACATTACATGACCACTGGGAAGATCATAGCCTTGACTATAAGGGCTATGAGAAAATATAGAGCTGACAAATATGATCATGAAAAGATCATCCACATATATCATTAGGGAAAGGAAAATTTAAACAATAATACGATTCCATGACACAACTATTAGAATAGACAAAATCCCAAACACGGGCAACACCAAATGCTAAGGAGGATGTGGTGCAGCTGCAACTCTCATTTCTACTGGTGGGAATGCAAAATGGTATAGCTACTTTGGAAAACAGCTTGATTTTTTATTATTATTATTAAATAAATCCAATTGTTGTATTCCTTGGTATTTACCCAAATAGTTATAAATATATATCCACAAAAAATCTGCCCATGGATGTTATGATTCATAACTTCCAAAGCTTGAAAGGAACCAAGATGCCCTCCAGTAATGAATAAGTAAACTGGTACATCCAGATAATGGAATATCATTCAGCACCCAAAATATATGAGCTATGAAGCCATGAAAAGACAGACAATTACATGATTATTACTAAGTGAAAGAGGCCAATTCAAGAAGGTTCAATACTTTATGATTCCAACTACCTGACATTCTAGAAAAAACATAGCTCTAGAGATTTAAAAAAAAAAAAAGAGTGGTTTTAGGGGATGGGGGAGACATGAGCAGGCAGAGTACATGGGACACTTTAGTGTAGTGAAAATATTTTGCATGATATTTAATAATGTTTTGTCCAAACCTATAGAATGTACATCCCTTCATAGATCTAATTGCCATACAGTTTGGTTCATTTCACATACTAACAAGGTTATGCTTATCATTCTTCAGGCTAGGTTTCAGCAGTAAGCGAACTGTGAACTGCCACATGCACAAGCTGGGTTTTGAAAAGAGAGGAATCAGAGGTAAAATTGCCAACATTCATTGGATTATGGAGAAAGCAAGGGGGTTCCAGAAAAACATCTACTTCTGCTTCATTGACAACGCTAAACCCTTTGACTGTGTTGATCACAACAAACCATGGTAAATTCTTAGAGACAAGAGTAAAGGGTCACTTTATCTGTCCCCTGAGAAAACTGGATGCAGGTCAAGAAGCAACAGTTAGAACTGGACATGGAACAACTGAGTGGTTGTAGCTGGGAAATGGTGTATCTTGTCACCTGCTTACTTAACTTCTATGCAGATTGCATCATGTGAAATGCTGGCATGGATGAATCACAGCTGGAATCAAGATTGCCAGGAGAAATATCAACATTGGATATGCAACTGATACCACTCTAATGGCAGAAAGTGAAGAGGAACAAATAGCTTCTTGATGAGTGTGAAAGACAAGAGTGAAAAAACTGGCTTGAAGTGCAACATTAAAACACTAGCATCATGGCTTCTGGTCCCATCACTTCATGGAAAATAGAAGGGAGAAAAGTGGAACCAGTGAAAGATTTTATTTCCTTTGGCTCCAAAATCACTGTAGACACTAACTGCAGCCATGAAATTAAAAGACTCTTACTCCTTGAAAGAAAAGTTTTGACAAATCTAGACAGCATATTAAAAAGCAGAGACGTTGCTCTGCTGACAAACATCCATATAGTTAAAGCTATGTTTTTTGCGGTAGTCATGTACAAATTTGAGAGTTCATCCATAAATAAGGCTGACTTCCCAAGAATTGGTGCTTTCAATTTGTGGTGCTGGAGAATTGAAATCCTCTTGGACTGCAAGGAGATCAAACCAGTCCATCCTAAAAGAAATCAACCCTGAATATTCACTAGAAAGACTGATGCTGAAGCTGAAACTCCAATACTTTGGCCACCTGATGCGAAGAACTGACTTATTTGAAAAGACCCTGATGCTGGGAAATACTGAAGGCAGGAGGAGAAGAGGACGACGGAGGATGAGATGGTTGGATGGCATCACCAATTCAATGGGCATGAGTTTGAGGAAGCTCCTGGATTTTGGTGTTGGACCCGGAAGCCTGGCGTGTTGCAGTCCGCAGGGTCACAAAGAGTCGGAAACGAATGAGCGACTAAATTGAACTGAACTGATGCAGGTATGGGGGTAGTGGGTGTTTGGGAAGTCTGTTACTTTCATCTCAGTTTTATTGTAAATCTAAAACTGCTCTATAAAGTAGTCTTTAAATTTAAAAACATATTTTTTATTTCAATAAAAGAAAAATTTCTTCCTGACTTTACCTGCTAACTAAATTAATAACACTCACCTTCTCTGGAAGATCTAACACCTGTGAATTTACTGTGTGAAGAAGAATATTGAGCATAGAATTATGATTCACCTTAGTTAGGATGTGTTCTGAACTGAATCTGCTAGAGTTCAACACGTTCTGAAAAAAGATAAATAAATAAAAAAAAGGGATGGCAATAACTTTGTGTGTTTTCATGATTTTTTTCCCCTCTGATGGGTAATATTTAAGCTGTCAGATACTCCTCACTTAGTAGTTGAACAGATATATAATAGAAAATAGTAAAGTTTCTGAAGGATGGAAAAGCAAAAGAAATTTTATTTTTCAAAATCAAGAATGAGACATAGCTTTGCATTTATTAAATATTCATGTCCTTTCCTAGAAACATAATAGGAAGCTATTCTCCAATATTCAACAAACTCACACACTTTATTTATCATAATTTATAATAAAAACACATCCTTAAATTACATAGACTTTTAAAATGACTTTTAAATTAAAAACGTGTATTTTGCCTGTTATTACTTTCTGAACTCTCACTGGAATTCCCTTAAATATCCTGCCACTAACCGAAAATATGTCCAAATCTGTCATTTACCATCCTTTTATATTTTTTCCCAATCCCAGTCCCTAAGACAATACCTGACATTTGGTGTTTGTGGTTTTAGATAATCTATTGTATAATTTATAGTATCCAGATTTTGTCTAATAAATATTTTAAATCTAAGCTATTATTAAAATGTGGGACACTTTGATTGACATTGCCTATTCATTTAAAATATGATGGCATCTTCTTCGAAAGACTGTATTCCTTTTAGAATTGACACATTTTCCAGGTAATATTTTCTTGCATATTGTCATTTACGGGCTTTGATTATAATGGTAATCTAGCATCATTAATAGTACAGTTGATTACTACTTGCTATACCACCTTTGTTTTCCTCTATTTGTTTGCATTGATCGCTGAGGAAGGCTTTCTTATCTCTCCTTGCTATTCTTTGGAACTCTGCATTCAGATGAGAATATCTTTCCTTTTCTCCTTTGCTTTTCGCTTCTCTTCTCTTCCCAGCTATCTGAAGGCCTCCTCAGACAGCCATTTTGCTTTTTTCCATTTCTTTTCCATGGGGATTTTCTTGATCCCTGTCTCCTGTACAATGTCATGAACCTCTGTCCATAGTTCATCAGGCACTCTGTCTATCAGGTCTAGTCCCTTAAATCTATTTGTCACTTCCACTGTATACTCATAAGGGATTTGATCTAGGTCATACCTGAATGGTCTAGTGGTTTTCCCTACTTTCTTCAATTTAAGTCTGAATTTGGCAATAAGCAGTTCATGATCTGAGCCACAGTCTGCTCCTGGTCTTGTTTTTGCTGACTGTATAGAGCTTCTCCATCTTTGGCTGCAAAGAATATAATCAATCTGGTTTCGGTGTTGACCATCTGGTGATGTCCACGTGTAGAGTCTTCTCTTGTGTTGTTGGAATAGGGTGTTTGCTATTACCAGTGTGTTCTCGTGGCAAAACTCTATTAGCCTCTGTCCTGCTTCATTCTGTACTCCAAGGCCAGACTTGCCTGTTACGCCAGCTGTTTCTTGACTTCCTACTTTTGCATTCCAGTCTCCTATAATGAAAAGGACATCTTTTTTGGGTGTTAGTTCTAGAAGGTCTTGTAGGTCTTCATAGAACTGTTCAACTTCAGCTTCTTCGGCGTTACTGGTCGGGGCATAGACTTGGATAACCGTGTTATTGAACGGTTTGCCTTGAAAACAGACAGAGATCATTCTGTCGTTTTTGAGATTGCATCCAAGTACTGCATTTCGGACTCTTTTGTTGACCATGATGGCTACTCCATTTCTTCTAAGGGATTCTTGCCCACAGTAGTAGATATAATGGTCATCTGAGTTAAATTCACCTATTCCAGCCCATCTTAGTTCGCTGATTCCTAGAATGTCAACGTTCACTCTGGCCATCTCCTGTTTGACCACTTCCAGTTTGCCTTGATTCATGGACCTAACATTCCAGGTTCCTATGCAATATTGCTCTTTACAGCATCGGACTTTGCGTCTATCACCAGTCACATCCACAGTTGGGTATTGTTTTTGCTTTGGCTCCATCCCATCATTCTTTCTGGAGTTATTTCTCCACTGATCTCCATTAGCATATTGGGCACCTACAGACCTGGGGAGTTCATCTTTCAGTGTCCTATCCTTTTGCCTTTTCATACTGTTCATGGGGTTCTCAAGGCAAGAATACTGAAGTGGTTTGCCATGCCCTTCTCCAGTGGACCACAATCTGTTAGACCTCTCCACCATGACCCATCTGTCTTGGGTGGCCCCACACAGCATGGCTTAGTTTCATTGAGATAGGCAAGGCTGTGGTCCGTGTGATCAGAATAGAGGAAAACAACAGATTGGGAAAGACTAGAGACCTCTCCAAGAAAATTAGAGATACCAAAGGAACATTTCATGCAAAGATAGGCTCGATAAAGGACAGAAATGGTATGGATCTAACAGAAGCAGAAGATATAAAGAAGAGGAGGCAAGAATACACAGAAGAAAGATCTTCACGACACAGATAATCACAATGGTGTGATCACTCACCTAGAGCCAGACATCCTGGAATGTGAAGTCAAGTGGGCCTTAGAAAGCATCACTACGAACAAAGCTAGTGGAGGTGATGGAATTCCAGTTGAGCTATTTCAAATCCTCAAAGGTGATGCTGTGAAAGTGCTGCACTCGATATGCCCACAAATTTGGAAAACTCAGCAGTGGCCACAGGACCGGAAAAGGTCAGTTTTCATTCGAATCCCAAAGAAAGGCAATGCCAAAGAATGCTCAAACTACCGCACAATTGCACTCATCTCACATGCTACTAAAGTAATGCTCAAAATTCTCCAAGCCAGGCTTCAGCAATATGTGAACGGTGAACTTCCAGATGTTCAAGCTGGTTTTAGAAAAGGAAGAGGAACCAGAGATCAAATTGCCAATATCCGCTGGATCATCGAAAAAGCAAGAGAGTTCCAGAAAAACATCTATTTCTGCTTTATTGACTATGCCAAAGCCTTTGACTGTGTGGATCACAATAAACTGTGGAAAATTCTGAAAGAGATGGGAATACCAAACCATCTGACCTGTCTGTTGAGAAACCTGTATGCAGGTCAGGAAGCAACAGTTAGAACTGGACATGGAAAAACAGACTGGTTCCAGATAGGAAAAGGAGTCCGTCAAGGCTGTATATTGTCACCCTGCTTATTTAACTTCTATGCAGAGTACATCATGAGAAACGCTGGGCTGGAAGAAACACAAGCTGGAATCAAGATTGCCGGGAGAAATATCAATAACCTCAGGTATGCGGATGACACCACCCTTATGGCAGAAAGTGAAGAAGAACTAAAGAGCCTCTTGATGAAGGTGAAGGAGGAGAGTGAAAAAGTTGGCTTAAAGCTCAACTTTCAGAAAACTAAGATCATGGCATCTGGTCCCATCACTCCATGGGAAATAGATGGGGAAACAGTGGAAACAGTGTCAGACTTTACTTTTTTGGGCTCCAGAATCACTGCAGATGGTGACTGCAGCCATGAAATTAAAAGATGCTTACTCCTTGGAAGGAAGGTTATGGCCAACCTAGATAGCATATTTAAAAGCAGAGACATTACTTTGCCAACAAAAGTCCGTCTAGTCAAGGCTATGTTTTTTCCAGTGGTCATGTATGGGTGTGAGAGTTGGACGGTGAAGAAAGCTGAGTGCCGCAGAATTGATGCTTTTGAACTGTGGTGTTGGAGAAGACTCTTGAGAGTCCCTTGAACTGCAAGGAGATCCAATCAATCCATCCTAAAAGAGATCAATCCTGGGTGTTCATTGGAAGGTCTGATGTTGAAGCTGAAGCTCCAATACTTTGGCCACCTCATGCGAAGGGTTGACTCATTGGAAAAGACCCTAATGCTGGGTAGGATTGGGGGCAGGAGGAGAAGGGGACGACAGAGGATGAGATGGTTGGATGGCATCACCGACTCGATGAACATGGGCTTGGGTAGACTCCGGGAGTTGGTGATGGACAGAGAGGCCTGGCGTACTGCAATTCATGGGGTCGCAGAGAGTCGGACACGACTGAGCGACTGAACTGAACTGAACTGAACTGATACCACCTTTGACTTGGCTATCCCCAGGTACTTTTCAAATTTTGCATTACCTATAAAGTCCTAGTATTGTATGGAAAATGCCACACCTGCAGTCAGATACCTTAAGGAGTTTTCAAGTCTGTTCTCTACAAATTGTTAGCTGAAGTCAATTGACAGAGATCTCTCATTTCTCTGAGTCTAAAATATGTCATTGCAAGCAATTGTTCTATTTGCCGTAAGTACCTTCTTTGTGGAACTCAGCACTGCTTATTGACATCCTCTTCTTGGGTAAATTCTGCACTTCAAGCAGATCTCTTGTCAGTGAGTGGGTTGATGATTTAGCTTCATTGAGCACTTTTTTTTTTTTAAGTATGTGAAGCATTTTAAAAGTTAATGCTCAAGGTTAATACAAATGTTTAGGTCATTTAGACTTCCCTGATGGCTCAGACGGTAAACCATCTGCCTAAAATGTGGGAGACCTAGGTTCAATCCCTGGGTCGGGAAGATCTCCTGGAAAAGGAAATGGCAACTCACTCCAGTACCCTTGCCTGGAAAATCCCATGGACAGAGGAGCCTGGTAGGCTACAGTCCATGGGGTTGCAAAGAGTTGGACATGACTGAGCGACTTCACTTAGGTCATTTAGGATATAAAGCTGAGAAAGATGCCAACATAATGACTGTGGGAAATAATGTATCCGGTATTCAAACTTCATGCAGTATTTCACTGTAAATCTAATCATAGTGACATTTTACCCAAAATAATAAGCAAATATAAATCTCAGCCTTAATAATTAAATAAATGAAATATCAGACTGTATTTTTATATGACTATATAACCAGGAGATCTCAACAATGTAAAAGTGAATAACCCATTGTGTAGATGTTATAAGCCCCTCTTTTGTTAATTTCTATATAGTTCACTCAGAAGTGAAAAGGCCCTGTGGTCAGTAAGATGCAACCTTAAGATAGTCACAGACCTTAAGTGTGGCATCTGAGCTTGTTTTGTGTGTGCATGGTTGGGCTTCCAGGTGGCACTAATGGTAAAGAATATGGCTGCCAGTGCAGGAGAGGTAAGAGACATGGGTTTAATCCCTGGGTCAGGAAGATCTGCTGAAGGAGGGTATGGCAACCCACTCCAGTATTCTTGCCTAGAGAATCCCATGGACAGAGGAGTCTGTTGGGCTATGGTCCATAGGGTCACAAAGAGTTGGACACAACTGAAGCAGCTTCATGCAGGCAGGAGCTTGAAGCAATTAAAATAAATATTAAAAAAATGGATAAATATCAAAAAGAATTAAAATTTTGTACTAAACATCTGCAATTTTTAATGCTACTGTCTTACATTTATTTGAATAACTATTATTTTGTTGGGCAAAGGACTAAAATTTCAATAAAGACTGCAGGAGAATATGTTTAGCCTCATATGGTTGGAGTATGTAAAGAAAAAGTAACAAACCTCATCAGCTCTGGTTTCATTATAATATTAAACTGGGTTACCAGTTCAACAATAAATAGAATATTGTGTCTGGGAGTATAAGATTGGGGATTAAGAAACAGTGGAAAAAAAATATTTAATGGAAGAAGAGGTCTGTATTATAAGAAATAGAAAACCATGCATGAGTTTTATTTATTAAAGACAATAAAAATTTTGCTTCACTAATTTCACTAAAAAACTCAAATTAAATTAATGTACAATTACACAATAATATCTAAAATTTCTAATATAGGAAAAATAACATTTTTTAAAAGTTTCTGTAATATAAATGTTGATCTTTTCCCCTGATAAGGAAAACTCATGCCACATTAATATTTACTCTGAAAACAAGATTTTACTAATAGCGATATGCCATTCCTACCTTTAAAAATATTAATGGAAAGATTTGGATAAAGAGACAACAGAAAGAAAAGAAACTTTTACTATTAAATTTTTGGTGTGTGAGCCACCAGAAAAACAAAAAGCAAAAAAAAGTTTATACAACCATGCTTTTATTTCTTAAGTTGAATTTATAAATTAGTTTTTTAGGACCTCAGATTTTGACAGCTTATACTTCATTATGATTCTAGTAAAATTTAAAAAGATGTTATTTATATTGTTGTGAAATATGTGATACTGTGATTCTTATTTTTTATTTAGCGTAAGATTGATCAATAAGACTATGTATAAATCATTTCAGTTAATTTGAGAAATTGAGGTTTGAAAACTAAAACATATCTTCACATATGAGATGTAGAGAGGACATTTTAAGGTAATCTTATACCAAGCAAATTGATTATAGGAGAGAAATCAGGCCTATGATTTTCAGAAGGCAAGAATACCAGATACATCTGTTGATTATTTGAAAGGAAGATTTGAGTTTTAGCCATAAACATTTTTTAATTATGTGACAATATAGACCCTCTTAATTTTTCTTGGTATACAGTACATATTTATATAATAAATAAATTGACTATGAAGAAGGAAAATAATTAATTAAATATCAAATATATCTATAATCACCTCACCTATAGATATATTGTCATCAGTATCATAATCATCGTAATCCTTCATCATCTTTTTTCAGAGATATTTCTCTCTGGTGTATGTGTGCATTTGTGTATATTGGGTGTCTGGGTGTTAAAAGAGGAAATCACTATTTACATATATAAATAGGCATATAAATGTGTATATCATATAATGTGTATAAATATAGAATTGCATGTTTATATATGTCAATGTGACATATATGTGTATGAGTGAATGTATATGCATATATGTATTTTATATCTATATTTATATAATTAAGAATGCAGCACACAGATTAATCATATTACACAAATGATAGATTTATAGAAAATATATAATATACTGAAAGCCTAAAAAAGGGATGATCTGTAGAATATAAAGTTCATATAAATCATTTAGAGGAAAACTGAATAGGTGTATAAAAAGATGTTCCCAATTGCTAAGAATCAAACACATATTCAGTCCTCAATAAATCAGGATTTTATTACTCATTACTTCCCAGATTTAAAAATTTGTCCACAAACAGTAAGAATTTATGTGTACATAGAACATTCAAAGCTTTTATATGCTGCTGGTTGGTACAATTAAAACTTTTATACTTTCTATATCTGCTTTAAGACAAAGTTAGAAATACTTAGTAAAGTGAAGAGGTTCACATCCTTTGGCACAGTAATTTGGCTCTTTGATATACTTAAGTAATTATGTATATGAGCAAATGGCACATACAAAAATAATATTTGCACTTGCAAATGCTGAAAATAACCCCAATATTTACCATCTGGATAATGGATTTATAAATATCTATATATTTGAATAAAATAATGCAATACAGAAGTGAAAATTAATAGAAACTATATATACTTGGATAAATGTTACAAAGATAATGATAAAAATGATGCATTGTGATACCATGGAGATGACATTTAAAACTTTTGCAATTAATAAAATGTATAACATAATATAAACATGCATAATAAACTATGGGTGTTATGAGTTCTTATTTCAAGATGATACTTTCTTCTGAGTGAGAGAGAAGAAAAGAATGTGATTATGGAATGATACACAAGAAAAAAAAATATCACCTCACTCTAGAGAGTTTTGGTTATGAAAACATTCATCATATTATTTCTGTTGTATTTTGGCATATCAAAATTGTGTCTTTTAATAAAAAAGAAGAGATTGGGGGAATCTTCCCCATTAAAGCTACAAAGAAAAGCCATTTTGACAATGAATAAAATATAAAAATGTTGTGGAGAACAAATTTGACAGGTTTCACAATACAGTTGTTACAGTAAAAAATGATAGAAATAGAAAAAGAAAATGCTAAAGAAATAAAAAGAAAAAATGAGAATAAAAATAAAGAGTATATACATGATGAATATATATATATAAGCATATATATACAGTATATAATAAATATTATTCTGAATGAATTTAAACAGAAATATTATTTAAAAATTATAGAAGGAGTATAGAAACTAAAATGTGTATAATGGCATCAATGATATCAGTTAATTTTTTAGGAATGTGGTTTTTGGCCTAAACTTTGGCCTAAATGTTCAGGTCTTCTGTACAAACAATACAAAGTCATTTAGAGATTCCAAAATTTAGGAAATATGTTTAACAATATCCTTTCTTGCATTACTATACAGAAAAAGATTAAATGAGTAAGCATAGACACATACAAGTGCACACTTGATAATCAAATTTATTGTATAACCTCTTTTAGATGTTTTAGTATTTCAGATGGCTTGATGGTAAATTTTTAAGAGTTTTGTGAATTACATACAAAATTGAAAAGTGGATTCAGAGCTAGAATGTTAAAGCGTGGGAAGATAAACTGAATGGAAATCCAAGGTGAAACGAAAATCACTAATATTTAGAGAAAAGGTGGGGAAGTAGCTTAAAAGGACCTCATGAGGGATCTTGTGTTCCATCACAGCTAAGGCTTGGACTCTACAGCATTAAGAGCTAAAAGCTGCCCATGAGTGGTTCTGGAAGAGACGCATACACATTGGGCATGCCATATTCTCATGAAATTATCTCACCTCTGGTTGCCTCAATGTGTGAGTGAGATATATGCGTAAATATTATTTTATGGTACCAAATATTTTGAGATAGTAAAAAAAAAAAAGTGGAAAATATGACAGAAATCTGTTTAAAACTGAGTCATCCCTGATGAAACATATACTTGACATCACATTTAATCAAAGGTGAATCAAGCAGCTTCACAGGTGGCACTACTGGGAGAGAATCCACCTACAAAGCAGGAGCCACAGGAGACATGCATTCAGCCCCTGGGTTGGGAAAATTCCACGGAGGAGGAAACAGCAACCCGTTCCAGTATTCTTTCTGGGAGAATCCTTTGGACAGAGAAGCCTGGCGGGTCGCTTCTACAACCCACGGAGTCATAGAGAGTCAGACGCTTCTGAGTATCTGGGCAGACCCACACACACACACGAGAGGAAGCATCTCGGGGAGTGAGAGCACGAGGCTTTTGCAGGATCCAGGCTAAGGGAGAGGCCAGAGGAGGGATGGCAAAGAGACTTCCGGGTATGATGGCATAGGATATTTGATATCCTTGTACTTAAGTTCTTAGTCTCTCAGTCACATTTGACTCTTTGCAACCCCATGGACTGTAGCCTCCAGGCTCCTCTGTCCATGGAATTCTCCAGGCAAGAATACTAGAGTGGGTTACCACTTCCTACTCGAGGGCATCTTCCCGACCCAGGGATTGAACCTGGGTCTTTTGCATTGCACGTAGAATCTTTACCACTGGAGCCACCTGGGAAGCCATCTTTATAATTAAGGTAGAAGTTAAAGTTCTATTTACTATAACCTATTGATTGACCAAGCTCTGTGTTAGAATTACAAAGAAAGGTTTTGGGCTTTCACTAGAACTTTGATTCATTTCCTTACAATTATGCTTCCTACAAAAGGACCAATTAAATTGAGCAACAAAAATCACAGTAAATGAAAATAGTAAATGATGGTACAACATTTTGAGATACGGACATGTGGCTAATTCTCAAATTAAAAGATTATAAGGAGGCTGCATTTCTAATATTTTGGAAAAGAAATATTATTCAAGAAAAATACGTATTTCTGTAACAACTTGTATCTTAATAATAGACAAAAATAGTACTCACTATTTCTGGCAGCAAATTAGTGGATACTTAATTCATTTAATCAAAATTTTCACCTGCAAACATGATTTTATGGTAGGGAATATGGCTTCTTAAAGATCCTTGCAATATTTCTTTGAACATTCCTGTTTAATACAAATATCTGCAAAGGACGTATGTTAATGAGTTTCCTTAAGTTTCTATAAATACATAAATCAAACAGGTTTATTCATCTGTTGTACTTACTTTATGAAGAAATATTTTAGAGCTAAAGCCAATTAAATTTTCAGTAGCTTATCACAGAAATTATTTGAGGCAGAAGGCCAGTCTGTAATGACTTTGCTAAGGGAGTGCTTAGAATATTTCCAACAGAGCTCTATTACCTGGATTACTATCACTGTGTTAAACCATGGATCAGGGTAATGCATTTTTTTTTTAATTTGAGTACTTTAATTGTTCCTTAACTCAATTATATTAATATTTTAATTTTCATTCTACTCACTTACTACATACTAATTTCAAGAATGTCTTTTGTTCAGAAAATGCTCAGTGCTACAACGGGGTTACTTAATTTCTCCTTAAAAACGGCAAAAAGAGATTGAGAATCAGCCTGTTCTAAACAGATGCTGCTTTCTCCAATTTATTTCTCAATCACAGTCATGTTTACTGTTAACAATCGAGCTATCACTTTTATTTATTTATAGCTAGAGTTAGCATAAGATAAAGCACTATACGTAATTTTTTCATAAATCAAATTGTTAGAAAATAAGTGTGCCCTATGTAAGTATTTGCCAAGCTGATGTAGAACATCATGTATTGGGTATCCTGGGATATGATGTAGCTTGGGTGATAGCTATTTCTCAAAATCTTTGTTGTGAACTTTAAGCATATAGAAAAGAGTGATGAGCAAAAATGGAAATATTCTAGAAAAGTGTGACATTCATATATCTAGACCATTGTTTCTTAAAGTGAAGAAATAGAGGACAAGTGGAAACCACAAGCTAGCATGACACACATGTCCACATAATAGTGCAAGACACAATCTGAGGTACTTCTGTTTGTTTCCCTGGCAATGCTATTGAATTTCTCACATTCCCATCATTATGCATGCATTCCTAGGAAAAATCTATTAACCCAGGGCATCAATACAAAAAAACAAATAAGTTACTGTCACTTTTTCCTTTACAATGTCATATAAGCCTGTCTTGTAATGGGTAATAATTTATAGAAAAATAGTTTCAGTAGAAATGATCTGTGATGCTATGGATACACTTATCTATGTTCAAGTATCAAAGCAAAACACACAAATATGTGTCTTAATTCAAATTTCTAAAACAAAGGAAGCTAACTCTGTTACTAATGAATTGTTGTTCTTCACCCTTTATTTTCTTCTACTGTCATAAAACACTAAAAATAAGATCTACTCTCTTAAATTTGTAAGTGTATAAGAGTGTGGTCAGCTCTAGGCACTATATTTGTTGTACAGCAGTGCTCTAGAATGTATTTCTTTTCCATCACTGAAACTTTACAGCACATGTGTAGAAGAACTCCATATTTCCTCTCCACAACTCATGGAAACCACCATTCTACTCCCTGCTTCCATGAGCTTGACTATTTCAGATATCTCATCCAAGTGGAATTACACAATATTTCCTTCTGTAACTGACATTTCACTTAATATACATTCTCCAAGTTCATCCAAGTTGTTGCATTTGGCAAGATTTTCTTTTTCTGAATAATATTTCATTGCATGTCTATAGCACATTTTCTTTATCCATTTATCTGAGAATAGACATTAGGTTGTTTCTGTTGTTTTTACTGTGACCTACAGGTATATGAAAAAGTGCTCAACATCTCTTATCAGGGAAATGCAAATTAAAATCACAATGAGAGATCAACTCATACTTGCTAGTGCGACTATCATCAAAAAACAAAAGGTAAATATTGGCAAAGATGTGGAGAAACTGAAAAATTTGCACACTGTTGGTGGTGCCAATTCAAAATTGGCACTTGCCATCTGCCTCTGCAAGGATTAAATCACATGCTGCTATAGTCTCTGACCTTCAACACCCCTGAAATGTGTTCAGGGTGGAGAGCAGGAATGAAGCACCCTGTGCTCTGGGAAAAAACTGGCAAACAGATTTCCAGATACTTAGATAATTTCAAGAAAAGATTCTGAACCCAATTCTTGCATCTCCTCATATCTAGAAAAGCACTAAAATTGTTGCTGGAGACATCTGCTCCTTGTGACTAGCAGTAACATTCAGGAAATTAGCAGCAACCTTCTGCCAAACTGTGTGCTTGATTGCGTGTGCCCCACCTTCACCAAAATCATATATATACTGATCTTCCCTCTACCTCTAAGGATCTGTTTCTCAGAGCTATCTGAAATGCTATCTCCTGAGTTATAAACCTTGTTTTGCCTCTCCAAATCTTAACTCACAACCTTAAGTTGTGCTTTGTTTTTAAGTCAACGGTGGGAATGTAAAATTGTGTAGCCAGTATGGAAAACAGTATGAAAGGGTCACAAAAAATTAAAGAGGCTTCCGCAGTGGCTCAGTGGTAAAGAATCTGCCTGCCAATGCAGGAGACCCTGGTTTGATCCTCAATCAGTGAAGATCCCACACGCCACAGAGCAGCTAAGCCCACTAACCACAACTACTGAAGTCTGTGCATGCTAGAGCCTGTGCTCTGCAGTAAGAAAAGCCACTGCAATGAGAAGCCAAGAACCTCAACAAAAATCAGCCCTGTGCACGGCAAATAGAGCAAAGGCCACACAGCAACAAAGACCCAGCACAGCCACAAATAAATAAACACAATTATTGAAAAAGAAAATAGAACTGCTTGCAATCTCACTTCTGGGTCTATATCCAAAACAATTGAAACCAGTATCTCAAAGAGGTATCTGCACTCCTCTGTTTATGACAAGGCTTATAATTTTTACTGAAATAATTAAGATATTACCATTAAGATGGTTCATGTTAGAGATTAGATTTATTCAACTTCATATTTATTTGCTTGTAATTTAATAATGAAGTCTCATTAAACTGATTGATTCTAGGGCAGAATGGGTCATAGTTGTCTCAAGTGGCTTCATTTGTTCCTATAGTTTGGAGGTGTTGTGGGGGAGTGAGGGGGTATTTGCCTTAGGCCTTAATGGGTATACTGAATATAAAGACATTGAATGTGAAAGTGAATCTGTTAGTCGCTCTGTCATGTCTGACTCTTTGTGACCCCTAGACTGTAGTCCACCAGGCTCCTCTGTCCACGGAATTCTCCAGACAAGAATACTGGAGTGGGTAGCCATTGCCTTCTCCAGAGGATCTTCCTGATCCAGGGACTGAAGCTGAGTCTCCTGCTTTGCAGGCAAATTCTTTATCATCTGAGCCACCAAGGAAGCCCATAAATTAATATATATATATATTTATATATAATTATAGTATATATTTTTATGGAGACATTTTATGATATAAATTATATAAAATTTTGTATATATAAATGTACCATAACATATGTATGTATTTAAGAAATTTTAATGAAATTTGATTACATATATCATAAGCTTTCTACATAAAAATATAAATGTAATCCATCTGTTAAGTAAACATACTGAATCAAATAATACATTACTATTTTGTGCATTATAGAATAGCTTACCTAAGGCTTGTTAGAGGGAATTTATCTATTTCTGAGAGTATGGAGTTTGACCAGGAAAAGAAGATCCTAACTTGGAATAGTAAAAATGCACATCATTTCGGGCTATAAATTCCTTTCTCATATATCAAAGTGTTTATAAGTTTTCTTCCTTTGCAGGGAAACTAAAGACTTGCAGATTAAATACCTTCAGGTACATTAATAAGGGCATCCATGGTGGTTCAGATGGTAAGGAATATGCCTGCAATGCAGGGGACTCAGATTCCTTGCCTGGGTCAGGAAGATCCCCTGAAGAAGGAAATGGTAACCTACTCTAATATCTTTGCCTAGGAAATTCCAGGGACAGAGAAGCCTGGTAGGCTACAGTCCATGGGGTCGCTAAAGAGTCAGACACAACTTAGAGACTAAACAACAACAAACAGCATTAATGTTTATGGATCTACTTCTTACAGATTGACTCATCGAGTAGATATTTTCCAAACTGTTCTACACATTTTTATCTGTCAAGTAAATACACAAAACTTACATTACTTAGAAAAAAATAGGCCTAAGCATCCCTAATGCTGTCACAATGGTAGAAGGAGATTCTTTTTTCTGTTGTACTGGTATTTATTCTCCTGTATGGATGTTATGCCCAGGGAACAAAGATAAACAGTTTTCAAAAGGAAATATCAATGCAATCCCTGGTCTATATTGACTGTAAGAGACTGTGACAGTATCAAGATTTTATTTATCCTAGAAGTATAAGGAAAAAATTAAAAAGAAGATAGCATCATCTGTTGAAAGAGAGCCAACATCAGAGATAAGAGAGAAAAATCTGTTATGAATTTCCTCCAGAAGTTGAAGTGTTATTGAATTCCTATAACTTACAGAATATATGCAAAATAAGTGACAGACACAGATGTTCTCCACTTCTCTTAAACTTTAAAACCCATATCATTTTTGAGGGAAAGGCAACCCAGTATCTTTCAATCTCATGCCCAAATTGCAATGAATCCACAAAGGACTTAGTCACCTCTGACTTTACTATAGTCATTAATTTGTCACATGGTCTCATTCATAAACAGGACTAAGAACTGACATTTTTTCTGCATTCTCAGTATTTTTTAAATAATTGTGATGATAAATGTGTCATTGTTAGTAATATCTATGAAGTGCTCTGTTATAAGACCATCACTTCAGTTCAGTCACTCAATCATGTTTGACTCTTTGTGATCCCATGGACTGCAGCACGCCAGGCCTCCCTGTCCATCACCAGCTCCCAGAGTTTACTCAAACTCATATCCATTGAGTCAGTGATGCCATTCAACCATCTCATCCTCTGTTGTTCCCTTCTCCTCCTGTCCTCAATCTTTCCCAGCATCAGAGTCTTTGCAAATGAGTCAATTCTTCGCATCAGGTGGCCAAAGTATTGGAGTTTCAGCTTCAATATCAGTCCTTCCAATGAATATCCAAGACTGATATCCTTTAGGATGGACTGGTTGGATCTCCTTACAGTCCAAGGGACTCTCAAGAGTCTTCTCCAATACCACAGTTCAAAAGCATCAATTCTTCAGCAGTCAGCTTTCTTTATAGTCCAACTCTCACATCCATACATGAGTACTGGAAAAACCATAGCTTTGACTAGACAGAACTTTGTTGGCAAAGTAATGTTTCTGCTTTCTAATATGCTGTCTAGGTTGGTCATAACTTTTCTTCCAAGGAACAAGTGTCTTTTAATTTCATGGCTGCAATCACCATCTGCAGTGATTTTGCAGCCCAAGAAAATAAAGTCTGTCACTGTTTCCACTGTTTCCACTCTTTTCCCATCTATTTGCCATGAATGATGGGACTAGATGCCATAATCTTTGTTTTCTGAATGTTGAGTTTTAAGTCAACTTTTTCACTGTCCTTTTTCACTTTCATCAAGAGGCTCTTTAGTTCCTCTTCGCTTTCTGTCATAAGGGTGGTGCCATATGCATATATGAGGTTATTGATATTTCTCCCAGCAATCTTGATTCCAGCTTGTGCTTCATCCAGCCCACCATTTCTCATGATGTACTCTGCATATAAGTTAAATAAACAGGGTGACAATATATAGCCTTGACATACTCCTTTCTCTATTTGGAAGAGCATAAGGATGCATATACCATATGTCTGAATATTGAATGAAAGCCCCTCACCAGTGTACTTTGATTGTGACAATGCTAAACTACCTGAGGTATGTGCTCTTGAAAGAGAGCAAAGGTTCAGGAATTTCCCCACCTTCTTATATTCTGAGACAATATTTAATTCAAAGAATTGTGTTCCCTAGAATTAGAGAAATTCATGTTTACCTATGACAAGGCAAGACACAGACCACCCAAATTCTTTACAGATTAGGTGATTAGTTGAATTGTTTTTACTTATCCACCTCCACAAAATACCTGCAAATTTAGCTTGATAAAAGTTTGGTTAAACCTGTTTTCTTCCCTTCAAGCTCCTCAACATTGACTAATCTCAGTCTGGGTCAACAGTGGAAAATGGAGAAACTCCTCCTTAAGGGTACTCTTGAAAATAGGCTGACCTCAGGGAAAGAATTTTCCTACTCAACTGCCAGACCCCATGCCCCTGCCTCCACCCCCTACTCCCCAATGCCTAGTTCTTTTGAGCTTCATTTGTAACTGACTAAGGGCTTCCCTATTGGCTCAGACAGTAAAGAATTGGCCTGCAATGTGGGAGACTTGGGTTTGATCCCTGTGTCAGGAAGATCCCCTGGAGAAGGGAATTGCGACCCACCCCTGGAGAAAGGAATAGCTATCCACTCAAATATTCTTGCCTGGAAAATTCCATGGACAGTGGAGTCTGGTGGGTGACAGTCTATGGGGTCCCAAAGAGTTGGACATGACTGAACAAGTAATACTTTCACTTTTCTCTCTCATAACTCCCTATAAAAGGAAATTCCTTTCTGCCTGACCCCTGAGACTCTTGCAGATCTTGCAATCAGAGCACTCTCCGTATTGAATTCCCTCCTCCCTCCATTAGTGTGACAATATTTTAAATAAAGTCTCACTTTATCTAAGTCTAGATTTGGAACATTTGACACTCTCTTTCTAACGAAATATCTTTTTGGTGATTATTTTGAATCAGAACTTGCACTTATTTTCAAGATGAAATTTGGGACTCACATTAAGTCTGAAATCTAGTTTCATATCAATATTAAACCAAACAATTTTTTGATATCTTTATTTAAATATATCCAGTTACTCAGATATTGGTGATTATGGAGTAATTTTATATTTGTGAGACATAAAAAAGGGAAATTTTTATTTGATAAATCTGTAAGGGTTCTTGTGGTTATCTGGTCAGAACAACTACTATGTAATTCTACACAAATGGGAACATTTCCTACTTAAACAAAAGACTGAGTCAAATGAAAGAAAAATAAATAATGAATTTTTATTTATGATCTCCCCTGATACAGATGGATAGATAATATATACGTATACATAGTATATACCATGTATATACCTAATCTCTACATACATGCATACATATGTATATGTAAACCCTAATATAATTTTATTTTGAGATATGGACCTTAAAGAGGTAATTAAGGGTAACTGAGATCATATGAGTAGGCCCTAATCCAGTCTGACTAATGTCCTTATAAAAAGAGGAAAACACACCAGATATGAGTCCACAGGGAAAAGCCCACAAGAGGACATGGTCAGAAGGCAGTCGTCTACAAGCCAAGAAGAGAGGCTTCAAGAAAAATCAAAAGTGCCAACACTTTGATGTTGGACTTCCAGGTTCCAGAGTGAAAAATAAATTTCTGTCGTTTACACCACCCAGGGTGTACTGTTTTGTTATGTAGTGATACAGTACCTCCCTTGACTATTAAACTTGAGGTAAACTGTCATTCAGCATTATTTGTGAAATAAGCCTGTATTTTTTTTTTTTTTTACAAGAAACTCTATCCAGGCTTAGAATTTTTGTTCTGATTGGAATGGGAGAAGCAGCATAATTTGATACTATGGTCTCATTTGGTAGCACACTGGGCTGTGCTGTGCTAAGTCCCTTCAGTCGTGTCCAACTCTTGGACCCTATGGACTGTAGCCTGTCAGGCTCCTCCGCTCCTGCAATTCTCCAGGCAAGAATATTGGAGCGGGTTTCCATGCCCTCCTCCAGGGGATCTTCCTGACTCAGGGATGGAACCCGCATCTCTTGCATCTCCTGCATCGGCAGGCAGGTTCTTAACCCCTAGTGCCGCCTGGGAAGCCCCCTGTAGCACATTGCCAACACTCAAATACTGGTGTTACCATTGTTTACTGGATGACTTTCAATAAATCAATCTCACTGTGCCTCAGTCCTACATATGCAAAATGGTTATAATAATAGTACCTAATCCATGAGTTTATGATACACATTTAGAATAATATCTCTAAAGAGCATAGAGCACACTATTCCTGGCGTTCAAAGTTTCCTCTCTTACTTTTAATTCTTCCTCCCTTCTTTCTCCCTCTCCTTTTTTGTTTGTTTCTGTTTCCATTTCCCATAAGGTCTCAGTTTAAGCAGATGGTCATTATGCTTAGAAAGTTAAAATGTTCTTTATTTTTAACATAAATTTCCAGTAAGTAGTCATCATAGAAATAAAAGCAGATAGGAAATGTTCCCTTTAACATTGTATACCTTAAACCTACACGATACCATATGTCAATGATGTCTCAATAAAGTGAGGGTGAAAAAAAACTTAAAAAATATTCGAGTCAACTATGAATCATAAAAAAGCATATCTCTTTGGTAAGGATTGAAAAATTACTAATAAAAATATCCTCCCTAACTCACCGGTAGCTCAGCAGAAAAGGAATAAATTTTCCCATATTTTTTCCTATGATATGGCATAAAAGGAATAAAAGCAAATATGCAGTATTGGCATTTGGTACATTTTTATCTCCAGGAAATACTGCCTCCTCAACAGCTTCAATTTAAGATGGTAGCACAGTCTTTATATAAATTACTAATGGCTACAGACTTTTTCGCCAGAATCATATCCAGAGAGCTACATCTAATATTATGAGTCATTTTTTGCAGTCAGCCCAGTGCTGTGGATTAATAGACAGCCTAAAGAAGACAAAGGTCATGTACTAAATTGCACCAGATGAAAACTACATGCACTCAGAAATCTTCCTTGGCAACACCTATCTGAACGTTGTCACTGAATTTTGCTACTCGGCAGGAAGCTGTCACAGAATTTATTAATAGACAAGAATCAGAGAAGTAGATCAAAAATCTCAGCATGTCCTTTGGAAGGCCAACATTCTGACATCCGTGTTATATTAAACTCCAGACGAAGCTAAAGGTTTACAGGATGGTGCCACATGCTCCTACATGCAAGAAACTGAGATTCGCCATCACAGCCCTATCCCCTGGGAATTTTCTCAGAGAGCTATAGATAATATTAAGTGGTAAGGCAGCATCAGCTGTGAAAACATCATGAATTAGAGTTCAGCATTAATGTTTCTAAGTTTGCTGAGCTGGAAAAGATAAAAAAGAAATTTGATGAAAAGATAAAAGCTGTGGTAAACTCTGAGGAGCAAAGCAGAAGAGATGTGTGTACAGCAGACAAGGGAAGTAATATATGTTTGTTGTTGACAGAAAATTTGGACAGAAGCTGTTATTGTGGAGCATGTGGAAATGGAGTGGTTTCCTTTCAGTAAAGAAATATACACAAAAATATAAACCCAACCTTCAAAACTATACTAAACATGTTTATACTCATAGCTACAAGGCAAAATGCAATCAGTGAGTAATACTGTTGTTAACATAGTATAGCTTTCAATCATACATAAGATAGGTTCAGTTTAGTTAGATTTAGATAAAAATTACACTGGTAGAAGTAGCGTATTTCAATACTAAGATAAAATTATATACAAGCACATAAAATTGTAATTAAATTATTGAAAGGTTTTTTGCTTTTAATTATTATCAACTAGACAATATTTTGATTATTGCCAAGTGAGCAATGTACAGTATGAAAAGGCAAAAAGATATAACACTGAAAGATGAACTCCTCAGGTCAGTAGGAGCCCAATATACTCCTGGAGAAGAATGGAGAAATAGTTCCAGAAAGACTGAAGAGGCTGAGCCAAAGCAGAAACAACACCCAGTTGTGGAGGTGACTAGTGATGGAAGTAAAGTCCGATGCTAAAAGAACAATATTGCATAAGAATCTGGAATGTTAGGTTCATGAATCAAGGAAAATTGGAAGTGGTCAAACAAGAAATGGGAAGAGTGAACATTGTACTTTTAGAATCAGTGAACTAAAATGGACTGAATTGGGTGAAATTAATTCAAATGACCATCTTATCTAGGGTGAGAATTCCTTAGAAGAAATGGAGTACCATCATAGTAATCATAGTCAACAAGAGTCCAAAATACAGTACTTGGATGCAATCTCAAAAACGACAGAATGATCTCTGTTCTTTTCTAAAGCAAACCATTCAATATCACAGTAATCCAAGTCTATGCCCTGACTACTAATGCTGAAAACCTGAAGTTGAATGGTTCTATGAAGAACTACAAGACCTTCTAGAACTAACACTCAAAAAGATGTCCTTTTCATTATAGGGGACTGGAATGCAACAGTAGGAAGTCAAGAAATGCCTGGAGTAATAGCCAAGTTTGACCTTGGAGTACAAAATGAAGCAGGGCAAAGGCTAACGGAGTTTTGCCAAGAGAACACACTGGTCATAGCAAACACCCTCTTTCAACAACACAAAAGAAGACTCAACACATGGACATCACCAGATGGTCAATAGCAAAATCAGATTGATTATATTCTTTGCAGCCAAAGATGGAAAAGTTCTATACAGTCAGCAAAAACAAGACTGGGAGCTGACTGTGGCTCAGATCATGAACCTCTTATTGCTAAATTCAGACTTAAATTGAAGAAAGTAGGGAAAACCACTAGACCATTCAGATATGACCTAAATCAAATCCCTCACGATTATACAGTGGAAGTGACAAGGAGATTCAAGGGGTTAGATCTGATAAAGAGAGTGCCTGAAGACCTATGGACAGAGGATCATAATATTGTATAGGAAGTGGTACTCAAAACCATCCCCAAGAAGAAGAAATGCAAAAAGGCAACGTGATTGTCTGAGGAGGCCTTACAAATAGCTGAGAAAAGAAGAGAAGCAAAAGGCAAAGAATAAAAGGAAAGATATACCCATCCAAATGCAGAGTTCCAAAGAATACCAAGGAGAGATAAGAAAGCCTTCCTCAGTGATCAGTGCAAAGAAATAGAGGAAAACAATAGGAAAATCTCGAGATCTCTTCTAGAAAATTAGAGATAACAAGGAAATATTTCATGTAAAGATGGGCACAATAAAGGACAGAAACATTATGGACCTAAATGAAATAAAAGATATTAAGAAGAGATGGCAAGAATACATGAAAGAACTATACACAAAGATCTTAATGACCAAAATAACCATGGTGTTGTGATCACTCACTTGGAGCTAGACATCCTGGACTATGAAGTTAAGTGGGACTTAGGAAGCATCACTAAGAACAAAGCTAGTGGATGTGATGGAATTCCAGTTGAGTTATTTCAAATCCTAAAATATGATGCTGTGAAAGTGCTATACTTAATAGACCAGCAAATTTGGAAAACTGAGCAGTGGCCACAGGACCGAAAAGGCCAGCTTTCATTCCAATCCCAAAGAAAGGCAATGCCAAAGAATGCTCAAACTACTGCACAATTGCACTCATCTCACATGGTAGTAAAGTAATGCTCAGAATTCTTCAAGCCAGGTTTCAACAGTATGTGAACTGTGAACTTCCAGATGTTCAAGCTGGATTTAGAAAAGGCAGAGGAACCAGAGATAAAATTGCCAACATCTGCTGGATCATAGAAAAAAGGAAGAGAATTCCAGAAAAAAAAATCTACTTCTGCTTTATTGAATGTGCTAAAGCTTTTGACTGTGTGGATCACAACAAACTGAAAAATTCTTATGGAGATGGGAATACCAGACCACCTTCCCTACTTCCTGAGAAATCTATATGCAGGTCAAGAAGCAACAGTTAGAACCAGTCATGGAACAATGGACTGTTTTCAAATTGGGAAAGGAGTATGTCAAGGCTATATATTGTCACCCTGCTTATTTAACTTATATGCAGAGTACATCATGAGAAAAGCTGGGCTAAATGAAGCACAAACTAGAATCAAGATTGCCAGGAAAAATATTAATAACCTCAGATATGCATATGACATCACCCTTATGGCAGAAAGTGAAGAAGAACTAAAGAGCCGCTTGATGAAACTGAAAGAGGAGAGTGAAAAAGCTGGCTTAAAACTCAAAACACACACACAAAAGATCATGACATCAGGTCCCATCATTTCATGGCAAATAGATGGGGAAACAGTGGAAACAGTGAGAGACTTTATTTTCTTGGGCTCCAAAATCACTGCCCATTGTGACTGCAGCCATGAAATCAAAAGACACTGGCCCCTTGGAAGAAAAGCTATGAGAAACCTAGACAGCATATTAAAAAGCAGAGGCATTACTTTGCTGACAAAGGTACGTCAGTCAAAGCTATGGTTTCTCCAGTCCTCATGTATTGTTGTGTGAGCTGGACCATAAAGCTGAGTGCAGAAGACTTGATTGTTTTGAACTCTGGTGTTGTAGAAGACTCTGCAAGGAGATCAAACCAGACAATCGTAAAGGAAATCAACCCGAATACTCGCTGGAAGTACTGATGCTCATGCTGAAACTCCAGTACTTTGGCCACCTGATGTGAAGAACTGACTCTTGAAAAGACCCTGATGCTTGGAAAGATTGAAGGCAGGAGGAGAAGGGGATGACAGAGGATGAGATGGTTGGATGGCATCACCGACTCCATGGACATGAGTTTGAGCTAGCTCTGGGAGTGATGATGGATAGGAAGCCTGACGTGCTGCAGTCCATCAGGTCACAAAGAGTTGGACATGACTGAGTGTCTGAACTGAACTGAACTGAACTGAGGCCATTTGGTCCAAGCTTCCCTGGTGGATCTCATAAAGAATCCACCTGTGATACAGGAGACCTGTGTTTGATCACTGGTTTGGGAAAATACCCTGGAGAAGAGAATAGCTGACCTATCCAGTATTCTTGCCTGGGAAATCCCATGGACAGGAGTCTAGAGAGCTACAGTCCATTGGGTCACATAGACAGACACGACTGAGTGACTAACACGCACACACACACACACAGACAATATTGGGAAGTAGATTTTTTGACATTTGGCAGTTAAAACTAGTATCAGTCCTTACATTAAGTATGTGCTCTGTGCTCATTTGTGTCGTGCTCTCTGCGACCCCGTGGACTGTAGCCTGCCAGACTGTGCTGCTTACAGAATTTTCCAGGCAAGAATACTGGAATGTGTTGCCAATTCCTTGTCCAGTTGATCCTCCCTACCCAGAGACCAAGTCTGCATCTCCTGTGTCTCCTGCATTGGCAGGGGGATTCTTTACCACTAGCGCCACATTGAAAACCCTACATTAAGTATAACCACATTCAAATATTTTGAAGAAATTTAAAGGGTCCATTTTGTGAGTGACTTACTTAGCCAAACTTGAAAGTGGTATTGTTTTTTTGTTTGTTTGTTTGTTTGCTTTGATATTTTCAGTAATGTAAAAATTTTGAAGAAAACGAAAAGATTAAAACCCTATCGGTTTACAAGATAATGTTAATGAAATAATAAATAAAACTACAACATACTCAAGAAATCTTTACCCTGTTCTCAATCAGAAATTCAGGGAAGGTGTTGAGTCTCTCATTTATTTTATAATTTTAGACTTTCCATTTCTAATCTAATTCTATCATAAATTCATATTAAAATGTCCAAATTTGTATAAGTATACTTTCTAAATGATCAATATTGGTGGTTTAACATCACAGAATTTTAAATTATAAAATATCTTCATTGGCACCTACTTTTTTCTCTTTATTACCTGTACTCTAGGCAAAAAAACAAAAAACAAAAAACAAACTTCTCTGGATTTCTGTACTTCTAATTTACAATTCCTATATTCCTAAGAAAGAATGTAGCAAAAATTGATGTATGGAGTTGTTGTATAAAATAAAAAGCCAGCACAAACATGGTGTTCAATAGATATAAATTTTCTTCTTCTTATCCTATTTCTTGATTTTTTAAATTACTTTTTTGCAAAGTGAAATTAAAATAACAGGAAGGCAAAATCTAAAGGGATAAACTTTCTACAACTTGATAATCAGTGTTAACTTTTCACTTATATTTAGTTTTTTTACATATTTGCAGTGATAAAGATAACTTTATATTTCATATCTTAACTTAGCATTTTAAGATGCATAATTCTTTATTTGGGGATAGTCCATTAGGAAGAAAACAAACCTTAAGTTTTGCTTCTTAAGAAGCACAGTGAGTATAATTTCAAATCTTACTCTATGTGCACACAGTAAGCTTGTTTTGTGGTTGTTGTTGCATTATTGTTCTTTTATAGCTTAAAAAAAAATCCACTCTGTATACTTTTCTATGTAATCAAGATTTTCTGTTGGATTTAATCACCTGCCATGTATCACATCTTTAGGTGTATAAATTATTTTTCCCCAGTTATACTCCCACTATTAATAATATTAATTATTAATAACTAGAAATAATGAGCCAAAATGCTTTTCCTTTGACTTGTGATTTTCTGTGATTTTCTTTGACTGCTGTGTGGCTGCCTTTTTGGAGGCAGATTTTATATTCTATGATTTGTGAATCTAAGACCTTGATTTTCAGATTTTACCATTACTTCTGCATTGTAATTATGTTGTAAACTGTTGTTACTGCAACTTTGAGGTCTATCCACGGTAATTTTTGCCTGCACACAAACACACATACATCATTCCAATTCCTTGAAAAAAAAATTAATACCTAATTTTAGCATGAACAAAGACAAATATGTGCACTTGTTAAAACACTAGCAGCAGTGATAAATTAAAGACTTCACCACAGTTATATGGATTGTTTTCTTTGGTGGTATATTTTATAACAAAGAGATAATCAATGAATAATTAAAATGCTATTTTAGATATCTGTCAGCAACAGAACAAGTAGATACAGGGAAGTACAATTAATTTATAGCCTCCAGGCTCTTTTGTGCTTTATCAGTATTTTTTATTTGATATGACAAAAAACTTAGAACTGTTTTGAATTCAAATAAAGAAAACCAACTTTAGCCTAAGGAAAAGGGAATAATTTATCATGAGAATATGGAGAAATCTCATAAAAACAGGAGGAACAAAAATTGACCTCAGCAAGAATTACAATGACATAATCAGATGTGCTTCAGCCCTTCCCCTTGTCTCTCTAGTCTTATCTTTTACATTGTTTGGGTAATGTCTTTGTTTAGTGAATTCATCTTTCTTCAAATCAATAGGAAGAAAACACTGATGCCAATAACTCTAAATATGTTCCTTTTGTAGTCACCTGTTGCTGGGCTCTGATTAACCAAGTTCACAGAGAATTATCTGTGAATAGCTAGCTAATATCAGGCATATTCACATGGTTTATACTATAAATCTAATTATGGAAGCTTTTTAAAAGTTAGGTCATTGCAAAATTTACAGACGCTGAGTCCAGAAATGTAAAACTAGAACTTAAATCTTACAGATGTCCAGCACACTAATAGTAGAAAAAACCTTGATTGATATGAATATGTTACATTGTCATTTTCTTTTTTTTTTTTTTTATAAATTTATTTATTTTAGTTGGGGGCTAATTACTTTACAATAATTATAACACATCATTATTTTATTGCCAATCGAGATTCAGCTAAACTACTGACAATATAAGTAACAGGATGTCAAAAAGGATCAAATATTGACAATTTCATGTGATGTAACTAACATATTGGCTAATATTACAATGTATACATTATCAGATATTACATAAATAATCATTAAGATGGCTAATATTACCATTAAAATGGCTAATTATATGTATACATACTATTGACAAGGTACTACTCTAGGACCTGCGAATGCAACATTGAACAGAATAGATAAAACTAACACTATTTTAGCAAAGTTTTAATATTTATTAATTTTATTTTGATCTAAACATTATTACACCTATTCTTACAAAAAATAGAATTGTATTTTCACTTATTGATGTGACTGGGCTCCTTTCTTAACCATTAGACATGTTGTTCTGGTGCCACAAAAGCATTAAAATTCTTAAAAAGATATATATATATGTGTATATATATATGTATATATATAACAAATGAAAATGAGAATCAGCGGTCTTGAGAGTTGATAGTGTAGATTTTTTTCATGAGATAGAAGATAAAATATTACGAGTCATAGACTTCCACATCAAAACTCTTATTGAGTTACACTAAATTTTTTTAAAGGTTACATATCATATAAACACGAGCACTTGATCATTCATCTTGAAATGTCAATCCTGTTTAAACCTTGTACTTTCAATGAAGCATATTTCTATTGATAACCACTGAGGCTCTGGTTTGGGAAAAGATAAATACGATGAGCTTTATCAAAGGAAAAAAAGGTCAAAGGAAGAGTAACTTTGCTCTTTGCTTCAGATGGGACATGCATTTCCTCCTGCCCTTGGACATTGTTGCTCCTAGTTATCAGACCTTGGGCTTCCCTGATAGCTCAGTTGGTAAAGAATCTGCCTGCAATGTAGGAGACCCCAGTTCGATCCCTGGGTTGGGAAGATCCTCTGGAGGAGGGATAGGCTACCCACTCCAGTGTTCTGGCCTGGAGAACTCCATGGATTGTAATCCATGGAGTCGCAGACTCTGACACCACTGAGCGACTTTCACTTTCACATCAGATATTAGTACGTGAACTGGGACCACATCTTCCCTTTCCTCTACTCAGGATTCCACAGTCCTAGCCTTAAACCATTGGCCTTCCTATTTCCCCAGCTTACTGATGATGGACGGACTGCGGAACCTCTTCAATTACTTGAGCCAAGTCCCATAATAAATCTTTTCATATGTATATATGAAAATATGTATACATTTCTTTGGAGAATTCTGACTAACATAAAGCTGTTTCATTCAACTATATTATCATGGTTTTCTGCTTGCTGAATCCATCCTATACTGATAGATGTGTGCTAAAATATCCAACTGTAATGGTAGATTTACATTATTTCCTACAGTTCTGTCAGTTCTTACTTGATGTATTTTAATATATTAAGAATTGTTATGTCTTCTTGAAGACTGACTTGTCATCAATATCTAACACCCTTATTTAAACCTGAAAAATTTTCCATGCTCTGAAATCAGCTTTGTAATAAATATTGTACTTGTTTTCTTTGTTTAATTTGTGTTAATATGTATTACTCTACCCTTTTACTTTTAATCCACGTTTGTCTTTATACGTAAGGTGGACATCTTTTAGAAAACAAATTGAGTTGTTTGTTTGTTTTACCTGTTCTCTCAGTTTATATCTTTTAATAGGTAAATTCACAGCATTCACATTGAAAGTGATTCATTGATATAGTTAGATTTCCTATAACTGCTTTCTAGTCACTAAACTTTTTCATTGTTTATCTTCCCCTCTTTTTTTAACCTTCTCTAGTTTTAACTGAGCACTTTATATGATCCAATTTTCTCTCCTCTTTTATCATATTAATTTTACTTTAGTGTTTGTCCTAGATTTCAGAGTAGAGATACACAGCTTATCCATGTCCACTTTTCAGTAACACTGTACTGCTTTATAGTATGTCAGAGTATTCTCAACTCCACTGCCCAATTCCTTATAATTGTCACTGACTTGTAAGTTGTAATTACTCGATACATTATTACTGGTAAAGTGGAAAATTATCCATTAGATCACTTAGAGAAAAATAAACTTTTTTATCTTCATATATTCCTTCCCTTAAAAATTCTAAAATTGTAAATTATAATTCTCCATTGTGATTATTTCAAAATTTTGTTAGCTTTTTCCTCAGTAAAAATACACATAAGCTGAAAAAAATTATCCTAACCTCACTATCAAGATGATATTTTTGTTGTCAAGCATTTTCCCCTCAATCTACCAGAGATAGGTTTGGCTTTATTGAGGTTTCAACATTACAAGAGAAAGGATAGAGGGTATTTTAGGTTATAGAATTTTAGCAGAATTTATTGGAGTTAAGAAGACTACTGCTTCATGATTACAGATAGAGCTGCATTTTGAATACAGTTTGAAAGGATGTTTTTTAATACAGATTGATTTTTAAAAATCATATTAAGAAAGAGCATCTCCTCAGCCTTATAATGGAATACCACTTCCCTGGTGGCTCAGTGGTAGAGAATCAGCCTGCCAATGCAGAAGACGTGGGTTTGATCCCTGGGTCAGGAAGATCCCCTGGAGGAGGAAAAGGCAACACACTCCAGTATTCTTGTCGGGAAAATCGCATAAACAGAGAAGACTGGTGGGCTACAGTCCATGAGATCACAAAGAGTCAAACACAACTTTGCAACTAAACAACAACACAGCTGGTAAACAACAGAATAGTGACTTAAGCCAGTGCTTATTCAAAGCCTTTGATCCCATATTCTTTCCTCTTAGACTGTGCAGAAAGTGAAAGCTTAGACTTTTATTTTTGTGGGGTAGGGGGGAGTTTCCCAGGTGCACAAGTGGTAAAGAATCTGCCTGTTAATACAGAAGACATAGGTTTGATCCCTAGGCCAGGAAAATTCCCTGGAGTAGATAATGGCAACCCACTCCAATGTTCTTGCCTGGAAAACACCATAGACAGACGAGTTTGGTGGGCTACAGTCCATGGGGTCGGACACGACTGAGCACAACAACAGCAAATATTAGAATAGACAGATATCAATTACATTGTTCTAATCGTTAGCAAAGGGTAAGGATAAAATTAAAAGTCAAAAGCTAATTTGTTATAAATGTATATAAAGGTGTATATATAGACAAAGTGTAAAAAAGACTCTAAAAGTGGAACCACAGGCAATTCTACTTCAAGTAAAATTAGGCTCCTGTGCACAAGTTTCCAACTACACTGGACCTCTGTGATAGAAATAAGTAATAATCATCAAGAACTTAATGCAAAAGAAGCATGCTTTATACTCTTAGGCAAATAAAATTAAGTTGAAAATATAATTTGTAAAGATTTGTTGTAATTTTTGATAGTCAATGGCTTTGAGTTCTTAGTATTTTCCTGTCTCTACTTTAAACTATGGTAGTGCTAATATTTGTTTTTGTCCAGTGTAAATATGTATCTTCATTAGAATATTTACTCCATTTAGATGTACTGTGCATGTGTGCATGCTATGTCGCTTCATTCATGTCTGACTCTTTGTGACCCCACAGACAGTATAGCCCACCAGGCCCCTCTGTCTATGGGGCTCTGTAGGCAAGAATACTGGGCTGTGTTGCCATGCTCTCCTCCAGGCATCTTCCCAACCCAGGGATCAAATCCACGTCTCTTATGGCTCCTGCTTTGGCAGGTAGGTTCTTTACCACTAGTGCCACCTAGGAAGCCCAAATTTATTGTAGTGACAGCAATTGATTTCTCCCATCTTATTTTGTGTTATTTTCTTATACCATTTTTTGTTTGTTTGTTTGTTTATGTTTTTTATGTGTACTTTTTTTTCTGGAGGGGGCTCTTATTTTACAAACTTTCTCTATTATTTGGAATTCGTATATTCATCATACTTGCATATATGATAATAACATGAATACCCATTCTGAACACACTTTAATATTATTTAACACTTTTTTGCCCACTGTGAGCTTAAAATTCCAACTTCCATATCAGTAAACAAATGATATGGTAGCGATCAAGTGACAGCCACCCCAAGATGGAGAGAACTCAGGATGGATGCGAGATGCCCCCCAGTCTAGTAGTTAGCCTCCACAGCCAGCTCTGATAGTAAACCCTGGGTAGATTCAGGATGTGAAGCCCAGGATACTGACTCCAGAGAGTTGAGGGGCATATCAAAGTAATGACTTCAATGAGCCCAGACTTTGTATCTTCCCATACATAGAAAAGCACTAAATCCCTTAACTTGAGATATTTGGCTTTCTTTAACTAACACTGCTCTTTAGAGGTACTGACTATCTAGACTTTGCTGCAGAAACTTCTATGTATTCTGGCTCCCCTCCAACCCTGTGCCCCTGTCTCTTTGTAGCAGTTATATGAGATGTTATGTTCCAAGTTTATTCTCAGTTTTGACCGTGAATAAAACAGAGCTCCCAGTGTTAGTTTGTGCTTTTCTTTCTTTCTTTTTTTTCAATCAACAACAGCTTAACTCTAAAAATCTTCCAAAACATTTGAAATTTGAAAATCTAAAACATTTGAAATTCATTCCCATTAAATACTACTATGGTCATGTATTTTAGATCTACTTTACTTTGAAAACTCATGCTTTTAAAAAATAAAACTATTAGATTTAGATATATTTGTATTAATTTCTTATCTTTCTCTAATCACCCAACTTCAATTTGACATCATTTTCTGCACCTTTTTATACAGTATTTTTAATTTCCATCAGTAAAAGTTTGTTGAGGGCTAACCTTGCTTTGGTATTGAGGCACATTATGATCACACTTAATCCTTAAAAGATATCACTAAGTATAACATTCTAGACAAACTGCACATTTTCACTTTCTTACACTGTGATTGAATTATGTCATCAGCTTCCAATATTACTCCTAAAATTGAATATCAAATTTTATCTTTGCACATTTCAAGTTAATCTGCCATTGATTTCTGCTGTTTTTGAGATTATCTATTTGTCTCTAGTGTTTTGAAACATTCCCTTGGTATGTGTTGGTCTATATTCTTCCTATTAATATTACTTGTGTTCACTAGGTGATGTGTTATATTTTTTTCTTCTATTTCATCAGTTCTGGAAAATTCTTGGCTTGTGTATCTTCCAATAATATTTGTAACTTAATAACTTTTTATGTTTTTTTATGACTCTTGTTTCTCATGTTATTTTCCTGGCCTCTGAGGAGCCTTTGCATTTTTCATTTTAGTTTCTCTGATGCATTATGGATCATTTGTATAAATTAATCCTTTGACTTCTTAGTGTCTTAAAATGTCAGTTTGTGGTTAAAGTCATACATTAGATTAGACTTTTCAGTTATTTTATTTTGTTTTATTTTATTTGTGGAACTTCATTTTGGTTCTTCTAAAAATTGCCTATATATGTTCAAGTTCCTATTATTTCTGAACTGTTTAGTTATGTGTTAACAATTACTTTGTCTGAAGTCTTTTTCAGGTCTTATTCTACTGTGGGTGTTTTGTTTTGTTTTCCTGGTTATTTATATGTATTTTGCAATGTGTGTATATGTGTGTGTGTGTGTGTGTGTGTGTGTGTGAAAGAGGGAAGAGAGGTATTAATTTCCCCTATTATGTTAACTATAAGAAATTCATGAGGCCTGAAATTCATGAGACTCTTTCCTGAGAAAATCTATATTTGATTCTCTCAGGTTTATCTAGAAACTAAAGTTCTGGGACCATTTTTAACAAAATTATCAGTTCAGTGCTTCTTGGAGCACATTATGTGGTATTTATTTCTAGTTCTTACCACAGTGATCATATTTCCATCTGAAGAAACCTGCCTAATATAGTGTTTTCCTGTTAAATTACATTATTTTGGTAGGTTTTAAACCCTGTGAGATCATGAAAATCAGAGCTTACCATTCACCTGGCCTGTAAAATACCTTCAAGGCAAAAACAGACTTATAAATGAATAAAGTGAGACTCTTAGAGTTAAAAGCATTTAGAGTTTGAAAAAAAAAAAATGAGTTGTGTGTTCTTTGATTGGAAAGCCAAACAGTAAACTATATAAATTGCTGAAACTAGCACTGTTAAAGCATTGCAGTATATATTTGTAAAGGGTATGCCATTCTCTTAATGTTTATAGTAAATACTGTTATTTTCTCAGTGTGTATTCAATATGCAAATTATTTTTATGACAAGTGGAGAATAATAAAGCAAAACTTCCGTAGGCCAAACATAAACTCACTAGACCTGAGCATAGAATATTTATACAACTAGGAATCACAAAACAATGGCATCTATTTCTATGAAGGAAAAGGGAAACAATTTCTTCAGAGTAATGGATTACCAGAAGCCATTTACTAATTATAGTAAAGAAATACTCAACACTTGAGAGGGTTTTGTACTGTCATTGTTAAAATAAATTATATTGTAGAAAGTGAATATTTAAAAAGAATTTTAATACCTGAAAATCAGAAAACATCTACAAATGGGTCATAAATAATGTGAAAAACTCAAAAGAGCATCATGATCAGCACCTGTGAAGAACCTGGAAAAGTTCAAGGCTGGTGGAATCAGGAACAGCTTGATCTTGGAGACACACTTAACTAAAGGTTAACACAAGACCCTTTGTAAGGAAGAATTAAAAACTAATAATATTTTGTATTTAATTCATCTATACTTTAAAGGATATCTAGATTATTTTCAATGTTCTTGATTCAATAATCTTAGGTTATTGGCTTTATAAAAATTTTAAGCTAAAGATTCTTCTGTCTTATTGATACTTAAATATGGGGTAGCTATGAACTGATTTCACTTGTGTTGTTGGAAGAGGTGTTTGCTCTTTCCAGTGCATTCTCTTGGCAAAAATCTGTTAGCCTTTGAAAACCAGATGGTCAATACCAAAATCAGGTTGATTTTATTCTTTGCAGCGAAAGATGGAGAGGCTCTAGCCAGCAAAAGCAAGACTAGGAGCTGACTGTAGCTCAAATCTTGAACTACTTATTGCCAAATTCAGACTTAAATTGAAGAAAGTAGAGAAAACCTCTAGACCATTCAGATATGACCTAAATCAAATCCTTCACGATTATACAATGGAAGTGACCAATAGATTCAAGGGATTAGATCTGATAAACAGAGTGCCTGAAGAACTATGGGCAGAGGTTCATGACATTGTACAGGAGGCAGTGATCAAGACAATCCCCAAGAAAACGCAATGCAAAAAAGGCAAAATGATTGTCCAAGGAGGTCTTATAAATAGCTGAGAAAAGGAAACACATGAAAGGTAAAGGAAAGATATACCCATTTGAATTCAGAGTTCCAAAGAATAGTGAGGATATATAAGAAAGCCTTCCTCAGTGATCAATGCAAAGAAATAGAGGAAAACAAAAGAATGGGAAAACCTATAGATCTCTTCAAGAAAATTAGAGATACCAAGGAAGCATTTCATGCAAAGACAGGCACAATAAAGGACAGAAATGGCATGGACCTAACAGAAGCAGAAGATATGAAGAAGAGGTGGCAAGAATGCATAGAAGAATTACGTAAAAAAGATGGTAGTGAGCCAGATAACAATGATGATGTGATCACTCAAATATAGCTAGACATTCTAGAATGTGAAGTCAAGCGGACCTTAGGAAGCATCACTATGAACAAAGCTAGCAGAGGTGATGGGATTCCTGTTGAGTTATTTCAAATCCTAAAATATGATGCTGTGAAAGTCCTGCACTTAATATGTCAGCAAATTTGGAGAACTCAGCAGTGGCCATAGGACTCGAAAAGATCAGTTTTCATTCCAATCCCAAAGAAGGGTGATGTCAAAGAATGTTAAAACTGCTGGACTATTTCACTCATTTCACAGGCCAGAAAACTAATGTTCAAAATTCTCCAAGCCAGGCTTCTACAGTATGTGAACTGTGAACTTCCAGACGTTCAAGATGAATTTAGAAAAGACAGAGGAACCAAATATCAAATTGCCAACATCCATTTGATAATTGAAAAAGCAAGAGAGTTCCAGAAAAAACATCTATTTCTACTTTAGTGACTACTCCAAAGACTTTAACTGTGTGGATCACAACAAACTGTGGAAAATTCTTAAAAAGAAGGGAATATCAGACCACCTGACCTGCCTCCTGAGAAATCTGTATGCTGGTCAGGAAGCAACAGTTATAACTGGACTTGGAAAAACAGACAGGTTCCAAATTGGAAAAGGAGTATGTCAAGACTGTATATTGTCACCCAGCCTATTTATCTTAAATGCAGAGTACATCATGCAAATGCTGGGCTGGATGAAGCACTAGGTGGAATCAAGATTGCTGGGAGAAATATCAATAACCTCAGATATGCATGTGACACCACCCTTATGGCAGAAAGCGAGGAAGACCTAAAGAGCTTCCCGATAAAAGTGAAAGAGGAGAGTGAAAAAGTTGGCTTAAAACTCAACATTCAGAAAACTAAGATCACAGCAACTGGTCCCATCACTTCATGGCAAATAGATGGAGAAACAATGAAAACAGTGACAGACCTTATTTTCCTGTGCTCCAAAATCACTGCAGATGGTGCCTTCAGCCATGAAATTAAACAACACTCGCTTCATGGAAGAAATATTATAACCATCCTAGTCAGTATATTAAAAAGCAGAGACATTACTTTGCCAAGAAAGGTCTATCTAGTAAAAGCTATATGGTTTTTCCAGCAGTCATGTATGGATGAGAGAGTTGGACTATAAAGAAAGCTGAGTGTCAAAGAATTGATGCTTTTGAACTATGGTGTTGGAGAAGACTCTTGAGAGTCCCTTGGACTGCAAGGAGATAGAACCAGTCTGTCCTAAAGGAAATCAGTCTTGAATATTCATTGGAAGGACTAATGCTGAGGCTGAAACTCCAATACTTTGGCCACCTGATGTGAAGAGCTGACTCATTGGAAAAGATCCTGATGCTGGGAAAGATTGAGGGCAGGATAAAAAGGGGGCGACAGAGGATGAGGTGGTTGGATGGCATCACCAACTCAATGGACGTGGGTTTGGATGGACCCCGGGAGCTGGTGATACACAGGGAGGCCTGGCGTTGTGCGGTTCATGGGGTCGCAAAGAGTTGGACACGACTGAGTGACTGAACTGAACTGAACAGAAGAAGAAGTCGAAAAGAAAGGGTATGAGAAATCATTTGAGGAGACTATAGCCAAAAACCGTCCTTAACACGGGAAAGGAAACCACCACCCATGTGTAGAAAGCCCAGAGAGTCCCATACAGGATAAACCCAAAGAGATACATGCCAAGACATATATTAGTTAAACTAATGAAAACTAAACACAAAGGAAAATATTAAAAACAGGAAAAGAAAAGCAACAAATGATATATAAGGGGGTCACCATAAAGCTAACAACTGATTTTGCAACAGAAACTCTGCAAGCCAGAAGGAAGTGGCAGGATATACTCAAAGTGGTGAAAGGAAAATGAAAAAAAAAACTGCAATTAAGATTAATTGGTAAGGATATCATTCAGATTTAATGGTGAAATTAAAAGCTTTACAAATAAGCAAAAGTTAAGAGAATTCAGCACAGCCAAACCAGCTTTACAGCAAATACTAACGGAACTTCTTTAGACAAGAGATACAAGAGAAAAGAAAGAACCCACAAAAACCCAAAACAATAAAGTAAATAGTAATAGGATTATACATGTCAATGGTTACGTTAAATGTAAACAGTTTAAGTGCTCCAGCCAAAAGACACACAACAGCTGAATGGATACAAAAATACTACCCTTATATACACTGTTTAGAAGACACTCACTTCAGCCCTAGGGACACATAAAGATTGAAAGTGAGGGGCTGGAAAAAGATATTCCAAGCAAATGAAAATCAAAAAAAGTGGGAATAGCAATACTCATATCAGATAAAATAGACTTCAAAATAAAGATGATTACACAAGACAAGGACACAACGTAATGGTCAAGAGATCAATCCAAAAAGAAGATATTTTAATTATAGATTGGTAAAGGCGGAGGTACCAGAGATCAAATTGCCAACATCTGCTGGATCATCAAAAAAGCAAGAGAGTTCCAGAAAAACATCTATTTCTGCCTTATTGACTATGCCAAAGCCTTTGACTGTGTGGATCACAGTAAACTGTGGAAAATTCTAAAAGAGATGGGACTACCAGACCATCCGACCTGTCTGTTGAGAAACCTGTATGCAGGTCAGGAAGCAACAGTTAGAACTAGACATGGAACAACAGACTGGTTCCAAATAGGAAAAGGAGTACGTCAAGGCTGTATATTATCACCCTGCTTATTTAACTTATATGCAGAGTACATCCTGAGAAATTCTGGGCTGGAAGAAACACAAGCTGGAATCAAGATTGCCGGGAGAAATATCAATAACCTCAGATATGTGGATGACACCACCCTTATGGCAGAAAGTGAAGAACTAAAGAGCCTCTTGATGAAAGTGAAAGAGGAGAGTGAAAAAGTTGGCCTAAAGCTCAACGTTCAGAAAACTAAGGTCATGGCATCTGGTCCCATCACTTCATGGGAAATAGATGGGGAAACAGTGGAAACAGTGTCAGACTTTATTTTTTTGGGCTCCAAACTCACTGCTGATGGTGACGGCAGCCATGAAATTAAAAGACACTTACTCCTTGGAAGGAAGGTTATGACCAACCTAGATAGCATATTTAAAAGCAGAGACATTACTTGGCCAACAAAGGTCCGTCTACTCAAAGCTATGGTTTTTCCAGTGATCATGCATGCATGTGAGATTTGGACAGTGAAGAAACCTGAGTGCCGAAGAATTGATGCTTTTGAACTGTGGTGTTGGAGAAGACTCTTGAGAGTCCCTTGGACTGCAAGGAGATCCAACCAGTCCATCCTAAAGGAGATCAGTCCTGGGTGTTCATTGGAAGGACTGATGTTGAAGCTGAAACTCCAATACTTTGGCCACCTCATGAGAAGAGTTGACTCATTGGAAAAGACCCTAATGCTGGGAAGGATTGGGGGCAGGAGGAGAAGGGGACGACAGAGGATGAGATGGTTGGATGGCATCACCGACTCGATGGACATGGGTTTGGGTAGACTCCGGGAGTTGGTGATGGACAGGGAGGCCTGGCGTGCTGCGATTCATGGGGTCGCAAAGAGTCAGACTCGACTGAGTGACTGTACTGAACTGAAAGAATCCACCTGCAGTGTGGGAGACCTAAATTCGATCTCTTGGTTGGGAAGATCCCACTCCAGTATTCTTACCTGGAGAATCCCCATGGACAGAGGAGACTTGTGGACTACAGTCTATGGGGTAGCAAAGAGCAAGACATGACTGAGCAACTAAGCACTTCACTAATGAACATTGATGCAAATATTCTGAGCAAAATTCTATCAAACAGAATGCAACAACTCATTAAGAGGATCATACACTATGATCAAGTAGAGTTTATTCCATGGATGAAAGGATTATTCAATAAATGTAAATCAATAGATATGATATCCCATATTAATGAATTGAAAGACCAAAATCATACTATCATCTCTATAGACAAAGAGAAAGTTTCAACAAAATCCAACAACCGTTTATGAAAACTCTGCAGAGAGTAGGCATAGAAGGAATGTGTATTAACATGGTAAATGCCATATATGACAAACCCACAGCAAACATTATTCTCAACAGTGAAAAACTAAAGGTATTTCATTTAAGATCATGAAAAAGACAAGAGCACCCACTATGATTCAATATAAGCTCTTATTCAATATAGTTTTGGAGGCCCTAGTTATGGCAATCAGAGAAGAAAAACAACTATATAAAATAGATCCAGATTGGATGATATGATACTATACATAGAAAATCCCCAAAATGCCACAGAAAATTATTCTTACTAGAGCTAATCAATGAAATAGTACAGTTTTAGAATATAAAATTAATATTCAAAATCCCCTGCATTCTATACACTAACAATGAAAAATAAGAAAGAGAAATTAAGGAAACAATCCCATCCACCACTCTAACACAAAGAGTAAAATACTTGGGAGTAAATCTACATAAAGAGACAAAGGACCTGTATTCAGAAAGTGTATGAACCAGATGAAAGGAATCAAAGAGGACTCAATGTTCTTGGATTGGAATAATCAATATTTTGAAAATGACTATACTATCCAAAACAATATGCAGATTCAATGCAATCCCTATCAAACTACCAGTGGTATTTTTCATTAGAACTAGAACAAAAAAATTCACAATTTGAATAGAAACACAAAAGACCCCAAATAGCCCAAGGAAACTTGAGAAAGAAAAACAGAACTGCGGAAGAATTCTTCTTGACTTCAGAGTATACTACAAAGCTATAGACATCAAGACAGTATGGTACCAGCAGCAAAACAGAAATATACACCAATGAAACAAGATGAAAAGTCCAAAGATAAATTCACACACTTACGGGCATCTGATCTGTAACAAAGGAGGCAAAAAATATAATGGAGAAAAGACAGCCTCTTCAATAAGTGATGTTGGGAAAACTGAACAGCTACATGTAAAAGAATGAAGCTGTAACACGTCCTAACACTGTAAACAAAAAATAAACTAAAAATGGATTAAAGACATAAATATAAGGCCAGAAACTATCAAATACTTAAAGGAAATAATAGACAGTACACTCTTTGACATAAATCACAGGAAGATCTTCTTTGATCCACTTCCTATAGTGGTGAAAATCAAAAGAAAACAAAAAAAATAGATTAGACCTAATTAAACTTCAAAGCTTGTGCACAGTAAAGAAAACAAAAATCAAGATTAAAAAAACAACCCTCTGAATAGGAGAAAGTAGCTGACAAAGGATTAATCTCCAAAATATATAAGCAGCTCATGCAACTCAATATCAGAAAAAAAGCAACAGCCCAATCAAAAAATGAGCAGAAGACCTAAACATTTTCTCCAAAGAAGAGATACAGATGGCCAATAAACACATAATAGATGCTCAACATTTCTTCTTATTAGAGAAATGCAAGTCAAAACTACAACGTGATGTTACTTTATACCAGTGAGAATGGCCATCATCAAGAAACTATGAATAAAAAATACTGGAGAGGATGTGGAGAAAGGAAATTCTACTGCACTGTTGGTGGGAATGTAAATTGATACAGCCGATATAGAGAACAATATGGAGAGTCCTTGACAAATGAGGAAAAAAGAAAACTCCCCTATGTCCCAGCAATCCTGCTACTCCCAGTATGCACTGAGAAAACCACAATTTGAAGGGACACATACACCCCACTGTTTATTGCAGCACTATTTACCATAGCAAAGACATTAAAGAAATGTAGGTGTCCATCAACAGATGAATGGATTTAGAAGCTGTGGTGTGCCTGCTGTGTGTCCTCAGTCTCTCAGTCATGCTCCACTCTTTGCAGCCTCATGGACTGTAGCCTGCCAGGCTCCCCTGTCCATGGAATTTTCCAGGCAAGAATACCAGAGTGGGTTGCCATTTCCTATTACAGAGAATCTTCTCAACCCAGGGATGAAACCCATGTTTCCTGCATTGGTAGGGGTATTCTTTACCAGCTGTGCCACCTGGGAAGCCCCATGGTACATATATACAATTACATATTACTCGGAGTCAGTTGTACTGAAGTGGATGAACCTAGAGCCTGTTATACAGACTGAAGTAAGTCAGACAGAGAATAATGCATATATATGGAATCTAGAAAAGTAATACTGATGACCCAATTTACAGAAAAGGAATAGAGATTATAGACATAGAGAGTGGTCTGGTGGAGACAGCAGGGAAAGTTGAGGGTAGGGCAAATCGAGAAACTAGCATTGGCATATACACACTATCATGTGTAAAATGAACAACTAACGGGAAGCTTCTGTATAACACAGGGAACTCAACCTATTGTCCTGTGAAGACCTAGAGGGATGGGATGGAGGGGGTGGGAGGCTCAAGAGGGAGGGGATATATATATATATATACACACATACATATATATGATTATGACTGATTTGCCTTGATGTACAGAAGAGACCACCACAACATTGTAAAGCAACAATCCCCCCCAAAAAATAAACAAACAAAACACTCAAATGAAGAATTATGTAAATTCATAAGTATACTGCTTTGAATGTTTGTCACTGATTACAATAAATAAATAATGCTTGCAATAAAAAAAAGATAATGTACATAAAATGTATATGTTCTTTCAACTGAATGCCTCTGTTAGGTAGCTAGTCAGACGTGAGCAGAGCCCACCTCGTTCTGGCAGGGATCATCTTTCCCTCTCTCTCCTGGACTCTGGTAATCAGAGCACATCCAGAGCACCCCATTCTTCCAGCCAACGACCACGGCTAAGTTTCCAATCTTATCAGGACCAAACAAGATAAAACCACCGAAACAAGCTGTCATGAGTGCACCAAGATTAAAAGTGATTCAAAGTAACTTGGGGCCCATTTTGCCATATTTATAATAAATTAGCATTGTGGCCTAACCCCCGCCCCCCCATCTGGGTTATGCTTGGGTGCTTGTAGGTAAGCATCTGCCCACTTAGAGAAAAGTTGTATAACCTGAAACTGTCTGTCAACTTGTCATTCAAATGACGTAGGACAGGGGAAGAGACTACCACACTCTAAAATACAAAACTCAACCTCATTGCAGGGTTGCTTTTGATATCTAGACAGCCCATTATCATCTTTTCTCAAGAGGGTACTCTTCCTTTCCTTAATAAAACTCATGTTGTTTGAAACTGTTTGATGTTTCTTGTCTGAATTTTTTCCCTTGAGAACACAAGAACCGAGATCATTGTTCCACCAGTAATGCGTGTATGTGTGCAGGTATAGTTATATACACTAATTTAAGAATCCTCATGCTGTGTATTAGGGCAAGATGACTTCCACCTGATGCAGTAGTCAAGGAAGTAAAAGAAGTATCACCTCACCCTCATAGTATGTGGTCTCAATGAGGATAATTTTCATCTGGCTGTCTTATCTGTTATGCATCATCTGGTTAAGAAATGACAGTGCTTTCATTATGATACGTGTGCCGTGTGGTCTGGTCCAGTACTTATACTGTATCACAATGTTTTATAAGATTTAAAGATTTGGTTGGAAAGCAACACAAGGACACTCAGATAGGTAAAAGATAGAATTTTTTTATTACGTATAAAACAGATAAGACTGCCAGACAAAGTCACATAGTGGATCGAACCAGAGGACAGGATAACAGTGAGCTGGAGTTGTAGGGAGAAGCTTACATTACACAAACAGGGTATAAGTTACTAGTTTGAATAGTTTCCTGGGGTCTAGAACATAGGAGATATATCCCAGGGGGCCGATAACTGACCTGGTGCTAACACTGGCCCTGGAGTGTGAGAGGCTGATGAGAGACGAGGATGAGGTGTGAACTTAATTTCCTCCTCAAGAAAAGGAACTGTCAGGGCACTAGCTAGGGTTCCAAAACAGAGTCAAGGCAGTATTTCTATAAACTCTATAACACACAATGCATGTTTTTTATACTTTAATATATAAGGATTTTTAATTTACTGTATTCCCTTTTATTAATCAAAAGGCAAAGTATTTTAGCATATTGTTCTTTATATCTCTAACTGAATTTTTTTTTCTTGCACTATCAAATTCTTGGAATAGATTTTATAGCTTACATACAGTGAATACTGTCTAAGACACTTGTGGAAAAGTTTTTCAATTTTCCTGGATCACCCTGAAGCTACCTAAGTGACCTTGACCTCTTGACGGGCACGGAGGATTATGAGTGACATGCCATGTGCCTTGCTCACTGTTTAAGTAAGGAATACTGTCACATACTTCAAAGTCTGTGGTAAAAGCACAAGTCACTATTGCTGTTAGTCAGTAGCTCAGTCATGTCTGACAACCCCATGGACTGCAGCACTCCAGACTTCCCTGTCCTTCACCATCTACCAGAGTTTGCTCAAACTCATGTCCATTGACATCCAACCATCTCATCCTCTGTTGTCCCCTTTAACAGAGGACAATGTTCTTCTGCCTTCAGTCTTTCCCAGCATCAGGGTCTTTTTCAATGAGTCAGTTCTTTGCATAAGGTGGCCAAAGTATTAGAGCTTCAGCATTAGCATCAGTCTTTCCAATGAATATTCAGAGTTGATGTACTTTAGGATTGATTGATTTAATCTCCTTGCTGTCCAGGGACTCTCAAGAGTCTTCTCCAGCACCACATTCCAAAGACATCAGTTCTTCCATACTCAGCCTTTTTTATTGTCCAGGTCTCACACCTGTACATGACTACTGGAAAAACCATAGCTTTGACTGTACAGACATTTGCTGGCAAAATAGTGTCTCTGCTTTTCAATACGCTGTCTAGGTTTGTCATAGCTTTTCTTCTAAGGAGAAAGCGTCTTTTAATTTCATGGCTGTAGCCACCATCTGCAGTGATTTTGGAGCCCTAAAAAATAAAGTCTGTCACTGTTTCCATTGTTTCCCCATCTATTTGCCATGAAGTGATGGGATCAGATGCCAACATTTTCATTGTTTGAATGTTGAGTTTTATGCCAGCTTTTTTACTATTAAAATACTCTTAAATATCATTCTGATCCATATTGAGCTCTGTACTGCACCTGAATAGAAGCAGCTAGAACTTGCTGTTTGTCTCCTCCTTTAACTTCTTATTTACATAACACATAGACCCATTCCGTGAGAGAAACTAAATCAAATTGGGAATTGGATAACAAGAATTTCACTTTTTTTAGATTTAGATATTTCTGAAATTCCAAGCTAAATTCTAGAATAAAAATATACATATAATCTACATTTGTTCTAAGAAGAATAATGGATGATAGAAACAATAGAAAACAAAAGATCTCTCCTTTTTTCAAAAGGTATCACATTTTTATACTGTGATAACAATTCTAAGATCATTATGAAAAGGCTGCACGATAGGTTTTAGGTCAATTCAAGAGTTTACAGGAGGCTATACCATTCATAAGTAAACAAAACCATCTCTAGATGTTATTTGAAGTTATTATATTTTCATAGTAGTGAATCCAGTTCAAACACTGGGACTATTTAGCAGATCTCTTGAATGACCTCTCAAATTTTGAAAAATGCCTAAGAAAATATTTCTTCCATTTATATTTACTGGGAGAAGTTAATAAAAGTATCCTCTCTTTTTCCAGATGTTATGATTCCTATGAAAATTGCATATTATAGAGAATGTGTGTGTGTGTGTGTGTGTGTGCGCGCGCACGCGCGCGCATGCTAAGTCGCTTCAGTCGTGTCTGACTCTTTGGCACCGTATGGACCAGAGCCTGCCAGGCTTCTCTGTCCATGGGATTCTCCAGGCAAAATAGTGGGTTGCCATTCCCTCCTCCATGGTGTCTTCCAAACCCAGCGATCGAATCCATGTCTTTTATGCCTCCTGCATTGGGCAGGCAGCATCTTTTCACTAGAGACACCTGGGAAGCCCCAAATCTTCAGTCTCTTTGCTTGAAAATTAAAGGATTTGAACTCAATCATCATAACAGTTTCCAGCCTACCATAAAATTCTGTGAGGTTGTGTATATATGGTTTTTCACTGATATCAGATGAATTTCTTGAGAGTCATCACCAGCTTATATTCATTAGCTGAAACCTTCCTTCAAAGTGCTTTCCTAAAGCATTTTCCAGTTCCATTTAAGAAACTAGGGGAACAGACATTTCAATCATCATTGTGAATATATTCTTATTCATTTCTGAAATTGTGCACAAATTGATTTTCTTTGTCCTCTATTACGTGTTAAAAAGATACTTGGATTTTTGTTTCTTGGTGATAAACAGGAAATTTTACCGCTGTTTTGGGGCTTCCCTGGTGGCTCAGAGGTAATGAATCTGCCTATGATGGAGGAAACCAGCAGGGGACCCAGGTTCAATCGTTGGGTCAGAAAGATCCTCTGGATAAGGGGATGGCAACACAATTCAGTATTCTTATCTGGAGAACCCCATGGACAGAGGAGCCTGTGGGCTATAGTTCAAGGGGTCACAAAGAATCAGACACAATTGAGTGGCAAACACGTTCACCCCTGTCATTATTCATTATACTTTACTGAATACATTTCATTTTTTGCTATAACTTGATTCATCTGTGTGGCCATCTGAGTTTGAAACCCATTTGTATGATGAAGTAAATAAAAAGTGAGAGAAAAATTTCTTTCCATGAAAAATCACCAGATCTGATCAGTGGACATAATTCTAGTGAGGGATGGTGATATTTCGCATTATGATTAACATTCATAATCCTCTTTCTAAATGTTAAGATCCAAATTAAATATAAAAATATTTTCTGTCCAAACCAGATCTGCAATTCAGCAGTGTCTCTAGTTATTGTGTGATTATTAAATATTTGGGTAACTTACTAGTTCAGATGAAAGTTAATCACACAATTGGTCTTAAATAGTTCAAAATTTGTCTAGAAAATAATGAGAAACTTCCTATCCATTCTCTACAGAGAAGTTGTATAATATTTTTGCAACATAAAACTGGTCTTATTTCTTCTCTCATTTACACATTCCAGTGCTTTTTATTTAACATAAAATCACAATGCTTTGCCATAACACAATAGGTCCTCTGCTTCTGATCACTAGCACTGATTCTGGTGGATCACTGCTCATCATTGTGGATGGCCTTGTTCTTCAAATATAGAAGTATGTTCCCATCTCAGGACTTATCTGTTTGCTATTTATTTACTATTTCAAGAAATGATTCTTTCAGTATGTGGGGAAGGTGGGCACCAGAATTGGAGTCCATGTTTTATATCCTTCTTACTAAGATCCTTTCCAGAAAGTGGATGGTGTGGAGAAAGTAGTGATGGGTCACTCATGGGACTTGAGGAAGTATCTGCTTACCAAAAATGCTAAGGAGATATTTCAACATTTTATCAACTGGCCTTACTGCTGCATTTTAGTATATATGTAGTCCCTTGACTACCAGGGTATCAATAACTAGTTCAGTTCAGTTCAGTCGCTCAGTCGTGTCTGACTCTTTGCGACCCCATGAATCGCAGCACGCCAGGCCTCCCTGTCCATCACCAACTCCCGGAGTTTACCCAAACCCATGTCCATCGAGTCGGTATATGATTATTGAAAGAATGAACTGAATTCCACTGTTTGCTTTATACTCTGTACTCTTTATACTTTATACTCTGTAGCCAATATAATGTTTACCATTTATGGAATGCAAAATAAACATGCACATATTTAGTGTTCCAAATTATTCTTGTTTATTACCTCATGAACAAATTAAGAATGATCCTTCATTAAACATTGTTACCATCTAATGCAGAGAACTACAATCATGATTCACTCAATTAGTTGTTCTATTCTTTGCTGTTATCTACTTCCATTACTGTCAATCAACATAGCTTGATATAGTGAGATAAAGTAAAACAACAGAAAACCCTTAATAGTATCTATATTAATGTTTGTATCTATATGGTGCCAGTTTCCCTTAAATTAATTTTTAAGTTAAGAGTTGAAGCTTTAGAAATTCTGTACACAATATACACATATAATTGTATTTATTCAGGTATCTTTTACTTCACTTTATACCTCTTTTTTCAAACATCCATATTTCAAATATATATTCATTTTCTGTATTCTATTTTTAGTTGCTCCAAGTAAGCCTGGTAGCATCTTCTAAAAGAGAAAAACAACTGTATCATAGTACATCATATATAATGAAAGTCCGCAATGGAAACATTATATGTTTTATTTCCTAATTAAGAAATCTGAATCAATTAAATGAAAATTAGAAATCATAGAAATTAAGAGATTATTGCATACTAAGTAATCTGTAGACATTGTCTTCTCTCTGATTAATAATTTTTACTTTTAAAAGTTATTTTCCCTATCGTCCAGGGCTTTTCTTTTCTATTCTAGCCAATGTGATAGCTTGTAGATTCTATAACTTGGTCTTGAGTATATACTGTGTGCTTAGTTGCTCAGTCATGCCTGATTCTCTGCAGTCCCATGGACTGTAGCCTGCCAGGCTCCTCTGTCCATGGGATTTCCCAGACAAGAATACTGGAGTGGGTTGTCATGCTCTCCTCCAGGGAATCTTCTCAAACCAGGGCTCGAGTCTACATTTCTTGTGTCTCCTGCATTGGCATGCAGATTTTTTTCCACTAGTGCCACCTACATAGATGCTATTGAAACTCAGATCCAATTGCAGCTCAGCACTCAAAAATCAATACTGGAGAGGTGAGATTATGGAAAGAAAAATTTGCTGTATTCCGGAGGTGGGCACCTGGGGAGGAAGGCAGACTCATGGCTTATTGTCTACTCCCCACTGACAATCAGGGGACACAAACTTTTAAAGGGAATTTCAAGTGTGTATAAGTGGAGAGAGGGGGCTACATGTAGAAACAGCACAGTCAGGTCTGACAGTCATCTTGAAATTGATCACTGGTGGTCTGATCAGCATCCTCCTGATTGTGTCAAGTACAGTTAATCTTCAGTTTCAGGGTTGATGTGTTCCCTTTTCTTTGAGGCCAGTTCTTAGAATTGTGGGCTTCCCTGATAGCTCAGTTGGTGAAGAATCCATCTGCAATGCAGGAGACCTGGGTTCAATCCCTGGGTTGAGAAGATCCCCTGGAGAAGGGAAAAGTTACTCACTCCAGTATTCTGGCCAGGATAATTCCATGGGCTGCCTAGTCCATGTGCTTGCAAAGAATTGGACACGACTGAGAAACTTAGCAGCATGTCATAGCTACAGTCTGCCCATCATGTAGCTAAGTTCTTCCACCTGGTGGAGGTTTCAATATCTACAAAACAGCTCAAAGTATGTGGCTCAGAATATTATCTATAGCCTTAGAGAAGGAAATAAGGGTCTTTGACTTTATTTAATGACTACTGTCATTTGGTGTTGAAACTGAAACTCCAATACTTTGGCCACCTCATGTGAAGGGTTGACTCACTGGAAAAGACCCTAATGCTGGGTAGGATTGGGGGTGGGAGGAGAAGGGGACGACAGAGGATGAGATGGTTGGATGGCATCACCGACTCGATGGACATGGATTTGGGTAGACTCTGGGAGTTGGTGATGGACAGAGAGGCCTGGCGTGCTGCAGTTCATGGGGTCACAAAGAGTCGGACACGACTGAGTGACTGAACTGAACTGAACTGTCATTTGGACTTGCTTGACTGTTTTCCTCTCCTTTCTGCATTTTCACACTTCTCTGATTTAATTTATTCTTTGACTAAAGTTTTTCTATAGATAAAAGGCAAACAGAAAACATGGGAGTTGGGGTTCTGTTCTGGGAATGCCCCGTAGGGTCTTGATTCATATCATAGTCAAACATCTACAAAGATTACTTTTTCCATACTCTAATATGCAGGGGTAATGTTATATGCTAAATAAATAAAGTGATTTATAAATAATATGTTGATATGATGTTACAGTGAATTAAAAATAGCATTTCTATTTGGGCATGTTTAGAGGATGGAAATTATTTTTGCATCATATTTTTATGCCAATTAAAAACATATTGAAATCATAGAGAGTAAATTAAAATTTTTATTGGAAGCCTGAAAAATTATAATTTTTGATTCACAGTGAGTTTACAGGTAAAATCTTGAAATACTTGGAAACTGCAAGTTTAAAGGTAAAAATGTGAAATATGTCCTGACAAATTCATGAAGCTTATCAATGTGCGTCACTGAACTCTAAGCAATATTTGAGAGAAATCCCTTGAATACAGTGGTAGTGACATTCCATGGGATTTTTTTTTTATCGTACCGAACATTTTACTTTAGTAGTATCATTTCGTACGTATACTTTTAGCATATTTAACTCTAGAAGGAGTGGAAAAAGTATTTAAATCTATCACCTGTTAGCTGTATTAATTTGGAAATTTTGATTTGTATTAAATTGAATCATTTTCATCCCAGACATTTGCAAAGAAAATCAATGTATAGCATTAGAAAATTGTTTATTTTAAAATTAATCATTGTACATCTTTAAAAAAAAATTAAAAAATGAAGTACCTCATTAATTTGAATAAAAGCTGACATATTGGTTATAATTTGCCTTTAGATAAGTCTTATATAGATTAAAAGATAGTCAGAGTTACTAAAATTAGGGTAAGAGTATAAAAAATTCTATCATCTACCTACCTTCCTATTTCCATAATGCCATCCAACCACAATATGCAGCTACCATGTATTTAAAGCATCTATTTACCACAGAAAATAAAGTCCTATTCAGAAATAAAAGACTCAAAGTTAAACTTTCAAAATGCATCATTAGTGGCTATATTTCATGAAAAGTGACTTACAATTTCTACTCTGGAAAATATGTACTTCGTTTGTTTTCATTTAGTTCTCTTCTATCTAAGGGTCATGTTTTGTAGATTATATTTTATGTAAAACAGAAATATGACCCTGAACATTCAACAGTGTATAACCATAACACTTAAAATGCTAAGTGCCTTTTTTATCTCATGCAATGATTTTTTTTTTTTTGGTAAAGTCCAAATGAAAAGAAAGAAACAAGAAACAACAGTAAAAAATACCTTTAAAGACAAGTGGGAAAACAGCCTTAATCAGCCTTTAAAACATTGTCATCATTTTGCACAAAGACAGTTATTCTAAGGTTAAAGAATATTTATGGAAGGTGAGAGATTATTAGGTATTTCGCCTCCGTATTAATGCAAATGATTTGTCAGTATCAACAAAAAGAAAATAAAATGTCTTTGCCAGGTCAACATTTTAATATAACAAATATGAGTTTTTAAATCACAGATTTGGTACACACTACATTCAATAATTTAACTTTCCCCATACTGACCGATGAAGATCAGATGTTATTTTATTTTTTGTCTCCATTAGGTCATGTAAGCACAGGTTCTAGGATTCTCAGAAGTTAAGATATGAGGTTTAGATAGATCATTTTGCCAAAAGATGATGATAGTGAATTCTGAGATGCATGCTGAATTCATAAATGGAGGTGACTTTACCCACCAATTTTCAGGTTAGTTTCCAGCAGTATTAGTGGAGTCAAACATTTATACTCACAAGTTTATTTGGCAGAATGCAATGTTATAATTGATTACATATGCAAAAAGAATACAAGTACTGATAATTGGAAAAAGCTGAGTAAGTAAACACTGTCATTTTTTCATAAACACTGTTTCTCACAATAGCTCATGTCACTAAAGACTAAAGAACATTAGTTTGTCATTAGATTTATAATTTCTCAAATTTAAATAGGGATGATCAATCAATATTACCTCACACCTTTTTTTTTTTTTCACCCTGAGAATGACCTTGAAGTATTCACCAGCTAGGGTTATTTCACCTACATTAAATCACCAAAGAAACCAAGGTCAAAAGAAAGTCAGTGAAAGTCTCACACCCTAGCATGCCACTCTTTGCAATTGATGAATAGCTTCAATTTTCTTAGTTCCATGGCAAAGAGAACTGGAGCAGTTCTGTGGAGATCCATAAGAAGCTGGCTGAAGCCAGATGAAAAATGACATTTCTTGTACTGTTATTGGCAAGGTTAAAGCTTTTCACAAATAAAAAGCTTAAGGTTTTCTCAGAATTCAGTTTAGTTTCTGAGTCATATTGTCTTGGTGAATTGCACATTTGGGGAAACTTTATGAAGTGTTAACTACATTTGGAGATAACTGAAAATAAATCCTAAATTTCTTTAGAGTGACAAATATACTGTACTGCACCTTTCTAAAATTTAGTATCTATGTTGACTTAGTAGAGGTACAAAATCACGATTTTTTTCTCGTGTAACAGGTTGTGGTGAAGATCATATTAGATGCAGAGGTATGTATGAAAATATTTAAATGGCAGTGAAATTTATATAAATGCAAAATTATCTAATTAAAAAAATAAAGAATTTGAATCTCAGTCTTGAAAATGAAAAACAGCTCTTTTTACTTAAGCATCTCATTTATTAGAGCCTAAGTTCCTGCTCTACAAAGTTACAGATTTTGAATAATTTTTTGCAATGTTCTTTCCAGAACATTTCTCTAAAATGTGTTTGAAGGAAAAAAAAAAAATCTTACTGTGGGGGTTTCAGGATGTTGCCAGAAGGAGGGTGATTTTCCCCTCCAGCTTATGTGGTACTTAGCTCATGAAAGTTTGAGAACTTAAAGTCGCAGAAACCGGTCAAAGAATGTCTTATTCTGCACATGTTTCTCTATCTAGTTCAATAGTCAACTCTTACCCACTTCTCTACTGATGAGGTGAATTTCCATTCAAAGGTATGAATTCCTCTGAAACTTCACTTTCTCAACTCTAGCCACAGTCTGTAGTTCAAAGTGGGCTTCCCTGGTTGCTCAGACCATAAAGAATGTTCCTGCAAAGCGGAAGACCTGAGTTTGGCCCCTGGGTTTGGTCCCTGGGTTCAGAAGATCCCCTGGAGAAGGGAATGGCTACCCACTCCAGTCTGGCCTGGAGAATCCCATGGACAGAGGAGCCTGGTGGGCTACATTCTATACGGTCACAAAAGAGTCTGACACGACTGAGTGACCAACACAGTACAGCATAATTCATAGGATGATGCATTCTGTCTCTTTTGCACTATACTCAAGATCAGAACTGCTGGGCCATTAGGATAATTCATCCAGTTGCAACTTCCTTAACTTAGTAGCCATTTATGGTAGCCAGTCTCATTCTGCAACAAAAGAAGAAAGCATAAAGAAGTATGATTCTTGAGCTGAAAGAATTCCCATGGAAAGGTGGCAGCACACTGCATGTATCATGGATGTTTGGAGACTTGTTATAGTGTATTTTAGAATTTTTTTAAAAATCACAATTTATTATTATTTTATTCAGAAAAATAAGGAACACTCATATTAGTAGAGTTGAAAATGGTTCTGAACAAGGGAAAGATTTCTAAAATACTCTAGCAGAGTGAGAAAAAATAAATTATTTGTGTTTATGTATTTTTTTAAATTGTTGTGATTTTGAACCACATTTAATTTTTTTGTTTCTATTTCTATAATATATATTTTTTTTAATTCATAAACAATAATTTTAACTACTTTTAAGACTTTAAAATAAGATGTGGTGCTTTAGACTTATTTAGGGCATTTCAAACTAAGAAAGTAAACAGATTTGAGTTATTATTTAATATTCATAGCAAATCCAGGTTTTGAAGTTAATTTGCTTCTCTTTTTACCTCTATGTTTAATATATAATTTTAGATTTAGAAGATTATGCTGGCTACCTAGTATTAGTAATAAATAGTTTCTATGTTTTAATCATCAATCATAGCTATCTTAGACTAACTATTTTTAAATGTTTGAAGGATTAGTAATTAAGCTTAAGATGTTTAATTAAGTGTATACAGACTGGTTTTCAAAATTAGGTGACCTTTGATATCATTCCCTATAAATAATATTTCAGATCAAATAGACATTCCAATAACATAATGCTTATGGATCATCTATTTTGAATTAGGACTGGAGCTTGAGGCTTTCACATGCTAATTAGTATTCAAAGAGGTTAACCTGCAGGTTCAGGCCTTTGCCGTGTTGACTCTGATTAAGGCCACAATCTTTAATTAGGAGCATAGTATCACACTAACAAGTTGCTCCCTATCACAGAAACTGCAAGGGAAACCTGGAGATTGGACTGAGATTATTTCTTAATATTAGATATTGAACAATTGAATAGAAGACCAGACACAGGAGACTAAAGTCAGTGATTACTTCTTAATATTAGATACTGAACAACTGATGAAAAGACCAGACACAGGAAAATGGAAAATTTCATTAAAGTGGAAATTAATTGTACTATGTTTGATTATTAATCTGATAAAATGCAAATTATTTATTTAAATCCAGCATAGTTTAAAAGTTGAATTTTTATTTACTCTTATAATGATGTTTAGAGTACATTATAGACTGCAGTTTTCATATCTCTGTTCCCCCAAAATATATTTGTATCAAAATGTTATTTATTACTTAAGACCATCAATTGCCTAAATATTAAAAATAAAATTATTTATGTATATTTATAAATATATTAATTATTTATAAGCATTTTTGTTTGCATTTAACTTAAAATTCTCAAATTGTAATTTGTAGTCCCATGTGTCTCCTATAAATTAAAAAAAAAAAAAAAACTACAAGGAAAATACGAATTTTAAGATAAATTTTTCTTTACTGTTTTTCTTTAATGCCCTCATGGTATCAAGTTTTCACACTATATTTTAGAGAATATCAAGCAAATACTTTTGTTCTTATTAGTGAGGTTTTATTTTCCTGTTTTAATTAATTGTAGCTCACACATACACACAATTATGCTCTTACCAGATCCCTCTTTAGTGACCAGGAAAAACACTGACCAGCTATTTACTATTCAGAAAGAATAGAGATTGAGTGTTTTGTGGAGGAATAAAACTAGGATCTTTCATATGTTGTTCATTCATCTTTTTCTTTTTTGCTTTTTCTAATAGATATTTAAATCTGGTACTAATTATTTTCACCACTAAAGCCTTTTCCTAAATTTTTTCTACAAAAACATAAATTCACTGTTTTTATATACTTTTTAGATGAAAGACAAAGTTACTTTTTAAAATGTTCAATCAATGTATTAATTCTTTCTCTAGCTAAGAAACATTAAGAGCAAGATTTTTCTTCAACATGATTTTCCTGTGGGAGGACCAGAAAGCATTTTTTTAAATTACATTAACAGCTAATATTTCAAATTTGTCTCCTGTTTGACAACAAATTTGGTATATCCAGAATGGGATGCTAAATATGAAATTCAAATTAAAACTCTTGTTAGCAAGACACCATGGTTCTGATACTCTCACCACCAGGAGGCCACTTATTATCAAGTGGGTTTACTTAAAGTTTCAATTACCTGAAGAAGGTCAGGGGTTATGGACACAAAAGGAACTAATCAAATCCTCAGATTCATCCATCCTGCCAAAGCAACTGTACCACTGAGCAGCACTTTGTACTAATTATTCCACCCCTACTGCTGCCCACAGGGCTTTTATAAACCATGCCATTGACCTACTTCACTGAAAGACGGCCAAACCTGGTCTTCAAAGTTGTCTTGCGGGCAGATAATGGAACTGTTAATCTCACTTCAATATCTCTCATCATTTCCACCAACACCAGGGTCACCAGAGCCCTCTCATCTGTTGACGTGGTACACCTTTCTTTTTGTTTTTATGTGTGTTGGGATGGGGTCTTCCCCGGCAGCTCAACAGTGAAGAATCTGCCTGTAATGCAGGAGATGCGGGAGACATGGGTTTGACCCCTGTGTCAGACAGATCCCCTGGGGGAGGGCATGGCAACCCACTTCAGTATCTTTGCCTGGAGAATCCCATGGACAGAGAAGTCAGGCAGGCTACAATCCGTAGTGTGGCAAAGAGTCAGACACATCCAAAGCTACTTACTCAGATACATCCAGAGCAAACTCGCATGCATGTTGGGATGGAAGATGGGAGTGGGAGTGGCTTATTCCTGAGTTAAAATTAGTATGTGTTGCAACCATAGCCTCTTTTCCATAAGTACATGTGATCAAGAAACCCCTTTCTTGTATAATCAGTATTTAAACTGCAGCAGCAAACACCTTCAGACCCCATTCCACACTCAGTAAAATTAAAATATTCCTTCCCTTTTTCCCAGATGCTAAAGTCTTTTTCGACAGTAAGTGTGCATGAGGACATTTGTCATTCCTAGAAAGAGGACCATTGTGAGTGACATATACTAATGTGCTTGGGAAAGGAGGTCCCATAAAACCACAACTGCCTCGCCATATGCAGCACACCTGGCGTCTTTTCCAAAAGGAAAATTACAGAGATGTAATATAATTTTGCCATGAAAGAAATCCAAAGCTATTAAACCAGAGGTCTGTGTCCAAATCATCTAGACAATGAAAACTTCTCTTCTGTTTGTAGAATATCATGTTTTAATCATCTAACTACTAGAATTTTCTATGTTTATTTCCAAGTAAATTGCTTAGTATATAATCTAATCGAAAGCACAACACATTAAGATTACAGAATCTTATTTTCAGGATGATTCCTTGGCTGCATTCTGATATTTTGAGATAAATTAGTATTTTCACATTCTTGTAGTCTTGAAACTTACAGAATAAAGAAAATAATGGAATCACTTTCGGATCTATACCTCTATAAAGATAAAAGTGTATGAAGTGAAAACTGTTTTGCTGTGTAAAATAAATAATGTGTGCATGAAATTCATTAATTTTAACTTAAATATTTAAAATATAAAGAATTACTGTATTTTCAAATATCTAAAATAAAGGTAGATTCAAGTATGAAACCATGCTAGATGAAGCAAGAAAAGGCACAGGGTAATGCAGAAGTAACTTTATAATCGTTAAGTCCCAAATTTTCATTTTGGAAGTTTTGATACTAGAGACCAAAAAGGTTACATAACTTGTCTTATTAACAAAGCTGATCATCTGAACCACCAAAACTAGAACCAGTATTCTGAAATATTTTCAAGGTCATGTTTAATCAGAAGTATACTATGTAAACCACAGGAGAAAAAAAATAAAATGTAGAATTGTATCTAAAAATAACAGTTTAGTAAAACCTTTGTAACTGATTTGTGGTCCAGACATATTTCTGCATTTTAAACATTTCTTTAGAGTTTCCAGACAGCATTCAGCATCAGAAAGTGACTCAGAAGAGAGCAAAGGCTGCTCAGCAGACTCTCTCTGTCCTACAAGCACAATATTGCTGAAGTAGTTAATTCCTAAAGCAGATCCAAACATCAAATCTCCCCAGTTTCATTACAATCGTATACCACACTAAATCACTTGTTATACTTTTTTTTTTCCTCTTTTGGTAAATATTTCTATGAAAGATGCTTCATTGTACACAGTAGTAGAAGGGAATACCTCTGTTACCAAAAGGTGATTCAGCAAAGATTGACTATAGCAACAATCCATTCAAAATTAGCCAGTGATGAGTATAGAAGTGGCTCTGAAGAGAAACACACCAAAAAACTAGGATCACAAGCAGCAGCAGCAATCAGAATATGTATCTTTTCTTCATTTGTAAATCCCCACCTTTCTTCTATGTTGTGTTTCTTCTCAGTATCAAAATACAACTGTTCACTGTGAACACTAAAACTCCTTTTCCCTCCTCAGCATGACAAAGCTGATCATCTGGGCTACCTGGTCTGCTTAATCTCCTGGTCTGTGTCTGTGTTGCCAAAGGAAGACTTACAAAGTAAAAAAGAAGAAAGTAAATCTTCTGCTGTTTCTCCTCATCCTTGACCTTTAACTTTAGCTGTCTTTTCACCCTAGATGCCAATAAACCGAACCAAAGCGTAATAAAAAGGGAAGGAGTATATTATCATCTGTGGGGATTTACAAGGAAAGTAAGAGAGTAACCACCATGACATTCTGTATTTCTCTAACACGCTCTCTCTACACAACACAGACTTAAAATGTGACCAATTCTAGTCACTGGTCTCAGGTTTCATGATGCTCATATGTCTTATCTAGTTTTGTTTTTTTTTTTTTTAAATAAAATAAGCTGTGGAGAAAAACATAGTATTAAAACTCAGCTGTACTAAAGGGAACCGATTGGTGAGTGACAACGCCTAGCCAGGTAATGGATGTCCAGAGCTAACTGAAAAGCGTGACCAGCACGTCCTGCTTTTTCTTGCTTCAAGAGCTATGAGGGCATGCAAGGCATGTGGAACAGTCAGTTCTAATTACAACTTCCTGTTTTGGACTGGTCTCCTGAAAAATTTGTGAAGTGAGACAACAGTTTTTTAAGAAGAGGTTCTGCTGTAGCTGTAAATTGATACCAAGAATATATCATAATCCATTTATTCATTCTGAGTTAAATGAATTTTACATTATTCTTTTACATTATTTCTATTTTTTGTAAGTGCTTTGGATATGCTAAATTTGAGTTGTAAGATATCTAGAGAAAAACGTCAATTGGATAGTTGGTTTGAACTTCTGTAAGTCAGTATTGAAGTCTGTTCTAGTAATTTCTTTATCCAAATACATGATCGTGTATGATTAATAAAACTATTCCAAATATTTAAACATTATTTCAAATGCTGGTAAATATATTTCAGACAAATGCTTAGCAATAGCAAATAAAAATGTATAGTATACTTCAAAGTATTCTGGAAATGTTATTAACATGTGTGTGTGCATGCTAAGTCGCTTCAGTCATGTCTGACCCTGAGACCTCATTGACTGTAACCTGCCAGGCCTCTCTGTCCTTGGGATTCCTCAGGCAAGAATACTGGAGTGGGTTGCCATGCCCTCCTCCAGGGGATCTTCTCAGCCCAGGGACTGAACTCACATCTCTTATGTCTCCTGAATTGGCAGGACCTGGGAAGCCCATTATTAATATGAATGCCATGTAAATTAAATAGGTAAAGGGCCACATTTTAAAGGCTCTGTGTGGTGTATTCCTGTATATTTCACCGGTGCACAATTTCATAAATCCTGAATAAAGGCAACATTCAGCACAATGGCCCTTGCTATGTTCATAAGGGTTAGGGACTTCCCTGGTGGCCCAGTGCATCCCAGTGCACTCTGCACCCCCAGTGCAAGGGCCTGGGTTTGATCCCTGGTCAGAAAACTCTATCCCACATGCTGCAACTAAGAGTCTGCATGCTACAACTGAAGATCATGCCCCGGTGAAGATCTAAGACCCACCTGCCACAACTAACACCTGACACAATCAAAAGAAGGATGGGGGTGATGGAGAGAGGAAGGAAGAAAGGAAGATAGAAGATATTAAAAAAAAAAAAGCACATCTTTAAATCAATAATAGTTATAAAAATAGAAAAAAAAATAAAACTGACTGGAAACTGTAGAAATTGACATTTCAGATTGGCTTCATCTAATCTACTAATTAAATAATTAGTTAGTCCCTCTGAAAATAATTAGAATCATATAGCAAAGTGTAGATAGTTCATCTGCCTCCTGAAATAGACGGCGTCAAGGAATTGTCTTCTGCATCATTAATTGTGCAAATAAATAACAACCCTCCCTAGATTATAGCAACCACTGATGTGCAAGAGATCAGGGGCTAAAATAATTCCAGTAAATTAGCAGCAGCAAGGTAAGAAAAAAAGACAGATAACACACTATCACAAAGAGTTTGATGTGACACCACCTTCTATAATCAGATTTAGATGGCATTCTTCATTAGATGCCAGAAAGTTATCACCGCCTATAAAGGAGTTTTAAAGTAAATAAAATAACTTTGAAATATTCACCTACAAAAATTGTTAAACAAATGACAAAAGTAAATGAAATGAAAATCCTTTTTTTATCCATCTTAGCCTTCTCCTTCTTTTCATCAATAATATTCATTTATTCTTTAGCTCAAAATCTCTTTCTCAGAGAGAGCTTCCCTGACACCCTATGGTAAAATAAGTCCTAGTCATAGCTATTTTAACCAGGATATTTCTTACACAATGTAAAATAATTTTATTCATTTAATACATCAGTGGAAACGAATGAATATGCAAAGGGGAACACTATACCAAAAGAGTATGAAGTTATTTAAGCTAATATTTAATTTGCTTTTATTTTTCCAAATAAAATAACTTTTATCAAAACTATAACTTGAGGATAAGTGACAGAATAAAGAATGAAAACTTTTGATTTTTACTTTTAAAGATAACAAAATGTGAAAGTGTGAAAATGTTAGTTACTCAGTCGTGTCTGACTCTGTGATTCCATGGACTGTGTCCCACCAGTCTCCTCTGTCCATGGAATTCTCCAGCAAGAAGACTGGAGTAGGTAATCATCCCCTTCTCAAGGGAATCTTCCCTACCCAGGAATCAAACGTGGGCTTCCTGCATCACAAGCAAATTCTTTACCATCTGAGCTACCAGAGACATCCAATATAATAAAATATTACACATGAAACACTTACAAGATTATAATAATAATTTCATACTTGAATAATTTATGCCTGAGTATTGATAATCCCAATGCAGTGATAATTTTCCCTGTCTTGTTAACAGAAGGCCTTAATATATGTTGACCTATATTTCCAAGCAGTTATTATATTAGCTAATGCTTATTGAACACTTGCTATTTGACAGATGCAATCTTTAGTGCTGTATATGAATTATTTCATTTAAAGCCTAAACAAACTTATGAGGTAAATACGATATTAACCCCATTATGAAGATAAAGAGATTGAGAAAGAGTAGAGTTACTTCTACGAAGTCATTTTCAAATAAAATGAACAGCAATTCTATTTCTCTTAGTTAGGCAATATTGTTTCCTATTAATGTTTGAGTCATGTTTATTTTTATATTTTTTTTATTATTTCCTGAGGCTATTACCAAGATACATAATATTAAGCTATTGCGTGTACTTAGTTGCTCAGTCAGTTGCTCAGTCATGTCCTACTCTTTGCGACCCCATGGACTGTATCCTTTCAAGCTTCTCTCTTCATGGAATTTTCCAGGCAAGAATACTGCAGTGGGTTGTCATTTCCCAACTCCAGGGGATCTTCCCCACTCTGGGATCGAACCTATGTTTCCTGCATTGGCAAGAAGATTCTTTACCACTGCACCACCTTGAAAGTCTATTAAACTACTATGCTCTGTTAAGCTTCATTTAAATGATGATTTTTATGGTTTTTAATTGTGTTAGTTTTCTATCTCTGCATGGAAAATGACCACAAATTTAGCAGCTTAGAACAATACCCATTTATTAACTCACAGTTTTATAGGTCAGAAATCTGGACAGATTCAACCGAGTTGTGTGTTGAGGTTTTCACAAGACAAATCCCAGTGTTTGTCAGGCTGGGATCTGATCTGTGGTATCACTGTTGAATCTACCTACAAGATCATTCTGCTATTTCGAAGCAGCAGCATCGAAGCAATTAAGCCGAGTTAACGAGTGAAATCAGGGAGCCTTTCCCCATGAAACTGGGGGCAAAAAGCTAGGTTTTGCTTGGTGTGGCTGTTTCGTTTCTATATATATTTACTCATTTGCTTTACACATTCTGTGTGCAGATTCCAGAAGTTTGCTCACTTAAGTGTGAGGTGGGACTTGATTCTCTCAGATTTCTGCCACTTCCAAATGTCTCCCATGGGGAATTGATTATGCCATGTGGATATAGACTTAGTTAATACTGCCCTAAAGTGCGGGGGAGGGGGGAGTCACAACACTAGTTAAACAAACAAACAAACAAAACTTTGTTTAAGTCATTCATGATATATTAGGAACTAAGGAAATACGACATTATTTCACAAAACTTGGATCTCTTGACTTGTTATTCAGGCCTTCTGTTTGGATATGGCTAGAATCTTCTTGGACTATTTCTAATCTTAAAGTGTTCAGTTAAGTTTAGTTTAGTCGCTCAGTCACGTCCAACTCTTTGCAACCCCATGGAATGCAGCACGGCAGGCTTCCCTGTCCATCACCAACTCTTGGAGCTTGCTCAAACTCATGTCCATTGAGTTGGTGATGCCATCCAACCATCTCATCCTCTGTCGTTCCCTTCTCCTCCTGGCTTCAATCTTTCCCAGCTTCAGGGTCTTTTCCAATAAGTCAGTTCTTCGCCTCAGGTGGCCAGAGTATTGGAGCTTCAGCTTCAGTATCAGTTCTTCTAATGAATATTCAGGATTGATTCCCTTTAGGATGGACTGGTTTGATCTTGCAGTCCAAGGGACTCTCAAGAGTCTTCTCCAACACCAGTTCAAAAGCATCAATTCTTCATTGCTCAGCTTTCTTTATAGTTTAAAGAAACTCCATACATGATTCACATTCATACATGACTATTGGAAAAACCATAGCTTTGACTAGACAGAAATTTGTTGGCAAAGTAATGTCTCTGCTTTTTAATATGCTGTCTAGGTTGGTCATAGCTTTTCTTCCAAGGAGCAAGTGTCATGATTTCATGGCCGCAGTCACCATCTGCAGTGATTTTGAAGCTCAATAAAATAGTCTCTCACTGTTTCCATTGTTTCCCCATCTATTTGCCATGAAGTGATGAGACCAGATGCCATGACCTTAGCTTTTTTGAATGTTGAGTTTTAAGCCAGCTTTTTCACTTCCCTCTTTCACTTTTGTCAGGAGGCCCTTTAGTTCTTCTTCACTTTCTGCCATAAGGGTGGTGTCATCTGCATATCTGAGGTTATTTTAACTTCTCCTGGCAATCTTGATTCCAGCTTGTGCTTCATCTAGTCCAGCATTTCACATAATGTACTCAGCATATAAGTTAAATAAGCAAGGTGACAATATACAGCCTTGATGTACTCCTTTCCCAATTTGGAACCAGTCTGTTAGTCCATGTCCAGTTCTAACTGTTGCTTCTTGACCTGCATACAGATTTCTGATGGGGCAGATAAAGTGATCTGGTATTCCCATCTCTTGAAGGATTTTCTACAGTTTGTTGTGATCCACACAAAGGCTTTGGCATAGTCAATAAAGCAGAAGTAGATGCTTTTCTGGAACTCTCTTGCTTTTTTGATGATCCAGAAGATGTTGGCAATTTGATCTCTGGTTCCTCTTTAAGTTTACTTACCTTATACTCTTGGAATTTCTTTTATATTGCTGGGAAGCCAAGTTCATATATTCTCCAATATTTTCTTTTGTTACAGGAACTTAAAATCTTCGGGTTTCTAAAAGAATAATTTACTTTTCCTATTTATTTGTCATATGTTTAAAGACAGGGTCTTTTAATGTTACACAGAACTGCAGTTAAAAATTTGTATTCATCTCTCTAATGCAGAGTCATCACACACACACACCATTCACTCATATTCAAAGGAGCTCCCTAACCTCTTGTTACTTAACTGAAAAACTAAGACTACATAGCATATTAATTGCCTCCATCTGTAAGTTGTACAAATACATACTCTGGACTGTGTAACAAATTTTTATAGCTTTCTTTTTAAGTTTTACAGCCTCTCTTTTACTTCCATCCTGCCTTTTTCCTTTCTGTTAACATCTCTAGATTTACGAAGTAAAAATATTCCTAATCTGAATTGCTATCCCTTGGCCCTAAAATAATGAAAATACACACTTTCCCACCCATTTATATTGACTCCACAAGACATTATTTAACATAGGCTTTAAAAGTTGTTGTTTTTTTTTTAACTATTCATTTCTTGAAATATTTAGCTTTGATTTCCTTAGATTTCAATCAGTAAAAAGACCAGTTTCACACAAGTCACTTATGTATGCAATTTCAAAAATCTCTAAAACTGTTTTTATCTGAACAAGAAAGGAAAGAACACATTTTGAGACACAGTATCATACACTCTGTTAAAGATGAAACTATTTTCCAAGTTAAATTATACTTTTTATATAAATATAATCAAATTTCTTAACACATTTATTTGCTAAATATTTGGAAAATAAAATTTCACTTCAAGCCCTTCCCAGGGAGCTTGATCAATGCCTCCTTAAGTAGCACTCTGCTTTTATTTTTCTTCTTTGCATTAATACATTAATAATAAATTTTATCTGAGTACCTTGTCTGAACCAGACCCTCTGCTGAGCACCGAGGATGCAATGAAGGCAAAGTCATACAAGAGCTTTCCTTGGGAAAATCACATCATGCTAGACATAATAGAAGATTAAACTATAAATTAAAGTTGGAAAAAGTGTAATATAAGTGGTATGTATTACCACACAGTTATCTTCTACATGTGTCCGTTTAATAGTCATTGTGTGGGACACACAGATTCTGTGAACAGAGATGAAAGGAGAGGAAAGAGAATATTATAATTTAGAATTGGAGCTAAATAACTATGATCAGTATGAGGAATCAACAATTTTCCACATTAAAGGTGAGTATCCTTTCCTTGTGTTATAAAATTAACAGTAGACAAATGACAGGTAGCAAAACCAGCTATTCAAGTATACATGACATTGGTTTATTGATTCTCTAAATAAATTAAGACTATTAGTACATGGTTCAGAATACTTTTTATGTTTTAACAATTCAAGTTATTCCATGCCTCCATAGTTAACGATTAGAAAATAGCCTTCAGAAACTTGGGATCGTGATCAATATTGTTTACCCCAGATGTTCAGAATTAATTCAATGATGAAAATGAGAGAATTCTATATTTTCATAATTCTTGAATAATTTTTAGAAGAAAGTACTCCATGCATAGGATTTTAAACAATCAATTTTAATGAAAAACTATGACTTGACCCGATTAAAAAAAAATTGCTATATTATGTTTCTGGTTCAATTATAAATAATTAATTTTAATGATTTCATGCAAAATTTAATATTCTGAGTGAGCTTAGAAATCATACACTTTTGGATTTCTTATCTTTATTGAATAGGGATCATAGAAGTTTGTATAAATATAGAATCATTTTTAAAGATTTAAACAGCAAAAATTCTTACCATTCAAAAATATTAATAAACACTACTATCATGATTTACAATAAAAGATTAGTAAACTGCAGAAATCCATTAGTACTGTTTTTGATTAAGTGTTGGAAGAGTTTATATAACAGACAAAAAGACTGAAGTAATATAAGGAAATGATTACTTGTTACTAAGTCAATAAAGTTATTATTAATGTTCCAATTGAACATCTAAAATGTTTACATACATATCTATGCATTGATAACATTTTGAAACAAGAAAACTTCCAAATAACTTTTTTTCTGTAGATATGATGCACACTGGATTTTACAAAAATATCAGCAATATAAGATGCCACATAATACAAGTTTATAGATAACTTTAGAAACTTTTTAAATAGGAAAATTGCAATTGTTTATAATCAGCATTTACAGTATTTTTCATTCAAAAATCCTTCCCTATCCATTTCATCCTGAAATATTATATTATTTCTTTTTTAAAATTTTTTCATTTGTTTTTATTGAATGATAATTGCTTTACAGAATTTCGCTGTTTTCTGTCAAAACTCAACATGAATCAGCTATAGCTCTACATTTATCTGCCCCTTTTTGAACCTCCCTCCCATCTCCCACCACATCCCAGCCCTCCAGATTGATACAGAGCTCCTGTCTCCTGTTTGAGTTTTCTGGCCATGCAGTAAATTCCCGTTGGCTCTCCATTTTACGTATGGTAGTATAAGTCTCTATGTTACTCTTTCCATACATATTTCACCTTGTTTGTTTTTAGGTTATTTCAGAGAGGAGAGTAATTCTTGTTCACGTTACCCTCTCCTCCCCTCTCCCAATGTCAATAAGTTTATTCTCTATGTCTGTTTCTCCATTGCTGCCCTGTAAATAAATTTCTCAGTATAATTTTCCCCGATTCTGTATATATGTGTAAGACTATGATATTTATCTTTCTCTTTCTAACTCACTTCACTCTGTAGAGTAGGTTCTAGATTTATCCACCTCATCAGAAATGACTCAAAATGTGTTCCTTTTTATGGGTGAGTAATATTCCATCGTGTATATATACCACATCCTCTTTATCTATTCATCTGCTGATGGACATCTAGGTTGCTTCCATGTTCTAGATACTGTAAATAGTGGTGCAGTGAACAGTAGGATACCTGTGTCTTTTTCAACTTTGGTTTCCTCAGGGTATAGGCCTAGAGGTGGGATTGCTGGGTCATATGGTGGTTTTATTCCTAGCTTTTTAAGGAATCTTCATACCGTCTCCCATAGTGGCTCTATCAATATTCATTCCCACCAACAGTGCAAGAGCATTCCCTTTTATCCACACCCTCTCCAGCATTTATTGTTTGTAGGCTTTTACAGGATGGCCATTCTGACTGGTGTGAAGTGATATCTTATTGTAGTTTTTTGATTTGCATTTCTCTATTGGTGAGTGATTTTGAGCATCTTTTTCATGTGTTTGTTAGCCATCTGTATCCTCTTTGGGGAAATGTCTGTTTAGGTCTTTTTCCCACTTTTGATTGCGTTGTTTGTTTTTCTGGCAATGAGTTGTATGAGATGCTTGTATATTTTGGAAATTAATCCTTTATCAGTTTTTTTTTTTTTTTTGCTATTATTTTCTCCCATTCTGAGGGTTGTCTTTTCACTTTGCTTATAGTTTCCTTTGCTGTGCAAAAGCTTTTAAGTTTAATCAGGTCCCACTTGTTTACTTTTGTTTTTATTTCCATTTTTCTAGGAGTTGGGTCATAGAGGATCTTGCTTTGATTTATGTTGAGTGTTCTGCCTGTATTTTCCTCTAAGACTTTTATAGTTTCTGGTCTTACATTTGGAGTTTATCTTGGTGTATGGTGTTGGAAGTGTTCTAATTTCATTGTTTTACATGTAGCTGTCCAGTTTTCCCAATATCGTTTATTGAAGAGGCTGTCTTTGCCCCATTGTATAGTCTTGCCTCCTTTGTCAAAAATATGGTACCCATAGGTGCATGAGTTTATTTCTGAGCTTTATATCTTGTTCCATTGGTCTACATTTCTGTTTTTGTGCCAGTACCATACTGTCTTGATGACAGTAGCTTTGTAGTATAATCTGAAATCAGGAAGGTTGATTCCTCCAGCTCCATTCTTCTTTCTCAAGACTGCTTTGGCTATTCAGGGTCTTTTGTGTTTCCATATGAACTGCAAATTTTTTTGTTCTGTTTCTGTGAAAAATGTCATTGGTAATTTGATAGGCATTGCATTGAATCTATAGTTTGTATTTGGTAGTATAGTCATTTTCACAATATTGATTCTTCCTACCCAGAAACATGGAATCTCTTTCCATCTGTTTATGTGTCTTTGATTTCTTTCATCAGGGTCTTAATAATTTTCTGTGTAAAGATCTTTTGTCTCCTAAGGTAAGTTTATTCCTAGTTATTTAATTATTTTTGTTGCAATGGTGAAAGGGATTGATTCTTTAATTTCTCTTTTTGATATTTCATTGTTAGTATATAGAAATGCAAGTAATTTTGTGTATTGATTTTGTACCCTGCAATTTTGCTAAATTCACTGATTAGCTCTAGTAATTTTCTGACCCTATCTTTAGGGTTTTCTATGTACAGTATCATGTCATCTGCAAACAGTGAGAACTTCTTCTTTTCCAATCCAGATTCCTTTTATTTATTTTTCTTCTCTGATTGCTGTAGCTAGGTCTTCCAGAACGATGTTGAATAATAGTGGTGAAAGTGGACACCCTTGTCTTGTTCTTGATCTTAGGGGGCATGCTTTCAGTTTTCCACCATTGAGAATAATGTTTGTTGTAAACTTATAATATATGACCTTTACTATGTTGAGGTATGTTCCTTCTACGCCCATTTTTTGAAGAGTTTTTATAATAAATGGGTGCCGAATTTTGTCAAAGGCTTTTTCTGCATGTACTGAGATTATCACATGATTTTATCTTTCAATTTGTTAATATGGCATATCACATTGATTGGTTTGCATATACTGGAGAATTCTTGCATCCCTGGAATAAACCCAACTTGATCATGGTGTATGAGCTTTTTGATGTGTTGCTGAATTCTGTATGCTAAAACTTTGTTGAAGATTTTTGCATCTATGTTCATCACTGATATTGGCCTGTAGTTTTCTTTTTTGTTGTTGTCTTTGCCTGGTTTTGATATGAGGGTGGCCTCATTGAATGAGTTTAGAAGTGTTCCTTCTGCACTTTTTTGAAAGAGTTTTAGAAGGATAGGCATTAGCTTTTCTCTAAGTGTTTGATAGAATTCTACTGTGAATCCATCTGGTCCTTGGCTTTTGTATTTTGGGAGATTTTTGATCACAGCTTAAATTTCAGTGCTTGTAATTGGGTTGTTCATAATTTCTATTTTTTCCTGGTTTAGCCTTGGAAGTTTGAACTTTTCTAAAAATATGTGCATTTCTTCCAGGTTATCTATTTTACTGTCATATAGTTGTTCGTAATAGTTTCTTATAATCCTTTGTAAGTCTGCATTGTCTGTTGTGACATCTTCTTTTCCATTTTTAATTTCGTTGATTTGATTCTTCTCCTTTTTTTCCTTGATGTGTCTGGCTAAAGGTTTGTGAATCTTGTTTATCTTCTCAAAGAAACAGCTTTAAGTTTTATTAATATTTACTCTTGGTTCTTTCATCTGTTTTTCATTTATTTCTGCTCAGATCTTTTTGATTTCTTTCATTCTACTAATTTTGGGGTTTTTTGTTCTTCTTTTCCCTGTTGTTTTAGGTGTAAAGTTAGGTGGTCTATTCAATGTTTTTCTTGTTTCTTAATGTAGGATTGTATTTCTATAAACTTACCTCTTAGAACTACTTTTGCTGCATCCCATAGGTTTTGAGCTGTGTGTTTTCATTGTCATTTGTTTCTAGAAAGTTTTTTTATTTCCCTTTTGATTTCTTCAGTGACCTGTTAGTTATTTAGAAACGTGTTGTTTAATCTCCATGTGTTTGTGTTTCTTAAGTTTTTTCTTGCAATTGATATCTCATCTCATAGCATTGTGGTCAGAGAAGATGCTTGATATGATTGCAATTTTCTTAAATTTATTGAGGTTTGATTTGTGATTCAAGGTGTGGTCTATTCTGGAGAATATTCCATGTGGATTTAAGAAGGTATATTCTTCTCAGTTAGATGGAATGTCCTGAAGATATCAATGAGCTTCACATCATCTAAAGTATCATTTAAGGCTTGTGTTTCCCTATTAATTTCCTGTTTTGATGATCTGTCCATTGGTGCGAGTAGGGTGTTAAAGTTACACACTATTTTTGTATTACTGTCAATTTCTTCTTTTAGGCCTGTTAGTGTTTGTCTTATATATTGAGGTGCTCCTATTTGGTTCATAGGTATTTACAAATGTTATGTATTCCTCTTGGATTGATCCCTTGATCGTTATGTAGTGTCCTTTCTTATCTCTTGTAATCTTCTTTATTTTAAGGTCTATTTTGGCTGATATGAGGATTGCTGCTCCAGCTTTCTTTTCATTCCTATTTGCATGGGATATTTTTTTCCATCCTCTCACTTTCAGTCTGTATGTATCTTGGGTCTGAAGTGGGTTTCTTGTAAACAACATATATATGCGTCTTGTTTTTGTATCCATTTGGCCAGTCTTTGTCTTTTGGTTGGAACATTTAATTCATTTTCATTTAAAGTTATTATTGATATATATCTTCCTATTGCCATTTTCTTAATTGTTTGGGATTGATTTTGCTGATCTTTTTTTTTCTTCTCTTGTATTTCTTGACTATATAATTCCCTTCAACATTTCTTATAAAGTTGTTCTGCTGGTACTGAATTCTCTTAACTTTTGCTTGTCTGAAAATCTTTTTTATTTTTCCATCAGTTTTGAATGAGGTTCTTGCTGGGTACAGTAATCTTGGTTGTGGATTTTTCCCTTTCAGTACTTTAAATATATTCTGCCATTTCCTTGTGGCCTGCAGAGTTTCTGCTGAAAGATCAGCTGGTATGCGTATGGGGTTTCCCTTGTATGTTACTTGTTGCTTCTCCCTTGCTACTTTTCATATTCTTTCTTTGTGTTTAATCTTTATTAGTTGTATTAGTATGTGTCTTGGTGTGTTTCACCTTGGATTTATCCTGTATGGGACTCTTTGGGCCTCTTGGATTTGATTAACTATTTCTTTTCCTTGTTGGGGAATTTTTCAACTATAATCTTTTCAAAAATTTTCCCATAACCTTTATTTTTCTATTCTTCTTCTGGGACCCCTATAATTCAAATGGTGCTGCATTTGATAGTGTCCTAGAGGTCTTCCTTTTCCATGTTGGCGAAATTTTCAACTATAATTTCTTCAAAAATTTTCTCATACCCTTTATTTTTCTCTTCTTCTGCTGGGACCCCTATAACTTGAATGTTGGTGCATTTGACATTGTCCCAGAGGTCTCTTAGAGTATCGTCAGTTCTTTTCATTCTTTTTACGTTATTCTGCTCTTCAGAAGTTATTTCAACCATTTTATCTTCCAGCTCACTGATTCATTCTTCTGCTTCAGATATTCTGCTATTGATTCCTTCTAGAGTACTTTTAAATTCAGTAGTTGTGTTATTTTTCTCTGTATGCTTATTTTTATTTCTTCTACATCTTTGTTAATTGATTCTTGCATTTTCTCCATTTTGTTTTCAATGTTTTTGATCATCTTTACTATCATTTTTCAAATTATTTTTCAGGTAGCTTGATTATTTCCTCTTCATTTTTTCAGACTTTTGTTTTTCTAGTTTGTTCCTTCATTTGTGTAGTATTTTTCTGCCTTTTCATTATGATTATTATTATTATTATTTTTTGACTTACTATGTTTGAGGTCTCCTTTTCCAAGGCTTCAAGGTTGAATTATTTCTTCCTTTTGTTTTCTGCCCTCCTAAATTTTGGTCCAATGATCTGTGTAAGCTTTGTACAAGATGAGATTTGTGCTGAGTTTTTGATTGTTTGCTTGTTTTTCCTCTGATGGGAAAGGCTGAGTGAGGTGGTAATCCTGTTTGCTGCTGATTGGGTTTGTATTTTTGTTTTGTTTATTGTTTAGATATTATTTCTAATGACCAGCTCAAAATAAAAGTATGTTTCATCTTATAAATGTGACATTTATGTTGAAACAAATTTAGAATAAATTAAATCTTGATTATCTTAGCACAAATTTCTGGACTTTTTTGCAGAACAAAACCTCTGTGTCTGTTTTCCCTTTAATGTGTATTGTTTGCCCTATTTGAAATCCACATTTTCAAAAAAAAAAATCCACATTTTCTGTAATCACTCAGGAGTACTTTTGAATTTTTAGAAACACAGAATCAGATATAGCAACTAATCCAAGGAAGAAAAAAGAAAGAAAACCATGGTAGCTTCTTATTAATAGAACTTTGAAACTTTCTAATCCAGATAAGGACCAAGTTTAATCATTAGTAATATTAGCAAAAAGAGCCCTAAGATTAAAGTAATTGAATTTGATCCTAAAAATACTAACTTTGTGACTAAAAGGAGGACTGAAAGTGTTATTCGCAAAACAGAGATTAAAATCTACTTCATTGAATTATTTGGGAGATCAATTAAGATTATATATGTGAAATATTTTCTCAAATGTGATAAATTGTACAATTGGTCATTGTGACTATAAAGGCAGTTAGAGGATAGAAGTGGCCTCTGCTAATAGCATTATTTCATATACACTCTTTTCCTTGTTATTCCTATAAAGTCTTAATTTCATGTCCTTCATGATTTGCTGCATTACATTCTGTTTCTAAAAATGCATATGGTCCTATTTTATAATAATTACAACTTTTAAATAAAGATATAAAAGAAAGCATTTGGAAAAATCGAAGGTGTGGAGAAGGGGCTTCCATAACTCAGTGAACTATGAGCCATGGTGTGTCATGCATGGCTACTCAAGATGGGTCATAGTGAAGAGTTCTGACAAAACGCGGTCCACTGCAGGAAGGAAAGGCACACCACTCCAGTTTTATTGTCATGAGAACCCCATGAATGATATGAAAGGGCCAAAAGATACGGCACCAGAAGATGAGCCCCCCAGGTCTGACAGTGTCCAATATGCTGCCAGGGCAATTATTATTAGCCCCAGAAAGAAGGAAGCAGCTGGGCCAAAGTGGAAATGATACTCAGTTGTGGATGTGTCTGGTGATGAAAATGAAGTCCAATGCTTTAAAAAACAATATTTCATGAGAACTTAGACTGTTAGGTTCATGAATTAAGGTAAACTGGACATGGTCAAGCAGAAGATGGTAAGAGTGAACACTGACATCTTAGGAATCAGTTAGCTAAAATGGACAGGAATGGGTGAATTTAATTCTGTTGACCACTATATCTACTACTCTGGGCAAGAATCCATTAGAAGAAATGGAGTAGACTTCATAGTCAACAAAACAGTTTGAAGTGCAGTATTTGGATGCAATCTCAAAAATGATAGAATGATCTCTGTTGTTCATTTCCAAGGCAAACCATTCAATATCATAGTAATACAAGTCTGTGCCCCAAACACTAAGGTTGGAGAAACTGAAATTGAACAGTTCTATGTAGATGTACACAAACCGTTCTAGAACTAATATTTAAAAAAAAAAAATGCCATTTTCATCATAGGGAGCTGGAATGCAAAAACAGGAAGTCAAGAGATACCTGGAATAACAGGCAAGTTTGACCTTGGAGCACAAAATGAAGCAAAGCAAAGGCTAACAGAGTTTTCTCAAGAGAATACTCTTGTCATAGCAAACACCATCTTCCAACAGCATAAGAGACAGCTCTAAACATGGACATCACCAGATAGTTAATATTGAATTGATTATTTTCTTTGTACCTGAATATAGAGAGGCTCTATACAGTCAGCAAAAACAGGACCTAGAGCTGACTGAGTCAGATCATGAGTTCCTTATTTGAAAATTGAGGCTTAAATTGAAGAAACTAGGGAAAACCACTATGTTATTCAGATATGAGTTAAATCAAAGACCTTATGATTATACAGTGGAAGTGATGAATAGATTTAATGGATTAGATCTGATAGACAGAGTGGCTTAACAACTATAAACAGAGATTCATAACACTGTACAGGAGCCAGTGACCAAAACCCTCTCAAAGAAAAATAAATGCAAGAAGACAAAGTGGCTATCTGAGGAGGCTTTACAAATAGCTGAGGAAAAAAGAGAAGAGAAAAGCAATAAAGAAAAGGAAAGATATACACAACTGAATGCTGAGATCCAGTGAATAGCAAAGAGAACTAAGAAAGTGAAAGTGAAAGTCACTCAGTCGTGTCTGACTCTTTGCAACCCTGTGGACTATACAGTCCGTGGAATTCGCCAGGCCAGAATACTGGAGTGGGTAGCCTTTCCCTTCTCCAGGGGATTTTCCCAACCCAGGGATCAAATTCAGGTTTCCCACATTGCAGGCAGTTTCTTTACCAGCTGAATCACAAGGGAAGCCCAAGAATACTGGAGTAGGTAGCCTATCCCTTCTCCAGGGGAATCTTCCTGACCCAGGAGTTGAACTGGGGTCTCCTGCATTGCAGGTGGACTTTTTACCAACTGAGCTATAAACCTTCTTAAATGAAGACGTGGAGGAAAACAACAGAATTACAAAGACTAGAGATCTCCTCATGAAAATTGGAGAAATCAAAGGAACATTTCATGCAAGGATTGAAATAGTAAGAAAGAAAGAAATAGTAAGGACCTAAGAAAAGCAGAGAGATTAAGATTAAGAAGAGGTGACAAGAATACACAGCAGAACTATACAAAAATGCCTCAATAACTGGGATAACCATGATGCTGTGGTCAATCACCTAGAGCCAGACATCCTAGAGTTTGAAGTCAAATGGACCTTACAAAGCATTACTGCAAACAAAGTTAGTGTTAGTGGTGGAATTCCAAGCAATCTATTTAAACTCACAAAAGATGATGCTGTTAAAGTGTTGCACTCAATATTTAAGCAAATTTGGAAAACTCAGCAGTGGCCGCAGGACAGGAAAAGTCAGTTTTCACTCCAATCTAAAAGAAGGATAGTGCCAAAGAATGTTCAACTACCAGAAAATTTCACTCATTTTGTATGCTAGTAAGGTTCTGCTCAAAATCGTTCAAGCTAAGCATCAGCACTATGTGAATTGAGAACTTCAAGATGTACAAGCTGGGTTTAGAAAAGGCAGAGGAACCAGAGATCAAATTGTCAGTATCTATTGGGCCATAGAGAAAGCAAATGAATTTCAGAATTAAAAAAAAAAAATTAACTTCTGCTTCATTGACTATGCTACTGTGTGGATCACAACAAGTTGCAGGAAATTTATAGAGATGGGAATATCAGACCACCCTATCTGTCTCCTGAGAAACCTGCATGCGGTAAGGAGAAACAATTAGAACCTTACATGGAACAACTGATTGGTTCTAAATTGGGAAAGCAGTACAACAAGGCTGCATATTTTCACTGTTTGTTTAACTTACATGCAGGGTACACCATGAGACGTGTTGGCCTGAATGAATCACAAGCTGGAATCAAGACTGCTGGGAGAAATATCAACAACCTCAGATATGCAGTTGATTCTCTAAAAATGAGACAAAGTGAAGAGTAACTAAAGAACCTTTTGATGAGGGTGAAGGGGAGAGTGAAAAAGCTGACTTTTAGCTCAGTTTAAAAAAAAAGAAAAAAAACATTAAGATCACAGCATCCGGTCCCGTCACTTCATGGCAAATTGAAGGGGAAAAAGATGAAATAGATTTTATTTTCTTGGGCTCCAAAATCACTGTGAACACTGGCTGCAGCCATGAAATAAAAGACACTTGCTCCTTGGAAGAAAAGCTATGACAAATCTAGGCAGTCTATTAAAAAGTAGAGACATCACTTTGCTGACAAATGTCAGTATACTCAAGGTTATGGTTTTCCTAGTAGTCATGTACAAATGTAAGAGTTGGACCATAAAGTAGATTGAGAGGTGAAGAATTGGTGCTTTTGTATTGTGGTATTGGAGAAGACTCTTGAGAGTTCTTTGGACTGAAAGGAGAACAAACAAGTCAATCTTAAAAGAAATCAACTCTGAATATTCCTTTGAATATATATATTTATATATATATATATATAGTCAACCAATTATATTTAAAGTCTTCACAACCATTGACAAGAGATGATTTCCAGAAAGAATAATTTTATGCTGTTGGGTATATCCTTCCTTAGCAGCTTTAAGTTTAATTGAATAAATGAGAATGATGAGACAAAATATTATGCATCTACCATTATTTTTTATAAAACAATTAAAATCTCTGCCACCCCCTTCTCCTTTTACCTTCAATCTTTTCCAGCATCAGAGCCTTTTCCAAAGAGTCAGCTCTTTGCATCAAGTGACCAAAAGATTATAACTTCAGCTTCAGCATCGGTCCTTGAAATATTTCCAGGGCAAACCCACATCTCTTATGACTCCTGCATTTGAAGGCAGGTTCTTTACCACTAGTAAAACCTGGGAAGCCTTGAATCAGGAAGATCTCCTGGAGGAGGGCATGGCAACCCACTCCAACATTCTCGCCTGGAGAATCCCATGGACAGAGGAGCATGGTGTGCTACAGTCCATAGGGTCTGACATGATTGAAGTGAGTTAGCATCCATGCAGTATATATATATACACACACACACGATCATAATCTTCTATGTTTGACTTTCAGGTGTTCTCTAAATTTTATAAATTTTCCAAATTAAGTCAAAATATATGACAATTTTACATATGTGCTGAGCCCATTGCCTTGAAATATGTCTCAACATAAAGCCCTCTCATGCAGGTGTTACTCCTTTTCTCTACTCCTCTTTATTAAAAAAAAAAAAAGAAAGAAAGAAAAATCTCCTTGAAATATTTCCCAGTGTTTTCTGTCTCCATTTTTTTCTTCCTTTTTTCCTATTGAATCTATTCTTTACAGGATTTCAATCCTAATTCTAGCAAGGCATTCTATGACACAAATCTCTTCCCCAGGACTCTGGTATTGCCAGTAGAGAAGAATATCAATAAATGTTATTTATTTTTTAATAAATAGAATTTATTTTTAATAAAATGTATTGCTTAGGGTTTTTAAAAGGAAAAGCCATGTAAAATAAGAAATTACAGGTAACTTTTAATTTATTTATTTATAAGAACCAAGATAAAAATACACTGATGATTTCATTGGGAGGTATTATTAGTATAGTATTAGAGAAAGAAGAAGATAAGGGATAGTATTTTTATGTTGAACAATAGCCTTAATTTACCTGAAACCTAGTGTGTGGTTGTTATCAATGACACATGGGGTTTAAAATATGGAACATCGTGGTTTTCCAGTGAGTTGTTTAGTCAGCATGAGGCTGCAGTCATCATCACACGCTTAAAAGAAGAGACTCTTTTTTGCATATCAAAAGCACAACCTCCTTTCTTTAAGGTTCAAAAATACCCAGTTCTGATGTGTTGGAATTCTCAGAATGTTATAAGAGGTGTGTATTACAAATTTTCATCCTTTCTAAGGATTATCTCAGAATAATTCACCTTTCCTCCTGCATGATAATACCAAAGATAGCTAAGTATCACAATCATGTTCCCTTTAAATGAGAGAATGAGTGGTAATTGGGATCTCAGACAATGAGCAGAATCTGTCTTGATTTTGATTTGTAGATGATGAAGTGAACCAAGAAAAACTGACAGTCTACATTTTAAACAAGAGCTTATTCAGAACAGATGTACAAAGTCAACCCTCATGCATTTCTAGTAGAATGGGGAGCTTAATAATACAAATATTTTACCTACCTACTTACCTGTTATTTTCAATATAGTATTTTTTTGAGATAAAGTAAACAACTTTAGGTTTGAGTTATCTGTTTTGGGGGAAAAGATAAAAGTCTGTGGTCTAAAAGAAATTTCAGAGTTAATTTTGAAAAGCAGATCTGTGTGTTTACCATTTTTCTTGATGTTTACAGTCTGGCCACAGTTATTGGTAACCATGTCATCACTTAAAAGGTGAACTTCTTTTTTATAGTCTGTCTTCCAGGTCTATGGGGTGACCTGGATGTCTCATGTCATTCATCTGTCTAGTGGATTTTGAAATAATTTAGCCTCCTTAATTGTGTCTGTCTTTCTTACTACTGTTTCTCTTTCAAATATTTTGCAAATGTCCATTTTACTGTATTGACTCAATATTTGATCAAGCCTTGGAGTCTTTCCAAAAGATTAACAGAGTTGAGAACACTATCACCTTCTGAAACCCTTCCTGTTTGAAGTCTCACCCCCAGAACTTAGCTGTGATATATTTCACACCCAAACATTTCATGCAGGGCTTTGCTAAGTTATACAAACTTTAGTTTGAAGCTCATATCCAGAAATTGTGATAAAGCTTTGCACATTGCCTCCTTAAATAAGATCTCCAGTGTGTTAGTCACTCAGTTGTGTCCAACTTTTTGTGACCCAAAGGACTGTAGCCCACCAAGCTCTTCTGTCCACAGAATTCTCCAGGCAAGAATATTAAAGTGGGTTGCCATCTCCTTCTCCGGAAACAAGTAGTACTAAGATATAAAACCTCCAGACTACACTGAATTTACCCACTTCCCCAACTGTGTCACTGAGTTCACTATCTTTTGCTGTTCTAATTCAAATGTGTCATTTTTTCATCCTTGATTTTGCATCTGTTCTTCCTTCTGGAATGTAGTTCAACTTCTTCTTAAACTATAGCAAAAAATTATTTTTCAAGATGGAGTGTGCAAAATAATTACAGGTTTAGCAAGCTCTGACTTTTCCTGGAAGCTTTAATTTATCTCTTCTCTGTGTTCAGCTGTACTCTGTTAAAGTGGTGACCCTGCTTCTCTGCCTCCCCCACTCACCAGTAAATATCTGGATGAGAGAGACTGACTTACTCATCTTTGCATCCATTGTGCCCTGTGCATAGCTCACAGGAAGTGCTCAGTAAGAGAATGAATGAATGGAAAGATGAACGCATACATGAATGAATGTGCTTATCCACCTCCTTTCCTCTCACAGCTAATAGGTAATGAAAACAAAAGATTTGAAGGTAAGTCAAAAAGCCAAGACATTGAATCAATGCTCTAATTGGCATAAACCTAGGCTTATTGATTGCTACTTGAGTGATCATTTATTCATACTCTTCTATTAAAAATACCACTAACTTTTCATCAAGCATTGTGCTGGTTTTCTATTTATCTTATGAAATATATTTTACCTAACATTCATTTATGGTGAACAAGACAGTAATAGCCCACTTAACAGATGAAGATTCTGAGGCTGGAAGAGGTAACTTACATGAATTTGTTTTCTAATTAGTAGAAAACCTCTGAGTTCAAACATAGGCTTTCTGATTACAAATCTGCCTCTTCGTCACTGTTTTATATTGCCTCTCCAAAAGTCTTTTTGTGTTATTTGTGTTATTGTGTATAACAAGCTTGTCAGATTTTCTTTTTCTCCTGGACTCACAAATAACAACACTGATTTATGTATTTATTTACAATAGTGTTTATTTTACCAATCACATGATAGGCATTATTTGCACCACCCGGGTGTATCATGATTTTCATACGCTACACTTACTGAAAATGGAAGTGTACCTTTCTTTCTTTATAATAACCTGTCAACTATGAAAATCAGTTTTGCATCAATTTTATGGCAAGGCCACACAAGCAAGAAAGATTCATGCTCAGGCATTTCAGTACATAAGTTACTATTTGTGCTGTCATTTTCAATAATATCAATAATTCTTATTGCTAGTGAAGTAGCACACAAGTTGTTTTTGGATAATGATAGTATTTTCAGGCAATATTCCAATTTTTGTGCTTTGAAAGTGAGCACTGCTGGTTCACTGTAACACATCCTAATGTCCTCACAATTAGTGTGCCTACATCTTCGTTTATTTGCCCTTACCTTGCTGGTTCACTGTAACACATCCCAGTGTCCTCACTGCGTTCGTTGTGAACTAGTGTACCTACATCTTCATTTATTTGCCCTTACCTCGCTGGTTCACTGTGACACATCTCAGTGTCCTCACTGCGTTGGTTGTGAACTAGTGTGCATACATGTTCCTTTATTTGCCCTTACCTTGCTGGTTCACTGTAATACATCCCAGTGTCCTCACTGCTTTGGTTCTGTGAACCAGTGTGCCTACATTCTCATTTATTTGCCCTTACCTTGCTGCTGCTGTTGCTCACAAAAAAACATTTCCATGTCAGTTGCTTTTCTATCTAATAGCATTTTTGTTGTGGATTATAGTAAATGATTTAGCTCGCTGACTGTATGCTTGGTGGACCATCCTCAGGCTTATTTTGAGCTAAGCAAGATTTTGCTAGATGGTCTTTGAATTCAAAGGCTGCTTTTGGCAACTCCAGGAAGAATAGTGCTGATGATTTAGAAAACTGTAGCTTTATAAATGACCACTCTCCAGTGGCAGGAAATTAATGGAAGATGAGTGGTAAATAGGTCCATTTCATTTTATTCCCAACCTGCATGTATTCTAAGGAAATGGTTATAGCCTGGGAGAAGAGAACAAGAGAAAGTTTGTAAGATGATGGAAACTTTATTGCTACATTGAAAAAAAAATCTCATGTACCATTGGTTGAAATTATCAATATTATAAGTTAACTAATTTTATTGTTTTATTAGAAAAGCAAACTTAGGGGATAAAATCCTAGGTGAGCCTGTTGGGCAGGTAGCATAAGCAAGAAATATACCTGTGCTGATTTAAACCACTGGTGTTTAGAGTGTATTGCTTTAGAAGGTTTATGGAAGTTATTTGACCTTGGTATTAGTACTAGCAAAATGAACTGGACTTTCTTTTCCCAACAATATTTCTATTGCTGAACATTGGGCAACTCAAAACATTGTTAACTCTATATGACTGAGATGAAATCAGAATGAGGTAACATTTGGAATAAAGTTATATTTTGTTGCTGTTTGTGTTTTGTTTTATCTAAAAGGCCTAAAGAAATAAATTTCTACAGACTTGCTTAACAGTTTTAAATCATTTCTAAGCTTACCTGTAAACATGGTTTGGGTTGTTGTATATAATCAATGTACAGATATTCCAAATAAAAGTAGATTAAAATCTGTTTCTTTGATCTGGAATATGGACTGTCAAAACTTAAAAAGCCAAAATCTCTAGAAGTCTGTGATATTGATTTGATTAAGAATTTATGCTATTATAGGAGCCACAAAAAAATATGTAGAACCACATTGGTCTAACTCTATAGCTTTAAAATACTGGCCAGCGTGAAAACAACGTTCATTGTGTTCAATTGAATAAATATTTATTATAAAAATTGAGTGGTGTATTGTAATGAATTGGGGCAAGGCAATTAGTTATAAGGTCTGTGAAAAGTTATTACCTTAAGCCTTTGGGGTCTGAATCAATACTCCTTTGCTCAATCATGACTGAAGTCAGAATGGGGGACACATGTACACCCATGGAAGATTCATGTCAATATATGGCAAAAATCACTACAATATTGTGAAGTAATTAGCCTCCAATTAAAATTAAAAAAAAGAACAAACTGAAGTCAATGAAATGAAAGGTTACAGAAGTGAGTGTGAGATATTAACATAGGGACTGTTTTAGCTGGTAACTAACAAGGTAAATGGCACCCCACTCCAGTACTCTTGCCTGGGAAACCCCATGGACGGAGGAGCCTGGTAGGCTGAAGCCCATGGGGTCGCAAAGAGTCGGACACGACTGAGCGACTTCACTTTCCCTTTTCACTTTCATGCACTGGAAGAGGAAATGGCAACCCACTCCAGTATTCTTGCCTGGAGAATCCCAGGGATGGCAGAGCCTGGTGGGCTGCCGTCTATGGGGTCGCACACAGTCGGACACGACTGAAGCGACTTAGCAGCAGCAGCAACAAGGTAATGCTTTAGAAAGAGGATGATTTATCACAACTCCATGAAGAATTCCTGAATCAGTTATGTGACATTATACGGTCTCTATTCCTTAGCTGATGCATTGATTAAGCAAGATAGCAAAGCTGTGGGTTGTCCTGTTGGTAGTACAGTTCAATATTATCTTAATTATCCTTCATTATGAATGCTGCTAGGCTAAGGATAGAACGCGGCTGAGTTCTGAGGATGGTGTTAAATAGTCCATCACCATTATAATCAGGCAAAGGATAAGTTTCAACAGAGTAGATAAAACAAGAACTTTCATTTTTCACGGAATGAAAACAAAATTCTTTCTGAGTTTACATGAATGTATATCGTAATATACATGAAGAGTCATTTTATTCATTCATTTTTAAGTCTGAATTTAGTTTTCTTAGTATTATCATGCAGATACATAGCTTTTTCTCATGCACTTTTATTCCAAAGTAACTAAATTTACTTAAAGATTAGTAAATACTCTATTGTTTGATAAAATTGAACATTGATCCCATTTAATTCACTGGTGTCTTCAGTTTCACTAGAGATATATGTCCTGAAAAATTCATTTGCTATGGCATCAATTTTATTTAATGAAATAAATTTATTAATTTAAATATTAAAAATTTTTGAATTTTTCAATGAATGGCCATTCAGACATGAAAGATAATAGATTAACAGGTGAAACTTCTCTCTGCCCTCCAAATACATTATTCATAATGTATAGTGCTTTGTTTCAGTCTGAAAATTAATGTGTATACAATTAATCATTTTTCTCTTTTGAAGAATTGGCACTAAAAATATTTTTCCTAAACTGCTTTCTCTAGCTATCAAGGTGATATACACACTTTCTATTTTTTAAGTCTTTCTTTACAAAAATAAATGCATTAGATCAGATGTTATATCATTATATACATATATATATATGTATATGGTTTTTTTTTTTGTTTGAGCTGTGAGCCATTGCTGGAAAATTTTATAGAACTCTCTGAAGTGGCCTTTTTTTAATCATGATATGATTTCCCCCTAAGATATTTGGAGATTCTAAAATATTTAACATATTTACAATTATTTCAATGTTTATTTTCCTATTGCCTCTTGGTATATTTTGCTTCCTTACATTGAATAAAAACTATCAGGTATTAAAACTTTTCATCTCTTCCTCTGAGGCAGGGAGGAATACACACACACACACACACACACACACACACACACACATGCATACACACACACAAAATACCTCTCTTTAAGGTTCTGTTTAACTTGTGTTATGAGGACCAGCATGGATCTCCTAATTTTCAAGTATGTTTTCCTCAGTTCTCATAATCAAGGACATTGGCCACTCCCTACTCTTGGCCATCTTCCTTCAAAAAAATCTCTCTCCTTTGGCTTCTGTGGCTTCATTTTATGCTTTGTCATAACTCTAAAATCAATATTATGGCTTTAAAGTTGTTTATTTTCCTCCCATTGTTATGGCTTTCTTGAGTATTTTAATTTATTCAACCAACATGGATTTACTGAATATCTATCAAATACATGAGTCAGCAGGTAAAGGATTCACCTGCCAATGCAAGAGTTGCAAGAGATGCAGGTTTGATCCCTGGCTTGGGAAGATCCCCTGGAGTAGGAAATGGCAACCCTCTCCAGTATTCTCGCCTGGAGAATCCCATGGACAGAGGAGCTGGCGGCCTACAGTCCACAGAGTGGCAGCGTCAGACAGGAGAGGGCGCCTGAGTACATGAAGAAGTACACAGATACAGAGATACACCATGAATGCATGCTGAGTGTGTCAAATGCTTTTTCTGTGTTTACTGAGAGGACCATGTGCTTTTCCTTTAAGTTGCTGATATGGTAGCTTGCACTGTTTTTTTAAATTAATTTTTATTGGAGTAGAGTTGCTTTATAATGTGTTAGTTTCTGCTATACAGCATAATGAGTCAGCCATATGAATACATATAGCTCCTCCCTTTTGGACTTCCTCCCCATTCAGGGCACCACAGTGCCTTAAGCAGAGTTCCCTGTGGTATACAGTGGGTTCATATTAGTTATCTATGTGCATAGTATCAATAGAGCATATGTGTCAATCTCAGTCTCCTTTGATTATTGAACAAGTTTGAAATTCTGGAATAAACCCTACTGGTCATGATGTAGTTTCTTTTCTGTATGTTACTAAATATAATTGGCTAATGATTGGTGAATGATTTGCATTCATACTCATGAGCGTTATTGATCTGTAGTTTACGTTTCTTGTAATGTCTTTACTCATGTGGCTATTCAGATAATACTGGATGCACAATGAGCTGGGCAGTCTTCCCTCCTCTTCTTTTTCAGGAAGAGATGGTGTTACTTCGGTATTTTGGGGTTTTTTTAGTGTTTGATAGAATTTACCCAGGAAACATCTTATATCTGACGCTTGATGTATTGAAAGATATAATTACAAATTCACTTTCTTTAATAAGATTACCTTTCTTTTCCCCAGTTTTATTGTGGTATAGGCAAAAATTGAATATACTTAAGATATACAATGTGATGTTTTTACATACATATACATTGTGGAATGTTTACAACATTCAAGCTAGTTAAAATATCCATCAGTTTTGATAGTACCTTTTTTTGTGAGAACAATTAAGGTCTACTCAGCCAATTTCATGTGCACAATGAAGCGTGGTTAATGACAGTCATCATGATGTAGTACATCATATCTTCAGAATTTCCTCCTGTGTATCTAAAACTTTTCTGTATATTACTAAATATATTTTGCTAAAATACATTTATTTTAAATATTAACCAAAAAAATATCCACATGCCCATTTTTAAATCAGACTGTTTACTTTCCTGTCTGTTGTTGTTGCTTACTTATTTTGGATATGAACTCCTAAAGAGATACTTGGCTTGCCAATATTTTCCTATTACATACTTGACTTTTTTTTTTTTTTGCCCTTTGACCAATATTTTCCCCACTTTGTTCACCCTTTAGATCATGGTAAGCAACATCCTACTCTCTGCTTCTGAGTCTAACTTTTGTATATTCCACATCTAGGTGAGAATAAACAGTATTTGTCTCTCTGTGTCTGACTTACTTCACTTGGCATAATGATATCCAATTTTATCCATTTTGTCACTATATGCAGTCAACTACTCTTGAGCCTTAAGAAAGAAGGAAACTTAATTATGTGTAATAAATATATATATATACACTATATACACATATGTGCAAATATTTTCCCATTATATAGGTTGTTTCTTTGTTTTCTCTTTTTTCATTTGTTTTGCTATACAGAAATTTTATTGTTATTGTTCAGTTGCTAAGCTGTGTCTGACTTTTTGGGACCCCATGGACACCAGTTTCCTCTGTCCTCCACTATCTCTCTGAGTTCACTCAATTTCATGTCCATTGAGTAATGCTATCTAACCATCTCATCTGCCACCTCCTTCTTCTTTTGCCTTCAATCTTTCCCAGCCTCAGGGTTGTTTTCCAATGAGTCAGCTCTTTGCATCAGGTGGACAAAGTATTGGACCTTCAGCTTCAGCAACAGGTCTTCCAATGAATATTCCGGGTTGATTTCCTTTAGGATTGGCTGGTTTGGTCTCCTTGCTGTTCAAGGGATTCTCAAGAGTCGCCACAATTGGAAAGCATCAATTTTTTGGTGTTCAACCTTCTTTTTGGACCAACTCTTACATCTACACATGACTACGGGAGAAACCATAGCTTTGACTACATGGACCTTTGTTGGCAAAGTGATGTCTCTGCTTTTTAATATGCTATATAGGTTGGTCATAGCTTTTCTCCAAGGAGCATGTCTTTTAATTTCATGGCTGCAGTTATTTTAGAGCCCAAGAAAACACAATCTGTCACTGTTTCCACTTCCCCCCTTCTATTAATATTCACCATGAAGTAATGGGACTGGATATCATGATATTAGTTTTTGAATGTTGAGTTTCAAGGTATCTTTTTCACTTTCCTCTTTTCCCTCAATAAGAGACCTTTGCTTTTCACTTTCTGCCAGGATAGTGGTAACAGCTGTATATTTGAGATTATTGATATTTCTCCCAGCAATCTTGATTGCAGCTTGTGATTCATCCAGCCTGGCATTTCTCATGATGCACTCTGCATATAAGTTAAATAAGCAGGGTAACAAAATGCAGACTTGACGTACTCCTTTCCCAATTTTAAACCATCCCTTTTTCCATGTCTAGGTCTAACTCTTTCTTCTTGACCTGCATATAGGTTTCTTAGGAGACTGGTAAGGTGATCTGGCACTCCCATCTCTTTAAGAATTTTCCATGTTTTGTTGTGATCCACACAGTTAAAGCTTTAGTGTAGTCAGTTAAACAGAAGTATGTTTTTCTGGAATCCCTTTGCTTTCTCCACGATCCAATGAATGTTGTCACTTTGACCACTGGTCCCTCTGCCTCTTTGAAGCCAAGTTATACATATGGAAATTCTCAGTTCATGTCCTAAAGTCTAACTTGAAGGATTTTGAGCATAATCTTGCTAGTATGTGAAATGAGTGCAATTGTATCATAATTTGAACACTTTTTGGCATTGCCCTTCTTTGCAATTGGAATGAAAGCTGAGTTTTTCCAGCCCTGTGGCCACTGCTGAAATTTTTAGTTCAATGCACTTTGATTTGCCAATGTTAGTTTCCACTGCATATATTTCCGAGATTATATACAAAAGATATGGTAAAAGGATTTTTTCTTATAATTTCTTCTAGCAGTTTGCAGCTTCAGCTCTTCTTTAAGTATTTAATATATAGACAGCTGTTTTTCTCTTAATTTAATGTTAATAAAGTCCCTGTATCATTGTTTTACAGGTGGACAAACAATTTTTCCAATACCATTTATTGAAGAAACTCTTCTTTCCTAATTGTGCATGTTTGGTATATAATAGGATTATCTGGATTTTATGTTGGTCAGTTCAGTTCAGTTTAGTCACTCAGTCATGTCTGATTTTTTGTGACCCCATGGACTGCAGCACGCCAAGCCTCCCTGTACATAACCAACTCCCGGACTTGCTCAAACTCATGTCCATTGAGCCAGTGATGCCATCCAACCATTTCATCCTCTGTTGTCCCCTTCTCCTCCTGCCCCCAATCCTTCCCAGCATCAGGGTCTTTTCCAATGAGTTAGTTCATTGTGTCAGGTGGCTAAAATATTGGAGCTTCATCATTAGTCCTTCCAATGAATATTCAGGACTGACTTACTTCAGGATTGACTGGTTTGATCTCTTTCATGTCCAAGGGACTCTTGAGAGTCCTCTCCTACTCCACAGTTCAGAAGCATCAATTCTTTGGTGCTCAGCTTTCTTAATGGTCCAAATCTCACATCCGTACATAAATACTGCAAAAGCCATAGCTTTAAATATATAGACATTTTTTGGTAAAGTAATGTCTCTGCTTTTTAATAGGCTGTCTAGGAAGGCAATGGCACCCCACTCCAGTACTCTTGCCTGGAAAATCCCATGTACAGAGGAGCCTGGTAGGCTGCAGTCCATGGGGTCGCAAAGAGTCAGACATGACTGAGTGACTTCACTTTCACTTTTCACTTCCATGCATTGGAGAAGGAAATGGCAACCCACTCCAGTGTTCTTACCTGGAGAATCCCAGGGACGGCAGAGCCTAGTGGGCTGCCATCTGTGGGGTCGCACAGAGTCGGACACGACTGAAGCAACTTAGCAGCAGCAGCAGCAGGTTGGTCGTAGCATTTCTTTCAAGGAGCAAGAGTCTTTTAATTTCATGGCTGGAGTCACCATCTGCAGTGATTTTGGGCCCAAGAAAATAAAGTCTGTCACTGTTTCCATTTCATTTATTTGCCAGGAAGTGATGGGACCAAATGCCATGATCTTAACGTTTTGAATGTTGAGTTGTAAGCCAGGTTTTACCGACTCCTCTTTCACTTTCATCAAGAGGTTCTTTAGTTCTTCTTCATTTTCTACCATAAGGGTGGTGCCATCTGCATACCTGAGGTTATTGTTATTTCTCCTGGCAGTCGAGAGTCCAGCTTGTGCTTCATCTAGCCCTGCGTTCCGCACGATGTACTCTGCATATAAGTTGAATAACCAAGGTGACAAAATATAACATATCTGAGGTTACTGATATTTCTCTCAAAAATCTGTTGGTCTATGTCAGTTCTAACTGTTGCTTCTTGACCTGCACACAGGTTTCTCAGGAGGCAGGTAAGGTGATCTGTTGTTCCCATCTCTTTAAGAATTTTCCATAGTTTGTTGTGATCCACACAAAGTATTTAGCGTAGTCAATGAAGCAGAAGTAGATGTTTTTCTGGAATTCTCTTGCTTTTTCCATGATCTAATGGATGTTGGCAATTTGATCTCTGGTTCCTCTGAGTTTTCTAAATCCAGTGTGAACATCTGGGAGTTCTTGGTTCTTGTACTATTGAAGTCTAGCTTGGAGAATTTTGAGCATTATTTTGCTAAGGTGTGACATGAGTGCAATTGTGTTGCAGTTTGAATTTTCTTTGTCATTGCCCTTCTTTGGTATTAGAATGAAAATTGATATTTTCCAGTCCGGTGGCCAGTGCTGAGTTTTTCAAGTTTGCTGGCATATTGAGTGCAACACTTTAACAGCATCATATTTTCAGATTTGAAATAGCTCAGCTGGAATTCCATCACCTCCACTAGCTTTATTCATAGTGATGCGTCCTAAGGCCAACTTGACTCTGCACTCTTGGATATCTAGCTCTAGGTGAGTGATCACACCATATTGGTTATCTATTTTTGTATTCTGAGATTGGTCTATTTCATTTAAATTATGGAATTTGTGTGCATATACTTTATATTAACCCCTTGTTATCTTTTTAATGATTTGCTAATCTGGGATAATATTTCTTTTTTCATTCTTGTTCAGTTTGACTGAAGTTGTATCACTTTTATTAACATTTTATTAAAAAGAGTAATATCTGGATTCACTGATATTCTCTATTGTTTTCCTGTTTTCAGTTTCATGCCTTGTGCTATTAAACTTATTCCCTTCTTTCTGCTTGATTTGTTTTATTGTGCTCTTTTTACTCATGATCAGTACTGTGGAAATGTACAGTACTGATTGAAGTAAGAACTTTTGTCTATACTTATATAAGCATTTGATGCTATATATGTATCTCTATGAACTACTTTAGGTGCTTCTGACAATTTTATATGCAGTGTTTCATATTTTATTCAATTCAGACTGTATTTTAGATTTTTTTTAGAGATTCTATCATTGACAAATGTGTTGTTTATGATTATAACATTTTCCAAATAGTAAAAAGTTTTGGCATTTTCCATATATTTAGTTATATCTTAATTTGTATGATCTGAGAAAATTTTTTGTATTATTTGCATTCTTTTAAATTTGTAAAGGGCTTTTTAAGTGTCCATCTATGTAAGCTGTTTTGGTGACTGTTCCATGCACACTTGAGAAGAATACTCTGCCTTTGGGTAGAGTATTCCATTAGGCATTGAAGTAACTTGATAAATATTGTTTTTCAGTTCACCTATACATCGTCATTTTCTGCCAGCTTTTATTAGTTACATAAAAAGTAGTGTTGGATGTTGAAATATATTTATGCATTGTTTGTTTCTTCTTTCATTTCTTGTTTCACAAGTTAGAAATTCTTTTGTGAAGATAAACTTTAGGGTTTTATGTTTATTAGATAATGTATACATTGTCATTTTTAAATATTTACTTTATGTCTAATAATATTTCTTCCTCTGAAGTCTACTTTGTCTGGTACTGATACAGCAATTCTAGTTTTATTCTGTTTTGTATCTGTGTGGTGTTCTCTGTCCACACTTTTTAATATGTTTATGCCTTTTTATTGAGATAAAATCCAAACAAAATTCATCAATTAATTATACAATTCAGCCTTTTTAGCGTGTTCACAAGGTTTTGCAACCTTTACAACTACCTAATTCTAGAATATTTTGATCATCTCAAAATAAATTTCATATACATTAGCAGTTAATCCAGTAATCTACTTTCTGTGTCCATTAATTTGCCAGATACTGTATATTTTCTATAAACAGACTTACACAGCCTTGTAGCTGGATTCTTTCACCTAACATAATTCTTTCAAAGTTCTTTCACAGTGTAGTATATATTAGTTCTTAATTACTTTTAATGTCTGCATAATATTCCATGTGTATTTTGTGTGTGTGTGTGTATAGTTGCTTATCTATTCATTAATTAAAATTTGAGATTTTCTCCCCTATTTTGCTACTTTAAACAATATTTCTATAAACTTTTGAGTACAAATTTATGTGTGAGGCTGTGATTTTAGTTCTCTGGGGTATATAACTAGAAATGGAATTGCAGGTTTTTATTGTAACTCTATGCTTAATTTACTGAAAAACTGTACACTATTTATCAAAGCAACTGTACAATTTTACTTCCAAATTTCAAGTCATCACAGTTCCAATTTCCCCACACCCTTTTTATTATTTGTAGTTTTCCTTTTTTTAAATTTATTGCAGTTTTACATTGATCACAGTTTTAAGTTTATTACAGCTATCATGGTAGGAGTGAAGTGGTATGTCATTATGTTTTTGTTTTACATTTCCTTCATGACTATGGGTGCTGAGTCCTCATGTCTTTGTTGATCATTTGTATATCTTCTTTGGGGAACTGTGTATTAAAGTTTTTCACTCTCCTCTTTCACTTTCATCAAGAGACTCTTCAGTTCCTCTTCACTTTCTGCCATAAGGGTGGTGTCATCTACATATATGAAGTTATTGATATTTCTCCCGGCAGTCTTGATTCCAGCTGTACTTCATCCACCCAGCATTTCTCATGATATACTCTGCATATAGGTTAAATAAGTGGGGTGACAATATACAGCCTTGATGTATTCCTTTCCAAATTTGGAACCAGTCTGTTGTTCCAAGTCTGATTCTGATTGTTGTTTCTTGACCTGCATACAGGTTTCTCAGGAGGCAGGAAAGGTGGTCTGGCATTCTCATATCTTGAAGAATTTTCCACAGTTTGTTGCAGTCTACAAAGTCAAAGGCTTTGGTGTAATCAATAAAGAAAAAGTATATTCTTTTCTGGAATTCTCTTGCTTTTCTATGATTGAGTGGATGTTGGCAATTTGATCTCTGGTTCCTCTGCCTTTTCTAAATCCAGTTTCAACATCTGGAAGTTCTTGGTTCACATACTGTTGAAGCCTGGCTTGGAGAATTTTGAGCATTACTTCGCTAGTATGTTAGATGATGAGTGCAATTGTGCAGTAGTTTGAACAGTCTTTGGCATTGCCATTCTTTGGGATTGGAATGAAAATGGATATTTTCCAGTCCTGTGGCCACTGTTGAGTTTTCCAAATTTCCTGGCATATTGAGTGCAGCACTTTCAAACCACCATCTTTTAGGATTTGAAATAGCTTAAGTGGAATTCCATCACCACCCCTAGCTTTGTTCGTAGTGATGCTTCCTAAGGCCCACTTGATTTTGCATTCCAGGATATCTGGCTCTAGATGAGCGATCACACTATCATAGTTATCTGGGTCATGAAGATCTTTTTTTCTACAGTTCTTCTGTGTATTCTTGTATTCATATGGTAGTTCTATCTTTAATTATTTGGAGAAACTCCATGTTATTTTCTTCAATGGCTGTCCCAATATACATCCCACCAACAGTATATGAGCATTCCCTTTTCTCCATAACCTTGCAAGAACTTGTTATTGCTTACATTTTTGATGATAATCATTCTGACAGGTGTAAGATGATATTTCATAACAATTTTTTTTTTGCATTTCCCTGATGTTGAATGATGTCAAGCATCTTTTCATACACCTGTTAGCCATTTGTATATCTTTTTGTTCAAGTTTTCTGCCCAAGTTACAGTTGTATTATTTGTGCATTTTTTTTTTTTTTTTTACTATTTAGTTGTATACATTTCTTATATATTATGTATACTAACTCTTATTTATAGCTTGAAAATATTTTCTACTATTTTCTACTATTCTTTAGGTTACTTTTCACTCTTGACTTTTTCTTTTGTTTTTCCCCGAAGTTTTTAGTTTGGTATAGACCCACTTATTTATTTTCCATTTTGTTGTTGGTGTTTTTGTTGTTACAGCCATGTCATATTTGAAGAAGCAGTTACCTCTTTCAGTCTTTACTGACTAGGTACATGGAAGAAATACCTTTTGTCAGTCCTGTTAGATATTCTCATGCTTTCTCAGATCTTTTCTAAGATACAATTCTCTGCACTTCTTGTTCCTGCTTATGGGTGTGTCCTTTAGGTTTCACGCCTTCATCTTCCTGCAAAAGCAGATGGAACACTGACAGCTTTCTCCTGCTTCTCCAAGGGAGGTGAGGGGTGCTCAAGAGCATGTGGATTCCCCCAGGCTCACAGAGTTGGGCCAGCTTTCTGCAGTGCTCAGTAGCTGTCTGCGAAGGCTGGCTCTTGCTGCCACTGGAGAGTGCATGCAAGAAGCCAGTCATGGAGTTGAGGGGGGAGGGATGTGAGTTGAAAGGAGCATTGGGGTTACCTGTAGGCCTGTTGATGGGATTCGAGGTAAGGCTCTCCCCAGCAGTTCTTGGGCATACTTACTGATGGAGTCTACAAAATGGTTAGTAGGATCTGTGGGATCTCCAATATTTGTGGTTCTCCCAGACTTTCCAATCCTAGCTGTGCTACACACTTCATATTTTTAATGGGATAAGAAAGTAATGGATCTCTTTGATAGCATCCTGCATTGTTGACTATGCCAAAGCCTTTGACTGTGTGGATCACAATAAACTGTGGAAAATTCTGAAAGAGATGGGAATACCAGACCACCTGACCTGCCTCTTGAGAAACCTGTATGCAGGTCAGGAAGCAACAGTTAGAACTGGACATGGAACAACAGACTGGTTCCAAATAGTAAAAGGAGTGTGTCAAGGCTGTATATTGTCACTCTGCTTATTTAACTGATATGCAGAGTACATCATGAGAAACACTGGGCTGGAGGAAGCACAAGCTGGAACCAAGATTGTCGGGAGAAATATCAATAACCTCAGATATACAGATGACACCACTCTTATGGCAGAAAGCGAAGAAGAACTAAAGAGCCTCTTGATGGAAGTGAAAGAGGAGAGTGACAAAGTTGGCTTAAAGCTCAACATTCAGAAAACTAAGATCATGGCATCTGGTCCCATCACTTCATGGGAAATAGATGGGGAAACAGTTGAAAGAGTGTCAGACTTTATTTTTGGGGGGCTCCAAAACCACTGCAGATGGTGCTTGCAGTCATGAAATTAAAAGACGCTTATTCCTTGGAAGGAAGGTTATGACCAACCTAGATAGCATATTTAAAAGCAGAGACATTACTTTGCCAACAAAGCCCCGTCTACTCAAGGCTATGGTTTTTCCAGTGGTCATGTATGGATGGGAGAGTTGGACGGTGAAGAAAGCTGAGCGCTGAAGAATTGATGCTTTTGAACTGTGGTGTTGGAGAAGACTCTTGAGAGTCCCTTGGACTGCAAGGAGATCCAACCAGTCCATCCTAAAGGAGATCAGTCTTGGGTGTTCATTGGAAGGACTGATGTTGAAGCTGAAACTCCAATACTTTGGCCACCTCATGAGAAGGGCTGACTCATTGGAAAAGACCCTAATGCTGGATAGGATTGGGGGCAGGAGGAGAACGGGACGACAGAAGATGAGATGGTTGGATGGCATCACCGACTCAATGGACATGTGATTGGGTAGACTCCAGGAGTTGGTGATGGACAGGGAGGCCTGGCGTGCTGCGATTCATGGGGTCGCAAAGAGTTGGACACGACTGAGCGACTGAACAGAACTGAACTGAACTGATACATCACATCCCTCCAAGTAAGGTCATAAAGCAGAGTAACACCTTCAAAAGCTCTAACGTATTTTTCCGGGCCTTCTAAATGGTCTCCCAGATCCTCCCTGATTCTTTGTATTTCTTGATGGGGAAAGGGCTTATTAACTCTCATAGACTGATTATTTCTCCCAGTGGCTGCTTCATGAAAAGGCAACAGCTTGTGTGGCTTTTCCTCAGTCTCACTGGCTGCTCTGCGCATATGATGCCAGTGATAGACTGGAGAAGCCTGCTTTACTTTATCTCTTTGTCTCCTGTCCTCCATCTCATCTCTTACTTTGATGGTCTGAGTTTCTATCGAAACCAGAGTAGTCTGAGGTCATACTGAGACAGGAGTTGTTTGGACCTCTACTTGGGCAGTTTGAATATCAGTTTGGGTTTTTACTGAGACCAAGACAATCTTTCTTGGGGGTGTACTCTGACTTCCAGTTTGCCCAGTTTGGAGCCCAGGGTACAGGGGCAAAGTAGGAGGACAGGAGGGAGCTGAAGGTCTCACACCCAAATCTATACCATTATGACATAAGTCTGGCATATTTCACAGAGAGAAAAAGGGCAACACTTATGCTACTTCTACCCATTTCCCCTGTTTTCTACAGAACCATTCTAATTGTAAAACAGTATTATAAAGAGACCCTCTAACTGGCCACCGTTCGCGGTCCTCCAGTGGGTACCACAGCCATACAGTATCACATAGGAAGACCACGTGTGTCTTTTTAAGTCCTGGAGATCAAATCTATCCCGGTTTTTCAGGATACAGTTCAAAGGAGTGAGGCTGGAATTGTTAGCTCCCATCTTGTCCTGAACTGTCCTGATTCAAATTCCAAAGTCTATTTACTCTGCAATGGATATCAAAGGAAATCTCCAGCATCTGCAGCCTTCCATCTCTTGCTTTCCATCGGGCCTGTTGCAATCTTCTTTGTACAACTGAAGTTCAAGGACTAGCCAGGTTTTTGAATGGTGTTTAGTTGGAGGTTTTGAGGTCTCCCCTTCTCAAAGCTGTCTCCTTTTCACAAGACTGCGCCTCAAATTTCCAGCCACTCCAGCAGTCCTAGATTCTGTCCTTCAATTTCTAAAACCTGCTAAATTGGAAGTTTCCTGTTGAGCTTCACTAACCTAATATCTTGTGGAGTGGAAAGTGTCCTTGGGAAAAAAGGACCCTCATGACCAAAAACCAACCACTGCTATTTCTCTGTTTAATAATTTGATTGCCTTCCCATCTTCCTTCATTTTTATTCATTCTTCAATTGTTTCAAGTAATGTAAGAGTACTTTCCAGATTTTTATTTTTTAGCTGTTGAAAAGTTAGTAATATATGCTAAATATCATATACAGAAGTAAATCATCCATCAAGTAGTTTTATTCTTTGTTTTTAAGATTACTTCAAATCCTCCTTGTAATACAAAATAAATAAATAAAAGTGTGTTTGTCTTCTATATACACATATATAATACATACCCCTATATAATAAATACATACTGTGTATGTTATGTTTACATGCATTCTTCTGTAAGTAGAATGGTTTATAATTTAAGTAATATTTTAAGCCTAAGTATAAATATGATCCTTTATTGACAAATAACATAATTTATTTTAGAACAGAAAAATTAGTTTCTCAAAGTCACTATTAAGTAGCAGAAACAGAATTGCAAATAGATCTAACTGACAAAATCCTCTATCCATCCAAATCTTAATTGAGATTGTTATACTTCATGCATGAGTGCATGCTAAGTGACTTTAGTTGTGTCTGACTTTTTGTGACCCTATAGTCTGTAGCCTACCAGGATCCTCTGTCCATGGCAAAAACACTGGAGTGTGTTGCCATGCCCTCCTACAGGAGATCTTCTAGACTCAGGTATTGAACCCTTGTCTCCTGCATTTGCAGGCAGATTCTTTACCATTTGCATCACCTGGGAAGACTTGTTATACTTCATAGATAAGAAAATAAATAAATACTCTCAAATATATATTTTGTTAATAATTAAACATGTTTGCAGATTGATTTAATGTTTCTTGAATTTCATGATCCATGTTGCAATAATAAGTATGGTTGGAAAATAACTGTCATAACCTGATAAAAGTTACATTTTATACTGAGAATTTTTAACTGAAAATAAAAAATAAAATCTTTCTTAAAATAGGTTTCAATAGCCTATTATGAAGAAAAACCTTATTATCTATTCTAAAATGTGAAACTCAGCTCTGTAGTGGCTTCAGTGATTCACAAGTGTTCTGCAAAGATCTATATCCCTGTCTTGATTAAATAAATGCCCCAATTCTCTCAGATAAAGTTAGACAAATGAAATACTTGGAGAATATTCTTCTACACAGATTAGAAATTCAAAATCTACACAACATATTTCATACACCAGGGAAAGTGCCTCTGTCTTTCATGTCTGATTCTCAAGCCTGGCACATTGCCTAGCATTTGTTAGAAATCTTGTTGTGTTGATAAAAAATTATTGTTAGTAGCTGAAATGGAAATTAACCCCTTGTCATCATTGTGACATACATTGACACTCATTTTTCAACTTTAATCTATTTACTATATAGGTACTAGAAGGTTCTGGGCAACTGAAACAATAATGATCTGGAGGTCATCTAAAAGTTAAGTTTGTTTTAGATGGTTTATACTTTGAATTTCTGTATACTCTAAAAACTACAACTTAAATAATGCATACCTTTAAGTCACAAATGATGAAAAGTAGGGAAAACAGATAATGAAATGCTAGAGGGTCTTCACGTAATAGCTGATTCCTGTTATTTCTTTCCTAGTTTTTGCAAAATGCTGATAGCAAATAAATAAAGAATATGAATTAGTGAGAAGAGTTAACACTGAGCTTTCTTTTCAACTATTATTTAGATATGGATCATAGAAAGCAAGAGAATTCCAGAAAAAAACATCTACTTCTGTTTCATTGACTATGCTAATGCCTCTGATTATGTGGATCACAACAAACTGTGGAAAATTCCTGAAGAAATGGGAATATCAGACCACCTTCCCTTTTCCCTGAGAAACCCGCATGTAGATCAAGAAGCAACCATTTGAACTGGACATGGAGGGATGGACTGGTTCAAACTGGGAAAGGAGTATGCCAACACTGTATATTGTCACTTTGCTGATTTAACTTATATGCAGATTACATCATGCAAAATATCAGGCTTGATAGAGCACAAGCTGGAATCAAGATCATGACATCCAGTCCGATCACTTCATGGCAAATAGATGGAGAAACAATAGAAATAATGACAGACTTTATTTTTGGGGGGCTCCAAAATCACTGCAGATGGTGACTGCAGCCATGAAATTAAAAGACTATTGCTCCTTGGGAGAAAAGCTATGACAAACTTAGACAGCATATTGAAAAGCAGAGACATTACTTTGCCAACAAGTGTTCATCTAGTCAAAGCTATGGTTTTTCCAGTAGTCATGTATGGATGTGAGACTTGGACCATAAAGGAAGCTGAGCGCCGAAGAATTGATGTTTTTGAACTGTGGTGTTGGAGAAGACTCTTGAGAGTCCCTTGGACTGCAAGGAGATCCAATCAGTCCATCCTAAAAGGAAACCAGTCCTGAACATTCATTGGAAGGACTGATGCTGAAACTCCAATACTTTGGCCACCTGATGCAAAGAACTGACTGATTGGAAAAGACCCTGATGCTGGGAAAGATTGAAGGCAGGAGGAGAGGAGGAGAAGGGGGTGACAGAGGACGAGATGGTTAGATGACATCACCGACTCAATGGACATGAGTTTGAGCAAGCTCTGGGAGTTGGCGATGGACAGGTAATCCTGGTGTGCTGCCGTCCATGGGGTCTCAAGGTTTCAGACACGACTGAGTGAGTGAATTAATTATACCTTTGAAATGCTGTTACCTTAAGATCCACAGACTTAACCGTCATAAAAGGAAATAGAAGGTGTTGACTCAATTCAGTTATTTTACTATTTATCAAATGTTTTCATTTGCATTTAAACATTTAGTAATGTGATGCTGTGTAAATTAAAATAATGATAATAATGGCTAAAAATCAAGTGCACTGCACTGCAGCAAATGGCTATGGGCTCAATAACTACTCATATCTTTTGCAATCACCTATGTCCAATCTCAATTAGAATGAGGATATAATGAGTTACACAAGGAGACAGATCAGTCAGGGAAGGCTTTCAGTCATATTAAGAGTGAAGTTTGTATTCTAAAATCTATCAATCACAGCATGCCTTCTGGAATTTAACAATCAGCTCTGGGCTCTTAGGGGCAGAGGCAAAGTGCACAAAAGAAACTGCACATCAGATACAAAAATGTATATCTCTATTTGTGGTATACTTGAAAACATACACAGATGGGAGTGTTTGTTTTAATATTTCTTTTCTCTAATATGAATAAGCCATGTTCCTTTTGAAAAGTAGTTTACTAAGGGGTATATTTTGCTTTTTGAGGTATAGCTGTTTTATGTCACTGATGATCTCCATCTCACCTTGTAGAAATTGGCCAGTTGCAACACTTCTCCTCTATTTCCTACAACAGAAGTAACAAAAACGTATATTTTTTTCAAACAAAGGTATTCTGTCTTCTGTGTTTCCTCCATGGATAAATTGTAGAAATGTTATAGAATTTTCAATTGGCTGTGATATTAAAAATACTATATTTAAATGAAACTTTAATCTCAAGATCATTAAAAATCAGTAGTGATTCTAATTGCAAAATATAAACTGGATAAGAGTATGTTGATTTAATCTGCCTTTCTTTCACTTTATATATTTCTAGATCCATCTCCTAGTGTGCCATATATTCTCTCATTGAAATCACCTTTACATAGTATAAAGAGAGGATATATTCCTTTGGTTCCTTTTAGTTGGTCTTTTTAAAAGCTGAAATTCCCTGTATACAGCATTAGAGTTAAATATGTTTTCTATAAAATGAAACATACATCTGACATGAAAATTTTCATGATTATTTCTATTGGAATATTTACTTTCTTTTAGAGCATCATAAACTATACTGATATATATATATATATATACTTACATATATTACACTCATGCTTACACACACTTGCACACACTTACACACACACATACACACACTTAGGAGAGATTATAAGCTATTTCAAGTGAGTTAAAAAAAATAGCTAATGTTCAAATAACACCTCTACAGTAATATTATCCATTGCTATGTTAAAAGATTTCCTTCAGATAAGATTCTATACATTTTTATTCACATTATTTATGTAAAATAAATAACAGTTTTAAAATCCTTTTAAATAATAAATTCTTTCTGAACGTTTCTTTCATATTACCCTGCGAAAATAGATAATTTTATTGCATCACTAACACTTGTAGAAAGAGAAAGAGACACTTTAAAAATAAGAAATGAGCACATCCAGCTCTTAATTTCCTTCTTAAAGTCTGTTTAAATAATAGTAAAGCAGTTGATAATTAAAATTAACATGTAACTACAGACCCATATAAACAAAGACACAGGAGAAGGAACACAAGCCCAAAGAGAATTCACCAGTTTCCTGAAGGTAGAAAGACTGTGGATGTCTGTTTAATGGATATTTCTTTGGGAGGAAGCATCAGATTATTCAATTAAAAATGAAAGCTGATCTGACAAGCATAAACCCAGACACCTTCAAACTCGTGGCTGAAAGTTATGAACATGGAAAGAGCTCAAAGACCCAGAAGGACTGATTAATTGCCTGTTCCAGGGACACAAGTGAGTTTTTGACTCCCAGTTTGAGAGCAACCAATAGTATCAAAATAATAAATAAGATAGGAGGGCAGAGACGGCAGGATATGAGTATTGTAACTGAGATAAATCTGCATTCTTCTGTGCTGGAAAGAAGTGAAATTATTTTAGGGTGGTACACAGAAAGAGAAGAATAAATACACTATTCAGAGAATGAAAAGGGAAGAATTAATAACAGATGATATTAAAAATAGACTTAAAAGAAGTAACTTTTAGAACATGAGGAGAGAAACTTTCTTCTCTTTGAGAATCCTCACTTAAGTTGAATGCTACATTAATGTGTTTCTTTTTAAAACATGGATCCTCCATGTGTATTGTATAAGAAGGAAATCAAATCTTATCCCTCTGCAAAGTCTAGAGAGTATTAAAAATATCATTCCAGATTTCATAAATAAAAATATTCATGATAAGGCTATATTGCTAATATAATACTTTCATATTTTGCAAAATCTTTTTTATGCTGTTAAAATGTATGCACTTAGCAATCAAAAGTTTTCATGGATATAGTACTATATTGTTCTGAACTCAGAAATGCCCTATAAGACATTGAGATGGGAAAATTTTCCTGTAGTCTATATAGACAGATAAGGAATAATAAATAATACTTGATAATAGCAGATATTTGTTGACTATTTATTAATTGGAAAAGACTCTTGAGAGTCCCTTGGACTGCAAGGAGATCCAACCAGTCCATCCTAAAGGAGATCAGTCCTGGGTGTTCATTGGAAGGACTGATGTTGAAGCTGAAACTCCAATCCTTTGGCCACCTCATGCGAAGAGTTGACTCACTGGAAAAGACCCTAATGCTGGGAAGGATTGGGGGCAGGAGGAGAAGGGGACGACAGAGGATGAGATGGTTGGATGGCATCACCGACTCGATGGACATGGGTTTGGGTAAACTCCGGGAGTTGGTGATGGACAGGGAGACCTGGCGTGCTGCGATTCATGGGGTCACAAAGAATCGGACACGACTGAGCGACTGAACTGAACAGCTTTAAATGCTTTATGTAAATTGATTTCTCATATCACTTTCAGATGAGGAAAACAGACATGAGAGGTCACATAACATGTTTAAGTTCCCACAAAGCAAGTGGAGGAATTAGAATTGGTTCCAGACAACTTGTATTTAACTAGTGGGGTTACAAGAGTTAATTCTCTCCCAGTTATGGGAGAATTGGATGATTATGAGAAGCAATTCCCTTGCTTTTTCTTCAGAGCTTCCCTATATCTGGATACCATGTTGCAGACATATCATCACTCTTTCATGTAGCCACTCTTGTCTAAATTGCTTCTTTTATAAGAAGAGAGTGAGGATAACTATCTCTTAAGATTTTTAAAGGTTGTGTGGTTTAATATATATTTATAATGCTTAAAAGAATGGATGGCATAGAGATATTAGTGGTGTTATTTTTATTACTATTAATATTACCAGCAGCCAGTTCATCTGCTATAACATCTGTTCCAGTGCTGGAGGAAGCATCAGTTGTATTTAACTCATTCAGATACAATATCTAACTCCAATGTTGCTTCTTTAAGTACAACTCTTGCTTCACACACTATCCTAAGAACCTAACTACCCTGTAAGATGTGAGTTAATCGTTGCTTTAACTCCTTATAAATTTTGCTTTTCATTTCCTTGCATCTTTGTGACGCGTGGTATCACGTGCTCAAATGCTCAGGTCAAGTATAAGGGAAAAAGCCACTCCCTCCATGCGTTCTCAGCCGCTCAACCGTGTCTCTTTGGGACCGCAGGGACTAGAGCCTGACAGGCTCCTCTGTCCAGGGAATTTTCCAGGCAGGAATACTGGAGCAGGCTGGCGTTTTCTGCTCCAGGGGATCTTCCCCACCCAGGGATCAAACCCACTCTCTGGCATCACCTGCACTGGCAGGCAGATTCTTTACCACTGTGCCACCTGGGAAACCCATTAAACTATTATGTTCTATTAAGTTCACTGAAATAATGATTTTTAATTATGCTAATTTTCTATCTCTGTGTGGAAAAGGACCGCAAATTTAGCAGCTTTAAACAATATTCATTTATTAACTCCCGGTTGTAAATTATCCCTCAGAAAGTTACATAAAACAGTGCAAAACTAGACATAAGTCTTACAATCCAAAGTAAATTCAATAAATTCCACTAAACAAAGGGAAAGAGTTAAGATATGAAGCCATATAAGACTAATCGCTGAGAAAGAGTGTTCAAAGCTGATATGGAAGAGTAAACCAGCCTCAATTTATCCTTGAAATTCAGGCAGTGTTGGTGATTTATCTATTTCCTACAGTGGATGTTGTGGGCATGTCAAAGGAGATGCAGGTAAGGCAGCAAAATGGACATTTTCAAAATAATAATTTCTTTCATAGAATTGGAGCAATATAAACACCTACCTGTCTCCTCAGCTGTACTATTTCTATTTCAAGGACAAAACCATATTTTAACGACCTTTGTATCCTTCTATTAAGATAGTGTAAGTCACTTAAAAACCAAATTGTCTTGAATGAATTAACTAATATACAATTGGGTGGATAGAGGATGTTGGGTAGATTTCAATTCTGAAAGTACACAATTGCTTTTGGAAAAATAGCAGATATCAAATTATATCATCAAATTGTAGATCAACCTAAAAAACCATTGGGCTTAAAAATTCCTGTGCATATCATATATCCTTTCAAAAAAATTCATTGGTGTTGTCTACCACAGATGGAACTGTAATAAATATATTTACGGGTGTTATTTAAATTAGTCATGCAGAAAACATGTTTAGAAATGGTTCCATGTGTGTTATGGTGAAAAATAATGATAATAATATTTTTTCTTTAGAATCATTTTGTAGAGATGTAAATCCCTTTCCACCACTTTGTACAAAGGTAATAATTATCTTGCGTCTCCATGTATTAGACAAGGACAAATATAACACTTTTTGAGGATGGTGGTGACAATAATGATAGGTGACACTGATTATTGATTATCGCCAAGGAAATAATTTGTTTTATTTTTAACTACCGATGGGGTTGGAGAAGGAAATGGCAACCCACTCCAGCATTCTTGACTGGAAAATCCCATGGACAGAGGAGGCTGGTGGGCTACAGTCCATGGGGTCACAAAGAGTCGTATATAACTTAGTGACAGAACATCAAATGAGATACACTTATTATTCTTTTTTAATATGCCACGGGACTAACATTCAGAATTTAGGTAACTTACCCAGTGTCCTAGTGGAATGCGCATTCTTTAAATGCAGATTTCTTTTTTAAAAAGTAACTGTTGCATCATAAGTGCCTAGCATAGTGTATGAACATGGCAGAATTATAAGAAAATTGGATTGAATTTTGCCATGTTTTGGCACTAGTACTACTGAATAATATTTTGTTTTGTTTTCTTTTACTTTAATTTTGCTCTTAATTGTTATAATATACTGCTTCTTTTTACCATAAAATATCACCTGGACCTGAGCATGGCTATATGCATGTTTATTAGGAAGTCTATTTCAGAGATTGGCATGACTTTGGCCACCTGATGCAAAGAACTGACTCATTGGAAATGACCCTGATGCTGGGAAAGATCGAAGGCGAGAGGAGAAGGGGACGACAGAGGATGAAATGGTTAGATGGCATCACAGACTCAATGGACACGAGTTTGAGCAAGCTCAGGATTTGGTGATGGACAGGGAATCCTGGCGTGCTACAGTCCATGAGGTCGCAAAGAGCCAGACATGACTGAGCAACTGAACTGATGGCTTGAAAATCTCCCTCTGTATAGAAAAATATATGGCTCTTTTCATTTATGCTTTTAATGCTTCTGTCTGTCATCCTGCCACAGAAAACAATCAAGACATCTTTTGTAAGCTGATTTCTATACTATTGTCTGCATTTGCTAAGCCTTCATTTGGAAAATTCATCCAGTTTCCAAAATTAGTTCTCTAAATCTTCAAAACATAGATGAACTCATATTTGGATTCTTATTTGTTGGTTGTTATAAAATGCACATGTACTTTTCAAAGAGAATTAATCCTATAACATGTACAAATACTTTTCAAAGAGGGTTAATCATTTTTGTCAGGGAGTTTCAAAGGCCTTTGTGAGAACATATATAACTTTAATTCTGATAATGATTTCTTCTGCATAGACCAAGTACAACAGGTCTGCCAATGCACTGCAATCAATTAACCAGTTATTAAAATGATATTGTAAAGAAGAGCCTGTATAATGTAGGTTGAGCATAATACGTCCAAATTCCTGAATTTAACAAAATACAATGCACAAAAGCTTTCATCATGTACTCACATACGTGAATGCAACTCCATGACTCCTAATGTAGAGCATTTTCACAACATACATTTTCCTCTTCTTTCTTTTCTTTTTTTTTTTTTTTTAGAATTTTGGTATTATCCAACTTTGGAAACTAACATTTCTCCCTAGGTTTTTCTTTTCTGGTGCCAAAACAACAAAGCTTCCATTCAAAGTGAAGCGTCAAAACTCCAGGACTTTCAGCACTGGGTCTCAGTTTTAGAGGCAGGGAGCAAAAAGCACAGTAGGATAAGGTTTTGCATGCACTGTCACTCTTACGGGTTCAGATGTGGTGGCCAGCAGGACTCTAACATTAAAAATGCAAGTTGTATTAATGATGGTCCACAAGGAAGAGGGATGAAAGGTTACTTTGAATTGTCTTTGAAGAAGATAGATAGCTGGAATAGCCTTTGATACTAAGAATCAGTACTAGTCTTCCCAAATCAAGGACAACTGTCCTCCAAAACAGGAGGGAACAAAAAACAGATATTGATGAGTAGCTCAAGCAGGGCAGGAAGAGGAGGAAATAGTTATCGCTCAGGTATTTAGATAGCTGTGGGCAAGTGTGAATAAAAGTGGACAACCCTTCTTTTGGAGGGGAAAAAAACCATGAAATAGTGGATATTCTTTACTTGTGAAATGCAAAAGGATTGACAAAAATCATTAAATGTGCCTTCTGGCTAGTTTGCTGGCAACTGCAAGCTGTTCTCCCCAGATATCCACAGTTATGTGTTTCTTTTACTAAACTCACTAAAGTATTCACCACTTAGCAATTTTCTTATTTAAATTGGCTGGAGGGAGTTTCATTAAAAACAGTCAAGCGACATAGAACAAAAAAAAATCAAATTAGATAACTTTCATATGTCCTAGCATACATAAGTAAATTAGTTGGGAATGATCAATTTGGTTTCCAAATATTTTTAGGCAAAAACAGAGATTTCCAGTGAAACGTGAACATTTAATAAAGGACTATATTTTAGATTTCAAAGGAACACTCAGTAACAATATCATCTGTAAGCAAATACAATTTTATATTACTATAATAATAGCTAACAATTACACAATGTATACTATATGCCAGGATCTTTTATACCTCAAAATGCATGTAACACTCACCATAACTCAGTGAGACAAACACTCTTTGATCATTATTTTGTAGTTGAGTGTTGAAACATGAATTGGTCAGGTAATGTTTTCCCCTATACTCATAAACAGTTAGAAGAAAGCTGGGATTTTAAATCAGGATGCTTTGACAAAACAAACAAAAAAATCTATGCTCTTTCCCAACATGTTATGTGCATTTTCTGTTCAGTAGATTTCTGCAAGTACTTACAGTCGCACAAAATCTATTCCTTCAAAAGAACAGAATCTTATTAACTCTCTTATCTGCTTTAATTTTAATTGAACACCCATGCCCAAACACAGAGGCACTAAAACAATGTTGCATATTTTTTTCATATGCATAAAGACCTATTTAAGGGCCTAATTTAAGTCCAAAATATCTATAATGTTAATAACTCTTAAATGTGCATCCTGAATAAATACCAAGGAATAATATTAACTTTTAAAGTACATAAACATATATGAGTATTTTTTGAATATTATGACACAGTAATTCTCTTCAATGGGAAAAGGCTAACACTTTAGCATGAAAAAAAAATGCTATAGAATATATACAATTCTTATGGTATATAATTCTAAAATAAAATCTTGTGCCACTAGAGTGTGACACATGAACAACAGTGTCTATAATGTATTAATCATGCATAATACACATTCAGCAAAGTATTTCTACACAGGTGGCTCTAGTGGTAAAGAATAAGCCTGCCAATGCAAGAGACTCAAGAGAAGTAAATTCAGTCACTGGGTTGGAAAGATCCCCTAGAGTAGGAAATGGCAACCCACTCCAATATCTTGCCTGGGAAATTTCATGGGTAGAAGAGTCTGTCAGGCTACTGTCCACGAGGCTGCAAAGAGTCCAATACCACTGAGTAACTGAACGCACACACACACACAAGTGTTAACTGAAACAGAAAATGAAGCAGCTTTGCAAAACTGGGGTCTATTGTAACAATTAGACATGCACAGAGATGGTATTTATACATTAATGAGACGAAAGTCTAATTATCTAGTAGACTAAGAAGGACATTTTTATGCAGATGGGATGCTACCCAGAATGGAAGTCAAGCTCAAGCGGGGAGTGGAGGGTATCTATGCAGAAAACAGATGGCAGCAGAGATGGAATGTTGGTAGATAAAGGGCATTAATCAAATATATAAATATATTAAAGATAATTAAAGTAGATTTCCTAGGAATAGATAAGGAAGTCACAGGTACAAAAAAGGGACAAAGCTAGAAGTAGATCTTATAGAGTTAAATTGTATACTTCAGGGTGAAGATTTGCAATGTTAAGTTGGATAGATTAGATAGATAGAGACTTAATTGTCTGTGTAAATATCTGTATGTGTTTCTGAGCCCAGGCTTGTACTGCTTGCTGCACAATGCACCAATAAATCAAGAAATGAATCATTAGAGCAAGGAATAGAGACTTTATTTAGCCAGCAGACTGAAAAGATGGCAAACTAGTGTTCCAAAGAATCATTTTATCCGAGTTAGAATCCAGGCTTCTTTTATACTAAAAGGGGAGAGTATGCCTGGTTGTTTCACACTTTTTGGCTCCAGAATCCTTTGTTTTTGCATCTGTCTGTGTGAGTCTGGTCAAAATGTTCCTATAACCTCCTTCAAGATAAATGTTATTCTTTCTTCTGCAAATTTTAATTTCTGGATGAATGAAAAGTGTTATATATTTGAAGATCAGAACCTAGAGAATGGGCTATCTTGTATATTTCAGAATACAGGCAACATTTTTTTTATGAAAGGTCCATAGCTAGCATAACGAAGCACAGGCAACAGAGCACAGTGATCATCTAGATCATGGTTTTTGACTTCTGAATGTCATTTTCTTCTAAAAGAAACCAAAGCTCCTTATTGAAGTGACTGATTCTAGGGTTGGTTCATGTGAAGTACAAAATGAATCTAGGACACCTTGTTGTCATCAAAACTAAAGTGGTCAAAGACATATGGGAGCATTTCAAAAAGAACAGCGGAACCAACTTGCAAAAGCTTCTCCCACTGGCCTTATCTGAAAGAGTTTTGACATCAAAATAAACAACAATAATAATGGATTCTAGTACATGGAGTAAAAGAGAAAACCATGGGTACCATACAGATATCAAGAAATGAATAAAGGCATTGAAAGTATGATTAGGAATGAAAAACGTTTAAGGTATGAAAGTAACCTCCTGCTGAATTCATATTCATTTATTTCAATGGGGAAAATATCAACATGGTAGAGAAATCTGACAGCACCTTAACCAAGTGATTAAGAGGAATATCATCAGTAACTGGACACATTAAAATCATATAACACTGCATCAGGTGTGGTGAGAACACAGTGTCTCTCCTGTGATATTTTTTACGAATATTCATGAGTCAAATCACAAGGAAACATCTGATGATTCCAGATCGAGGGGCAATTTATAAAATGATGGCCTCTACTCTTCAGAAGTGCCAGGATCATTAAGACAAGAAAAGACTAAAGACTGCTTGATGGAAATTATGGAAACAGGAAGAACTATTTACTACATAGGATTCTGAACTAAGTTGTTTTCTTATAAAAATATTAGCATTACAAATGGCAAAACTTTAATGAAGTCTGAGATTAGATAGTAGTAATGTATAGATGCTAATTTTCTGATTTTGAAGGCTGTTTTGTAGTAACAGAAGAATACTTTGTTTTTAGTATAAAAAAAAATGTAAACAACTAGGGGTTAGTGTGATATTAAGTCTACAACTTACTGTCACATGGTTCTTTGTACTTTTAACTCCTATATAATCTTGTGTTTAAAAAAAAACAGATTTGCAATGTGTATGAGTTTTACATTTCTTTTTTTTATAAATTTTCAGAGCAGAATCCTTACTAACCATGATCCTACAAATGTACAAAGGGTAATATTTAAAGGCCATTGACAAACAGATGGATTTTGTTTTGGTTATCAAATACTTTTCAAGAGGGCTACTGTTGCCTTTGTATAATCTAGAATCACCCAGTGCCTTCCAGATGCAGTGCTCTGCCATGCACATGTGATACCTCAGTCAGGAATCCTCTACTAAGATATTTAGTGTGAAATGTGGCTTTGTCTTGTAAATATTTCCTGATTTGGCCTTGCCCACATGAGACACTATTGCTAGGTAAATCCAAAATGTCTTTTAATTTCCCAAACATCCTTATCAAACTTTAATGCAATTAATTTCAATTGTGTTTCCAATTAAATGTTAGTTTCATAAGGCTGGAGTGTTGAATGATTGATGAACAGTGTTTCAATGGATGTTTTATTCTGTATATTTCTAATATATGTATAACAAGAACAAAGGCAAGTACCTACGACAGGGAAAAAGAAGTCTGCATTTACCTTTGCTTCCCTCATATTTGATTCTTTTCAAAAAGAATTGTCAAATTTATGAAATTCCAGAATTATTTTTGCTTTTTTGGTTTGCTTGATCATTTATATTTTAAAATGTATCTTAAACAGTTTTTATGAAAACAGTGCCATGCTGTATTAAACAATCAGCATGAAAATGTGGGGTCCTAACGACTGGACAACCAGGAAATTCCCTGTATTAAATAACCAAATTCTACTAAAAATGACTGTAAATGGCAGTTATAACTCCTGACCTGTTTTTATAAGACTGAGTCAACATCTCATGGGGAACTGAGTTAATTTTAAGATTTCTAGATTAGTTTTTCTTCATACTTTAAGTAATAATTCATTCTACTTTTTCTTGATTTCTCAGTTTATTTACTACTTTGATTATAAGAATTTACCATACTTAATGCCCCACAGTTAAATCCACCCTTACAATTAAATAATAATACTATTTTTTGTTCCTCCATTAATTTTCATTATAAATATATCATTGCATTTTCATTTATTGTTCTAACAACATTAAATATTACTTCCTGCCCATTTTCTTTTGTAAAATGAGGATGTCTGTATCCCTCTACTTCTCAACCTCTTAATTCTGTTATCTCTCAACTACTATCATTTGTACTTCTGTATATTCATACTTAATAATCTACATTCTTTTTGTAAACAGATTGAAATCACCTTTGTTTTGTGTATTGTGAAAGCTGGGAACTCAAATGCCTATACAAAGATGACGTATTAAACATAAATGAATCAATCCATCCTAAAGGAGATCAATCCTGGGTGTTCATTGGAAAGACTGATGTTGAAGCTGAAACTCCAATACTTTGGCCACCTCAAGCGAAGAGTTGACTTATTGGAAAAGACCCCAATGCTGGGTAGGATTGGGGGCAGGAGGAGAAGGGGACGACAGAGGATGAGATGGTTGGATGGCATCACCGACTCGATGGACATGGGTGTGGGTAGACTCCAGGAGTTGGTGATGGACAGAGAGGCCTCAGTTCAGTTCAGTCGCTCAGTCGTGTCTGACTCATGGCAACCCCATGGACAGAGGATGCCAGGCCTCCCTGTATGTCAACAACTCCCGAGTTTACTCAAACTCATTCCCATTGAGTCGCTGATGCCATCCAACCATCTCATCATCTGTCATCCCCTATCCTCCCTCCTTCAATCTTGGCCAGTATCAAGGTCTTTTCAACTGAGTCAGCTATTTGCATCAGATGGCCAAAGTATTGGAGTTACCGCTTCAACATCAGTCCTTCCAATGAATATTCAGGACTGATTTCCTTTAGGATGGATTGGTTGTACCTTCTTGCAGTTCAAGAGACTCTCAAGAGTCTTCTCCAACACCACAGTTCAAAAGCATTAATCCTTCAGTGTTCTTTATACTCCAATTCTTACATCCATACATGACTACTGGAAAAACCATAGCCTTGACTAGATGGACCTTTGTTGGCAAGTAATGACTGTTTTTAATATGCTGTCTGGGTTGGTCATATCGTTTCTTCCAAGGAGTAAGTGTCTTTCAATTTCGTGGCCGCAGTTACTATCTGCAGTGATTTTGGAGCCCCCCAAAATAAAGTCTGCCCCTGTTTCCACTGTTTCTCCAACTATTTGCCAAGAAGTGATGGGACTGGATGCCATGATCTTTGTTTTCTGAAAGTTGAGCTTTAAGCCAACTTTTTCATTCTCCTCTTTCACTTTCATCAAGAGGCTCTTTAGTTCTTCTTCATTTTCTGTCATAAGGGTGGTGCCATCTGCATATCTGAGATTACTGATATTTCTCCCAGCAATCTTGATTCCAGCTTGTGCTTCCTACAGCCCAGCATTTCTCATGATGTACTCTGCATATAAGTTAAATAAACAGGGTGACAATATACAGTCTTGACATACTCCTTTTCCTATTTGGAACCAGTCTGTTGTTCCACGTCCAGTTCTAATTGTTGCTTCCTGACCAGCATACAGGTTTCTCAAGAGGCAGGTCAGGTGGTCTGGTATTCCCATCTCTTTCTGAATTTTCCACAGTTTATTGTCATCCACATAGTCAAAGGCTTTGGCATAGTCAATAAAGTAGAGATATATGTCTTCTCTGGAACTCTCTTGCTTTTTCGATGATCCAGCGGATGTTGGCAATTTGATCTTCGATTCCTCTGCCTTTTCTAAAACCAGCTTGAACATCTGGAAGTTCATGGTTCATGTATTGCTGAAGCCTGGCTTGGAGAATTTTGAGCATTACTTTACTAGCGTGTGAGATGAGTGCAATTGTGTGGTAGTTTGAGCATTCTTTGACATTGCCTTTCTTTGTGGTTGGAATGAAAACTGAGCTTTTCTAGTCCCATGGCCACTGCCGAGTTTTCCAAATTTGCTGACATATTGAGTGCAGCACTTCCACAGCATCTTTTAGCATTTGAAATATTTCAACTGGAATTCCAACACCTCCACTAGCTTTGTTCGTAGTGTACTTTCTAAGGCCCACTTGACTTCACATTCCAGGATGTCTGGCTCTAGGTGAGTGATCACACCATCATGATTATCTGGGTTGTGAAGATCTTTTTTTTACAGTTCTTCTGTGTATTCTTGCCGCCTCTTCTTAACATCTTCTTCTTCTGTTAGGTCCATACCATTTCTGTCCTTTATTGTGCCCATCTTTACATAATATGTTTTCTTGGTATCTCTAATTTCCTTGAAGAGATCTCTAGTCTTTCCCATTCTATTGTTTTCCACTATTTCTTTGTATTGATCACTGACGAAGGCTTTCTTTTCTCTCCTGGCTATTCTTTGTAACTCTGCATTCAAACAGGTATTTCTTTCCTTTTCTCCTTTGTTTTTCACTTCTCTTCTTTTCACAGCTATTTGTAAGGTCTCCTCAGACAGCCATTTTGCTGTTTTGCATTTCTTTTTCTTGGAGATGGTCTTGCTCCCTATCTCCTCTACAATGTCACAAACCTCCACCCATAGTTCTTTGGCACTCTGTCTATTAGATCTAACCCTTTGTATCTCTTTGTCACTTCCACTGTATAATCGTAAAGGATTTGATTTAGATCATACCTGAATTGTCCAGTGGTTTTCCCTACTTTCTTCAATTTCAGTCTGAATTTCACAGTAAGAACTTCATGATCTGACCCACAGTCAGCTCCTGGTCTTTGTTGTTTTTTTTTTTTTTTTTTTCCCTGAATGTATAGAGCTTCTCCATCTTTGGCTGCAAAGAATATAATCAATCTGGTTTCGGTGTTGACCATGTGTAGAGTCTTCTCTTGTGTTTTTGGAAGAGGATGTTTGCTCTCACCACTCAGTTCTCTTGGCAAAACTCTATTAGCCTTTGCCTTGCTTCATTCTGTACTCCAAGGCCAAATTTGCCTGTTACTCCGGGTGTTTTTTGATTTCCTATTTTTGCATTCCAGTCCCCTATAATGAAAAAGACATCTTTTTTGGGTGGTAGTTCTAGAAGTTCTTTTAGGTCTTAATAAAACTGTTCAACTTCAACTTCTTCAGCATTACTGTTCAGGGCATAGACTTGGATTACTGTGATATTGAATGATTTTCCTTGGAAACAAACAGAGATCATTCTGTCAAATTTGAGATTGCATCCACATACTGCATTTTGGACTCTTTTGTTGACTATGATGGCTCCTACATTTCTTCTAAGCGATTTTTGCCCACAGTAGTAGATATAATGGTCATTTGAGTTAAATTCATCCATTCTAGTCCATTTTATTTCACTGATTCCTAAAATTTCGATGTTCAATCTTGCTCTCTCCTGTTTGACCACTTCTAATTTGCCTTAATTCATGGACCTAACTTTCTAGGTTCCTATGCCTCTTAGAATAATGAAAATAAAAAGAAAATTAAGCAAATCAAGCTTAGTTAAATGATTTAGCCTGGAAAAGAAAATCATAAACAAGATGAAAAAACACACAGAGTGGGTGAAAATGTTTTTAAAATGAAGCAACAGAAGATTAATCTCCAAAATATACAAACAACTGATGAAGCTTAATAAACCAAACAAACAAACAAAGAATACAATCAAAAAGTGAGCAGAAGATGTAAACATTCAGCTCACCAAAGAAGATACACAGATGGCGAAGGAATACCTGAAAAGATGCTCAATTTTGCTGATTATTGGAGAAATGAAAATCAAAATTATGATGAGGCATTTCCTCACACTGTTCAGAATAACCATTATCAAAAGATCTACAAACAATAAATACTGTAGGGTGTATTGAGAAAAGGAAACCCTCTTGCACTATTGGTGGGAATGTAAATTGTTACAGCCTGCCGGAGTCCTGCTCCAGCTGGTCCAGGGGTACCCAAGGGATGAACGGCGTCGGCAAAAAGAAAGAAAGGAAAGAAAGAAAGACACAGAGTCTTTTGAAGGTTCAGGGATGAAGATTCTTTATTGCTCTAAGTTTCTTCGTATATAGCACATGTTTTAGGTCAGTCACCTTTGTAATGATTCTTTGGCAATATTTTCCAATTCAGATGATTTATCTCTTCATTCTAAGATGTAAATGTTCTTTCCTGGTCTTTTGTTACATTTCAGTTACATTTTTACCCCGAAACCTATTCTTATTTTACTAAAAACATGATCCATGATGTCATAAATCATATTGTTCTATCTACTTCAGTGAACACAGCGTCTTGCTTCAGGGAATAAGCACTATAGCGGGACCTAAGGTCAAGAGTCTCTCATAGTACAGCCATTGTCTGTGGGGGTCTGTTTACCATCTACCCACATATCACAAGACTATTTGTGGCAAAAACAAATCTTTTACAGTCTACCCTGAAACCACCTGCAATATGACTCACATATTTCCTTTTGTCTGTGTTCAGGTTCTGGGAGGCACAAATATCTCTAGCATCCCAATCTTTATGAGAAAAAGCAATTGGCGTAGTTTCTGTAATTTTTCTTAATATATGATCCAAGTTTTCAGTCATCAATAATAATCTCCTCATGAGGCCAAATCACAATAGGCTTAGGGGTTGTTTTTTAAATGAACATGGCCTTACTCCCTGGCTGAGTGTTAGGGACCCATCAGCCAGGGGTCTCAGTAGATTTAATTATTTTGGGAATGTTTCTTTGGGACAGAGGATCATTTTTGTTTTCCTTAAACTCTTGTGAAATCACTACAGAAGCCCCTTTAAATCCTGCCAACAAGGAAAGAAACACAGCTAGCCACAACAAAGGCATAGAAACAGGAAGGAGTGAAGGTTCCGATCCTGGAGAGAAACCACTTTGCAATTTCTTCTTGAGTAGTGCCGTGACTTTGTCATCCGGCAGTAGATACAGAACTTCTCCCAACAACAGCCACTGTGGAGAACAGTATGAAGGTTCCTTAAAAAACTAAATGTGGAACTACCATATGACCCAGCAATCCCACTACTGGACGTATGCCCTGAGAAAACCACAGTACAAAAAGATACATGTACCCCAATGTTCACTGTGGCACTATTTACAATAGTCAGGGCATGGAAGCAACCTATATGTCAGTTGACAGATGAATGGATATAGATAAGGTGGTGCATATAAGCAATGGAATATTACTCAGTCATGAAAAGGAACAGAATTAGATATTTCCAGTGATGTAGATGAATCTAGAGTCTGTCATACAGAGTGAAGAAATTCAGAAAGAGAAAAAGAAATACTGTATATTAATGCATATATATGTTACCTAGAAAATAGCACAAAAGAACTTGTTTGTATGGCAGAATAGATACACAGACATATAGAAAGGGCTTTCGAACACAGTTAGGGAAGGAGAGGGTGGGATGAACTGAGAGAATAGCACTGACATATATACACTACCATATATGATATAGGTAGCTAGTGAGAAGCCGCTGTATAGCACAAAGAGTTCAGCTAGGTGTTCTATGATGACCTAGAGGGGTGGGGTTGGGGGTTTGGATGGAGACTGAAGAGGGATAGTGTATATGTATACATATACCTGATTCAATTTATTGTAGAGCAGAAACTGATACAACATTGCAAAGCAGTTATACTCCATTAAAAAAATAGGATCAAAAATATTCTAACAAGGCCTGCTTATACAAATTTTCTGTCCCAACTTCTACTCTGTGATGATGAGTTACTTTGCTTCTGATACAAGGAAGATGTCTTCCATATGACACTTTTATCTCACAAATAAAAGGAATATGCTTCCATATCTTGGCTATTAAATAGTGCTGGCATGAAGGTAGGGATGCATTTATCTTTTGGAATTAGTGTTTTTGTTTTTTGAGATATAAACCCAGGAGTGGACATGCTGGACCATATAGTAGTAGACAAATACTGTATAATATCAATTATATGAGGAATTTGAAAGACAAAGAAAGAAATAGGCATAGCAAAACAGAAACAAACTCACAGATATAGAAAACAAACTAGTCTTTACAAGTAGGGAGAGGAAAGGGGAAAGGGATGTGTTAGTAGTATAGAATTAAGAAATACAAACTGTTGATACTATGTACAAAATAGATAAGCAACAAGACTATATTGTATACAGGGAATATTAGCCATGATCTTGCAATAACTTCGAATGGAGTATAACCTGTAAAAATACTGAATCACTGTGCTATACACCTGAAACTAATATGATATTGTAAATAAAATGCACTTCAATTAAAAAGGCGAGGGGGAGGTAGAGTCAGAATCCCTTCTTGTATCTATTGTTCTTTTTAAAAGGGCCTTTAGCTCAAAATATTTTTTATGCCAAATGGCATATTTGGGGTGATATATTCTGGTTTCCTTTACTGTTGATATCTAGTTTTTAGTTAAAAGACAATTAATGCCAGGTGATTAAGTCATTTTCTCTTGCTGTGTTGAGTTTTGGTTATTATTCCCAGGGCATTCCCAAAGACATAATCAGGTTTCTGAAATTGTTCTTTGTTTTCAAAATCAACATTTATCCAGTCAATTCCACCTTGTTAACCCCATCTTCACTGATTTATTTATTTTTTTAAGTGAGGGGGGGCAACTGAAGAAACTCATACATCACATTTTTGTGTTTTGACATATTTTTAGTTCCTTTGTCTTTCCCTTTCAAGTGAATTTTCTCATTTTACAGAGCATGTCCAAAGTAGCTTGTTAAGAATTCCAGTCAGAGCCTTTAGCACATGGCAAAACTCACTAGATAAATTATGTCAGCCTGTTTTTAATCCCTTTATAAGAAATCTTTCATTGTTATTTTTGTTACAAAGGTAAGGATATATTCTTTTTGAGTTTGGGAGAACATCATTATCGTTGATTTCTTTTAATTTCAAAGTGATGCATCTTGAAATATATATATATTTTTCCTAACATATGTGTTGAGTGAAGCTTTCAATCTGGTTTTGAACTGTTGTTTGCTTTTTGTAAGTTATAACTTCTTACCTTGCAAGTGTCTGCTATTATGAATCCGTCCTCTATGAATTTTTTCTCTCAAATTTTGTCCTATTACATTATTTCCTCACTTTGTGATATTCTCCTATATTTTTATTTCAAACGGTCTATTGCTTTTTATATTTCCAAAAGCCTGCTGCTATTTTTGTAATATTTCTTTAAAATAGCTTTCTATTCTTGTATCATTGATGCAACATTCCATTAAAGTGTTTCTTGCTAATAGGCTCTGTTCTTTAAATTATATGTTTCCTTTAAATTATTTTATGTTTTTATTTTCCTTTTTGTTTATCTGACTGTTGTTCTTATTGCTAGACTTTTTTAAATATATAAAGAGCATGGCCTGTTTATTTACATTTAGGAAGACAATCATAGAAAGATGATTAAGAGCCTAAATTACAGGATTGGGCTTTTCAACTGGGAGGCTTCCTTTGCAGTTTAATGTGAAAAAGCAGAGAATCAGCAGTTCAACAGTGGAATGCCTAAATGCCCAAAGAGAAAGACCTTTTTATAGAACACTAGTGAAACCATGTTCCTCAGATTGGGACTTGAACCCACAGTCTGAAACTCAAGCCTGGAAAAAAAATCCCAGAATGGAAATTGAAACCATGGAATTTTAACCGAGATCACACTCCTGGTCTCATGAAGCTCAGGTTCTTGATGTCTCATCACAAAGAATTCTGTGAGAAACATATGGTAGGTAAGAAGTGGATTTATTTAGAGAGAAGTGCACTCCACAGATAGAGTGTGGGTCATATCAGAAGATGAGAGTCATCTCAGGGTATGGGGTTGTCAGTTTTTATAGGGTAGATAATTTCATAGGCTAATGAGCGGGGGGGGGGGGAGTATTCCACCTATTTGGGGGAAGGGGTGGAGATTCTCAGGAACAGGGCTACTGTCCGCTTGTTGACTTTTTCTGATTAGTCCTTGGACTGTCATGGCACCTGTGCTCATGTCATTTAATGTGCTGGTTATGTTACAATGAGCATATACTGAGGCTCCAGGTCTAGGAGAAGTCTCGTTCACCATCTTTGATCTACATGATTTTAACCAGTTTACGTCTTGTCCTCAGGCTATGCCATTCTTTTAAAGGTTGTAACCTGCCCCTTTCCGTCCTGTTTCACTAAGTGCTCATGTTTTTTCTAGCCAATTGTTATTTTTATTTTTGTTTTTGTTTTTTAGGATTTACCACTCTCAGCAGCCCATGCTTTTGGAAGTGATAAATTATTGAAGGAAATCTATTAAGTGTGTAAATGTGCATGTGTATGTTGGGGGATAGTTGTCAGTGAATCTTCTTTTATTTTCCCCCATTTCACACAGCTGCTTCTACATACATAAGTCTTCTAATATCTGGTTGATATGGTATTCTATATGGATGAAAGTGAAAGTGAGGTCGCTCAGTCATGTCTGACTCTTTGCGACTCGATTGACTGTAGCCTACCAGGCTCCTCTGTCCATGGGATTTTCCATGCAAGAGTACTGGAGTGGGTTGTCATTTCCTTCTCCACTTCTGTATGGATAATGTGTTTCTATTTCTGCTTCAGTCCCTCTGATCTATAGTTTAAGCTAGATCATTCTTTTCCTGCTTATTAGTTTACCATCAACAGTTGTTGAAATCTGTTATCTATAAATGCCACTATCTCCCAATTCCTTTTGTCCTTGTATTCTTTTATTTATGAATGGTGAAGAGCAAGAGAAAAAACAGAAACTTTTAGTCCTTCAGTCTTATAGCAGGCAACCTCGATATCTTCTAAGTTTTTCTATAGATTCAATATCAAAAATATCAGCCATAAATCTATATTCTCCAAAAACATAATTGATCATCATCTCACTGTTTTATATCTAAGAAACCTTTATCACATGCATTTTACTAGAATATTTTGATTTGTTTGTGTGTGTGCTTAGATGCTCAGTCATGTCCAACTCTTTGCAACCCCGAGGACTGTAGCCCACCAGGCTCCTTTATCCATGGGGATTGCTGTATCTTGAAAAACTGTAAGCAATGCATTAATTCTAAGTTGCAATCTAGAATATAAGAGAAAATATTAGGAATCTATTTCTTATTGTGCAAACTATTAAGGTAATCGTATTTACCTTCTTGAAATGTAATAAACATTAATTAAGGCAATGCATATGATACCTTGATGGTTCAATGGTAAAGAATCTGCCTATAATGCAGGAAACACAGGTTTGATCCCTGGATCAGGAAGGTCCTCTGGAGGAGGAAATGGCAAACGACTCTAATATTCTTGCCTGGAAAATTCCATGAGCAGAAAAGGCTGGTGGGCTACAGCACATGGGGTTGAAATAACTTACCTGGTATGCTCTCTAGCAAAATGCAAGGTTAAACAAATTAAAACTACCATTATAGTCTTTCAGTTATAAAATATATCTTCAGATTTTAAGGAGAAATTGAATACTTACTTGCAAGGTTCATTCCAGAGATAGATCTTTCACTGTGTGTAGATATAAAACAAATATCTTAAGATCCTTTCATCTCACGATATCTCCAGTTCTATAGCAACCATTCCATACTATCCACAATGCAGATCTTCACTGTAACATCTGGCACTGATTGGGAAGATTATTAGAGCAGAGAAAACAAATTATTTTTAGAGAGAGATATAGGATATCTACACTCTAATGACCTTTTGACACATATTCATATATATCAAGAAGTAGGAGAAATTTTTATTGCAAACATCTTAGGAATGCACAAAAAATAGATTTGAATTTACCCAAATAGCTTCTTTATATTAAAGACTTTAGAAAAATGAGAAATAGAACCACTTATAGCAACATGGAGATTCAACCAATCCCTCCTAAAGGAAACCAGTCCTGAATATTCATTGGAAGGACTGATGCTGAAGCTGAAACTCCAATACTTTGGCCACCTGATGTGAAGAACTGATTCACTGGAAAAGATCCTGATGCTGGGAAAGATTGAAGGCGGGAAGAGAAGGGGATGACAGAGAATGAGATGGTTGGATGTCATCACTGACTCAATGGACTTGAGTTTGAATAAACTCTGGGACTTGGTGATGGAAAGGGAGGCCTAGAGTGCTGCAGTTCACAGGGTCGCAGAGTCGGACGCAACTGAGCGACTGAACTTAACGATAGCAACATGAATAGACTTTAATTTAACCAGAACATTTGATTAGCTATCATTTAAGTTTCATCCAATATGCTGGATAATTAAGTTATAGCAGGACTTTGATACAAACAGTATGTGAGGCTTTGCCATGGAATATTTACTAAAGTCCTGACTTACCATTTTTAAATACTTATAACAATTCCATATATCAAGAAATATCAAAGCATAAAAGTACTTGCTTTAGTGTGAATATGAAAAAGAAAGAATAGAGACATGAAGTGGAAAGAAGGGCAAAATTTATTTCAATATTTTTAACTGCTGAGGAGGTAGAGGTTTGAAATTTAAGGTGGCAATCACATGCTACACCGTAAGTCTTTGAATGGCTTACCATGCCTGAAACTTTTCTTCTTGAATGCTTGTGGTGTGGTGAATCTGAGACTTATTCTAGAACATAAAACATGGCTAAACAGGTATACTCTGTAGGGTTATTAAATATTTCATAAATATAAATTACATGGGCAAAGGCTATTAAAAGGTTTCTAAATAATTACTATTGTAAGTCTATTATTAAAAAGCATTGTTATAAGAAACATCTTTATTATTTCACTTAACAACTAGTTAGTGATCCCTGTTTTATGTCCAGTAAAAGTTTAGGTGTCAGAGATTCCACTGTGCATGGGAAAGGCATGGTCAAACCAAAATGGAGGTAGCATTATATTTAACTGAAGGCAGTGAAGCAAATCAATTGCAAATTTACAGTTTTTGATGTGCTAGGAAGTAAAAACGCTATTGCCTAGAATGGATATTGGGAAGCCTATTGTGTAATAGGTTTGCCGGAGGAGGATTCTCAACAAGAATATATTTACTCCGGGATTTGTGGAATAAAGAGTCAGCTACATAGAGAGTAGAGGGAAGAAAGTTACAGACATATGGAAAAACAAGTTCAAGTTAACTGAAACCATCCAGCCCCCCAAATTTTCTCTCTTCTAGGAACTGTTGAGAGAACAGTGTACCTGAATCACTCACAGTAAAGGAAGAACATAATGAATTTGAATAAGAGTGCACAGACCAGATCAAGGAATATCTTACAAATTTTCAGAAAGAATTTTTATATATTTTTCAAGTTTGGTGAAAAGTTATTTAATTGTGGAGATCACATAACTGATCTCCATATTTATGTTTTAAAATACTGTTTAGCTTCCGAGTCAAGAAAGAATAGGAAAAAGGAACAGTGATAGAGTGGTTTAGGATTAAAAGTGGTATAATTTAGTTTAGAAAAATGACAGAAAAGATGGAGAGAGGTGAACGTATTCGAAATACTTTTGGTGTAGAAGAAGTAGCTTAACATTTAGACTTATAATCATATATCATGCCATGTGGCTCTGATAATGGATCAGACAAACCCAAACACACATAAGTAATCACAGAGGACTCCAACACAAGTTCTGGTTTTTGCCACTAGGTGAATGGTGATATCATTTACTCTGATGGGAAATGCTAGACGAAGAATAGATTAAAAGAAGGAAATCAAACATTTTAACATAGTTATGCTAATTTGAGGTTCCTAGAAAGTATCCAAGTAGAGTCATCAAATAGGCAGATGGATACATGAGTTTGGAAAATTCAGGAAAGGACTGGGATAGGAATATTGACTTAAAATTATCAGCATTTAGTCAACTTTTATAAACATAGATATAAATAATGTCACTAAGGAATAAAGTATATAGAAAGAAATTGTACTCATTATAGCCTTAAAACTTGAAATAGAATAGAAGGGTAAGAACTCAGCAAAAGACACTAGGAAGTTAGTCTCTAAGTTAGGAAATTGAATGGGGTATTAGAAGTCAAGAGGGAGAACACTATTTCAATACTAGTCAATAAATCTAAAAGTTAGTTATTTAAAGATAGAGTAGCATGTCTTTATTTAATCATCCATAGAGAAATGTGCACCCAAATTATAGTCTATGCTAGAGGTTCTTCAGGCACCAGAGAAACAATAATGAACAAAGTGACCAAACATTTTTACAATTATGGAGACAATATTCTGGAGAAGAAAGGAAGACAAGACATAAGACAAATATGAAATGCATAAGACATATGATATGTTAGAAAGTGTTTAGTTCCAAGAATAAAAATACAGAAGGGAAGGGGTTTGGAAGCCTTGAGCAGAATTTATCAAATTCAGATGCTTTTTACCTTTAGAACTGGGGGTGTGAGAATTATTTGTGACTTAAAGGAGAACAACTTTGGTGGAAGACTTGTGATGAAGGTCTGATTGCAAAAGATTGATGAGTGACAGAAAGAAGAAGAAATGGTAAAATAAGAGTAGATAATTCTTCCAGGAACTCTAATTGTGAATGAAAAGTAATATAAGACTACAGGTGGAAGGGAAAGTGGGGTCAAAAGAGTGTTTATGAATTAATGCATTATATATATTTATTTACTTATTCATAAGGGATATCATGTTTGCATGTTGAGATGTATGCTCCAGTAGACATTGACAATTTAGGGAAAGATGCAGAGATATAGCAGAATCTATAAATGAAAGAATAAAGGAACTAATTTTTAACAAGAGAGACACTTGATCCATACTAATAAAAATATTTGGAACAAATGAATGAGATTGTATACATTTATGATTTAATGGTGAAAAGATGATGCAATATAATCATCTGAGAATTGTAATAAAAAAGAGAGTTTATGTAGCTGCCAAAGGATAGTTAAATTCAATAGATATCATGAGATTGGGGTTGACACATATGCATTTTTGATTGTAGTTGTTGTTTTCTAAAAAGTAGATGAGTAATGAGAACATACTGTATAGCACAGGGAGCTCTGCTTAATGCACTATGGTGACCTGAATGGGAAGGAAGTCCAAAACAGAGGAGATACATGTATATGCATGGTGTATTCATTTTGCTGTATGGTAGAAACTAATATAATGTTGTAAAGCAACTATACTTCAAGAAATTTTTTTTTTAAATATTGGAATTAAAAATTGGATCCATTGAAAGTCTAGACAAGGATGTTGAGAACACTTTCAAATAAGTGATTATATTAATGAATCTTGAGTTATAAACTAAGCAAAAAAAATTACAGTGAATGAAATGTCTTCATGAGATGAATATTCCAGGCAAGGATATTCAAGGGTCACTGAGATGGGAGAATAGGATGTGTACATCAGAGAGCAAGATGTTTGGAAATAAAATTCAATAAAGAACTGAAAAGAAAGGGAACGTTAGAGTCTTCTCAAAGCGAGTATGCTGGATATTATTTTGCAATATATGTTTTCAAGTCAGTTTTTGTACTGAACTTTCCATTTCTCCTAACCTGCTACCCTGCAGTCCCGTAATTTAAGTAAGAAATCTTTTGACATCCAATTGACTGGGTGAAAGGTGTCATATTGGAAAGTAAAAGTAGTCTTTAAGGTTTCCTGGCTTTCACTATCAAAAGTTGAAGAGCTAAGATATAATTTTTTGTTGGGTAGGTAAGAAGGAGAAAGAGCAAGGTTAAATTCTTGAAGGACTAGGTACAAGACTTTCTTCATTTACAAAAGGAGATTCCCTCAGGCTTGGTGGAAGGGAGTAAAATGTGTGGCTCCAGAAAGGAAACAGACCTACTTAAGGAGAAAGATCCAAGGTGATAAGTCAAGGAGTGTCAGAACAGAAGCAAGCACACAGAAGTTTTCTGTGGCACAATGGAAGAAGCACCAAGTGGAAAGCAACAAATAAAACCTCAGCAGCTTGTATGGACAGGTGTACATATGCTTCCCCACATTCTTGACAGGAAATATTTTTCTTGGAGCATGATACAACACTGGAGGGTCGAGTTGGAAAAAAAAGAAGAAGCCAATATTCTGCATTTCATCAGCTCCACAGAATGGTAATTCAGATGTCAAACTGGATTAACACAGGAAAAAAAAAAGTGCATTCTTTACTTTGTGGCTTAATATTCAAAACCTCATGAATATAGCTTCCATCCCACCCCTTTGGGATGTACCAGGTGGCACAGTGGTAAAGAATTTGCCTGCCAATGCAGATGAAAGAGACACGGGTTCAATTCCTGGGTCAGGCAGATCCCCTGAAGTAGGAAATGACAACCCATTCCAGTATTCTTGCCTGGAAAATCTATGGACAGAGGAGCCTGACAGGCTATCATCAATGGGGCCACAACCAGTGGGACTCGACTGAGCAAGTATGCACCACCAGTCTGAATCTGGGCAACCTGGGTAAAGGCTATTCTTCATTCTCCCTCTCAGAGGTAATTTATTTACAGATGCAGCAAAGCTGAAATGCATGAGGACTGTATAGGGGAGGTTATGCGAAATTGAGAGAAGTCTCACTTCTCTCTTCTGTTTAGAACGGCATTCACAAAGAATTGTTATTGCACCATTAATGGGAGCAATGCAGCCATTAGGGTATACTGAAACAAACAAACAAAGTATTAAGAAAGAAGTTCTCTAGGGAAAGTAAATCTACAAGAGATGCTATTTTTGCTCTCTCAAAACTTTGGTGAAAAATATGAACACAAAATGTCCTCAAAAACCCAAACTGAGAATTATTCAAAAGAAACTTTACTCATCAGAGCACAGTAAGATCATTATACGCTATTGTAGGAGATAATTCATTCAAGAAGGAGAAGGAAAAACTTAGAAAAGCCAAACAACGAAGTACAAGATTGTGAGGAAGCCTTCAATTTTTAAATGAACTTTTAGTTTTAGCTTAGAGAAATCTTAAATAGAGCCACTCTGTAGGAACTAGTCATTCCTGATAATGTCCTCAACTCTGGATGTTTCAGAATTCAAGTAATAGTCAGCTCATCATCCGTCTGTGAAGTTGGAAATCTATTAACCATAGATGATACTCCCAAAACATAACTCTGAGGTGGAGGGCAATTTGCTCAGCATGGAAGGAAAGAGATAGTTCCTCATGTAAATATTTTGTTGTCAGACTATTGGTCTTTCCTCTTATCAAAAGCTTTTGCGGTTTAGAATTTTGGCATTTCTAAGTCTGCAAAATAGATGTGGCTATGGGTTGTCTAACTCAATGAAACTAAGCCATGCCGTATGGGGCCACCCAAGACGGACAGGTCATGTGGAGAGGTCTGACAAAATGTGGTCCACAGGAGAAGGGAATGGAAAACCACTTTAGTATCCTTGCCTTGAGAACCCCATGAACAGTATGAAAAAGCAGAGAGATAGGACGATGAAAGATGAACTCCCCAGGTTGGTAGGTGCCCACTATTCTACTGGAGATCACTGGAGAAATAACTCCAGAAATAATGAAGGGATGCAGTCAAAGCAAAAACAACACCCAGCTGTGGATGTGACTGGTGATAGAACCAAGGTCCAATGTTGTAAAGAGTAATATCGCATAGGAACCTGGAATGTTAGGTCCATGAATCAAGGCAAATTGGGAGCAGTCAAACAGGAGATGGCAAGAGTGAACATCGACATTCTAGGAATCAGAGAACTAAGATGGATTGGAATTGGTGAATTTAACTCAGATGATCATTATATCTACTATTGTGGGCAGGAATCCCTTAGAAGAAATGGAGTAGCCATCACAGTCAACAAAAGAGTCCAAAATGCCATACTTGGTTGCAATCTCAAAATGACAGAATGATCTCTGTTCGTTTCCAAGGTAAACCATTCAATATCACGGTAATCCAAGTCTATGCCCTGACCAGTAACACTAAAGAAGCTGAAGTTGAATGGATCTATGAACACCTACAAGACCTTTTAAAACTAACACACACAAAAGATGTCCTTTTCATTATAGGCGACTGGAACGCAAAAGTAGGAAGTCAAGAAATACCTGGAGTAACAGGCAAATTTGGCCTTGGAGTACAGAATGAAGCAGGGCAAAGGCTAATAGAGTTTTGCCAAGAGAACACACTGGTCATAGCAAACACCTTCTTCCAACAACACAAGAGAAGACTCTACACATAGACATCACCAGATGGTCAACACTGCCAAGAAAAAGAAATGAAAAAAAGCAAAATGACTGTCTGATGAGGCCTTACAAATAGCTGTGAAAAGAAGAGAAGTGAAAAGCAAAGGAGAAAAGGAAAGATATACCCATTTGAATGCAGAGTTCCAAAGAATAGCAAGGAGAGATAAGAAAGCCTTCCTCAGTGATCAATACAAAGAAATAGTGGATAACAATAGAATGGGAAAGACTAGAGATCTCTTCAAGAAAATTAGAGATACCAAGGAAACATTTCATGCAAAGATGTGCTCTAAAAAGGACAGAAATGGTAGATACTTAAATGAAGCAGAAGATATTAAGAAGAGCTGGCAAGAATACACAGAAGATCTGTACAAAAAAGATCTTCACGACCCAGATAATCACAATGGTGTGATCACTCACTAGAACCAGACATGCTGAAATGTGAAGTCAATTGGGCTTTAGAAAATATCACTATGAACAAAGCTAGTGGAGGTGATGGAATTTCAGTTGATTATTTCAAATCATAAAAGATGATGTTGTGAAAGTGCTACACTAAATATGTCAGCAAATTTGGAAAACTCAGTAGTGGCCACAGGACTGGAAAATGTCAGTTTTAATTTCAATCCCAAAGAAAAGCAATGTCAAAGAATACTCAAACTACTGCACAATTGCACCCATCTCACACAATAGTAAAGTAATGGTCAAAATTCTCCAAGCCAGGCTTCAGCAATATGTGAACCGTGAACTTCCAGATATTCAAGTTGGTTTTAGAAAAGGCAGAGGAACCAGAGATCAAATTGCCAACATCCACTGGATCATCAATAAAGCAAGAGAGTTCCAGAAAAACATATATTTCTGCTTTATGCCAAAGCCTTTGACTGTGTGGATGACAATAAACTGTGGAAAATTCTGAAAGAGATGGGGATACCAGACCACCTGACCTGCCCCTTGAGAAACCGATATGCAGGTCAGGAAGCAACAGTTAGAACTGGACATGGAACAACAGACTGGTTCCAAATAGGAAAAGGAGTATGTCAAGACTGTATATTGTCACCCTGCTTATTTAACCTATATGCAGGGTACATCATGAGAAATGCTGGGCTGGAAGAACCCCAAGCTGGAATCGAGATTGCCGGGAGAAATATCAATAACCTCAGATATGCAGATGACACCACCCTTACGGCAGAAAGTGAAGAACTAAAGAGCCACTTGATGAAAGTGAAAGAGGAGAGTGAAAAAGTTGGCTTAAAGCTCAACATTCAGAAAACGAAGATCATGGCATCCAGTCCCATCACTTCATGGTAAATAGATGGAGAAACAGTGGAAACAGTGGCTGACTTTATTTTTGGGGGCTTCAAAATCACTTCAGATGGTACATGCAGCCATGAAATTAAGACGCTTACTCCTTGGAAGGAAAGTTATGACCAACCTAGACGCACATTAAAAAGCAGAGACATTACTTTGTCAACAAAAGGTCCATCTGGTCAAGGCTTTGTTTTTTCCAGTAGTCATGTATGGATGTGAGAGTTGGAGTATAAAGAAAGCTGAGCACCGAAGAATTGATGCTTTTGAACTATTGTATTGGAGAAGACTCTTGAGAGTCCCTTGGACTGCAAGAAGTTTCAACCAGTCCATCCTAAAGGAGATCAGTCCTGGGTGTTCATTGGAAGGACTGATGTTGAAGCTGAAATTCCAATACTTTGGCCATTTGATGCAAATAGCTGACTCCTTTGAAAAGATCCTGATGTTGGGAAAGATTGAAGGCAAGAGGAGAAGGGGACAACAGAGGATGAGATGGTTAGATGGCATCACCGACTCAATGGACGTGAGTTTGGGTAAACTCTGGGAGTTGGTGATTGACAGGGAGGCCTGGCGTGCTGCGGTTCATGGGGTCGCAAAGAGTTGGACACGACTGAGCGACTGAACTGAACTGAACTTATGGAATATCATATATTAAATACCATTTATTATAGCATGTGCCTGTGAGAAGCATTATACTAACTAATATTTATTCCTGGCTGAATTTATTTAAAAAATAGTGATAAATGGAGTTGATGAAAATTAAGTGAATGTATATTTTATTTTGTTATATTAATACGAAATTCTATCTTACCTCCTTTTATCAGGTAGGTGAAAAGTTGCCAATATATCTAGATCACATTCTTCTTAACTTGTATACATACACAGAGCAAGTCTGTCAGAAGGTAGGGGTCTGTCAGATATGCATACCACAAATCCCAAAGTTTAGAAGCTGTCCAAATAAAAAAGAATATGGTATACTGAGGCCATAGAATATAAGGCATAATATTAATAGGAATTATTATCACCTTTAATTTCTGCCAGTCACTGGCAGAAAGATACTTTCAGATAATATGCTCTAAGAAATAGACTTTAACATAATGTACTTTAAGTATATTATCTTTTTTAATTCTCTCAATAATCCTGTTAATTCAATGACTTTATTAACATAATCAGGGAGAAAAATACACCAATGCAGTGCTGGAGATTAGATTATTCTTCCTCTCCCTTGTATTATGAATATATGCCCTCAGGCTTTGACTTGGAACATTTTAATGCCTCCCAATGGAGCGGTGGAGTGTATTTCTACACCCACTGACTCTGAGCTGGGCTATGTGATTCTTTTATCCAGCAGTGTGTGGGAATAAGTGGTAGTGTACCAGTTCTGAGCAGAGGCTTTCAACAACATCACCTATATTTCCTTGATCCTGTTGAACTCCTGCACTCAACCTGAGTACCAGAAAGAAATGTGTATAAAGCAGCCTTGCACACAATACAGGTGTTGGCATCAAGCACAGTTGAACCTAGCTGAGAAGAGCCATAGACATACCCCAGCTATAGAACCAGGATCTGTGTTTCTGAAACATTAAGATTTTGAGGTCATTTATTGAAGAAGAAAAGGTAGCTGAATACAGCAGTCGGTAATTCAACCAGTTACAGAACTAGTAAGTAGAAGAACTTGGGTTTGACCTCTGGCTGGCTGACTCCAGAGCCCCTGTTGGAAAATATAATGTTCATTTGTGTCTAGCTTCAGTAAAAATGTGCTTCCCTGGTGTCTCAGACAGTAAAGAATCTGCCTGCAGTGCAGAAGACCCAAATTCCATCCCTGGGTTGGGAAGATGCCCTAGAGGAATGACAACCCACTCAAATATTCTTGCCTGGGAAATCCCATGGACAGAGCAGCCTGACTGGCTACAGTAAAAATAAAATTTATAGATTATTTATTTGAACAGGTTTCCATTAATTTGGCCATCATTCAAAAGTATATTGAGAACCTAAAATATGTCCATTCAATTCCAAAAAAAGAAAAGGAAAAATCATTTCCCCTGCCTTCAGAAAGCCAAAGAACACAGTGTTGAATTACCCCTTTCTCATCTACTAACTCATAAATCTAGGACTACATTAATAATCTGAAAGCACTATTCAAACTTCCTTGGAGTTGATTCCTTGGAGAAAGGTGAAGGTTAATTAGAAACTAGTTTAGTGCTTGATATTGTCTTTTTAAAAAAAGTTAGCTTTACCTGGAGTTTAGGGTTAGCAGACAAGGTGCTCTAAATAATGGTAAATCACATTTTGTTTATTGCTTAATGGTGTCATGAATGGATTGAGCTTTATAAATGTTATTTCATCTGATATACTCATTGATTAGGTGAGGAATGTGAGGTATAAAGTTATGCAGTATAAACCCAAATTATTCATTGGTATATCATAAAATATGACTTCAATTACCCTAACTCCAAAGACTACCCATTTCTCCACTTGCTACAATGTTCAGGGAGAAGGAATTCATTCTTTACCACATCAAGATGTTCCCAAAGGTTCCAAGGAAATTCACTGCGATTGGAAAACCTAGTACTCTTTATGATTCATCAAACACTATAGTACCTGCCCTTTTCCATAATATAGTTATTATAGTTTTAAAATTACAACTGAAAATGTTAGTATTCTCTAAGAAACCACAAAACTTGTTCCTGAAATATAATCAGATAATACTTTATGCATTAAATAAGGTTTATATAATCTTGAATATTTCATCTTAATATTTTTTCTGGTCTAAAAGCTATGTCTAATATAATAATTATTTCAGCTTCTCAGAGAGAAACATATATAAGCTTACTGTCTGAATCAAACATGTAAATTGTAGTGGGTCAGGAATTCCCTGGCAGTCCAGGGGATAAGACTCTGCTCTTTCACTGCTGAGGGAGAGGGTTCAATCCCTGGCTGGGGAACTAAGATTGCAACCAAGAATGGTTAATTTTGAATTCACATTGAATCTTCTGTGTGAGTTTAACCCTTATCTTGCCCATTTTTGTTATTATAGGCATACATAATAGCTTACTTCAGAGAGAGATAACCTGACCCTGCTCACTGGTGAAGGACTGTGACTTTCTATAATTCTCTACGTGGCAAATGGCTCTGATATCCTCTTCTGCTGTTTAGCAGTGTGGCCCAGAAACACACATTCAGGGAAGCCAGAATCACAGATGGAAGTGGCATCTCTGTTAGTATGACAGGAGATATTCCATTTCACATCATTCAGGAAATGACTATAAGGAAGTGAAACACATCACCCTGCCTGAGGCTTGCCATTCTAGGGAACATTGCAAGGACTGAATAATCTTTTTGTGCTTCCTCAGCTTCCCCCATATCTGATCCATAAAAGAACCTGGCCACCAGACCAAGGACAAGATAGTTATTTTGAGGTACTAGCCTGCCAACTTCTCAGTTGCTGGCTCCCAAATAAAGTCCCTTCCTTGTCTCAACATCTTATCTTGGATTTATTGACCTATCTTGCAGCGAGAAAAGTGAGCTTGGAATCACACACACACACACACACACATATATATATATGTTTGAAATGCAGCATATTAATACATTTATGAGACAAAATTCAGGAGTCCGGTAGGAAATGTTTTAGTACAGAAAATCTAGTATCAAATTAGCATAGAAACAATTAACAAGAGAATGGAATTACCCTGGACTTTTTACTGGCTACTCACACAAATGGCTGTGCGCTCTTTGATGCTTAGGATGTCATTAGTCAACACAGTGGAGGAATTTGTCTTTTGGTGATCAAGGTTTAAAATGATGAAATAAAATATGTGTTATCATTTTTTAAATCTCTCTTTCTTTCTCTGTTTCCTTATGGAAAAAAAAAAATATTACCCTATAAATATCCCCTACAGATTTTCTAACCTGTTCACAATTGGCTAAGCCCTGATTAGTTAAATTTTAACTCATTCTAGTGAAGTTTTAGACAAGTGATCAGGTAACAGCTGAAGCAGAACCCATTTTTCTTTTCGAATCATTCCAAAATCAATACTTAAAAATAGTCTGGACATGAAGGTGTTGGGTAGTTAGAATAGGAAAAAGGAGTCCAGAATGGCGATGGCTAAAAGACAAGGAGGGAAAAGCCTGCAAAAATAGATCAAAGGAAGGTCTGAGGACAGGAGTGAGGACCCCGGGTAGAACAAACAGCACTCCTGGCTAGCCCAGTTTACATAGAGCAGGCCCAGGAGGAGGAGAAAAAACATAAAAAGAGGAGCCAAAGGGTTGGGTATTTCTCTCTCTTCTCTTTGCATCTTTTGGGTTGGCATGCCCTCATGCCTCGAGGATGTATTTTCCTTTATTTTCTAAATAAAACTGATCTGTAACACGGAGCTGTAATACTGATCCATCCGAGAGCTGTAACGCTGGTTTTTGTTGTGAAAAGACAGAACTGAGGAAATTACACACTCCCCTGACAAAGGCAAAGTGGTTGTGTGAGGAGGCTTTACCAATAGCTGAAGCAAGAAGAGAAATGTAAAGCAAGGGAGAAAAGGAAAGGTACACCCAACCTAATGCAGAGTTCCAAAGATTATCAAGGAGAGACAAGAAGGCCTTCTTTAATGAACAATGACTAGAAATAGAAGAAAACAACAGAAAGAGTAACACAAGAGATATCTTCAAGAAAATTGGAAATATCAAAGGAACATTTCCTCCAACGATGGACACAATAAAGAACAGAAATGGTAAAGATCTAATAGAAGCAAAAGAGATCAAGAAAATATGAAAATAATACACAGACAGTTCAGTTCACTTCAGTCGCTCAGTCGTGTCCAACTCTTTGTGACCCCATGAATTGCGGCACGCCAGGCCTCTCTGTCCATCACCAACTCCCAGAGCCCACCCAAACCCATGTCCATCGAGTCAGTGATGCCATCCAGCCATCTCATCCTCTGTCGTCCCCTTCTCCTCCCGCCCCCAATCCTACCCAGCATTAGGGTCTTTTCCAATGAGTCAACCCTTCTCACGAGGTGGCCAAAGTATTGGAGTTTCAGCTTCAACATCAGACCTTCCAATGAATACCCAGGATTGATCTCTTTCAGGATGGATTGATTGGATCTCCTTGCAGTCCAAGGGACTCTCAAGAGTCTTCTCCAACACCACAGTTCAAAAGCATCAATTCTGCGGCGCTCAGCTTTCTTCACCGTCCAACTCTCACATCCATACATGACCACTGGAAAAACCATAGCCTTGACTAGACGGACTTTTGTTGGCAAAGTAATGTCTCTGCTTTTAAATATGCTATCTAGGTTGGCCATAACCTTCCTTCCAAGGAGTAAGCGTCTTTTAATTTCATGGCTGCAGTCACCATCAGCAGTGATTCTGGAGCCCAAAAAAATAAAGTCTGACACTATTTCCACTGTCTCCCCGTCTATTTCCCATGAAGTGATGGGACCAGATGCCATGATCTTAGTTTTCTGAACGTTGAGCTTTAAGCCAACTTTTTCACTCTCCTCTTTCACCTTCATCAAGAGGCTCTTTAGTTCTTCTTCACTTGCTGCCATAAGGGTGGTGTCATCCACATATCTGAGGTTATTGATATTTCTCCCAGCAATCTTGATTCCAGCTTGTGTTTCTTCCAGCCCAGCATTTCTCATGATGTACTCTGCATATAAGTTAAATAAGCAGGGTGACAATACACAGACAAACTGTACGTAAAAGATCCTAATGGCCCAGATAATCACAATAGTGTAGTCTCTCACTCAGAGCCAGACATTCTGGAGTGTGAAGTCAAGTGGCTCTTAGGAAGCACTGATATCAATGAAGCTGGTGCAGGTAATGGAATTCCAGCAGAGCTATTTAAAATCCTAAAAGAGGATGCTATTAAAGTGCTGCACTCAATATGTCAGCAAATTTGGAAAACTAGGCAGTGGCAACAGGACTGGAAAAGGCCAATCCTGACCCCAATTCCCAAGAAGGACAGTACTAGAGAATGTTCAAATCACTGGACAGTTGCACTCATCTCCCATGCTCGTTAGGTTATGCTCAAAATCCTCCAAGGTAGCCTTCAGCATTTCATGAGCCAAGAAATTCCAGATGTTCAAACTGTGTTTAGAAAAGGAAGAGGAGCCAGAGATCAAATTGCCAACATTCACTGAATCATAGAGGAAGCAAGAGAATTCCTGAAAACCATCTACCTCTGTTTCATTGACTATGCCAAAACCTTTGACTGTGTGGACTAGAAGCCTTCAACTTAGTTTTTTTTTTTATTTTATTTTCATGCTGACATTTAAGCCAAAATTTTCACTCTCTTCCTTCACCTTCATCAAGTATGAGCCACACAAACAGTGAAAAATTCTTAAAGAGATGGGATCTTACCTGTCTCTTGAGAAACCTGAATGTGGATCAAGAGGCAACAGTTAGAACCCTGTATGGAACAACTTACTGGTTCAGGATTGAGAAAGGAGTACGACAAGGCTGTTTATTGTCACCCTGTTTATTTAACTTATACATGAGCACATCATGTGAAATGTTGGGCTGGATGAGTTACAAGCTGGAATCAAGATTTCTGGGGGAAAATAACAATGTATGCAGATGATACCACTCTAAAGGTAGAAAATGAAGAGGGGCTAAAGAGCCTTCTTATAAGGGTGAAGGAAGAGAGTGAAAAATCTGGCTTAAAAGCCAATATTAAAAACAAACAAACAAACAAAAAATTCATATCATGGCTTCTGGGCCCATCACTTCATGGCAAATAAAATAGGAAAAGTTGGAAGCAGTGACAGAATTCCTCTTCTCAGGCTCTAAAATCACTGCAGATGGTGACTGCAGTCAAGCAATTAGAGCTTGTGTGGAAAGCTATGACAAAACTTGGTGTGTTAAAAAAGCAAAGATGTCATTTAGCTGACAAAGTTCTGTGTACTCAAGGCTATGGTCTTTCCAGTAGTCATGTACAGATGTGAGAGTGGACAATAAGGCAAGCTTAGCACCAAAGAATTGATTCTTTCAAACTGTGGTGCTGGAGAAGACCCTTAACGTTCCCTTGCAAAGCAAGGAGATCAAACCAGTCAAGGAGATCAAATCAGTCTTAAAGTTAATCAACCCTGAACACTCTGATGCTGAAGCTGAAGCTTCAGTACTTTGGCTACCTGATGGAAGAGCTGACTCACTGGAAAAGACCCTGATGCTGGGAAAGATCGAAGCCATAAGATGAAGAGGGTGACAGAGGGTGAAATTGTTAGATGGCATCAATTCATTGGACATGAACTTGGGCAAATTCCAAGAGATGGTGAGGGCTAGAGAAGCCCGGTGTGCTGCAGTTCATGGGGTCCCAAAGAGTCGGACATGATTTGGCAACTGAACAACATGAAAGAGATTCTCTTATAGTCAAACAAAAATAAAAAAAAAACAGGTGAGCCCCACATATCCTTAATCTTTCTTTAAAATCAAGTCTATATTATTAATCTGAATCTAGGGTCTAGTAAAAAAATTTCTAAAGTAATTTGCTTCTCTTTGCAGGTGTTCATATACAAATGTATATTTCAAATGTGTCTGCTCTGTGATGAGGGACATTACAGAGGATTACTTACTACACCCCTGATTGTAACTATTGGAGACAGACAATTTTTTTTCTTTTATGAAGATGCTGCAATTAATTATCTGAGATAGCTTTGTAAGCTAACTGGATAGCTATTCACTTTTACATTTATATGGAAAATAAAGATATGACTTTGGTCTTGAATTCTCTTACCCTTCAATGTCTTCCTTCATCTGATTATGTTGTTCCTGTGTCTGTTATGCTTTGCCCTTATATTTATCTTTGATTAATACATTACTTCAAGCAACCATCTTGACAGCGATTTCCTTCCTTTTTCTCTCTCCCTAACTTTATATAACTGTAATTGTATGTAGCACTAGGGTTTATTTTTCTTAACTTCTTCCTTCACTCTTTTGGACTTATTTATTTATTTGAGTAAGTTGATAGTGTTTACTCTTCCCTGGAGAATTCCTTATCTTTATTTATTCTACATAAGAATATAGGCTTCCCTGGTGGCTCACATAAAGAAACCACCTGCAATGTGGGAGACCAGGCTTCGATTCCTGGATTGGGAAGATCCCCTGGAGAAGGGAACAGCTACCCATTCCAGTATTCTGGCCTAGAGAATTCCATGTAGAGAGGAGTCTGACAGGATATAGTCCATGGGGTCACAAAGAGTCAGACATGACTGAGTGACTTTCACATCACATAAGAATATAGAGGAGAATGATGAACTTAAACATATCTGTTTTTCAGCAGCTTTCATTAGCATCTATTATGTGCCAGATAACTAAAAAGTGTCAGATTTATGTAAAGTGGTAAATAAAAACAACAAAACTTGCTTTCGTGGAGTTCAGTCTGAGTGGGGAAAGCATATTATAAACAAATAAACATAAATCCTGAAAAATAACATACTATTTTAAAGATGAACTTATGGGTATATCTGCATAATATATTTCTTATATTCTGACTATATCTCTTTTTATCTCTTTACATGCCAAAAATTTGTAACATCACTTTCTACAGGAAAATACCAAACACAATTCATTCCTTTAATATTATTGTTTAACATTTTTCAATCATTGACAATTTATAAAGATGTCTTTAGTTTTATAGCTTATAATAGAAGCTGAATAGCTTCTTTAAAGTCTTAAATGACATGAAAGATAATAATACATCAGATGTTTGCAAGTATTTTTCCATAAAGCAGAAAGCAAATATTTCACTTTGTGTTCCGTGTGGTCTCTGATACAACTACTAAATTCTGACCTTGCAGTGCAAACATGGCCATAGACAATAATTAAATTAATGAATGTGGCTGTGTTCCACTAAAATATTATTTATAAAAGTAGGCAAGAGGCCAGATTTCCCCCTAGGGCCATATTTTGTTAACTGCTGATATATATTAATTAGTTCTCTATGGCAATCTATTTTATAAAACATACATATTACTTGCATAGTCAACAAAACCACTAAGCTATTTAACTAGATTAAAAAATAATAATAGTTTTTCTTCTAACCATTCTGCTTAGTTTTCAGGTTGCTTCTGATTCATGATGTAGTGGTTTATAAGAAAGACCTGAAATTAACAGTCTGTATTCAAGTCCCAACTCTATAACTTTATAAAATATATGACCTCAGGCATGCATGTATTTACTTTAAGCTGTGATTCTCTTTACTTATCCAGTAATGATAACAAAATATGTACCACATGTAATATTTTGAGAGATAATTCACATAAATAGTGGAAATTGCTAAATTCAGAGATTGCAAAATAATAAGCACTTTATTAACACAAAGTATTCTGGCGTGCTGCAATTCATGGGGTCGCAAAGAGTCGGACACGACTGAGCGACTGAACTGAAATGAACTGAACTGATTCTTTTTGTAGACTTATTAACTTTAACCTATTTTAGGAATAATGGCCATAATGTGTTTGCTGTTCACAAGAATGTACAGAAATTATAGGCTACAAGAAAAATCTTTCTGAAAAAGCAAAACTGAATGAAAGCCAATTTTTATTTGTTATTATTATTATTTTTAATTATACCAAGGATTGAAAACTGAAAAAGTTTGAGAAGAAAAGTTTTTGAAGATATCAAGTTCCATTTATTTTATATTCTAAAAGATCAAAGTGAAAGTGAAAGTTGCACAGTCGTGTCCAACTCTTTGTGACCCCATGGACTATACAGTCCATGGAATTCTCCAGGCCAGAACACTGGAGTGGGTACCCTATCCCTTCTCCAGCAGATTTTCCCAACTCAGTAATTGAACCAGAGTCTCCCACATTGCAGGCAGATTCTTTACCAACTGAGCTATCAGGGAAGCTCAAAAGATCAAAATACTGTTGCATTTTTTTCCTCATAATTTTTGATTATTACAGTTTATTTTTGATCTAATCTTTGTTAAAAATATGTTTGCCTATAAAGAAAAGAGAAAAGGTCACATTATCAAAATATCATTTCACAATAACCAGTGATGGCATGGAATTAAAATCACTAGTGAGCAGAAATTACAAATACAGGCTAGGAAATGAATGTGTAATTGAATAATCTCTCAATTTTCTCAGTGAACAGGTTGGATGATTTTATATTCATGGGGTTCTGGGGAAGATTTAACTTATCTTTAGTTTTTAAAAATTATTTTACTTTACTAACGTTCATACCAGTGGCGTAGAAAGCACAGTCATTGAAATATCTTTGACACTCCTGGCATTTGATATACTGTTAAAGAGCTTCTGTCAAAGCAATATGTGTGCAGACTACTGATGCTTTCTCTTATGATGAACATAACACAAAACCCTGATGACGTGTTCTGTTAGTAAAGTGAAACTGCCAAGAGCAAATCAATACCAGGGATAAGTATCAGTGCTGAAGTGTTCACTAATGGCTGTTCTTGGTCCCAGGGCAGTTGAAGAAGAGCAAATTGTATCTTAATAAGAGTTACAGGTCAGTAATAACATTGAAATACAGAGCATAATGTGGAGAGTTTCAAAGTCATTTTTATCACGAAATTCAATCACTAAAATTTTATAGGATTGATAGATTCTTAAAGTCTAAAGTATCTTGCTTCATGCCTAATATGTCACCACATAATGAGGTAAAAACTGACTATAAATAATTAAATTGTTTTACAGTTTGACTTGGCAGTAGAGTTTCTACAGTGCAGAATTCCAAGGAACATCTTCACCTCAGAGTTCATATAAATGCTATCTGTTATTAAACTAGGGGTGAAATCTGCATAGACCTCAATATCTTCTATCAGTCCAGTGACATGCTTAGAGGTATGCAATATAGAAGCCATGTTTGGCTGAAACATTCAGAAAACCTAGTTAAATATTGCTTGCATCTGATATGAATTCAATTTTACTAAAAAACTAAGTGTATAGCTACAGTGCACTATGACTAATACAATCATCAGAGACAAATATTCCTTCAATCTCATTGCTTTGCCCTCCCTAACACATGGCATTGATATTATTGTCCAATGTGTCTACTTGTTTCAGGCATCTTGAGCACATTGCAGCAAGCAGGAATAAAAATTTTATAATTTCCTTTTTTAACAAGATATTTCATAAAGCACTCCTATTTAAATCCCATTGGCAAGATGTAGTCATAAGGTCACAATAGGATTTAAAGTTAATTGGGAAATTGTGTCATTATCCTAGGTGACCATTCAGAATGTGCCTATGTATGTATCAGAGGTTCTAACAATAAAGAATAAAAAGAAAGCAAACACAGAGAAGAAATTAGCACTCTTTCCTACAGTTATCATAACCCACATATTGACATTTAGTGAAAGATCATCAACTACGTATTATGGAAAATACGTATGTTATCATATATTAGGAACTCTGACACTCCCAAAATATCTGATTCAAGGATTAAAATGCTTTAATATAAAAACTTTAAAATATAAAAGCTTAGAAAATCAGTAACCAAAATACATATTTTTCTTTACTTTTATAAATGTTCTTCATAGGTTTAAAAAATATTCCCAAGTATTATTAATAGGTAAATTACAGTAATATTAGATAATGGTTATTGAGAGAGTGGGGGAAATAGGAAGAGAGAGTAAAAGCATAGAAACATTCAGTTATAAGATGAACAAATTCTGAGAGCCTAATGTATAACAAGGTGATTATAGTCACCTAGTTATATAATTGATAACACTGTATTATATAATTGAAACTTGCTGCAAAAGTACAATTTAGATAATTTCACCAAGAAAATTAAAAATAAATGAATATGTGTTAATTCAATGGGGAATCTTTTCATAAGGCATACACATATCCAATCATCGTGTTGTACACTTCAAATATACTAGAACTTCAATAAACCTGAAACAAAAGAGAGTAGGTTATTGAAAATATAATTGACATATAAAGGGAATCCCTGGAGGAGGGCATGACAATCCACTCCAGTATCCTTGCCTGGAAAATCCCATGGGCAGAGGACTATGAAGGGCTATGGTCCATGGGGTCACAAAGAATCGGACACAACTTAAGCAATGCATGCACGCACACATGAAGGGAATAGAATAAAAACTAACAAAAGAAATTGTGTAAGTTATAGGCTTCTAGATGTAGCTCCCAAAATTGGCCGCTTATTGGGATTATCTGAAACTCTTTTAAAAGAGTAGAATTTTTAAAAAGAATGGAATTACACCGGTCCTTTCTGCTCCTGTAATATTAGGAAAAGTTTAATCAAATGAATACAACTACAAGAGAATCTTAGAAATGTAACTTAAGCCATGTGCCCGGGAAGAAAGGAAATAATGAATTTTGTTTGCCAGCCAGCAGTCTCTACAGGCTTATTCCTTGAGCAATACCAAGTATACCTGTGGCCTGTATGCCTTAGGTTTACATTGTAGAATCAGTTGTGCAATGGAGATGGAATTATTCTTAGATAAATTAACCTCTGAAGTCATGGTCGACCAGTTCACAGTGAAGCACTCAGGCTGTTTCAGGGAAGAAATTGAGGAAACATTAGGAACAAAAAAGGTGTCAGGTAAGAGTGCCCACTTTAACAATAGGAATGGCAGGAAGTAATTATATTGATTATCTGTGCATGCTTAAGATCTAAAGACGAGTAGATTCAATACTATAACAAATAATCACCTTGTCACTTCCTTGAAACAGACAGGAAACACGCAATTTAGAGACCCTCTATAATAATAAGAAGAGGAATCTCTTAGCTCTGCTAACCAAAATATTTGTTGAGACCAATGGGATCCAAAATCTTATAGAAAACAAACTATATTTTACTTCATTAGTTTATCCTTTTTAAAAGTTTCTATTCTTGTCTCCTCAACTCTACTCATATTTTCTTCTTATTATGCATTTTTATTTTCTTCATAGTAATAATTTCTCTGAGGTAACCTCAGTTCTTTATTTCTTTATCATCTGTTTCCTTTACTAGAATATTAATATCATGTGAGTATAGTACTGTCTTCATCAGTTGGAATACGCCTGAACCATAAGAAATAGTTCTTGAATTAATAAATGAATAGATAAGTGAATGAATTGTCATAAAAACTGATGGCTGAAGTGATTCATGGATGGATAGATAGATATATAGATAGAAAAATTTTCAACATTAATTTTGGAATGGAGAGCACTTGATAGGAGAACTAAAAGTTTTAATGCTAAAAATGGTGCAAGTGTAGTGGAATAGTTTTTTTTAGGTTAATGTGAATCAAGAGATAAACTCTATTCCTAAGTTAATAAACTGAGGAAACTATATTATAGAAAAAAGTAGAATCGTACATCATCTGGACTATTTATAGTAAATTATAAGAAACTGTTATGACTAACAGGGTATTGTTTAAAATGAAGTGACAAATAGTTTGATCAATTGAGACATATAGCAACTTAATCTGATCTCCTAAAGAAGGGATGCTATCTTTATTATAAGGCTCAATGAGTAGTATGGGAATAAAAATGGGCAGCAAAAATACTTTTTCTCAGTTAATGTTTCCTCCATGCCTGCTTGCATGGAGCTTACTTTCTGATGGCACAGTAAGACAGTTCACTTCTTGGAGGCTTATCCATTCTAAAGCAAACCTCTAGGATTCAAATATATTCAAATTCATCTCAACAGTTCCTCTTAGTCACACTCCAGGGTATTACTTTAACAGAATTTAAATCTCCACTCTTTAATGACAGCTCAAGCAATTAACATCTCCTAAAGGGAATCTAAATGCAAACAGCTTATGCAAAGCAATATTCCTGAAAGGGACTTTAAACACCTAACCCCTAAGGAACAACTTATGCAAACAAGTATCAGTTGAAGTAGTTTACCCTTAATAAATATTTATTCAAACTAATGCCCTCAAGCAAATTCTCAAGTTTAGTTACCACGCTAGCTACACACACACACACACACACACACACTTTTGCATATATATATATATACATAAATGGATATCCTAAATTTTCTTCCGATAGAATAAAGAAAACAGGATGAAAAATAGGTTTAAGCTCAGATATATCTTGTATTGGAGTATTAAACACATGCATAGCAAGACTTCCACTGAATTTATTTTTATATGGTTAAATGCAGATTTTAAAATGTGCATACATACACACAATTTTTCACATTGGCATATGGCAACAAACGCCACTGAAAGCATTTCTTATCACTCCTTTACAAAGTATATATTTTACTTGATCAGTGATTACTCTAGGTTTGCTTCAATTCATTCGAAGTGTAGAAAAAAACATTAATTCATCAAAATTATTTTATAGGATTTAAAATCCAACTTTGGTAATGTGATGCTATTATGCAGGCATTATGCTGGCATTATGGAGGTATTATACAGGTAGGGGTTTCCCTGGTAAATCAGCTGGTAAAGAATCCACCTTCAATGCAGGAGACCCAGGTTTGATTCCTGGGTCAGGAAGATCCTCTGGAGAAGGGATAGGCTATCCACTCCAGTATTCTGGACTAGAGAATTCCATGGGCTGTATAGTCCACAGGGTCTCAAAGAGTGAGACAAGACTGAGTGAATTTCACTTTCACTTTCATTATGTAGGTAAAGATAGAAATTGAAATCAGTAGTTGCTATCTATTTTTCAGTTATTTTTTAATGGAAATGGAAGGGTATTAAAGATATACATAAGTTCAAAAGCAGGAATTAAGAAGAGATAGCACTTAAAAATTAAAACAAAAAGCTCCTAATTTGATATCTGATTTTAAAATTGGAATACATCTTGAGAGTTCTAACGATTGGTATACATGAAATCATATCATAATAAGCAAAAATTGAACCTTAGGAAAAATATTAACTTGCAATTGTTTCAGGAATGGGGGTCCTTTCTAGAGTACAGCAGTGGGTGCTTGAATTATCTGAGGAGACATTTGTGTGGACAAAGGGGCTGGTAGGACATATGGACTGGGGTCTCCTTTCGACCTTTCTCAAATCTTTCTGCATGGTGTTATTCTGTTAATTCTATGTTTCTTACAGGACCTCCTGTTGTTAAGATAGTTCATGTCAGAGGCTACTATCTTGCTTGGCCAGGGTGGGCAGTTTCAGTCTATATCTCCCCTAACAAATTTGGTTTTAAACATGTAAACTATTAAATGACAACTGTATCATAATTGAATGCTACAGTTGTTTAATGCCTGTATAAATTATTAATTTTTCACAAAATGATTCATCAATTTGAAGGATAATCTTATTAGATTTTTACTTGTTGAATGTCTATGTCTATGAACTCAAGTTCATGTGCTCAACATATAGTAAAGGCTAAAAGCCTAAAACATCAGAGTCTGGAGATGAAGAGATTTATTGCAAGGGCCAGAGAAAATGAATGGCTCATGCTCAAAAGACTAAAACTCCCCCAATGGTTTTTCAAGGAAGAATTTTTAAAGACAGAAGCTGGGTGAGGGCTGGAGGGTATGTGACTGTCTTCTGATGGGTTGATGTGTGAAGTTCCGGGATCTAATCATATGGCTTCTGGTTCCCAATCAGTCTGGGATTCAGTGCTTGTGTTCAGCCTGAAGCTACCATCCTCTACCTGGGTCAGGTCCCAGCTCCTAAAGAAGAGCTCAGAGGGCTTCCTTGGTGGCTCAGTGGTAAAGGACCACCTGTGATTGCAGGAGACACAGGTTTGATCCCTGATCTGGGAAGATCCCACATGCTATGGAGCAACTAAGAGCCTGTGTACCACAACTATTGAGCCTGTGCTCTAGGGCCCTTGAGCCACAAATGCTGAAGCCTGCGTGCCCTAGATCCTGTGCTCCACACCAAGAAGCCACCACAATGAGAAGCCTGTGCACGGCAACTAGAGAGTAGCTCCAACTTGCCACAACTAGAGAAAAATCCATGCAGCAACAAAAACCCAGCACAGCCAAATATAAAATCAATAAATAATACATATATTAAAGACAGACTCAGATATACATACGATTGTTATGTATATCCCTTGAGGATGAACTCAAACTTTGCTTTATCATTGCACTATTATTTCTTGACTGTTTTCTCTTTGCTTCTGCATTCTCTCACTTCCCCGATTGGTAGCTGAATCTGCCATTTAGAATTCACAAAAGGTTCTGGGAGGCTGAAATATTTTTCTGCAAACAGGAAAGTGGAACTCAGAGGGACTATGGTAACTGGAAGGGCCCCACAGGGCCCTGTTCAGTTCCATACATAAATACATCTTTTAATTATTAAGAATATTTTAGGTGCTATAATAATAGAAGTATAGCATATTTATGGTAAAGAATGAAATAATAGAATTCTCTAGGCTTCCTGTTTTGTTTTATTATTAGTTTTTAGCTGTTTTAAGAATTGTGTTTGATTGTTTGTTTTTTTCCCCCTTAGTTAACATCACCAACTTTGCTTTAATCCATTTGCAGCAATTGTTGGGGAGAAAAGTTTTCTCTCATATCTGTCTAGCTTCTTGGTGGCCTAACAATTAACATGAGATAGATTAACAAAAGAAAAATCAAACAAAGTTTAATAACATGTATACATGGAAAAAAACCCAGAAACACTGATTAACTCCCCAAAATGGTAGAAACCCTCCACTTAAAATACTATCTTCAATTAAAGACAAAAGAGGATGTTGGAGGTCTGAAACTTCTAGGGGAGAAAAAGGAAATTCACGTGAAGACAAAAAAGTAAATGTTTGGTTAAGAAATGTTTCATGGGCCAGGCAGAGACAGTGAGACACAAGAAGGAATTTTAATAAAAAGACTTTGCTAGGTTCTGCCCTGTCAACCACACCTAGTTCTTACTATAACTATCTATGGCAATCTTTCTTTTTCTGTAATAGTTGTTGTTTAGTTATTAAGTCGTGTTTGGCTCTTTTGTGACCCAATGGAGTATATCCCGTCAGGCATCTCTGTCCGTGGGATTTTTCCAGGCAGGAATACTGGAGTGGGTTGCCATTTCCTTCTCCAGGGGATCTTCCTGATCCAGGGATTGAACCTATGTCTCCTGCATCAGCAGACAGATTCTTTACCATCATAAAGGTGGATTTTTTAACACTCTAATAGGTCCTCAGTCTACATCATTTGGGCAGCTAAAAGGAAAGGGCAAAGTTTATTCCTGAATCTTTGGGGCCTTGATTGCTTTCAGCTTGAAATAATCAGTATGCCAAAGAGACACTGTGGGCTGATAAACTGTGTGTTCCTACACAATCATGTCTTAAGAAAAACATATTAAGATGAATCTATTACAACTTGTACTACTTTGGAAATCTCATGTAGGTATTCTGGCCAGTACCCTAGATTACAGTTTCCTACCATGCTTATGTTGATGTATGTGAGTAAATTAACAAGAAGGGGCCAAACGGGCTCTCTCACCCCATGCTCTCATGCCTTCCCCAACTCTGTTCCGTAACCAGTAACTTCGCATGGTTGTGTAATGGCTGAGATCACTTGTAGCACTGCGGAAGTGCATCTCTTAGTCACAGTGAGATGGGAATCCAAGTTCTTGTCCACGGAATCAAAGAATGGAATCCAGGAAAATGCAAGCACTCACGGTGAAGAGGGAATTCATAGGACCTGGACTCCATCTTAGGCCTGTTTATGCTGATCATGCTTGGCCACCTCTCTAATGGACTCTAAACTCTGCTTAGTGCCTATGGAAATGACAATAAAAGGATAAGACCCCCGCCGGACAGGGGAACCTTGAAGATCTTATCCAGGTTACTCGTTGCCTACGAGAAAACATACACTAATCACCCCTGTCTCTGGACAGGCCATAAATTTTTCTGTACCTATCGGAGTGTAACCTCGGGCTTATTGATTATTGGCCAATTGTTTAACTGTTTGAACACACAACACATAAATGATGAGATGACTGTGATTGTATTTACCCTTCCTTTGTTTATGTAAGTCTCAAGGAATTTGGGGTGGTGAGTTCGGACACGTACACATGGGGTATAAAAGATTTTCACAAATGCTGGTAGGGGTCCTTGGCTAAGAGAAGACTCTGCCTTGGGCCCGCCGGTGTAATAAACTGCACTCCACTACCTGCATTGTCCTGAGTGAGTTTGTTTCCCAAAACGCATGGCTACAACAACGATAGTAAGTGAATCAGTTCAGTTCAGTCCCTCAATATTGTCCAACTCTTTGCGACCCCATGGACTGCAGCATGTCAGGCTTCCCTGTCAATCTAATAGGGCTTATTAAAGTAAAGTAAGTAGTTGAAGTATGGGAATAAGATTTATAAAAGAGGAGGAAAGTACAAAGCTCTCAGCATAGACACCGAGAGGGGGTAAACAGTCCCCCAAGGTGGGACTTACAGCAGTTTTTATATCCTTCCTTAAATCACATTATTTCTAATCAATCAATTTAAAGGTCAAGATACTTAACATCTTTATGGCTTCTCTTGATCCTTGGATTAAGTCACCATCCTTTTTCATGCCCTCTGGGCATTTTACCAAGGATCAGATGTATGGGTTTAAGATTAATGATCACCAGTTGTTTTTCCCTCAAGTATATGGAACAGAATTTAATTACTGTCCTTCCCTGGATCTGAGTCTTGATAATTTATGAGACTAAAGACATATTCCAGGAATTCAGGACAATGGGGTGGGATGTTTACTGAAAACAAGACCAAGGTCTGAGTTCTACACTGACTGCCTAGTAATTTCTACCTCACTAGGCTACTTTTAGGGATATGTCTGTATAAGCTTTACCTGGAAAAGCCCTGAAGGATTGTATGCAATTATGTTGTGTTATTGACAGGTTACAGTAAATTCAGATTCCTGATCTCTGAAGAGAAAGATTTAGCTTTGGGACCAGGGACCAGGCTTGATCACTCAAGAGCTTTTGTATAGCAGAATTTTATTAAAATACAAAAAACACAGAAATAGTTTCTGACATAGACATCAGAAGGGGGATGGAGAGTGCCCCCTCTTGTTAGTCTTAGCAAGAGAGCTATATACTTTTTCAGTTGGTTGTTACAGTAAATCAAAAGAACGTCTCAAGGTTGTAAAGGTCTTACCAGACACCCACAAATTTACATTTTAAGATAATGGGATTAGAACTAACAATAGAAAGATCCTACCAGACTCACTCCCAAAATATACATTTTAAGGTGACAGGATTAGTCAGAAGGTTCTTCTAAGAAGGAGAAACATGCCCTGGAGCAGGATACATTGTTGTTATATAATCATTGGTACAGAGTTGAAGATGAATTGTTTTGTTGTGTAATCATCAGCTCTGGGCTTAAAGAATGACGTTTCACGTGACTAAGACTAAGAAATGTAGGAAAAAAAAAATCTGTGTCATTTTCTCCTCCTTAAGAGATCCAAACCCCTTTCGCCTCCCCTTCCCCCTTCTCTCCTCCCCCTCCCCCTTCTACACCCCTTCCCCTCCTCCTCCCCTTTTCCCTTCCTCCCCTACCCCCTCCTCAGGGACCTTGGACTTCTTATCAACCCACCTAAGAATTGACTCTCATTGTAGAGGATGAGATGTTAGGATGGCATCACTGACTCAATGGACATGAGTCTGAGTAAGCTCCGGCAGTTGGTGATGGACAGTGAGGCCTGGTGTGAGGCAGTCCATGGGGTCGGAAAGAGTCAGACACGACCGAGTGACTGAACTAAACTATGTTACGTCTGTAACTATGAATGCCGTGCCAGCCAGGAGAGAATAAACGTGTCTCTCTTTCCTCTGGCTCCTCATTTTCTTCCAGCCTCTTCGCTCATGCCTTGCCTACTTGGGGTTCAGCAAACAGTACACACAGTGAGATACAATGAGACAATTGATGTCACAAGCAGTATCAGTGATATAATATGTAACTCAAATTTTCCAGGAAATATTTCTGTATTTTTTACAGACTATTAAGTCATATTTTTATATAGTAACCAATTCAATTCATTTATGTTCTTTTTAGATTTCTACCATTTAGTCTAACATTTCTGAATGGGCCTTTGATAAAGTCTCCGACTAAAGCCAGTTATTAAATAAGGAAAACTTTGATAAAATGTAAAGAAAATGTATTTCCTTCTTGTTTGCTCTTCCTCTCCTAAAACATGTGGGCTCTTCATCAGAGGAATACATCACTTTTCACTTGGCTAAGACTTTCAACTGTGATTAGTACGATCCTTTCAACAAGTTTCATTATACCTTCAGGAAATTTCACCAAACATCCAAAAAACTATGCATTCTCATCTCCATTTCCTATAGAAATTGCATAATGTCTTTGCTAACTAATTTTTTAAACAGCAGAAAATTCAGGCACTTCCAATCATTTTTTTTTAAAGGACTCTTAAATGGAGAGTGAAATAAAGTATGTGCATTTTTTATCAGTATTTCACATATGTGAAAGATCTATAATTCACAGATGTCACAGTTGTAAGTGAGTTATATGCAGGTGCATTGTATGATTAAAATAATGCAGAAAGCTCTAAGCTTTGTGAAAAGATTTATTTTTGTCCTCTACACTTTAACTCTGTTTCAGTTCATTTTCAACTATTTTTTCCTGGAGTTATTTACTTATTGATTGGACAGAGTGTTTTGCTGAAAGGATGAACTGTATGAGAAAGAGATTTCATATACTGCACAAGAATTTGGCACAATCATTTTCTCTTTTGCACCACTAACAGAATATAGCATGAGATCAGAACTTGATTCCTAGTGGAACTAAAATAGTAAGACTAGAACTATAGTCATCAAACCAGTGATACAGAACTATCCCATTACATTCATTTATTGTTGTCCTTGTTTTAAAATAAAAGATTGCTACTCAACCACTCTTCACACCCTGTGGTGATTTATGGAGCTTCAATTTTTATTTGGTGTTAATAATTTTCAAATGTATTCAGTTTATACTTTTGATGGTCAGCTCATATTCTTTTTAATACCTCATTGATTAGAGCTCTTTACCAGCCTTTCATCCTGTTTCATTCTGTACTCTGAATTTTCTGTTTAAGACCTAAGCTTTTAATTTGCTGATTTCAATATTGCACATTGTGCCATTAAGAATAAAGCTGACAAAGCAGATGGGAGGACATTGGACATCTAGGCGGACAGATCTATGCAGTAGAATGCTTAGAATGACCACAAGCAACTAATTAGATCTCCTGGGGGGAATGTAATGCCCTTGAAATACTTTTGAATCCTTGTGGTTTTAAAAACTTTAGAACAGAACTCTGACCCTTGTTAAAGCTAACTTTGAATATGTATCCCCTACTTTTGAGAGTGTATTTTACAGAAATGAGAATTGAATAGATAGGTCAGGTTGAGCAGGATTTAATATCGCAGTTAAGGGTGAACTTTTAATTTATCTTAGTTTATCCTCATTTAATAAATTTCATGTTTATTTCATAGCTTAAAGCATTAACCTTTTGAAAGCCAAATGCATCATTTTATAAAGACTGTTAAATCATGTTGATTACTAAGTTCTGCAGGATCTTAAAATGTGTTTACTATGATTGCTTGTATCTTAAAGCAAATTATAGCCTAAATATTTTTCTATTCTATTGTTATATATAAATTTAAACTTTATCCTCTATATCATTGCGCGGAATTGAAAAGAGAACACAATGAAGGACTAGGTGTGGGGTAAAACATGTTCCTTAATGAATCTTTAATTCCAATAGGAAGAAAGTTGGATCTGACCAACTATACATCACTGTCTATTCTTCCCTGGTTTACTAGTCAAATAAATTGTTTTGTTTTCTTTGTGATGGAGCAGACTGGGGAAGGAGGTCATGAGTTTTTCTACTATTGAATCTTTATGCACATATAAAGACTCTCAGGAGTAAAGAATTAATTACTCCCCTATCAAAAAAAGAAAAAAAACTCAAATTTCTCAGAGGTGATTCAAAATAGGTACTTGGATAGCCAGATGTGGATTGAAAAAAGAATCTACAAGAATAAATCACAAATGAAGACAGCTTAGAATTCCTCTAAGTTTAGGAAAATGAAAAGTATTATTACCATAGCAAGAACTGTTGAGGCGATTTTAAATCCAGATTTCTGACTTCCATGTGCAAGCTTGAAGATAATGTTTCCATAGACCATTGCTTCCTCCTACTCCACTAACACTGAGCATTTGTCTTTAGAGTTGGCACTATAGAAAAATATAAAAAGTGAATGGTTGTGTTGCATTAATTAATGTTTAAATAAAAATTTAGCATATTAAATATTGAATTAATATAAGATCACAAATCTAAACTAAACGAAAGATAAAATAAGATGGAGAAAGATCCAGGTATTAGCACCAATCTGGTCCAGGTGATGAGAATACAGATTTTATTATTCTTCTTGAAAGAGGGGTGATTCATCCTATCTTTTGGCCTTCTTTGCTTTTCTTTTTTTTTTTTTCATCTAAGTAACAGTGAAATAAATGCTCTCATATGGCTCCCTCAGACTGCTGGATTTCTTAGCCGCATGTATTATTAAAATAGAATGAGCTGGAACTGAATGGTTCAGTGAGACTGAATGATGAACAAAAAGTCAACTAATACATAAATGTGGTGGTTATATTTTACAGAATGTCCAACTATACACAAACGCATTAATCTTGAGAAAAGTTTACCTATGTTTCCATATACAGGGAAGACTAAAGCTCTAAGAGCTTATTTTTAGGGTGGTAGTAATAATTGCAAGAATATAAATTGACAAAAAGCACTTACCCTGGTATTTGACAGATGCATCCTCCAGAGACTCCTAGACACTCATGGGCAAGTCTGGGTCAGTCTCTTGTGGGATCACTGCTCCTTTCTCCTGGGTCCTGGTGAGCACAAGGTTCTGTTGTGCCCTCCAAGGGTCTATTTCCCAGTGCTGTGTAAGTTCTGGAAGCTCTAAGGTGGGGTTAATGGTGACCTCCTCCAGGAGGGCTTATGCCATACCCAAGTGTCCCTGCAGCAGCATATTGCTGACCTATACCTGCACAGGAGATACTCAAACACAGTTCTGTCTCAGTCTCTGAGGGGTCTCTGGGTCCTGGTGCACATAAGGTTTGTTTGAGCCCTCTGAGCATCTCTGGCGGGTATGGAGTTTGATTCTAAATGTGATTTCGCCCCTCCTACTGTCTTGCTGGGGCTTCTCCTATGACCTTGGAGGTGGTGTATCTCCTCAAAGTCTCTCCAGCATCACACAGCCACTGCTTCAGTGGCTACCGTCTTGCTGGGATTTCTCTGCCCTTGGACATGGGGTATCTCCTCAAAGTCGCTCCCTCGCCACAGAACCACCACTCCAGCACTGCACAGCTGCCACTCCCACTTCAGTATTCTTGCCTTGAGAACCCCATGAAGACTATGGAAAAGCAAAAAGATAGGACACTGAAAGATGAACTCCCCAGGTCGGTAGGTGCCCAATATGTTACTGGAGATCAGTGGAGAAATAACTCCAGAAAGACTGAAGAGGTGGAGCCAAAGCAAAAACAACACCGAGTTGTGGATATAACTGGTGATGGAAGAAAAGTCTGATGCTGTAAAGAGCAATATTGCATAGGAACCTGGAATGTTAGGTCCATGAATCAAGGCAATTGGAAGAGGTCAAACAGGAGATGGCAAGAGTGAACATCGACATTTTAGGAATCAGTGAACTAAAATGGACTTGAATTGGTGAATTTAACTCAGATGACCATTATACCTATTACTGTGGGCAAGAATCTCTTTGAAGAAATGGAGTAGCCATCATAGTCAACAAAACAGTCCAAAATGCAGTCTCATAAACGACAGAAAGATCTCTGTTCACTTCCAAGGCAAACCATTCAATATCACAGTAATCCAAGTCTATGCCCCTACCAGTATTGCTGAAGAAACTGAGGTTGAACGGTTCTATGAGGACCTACAGGCCTTCTAGAACTAACACCACCAAAAAAAATGTTCTTTTCATTATAGGGGACTGGAATGCAAAAGTAGGAAGTCAAGAAACACCTTGAGTAACAGGCAAATTTGGCTTTGGAGTACAGAATGAAGCAGGGCAAAGGTTAACAGAATATTGCCAAGAGAACGCACTGGTCATAGCAAACACCCTCTTCCAACAACACAAGAGAAGACTCTACATATGGACAACACCAGATGGTCAATAATTAAATCAGATTGCTTTTATTTTTGCAGCCAAAGATGGAGAAGCTCTATACAGTCAGCAAAAAGAAGACTGGGAGCTGATTGTGGCTCAGATTATGAACTCCTTATTGCCAAATTCAGACTTAAACTGAAGAAAGTAGGGAAAGCCACTAGACCATTCAGGTATGACCTGAATCAAAACCCCTTCGATTATACAGTGGTAATGACAAATATAATCAAGGGATTAGATCCAATAGACAGAGTGCCTGAGGAACTATGGACGGAAGTTCTTGACATTGTAGAGGAGACAGGGAGCAAGACCGTCTGCAAGAAAAAGAAATGCAAAAAGGCAAAATGGTTGTCTGAGGAGGCGTTGCAAATAGCTGTGAAAAGAAGAGAAGTGAAAGGCAAAGGAGAAAAGGAATATATATATCCACTTGAATGCAGAGTTCCAGTGAATAGCAAAGAGAGATAAGAAAGCCTTCTTCAGTAATCAATGCAAAGAAATAGAGGAAAACAATATAATGGGAAAGACTAGAGGTCTCTTCAAGAAAATTAGAGATACCAAGGGAATATGTCATGCAAAGATGGGCATAATAAAGGACAGAAATTGTGTGGACCAAATAGAAGCAGAAGATATTAAGAAGACGTGGCAAGAATACACAGAAGAACTATACATAAAAGACAGAATTATTTTGGGGGGCCCCAAAATCACTGCAGATGGTGATTGCAGCCAGGAAATTAAAAGATGCTTGTTCCATGGAAGAAAAGCTATGACCAACCTAGAGAGCATATTAAAAAGCAGAGACATTACTTTGCCAACAAAAGTCCGTCTAATCAAAACTATAGCTTTTCCAGTAGTCATGTATGGATGTGAGAGTTGGACTATAAAGAAAGCTGAGTGCTGAAGAATTGATTGTTTTGAACTGTGGTGTTGGAGAAGATTCTTAGACTGCAAGGAGATCCAACCAGTCAATCTTAAAGGAGATCAGTTCTGAATATTCATTAGAAGGACTGATGCTGAAGATGAAGCTTCAATACTTTGGGCCACCTGATGCAAAGAGCTGACTCATTGGAAGAGACTCTGATTATGGGAAAGATTGAAGGTAGGAGATGAAGGGGACAACAGAAGATGAGATGGTTGGATGGCATCACCAACTTAATGGGAATGAATTTGGGCAAGCTCCGTGAGTTAATGATGGACAGGGAAGCCTGTCGTGTGTCCATGGGGTTGCAGAGAGTCAGACACGACTGAGCTACTGAACTGAACTGATAAACATACTACAAGAAGTCAAAACTAGCTAAAATTTAAAAGAACCATAATATCTGGTCCAAATCCTTTCTTTCTCTGTAATAAGTTTATCTCAATGAAATTAATTGTTGCTGATTTTTTTTTTAATATTTATGTTCACAAAGGAGGATAGAATGTAGGAGAAGCTGAAAGCGTGTCATGATTCAATAATCTGATTATCAAAATGTATTTCCTTCTTTCAAATAGAGTACTTTATGAAAGACTTCTCTGCCACCACACTTTGGCTTCAATTTCATGAATTTAACGCAAAGGTCTAAGTTGCTGCTGCAGTTATTTTTAAATTAAAATCAAACAATTTGTTTTGATTACATGTAAATAAGTATGAGATAAATGAATATCACTTTCCTTACATATATTTTCTTGTGCGTTTTGAAATATAGATACATTTTATTCTTCTAATACTAGAGAACAAATCTTAGAAGCCACTGTATTTTTGAGATATTGAGGAAATACAACCTTGAATAGATTTCTGTATTATATTGCAAGTTTATTGCCAATATATCTCAGGATTCTTTTTTTTTTTTTAATGCTTTTCTCCTGATTACTATGATTTTTTTTTTTTGGTATATTTTAAGATTACCACTGTAATCAGATTTGAATAATTGCTCCAGATAAATGACATAGCGACTAAGTTTAGCTTTTAGATCAATCTCAAAAAACAAACAAACAAACAAAACAAAAAACAAAAAAGTACACATACAGAAAATATGATATGAGAATTGGTAAATAAAATTTTAATTATACAAAAATCAACTCTTCTCAACCTCCTTGTTGACAGTAACCACTGTGCTAAAAAATTGTCATCTATGTCAACAGTATTATTAATATTTATGTCAATGACTCCAAAATCAGTTTACATTCCTTGCCACACTGGTCTAATGCTCAAAGAAATGATATATTGTATGCTTGCTCTTAGATATACTTATTTCATTTAAATTATATCTGCTGATATAATTATTTGGATATACCCTGACTGAAGATATTTAACTACTAGAGTAGGTGATAGTGCTTACGAATTCCACTTCCCTTAAATGAAGTGTATTCTTTGGACTGGAACTATTTAAGACATTTCTCTACATTCACAATAGTATGTAGAGCAGATACAAGTCTTTGTAAAATATGAGATCATCTCTGATTATTTCTGCTTTGCACTCTGTTTTTTTTTTTTCAGTTTACTTACTTTTTATTGAAGGATAATTGCTTTACAGAATTTTGCTGTTTTCTGTCAAGCCTCAACATGAATCAGCCATAGGCATACATATGTCCCCTCCCTTTTGAACCTCCCTCCCATTTCCCTCCCCATCCCACCCCTCCAGGCTGACACAGAGCCCCTGTTTCAGTTTCCTAAGCCATACAGGAAATTCCCATTGGCTCTCTATTTTACCTATGGTAATGTAAGTTTCCTTGCTACTCTTTCCAAACATCTTGTCCTCTCCTCCTCTCTCCCCATGTCCATAAGTCTATTCTCTATATCTGTTTCTCCATTGCTGCCCTGTAAATAAATTATATAATACCATTTTTTTCTAGATTCCATATATATGTGTTAGAATACAGTATTTATCTTTCTCTTTCTGACTCACTTCACTCTGTACAAAGGTTCAGGGTTCATCCACCTCATTTGAGCTGATTCAAATGCATTCCTTTTTATGGCTGAGTAACATTCCATTGTGTACATGTACCACAACTTCTTTATCCATTCACCTGTCGATGGACATCTTGGTTGCTTCCATGTTCTAGCTATTGTAAATAGTGGTACAATGAATAATCGGATACATGTGTCTCTTTCAAATTTGGTTTCCTCAGGATATATGCCTAGAAGTGGAATTGCTGGTTCTTATGGTGGTTTTATTCCTAGTTTTTTAAGGAATCTCCATAAAGTCTTCCTTAGTGGCTGTATCAATTTAAATTTGTATCAATAGCGCAAGGGTGTTCCCTATTTTCTACACCCTCTCCAGCATATATTGTTTGTATACTTTTTGATGAGGGCCATTCTGACTGGTGTGAGATGATATCTCATTGTAGTTTTGATTTGCATCTCTCTCATGTCTGACTCTGTGTGACCCTATGGACTGTAGCCTACCAGGCATAATAATAGTTTTAAAAAATTAAATATTAAAATTAAAAAAAAAGAGCGAAAAAAATAAAAGAGGAAAACTCCACGAAACTACAAAAGCCCATCATAGAGGCAGAGGTTTATGACAACAATAAAAAATGTGACTGAGGGAAAAAAAAAAAGCTCAAAAGCTTAATTGGGTTTCTTAATGGCAATAAAATTGACAACTACAGCAGAGGGGGAATAAAAGGAAAAAAAAAATCCAAAAGAATCTACAGAACAAGCCAAAACATAAGAATAATAAATGTTTTTCTTGAGTCACTGCCGTCAGAGTCCTTTCCTTCGCTGGTTGTCACAGTCCACCTCACCTCCCTAGGATGCCCTCCAACATCGTGCTGATCTCTGGACCTGTTGTGGGGGCAGCTCAGGTTCTAATCTGGTCCTACTCCTGTGTGTTCTTGCCTCCAATGTCCACAGATAAAAGAGCTAGTGCATTTTCTTTTATGGGAGCTTTCAATGACCTTTTATATATTCCATAGACACAGAGTCTGCTTATTTGATTATGTGGATTTACTCTGCAGCTTGTACAGCTGGTGGGAAGGTTTTGGGTCTTCTTCCTTAGCCACACTGCTCCTGGATTACAATTGTGGTTTTATTTCCCCCTGTACATGTGGGTCGTTCACTGGGGTTTGCTCCTGAGTCTGCCCTGGAGGACTTGGGTTTGCTCCTGTGAGGGCCAGGTATGGAGATGGTGCAGCTGCTTGGGTCGCAGGGGTTCTGGCAGTACCAGGTACTCAGGGGGGTTGGAGGCTAGGGCAGCAGGAAATATAGTGCTCTAGAAGGGTATGGCAACCAGTCTTGGCCAATACACCCCAGTATTCTTAACTGGAGAACTCCTTTTCTGACAGAGAAGCCTGGCAGGCCACAGTCTACAGGGCTGCAAAGATTTGGAAATGACCAAAGTGACCCTACATGCAGGGTCTTGTGTTTATAAGACTTTTTTTTTTTTTTTTTTAACCTGTGGCAGCTCTGCCCCAATGAGAGTTGAGCGTGAAGGTGGTGCAGCTGCTTGGCTTGAACGGACCCTGGTGGCACCAAGTGTGCAGGGACATGGCCTGCCTCTGCCACAGGAGTTATGGCCCTATCAGAGTCTTTTTCTGAGCCTCTTGTAGCTGGCCATCAGAAAGCCTCTTTGTCCAGTCTTTCTCCATAGCTCTGCCCTTTCAGGCACTCAGGGGGCTCCCTTGCCTGGGGTCCTTCTCTGGGGTCCTTGTTCTGCACTTCAGGCACACAGAAGGGTCCCCCTGACTGGGGTCCTACTCTGTAGATTGGCGCATCAGGCACTGAAAGGAGCACCCTGGATGGGGTCCTACTCTATAGTTCGGTGCATAAGGCATTTGATGGGCCAGCCTCTCTACTGTTCAGCTGCCGATGCTGGCATGTGGAGAGAGAGAGAGTCTATGGTGAAGGCTCTACCCCCTACGCATGACTCAGCAGTATCCCTTGCTTCATGGCTGCCTGGCTTTCCTCCACCGGCATTTCCTATCACGATCTCCTCCCTCACGTCCCCTCTATCAGTCTCTCTGCAGTCAACAGCGGCCCTCGTCCTGGGATTGCTCCACAATCCCTTAACTCCAGCTCCCAGCTGCTGCCCCTCCCAGGAGACCAGTTCCTGTCTGGGGTATGTATGGCTGCCACAACAACTGTCTGATTCTCATTCCATTTAGTCTGCCACAGATGAGCTGTTTTACTCTCAGCCTTAAATGTTTCTTTTCTGATTCAGACAATTGGCCTGCTATGGGGATCGGACCCCTGCTTCAGTTCCCCCACCCACTGAGGACAGTTGCAGTCCTACTAACACTCCTATTTTTTTCCCTAGTTCCTTTATCCAAGCGAGTCTTGCATGGTTCTGTGCCGGAGTCCTGCTCCAGCTGGTTCAGGGGTTCCCTCAGGATGGACGGCGTCGGCGAAGGGAAGAGAAGACACAGCGAGTCTAGGCAGGTGTGCAGTAGCGTCAGCGTCTCTTAGCTTTATTTTTCAAAGGGAGCTTTTATATCTTTAGTTGTACATAGAGGAAAATGTAAAATGTAGAGTCATGCCAAATCAGCTCAACGGGTCAGCAGTTTTTGACCTTTATCGAAAACAGGACACAGTTTGTATACCTTGGTTACAAAAGTCTCATGTTGTTTACATCAACTTCTGGCCTAGGGTCCTGCTAACATCTTATGACTCTTTATTGATAAGGGTTGATCAGCCAGAACACTTTTTCTAAACGTATTCTTATATCAGGCACAGAACGTACCTGAGCTACATTTCTTAAAGAATACAGGCACAGTAGATTATGACAAGGAAAAGATTCATTAACTCAAGGTTTCAAAGTAAAACCTGTTTTTTGTAATCTATCTTATGCCTTGAGCCTAACAGAAAAGAATGTGGTCCCGTAAAGTCATGGTACAGCAAGCTGAAACAATGTAGCACAAGGGTCAGTTCTTTAGCAAAAATCACCAGCTAGGTTAACAATTGTCTTATTATTTATATTAAGGCTAAACCTTTATTTATATACGTCTCTAACTATTATACTTTTATTATACAGGCTAAGCACGTTAAGTGCAAAAACATAGCAAGTAAATATAGACTGAATAACAGTTTCATAAAGTAATATTTCTTATGTTTTCCAATAGGCTTTCTCCCCCACGAAGGGTTCTGTGCCCATTGGGACTTTTTGTGAGTTCAGGCTCTCAATGCTGTTTATTGTTGAGGAGCAGTCATGCACATTAGCTCCAAAGGCACAGGCACATTTATCAAACAAACTAATATGCTAGCAAGAGGAGTTTAGATTAAAATACTCTTTATCATGGATAATCTTATAGGGTGCCACCGTTTGGGGGGGCATGTCGATTAAAGTTTTAAATTGATCTGTTTGGGAAAAGATCAGGGAAGGCCTTCTGCCTAAGTCACAGAAATTAGGGAGAGGCTTATTATAGCAAGCATCAGAAAGATAGATATCATTTCAAGGTGAGCGCCGAGGCAGCTTTTTTGAAATCCCTGAGGCCTGAGTTGCCTTGCTCGTCAGGTCTCCTCCTCATGACCTTGTCATGGGTGGGATCTCATGAGCTGGCTCCCTGCAGTTCTGTATATTCTTTTCCACTGGTCAGGTACTTCTGTCTGCTCTCAGCTGGTGTTCTGCGTGCACTTCTGTGTCTGAAGGTGTATTTTTGATGTAGCCATGGAGAGAGATGTACTACATGTCCACCTACTCCTCTGCCATCTTGTTCTCTCCCACCATTTCTGTTTAAAAAGAGGATTTGAAACAAACTAGACAGTTTCCTGGGATTCCACGGTGGCTTAGTGGTAAAGAATCCACCTGCAATGCAGGAGCCACAAGAGCTGCAGGTTCAATACTTGGGTCAGCAAGATCCCCTGGAGGAGGGCATGGCAACCCACTCCAGTATTCTAGCCTGGAGAAGCCCAGAGGAGCCTGGAGGGCTACAGTTCATAGCGTCACAAAGAGTCAGACACGACTGAATTGACTTAGCATGCATGCACCCAGACAGCTCCCTAATATTTGATTGTGCGTGTATTTTCCAGGTTAAAAAAAAAATGTTACTTAGGGTGGAAAAGAAAATATTTTCTACTTTGAGAAGAAAGATCATCAATGATCATATTTTATTTTTAACTAGATGACTACCAATTCTTTTTATAATTCAATATAAGCTTAGCGTTCCATTATACTGATATAAATTACATATTTTTTTTGTATTCTTAAAGGTAACAACTAATTTGAATTTATAAATTTAGATTACTTGAGGTTTGTTACAAGAGGGGGAAAAAATACCACTTAGTATAATGAAATTAGTGACATGAATAAGGTAGATGATAATAGTAATTTATAACATCTGTAAGCAGATATCAGTATCTTAACTTAGTACACTCTAAATATATTCAGTTCAGTGCAGTCATTCAATCATGTCTGATTCTTTGCGACCGAATGGACTGTAGCATGCCAGGCTTCCCAGTACTTCACCAACCCCAGGAGCTTGGTCAAACTCATGTCCATCAGAGCACTGGTGCCATTCAACCTCATATTCTGTTGTCCCCATCTCTTCCTTCTTTCAATCTTTTTGACCATCAGGATATTTTCCAATTAGTCAGTTCTCCACATTGGGTGCCAAAGTATTGGAGCTTCAGCTTCAGCATCAGTCCTTCCAATGAATATTAAAGACTGATTTTCTTTAGGATTGACTGGTTTGATCTCCTGGCTGTCAAAGGGACTCTCAAGAGTCTTCTCCAATGACAAAGTTTAAAAGCATCAGCTCTCTGCTGCTTAGCTTTCTTTATAGTCCAACTCTAACATCCATACATGACTACTGGGAAAACCATAGCTTTGACTAGATGAATCTTTATCAGTAAAGTAATGTCTCTGCTTTTTAGTATGGTGTCATGGTTTGTTATAGCTTTTCTTCCTAGGAGCAAGCATCTTTTAATTTCATGGCTACAGTTGCCATCTGCAGTGATTTTTGAGCCCAAGAAAATGAAATCTGTGACTGTTTCCATTGTTTCCCCATTTGTTTTCCATGAAGTGATGTGACAGGATGCCATGATTTTGTTTTTTTGAATGTTGAGGTTTTTGTTTTTAATTAGTTTATTTTCTATTTTTTAACTTTACAATATTGTATTTGTTTTGCCATACATTGACATGAATCCACCATGGGTGTACATGTGTTCCCCTTCCAGAACCCCTCTCTCACCTCCCTCCCCATCCCATCCCTCCGGGTAATCCCAGTGCACCAGCCCTGAGCACCCTGTATCATGCATTGAACCTGGACTGGTGATTCGTTTCACATATGATAATTTACATGCTTGAATGTCATCCTCCCATATCATCCCACCCTCGCCCTCTCCCATAGAGTCCATAATACTGTTCTATTTGAATGCTGAGTTTTAAGCCAGCTTTTTCACTTTCCTCTTTCACTTTCATCAAGAGGCTCTTCAGTTCCTCTTCCCTTTCTGCCATAAAGGTGGCATCATCTGTGTATCTGAGGTTACTGATATTCTTCCCTGCAATCTTGATTTCATCTTGTTCTTCATCCAGCCCAGTGTTTCACATGATGTACTCTGCATATAAGTTAAATAAGCAGGGTAACAATATACAGCTTTGATGTGCTTCTTTCCCTATTTGGAACCAGTCCATTGTTCCATGTCAGGTTCTAATGGTTGCTTCTTGCATACAGATTTCTCGGGAGGTAGAGAAGATGGTCTGGTATTCTCATCTCTTTAAGAATTTCCCAGTTTGTTGTGATCCACACAGTTAAAGGCTTTGACATAGTCAATGAAACAGAAATGGATGTTCTTCTGTAACTCTCTTGCTTTTTCTATGATCCAATGGATGTCGGCAATTGGATCTCTGGTTCCTCTGTCTTTTCTATATCCAGCTTAAACATCTGGAAGTTCTCAGTTAATGTACTGTTGAAGCCTAGCTAGGAGAATTTTCAGCATTACTTTGCTAGCGTGTGAGATGACTGCAATTGTGTGGTAGTTTGAACATTTTTTGGCATTGCCTTTCTTTGGGATTGGAATGAAAAGTGACATTTTCCAGTCCTGTGGCCACTGATGAGTTTTCAAATTTACTGACATACTGAGTGCAGAACTTTTACAGCATCATCTTTGAGGAAATGAAATAGCTCAGCTGGAGTTCCAGCACCTCCACTAGCTTTGTTCGTAGTGATGCTTCCTAATGCCCATTCATCTTCTCACTCTAGGATGTCTAGTATACATGAGTGATCATACCATCGTGGTTGTGTGGGTCATGAAGATTGTTTTTTTATCATATATATAGTTCTTCTGTGTATTCTTGCCACTTCTTCTTAATATCTTCTGCTTCTGTTAATTCCATTTCATTTCTGTCCTTTATTGTGCCCATTTTTGCATGAAATGTTCCCTTTGTATCTCTCTCTTTCTTTTTTTTTTTTTTTAAGAGCTCTCTAGTCTTTCCCATTCTATTGTTTTCCTCTATTTCTTGCATTGGAAGGTTTTCTCATCTCTCCTTGCTATTCTTTGGAACTCTGCGTTCAGATGTATTTATCTTAAATTTTCTCCTTTGCGTTTTGCTTCTCTTCATTTCTCAGCTATTTGTAAGGCCTCCTCAGACAGCCATTTTGCCTTTTTGCATTTCTTATATTGGGGAATTGTTTTGATCCCTGCCTCCTCTACAATGTCATGAATCTCTATCCATAGTTCTTCAGGCACTCTGTCTATCAGATCTAATCCCTTGAATATTTTTGTCACTTTCACTGTATAATTGTAAGGATTTGATTCAGGTCATACCTGAATGGTCTAGTGGTTTCCCCTACTTTCTTCAATTTAAGTCTGAATTTGGCAATAAGGAGTTCATGATCTGATCCACAGTCAGCTCCCAGTCTTCTTTTTGCTGACTGTACAGAGCTTCTCCATCTTTGGCTGCAAAGAATATAATCAATCTGATTTCACTGTTGGCCATCTGGTGATGTCCATGTATAGAGTCTTCTCTTGTGTTGTTAGAAGAGGGTGTTTGCTATGACCAGTGCATTCTCTTGGCAAAACTCTATCAGCCTTTGTTCTGCTTCATTCTGTACTCCAAGGCCAAATTTGCCTTGGAGTTAAGAGGAGGTGTTAGGAGAAGCTGCTTTAGAACAATGAATAGTTCTGTGACATCAGTCAGGTTGCGAGAGGTTGCTAGGCTATTGTCACATTCAGAATGGGAGTTTGTACTACATAATTTCTCTGAGTCTTCCAACTTTAAATAGTTGCTATTTACTATCAACCCTGTTTTTCTACTGTAGTTTGGACATTGCACAAGAAATGTGATTTAAATATTGTTGTTTAGTCGCTATATTATATATGATTCTTTGCAACCACATGTACTATAATCCGCCATGATCCTCTGTCTGTGATATACCCCAGGCAAGAATACTGGAATGAATTGCCATTTCTTTCTCCAGGGGATCTTTCCCCTGCCCAGGGATCAAACCTACACAGGCCAGATTTGACTATAAGAAGCTGAATTTAATTTAGTTGAAGCATTGAGTAAGTATGATTAAATTTATTATCCAATTAGATTTAAATAATTGTAAGGGATATTTAGAAAATAACCATGATTTTAAACAGTTCATATTTTTATTCATGTGTCAAAAGTAAATTGAGTAGTAAATATTATCACTATATTTTTATATTTTTTGTTCCATCCCCTACCAAATGTGTTTACTTTTGAAACCTGAACCATGTTTAACTCATCAAAAGGAACCAACATGTATTTTTATACATATAGAATATCTTTCTTCATGAAGGAATCATCAGCAATGCTGAATACTTTTGATTGGTCAGACCTAACTTCTAAATTCAAGCCCTAAAAATGTCAGTGATGATTTTCGCGGTTTGGGTATTTTTTTTTTTTTTTTCATTTCTAAAGACTGGTAATTAGGGAATGAGACTATAAAAGAATAAATTAAGATGAACACTCCCCACTAAAGTTTATTTTTTTATTGTACTTAAACATAGTAAATTAAACACATTAAAACAAACAAACAAAAAAAAACACCTTGAGATGTGTATATAGATGTTTCCATAAATCGACTATCCTACCCATATTCTGACATGTGGATATCTTATAGCTGTTACATCCAATTCTGATTTTGTACATATGGGTAAATGACTCATGGTGTCCTCAATCATAACTGAGGTTTATATTACAAATCCAGTGACAAATATTGTCATATTTTATCACATAACTTTATTAAGTGTTTTGCAAAGAATCCAGACTTCCCAGCAGAATACCAACAATAGACATAATGGAATTTTTAAATCCTTATACTGTGAAAGCGAAAGTCTCTCAGTCGTTTCTGACTCTTTGCGACCCCATGGACTGTAGATTTCCTGGCTCCTCTGTCCAGGGAATTCTCCAGGCAAGCATCCTGGAGTGAGTAGCCATTCCTTTTTCCAGGGAATCTTCCTGGCCCAGGGATCGAGCTAGGGTCTCCTCATGCAGGCAGATTCTTTACCATCCGAGCCACCAGGGAAGCCCAAGAACACTGGAGTTAGTAGCCTGTCCCTTCTCCAGGGGATCTTCCTACCCAGGGATCAAACTGGGGTCTCCTACATTGCAGGTAGATTCTTCACCAGCTGAGATATTTAGAAGAACAATAAAATTATTAACTCTTCGTCATGTTCTCCTTTGCTGTTTGGTTTTTAATGTGAGGATTTTTTTTTTTTTCAAACAAGGCTGTCAGTGATGGAAAAGATTGATGAATCTGTGTATTTGTTATAGCTTAATTATAAAAGGACTGTCTTGTTATTTGTGATTGACTGTAAGTACAATCAACCTGTCTCTGCTGGCCAAAAGGCAAATTAATTATGCAGTGATCCTGTTTTCACCATATTTCTAAATTGTTCATCTAGAATTAACGATTTTGTTGGGTTATCACTTTTGAAAAAAATTAGAAATTTCTATTTTCCAATTTTCCAAAATCACTGCAGATGGTGTAGCCTACCAGGCTCCTCTGTCCATGGGATTTTCCAGGCAAGAATACTGGAATGGGTTGCCGTTTCCTTCTCTAGGAGATTTTCCTGACCCAGGGATTGAACCCAGGTCTCCCACGTTGTAGGCAGACGCTTTACCGTCTGAGCCACCAGGGAAGTCCATTTTCAAATAAGCTGCTACCATATCCACACCACTGCTTACTATGCTTTGCTATTGCTTCCAAAAGTGAGACGGAGAGATTGAGAATCTCCTTGAAAATTCAGCTCCTTGAAAATTCTGTTGCAAATACTTCCTTTTGAACTATGTGTTATATTAAATATAGAGTATCTCATGTTCTTTTCTAGGATTTAAAGTTACTGTGCTTAGCAGTGATATGAGAAAACAACTCTTCAAAATGACTTTCAAATGATTTCTCTTATTTTTAAGCCAAAACCTTTTTCTCACTACAGATTAGAAGCTGAAGCTTTGCTATGGGAATAAAATGGGCTTTCAGGTCAGATAGACTAGAGTATATGTTTCTAACCTGCTGTTTGCAGAAGAGGTGACCTATGACAATTTTTTTTCTCTTTTGTACATATAGAATCATAATACCTATTTTCAGTCATTACTGTGAAGAATTTATTAGATATTATTAACTGTTCTTTAGTGGATAATTATCACCACTAAATATTTGTTCACGAATTTAATATCATTCTGATTCCCATTGTTAAGTAATATAATTTTTCAACTTGAGTTGACTCTGCCGTTCTATTCTAAACAAGTATTCACACATCTAACAGTTACCAAGCAGGCAAGAAACAGCATAGGACTACCACTAGACAGATGTTGATAGATAAAAGATTCTAAATAAGAAGCTAACAAAGCCAACGGATTAAACTCCATTAAAGAGATATAAAAATGCTCACTTGCCATTATCTGCAGAGTGAAATAATTGATTAGAAGTATTGAAGAAGTGCTGAAGACAATGATGGATGGCTCTCAAATTAAAAAAAAAAAATCTTAAGGAATAGGAAGAACTTAAGAAACTCCAAATTATGAGATCCTCACTGGAAGGACAAACAGACCTAAGAGGAAGCGCATGAGGCTGTAAATGAAAGTATACAGTAACATAAATATTTGGGGATAAAAACAAGTCATGTGAAAGTTTCAGAGATGTTTACGATCCAAAGGTAATAGAAGGTGTATATTAGTAGATGGTGACAAATTACATGGAAGAAATTATGGAGGCTTTTCAAACCAGAGAAATTTTATCTTTATATATGACACTGCCCTTATGGCAGAAAGTGAAGAGGAACTAAAGAGCCTCTTGATGAAAGTGAAAGAGGAGAGTGAAAAAGCTAGCTTAAAACCCAACAGTCATAAAATGAAGATCATGACACCCATTCCCATCACTTCATGGCAAATAGATGGCAAAATAATAGAAACAGTGACAGACATTATTTGGGGGGGCTCCAAAATTACTGCAGATGGTGACTGCAGCCGTGAAATTAAAAGACACTTGCTCCTTGGAAGAAAAGTTGTGACCAACCTAGACAGCATATTAAAAAGCAGAGACATTACTTTGCCAACAAAGGTCCATCTAGTCAAGGCTATGGTTTTTCCAGTAGTCATGTATAGATGTGAGAGTTGGACTATAAAGAAAGCTGAGCACCGAAGAATTGATGCTTTTGAACTGTGGTGTTGGAGAAGACTCTTGAGAGTCCCTTGGACTGCAAGGAGATCCAACCAGTCCATCCTAAAGGAGGTCAGTCCTGGGTGTTCATTGGAAGGACTGATGTTGAAGCTGAAACTCCAGTACTTTGGCCACCTCATGCAAAGAGTTGACTCATTGGAAAAGAGCTTGATGCTGGGAAAGATTGAGAGCAGGAGGAGAAGGGGACTACAGAGGATGAGATGGTTGGATGGCATCAATGACTCGATGGGCATGAGTTTGAGCAAACTCTGAGAGATGGTGAAGGACAGGGAAGCCTGGCATGCTGCAGCTCATTGGGTCACAAAAAGTTGGACACAGCTGAGCAACTGAACAACAACGACAAACAAATTCTGTCAGGTAATATGGCAGAAAGCCAATAATATTAAGTTCATATAGTATAATAACTGAGGTCATGGACCAGGGTCGTAACAGTGGAAACCGACACTAAGGGATAAGTATAAAAGATTCATGTGATAGACAAAGTTAATTTAGGTATCAAAGCAAACTGATATTTCATTGTATTATAGCCTGGGAGTTTGAAAACCATCATGTTTAAGAATAGACAGAAAATGAAATATGAGGTACTTTGGGAGAATACAATGTTAACTTTGGTGTGAACTGTTAAACAACTTGAATGAGTTTCAAATGAAAATGTTTATTTGCTAGATTTTAGAAAGTCATGAGTGAATTAATTCATGTGTAAAATTCTCTAAGTACTTTATTATGCAAGATAGAAAAACACTGAAAATAAATATACTCAAATACAATTTTTCTTTCATATTTTACTTCATTAAATATTATTTTTAAATTGAGGTGGTTAACCAGATAAACTGTCTAGGTAACTAATTAACATTTTAAATATGTTTGGTTCAAATTTAGGAATGATTTGAAGTGAATAAGCTATGATTAGATATTATTATTTTGAGATTCTCACCAAAACATTGGTTCTTTTCAGGAGCAATCATGATGTCATATATATAGGTATGTATAATATGTTATATATATATATGTATGTATATATAATATTGTATATATGATATGATATTTACATATATGATATTTAAAATAATAATGACAGTATGAATGTTTCTCTAGATAACTTTTCTGACATTAAATTATTAGAACTTAATATTGAGTCTGAATATCTTATGCATGCATGGATGATAAAAATTGATATGTGTTCTGTGTTTAGATATAAAAAATAGATAACATGATCTACATCTTCTAAATCCCCACATAGTTCTCACATTCAAAAACTAATCAGTTTATAGCAGCAAGTGGTGAAATTACTGAGAGCAAAACAGAGAAGTAGGTACAATTGTGACTTTGAGTGGATGAGAGACATCTGTGAAGTCTTTGTATTTTTTCACAGGGCCTGACATGATTAAAAGAATATTATTTTAAGTGAACAATAAGACCAAATTCATTTTAGGGAAGGAGAAAGTAGTTTATAAAATAAAAGCAAATTATTATTCTGAAATTAAAATGAATTGTCTAATTAAAAACCAGTCTATATACTTAATAGGAATTTCCTCTACTTTCTAGTAACAACAACCAAAAAAATATAGGAACTCAGCCATATATATACATGTATCCACTCTCCCCCTTTTCTGTTCACCCAAAACTATCACAACACTGTTAATTGACCTGGTAGCTCATCTGGTAAAGAATCTACCTGCAATACAGGAGAACCAGGTCCAATTTCTGGGTCTGGAAAACCCCCTGGAAAAGGACAAGGCTACCCACTCCTGTATTCTTGGGTTTCCCTGGTGGCTCAGCTGGTAAAGGATCTGCCTTCAATGTGGGAGACCTGGGTTCAATCCCTGGGTTTGGAAGATCCCCTGGATGAGGGCATGGCAACCCACTCCAGTATTCTTGCCTGGAGAATCCCCATGGATGGAGGAGCCTGGTAGGCTACAGTCCTTGCAGTCGTAAATAGTCAGACATGACCGAGTGACTAAGTATGAGCATAGTACATACCCCAATACAAAATAAAAGTTTGTAAGTGTGGAAAAAGGAAAAAAATAAAAAGGAACTAAGAAAAAAAGAAAAAGAGAGGAACTTGAAATATATACACTGACTTCTCTCATGTAAAAGAAATCAAGAAATATGCATTGCAGATCTGATATAATAACTCCTTGTTTACCAGGGACGAATATTCCATTCCATTTTTGTTCTATTGTTCTTAGCCCAAGCCTCTATTTTCAGGTTTGTCTCATGATCCTTTTAGATCCTAAGAGGAAAGCAAGAAGTGTGGAGAGAAAACAGGTTCATATATGAGCTATGTTTAAGATTCTAGGGAGCATATTCAACATTCCCATACAGTACATGCTGTTTTTAACATATTGGCAAGACTTTTTTTACGTAGCCACATTAACCTTTAAAATTGACTAGGGAAACTTTAAAGCTGTTTACTTTGCCACCTGAATAAAATGAGAGTCTGTTTCTAAGGGAGGGAAAAAAAAAAGGAGGAAATTATTTTGTATAAATAACTAGCAGTCTTTACCATGCAATTTTTGGGAATCCACTATAAATCCTGAAATATAAAAATCCACAAATATATTTATGAGTGATACATACATATATATATATATATATGTATACACACACACAGTACAGATGAAAAATATATGAGAATGTATACTGTGTCATTAGGTGTAATGTTAAGAAATAGGAAGAGTTCATGACCTAGAAGACATTTGCTTTCACTCAGTAGTCAATCCACTACTTTTCAATTACAGGATCAATATGGTGACAACCTGATGCCACTATTGGCTTGATCAGCTCCCCTTTACAGATACAAGGTGGTAGTAAAGGAACTGCAATTATTGACCACGTGATTCATTTGGTAGCTATTAACAGTGCTCTTGACTGGAAAATCCCATGAATGGAGGAGCCTGGTAGGCTGCAGTCCATGGGGTCGCGAAGAGTCAGACACGACTGAGTGACTTCACTTTCGCTTTTCACTTTCATGCATTGGAGAAGGAAATGGCAACCCACTCCAGTGTTCTTGCCTGGAGAATCCCAGGGACGGGAGAGCCTGGTGAGCTGCCGTCTATAGGGTCGCACAGAGTTGGACACGACTGAAACGACTTAGCAGCAGCAACAGCAGCAATAGTAACTAAGGTGTACTTCATAGATAGTGGAAGAGGTTTATTAAGTGTGTAGAAGCTGCACCATAAGACTTATACATTGGTCTTTAAAATTATGTGGAAAGTGAAAAATGAAGTTAGAAACTGATATTACCAGAACACTACTTTTTATTGTATGTTTTTTAAGATATATTTTATGTTGGCTATTTTTAAAGTCTTTATTGAATTTATTACAATATTGCTTCTGTTTTACGTTTTGGGGTTTGGGGGCATTTTTTGGCCATGAGGCATGTGGGATCTTAGCTTCTCGACCAGGGATCAAACCCACACCCTCTATATTGGAAAATGAAATCTTAACCAGTGGACCAAAAAGGAAGTTCTGAAAACACTGTTTTTAAAATGTTCTCATGTATTTCCCTTTACCAAAGATTGTTATGTCACCATATCTTTTGAGTTGCTGTCTAGTTCTCTTTCATTCCTACCTGAAGGACTTCCTTTAGCATATCTTATAGAACAGGTGTAGTGGTATTGAACTACCTTTGCTTTCATTTATGTAGGAATGTCTAAATTTTTCCTTCATTTTAAAGGACAGTTTTGCTAAATATAGTATTCTAAGTTGACAGGCATTTTTTATTTGCTTTTGTTTTTTTGTTTGTTTGTTTTTTGCCTTTGAAGTACACACTCACTGCCTTCTGACCTCAAGGTTTTTGACAAGACGTTGACTTATAAATTTATTGAAGATCCCTTTTATATGATGAGTCAGTTCTCTGTTGCTGCTTTCTAAATTCTCTGTCTTTGGATTTCAACAGTTTGATTATAATATGTCTCAGGTGGATCTCTGGGACTATTCTACTTGAGATTCATTGAATTTCTTGGATTTGTGGATTAAAGCATTCAATCATATTAAGGCATTTTTCAGCCATTATTGATTCAATTGCTGTCTATCTTCTTCTTCTGGGACTTGCATAGTGCATACCTTTCCTCAGAAGAAAATTGATTTGAGCTCTTGAAACTTCGAGAGACAAAGGGTTAGAAAAGTCAGGTGAGCTGAAGAGTCCCAGAGTGAGATATGAATGCAAAAACATGTAGATTATTTGAGATACACTAGCAGGAATAGTTGCCCATTCCTCCCTGTTTCTTCTCTAATTCTGTACAGTGAAGTCCAGGTTATAATAGATTCCTATTACTCATTCTCCACCCATACCAGCATCTCTAGAAATAGACATATAAATCAGGTGAGTAGAGGAGATCCCAGTCTATAGAAATGTTGAACTGTGTGTAAAGTCACAAGGTATCTTATGTGAATGCTGAAGGATTTTGTACCCTAACTTATAGGGCATCAAAGCATGATATCTAATTCATGTAAAGGAAAATCTATTGAGCAGTTGTTCCCACTTATACCCACAAGCCTATAATAACTCAAGTGAAGTGAAGTGAAAGTTGCCAAGTCGTGTCTAATTCTTTTTGACCCCATGAACTATATATACAGTCCATGGAATTCTCCAGGCCAGAATACTGGCATGGGTAGCCTTTCCCTTCTCCAGGGGCTCTTTCCAGCACAGAGATCAAACCCATGTTCTCCCGCACTGCAGGTGGATTCTTTACCAACTGAGCCACAAAGGAAGCCCAAGAAAACTGGAATGGGTAGCCTAGTCCTTCTCCAGAGGATCTTCCCAATCCAGGAATTGAACCTGGGTCTCCTGCATCACAGCACTTTACCAACTGAGCTATCACAAGATGGATTTCTAATATCCAACAGATATCATCAGAAAATTGTAAGACGTTCATATAGAATGCTCTATTGTGATGGCCTTGAAAGGAAAAATTGTCTTTGAAAGTATGTATCCCATAGACAAGTAAAACTTCTCAGATTGGTTGTAACCTGAAGTAGCTTTTAAATTATGAGGGTATATTCGATAAATGTATTAAAATTAAAAAAGATCTTCTATTTAGAAGTTCAAGGAAGAGAATACTGCAGTTGTAATAAATTATGATGATATGTCTGTTCTTGTCATGGCTTTTCTTTTTCCTGAAAATTCTAATTCTAATTCTTTCTATTATAGTATTTTTTATTTGATTCTTTTTTTATTGGTGGCAATCTTTCTTCTGAATTTCCATGCATCTTTGTTGACTCTGACTGTTTACTCACTAGGAAAGCTACTAATCTGCCCTTCTGAGTCCCTTTTCACTATCTTTCTACATTGTTCCCTTAGTTTGTGGATCATTTGTCTTTATCGTCTTTATTTTTCTTGGTTTCTTAACTTTTTTTTTTTAATTTTTATCAATGGGGATAAACATCATTTGAAGCCAGTTAAATTCGCAAGACAGTATGGATTGGCAGTACATTTTCTGAGTTCATGTGTATCTAAATATTTCTTAAATTTTTTCCATCACACTTTAATAATTCAACTGAGTATGGAAATTCTGCTACAATAGGGCATTCTCCTACTGTCTTCTCAAATACGTACATGTATGCTTTTTTGCTTACTTTTCTGGCACTTTGATTATCATAGAAAATAAATTGAATAATCCATTGTGTAGGACTATGCAAAATAAGCCTTCAGGCAACCTTCATCCGCTTCAATTTTTAGAGTGATAAAAATAAACCATTGACAAAGTAGCTTACGATCGTTCTCACTTGTTCAGTCATATCTCACTCTTTGGAACCCTATGGACAGTAGCCCACCAGTCGCCCCGTCCATGGAATTTCAGGCAAAATACTAGATTTGGTTGCCATTTTCTTATCTGGGTTACTCAGGGATGAAACCCACATCTCTTGTATCTTCTGCACTAGCAGGCAGATTCTTTAAGACTAGTGCCACCTAGGAATGTCTCTGCTTATGACCCAGTGCCTCTAAATTATTGTGTTAGTTTGCCATTCTAAGACCTTGAAAATAGGTGATTCTGCCTATGGAAACATGTTAAAGAATTCACATGTCTATTCTGTTTATATTGTGTCAGTAGCCATTATTCAATGTATAAGTAACTCACCAAATCTTTACTTAACACCTGTTTTGTGCATTACATCATATTGATTGCTGTCTCTGTAAGTCAGAGGGAATTATGTTCATCTATACTAACAGTAGGACCACAATTTAACAAAATCACTGGCTTAATCAGTCTTCGTTCAAAAAATTATTTTTATTCTCCTTAATAAAACTTACTGACTGATGCACTTGATGCACTAAGAAATAGTAATGAATCCCTTTTCTCATGACCCCAAATGCACTTCAGATCCAACCTATTGAGCTGTTGGCTCTTATGAGTAAATTATTTTTCTCTCTAAGCCACTATATGCCAGATACAATTGTTTCTATAATTTTGTTTTTTATTGAATATTTGTACAGGTAAAAATTTTAATTGCAAATAGAATCATTATTATCTTGAAAACTAAATTGAACACTTTGGAAAACTCTGTGAGTGTGAAAGGCTAAAATATTACTGTCTTATTGAATGTTGTAGATAAAAAAAATTAAAATGGTAAACAACTCTTGACGGTATTATTTATGAAAAACTAAAAAACAAACACAAAGCTCTCAAATGAGAATCCTCTCTGCAATGCAAGATCATATATAGTGAATGTACTTTTATATTATTTAGCATAAAATAAAATGTGTGAATCTTTATGTGTTATTTATAACTTCATGCTTTAACTGATATTTTTGATTAATTGACCAAATTGTGCTTCTGACACTGATGATTAAGATAAATTTTGTTGTAATTTACCAAATTAAGTTAGAGTATCTTCCTTCTGTACATTCATATCACCACACAAGCACTAAATATTTGAACACCTACTACATTCAACATGATGTATTAGGTGCAAGTGGAGGGATGAGCCAGGAATATTAATAATCTAGAAAAATATTTGCTTTTGAAAATAGATTTACATTATCTAAATTTCCCAATTGTTGCCTGTATCTTCCATTCACTGAGCTATTGGATAGACAGATAATAGAGATACAGATGAGTCATAAGATGTTTAAATCATTCTCAGTATTAGAATATTCAGTCTACAAAAACAAATCTATTTAACAGAAAAGATGTTACTATAAAACTCAGTATCTTAAAACATAATACTAAGCCCTAGCTCCTTGGTTTGCATTTGGCTGCCCACATGGTCATCCTTCTGCTTGTGTGTACCTCTGATGTCTCCCTGCATGTCCAAATTTCCTCTTATAAGGACATCAGGCAGCTTGGATCAAGGCCCACCTAGAAAATTTCATTTTGATTTAATCACCTATTTAAAGGTTATATTTCCAAATAGTTACATTCTGAACCATTAGGTTAGGATTTTCAACATATGAATTTTGAGCAGACATAAGTCAACCATGACAGTAGCGTGCATAGGATTTTAACTATTCTGTAGGTGCAGAGAGACCACAGTAGAAGGAGCTGAACTACAAGACTAGAGGTACAGAAATAATAATATTTAGATTAGGAATACTAAGTTGTCCATTGCAATCTTTCTAAGAAAAAGGGTCATTGCAGTTCCTGGAAACTTAAGTCAGATTCAGATTATTATTATTTTATTCAGATTATATAAAACGTTACTGAATGTATTTTAAAATAATTCAGAATATATTATGTGTGCAAAGAAGAGTCAGGTATGATTTCTGTTCAAGAGAGAAGGATATCCAAATCTGTGTTTTGGGAAGAAGCTTTGACCTTTAGAGAATGATAAATTGAAAGGAGATGGAGAAAATAGTAGTAAAAGTTGAAGAACTATTGCTAAAATTATATGAGTTAATAAAGGCCTCAAGACTAATCTCTAACAAACAGCAGGGAGAAAAAATAAGAATCTTTTGAAAAACTAATGTGACCTATTGATTGTGGATATATACAAGAAGTATCAAGCATAACTGAGATTTTAAAGCTTGATTAAGTTGGAGTATGTGATAGCTAATTGATATGGAATTCTGAAATAAGTGGGGAACACGTTGGATTCAAATTTTAGTGTATTGAATTTGAACTTTTGATTGGGCACCTGAAGAAATGACAGAATTGTATGTGTGAGTTTATTAATATAAACACAAATAATGGAAACAGAGACAGAAAAAGATATATACATGAATGCACAGAAAATAGTTTTGTGATTTCCTGAAAAGGGCAGATGATTGAGAACTGGAAGGCAATAACTGGAGAGGTTTAATTTTCAGTATATTCTATATCATTAAATTTTCAAAGCAAGCATTATTCAATAATGATATATTTTATATTAATGTTCTACATTAGATTTTAGTAAGATACATACAGAGAAAGGCTCGAGCTGATAAGTTTTGGAAATCTCTGATGTTGAGTAAGAAGACAGCATGTTTACAAGCTGAATTTTTAGAAATGTTCCACTTGAATTTGACCAAAGGAAGTTTGATTAGTCATGAAAATGGAGAAAAATGGAGGACAGGTGATTGAAAGGCCAGGAACATCTAGAGTCATTGAACCCCAGGTAGAAAAAAAAAAAAAATCCAGAAAAGAACAAACATTTCAATTTAGAGCTAGAGACAAAATAAACAGGATATATATGGTGAGGAACATATGGAATTTCTTGACAGTGAGGTAAGCTTTAGGAGAACGGTGTGAACAGAAGCCAATGTGACTAACATAAGGAGTGAATATAAACTGAAAGAGTAAATGTTTTAATTTTGAATATTACTTTGACATAGTTCGACAATAAGTTCAGTTCAGTTCAGTTCAGTTGCTCAGTCGTGCTCGACTCTTTGCGACCCCATGAACCACAGCACGCCAGGCCTCCGTGTCCATCACCAACTCCTGGAGCCTACCCAAACTCATGTCCATTGAGTCAGTGATGCCATCCAACCATCTCATCCCCTGTAGTCCCCTTCTCCTCCCACCTTCAATCTTTTCCAGCATCAGGGTCTTTTCCAATGAGTCCATTCTTTGCATCAGGTGGCCAAAGTATTGGAGTTTTAGCTTCAGCATCAGTCCTTCCAATGAATATTCAGTACTGATCTCCTTTAGGATGGACTGGTTGGATGTCCTTGCAGGCCAAGGGACTCTCAACAGTTTTTTTCAACATCACAGTTCAAAAGCATCAATTCTTTGGTGCTCAGCTTTCTTTATAGTCCAACTCTCAGATCCATACATGACCACTGGAAAAACCACAGCCTTGACTAGATGGAACTTTGTTGACAAAGTAATGTCTTTTTTTTAATATGCTGTCAAGGTTGGTCATAACTTTTCTTCCAAGGAGTAAGCATCTTAGTTTCATGGCTGCAGTCACCATCTGCAGTGATTTTGAAGCCCAAACAAATAAAGTCAGCCACTGTTTCCACTGTTTCCCCATCTATTTGCTATGAAATGATTGGACAAGAAGCCATGATCTTAGTTTTCTGAATGTTGAGCTTTAAGCCAACTTTTTCACTTTCCTCTTTCACTTTCATCTAGAGGCTCTTTAGTTCCTCTTCACTTTCAACCATAAGGGTGGTGTCATCTATATATCTGACATTATTTATATTTCTCCCGGCATTCTTGATTTCAGCTTGTGCTTCATCCAGCCCAACATTTCTCATGATGTACTCTGCAAGTAAGTTAAATAAGTAGGGTGATAATACACAGCCTTGTCCTACTCCTTTTCTGATTTGGAACCAGTCTGTTGTTCCATGTCCAGTTCTAACTATTGGTTCTTTGCCTGCATACAGATTTCTCAAGAGGCAAGTAGGTGATCTGGTATTTCCATGTCTTGAAGAATTTTCCACAGTTTGTTGGGATCCACACAGTCAAAGGCTTAGTCAATAAAGCAGAAGTAGATGTTTTTCTGGAACTCTCTTGCTTTTTCAATGATCCAACGGATGTTGGCAATTTGATCTCTGGTTCCTCTGCCTCTTCTAAATCCAGCTTGCACATCTGGAAGTTCATGTTTCATGTACTGCTGAAGCCTGGTTTGGAGAATTTTGAACATTACTTTGCTAGAGTGTGAGATGAGTACAAGACAGTAGAAGGGGGGAAATCATGCTGGAATCAAACCCCATACCCGCCAGAGATGCTCAGAGGGCTCAAACATACCTTGTGTGCACCAGGACCCAGAGACCCCACAGAGACTGAGACAGAACTGTGTTTGGATGTCTCCTGAGAAGGTACGGGTCAGCAGTGGACTGCTGCGGGTACAGGGGCTCTGGGTGCTGTCGACCTGGCTGTGGCATAAGCCCTCTTGGAGGAGATCACCATTAACCCACCATAGAGCTGCCAGAACTTACACAGGCCTGGGGAAACCGACTCTTAGAGGGGACAGACAAAAACTTGTGTGCACCAGGACCCAGGAGAAAGGAGCAGTGACTCCACAAGAGACTGACCCAGACTTCCCCGTGAGTGTCCAGCATTCTCTGGTGGAGGCGTGGGTCAGCAGTGGCCTGCTGCAGGGTTGGGGGCACTGAGTGTAGCAATGCATGCGTGGAACATTTTGAAGGGGTTCCCCATTATCTTCATTACCTCCACCATAGTTTGGCCTCAGATCAAATAACAGGGAGGAAAGCCCTGGCACTTTAACAGAAAATTGGATTAAAGATTTGCTGAGCACGGCCCCGCCCATCAGAACAAGACCCATTTTCCCCCTCAGTCAGTCTCTCCCATCAGGAAGCTTCCATAAGGCTCTTATCCTTCATCAGAAGGAAGACAGAATGAAAACCACAGTCACAGAAAACTAACCAATCTGATCACACGGACCACAGCCTTGACTAACTCAGTGAAACTATGAGCCATGCCATCCATGTAGGGCAACCCAAGACGGATGGGTCATGGTGGAGAGTTCTGACAAAACGTGGTCCACTGGAGAAGGGAATGACAAACCACTTCAGTATTCTTGCCTTGAGAACCCCATGAACAGTATGAAAAGGCAAAAAAGATAAGACACTGAAACATGAACTCCCCAGGCCTGTAGGTGCCCAGTATGTTACTGGAGATCAGTGGAGAAATAACTCCAGAAAGAATGAAGAGATGGAGCCAAAGCAAAAACAACTCCCAGTTGTGGATGTCACTGTTGATGGAAGCAAGGTCCGATGCTGTAAAGAGCAATATTGCATAGGAACCTGTAACGTTAGGTCCATTAATCAAGGCAAATTGGAAGTGGTCAAAGAGGAGATGACAAGAGTGGACGTTGACATTTTAGGAATCAGCAAACTAAAATGGACTGGAATGGGTGAATTTAACTCACATAACCATTATATCTACTACTGTGGAGAAGAATCCCTTGGAAGAAATGGAGTAGCCATTATAGTCAACAAAAGAGTCCGAAATGAGTACTTGGATGCAATTCAGTTCTAATGAGGTGGATGAAACTGGAGTCTATTATACAGAGTGAAATAAGCCAGAAAGAAAAACACCAATACAGTATACTAACACATATATATGGTATTTAGTTAATCGGTAAAGATAACCCTGTATGCAAGACATCAAAAGAGACACAGATAAATAGAACAGTGTTATGGACTCTATGGGAGAGGGCGAGGGCAGGATGATATGGGAGAATGGCACTGAAGCATATAAATTATCATATGTGAAACAAATCGCCAGTCCAGGTTCGATGCATGATACAGGGTGCTGGGGGCTGGTGCACCGGGATGAACCAGAGGGATGGGATGGGGAGGGAGGTGGGAGGGGGGTTCTGGAAAGGGAACACATGTACACCCCTGGTGGATTCATGTCAATGTATGGCAAAACAAATACAATATTGTAAAGTTAAAAAATAGATAAATAAACTAATAAAATAAAATATTCTGAGCCAGGAAAAAAAAAAAAAAAAAGCTTGTATTCTGCTGTAAGTCCTGAGTAAAACTTTCCTCATCTTAAAACATGAGAAATTGAATAAATCCAGGAAAAAGTAAATCCCCCCCCAAAAAAACACAGAATGATCTCTATTCGCTTCCAAGGCAAACCATACCATATCACAATAATCCAAGTCTATGCCCCAACAACTAATGCTGAAGAAGCTGAAGTTGAACGGTTCTAGGACTGACAAGACCTTCTAGAACTAACACTCAAAAAAGATGTCCTTTTCATTATCAGGGACTGGAATGCAAAAGCAGGAAGTCAAGAAATACCTGGAGTAAGAGACAAAGTTGGCCTTGGAGTTTGCTGGTAAAGCAAGCATCAAATACAGAATGAATATGTTCAATAGAAAAACAAGGTCATAGAAAGGCTTTTCTTCACCTCCTATCACTTCATTAATAAAGAATTTGAATTTTATCTTTTATAGGGTGAGAAGAGAATCAGTTGAGAAGGAATGCAATCATTATTCTTGTTTTACAAATTTTTTTGTGTGTCAGAGTTCTGTATATTTTCTATTGCTGCTGTAAAAGAAAGAAAAAAAATAAAGCAGTGGCTTGACACAACACAAATTTATTATCTCACAGTTCTGAAGGTCAGAAGCTTGAAATGGGTCTTAAAGGGCTAAAATCAAGGTATTGGCAGAGCTGCCTTTTCCAGCTTCTGAAGACAGATGACTTTCCCATGTTTGGAGCCATATATCTCTGACCTCTTCTTCCCTCCTCACATCACCTTCTCTGCCTCTCACCCTCCTTTCTACCTCTTAAAAGGATCGTTGTTCTTACACTCTTCTCATTTACTTAATCCATATTAATTTTAATTTATTACACCAGTAAAATCCCTTTTTGCCAAGTAAGGCAAAACATTCACAGGTTAGAGAAGTTTGTATGAGAACATCCTTAGGAAGGCCATTATTCTGCCTACTGTTTATCCCAACAAAACTGTTAATTCTATGTAACTATGAAATCCAGTGTTTCAGAATAAATCTGAGAATATCTAAATTCATTCATATAGCAAAGTGAAATGTTTATCCTCATCAAGAGTTTGGCATCTATATTGGTGGTTTATTCAAACTGATTAAAGATGATGTATTACACTCTGTAATTTACAGTTTTGTGAGCTAGTTAACACTTGGGATCTATTACCCATCATTTTTTTTTTTTGAAAGCCATGGAATAATTCCAAAGTGAAGTTTTCCCTAATTAAAAAAAAAAAAATCTATATATAGACATGAGCCAATTGGAGCAGAGGGAATAAAATAACGCTACAGTTGTGATGACTTTAATTTCCATATACTTAAATTGATCGACTTTAATATTTTATTGATGTGAATCTCTTTTGGTATACTTTAAAAAATTCTCAATATAGTTTACATTTGAAACATTATATAAAAGATATACAGACTTGTATAAATTTAGTGGATTCTAATGAACTCTATACCACATTCACTTGGAAGTATTCCACACACGTATGATGAAATTATCAATTCACTTGAATTAATGACTCATCCTTACAGTCATGAGCAAATATCAGTCTCTTATTCATCCATCTTGATTTGTAGATAACTGCATGCATCATGGCAATATTTGACTAATGGTGCTTTCCACATATTGCAAATATTCTTCCTTACATATCAAGATGTCAAATTTACACTTTTATGAAAATATAGAATAATAGAAATTTATAATCCACTGCTTCCAGTTGGTTTCATTATCTTCTGAGCAAGATCCCTGGCTTTCTCTCCTTTTTTTATGCTCATAAGTCTAGAGTAAGGAGGATGGACTGTCCAGCCTCTTAATGATATTACACTCCAGTGGCCAACATCTACATACATATTTCACTTGAAGATGCATAGAAACACTGGAAGGATAATAACCAACAAAGAAAAAAAAAAGTAACGGCAGGAAAGTCTTTCTTAATGTGCTATTTTACTGCCACTTGGATATAAATTCACCCACACAGAGTTTAGATTCAAATTTTAATGTCCTCTATTCAAAGTCAGCAGCAGTGAATTTTTCTTTTTGAGTCTTGAAGCTTATAGTGAAGGCTAGAGAACTATCATTAAGAGCAAATAGAGTTGAATGTTTATTAATGTCGGACTTTAAAATAACCACGGATAACATAGGACACAGCAGGTCTCAAGCAAACTCCACTAACTCACAGCTCCCGTTTACACTCCTGCATGGGTCAGGGGAAAAACAGAAAAAGTATTCAGAGCTTTTTGGTAAGTCAGTGGATAGGAAAACAAATATTTTAAAGTCTTTTAAGGTATGCATTATGAAAATTCTATTCCAATGCACTGTAAAAAGGTTCAACACTTTCCAGCACAAACAAACATTGATAATTCCTGTGGAGTTCTGCTCATTCTTCTGGAAAAACACAGAACACTGTAGGGGACAGACACAGCCCGCCTGTCTCCACGCGTCTATTATTTGTGATGTGACAATAGTTGCTGGCTTTTTGAGTACCTGTGAGAGACAAAACCATGAAACACTTTTGTTGTTGTTGTTGTTGTTAATTTTGCAGTTTTCAGTTTGAGCATATTTAGCAAATAAGAGCAATGTAATGGAATTCTACTGATTACACTAATGGCAGAGTTTATGATGAGTTTTAATATCTTCTAAGAGGTCTGGGAAAGCTGGGAGGTAGTTAAGATTATCTATCAATCCACATTCATTCAAAGTATATACAAAGCACTGATATGCTGCTGATGAATGAGAATGATGCTAATGGTAATGGCTACTGGACGTTTGTTCTCCCTGCTATTCACCTATCTTAAGTTTCAGGGATGAAATATGTAAGCATTTTTAAAACTTCTTGTAAAAAAAATGAAGCTTTATAACTGGAAAACATTTTTTGTGTGCAGTTCACCCAGAGTATAAATTCATTGCTTTTACTGTTTTGTTTTTTTTGTTTTGTTTTGTTTCTATTTGTTTCACATTTATGTATGTATGCATAAAAATGTACAGAGTACATAGAAAATTATTTTTCAGCCTGCAAGTCCCATGTTAATATGACATTTTAGACCTTAGGTTATCTAAATTTTTTAGTCTTTTTACCAAACAAATCTAGGGCACATTTCCATTTTCTACAACTTTTCTCTAGCCATAATTTTGTAATCTTTTCACTAATCAGCAGGAAATACATAGGAAGTTATAGAAAGAAAGGAATGAGGAGTAAAGTTTCCATATGCCTTTAAACCCTGAGTATGCATTATTTTCATTCATGCTTTACCATATGCTCTCAAACTTTTAGACCCTCAAGCCTTTTTTTTAAGACTATGCCCCCAGTTATGCAGATGGAGATTTTGTTGGCAGAAAACCAAGTGAACTATGATCGTTTATGTTGCTACCTCACAAAAATATTTCAATCCAACCATTACATATATGATTTTATCAGTTGTATTCCTTATTAGTGCCCAGACATAATTAGTGATCAATTACTATTAAAAATACATACATCATGTATGCCTGTGAAGTTTTACCTGGGTTGAAATATAAAAATTTCCCATTCTTAATAAACTAGCCAGGAATCACTTGGTAAGATGAAATTTTGTTGTGAATAATTAGAGAATGCACATATTCTCCTCATCCTTAACATCACAAATGCATCATTAAGATACTTGTTGACAAAAAAGTAACTTGTTCTTCAATATATTTCGAAAAAAGTGGTGTGGTGTTTGATTGGATTTTGTTTTATTGCATAACTGGTCATCCCTGTAATAAGTTTCTCCTCATGAGTTCTGAAATTCTTCAGTTTCTTGGTATTTTTTGAGCCTGTTAATGTTATTAGATGCTCAAGATTGTATTTGTCAAGTATGTTCATGTCAATTTATACAACCTCGCATACTCTTACATTATAATGTAGACACAGCTCTGCCAAAAGGTGAGGTCACATTCCTCATTCTACTTGAAACTGAAGAAAGCATCGTAGCTGCTTCACCCAGTATTATGTGACAGGGAGTAATACTGCATGACTTCTGAAGCTAGAAGGTTATAAAAGGTAATATTGCTTCTGCTTATTTTTTGTCTCTCTGTGTACACTTTTTATGGACACATCCATCATGTTGCATGAAGCAGAAGCTACATGGAGTGTCCATATATATCATTCCAACTAAAGTAACAATGCCTTCAGGACCAAATATCTAAATAATAAAATTTCAGATAACTGCAATCTGCCTCTCCAAGTCTCCCAGAGGAGATATTAGGCACTGTGGAGCAGAAAAAAAGGAATGTGCCCTGTATTCTGCCTGAAATCTACAGAAATCACTAGATTATTGCTGTTAAATACATTTAAGGTTAATCTGTTATCTAGTTAATAAATAACTAATATAGATCATCTTTGTTATGCAGATATGAGTGTAGTGCTTCCACAAAAGTAAATGAACAATCAAACTCTAAAATTTGTGTTAGTGACAGTTATTGCCGTCTCAAGTGGCAGTTGAGATGAGCTTGAAGAATATATTAGCAGAAGTCTTTGCTTGAAGTTGCTGTGTTAATATGTAGTGGTAGAAAATTAAAAAGCAACAGAATCAACAACGATGTATTTCCTGAAGTGATAAAAGAAAGAAAATGTACCAAATAAAGCAGATAAATCGAAGTTATTTTTTTCTCCTAGGTGACTATAGTGAAATGAGAACACAGATAAGTTAAAGAAGGGGTGAACAAACACTAGGCAGCCATGGCTTTCTGGGTCTGAATATGATTTTGTTTCTGATTCCTGGACTTTCCAGATGATAAATGATGCTAAAATTATAAAATAGCTACTGAGTTAACCTTACATCAAAGGCATTATTAAGAGCAATAATATGAAAATGAAGCTTACATTGTGATTGTAAAACTCTAAGAACTCAAAGTTTTAAGTTGGTGTCTCCAATAGAAAATAAATGTTTCTAAAAATCTTAGTAGTGTTATCCTACAGAAGCCTTATAGGAAATCCAATGTACAGAAGAGTCTATTCCACCCAAATTTTATTTGTGTGCATGTGTTTAGCAAAAAGAAATCCCTATAAGTTCCATAGAAAACACACAAAGTTTTTAAGAGAATTATATTGACAGAAATACAGCCAGATCAGAATCAAAAGGTAGAGATAGTATAACATACAGATATGCCTTTGGAGTCCAAATGACAAAGTCCAGAAACAGGCTAAGAAAAATAATTGTACACATTGGCCATTTTTCTGTGGAGATGTAATAAGTGACTCATAAAGTAGCCAACAAACTAGAATGTGTATCAAACAGCTGTGTCAAATCATTTCCAGGAAATAGGGCTCAATCCTAATCAAGTAATCAGCAAGCATCATGTGCTCAGCTAAATTTCATAATCTTTACCGACTGGTAACATCTGTGTAGCTTTCAGTTTTCTCCCTTATTGAATAGTGGTTTCCGTGGCAATTATATCATGTCTGCATAACCGCTGTATATTGGGTATGGGAGGGTGGGGTGCATTCACTTTTCCCTTAATTTTATGAGTCTTCAGAATGCAAAGAAATGCATTTGAAGAGCTTTGTTCCTGGAACTGCTGCACAGGAGCCTTAGCTGCATCCAATCCTCATTTATATAAGATCCTGGTCAATGAGTGGATATTATGATGAGAAGCAATCTTGGGGTTTTTGTGGAAGAGAATGAGTTGGGATTATTTACACTTTTGTGGCCTGAAAACTAAACCATGGTAACATGATATACCCGATCCCACATGCTTATAGTGTGATGTTGACAGGCTTCTTCTGTCTATAGGGAAGGACTCTGGCTCCTGCCCAGTGAGCCTGGACAGATCTGTGCAACTGTCTATGCAATGGAATGCTGTAGAAGTGATTCTCTTCAGCTTGCAAAGTTTGAACAACAACAAAATTATTGTTTCTCTCTGCTCATTCTCAACAGGGACTCTGCTCCAGGGACATTTTCAACATATTTTAAGGAAGTCTAGGCTAAATAGAAAGATGTATAATTATTTCCAACCAGCTCTTGTCCCAGCCCAAGGTCAATGCCAACTGCCGGATGTGTGAGTGAATGAACCATCCGATGCTATTATCCACCATATCTGAGTCCTCCATTCGAGGCCTTATATATTGAGAATATCTCTGCTTTTCTCTGCTTGATTTTTGACCCACAAAAAGTATAAGTGCTAATAAATTAATATTTTTGTTTTAGGCTAATAATTTTAGGGATAAATTGTTACATAATGATAATAACTAATAGAGTGCTGAAGATTGTATCACATATATATATACATATATATGTATATATATGTATGTGTATATATATACATGTATATATATATATACATATATATATATTATGCAACTTAAGGTACTGAATGCTCAAGTTTCAAGAAACTTTCTCTTATGTACTTTTAGATATTGTTAAATAAAAATGTGTTCAAATTATATTACAAAATAAAAATTAGAATTATTTTAAAAGAAATAGATTCCTAACAAAAATATACAGCTAAAATATATGAAATTTTTTTTTTCTTAAAAAACTTCACATTTTCGACAAGAGAACTGTTTTAGGTGCTTTCTAAGAAAATTTTCATTTAAATATGCCTTTTTTTTTTTTACAAGAATACCTTATTTTTTTCTTTTTTAATTAAAGTATAGTTGCTGTATAATATTATAGCTTACAAGTGTACAATATAGTGATTCAAAAATTTTAAAGATCATACTCAATGTATAGTTACTGCAAAATATTGACTATATTCTCTGTATTGTAAAAATATATTCTTGTAGCTTATTTTATATCTATTTCCAACTCTCGCTCCCCTACCCTTCTATTATTACTCCCATCCCTTCTCCTTACTGTTAACCACTAGTTAGTTCTCTGTAGCTGTGAGTCTGTTTAACTTTTTGTTATAGTACCTAGTTTCCTATATTTTTTTTAATATTCTGCATATAAGTGGTATCATGCAGGGTTTGTCTTTCTCTGAATTATTTCACTTAGTGCAATGCCCTACAAGTCCATCCATGTTGCTGCAAATGGAAAAATTGTGTTAATTTTATGGCTGAGTAGTATTCCATTGTACAGATATATATGTATGTATGTATATATATATATATATATATATAAAACTTCTTTTTTATCCAGTCTTCTGTTGATAGATGTTAAAATTGCTTCTTTATCATGCAATTGCAAATAACACTGCTTATTTAACTTATATGCAGAGTACATCATGAGAAACGCTGGGCTGGAAGAAGCATATGCTGGAATCAAGATTGCCCGGAGAAATATCAATAACCTCAGATATGCAGATGACACCACCCTTATGGCAGAAAGTGAAGAAGAACTGAAGAGCCTCTTGATGAAAGTGAGAAAGGAGAGTGAAAAATTTGGTTTAAAGCTCAACATTAATAAAACTAAGATCATGGCATCTGGTCCCATCACTTCATGGGAAATAGATGGGGAAACAGTGGAAACAGTGGCTGACTTTATTTTTCTGGGCTCCAAAATCACTGCAGATGGTGACTGAAGCCTTGAAATTAAAAGATGCTTACTCCTTGGAAGGAAAGTTATGACCAACTTAAATAGCATATTAAAAAGCAGAGACATTACTTTGCTAACAAAGGTCTGTCTAGTCAAGGCTATGGTTTTTGCAGTAGTCATGTATGGGTATGAGATTTGGACGGTGAAGAAAGCTGAGTGCTGAAGAATTGATACTTTTGAACTGTGGTGTTGGAGAAGACTCTTGAGAGTCCCTTGGACTGCAAGGAGATCCAACCATTCCATCTTAAAGGAGATCAGCCCTGGGAGTTCATTGGAAGGACTGATGTTGAAGCTGAAAATCCAATACTTTGGCCACCTCATGCGAAGAGTTGACTCATTGGAAAAGACCCTGATGCTGGGAAGGATTGGGGGCAGGAGGAGAAGGGGACGACAGAGGATGAGACGGCTGGATGGTATCACCGACTCAACGGACATGGGTTTGGGTAAACTCCGGGAGTTGGTGATGGACAGGGAGTCCTGGCGTGCTGCAATTCATGGGGTCGCAAAGAGTTGGACACGACTGAGCAACTGAAATGAACCGAAACATTGGAATACATGTATCTTTTTAAATTAATGTTTCTGTTTTGTTTTGTTTTTGTTTTTTTCCCTAATATATATCCAGGTGTGGAATTGCTGGATAATATGGTAGTCCTATTTTTAATTTTTTGATTTTTTGAAAGAGCTTCATGCTGTTTTTTACATTCAATGCTCCAATTTACACTTTCACCAACAATGTATGAAGGCTCCATTTTCTTCGCATCCTCACCAACATTTATTATTTGGGTTCTTTCTGATATTAGCCATTCTGGCATTTGTGAGTTGATGTCTCATTGTGAGTTTGATTTGTATTTCCCTAATGATTAGCAGTGCTGAATATCTTTTCAAGTGTGTATTGGCCATCTGCCTGTCCTCTTTGAAAACATGTCTAATCAGTTCTTCTGCCCATATTTTAACAGTTTTTTTTTTTTTTATAGTGTTGAGTTATATAAGCTATTAGTATATGTTGGATATTAACCCCTTATTAGTCACAACATTTCCAAATATATTCTTTCATTTTGTAGGTTGTCTTTTTTTTTTTTTTTGCCAAAAGCTTCCTTTGCTGTGCAAAAGCTTTTAAGTTTAATGAGGTCCATTTATTTAATTTAGCTTTTTTTCTTTTGCTTTAGGAAATGAACCCCCAAATAAGTATTGCTGCAATTTATTTTAGGGTGTTCTGCCTATGATCCTCTTTAATTCATTCAGAGTTTGTTTTTTGTAAATGGTGTTGGAGAATGTTTTGATTACATTCTGTTATATTTAGCCACTCAGTTTTCCCAGCACGATTAATTGAAGAGATAGATTTTTTTTTTTCCCCTGCTGCCTCCTTTGTCATGTATTAATTGACCATAAGTCCATGGCTCTATCTTTCTAGCCCATTCCATTGATCTATATGTCTGGTTTGTGCCATAGTGTTTTGATGACTGTAGCTTTGTAGTGTAGTCTAAAGTCAGAGAACAACATACCCCTACTCTGTTTTTCTTCTTTATGATTGTTTTGGCTATTTATAATTCTGTTTCCACACAATTATAAACTTATTTCTTCTATTTTCTGTGAAAAATGCTATTGATATTTTGATAGGGATTGCTTGGGTAGCATGGCTATTTTTACAATACTGATCATTTCAATCCAAGAACACGGTACATATCCATATGTTCCTGTCATGCAATATTTCTTTCATCAATGTTAATGTTTTCTAAATACAGTTCTTTTGCCTCCTTTGGTAGGTTTATTCCTAAGTATTTTATTCTTTTTGATATGATGATAAATGGGGTTGTTTCCTTAATTTCTCTTTTTGATAGTTCATGGTTAGTGTGTAGAAGTATAACATATTTCTGTTTATTAATTTGTATCCTGCAACTTTATCAGATTATTTGATGAGCTTTAATAGTTTTCAAGTGGTGTCTCTAGGATTTTCTGTGTGTAGTAATAGGTCTTCTCTGAACAATGACAGTTTTACTTCTTTCTTTCCAATTTGGCTTATTTTACTGATTTTTATTTTCTGATTGTTGTGGCTAGGACTTCCAAAACTGTGTTGATTAAAATTGATGAAAGTGAGCATTCTTGTCTTGTTCCTGATCCTAGAGGAAACACTTTCAGGCTTTCATTGTTGAGTAAGAAGTTAGCTGTGTTTGTCATATATGGCCTTTATTATGTTGAGGTATGTTCACTCTATGTCTGCTTTCTGCAAAGTTTTTAATCATAAAATGGATGCTGAATTTTATCAAATGCTCTTTCTGTATCTATTGAAATGACTATATGATCAAAACATGTAAATTTGTAGCAGTTGATCCAGAAAATGGTATATAAATTACAGAAAAGGAACTTTTCAAAGATAAAATATAGAGGGAGCAGTTAAAAAAAAAAGTTCAAAATTATTAGCCCAATATATTTACTGTTGACATGAGATGTACAGTCTTATAAATTTGCATTTTATTGTAAGATCTATATTGTTATATCAATGCTGTATTGCACCAAAGACCAACTATAAAGTCATCAAAATAAGATGATTTAGTCACTGTCTATCCAAAAATATTGTCTACTATTTTTCAGTATAGCATTTGTCTCAAGATATTATTTTAAAAGATAACATGACTATTTGTTAACAAAATTGCTCTCTATTTAGATGTGCAATATGCTATATTTTTACACATATGCATCTAGTTTCTCCAAAAGGAGAAATCCACAATATTAGTTTGATTATAGAACAATGAGAATCATGGTTTTAGACTGGACAGACAGTGCACTTTCATGCCAGAAAACTCTGAGTTTCAAATAACAGCTTTCTATTTATGATAAACGAGACTTAAGAACAATTATGCCACATGTTTAAGCCTCAATTTCTTCATCAGCATAAGAAAATAATAGCAAAATATTACTAGATTTCTGAATTTTTGAGAATTAAATGAGTGTATGTATAACGCAGGTCTTATAGTGAACATGCAATCATTTACGGCTATTACTTTTGATAGGAATTCATTTGATTCTTCAGAAGGTAGTGCTGAGGGATGAAGAAGCCTGGGATTCTGTAGTTGCTGACTGGTCAATATCAACCCTAACATTTTAAGCTTCTGATACTAGAAAGATAAGTTACATCAAACATTTTTAACTAAGCACTTTAGCCCAAGAATTACTTGCTAATTGAATAAATACTGATTTTGGTTGGATGAGGATGAAATTTGTTAAAAGACTTCTCTAAGAAGGAGGCATCCATCTTCCAGGAACAATAAAAGAGGTTCAATCTATTTATTTGATTACTGTGGTAATTAGACCTACCTCATTGGACCACTTTCTAAGCTACTCCCTATTTATCCACCATTCCCACCAGCTTTCTCTATTAAGTTATCTGTGAAAAACTGTCACCAAATCCCAGAGTGCCTACAATTCATGTTCTTTTTAGCTACTTTTACTCAAGCAAATCTTTGCTTGCATTATAGTCTAAAGAAGGTTCAGTCTAGTACTTAAGATTAAAGGCAATGTTGCCATGAAGATGATTTGCATTTTCAAATTCACAGTTTTGTTTTTATAAGGCATTTTGGGGTTTCAGACTCATGCAGAAGAAAGATAAATTCACTCTGAGTCCTCATTAGGGATTCCTAAACAGATAACTGGGTTGTTCTGACCTTGGGCAAACGAAGTTACCATAAGCAATTGGGACATTTGCTTCTACTTATCATTTGGGGTCACTGGCTGCTATTGTAAGGGTGATGTGCTCTGGGAATTCAAGCCACACAATTTAGAGGGGCTATTGGGCAAGTCGGGGATGAGCATGAGTTTCTGCCTCAGAGGACTCCTTCTTGTGTGTCACTTTTGCCAGCGGCTGAGATCTGTAATAGGAGTTGAATAAGAGAGATAATTGGAATGGGAAAAAGGGAAGGAGAAATCAGGTAAAATAAATTAAACAAAGTGTTTTATTCTGAAAGTCAAATTTATATCCTGTGTGCAGTTTCTTTCCTCCTACCTTGCCATGCTTACTTTTCCTTATTACAAATGATATCACATTCCCCATTTTCTCAAACAGATCAAGTGCCTATACCTTAGGGACCTGCTAGATTCCACTGTTAATAGACACAGAATCAGAGAACATGATTTTAAAGAAAAAAGGTGTCGTCTAACTACAGCAAGAACACATTAACATGAACAATTGAGAACATATTTCGAATTATTTATTGTATTTGACACATGCTTATTGAGATTTTATTGTATTTTACATTTAAGGAGCATTATGTAGTTGTTTTAAACAATAGAAAGATAACAGTTTAGGTTTAGAATTATAAATTTTATGTTAAGATATACATATATGTACAGAGATAAGATGTGTGATGATAAGCTGGTATAAATAATATCAAGATATTCAAACTTTGACTATTACAGTACTTACTGCATTTTATTTTAATTTTAGATTTTCCCGTTTAATTGTCAATAAAATATTTTTATTTTAATATGCCAAAAATTTAATATTCTATAAGAACATAATAGTAGCTTTAAAAATGGTTGTTAAATGAACAATATAAACTAGCAGTATCATTCCCACTCCTGAAAGAAAATTTGCGCATAAAATGTTTTAAAATGTAAGAGAATGGTTATCTGTTAATATATTGAAGTTTCCTAAAAATATACATCTCTCCCTCTCTCTCACTCTCCCTGTCTTGGTCTCTCACACATGCACACACCACATGCTAAAATTCATTACAAGGCTTCTCTTGTTAACTTAGTCTTCACATGATGCAAGTGTATGACTTGTAATGCAATTTCATTAACAATAAATCTATGGTACTAGTTACTAAAATAAAAGCTAATTTTATTTTAGTTTCCTAATTTCTATAGTTAGGATAGTCCCTAATAATTCTAATTAGATATTATGATTTTTACTGTGTGATTTTACACAAGTACTTAATCTGTTTATTTTCTAAGATGCTATAGGTGGGGATACAAATTATTTTCTCTCCTTAGTTTGTATAATGTTTCTGGTGTTCTCTTCTCCCTCTTTAAAAATTCACTGTTTGATTAGATAGTATCACAGTAGATATTAACTACATAAAAATAGGATAGGAAAATTATTTTACCATGATTTCTTTTGTTGGCCTTTGTAATTTTAATTCATTTTTTTTTTTTTAGTTTTGCTTCTTTCTATTAAGCAAAAAGCAGGAATTTTAAATTATTATATTTCAAGGAAAATATGTCTAAATTTAAACACAAAATTATCATTATGACCAACCCTATAGATCTGACCGCTCAGAACTATAATGATCATGATTTCAACAATGCTAACATTATGAAGTGGTTTATCCTACTTCCATTAACTGTACAGCTGTTCTAAATAAGGTAATCATTATATATTTTAGTATAACAAATCAGTGGTTCTGCTAAAATAACTAAAAATACATAAGTGAAAAAGATTTTATTTGTTATCAGCAATTACTAATAATGAAAGTGAATATTGTTTACCTGATATCAATTTTTAACTTAAGAATTTTAGCTTTCTTATTCATTTAAGTCCTTACAATGAAATGTAGGTTTGTCTCCTGAATTGTGTTTGAAAATTAAATGTTTAGTATTAGAGAGAGATAAAAATGTTGACAAGCCTTTAGTCAATCTAAACAGGAAAAAATGCAGAAAATCAAAAAAGATTAGAAATGACAAGGGCAAACATCAAAACTAAATAAATGAAAAAATACTCATAGAGGTTTTCGCACAACTTTGTGTAAATACATCTGAAAATCTTCATTAAATAAATAATTTTATAGAAAATGACAAAATACAGACAACAATTCTAGTCTATAAATCTAAAAAGGATCAAAACACAGGGGAAATAAAAAAAAAAAAATAGCTAAAGCAATCACTGGCAAAAGCCACCTGGCCCAGACAGTTTCAAAAGGGCATTTTGTCACAGCTTTAAAAGCTACATAATAATGTGCTACTCTAACTTTTCTAGAGCATAGATGCAAAATTTAAAGTTTCCAAATTCTTTTGGATAAATAACTGGAGCATTCATCCTCAAACATAAAAATACTGCATCACAAAAGGCCAATTTTACTTAAGAAAACTGAAGCAAAATTTTAAACAAAATATTAACAAATAGAATCCAGTAACATTTTTTGAAATATACATCTGCACAAGCAGATGCTGGTTCTTGGGCCACTATGTATATTTAACATAACCATATACTTATTTTACATTTCAACATAAGAAATTTGTCTTTAATAAATCTGCATAGAATTTGAAATCTAAATTATATAAATGAGTATTTGTATAGTCACTGTTTAGGACAGCTAATAGAAAAATTATTTCAAATATCTTCAAACACTCAAAGTTACTCAAAGGCCAACACAAACAAATTAAAGCAAAAAGAAAATCTTAACTTGATCTTGGTCATGAAGTGAAATAGCGTTGGTATTGTTATTTTAAGATAGTGTTGCTGCTGCTGCTGCTGCTGCTGCTAAGTCGCTTCAGTCGTGTCCGACTCTGTGTGACCCCATAGACGGCAGCTCACCAGGCTCCCCCATCCCTGGGATTCTCCAGGCAAGAACACTGGAGTGGGTTGCCATTTCCTTCTCCAATGCATGGAAGTGAAAAGTGAAAAGTGAAGTCGCTCAGTCGTGTCCGACTCTTAGCAACCCCATGGACTGTAGCCTACCAGGCTCCTCTGTCCATGGGATTTTCCAGGCAAGAGTACTGGAGTGGGGTGCCATTGCCTTCTCCGAAGATAGTCTCAGCACCATCAACATAATTATTTATTTGCTTTATCATGCTATACAAATGCAACTTTATTAGTTATAATCTAACACTATCTTTTAGATATAATCTAAAAGATAGATTAGATATAATCTAAGAGATTATAGCTAAAAGATAGTGTTAGATTATAACTAATAAAGTTGCATTTGTATAGCATGATAAAGCAAATAAATAATTATGTTGATGGTGCTGAGGACCAGATTTTCAGAATGGGATAAATTAGAAATAGCTATAAATGGTTAAGTCCATCACTAGCTCAATGATATGAGTTTGAGCAAACTTTGGGAGATAGTGAAGGACAGGGAAGCTGGGCGTGCTGTAGTCCACGAGGTTGCAAAGAGTCTCGCCATTCCTAAGTGACTGAAAAACAACAATAACAAGTGTCTTTGTTGACTTGGATTGAATTGGAAGTATGAATTCATGATGACTTTATCTCATAAGGATTATTAATTTATTAACTTCTTCTTTCTAATGGAAGGGACTAGACCTCAGGATCAATCTAGTAAATATGAACATTATTAGTGCATGGGCTGTGATCTCTGAGAAGCATTTCCCCAAGCAGGATTTCAGGGCTGCTTGTACAGTGCTGGTTACAAATCCTAGGCAGGACACATGCAAGATCTGTCATGCCAGAAAATATGGTAGTTTCTAAAATTAACAAACAGTATTTCAAAAGGATGTGGGAACCAACTTGAAGAGGTTGTCCCTGATCAAATAAAAAATGTGAACCTCATAAGACTAACAACTGTAAAGTATTAAAATACATCAAGTGTTTAATATCATAGATTCATGAAGATAAAATAGCAACAATGTCAACAATTCAATGGACAAAGTTGCAGTAAAAAACCTGTTAGGTAATAACCTATGAATTTGAAAGTTGGCAAGACAAGGGACAACTCAAGCGTTTACCCTGTCTTTCCATGTGAATTCCTATCTGATGAGGGAAATACACTGGAGAGGTGACAGAATATGCCACCCCCAAATATGACACTTTGGCATGAGAATAATTTTGAGCTAAAAGCACTTAAAAAGTAGCAGGTGCAAGAGAGAACTCAGACCTTCCCTTTTCTCCCTGAAAGCAAGACATAAAACTCCCATGTAAAAGCTACCCTTCTTAAAATGGGAAGATATGTCTACATGTCAATATATTTCTGGGTTAAGAACATATGATACATAGTCCTTGCTTTAAAATAATGTGAAAAGTGAGAAATAATAGGTGTATAGATAAACCAAAATTGCGTATAAGTTGATAGTTGCTTAACCTATCAGAATTGTAAAAATCATTTAATAATGATTTTTATTAAAATCATTCTACTTTTTTAGACTTAGAATATTCTATAATAAAAAATAAATACACAGTATGTTTTAACCCTCATAATTTTGATGTATGCATTATTATCTCAAATATAAAATCATCCTAATTAGAAGTCATCTAATACAGCTCTCTTTTTACAGATAAGGAAACAGTTTTAAAATTTATAAACCTTGCTTAGACTATATGTGTATTCTTAGACAGGGTTAAATAAGGATGCAGTTTTTCTGGCTTCTAGGACATAATGATTTTTATATACTCAAGTACTGTTTAGTTGTGCTGATAAAAAAAAATCTCTATAAAAGTAAATTAAAAGCAAATTTTATAAGCGTACTACTATATAACTAGTTTGTTATTTTAAAATATTTCCCACTAATGATTATATTTTATAAAGGATGCTCTACATGCAGGTTCTTTTAGTTTCTAGGGTAAAATAAGTGGAAAGGAGTAAAATAATCTGGACCGAACACAGTGTAAAGCAATTTTTTTTTTGTTAATCCAGATAACACATATTAGGAGTAGTAGGTGACATCTTGAAACAAAAAGGTTCATTAGAACTTATTATACAGCTATTATTTGCACACAAATTATTCATCATCATATAATTCAGTGTAGTTCAAGTGATATATATATATATATATGTATGTGTATATATATATATATATATATATGAACACTCTTCTACGTTTACATAGATTTCAGTGTCTGATAAAAATGTTATGTTAGTCCCTCAGCTGTGTACAACTCTGCAACCTCAAGGATTGTAGCCTGCCAGACTACTCTGTCAGTGGGATTCTCCAGGCAAGACTACTGGAGTGGTTTACCATTCCCCTCTCCAGGGCATCTTCCCAACCCACGGATCAAACCTGGGTCTCCCACATTGCAGGATATATGATCTAGGGACTCTCCTCATGAGCCCTGCTACCACTTCTATTGTGACTGGGCCAAATTACTATAGATAAGCTTGTAGGCAGGGCTGGTCTCCAGCCAGCTTGTCTCCTAGAACCTGCCTTGTGCAGAGACTACTGGTGAGCAAGCACAGGTCCAGGCATAGCTGGTTGCATGAACTAGGTAGCCCCAAAGCAGATTCCATCGCACTGGTGGGCAGTGCTGGGCCCCAGGGAGGCTGACTACAAGTGTCTGAGCTTAGTGCTTGAGTCAACCTACTAGCAACCTGGACTGGAGACAAGAAAAGTTAAGGATTGTGCTGACCTGCTGGTGGCTGTGACAGGGTCCTCTAAGAATGGCTGATTTCTTCATTTTGGGGTCCTTGAACTGTGCTAACAGACTAGATTGAGAGGCTGGGTCCCAGCACTAACTCTACACAACACTCCAAAATAGTGCTTGCCAGTATTATGTCCTCCTCGCTGATCAAGCTCCCCCAGTGACTACCACCAATGTCTATGTCCCCAAGGGGAGTCCCATTGGCCTCTTGCCTTGTGGGGAGGCTTCTTCAAAATCATGAAGCGAGTCTGTCACTGGTTCCTTTCAAATTATTGCCTCTGAGCAGGGTCTGGATTTTTGCATGTGCTCTTTAAGAAGGGAGTCTCAGTTTCCTATAGCAGTCCAGCTCCCCTGCATGCAAGTCTTACTGATCCTCAAAGGCAGACATTCTGGGGGCTCTTTTTCATGATGTAGGACCCTTAGGTTGGCGACACTGATGTGGGACTCAGAGCCCTCACTCCTTGAGGAGAATCTCTGTAATTGTTGTCATCATTTCATTTGTAGGTTACCCACCTGATATTGTGGGTTGGATCTTGATTGTACCCAGTCTCCACCCACCCTATTCATCTTGTTGTAGCTCCTTCTTTATATCTTTAGTTGTGACATGAGAAGTCAAGTGAGCCTTAGGAAGCATCACTATGAACAAAGCTAGTGGAGGTGATGGAATTCCAGTTCCAATTCTATTTCAATACTAAAAGATGATGCTGTGAAAGTGCTGCACTCAATATGCCAGCAAATTTGGAAAATTCAGCAGTGGCCACGGAACTGGAAAAGGTCAGTTTTCATCCCAATCCCAAAGAAAGGCAATGCCAAAGAACGTCTGAACTACCACATAATTGCACTCATCTCTCAAGCTAGCAAAGTAATACTCAAAATTCTCCTAGCCAGGCTTCAACAGTACATGTACCATGAACTTCCAGATGTTAAAGGTGGATTTAGAAAAGGCAGAGGAACCACAGATCAATTGCCAACATCTGTTGGATCATTGAAAAAGCAAGGGAGTTCCAGAAAAAAACATCTACTTCTGCTTTATTGACTACTCCAAAGCCATTGACTGCGTGGATCACAAAAAACTGGAAAGTTCTTAAAGAGATGGGACCACCTTACTGCCTCCTGAGAAATCTATATCCAGGTCAAGAAGCAACAGTTAGAACTAGACATGGAACAACAGCCTGGTTCCAAATCTGGAAAGGAGTATGTCAAGTCTGTACATTGTCACCCTGCTTATGTAACTTATATGCAGAGGATATTATGAGAAATGTCAGCTGGAATCAAGATTGCGGGGAAAAACATGAATAATGTCAGTTAACCAGACAATACCACCCTTATGGCAGAAAGTGAAGAACTAAAGAGCCACTTGATGAAAGTGAAAGAGGAAAGTGAAAAAGGTGGCTTAAAACTCAACATTCAGAAAACAAAGGTCATGGCATCTGGTCCCATCACTTCATGGCAAATAGTTGGGGAAACAATGGAAACAGTGAGAGACTTTATTTTGGGGGGCTCCAAAATCACTGCAGATGGTGACTATAGCCATGAAATTAAAAGACCCTTGCTCCTTGGAAGAAAAGCTATGGCCAACCTAGATGGCATATTAAAAAACAGAGACATTACTTTGCCAACAAAAAGGTTCGTCTAGTCAAAGCTAAGGTTTTTCCAGTGGTGGTCATGGTGTTTTAGTTGCTAAGTCATGTCTCTTGAGACCCCATGGACTGTAGCCTGCTAGGTACCTCTGTTCATGGGATTCTCCAGGCAAATGAGTTGCCATTTGCTTCTCCAAGAGATGTTCCCTATCCAGGAATCAAACATAGGTCTCCTGTATTGGAGGTAGGTTATTTTTCACTGAGGTACAAGGAAAGTCAAAGCTGTGGTTTTTCCAGTACTCATGTATGGATATGAGAGTTGAACTATAAAGAAAGCTGAGCACCAAGGAATTGATGTTTTTGATCTGTGGTGTTGGAGAGTCTTGAGAATTCCTTGGACTGCAAAGAGGTACAACCAGTCCATCCTAGAGGAGATCAACCCTGAATATTCATTGGAAGGACTGATGCTGAACCTGAAACTCCAATACTTTGGCCACCTGATGAGAAGAACTGATTCATTTGAAAAGACCCTGATGCTGGGAAAGATTGAAGGCAGGGGGAGAAGGGACCGATAGAGGGTGAGATGGTTGGATGGAATCACCAACTCAATGAACATGGATTTGAGCAAGCTCCGGGAGTTGGTGATGGACAGGGAGGCCTGGTTGCTGCAGTCCATGGGATCTCAGAATCAGACATGACTGAAAGACTGAACTGAACTGAACTGAGAAAATCTTTTCTGTTAGTCCTCAGGTTGTTCTCACTGGTAGTTCCTCTGTAAACAGTTGTAATTCTGGTGTACCTGTGGAAGGATATGAGCTTAGGGGCTGCCAGGCTTCCCAGGCATTGCTAGTGGTAAAGAAGCTGCCTGCTAATGCAGGAGATGTAAGAGATGTGGGTTCAATCCCTGAGTTGGGAAGATCCCTTGGAGAGGAAATGGCAACCCACTCCAGTATTCTTGCCTGGAGAATCCCATGGACAGAGGAGGCTGGCGGGCTACAGTCCTTTGGTTGTAAAGAGTTGGACATGACTGAAGCGACTTAGCACACAGGCAGGGTTTGCTTACTTCACCATCTTGCTCATCTTTGTATGATTATCAACTTAATTTAGATAGTGTATTTTATTTTACCAGCAAATTTCTTGAAATTATATCTTTTTCTTCAGATACCACTTTTTTTTCAAAAATTTGAAGATTATATAATTTAGTTTATTAAAAAATAAACTACTGATAGTTGAGAATTTACTTCATCAACCTTTTTTTTTATGTGTCTGTCTAAAAATCTCTTCAGAGTTTTATCCAGTTATCTTCACTTTATCTCCACTTTTAGACCATGTTTAGACATCTAGTTCTCCTACAGTGGAAAGCAGACTGGTTCCAAGTTAATAAGCCTCAGTGTAACTTCAAATTTACTAGTTAATAATGTTGAAGCTTACTTCAGTTTGTTTCTCTGATGTTTGTTTTTTTACACCTTTACATAATTATTGAGAATTAAATATAATAAATATTTTCCCCAGATGTGAATGGATTGCTACACATAACTTCAGTGGAAATAGCCACAACACAGCAATTCTGACCAGATATAAATGCATTTTTGAAAGAAGATTTATTTCACTTCTTCAAATTACCTAAATGAAAAACAGTGTTTGTGATAAAACATTGGAATAAGGCAAAATGTAGGGAAAAAAAGAAATACATTTTAGGGATTTGGAATTGGAGAAATAGTAATGTTTTGTGTTTTCACATTTCTTGTCTTCTTGCTGTGAGAATACAGGAATTAGAAATTAAATCATGGTAGCTCCCTGTGCTAAAAATAAGGGTCCATTTCAGATTCTATGCACATTCTTCACTTGAAGTCATTGTTTGACAGATGTCTTGTGTCTTTATATAATATGACTTTAGGTTTCAGAGAATTACTGAAAGTGTTGCACAGTCATTGTAGGCCGATAGATCCCTATTTGCTTTCACAGCCTACTATGAAATAGTTATGAGTCTTGAGATGTACCTTTAAACATTCTGAGATCATTTTAATGTCTGTACAAAAGGAATAGCAATACCTAACCAGAGGAGCTACTGTAAAAATACCAGGTTAGTAGTATATTTTTATAAAATATATTTTTTAAAGTTTTTATTTTTGTTATAAATATATCTTTACCCTATCCCTTTCTCAGAGCCACTTTTAAGTTGTGAGTGGAATTTATGATTAGGTGGCTTAAATTGGTAACCACAATTCAAGCCACGATTCCTTTATAGGGCTACTTCACAACTGCAGTGTAGTCCGAGAACTCTGGGACACTGCTGAGTCAGCCTCACAGCCCCCAACCTGTGATTGTCAGTGTACCTGGTTCCACAGTAAAATTCCTAAGATCACTCAGTATCGAGCCTTTACTTCACCTGTAGAGAACAGAGTAATCCCTGACTTTGTTATCCATTCTTTATGTTTATATAACGGGCAGAAGTGATCCCAAAACCACACACTTAAGTTCTCCCAAGTATTGCCTTCTGAAGACTCCTGTGTGCCTTGGATATAAGTCAACATATACTTCTTTTTTTAAAATAAATGTATTTATACATGTATATAATTTCTTCCAGTTTATAAGTCAATTGATACTTTGTCTCCCAAAGAAATTCCTTACTATTTTCTTATGTTTAGTCTGTTTAGGTTCTAAGTTGGAAGATGCTAAGAAAAATGAATTTGCTCACTCTTGACCAACTCTGTGTGACCCCAAGGACTGTAGCCCTCCAGACTCCTCCGTCCATGGAATTCTCCAGGCAAGAATATTGGAGTGAGTTGCCATTTCCTTCTCTAGAGGATCTTCCTGACCCAGGGATCAAACCTAGGTCTCCTAGACTACAGGCAGACTCTTTACCTCTGAGCCTCCAGGGAAGCCCAACTTATGTTCTAACTTGGAAAATGCTAAACTCAAAGTTTATTAAGAAGTTAAGTGTGCTCACATTTCTATTGACTACTGTTTTCCAACAAGGAATGGAAAAATGTGTGCTTTGCTTTTCCTTTGGCAAGCTGCTAGCCATGGTTAGTACTTGCTAGCTAGTTTTGTCCCATTGCCTGGTTATGGTTTCTAGGGGCAGATCTTTGGAGCCAGGATGTAATGGAGCCAGAATGCAATATCACAGAGCAGAGCAGTCCAGAGCTTTGAGATTGAGGACAAGCCTGAGAGACTCTGGATCTTAAAGGGATGTAGGTTCTATCACCTGCAATTGAATTTGATTCTTAATGGATCTTTATGGTTAAATAATAGCAAACAAATATGCTTGAGGCTTTCCTAAAACCTGTCTTCTGAGATAAGGTACTTAAGGGTGAGACTGATTATGGAACATATTGTAGAAATTAACTCCCTTAAGAAGGAAATTCATTGTAGAAATTAACTCCCTTAAGAAGGAAATTCATCTCAACACATCTGGGCTGTGTTTCTGTGTTTGTCTTGTTTGTCTCAAGCTCCAAATGTTGTGTCTATCACGTAATAAGGAGAGTAGAGGGAGGACTGACCTAGATCCGAGATAAAAGTAAAAGAGAGTTCCTGTACAGAGCTGATATTCTGTGGTTTAATGTTTCCTTCTTCATTTAAGTTTTGCTTCTGTAACATTAAATACAGTCTTTATCTAATCCCCTTGATTTCTCCTTAAGCAGCATACCAAATGCAAAGAAAAATTTGTCTTTTTAAAAATATTATAGTTGATTTCAAACAATGTTTATTAAAATATAATTAAAATATAATAATATAATAATTAAATATATATTATATAATAATTAAAATATAATTTAACAAAACAATTTAAATGGTAAGGTAATTTATAAGTGATTATAATATTGGTATCTTCAAAATATATATGAAATAATATTTTAAAATGCATTTCCTTATTTTAAAATGTTAAATTTGTATCTGGCTTGTATAAATATCAGCTTGAGAAGAGGCAGATATATTTAACTTCTTGTAATGGGTAGAGAGTCCATATAATCTTAAGAAAGAGTGGTAATAATAGATTCTGTTTTTCCTGCTTCAATTATGAGTAACAGAGAAAATGTTTATATTATTAAGAAATTAAACCCCTATGTCTTTGGACAAGACACTAAACCTTTTTAGATGTTAGGGTGCAATGTAACAGGTGAGTGCTTCAGAGCACTAAACAGATGCAAGACAACTTACACAAATAATTTTCTTTAAAAAAAATGAGTAATTTCAATATAAATTCTTAAAAAACCTTCCAGTGGAATATACTATACATTTTCTTTGTTGTTAAAAATATGAAATTCTTATAAGTAATGTTTCTGTAAACAAACTCCCTATAAGTGAAAAACTTTATATATATGATTAGTTTTATCTTTGTCTATTTTGATATTAATTGTTACTGACCATTAATCGTATATCCACTGGACAAAGAATTAATGATCCATGAAAGAGTTAAGTGCAGTAGCGCATGCTTCCGTTTAGATGTACTCAATGGTAAATCAGTTGGTGATGTGTGAAGATAAGAATATCTTTCAAATTCTGTATAAGTAATCACTTAAACTAGTTTGCAGTTTCAAGTTTTCATGTACATTGAGCTATATTTGCATAGGTATAAATATAGACACACATCTTTTAGAAGGACACATCTGTATGTTAAACAAAGGCATTACGTGTATGTGTATGTGTGTGCGCATGCATGAGCATCTGTGTATGTATGTGTGTGTGTGTGTGTGTGAATTTTAGTAAGTCAAAATCTCCCATATGGTGATCAACTTGATTTTCTGAAATTGTATAGATATATAGCTAAATGTTAACCATCATGATTATAATCAGATGAAATAGTCTCCATAATTGTATTTAATGGGACCTTCACCTGTTTTCTATTCCAATGATTTTCCTCAACCATGAGTTGACTGTTACCAGAATCTCCCTGCTATGCAAAACAGTTATTAAATGCTTGCTTCTTTCAACATTCTTTTCAAGGTAAAATGATGGATTGGAGGAAATTTAAGTCACGTTTCCTGTTATTGAAGAACTTTAAATATAACAGGTAATGCTTAAGTATTGTAAATATAATTTGCAGAGTACTCTGGAGGCAGTTACTACAATTTAACCAGTAAAATCTTTATGGAGACAGAAAAATCATGAAAAATTACTCCATTTTCTGCAATCTGTATCCATTGTATGTAAAAGGAATCAGCTGGATTGGAAGAATTATACCTAGGTTTTTAATTCATAGTCTTCTAGGCTTAACTTAGAGAAATTGCATTCAGTTCACTTCAGTTGCTCAGTCGTGTCCGACTCTTTGTGACACTATGGTCTGCAGCACACCAGACCTTTGTTGGCAAAGTAATGTCTCTGTTTCTTAATCAAAAAAACAGAGAAATTGCATTGGATGGAGTTAAATCATATGGAAAATTTTATTGAAGACCATTGCAATATGGGAAAGACCCTGAATTCCCTTGAAAGGCAAGGAATTTTAAAAGCACTGGGGTTAGCTAATAAGAAAGTATGAAGGATTTTAGGTGGGAGGTTGTTCGGTCTGTTAAGGCAATCTGTGTTTACTAATTGGCACTTATTGAAGTAAGGTTCCTATTCTTCCACAGAGAAAGAAAGACACCCTATCTTTCTGGATACTTATATTTCAAAGAAAAATCTCCAAGGTTCTCGCAAAAGACTATCCTGGGTTGTAGAAAACTTTTCTCTCAAAGGAGCGGAGAAAGAACCCTAGAGCTGCAAGGTCTCTAGGGTGGATGCTCTAAGAAGAATAAAGTGACCTAAGTCAGGAAGAAAACTATCTAAAATTTAATCAAGTTGAGTGAATAATTAGGCTGTCTTGGTTAATGATGTACAGAAGAATTCTATCAATCTGTCTATGCATCTGCCTATCTATCTGCTGTGCTGTTCTTAGTCACTCAGTCGGGTCCAACACTTTCGAACCCACAGGCTGTAGTTTGCCAGGCTCCTCTGTCCATGGGGATCCTCCAGCAAGAATATTCCCCTCCTCCAGGAAAACTTCCAGACCCAGGAGTCCACCCAGGGTCTCCTGAATCTCAGGCAGATTCTTTACCAGCTGAGCTACCAGGGAAGTCCGTCTATCTATCTATATGTATCTATCAACTTGTCTGCCAATCTACAGAATTCAAAGGATACGGCTTTAAAAAAAATCAAGCAAATAATTTATTAAAAGTATATAGACTTTTAAAATAATTATCTTCATATAGTATCTTTTTAATTCATTCAGAAAACCAATCTTTTATCTAAAGATTATAGAAAATTGAAAGGAAAACAAATTACTCATAAGTCTGATTATTTTCCCACTCTTATGTCTCTGCACTACAAAATGAATTGCTAGAGAAAAGAAACTGCCAACCATTTCAAGAATCAACTTCAACTTGTCATCATGGTATATATGTTCTTAGGAAATAACACCAGCTGTCCACCAGTAGGACAAAGCTGTTTGCAATTCCTTGCAACTCTGTGGATCTCTCATGTCTTCAAAAGTTTTGAAGTCCATACTGGCTTTTATCTCTTTTGGTATATATGGTAAAAGATAAATCCTATCTCAAAACCTCACTTCAACATCAATTCTTTCTCAAAAATATTGCTGAGTTATACTACTATATATATAGAACATCATTCTTTTTCTCTGTGTTAACATTGTACCCTCTGTATATAATTCTCTTGTTACACTGATTACATTATGCATTTACAAGAGCTGCTTCTTTGAGGGTAGTGATCATCTATTATTTATCTTCTAATCCACAGCAACTGGTAGAGTTGCAAACATATGACATCTATTAAATACTCATAGAATGGATGAATGAATTAATAAATCATTAGCAGTTAATATCAAGAACAAATGGAGTAAAATATATGAAAATTTTGAAATTATATCTTCATATGGTAATACATTTATAAAACATAAGCAGTGGTACAATTTCAGCCACTATTGTGATTTATCTGTATATATTTCCTTATGGATTCAACCTGGGAAAATAATTATAGAAAGCAAATACAGGGCTCTTTATGATGAATGAGGGAATAAAAGTCAAAATAGGAATCTCTCTCGAGATAACTCAGTTGGTAAAGAATTCGCCTGCAATGCTGGAGACCCTGGTTCAATTCCTGGGTCAGTTCCTGGGTCAGGAAGATCCACTGCAGAAGGGATAGGCTACCCACTCCAGTATTCCTGGGCTTCCCTTGTGGCTCAGCTGGTAAAGAATCCGCCTGCAATGTGGGAGACCTGGGTTCGATTCCTGGGTTGAGAAGATCCCATGGAGAAGGGAAAGGCTACCCACTCCAGTATTCTGGCCTAAAGAATTCCATGAACTGTATAGTCCATGGTGTCACAAAGAGTCAGACATGACTGAGTGACTTTCACTTTCACTAGAGAAACTACTTTGAACAAAGCACTAGGGTTAAAAATCCTGGGAGATTTCTATTTGGGAAGAAAACTATTAGGACATTACTCAGTGTAGCATTTTATAAATTAATCCAGTCAATTCTAAAAAATATGTAATTCATATCTACCTAGGCAGTATCATTGAAATGCAGAGGTAACAGAAATCAAGACCTGAGACTATCCTACAATGACTATGAAGCTATCAAGTGGAGTACTTCCTACCACACTAGAGGACATTGAGAGAAAATATATTGTCATTCCTGAAGGAATCAGCCAAAAAATACATCTTTTTAGATTTTGCTATCTCCAGAGCTGACTCACTGGGAAAGACTTTGATGCTGGAAAAGACTGAGGGCAGGAGGAGAAGCAGACGACAGAAGATGAGATGGTTGAATGGAATCACTGACTCTGTGTACAGGAGTTTGAGCAAACTCCGAGAGATAGTGAAGGACAGGGAAGCTGGCATGCTGCAGTTCACGGGGTTGTAAAGAGGTAGACACAACTTAGTGACTGAACAACAACACCAGCTTCAGTCCCCAAGCTCAGTAGGAGGGATGATATAACTCATCCTTGCTTTCTTATTGCTTTTGAACAATGTTATCCCCTACCACACACGCCAATACTAGCAGACAAAGAAGAAAATTAATACCAACACCAAAAGCCTGTATCATGTTTGATAGATTTCATTTCTAAGTCATAGCTACAGTCTGTAAAATGCCCCTAGAGCACATTCTAAAATACCTTTAAGGTTAATATCAGCATACCTAACATTAATATTTGATGCTGTTTTCCAGTTATTATGCAAGTTGCTCTTTTAATCCATCATGTGCTCACTTACGAAACACTTGCTCATTTCAACTTTTTTCCTTTTACTCTGCATTTCATGACTACTTTTCTTCTCCAGCCTTTAACTAACCTCTTGCAATGCCCATTCTATGATCAGTCTGCACTATATCCATAACCCCATTCTCTGAACCGTTCCTTTACCTTATTACTATAAAGAAAATCTGACCAGGGGGTTCCCTCGTGGTCAGGATTTGGAGCTTTCATTATCATGGCCCAGGTTCGATTCCTGGTTGGGGAACTGAGATCCTGAAAACTATTTGGTGTGACCAAAAAACAAAAAACAAAAACAAACAAAAAAAACTTACCATTTCCAGAGGACACTGCTTCTTCCCTAATCACCAAGTGAAATATTGATTTATTCAAATCCTTCACAATTAGGAGCAAGAGTAGAGATGCCTTTGATACTCGCTTCTGCTTCCTTATCATTTCTCCTCTATCCAAGATATAAAGAAAAATATATTTTTAGCATCTTATCAATATTGGATTATCAACTTCCCATCCTATATATCGTTGATAACTGGGGTATGGATGACACATCAAATCCTAACAATATTGTTGTTATATGTGATGTTCATTGATAATCCTTGAATACCCTGGCCCGTGGGTTTTGGCAGCTAGGGTTTCTTACATCCTATTTTCCAATGACTTTCTCCTCACCATCCTCACTAACTGATTACAGTAATCATAAATTTTGTTTTTCTTCAAAAATAGTGTCACCAATCTATAATTTAAACACCAAAGTATGCAGGCACACTTCCTTTCCTGCATTCCCATTGGCTTACTCGAGTACTCCAAACCAGCTTTTCTTCTTCCGTATTATACTGAAAAACATTGGCTTCCCCCATTTAATCTTTCTGTGGTGTTTATTCCCAACCTCATCTAACAAATACTGCATGATTTATCTTTTCAAATGCTCCTGTGGATGATTTCATTTTATATCTCAGATGTTATATCACATGCACCTGCCAAAATTCTGACCCTGTAAAAAACAGTGAAGGGCATAAGGATTTTGTTTTGAAGAAGTCAGACTACCTGTGTTCCTATTTAATATTATTTAAAAGTTGGATAACTAGTCAAACCTTTGTAAGCCTCAGTTTGTTCAACCACCAAATGATAATAATAATAGTAAGAGTAGATTCTTCATAGAACTACTATAAAAAGAAATAATTCAGTAAAAGTTTTTTACCATAGTGTCTGCAAAGAATCTCACAGTTTCTGCTATCATCATCATTATTGTTATTATTTTTAGTTTTGTCCACTTTCTTTGTCCTTCCATGTGATAAATAGAACCACAGTTTAAATTTATAATCATTTTAAATTTATGGTCATCAACAACTGTTTTTTCAATCATAATTCACAATGTTACTATGCTTCTTTTTTAATGTATTTTTTAATTGGAGGATAATTGCTTTACATAAATCTTGTGTTGGTTTCTGCCATACAACAATGCAAATCAGCCATAAGTATACATATACATATACATATATATTTTTTTAATCTTGTCATCTCAAGGATACTGGGTTTCTAATTTTCTGTACTGTCCTCATTGCCATTATTACTAATACCACTAACTCTGCCCCTTTTCATTCTCATAACCTTATCTTTTATTTTAAAATATAAATATAAACCGATATGTAAGAACATTCTTTTCTTTCACCATGAAATCACCAAACCTGTAGAATAAACACAAATTTCATGATATCACTAGATTTGGTTAAAAATAATCTTTTCTACTATGCTATCAATTGCAAGATGCCACTGAACATTTCTGTTCTGCTCTTTACTCCACCCTGACAGAGTAGCACAGTATCTGACAAATAGAATTACGACCATTTAAATAAGTAGGAATTTAATTTATATGATTTTTTTTTACAAATTATCACAATCTAAGAAAACAACAAAATTTTGTATAGCTTTTGTGGACTGAATTATGTCCCTCCAAAATGTATAAGTGGAAGCCTTCTTTTTTTTAATTAATTAATTTATTTTAATTGGAGGCTAATTACTTTACAATATTGTAGTGGTTTTTGCCATACACTGACATGAATCAGCCATGGATGTACATGTGCTCCCCATCCTGAACCCCTTCCCACCTCCCTCCCATCCCATCCCTCAAGGTTGTCCCAGTGCACCTGTTTTGAGTGCCTTGTTCATTCATCAAACTTGGGCTGGTGATCTATTTCACATATGGTGATATACATGTTTCATTGCTATTCTCTCAAACATCCCACCCTCACCTTCTCCCACAGAGTCCAAAAGTCTGTTCTTTATATCTGTGTCTCTTTTGCTGTCTCACATATAAGGTCATCATTATCATCTTTCTAAATTCCATATATATGTGCTAATATACTGTATTGGTGTTTTTCTTTCCTACTTACTTCACTCATATTATAGGCACCAGTTTCATCCACCTCATTAGGACTGATTCGAATGTGTTATTTTTAATACCTGAGTAATATTCCATTGTGTATATGGACCACAATTGTCTTATCCATTCATCTGCCGATGGATATCTAGGTTGCTTCCACGTCCTAGCTACTGTAAACAGTGCTGTGATGAACATTGGGGTACACGTGTCTCTTTCAATTCTGGTTTCCTCAGTGTGTATGCCCAGCAGTGGAATTGCTGGGTCATTTGGCAGTTCTATTTCCAGTTTTTTAAGGAATCTCCACACTGTTCTCCATAGTGGCTGTACTAGTTTGCATTCCCACCAACAGTGTAAGAGGGTTCTTTTCTCTGCCCCTTCTTCAGAATTTATTGTCTGTAGACTTTTTGATAGCAGCCATTCTGACCAGCATGAGATGGTACCTCATTGTGGTTTTGATTATCATTTCTCTGATAATGAGTGACGTTGAGCATCTTTTCATGTGTTTGTTAGCCATCTATATGTCTTTTTTGGAGAAGTGTCTGTTTAGTTCTTTGGCCCATTTTTTTGACTGGATCGTTTATATTTCTGGCATTGAGCTGCATGAAATACTTGTATATTTTTAAGATTAATTCCTTGTCAGTTGCTTTGTTTGCTATTTTTTTCTCCCATTCTGAAGCCTGTCTTTTCACCTTGAATATAGTTTCCTCAGTTGCGCAAAAACTTTTAAGTTTAATTAGGTCCCATTTGTTTATTTTTGCTTTTATTTCCATTACTCTAGGGGGTGAGTCACAGAGGATCTTATTGTGATATGTCAGAGATTGTTTTGCTTATGTTTTCCTCTAGGAGTTTTATAGTTTCTGGTCTTACATTTAGATAATTAATCCACTTTGAGCTTATTTTTGTGTATGGTGTTAGAAAGTGGTGTTTTTTCATTCATTTACAGGTGGTTGACCAGTTTTCCAAGTACCATTTGTTAAAGAGATTGTCTTTTCTCTACTATATGTTCTTGCCTCCTTTGTCAAAGATACGATGTCCGTAGGTGCATGGGTTTATCTCTGGGCTTTCTATTTTGTTCCATTGATCTGTATTTCTGTCTTTGTGCCGGTACCATACTGTCTTGATGACTGTAGCTTTCTAGTATAGTCTGAAATCAGGCAGGTTGATTCCTCCATTTCCATTCTTCTTTCTCAAGATTGCTTTGGCTATTCGAGGTGTTTTTTTGTTTGTTTGTTTGTGTTTTTTTGTATTTGTATACAAATTGTGAAATTACTTGTTCTAGTTCTGTGAAAAATACCATTTGTGGCTTGATAGGGTTTGCACTGAATTTATAGATTGATTTGGGTAGTATACTCATTTTCACTATGTTGATTCTTCCGATCCATGAACCTGATATATTCCTTCATCTATCTGTGTCATCTTTGGTTTCTTTCATCAGTGCTTTATAGCTTTCTATAGATAGGTCTTTTGTTTCTTTAGGTAGATTTATTCTAAGTATTTTATTATTTTCATCACAATGGTGAATGGAATTGTTTCCTTAGTTTCTCTTTCTGTTTTCTCATTGTTAGTATATAAGAATGCAAGGGATTTCTGTGTGTTAATTTTATATCCTGCAACTTTACTATATTCATTGATTAGCTCTAGTGATTTTCTGGTTGTGTCGTTAGGGTTTTCTATGTAGAGGATCATGTCATCTGCAAACAGTAAGAGTTTTTCTTCTTTTCCAATCTGGGTTCCTTTTATTTCTTTTTCTTCTCTAATTGCTATGGCTAAAACTTCCAAAGCTATGTTGAATAGCAGTGGTGAAGGCTCTAATTCTTAATTGGACTATATTTAGAAATAGAGCCTGTGTGCATGCATGCTTAGTCACTTCAGACATGTCCGACTCCCTAAAACCCAATGGACCATAGCCTGCCAGGCTGCTCTGTCCATGGGGATTTTCCAGGCAAAAATACTGGAGTGGTTTGCCATTTCCTTCTCTAGAAATAGAGCCTATCAGGAGGTAATCAAGGTTAAATGAAGTTATAATGGTAGGTTCTTAATCTGATAGCAACGATGTCCTTATTAAGAAGAATGAAATACACTGCTCTCTCTACTTACATGTATACAGTGAAAAGCCAATAAGAGAACATGAAAATAAGGAGGCCATCTGCAAACCAGGAAGAGAGGTTTCAACAGACACCCACACTGCTTTCACCTTGACCTTGAACATCCAACATCCAAAACTGTAAGAAAATACATTTTTTTTTTAAGCTACCCAGCTTGTGATATTTTGTTTTGGCAGAGCTAGCAGATTTATATACTAACTTTTTAACAACAAAAAAATAAATAAATAAACAAATATAAAATAAATAAATAAATAAAATTTCCTTTGGAAATTTACAGCTTATTTAAACATTTGCAGTTTTCATCACTTTAATTGATGTTTGATGGTAAGTAAAAATATTATTGAAGGAAATTATAGGAAATTTGTGTATATTTTATTTGTTCTGAATTAGCTTCCTGGTAAGGAAGATCCCCTGGAGGAGGGCAAGGCAACACATTCTTGTATTCTTGTTTGTCCATGGAAAGTCCCATGAACAGAGGAGACTGATGGGCTACAGTCTGTGGGGTCACAATGTGTCAGACATGACTGAGTTCAGTTCAGTTCAGTTGTGCAGTTGTTTCTAACTCTGTGATGCCATGGACTGCCACACGCTAAGCTTCCCTGTCCATCACCAACTCCTGGAGGCTACTCAAACTCATGTCCATAGAGTCGGTGATGCCATCCAACCATCTCATCCTCTGTCATCCCTTATCCTTCTGCCCCCAATCCTTTCCAACATCAGGGTCTTTTCCAATGAATCAGCTCTTCGCATCAGGTGGCCAAAGTATTGGAGTTTCAGCCTTTTCTCATTCCATATAAAAAAAAAGGATAAAAGATCACTACAGATATAACTTATCCAAGTGTCCATAGATTCTATACTGCAGATCCAAAATGTAAAACAGATGCTGTGCTGAGAACCTACATGGAAATAATATCAAACATCTGGATTTGAGTTTGATAAATCAAGACCTACATTACAAAAGTGTGAGTAATGGCTCAATTTAGAAGAAAAAAAATGCAATAGTTTTAAAAAAAAAGGAATTATAGCTCTCTAGAGAATTTTTTATTGACTGGTTGATGAGTTAGTGTGAAAATTGCAAGAAAGCTTTGAGTGAAATAATTATCTTTAAATAGAGAGATGCCATCCTGCAGTAGAAACTTTTTATTTTTCTCTTGATGTTTGAACACTTTTCCCTATTTGAAGGAAAAATAAAGAGAGTTGTCAAAGCGTATAGCTCTCTTAAAAAGGTTAATCTCTTAATTCTTAACTTTAGTGCTTTTCAAAACATATATATCTATATATATCTTATGTGTATTTTATATAACACATGAATAACTTTACATAACACAATATAGCACACTCTGTGAGTAGGATACAGATTGGGAGTAATATCTCTCAATATTAAATTAGGAAAATTTAAAATTTCTCATATGATGACAGTTAATAATATATTATGAAATATGAAACTGATTACAACACCATGAGAAATTTACATACATAGAACTAGTATAAATTACTTGTGACCCACTTTTAAAATATGTAATACTATATATATTGCCATATGGGATATACTGAGAGACATATTTATTTAGATTATATGGTATCATGAGAGTGATATTTGAGGAAGTGTTTGATTAGTAACAACATCATGTCTTTGAAAGAAACTTGCAGATTTTTAAAGGAAGGGAAAGCAACCAGCTGCTAGTCCAAGATTATCCAGTAATATTTTCTTCATTTTTAACAAATGGCTCTGAAAAAGCATACAGTTTCCCCTTACTTTGGTACTTTGCTTTATTTCAATGGGTACAACCATAAAAATGCAGGCAATAATCTGAACTGTTTATCACTTTATTAATATTAGCTTGAAATAATGTATTTATTATGCATACCATATACTGTCTTATCTTCTTTCCTTAAAGCAATAGCTATATTGTTGCTTTATATAATTATTCACTTAAAATATATCATGATACAAAGAAATAGAAGAATACAATAAAATGGAAAGACTAGAGATCTCTTCAAGAAAATTAGAGATACCAAGGGAACATTTCATGCAAAGATGGGCTCACTAAAGGACAGAAGTGGTAGGGACCTAACAGAAGCAGAAGATATTAAGAAGAGGTGGCAAGAATACACAGAAGAACTAGACAAAAAAGATCTTCATGACCCAGACAACCACGATGGTGTGATCACTCACCTAGAGCCAGACATCATGAAATGTGAAGTCAAGTGGGCCTTGGGAAGCATCAATATGAACAAAGCCAGTGGAGGTGATGGAATCCCAGTTTAGCTATTTCATTTCCTAAAAGATGATGCTGTGAAAGTGCTGCATTCAATATGCCATCAAAGTTGGAAAACTCAGCAGTGGCCACAGGAATGGAAAAGGCCACTTTTCATTCCAATCCCAAAGAAAGGCAATGCCAAAGAATGTTCAAACTACTGCACAACTGCACTCATTTCACAAGCCAGCAAAGTAATGCTCAAAATTCTCTAAGCCAGGCTTCACCAGAACGTGAACCGTGAACTGCTGCTGCTGCTGCTGCTACTAAGTCGCCTCAGTCGTGTCCGACTCTGTGCGACCCCATAGACAGCAGCCCAGCAGGCTCCGCCATCCCTGGGATTCTCCAGGTAAGAATACTGGAGTGGGTTGCCATTTCCTTCTCCATTGCATGAAAGGGAAAAGTGAAAGTGAAGTCGCTCAGTCGTGTCCGACTCTTAGCTACCCCATGGACTGTAGCCTAGCAGGCTCCTCTGTCCATGGGATTTTCCAAGCAAGAGTACTGGAGTGGGGTGCCATTACCTTCTCCGTGAACTACCAGATGTTAAGCTGGATTTAGAAAAGATGGAGGAACCAGAGATCAAATTGTCAACATCTGTTGGATCATTGAAAAAGCAAGAGAGTTCCAGAAAAACATCTACTTCTGCTTTATTGACTGTGCCAAAGCCTTTGACTGTGTGGATCCCAACAAAGTGGACAATTCTTTAAAAGACAGGAATACCAGACCACCTTACTGCCTCCTGAGAAATCTGTATACAGGCCAAGAAGTAACAGTTAGAACTGGACATGGAACAACAGACTGATTCCAAATTGGAAAAGGAGTAAGTCAAGTCTGTACATTGTCACCCTGCTTATTTAACTAATATGAATTTTACATGCAAAATGCCAGGCTGGATGAAGCACAAGCTGGAACCACTGTTGCCTGAGGAAATATCAATAACCTCAGATATGCAGATAACACCACACTTCTGGCAGAAAGTGAAGAAGAACTAAAGAGCCTCTTGATGAAAGTGAAAGAAGGGAGTGAAAAAGCTGGTTTAAAACTCAACATTCAGAAAGCTAAGATCATGGCATCTGGTCCCATCACTTCATGGGAAATAGATGGGGAAAAAGAGGAAATAGAGACAGACTTTATTTTGGGGGGCTCCAAAATCACTGCATATGGTGATTGCAGCCATGAAATTAAAAGATGATTGCTCCTTGGAAGGAAAGCTATGATCAATCTAGACAGCATATTAAAAAGCAGAGACAATAGATTCAATGCAATCCCTATCAAGCTACCAATGGTATTTTTCACAGAACTAGAACAAATCATTTCACAATTTGTATGGAAATATAAGAAACCTCGAATAGCCAAAGCAATCTTGAGAAAGAATGGAAATGGAGGAATCAACCTGCCTGACTTCAGGCTCTACTACAAAGCCACAGTCATCAAGACAGTATGGTACTGGCACAAATATAGAAATATAGATCAATGGAACAAAATAGAAAGCCCAGAGATAAACCCACACACCTATGGACACTTTATCTTCGACAAAGGAGGCAAGAATATACAATGGAGAAAAGACAATCTCTTTAACAAGTGGTGCTGGGAAAACTGGTCAACCACTTGTAAAAGAATGAAACTAGAACACTGCCTAACACCATACACAAAAATAAACTCAAAATGGATTAAAGATCTAAACATAAAACCAGAAACTATAAAACTCCTAGAGGAAAACATAGGCAAAACACTCTCCGACATAAATCACAGCAGGATCCTCCATGACCCACCTCCCAGAATATTGGAAATAAAAGCAAAAATAAACAAATGGGACCTAATTAAAATTAAAAGCTTTTGCACAACAAAGGAAACTACAAGCAAGGTGAAAAGACAGCCTTCAGAATGGGAGAAAATAATAGCAAACGAAACAAAGACAAATAATTAATCTCAAAAATATATAAGCAACTCCTGCAGCTGAATTCCAGAAAAATAAACGACCCAATCAAAAAATGGGCCAAAGAACTAAACAGACATTTCTCCAAAGAAGACATACAGATGGCTAACAAACACATGAAAAGATGCTCAACATCACTCACTATTAGAGAAATGCAAATCAAAACCACAATGAGGTACCATTTCACACCAGTCAGAATGGCTGCTATCCAAAAGTCTACAAGCAATAAATGCTGGAGAGGGTGTGGAGAAAAGGGAACCCTCTTACACTGTTGGTGGGAATGCAAACTAGTACAGCCACTATGGAGAACAGTGTGGAGATTCCTTAAAAAACTGGGAATAGAACTGCCATATGACCCAGCAATCCCACTGCTGGGCATACACACTGAGGAAACCAGAATTGAAAGAGACACGTGTACCCCAATGTTCATCGCAGCACTGTTTACAATAGCCAGGACATGGAAGCAACCTAGATGTCCATCAGCAGACGAATGGATAAGGAAGCTGTGATACATAAACACAATGGAATATTACTCAGCCATTAAAAAAATACATTTGAATCGGTTCTATGAGATGGATGAAACTGGAGCCCATTATACAGAGTGAAGTAAGCCAGAAAGAAAAACACCAATACAGTATACTAATGCATATATATGGAATTTGAAAGATGGTATCGATAACCCTATATGCGAGACAGAATAAGAGACACAGATGCATAGAACAGTCTTATGGACTCTGAGGGAGAAGGTGAGGGTGGGACGTTCTGGGAGAATAGCATTGAAACATGTATATTATCATATGTGAAACAGAACACCATTCCATGTTCGATGCATGAGACAGATGCTCAGGGCTGGGGTGGTGGGATGGCCTGGAGGGATGGGATGGGGAGGGAGGTGGGAGGGGGGTCCAGTAGGGGGAACACATGTAAACTCATGGCTGATTCATGTCAACGTATGGCAAAAACTACTACAATATTGTAAAGTAATTAGCCCCCAACTAAAATAAATAAATTTATTAAAAAAAAAAGCAGAGGCATTACTTTGCCAACAAAGGTCCATCTAGTCAAGGCTAAGATTTTTCCAGTAGTCATGTATGGATGTGAGAGTTGGACTATAAAGAAAGCTGAACGCCAAAGAATTGATGCTTTTGAACTGTGGTGTTGGAGAAGCCTCATGAGAGTCCCTTGGACTGCAGGATGATCCAATCAGTCCATCCTAAAGGAAATCAGTCCTGAGTATTCATTGGAAGGACTGATGTTGAAGCTGAAACTCCAATACTTTGGCCACCTGATGTGAAGAGCTGACTCATTGAAAAGACCTTGATGCTGGGTAAGATTGAAGGCAGGAGGAGAAGTGGACAGGAGAGGACGAGATGGTTGGATGGCATCACTGACTCAATGGACATGAGTTTGAATAAGCTCCAGGAGTTGATGATGAACTGGGAAGCCTGGCGTGCTGCAGTCCATGGTGTTGCAAAGAGTCGTACATGACTGAGCAACTGAACTGATGCCATTATAATTCTTTTAGTTGCACATTATAATAACAGGCATAGGAATATGCTTTCCAAATTTCCAGTTATAAAATAAATAAGATATAGTACAGTGACTAGAGCTAAGAATATCAGAAAAGTGAAAGTGTTTAGTTGCTTAGTCGTGTCTGATTCTGTAATCCCATGGACTCTATTCTGCCAGGCTCCTCTGTCCATGGGATTCTCCAGGAAAGAATATTGGAGGGGGTAGCCATTCCCTTCTTCCAGAGATTTTTCTGGCCTAGGGATAGAACCCAGGCCCCCTGCATTGCAGATTCTTTACCACCTGAGCCACTAAGGAAACCCATAGTCAAGAATACGATATTGCATATTTGAAAATGAATGATTTTTAAAATTTTTATCAATGAAAAAGAAAAAGATTATGCATGGTGGTGCTGTTAATTGTTCATGTATGATGATAATGAGTTATTGTTGATCATTTTGTAGTATATATATATATTCAGTTGGGTTCAGTTCAGTTCAAGTCACTCAGTCGTGTCCGACTCTTTGTGACTCCATGAATTGCAGCATGCCAGGCCTCTCTGTCCATCACCAACTCCCGGAGTTTACCCAAACCCATGTCTATCGAGTCGGTGATGCCATCCAACCATTTCATCCTCTGTCGTCCCCTTCTCCTCCTGCCCCCAATCCTACCCCTATTAGTGAGTATCAAATTATTACACTATACACCTGAAACAACAACACCTGATCCATATAATTGTGTCAGAAATCATTGATTAAATGAACGTTAGATTTGGATAAGCACTAGAAGTCACTTATTCAGACTCCTTAAGAAGTCTATGATATGCCTGAAAGTTGATTGTATGTGATGGAAAAACAGATAACCTTCCCACAAATTTGCCCCTCCCACAACATCTCCCTACAGGAATAAAAAATGATTCCTAAGGTTGTAAAGAAAAACACTGTAGAATCCAGGCCAGTTTTCATTTTACTAGTTTCTTCTTCTTGGGCAAGTTCCTAAAATTCTGGGAAAGTTATTTACCATCTCTATCTTTTGTTGTTTTTATCTGTAAAGATGAAACCAATTATGAAATCTGTTTTATAGGACTGCTTTAAGGATCAAACAACATTGAGCTCGACAATTATTTTAAGACCTGAACAAGTGTTAAATGTTTTTAATGGTCTACTTTAAAAGATTGTATATTAAAAAATGGTCTCTACAGAATAAGAGACACAGATGCATAGAACAGTCTTATGGACTCTGAGGGAGAAGGTGAGGGTGGGACGTTCTGAGAGAATAGCATTGAAACATGTATATTATCATATGTGAAAGAGAACACCATTCCAGGTTTGATGCATGAGACAAATGCTCAGGGCTGGGGCAATGGGATGACCCAGAGGGATGGGATGGGGAGGGAGGTGAGAGGGGGGTTCAGGATGGGGAACACGTGTAAACCCACGGCTGATTCATGTCAATGTATGGCAAAAACCACTACAATATTGTAAAGTAATTAGCCCCCAACTAAAATAAATAAATTTATTAAAAAAAATAAAAAAAAATAAATGGTCTTTATCATGTAACATAATGATTGCCTGTTATTTAATAGCGTTTAGTGGTTCTTTGATTTGAAATCCTTGCTCTTTCAGTTTCTAGCTGATTACCTTGCTGGAATCATATAACTTCTCCTGTTATTGTGATGATTCAATTACCTGATTATGTATAAAACCTTTCAAATAATGTTTTGGAGATATATATATATATATATCTCCAATAAATATTAATATCTATTAACAGAGTATGATAATATCAGAATGTTGATATTGATAATAATTATAATAGCTTCTGCTTGTACTGGATAATAATTATAATAGCTTCCTTTGGACTGTAAGGAGATCAAACCAGTCAATCCATAGGAAATCAACTCTGAATATTCATTGGAAGGACTGATGATGAAGCTAAAGCTCCAATACTTTAGCCAACTGATGTGAAGAACCGACTCACTGGAAAAAACCCTGATACTGGGAAAGACTGAAGGCAAGAGGACAAGTTAGTGGCAGAGGATTAAATGGTTTGATAGCATCACTGACTCAATGGGCAAGAATCTGAGCAAATTCCTGGCATCCTGCAGTCTGTGGGGTTGCAAAGGGTCAGACACAAATTAGCAACTGAACAACAACAACAAATATTAGCTTCAGCTTGGATGCTAATTCACTGCTTAAACCTGAGAAGACATTTTTTTCTGGATTTTAATACTCCATCCTTGTGCTAAAGGAGAGATAAGGGGGGGAAATACCAAAAACCCTGGTACCATAATGCTCAGGGGCTTCCCAGGTGGTGCTACCGATAAAGAACTTGCCTGCCAAAGCAGGAGACGTAAGAGACACAGGTTCCATCCCTGGGTCAAGAAGGTCCCCTGGAGAAGGTTATGAAAATCAACTCCAGTATTCTTGCCTGGGGAATCCCATGGACAGAGGAACCTGGCAGGCTACAGTCCATAGGGTCACAAAGAGTCGTACAGTACTGAAGGAACTTAGCATGCATGCACCTTAATGCTCAAAAATTCTACAGTCTACTGTATCAGCTTTATTGTACAGCAATGTCTATTAAGGCAACTTGACAGTGAAACCGTGGTCCATTAACATGTCTCAACCAATTATGAATTATGCTGTATCAAATATCTTACTAACATGAGTTAAAACAGAAGCTTGTGAGCATTTATAAAACAAAATGAAATGATTTCCTTCGATGGGAATTTGCTGTATGACTCAGGGAACTTAAACAGGGGCTCTTTAACAACCTAGAGGGGTAGGGTGGGGAAGGAGATGATCTATAAAGCAGTTGTCCTTCAATTAAAAAATAAAGTGGAAAAAAGGGATTTCCTGATCATAAAGTCACTCTTACTCATTCGACTTCATGTATGCTTTCTTGAGTGAGAGACAGAAATATAGTTAACAACAGTGAAATTAAAGCAGAATTTATCCCCATTATTAACATGATCAAGGAAACAAGTGCCATCTGTGAATTACCATATTGCTTACTGATTAAAATAGAAAAAAATGCATAAGCTGCTATTATAGAATTTTATCCTATCCAAATGTGTGGAAATGCCCATGTATCTGTTCAGTGTCCTGGAGAACTGCTGTTTTCCCTTCAGGAATCTGATGCCAACTGATTGAGAGCCGAACTTTCAGGCAGCATCTGAGAAAGTCAAGACATTGCATATGGAGTCCACTCATAATAAAGGAGAAACCAAGACCTAGGTGGCTTTGCTCACCCACTCCACGCTGAACCTGAGGGAATAGGCATTAGGGGTATTTTGCACCTTATCAGAAGCATTTCTTTGTTTTTGTGTGGTCCTGGGGGATCATGAAAACTGAACCCTGTCACCTCCCAGAGCTAGATGATTTGGAAACTAGTCCTGCAAGTCCAGTGGCTTAGCGGTCAAGGAGCCGCAGGAGATTTGGGTTTGATCCTTGCGTCAGGAAGATCCTTGGAGGAGGCAATGGCAACCCATTCCAATTTTATTGCCTGGCAAATTTCATAGACAGATACCACTGAGCACACATAAGCATGGGTGCCTGTTAAGTCCTAGCCCTGACAATTAAGATGGCAGATGTGTGGACACATTTTTGACAAGGAGAAGCTAAAGTCCTGGTTTTGCTTTTGGTGCCACCTGTGGGCAAATAGCAAGGATCCAACCCACCAGCTCTATAAGGCTCCTGGGGGAATCCCAGTCACCTCCCATATGCAGGCCGATTAGAAGCCAGAAGCTTAGGTAGCAGCAATGAAATCAAATATCTTCCAGGGAGATACTGGGAGATTGATGTTTTTACCTGTTCCTGTCTGCATTGAGCCCGGGTGTATAGTCTTGAAGAGTGCTCTTGTGCCTATTTAAATTCACTTATTTTTGCTACAGTGGTGCTATATGTCTCCTGTGCAAACTCTGTTGTCTGTCAGTGCTAATGATTTGTGGGGGACTATTCCCAGGTAGCTCAGTGATAAAGAATTCACCTGCCATTGCAGGAGCCACAGGAGATGTGGATTCAATCCCTGAATCAGGAAGATCCCCTGAAGGAGGAAATGGCAACCCACTTCACTGTTCTTGCCTGGAAAATTCTATGGACAGAGGAGACTGGTGGGCTACAATCCATGGGTTCCCAAAGAGTCAGACATGAATAAGTACACAAATAAAAAAAAAAAAAATCCTTCAGGTAGTTTTAGATAGCTAGTCAGACATGAGCAGGCCCCGCCCCATTCTAGAAAGGGTCATTTTTCCCTCTCACTTGAACACTGGTAGCCAAGCACACCCAGAGATCCTCTCTCTTCTAGTCAAGAATGTGCTTAGTCGCTCAGATGTCTAGTCGAGGACCACTGCTAATTCCCCAGAGTTATCAGGTTGAAGCAAAATGAAACCACCAGTGCAGGTTGACACAGGCTCAGCAAGACCTAAAAGTTGACTCAAAGTCACCTAGGGGCCATAATGCAATAATTATGTTAAATTAGCAACATGGTTATACCCTCTCCTGGTCGGTGCTTATGCTTAAACGCCTGCACAGCAAAGGGGAGATTTGTTGTTGTTGTTCAGTCCCTAAGTCGTGTCTCCCAGGCCTCCCTGCCTTTCACTATTTCCCGGAGTTTGCTCTAATTCATTTCCACTGAGTTGGTGTTGCTATTCAACCATCTCATCCTCTGTACCCCGCCTTCTCCTCCTGCCCTCCATGTTTCCCAATATTAAGGACTTTTCCAATGAGTCAGCTTTTCACATCAGGAAGGACCGCCACGTCTCTGTAAAACTCAAGCCTACTCTCACTGCTGCTGCCTCTGGTTTCCAGGTAGCCCTCTCTCATCCTTTCTCAAGAGTGCACCCTTGCCTCTCTAAACAAAACTGCTGCCGCTTGAACCTGCTTTATGTCTCGTCTAAATTATTTCCTTCAAGAGGACAAGAACTGAGGAAATCACCATTCAACCAGTAACAGCAGCCACCATAAGTGCTGGGGCCTAGATGTGTGGACAAGCTCCTCTGAAGAAGCTGCCAGCAACTTGGTATTGTTGTTGGGGTGAGCGGGGTGGATAGAGTTCAGAAAGCACTCCCTAGCTCCTTTACGCTCTGGTGATAATTCTAGTCAGGCCCTAGATGAGGCTACTTAGAAGCCAGACAGCTTCTAAATAGCCAGCACCTGGGAAATAATGCTATCGTACACTATCAGACTTCTTCTGGGGGGAAACGGAGAGACTGGCATTTTTGTCTGTCCCCTTGGCACTGAGCCGGGAGCAAAAGCCATGATCCTGCTTAACAAATGTCTCTTTGTTTACTATAGTCCTGTGGGACTCATGAATGTAAACCTCACTGGCTGTCAGAGCTGGGTGATTTGGAGGTCTGTCCCTTCGGTGGCAGCCTTAAAAGAGTGGGATGCTAGTTTGACTCGAAATATTCCTTACTCATGGAGAGTTTCTCTCCCAACTCTAAGTGAATTGAAAGCCACTAAACCTGGATCTGGGCTTCCCAGATGGTCCAGGGGAAAGGATCTTCCTGCAGTGCAGGAGACAGGAGTTCAGTCCCTGGGTTCGGAAGATCCCCTGGAGAAGGAAATGGCAACCCATCCCAGCATCCTTGCCAGGGAAATCCCATGGACAGAGAAGACTGGCGGCCAACAGTCCATGGAGTGTGCAAAGAATTGGACACAACTTAGTGACTAACAACAGCAACAACAAAACTGAGTTCCTTTGTCAACTTTATGATTACTCTCTCTATCCAAAACTTCATTCCTTTTCTCATCCCGCCCCTCTTCTCTTCAGGACTGAAGAGTATCTAATTAAAGAGGGGGCTGAAACCAAGCAGGACTTGCAGGACCTTCCCAGGTACAAAAGTTCCTTCATGCCCCCCATTTCTTATTTGTAGAAAAAACACACTTTAGTTTATTAGGCCTTCCTGATATTCAAAAGAGAAGACTCAAGCAGTTAATGATTAGAACCATGAAGTCACAATACTCCTAGTTTCTGGTGAAGGGACGTAGGCAACAATCTGATCCACATTTTTCAGTTGTTCAGCAGAAACGAAGACCATCCGCCACGGAGGATGACTATATTCTGACCATGAGCATGTAGGTCCCAAACTGCTAGGACTAGAAGATGGGTGAGTGAGATTCCTGAAACTTCACCCTGTTACCTCACTCCCAACCAGTCAGAAAAAAGTCTACAAGCTGATCAGACCTCCTAGGATGCTCTCCCCTGCTTGGCTTCCTACAAATAAATGCTGCACTTCCCTTCACCACAGCCTAGTGTCAGCAGATTGCCCCGACTCACGCTTGGTTCAGCAACATAAAGTGCTGAGTTGGGACTGGAGTTTATGGTGAGAATGTGTCTCAGGCTTTCATATCCATTTTAATATTGTATTTTCTCAGTTGCCCAATATGTAGGAGTCATTCTATTGTTTCTGGATTTCTTTCAGAGGAAATGGACCCACTGTAGCTGTATATGTAGTAGGAGAAGGGAAATTCAGAAGCCTCCTATATGACCGTGTTGGTAACATCTATTCTTAACTATTATAAGATATTCAGCTTGATTACAATTGTTTTTGTTAGCAGAAATAGAAATGAGATCACCATTTGTACATAAATGTGTATGTTACCATAAGAATTATTCAAGATCAGTCTAAAGGTAATAATTTTTAAAAGGCGCCAAATAGAGCCGACTTATTGTAAAAGACCCTGTTCCTGGGAAAGATTGAGGGCAGGAGGAGAAGGGGGTGGCAGAGGATGAGATACTTAGATAGCATCACCGACTCGATGAACATGAATTTAGGAAACTCCAGGAGATAGTGAAGGACAGAGGAGCCAGACATGCTACAGTCCTTGGGTTCAAAGTCGGTAAAGAGTCAGACATGACTTAGAGACTGACCACCACCACTAACAACAACAAATACAATATATGTATCTAAACAGACAAACTTTTTCTTGTCTTTCAAAATTAAGTTTCGATGAAAAGGCCTGTTTTTCAAATGCATACGTTGAATTGTTCTGAAAAAGGATATATTGACCACTTAAATAGGGCAAAAGAAAATTGAACACTGAAGCATCAAAGACAATTATAAATTTTATTAAAGTTTAATTATATAAGAGATCCATGCTAGATATTTTTTATCAACTCATTAAATATGTTTTAATTTTATACTTATAAATTTAAGGAATAGATTTCCTTTCTCATGTAGAGTGCTTGGGGAAATAACAAAGTAATAAGATAGTCTTTGAAGAAAAGTTAATTTAAGAAATTAAATTACCCAGTACAATAAAGTTCATATTAAGTGACATTTAAGCAATACAGTAAAGTACTTAAGGTGGCATGTAGTTATTGTAAATTAATTTCCACTCTGATTATTTCGTTAATTTATCTTGTTTAGCAAAATAACAGCAATACACCAGAAAACTGTTAAAAACTTTGTCATTGATTGATTGATTGATATTTTAGCTAAGTTGCAGTTTTTAACACCATTATATACTTGCTGTATTTGTATTAGATTTTGTTTGCATGAGGTTGTTTCATAATAATTTGATAGATAAACAGTAGCTTAAATCTAAAATGTGATTTATTACTTTGTCTAGCATATATTCATTGCCATTCACATTTCTTCTTCTTTTTTTTTTTTAATCCCAGACAAGTTGTTGAAGGATAAATTCATGGTTGCCTGTTTCATAAATATGACTCTGTGTATCAGGATGCAATAGTGTCTTAATGCATTTTCGAAGTCAGTGTAAATCTAGGAAATTAAATAAATTAATATTAAATTTAACAAAAATGATGGATCTTGGCAAACACAATAAAATCACAAAATTTTACTCTTTATAAACATATTTTTTAACTCAAGCATATCAATTTTACCTGTCATATGTTTGGGTTTGCTTTTCCCCTATCATTTATAATTGCCATTTAAGTAAACAAGCATTTGGAGAAATGTTAGAGAAATTATGATATTTCACATATAAGGAGGAGAAGTAGGAACAAGGTGGTGGTGTAAGTTTGAGTATTTCATTCTGGACGTGGTGGTGCTTGTGAGTCAGCCGTGTCCGACTCTTTGCAACCCCATGGGCACCTCTGTTCATTGGATTTTCCCGGCAAGAATACTGGAGCTGGTTGTCATTTCTGTGCCTCGGGGATCTTCCCGATCCAACGATATTGAACCCACACCTCTTGTGTCTCTTGCATTGGCGGGTGGGATCTTTACCAGCTGAGCACCCAGAGAAGCCTCTCCTGAGGATACCATACAATAAGAGAAAAATTCCTTAAACTACATCTTAAGTAAATCTAGGAAACTTGGATCATTAAAACCATAACCCAAAAAGACATGCGCACTCCAGTGTTCATCGCAGCACAATTTACAGTAGCTAGGAAATGGAAACAATCTAACATTGCACTGACAGATGAATGCATAAAGAAGATGGGATACATACATACATCATGGGACATTATTCTTTCATAAAAAGAAATGAACTTTGGTCATTTGTGGAGATGTAGCTGGACCGAGTCTGTCATACAGAGTGAAGCAAGTCAGAAAGAGGAAAAAATAGTAACACATATCAGTGGAGTCTAGAAGAATGGTAAAGATGAACCTATTTGCGAGGCAGGGATGGAGGTAGAGATGTGGAGAATGGACATGTGAACATGGGGGAGAGAGGACATGCGATGAACTGGGAGGTTAGGATTGAGGGATGTGCATAGCTGTAGGGTTAGTTGCTCAGTCGTGTCCAACTCGTTGTGACCCCATGGACGGTAGCGTGCTAGGCTCCTCTGTCCATGTAATTCTCCAGGAAAGAATACTGCAGTGGGTGGCCATTTCCTTCTCCAGAGATATGTACAGAGTAATGTGTAAAACAGATAGCTAGTAGGAACCTGTTGTATAGTTCAGGGAGCTCAGCTCAGGGTTCTATGGTGACCTAGATATTCTGGATAGGGGTGTAGGAGAGATGACCAAGAGGGAGGGGATATATGTATACATATAACTAATTCACTGTATTATACAACACTGAAAAGAAACTATACTCCAATTTAAAAAAATCCAGATTACTTGAAACTATTAAGTTACTGAAAGGAGCCAAACTGATGAATGGTAAGCCATAAAGGTATAAAGGAACAGAGAATGCAGAGAGGTCTAGCAGATGACACCACCTTAATGGCAGAAATCAAAGAGAAACTAAAGAGCCTTTGCTGAAGGTGAAAGAGAAGAGTGAAAAAGCTGCTTGAAACTCAACATTCAAAAAAACTAAGATCATGGAATCTGATCCCATCACTTCATGGTAAATAGATGGATTAAAATGGAAACAGTGAGACACTATTTTCTTGGGCTCCAAAATCACTGAGGACAGTGACTGTAGCCATGAAATTGAAAGATACTTGCTCCTTGGAAGAAAAGCTATGACAAAACTAGACAGTGTATTAAAAAGCATAGATATCACTTTGCCTACAAAAGTCTGAATATTCAAATCTATGGTTTTTACAGTAGTCATGTATGGATGTGAGTGTTGAATCATGAAAAAGGCTGAAAGTCAAAGAACTGATGCTTTCAAACTGTAGTGCTGGAGAAGATTCTTGAGAGTCCCTTGGACAGCAAGGAGGTCAAACCAGTCAATCCTAAGGGAAATCAACCCTGAATATCCATTAGGAGGACTGATGCTGAAGCTGGAGCTCCAATAGTTTGGCCATCTGATGCAAAGAACTGACTCATTGGAAAAGACCCCGATGCTTGGAAAGATTGAAGGAAGGAAGAGAAGGGGACGACAGAGGATTGAGAATGTTGGATGGTATCAATTACTCAATGGACAAGAGTTTGAGCAAACTCCAGGAGATAGTGAAGGACAGGGTTGCAAAGAGTCAGATACGACTTAGCTACTGAACAACAATAGCTAGGTGTGGTAGATCCTGAAATCAATATCAAACTGAGAGTAGTATTGAAACATTTATATTACCATGCGTAAAACAGATAGCTAGTGAGAAGTTGCTATATACACAGGGAGCTCAACCCTGTGGTCTCTGATGACCTAGAGGCATGGGATGGGGGTGGAAGGGAGGTTCAAGAGGGAGGAGATATATGTATACTTATGACTAATTCACGCTGTTATACAGCAGAAACCAACACAACAGTGTAAAGCAATTATCCTCCAATTAAAAATAAGTTTTAGAAACTACTATGTACACACACATATATCTTTGTGAAACAACATATCAAATTAGGAGAAGCAGTTAAAGAATTACCTTTGCAGAGGTTTTAGAATTGGAAAAACAATAAAAAGAAAGAGAAGAAAGGAAAAAAAGGAGAGAAGGGAGAACTGAAGGAAAGAGGGAGGGAGGGAAGGAAGCAAAAATAAATCACTTTATTGCATGAAAATAACTTGTATATGGAAAGAATATCCAAATATATGAGAGTCTACAAATGGTGAAATATATGCTAATTTGGCTATGGTGAAACATATTTTAATTCAAATGTTAGATTAATTAAATCTAATATAGCAACCAAATCAAATGTTGCTATGTTTTCGTAAACCAGACAACGAATCTCAGAGAAATACAAAATACCTGCGGAAATAGCTGTAAGTACTTAATGTAATTCAACATATATTTCTTGATAACAATTATGTGCCAAAAAATGTTTTAAACTGGGAAGGATACAAAAATTAAAGAGCCATATTCTTCCCACTGGTGAAAGCTAACATCCATTAAAAGAAAAACAGCATTTGAAAAGATGATTTTAACATAGCATATACTAAGAGTTTTGCAGAATACTTCAAAGCAATCAGATGGTGAACAGTGAGAACTGGAAGCATGAAATTAGAAGTTGGAAATGACATGAGTGCAGAGGATGGTGAATAATTCTGTTACTGGAGTGAGAAGATAAAGAAAGCAGGGCAGTTAGGATGGCAGAAGATATTTTTCAGGCAATGAAAGCTTCTGAAAAGTAGATGATGGTACTATTAGCATATCAGCTTTATAAGAGAAATTGTAATGTAGGTGAGGACAGAGACTTTGACCCTAGAAAAGTTATTTCATTAATATATCTGTGTAATAACCAAGAAGTAAACTCAATTGGAATTTCACTTTAGGCATTTGATGCCAGAGAGATTAATTTGGCTTAAAGAAATAGATATGGGGTCATCAACATACAGAACAGTTTCATACTTTTTTATACTTAATTCTCAAGATATGCCTATAAATTGGGCACTAGCATCTTTGACAGATGAGAGCCAATCTTTGAAATATGAAGTGATACATATAGAGTCACACAGCTAGTGAGTGAAGCACTGGAATTTTCCGCTCCAGGCTGCTGTTTCCAATCTTATGTTCATTCTCTTAGCAAGACTGCCTATCCAGATTGAGAAGACAATGCCTTGTTTCACAAAGTTAATGTGGGAATTAAACTGTTCAGCATCAGAAAAACATTCTATGAATTTATTTAAATATTAATAGATTTAGAGAGAACCTCAATTCTACTTCATCCTCACTTTCTGGTTGAAGTGATTCTATAAAATTACTACACTTTCAACTGATAATAGATTATCGCACTACCTTAACTACAAAACTGAATAAAACATTTTCTCGCTTTTCAGCAAAATATTTTTGGTGATGTATGTTAACACCTAGATATAAAAGCAGGCCTTCCGTTTAAATCTTACATATAATGAAACATTTTGAAAAGAAAGTAAAATCAACCCACCTGGATGTATATACAATCTGTATTTCCCCAGGGCCATGTAGTTTCACTGTCTTTTACACCTACTTCCATTTGTATAATGTAATCCTGCCTATGGTGGATTGCAAAAATGCAGGATCTAGAGCATACGTAACCTGATAGAGGTAGAAAGTTAAATTGAGGAGAGGAAAGAAGTGGTTACCGTTTAATAACATGGCCATTTGAAAGAATTATCACTATAATTTGAATTGCATTTTTCTATGCAAATACTATTGTACAAGTAGTATGTACTGTCTCAGTATTGTGTCCTCAGTATTTGCACCGAGAGTTGACTGTCTAATGGTGCAAATTCATTGGCAATGAGAGCTTCACAGTGTGTAACATATTGCTGTGTAAGTTTTGTTCTTCATGTATTTATCTTGTATAAATTTAAAGTAAGTAGTAGCAGAAAATTTAAACAATTACAAATAAGAAAGATTCTAAGAAGTCTACTGATTTCATGAAAAGATAAACTTTGTTTTTTTTTTCTTCCTTCCCTCTTTTTTCCTATTTTTATTCTTTTAGGTATTTTTTTTCCTAATGCTTCTGCAAAATTAATTCTAACTGCTTCTGTTTATTTGACATATCATGCAAAATATGTCACTTGCAGAACAATTGCTTTTGTGTCTGAGTATGCCTTCTGAGTATATTTTGTCTTGGTATAGCTTAGATATTGCAATTAAGTTGAATTTTCTCTTTAATCTGTTTCTGATAGTGATGAATCATTAGTATATCAACACAGCAATGGTATACCAGTAGGAGGCATTATCAAATACAATGGAGTGCTGACATTTTGTTCAAATAATGGGGGGGGTAACATTTCTGAGTAGTTTCGAGTTAATTATTGACATAAATGAGAGAGTGGGGCCTGCAAGGGTAAAAAGACGACATTGACCATTTATCTATTTAATTCTCAAGAACTAGTATCTTCTGCCAATTGGTTTAGAAGTGAAAAGTCAAACAAATTCTATAATGAAAATGTAGCCTGGAAACTAAAGAGTAAAACAGAATTGACATTGAGAGTGACCTCTATTGTGTTTAAACTTCTTCACTTCCTAGGACAGTGAACTTCCTGACAAACAGTCAGACCTTAAGCACACAATGATCTTATCTTTCAAACTATAATTTATTTTACTGATATTATCATTGATTTGACATGCTCTTGGTGACAATGCCTAATTTATTTTGAAATTCAAATGACATTAATGGAGGACATAAGAGTTTGATGTTTACCAAAATGGATCATAGATTAAAATAAAGTTGAGATAGGCTCATTTGAACATACATTGGAACTTTAATTATAGAATGATTATCAAAACTTGAATATAGTGATATCTTTCTCAGTTAGTTCCTTACTGAGAAAGATATATATGAACTGTGCAATTGATTAGTTTTGACATTTAATGCATATAAATACAAAGAGGGGGTGAGGAAGTACTGAGAGGTTGTCCAAAATTCTCAACATATCCTTGTGTATTTTATACTCAGATTTTCAGAGTGAGAAGTTGATATTTTCTCATCTCCTCTTTTTCATTTACAAATGACAATATATGGTAATTTTATAATTTATCTTTTAAAATTCCAGAATTTTGTTGACTTCCAGAATACTTGACTGATTTGGTATACTTTCAGTCATGTTCATAGAATGAAAAATTATCAACTGAAATGGACACATTGACTTATATTTTCTAATGAAAGATAGTTTATAGATATGTGTTTTATTCTGAGGCATTGTACGTCAGGGTCAAAATAAGTATAGTTAACTTAGAATGTTGTGTTAGCTTCAGGTGTACTGTAAAGTGATTCAGTTATGTATAAATGCTCCTGAAGAAGCTTAAGAAGTATATATACATACACATATATATATCATAGGTTATTACGAGACATTGAATATATTGCCCTGTGCTATAAACTAAGACCTTCTTTTCATGTATTTTACACATGCTGCTGCTGCTGCTAAGTCGCTTCAGTCGTGTCCGACTCTGTGCGACCCCATAGACGGCAGCCCACCAGGCTCTCCCATACACATAGTAGTGTGTATATGTTAATCTTGAATTCTAGCTTATCTCTCCTCTCCCTCTGCTATCCCTTATGATAACCATAAGTTTATTTTCTATGTCTGTGAATTTATTTCTGATTTGCGAATAAGTTCATTTATATCACTATTTTAGGTTCCATATATAACTGATATCATATGATCTTATATATTACCAGGAAACCTGAATGTCTTGTGTTAACTTCACTCTTTATATTTACAATCATGGCTTCCTGGTAGAAATTTCAAGATTTTAAAACACAAGAATATGTGCATTAAAAATTTTTATATTACAAGGAAAACCCTTTCAAAATTACATTTGGGCATGGTATACAAAACAAAAATGCAATACTATTATTTATACACTGATCTAAGTTGGAGAGTTAAGCACAGTACAAATATATTTAGTCATATTGATGAATATAAGAATAATTTAAGCATATGGTAGCAAATGGATTTAATTTTGGTATATTTAGCTATGCTTTAAACAGTCATGCTTAGGTGAATCTGCGTTTTAACAACTCATAATAATATCAGTCCCTTAGTTATGATCTGAAATCATGCAATACCTCTATCTATGATTAATGGTGGTTATTTTATTGTAATTTTTGTTGGGTTCTATGAACATCGAGAAATAGCACAAATAGATAAAAGCATTATAATGTACATTCAAATAATGCTTTGAATTATGACCATATTAAGGCTATTTCTAAAAAAGCCCTTAATACCTGGTTTACCTATTTCAAATGATTTCAGAATTAAGCTGCACAGAACTTTCCCTGTATAGCCCCAGACTTTATGTTTCCCTATTGTGGTTAACCAGCTTTATTTATGAAACTTAAATTCTCAGAAAATAAACCAGTAAATTTATCCTTTCATATTAGCTTTACTTTCCATGTGGTATATCAATAAAATAAATATGTATTTAAATAACTACTGAAATTAGTTTCAGCATGAGCTTCACAAATTCTGCAATAAAGAGTGACATGGTGGTGGTGGTTTAGTCATTAAGTCATGTCCCATTCTTGTGAGCCCATGAACTGTAGCCCTCCGGGCTCCTGTGTCCATGGGGTTTCCCAGGTGAGAACACTGTAGTAGGTTGCTATTTCCCTCTCCAGAGGATCTTCCTGACCCAAGAATCAAAACCGGGTCTGCATTACGGGCAGTCTCGTGCATTGCACACAGATTCTTTCTCAAATGAGCCACCAGGGAAGTACAATAAAGATTGACATACTTTAAATTGATTAAAAATTATTTCTATAGCAGTTTTGAACTTTCCTGAATATTCATACCTAAAATGGCTTTATGTGTATTGCTTCATCCATTGTTCTTTCTCAGATGAACTTTGTGAAAAGTTACACTTGATTTTTTTCTATGAACAGCTAATTACATTGCTGTTTATGTATAGGAAGCTTTACATTATGTATAATGAAGTGGATTATTTTTCTATTTTTCTCCACTTTTACACTGCCACTATCAGTGATTCTTATATAATTCTAATGTGTTTTCAATTTCATAACCTTTCATATGAACGAAAATCAACCATATTATAAAATATAAATAAATATGTTTGAGTGTGTATATTAGCCATATTAAAAAAATAACCTGGCATAAAGTTGTGAGTAAAAGAAATAAGGATCTCTGGTGTTTATTGAGTTGCCAGTGAAACAAATACTTACTTAATTTCATTCACCAAGTAAGCCATGTATAGCAAACCTGAATATTCATATATTTAAAGGAAAATTTAGCCACAATTAAATGCAGGAAAGTCTCAAAAATTTTGCTGATATGTTCAATTGAGTATATAAAATAATTGAGCTACATATCCATGGACTGTAGCCCACCAGGCTCCTCTGTCCATAGGGAATCTCCAAGTAAGAATATTGAAGTGCGTTGCCATTCCCTTCTCCAGGGGATCTTCCTAACCCAGGAATTGGACTCAGGTCTCCCTCTTTGCATCTGGATTCTTTACCATCTGAGTCACCATGGAAGCCCAAAGAGAATCAATATCTGTACATAAAAATAAATAAATAAATAAATCTAAAAATATTTTGAAAATTAGGAAAGTATATTATCTCTGTCATTTCAAGGTAAAAATTATATTAAAACAAAATATAGAAATCATTAACCACTGAGGAAACAATTAACACTTTGCTTAGAATTAATTTTTTTACCAAAATTAACAGTAATGAAGGGGTAGAAAATAATTTCCACTCTTTAATAAACAAAGGACAAGTGTTAAATGTATATTAAGCACTTCTATAAGTAATGAAGGAGAAAACAGACAAAAACTCAGAAAAAATATCAACAAAATACAAACTACTTCGACACTTTTAAAATGAAATATAATGGACACTACATTAGAAAGTACTCAATATTATTAAACATAAAATAAAAATTAGAGTCACAAAGATATTCTCTAAGATTCACTTTGGAATAACAGGAAAATAAAAACTGGATAATATTAAATATTAGTGATCTCAAGGAACATAAATATATTTTATACACCTTAAGAAGTGTAATCTTTCAAGTAATATGGAAAATAAGATGCATTATCTAGAAAAGCTGAAACATCTCCTAGGACTTTGACTACTAAATATTAATATACACCCTAGAGAAACTCATGTATATGAGTAGCAGAATCCATGCACAAAAATGTTTATACAATCTTGACATGTAAAGCCTCAAACTGGAACCTAGAAGCTCATCAACTATCAACTATGAAACAAAATGACAAAGTGAGGTACATTCTGTAATGATTAATTCCAGACCAATATTAAGGATCTATGCAATATTATAGTTTGATCTTACAAACACAGTGAATGATAAAGGCAATCTAGGGAGAATATTTTCCCCACTATTCCAGTTATAGAAAACACAAAGATAAGCAAAATAAAATGCATCCCTTAGGGACATAGGCTTATGTAATAGAATGAAAAAGAAAAGCAAATATGAATTATTTAAAAAGTCAATATAGTCATTGTCTCTAGACTGAAAGTAGAAGTGATGACTATTGAGGGATCTTTGGGGGACTTCTAGAATACAGGTAGGGCTTCCTGAGTGTCTCATTTGGTAAAGAACATGCCCACCAGTGCAGGAGATGAAAGAGATGAGGGTTCAATCCCTGGCTCAGGAAGATCCCCTGGAGAAGGAAATGGCAACATGCTCTAGTATTCTTGCCATGAAAATCTCATGGACAGAGGAACCTGGTGGGCTACAGCCCATGGGGTTGCAAATAACTGGACATGACTGAGCGCACACACACACACACACACACACACAGAACACATAGGTAAGGCTCTATTTATAGATTTGACAGTAAACTGTTTATAATTATTTATTGGATAGTATATATATGGGCTGTGCACTTTTGTTGCCTAAGTATTGTTTCACAATAAAGAAGGAACAAAACCACAGACATCATAAGATTGTTGTGATAATGAGAATTGCATGTGCTGACACATGATGATTTCCTTAGTTTTAGTGATTGACATATTTTAAGAAAATATTTAGTCACTACTTTGTTATTGTTATGAGTAATAGTGATGGTGGTTACAGTTGCTTCCATTTGGAGAAACTGAGTTTTTTAAAAGCATTCAAACACACAAAAGGCAACATGATTCAGAAGTTGTGGACTATGTTTAATAGGCATATAATTTTTCTATTTATCTATGCTTTCAACAATTATCATTACCTCCTACACGCAAATCATCTTTCTTAGTGAAATAGGTGCAAACAGATAGCAGTGCCATATGCAACCAAGATCCATGTTCTTATGAAGTTTATATTTCATTGGAAGAAATGTGATTTTAAACCAGTAAATCAACATTTAGAAAAGATAATATGATGAGCACTATGTGGTAAATAAAACTGAAATACCAGATAGAAAGCAATCAAAATACTGCTAAAAGTCAACATGTAAGGAACAGCCAAACAGATGTCTGAAGTGATAGTATTTAACCAATTCTAAATATGAAAGCTATTTTAACAGATTGACATAGGATTACCTTCACCACATGCCAAAATATTTAATAAACTATGGTATTTAATACTGGTCCAAGACTAGATAAAGAAATCAATTAAAAAGAAAACACTCTAGAGAACTTAGGCAGTCACTTAATAAATAAATGAGATTGCTTGCAGATTATAGAGGAAAAGACACACTTTTCAATAAGTTGTACTATGATATTTGGATAGTAATTACATAAAAATAACATAGGGCTCCCATTTCATGAAGTACACTTAATCAAATTCACCTGTTTGAATATTTGCTTGAATATTTTGGGGGCACGCATATTTTTTGTTTTGTCTACAGATAGACTTCAGGTGCTCAAAACAGTATTAGGTTTAAGGCAGACAGTCAATAAATATTTGCTAAATAAATGAGAGGAACTAAGAAATATCACAAAATTTGAAATATGTATCCCCTTAATTCAATAATTACATTTCTAAAAGTTTATGTTTTAAAAGTAGATTTGCCTCAGAGGGATTCAATATATTTACAAAACAAACATGATATTAAAATTGCAAACAACATATTTGTTCATCATTGAGTAAAGCTTAAGTAAACTCTGACAAATAAATATAATAAAACATTTTTCAACTATTAAAAGCCATTTAAATCAATATACACTTGCCTGAAACACTTTTTAAAGAGAAAAATGAAATTGTGTAGCATTATATTTTATAAAAAAATCTTTATTAAAATCAATATTTTCTTTCTCTCTAGTAATCACACATTAATGCATATGAAAACATCTGAAAAATATACCCCAAATTATTTATGATGATAACATGATCTTCAACACAAACTGGTTTATAAATGTTTAAATTTATTACATGGTCAATTAGAATACTTTGAAAATGAAGTATTCATTTTATATTTGGAGCTCTAAAGCTATTTTAAAGGTCAATATGGATATATTTTATAGAAAAATTAAATTAAATAATAGGGTTTAATTTCTTATTTGGAACTTGCTATTCTTAAAAGAGGCTTCACGGGTGGCTCTAGTAGTTAAGAACCCATCTGCCAATGTAGGAGATGGAAGAGATGCGTGTTTGATCCCTGGAACACAAGTAAAAAATTCTCATTATTCTAATATATTCTAATATAATGAGAATATATTCTCATATATTCTATGTCTAAAAATAATCTTGTTTTGATTCACTTCTCACTTTGGTCAAATTAAACATAAAATGAAAAGACAACCCACAGAATGGGAGAAAATATTTGCAAATGAAGCAATCAACAGGAAATGAATCTGCAATATACACAGTTCATGTGGCTCTATGTAGCTCTATGTCAAGAAACAAGCAAATCAAAAAATGGGCAGAAAATCTAGATATTTCTCCAAAGAAGAGTTACACTTGGCCAAAAAGCACATGAAAAGATGCTCAACATCAATAACTATCAGAGAAATGAAAATCAAAACCACCACTTAGAATGGCCAACATGAAAAAGTCTACAAACAATAAATGCTGGACAGGGTGTGGGGAAAAGGGAACTGTCTTGCACTGTTGGTGGGATTGTAAATAGGTACAGCCATTATGCAGAACAGTATGGAAGTTCCTTAAAAATCTAAAAATAGAGCTACCATATGATACAGCTATCCCACTCCTGGGCATATATATGCAGAAAACCATAATTTGAAAGGATACATGCACCCCAGCGTTCATGGCAGCACTGATTACTATGGCCGAGACATAGAAGCAACACAAATGCCCATCAGCAGCAGAATAATAGATAAAGAAGATGTTATATTTATGTATGATGGAATATTACTCAGCCATAAAAAAGAATGGAATAATGCCATGTGCAGCAACATGTATGGATCTAGAGATTATTTTATGAGTGAAGTAAGTTACATAGAAAAAGACAAATATATCAATTATATATGGAATATAAAAAAATGGTACAAATGAATTTATTTACAAAAGAAAAATAGAGTCACAGATGTAGAAAACAAACTTATGGTTACAGGCAGAGGGGAGAGAGGGATAAATTGGAACATTAGGATTGACTTATGCTGCTGCTGCTGCTGCTGCTAAGTCGCTTCAGTCGTGTCCGACTCTGTGCGACCCCATAGACGGCAGCCCACCGGGCTCCCCCGTCCCTGGGATTCTCCAGGCAAGAATACTGGAGTGGGCTGCCATTTCTTTCTCCAGTGCATGAAAGGGAAAAGTGAAAGTGAAGTCGTTCAGTCGTGTCCGACTCTTAGTGACCCCATGGACTGTAGCCTACCAGGCTCCTCCGTCCATGGGATTTTCCAGGCAAGAGTACTGGAGTGGAGTGCCATTGCCTTCTCCAGGATTGACTTATATACACTACTATATATCGAATAGATAAATAATAACAACCTACTGTAAAGCACAGGGAATTCTACTCAATACTCTGCAATGACCTATATGGGAAAAGAATCTAAAAAAGAATGGCTATATGAATATGCACAGCTGAGTCACTTTACTGTACAGCAGAAACTAATGCATTTCAAATCAACTGTGCTCTCAAAAAGTTTTGTTTTAAAAAGTACAAAATTCTTATTAACATGCATATTATTAAAATTTTAATTTATTTTCCTCTTTGGTCATATTAGACATGATCTTTCAAATTAAAAAGTACAAGAATTTGAAACAAATATATTTATTTATGTAAAAATTTATGACAACTTACAATTAGCTCCTTTATGGAGCTATTTTAGTTTAAAATTACACTTCACTGTGGCACTTGTCATAAGATGGAGCTTGGACATACAAATTAATATAATAGTTTCTTAGTGTAAATTTGGAGCTAAAAATATATAACAGAAGTTGTACTGTTCAAAAGCAGATTATTCACAATCCTGTACTAATTTTACTTTAAAACTATTTTCTTTGGATCACTCTAATGACCCCCTTGCATAAGAATAGCTCTGCCTGATATTGTAGGATTCCACATACCACTATTTTTTTTTTCTTTGTTGGAGGCCTTTTGCATTCAAGATAAATTTAATTCTTAAATTTACTTATCACTGCTTTCATTCATTTTTCTCCTGAGTTTGTTGAGTGCCTTTTTTATTATTACCTTGAATTTTGCATTGGGTAGCTCGCTTATCTCCACTTTGTTTAGTTCTCTTTCAGTTTTATCCTGTTTCGTCTTTTAGAAGCTGTTTCTGTCATCTGATTTTGTCTAATTCTGTGTTCTTATATATATGAATTAGGTTGGTTACATTCCCTGATCTTGGAGAAACGGCCTTATGTAGGAGACAGTCTATGGGGTTCAAGAGTACACCCTTTTTTGGTCATCAGAGCCGTATGATCTAGGGGTGTTCACTGTGGGGGTTCTTTTATTGTTCTGGGACTGGCCCCTGGTCTGCTGGGCCATCAGTTCTTTCTTCATGTGGAGCTTACTTGCCTACTGGGGAGTGGGCCAGGTACTCCAAAAGCTGCCCCCGGGGTGCTGAGGTGGTGGGGGGCTCATGCCAGCCAACTGGCTAGTTGTCAGGGCCCCATGGAGCTAGCTTGGCCCATGTGTTTGGGGACTGATGTCTAATGGCTAATGGGTAGGCAAACCACAGGTACTGACAGGTTAGAGAGAGGTCTCCAGAATGGTGCTTGCTAGTACCAGTGTCCTTGTAGTAATACAAGGTCCCCAACGTGACTGCCACCATTGTCTATGCTCCTGAGGAGTACCAGTTGTCTTCAACCTTTTCAGAAGGTTCTCCAAGATCAACAAGTGAGTCTGTCTCAGGCTTTTTTCAAATTTCTGCCTTTGTACTGGGCCCCAGAGCACACAAGAATTTTGTATGCAGCCTTTCATAGAGAAGTCTCTCTTTTGTATAGCCCTTAAACTTCCCCATACACCAACCCCACTAGCCTTCCAAGCCAGAGATTCTGAAGGGCTTATCTTGCCCATGCAGGTCCATCAGGCTGAGGAGCCCAATGTGGAGCACGGGTCCATTGCTTCTTGGGAGACAACCTTTGCAATTGTGATTCTCGTGCTGATGGGTCACCTATCCAAGAGTTTGAGTCTTGACTATACCATGCCTGCCCTTCCTACTCATTGTGTTATGGTTCTTTCTTTATAAGTTTAATTATAAAAAAATAATTTTTGCTGGTCTTCAGGTCATTCTCATTGGTGCTCTGTCGGTTCAGTTCAGTCTCTCAGTCGTGTCCAACTCTGTGCGACCCCATGAACCGCAGCAAGCCAGATCTCCCTGTCCATCACCAACTCCCAGAGTCTATCCAAACTCATGTCCATCAAGTCGATGATGCCATCCAACCATCTCATCCTCTGTTGTCCCCTTCTCCTCCTGCCTTCAATCTTTCCCAGCATCAGGGTCTTTTCAAATGAGCCAGCTCTTCCACAACGTGGCCAAAACATTGTAGTTTCAGCTTCAGCATCAGTCCTTCCAATGAACACACAGGACTGATTTCCCTGAGGAAGGACTGATTGGATCTCCTTGCAGTCCAAGGGACTCTCAAGAGTCTTCTCCAACACCACAGTTCAAAAGCATCAATTCTTCGGCACTCAGCTTTCTTTATAGTCCAACTCTCACATCCATACATGACTACTGGAAAAAAACCATAGCCTTTACTAGATGGACTTTGTTGACAAAGTAATGTATCTGCTTTTTAATATGCTGTCTAGGTTTTGGTCATAACTTTTCTTCCAAGGAGTAAGCATCTTTTAATTTCATGGCTGCAATCACCATCTGCGGTGATTTTGGAGCTCAAAAAAATAAAGTCAGCCACTGTTTCCACTGTTTCCCCATCTATCTGCCATGAAGTGGTGGGACCGGATGCCATGATCTTAGTTTTCTGAATGTTGAGCTTTAAGCCAACTTTTTCACTCTCCTCTTTCACTTTCATCAAGAGGCTCTTTAGTTCTTTTTCACTTTTTGCAGTAAGGGTGGTGTCATCTGCACCATCCTTGATGCTCTGTAAATAGTTGCAATTCTGGTGTGGCTATTGAAGGAGCTGTGCTTGGATCTTCTTAACCACCATTTTGGGTATACCCTATATTTTATATTTTAAACAAGGCAAGGAAAAATGCAAATTGTGGTCATAATATATGATATTGCTAAATGAAATTACAAAATACAGCTTAATTTTGAGTTGATCTCTGGGCATGGGGTAGGGTGAGGAGGGGACTGTTGTCTTTTTTTTTTTCCTGATGATGAGGGCTGTTAGCATTTAAGAGAAAAATGGGACTATGAAACATTTCCTTGTTTAGATTCATTCCATTTTGAAAGTATATTTCAATTATTTCATGCTTCTCTAATTCCTATTTTGAACAGATAAATTATTTAAATCCCTGAGATAATGATCAATAACATCTAGGAGCCATCAGTCAGGAGTACAGATGGTATAAAAGAGGTAAGATTCATGCACTGAGTCACATAGGTATTGAGGGCTGACTCTTGCCAAATGGAAGACCTGAACAAAAAGATGGAGCTGGGCAGCAGCTACAGCACACAGGCAAACTGTTTTTTCTGTACATTCAAAAATAACTGCTTAGTATGGATTGGACATTTCCATACATATAAGAATACATTTACTCTCTCCCACTTAGTATGATAAACAAATACAAACAATATCCCATCCCGAGGCCATCCCTTGAATAATGCGTTTGTCCTTTTTTTGTTCTTGGAATGATATAACTTCATAAAATTTATAGTTATTTGGCATAAGTAGCCCTATATAGCCAATATGTGAGGTGGGGTGAGATACTGATTTAAAAAGAAAACAATGTAGTGTGCAACTACCAAAAGATAAAAATATGAATTTTAAATAAAAATACATGAAAATTTTATAAACTTGATAAAAATCTAGATATATTAAAGAAATAGCAAATTTAAAACAAATAAATTGACAAATAAAATAACTGGAGGGTATTGTCAAAACTGATTTTTTTTAAGTTCCAGTAACATACTAAGCATAGGAAATAAAGCAAAAGTAAATGTAAGGTCAAAAAATTGAAAATAAATTGTGGAGGAAATACTTAATGGCATCACTGACTCAATGGACATGAGTTTGGGTAAACTCTGGGAGTTGCTGATGGACAGGGAGGCCTGGCATACTGTGGTTCATGGGATCAAAAAGAGTCCGAAATGACTGAGCGACTGAACTGAACTGAAATACTTAAGATAAATTCTAACTACAAAAAGGTAACTACAGAAAGCTAGAAAAAAAAAAAAAATGAACTAATAGACTAAGAAAAAAAAAATGCTTGAGATAATGAACACCAATACATAGTAATAAAATATATTGATTACTAAATATAATTAGGTTTACCACAATAGATGAGAATCACTGAATACAGTAGGCTCCCTTCCCTCTCTCTCAACACCCTCTCCTCTGGACTGTTAGCTGCTGAGTCCTGCTCAACTCTTTGCGACCCCCCAGACTCTAGACCACCAGGCACCTCTGTCCAATGATATTCTCCAGACAGGAATACTGGAGTAGGTTGCCATTTCCTTCTCTAAGGTATCTTCCCAACCTTGGGATCGAACCCAGGTCTGTTGTATTGTAAGCAGATTGTTTACTGACTGAGCTACCAAGATTAGTCATTGGTAAAGTTACAAATAGTTGATAGGTCAAATAAAAACTACTAAGAAATTACATGATTTGACCAACACAATGAACTTGATCTAATGGTCATTCATACAATCTTTTATGTAGTAATTAGAAAAATAAAGTTATTTTAAATTATATCTGGAATACTTGTGAAAAAAACAGCATCCAGGCCATATAATGAGTCACCAAATTTCCAAATGTCAGTTTATACAATCCAACTTTTCTGAGCACTGTTAAAAAAAGAACACAACAAATGTTTAGAAAATAGTTTAAAAGACTCTTAAATGTAAATAAAAATGTTATTAGTAATGAGATAGACATATGAGAATTCATAATGGATATTAAAGTTAACCAGAACTAAGAATAATAAAAACATTCTAAGAAATTTGTATAGAGTTGTATAGAAGCAACTAGCACACTACTCGAAGGAGCAATGCAGTCTTAAATACCTTAATTCAAAACAGAAAGAAAGCTACTTTTAAATGGCTTGCGGACAATATAGCTTGCAAAGTAAGGGAAAATGAAAAACACGTAAGTAAAATAGTAAGAAGAAATAATGATTTTGCCTTTATTTAAGAGGTATGTGCATATGTGCTCAGTCATGTCTGATTCTGCGACTCCACGGACTGTAACTTGCCAGGCTCCTCTGCCCATGGAATTTTCCAGGCAAGAATACTGGAGTGGGTTGCCATTTCCTACTCCAGAGGACCTTCCCGACCCAGAGAGCAAATGGATGTCTCTGACCCGGGGATCAAACCCATGTCTCTTGCATCTCCTGCATTAGCAAGTGGATCCTCTACCACTAGCACCACCTGGGAAACCCTTAAAATAACAATTAAATGAAGAGAAATTATTGAAAGAAAGCACAAGCCAAGAAACAAACAAACCAAAAAAACACAAGAACAATTTATTAGTTGGACAGTAAATTAGGGAAAATTCATTTGGAGAGGGAAAAACTAATGAAATACACCAAATGAAAAGTGGCACATAGTATTAATTATTGAATTAAATATAATTAAATGTACTATAAGAAAGGACACAGATGATCTATTATATGTCATAAATTTAAGTATTTAAATAAAATAAAAATTTTCTAGAAATAAAACTTTTAAAAAATAAACTCAAAAAAGTAGTAAAACCTCTGAGCAGTACAAACAATACAAAAATATACATGTAAATCTACATATACGCAAATAAAATCTGTCACCAATTCAAAAACAATTTAAGGTATTTTTCTTCTGATTTTTGCTTTTTGAACTTTACATATAAACTGAAAACTTTCAATTCCATAAATTCTTATGAATGTAAGTGTGTGTAATCATTAAAATCAAGATTAGAGATTTTTACTTCACCACAGAAAGTTGACTCATGTTCTTCACAATTATATCTTCATAATTATATAGATTTAACCTAAACAGAGGACTTCAAGCAAGAAGAAATTAGTAGGTCAGGATCTGAGTGTTCAAGAAAAGGAAAAAGAATCTTTATGTGGAAACCAGAGAAGAAACAGGAAATGCCTAGCTATGTCAAATGGTGCACGGGCAAGATATCTAAACATGGTTTTGAATTTTAACAAGAAAGTCACTGATGGTTATTTGAGCAACAGTGTCAATGAAATGAAGGGTGGAAATAGTTACCAAAAAAAAGATAGAAGAAAAGCCACTATGTATACATGCCATTTAAGATGTTGTAGTATGGAGAAGGCAATGGCACCCCACTCCAGTACTCGTGCCTGGAAAATCCCATGGACGGAGGAGCCTGGTAGGCTGCAGTCCATGGGGTCGCGAAGAGTCGGACACGACTGAGCGACTACACTTTCACTTTCATGCATTGGAGAAGGGAATGGCAACCCACTCCAGTGTTCTTGCCTGGAGAATCCCAGGGACGGGGGAGCCTGGTGGGCTGCCGTCTATGGGGTCGCACAGAGTCGGACACGACTGAAGCGACTTAGCAGCAGCAGCAGCAGTATGAAAAGAAACAGAAAAAGGCAGAGAGGATATGAAGATCAGAAACCTTTCCTGATCACGCCTCAACTCGCCTAGTTCTGATTTCTTAGTACTCTATTGCCTACACTAGAATTTTCTACCTACCTTGTGCCTACTCCAGCTTCTGAACATGATTAAATAAACACATGCAATGGTGCTGACTTGTGTAACTTTAAATTGTTAATCACTAGCCAAAAGTGGACACTGAGTAACTTAGAATTCACCGTATGGTCTTCTAGTCCAATCACGCACCTGTTTCATAGAAAAGCAATAAAAAATAAGGTCCTTACATGATAACTTTTTTGTGTTATCCAAATTAGAGTATACCTAAGTATCAAAAAGAAAGTTCAAGGTCATGTAAATTGTTACATTTGTGGTTAAGTTTGCTGGAGCAGCATTCATTCTGACCTCTCTCCCCTGTCTTGTTTTCTGCATTGTAAACTCCACCTGCATCCCTTCCCTGAATAACAGCTCTACTCCTCACTTCCGGGCATGTGTCTGGCTCTTCAGGGATCCCCAGCTGCCTGCACTGTGGCCTGGAAACTCAAAGCAGTAAACTGACACAGATAGGACTCGGTTTCTTTGCTTTCCATACTGCAGGAGTCGCTGTCTTTCATTCCCTCATGTCCAGTGTCTTGCAAACCATTGTTACATATTTTTTCTCTGCTTTGTGATTGCTTCCACTGGAAAAGTAAATCTAGCTTCTGTTACTCCATCTTGTCCAAAAAATGAAAATGTCAAGTACGCAGGTTTTTGAACACAGAATTTTTCTGCCTGTGAGAAAAATATTGGTGAAATCACCAATGCATGATTTAGAAATGAAGGAAAACTCAGTTTCATATGATAAATTTTGAACCCTAATGAAATAACACAAACACACACATAAAATATTAGTTCATTGGTGCGTCCTTCAAAGCTTTGGAATTTCTGGGAAGTTCTTAGGTAACAGATCAGTATCAAAAGATATGATCATTACAAGTGCCTTCAAACAATGCAAAATTTATCTTTTGTAAACTGTGCTCCATATTTAAACAAAGTTTTCCAAATCATGAACTTCATAATTCTTCCCTCAGTATATGTCACACATTATTATATTCCATTATTTTGTTGCTATTGTTGTTCATATTTGTATTTGCTACAACTGATTGTAAGATAGCCCACTGGTTGGATTCTGCCCTCTGTATCTATTTCCAAAGGTTCGGGGGATACTTAAAATGTTCCTTTTACTGAATTATATTTAATGAGTAAGTGAACTGCAGTCTGTAGGGATATTTTGAGGATCACAAGACAGTGAATGCTGTAAGATGTGTAGGATACCTTTGAAATTTTCTTATCTGGAGTCAATCGCCTTGAACAATTCTGAAAATATTCAATATCAATTTTTTTTATGCCAACGATTCAACAGACACTATTGTGTTTTTGTTGATGTTAACGTAGTCTGACATTAAAAAATATGCATTAAATTCTAAGAAAAAAAAGGCAAAATCACCAGAATTTTTAAGTAACAAGTAACCAAAAGGAAAATGTACATAGTTCTATGTATGTACGTGCGTGCATATGAAATAAATAAGAAAATCAGTTGTAGATGAATTTTAAATTAAATCTAGGTTCTTGAATGTACGATAAATGACAATGCCATATATAAATATATTACAATGTACTTTACAAAGATAAGATTCTTTATACATTCTGTAGAATGACAATTTTGAATTTTGCAGTGTTCATTGCACTTAGAAATGTTGAAGTTATCTTTACTGCATAGTAAAAATATAATAATATTTAATGCATAAGAATGTGTCTTGAATAACTTTATCATTCTTATATTTAAAGAAGAATTCGAATACATTGAACCAACATATATGGATACATAACAGGATGTATGTGGTAATTCTATTGAAAAGATAAACAATTGGAAAGTTATTTAGAATGTTCATAATTTTGCTCTAATGAAACTTCTGCTTACAGTTTGGCCCCCCATTTTTTTCTGATGAGCAGCTTTTCATGTATGAATGATTACATATTTTCTCATCATTGCAGCTATTTTCAGAACTGAATTCATTTTTAATGATACTTTACTTTGCTCAGTATATTGAAATGATTACCATACCTTGAATGATTTTTAGCACTTTAAGTACATTTTCCTTTCTAAAAAGCTCTGAGTTTTTTATTTTTTAAAATATTCTGGTAAATTAAATAATACTTTGCAATCAGCTTAGCATAAAACACATTTGCTGCTAAAATTGTTGATGTATATCAACATTATACATAAAACATTTGAATTCCCCAAAACAATATTCTGCATTTTAGAGATTAAGAAAGCAAAATAATACATTTTTCTATTAAAGCAATATTCCTAATTGACACAAGTATCTTCCTTCTATACTACATAATTAAAATATATATAATGACTTATCACAGTTATTTTAACATGTAGAAATGTATTTTAGCCAAGTAAATACTCAAGCCATTTTAGATACTTTTATTATTGGTAATGGTAGTACTATCATCATCATTTTTTTTTATTTTTTAATCATCTTTATGTTCTAGTACATAAAATATTTTAAAGTGTTTTATTATGATATCACTTCAAAAGTTAATTTATATCAAAAGTGAGTTGTAGTTCACATAATCCTTTTAATATTTTTTATCATAACATAGCATTACTACTTGTAATTCTCTGATGCTGCAGGTAGTAGAATAAGACTATGTATTTTATTACTAATGAATAATATCATTAAATATTCTATTGCAGGTGTCTTAAATATTATTACGCATATCTAAGCCACTTTTAAAAATTAGATTAAAAGTGCATATTAAGTCACATGTACATTTTGTGGATGACTAGTGTTTGAATTAATAGAGCTATATATTCTAAAAGATTTTAAGTGCATATGAGTGTGCACAAGCAGTTGCCTATGAGTTCATATGCTTGAGTGAGATATGTTCATGACACTGAAAAAACAAGTAAACTTCAGCGGTTTCAATTGCATATGAGTTCATACGCTTGAGTCAGATATGTTCATGACACTTAGAAACAAGTAAACTTCAGCGGTTTCAATTATTGCATATTATACTATTCAGAGCTTTTTACGTAAAATACAGTGTTTTAGGGACTTGCATATTATAAATTGTGTAAAATTTACCTCAAGACTTGGCATGGTTTTTGTCTTCTCTTTAAAATCAGATAATTAGGGCATGGGGATTTTGCCCAAGGAAATTGTGTTTTCATCTTGTTTCATGGTGGCTCAGTCAGTGAAGAGTCTGCTTGCAATGCTGGAGACCTGGGTTCAATCCTGGGGTCAGGAAGATCCCCAGGAGAAGGAAATGGCAACCCACTCCAGTATTCTCACCCTAGAAATCCCATGGACCGAGGAGTCTGGTGGGCTTCTAGTCCATGGGGTCGCAAAGAGTTGGATAGGACTTGGCGATTAAACCACAACAAAATAACCTACAACACACTCTTTAAACCCAGTATAGAATCCAGGACTCAAAAGAAACAGTTGTACTCCAATCAAAGAAATAACAAATATTTTTAACACAGAAGAGACCGCCAACTTCCTCAGCCTTGCTGGAACATCAGGAGAAGGAGAGGCTGCAATAATTATGGGTAAGAAGAGAACTGCTGAACCTCTAAGGACTTTTTAAAGTTTGAGCGTTTGCCAGCGTGATGGTTTAGAGCCATCTGGAGCCCCATATGTAAAGAGAGTCTATACTCACTCACTAGGTTTTCTATGCAGACCTTTATCAAGGACTCATAAGAAAGCTTAGGGGTAGGGTAAGAGTTGAGAACGATCCCTCATTTGGAACCTAGAGAAATTTGAACATTGGTCATGAGTACCTCCAGGAGCTCCAGGTCTCTGTCTGTCTCCAATGTAGGAGGAATAGGTTATTTGAGAAAGAAATGCCCCAAAGCACAGGCACAAACAGGAAGGTCTGGGAAGCTGAACATACCATCCAGGCAGTGGAGATGTTACGTGGAGTATAAGATAAAAACTTCCTGCCGGTGAGCCAGCTGGAAGGGTGCAGGGAAGAGCTCGCATCCCAGGGTGCCAGGGCCGGGCTGCTAAGGCTGAGGGCAGTGCTGAAGGACCGAGCAAAGCTGTCGGTTTCTCAGATCAACTATCAATCACCAACCTCTAATTCTATATGCAGCAAAATCATCATCCAAAAATAAACGTGACATCAAAACTTTTTCAGACAGATTCAGTACTGAAAGTCCATTGTCAGTTAGCCAGCATGTCCTCAGAAAATTGTCAAAGATGATATTTGAACTGAAAGATTAAACTGAGAGAAAACTATAGGGATGAGGAGTACATAAAAGTATAAGATGCCAGTAAATATAAAGGGCTTTCCAATATCAAGATGTTAAATCCCTATAAAAGATTATCCATTTCACTGAGTAAAAGTGATAATGCTGTGTGGTTTCTTAGCATATGTGCATATAAAATAATTGACAATAAGAGCACACTGTATGTCAGGAATAATTGGGAACATATTTTTGTAAAATTCTCACATTATATTAAAAATGGAGATTATATATATAATTATAGATAATTATAGATAAAATATATTATATAATATATAATTAAATAATTATTATATATTATATATATTATTACAATATATTATATTATATATAATAATTATATATAATAATCAATAATAAATTATCAATGATAATTATTATATAATTATTATATAATCAATAATATTATATAGTTAATAATAATTATATAATAATATATAATTAATAATTACAATAATATATAACAATTAATTATTATTAATTATCATCATAATATTATTATAATTATAATAATATTATAATAATGTTATATAATTAATAATATAATAATTATATATAATATATTATATATTTATATATATAGTTATTATATATGTAATTATAGATAATTATATATATATAATCCAGAGATAATGAGGATATATATATTATATAATATATATTATATATATATATAATGGAATCCAAAACTGCGTTGTTGTTTTTTTTTTTCTTTTAAGTTTCCCCTTGTTATTTTGATGCAAGTGAGCCAAGAGTTAAATTCAGAGAAATGCTATTTTAGTGTTTTCTGTTCTGTTGTCTGCCAGAGCAAGTTTCCTCCAGAACTCAGGCTCTTTTTCATTCATTATCACTCAAGTAGATAGTAGCTCTCAAACCTGTATATTAATTGTCATTCTTTTTCATAGTGGAAAGAGATAATCTATACACTAAGTGTGAGACACATGGAAGTTATCAGAAGAGCACTCTAAACAATTCCCGTAAGGAAAGATGTGATGCAACAATCATATAAATACATATTATTTATAGGTCATATAAAGGTGAATTGTTATAGTTGGCCACGCTTAAAGATATTTGGAAGTTATATTACAAAATAAAATGATGTACCAAATTATGTATAAGTGGTATAGAGAGATGTAAACAAAAAGAAGAGGAGAAAAGCCAGATATTGTGCCTTTATAGAAGAGTCTTCTAAAGAAACATTGTACTTAGAGACAGCAAGATAGATAGCTTTCTTGGTAATTTTGTGACAATATTTGTTTTCTTAGCAATTTTTCTGATTGTCTTCCTTCAAAAAAATCGAGATCACTTGCTGTGCTGATCCATCATCTGATTCCTGTCAGATGTGGTCAGACCAATGTGAATCTGGAGCAGGGATCCGATAGACTCACCTATTAGATTTTTGAAACTCCTGTGATGCATCTTCACTACCATATTGAAGGCTGGCTTCAGAGCCCTGAGATCTTAAAATTGCATACCTTCCATGTAACAAAATAGTAACTATTCATTTTATCTAGATACTTTTGGAAAAAGTAAAACTGATTTTGACCCTTTTTAAAGCACGTGTGTGTGTGTGTGTGTGTGCGCGCACGCGCTACGTTGCTTCAGTTGTATCTGACTCTTTGCAACCCCATGGGCTCAGGCCTGCCAGGATTCTCTGTCCACTGGATTCTCTGAGCAAGAATTCTGGAGCAGGTTGCCATGCCCTCCTCCAGGGGATCTTCCCAACCCAGGGTTCGAACCTAGGTCCCCTACATCTCCTGCCTTGTCAGGCAGATTTGTTACCACTAGCACTATAGGGGAAGCCCCTTTTAAAACATATTATTACCTAAAATATATAACAGTAGCTTCAATAATTACTTGACTCTTCTTTTCCCACATATAGATAAGAGAACTCTGAAACCAAATGATTCCAGGCCAGGAAAGCAGAATGATATCATTCATAATTTACCCATCACTTGACTAGATGCCACACTCCTTCCTGTTTGAGGTGTTTGGAATTAGTTTTGCTAATGGTGCAGACTGGAGATGGAAATCATCCAGGCCTGAAGTAGACATGGTCTTTCTAATCCAAGGAAGATATACTCTCTGCCTAAACTACTGTAAGACATTTGCATTTCTTCTGATTAGCCAACTCCTGGTTCCACATCTCTCACACTTGTTTATCATAACAGTATGTAGTTCTTTTACAATTCACATTTCTATTATCCTATGGAAAGATATCCTAACACTTATGTGTAGTTTGATATCCTTCCTTCATTTTTGAAGTAGTTCCAAATCATATCAGAAAGTAGAAACAGATAAAAATGCTATTTTTCAATCGACAAAGTAACTATTGAAAGACACTAGCTTTAAAATGGAACTTTAAAGGGCATATTAGAGTGCATCACGAAGCAAATATAAATAGAGAAAATAAATGCCCACATGAAGTAGTAACAAAGCATCACTCAGAAGGTGTGTTTTATTTTATTTTATTTTTTAATGAACCATTGGTTATCAGAGAAAGCAAAAAGACCACTGATATTAAAATGCAAATTAATAGTATAAAATATTGATGTTTCTCCAAAGTTTCCTCAAGGTGATTTTTACCCTTTCTAAGACTTTCAATTATTTGATGAAACTTCAAAAATTATTTATTAAAAGTAATTTTAATGCTTAAAAGTAATTCTGCCAGCAATACAAATATTAAAAATATACAACATAGTGATGATTTTTCCAGTTTAGTTTTGTTGTTTAAGAAATAATACCCTATTATCTCCAATATGGTATTTGCAGGGGAATGCTAATAAATACAAACCTGAATTACTTTCATCCATCTCAAATTTAACTAAAAGTAAAGAAATTTATAAATAATACAATGGACTTGCTAAAAATATAGTATTGTAAATATTGAAAAAAGTAAGTGCTAAATGCAGTGCATTTCTGTCTGATCCTGCATGATCACTCCCAAATGGCTACTCCCACATGGAATATGTTATATCTACAACGCATATATATTCTCATGCAAGTAAAGTTAGTGTACATCACTTGTTAAAAGGGTTAGAACAAAACTAGAAATTCATGTGTGATTAAAATATGTATGTTTAAATTAATTTTATAAGACAAGTTAATGATATTCTGCTAAAGTTTTTATATTTATAATTTTAAAAATAATAGCCCTCAAATGATTAAATTTCCCTCATGGTTTATTAAATTATACATTTCTGTGAAAAGTGTTCATAGGTCAAAAATGCTTGGGAAAATTTAATCTGGATGTAACGATTATATCATGGTAACAAAGTATTACTTGGGTATTATCAAATGTAAAGCTTTCATGCCCATTGTTGAAGACTGCTATCCATTCACATAATATTTCCAGCTTTAGGAAGGCAGACATTGTATCAAATGGAACTACAGCCATTTGCTAGAGCTTTCACTGATGAGATCTAAATCTTTTTTTTTTTTCTTGGAAATACAGATTTAGAAGAGAATGATGAAAGTATTATATGAAAGTTGTAACAAAAATCAATTAATCTGCACTAGTTCTTGGTTTATTCTATTTAGCACATAGAATATGACTTACTCCAGTAATTTGCCTAAGTAATATTTTCACTACACCATGTTTTCTTCTTTTAAACAAATGCTAATATTTTTGCTTTTTAATGTTTTGTATTAAACAGAGTACGTTGTTCTGCTGTTTTGACACTTCCAAGATTTTTCATAGATAACTGAGAGGATGGAGAGGGGCTAGATTCTCAGTGAAAGTGGTTTAGTGAATGCCACAGGAGGGTAATTTGCATGGAAATGACATTTTCTGGAAGCCTACAAAATGTAACAGAAAGAGAAAAGGAAACAACCTATCTTTGTACTGATGACAGTTTTCATAATAAGTCTGGAAACAGTAAAAATCTAATGAGCTTCGGTAATATTATAAACCGCTTCTGATTTCTATGGAGGCTTTTCATGTCAGCATGGGAATGACTGAAGAAATTCTGTTTGTAATGTTTCAATTCAACTAAGGATTGATAGAGTTAATTTATGATAATTGTATATTTGACCATTATTAATGATGCAAATACGTTGACAGACTATTTCATTCTCAAATTGTTCAGTTCAGTCGCTCAGTCGTGTCCTACTCTTTGTGACCCCAAGGACAGCAGCAAGCCAGGCTTCCCTGTCCATCACCAACTCCCGGAGTTTACTCAAACTCATGTCTGTTGAATCAGTGATGCCATCCAACCATCTCAATCTCATCCTCTGTTGTCCCCTTCTCCTGCCGCCTTCAATCTTTCCCAGCATCAGGATTTTTTCAAATGAATCAGTTCTTTGCATCAAGTGGCCAAAGTATTGGAGTTTCAGCTTCAACATTAGTCCTTCCAATGAACATTCAGGACTAATTTCCTTTAGGATGGACTGGTTGGATTTCCTTGCAGTCCAAAGGACTCTCAAGAGTCTTCTCCAACACCACAGTTCAAAAGCATCAATTTTTTGGTGCTCAGCTTTCTCTTTGTCCAACTCTCGCATCCATACACGAATATTGGAAAAACCAGAGCTTTGACTATATGGAACTTTGTTGGGAAAGTAAAGTTTTTACTTTTTAATATGCTGTCTAGGTTGGTCATAATTTTTCTTCCAAAGAGCAAGTGTCTTAATTTCATGTCTGCAATCACCATATGCAGTGATTTTGGAGCCCCCCACACCCCAAAATAAAATCTGTCGCTATTTCCCCATCTATTTGCTGTGAAGTGATAGGAAGAGATGTCATGATCTTAGTTTCCTGAATGTGGAATTTTAAGCCAACTTTTTCTCTCTCCTCTTTCACTTTCCTCAAGAGACTCTTTAGTTCTTCTTCCCTTTCTGCCATAAGGGTGGTATCATCTGCATATCTGAGGTTATTGATATTTCTACCAGCAATCTTGATTCCAGCTTGTGCTTCATCCAGCCCAGTGTTTTTCATGATGTACTCTGCATATAAGTTAAATAAGCTGGGTGGCAATATTCAGCCTTGACATACTCATTTTCCTATTTGGAACCAGTCTGTTTTTCCATGTCCAGTTCTAACTATTGTTTCCTGACATGCATACAGATTTTTCAAGAAGCAGGTAAGATGGTCTGGTACTCTCGTCACTTGAAGAATTTTCCACAGTTTGTTGTGATCCACATAGTCAAAGGCTTTAGCATAGTCAATAAAGCAGAAATAGATGTTTTTTTCTAGAACTCTCTTGCTTTTTCAATGATCCAGCAGATGTTGGCAATTTGATCTCTGATTCCTCTGCCTTTTCTAAATCCAGCTTGAATATCTGGAAGTTCATGGTTCATATACTGTTCAAGCCTGGCTTGGAGAATTTTGAGCATTAATTTACTAGCGTGTGAGATGAGTGCAATTGTGTGGTAGTTTGAACATTCTTTGGCATTGCCTTTCTTTGGCATTGGAATAAAAGGTGACATTTTCCAGTCCTGTGGCCACTGCTGAGTTTTCCAAATTCATTGGCATATTGAGTACAACACTTTAATAGCATTATCTTTTAGGATTTGAAATAGCTCAATTGAAATTTCACCACCTACAGCAGCTTTGTTTGTAGTGATGCTTCCTAAGGCCCAGCTGACTTCACATTCCAGGATGTCTGGCCATAGGTGAGTGATCATACCTTCGTGATTACCTGGATCATGAAGATTTTTTTTTGTATAGTTCTTCTGTGTCTTCTTGCCACCTATTCTTAATATTTTCTGCTTCTGTTAGGTCCAAACCATTTCTGTCCTTTATTGTGCCCCTCTTTTCATGAAAAGTTAGCTTGATATCTGTAATTTTCTGAAAGAGATCTCTAGTCTTTCCCATTCTATTGTTTTACTTATTTCTTTGCACTGATCAGTGAGGAAGGCTTTCTTATCTCTCCTTGCTATTTTTTGGGACTCTGCATTCAAATGAGTATGTCTTTCCCTTTCCTCTTTGCTTTTGCTTCTCTTTTTTTCACAGCTATTTGTAAGGCCTCCTCAGACAACCATTTTGCCTTTTTCCCTTTCTTTTTCTTGGGAATGGTCTTGATCCCTGCCTCCTGTACAATGTCACGAACCTCTATCCATAGTTCTTCAAGCACTCTCTCTATCAGATCTAATTCCTTGAATCTATTTCTCACTTCCACCGTGTAAGAGTAAGGGATTTGATTTAGATGATACCTGAATGGTCTAGTGGTTTTCCCCACTTTCTTGAATTTAAGTCTGAATTTGGCAATAAGGAGTTCATGAACTGAACCACAGTCAGCTCCTGGTCTTGTTTTTGCTGACTGTATAGAGCTTCTCCATTTTTGGCTGCAAAGGATATAATCAATCTGATTTCGGTGTTGACCGTGTGTTGATTTCCATGTGTAGAGTCTTCTCTTGTGTTGTTGGAAGACAGTGTTTGCTATTACCAGTGCGTTCTCTTGGCAGAACTCTATTAGCCTTTGCCCTGCTTCATTCTGTACTCCAAGGCCAAGCTTGTCTGTTACTCCAGGTGTTTCTTGACTTCCTACTTTTGCATTCCAGTCCCCTGTAATGAAAAGAACATCTTTTTTGAGCGTTAATTCTCGAAGGTCTTGTAGGTCTTCATAGAACCATTCAACTTCAGCTTCCTCAGCATTACTGGTCGGGGCATAGACTTGGATTACCATGATATTGAATGGTTTGCTGGGAAAAAAACCGAGATCATTCTGTGGTTTTTGAGATTGCATCCAAGTGCTGCATATCGGACTCTTTTGTTGACTATGGTGGCTATTTCATTTCTTCTAAGGGATTCCTGCCCATAGTAGTAGATATAATGGTCATCTGAGTTAAATTCATCCATTACAGTCCATCTTAGTTCGCTGATTCCTAGAATGTCGACATTCACTTTTGCCATCTCCTGTTTGACCACTTCCAATTTGCCTTGATTCATGGACCTAACATTCCAGGTTCCTATGCAATATTGCTCTTTACAGCATCGGACTTTGCTTTTATCACCAGTCACATCCACAGCTTGGTATTGTTTTTGCTTTGGCTCCATCCCATCATTCTTTCTGGAATTATTTCTCCACTGATCTCCAGTAGCATATTGGGCATCTACCGACCTGGAGAGTTCATCTTTCAGTGTCGTATCTTTTTTGCCTTTTCATACTGTTCATGGTGTTCTCAAGGCAGGAATTCTGAACTGGTTTGCCATTTCCTTCTCCAGTTATTCCCTTCTCCCTTTCTCCCTGTTATTTACCTGAGGCCAAACTGTGGTGGAGTAATGAAGATAATGGCGACCTCCTTCAAACGGTCCCATGTTTTCACTGCTACACTAAGTGCCTCCAACCCTGCAGCAGGCCACTGCCAACCCACACCTATGCTGGAGACTCCTGGACACTCATGGGCATGTCTGGGTCAGTCTCTTATGGGTTCACTGCTCCTTTCTCCTGGGTCCTGTTGCGCACAAGGTTTTGCCTGTCCCCTCCAAGAGTCGGTTTCCCCAGGCCTGTGTAAGTTCTGGGAGGTCTATAGTGGGCTTAATGACGATCTCCTCCAAGAGGGCTTATGCCACACCCAGGTCTGTTGCACCCGGAGCCCCTGTCCTTGCAACAGGCCACTGCTGAGGCATTACCTCCACAGGAGATGCTCAGTTCTGTCTCAGTATCTGGGGGGTCTCTGGGTCCTGGTGCCCACAAGGTTTGTTTGAGCCCTCTGAACATCTCTAATTGGTATGGGGTTTGATTCTAAACACACTTTTGCCCCTCCTACCATTTTGCTGGGGCTTCTCTGCCCTTGAATGTGGGGTATCTCCTCTAGGCTTCTCCAGTACAGTGCAGCCACCACTCCAGTGCCATGCATTAAATTTTATATTAGTTCAGATGATTCTCTCATGAACTCTCATTCTACATATTTATATACATGTACATGTGTATGTCTGTTTACAGGTAGACATAATTGTCATGTCTACATGCAGCTTGAAAAAGGATTTCTAGACATGAGGCAGAATGAGAGAATATAACTTGTTAGAATGGGACACTGTTAGAACAGCAGACCAACTCAAGGGAGAGCTGAGCCCTTTTGTGGGCCTGCAGCCAATTTTTATGGTTTCAAGACAGAGAAAATTCCTACCGAAATGGTGGCATTAGACGATTGGTTAGGATGCTATAGGACGGATAATAGGGTAGGGTATTTTACCTAGTGTGGGGTCAAGAAACTGGCCAGTTTAGATCTGGAGGTTCATGGCAACAGTTGCTATGGGGCTTGGTCAGTTTCGGAGATTTTTATTCTGTGACATTGGTACAGGGCTCCACACCTGTTACCTTGGCATGAAAACTGCAAGTGAAGTCTCTCAGTTGTTTCCCACTCTTTGCGACCACATGGACTGTAGCTTACCAGGCTTCTCTGTCCATGGGATTTTCCAGGCAAGAGTACTGAAGTGGGTTGCCATTTCCTTCTCCAGGGGATCTTCCTGACCCAGGGATGGAACCTGGGTCTCCCACATTGCAGGCAGACACTTTACCCTCTAAGCCACCAGGGAAGCCCTTGGTATAGCACTCCACAATGATTTTCTTTTAAAAATAGATCATGGTGTTGACAGTATAGAGAAGCAAATTCATAAAAAGACTTCCTGGAAGAAACATGGAATGTTTCAAAAATTTTCAAAAATTACAATTTTCTATTGATATGAATTCCAATATATTATCAATAAATATTAGTTAGAATTAAGAAACCTGTGATGTGCTGATTTTTAAATAGATATTTTTGCTCAACTATTTTCCTGAATTTCCAAAATTTCAAATCTCTGCTTTTGTCTCATTGCTAATTTATTTTTCAACCATATGGAAACTGGATACATTATGTTTTTTCTATAAATTAAAAAGTTTCAGCTGGTATAACTTCATTCCTTGCATCACCTTTAGCTTTACTTTATTTAAAAATAGAAACATATTTATATATCCTCATATATAAAAATAATATATACATATAATTTATAAATATGTTTTATAGGTCTATATATATGTGTGTGTATATAATTTATTTATTTATTTACTTATAGGTATTCAAAGAAGGAAACATTTTGTTTTTAAACCAAGGACATCAAACTCAAAACAGAATGGAATTCTTGTCATTAAAGTCTCTATCTTAGTGTTTAATGTACTCACCTGTTGTGCTAAACATCTGTTATGAACTTCAACTTATTGAAAAGCTAAAGAAGAAAGACCAGTTGATGTGACATTTTGTCTTGTAATAAGGATAGGGACACTTGGCAGCATTAGTCCATCAGTATGCTGATGACACTCAGCCCAACTCTGCCTTTGATCTGACACAGATGGTGTTTTGCCAGCTTTCTGTTGTGTCTTGCTGTTAGGGATGCTGATTAAAACAAACTGACCAACTTGCAGTCCAAACAAGAAAGGACCCTGATAGGCGGGAGAAATCATCTGAAGTGTGTATAAAGAGCAGTCTCTCAGTTATTTTTCTGTCTTTCTACTGAAGCCTGTGGTCTCAGACTTCTTTGATCCACAATACTATCAGTTAACACCAGTGGTTAAAATCAAGTTGTATACGATTTACAATTTTCATGTCTATTTGAAAAAAACCCAGAGGAGGAACTCTATATGTGCTTGCTCTTCTAATAGCCCCTAATAATAAAATTAATAGTTTATATATTTGATATGGAAGGGAATCATGTGGATATCATACTATGTCTTGCTATGAGAGCAAATTAAAAGCAATAAAATAATGAAACTTTTGACATTGCATACCATTTAATATTAAAGAATGGATTTTGTTATGAACTTTATAGTGAAATATTTCTAAACATCTTGTTTTGTTGTTGTTTAGCTTCTCAATCATGTTCGACTCTTTTGTGACCCCATAGGCTGTGTAGCAAAATGGGCTTCTCTTATCTACAGTATTTTCCAGGCAAGAATACCGGAGTGAGTAGCCATTTCCTCCTTCAGGGCAACTTCCTGATCAGCATCAAATCCTAGTCTTCCGTGGCTCCTGCATTGCCAGACAGATTCTTTACCACTGAGCCACCTGTCTCAGTCACTTGCTAATTTTACAGCTTAGGAAATGGGTTGGTCAAGCACCTGGAAACCAAATCTTTGATATGTAAACTTCTAAAGAGATAAGACCACTATCTTCCAATTTCAGAGGAAGAGTGAGAGCTTAACTTTGATGGTAGCAATTATCAGATACAGAACCCAAATTACAGAGGAAAAAAGATTTGCAAACTCAATGTTCTTTGCATATTCTATTGATTAATCTTGCCCCTAAAGTCCTTCAATATTTTTTCCACTATTTCACCCTAATGGGCCTGGCTTCCTTGGTGGCCTGCAATGCAGGAGACCTGGTATTGATCCCTGGGTCGGGAAGATCCTCTGGAGAAGGGAATAGTAACCCACTACAGTATTTTTGCTTGAAGAATTCTACAGACAGAGGAGCTTGGTTGGCAGTCCGTGAGTGGCAAAGAGTTGGATGTTACTAACACTTTCACATTTCATCCTAATGTTTAAGCACTTTTAATGCAGGTTGGGTCCCTGGGTGGGGAAGATCCCCTGGAGAAGGGACTTGGCAACCCACTCCAGTATTCTTGTCTGGAGAATTCCCATGGACAGATGAGCCTGGAGGGCTATAGTCCACAGAGTTGCAAAGATTGGGACATGACTAGCAACTTAGCACAGACACAAGTTTCAGTTGAGCTTAACTTCTCTCATCTGTAGTGATAGTTTGATTTAAATCTTTTTCATCTGTTTTTGTCTGGTTCCAAATTTTCATTGATAGTCCTCATCTTTTTGTAAATATTTATTCTGGCCCTAGGGAGGAAAACTCATTCTTATTTTTCCAGTTATTTCCTTAAGTTCCTACACTTAAGTATCTAGTTAATTCTTTTTGCCCATCCTATACTCATATTCCCCAAATTTGCTAAAAATTTCCCCCAATGCTGCCATTACCCAGCCTTATTATAAGAAATTCTGTTACTCTTTCAAAGTCTTGTCAAACTGAAGCAGGAGTCAATTGCCTCTTCTCCCACTTCCCAGGGTAAAGCAACTGGAGATTCATTTCCCATGGACTGAAACTCCAAGACGAGAATCAGTTCAGTTCAGTCGCTCAGTCGTGTCTGACTCTTTGCGACCCCATCAATCTCAGCACGCCAGAACTCCCTGTCCATCACCGACTCCCGGAGTCTACATAAACCCATGTCCATCGAGTCAGTGATGCCATCCAGCCATCTCATCCTCTGTCGTCCCCTTCTCCTCCCACCCCCAATCCTACCCAGCATTAGGGTCTTTTCCAATGAGTCAACTCTTCGCATGAGGTGGCCAAAGTATTGGAGTTTCAGCTTCAACATCAGTCCTTCCAATGAACACTCAGGATTGATTTCCTTTAGGATGGACTGGTTGGATCTCCTTGCAGTCCAAGGGACTCTCAAGAGTCTTCTCCAACACCACAGTTCAAAAGCATCAATTCTGCGGCGCTCAACTTTCTTCATCGTCCAACTCTCACATCCATACATGACCACTGGAAAAACCATAGCCTTGACTAGACGGACTTTTGTTGGCAAAGTAATGTCTCTGATTTTAAATATGCTGTCTAGGTTGGTCATAACCTTCCTTCCAAAGAGTAAGCGTCTTTTGATTTCATGGCTGCAATCACAATCAGCAGTGATTTTGGAGCCCAAAAAAATAAAGTCTGACACTGTTTCCACTGTTTCTCCATCTATTTCCCATGAAGTGATGGGACCAGATGCCATGATCTTAGTTTTCTGAAGGTTGATCTTGAAGGCAACTTTTTCACTCTCCTCTTTCACTTTCATCAAGAGGCTCTTATTTCTTCTTCACTTTCTGCCATAAGTGTGGTGTCATCTGCATATCTGAGGTTATCGATATTTCCCCCGGCAATCTTGACTCCAGCTTGTGCTTCTTCCAGCCCAGCGTTTCTCATGATGTACTCTGCATAGAAGTTAAATAAGCAGGGTGACAATATACAGCCTTGACGTACTCCTTTTCCTATTTGGAACCAGTCTGTTGTTTCATGTCCAGTTCTAGCTATTGCTTCCTGACCTGCATACAGGTTTCTCAAGAGACAGGTCAGATGGTCTGGTATTCCCATCTCTTTCAGAATTTTCCACAGTTTATTGTGATCCACACAGTCAAAGGCTTTGGCATAGTCAATAAAGCAGAAATAGATGTTTTCTGGAACTCTCTTGCTTTTTCAATGATCCAGCGGATGTTGGCAATTTGATCTCTGATTCCTCTGCCTTTTCTAAATCCAGCTTGAACATCTGGAAGTTCACTGTTCATGTACTGCTGAAGCCTAGGTTGGAGAATTTTGAGAATTACTTTACTAGCATGTGAGATGAGTGCAATTGTGCAGTAGTTTGAGTATTCTTTGGCATTGCCTTTCTTTGGGATTGGAATGAAAACTGACCTTTTCCATTCCCGTGGCCACTGCTGAGTTTTCCAGATTTGCTGGCATATCAAGTGCAGCACTTTCACAGCATCATCTTTGAGGATTTGAAATAGCTCAATCGGAATTCCATCACCTCCACTAGCTTTGTTCGTAGTGATGCTTTCTAAAGCCCACTTGACTTCACTTTCCAGGATGTCTGGCTGGACAGACACTCACAGATCACTCACTGTAGGTGAGTGATCACACCATCGTGATTATCTGGGTCGTGAAGATCTTTTTTGTATAGTTCTTCTGTGTATTCTTGCCACCTCTTCTTAATATCTTCTGCTTCTGTTAGATCCATACAATTTCTGTCCTTTATCGAGCCCATCTTTGCATGAAACGTTCCTTTGGTATCTCTAATTTTCTTGAAGAGACCTCTAGTCTTTCCCAGTTTGTTGTTTTCCTCTATTTCTTTGCACTGATCACTGAGGAAGGCTTTCTTATCTCTCCTTGCTATTCTTTGGAACTCTGCATTCAGATGGGAATATCTTTCCTTTTCTCCTTTGGTTTTTGCTTCTCTTCTCTTCCCAGCTCTCTGTAAGGCCTCCTCAGACAGCCATTTTGCTTTTTTGCATTTCTTTTCCATGGGGATTTTCTTGATCCCTGTCTCCTGTACAATGTCACAAACCTCTGTCCATAGTTCATCAGGCACTCTGTCTATCAGGTCTAGTCCCTTAAATTTATTTGTCACTTCCACTGTATACTCATAAGGGATTTGATCTAGGTCATACCTGAATAGTCTAGTGGTTTTCCCTACTTTCTTCAATTTAAGTCTGAATTTGGCAATAAGCAGTTCATGATCTGAGCCACAGTCTGCTCCTGGTCTTCTTTTTGCTGACTGTATAGAGCTTCTCCATCTTTGGCTGCAAAGAATATAATCAATCTGATTTCGGTGTTGACCATCTGGTGATGTCCACGTGTAGAGTCTTCTCTTGTGTTGTTGGAATAGGGTGTTTGCTATGACCAGTGTGTTCTCTTGGTTAAACTCTATTAGCCTTTGCCCTGCTTCATTCTGTACTCCAAGGCCAAACTTGCCTGTTACGCCAAGTGTTTCTTGACTTCCTACTTTTGCATTCCAGTCCCCTATATTGAAAAGGGCATCTTTTTGCGGTGTTAGTTCTAAAAGGTCTTGTAGCTCTTCATAGAATCATTCAAGTTCCGCTTCTTCAGCATTGCTGGTAGGGGCATAGATTTGGATTACTGTGACATTGAATGGTTTGCCGTGGAAATGAACAGAGATCATTCTGTCGTTTTTGAGATTGTACCCAAGTACTGCGTTTCGGACTCTTTTGTTGACAATGATGGCTACTCCATTTCTTCTAAGGGGTTCCTGCCCACAGTAGTAGATATAATGGTCATCTGAGTTAAATTCACCCATTACAGTCCATCGTAGCTCGCTGATTCCTAGAATGTCAACGTTCACTCTTGCCATCTCCTGTTTGACCACTTCCAATTTGCCTTGATTCATGGACCTAACATTCCAGGCTCCTATGCAATATTGCTCTTTACAGCATTGGACTTTGCTTCTATCACCAGTCACATCCACAGCTGGGTATAGTTTTTGCTTTGGCACCATCCTATCATTCTTTCTGGAGTTATTTCTCCACTGATCACCAGTAGCATATTGGGCACCTACTGACCCGGGGAGTTCAGCTTTCAGTGTCCTATCTTTTTGCCATTTCACATTGTTCATGGGGTTCTCAAGGCAAGAATACTGAAGTGGTTTGCTATGCCCTTCTCCAGTGGACCACGTTCTGTCAGACCTCTCCACCATGACCCGTATGTCTTGGGTGGCCCCACAAGCCATGGCTTAGTTAATAACCAAAAATAAATATATGCATCCAAGTTTAAATTCATTCAAACTCAGGTAGCCTGGGTATGAATTCCCGATTTAAAGGGTCTTTAAGAATGGAGAAACTAGATCTGTGTTTCAGTGTTCCACCTTAAACTAGAAGCATTATAACTTAAGTCCATGGAAATAAAAACAACTTTCCACAATAATTGTTGAAAACACACTAAAAATTCTGGGAATAATTCATGGCCTCTGTATGTGATGTTTCACCACACTTCTTAAGAAAACAGTGCATAATATAAATATAAGTAACGGGCAATATATATTATTATGAATGTGTTCATGCAGGCAAAAGGCTACCAGAATAAAGATGCAGTGCTGATATTTAAACTGAATTCAAATATATTCTTGCTATTAAAAAAGGTCATGCTCTAGTTGTTGAGGTAAGTGGGATGAGAAAAGAATACATGTTTTGAGGTTGTCATTACTCACACTGTGGAACTTCTAATGTAATACCTCAAGGGGCATGGGGTATGATTTGCTGGTGCATGAGTATTTCCAAATATGTGGGAGAGAGAGTTCTCTGAATGTTGACTAGTATTTTTGTGCTTTGGGGAACAGAATCTTTCTGAGCTCAAATACTATAATACTGCATCTTATTCTTGTCTACTCGACTCTTTGTAGGCTTAAAAAGTTTTATATACGTGTGTGTGTGTGTGTGTGTGTGTGTGTGTGTGTATTAAGCATCTGAAATGTTTTATGAAAATCTGCAGTGTTAGGAGGGATAAAAACATGGGGAAATCTGGTTCAGCAAAAGAGTAATAGACTAGCTTGTCCCTGCACCTTTATGCCAGTAAAAGTAAAATTCTGGAAATAACATAACAAGCAACCAAGGAACAACTGTGAAGTGGTGTGAAGCTGAACTGATCTGACACTCCATTGTTGTTCAGTCACTAAGTCTTGTCCAACTCTTTGTGACCCCATGGAGTGCAGCACCCCTGTCTTCCCTGTTCTTCGCCATCTCCCGGAGCTTGCTCAAATTCATGTCCATTGAGTCAGTGATGCCATCCAACCTTCTCGTCCTCTGTCATCCCCTTCTCCTCCTGCCTTGAATCTTTCCTGGCATCAGGGTCTTTTCCAAAGAGTCAGCTCTTTACATCAGGTGGCCAAAATATTGGAGCTTCAGCTTCAGCATCAGTCCTTCCAGTGAATATTCACTGACATCCCATAGCTGAATGAAAAACACGGCTACAAGTTGTCATATGACTTCTATGCACATATTGTCCCATGTGATGACCCTTACTCAGAGTGTTCCCATACAATATAAAATAGATAATCTCACTTAATCTCTTGATCAAATGAGAGCTCTTGGACAATAGATGAGCCTGACACAACTAGCCCCACTAAAATAAGTGATGGGTGAAATATTTTTCTCTTCTGCTGGCTTACTCAGACTTTCCTACTTGACTAAAAGTTGATGGGTGGCACTAGCAAGAAGAATTCTACCACAACATATGTCCCTTTGTCCCCCGATGTTGGATGTCCATATTGTAACTGGAGATACCAAGGCACACAGGATCACTGGTAGGGAAGAGCACACCACAAGAATCTACCAGGAAGGTACTTTCCTGTCCGATTTCATGGCTCTGGGTAAGAAGACCAGGGCCCTCCTATCATGAATGTTTGCTAAGTTGCTTCAGTCATGTCAAACTCTTTGCTACCCTATGGACTGTAGCCCACCAGGCTCCTCTGTCCATGGGATGCTCCAGACAAGAATACTGGAGTGGGCTGCCATGCCCTCCTCCAGGGCATCTTCCCAACTCGGGGATCAAACTTGCATCCCCTGCATCTCATACATTTCAGGTGGATTCTTTAACCCTAAGCCACAGGGGAAGCCTCCTTCCCACCATAACTGTGGTCAAAGAGTGCCACCTGCCATATCAGTGAACAAAGGATATGAGGTCATCAGGCCAATATGCACCTTGAGGGGATACAGGATGGAGAGAAACACGATGCTGCCTTAGATAGTTAAGGTGTGTCAAAGGAGTAATTTCATTAAGCCCAGACTCTTGTATCTTCCCATTCTTAGAAAAGGGCTACATTCATTAACTTCAGATGTCTAGTTTTTTTCTTTAATTATCAGTCACCTTTTGATGCTTTAGTTTCCTGTTTTTTGCTTTGCTTTGTTTGTTTATTTGTTTTGCAAAAACTTGGCCTCTCAATATCCTGGCCTCTCACTTACCTCTCCAAAATAGCCCCTCAGAACTGAGTGTATGTATTCCATGTTTAAGTCCTCAGTAAGTCTTCCAAATAAAACATACAGTCTCAACTTTTAGATTGTACATATTTTTCAGCTCAGTCATGTCTGACTTTTTGTGACCCCATGGGCTGTAGCCCGCCAGGCTCCTCTCTCAGTGGAATGCTCCAGGCAAGAATATGGAGCGGGTTGCCATTCCCCCTCCAGGGCATCCTCCTAACCTAAGGATCGAACCTAAGTCTCCTGCATTGCATGTGGATTCTCTAACATCTGAGCCACAAGGGAAACTTGGCATATGGGAATCTTAGTTCCTTGACAAGAGATCGAATCAAAGTCCCCTGCTTTGGAAGCGTGGAATCTTAACCACTCGACCACCAGGGAATTCCCTGTGGCCCATTCAAAGGATCCAGAATAATCTTTTCACCTCAAAATTCTTAATCACACCAAAAATCCCCTTTTGTCATGTATTGTAACATATTCACATGTCCAGAGATTAGGATATAGTTGTGTTGGGGGATTATTGTGCCTACTATAGTCTGCCTTTGGTCCCTGATTTTCACATGTTCTCCACATGTAAACCATATTCACCCCACCCCAACATTTCTGTAAGTCTAAACCCACTATAGCATCATTTCAAACTCCAAAATCTCATCTATACTTTATCAACCCCAAAGTCCCAAATGCCATTATCTAAATGGAGGATCTGACTATAACCCCTCCTGAAACAGAATCCATTTCCATCTGTAAATCCCAGAAATTCAAGAAACAAGTTAACTGCTTTTAAGAAAAAAACGTGGGTGAGGCATACCATTTTAAAGCACAACCATTTTAAAAGGGAAAAAAAGCATAAAGGGAAAAATATTCTCATAAAATTTGAAAGTCAGCCTGGCAATCCCCATCAGGTTTTAAACCCCGGAGAAGAACCATTTCTAATTCACAGTCCTGTCTTGATGCTTTTTGATTCAACCCTCAGAGTCATCCTTCTGTTACATGAAAAGTAGCATGGGCTTTAATCTGAGCAGTTTTATTAGCCATTAACTTACCAGTAGAATTTTGAGAGTTTGCCAGCCTTACTTTATTTTGTCCTATCTCTGTCCCTCTCCATCCAAGCTGGCAATGTTTCCACTCTTACAACATTCACAAGAACATTTTGGGTCTCAAGAAACCATTCAAGTAGATACAAAGCTGGTCCACAGATCATTCTTAGAAAATCTCATCTTTGTTTCTGGCTTTTATTTGAGAGGAATCTGTGAATGGGATGCCTAATCTCCTCAAAGAACCTTCAGTGCAACAGGATATTTGGTCCGTTTTGAAGCACTCTCAGAAGACTGTAAAATCTATGTATCTCTGTCTGGTTACAGATAGTGCTTATTGAGTAATATGCAATTGATAAATAACCTATAATTGATGAGTATTTATAATTGATGAGATGTGGCTCTGCTTGGAAACAGAAGCTTGTTATGTATCTCTGAAGGGGACGTGACAAACAGGGTGGTGTCTCCATAGCATGGCTTCTTTAATCAATCTAATTTTAGCATCTTTTGAAATCAGGATAAGTGAGGTTCTCCAGACATCCAAACTCCTAGTTCCTATTTTCCTAACAGCTCTTCCTTAATTCATTTCTTTCACATTATAGTGACAACAGCGAGTGAAAATAACAAGAGTAAATCAGGCTTCATCTTAAATACTGCATAAAAATATCTATGGCTAATCATCCTTGTGTATCACTGAAAAATTCTTCTTTTCATGTAACTCTAGATATGGTTCAGGCTTCCCTGATAGCTCAATTGGTAAAGAATCTGCCTGCAATGCAGAAGACCATGGTTTGATTCCTGGATCAGGAAGGTCCCCTGGAGAAGGGATAGGCTCCCCACACCTATATTCTTGGGCTTCCCTTGTGGCTCAGCTGGTACAGAATCTGTCTGCAATGTGGGAGACTTGGGTTCGATTCCTGGGTTGGGAAGATCTTCTGGATAAGGGAAAGGCTACTCACTCCAGTATTCTGGCCTAGAGAATTCCATGGACTGTACAGTCCATGAGGTCGCAAAGAGTCAGACAAGACTGAGTGACTTTCACTTCACTTCACTTTAAGCTTTCTAACATTACAAAACAAAAAAATATATATATATTTTCTTCCTTGCCAATAGCATGGTCCTCATTTTCTTCTGAATCCTCACCAGCAGCCTTTTTAATATCCATTTTTAATGATTAGCAGCAACCTCTATACAACAGTTTAGATATTCTCTAACAAATTTTCTCTTCCATGAGCTTTACTTCTGAGCTCTCAGCAGCAGGGGCCTTAATATTCATGTTGTTCAGATAGTATGTTTTTGATTAACTAAATTTTCTCTAAGAAAATATAACTTTTATCTATTATTTTCTACACTTCTCACTAAGTACTCACTCACTAGCATATCCATATTTCTACTAAGAGTCTCTTAAAAGAAATCAATTTTTTTGTTTATTTCTTTTGTTTTTAATTATGTTCCTTACAATTCTTTCAGTCTCAACTCATTACCCAGTATCAAAGCCACTTACACATTTTTAGTCTTTGCAATAGCAGTATCCCACTTCATTAGTTATTGCTGCTGTACAAATCACCAAAATACTGTGGTTTAGAACAATTCAAATTTGTTATCTTACTGTTTTCAGGTCACAAATGTTAAAATCATGGTAAATGCATGGCTACATTCCTTTTGGAGGCTCTAGGGAATAACTAGAGGCTTCCCAGAGAGTGCAGTGGTAAAGAATCCACCTGCCAAAGCAGGAGATGCAAGAGATGGGGACTCAACTGACCCCTGGGTTGGGAAGATTCCCTGAAGGAGGGAATGGCAACCCATTCCAGTATTCTTATCTGGGAAATACCATGGACAGAGAAGCCTGGTATGTTATAGTCCATAGGGTCAAAAAGAGTTGCACACAACTGAGTAACTGAGCACACAAACACACACATACACACACACACATGCGGAAGAATTATTTTCATGCCTTTTTCAGGTTCTAGAGGACACTTGGAATTCTTGGTTGTGACTCTATTCTATTTCAAAGTTGACCACTCCAGTTCTGTGTCTGTTGTGTATCCTCTGACTCTCTTGTTTCCCTTTTCAGTTGCTTAAGGATTCTGATGATTGCATGGACCTACTCATATTATCCAAGATATTTTTTTTTTTTCCTCATCTCACTACTAATGACTTCAATTCAGTTCAGTCGCTCAGTCATGTCTGACTGTTTGCAACTCCATGGACTGCAGCACGCCAGGTCTCCCTGTCCATCACCAGCTCCTGGAGTTTTTTAAAACTCATGTTCATGGAGTCGGTGATGCCATCCAACCATCTCATTCTTTGGTGTCCCCTTCTCCTCCTGCCTTCAATCTTTCCCAGCATCAGGGTCTTTTCAAATGAGCCAGTTCTTTGCATCAGGTGACCAAAGGATTGGAGCTTCAGCTTCAACATCAGTCCTTCCAAAGAATATTCAGGACTGATTTCCTTTAGGATGGACTGGTTGGATCTCCTTGGAGTCCAAGGGACTCTCAAGAGTGTTCTCCAATACTGTAGTTTAAAAGCGTCAATACGTCAGTGCTCAGCTTTCTTTATGGTCCCATAACTTAGTCACATCTTTAAAATCCTTTTCCAATGTATTATACTCACAGGTTTCAGTAGTTAGGACATGAACATCTTTTAGGGGCCATTTTTCTGCTTACCATACCACCTAGAGACCTTGGACAGGTCAGCCTGGAGGAAACCCCTCTCCATATAACTAAAGAAATTAAAGATAACCTGACAATGTCCCTAAAGATGAAAATATTTTTGGAACTAAAGAACATAAGATTTAGGCAGAACATGCATGTTAAACCTAAATAGAGTGAATTCTTACAAAAACAAAATATTTGAATAAGACCCAAGTCAAGTGATGCGATAAACAAAATGTTCATGCTATCATAAAAAATCACTCATCTTAATAAGAAACTGAAAAAAAATCGTAATAGATGTGAACACCAAGGATGAATTTGATGTGAGATGTATGTGACAAGAGTTTTAAAGCAGTGATTTTTAAAATGTTTCAACAATAAATTAAAGATTCTCCTGAAACAAATAAAAATAAAACTCTCAGAAAATTCATATGTTATAAAAAATGTAAATTACAGAAGAAAAATACAAAATTTTACTACCAAATTTTTACTAAATTGGTTCAGTAGTAGGCTGGAAATGACATAGATAGGGTCAGTAAACTTGTGAAAAGGTAAATATAATTCACATAATCTAAAAAAAAAACATGGAACTTAAAAAATGTACAAAGCTTTAAGAGCAATTTATTAACAGCAAAATGTGCACTGTTGGTATCATCAGAGTCATAGAAAAGAGAAGAATATACAACGTGAAAGGGAGTCTGATGAAATAACTGCTTAAAACATCCCACATTTAGATATATAACTCAGATTCTAAACAATCAGTAAACCCTAATGTGATAAAATCAAAATAATTCCAACCCAGGTATATCATAATTCAATGTTTAAAACTGAAGGCAAAAAATTTTGGAAAGCAGCCAGAAGGAAATGTCACGTTACTTATAGGGGGATATTAATTTGAGTGGTTGTAGATTTCCTATCAGAAATTATGGAGGCAGAAAGAAGTTGTGCAATCTCTTTCAAATGTTGAATGTTAAGTTCTGTTTATCTTTAATTCTTTATTTTTTGAAACTATCCTTCAGGAATGAGAGAGAAATGAAGATGTTTTTAAAGGAAGATAAACTTAGTGTATATAGGTCTATAACAGACCTGTTCTTAAAGATTCACTAACTCAAAGCCTTGGAAATAAGAATCACACTGTTCAAAGTGGAATCTGGGATAGGTCCCTCTATCCGTATCCTTTTTTCTTTGGAAAAGAGTTCTGTCTCTTTGGGAAAGTAGTTCTGTCTCCTCTTCCCACAGTCTTTTTGGAAGAGGTACCACAGCCAATTTATGTAACACTCACCTTGGCAAATGTAATCTGCTTTAGTTAAATATGATTTTCAGATTATATTACTGAAAGACAAGTTTAAACAGATAAAAATAATAGATTAATCTGTCAAGGCATGCTTTACGTTTTCAGTGACTGTGCCACTCAGCATAAGATAACATTTCTTGAGCTAAACACAGCGTTTCCTTGAAATCAAGGATAGTAGGATGGCATTTGAGTAGTCTTTATAATGCTTTTGATTAAGAATTAATTTACTCAAGACTTTGAGGTGGTTCTTACTTATGATATCTAAGATTTTACTTCATGCGTTAGAATTAGTGAAGCAATGATCAGATTGAATATAGCATATTGTTTTAATCTTTACTTAACATGTTTCACAATTATTTACAAACTGAAGAGAATCAAAAGGAGCTTCTCATTGACTGACCAATCTCCTTGTGTGCATAATTGGCATAGAACATGACACATAGATTCACCTTACTACTTCTCATGTGGAACTTGTGGTAAAGAACTCTCTTGCCAGTGCAGGAGTCATAAGAGACTTAGGTTCAATACCTGGATTGGGAAGATCACCTGGAGGAAGGCATGGCAACCCACTCCAGTATTCTTGAGCCATGTCATCAGGGCCACCTAATACAAACAGGTCAGAGTTAAGAGTTCTGACCAAATGCGATCCACTGGAAAAGAAAATGGTAACCCAGGCCAGTATTCTTGTCTGAAAAATCCCATGGATAGAGAAGCCTAGCAAGCTATGGTCTGTAGGGTCCCAAAGAGTTGGATACAACTGAAACCACTTAGTGCACACACACACACTAATCATAATAATTACTGTAACAAGTAATTATTTAGTGCTTGTTATGCACCAAAATCTAATCTATGTGGTTCATATAGATAAATCTATTTAATTATCCAATTAAATATGCCTACTTAATAAATAATGAATCTGTGTTTTCATAAAGGTAAATAACTTGTAAGAAGTCCTACTTTAATCAATATTGGTTAACTACTGTAAAAAGCAAGTCCCAGATCTAAGTGAAATAATAAAATAAATGTTTGTTTTATTTAGATCAAGACCAAATAAAACGTTTCTAGTAAGGTAGCTCCCCTAAGAAGCCCTCCTTGAAGTGGCAGTGAAAGTCACTAGCTAATTCCTTGTTGTAACTCTGCGATCCTGGGGCTTCTGGTCGACCTTGACACTACTGAAAATGAAGTCAGGGAGAAGAGAGCATAGGGAAATCAAACAATATAATTAACTGGGACCTGGAATTGACACATGTTACATCAGACAAACCTAAGTCTGTGGCCACATCTATGAGATATGAGAAATGAGGAGATAAAATAAAATATGTTTTCTGTATGACAGCCAGTTTCCTGGAAAAGATTCTTACCATGGAAGGGAAATTAATCTCTAGTGCTACTCAGTAATCTAATTGTTCAATTCAGTTCAGTCTCTCAGTTGTATCCAACTCTTTATGACCCCATAGACTACAGCATGCCAGACCTCCATGTCCATCACCAACTCCCAGAGGTTGCTCAAACTCATGTCCATCTAGTTGGTGATGCCATCCAACCACCTCATCTTCTGTCGTCCCCTTCTCTTCCTTCTTTTAATCTTTCCCACCATCAGGGTCTTTTCCAACGAGTCAGTTCTTCGCATCAGGTGGCCAAAGTATTGGAGTTTCAGCTTCAGCATTAGTCCTACCAATAAATATTCAGGACTGATTTCCTTTAGGATTGACTAGTTTGATCTCCTTGCAATGCAAGAGTCTCTCAGGAGTCTTCTCTGCCACCACAGTTCAAAAGTATAAATTCTTTGGTGCTCAACTTTCTTTATAGTCCAAACTTCCAGTTCAAAAATTCTGTTGTAAATTAAAACATAAACTCAGGAATTTGGCTCTCAGGACTATGCTATACTATTCTGTCATTCACAAAAATAGGATAATACATACATCATATTTTATAAGGCAGTAAATATAATAATGCTTCCCTGGTGCTCAGATTATAAATAATCCCCCTGCAATGTGGGAGATCTGAGTTAGATCCTTGGGTTGGGAAGATCCCTTGGAGGAGGGCATGACAACCCACTCCAGTAATCTTGCCTGGAGAATCTCCATGGACAGAGGAGCCTGGCAAGCCATCGTCATGGTGTTGCAAAGAGTCAGACACAACTGAGCAACTAAGCACAGCACAGCACATATATAATAATATATAGCACAAGCACACCTTGGAGATATTGCAGGTTTGATTCCAGACCACTACAATAAAACAAATATAATAAAGAAATCCATATGAATTTTATGTGTTTCCAGTGCATGTAAAAGTTGTATTTACATTATTGTGAAATCTACTATGTGTACAATTATGTCTAAAAAAGACAATGTACACACCTTAATTTAAAACACTTGATTGCTAAAAATACTGTCATCTGAGCCCTCACTGAGCTATAATCTTTTCGTAGTAGCATTAGCAAAAGTCACTAATCGCAGATCACCATAACAAACATAATAATGATGAAAACATTTGGAATATTATGAGAATTACCAAAATGTGAGACAGAGACTGAAAGTGAGCTGTTGGAAAATGGCCATCTGTAAATTTGAGCAATGCCTGATTATCACAAACCTTTCATTTAAAACAAACAAACAAGCACAATATCTGTGAAGTGGAAAGGAAAATCACAATATACCTGCATATGTGTGTATAAATAGTGTAGTATAATGGTGTTTGGTGTTTACTAGGATTTCCGTAAAGATAGGGTATTATTTTACTATTAAATAAAGAATTAGTGAAAAGAAATAATCTCAATCAGTATAAAATGATGTTTCACTAAAAGGATATAGGATATCTTATAGAACACAAATTTGAGGATGAAATATGCCTATGATGAATGAAAAGAAAGCAGAGGAAAAGAAACTGTAAAACAGAGACAAATGGAAATTCTAAGACTAGGGCTTCCCTGTGGCTCAAGTGGTAAATAAAATATACCTGAGTTTTTAAAAAATAATAATAATTCACTGGATAAGTTTAACAGCATACTATATGGCAAATAACAAAAGTGAATTTTAAAATAGGGGCATAGAATGTTTAATTTTGTAAATGGTAACATAGTCAAGAATATTAAGAAGAGTTATTTTAAGAAAGTAATAGACATGAGGCAATCAATAGCTTATTTGGAAAATGTCCAATTAAATCAACCTATAAGCAAATGTTTTAAATAATATGTATAAATATGGTTTTATTTAATTTGTCACTATAATGGCATATTTCAATCTTCCCTCTGTGTCTTTGGATGATGACTTTCTTTTTGATATATTTTATAAAAATGCGGAAAATGAAATTTTCTTAGCTCCAAATTTAAACTGATTTAAAGTCAACTTTAAGATAGGAAACCCAAAAGTATTTCGTAAGAGGAAAACACTAGATATAACACACAAAATATTCTGAGAGACACCCAGGAAAGAACTTTTTTCAGTTGGATTTTTATTGCAATATACCTTAATAATGCTAACGGTTATAACAAGCAAGAAAGACATGTGTGCATGCGTGCTAAATCCCTTCAGTCATGTCTGACTCCTTGTGACTCCATGGACCATAGCCCACCAGGCTCCTTTGTCCATGGGGTCTCCAGGCACAAATACTGGAGTTGGTTATCATGCACTCCTCCAGGGGAATCTTCCTGACCCAAGAATCAAACCTGCACCTTCTGAATTGCAGGCAGATTCTTTACTGCTGAGCCACCAGGAATGCCTGAAGCAAGACAGACAATATGATTTAAGAATTTGTTGTTTATCATATACTGATATTTAGTTTGTGTCAGGCTTCAAAAGAAGGAAACATACGAACATACATATACAAACACATACAAAATATATGCATAAGCAAACACATCAATTTAAGGTTTTGAAATAAAATTTCTAATTTCATCTAGATAATAGGGAAGACTTTAGTATAACCTGTGCACTAAAACTTTATAAGCATAATATAAATGTATACATACCTCAAATTTGATGCTTCCCTGGTAGCTCAGATGGTAAAGAATCTGCCTGCAATGCAGGAGACCTGGGTTCCATCACTGGGTAGGTAAGATCTTCTGGGGAAGGGAATGGCAACCCACTCCAGTATCCTTGCCTGGAGAACCCCATAGACAGAGGAGCCTGGTGGGTTACAGTCCATGAGATCGCAGAGTCAGACATGACTGAGCAACTAACACTTCCACTTCCACACCTCAAATTTACGCTTAAAAGTTGAAGAAAACTGGCCATGGTATTTATTTGATAATACAATTAAGAAATATGTAATATTTAAAACTTTATAATGAAATTAGAATATTTGAATTTGATTCTTATACAATATTAGAAAAATCTTTAAGGCATATGAACAGAATTTCCTTCATAAAGCTTACTATTTCTATAATCAAAACCAAGATGATAATCTCACAGCACAGTTTGCAATATCTAGAACAGGAAAGAAACCTAGATGCCCATCCACAGAAAAATGGATAAAAAAGTTGTGGTACATATATACAATGGAATATTACTCAGTGATAAAAATGTACACATTTGAATCAGTTTTAATAAGGTGAATGAACCTAGAACCTATTATACAGAGTGAAGTAAGTAAGAAAGAGAAAAACAAATATCATATATTAATGTATATATATATGGAACCTAGAAGATGGTACTGATGAACCTGTTTTCAGTGCAGCAATAGAGATGCAGACAGAGAGAACAGATTTGTGGACACAGTGGGGGAAGGAGAGGGTGGACGAATTGATAGAACAGCATTGAAACAGACACATTACCATATGTAAAACTAGATAGTCAGCGGGGATTTGCTGTATGACACAGGGAGCTCAAACCCAGTGCTCTTTGACAACCTAGAGGGGTGGTATGAGGTGTGAAGAGGGAGGGACGTTCAAGACAGGGGAAATATGTATACATATGGCTGATTCATGCTGATGCATGGCAGAAACCAATACAATATTTTAAAGCAATTATCCTCCAAATAAAAATAAATAAATTACAAAAATAAAAAAAACAAGATGATAATCTAAATGTCTAAGACTTAAATCATCTTCTTAGTAAACAGTGGAAGGGATTCATATTTTTAAGAAAAGAAGTATAAATTTGAGATTCAGTTGGAAGATAAAAATTTTAAATCACTTTATTGACATGCCAAAAAGCTTTGCATATTAACTGTATAGGACTTGATGGGTTTGTAGATAAGTATATCTGTGAAAGGGCTTCCCTGGTAGTTCAGCTGGTAAAGAATCTGCCTGCAATGCAGAAGATTCTGGCTCAATTCCTGGGTCAGGAAGATTCCCTGGAGAAGGGCTCGGCTACCCATTCCAGTAATCCTCGTCCTTCCTGGTGGCTCAGATGGTAAAGAATCCACCTGCAGTGCAGGAGACCTGGGTTCTATCCCTGGGTTGGGAAGCTCAAGAGTCAGATATGACTAAGCACAGCACAGCATATCTGTGAAAACATCCTCAGAATCTATGCCACAAACATATCCATCACCTCCAAAAGTTTGCTTTCATCTTCTTTATTTTAATTTTATTTAAAGAACATACCACAAGATCTATTTTCTTAGTAGAATTTTGGGTGTAAGTCACTCAGTTGTTTCTGAGTATTTGTGACCCCATGGACTGTAGCCTACCAGGCTCCTCTGTCCATGGAATTCTCTAGGCAAGAATACTGGAGTGGGTTGATATTTCCTTCCCTAGCAAATCTTCCCAACCCAGGGATCAATCCCAGATCTACATTGCAGGCAGATTCTTTATCATCTGAGCCACCACATAAGCTTAAGTTTTTAAGTATACAGTACAATATTATTAACTATAGGAACTATGCTGTATCATACACCTTTACTAACACTTCTGCATGATTCCCTAGTTCTAAGCCCTGGCAACCACCACCCTATGATCTGCTTCTACGAGTCTGACTATTTCAGATACTTCACATAAGTCATATCTTGTAATATTTATCCTTCTGTTTCTGGCTGTTTTACTTAGCGTTGTGTCCTCCAGGTTTATCTATGCTGTCACAAATGGCAGAATGTACTTCTGGAAGACTGAGGAGCTTTCCACTGTATGTGTTAGACATACTACATTTCCTATATTCAGTTATTCATTGGTGTACATTTAGGTTATTTCCATGTCTTGATTATTGTGAATAATACTGAAATAAACCTGGGATAGGCTTCCTTTGTGGCTAAGTGGTAAAGAATTCACCTGCCAATGCAGGAAATGTGAGTTAAATTCCTCGGTTGGGAAGATCCCCTATAGGAGGAAATGGCAACCCACATCAGTAGCCCTGCCTGGACAGAAGTGCGCAGTGGGGTATAGTCCATGAGATTGCAAAAGAGTCAGACATCACTGAGCACTAAACAACAGCAAAACCTGGGAATAGAGATCTTTCTTTAAGCTCCTGCTTTCAATTTCTTCAAATGCATACTCATAAGTGAGACTGATGGATCATATAGTAATTCTATTTTTAATGTTTTGAGGAACTTCTATATGTTTTCCACAGAGACTGCACTGATTTACATTCCCATCAATAGTGTACAAAGTTTCTCTTTATCCCATATCCTCACCACACTTACTTTTCTTTTTCTTTTTTTTCTTTTTGATAATGAACATACTAAGAGATGTAAGCTGGTATCTCACTGTAGTTTTGATCTATGTTTCCCAGACTCTCACTGCCAATTGGTGATGTGGAGCATATTTTATATGTCTGTTGGCCATTTGTATGTCTTCTTTGGAGAAATATCTTTTCAGGTCCTTTGCACATTTTTAAATGAGGTTTTCTTTTGCTATTGAGTTGCATGAGTTCCTTACAAATGTTAGATTTTAACCCTTTTATAAGATACATGCCTTGCAAATATTTTTCCCATTTTGCTTTTTTATCATGTTGCTTGTTTCTTTTGCTATTCAGAAACTTTCTATTTCCCACTTGTCTCATTTTGCATTCGCTTCCTATGTTTTCAGTTTCAGATGACAAATTTTTAATTATTTTAAATATACATACCAAAAAATAGATGCCAGCATTAAAAGGGGTGAGGAAAGAAAGAAAAGCAAAATTTGATATAAAATACAAAGAAATAAAAAAAGAAAGAGAAAAATGATAACTGTAATATAGAGATAATATAAGAGTAGTAACCATTCTTGTTTCAGAAGAAAAAAGAAAAAGGAGTTGTGGAAAGTACTTCATGCATTGATTTTGTGATCATTTGGTGATAGGTAGGAGACAGTGGGCGGCTCTGTAGGTTCCTCTGCTCTAAAGCTGTAAAGGTGGGGTATTTCTGGACTCAGTGAGAAAATTCTTTTCTTAGCTCTACTGTTCATACTGTTAATCTTCTAAAGAAATCCAACTGCCATTTCTCCTACTGCCAACATACTTAATTATTGTTGCACAGAGCAAAACAATGATAAGATCTGAACAAAGCAGATGGCTCAGCATTGCCAGAAAACTTATGTTTTTGCCATGAATTTTTATAAGATACCAAGAAAGTACTATTGTGTTGAAAATGTCTAAGACAAATCAGCATATTTTTAGAGCACTTACAGACATTCCCATAATTAAAGTGTTCTACCATTATTCCATATTTCTTAATAGAGGTTCTCTCAGTGCTTTTTAAAAGCATAAAAGATGTGTAAATCATTTCCAAAGGATGACATAACTAAGAACATTTGTTTGTTCATGAGTATAGTCAGCTTAACCAGGTAATGCTCCTCTGCATCAGTGCATGCTCTCTTTGAAAATCAACTGAAAGCTCGAGTTTTAACTCAATTAATTTGAACTTCAATCTTTCAGGGTTCTTTGGATTTATTGAATGCATTTGCCATGTTAATTTCTAATATATTAATTTGCTTATTGAATAAAAATTAATTATTGTGCTCAATGTTCATTTCTAGCAATATGTTACAAGTAGTATTATACAGATGGATAAAAAAAGGCCTTGCTCTTTGGTGAATTATTACTCAATTGCAGAGGTTGGCATATAAATCTACATTTTGAAATTTATTAAGTTATTAAGTAAGTATGAAGTTAGAGGCAAGATGAGGAACACAGAGTTCGGGGCATTAAAGACAAAATCACAAGTTTAGGAAAGATGTTCATGTACATATGATGCCATTTATATTTTTCAGACAATTGAGTGTTATTGAGGTAAATACAAATGCAAAAATGAAGAAGTTCTGTAAGATCATGATAAAAAGCACCAATGCATTATAATGTGTGCTCTAGGCTTTTTGTAGTTGTTTAGTTGCTAAGTTGTGTCCAGCTCTTTGTAACCCCACGGACTGTAGCCCACCAGGCTCCTCTGTCTATGGGATTCTCCAGGCAAAGATATTGGAGTGGGTTGCCATTTCCTCCTCCAGGGACTCTTTCCCACACAGGAATCAAACTCGCATCTCCTGCTTTGGTAGGTGGATTCTGCTGAGCCACAAGGGAGGCAGACACAAACACTTAATATTTAAGGAAAAAAAGTGAAAAGATAAGCCTGATGGGACAAGTAGCATTGAGCTTTGTTGGAGCTTTGCTTGATATGTAAAACATTAAATTGTATTCAATTGGTGATAGAGAGCAGTATACCCATAGAGAGGAATAAAATGAACCACTTGGCTATAATATGAGAGAAGAATTTAAGGTATATAGCACTGAAATTAGAAGAGAATAAATATACTAATGCATATATATGGAATTTGAAAGATGGTAACGATAACCCTATATGCGAGTCAGAATAAGAGACACAGACGCATGGAACAATTTTATGGACTCTGAGGGAGAAGGTGAGGGTGGGACGTTCTGGGAGAATAGCATTGAAACATGTATATTATCGTATGTGAAACAGAACACCATTCCATGTTCGATGCATGAGACAAGGGCTCAGGGCCGGGGCAATGGGATGACCCAGAGGGATGGGATGGGGAGGGAGGTGGGAGGAGGGTCCAGGAAGGGGAACAAATGTAAACCCATGGCTGATTCATGTCAATGTATGGCAAAAACTATTACAATATTGTAAAGTAATTAGCCCCCAACTAAAATAAATAAATTTATTAAATAAAAAAAATAAAAAAATAAAAAAATAAAAAAGTAAAAAAAAATAAATGTATGTCAATAATGATGTATACATGCTTGCATGTTTAGTAAATAAATGCATAAGTAAAGCATGCATATATGTGATAAAACATTTTTTTACTAAATGGAATCATACATCTTAGCTTTCAGTTTAGCTCAGTTCAGTTCAGTTCAGTCGCTCAGTCTTGTCCAACTCTTTGTGACCCCATGGACTGCAGCACACCAGGCTTTCCTGTCCATCACAAACATCTTAGCTTTATTTTATTTTATTTTAATTTTTAAAGTTATTATTTTCTTAAATAAAGAGATAATATATAACTATGTTTAGTTTTCAGGTGAGGAATCTGAAACTCAGAAAATCTGGATGACTAAACATGCAAGCATGTATGTATCACTATTGACGTATGTTTATTCTGTTCTAATTTCAGTGCTATCTCCCTTAAATTCTTCTCTCATGTTATAACCATAGTCTCTCAGGGACATTTGATTATAAACAAACCAACTGGTGTCATATATAGAGGACATATGCAAACATTTTCACTTGTTAATGGTATGTGTGAGTAGATAAAGGAATAATTTTATGATAAATATTCTTGAACAGTAATACAAAAATGAAAAGAAAAAGCGTGGACGAGAAAAACTGACTTCTTTCTCGATTCCTGGAGGGAGATCACGCATAGAGAAAGTTCCTTTTCCTTCCAGCTGGTAGGGCTCCTCAGTGTGATGGATGGCTCCAATTCCAGGTGATATTATAGCAAGGAGAGCAGCACTGAGGTGCTCAGCGGTGAAGGCAGTGCCATGTTCTTACAGCTAGCATTGCAGGGGAGCAGAGAGTCTCCTTTTTACATATCATTTATAAATGGATACACTCCACCAAGCAATAGTGTTTAAAAATGAGAATGAAAAATTGTGTGTATACTCAAGTGTATACCTGTGTGTATGAGTTAAGAGCATGTTTAACATTGGATCCTTATATTAACAAGCAGTTGACAGGAGCAAAAATTCAAGCACAGGCATATATTTTTATGTTTTTCATTTATTTATTTGTAAACTTTATATATTGAGAATAAAAACTCAGGAAAAATGATTTTTTAAGTGTCCTTTTTTGAGATTATAACACATTGTTGCTCTCTAAATACATGATATTCTAAGTACTGGCTGTTGTTTACAGTTGACAGATTTTGTAGGGAAAACTATGAGATTACCAGTTAAAAATCTTGAATTTCAGATAAAATATAAATGAATTTTAGTATAAGTATGTCTCAAGTATTTTGTGGGAAAAGTTATACTAAGAAAATATTCATTGTTTATCTGAAATTCAAAATTAACTGAGAATCCTGTATTTTATCGGGTAACCCTAATATTATCTACAGCAGATTTCATTCTCATAAAGAATCATTTTGAGGAAAATGTGAACTATTTCAATGTGTATATATGATTACAGAACAAATACTTAGATGGATTAAGTAGATCTTTGCGAATGAGAAAGCTTTTATTTTTTTTCCGCCTCTTTATTTCAGTAAAGTCAAGCAGTGAACAATGTTCCATAAAGGTCAATTGGCAACTGTACCATCTGCTCTGGGTCCCTAGAATAAATTTCCTGCCGGGGCCTTGCCACACATGAGCACATGTTGTTTTCACAAAGACCAAAATCTTATATTGTATTCTTGCTTGATCCCTGCTGTGGATGCTGGCTTAACAGCATCAGTAATGCTGTTTCTGGACCTTCATTATGCTGATTGCTGTCAATTCCAGGAATGAAGAGTCTATCAAGTTAAAACAACATGAAATGAAATGCTAGAATATATGGATGAACAGATAATACCCCCAGATTACTTTTACCAGACTTGTTTATCCACATTCTGGGTTATGGGAAAATTGGCTGTTAAAAACTCCCAGTCATCCCGTTTCCTCGAGAACTGCCCCTGGAAGACTGAAATACCTCAAAGTACATGAGTCGTCTATTATTCCACCTATCTACAGTCAGTGAGTAATGGATAATGGGTTGAAAAATATTAATATCTCAAGGTGGGACAAGTTATGATCCAGTTAATACTCCTAATCTCCGTATGAAATCAGGCTAAGTCTAAACTTCAGATGAAACCACAAAATTGCTTGGCTTTTTCTCCTGCTTTGTTCTCACATATTTCATCAGAGAACTCTACCTTAATAAATAACTTATGCATATATTGTCGTCTCAAATTCTGCCTCTGGGCAGTTCAAATCAGGACAATATTCTGTTGTCAGAAAGGAAACTATTTATTTAGATAAAATCAAATGGGTAGGTTAAAGAATTATCTGTTGAATATAAAACCACATGGAAAAAACATGGGAAAAACTATACATCATCAATACTAACTATACTTCCTAGCTCCTCTGTATCATCTGGTCTACCATTCATCCCTTCTAGTGTATTTTTTTTTTCTAATTTGGTTATAGTATTCTTCATATCTGTTTGGATTTTATTTGTATTCTGTCTTTGTTACATGCTTCTAACTTCTCAATCTGTTCATCCAATTTTCTCCCAAGTGTTTTGAGCATCTTTATGAAGCTGAAGCTGCAATATTTTGGCTACCTGATGCAAAGAGCTGACTCATTGGAAAAGACCCTGATGCTGGGAAAGACTGAAGGCAGGAGGAGAAGAGGGAGACAGAGGATGAGATGGTTAGATGGCATCACCGACTCAATGGACAAGAGTTTGAGCAAACTCTGGGACATAGTGAAGTAGAGAGAAGCCTGGCGTCCTGCAATCCATGGGGTCTCAAAAGAGTTGGACACAGTTCACTGACTGAAAAAAACAATTTTCTCAGGTAGATTACTTACCTCTATTTTATTTAGCTCTTCTTCTGGGGATTTATCTTTGTTCTTTTCTTTGGGACGTATTCCTCTGTCTCCTCGTTTTGCCTTATTGACTGTTTTTATTTCTACGTATTTTTGGTACGTTGGTTACCTCTTGGAGAAGTGACTTTTCATAGGAAACTTCCTATGTGTTCCCGAGCACACTCCCCTCTGGTCACCAGAGCTGTGTTCTCTAGTGGTGTCACCTACATGGGCTGAGTGGGTCTTTCTGTTTTAGCAAACTGGCTACTCTGACTACTCTGCCTGGTTTCCTAGGCATGGCTAGCCCTTGATTGGATTGATTGCCAGGTCTTGCCTTGTGCAGAGACTGTGTACTAATGGTGGCCAAGCCTGGTCATGAGGTGGCTAACTGCAGAACCCTGGGGTTCCCAGGTCTAGTGTTTGCTTGCTGGTGGGTGGTACTTGCTCCTGACATGCCTGACTGTGGGGTCTGGGATGTCCTAAAGCTGTTATCCACTGCTGTTGAGTGGGTCTAGTGCCTTGGGCAGTTGGCTTAGGTGTGCAAAAGTGTCTCAGAGCTGATGTCAACCTGTAGGCCAGCTGGTCTGGGGCCCAGGGAGTGCCCAGGCTAACAACAGCTTGCTGGGTTTGGAGCCACCTCCTGGGGTCTTTGGGTGTCGAGTCCTGGAGATGCCAGAGCTGGTGTAGACCTGCTGGTGATTAAGGCTGAGTTTTGACATCTGGCTTGGGGGTTGGGGTGGGGGGTGGTCCTGTGGCTAGTGCTTGTGTACTGATTTATGGGGCCAGGTCCTGGGCCCTCTGGAAGGGCAGTGGGCTCAGCATGTCTTAAGACAACTGTCCTTCTGGTTGACGGGGGCTGTGTCTACACACAGCCGGCCATTTGTCTTCAGGAATCTCAGTACTGCTGCTGACAGGCTCAGCACTGGGGCCAGGTCCTGGTTCTAATAAGCTAAAAGGAAGATTCCAAAATGATGCTTGCTAGCACCGATGTACTTCTGGGGGAACGAGCTCCCCAAACTGTCCACGGCCAGTGTCTATGTCCCCAAGGTGAGTTCAGGTTGACTCTTGCCTCTCCAGGAAGCTCTCCAAGGTTAACAGGTGGGTCTGACCCAGGATCTTATCAATGTACTGCTTCTGCCCTACATCTCAGAGCATGCGAGACTTTGTGTGTGCCCTTTATGTGTGGGATTTCCATGTCCCATGCCTCTGGCGCTCCCTAAAGTAAGCCCTGCTGGACTTCAATACCAGATGCTCTTAGAGCTCCTTTTCTGGGTGAAGAAATTGTGAGCTGGGTAGCCTCATATGAGCCTTGAGGAGATTCTCTGCAATTATAATTATTCTCCTATTTCTGAGTCACTCATCTGAGGGGGTCTATACTGCATCACTACCCACCTACTCATGTCATCGAGTTTCCTTATTTATATTTTTAGTTGTAGAAGATATTTTCTGCTAGCCTTCTGGTCCTTCTCATTAATGTTTGCTCTGTATATACTTGTGATTTTGGTATACCAGTGTGGGGAGGTGAGCTCAGAGTCTCTTACTCCACGGTCTTGGCTACGCTTTCCCGCTTAGATCCTAACAAACGAGGAAGTACTGTGCCCAATGATGAAATAAATTTGTGAAAACAACTTTCAGATAATACAACAATGTCCACATAAGGAGGCAAAGGTGAGAAATGCTGAGCGCCTTCACATAAAAATTTAGAAAAACAAGAGTCAAAGTCACCGATTGTATTTAAACACTCTTTCATGTTCAAGATGTTGATAACTATATTCGTATAAGAGATTTGATAAGGGCTCAAATATGCAATTGCTTTCATTTGATAAAAATGTGTTGCCTCCTTATAATCACTTTATGGAAATATTTACATAGATGACAGTACATTGTACTTACATTTTATATTAAGTTACATTTTTTAAAAATCTCAAATCTTATCTGCATTCAGAGAAGTAAACAGTATATTTTTGCTGCTCATGTCTTAATAATTTAACCTGGCCACATCTGACAAAAAGATTGAAATTATTACAAGCCACCTTAACATATTTGTAGTATCTCTTATTGCAGAAAAACAGTATGTTCACTTCTTAAGATATGTAAGATACTGATATAAAGTCCATTTTGAAGATATATTTTTGCCTATGACTTCCCTGTATTGAAATATCATAGTTAAAAAGAATGGGTTTTTGATGCTTATTTTCATTTTGCAATTAGCTAAACTAAAAGCACTCAGAACACAATCTTTTTCCAGATTTTTGTGTTCTTACACAGATATACATTTTCAAATATAAAATTACTGACTTCTTAACTGTGCAAATATGATATATAAATGAGATTGTAATTCACTTCTGAACACTCTTTTTAAATCAATATTTTCTATCAGGAAAGTTTGGAACAAAATTAAATCATAAAAATAAAATGACAATCTTTCCCATCCATTTTTGTTAAAGGTACCAAATCTGCCTAAGAGAATAATGCCATATATAAAGAAAATAAAAGCCAGACAAAAGTCATAGAACCTTGAAGGAAATAGCTATAGAAAATAAAAATCATCCTCATAGTAAACACATGCAATTTTAGTAATAGATAATTGAATTATGAATCGTGTCTCACCTTACTGTGTGGTACTGCATAGATGTATGTTTTTCTGCTATTTCTTAAATTTTATTCTTAGGCAAAATACCTGGTTAACCTTTGGAAACTGACAACTCAGACAGGCAATTAACTTGTGCCCGTATAACCTGAGCACAACATATAGTCAACATCTACCACTGCCGATTCCTAATAGCAAACCCACTTTGGCTAGACCTTGACAAACCTGGACTAATGAGCTATATAAGGCCTCAGGAGGATCAAAGAATCAGCCTTTTCACATTTTGCAAAGGTTGGGATCCCATATGTAATTATTTCAATCTGCCTGGATAACTGTTAACCACCACTGCCCCTCTCCCCCAACAAACATATTCCTGGTTTCATCTATTGCACAGAAAAATTGCAGGCAGGTTTAGGGTTGGGATTCTTTGTGATCTGCTGAGTGTGCATGACTTCTATGTTGTGCAAAACAGAATAAATACCTCATGGTATCTTCCATGATCAATTCTTCTTAAGAGATGCCTGTGGTCATTTAACAATAACTAAAATTGGACTTCCCTGGTGGCTCACCTCTAAAGAATCTGCCTTCAATGCAGGAGACACAGGAGATGTGGGTTCAGTCCATGGGTCAAGAAGCTCCCCCAGAGAAGGAAATGGCAATCCACTTCAGCATTTTTACTTGGGAAATCCCATGGACAGAGGAACCTGGTGGACTACAGTCCATGAGATTACACAAGAGTCAGACACAACTTAGTGACTAAACAACAATTAGTATTCTTGCCTGAGAAATCCCATGGACAGAGGAGCCTAGTGGATTACAGTCCATGAGGCTGCGCAAGCGTTGGACACTACTTAGTGATTAAACAAAAACAACAACATTGTCTGAAGTTATCCCAGAAGCCATTAATCAGGATACAATGCTGTTCAGATGAGCCCCAGATGTCTAGTCTATTTTAACAGAACAATTTCTTTCTTGGTGTCTAGTGGTTTCAACATTTGCTTTAAGCTTTCAATTAGGCGAGGAAATTAAATACTTTTTAATAATAATTTTCAATTTCTTCTTCAAAAATAAGGCATGTCTTGATTTTTTTTCTTTTCCTGAAAGTGAAGTTGTTTCGGGCAGAAAATATTGGATGTATTCAAACACAATTATGGCAACAAAACCCACCATACAAAAATAAATTGCAGAACTATACAATCCTCCAGCCCAAAGGAGCACAAATTCTAAATCTACTCGGCTCCTACTCTCCTACTCAGCTTCACTCTCCACGCAAGATTTATGACTTCACTTGGGACGGCATTACTGGGCACTGAGGAAGGGGAACGTGTATCTAAGTCACGACAGAGTTCTGACAGATTTTCTCCTAGAAAGGATGGGAAGATTGAGAGTTACCTTAAATCCCCTTAAGACTCTTTTGATGGGAAGCAGTGAAGCAAGTTTAAGGTAACGTCATTTTCTGCTTCTTTATCAGTACTATCTAAGATAAATTTCACCTTCTAAGCTGCAATATACCAATGTTTTTAGAGGTAGTGCAACAATTCATCCCAGAAAGAAAGTTGTTCAAATCGCTTTGTTGAAACTAATTGTTTTCCTGTTATTATAAAATTTAGATAAGTTGTAATTTTCTCAGTGTGATTAAAAAAAATTTGTAACAAGAAACAACTTGAAGGGGTCCCAGGTTGCCTGATTTTTAACACATCCTGTATCTAAAAGGCAAAACTGTTTAAATATTAATTATGCGATGCCATTCATAGACTAGATTTGGGAAAATATACTTCAGATACTACTATTGAATCCTCCTTGAATATGCTTCATGTTAATTACTTGCTATAATAAAGGTTAGGAGTGGATGGATGTCTTAGAAGTAAATCTCAACAGAAAAAAAAAACAAAACAATTCTTTTATCTTTTTCTGCACTTATTTTCTTTTATCATTTTGTCTTTACAGTTCTATTATTTTGTACTTTTTAACTGGCTAAGACAATGGTGCAGAATGTTAAAAAGGTATGTCTTGGTTCAATGTCAGGTAATAATAACCTTCTCTGGTAATGACCAACATAGAAGCTAAATATTAACCATTTCCAAATTTTCCTTTTTGACTTTGCTGGTGGTAATCTAATAAGATGTCAATGTAAAAGGTTTTTTTTGTTTTTTTTTTTTAACATTCATGCCCACAATTACATGAATATTCAAGAGTCCTCATGCTCTTAAAACAGAACAACAGCTAATATAAAGGGAGCCTTACCTTGGATTTTACCCTTATATATTCTGAAGTGTGTAGGTATTTCAACGTAAAGTATTCTCTTGTGTATAATACATCTAGCTCAATTTCAAAATCTTTGACAATGGCTAAATATAGTTGAAAAATAATATATAGTGCATTAACCTTCACAGTAAATGTTCTTGTTTTGTCAGGTTAGTCATAATGGGCTTTTCCAAATGTTGACTATTTCTGCTTAATAATTATTTTCTTTCAGTGTCATTTAAATATGTGCTTTTCCTTTCATTTTTATTTAAATAAAAGAACGGTCACCATGAAATATTGTAACCCATCCTCCCACTCTATTTCTGTTTAGTTTTTTGGCTTTTTTTTTTTTAGCAATGATGTACCAGTGTTAAAGTTCTTCTCAAAATGGTCAAATATCACAATTTATATTAATAATTAATTTTTCAAGGTAAGAAAATTGCACTCCCAAATCTGATATTACCATTCTGTGGAATGATTTTTACTAAAACTTCAGTGTCAAATGCAGAGAATTGGCTTATATTGTACTCCCTTGTGGTTCAGATGGCAAAGAACCTGCCTGCCCTTCAGCAGATCAAGATTTGATCCCTAGGTCAGGAAGACCCCCTGGAGAAGGGAATGGCAACCCACTCCAATATTCTTGCCTGGACAATTTCACGGACAGAGGAGCCTGGGGATTTGCAGAGTCAGACGTGATTGAATCACTAACACTTTCACTTTTCACTTCACACTCAGTAATGCAAAATTCTATTTTAAGTGTATATTAAATCATTCTCTTCTTCTCCACACATAAATTATTCTTGGTATTACTGCTCCATCTCCCCTTTTATGTATCTTTTTTCATTAGTCTTTTTTTCAGACTAATTAATATTATACTTTCTGTCTTTTGAAACTCCCTCTCACACAAATTTTCAGTAAAATTTTCACTGATTGCTTTATTAGTCTGTATCCTGCTAGTATCAGTGACCAAAGTTCAACTCCATGTAGGTAAAACAATTGGCTCAGATAACTTGGGAATCCAAGAAATATACCTGTAATCAAGCACTGCGAGACCCTTCCGTTTAAAGAATGTTGTGATTTTTCACCTTAGGTTCTGCTTTTTTGGCTTCACTGTTCTGGTTGTTTCTCACAGTAGAGAGGATTATTTGTGTGAGCAAATATCTCTGGCCAGACCAACGAAGGATCAAAGCATATTTTTATCCATAAACTTTAATAAATAAATATGCTGTAAGTTAGGTATCTCTGACATTTTAATATTAGATATTGAATTAACTGTTATTTTTAAAACCTAAAGCTAGTTCATTTGCATAGACTTTGCAGAAAACTTATTTTAATAGATTTTTCAGAGGAGATTTCCTTAGTAAGAAGAAAAACTTCCTGTTAGTTTCTTCTTTTTCTCATATTTTCAATAGTCATTAATTTGAAAAATGAGCAGTTAACAACTTACAACTGTATCGAATGATTATGATCATTAAGATACTCCCTCATATGCAGGTGAGGGTCTATAAGTGGCCTGTTTTTTACTAGTAGAAAACAGAAAATGTACAACACAGCTAAATTATCTCTTTGCTTCTTACATTTTCCCTAAAGCCTGACTGTGTTGTGTAAAACTAGTGATATGACTCACCATTTCTGAACCCATATAGCCTTAGGTAATTCCAACCCAAGATATTAATAGCAATATAATAATAATATAAATAACTTAACTCACAGATAGAGGACTGTTTCAGAGTTTATGAAATGAGACCACTTTATTTGAAATAAAATGTTATTTTGTAATTTGATGTCAAAATGCATCAACAATTAGAAATTGACCAAGATATGAAATCAAAGCTGGAGACAGAACACCAGAATCCTTTATGTCATCATACATCTTCATAGTAGCTTAAAATAGGCATTTTATGGTTTCAAACCCATTTATAGAATGAGAAACATCATTTCAGAAAATATTTAAGTATTATCATTAAGTGCCATGCACTGTTTGGAATGTTAAATAATAATGAAAAAGTTGAAATGTACCATTCACTATCACTCAGAATGAACAAGCAAAGGGGAGAAAATGTGTAGTATGTATACATTAAAAATTATATATCAGACAAGATTACAAACTCAGTTCTAGAGAGGCATTACAAGAGGCATCATATGACAATATTTGGTCAGCTTAAAGGATAGATCTGAATTTTTGTGATATGACAGCAAAATTAATATTCCTAGATCTTTGGTAATAAAACTACTAAAAGAAAATAACACTTCCAAAAGTGTTATTTGTGATAAAGTACATTTGTGATAATCTTCCCTTTACTTCATGTATTTACTTCTCATGGTGCACTTACAGATAACATGGTTTAGTTATGCTTATGTTTTTGTGACTCACAGTCACATTTTTGAGATACATTGGTGTGAATTCAGGTAACTGTCTTAATTTTTATGCTTGTGTAATTAATACTGCATGTTTTGGTGACATTTGTATTTTTTATTCTGTTATTGACGTTCGTTGGGTCATATCCAGCTTGGGGCTATTATGAAAAATGCTGCTATGAAAAATCTGCTGCACATCACTTGGTGCATAGATATGGGAAATTCTGTTGGGTAGATACTCGGGAGTAAAAATGTTAGATGCAGGGTGTGTGCATGTTTAAAATTTATAATGTAATGCCAAACTGTTTTGTAAAGCACTTACAAAAATATTTACTCTAAACTGTCATTGATGCATGGGTATATATTCACACTCGATATTTTGTGTTACTCTTCCTGGTTCAATTGATTTCTTCCTTTATTCCCTATATTCCTATAAACAGGCATTTAAATTTCATTATTTTAATAGATTCAGGTAAATTATTTTGGTGGGACTACCACAGAGATGTTACCATGTACTTCACTTTACAACATTTCTAATGTTGCATAATGTCAGAATTTCAACGTTCATATGGTAAAGTTTGACCATTTGTTAAGATCGTGGCTCAAGTTGTCTCCATGTTAAAAGTATATTTTTGTACTTAGATAATATCTGGGAGATATATTGAAGCAACATGAATCACTTTTTAGCAGCTATTTGCTTGGGAGTTTTATAATCACAATTTTCTAATTCAGTCATTCCTTTCATATGTATTAGGAAGTGACATTTGAGTCTCCTAGTGTCTCAGCGGTAAGAATCCACCTGCAATGCAGGAGCCTAGGAGACACAGGTTCGATCCCTGGGTCAGGAAGATCCCCTGGGGAAGGGAATGGCAACCCATTCCAGTATTCTTGCCTGGAGAATCCCCTGGACAGAGGAACCTGGTGGGCCACAATCCGTGGGGTCACAAAGATTTGGACACAACTGAGCATGTGATGGATGGATGGATGTCCTTCTCAAGCCCTTTGGTTCATGCTACACAAGTTCCCTCTTATTTCTGCTTTCACAATTATAAAATCATTTATTCATTTTCTGAAAAATCTTGCCCTTAATGTGAATATTTCTGGCTGTGTAGGTGGTTTTCCTAATTTGACATATTCTGCATGTGGCCATGACAGAACAGTCATGGACTATGTACATGCTGCTGCTGCTGCTAAGTCGCTTCAGTCGGTTCCGACTCTGTGCGACCCCATAGACGGTAGCCCACCAGGCTCCCCTGTCCCTGGGATTCTCCAGGCAAGAACACTGGAGTGGGTTGCCATTTCCTTCTCCAATGCATGAAAGTGAAAAGTGAAAGTGAAGTCGCTCAGTCGTGTCTGACTCTGAGCGACCCCATGGACTGCAGCCTACCAGGCTCCTCCATCCATGGGATTTTCCAGGCAAGAGTACTGGAGTGGGCTGCCATTGCCTTCTCCGATGTACATGCTAGACACATATATATTATCAATGATTTTTCATTTCCTGTTGTATAAGTCATACATTTACTCTCATCAACTTTAATTTCTATCTAAGCTTCCACTGAAACTTTTCATAAGTCTGATGTGTACAAATCATTAATCATATTTTTTTAAATCACAAAATAGTCATTTGAACCAGTAGTAATATGGTTTTCCCTTTAATGTTTAAGTTCTAAACAGATTCAATTGTACATTTTAAGCAGCAAATGAGAATAATTTTCTTGAAAGACATTATTTTTTGGAATAATAATTTGTCAATAGGAAGATTTTTGTGTGAACGTAAAAATGCTCATGACCTTAAACCATATGAAAATTAAGTGTCTGAGTAAGGTTATGTTACATCAGGGATTAAAATCTAATATATGATTAGTAAAGCCTGGGCTTCATTATCAAATATTATGTACAGATTCCTTTTCTATCCTTACTTACAAGGAAATTTATGCTTTTCATGACTCATAAAATGTTTCTGGATTTTTAGAAGACTCTATTAAAACTTACAGATATTTTGTGTCTAATGTTTATAAAAACAATAATTATTTATGTTTGAAAACTGAAAGTGAAAATGTTAGTTGCCTAGTTCTGTTTGACTCTTTGCAACCTCATGGACTGTAGCCCACCAGGTTCCTCTGTCCATGGGATTCTCCAGGCAAGAATACTGGAGTGGGTTGCCATTCCCTTCTCCATGGGATCTTCCCAACCCAGGGATGGAATACGGGTGTGGCTTAGCTGGTAAAAAATCCACCTGAAATGCGAATAATCTGGATTCAATCCCTGGGTTGGGAAGATCCTCTGGAGAAGGGGAAAAGGCTACCCACTCCAGTATTCTGGCCTAGAGGATCCCATGGACTATATAGTCCATGAGGTCACAAAGAGTTTGACACGACTGAGTGACTTTCACTACACTATTTACTGACCGAGCCACACCCTATTTATATCTTGTGGGATAATAATCACATTAATAATAGTTAACATGAATGTAGAATATACTATATGTCAGCATTGTTGTATGTCTCTTCTTTCCTTTGAATGGTTAACAGCAAGTCTGCTATTTTTCTTTCATTTTGTAATTGCAGTAAAATAAAGGAGATGTGTTCTGGAAGTTAACAATAAAGATAATCTATTCCAATCTTTACCTGCACTGGCTAGTGATGGAACTAGAACTCACACAAGTGTTTTTGCTAGCTGGAAAGTTCTTATGTTTGGAAAGATTTCATCAGAATATGCTATGCTTAGTCTTTTAGAACACTTTGTTAACAAACTTGAAATCATGGAATTTTGAAGCATGTTTCGTAGAAAATACCACATTAGCTATGCAACTGTCTGATTATAAAGTGGAGATATGTCAGAGTTGAACATTTCTCTTTTAAACCATGGAGATAAAGTTAGAAGTTAGATTTTCAGAATATTAATTGTGGCTTGAGAGTATCCTAAAAGGCAGGGCAGGAAATGTAAAGGCATTTCCAGACTCTGCCCTGCTCCTCCTGAGTATTCTTTAGTCATTATTCACAGGTAATAGTAAAGTTTGATTCTGGGTAAAATTTCTCATTTGTGATAGTTTGATGTTCTAATGATTTGTTTTATCTTATCCATGGATGCTGCATTTTTACCTAAAATCTTTGTATAATCTGAATCTTTCTACCTCAATTTTTCTGGTAAACAGGCCTTTATTATTTTATCTTAATCCAATTGCTATGTAAACAGAAAAAAAACATAGTTGTTAAAAATATTTACATTGTATAAAATGCAGATATATTCAGAAAGACTGAGAGATAATTTATAATTTACTTAGTTGTTTTCTAGAGAGATAAGCAAGCTGTTCCTAACTCTCAATTTATATAATACCAGTATAAGTACAGTCTTAACTAGGAACCGTCTTGTGTTTATGTTTTAATCACTTTAAATAATAATTGTTATGCCTCATTCATTATCAAGTAGAATTTGCAAACCCTCTTTCCTGATCCCTCACTATTTTAGCAACCTGAGGGCTTTATGGCAATCTCAACCTATTGAGGTTCAGAGCATTCAAAAATGAATACATAAAATTAAAATATTGCTTGTCACACAGAATGCACACCTGATGCCATTGATGAGGAACAGGTGGGTATCTATCCAGGCATGTTTGATGACCCAGCAGGAATTACTTCAGTTAAATATCAATGTCATTGCCATTACAGATGAATGAAATAAGAGCAAAACACACACACACACACACACACACACACACACACTCACGAGAGGAATTTAAGTCATCTGAACCCAATCAGATTTGCAGGCGAATCAGCTCAATTTGTCTGGATTATCCAAAGTAAGAGGAAGTAGCCTCAAAAATAGATCAACAAAGCTTGACCTTTGTTGTCACACTGAAATGTTCAATTCCTGCAGAGTCCATGATTCTTTGGAATTCTCTCCTGGTGAGTGAAAGAGCACATCTTTTTAGGGGGATTAGAGAATGAAAATTATTATAAAAAATGCTGCATGTCTTTATGCTTAGTATATAGCTTCTTGAACTAAGAAGTTAGAGTAGTTATTTTAATGAAGAAAAATATGCAAGATAAATATTTGATTTAATCACAAATGTAAATATGCCTAATCAAGGGAGAGCGGAGGAAAGTGAGACAGGAGAAACAGAAGCAGAAGTAGGGGGAGAGGAAGAGGGAGGGGGAGAAGAGAGAAAGAATAAGAATGGCCTATTTAAATATATTCTTATTTTTAAAATTCTCCAAGATAGTATGATCTGTAAATATGTATATGTGTTCTCACAATTATAGCAGCTTAATGTAGGCAAAATTAAGGCATGTTTTAGTACTAAAATACCACTCAACAACACCGAACATCAGCAACTGTTCACACTGAATGATGTACATAATTAATCTAATTTTTCCTCGGCTTCATTCTGTGTTCCATTAGTTTTCTTATTCAAACTTCCAAGCCACAAATCTAATTTAAAACCTCGTAACTAGCCTAACGCATAATGTGCTCTATCTGCGTTCAGTGTCTAGCAGTGAACAGCGAAGCTAGAATACTAATTTGCTTCAGAGTGTGCAAAATACTCAACAATCAAATAATAAAATCCCAGATCCAGCACTTCTTAATGACATGACCAAATAAGTCCAATGCCTTGAAATGGGAGTGTAAGTTAAAAAATAAAACAAAGAGGAATAAAATGATGTAAAAAAGGAGGAAACATCAAGCTAACCAGTACAATACAGTCAATATCCCGAGTCTCTATTCAAAATGGTCCCTATTCAAGGTAAAAAGACTTTACAATTAGCAAGACAAGTTTGATTCACAACTTGACTTACTAGTTTTGCTATTTTAGTACTGCTTATTCCTTATATTCTCTCTCTTTTTCCTTCCTACCTATCAATGCATACACATAGGCAGTTGCATGCGTGCTTGCTAAGTTGCTTCGATCGGGTAGACTTTTTGTGACCCAGTGGACTGTAGCCCACCAGGATCCTCTGTCCATGGAATTCTCCAGGCAAGAATATTGGAGTGGGTTGCTATGCCTGTCTTGCAGGGGATCTTCCCGACCCAGGGATCTAATCCACATCTCTTAAGTCTTCTGCATCGCCAGGCTGGTTCTTTACCACCAGCGCCACCTGGAAAGCCCCATACAGTTACCAATATTTAGATTTAATGTTTGAAATTATCTTCCATTGACTCTGTGTAAAAGTCTGTATTACATTTTTCATGGGAGGGAGAAACTTTCCTTTTCCTTCCCCTTACTGTATTCACATTCCCTTTGGTAAAATAAAGTTTATTTGGATATATGTTCTTGAATTCAGAGTAAATAAAACACACACATATTTCGGAAAGTGAAGAAATAGGATATGTCAGAAAAATTAACTGTGTACTGAGTGATTAAACTATTTTCTGTAAGAATGTCATTTCTATTTTGTTTAAATGTAATGCAATTTACCAGACCATAAAGAACTCCTTAGATGAAATGGCTGTTTTCCAGGCAATGCTACTCTGCTGCTGATTGCAATATATTCTGACATCTATGACAGTTTTATAATTCTTCTATTCTGTGCTCTGAAGTGTCCTTACTATGCTGAAGGCTTTCTCCTGGGAAAAGGCACTCAAATTTTGTAGACTGAAAGGACAATAAACAGTTTGATAGGAAAGCAGTATCATCACGTGAAGCAATTGTGTTGCTAATTTGTTTTAATATAGTAAAGTATTTCAAAAGACCTTTGCATTCTAGTATAGAGGAGATTTTTTTACACATGTGACTATTCCCCAAGTGAAACATAAAAATGAAAAGTATGAAAAAGAAATGACTCACCATATCTTTGATAGCCTCTTCTGTCCAATGCAAAACATCTTAGAATAAGGAATATATTATGTGGACTGTTTGAAATAATATATGTCAGAATTTACAGTGAATATGAGTACAATAATTTCAATAAACAGTGTCTTAGGCTAAACAGCATAGATATATGCTTTATAGAATAGTTTATTATAAACAATGATTAAAGATTTTCATTGCTTTCCAAATACTCTTAGTATGTTCAGTTAGTAATATCTGAATAACATTATTAGGGATTCATGAGTTGCTTGTAATTAATATTATCACAAGTAATTATCACTGCTTTTTTGATAAAAGAAAATATAGAAAGCAAATTCCTATTTAGAATGTGTTATATTAAATGGCTGTAAAGAAACAGACACAGAACAAAACAATCTGGCCAACAATATCTAAATGACTGAGTCATAGGAATTTACAGTTCTATCAAACCGAGCACAAATGAATGGATGCGTGTGTGCATACTCATATTGAAATAAGTTATGGAACTCATTCAGAGATAGACAGATATTCTTGTGTTCTTCATGTATAAACCAATGGAAAGCATTTTAGCTGGATTAATGTTCAGTGTAAGGAAAGCCATCTTAAGTGATTTTTCTTAGAATTCATAATCAGTTAATAAATATTTAACTATGTACTGAAGCAAAAATCCAAATAAATTTTACGAATATGTAGCTTTAGGTATTTAACTTTTTCATTATAGAAGCATGAATTAAGCTTAAATAGAAATGAGGAGCCACCCCAGTAAGTTATTTGAATCAGGAATTATTTTTTGCACAATAAATAGAATGCATGAAACCCAAGATAAAGAGAAAAGAT